>NC_141687.1:119179630-121866593 GCF_964263255.1 Lissotriton vulgaris
AAGTATACCCCAATGACAGAATGTCCCAGAGTGTTCTAAAGAACAACTAGAGCGCTAACAGTCTTACTTATGACAAAAGTATGGCACACCAGAAGCCATCTTGATTGGAATGAAGTGGTAAGTCTGAAAACACTCAATTTAAAAAGGAACAACATGAGGGGGTTAATGTTGCCATAGAAAGTATGATTAGTGCTTCAGAAAGAAAAATTAGGGATCATTTTGAGTGACTTCTCAAATCCTCTTCTATTTCATTAAAAAAATTCTGACATGCAGACTGAAACATGCACTTTGAATACCAGCAGCAGACGTCCCTGGTGAGCAGTAGCTTTACTACAGTGATCTAATGTGCAACTAGAGTGCTAACATTCAGAATTTATGGCAAATGTGTGACACATCTGAATGCCTTCTTGATGGAACCAAAGTAAACAAGCATTGAAAATGCAATAGATCTCGCCCTCGTTTAAATTAAAGCCATTCTGTTTGTAATGAGGTGGCTTTTTAGCTTTGCTTTTATTAGTGTTTTTTCAACTTTCATGTAAATAACATGCATCTGTATGCATATATGTATATGTATGCATGCATTTATGTTTGTATTTATATAGATATACAGATGATATATGTTTATATATGTATGTATATATATATATATTCACTGAAAAAACCATAGGTTATAGACCATATATAGTTAGGAATTAGCATTTACAAAACCTTGAAAATTCACTGAAAAAACCATAGGTTATAGACCATATATAGTTAGGAATTAGCATTTACAAAACCTTGAAAATTCACTGAAAAAACCATAGGTTATAGACCATATATAGTTAGGAATTCGCATTTACAAAACCTTATTTTATTCACACAAAACCATTGAAATTCCATATATAGTTAGTTGCACTAACTATATATCGCGCACCCGCAATCCACTGCTGATGATGTCACATATTACATCATTCATGACATGGTCAGTGACATCACTGATGACATCACTGATGACATCTCAAATGACATCACTGATGACATCACTGATGACAACATCCAGTGACTGTATGTTTCTGTAAAGTTAAAATATGTCTTACATATTGAAGAATGAGTGGATGTATAAGTGTCTGGATGAAGGATTTAGTAGGTGCATGACTGACTGTATGAGTGAGTGATTAAATGTGTCTCACTGAGTGCATGGGTTAGTGACTAAACTGTCTTAATTTGTGCATCATTATGTCTGTTGTTCTGTAAACTGTTGCATGTGTTGATAAGTAGCTATATGAGTAACTATATGGGTTATTGATTGGTTGCCCAAGTATTTGTATGGGAGACTGAGTGTGTGTGTGGGTGGCTGGGAGGTGTATGACTCTGTGCATAGATGTGTGAGCAGTTGATTCACTAGATGTATGGTTTCAAAAGTGCATGTGGAAACAGCTGTATGGGCGGTTGACTGTGTGCATGAGTGTATTGGTGAGTGAATGGATATCTCAGTGCTACATGTCAAAGTAAGTACATATGTAAAACACAGTACATGTGAGAGTTGACATATATAAATAACTGTGCATAAGAGCCAGTGAATGTGTGAGTGGCTGTATGGATCATTGTGAACTTGTATCAGGGATTGTATAAGAGAGTAAATATGTGTTAGTATATGTTTGAATAAGTAAAGTTTGTATAACTGTATAGTTGAGGAAATGGAGGTGTGATTGATTCTTTGCATGACTGACTAGGTGTGTCAGTAACTCCATGGATGAGTGACAGTCTGTGAGTGTCTGTTTACACTGATTGTATCTAAGGTTATATTAGAGTCTGAAGAGGTTCATCGTAGTATCACATGAATGATATCATCAGTGATGTGATCAGTAATGTCAAATGAGATGTCATCAGTGATGTCATCAGTGATGTCATTTGAGATGTCATCAGTGATGTCATTTGAGATGTCATCAGTGATGTCATCAGTGATGTCACTGACCATGTCATGAATGATGTAATATGTGACATCATCAGCAGTGGATTACGGGTGCGCGATATATAGTTAGTGCAACTAACTATATATGGAATTTCAATGGTTTTGTGTGAGTAAAATAAGGTTTTGTAAATGCGAATTCCTAACTATATATGGTCTATAACCTATGGTTTTTTCAGTGAATATATATATATATATATATATATATATATATATATATATATATATATATATATATGAGGCATACAATGTCTTGGCATTTGTAGAAAAAGACGAGGCAAACCTTTGAATAGTGTGGTATAATTTATTGGAGCCCAAACACCACACCGAACATGACGCGTTTCAGCCCACGGAGGGCCTTGATCACATGACAAACGCTGAACAGGTGAGGTGACCCTTTTAAAGTGCTCGCGTGCATGTAAATTTAGGTAGACATAGAAGGCAGACTTATGTCAGTTCCTCCATCATACCAAAATGCCTCCGTAAAGCACATCATTGCAAAGTGCAAGCGATAAATACAATAAATACAGGTTATATAAGAACGCACAAAATAGGTAAAAAGCATTTGGTTATTAAAACTATGAGCATGGAATAAAAAGCATGTAAAAACTATAGCAACATGTAAAACCTATAAAAAAGTTAATTACATACCTATATGTTATCATGCAACATCTCACTCATGTTTTTACCAAATTTCTGTGCATAGTGCACTACCCTGTATCATGGACACTAATCACAAGAGAACAACATTTGACCTGATCATCAAATCAAACAGTAATATGACTTCGCCCTCTTGTGTATAACATGTCCTATTAGTGCTTGCAAGACATATGTGCTTACTGGAGCAATAAAGCCCAAGTGGGCAATTAGTCTTGTGCAAAATCGCAATATTGGTGTGATCACTCAACAATATAGCACAATTCATACAATCTATGTCACGCTAGATAAAACCCAGAGTAAAAATACTTGAAAAAGTGTCACACTTGTAACTTAATACATGTACTGATAAGAATTAAAATATTTAAATATTTCAATCAATTGATGCGGTAAGCAGCTAATATGTATGAGATAATATATACATATAAAATGGTCAGTGGTTACATAAATCATTATTTCTGGACAACAAGTACGGTTCATAAATAGGTATACATGTCTTCACTGGAATTCATTCCATTGGGGATCTTACAATCGAACAGTATTATATGACGTGTTTCTAATTTCCGTAGGAGGCCCTCACAGTCACCCCCCTCCTTAAAGGAGGAACTGTATCGATCAGAAAATATTTTAACCCCTCTGGATTCTTATTGTGAACCTCCTCAAAGTGCCTTGCTACAGGGTACGCGGTGTCGCCGTTGGTGATGGCTCTTAGGTGCTGGAGTATCCTCTTGTGTGCTGGTAACTTAGTGCTGCCCACATATCGTAGGCCGCACGGACACTCCAGCACGTACACCGCATACTCTATCTTGCAAGTCAGCTTAGCTTGGATGCGCACAAGTTGGTTGTGACGCATAGATTTAGCCTTCCTGAATGTAATGTTGGGAGGGGTAAGCATTTGGTCTCCTAAGATCTGATCACTAGCAATTAGTGACCAATTGCCGCGTACGATCCTCCGGATAGCCTGATGCTGTCTGCTATACGTTAGGATCAATCTGGTTTCCGCCTGACTACTGGGGGATGCCTGTTCAAGAGGTGCAACTAATTGTAATCTTCCTTTAGCGTTGGCTCTACGCATAGCCTTATCTACAACTTCAGATCGGTAGCCTCTCCTAAGGAATCTAGACTTGCATTCATTCTGGGCAGTCATACCATCCAAATCAGAGCTGCAGATCCTTCTAATACGCAGCATCTCGCCATACGGGATGCTGCGTATTAAGGGATGCTGCGTATTAAGGGAGCCGGATGGTGGCTAGAAGCGTGGAGTATGGAATTGCCAGCAGTTGGCTTCCTAAAAAGTCTAGTGCGCAATTCCAAGTTGTGTATGTAGGGGCCCGATGTAGGTAGGGCGTTACCGATCGGTAACGGCCGAAAATACCGATTTTTGGCCCTTACCGATCGGTAAACAGCCATCGAGATGTAGGGAACCAAAAACAGAAAGAATCGGATAGAAAACCGAATCGGAATGAGTACCGAATGGGAAAGAATCCGATACGTACATACCGAAAATCGGATATGTAACGAATCGGAAGAACACCGAATCGGATGCAAAGACCGAATCGGTCCATGTACCGAATCGTTAGTGACACCGATTCGGAAAATCTCCGATTCGGTCCAATTACCGAATCGTTAGTGACACCGAATCGGAAAATCACCGATTTGGTCCAATTACCGAATCGTTAGTGACACCGAATCGGAAAATCACCGATTCGGTCCATTTACCGAATCGTTAGTGACACCGAATCGGAAAATCACCGATTCGGTCCATTTACCGAATCGGTACAAATACCGAATCGGACATGAGCCGAATCGGAAAACATGCCGATTCGTATGAATCTCCGATCGGGAAATTCCCCGATTCCAACAGTTGGGGAGATGTAGGGAGGCACAGAAACACCGAAATCGGCTCAAAATCGGTAGAATTCACTCGGTATTTACCATGGATTGCAATCAGGTGGTAACCAACTCCAACCCATATAAACAGTCCCAAAATGCATTGCAACTTGCAGGATGGCAGCTTTCTATGTCATTGCGAGGCGGCTACGGCTACAGCAGGAAGGACAGAGGGAATGGCTAAGAAATGAACAGGTCTACAGACAGAGGATAACCCTGTTCATGCTCACTGAGGCTGAGATCCTACAGAGATACAGGCTGGACTCTGATACCATACTTGAGCTCATCAGGGACCTTAAGCCATTCTTGGACTACCACACCCCAAGGGCACACGCCATCCCAGCGCACGTCCAGGTGCTATGCAGCCTACACCTGCTTGCGTCTGGCAGCTATCAAAGTGGAGTAGCAGCAGCAGGAGGGGTGAGCCAGAGCAGCCTGTCAAGGTTCTTCCACATATTCCTTGACGCCATGATAGACAGGATGGACCAATACATCTCTTTCCCTGCAACCCACGCAGAACTGCTACAAACTAAAGCTGACTTCTACCAGATGGCACAATTTCCCCAAATCATCGGTTTCATAGATGGCACGCACATTCCGATTTGCCCACCAGCGGACACCGAATACATATACCGCAATCGGAAATCTACACACACCATCAACGTGCAGGTGATCTGCAATGCCAAGTGCACCATCACAGACCTGGTAGCAAAATTTCCAGGGAGTACCCATGACTCCTATATATTCCAACAGAGCGGCATATATGCACGGCTGATGGCTGGCGAATTTGGAGAAGGATACCTCCTAGGTGAGACACATCATCAGACCCCCATAACACATAGTAGGTAGGTGGAATACATGTATGCATGTGTCTAATGTGACCCCTTTCTCTTCCAGGCGACAGTGCATATGCCCTCCGCTCATTCATACTCACCCCCTACCTCAACCCCTCCACACCCAGCCAAAGGAGGTATAACCGGGCCCACATACGCACAAGGAATGTTGTTGAACGGACCTTTGGCATCTGGAAAAGTAGATTCAGATGCCTGCACAAGAGTGGAGGTGCAAGGCAGTATACCCCCATCACCTGCTGCAAGATCATAGCTGTATGTGCAATGTTACACAACCTTGCGGTCAAGAAGGGCACTGAGGTGGAGTTGTCTGACTACGAGGACTATGACGACGACGAAGCTGTGCCACTGACACAGCCAGCTGGGGTGTGTACGCCAAGTGATGGCAGATACAGACGTGAGGAGATCACTGAGAACTATTTCTGACTGAGTACAGATGCAAAGACAGCTAAATGTTGCTTGCAAAAAACAAATTTTAATAGTGTTGCACCACAGTTACAGCACTGATGTGCATCAAAAAATGGAGTATGTAAAATCAAATAAAGTCCAGGGTTCTGGTTGCCTCATCCCCCCTTGCCAGGCTATTTTTTTGCCCGCTTGCCAGACCCACTGGGGTGTCCCTCAGCCCCCTCTGAATGCCCAGCAGCATCAGCGGATCGCCTGGTGCTCCTCCGTGGCTCAGATGCAGCGCTGGCCGGGCTGCTGCGGCTGCTGCTGTCTCCAGCATCACCCAGGTCCAGGGCAGGATTGGAGGCGGTGTTTGAAATTATCATGGCCTCCATAGCCGTGGTGATCCTGGCCATCCCCCTAGTGAGCTCAGCCGTATGCTGACTAAGCACAGATTCCTGGTTGGAGCTGCGATGGCACAGTTGTGCCGTCGCCGCTGCAAGGCGGGCCATGGCCCGGTTCAGCACCCGGGCATCCCGCCTGCGCACCAGCTCATGCTCCTCCTGTCTGGCAGATGAGTGGGTGATGGCAGTGGTCAGCCTGCCTAACCCTGCTGCCACCTCCTTGTTGGTTTCCACAACAGCCTGGAATCCCTTCACCAACTCTCCCATCTGCATGTTGTGCTGCAGGAGCTGGCGTTGGCAGGCCATGGTGGATCTTGCCTGTTGCCTCTGGATTTTAACCATCTGTCCCTCCAGGCCCAGGAACACACTGCCCTCCCGTGCTGGTGCAGCAGTGGTGGTGATGGCACGGCGTCGGGCACTGCTGCTTCCGGCCTGCTGAGTGGGCTGGGGTGCCACTGGTGGGGGTGTGAAGCTGGCCGGTCCCTGAGCCCCTGCTCCCAGGACAGGTTGAACAGGTGGCAAGGCCACGGTTGTGGCAGGAGCTGGTGTAGGCGGAATGGTGTGCCTTGTAGGGGAGTTTTCTGGTGAGAATTGGAAGGGGGTGTGCTGGGCAGTACTGGGGAGTGCACTGCTTGGAAGTCAATGACCAAGACTCCCTCCATACCTAGCCCTGGGGTGTCTCCTTCCTCATCCTCCTCCTGGCCAGCCTGGCTGGTGCTCGGCCCTGCGACTGCAGTGTTGGACGTTGCTGCTCCCTCTGCTGTCACAGTTGTTCCGCCTGATGGGGCCCCTAGGTACAAAGAAGCATTTGTAAACTGAGTGCCGATGTATTACAGTCAGTACAATTATGGCATTCCACATGTCCTTGCATCTCCTTACACTGTGTCACACTGTTTCCTGTCTTGTGATTCTGCACTGACATATTTGGCTAACTTCTGCTGACTACATGTACCATGATGCTTGTCTCTTGTATGTTGGTGACAGTACAGTGCTGGTGTTTGCCTATGCATTGTGTCTAATGGGGAGGTGTCTGGTAGGGTGTGTCATGATGCGCATGCTTCTTACCTGTAGCTGTAGCTCTCGCAGAGCTGTCCAGGGTCCCGATTCCAACGACACTCTCCCTCTCAATGGTGCTGGAGACCAGTTCCTCCAGCTCGGTGAGGGGTGGCGCCGGGTTGTTGCCTCCTCCAGTAAGTCCAGCCTGCCTTTGTATGTCAGCCAGCTTCCTCTTCGTGAGGCTGCGGATGTCATAAAACCTTTTTTTCAGTTCCTCTATGGACCTGGGGGTGACACCCGCAGCATTCACCTTCTGGGCGATGTCGGCCCAGATTCTCCTCTTGGTGCTGTCTGGCACGTTGAGGGACAGCTTGCCAAACAGCTGGCGGTGCACCCTTACCACCTCCTCAACCAGCACCTGAAGTTCGGTGGTGGTGAACTTGGGCTTCCTCTTCTGGGAGGACTTCTGGCTATCAGACTGCTCTGCCATGTTCTCCAGTTCAGTTGGCAACCTCCTTCTCCCACTGCTGCTAACTGTGAGTGTTGGGCTCAGGCAGGCTTTCCAGAAACTTCTTAATTAGCTGCACCTGCCAGGGTTGCCACTCCCTGTTTGGGTGGGGGAGGGGGAGCCACCTCATTGGCTGAATCGCCTATTGCCGAATCGGCTTTTACCGATTCGGTAATATCCGAATCGGTAAAATCCGATTCGGTAAAATCCGATTCGGTATTATCCGAATCGGTAAAAGCCGATTCGGTTCATTCAATGCATTCCTATGGGCTTTTTCGCCATGGGTCTGTTTTCATGGCTACGAATCTATGATTGCCGAATCGGATTTTACCGATTCGGCTTTTACCGAATCGGTATTCGCCGAATCGGAAATATCCGATTCGGTGGTAGCCGATTCGGTGATTTCCGATTCGTTGTTGGCCGATTCGGTACTTTCCGATTCTGACCGAGCAGAATCGGAACGTACCGAATCTCATTACCGATGCCGACCGAATCGGTATTCATTCGGTTTTTTTTCCCTACATCTCGTTTTCCGATTTCAGAATACCGATTCGGCCCGCCTCGGTATTTTGAAATCGGAAAATCGCGTTTACCTACATCGGGCCCTAGATTTCTACATCCAAGAAACAGATGGAGGAACAACTCATTTGGCTAGTGAAGCCCAAGTTCAAGGAGTTGTTATTGAGAGCATTAATGAACACTGATGCCTCATCTTGACTACCATTCCAAATTATAAGTAGGTCGTCAATATATCTCAGTCACTTGACGACCTTGGTGGCAAGAATTTGGGGGAAGGAAGGCCTCCGGACCTGCTCCTCCCAGTAGCCCATGTGAAGACAAGCATAACTAGGGGAGAAGCAGGCCCCCATAGCCACAACCCTTGTTTGTTGGAAAACCTGGTTCGTAAACAAAAAATAGTTGTGATACAAGCACAGTTCAATCATTTCAAGTACCATAGAAGTGTGCTATCTAAGACAAGGCGATCTGCTGTTAAGATAGCGCAAAACAGCTCTGAGTCCATCCCTGTGGTGGATCGAAGTATACAAGGAGGAAACATCCAGTGTGATCAATGTATGGCCAGGTTGCCAAAGTACATCCCCCAGTTTTGTGAGTAAATCTCCAGTGTCTAATATGAAGGATGGCAGTTTTTTAACGTATTCTTGGAGAAAAAAGTCAACGTATTTACTCACATTTTCCAGGATGCCATTACGTGCCGATATTATAGGGCGTCCTGGAGGTTTCTTACTGTCCGTGTGTACCTTTGGAATAAAATACGCCACTGGCGTTAGAGGATTCATGTTTCTCAGGAATTTGTACTCATCCAAGGTTAACAAGCCTCCACTCCGCCATGCCATTAACTTGCCGTAGATCACATTCCAAACAAGTTTAACATCTCCCATGTTAACTCTCTTATAGCACTCTTTGTCATGCAGTTGGGCCCATGCTTCTTCCATATACAATTGTTTGGGCCAGAGCACCACATTACCACACTTATCAGATTCACAGATGATGATGTTTGTATCCCCCTGTAATTTTTTGATAAGTTGGTGGTATGCGGCATCTCGGTAGTGCTTTTTATTTATTTCTTTGATCTGTTTGTTAAATAGTTGTTTTAATTTGAGAGTTATTCTATCCTGAAAGAGGTCAATATTGTCCTTTAGCATGAGAGGGCAGAAAGTGGATTTGGGTTTGAATGGAGTCACAACCGTGGTGGAACTAGCCCCGTGTCCGTGCACATTGTAGGTACTATTGTCTCGGCCTGGATTTGTTCAACTATTTGTGACAGGTCAGAGCTGGCCCATGATGTAGAGGATACTAATTCAGGATCCTGGACCCCAGGCAAAGTGTTCTTAGCAGGTTTGGTAGTAGCATGAAATTTGCGAAGTTCTAGTGAATTTGAAAAAATCCACTCTGGTAGTGGCATAGTCGAAATTATTGGGAGGAATGTAAGAAAGACCTAAGGCCAAGATATCAGTTTCTTTTTTGGTTAATTGGATGTCAGTCAAATTTATCACAGTTTTTGAGTCAGGGTCTAACGGCGCTTCCATTGCCTTTTCTTTTTCTGAGTTTGACTGTTGCCGCCGCTTGCGTTGTTTGTTGCAGCGGCGCCTTGCCCTGCGTTTCCAATTGCTGTTGCGTTTGTGCTGGCATTTCGGACACTTGAGCGCAAGCTCTGATTTCTGTCCTGTCGAACTGCATCCAGCTCCTGGGCAAGAGTAAATTTTCGAAACCCCAAGCGATTTGACCTTACTTGCTCGTTGTCAGATTCACTGCCAGCATTAGAACTGGCATCTGAAGATGGACCAGGTTCTTCTACATTAGCATTGCCTAAGTTGGCCGCAGGACTCACCAATGCGTTGCTCTATATATCACACACATATATATATACACACTATATCCCCTATGGGGAATTTCTGAGAATACGCAGGATCTGCAGTAGGGATAGCGATTACACATAGCACAACAAAGTTGTAAACAGAGATTTTTAGCTAGAGCCTATTCTGAGCGAAGTTTAAATCAAGCAATTGAAAGCACTCAATCCAAATTACTTCTCTTTAGACCATCAAAGAACAAGATGAAACAAACAGGCAAGTCTGAAAATACCATCAGTTGCCCCAAACTCATTACAACATACAGCAAACGAAAGGAAAGAATTAGATAGATCGTGAAGAAAAACTGGCACATGATCCAAAGCGATCCCATAATCGGGGACAAAATGCCTGTATCTCCTATAATCACTTTCCGTAGATCTTGCAGTACAAGTGATTATTTAGTAAACAGCAGTCCAGAACTTTCAAAGAACACGAATTGGCTTAGTAAACGGAAGGGATTTGTCCCATGTACAAGTTGTAAAGCCTGTAAACATGCTAGGAACAGCTCAAACGTATAATACAGGTTTTAAACACAATCCCACAATCATCAAGCATTTAAATTGTAAGTCTGAGTACACAGTATATGTACTGGAATGTACTTTTGGATTTTAATAAGATCCACAACAGAAAAACAACAGATTTAAAATATTAATGTAATTGACAATGTTCCCCCTTTGCTCAGAGGTGGAAACAGAGATGCAGTACTCAGAAGATTAGAAACTAAACAAATTTTAGAAATAGACAGTAAAAATCCACATGGCCTTAATACATCGCAAGACCTTTACACATGGTTATAAGTCTGTGATCACTAAACTCTGTATCTTATGATGTGAAATGAGGTATGTCTTTTTAGGTCAATATGCAGTTATTGTTTTAATAGATATATATTTTTACTGTTATTTAGTATTTTTATGTCCTCTTTCCTTCCTCATGGTTTCTCTGAATTTTATGTTCATGGGCTCATGACATAATACAGATTTTTAATGCACAAATATATGATATCCCAATATGCTGGCTAGTGTAATGAGTATCATTTTTGCACTTTGAACTTAAGAAATATTACACTAGCATTTTGCACAAAGCACTTTTTTCCACAACATATATTACTATATTTATTAAAATGTATTAGCTACTATTTTTTAGTTGTGACAGGACAGTATGGCTACTATGGGTAACACCACAAATATACAATTAACTGCTTTACCCATTGATATGTACCCATAGGAAAACAGGACGTTTTAAGTAATTTAAGATTCATGAAATAGGGTAAATTACACGAAAACATGAATGAAATCTGGCTTGACATTTGTATAAGTAGCAAATACTTTTGAAATGTTCAATGTGTCGGATGTGTTGACATAATGTATTTTACAGAAATGTTTAATCATAAAAGCCTATATCTTAAATGTCACAATATGGAAAAAAGCTTAACATATTTAAATATGCAATGTAATGAAATTGTGATTTAAGTTCAAGTTCAAGAATTTATATAGCGCACTACTCACCCAGAGGTCTCAAGGCGCTTGGGGAGGGGGTTCATTATTTGTTGAATAGCCAGGTTTTAAGTTCTTTTCTGAAGGAGATGTGGTTCTGTGTAAGGCGGAGGTGAGTGGGGAGTGAGTTCCAGGTCTTGGCCGCCAAGTAGGAGAAGGATCTACCTTCCATGGTGGATCTTTGGATACGTGGAACTGCGGCGAGGCCTTGATTGGAGGATCTCAGTTGGCGGGTGGGTGTGTAGAAGGATAGTCGAGTGTTGAGACATTCGGGACCTGGTTTGTAGAGGGCCTTGTGTGCGTGGGTGAGGAGACGGAATGTTATTCTCTTGTTGACGGGAAGCCAGTGGAGGTCTTTCAGGTGGCCGGTAATGTGATCTTGGCGGGGGATGTCCAAAATGAGTCTTGCTGATGCGTTTTGGATGCGTTGGAGTTTTTTCTGTAGTTTGGCTGTAATTCCAGCCTAGAGGGTGTTTCCGTAGTCTAGTCGACTCGTAACCAGTGCGTGGGTGACAGTCTTTCTTGTCTCGGCGGGGATCCAGTGGAAATTTTTTTTGAGCATACGAAGTACGTTGAAGCAGGAGGATGAGACGGCGTTGACTTGATTGGTCATCGAGAGTGAAGATTCTAGGATGAAGCCAAGGTTACGTGCGTGGTCCGTGGGTATGGGTGCTGAGCCCAGATCCGAAGGCCACCATGAGTCGTCCCAAGCAGAGGGGGTTGATCCTAGGATGAGCACTTCCGTTTTGTCTGAGTTGAGTTTAAGGCGGCTGTCTTTCATCCATACGGCTACTTCTTTCATGCCTTCGTGAAGATTGGTTTTGGCGGTGTTGGGGTCTTTGGTGAGGGAGAGGATCAGCTGGGTGTCGTCTGCGTAGGAGATGATGTTGAGGTTGTGTTGACGCGCGATGGAAGCGAGTGGACTCATGTAAACGTTGAAGAGGGTGGGACTGAGTGATGATCCTTGTGGTACACCGCAGATGACTTCGGTGGCCTCTGATTTGAACGGGGGACGTCGGACTCTCTGAGTTCTCCCAGCTAGGAACGAGATGATCCAGTCCAAGGCTTTTCCTTTTATGCCGATGTTGCTGAGGCGTTGTATGAGTGTGCTGTGACAGACAGTGTCGAAGGCGGCGGAGAGGTCGAGTAGAATGAGGGCCACTGTTTCTCCGTTGTCCAGTAGTGTTCGGATGTCGTCTGTTGCTGCGATGAGTACTGCGATACTGACAGCAATTCTACTCTGAAAGTAATGGCATGCATGTGGAAGAAAATGTAGTAAAACAAAGTATTTTGTTTATGTTGTTTGGCAATGGTAGCACTCTGGCACTTTAAATAACAAGAGAAACTCACTGGCAGGTCATGTGATCAAGGGCTCTGTGAAGCCCGAAACGCGTCAGGGCGGCCGAGAAAACGCACAAAATAAAATAATGCTGCACAAAGACAAGAGGAGTCCGTTCCGTCATTTCTTAAAGAAATGATGAGGAAAGGAGGTATCAAATTATTATTATTAATTAAAGGGGTTTGTAAAGCGCCTGGTGACGCCTCCCGGCGTGTCCCCGTGCTGTGGAGAGAGAGTTTTAGGAGGGGGAGACAGAGATACAGACAACTATAGGGTGAATAGATAGGTTTTCAGCAATTTTCTGAAGGATGCCTCGTTTATTTCTAGTCTGATATTTGTGGGGAGGGTGTTCCACTTCTTGGCTGCAAGAGAGCGGAAGGACCTACCTCCCATTCTAGCTCTTTTTGGGTGCGATGTTTTAAGCAAGCCCATTCCCTTAGATCTGAGGGATCTGTTGGGCTCATACAATAAAGCCAGATCGGACAGGTAGGAGGGGGCTTTTTGGTGAATAATCCTGTGGCACCAGAGGAGTGCTTTGAATAGTATCCTCTTGCTAATAGGCAGCCAGTGGAGGGTGGCCAGGGAAGGTCTGGAAGGAGCTCTGCGGGGAAGTCTTAGCACTAAGCGTGCTGCTGAGTTTTGCAAGACTTGTAATCTTCTGATGTTTTTTTCGGACGTGCCCAGCAGCAGCATGTTACCATAATATATATATATATATATATATATATATATATATATATATATATATATATATATATATATATATATATATATATATATATATATATTACCTACTGGCGGTCGCCAGTAGGTATATATAGTTAGGATTTTTTCTCTATGGAACTTTTGAAAATTCTATGTCTAATAACTTTGGCGTTTGTGGACGGAATCGGCTGAAATTGTCAGGAAAATGGCACATTTTGTTTCTGAGCAGCCCCTGCAAATTTGGGGGGGTTTCGTCAAGGGGGGGCCGAGAAAAAAGGGGGGTCCCAAAACACGTTTTTCCCATTCATTTTTCCATAGGGCGTTTGGCCTCACTTTTAGCTCGAGCGGCTGAATGGATTTACACGAAACTTGGCAAAATTGTAGGGACTGTTAGCCCGATGTGCCTTTGCTGGGTCTCAATATATGTGCTCCAGTGGATTTTGAGAAATTAACGTTTAAAAAAACAGATATATCTGTGACAGCGTCCCGGGTAGCGCACCAGTTCGCGTACTTTTCGCGTAATGGAGCTTTGCGAAGCGAAGCCGATTGGCTCTCCGGTGTCTGTCAACATTCTAAACAGTCCGGTGCGGCCGCCATCTTGTCTCTCGGTAGGATCGAGAGACAAGAGGAGGAGAAAAACGAAGGGGGAATTTAATGAAAGGGGGCAAGGTAGACCCCTCTTGACCCCCTAGGAATGATGTTGGGGTTATTAAAGGGTCCCGTGGGGCAAATAAAAAAAATTTGATTTTTCGCTGTAGAAGCGCTTCCCGGTTCGCGAACCGGGTCGCAAACTGGTAGCGAAACGGGAATTCGCCATTTTGTGTTTCGATTTAATTAAATTACAAGATGGAGGAAAAATAATGTGAGAAATGGGTATAAGGGGGTACGGGAGACGTATCCTGACCCCCTATGTTTTCTGAGGGTGGTTGAGGAGGTTCATATATGTTGATACTTGTCTTCCAGCGGCTGCGTGTGAGCGTTTTTTTTTTTTTGCTGCGTGACGTCTGTTAACGTTCGATTCGAAGGAAATCAGGAATTGTTGACCGCCATTTTGACACTGCGAGTAAATATATTGTTAAAAATAATTGTTATAAATTAATCTGTATTGATAAACATTGTCTGCGCCATCTTGCCTTTTTTCCAATGCCACACTTTTGTCGTGCACGGCAGCCATTTTAGATGCCTTGACCAGACCCACTCTCTGCACGCCGCCGATCCTCAGCATGGCTCCCCACCTTCGCAAGCATCTCCCCCATGCACTGGTCACACACGCTCTCTCTCTCATGCATGGGCCATAAACCTCCTCCCATATGCGCTGCTCTTCCCTGAGAATCACACCCCGTGCTGAGGAAAATTCAGCCCAGATTACAACCGATGCCCAGGCTGCTGGCACAAGACGCCACTTCGTTCCCATCTTGAACGGTTACCAAATAAAGAGACGGGCGCTGGAAGCAGGAACACAAGAACAGAGTTTTATTTCTCATGAGGAGAGCATGTCATTTCAAAACATACATACATACACACAAACTCGGGCGGGGGGAGACAGTACATGTATTATATACAAAAATTCAGGACAAAACATAGAACAGTTGCTGGCCAAAAAGATCTCTTCCTGCATGCTGCGCATCCTTAGCATCCTACTTAATTCATCTGGGGGCTGAGGTCTTTTTACCTTTTTCTTCTCTCTTATCGTCGGCTGCCTTCGCTGGTGGTTTGGTTGCAAATACTTACACCTTTGCCAATTGGTCGGGAACTAACCTGGTCGGGCTAATACTCAGGGGGGATCGGGTTTCCAGGCTTAAGCAACAGTAGGTATCAGTCGGGAGAACAATGGGGCAGCTTTGAGTTTCATGTCTATGAGGGTGCGAGAAGGAGGTGGTAAATCTTAAACATTGGCAACATTCCTAGTCCTCCAGACGGAGGGTACTTGGGTAAACCTCACCTCGGAATATTCCTTAAACTTTCCCTATTTAGTTAAACGTAGGAATTTATTCATTGGTGCACGTCATTCTTGGTTGTATTATTCGGGGTGCCATGCGAAGTCATATTTTGTCATCCTGTAATAACCCGTCAAGTTTCTGCTTCAGGCTGCCCTCCCAAGCGCTGGGTTCAGAGAGAGGCATAGTCATTGTTTGTTCGTCGTGTATAGGCACCATATTCAAACCCTTTTTCTCATCCCATCGGCCGTTAAGTCACCATTTTTCCGTACTATAATCGACGTTCCGAAGTGACCTGCAGAAAAGAGGGAAAAAGAAGGGGCGGGGGCAGCGTTTAAAACACATCAGCGCGCATAAACCCGAAAAGGCTTTTACTTACTACATACTCGGCCTATCTCCACGGGATGCAGTCCCTACCATCTCGGCGTTTAAGCCCAGGGGGGACCGGTAATGTGGGAGAGATAATTATCGGAGGCCTGTGGATAGCATAGGTCGCCCAAGTGTGGCATTATGGATCGTGTGCAGGGGAGGGTCAAAACAAAGGGCAGTCGGTGTAAAGTGAGGGCGAGCTCGTGCTCTCTTTTGAGGAAGAGAGATAACCTACAGTGGTACGGGGTCGTTTTCGTTCGTACTAGGGGGGCCAGGTGACATTCCTTCGGGGTGGCTTAGGGGCATTTAAAACAACTTCCCTGATACAGGTAGCATATAAAGTAGAGGCTAAATACCAGGATCTTTATCGATTGCTTTATGCTGTACAAAAATGAAAAACACATACAACAAACCTGGACCATTCATATTTGCAATGTTTCTGCGTACTATACTTTTTAACCCTTAACTAATCGAGCTGCTTCATTTCACCAGCTTTTTTTTTTTTTTTTAAATCGGAAACAGTGGCCATTTATTTGAAACTTACCAATCTACGCGTTACAACTACGTTTGCTTTTTCAAAAACCTTTAATAAAAATGTTGGTGCACAAATACGGGCCTACAACCCCGTGGGCCGGCCACGGAGCAGGCTGGAACTGTAAATGGGGGGGGGGGAGGGTATTTATTTGTGGAAAACATAACAGAGTCAGTGGTCGTTGATTTCATAGTAAAAAGTGCGACAAGTGCAACAAAATCATATCGATAATTCATTGTGAGCAAGTACCAAAAGTGTCGACAATAAATACAGTAATCAATGATGCATTAGAACTTAATATCAATTCATTGTTCGAACGTGTAATCAGTACCCGTCCCATGTCAATTCATTGTTCGAATGTATAATCAATACCCATCCCGGATCAATTTATTGTCCGAACATATAATCAGTCTTATCCCATATCAATTCATGTGCTAAAAACTGCATACATATCTCATGATATCAAGGCTGAGCAATCGGGGCACAACAAGGAGTTGAGAGTTTCATTTGTACCGGCGCCATTTTGGGTGAGGTCAGGAAGGTCCAAGTATAGTCAAAATGTCTCCACCAACTCGTGGTTGGACCGGGACCTCTTTCGGCAGTCCAAAAGTTTTCGTTGAAGGGTAGCAGAGGGGACTGGCGACATGAACCATCAGTCAAAGTGGGGTGGGAGGCAACAATCTCTCCTACCGGGTCATACTGGTGTCCCACCGGAACTGATCAAGTTGGTAGTCTTGCAGGATTTTGGTCATTTCAAGACTGAGGCCGGCGCCGGCATGAGCGCGCCGACGTCCCGCGGCTACGTCGTGGTCGTTCCGTGGGTGATCATGGCAGTCATTCCCCATTGGGGGTGTCTGCGGGGGTCGGGGGCCCCCGTGGCTCTTATAGAATCTTCAAAGTTGAGGAGAACGTTTCTGGACGCAGGACTCATTTTCTAGCTGAACTCAGAAGCGCCGTTGCACCGCAACAGTGGACGAGACCCCCGCTGGGTGAGCGGAGCATCATTGCCTCGCAATAGTGGACGAGACCTTTTGTTGGGTGAGTGGAGCGTTAGGGGTGCAGCTGAGGGGCCCCCACCTAGGGGGGTGGGAGAGGCTCGTTCGCGCCGCCTCTCCCTCCCAGCGCACCCCACGCCGACACCTGGCGTTGATATCCGTGATGTCCGGACCAGGCGATAAGAGGGGGGGGGGGGGGGGGGTCGGAGGCAGAGGCAAGACATTCCCCCCGTGGCCTGCAGGGCGCCGCTTCAGGACCGAACGGGGAGCTCATACCAAGCCGGGGCCAGACCAGGAGATACGAGGGGAGGGAAGGGGGGTCAGTGGCATGTGCAAGACATCCCCCCCCCCGTTGTCGCAGCCATTATTGAAGAAAGAAGAGGGATCCCGTCGGCCTCGGCTCCACTCCTGGCCCAGGGGGGGGGGGGGGCCGGTGGCATGTGCAAGACATCCCCCCCCCGTTGTCGCAGCCATTATTGAAAAAAGAAGAGGATGGGACAAGGGATCCCGTCGGCCTCGGCTCCTCTCCTGGCCCACCTTACGAGACGACCTCCCCGGCCTTGCAAATTCACTTAAAAAAACGTAGGTTTCAGGCCTTATATAGTTCGGAATTAGCATTTAAAAAACCATTGAAATTGCTCCTATATAGTTAGTTGTACTAACTATATTTCGCACACCCGCAATCCACTGCTGATAATGTCACATATACATCATTCATGACCTGGTCAGTGACATCAGCAGCAGTGGATTGCGGGTACAACTAACTAAATAGGAGCAATTTCAATGGTTTTTTAAATGCTAATTCCTAACTATATAAGTCCTGAAACCTATGGTTTTTTAAGTGAATTTGCAAGGTTTTTAAATGCTAATTCCTAACTATATAAGTCCTGAAACCTATGGTTTTTTAAGTGAATTTGCAAGGTTTTTTAAATGCTAATTCCTAACTATATAAGGCTTGAAACCTATGGTTTTTTCAGTGAATTTGCAAGGTTTTTTAAATGCTAATTCCTAACTATATCAGGCGTGAAATCTATATTTTTTTTCAATAAATTTCAAAGGTTTTGTAAATGCTAATTCTATTAGCGGATAACGTTTATATATGTTATTATCCTTCTGGGACCACCTGAGCACAAAACAAGAGTGGAATACGCAAAAAGGGGGCAGGGTTGAGACCCTCTGACCCCCTAGCCCTTCTCAGGGGGTCCCAGAAGGACCACCAAGTGCAATTCTTTTTTTTTAAATCGCGGGTTACGCGCACGGTACGCGTACCCTACGCGTACGGTGCACATACCCCACAATTTTTAATTTTTTTTCCCTTGGGGGTCCTTTTGGGACCCCCTGAGAAGGGCTAGAGGGTTGGGGGTCTCTACCCTGCCCCCTTTTCGTGTTTTCCACTCTTGTTTTGGGCTCTCTTGTGCTCAGTTCTCCTGAAAAACAAGATGGTGGCCAACACTTCCTGGTTTGGACAGTTTGGAATGTTGACAGTCGACTGCCAGCCAATCAGAAACTCGCTCCCGCAGGTAAGGGTATGCGCACGTACACGTATGGTACGCGTACAGTACGCATAGGGTGAGCGCATATAGATATATAATTTGATCAAATTAAATTTTCTCAACAACTACTGGAGGGATTTTCACCAAATATAGAAAAGGCACTACTGCATACCTGTCCCTACCATTTTGCCAAGTTTGGTGTAATGCCATTCAGCCGTTCGGGCTGTAGCCGTGTCTAATGGTCCCTATGGAAATTAACATGGGGAAAACACGTTTTGGGACCCCCCTTTCGGCCCCCGCTTGACAAATCCCCCCCGAAACTTTCAGGGAAGGAGCGGAGCGGAGCTGGCCAAAATTCTGGAAAATTACACACAGATTCCTCAATCGACGTCAAAGTTATTCCCAATAGAATGTTGAGCGCATATAGATATATAATTTGCTCAAATTCATTTTCTCAACAACTACTGGAGGGATTTTCACCAAATATAGAAAAGGCACTACTGCATACCTGTCCCTACCCTTTTGCCAAGTTTGGTGTAATTCCGTTCAGCCGTTCGGGCTGTAGCCGTGTCTAAAGGTCCCATAAAAAATGCCATTTGAAAAATTTCAAATTCAATTTTCTCAAGAACTACTGGAGGGATTTACACCAAACATACAAAAGGCACTACCATTTTGCCAAATCAGGTATAATTCCGTTCAGCCGTTCGAGCTGTAGCCTTGTCAGAATGTCCCTACGGAAATTAACATAGGGAAAACACGTTTTGGGACCCCCCTTTTTTCTCGGCCCCCGCTTGACGAATTCCCCTGAAACTTTCAGGGAAGGAGCGGAGCGCAGCGAGGCAAATTTAAGGAAAATTACAGGCAGATCCCTCAATCGGCGTCAAAGTTATTCCCAATAGAATGTTCGGAATTTCCTATGGTAACTAGGTCCTAACTATATATACCTACTGGCGACCGCCAGTAGGTAATATATATATATATATGTATATATATATACAAACCAAATGCCCGAGAGCTTCGGAGAACGCACTCAGCACCATCCAGTCCGCATTCACAGCTTGCCTTCACATTCCGGTAAAAGTAATTGCCTTGACGCGTTTCGAGGCTTTCTGCCTCTTAATCATTAGGCTGCTTCCGACACAGGTGCTGTACGAATTTGCTCTCCTTTGTTTGTATTCAAGCATACTTCTCATTTGTTGAAAGCCCCCAATGGGCTATGCTGATGCATAACAGTTCATTAATGTATGCTGGGACTCGTAGTCATTAAGGAAAAAGCATATAATTACCCACAGTGGGTCTGTACATACTTGTGTTTCTTTTAAGCATATTCATCTCCTTGGTAGGATCCAGGATGCATGAGAAAGAAGATGTCATGTGGCATTCAGCGCAGCAAGCCACATGACATTTTCCTGCATTTTCGTGCCCAAGCATCCTGGATCCTACGAAGGACCCACAGTGGGTAATCAGAAGCTTTTTAATTAAAGACATGTCCATGCCATATGGATAAAATTGGTGCAGTATCTTGGCAGCAGGGGCAGGAATCTGGGGTCTCTGGATACATATGTGTCAGTCTCCAGGTGAAGTAAGTGTGGTGGAGGTAGTTGAGCTGAGTATATTTGAGTCAGGCATTCATGGAGACGCATTTCGGGACCCCAAGACATTGTGTCCATTGCTTGTCCGAGAGTGTGGTGGTCCGCGCCTCGTACCAATAGGCACAGAGAGCATGAAGCAGCGCCCCCCTATTCGTAGGGGGAGAGCAAAACAATTGTGTGATAAACATGCCGGCCAACCCCGTATGTGAACACCACCTGAAAGAGTTTAGAAGTTTATGGTTCATCATGCGTAATATGCCAGACCGTGTGTAATGCCTAGTGAGCCAGGAATACAGGAGAAAGGATCCCGGCAATAAACTTTACCGATCCACTAAGCTCCCGAAATATAGAGGATTTTGTCATTGAATAGGTCACTCCATATTGTGAGACCGGACTCTGCCGGTTGCTTCCGGTCTTGGGAGGGCACTTGGCTTCAGGTGTCACAGGTAGATGGTGGGTGTTCCTCTTAGGAGATCTTTGATGTCCCTGAGACCTCCAAAAGAACAGGGGGCAAGCTCAACAAGCCCTTGGAGGATACATTTCAGGGTGCCACATAACCGCAATTAGTTGGCCCTGCCAGTCACTATTCAAGAAGGGCACGCAATCCCTTTCAATGGCCATAATCCTCCTTGTGCACAACTTGGTCCCCCGGCATTGCGCACCACGTAATTCCAGGTTCTCCTGTCCCACACCCGCACAAACGTATCTCAACCTGTGCTGAAGTATTGCACCAGTAGTTGTAAAGGAGTGTGCCTTTGATGTTGGGGGTGGTTCAAAGTGTCTTCCTTTGAACCACCAATATATTGCCTACATTTTTGTCCTGTCTGCCATGAGGCCATGAAATGCAGATCTTTATCTTTAAGTGAGGCTATGATCTAACTCCAGAGGCTGAGTGTCAAAACCTCTTTTTCAAATCTCCCCTCCAGCCCGCACATAGCAGAGGTCAGTGGTTTCAGGTGCAAGCCCAGTGTTTATTGCAGTCGATTGGGAATGCCCAGATGTGCTCCCCCAATCTCCAGTGTGGACTGGAGCTAAGCACCAATGCACAGAGTTTTAGAGCACCGAAATGCTCAATTTCTAGTAGTCACTAACAGTGGGTTCTGCCGAGAAGAGTGCAATTTCTTCAAAGAGTTTAAATTCATCCTGGTCACCTAAGAAAATCAATCAATGGGGCAAACCAACATCAATACCCACAAAGACAATAACAATGAGACTGACACTTAGGGCCCTATTATGAGCGCCCGCCACCGTACGGTGAACGGGCTGTCCGCCAGCGGTGCGGCGGTCCCTCTGTGGCCATTAGGATATCACCACAGCGGTGGCATCCCCCATTTACAACATTGTGGCGGGCGGTGCTCACAGCACCGCCCACCACAATGCTGTGAATGCACGTTGTGCCTTGGTATGCACAAGGTGACCGGCACCGCACGGTACCTGACACCTTGTCCATGCCAATGTAGAGGGGTACCATACCTCTCAAACACCCTGGGGGCCAAGGCAGACACTGCATGCCTTTTCAAGGCGGCAATGCCGCCATGGAAAGTCATGTCTACGCATTCATTCTAATATTGATAGCGGTGTCTTGCAGACACCACCAACATTTTGGAGCCCTTTTCCTTCCGTCCGGTTGCCTGTCCGACAGGCGGAAAACCGGTGGACGGTCTTTACGCCCGCCGGGGTCCCCGCCGCCATCACAATATGGTCGGAGGGAAATGGTAGGTGGGCGGTGGGAAATGGCGAGCGGATCGCCACCGCCATATGGGCGATGGCCATCCACCCGCTATACTAACGACCCCCTAAGTATTTACTGTGCACGATCTAATAGAATTCATACATTGTGTAAAACAATACATCAGCTTATACCTTGAACACACATGACTGTCATACAACATATAAGGTTAGATAAGTAAGTGCCACATACAAGGTACATTACATATAGCAAAAATCCAAAAGATGAAGACACTCGACATTATCAACAAACACAGAAATGGTAACTCAATTGGGCATCCCTTAATCCTTAGTTTATATCTTCAAACACATGTCCTTATTCCTTGTATGTACTTATTCTTATCATCAACATTTCTGACCTTAATGAAGAGTGTGTACCAACAACACATCACAGTAGATCTTCTTCAGACCTAGGAATTTCAGAACAGCCTGCTATAAAAACCTCTCGCTTGGTACAGAAGAGTAGGGATCACAAAATCCAAGATTATGAATACTGAGAGGTCCTCACTGTAGACCTTAATTATGTGTAATCTCCTACAAATCGAGAGGGTTAAACACAGAAGCCAAACAGGGCTTTCTGAGCTCCAAACAATTTCTTTAGTGACGTAGAGGGAAATAATCAGCCCTTCCGCCCGGCATATCCCAAGTCTGATCTAGTTTCTAGTAGTGGCATTGATATGTACATTACGACAAAGCCTTCCTTATCACTGGCAAGGGGCTGTTCCTCAAATTCAATGATAGGAAACATCATGCGGCTGCTCCACTGCAATTCACAATTGCAGCCTTAGGGGATTTCTACCATTTCCCCATGTTAGCCTATGGGAAGAGTAGCCCTCATAGGTAGTGAAAACACACATGGGTATTCCTCACTATCTGGGCCGGGAACACACCTGTGTAACTGCCATTCCTTTTACCTACATCTCATTTCACGCCTTAAGGCGTACCCCCTCTGGGTACTCGGGTGGAATTGAAAGGTCTTCTAAGACTGGCTAGTGACAAACAGGTTAGTCTGAGTAAACGCGCATCTGCCCGTACCAGCCTGTAAAGGCAGGTTGGCCAGTTATTTACCAGCACCATTGGTGCGGGTTGCTTAGCATACCCTCAGTGCTGAGCACACACTGGACACCCATTCAAAGACACCACTGGTGTAAGTGCGCACACCAGCCTTCACTGTCAAGCTTGACCCGGGTCTCAAAATATAATAGGTGCAAGTGCGCACCCACCGGCTGGCAATGGTAGAACTGAGCAAAGCTTTAGAAACCTCAGGTGAGCTCCACGTCCTACCGTGTGTGGGAAGGGCACGTGCACTTTCACAATGCATTTACAGTGGGAAAAGTACCCTAAGGTTCAACAAGAGAATCTGTCACACCCAAGAAGTGTCCCATATGGAAAGCCGAACCCCTCGGTAGTGGAAACCCACATAGGGGTTCATCCCTACTTGGGCAGAGCACACGGAGAGGTACCTACACACCCCCTCCTCTACCCCGGTTTGGTAGTAGTGAACGGCCCCCTCAGGGTTGACTTCTGAGTGAGACTGGCCAACCTGAGTATGAGACATTTTTGATAGGCTATACAGGTGGGTGGAACAATCAGTGTGGCATCCCCATATTAGAAAGTGCTCTGGGTATGTGGGGGTACCTTTTTAGTGCAACATCTAAACCAATCAAGTACACTGCCTATCCGGACATGTGCAGGAAGGGTGAGCACACTTTCCCACTGCAATATAGTGGGAAAGTGTCTAGAGTCTGATCCGGAATACAGAGTTGCAAACAGAAGAAGGGCAAAGTGTCAGAGAAAACCCTCTAAGAAGGGCCATGTCCAAAAATATCCCAAACTGTTCTTAAAGACCTTTTAGGAAAACACATTTTTGCCCTACCTCTAAATTTTACAATATTTTTAAATAACTGTTAAACCTCTGTGCCTGGATTCTTAGAGGTATATGCTTGTGATACATAGATGACGATTATGCAGTCTCCCTAGCAGTCCTCAAATACTTTTGGTATCTCCAACGGTCACACTCAAATTCTCTTAGGTCAGTCTCATAGTGGTCGCTAAATAGGGGTTGCCTTTCATAAAGCATCAGAACAATAACTGGTAGAAAAGAAAGTGTAGAGCATTTGAAACAATACAGTTGGTATCAAATATTTCTCTAAATTAGTGAGTCCAAGTACTCAGAATATAATGTGTTCACACCTGTTTATGAGGACCCCTGAGTATATGTGCCTTAGCTCCTTCACAAGCTGTTCTCATTGCTTCCAGTGACGGTGTTCCCAACAGGTCGGTAATCAAGTCCAACTGTAAGAAAAATAATTTCTGCATAACCATCACAATTTTCATCACATATAATAATAATTTTTTTTAATACTGTAATTAATATACTTGTTTTGATATTCGCAAGGGTTGCAATTTAAGACTTTTCTATTACCCAGTTTAACTATTTGAGTCATCTTGCAAGTACAAAGACATTTTTGGAACCATTCCTTTATTTACTTATTAAATATATTAATATAGTGTACACGGCGGATAGCTTCACATGTAACTATATAGCATAGAAATGAACATATCAAAGTGCAACTGGTTATGATGAGCAAGCATATTTGGGTAAGTCTGGCATTTCAGGACAAACAGAAAATATAGGTCTTTTCTGAAGGCTGGTACATATGGATGAAGTCTTATTTTTTTCATGTAGATGATTCCATATTCTTGACTATAGATCGTTCTAGTATAAATATTTTCTTCTGGTGTTTCTTCCTACTATAGAGGTAGTTGCTCAGATATGTGGGTAGTGCCACAAGAACATCTTAGCACATGATGCAAGATACTCTGAAGTGGATTCTGGCTTCCTTTGGAAGTCAGTTAATGACTCTTAAAATGGTGGGGATAACAATCCCATCACCCTTTGGAACACGTGAGCTGCCATAGACTGAATGTATCTAAAAGGAAGTAGTGCAAATTTGGAAAAAGATGTAAGGCATTTCTGCTGCCTAGGTGCAGGAAGAGCAGGACCTGAAGTCAGATTGGAAGGGTGAGTTTTTAAGAAACAGTTGCTCAATGGAGGCAGACTTTATCAGCTTGCGAATGTGTGGAATATTTGTAATCTTATGGTCGATGATAAAGCAAAGGGATTTTGTAGAGAGTAGTGGGGGTGACTTACTTGTCGATCTAGACCTTTTTGTACTGAAGGTTGTGATAGTCTGAAGAACAGAAGGAAGATTTTTTTTTTTTATAGTTTCATGGCAGGTGAGTTGAGGTAAGGTCTTGTGATCAACGGTGTCAAATGCTGCTTACAGATATGGAAATCGATATTAACCACGTTCAAGCCATTGAACCTTCAATAGGTTATAGAAATTGGAGTCTTGAAGTTTGAGCACTGAATATGGTGCAAAAACCATATTGTAACAAATCCAAGAGGTCAAAATGTGTGTCGGGTGGTGTGATGTAGGCCGCCACGGTCGAACAAGAGTAGTAGATCTTGGTCTGTCTTTATGATGAGACCTATTCACAACCTGGTTCTATCCCTATGAGTGGTATCTCCAGGCACCCAGCCTGAAGAAGACAGCGAGGTGACCTCTGCCAAACAAGCCAGAGGAGTCTAGGCTCGGGTAGGTGGTCTTGGAGAAGGTGCCTGTGGAGGAGACCTTGAAGGCGAGTATGTCAGTGAGTATTGAGAATCTGGACTCCGTGGAAATGGCAATTTGCAGAAGCTCTCTAGCCATCTGGGAGATAGCTGAATAGAATCCTCTGAGGTATGTTGAGGTTCTTGCCCTTGCACAGAAGTGTGCGAAGAGACTAATGGAGGCAGGAGAAAACCTTCCTTCAGAGATCAATTTCGCCTCAACGTGTCACGACGTCTTGGTGAAGAATGAGGCCTTGATGTTGCCTTACCCTATCCACCGGTGATGGAGAATGTCTGGTAGATGCCTGTTTAAAAGCCTGACAATGTGTGACTGCCAGTGACGGAGATGAGTCCCTTGATGTCGAACAGAGGTGTATGGCTTGACATCGATCATTGCTGGGTTGATGTTTACGGAGGTCGAGTATGTCTCGAAGTCGCTGGGTTGACGTCGACAGATGAGCATGCCTCGACGTCGATCATCATTGGGTTGGCGTCAACAGAAGCGATGCTGGTCTCAACGTTGAATGGTGTTTACTTGTCGTCGATGGGGGACGTCTTGGTGACGACGGACATTGATGAAAAGTCGCTGACACAGAATTGGTCGTGCTAAGTCTCGACGCCAAACGGCAATGGTCTGCTGTCTACGCCGTGACCATCTAGTGCACCTGATTTGCTGTTAAGCAGTATGAAGACCTGCAGCATTTTCTCGATGGCGTGCACTTCTATGTCTTATGTGGCTGTGTCGTTAACGACAGAACCTCTTAGCGTTGGTCTTCGCTTTGTCACTGACGGGGACATTGCAGGCGAATGGTGTCCAGTAGGAACCTTCGACGTTGAGCCAGATGACGACAAAGAACAAATAGGTATTTGTTCACCTCTGAAAGTGGATCTTGTTCTCCTCTTGTCATGCCTGGTTGGAGATCTGCCTTTGGACGACTTGTAGAGAGATGGATGTCCTTCTGTGGAAGTATTCTCTTTTTCTGAAAGGCAACGCATGCAGATTCGTTCTCTGTCTTTCAAAGTCCGCCTAGAAAACTTCTTACATTGGTGACAAGATTGTGGCAGATGGGTAGCAGGTAGACATAAAATGCAGACAAGATGAGGGTCTGTCTTTGTCTTCTTTTTGTCATAGGCAGGGCACTTAATAAACAGTGAAAGCATTTTTGACAAGAAACATTTTGTATTCCTGTCACAAAATAGTTGTTACTTACTCTAAATGTGAAAAGACGTAGCGTGAGTACTGAAAAAGTAGTTCTCGGAAGGACATTTTTGACAAAAAGTAAAAAACTGAGTGAACTCTGTACTCCAGATTCCGCACTGAAGGAGCCGGAAAAAAGAACTGACCTGTCATCTCTGAAGCATGATGGGATGCAGGTCCCAGAGGCCTTAATGGCATGGTGTCAGTTTTTACATGTTATGATTTTAATGCAGCCTATTGGCTAACAATGCCATGATTTTTAGGTTTCGCCTAGGCAGCGCATGCGTTGTCTTGTTGAAAGATGCTGTGTACAGTATTGTGTGGGAAGCTCCGCCCACTTTCCAGTCTTATTTTTGATTGGCTTGAATAATTTAGGCATTTGGATTGGTGCTTGGCTTGGTAATCCCACCTCCTGATGTGCATGACGTCATTTTTTTCCTTCCGAGGCTATCGGCCCCTTTACTGTTAAAACAGTTTGTTGAAGAACTCCCCATCAGCGCAGTGCACGCGGTCCTCTGCAGGCTCTGATACAGCCACCCCAGGTAGTCTGCCAAACCGGGGATTGATTTCTCAATGACTGGGAGGAGGTGCCACAGCTATGCGTGTCTCAGGCACTGTAGGGCAGCAGGAGAATTTATTTTCAAAATCTCTGCTGCTTATTCCTCGAGCAGCGTCCTATGTGCATCAAGCAGATGGGCAGAATTGCCATCTTAATTACAAAAACTACACACCGTGCCTGGGATTAGTATGTGGCCTGGACCTCTCACAGGCGCCGATTGGGGAACCACCACCACTTGGGCTGTTATTGCAGATAGCGCTTAAGGAAAGGATGTGGTTTGGCAGCATGCATCAGGAGACTTTGGCAGTTCCCTCTGCCAATGCAGAGTGTAAGGTTCCCCCGCTGTTGCAGCCGCTCTCTTTCACCTCCAGTTCAATGGGGATGTGCTCCGGGTTGAACCCCTTCCTCTAGTTTTTGTTAGGCATGGGGAGATGAACAAAAGTTACTTACCTGTTAACTGTGGTTCTCCAGTATTGGTGTCTTTCATAGATTCACATGCTTGAATATTCCCCGTCGTCGAAGTGGGAGTCCCACGGTACATAACATAGCAATGTAGCCATAACACAAGCGTATATACATAGAGAAAGCAAAAACCATAGAGTTTTTCCAAGATAGACAACATATCACTTCTATGATATATCAGTCATTATGTTTTGGTCCAAATTCAAGCCAATCAGGCGTCAGCACCCTCTTAGAATGTTGTCCTCAGAGGCTTAGGCTCTCAGATTTTCGTAGCACAAGAGTAATATAGAGCCAAGAGATAAAGAGAGAGAGCCTCTGAGGGGAGGAGGGCGGGTCGCATGTGAATCTATGAAAGA
The DNA here is from genome assembly GCF_964263255.1 of Lissotriton vulgaris. Taxonomy (NCBI): domain Eukaryota; kingdom Metazoa; phylum Chordata; class Amphibia; order Caudata; family Salamandridae; genus Lissotriton; species Lissotriton vulgaris. The sequence goes on from NC_141687.1 coordinate 119,208,018, forward strand.
CACTAATACTGGAGAACCACAGTTTACAGGTAAGTAACGTTTGTTCTTCTCCAGTATTGGGGTGTCTTTCATAGATTCACATGCTTGAATAAGAATAGTGAGCAGTAGAGTTAGAGAAATACAAGGTACTTCTCATTCAACATAATGATAATTATAATCACAATAAAAATACACAGTACAAAAAAACTGAATCATATATCAAAGAAAAAGAAAGTACCTTGTATACAGGTGGATGAAAGAAACAGAGGCTCACCTTATTTAAAAAGATTTTGTAGGACTGCCTGTTCCACGGATGAGTCGGCGTTGTGCGCAGCATCCAGACAGTAATGTCTCGTAAAGGTGTGCCTGCTGGACCATGTTGCAGCTCTGCAAATGTGATGAAGAGGCACACCAGTAAACATGGCTGTAGAAGAGGAAACCTTTCTAGTAGAATGCGCTCTAACAGTTGCAGTAAGTGGTTTTCCCACTTGCTGATGGCAAAAAGCAATCGCAGTAGATCTCCAGCGTGCCATTGTTTGTTTGGTGACTGGATGTCCTTTTCGCATCCGCCCGTAGGCCACAAACAGCTGGTCAGACTTACGTATAGTAACCGTTCTTTGAAGGTAACATTTTAGACACCTCTTAATATCCAAAGAATTAAGTGCTCTTTCTGCTGGTGTTTGAGGATTAGGAAAAAATAAATTTGAAAACAATTGGTTCATTGAGGTGGAAACCCGATGGCACTTTGGGGATAAAGGCTGGATTGGTGCGGAGTCTTTGGTAAGCTGAAGAAAAGGCGGTTTAGTAGTAAACGCCTGTATGTCACTAACTCAACGTGAGGAAGTGAGAGCCAGAAGCAGAGAAGTCTTCCAAGTAATGTATTTAGGATCGACCTTATGGATTGGCTCAAACGGGTGTTTCCTTAGTTCTGCCAATTCAATGTTGAAATGCCAAGGAGAAGGTGGTCGACGAATTGGTGGGAACATCTGGAAAAAGATCTTTAATAAATTGCTGAATGACTCTGGCGAGTAAAGAGTTAAAGCCATCTTGACTGAACTCTGAGATTGCTGCTAGGAAAACCTTTAAGGTAGCAAACGAGAGGCCCGACTTTGCCAAGTGTAAAATGAAAGGCAAAAGTTGCTCCGGCGTGGAATGTAAAGGTTGCATAGAATGTATAGGATGCACCTGGGCCTCATTGCATCATAGACAGAATCTTTTCCATTTAAGTTTGTATGTCTTCACAGTTGAAGGTGCTCTTGCCTTTGCCAGGACCTCTCTACAATCTGCAGGAATGTTCAAATTCAGAAATTCATAGTGCTCCGGTTCCAAGCCGCTAAGCGTAGAGATGCTGTGTCGGGATGACAAACTTGGCCCTGATTCATGGTTAGAAGATTCGGAAGAGGGCGAAGAATGATTGGGTCGCACTGTGACAGAAGCAGGAGTTCTGTGAACCATACTCGTCGCGGCCATCTGGGAGCTATTAGAATAAAGTGACAGGGTTCTTCCTTATTTTTTTAAAGAACTCTGGGAACTAGAGGTATTGGTGGAAAAGCGTAGGCTGTATATTGTCGACCAATTCATCAAAAAGGCATTTCCGATTGACTCTGGTTGGGGAAGCCAACTTGCATAGGACAGGCATTTGCTGTTCCGATAAGTTGCTAACAGTTCCAGATTCGGGCGACCCCATACCCGAAAAATGTGATCCAGTATGAGTTGATGTAACTCCCACTCGTGGTTGGTTGTAGAAGACCTGCTCAGAGAATCCGCAAGATTGTTTGATGCTCCTGGTACATGCACTGCTGAAAGGACGACCTGATGTTGAATCGCCCAAACCCAAATCTGCTGAGCCTGACGGGACAGTAGGTTGGATCTTGAGCCTCCTTGTTTGTTTATGTAGTGCATGCACGATGTGTTGTCTGTTCAAGCCAACACTGATGCTCCTTCTATGATGGAACGGAACGCTTTTAGTGCTAGAAAAATGGCCAGCAACTCTAGTAGATTGATGTGCCAGGTCTTTTGCTGAATGTTCCACTTTCCTTTTACTGTTAATCCCTGAAAATGCGCACCCCAGCCGTCTAGGGAAGTATCTGTTGTGAGAGTGTAGCTTGGAGCGTCCATCAGGAATGGACGACCTGAAGAGACGTTCTTTTCGAGAGTCCACCACAAGAGACTTTATTTCATTCGAGATGTGACTGACTATATCGTTGAAGGGTCCTGAAACTTGAGCCCATTGTTTGTCCAACTCTTCCTGAATAAGTCTCATTTTTAGCCAGCAGTGAGGGACAAGAGGGATGCAAGAGGACAACATCCCTAGGAAAGATTTCAACTGTCGGACAGAAGAGGACTCTTAATAGGAGGGATGCTGCTAAGTTTTGAAGACGCAGACGTCTTTCGTGCGACACAAACGCTTTTGCTAGGTTGGTGTCTAGAATGGCTCCCAAGAACAGTCTGTTTTGAGCAGGGAGAAATTGAGACTTCTCCATGTTGAATGTGAGGCCCAGGGACTAAAAGAGGGAGTTGCAGATTTGAGTGTGTTTGGAAGCCTGCTTGAATGACCGTGCCTTTAGCAGGTATTCGTCTAGGTATGGAAAGCTTTGTACAGCTTGCAGGCGAAGGTAAGCTGCCACCTGTGCGAGGACTTTGGTGAACACACGGGGAGCGGAACGAAGATTGAAAAGCAGAACATTGAATTGGAAGTCTTTCCCGGCTACTCTGATTCTGAGAAATTTTCTGTGCCTCCGCAGAATTGGAAGATGAAAATAAGCATCCTGGAGATCCAAAGTTGTCATATACTCTCCTTGAGAAAGCAAAGGAAGTAACTCCTGAAGGGACAACATGCGAAACGTTTTTTTTTGATGCATTTGTTTAGGGCACGTAGATCCAGGATAGGGCGCCATTCTCCCGACTTTTTCTGTAAGATGAAGAACCTCAAATAAAAACCTCTGCCCTTTTGCAGTTTTGGTATCACTTCGATCGCACCTTTTCTTATTAGAATTGTGAGTTGGTTTAAAAGTTCTTTCAGATGGGCAGGAGGTGGACCTTTTGGTGGAGAATTGGGAGGCATCTTTAGAAACTCTAATGCATGACCCCTGCGTACAATATCCAGAACCCATTGATCTGTTGTAATCAGTGACCATTTTGAGTAAACGTGGGAGATTCGACCTCCAACCCATGAACAATTGAGCGGAGCTAGAGATGGTGAGTGATGAAAGTCATCGTTTTTTGGATGAGTCTTTCCCTCTGTAAGAGGACTTCCCTCTGTACTGTACAGTAGGATGAAGAGTGCTGCTGCCTGTACAATAGCTGACAACTCTGGTTGTTGCCCTTGTTTATATTGACTGGAAGTACCTCAAAAGGAGGAATAGGATCCACGACCTCTTGCGCCTCAAAAAGTTTGCCTTTTAAATTGGAGAGTTCCAAGAGCACGGGCCGTGTCGGTGTCTTTCTTTATTGTCTGAAGGGTATCATCTATATGTTGGCCAAACAAAGATTCGCCATCGTAAGACATGTCTAATATTTTTGTTTGCACTTCTTGCCGAAAAGACGTGGCCTTTAGCCATCCCTTTCTTCTGAGAACCGCAGCCCCAGCCAAATGCCGGACACCAGTGGAAGATACGTCTACAGAACAGTCAATCATTTCAGAAGAAATCTTCTCTCCTTCATGAAGAATTTTCAATGTCTCTGCCTTCGATGATTCTGGTATTAATTGTACTAGAGAGGAAATGTCCGACCACATTTGTCGGTCGTAACGAGCAAGAATGGCCATTGAATTGGCTGCACAGACTGTAGTCGCTGCCATTGTTGAATATTTTCTGCCTATAGCATCAAGGCGCCTACCTTCTCGGTCAGGTGGTGAAGATATCAGAGATGAAGGATTTCTAGATCGGCGTTGTGCAGCCTGAGTAATGATGGAATCAGGCTTTGTCTGAGAAATTAAACAAGCAGGTGTATTTGCAGGTGTCTAGTATTTTTTGTCCAGCCTCTGTAGAATGGCTGGGATAGAATTAGGATTTTGCATGATTTTAAGTCCTTCTTGCCAAATGAAATGGATAATGGGAATAGAACGCACTTGTTTTTGAGGCTGTTCTTTAAAATCATATAAGAAGCAATCTTCTTCTGTTGTCGTCATGGGAAGTTAGAATCTTTTTGCTGCTCTTTCCATAAGGGCATGAAAACTGCCTATGTCTACTGGTGGGGAATCTAAAGGAGCTGGAGTAGGGGATGGCGTCTGAATTTCTGTGCCATGAGTGGTTCAGGCTAATTTTAATTTTCTGACAAATTTATACAGATCGATCTTGGTCTGTGTGTAATCAAAGTGGGATTCCGGGCAAATTAGCAAAAATACATGCCAACAAACCCTCAATTATAAATGATCAAACACCTAACATTGAAGAAGGTGGGACAATAACCACAATCTAACAACTACCTGATTTAAGGCGAACTTTTGAGATGCTATATGATCAAGGAGATATCAATCTCTCAGATACCCAAATGTTAGAGCAAATGGACATCAGAACCAATGAGAAACCTAATACTGGATTAAAAAAGAAATCCCGGTATTATCCCATTCTATCACCTGGTAATAGAATCGATCTCTTCTCGGATGCTCTAAATGAAGAGTTGGATAAATTGATGAAAGTAAGAAATAACAGCAGAGAAAATTTAACAACAGACGAGAGAAAGGCAATCAAATCTCTGATGGAAAATGTTACAATTACAATAAAACCCGCTGATAAGGGGGGGAAATATTGTGATAATGGAAACAACGGACTATGTCATGGAAGCCATGAGACAACTGAGTGTACAGCAAAACTACACTAAATTAATGAATAATCCAAGTGCCAACATGCTAAAATAACTTAAAGATCATTTAAATAAATGGCATAAGAGAGGATTGCTAAGTGATGAAGAAAAGAAATTTTTGGATACTGATTTCCCAACAATGCCCTGCATATATTTCTTGCCAAAGATACACAAGACTCTGATAAATCCACCAGGGAGACCTATTGTTTCCTCATGTAGCTCCTTGTATGAGAACATATCTAAATATGTGGACACATTTCTAGCCCCAATTGCTCAAAGTATGCCCTCCTACATTAAGGATACGGGAGAATTTTTAAGAACACTCCTGGATGTAACTTGGAATGAGGAATATCTTCTAGCCACAATAGATGTGGTATCACTCTATACATCGATCAGACATAATGTGGGGATAGAGGCATGTCAGTACTTTTTGAAACAACGCAGCATCACCACATTGGAACACACGAACATGCTTTTAAAAATGATCCATATGTGTTTAAATAATAATGTTTTCTTGTTTAATACAGAACTATATAAACAAGAGTGTGGCACCGCCATGGGCATATCATTTTCGCCGAACTATGCGAATACCACCATGGGCTGGTGGGAAAAGACAATTGCGTGGAACAGTAACAATCAAGAAGACCTGGATCGGATAATTCTATGGGTACGCTACATAGACGATTTGTTTATAATTTGGCACGGATCTGACTTTGAATTTCAAAATTATTTTTCAAGATTGAATGAAAATGAAGTCAGTCTGCAATTCACCTGTGGAACAAGTAAAAAACAAATTGATTTCCTCGACACCAAGATCTATATATCTGAAGGTAAATTAGAATCCACACTGTTCCGCAAAAAAACAGCCACCAACAGTGTGCTACACGGTACTAGTTTTCATCCCAAAGCACTTTTAAAAAGCATTCCATATGGAGAATACATAAGGTTAAAAAGAAATTGTTCAAAACCTGAAGATGCTGAAATGAAAATTCAAGAAAGTAAGACAAGATTCAGATCAAGAGGATACGAAGACCGTGTCCTAAAGAAATGTAAACAAAAAGCTGACCAAAAAACGAGAGCAGAAATTTTGGTAGAAAAACCAAAAAAACCCACTGAAAAGGATCCACCGAGATTTGTGACCACATACAGTAAAGAAAGTGGAATCATTGCCAATAAAATGAAAAAATACTGGCATCTCATATCTGGAGATCCAGATATAGGAGAACTAGCGGGCAAACAACCAGCAATAACCTACAAAAAGAATATCTCTCTTCAAGATCTCCTAGTAAAAAGTCATTTCCAAAGAAAACCACAGACAAACTGGCTAAAAGATCAACGTAAAGGATTTCAACCATGCTCTACGTGTAAAGCATGCAAAATAGGAACCAGCAAGAAAAGCATTGAAGAGCCGAATGGCAATATCATGTATATTGACCAACAAATCACGTGCACATCTAAGAACGTAGTATGTGTCATCGAATGCAGATGTGGGATCAAGTACGTAGGCAGTACAACCTGCATGCTAAAAAAGAGGATCCTGGAACACATCAGGGCGGTAAAGGATAAAAATATGCTTTACGCAACAGCAAAACACAAATGCTTGCCAGGAAGGAGATTGGAGAACAATGAGATTCTATGGTTTAAAAATGTTAACCAGAATGGAAAGAGGAGGCGACACTGTTCGTAAATTGCAACAAATTGAATCTCGCTTAATCATCCGATTAAGAACAAAAATACCAAGAGGCATGAACTTTGGGGAAGACCTCCATATACATTTAGAGTGAACTTGATAGTACCAGCTGAAATATTCTCTACTTTAAATGGGTACTATACCCGACAACTAAAAGGAATAATAACTGGGAACTATTCCAATCATGAACTATAAAGAATTATTCTTCCCATATGAATTAACATGTTTAGAAATGCATTAGTAATATAATGACACACCAGTCAATGAATTGTGTGTAAATACTGTTTCCAAACTACAACTCCCATAATGCCACCTAAGGCTAACAGTATTAAAAGGAAAATGGTAGAAGGACTAACTGACCATGAACAAAACCCTGCGTGGCTGAAACGCATTGGTGGGGTGAAGCTCTGATTAAAAGGCTTCAATAAGGAATTGGTTGTGCCGCTCCTTTTGTGATATATATATATATATATATATCTATATATCTATATATATATATCTATATATATATCTCTCTCTATATATATATATATATATATATATATATATATATATATATATATATATATATCCTCCAACAGTTTTTATCCCTTGCTTGGAGACGCACTCAGTAACTAAGCAGGACCCCATCATTGTGACAAAGTCCTTTATTTAAGCAAAACCGGCATTTCTTTACCAAACCTCTTTTCAAAAAGCCCTACGCGTTCAGTGCTCCTGCACCTTGTTCACAGGCTGGCACACTAATTTCATTAATTATAATGGGGTGACCCAGTGACCCTCAGAACCTGGGTATTACGTGATATGCAAATAGTGGTTCTGTCGGATTGTACTCAATCTCTTTGATTAAACAATTACTTGGCTCACTTATTTCTCATATGTACTTTTTCATGAAAAACATAGAGATACTTTAAAGAAAAATGCACACACCAAACGTTTTTTTTCTTGTACGCAAAGTTGTAATTATTCAATCACTTTGCAAAATAATTTTTTTCTTTTTAGATATTAAAAAAATCGGTTGTCCATACACATTGAAAATATAATGACAATAAATAAGTGCTGCAGTGAATAAACGTGATCTGTGACTAATGGTGACTGTTATAGTGATACAGTTTCGTGAAAAATGCAATTAGATACACTGGTCCAGCAATAACTTCAATTTCCTCAAACAGTATTGTAAATCATATTTTTCTGTTGAGATGTAGTGAGGACCAATTGGTGGATTAGCGTCGACGTTTCGACCCAGCGGTATGGTGCCGGTTTATTAGCAACCATGTCGGGTCTTCATCAGGACAAAAGGGGGGACAACCTTACAGAAGGAGACTGAGGTGTCTTATTCATAACCTCCGTGGGATGATTGTTCTCTCTTATATCGAAGAGTGGTATCTTCGTAAAAGAATTTCTCACCGTCCGGTGACGAATTCAGGTTTGAAGTGCCGCAGCCGCGATCACTTGAGGAGCATGACAGCAGACGTCTGTATCTCTCTCCCGTTCATGAGTTAATGGGTGACTCAAGAACGGGAGAGAGATACAGACGTCTGCTGTCATGCACTTCAAACCCGAATTCGTCACCGGGCGGTAATAAATTCTTTTACGAAGATACCAATTGGTCCTCACTACATCTCAACAGAAAAATATGATTTACAATACTGTTTGAGGAAATTGAAGTTATTGCTGGACCAGTGTATCTAATTGCATTTTTGACGAAACTGTATCACTATAACAGTCACCATTAGTCACAGATCACGTTTATTCACTGCAGCACTTATTTATTGTCATTATATTTTCAATGTGTATGGACAACCGATTTTTTTAATATCTAAAAAGAAAAAATTTCTTTTGCAAAGTGATTGAATAATTACAACTTTGCGTACAAGAAAAAAACGTTTGGTGTGTGCATTTTTCTTTGAAGTATCTCTATGTTTTCCATGAAAAAGTACATATGAGAAATAGGTGAGCCAGGCACGCTAATTTCAGGCAGAATCACGGGGGCGCCAAGTCAGCTCATTTAAATATCAATTTCCTGCCCCCTGGTGGGGCAGGAAGTTGAAGGCGGGAATCCGTCTGGGACCGTGGGGGGATTGGGGACGCCCCACAGTTCCCAATCGGAGTGGGCCAGCCCCGGGGGATGGGGTCCCCTGGGCTATTAGTGGCCCGGGAGGGGGGCAAATCAGCCCCCCTCCCAAAAAATAAATAAATAAATAAAGGCCCATGCCCTGGGGGAAGGGGTCCCCGGGGCAGATTGTGGCCTCAGGAGGGGGGGCACGCAAGCCCCTTCCAAATGTTTTAAATAAAAACAAATTGGGGGCAGGCCCTGGGGGATGGGGTCCCCAGGGCCAAAAACTTTGAAAAAGAAGGGGGGCTACACAACCCTCCATAAAAAAAAATTTAAACGGGATCACGGCCGGAGGCCACGCTCCCTTATAGCACCACTCTGCAAACGTGCCCCCTGGCACGTTTGCAGAGGGGGAACAAATTCCCCTTGAATACTGGGGGTCCTGGTGGGCCAACTAGCCCACCAGGTACCTCCAGTATGCGTCAGGGAGCTACGTTGCATAGTGTAGGTAGCTGGTGGGCTAGTTGCACCCCAGGGACCCTCAGTATTCAAGGGGAGTTAATTCCCCAACTTAAAAAGCGCCACGGGGCTCGTTTGCACACTGGTGAAGGGATGGGGCGGAGCCTGAGTTCACATGTGTGCAAACACGCCCTATGGCGCGGTTTAAGTTGGGGAATTAATTCCTTGTCAATTCTGAGGGTCCCTGGGGGCCAACTAGCCCACCAGGTACCTCCAGTAAGTGCTACGGAGATGCATTGCAGAGTGTTGTAAAAAGGGGCGTGGCCTCTGAACACCTCTCTGCCACGCAGCCTCCTTGCGCATACTGAAGGTACCTGGTGGGCTAGTCGGCCCCCAGGCACCCACAGGATTGAGGAGGAATTAATTCTCTAACGTAAAATGCGCCACAGGGTGTGTTTGCAGACATATCACCTCTGGCCACGCCCCCTTCCATCACCACTGTGCAAACACGCCGTGTGGCGCGTTTTAAGTTGATGAATTAATTCTCTTTCAATACTGAGGGTCCCTCAGGGCCAAATAGCCCAACAGGTATCTCCAGTATGCGCCAGGAATCTCCTAAATTGCTCAGACAGGGGTGCAGGAAACAAGAAAGACTCTGGAGATCACATTACGACCCTATTGAGAAAGATAAACATAAATCTTTGCTTAAGGGATATAAATCTGCGGTGTTGGCAGAAAAGAAAGAGTACTTCGCTAAGCTGACTGCCTCACTTAGCTCCCCTAGGGAATTGTTTAAAATTGTGGACTCCCTGTCCCTCCTCCAGTCACCCGATCCCATAGTAGCTACTCAAGAACTGTGTGATCAGATTTCTACCTTTTTTCACACCAAGATAATGGACATCTACACAGTTCTGGAAGCCCACAATCTTGACCAAGAAGTCCCCCCCCCCCGCCGGTCACTCACCTCCAGGAAGTACAGGCCCATACATCCGGTAATATCCTCTCCAAGTTACCCCTTCTCACTCTGGATCAACTCAATGTGCTCCTTGACAAGCTTAAATCCGGATCCCCTCTGGATCCCTGACCTTTGAGAATCGTCAAGGATTGTATGGACGTAATGCTGCCCCCTTTGTTGGAGGTTATGAATCTGGCTATTTCCGTAGGTGTTTAGCCCTCATCCTGGAAAAATGCATAGTCAAGCCCCTTCTAAAGAAGGCGACCTTAGATCCGGGGATTTTGAAGAACTTCCGCCCCATTTCCCTTCTCCCTGCCCCCGCTAAGGTGCTTGAGGCCCACCTCAACTGCCATCTGAGTATCTTCCTGGATAGTTCCAGTTTTCAAGATCCCTCCCAGCATGGTTTACGGAGGGCGCATAGTACCGAGTCGGCCCTCACAGTGGTCGTCAATAAAATCCGCCCTAAGGTCGACAGTGGCCAGACCACCTTGCTGGTACTGCTCGACCTAACTGCCGCATTTGACACCCTGTCCCCCTCCATTCTGGCTACCCGCCTCAGTGAGCTGGGAGTCGATGGACCTACGCTCAGCCTCTTGACATCTTTCCTCGATCAGCAGGTGCAAAGGGTCAAACTTGGCGACTTCCTCTCCCCCATCAAGCCTGTGCAGTGTGGGGTCCCCCAGGGCTCATCCTTGAGCCCCACGCTCTTTAACATCTACGTGAACCCACTCGCCAGGCTTGTGAGGTCGTTTGGGCTGGAAGTTCTTTCCTATGCCGACGATACTCAAATCATGGTCTCCCTTTCACAGTCAGTCGATGCTACGGCCCAAAATTTTAGGAACTGTATGGAGGGAGGCTGTCGCAGGCTGGATGGTTAGGAATTTCCTCAAGCTGAATGGGGGGAAATCTGAGGTCCTTATCTTCAGAAGCAGGCAGGATATCTGGTCATTGGACTGGTGGCCCTCTGCTCTCGGTGCCTGCCCAATGCCCTCATCATCGGCTCACAACCTGGGTGTTATCCTGGACACGACCCTTTCTTTTGACAAACAAGTCAACAGGACGGTGTCAACCTGCTGCGGAGCCTTAAGGATCTTGAGAAAGATCACCCACTATCTTTCTTTCGAAACACTGAAACAAGTGGCGGTGGCTCTTATATCATCCAGGCTGGACTACTGCAATGCGCTGTATCTAGGCTCTAATAAAGGTTTGATCCACCGCTTGCAGGTAGTGCAGAACGCAGCCGCCCGGTTTGTTGCAGATGCCCCTAAGTTTTCCTCGGGCTCCTCCATTAGGAAGGATCTGCATTGGCTCCCCATGCAGGCCAGGATCAACTTCAAGGTCCTTTGTCTCACGCACTGTGCCTTGCATGGAACGGGACCTGAAGACATCCAGTCCCTTGTGTCTTACTATGATCCTGGGAGGACTCTCCGCTCCACCAATAAAAAACTGCTTGCCGTCCTCCGAGCCTTTAAGGCCAGATGGGGAGGAAGGGCTTTCTGCTCCCTTGCACCCAAATTGTGGAATTCGCTTCCAGATGACCTCAAGAGACTTGCCTCTCTTGCTGCTCTTTTGCAAAGCACTTAAGACCTGGCTCTTCCTGAAAGCCTTCGTATAGCCTATCCACTCTTCCCTCAGCACAAACTTCTGCACCATCTTCTAGCGCCTTGATGTCTTTGGGCTTAGTTGCGCTATATAAATCCCCAATTCAATCATTCATTCATTCAGGGAGCTGCGTTGCAGACACGTGTTCAGAGGCCACGCCCCTTTTAACACCTCTCTGCAACACAGCTCTGTGGCGCTTACTGGAGGTACCTTGTGGGCTGGTGTGACCCTAAGGACCCTTAGGATTGAAGGGGACTTAATCTCTCAACTTAGAGCAGTGAAATGGCGCGTTTATGCAGTGGTGAGGGGAGGAGACGGGCCTGACATGATGTGTGCAAACACGAACTGTGGCGCATTTTAAGTCGTGAAAAAAGTTCCAATTCAAACCTGAGGAACCATGGGGGCCAAGTAGCCCACCAGGTGCTTCTAGGAAGCGCAACTGTGCTGCGTTTCAGAGAGGTGGTGCAGGCCGTGCCCCTTTTTACATCTCTCTGCTACGCAGCTCTGTGGCGCTTACTGGATGTACTACGAATTCCGATTTACTCACCTGTCATCAAGAGAGACCTCAGTGTTGCATCTTCGAGCCCAGTACTGATCCTGAAAAGTAATTCTAACCATACCAGTAACTTGAATTTCCTTCCATAGGCTAACAATGACTTGTTTCACTTGGAAATTCTTCTAAGTGTGGAGTTTTGGGACTTTAAAATATTCACCTAAAATCACCCGAACAACAAATTCCGATTTACTCACCTGTTATCAGGAGAGAACCCAGTGCTGCATCTTTTAGGCCAGCACTGACCCTGAAAAGTAATTGTAACCATACTTACCAGTAACTTGTATTTCCTTCCATAGGAATCCATTGTATGGTTTTCACCAGAAAAGTTTTTAAGTGTCTATTTTCACAAACTAAAAATAATCTTAAAAAATCGCCTGTATGACTTAAACGCATTCTTTCAACTGTTTACAGGAGATGCAGCAGTGCTGGATCCAGGATCCACCACTGAGTATGAAAAGGTAACGATAACACTACTTACCTGCTAATTGAATTTCCTTCCATAGGGTAACATCGACTGCTTTCACTTTGAAATTCTTTTAAGTGTGGAGTTTTGGAACTTAAAAATTCCTATAAAATCAGTAGAACTACTAATTCCGATTTACTCACCTATTATCAGGAGAGACCTCAGCGCTGCATCTTTTAGCCTAGTACTAATCATGAAAAGTAATTCTAACCATACTTACCAGTAACTTGAATTTCCTTCTATAGGCTAACATTGACTGGTTTCACTTGGAAATTCTTCTAGGTGTGGAGTTTTGGAACTTTAAAATATTCACCTAAAATCATCCGAACAAAGAATTACGATTTTATCAGGAGAGAACCCAGTGCTGCACCTTTTAGCCCAGCACTGACCTTGAAAAGTAATTCTAAGCATACTTACCAGTAACTTGTATTTCCTTCCATAGGAATCCACTGTCTGGTTTTCACCAGAAAAGTTTCGTGTCTATTTTCACAAACTAGAAATATTCCTTAAAAATCACCTGTATGACTTAAACGCATTTTTTCAACTGTTTACAGGAGATGCACCAGTGCTGGATCCAGGATCCACCACGGAGTAAGAAAAAGTAACGATAAGACTACTTACCTGCTAAGTGAATTTCCTCCCATATGATAACATTGGTGATTCTATGTGAAAACATTTCTGTCAACTTTTAAAATACAATAATATTCCTTAAAAATCACTACTGTAACCAAACCGCTTTTACTCAACTGTTTACAGGAGATGTCCAAGGACTGAATCTAGCATCCAGTCCTGTGGTTAGAAAAGTAATCCATAAAGTAACTAATTGCATTTAACTAGAAATTTACATTGAGATCAAAGTTGTATTGTGTTTGAAATTAAGTTGCGTATTGCAACAACTGTAACTACAGTACTAAAAAGTCTATTGCCTATTTGCAAACTATTTAAACTAAAGTAATTCATTCTGAGAAAGTATATTTTGTAATGTAATGTATAATGTAATTATATTATAATTTAAAAAATAAAATATCTAAAAATAAATAGTTTAAAAAATGTAGTAAATCAGTATCAAGCAAATCAATTTAACAATTAATACATTTAAAAATTGTCATTTACAAAACCTTTGAAATTTACTGAAAAAACCATAGGTTTCAGATATGTTATAGATAGGAATTATCATTTAAAAAACGTTTGAAATTCACTGAAAAAAACATAGGTTTCAGACACGTTATAGTTAGGAATTAGCATTTAAAATACCTTAGAAATTCACTGAAAAAACCATAGGTTTTAGGGGTGTTCTAATTAGCTGGACATTTCACTCGTTCAAAACCTTTGAAATTCCTCTGTTATAGGTAGTTGTACCAACTGTAACTCTTGTGACTGCAATCCACTGCTGATGATGTCACATATTACATCATTTATGACATGTCAGTGACATCACTGATGACATCTCAAATGACATCACTGATGACATCATCCACGTGACAATCAGATATACCTCATCATAAACTAGTATAACCGTTCATCACTCAATGTAAAATACAGAGTACCATATTTGATCCCATTGACACACCAATACAAGTTTCTAAAAAACCACTCTGTGATTCCTAGATCTACATCTAATCAGTTACCTATACATTCACTCATACATGCTGTCAATGATCAATAGAACACTATCAAATATACATATACACCTATATCGATATTACACACCAGCACACATTCTATTCACTTATGCAGTCATCCTACTCACTTATGCAAACAATGGATCATACTTACATTTACTCAGCTACACACTTAAAAAAACACCACTTCATGTATTCATATAGATAGTAACTCCTACTTAGTGTGTTATAAAATCGCTATGAAAACAAGTTACTTACCTGTAACTGTAGTTCTCCAGTATTGGAAGCTTTCATAGATTCACATACCTGAATCATTTCCCCGTCGTTGAGAATGGAGTCTCCGGAATATAAAAAGCAATGCTTAGCAGTATAGCTAACTGAGAAAAGGCCTAGGCCCATTTCTCTTTTGCAACCCATACCTTTGTTATATAAAAAAGGGCCAAACTTTTCTCTTAGCCAATCAGAGCTCCTCACCCTCTAGAACCCTCCTGAGAGAACCGTTTGCCCCTCAGATTTTTGGGCACTTGTGCTATAATACTTTTTGTGCCCAATCCGAGATGAACCTCTCAGGGGAGGAGGGTGAATCTATGAAAGATTCCAATACTGGAGAACTACAGTTACAGATAAGTAAATTTTTTTTTTTACTCCAGTATTGGAGCTTTCATAGATTCACATACCTGAATCAGGATAACGAGCAGTAAAAACATAGCACATTTTGTTTTTGTCACCTACTTCACACAAACAGGTAACACATGTTATTTTCACATATCAGTAGCTGTTTCAAAATATCCACAGACATATCGCCCGTAAATGAAATATCAAACAGTCTACAATAGTAAAATGTGCTTATCTTACCAACCAAAGGAAGGCGGGATGACAAAGAAGGCTCACCGTTATTGGAATAGGTTACTCAGCACAGCTTGTGCAATAATGCCTGGTAAAGGTATGTGTACTCCTCCAGGTAGCCGCTTTGCAGATGTCCTGAATAGAGACGCCTGAAAACAGAGCAGTAGAGGTTGATACCGCTCTTGTGGAATGTGCACGAACACGTGCATTCAACGGCTTTCCCGCCGCCTGATGACAGAATTGAATGGCGTTCGATATCCATCGTGCAATTCCCCGTTTTGACAACGGGAAATCTTTCCTGGGGCGCAAAAAGTCCCAAACAATTGTGTAGATTTTCTGAAAGCTCTTGTCCTTTGTAAATAATCCAGAGTGTGGAGAGTCCTTTCCGCCGCCGTAGATGGTTGAGGAAAGAATCTTTTAAGGATCAATGGCTCATTCAAGTAGAAATCCGTTGGTACTTTTGGAATAAATTTTGGATTTATTCTAAGCACCAATCTGTCCTCTCTGAATTGCAGAAAAGGTTCTTGCGTTGCAAGTGCCTGTATTTCTCCTACCCTCCTGACTCAGGACACCCCCAGGCCGCACGGCCACCAGCTGTAGGCGCGGCTCCCCCCAGCTCCACAGGTCCTTCCCTGACCTCGGTGCCCCCTCGCTGCTGCTCCCTCTTTTCGACCGTTTTTTTTCTCGTTTTTCTGCCCCTCTGTGCCCAGTTTTCAGTGTTCTGTATTTCTACCGGTTTTTTTACTGTTTAGTGCTTCGTTTTGTATAGTAAGTTCTTGCGCCTTGAATTTCTCTCACTGTTCCCCTGGTGTGATCCCCCCCTCTGCTCCCCGCTTCCCGCCGCTGCCCCCTCGCGGCCCCGCCCCTTTTCTTTTCTGTTAACCCCATTGGACCCCCGCTCCCGCCTCCCAGCTGCTCCTCCCTCCCACTTCGCCTTAAATGGACCCCGCGCGTACGCGCAGCGGGCGCGCCGAATGTGCACAGATTGTGCGCCAAAGGCAAGCCCGTCTACGCCCGTCCGCGCCTGGACTGCGCCCAGCGCCAGGACCCCTGGTCCCCGAAGATGCCAGACCGCACGAAGGACCTACGACGCTTCCATCCTCAACGCACTCAAACCCGACCGGAACCCCGCCTGCTACCGAGCCACCCCGAGATGCACCCACGGACCCTTAACCTGCCAAGCCTGCAATTTCACCTGCCTCCGGACCTGCACCGCACCCAAAAGTCCAGGCACCAGCAACAACCACCTCAAGTGCATCCTGCTCAACACCCGCTCCGTCCACAGACACGCCGTCGAACTCTGGAACCTGCTCGACACAACATCACCAGACGTCGTCATCCTCACGGAAACCTGGATGAACGCCTCCTCAGCGCCGACATCGCCAGAGCCATCCCGGACAGATACAAGATCACCCGGAGAGACCGCATCAACCAGACCGGAGGAGGCATCGCCATCGTCCACAGGAACACCATCCGCATCACGACCGACTCCGACGACTCCTTCACCGCCGCCGAACACCTCCACTTCCAGATAACACCGACCCCAAGACCACCCTCAGAGGCACCCTCATCTACAGACCCACGAGACCACGCACCCAATTCAGCGAAGACATCGCAGACTTCATCAGCCCGCACGCCCTCCCCTCCGCTAACTACATCCTCCAAGGGGACCTCAACTTCCACCTGGAGAACACCAAGGACTGCAACACCACCACCCTGCTGGACAACCTCGCCAACCTCGGACTCAAGTAACTTGTGAACACCCCCACCCACTACGCCGGCCACACGCTTGACCCCGTCTTCTCCTCCAGCAAGCACATCTCCTTCAGCCACTCCACCGGACTTCATTGGACGGATCACAGCTGCGTCCACTTCAGCTTCAGAAGAACCACGACCGACCACCACCCGCAACAGGTTCCTCGCTGGAGCAGGATCACCGCCGACCAGCTCACCACCTCCCTCAGCCTGAACCCTCCCGCCAGCGCAACGGACCCAACGAAGCAGCCCGTACCTTCACACAGTAGCTCACCAACTGCGCCGACGACCTCGCTCCACTGAAGAATCCTCCCTACAAACCCGGCAGCAAGAAAACCTCCTGGTACACCGACGAACTCAAAACATCCAAGAAAAACTGCCCCACCTTTGAAAAAGCATGGCGCCACGACCAGACCACAGCAAACATGACTGCCCTCAAGAACGCCACCCGCAAACGCCACCAGCTGATCCGCACCACCAAAAGGACAACATTCAAAGAACGACTGGACATCAACACCCGCAACAGCAAGAAACTCTTCAGCATCGTCAAAGAGTTCTCTAACCCCAACGCCGGAAACCACGACATCACACCCTCGGAAGACCTCCGCAACTCACCCGCCACCTTCTTCCACCATAAGATCGCCGACATACACAACAGCTTCGGCGCACAGACCACGCACCCAACAACTGAACCAACGCCCCCCCCCCCCCACCACCCTCTGCAACTGTATCCCGGTTAGCACCGAAGACACCATCTGCACGATGAACACGATCCACTCCGGATCACCAACCGACCCCTGCCCCCACCACGTCTTCAACAAGGCCGACTCCATCATCGCACCCCAACTCAGGGACATCATCAACATCTCCTTCAACACCGTCACCTTCCCGGAGAGCTGGAAGCATGCCGAGCTCAGCGCCCTCCTAAAGAAACCAACAGCGGACCCCACCGACCTCAAGAACTTCCCCCCCCATCTCGCTCCTCCCCTTTCCTACCAAAGTCATTGAGAAGACCGTCAACAGACAGCCTGCCGCCTTCCTCGAGACCAACGGATCCCTCGACCCTTCGCAGTCTGGCTTCCGAGCCAACCACAGCACCGAGACCGCCCTCATCGCAGCCACCGACGACATCAGATCCCTGCTCGACAACGGCGAAACAGCGGCCCTCATCCTCCTGGACCTATCTGCGGCGTTCGACACTGTCTGCCACCGCACTCTAGTACAGCGCCTCAGCAACATCGGTATCCAAGGGAAGGCTCTGGAGTGGATCATCTCGTTCCTCGCCGGAAGAACCCAGAGAGTCCGCCTCCCCCTGTTCAGATTCAAGGCCACGGAATTCATCTGAGGCGTACCACAAGGATCCTCACTCAGCCCCACCCTCTTCAACGTCTACATGAGCCCCCTCGCAGCCATCGCACGCCAACACCACCTCAACATCATCTCCTACGCCGACGACACCTAGCTGATCCTCTCCCTCACCAACGACACCGCCACCGCCAGAGCCAGCCTACACGAAGGGATGAAAGACGTCGCCGAGTGGATGAAAAACTGCCGCCTGAAACTGAACTCAGACAAGACAGAAGTCCTCATCCTGGGATCATCGCCCTCTGCCTGGGACGACTCCTGGTGGCACCCTGCCCTGGGCACCACCCCCAAACCAACGGACCACACTCGAAACCTGGGCTTCATCCTGGACTCCTCCCTCTCGATGACCAGACAAGTCAACGCTGTGTCGTCATCGTGCTTCAACACCCTGCGCATGCTCCGTAAGATCTCCCAATGGATCCCCACCGAAACCAGGAAGACAGTCACCCAGGCACTCAGCACCAGCCGACTGGACTACGGGAACACCCTCTACGCAGGAACCACTGCCAAACTACAGAAAAGACTCCAGTGCATACAAAAAGACTCCAGTGCATACAGAAAGACTCCAGTGCATACAGAACGCCTCCTCACGGCTCATCCTGGACATCCCTCGCCACAGCCACATCTCGTCCCATCTAAGAGACCTGCACTGGCTCCCAGTCAACAAGGGATCACGTTCAGACTCCTCA
The DNA here is from genome assembly GCF_964263255.1 of Lissotriton vulgaris. Classification (NCBI taxonomy): domain Eukaryota; kingdom Metazoa; phylum Chordata; class Amphibia; order Caudata; family Salamandridae; genus Lissotriton; species Lissotriton vulgaris. Next base: position 119,226,855 of record NC_141687.1, read on the forward strand.
CCCACGTACACAAGGCTCTCCACGAAATGGGCCGAAGTACCTCAACAACCGCCTCACTTTCTACACACCCACCCGCCAGCTACAATCGGCCAGCCTCGCCCTCGCCACCGTACCACGCATCCGCAGAGCTACCGCTGGAGGAAGATCCTTCCCCTACCTGGCGGCCAAGACATGGAACTCCCTCCCCATCCACCTACGGCTGACCCAGGACCACCTCTCCTTAAGGAAACAACTCAAGACCTGGCTTTTCGAGCAGTAACGGACATCCCCCCCCCCACCCAGCGCCTTGAGACCCTACTGGGTGAGTAGCGCGCTATACAAATGTTTTTTTTTTATTGATTGATTCTGGCTAATGTCAGAGCTATTAACAGAGCCGCCTTTCGGGATAGGAATTTTAGATCAGTTTTGTGAATTGGCTCAAATGATGGTTTCTTCAACTGTGATAAAACAATGTTCAGCTGCCATAGAGGAGATGGAGGCCTGATAGGAGGGTAAACTCGAAACAACTCCTTAATGAACTGTTTCACAATTCTCTCCGACCACAGAGATGGACCTGCCGAGTTTCTCCTGTACCTAGAGATCGCGGCCAAATGTACTTTAATAGAGGCCAATCCAGACTTCGCCAGCCTTAGTAAATATGGGATGATCTGATGTGCCTCTGCTTGCAGAGGATGTAAGTCGTTCTTCTGACACCACAAGCAGAATCTTTTCCATTTCATCCTATATGTCTTATCAGTGCTCTCGGCTCTTGCCTTTGCTAGGATTTCTCTGCATCCTGCCGGAATGTTCAAGCGATGACATTTTCCGTAGTCAGGAGCCAGGCCGCTAATTGCAGTGATGTCGGGTCTGGATGTCGCACTTGTCCCCTTCGCCATAGTCAATAGTGCTGGTATTGGCTGTAGACGTATTGTCTCTGTCTCTGATAAAAGGAGCAGCTCTGTGAACCAATGCTGCCTGAGCCACCAAGGGGCTATTCGTATCATCCTGCATGGTTCATTCTTCATCTTTGTGAGCACTTGTGTCAGGAGGGGAATCGGCAGAAAAGGCATAGGCAAAGACGTCGGACCATGCCATCGAAAACGCATTCCCCTATGATCCAAAAGAATTGGCATTTCTTGTTCTGGGCTGTGGCAAACAGAACCACCGTTGGTACTCCCCATTTGGCAAAGATGGTCAACAGCGTGCCCTGATCTAGTTCCCACTCGTGACAGGTCGTTTTTTGCCTGCTGAGGGTGTCCGTTGTCGTGTTTTGATCGCCTGGAAGATGTATAGCCTTCAGAGTTACTCCGTGATTTATAGCCCATTTCCATATTTTCCGAGCTTCTTTTGACAGAGAAAGTGATCTTGTGCCCCCCTGTTTGTTTATATAATGCATTGCGGTCATGTTGTCCGTTTGCACTAACACCGATCTCCCTTCTACTCTTATTGTCCTTAATTCCAATAGGTTTATGTGAAGGTGTTGTTCTTGTTGCTTCCATCGGCCGCTGAGTTGTAACTCTTGTAGGACTGCTCCCCATCCTTCGAGAAAGGCATCTGTGGTAACTACTAATGGAGCTGGTGCGGTCAGGAAGGACAGACCCACCGAGATATTGTTTCTGTAAGTCCACCACTTTACCGCCTGCAACATTGGTTGCGTGACTTTAATCTTGTCCTCGAAGGATCCCTTAGCTTGGCACCACTAAAGGTCTAACTCCTTCTATTGTAACGGCTGCATTCTCAAACGACACAGGGGAATGAGTGGTATGCACGAAGACATCGTCCACAGAAGCGATTTTTATTTTCAGACTGAAAGACACTTTCTTTTCCTGAACTCTTTGGCTAGAGAGATGAGTCCCAATTACCTCTCTATGGATGGGAATGCCTTGTTTTGTGACTTTTTTAGGATTGCACCTAGAAACTTGATCCTTCTGGATGGTTAAAGAGATGATTTTTCCACATTTAAGGTCAGACCCAGATCTGCAAACAACTCATTGCAAGCCGAAGTTGAAGCGTGAGCCGCCTTCTGCGATGGTGCCTTTATCAACCAGTCGTCTAGGTATGGGAATATTTGGTGTTTTTGTCTTCGAAGAAAATATGCACCTTGTAAATCTAGGGGAGTCATCTGATCTCCTGGGTTTAAGAGTAGCAGAGTATCTTGGAGGGTCACCATTCTAAATGACTGTTTCTTGAGATAGACATTTAGAGACCGTAGGTCCAAGATCGGACGCCACTTGAGAGAATCCTTCCTGATCAAGAAGAAACGGGAATAAAATCCTTGTCCTCTTTGGAAGTTCGGCACAGGTTCTATTGCTCCCTTACGGAGAATTGCCCGAATCTACTGACGCATCTGAGACAGGTGTTTTACTTCTGAATATGTAGGTGGCATGGGAGGAGGGAAGTGCAGGAATTCCAGAGTATGTCCGAATTTTATTATGTGGAGGACCCATTTGTCTGATGTTATTCTCTGCCACTGATGTAAATAATAAGTTACCTTCCACCCAGGGGAGCATTTGACCGGGTAGGAGGATAAGAATCCAGAACGTGAAGGCTGTCATTGTCTTTTATTGTTGTCTTTCCCTGAACGACCGCCTTGTCCTCTGGGAGTGGACTTAGAGTAGTTTCCAGAGTGCTTCTGCCCATATTGCTGCAGGTAGGGCTGCGATGAGGAAGAGAAATAGGATGTGTATCTTCCTTGCTGGTATTCACCTCTATAAGAAACGTCCGGTACTGCAACGTTCCCAAGGCTTTTGCCGTATCTGTGTCCTTCTTAATACTATGAAGGGTCTCATCCACCAGACATCCAAACAAGTCTTCCCCATCAAAAGGCAGATCCAGAATCCTATTTTGGACCTTTGGTCTAAAGGCAGTGGCTCTCAGCCAACCCTGGCGCCGTAAAAGTGCTGCTCATCTTAGGGAACAAAAGGCTGTGATAGATATGTCGAGGAGAATCTTTTACCTGCGTTGCCTAAACGCCGCCCCTCCCTGTCCGGAGGCGCAGAAATAGGAGCGGAGTGTTTCGATTTTTGTTGCGCTGCCTGCTAAATGATAGAGTCCGGTTTAGGATGGCCCAGCAAACACGCCGGAGCGTCCGCGGGCGCCTTATATTCTTTTTCCAACCTAGTGAGCACAGGTGTAACCGTCGCTGGAGTTGTCATCACTTGTAATCCTTCCTTCCATAGGTGGTCTATGATTGGTATGGATCTGATTGCTTTTTGACAGGGCTCTTTAAAGTCATAAAGAAAACACTCTGACTGAGTTGTCTTCATCAGCAGCTGAAATCTCTTTGCAGCTCTCTCTCTATCAAGTTGTGGCATCCGCCAATATCCACTGGTAGAGAATCCGCCGGCCCTTGGGTGGGTGCTGATGGAGAGGGGATTAAATAGTCATCCCATTCTCTGTGGGGCTCCGTTAGCTCCCCTTCTTCATGGTCCTCATCATCCATGGTAACTGGATCCTGGTGGTGTTGGACCGGAGATGTATGTGGAGAAGAGTCCAGTAGTGATTCCCTGCTGCGGACTGGAGAGGCCGGAATAGAACGGGGACGTGAAGACGGAATGTCCTGAGGGACTACTGATGGAGGAAACCTCTTCTTATAATCCGCCAACATGAATTGCAAATCCATCATCATTGAAGATGGCATTGCGACCATCTCCTCGGGAGGCCCTTGTGGGTAGCGATGTTGTGAGAGGCTGTGGTATTCTTCATAACCCCCATCTTCGTCGTCCTCTTGACATTTCACATGGAGCTGCGATGGGCTACTGGCATACCCGAAGGGTCCTTCATCCTCCTCCTCATCCGACTCTTCCTCCTCCAAAAGGTGCGATGGAACCAGAGGAGTTATCTTGCTCGGGGAAGTCACTGCCGGTGTAATCTTCTTCTTCTGTTTTTTTGGAGTATGTCTCGTCGACGAGCCCGTCGACGAGATCGTTGTCGTCACTACCGTCAACTAAGTTGTTATCGTCGTCGACAGTGCACTAGAACTATTCCTCGCCGACGGCATAGTAATCGTCGTTGATGTTCCCGTTGACGGCCCAGCTGTCATCACCGTTGACAACTATCCCCTAGTTGACATGGTTGTCGTCATCACACCCGGCGTCGATGTTACTGCCGTTGAAGCTCCCGTCGACGCTCCCGTCGACACTAATACAATCAATGGTAGCTTCTGTACCTCTTAGGTTGTCGCAGTAGACGCGGACTTCTTTGTCGACGGTCCCGTCTATGTCGATTTTTTGCTTTTCTCCTCATTTATACTAGAGGATGGCTTCTTGAAGGACTCTTGAACCAAAGGTGGTGTCTTTGTAGGCTCAGAAGAGGCTCTCTTGGATACATTTTCCTTAGAAGTGTGTCCTTTGCTCTCCTTTTCTCTTGGCTGAGGAGATTTGGAAGGACTTCGCCCAAAAGACCCTTGGGTGGTCTTTTTTAGGGCCTTCTCAGGACGGTCCCCTGAGGAATGAGCCTGAGAAGATCTTGCTCTTTTTTGAGATCTCCTACATGAAGAGGAGGATTCCTGGTCACTATCACTAGAAACCACCTCCTTTCTGGACTTGATCTTCTGAAGCCAAATTAAAAGGCCTGCCTCATGATCTCGAAGGGTCTTGCTAGAGAAAGTGCGACATACTTTGCAATCCTTTGCTTGGTGGTCCGGATAAAGACAGTAAATGCAGTCTTCATGTGGGTCATCAGTGTAGAGTCTCGTTTTAGAGCAGGTGGCATAGGCTCTAAAAATACCCTTTTTCTCTTTTCCAGACATTCTATAGGATGTAGATGAGAAACAGCTCCCAAAATTCTCAAATCCACAAGAAAATAGAATTAAATCAAGCTTCTACAAAGTTGGAAATCGAGAGTTTGAGCAGAGCTCAAAGGAGACTCCCTAGCACAACGTGCCGGTAGAAAATCTGAGAGGCAAAAGGTTCTCTCAGGAGGGTTCTAAAGGTTGAGGAGCTCTGATTGGCTAAGAGAAAAGTTCGGTCCTTTTTTACATAACAAAAGGTCATGGGTTGCAAAAGAGAAATGGGCCTAGGCCTTTTCTCAGTTAGCTATACTGCTAAGCATTGCTTTTTATATACTGGAGACTCCCGTCTCGACAACGGGGAAATGATACAGGTATGTGAATCTATGAAAGCTCCAATACTGGAGTAATATAAGTATACAGTTATTAATACAGTCACTCATGCAATTACTGAGTCTTATGAATCATTATTTATATACAACAAATGTCACATACACTGCCTTTTTTTTCTAGTTTGTTGGACATGAACCATTGAGAGATATATTTGCTCATCACTACACCCGTTAAGATATTCACTAACCCAAACAACTGTTATAACATGAAGTCTTAACCTCATATACCTACTGAATCTGCAGTCACATACCCCTCACTGAACCACACACACATTCACTCTCTCATACAAATACTCAGTTAACTAATCAATAACTAATATAGACTTTCACGTAACTACTAACCAACTGGTGCAGCATTTTACAGAACAACTGATAAAGTAAAACAGATATTCACACAGTTTAGTCACTATCCAATATGTTTAGTGTGATACTATAAATTAGTCAAGTTAACAGTCAATCACACTGCTACTAAATCCTCCATTCAGATATTTATATATTCACTCATTCTTCAATGGAGATTACTATATATATAATCCATATTTAAATAACGAACCAAACCACATTCACAGGATGATCTCATCAGTGATGTCACTGAAGATATCATCAGTGATGTCACTGACCATGTCATGAATGATGTCATATTTGACATCATCAGCAGTGGATTGCGGGCGCGAGAGTTACAGTTAGTAGAACTAACTATAACTGAGAAATTTCAATGGTTTTGTACAAGTCAAATGTCCAGCTAACTAGAACACCCCTAAAACCTATGTTTTTTCAGTGAATATATATATATATATATATATATATATATATATATATATATATATATATATATATATATATATATATACATATACATACATATATATATATATACACACACACATATATATATACACACACACATATATATACACACACACACACACACACTGATATATATATATATAAATATATATATATATATATATATATATATACCCACACAAACCTGTATATACACACACACACACATTAATATATATATATATATATATATATATAAATTCGAAGAGGGAAGCCCAATGTGGAAGAGCCACACAGCAGGTATTTGTAGCATAAAATTCTTTAATGGCGGTATGCCGTAACAGGAAAAACAAAACTTGCTGCGTAACATAAAACAATCCCTTTCATCCGACGCGTTTCATGCTCTCTCCGGCATTTCCTCAGGATTCTGCGTTTGCTGAAGGCTTTCCATTTTTAAATAACACCTGTGTGTGATTAAGGTTCGCCTCCGTGGGCGTCGCCACCCCTGTGGCATTGTGGTCCTTGTGGTGCATCTTTCTTTCCCCAGTGGGCCAGGCGCCTTCAACAAGTCTATTCAGGCATAGTGTTACCCCCATGGGCTGCAGTCTTAGTTGCTTCCCTGTATCGGCGTCTTCCAACCTCCATAACCGCTCCTGCTCCCAATGCGGTTCCGCAATTCATACTTCGCCGCGGGTCTGTGATCTGACAGCGGGGCTCCTCCGCGACCTAGGCATGGCCGCAAATATAAATTCGAAGAGGGAAGCCCAATGTGGAAGAGCCACACAGCAGGTATTTGTAGCATAAAATTCTTTAACCTCATAGATGCTATTAAACATCCCTCCCCAGTGCTGCGCTGTCCATTGGAACTAGTGCTGAATGGACGTCCAATGGTCGTGCGCAGCACTGGGGAGGTAGTGCTGCCGTCGGCCAACGCACCGAGGCAGCACTTAAGGGGCTAATGGCGGTATGCCGTAACAGGAAAAACAAAACTTGCTGCTTAACATAAAACAATCCCTTTCATCCGACGCGTTTCATGCTCTCTCCGGCATTTCCTCAGGGACTCAGGATTCTGCGTTTGCTGAAGGCTTTCCATTTTTAAATAACACCTGTGTGTGATTAAGGTTCGCCTCCGTGGGCGTCGCCACCCCTGTGGCATTGTGGTCCTTGTGGTGCATCTTTCTTTCCCCAGTGGGCCAGGCGCCTTCAACAAGTCTATTCAGGCATAGTGTTACCCCCATGGGCTGCAGTCTTAGTTGCTTCCCTGTATCGGCGTCTTCCAACCTCCATAACCGCTCCTGCTCCCAATGCGGTTCCGCAATTCATACTTCGCCGCGGGTCTGTGATCTGACAGCGGGGCTCCTCCGCGACCTAGGCATGGCCGCAAATATACACACAGGTGTTATTTAAAAATGGAAAGCCTTCAGCAAACGCAGAATCCTGAGTCCCTGAGGAAATGCCGGAGAGAGCATGAAACGCGTCGGATGAAAGGGATTGTTTTATGTTAAGCAGCAAGTTTTGTTTTTCCTGTTACGGCATACCGCCATTAAAGAATTTTATGCTACAAATACCTGCTGTGTGGCTCTTCCACATTGGGCTTCCCTCTTCGAATTTATATATATATATATACTTACACATACACACATATATATATATATACATACACACACACACATATATATATATTTTCACTGAAAAAAAACATAGGTTTTAGGGGTGTAATAGTTAGTTGGACATTTCACTCATACAAAACCATTGAAATTCCCATGGTATAGTTAGTTGTACTAACTATAATTTGCGCACCCGCAATCCACTGCTGATGATGTCACATATTACATCATTCATGACATGGTCAGTGACATCACTGATGACATCTCAAATGACATCACTGATGACATCATCCAGTGAATGTGGTTTGGTTCGATATTTAAATAAATATTATATATATATATATATATATATATATATATATATATATATATATATATATATATATATATATATATATATATATATATATATATATATATATATATATATATATATATATATATATATATATCTATATATATCAATCTGCCCTGGCGACTAAGTGGATGTATAAGTGTCTGAATGGAGGATTTAGTAGCAATGTGATTGACTGTCTAAGTGACGAATTTAAAGTGTCTCACTAAATATATTGGATAGTGATTAAACTGTGTGAATACCTGTATCACTCCATCTCTTGTTGTGTAAACTACTACATAAGTTGGTTACTAGCTATGTGAAAGTCTATATTATTTATTAATTAGTTAAGTGAGTGTTTGTATGGGATAGTGAATGAATGTGTGTGTGGTTGGGTGGGAGGTGCGTGACTGTCCAAAGATGTGTAAATAGTTGAATTAGTAGGTATATGAGGTTAACACTGTATGTGGAAACAGTTGTTTGGGTGAGTGAATCTCTTTATGGGTGTGGTGATGAGTAAATATATTTCTCAATGATACATGTCCAACAAACTAGAAATACAAAAGGCAGTGTATGTGACAGTTGTTGTATATAAATAGGCATACATAAGACTCAGTGACTGTATGAGTGACATATGGATAACTGTATACTTGTAATAGTGATTTGATAACACATTAAGTATGAGCTACTATCTATATGAATAAATGAAGTGGTGTTTGTATGTGTGTAGCTTAGTAAATGTTAGTATGATCAATTGTTTGCATATGTGAGTAGGATGAATATATATATATATATATATATATATATATATATATTCACTGAAAAAACCATTGGTTATAGACCATATATAGTTAGGGATTAGCATTTACAAAACCTTAATTTACTCGCACAAAACCATAGAAATTCGCATATATAGTTAGTTGCAATAACTATATATCGCGCACCCGCAATCCACTGCTGATGATGTCACATATTACATCATTCATGACATGGTCAGTGACATCACTGATGACATCACTGATGACATCTCAAATGACATCACTGATGACATCTCAAATGGCATCACTGATGACATCTCAAATGACATCACTGATGAAATCACGGATAACATCTCATTTGACATTACTGATCACATCACTGATGATATCATTCATGTGATAATACGATGAACCTCTTCAGACTCTAATAAAACCTTAGATACAATCAGTGTAAACAGACACTCACAGACTGTCACTCATCCATGGAGTTACTCACACACCTAGTCAGTCATGCAAAGAATCAATCAAACCTCCATTTCATCAACTATACAGTTATACACACCTTACTTAATCAAACATATACTAACACATATTTACTCTCTTATACAATCACTGATACAAGTTCACAATGATCCATACAGCCACTCACACATTCACTGGCTCTTATGCACAGTTATTTATATATGTCAACTCTTACATGGACTGTGTTTTACATATGTACTTACTTTGACATGTAGCACTGAGAAATCCAATCACTCACCAATACACTCATGCAGACAGTCAACCGCCCATACAGCTGTTTCCACATGCACTTTTGAACCCATACATCTAGTGAATCAACTGCTCACACATCTATGCACAGAGTCACATACCTCCCAGCCACCCCCCCACACACACTCACTCTCCCATACAAATATTTGGGCAACCAATCAATAACCCATATAGTTACTCATATAGCTACTGATCAACACATGCAGCAGTTTACAGAACTACGTTATAATGTTATGTTATAAAACATTTTATTGCGCGCTCTGCTACTACAAAGTATCCTGGCGCGATATGTGAGCACTAATCTGACCCAATCCAAGAAAAGAAAGAAACAGGGAACTAAATACTGAGATTAAAAAGATGGGTTTTTAGACCTTTCTTAAATCCTGCTAATGTAGTTGAAGATCTCAGAAAAAACGGCAAGGCATTCCAGGCCCGTGCTGTTTGGACAGAAATTGACTGACCACCCAGTCTCGCATATCTGACTTTAGGCATAGACATCAGACGGAGATTGGCCGATCGAAGAGCACGATGAGGAGTGTACAAGGTAAACCTTTTGTGCAAGTATTGTGGGCCTTGCTGATGCACGGCCCGAAAGGCCAGAACCAATGATTTGAACATAATGCGATGTGCCACTGGGAGCCAGTGGAGCTCTCGAAGATGGGCACGTGCACTAGTTCTTCGTGGAAGATGGAACAGAAATCGCACGGCCGCGTTCTGAATGATCTGCAGCCGCTTTATAAGGTATTTAGGGAGACCACTGTAGAGAGCATTGGCATAATCGAGCCTTGACAGGATCAAAGCACGCAGAACAGTCTCCTTCGCCTCCCTGTGGAGAAGGGGAAGGAATCTCTTGAGTGACTTGAGGGTCGCGAAACAGGTTGCAGTAAGTTTTTTTAGATGAGCTTCAAACTTAAGATCCTGTCCAAACCAGACCCCCAGATTTTTGGCCGGGCCTCCGTGATAGCTAGGACATGCAGAATCGGTCGGCCAAATAAGCTCCCTAAAATTGGCCGGAAAATTGCCATAAAATAGTAGCTCTGACTTGTCCTCGTTGCATTTGAGCTGGGCTGAGACAAGCCATCGAAAAACATGGGTCAAACAAAAACAGACAGCCTGAGCGTCTAAGCAGTCCTTAGGCCAGGTGAACAACAGCTGCGTGTCATCAGCGTATGACATTATTTTGGCTCCCCACTGCTCAGCCAGATAGATCAACGGGGTCATATAAACGTTGAACAGCAGTGGGCTTAGCGTCGAGCCCTGTGGTACCCCGGTGGTGAGCTTCTTAGGTGATGAGGCAAATGGGGGTAGCCAAACTTGCTGCGTCCGTTCAGACAGAAACGAAGACAGCCAGGCCAGAACCGCACCCGACAACCCCACCTCTGCCAGCCTAGACAATAGCTGGGCATGGGGTACCGTGTCAAAGGCGGCAGATAAGTCCAGCAAAACCAGGACCGCTCTGCCGCCTCTGTCGAGACACTCCCTAATGGCCTCTGAAACTTCCACCAGAGCCGTTTCAGTGCTAAAAGCAGCCCTGAACCCCGATTGAGCCGGGTGCAGGGCCTGAGAAGACTCAATGAAACTATTCAGTTGCCTAAAAACGACTTTTTCAGTCACTTTCGCTAGTGCCGGGAGCAATGATATCGGACGATAGCTGGAGGTAGCCTGGGGGTCCAGGCTAGGCTTCTTCAACAACGGAAGAAGCTTCGCCTGTTTCCAACAGAGAGGAACGGAGGCGGAAGCCAGAGACATATTAACAACCTGGGAAACCTCCTGATACACCAGGCTAGCCACTCCCCCCAAAACCCTAGCAGGGCACGGGTCAGAGGGTGAACCAGACTTTAGCGACTCCAAAATGGCCAGCACATCAGCTTGCTGAGCTGGCTCAAAGGTGGAAAATTGGCTAACATGTTGCTTCGCATCCGTACCAATGATAGGTGGTGAAAGCAGAAGGGGAACACCGGAGTTTAAGAGCTCCTTCTGAATTTTTTTGATCTTATTATCAAAGAAACATGACAGTTCCTCACACCACAGATCAGAAGCCGGGAGAGCAAGGGAGGCAGCACATGGAGAAAGGAAGCTCTGAACAATGGCAAAGACTTCTCTGCCATTGTTATCTGCCTTCTCAATCCTTCCAGAAAAATAGCTACTTTTAGCAGCCTTGATTTCAGCATAATATACCTTCTGCGCCCTCCGCAGCTTGCTCTTAAGTTCAGGGCAGAACTCAAGGCGCCAGGCTCGTTCTAGCTTTTTGCACCCTAATTTGAGTTCTCTAAGAGCATGGTGAACCAGGGTTTGGAGGAAGACGACCTCGACCGCCTGCTACCACTCTTATTAGTGTGTAGAACGGCACTTTGTTCAACCCAGGCGTTGAATGATTACACTGCAGAATCAAGATTTAATGGCAGGGTCGGCCGGTTAGACATAAGAGAGTCCGAAAAGGTAGACAAATTTATTCGCTGGGCATGAACTTGAGAGGCAGAAAATTCCTTCGGCCCTTTTGAATTTATGGGCCAGGTGAACAGAATTAAGGCATGGTCCGACCAGATGACCCGCCTAGGGGGTAACATAGTAATCTCAAAGTTAGAACAGACCAGGTCTAACCAATGGCCAGCCGCATGGGTGGGGAAGTTCACCCATTGTGTAAGATGCGCCAACGAAAGGACTTCTGCCAAGCCGATCGTTTCCGGTAAATCCACCGCGTCCATATGAATATTAAAATCCCCCAGAAGAAGATATCGAGAGAATTTAAGGGCGCGGGGAACAATAACCTCCTCAATATTACCAGCAAAACAACCCACTACAGAAATAATGATGCACAAATTAAGACAGTTTAGTTACTAACCCATGCACTCAGTGAGACACATTTAATCATTCTCTCATACAGTCAGTCATGCACCTACTAAATCCTTCATCCAAACACTTATACATCCACTCATTATTCAATATGTAAGACATATTTTAACTTTACAGAAACATACAGTCACTGGATGTTGTCATCAGTGATGTCATCAGTGATGTCATTTGAGATGTCATCAGTGATGTCATTTGAGATGTCATCAGTGATGTCACTGACCATGTCATGAATGATGTAATATGTGACATCATCAGCAGTGGATTGCGGGTGCGCGATATATAGTTATTGCAACTAACTATATATGCGAATTTCTATGGTTTTGTGCGAGTAAATGAAGGTTTTGTAAATGCTAATCCCTAACTATATATGGTCTATAACCAATGGTTTTTTCAATGAATTTTCATGGTTTTGTAAATGCAAATTCCTAACTATATATGGTCTATAACCTATGGTTTTTTCAGTGAATTTCATTGGTTTTTTAAAAGCTAATATCTATAGCTGTAAAATATATTCTTTATTACGTGACGTATCACGTAGCCACGTGAGACGCCTCATGACGCGTCGCATAAAAGTGACGTATCGTCTCTGCAGCGCAAACAAAACCCGTAACGTAAGTGCGCCAGAGCACGCTTACAGATATATATATATTTTTTTAACCTTAATTAGACAAAATCCACACGTGCACATATCTTGAGGCCTTGCAAAGGCACATCAAACAAACAGTCCCTACAATTTTGCCAAGTTTGGTGGAAATCTATTCCTTTAAATTTTATTTTACTGTTTCTCTTGGTTTTCCCCTTGTAACGCTTACCGGAACGCTACCCGGTACGCAAACCGGACGCTCCAAAAACACAAGATGTCGGACTCCCGTTACGCTGCCGGTTAGCTGCCCGGTTGGCGTACCGGGAAGCGCCTCTACCGCGAAAAATCGCAATTTTCTTTTTTTTTCTTTTGCCCCGCGGGGCACTTTAATATCCCCCTCATCAATCCTAGGGGGTCAGGAGGGGTCTACCTTGCCCCCTTTCCTTTATTTCCCCCTTGGTTTTTCACCACCTCTTGTCTCTCGATCCTACCGAGAGACAAGATGGCGGCCGCTCCGGACTGTTTACAATGTTGACAGCCAATCAGCTTCTCCTCAGACTCCCGTTACGCTGCTGGTTAGCTGCCCAGTTAGCTGCCCAGTTCGCGTACCGGGACGCGCCTCTACACGAAAAATCGCAAATTTTTTTTTTTTTGGCCCCGCGGGGCACTTTAATATCCCCCTTATCAATCCTAGAGGGTCAGAAGAGGTCTACCTTTCCCCCTTTCCTTCATTTCCCCCTTCGTTTTGGCCTCCTCTTGTCTCTCGATCCTACCGAGAGACAAGATGGCGGCCGCTCCGGACTGTTTAGAATGTTGACAGACACCGGGCAGCCAATCAGCTTCGCTTTGCAAAGCTCCGTTACGCGAATAGTACCCGAACTAGTCCGCTATCTAGGACGCTGTCACAGATATATCTGTTTTTTAAAACGTTAATTTCTCAAAATCCACTGGAGCACATATATTGAGACCCAGCAAAGGCACATCGGGCTAACAGTCCCAACAATTTTGCCAAGTTTCGTGTAAATCCATTCAGCCGTTCGAGCTAAAAGTGAGGCCAAACGCCCTATGGAAAAATGAATGGGAAAAACACGTTTTGGGACCCCCCTTTTTTCTCGGCCCCCCCTTGACGAAACCCCCCCAAATTTTCAGGGGCTGATCAGAAACAAAATGTGCAATTTTCCTGAAAATTTCAGCCGATTCCGTCCACAAACGCCAAAGTTATTAGACATAGAATTTTCAAAAGTTCCATAGAGAAAAAATCCTAACTATATATACCTACTGGCGACCGCCAGTAGGTAATATATATATATATATATATATATATATATATATATATATATATATATATACTGCCTGCGTGCAGTTTTAAACTGCCATTTCGGCCTGGCAAAGTAAACCTTTTTCCAAGACTAATCCTTACTTTTTAATACATATAACTCAACCCTAAGGAAGGCCCTTAAAGACATACATGGTAGGGTGCAGTGCATTTAAAAGGCTGGTCATGTACCTTTACGTTTTACATGCCCTGGTAGTGAAGAACCCCCAAATTTGTTTTTCACTACTGTAAAGCCTACCTCTCCCATAGGATAACAAATGTTTTTTTACATCTAATTCCAGTTCTCTCTAGGGGAATCTCCATTTAAGTCATAAGCAATCCTCTCTGGTGGAAGTAACAGAGACAGTTAGGAGCTGCCTCAGCACGCACACAAAGAATTTCACGCTAGATGTTTGTGATTCCAAACGTCCTGGGACCAGGGCAGGGAGGCAGGACATTTCTGACACACCTCTGGGAAGAAACTCCAGACGTTTCTTCCACTTCAAAGCTGGAACAAGGTACAAAACTAGGATCCTGAGACCAACTCTTTGGTACATTTGTGTACCTGTGGCTAGTACAGATTAAGAACTGCCCTGCTGCCAGAGGACAGGTTTGCTGCCTGATACTGCCCTGCTGTCTGAAAAGAAGCATGACTAGACCTGCTCCCTTCAACCCAGGTACCTGAAGTGACTCCAAGGGTCAGTTGGCTGATGTCCTGTTCAGAGCTACAGGGACATAACAAGCACCAGTGGCCTACTTGCAACTGCCCAGCTGATCTGCTGTAACTGGGCTGGTAATTGGATCTGTCTGAACCTTGCTGGACTTTGCAAAAGTGAGTCAGTGATCAACAAAAGTGAGTTCCTGACCCCTAAAAGGCAGCTCCCCAGTACCTGGGCCCTTGGTTGACACCATAGTGCACTACTCTGAAGACAAATTAGAAATCCTTCAGTCGTGGACGCTAATCTCTGGTGTACCTGACAACGTGAGATCTGCACTTCGCATTACACCATTGACAGCAAGAAGTTATTGCCTACGCGAAGCTCCAGAAACAACTGAGTGCGAAAACAACAGGATCTTTGCACAATAGCGACATCCGTCCACGACGCTAGGCCTTTTCTTCATGCTACGACGACGACCATCTGTTATGAGTTCCTTGCAGCCTACTCCACCACAAACTGGACTCTGTGCAGGACTGTTGAGAAAGAACATTTTTCAGCAGGACTAACCTGGTCCCTGTATCTAGCCTACACTCCATCACGGTCAGCCTGAACTTGGGGACTTTCACTAGGTCTTGCACGTTCAGATGACCACAAGTGGGCTTTGTGTTCTTAGGTGGTATACCTACTTGTATCGTTAAAATGAAAGAACTACGGTTCTATGGTTTAGATTTCTGTCATTTTAGTGACAAATAATGTGTTGCAATTTACTCTATTTTTCTAAACTGGTTTTTAGGTTTCGTAGCGAAAACACAGCGCGTCAGCGCAGTGTCTCGCCAGAGATCTTTTGTTGCTGACCCTGCTTCCCAGGAGACAGTGCCGGCCGCGCGCATGTCGCAAAAGGCGATCGGCGCAGGCCACACGCGCGCGCTCGCCGTGTCTGTCTCCTGGGAAGCGCATACATACACAGGCACACTTCCCCCTGCACGCATGCGCACACACATACACAAGCACACACACGCACGGAGAGACATCCCCCCCCACCCCTCCGCCGTCGCACACACAGACACACACACACGCACACATACAGGCATCCCCCCTTCCCCGCTCAACGGCCCTCCGGACTTGTGCAGCCTCCGACCGCGGGGCTCTCCCTCGGTGCTCCTCCAGGCACTCCGTGGGCGCGGGCTTCACAAAACGGAAGTCCCGCCCCACGATAGGTTTCGTTTTGTCAGTCCCGCCCCACGATAGGTTTCGTTTTGTCCTTTTGTTTGTAGAATCGTAGGGTTGTGACTGAATTAACACTCCAGTGTTTTGGTTGTATAGCCACATCTATCCTAGTTGAATTTTCAAAGTTTCTTTCCTGCTTGTTTTTTTAATGGCGCCGACTTCTCCACAGTACAGCCACAGTGCCCCGCTTCTGCTGTTCTGCTGGACAGGGGTGAAGGCTTTTTTTTCTCTTGAGTTTGTAAAGCGTAATAAAGTAATCTGTTTATTTATTGTTCGAACAGCCAACAAATTTCAGTAAGTATTATGCTTGTGTTTTATGTTTGGTAACTCGACAGGAGTCGCAAAATGACGGACAACATGCACACGTGTGTGTTGGTACACTGTGCCCCCTGGTTTGGTGAAGTGACGCGCTCCCCCTGCACACTTCAAAGTGTCGCAGGACGTGTGATCGTCCGCCGAGCTGCTGATGGATGGGTGTTTATGGCGGGCCAGTAAGTCTGCTCGGCCGCTCTGCATGGCTGTGCCCATTTCCTGCCAGTGTCATTACGTGCGACCATATCTATCCAGTCGATGCACTCAGGTGCTCATAAATAAGAAGTCTGACACCGCTGTACTTATTTTACATTGCAACACGGAGGCAGGTGGGGGCCAGGATGGGGATCAACTCTCAAATATCAAAGTGACAAACCCTTCGCTTGCCTTCTGGAGTAATATTTTGGAAATACTGGAAGACTCTTTATAAATGTATAACTTAAGAGTTATTGTATCAACGATGCACCCTAAACGTGATTTTCACCGCCCTTGTCGTTTTCCACAAATACTGCTCTCGTAGCCCTGCGCAGCCTGTTTTCAAGATTATTTTCAGACTCAGGCCCATTACTCTTGCTGGCCACTATTAAAAGTGTGCATGGTTTACATTTTGTAATCTGAAGGCGGTTCATTGTTTGAGTTGTCAGGACCGTAACATCAGCAGGTGATAGGCTGGAGATGGTACACAGCCATGGGATGGAGAGTGGAGGTCTGGGCCTAGACCAGAGGTCAACATGTGCATGAGATTGTAGGTAACAGGAAGAGCAAAAGGTGAATGAAGGCCGATATGGGCAAAGAAAAATGGACTCCAGACTGTGGATGAGACCACAAGCAAACTAGGAATAAGACAGAGAGGATATTCATTGTTAGTGTTGGATTGTGAGGAACATTTGGGTTCAAGTAGCACTCGATTAAGTGGGTGAGCGATATGTGAATGGGCGTGAGAGATGAGGGAGGACATTATGGAATAGATTTGTAACTTGAGAGAGAAATACAAAAAATGAACATGAGTGGTCAGATGTCCAAAATTGTGTTTCGGAACCAGACTAGCCTGTGTGCCATTTGCATTTTCCCAGTTGGGCTGCTTTGTAATTGTGACTGGATTTATATAGCGCCTATATAGGCGTTTAAGCGGTTTAGGGAAAGTAGCACGCTACTTCTGAACCCAGGAATATTAGTTATTGCAATTAGTTATGTGCTCTCAATAAAGAATTGCGTGAATTTACTTGTTACTTTGTGATATTTTAATACCAGGGAGGGGTGATCGTTAGTGGGGGCTGTGTGGTTTCAGGTGAATGGTTAGTGAGATGTAAAGGCTAGCGAAGTTTAGGTAATATTATATTACAGGGATAGGGTTTTAAAGAGGAGTATCCGCCAGTTGCAGAATTACATTAAGAAGGATTAAGGCAGGTATGACAAATGGAAGGTATGCATAAGATGTAAAGTAAAAAGAGGATCACTGACACTGACTCTCACTCACACTGCCTCTCACTCACACTGATTCTCTCACTATCACTGACAGACTCTCCCACTCTCGCACTCACTTACTGTCACTAACACTCTCACTAACTGACTCTCCCACTCACTAACTCACTCACTGTCCAGACTCACTGACCGACTCACCCACTCTCTCTCACTCACTAACTGACTCGCTCACTGACTGACTCGCCCACTCATTCTCAATCACTGACTCACTCACTCTCAACACATATTGCAGTACAAATGCAATAGGTGTCACATTTGCGAAAGTTATAAGTATTGGCATTGTCATACACAATGCCAATAACTCAAACTTAAATGCTGCGAGACCTATTGCATTGTAAATGCTTGTTTAGGTATGCAAGGGATTCTGCGCAACAGAACCTGGTGGGAGGCAGTCAAGTCACCCCATCCTGGCTTCCCCTGGGTGTCTAGTTTTAAAAAATGTATAGGTTTGCTACGTTTCCCTAGGTGCCGGCAGCGCTAGGGTTTAAAATCTACAGCTAAACACTTTGCCAAACAAGCATTTGCAATGCAATAGGTCTCGCCTTAGGAAAGTTTGAGCTATTGGTATTGTAAATGACAATTTTTTTTATTTATGTGTTGGTTTTGAAAATACCGAAATTAATAACGTTGTCATTTGATATTTGATATTTATGGTTTTTTGTAAAGCGCAGCTTTCGCTCCTGAGGGAGCATCTTGCCAATAGTTTTAATTTTCGCAAATATGACACCTATAGCATTTGTAATGCAATATGTGTTGTATTTACGTGACTTAGATGTGATATTACACATAACAATGGCTTCTAATTTTTGTGACATTTGTAATAAAGCTTGAAACATTGAGAGAACATATTTGAACCAGTTGTTGTTGAATGGTTGCACAGATTGATGCTGTGGTGGCGCTGAATGATGTGGTGGCGACAAGTGATGCTGTGGCTTTCAGTGATGCTTTGGTAGCGTATAGTGATGTTGTGGTGCCCCCGAGTGATGCTGTGGTGGTGCTGAGTGATGCTGTGGTGATGCGATAGATAGATAGAGTGAGTGCGATAGATAGATAGAGTGAGTGCGATAGATAGATAGAGTGAGGGTGATAGATAGATAGACAGACAGACAGACAGACAGATAGACAGATAGATAGATAGAGTGAGGGCGATAGACAGATAGACAGACAGACAGACAGATCTGGATGCGGCTTGCCGGACTTCGCATGCACGCAGCATGACAACGCGACTGTGACATTATGAATACATTTTTAAGTCTAAATAACCACAAACAAGCCCATTGCCCACCCCCCACCCCAATAAAAAAAAAGGAACAGCACAAGCTGGGTGTGATAGTATAAAGAAACAGTCCTACCTGGTCCCAGTCCTGGCTCCTTGCCAAGTGTGCACGCTTTCCTGATAGCAGCACAGCATGGCGAAAACGTTGGTTTTACTTTCCGAGTGAAAGCCATGTTAGATGCCGCCGAAGGACAGGGTCGTAATCGGTGACTAAGGCGCGTAGTCCTTTGCTCTTACTTTAGTAGCCGTTAGTATTACCCGCTCGGCCAGAAGTGTTACCAGATACGATTGACTGCCATGTTTATTTGTACAATTAATAAATGCCTAATGTACGTTCGTCCTGCCTGCAGATAGTTATGTAAATCACAAAGATTACAAGTTCTCAGAGAATGGCAAAGTGGCAAAGAGGTGACAACAGCGAAGTAGATTATATCCTGCTCCGCCAAAAGTTTAACCAGAGATGAATGCTGCCATGTTCTTAAGTAATTAATTGATTCATGCACATCCCGTCCTGCCTGCAGCCTATTAAATAAATTAAGATTCCTGGGAAATGATATGGTGAGTAGCTTATCAGGCAGTCCAATACACTAGTTATGGTGATAGATAGAGTGAGGGCGACAGATAGATAGATAGATAGATAGATAGATAGATAGATAGATAGCTAGATGGATAGATAGAGTGAGGGCGATAGATAAAGTGTATTTATGTTGCATGAGAAGAGTGTAATTATGTGGCGTGTAATTATGTGGCACTGAGTGGTAATATGGGGAGTGTATGTTGTATTCAGTAGAGTGTAATTTTGTGGCGTGTAATTATCTGGCACTGAGTGGTATTTGGAGTGTTTGTTAGCATTGAGTGCAGTGTAATTATGTTGCATATAATTATGTGGCACTGAGTGGTATTATGGGGAGGTTATGTTGTATTCAGTAGAGTGTAATTGTGTGCCGTGTAATTATGTGGCACTGAATGGTATTATTTGGAGTGTATGTTCCATTGCAGAGTGTGTGAGGGTGCAGAGTGTGAGGGTGCAGAGTGTGAGGGTGCAGAGTGTGAGGGTGCAGAGTGTGTGTGAGTGTGCAGAGTGTGTGTGAGGGTGCAGTGTGTGTGTGAGGGTGCAGAGTGTGTGAGGGTGCAGAGTGTGTGAGGGTGCAGAGTGTGTCAGGGCAAGGGGAGACAGAGAAGATAAAGAAAGTGAGGCTGGGAGTCGATTTGTTGGGAGGGAGAGTCCAGGGCACAACGCATGCCTTAAAACAAGGCTCTCTCGTTATGCCGCTGGCTTCTAAAGTGTTAATTGCAGTCTTAATTTCTCCCCTATTGAGTAACCTTTCTTCTGTCCTCCTTACCTCTTTATCCTTAGAAGGAGTAAGGTGAAGAGCATTGATCACTGAAGCGTGCGGGCGCCTCAGTTCTACCTAATAGTGTATTTTTTTAGTATCTCCCCAAGTTTACCCTATGTATTTAAACGATGTGTTTGTCGAATATTTGCGTGGAGTGGGGCAGATTTGTAACGTGTTTATTCATCAACATCCCCTTCTCATTTAACGGCATATGGGAAACATCACTGTGTAACTTCTGCCTCTGTTTGTGTTCCACCTTACAACCAATCACAGCCGGGAAGACCCGGAACCCAGCTCAGACATTCGCGGAACGTGCGCTCTTATCTTCTCACTACAGAAAACAACTGTGTTAGATCAAGTATGCAACTACAAGAGAAGAATCACCCTAGTTTCATGTGACAGAGGTCACAAAAGTATATTTTGCAAATGTACCTGAAAAGCACTGAATATATGAGAGACAGAGCGAAGGAAAGGGAGAAGGGTGAGGGAGAGAGAAAGAGAAGGAAGGGGGAGGGAGAGTGAGGTAGGGATGGGATGCAAGAGGATGAGAGAGAGAAGGAAGGGGAGAGAGAGAGAGGAGAGGGAGGGGAGAGAGAGAGAGAAAGAAGGGCCGAGAGATGGAGGGAGAGAAGAGAGAAGGGGAGAGGGAGCAAGAGAGAGGGAAGGGGAGAGGGAGCAAGAGAGAGAGAAGGAAGGGGCAAGAGAGGGTGGAGAGAGGGGAGGTAAGAAGGAGGGAGAGAAAGAGAGAGAGGGGAGGGAGGGAGGAGAGAGGGGGAGAAAGAAAGAGAGAAGGAAGAGAGCGAGAGAGTGAGGGAAGGAGGGGCGGGAAGAGGGAATGGGAGTGGGAGAAGGAGCAAGAGAGAGAGAGGGTGAGAAAGAATAGAGGGGGTGTCTAAAAAATGACTCTCCATCAGAAAATACTTAGAAGGTCCCAAAAGCGAGACCTGGTGGGCTATTCCAATGCTTGTTTTGTTTGTAGTGGGAAGAGGCTCAGAGGAAGCAGCGATGGAGGAGCTGGGTGTTGGGGATGTAAGCAAATGGTGGAAAAAAGCATTTGGTTGGAAGAGTAAGATAGAGAAGGGGGGGCAGGGATGTGAATGGGCAAGCAGCAGATGGCGAGGAAAGACCAAAACCAGAACTGCAGAGGAGCACACAAACTGTCCCTGAGGTGAAGCCTGGCATAGAACTCTACCATGTTTTGTCACAATCATCATCTAAAGTGAGTCTGTTGTGGTTTGAGCTGTTCAAAGGTGGTGAATGCGTGAGCACTTCCTGAAATAAACTGTTATCGTCTGTTGTGACAGTGACAGTGTACACGGCGACAGTGCAGGAGCAGCAACAGTCACCAACTTCCAGGGCATTCGGAAGCTTTCACACTAGCAGGGTGCAACACTCATTCATCTCGCAGATGGTTGACGCAGTTTGCTCAGGGTGGAGGGAGCAGCTCTGACACCCTACATTTTGCATACGAGTCCCCGAGGGGTCTAAAAATGGCCTAACTCTTGGAAAGCGCCTGCAGTAAACACGACACGTAAAAAAACACTCACAAAATTAAATCTGCCATTCTACGGTGAAAAGCAATGAGCACTGAAGTTTACGTGGGACGGCATGGACCGTTTTATAAGAGTGTGAGCTCCTGCAGGAAGGTGCAGCGACCACATGGGCGCTGTGCACGTGTGACAAACCATTCGTCACAGCCGGTCAAAGAACAAGGCTGTTAATGAGGGGAAAGACGAAGCGGTTCGAGTCAATGAGGGATACGCTGCAGGAGGGGTGAGAGAAACTGCGTGGGAGTCCAGCGCGGCCACGCTAATTAAACAAGCCATACACATATGAGAAATATGCATTTAATTGATATAAATGCTATTGATTTACATAGTGGTTATCCTTAAAAGGTGTCATGGATCCCAACCCTCGTTGGACACCCTTCTTGCATGAAAGTAAAAAACAAGTTATGTTGGGGAGAGCAATATGTATAGCTATGCTAACTTTACTGAGCCAACACTCCGATTATCCAGGAGTTCCAGCTCCCATGCAACAAAGCTCGCTCTGCCCTCAGACAAAAGAAGAAAAAAAAGCGCTACATTGGTTGCCACATGGACCTTTCTGGCCCACACCCAAAATATAGCACTTCTGAAAAATTAATAAACCGATTTAGACATTAATGCATCAAAAAAGTATTCCGCAAAGCTTTACGATAGAGTAAAATCTCCATACCTTAAAACAATACTTTTTACTCTTGCAAAGAATAATAATAAAGGAACCGGGCAAACCGGATAAATGGAAAAAAAGCACTAGTGTGGAAAGGGGAAAACGAAGGAACACAGACTACAGAGAAAACGGGAGACACCTTGGTGACTGGAGACAGAGAGGGCCGCGAAGGAGGGGGAAAGGGAAGGCAGCTGGAGACGTTGAGTGAGGAGACCAGAAACGAAAGAATAAATAAAGGTGCTTCACCATGCTGTTTGAAAAAAAATCATAAACGTTGGCATCTGGTTGAACAGATTATAAAAAGTGGTATGTAAATATACATTTTTTATTTAAACTACTGATTTCCAGACATAGGCTGCCGACACCGCCTTGGCTGAAAGGACAAAGTTGCTTCCCAGCCGAATGCGTTTGAAATGCATCAACACCTTGCTTCTGAAAGACAACCACTGAAGCCGCCCGCAAGTCTGTAGTGGTGTGAAACGCCAAGTCTGGGTGTGAAACGTCCCAATAGTTAGTAGATGTGTTTGAATGGGAGTCTGAAGTGGCACAATAAAGTGAAATGTTGCCCCCTTGTAAAGATGGTTATCATAGAGAGAAAGTTTAAATCTTGCTTTGATTAACTTTCACATATAGGTGCTGTTTAAACAAGTTTCTTACGGAGATAAGAATGATGTACAAATATTCCATTCTGTTTGCGCTGTAAAACGCAGCAGCCACAGGTACAAACTAGAAAGCACAGGAAAGGCAGGAAAAGCAAAGCAGATGGCCGAGTGTTCACGCGCACGTGCACGCAAGCTTGTAGCCAACCAGCGAAGCTGGGTAGCACTTTTGAGAACCCCTTTTACAACATTAAACAAGCCTGAATCGACTCTCCCACAACTTGAAGTATTACCTTCCACAGCTCTGCTACTCAGAACGGCCAACGTGAAGCGAACCATCCTCCCAATTCGGACCTGCGCCAGCGGATCCCGTTACTAGACCAAGCGAAGGATAACGACGTGAGCATGCACCTCAGCTGTACGTGAGCATGCACCTCAGCTGTACGGGAGCAAGTCACACCGTGAGCATGCACATCGGACGTCTAGGGAGCTCGTCATCACCTTCTGCGTCGCCTGCTGTTGCCGAGCCTGAGCCGCTAACCCTGCACACCTAGGGGGAAGGACCGGCCTCGAGAGCAGCGGGGGACTCCTGAGTCAGCCCGGTGAGTAGAGGGGGGACGTGTAAATACTGTGTTTTTTGTGCATCAGGGTAGCGAGACAGGAGATGGGCACTTCGAGTGTGTGGATGCACGTGTGTGACTGTGTGTGTGCGTGAGCCCGTGAGTAGGTGGGTGGGTGGGTGGGGGGGGGTGAGGGTGTGTATGCAGTGTGTGTACCTGCGTGTGTGTATGCAGAGTGTGTGTGTATGCAGAGTGTGTGTATGCAGAGTGTGTGTGTGCGCGGAACTGAGAGAGGCATGGCTGACTGAGATCGGAGATGTGCACGGCTGGGGGGGCGGGGCCAGGGGGCGCGTTCACGATGTGTAATCGGCGCTCGTGGCCAGATCTAGGTCGCTTGAAAAGGAACTTGGTAGCAATAGGTCGAGAGCTCGACCTAAAAAGGGTCATTTTTCAGTGTGAAATTGAGGTTTGACCATGTTGGGTTATGCGCCGCTTCCAGTCACAGGCACTAGGCCAACCCACACAAGTGAGGTACCATTTTTCTCAGAAGACTGAGGAATGCGGGGTTTGTGGAAATTTGTGGATCAGCGCAGATTCCAGAACTTTCCACCACAGAAATGCAGGGAAAATTTGTTTTTTTGGACAATTTTTTAGGTTTACAAGGGATTCTGGGTAGAACCTGTGTGGTTCTGAAATTCTGGACCCTGCTATAGTATGGTTCAGAGGCCCAACGCTCGTGTCACAAAATATCATCGTACCATGACGAATTTGGTGTCTACAGACCGGTAATGATTAGGACATTATCCCTATGCATTTGCGTCTTGATTGAGTGATGCTGTCACCCTTAAATCGTGGTTTCCGTCCCGAACTCTCAGACTCCATTTTGTGAACGGCGTCCATCTTGTGGCTTGCCCTCATATAGTCAATCGATTAAGGCCGAGTTTGATCTGAAAGGACACGTCCACCTTAGCTGACTTCCCCATGACCTGGCCGAGCTGACTCCACTGCCTCCAGCTGAACCTGTTCAGGCAGTCCCTCGCCCAGTGGTTGAGTAAGATAGCATCAAGGCACGACATGCCATAAACCATTCACTACATACAAACCATGTTATCCACACGCATACACCTGTCCATGTTTCTTGTTTATGGCCGGTTTTACGATGAGGAGGTGCCCGAGTTTATTGGGGTTTCATCGATATCTGATGGTATTTCTGGACCGAGCTGGGTCATCTATCACATACTGGATGCCTAAAATGTGGGTTGGCCGTCATGACTTTGCTTTTTGCTTTATTGTGGAACTATGTATATGACCGTATTGTAAACTGAAGAATTCTTGCCTGCAGCTGTTATTTTTGTATAAAAGGAGAAGGCTGGTTCTGTAAAAACGAACAGTCTCCTGAGAACTTACATCCTGTGCTGTTGTACTTCTCGGACACTTGTTATTTGGTTGCAGCCAATAAAACTCGATCTCTGACTTCACCTAGAAGACTCTGTGTTTCTGTGGTCCGGAACAGGGAGAACTCAGAGGTCTTCGGGTGTTATCCCCTGGCACCACCGGGTTCCTAAAAACCCGGCACCTCAGTTGGCGCCCAACTCGGGGCGGTATCAAGCGGTATCGGTCCAAGCCAGATGTTCGTGAGGAGCTTCGTGTGAAAATACCAGAGGACGGCCAGCCACTTCAGCGACCCCTGTATGTCGACGTGGTTCCGAAGGTCTTTGCGAGGTTCCCCGCGTCCCGACGGCTACGAAGGACTGCTGCCCTGACTATCGCCCTGTTTTGGACCCAGTGATCCTTGGTAGAGCTAAACGATAGACGAGTCTTCTAGTGACGTCATCGGTCATCAATACTTCAGTTAAGTATAAGTGGAGCGTCTCCCAGTCCTTAGTTTGGTTCTTAGTTTTTGGTATCCTTGAGATACACCTTGTTTGGAACTTGCAAGCGCCGAAACCAAGGGATTAGTGTATTCACGAAAATATCGTATTCGATAATCCTTTGAAGTTTGAAGCTAGACTAGTGAGCGAAGATGCCTGGTCTTAGCAGACTTGGAAACTTGTTTTGTCTTGGTTGTAGTAAGGACTCCTGATTAGAGGATTCATGTCCGGTTCCTCCGATTTGAACTCCAACATATGAGCTCTATATAAAGCATGGAGTAGGTCCTATCACATATAATGAAGTATGGATGAAATACACCAGAAAAGATGGTGTTTTAAAATGGCCCCAATATGGTAGCTTTGACGCAGAAGTTTTAGATAACCTCGAGGTCAAACTTTTTAAGAAGATCGCCCGGCCGGCGATGTTTGACTCTTTTCGCTTGTGGCGCAAAGAAGCCAAACAGAAAGAAATGAAATTAGCTAAGAAAAATAAAAGAGGTATGTCAATGGTGCAAGCCGCCGTTGCATACAGGGATAATGAGGAAGAGCAAGAGAGTGAACAAATGCTCAGAAGCCAGAAATTAGCAGTAGATAAATGCTACCCAATGTTGCCGCATGAAGGACAAGGTTCGAAGGGAACATCCGAGAAAGATCCATTAATGTCCCATTTACTGAATTCACCACCCCCATATACATCTAGTATTACTGCACCCCCGAAGCGTTTTGTTATACCGCGCCCCGGCGCACGAAATGCAGCTCTTGCACAAGCACCAGCTCCTCTCCAGCTGGTTCCTACTTCTCCGGCGCAGCCTTCTCAAGGGCCGCCGCCTTTGCTACATACTCCATCTACTACTTCTACAACTTTGCCTACTGCTCCAACTGTTTATCCTGATACTACTTCTGCCACTGCCTCTACTTCTTGTGCTATTGCCTCGACTTCCTCTTTACATCAGCCTGTCTTTTTTGGCACATCTGCCTCTCCGCAAGCTTCTCCTTCTGTTCGACAGAGAGTGGCAAGTACTGTCACTGGTCTGTTCTCACCTTTCTTTGGGTCGCCTAAAACGACCCCTAAAACAGGACGTAGACAATTGCGTAGTCAACTACCTGATTATGAGGAAAGAGAAGTACTGAATGAGTTAGCACGTAAATGGGTTACCGACACTGTGAAATATGATGTTCAGTCTGTTATGGAGGTCTTCCGTCAGTGGGATGCACCCACTCAGAGATACGTATTCGAAGAGATGTGTGTATATCTTTGCGAAGATTTGGAGACAAATGATCCAAAACTCAAAATGAAGGAATTATTCCGTATGCGTTTCAAGTTTCATGAAGGCATGATTGTAGGTGCCAATGTTGAACGAGCTATAGATTTGTTGTTATCTTATAGGAGCAAGGGAAACGTTTCTAGGTCACTGTATGAGGATGACATGTCAGGTAGGAAAAAGCCGCGACAGTACCCCATGAGAGAGGTTCCTCCAGTTAGGAGGGAAGGTGACGCGAATGCAAATCCACCAATTCCACCACATTTCCAGCGTGTATGGGTACATGTCCCCTGGAAAAGATCTGAAGTTTTAGCACTCAAACAAACATTGCCTGATCCCCGTAAAAATCCTGCAGGGTATTATAAGGAGTTATCACAGACTGCAAGCTCATGTATAATGAATTTAGCAGATGTAGACATGTTGTTCAGGAATGTTGTCCCACAACCCTTATGGAGCAAGATTCGTCATGCAAATCAAGATCAAGAACTAGGTGACACATGGGCTAATATTGCCGCTGCTGATGCTAGACAAGTTGGTGGTTCTAAACCCGAGCCTTTGGTAGCTGAACTTCCTGGTAGAATTATTACCTATATGAAGACTTTAATGCCTGAATTGCATGTGAATTGGGATAAGTTATCTGCGTGCAAGCAGAAAAAAGATGAGAATGTGTTTGACTTTTTCACAAGATTTGAAGAGACTTTCGTCGATCATAGTGGTCAGGATATGGCTACCGAGGGTGGCCAAAGATTGTTTGTAGACAAATTTGTGCATAATCTGCTTCCTGAACTGTGTAACAAATTGAAAGATTCAGAGAGTGCTTGGGCTGTTTCCACGTCAGCGCAGATTTTGGCCACAGCCCAGTACTATGAAAATAGGCGCAAAGACGAGCTAGATAAGGCAGACAAAAAGACTAAAGATTTGAAAACTAAAGCCCTTCTCCAGCAAGCCTATCCGCCTCGCACTACTAATCAGCCCGATTGTCAGCAACCTCAGCAGTATTCGAGAAACTCACAAAGATATGAGTCTTCTCAGCAGCGTTTGCTGTATGGTCCGAATCAGTGTGCGTATTGCAAAGAAGAGGGTCATTTCAAGAATAGTTGTCCAGCTCTATCACAACGTTTGAATGGTGTCTCTGGTTCAAGAGGTAGAGGTGTTCAACAGGCTCCTAGGGTTAGGGGCCGTGGAAATTTCCCCCAGAATACTACTTCTTTCCCGCCTCAGAATTCTATGAACAGCTTTGACCAACAGAATAATGCGTCTTCTAGGACAACTCAGTACTATGCTGATGACTATTACGCAGAAAGCGAGAATGAGGGTAATAATTGCTAGGACAGCCATGGACAAAGAGAGGGAGTTGTTTCAGTTCCAGTAGATCAGAATGGACCTCATGTTGAGGTGATTACATCAGGAGTGTCAGAACCTTTTCTGCTGGATACTGGTGCTACGAAAAGTTCTATTATGCACTCAAAACTTCCTGGCGCACCTTTGTCTGGCGAAATGAATGTTTCCGTAGGTTTTTCTGGCGCCCCGGTTAGAAACCCGATTTCTAGTCCTATGCCCCTTTCTGTTGGGCCATGTGAATTAGAAGCACCCCTCATTCTTACAACAGGTTGTGGCGAAAATTTGTTAGGTTTGGATTTGTTGAAGAGATTATATGCGACTTTGTATTGTTCTCCTTCGGGAGTACAACTTACCCTAGGAAAGAAAGTGATTTCCCCAATGTATTTGTCAAAGGAAAATATTCCAACTGAATTGTCATCTCTTCCAGATATACTTTGGGCTACTGGTTCTAATGATGTGGGTCTTTTGGAGATAGCACCATATGTCATAACATTGAGAGCTAACGTTAGGTTGCCACGTATTCCCCAATACAAGATCTCTAGCGAATGTGAAAAAGCTTTGTTAGCGATCGTTTACGATCTGATTGAGAAAGATGTCATTGAAGAGACGACAGGAAACATTTGTAACAGTCCTATTTTGCCAGTTTTAAAGAGTACTGATCTGTCTCAGCCACCTGTGTACAGATTTGTAATTGATCTCAGAGAAGTGAACAAAATCGTTGTGCCACAGTTTCCAGTTGTGCCCGACATTACTGCCCTATTGACAATGGTTCCAGCTTCAGTCTTTTCGGTGATTGATTTGAAGAACGCTTTCTTCAGCATCCCGATTGCTGAGGAGAGCAGGGATATTTTTGGCTTCAATTTAGGAGGACGAAGCTTCCGCTTCAAACGCGCTCCTCAGGGCTACTGTGAAAGTCCATCTATATTCAGTCAAGCTCTGAAATCACAACTTGACACGATTGTTCTACATGATGGTGCGACTCTGATTCAGTATGTAGACGATCTACTGATCGCTGCAGATACTGAAGAGATTTGCAAGGAAGCCACATTGTCGTTGCTGCGTCATTTATGTGACATGAAGCACAAAGTCTCCCTTTCGAAATTACAATTTTGTCGACAAGAAGTGACCTACTTAGGTCACATCTTATCGAAGGAGGGAAGGAGACTAACCCCCAAGAGAATACAGGCAATTACGAAATTAGGTGTCCCGAGGACACAGAGAGAAGTGCGTGCTTTTTTGGGCATTACATCATATTGCAGACAATGGATACCAAATTTCTCATTGTTAGCCAAACCTTTGCTGGCACTAATCTGTAAGGATACACCCAATCCTGTGCCTTGGTCTGAAGATTGCCAGAAGAGTTTTCTGAGTTGCTATAATATGGTTCAGAGGTCCAACGCTCGTGTCACAAAATATCATCGTACCATGGCGAATTTGGTGTCTACAGACCGGTAATGATTAGGACATTATCCCTATGCATTTGCGTCTTGATTGAGTGATGCTGTCACCCTTAAATCGTGGTTTCCGTCCCGAACTCTCAGATTCCATTTTGTGAACGGCGTCCATCTTGTGGCTTGCCCTCATATAGTCAATTGATCAAGGCCGAGTTTGATCTGAAAGGACACGTCCACCTTAGCTGACTTCCCCATGACCTGGCCGAGCTGACTCCACTGCCTCCAGCTGAACCTGTTCAGGCAGTCCCTCGCCCAGTGGCCGAGTAAGATAGCATCAAGGCACGACATGCCATAAACCATTCACTACATACAAACCATGTTATCCACACGCATACACCTGTCCATGTTTCTTGTTTATGGCCGGTTTTACGATGAGGAGGTGCCCGAGTTTATTGGGGTTTCATCGATATCTGATGGTATTTCTGGACCGAGCTGGGTCATCTATCACATACTGGACGTCTAAAATGTGGGTTGGCCGTCATGACTTTGCTTTTTGCTTTATTGTGGAAATATGTATATGACCGCATTGTAAACTGAAGAATTCTTGCCTGCAGCTGTTATTTTTGTATAAAAGGAGAAGGCTGGTTCTGTAAAAACGAACAGTCTCCTGAGAACTTACATCCCGTGCTGTTGTACTTCTCGGACACTTGTTACTTGGTTGCAGCCAATAAAACTCGATCTCTGACTTCACCTAGAAGACTCTGTGTTTCTGTGGTCCGGAACAGGGAGAACTCAGAGGTCTTCGGGTGTTATCCCCTGGCACCACCGGGTTCCTAAAAACCCGGCACCTCACCTGATGGGAGGCAGTTAAGTCACCCCATCCTGGTCTCCCCAGGGTGTCTACTTTTCAAAAATGAATAGGTTTGCTAGGTGCCGGCAAGCTAGGGTACAAAAACTACAGCTAGGCAATCTGCTCAAAAAGGGTAATTTTTCACTGCGAGGTTGAGGCGTGACCACGTTGCGTTTTGCGCGGTTTCCTCTCGCGGGCACAAGGCAGACCCACACAAGTGAGGTACCGTTGTTATCGGGAGACTTAGGGTAATTCAGATTTGTAAATGAACTGTTATTACCTATTGAGTTTTCATGCATTTCTGCCTTCCAAATGAAAGACATTGTGTAAAAAGAGGTAATTTTGAAAAATGACCAATAATTCTCATGCTAGTATGAGTACTCCCAAATGTGCAAATAAACTCTATAATTTGTACCCATTTCAGAAATACATAGGTGTCTTTCATATTGATTTTTCCATGTATACATTTTCCAAGAATAATTGCACTATACCCGGTACATAATTAAATACCATTGCAAGTTGTTGCACAGTTTTTGACTCTGGGTTCCTCGGGTTCTTGGTGAACCTACAAGTCCTATATACATCCACAACCAGGAAGGTCCAACGGATGTAACGGTATATTGCTTTCAAAGAGCAGTCATAATTACAAGAAGTTACAGGTGAAAACGTTGACACAAAAGGCTAGTTTTTTCAACTATTTTTCAATTTTTCCTTAATTTAACTGTTAGTTTCTATAAAGAAACCTTTATGGATTTAGACAAATGACCCCTTTCTGAATTCAGAATGTTGTCTACTTTTCTAAAATGTATAGATTTCCAAGAGCCATTATTGCTTTTATACTCATTTTTACCATTAACTGAAAGGAGGTTGAAAGCACTAAAAATAGCAAAAATAGGCTATGTCCCAGAATAATGCCCAAACTGTGTGAAAAATGTTGGTTCTCTGACAAAAGACTGTCATTCCCTAAAAGCTGGGAAAATGTTGATTTCAGCCCCACAAACCCTTATTGATAACATTTGCAGGGAAAACCCCAGAGGCTTTCATTTGCAGCCCGTTTTCCCCATTTTTCTGAAGAAAAAAAAATCTTTACTGTATTTTGCTTAATTTCTGGGACCCCTCCAAGGGAATCCATAAACCCTGGGTATCTTTAGAATCCCCATGATGTTGGAATAAAAGGACACAAAATTGGCGTGGATACCTTATGTGGTCAAAAGGTTACAGGGGCCTAAGCGCGCACTACCCCAAATAGCCAAAAAATGGCTTAGCACAGGAGGGGAAAAGGCCTAGCAGCGAAGGGGTTAAAATGAAAAGATCTTGACTAACAGACCTTGATGAAATAAGGGCAGCATAGGTAAATGTAAATGAAAAGCAGGGAAGAGAGTAAAACATGAAGAGGGGAGGCGAAGAGCGAGAAGGGAAAGTAGCATCGGAGAGGCAGACAAGAGAAGAGTGGTGAAAGTAGACTGTAGCAAGGCTGCGCAAGATACAAAAATAGTCACACATGTACAGAGACACAGGTGTGTGAAACAGAGTGAAGGGTAAAGAAGAAATTGAGTGGATATAGAAGAGGCAAATCTGAAGAAGAAAGAGGCATAGAGAGAAACTACAGAAAAGTGAAGTGTTAAGATCGAAATTTTGAAGGTCAATATAAATGGATATATGTGGCTCTCAGGATAGCAATCCTGTGGGGTAATTTTACTGGCCATAGTACATTTCTGGCTTTGGAGCTCGTATTAGGGACATCTTCTGATCTGATAAGGTCATAGCAGAATTTTTAAAAACAGGCTCAAAACAACCAAGCCTGACTATGTAGCCTTACCCCTCTTAAAACCCCCCATGTCTCCTACTGTAACTTGCCATCTTTTTAGCCACCCTACCATACTTCGATACACTATCTTCCTACAGTACAGCCCACTGCTACTTTGTAACTAGCGTTGCACTATTTAAATACACATACATACATACATAGAATACAATAAACATTATTCAAGATCCCTCTATTAATATTATATTACTTAAAATGGACCAGAACGTCAAAAAGTACACATTTTCTTCGTTATATGACACATTGATTAATCTATGGCTGCGACCTTCATACAAGGATAAATACATTTTAAATAAAATAAATAACAGTTACCTGTTGGATGGGGCTCTGAGCTTGAAATAATATTCTCCGTCCAAGCAGCTCCGCAAAGATGCAGCCTACAGACCAAATGTCAATAGCGTTGGTGTAATGACGACTACCCATCAGGATTTCTGGAGCTCGATAATACTGAGTGACAACTTCCTGAGTCATGTGACGGGATTCATCAAGTTCTTCTAGCCTTGCCAATCCAAAATCGCAAATCTAAATGTAAATCAATGTAGCATAAGTTAAAACAAGTGGACAAATTCCCTACAATACATACTGAAATATAGTCTGCAAACACAATAAAAGGGAATGTTTGACAGAGAATGTAACTTCAGCTTGATCCTCAAAAAGAGCAATTGAAAAAACAAGTGGCCAAAATAGCTTCTGATCTCTGGCATGCTGAGCCTATAGAGGTAACAAGGTATTTAGGGTTTTTCTTGTCATGAAAATATTACATACTGGGGTTGTGAAAAAAGCCAGACTATGTACTGAAAAGAAGCACGGTCATTTCATTCAGTCACTGTACTTCAAGAAGAAACAAGGAGTTACGAATCCAAAAGGCCTAATTTTTATTTTAGGTTTGTGTGTTCTTTGTTCAAATGAGCCTATATTGTTGTCAGATATGTTTTAATGATCAAACAAAATACACAAAGAGGGACCAATACGTACAAAGACGTGAGGTGTAAGTGTGGGCCTACAGATGAAAGAGATACAGGCACGCAACCAAAATATAAATGGGCATATGCCAACACTGATGCTGTTGGTTATAAATGGACTGATAGATGTGTGCTCGCTCTACTAAAGGGTGTTCTAGGAGAAGTATTTAAATGACCAGTTGTGCATTACTCCCAAGAACAAAATCCAAAGCACAAAAAGATGCATTTCTTTATACCTCGTACAGATGACGACGATGGTGGACAATCACCACAAGTACTGTGGG
This sequence comes from Lissotriton vulgaris, assembly GCF_964263255.1. NCBI lineage: Eukaryota > Metazoa > Chordata > Amphibia > Caudata > Salamandridae > Lissotriton > Lissotriton vulgaris. The sequence continues at coordinate 119,260,414 of NC_141687.1, forward strand.
TCACTGTATGCATTTAGACATTTTCATGAACATCATTTACATATTTTACACACACTTCATTCCACATCAGTTGGCAGAGTGACTATTCAGATTATTGTTTCTGACGAATGCCCAGGCCAGAACCTCCTTGTAAGATCACGAGCCGTACAGAAACATGTTGACTCCTCTCCATTAATGCAATAAAGACTGACCCCGGTCTTACGTTTAATCATCCCTTAGGGATAGAAGTGTGGCTCAGGGGTTAGAGGCGGCAGACCCGGAAACTGAGATCGGCCCTGGACCAGGGTTCAATTCCCCGCCTCGGCGGGTCTTGGGCTAAAAATTCCACGGTCTCGATAATTCTCGCTCCGGTGCCTTCTCGACTCACGGGTTCACACTCTGCGACTCTGGGCAATAGCTTGCTTAACCTCCACAACGGCCCCTCGCGGCGGGATGCCTGGCTTTCACCTTGTGGATACCCTGCCGGGGTTATCTCACAGGGGAATACCAGGACGGGTTCCCTAAGCAAGCGCCGGGAAACTCACTGCGGGTAGCATTTACATTTACATAGCCGAATAAAGTTATTGTTCAATCCACCAAGAGGTAGTTGTATTTTCCCAACTCACTTCTGCACACTTACAGCTCACATAGGGCAACACATATTTATAAAAACACTCCAAGCGCTCCTCACTCAGAGAAGGGAGTTGTAGTCCACACCAGTAACTGCGGTTGCCAGATAATGGTTCTAATACTGAACTATGGCCGTTGACACAATTATTGAGACTGATTGTCAGGAGTGGGCGTATAAGATTGGTTCTCTGGACCATGTGCATCTGGTTGTGCTTTCGATTATGGGTGCATGTAATAATTGGTGGGTGGGAGATAGATGTATGCACAGGTGGATGGATGAAGGTGTGAGTAGACAGTGAATGCTAAGTTTACTTTGATAGATAGTAGGAGTAAGAAAAAGTTAATGACAATTAAATTGAGGTCTGAAATACTGGAATCTTTTATAGATTCATAATTTAATTATTTCCCAGTGCCAGGCCGGGAACGTAACAGTAGCCAATGCTAACAAAGTACACACACACTTAAATAACATTAAAACAGCCATAGGCCCCATTTCGTGGCTGAACGCCGATATTAAGAGTTGGCTACAGCGCTAGCAAACAGGTTGAGTGAACAGATCTCAGACTTGATTCACCCTGACCAAAAATGGTTTCTTTCGCACCGGTAAACTAAACTGACTTTGAGCCTCCTATGGATTGCGGAAGTGGCAGCAGAGAAACTTGGCTCCCTCTGGCTGGGTCAACTGTAAACACGAGCAAGAGCTTTGATTTATGCACTGGCCCTTCCAATTCGCCTTAATGGGAAAAATGGGTTTCTGGCCGCGATATTTAAAATGGGTCCGCCGCCTGTGTGCGCATCCCTGCGCGTCCGTGAAAGTAAACAGGGTTCTCTCTCTCATGAGTTCCCCATTAGGCAGACCCTCCAGGATTTCCCGCGAAATCGGCACTTTTGTAAAAATGCAGCGATTTCTACAAAAGTGCCCGCGAAATCGGCACTTTTGTAGAAATCGCTGCATTTTTACAAAAGCCGCTATATCCTGGGGGTCTAATGGATGTTATCCTGTTCATGGGAATAACTCTGAGGTACATATAGTGTGCACAGAGTCCAGGGGATTCCCAGAGGTACAGCAGAGGCTAAATTAGATAATCACCAACAGCTTTCTTTGAGGTAGTGTGGGCGAGCAGTTAGGATTATCAGTAGGGTGTGTTAAGCACTTATTGTATCCACTCAATCAAGGACTGATTACACACACTCAGACAGAATCCAGACCAATTGGGTAAGAATAAAAAAGGTATACTTTTGTTTTATTTCTAGAATCAAGCAGGACTGAGTACAGGTAGGTAAAACGTACTTTCAACTGTAAAACTTTACATAGAAATGCAATTGGGAATGGACTTGCAATCATTACAGGTTTGTATATGCTTTAAAAACAATTTAAATTAAATAGAAATTACTTGTTATTACTTGTCAGTTACTTGGAGTACTTGGGGTGCCGAGATATAACATAAGAGGGCTTGTAATTTACAGGTAAGTACGACAATTTCTGATTCAAAGAAAGTTAATTTGGTTTGCATTAAAAAAACAGTTAAATGCAACATTTTTAGGAACAAAAAACTCATAACATTGGTTCCTATACGAAAAAGAGTGTAAACAATTTACAGGTAAGCAAATAACTAACAAGTATGGCTTTTGGGGGTTAGGACCAAGGTCCAGTTAGGCACTCAAATCGCACCACCAGCAGAACAAAGGCAGCTGGGTGCAGAGTGCAGGGGCCCAATAATAGCCAAGCGGGCACCTTGGTTAGGGGCTGCTCACAGGCAGGCCATTCGGTCCTGGGAACCATGCTCCTAGAGTTAAGGTCAGAGCAAAGGGTGTCCCAGGTAAGCACCAAGTCCACACAACCAGCTGCGTAGGGAGGTCGAGGGCAGGGTGCTTAGGAGGTGTCTAAGTGGGTTGCCGGTTTTGTATTTTGGCTGCAGGCTCAGTCCAGGAAATCTTCCCGGAGGAACCAAGAGCAGGGCAGATAAGAATGAGGGCTCGGGGACGAGGACGCACCTCAGGACCTCTTCTCCAAGGCGCAGGGCACCCCGGTGCAGGGGTGCTTTTGAGGTCAGATTTCACCTTACCAAGCCAACCGCAGTTGTGGGTGGTGGAGAGGGTGAAGTCCATCGAGTTTCTTCGTCCTCAGCAGGCTCAGAATCTTTCTTTGGAGTTTCTTTGGAACAGAGCTGCTGTTCGCATAGATCCAGTATTTGCTGAAAGCAGTCAGTCCTCCCAGGGGTTCTGGAGGTCGCTGGCTGCAGGGCAAGTCGACATTTGGCGTAGAATCTCTGGATACTGCAGACAGCATGGTAGGACTGGGGCCAAGACAGTTCTTCTCCACAGTCTCCTCTACTGTGCGACTTCTCCTTTGAGATGGTACAACCGGGGCCGATCCGGATCCATGAATGGATCCACAGAGGCCCAATGGAGATGGAGGCGTGGAACCAGATGGGCCTCCTCGGACTCCACGGGGCCCAAAGGCACGCCAAAGGGGTCGAGGCGTCAAAATATGATGCGCATGGCCTCATAAAACTGTTTAAGTTAGGTGGGGGTCGCTCCGGCACCCGAAAAGTCAGGGAGGCACTGATGTACGCCCAGGCTCTACCGAGGAGCATGGCCTCGAATGCAGATGCTCCCTTGTCTCGTCAGCTGCCAGACGAAGAGAAGTCAAAGACAATGAACTTGACCCTGATGCCATGAAACTTACTGATATTACGGCCCCATTAGTGTTGTCTCCGTTCATACAAGGACCGACACACAACAAAGGCCATACCTTGGACCAGGTTTTTTCAACGAAACCTATTAATGTATCCTCCTTACAGCCAGTATTATGGTCTGACCACTTTTTAATCTCTTTTTCTTTGCTTGCTACCGCCCTTACACGCGGCCCTTCCATTTGCTCTCGGTGGATATGCTATCTGAGGCTCTCAGTACCTTTCCATGTCCTCTTTTGGGCAATCTAGAGGAGAATCTTGCTCTCCTCCAAAAATGGCTTATGGCCAGATTTGAGACCTTAATCCCCGAGAAGAAGCCTAAACTAGGTAAGCGAAGAGCGTCGGCCCCGTGGTTCACTCCCCAGTTGAGGTCGCTACGACAGGACTGTAAGAAGGCTGAGAGAGCTTGGAGGCGGGCCTACGACCCTACTGAAAGACTGAAATTTAGAGCGGTAACTAGAGCTTACCACAAGTCGATCTGGGAAGAAAAAAAGGCCTATCTTGAGCGCCGAATTGATGAGGCTGAGAACACTTGTAAAGAAATCTTTAAAGTGGTTCAAGATTTTACTTCTCCTGCCATGTGTACTCCCACTCATACACACTCTGAACCCTGAATAAAACAACTAGCCACTTTTTTTGTCAGTAAAATTACAACTATTCAAGCCTCTCTTTCTTACTCCTGCCCACAGCTGGATCTGAGTCCTCTATCTTCGTCATCCCTTTCGGAGGGTCAGGGCCCTTTTCTTTTTGAATTTCCCCCTATGTGCCTTAACACATCTTTGGATCTTCTGTCAGGTTTGAAATCTGGCTGACCACTTGACCTGTGCCCGGCTAAATATCTGGGAAAAGTGGCACCTGCCTTAAATGCCTTGCTGAACCCTCTTCTGAACTCCTCCCTGTCTACAGGCGTGGTTCCGCAGGCATGGAAGCGCACCATGATCCTACCACTGCTCAAGAAACCTACCTTAGACTCCCTCATTCATGCCAACTACAGGCCAATCTCCCTCCTCCCTGCATTGGCGAAAGTGACCGAGAGATACGTGCATAGGACGATTTCCAGTTTCATCGAAGGAAACGACCTTCTGCACGCATCGCAATCCGGTTTCCGTGCTACTTTTAGCACGGAGACGGCCTTACTCGAGGTCACTAATGCCATCAGGGAAGTGCTCGACTCTGGGGGAAAGGCCATGTTAGTTATGCTTGATTTGTCGGCGGCTTTCGACACCGTTCCTCACGATAGCCTCCTTTTAAGACTCTGGGAATGTGGCTTTCGAGGAACGGTGCGGAATTGGTTCAAATCCTTCCTGGCCGGCCGCCGGCAAACGATCTGGGCGCCCCCTTTCTCCGCTGATATGACTCCGCTAGAGGTTGGGGTCCCACAGGGTTCCATTCTTAGCCCCATGCTTTTTAACATCTTTATGGCCCCTCTGGCGGAGGTGGCGGAGTCCTTTGGCGCCCAGATCATATCCTACGCCGACGACACCCAGCTCCTATTCACATGTGATAGGGGCGGGTCGTTTGATAGCATACGGATCAGGGATTGTCTTGGTGCGGTCTTTGAGTGGTTTAGGTGTCATGGCCTAAAGTGCAACTTGGACAAGTCGGAACTGCTCTTCTTTGGATGCGCTCCCGAGCCAAATTGGAAATCTTGGTGGCCACAAGATATGTTTCCTCCTGACAGTGTGTCTTTCAAGGCCAAGAACCTGGGAGTGATAGTGGACAGTGAACTGTCCTTTGGGCCACATATTTCGTGCCTTGCAGGAAAGTGTTTCGGCATTTTGCGGATGCTGAGAAAATTTCTTCCTTTAGTGTCACTCCATCACAGGAAAATAATTGTTCAGGCCTTGATTGGATCACGACTGGACTACGTAAACTCTCTTTTTCTGGGTCTACCCAAATACCTTTTGACCCGTTTGCAAGTAGTACAGAACTCGGCAGCCCGAGCCATCTATGGACTCCCGAGAAGAGCAGGTGCCACTGCTTTACTGAATACCTTGCATTGGTTACCTACCTCAAAGAGGATTCTCTTTAAAAGCCTGACACTGGCTTTCAAAGCTCTACATGGCATAGGCCCCAAGTATATTGGGAAACGCCTTTCCTTGTATCAACCTAGCAGGACCCTGAGATCATCCTGCTTGTCCAAGATGACAGTTCCTGCCATTAGGCGCGTAAGAAAGGGAGGTCGGTCGTTTCGTTACCTAGCCCCGAAGGCTTGGAATGAACTACCACTGTCCCTGAGACAGGCTACCAGCCTTCTTGTTTTTAGGAAGGGCCTAAAAACGTGGCTTTTTACTAAATAGTTTTTCTCTTCCTTTGGCTGCGTTTTAGCTGTTATTGTTGTTGTTCTACCTGCTGATATTCTTCGCCAAAGCGCCGGGAAGCTCCTCGGAGTAGCCGAGCGCTATAGAAGAAATAAATTAACATAACATAACATAACAAAGACCTCTTCGACTTTTTACTCTTCTTCTTGTGCTTCTTACCTGAATTTCTCAAGGACTTGGATTGGGATGAAGATGACTCTGGGCTCAGCGAACACTCCTGGGACCTTCCTCTGGACCAAGACCTCCATTTTTGCAGTCACATACCAGGCTGCTATGCGATTCAGGGAAGGCTTCCTCAAAGCCTTCGGATTCATGGCAAGGCAATCTGAGCATGACTTTTAGTCGTGGCCCCAGTCCAAACAGCCAAGGTGCGGGCCTATCACCAACATCGGTTGGTGAAAGTGCCGCAGGATTTGAATCCTGTCTTCCGACATACTGCTACACACAAGGAGGAACCCCTCAAACAAAGACATTGACAAAATGTTGTAAAAAATCTATTCAAACAGTGACTGAGGGGTAGCTCATCTCCAGATCAGCACTGGTGGAGGGACAGATCTGACTCCTAAGAGCTGGTGTACCACTTTTGGTCTAGGTGCTGAGTCGGAGTCGCCAGAGAACAGGAAGTCAGCAAGTCTGGAGTCTGTGGTCGGGTGCCTGTTAGGGCAAGGGAGTAGGGTCTCTACTCCTAGGGAGGTTTCCTGGTGATTTGACAAAGGCTGGAGGGCTTTGGGGTTCTTGGAGTCCTCACAGTTGCAGGACGAGATAGCACAACCACGACTGTTGAGTTCTTGAGGCAGCAGGCAGGGTTTGGCACCAATTTCTCTGTAGCAGGGCTTTAGTTCTCGGGTAGCAGCGCTTCTTTGTCCGTATCTTCTTGTGCTATATGTCTGTGTTAGGCCCATGTAGCAATGCTGCACATTTTTTTACATTGTCTTCTTTCTGCACAGTGTCATTATTGCCAGGCCTTTTGCACATATTCACATGCATGACAATGTTGGATTAGTTTCTCTGAAACAGCTTTGCTTATACATCTGGCTTCCCTCAACATTATCGTAATGCCTCGAATACGGAGTATAAGGCCTTTACGCATAATGGACAAATGTTATATCTTCACCCACAGGGCGACAGGGCAATCTGCATATCCATACAAATGCTAATCTGTGTATACATCGCAAGGATGCTTTTTATAATAATTTTTAAAAAACATTTCCAGGGGTTAGCAAAGGAGACACTTCCGCTGACATTGAAAGTCTTGCATGCTTCTAACACCTCCGTGAGTGATGTCCAGTTTGTGACCAAGACTAGGTCCTAAATTCTTTCCCGCCGGGTAATGGGGTTGGATCAACCCTGGGGGTTGGGATTCTTGACTCTTATTTATTTATTTATTTATTTTTCACATTTGTAAAGTGCACTGTTACCAGACGGTGTCCTGGCGCTGTATGACCGCTAATGTGCATGACAGGGGGATTAATGTGTGAAAAGCCATGTCTTCAGGGCCCTCCTAAAGGGCAGAAGGTCTGAAGTCTGTTTGAGGACCAGTGGCAGAGCGTTCCAGGCCCTCGCTGCTCCTAGAGAGAAACCCCTTCCCCCCCAACGACCCTTCCTGACTCTAGGGACTACAATCAGTCCTTGATCGGCAGACCATAGTGATCTTATAGGTTTATACCACTGGAAGAGCAGGGTCATGCAGTGGGAGCCCAGCCCTTTTAATGCTTTGAAAACTGCAGAGTGCTTTAAAAGCTATTCTTTTGCGTACTGGTAGCCAATGTAGCTTTACCAAATCTTGTGCTACCGAAGCAAATTTAGGTGTGCCCGTGATCAGACGGGCAGCTCGTTCTGTAGGATTTGAAGCTTATTAAGCAGCCCCTGTTGGGCATTTAGCAACAAGCTGTTACAGTAGTCTAACCGGGATATCACTAATCCCGTTACCACTGTCTTTCTATGCTCATCAGAGAGAAAAGGCAAAACTTTTGCATGTAGTCCTTAAACCTGTCGGATGTGTCTTCCACTCCACCCAGTAGGAGCGACACTACAATCTGGGTGTCGTCTGCGTACGATGTTAAGTTGAAGCCGAAAGATCTTATAACTGGCGCCAGGGTGGAGAAGTACACATTAAAAAGAGTAAGACTCAGGGATGAGCCCTGAGGGACTCCACAGGGGAGTACAAAAGGGGCCGATTCAAAGTCTCCCAGTGCCACCACCTGGGCCTGTAAGATCTTAAGGGCCTTTCCTTGAATCCCGCAGGCCCCCAACCGGTCCACCAACAACCTGTGGTGGACCGTATCGAAGGAAATGAGATTTTGATGTTCTGCATAAATATATCAGTTCTATTAATTGGTTATCATATTCAGTTCACAGGCCCCTGAAGAAGAGCTCTTAGAGCTTGAAATGCATTGGGCATAAAAGACAAGTCGTCTGCGAGAAAGATTTATTTGATTTTGTACATCTGTTTAATGATCTGTTTAATGAAGTATTGATTGTATTAACACAGCATTCCACATTAGAATTGTATAATGTGAGGATTGATTATCAGTTGAATGTTTTTTGTTACAAACTTGCTTGATAAAATTCCTTTGAAGCTCGTTTGAGCTAAAACAATAAGTGTGAAAAGTGGTTTAAAAAACAGCGGTGTTCTCATTAGTGAACCGCAACAGCAACAGTGCGCAGAGGTTAAGTGTTTCTTACACTTAAGATAAGGACACATCCCAGTGTGCCAAGCCCACAAACACACTGCCCTGGCATACATCAGTCACCCCTCTAGCTTGGTGCACTATGCCAGTGGTGTGGACACGGGTGCATGAGCCCTGCGCCCCTAGAGTACCCAAGCCATTCCTGGGCACTGTAACTTGAGTGATGCCATTAAGAGTATATGGTGCTAGTTGTCATTACGAGCTCCACAGCACCATGATGGCTACACTGAAGACTGAGAAGTTTGGTACCAACCTTCTCAGCACATTACACCCGCACTGATGCCAGTGTGGGATTTAATGCCAAATGCACGACAGGGGCATTTTAGAGATGCCCCCTTAAACCTAACCAACTCCCAGTGTCCTGACTGCCTGGCTACCGAGGCTGCCACCACCAGACATATTTCTGGACCCCTGGGTCGAGAGCCTGCTGCTCTCGGGGGCCTGAAACAATGCACACCCTGGTACGAGGTACCCAGCCTCCTCCCCCAGGATGGACAGCGGCCACTTTCTGTACCCAGCAACTGGCCCCCACCGGTTCTGACCCCCACTCTGGCGGGAAGACAGGCGGGAAAAACAAAGGAAGGAAAGGCGGTGTGCCGGCCTCTGCCAACCCCACCCCTCAGGTGGGGGAGGCGAGATAAAGCACAACTCCGGGCTACCGCTATCTTGAGGATGGGGAGCCCTACTCAATCAGAGCCAGGCTCCTGCCTCTCTCCCACAGAAGAGTAGCAGGATAGGGGTTGTACTCACCCCAGGACAGGGACCCATTGGTCCCTGCCCTTGCCCTACCTGTAACACCCCTAAATTTATTATTTAGGGGCACCCTGAACCTTCCTTTCTCAGATCCCGATTTGAAAACAAGAAAGAAGAACCAGAAGAAAGAAGACATGCCGTGCAGCTACTAACAAGAGGACAACACCAACTGACTTAGCCCCAGTACCACCGGCCTGTTGATCCTTTGACCTGCTCTTGCTAAAACCCCGGCGTCTCCTGCGGAAAGCAACCTCGAAAACCCCGGATGACCTTGCTCATCTAAAGACTAGGACTCCCATGAACAGTGGTTTTGCTCAAATAGCAACCACTCCTGGTGCCAGCCAGGAACGGGAATCCAGTACACTCTGCACCCACCGAGCCCGGCCCGTGCATGAGTGGACATGAGGACGTTCCCCCCGGCGACTGTGACCCAGAATCCAGCACCCAAGGACCCTCCTAGACGATCCAGACGACGTCTGCAGCCTCACAACGAGGGACCCCTCCAACTGCGACCAGCTAAGGGTAAGATTTCCAGACGCCAAAAGACACACCTCCCTGCACCCGGCACCCCACGGCCCCCTGTGCCCAATTTCTGGGTGTCTACCTATCCTCCAAGATCCCAACTTATCTCTTGAAGTGGTGGTCGCACCAGAAGAAACTCCGTCCCCGAGCCTGCAGCCTTTGTTCAACTTCCAAGTCTCCCATTAAATAACATTGGGCGCCCGAAGGCCCAAAAGCACCCTGCACCTAGCTGCCCGTGTGCCGCTGGATCCCAGTGCTGTATCTTTGAACCCAGCACTCAACCTGAAAAGTAATTATAACCGGGATTTACTGTTAACTCAATTTTCCTCCATAGGAAGACATTGTCTTGTTCTGACCAGAATATCTTCTGTCAATTTTCCAAACTTACAAATATTCCTTAAAAATCACCTGCATATCAAAAACGATTTCTTTCAACTGTTTACAGGAAATGCACCAGGGCTGAATCCAGGATCCAGCCTAGAGTTAGAAAAACATATGTGAAGTGATTTCATTGCATTTACTTAAAAACCTCCATTGAGCTCAATGATATTTTCTGTTTAAACTTGTGTTGCATATTGCAACAACTGTAACTATTGCATTTAAAAGTCAACTGATATTTGAAAGTATTCAATTGCAACATCTCATTCTGACAAAAGTATTTATGATACCTACTGTGGTTCCAAAATAAAGTAACTATATATTTTATATACAAAATAATTGGCCTACAGTTCAGTTCTTGAGTGTGTGAGATCATTTGCTCACTGAGTGTGTACAACAAGTGCTTTACACTGTCCTCTGATATTGCCTTACTGTTCGACCAAATTACTACTTTAGAGAGTAAGGTTATATCTAACTTTAGCCTCTGCCATACCTCTGGGGACTGTGGACTCTGTGCACACTGAACCTTACTTTGGTGCAGTATGTGCAGAGGCACTTTCCTAAAAGTGGTGGTAGGGAAATCCGCCTCAGCTGAGTCAGTAAAACTCTATCTGTTGGATGTAGGTTGTTCAAGCTTGTAGTATATACTTCCCGTAAATTGTGCTACCCTATCTCCATAATTACTTTACTAATTTCCCTCTTCTACAAAACATTTTAAAACAGTGTCTGAGAACGAAGTAGGAGGAGAATTATACATAGCTGAAAACTGCAGACAAGCCGTTACTCTCAAATTATTAAATTTGGTCTACCGGCTATGGGTGGAGGAATTGCCTTCATCATAGAGGCACACGAAGCATTCAAGACAGAGGTACTCTATTCCTAGGTTAAATTCCCAGCTACAAATGATCGCACACCAATTGCTTCATATACCTACATTGAAGATAAAACAGCAGAGGAATACACTCTATAATAAGACTTAGAAATTCCTCTCTCTTACCAAGAGCATATAAATTGATTTAAAGGTGCCCTCAAACACAATACAGAAAATGGGAGACTCGGTTTGCTCAGCCAAGAAATATCAACATGGTCAGTCTTAGCTGCATACACACAACATCCAAACACTGCTAATGTGACTGCAGCAGAAATGAGTACTGTAGGAGCCTGTCTTAGTAAATGGTGCACACTTACTTAAGTGATGCACCTTGCACTAATCCAGCACTAATCCAGGCAACCTTCAGGGTGATTTTAGTGATCTTGGATAATCACAGAAATCTCGCAAAGTGGTAGCTGTGGAAAGAAGCCTTCATGCTCAATGTGAAGGAGTGTTAAGCAGCTTGTTTTATGAGTTTTTATCATGTAGAGTAGGTTAAATGAAAAAGAACCACACAGTGCATATATAAAAATATCTATTTATTACGCAACACTCACTAACACATTGGTATATCTCTCACTCGGAGATATCAACACAAATACACAACAATACTTCAATTGCCAATAGGTAAGCACAAACTACAGTGATCCCAAGGGGGAGACCAAACCATAAACTAAAAAAGCAGAATGGGAACTGCAACTGAAGTCAGGACTTTGACAAGGAGACTCAGGAGTTGTGAACTTGAGGAACCACCCATTTTCAGTACCCAGGTATCCCACGGAGGCTGTGTGCAGAGTGGAAACACAGCCGCATGTCCAATAGAAATCAACGAGGAAGTCGCAGTTGCAGTTTTAGGAAGAAGGACCCTTACCAGTGGACCCCGAAGAAACCAAATGATAGACAGAAGGTTGGACAGTCACCCCAAACGTGGATACACCAGGAACCAGTATACCTACACCAGGGTAGCTGGGTGCATAGATGTGAAGTGATGTCCGAAAACGCCATAGACCGTCTGCAGAAGATGTAGCTGGAGAAGACTGTGTAAGAGTCCAGAGGCATCAAAGGGTGATTACTGCAGTGAAGAACATGTAAGCAGAAGGGACAGAGTCTATGCCACTCGGAGGAGGCAGGGAAGAGCAATGCCCACCGATGTCATACAGTTCATAAGTGTTGACGGTGACTTTGTCGCTGCAGCTGAGTACCAGGCGACGCTGAGGAACACCAGGAGGGGTGCACAAGCTGTCCCACGTCCGACGTTGAGAACCAGGGGGTCAGTGCGCAGCGTGAGCACCAATAAGTCTTGGTAGCTGCAACTGGCGTGGAGAAAGAAGAAGGAACAACGTTGGGACCAGCAAGGTCCCAGGGACTCACCACAGGCCAGAGAGTCAGAGCAGGCCCTGAGCAAGCAGGGGAGCCCACTTCAGCAGAAGCTGTCCATTGGTAGGAAGAGATGCTGGAGGCTGTAGCTGGAGCCTGCAGCTGCAGATCTATGGAGTGCAGACCAACAAAGGCTTGGAAAGGCAAGTCAACGTGGTGAACATGGGTTCGTTTTCAGCGGTTTCAACGAGGGGTACTGGCCTCAAAATTGCAGAGAGTGTAGGTCAGGCCTTGAGGGAGTTGCAGAAACACCACTGTTTTGGTGAGCATTTCGAAGTCCACAGGACATCAGGAGCAGCATATTGGTTAGCTTTGTTGCGGTGACTTTTTAACTCCAAGGGAGATTATTTTCGGTGTCCTTGACACCCACAGGTCTGGTGACGATCCTAGAAGAAGCACAGACACAGATGACGAAGAAGGCTTGCAGAACAGCAAGACCAGGAGCAGCAGGAGTCTTTCTTGATGCAGTCTCGGTTCCAGGAAAAGGGCAGCGACGTCCAAGTGTTCAGACGGTCGAAAAGTGACGTGGTTGCAGGCTTGAGACTTGTTCCACGACGAATCTAAGGAACCACCCACAGGTAAGCCCTTAGGTACTCAAGGGAAAGGGTTGGTCCGACTCGGGCTCCTCCCAGAGGAGGGGATGAACAGAGGGGGGCATACTCCCATGTCCTTTGACCAGTTTTGCACCTGAGTGGGAGCCAAGGGCTCCCTGAACTGGCTCAACTAGGAGTATACAAGCAGATCACCAAATGTGCCCTTCAAAGCAGTCTGGTGGCGTCGGCAAATGCCACAACCCCAGCCCAATACAATAAGTCCTGTCTACGAGCTGTTCACACCTCCCTGTGACATGAACACCTACCTTCCCTTGTTAGAGATTGGCTCAGCAGCAGAAGGGCAGAATCGTGTCTGTGGTCGGCAGCAGCACTAGGTTGCTGCCAGACCCTGAGGCTGTTACCGATAGTACAGGTGGCTACCCCAAGGGAGCCGTCCAGTACAAGAGACCATTCTTCAAACACTGTAATCGGTGTAGGGGTATGATTCCAACATGTTTGATACCAAACAAGACCAGGTTTGGTGCAGTCACTATATAGTTAGATATCTCATATTGACTGGTTTTCACTATATGTATGTTATGTTATGTTAATAGAAGCTTGTAAAGGGCACAGACACCATAGGTTTCCTGGCGCTGATTATGTATGATGTTGCTGCGGTGGGCCAGGTAAGCCGGCTTCTACGAATAGCCACGTTTTCAAGGCCTTTCTAAAGCTCAATAGGTTGCCACAGGTCTTAATTGTGAGGGGGAGGGAGTTCCAGAGCCTGGGTGCAAGGAACGAGAACCTGCGACCCCCCTGCCTTTTCAATTTGATAGTGGGAGTGGTAAGTAAATGAAGATGGGCTGAGCGGAGATTACGGTAAGGGACGTGCTTTATGATCAGACTACTGAGAAATTTTGGGCTGTTACAGTGCAGTGCTTTGAAAACCAAGCAGCCTGTCTTGAAGGCAGCTCTTTGTGCTATGAGCAGCCAGTGGAGTTTTTGCAACGAGGGCCTAGCCGATTGCCATCTCGGCTGTTTGTGAATAAGCCTTGCCGCCTGGTTCTGGATGATTTGCAAACCGTTGAGTAAGGTCTGGGGTAGCCCAATGTAAAGGGAGAAGTCTAGGCATGAGAGCACTAATGCAATCACTATCTGTACAAGGGCTGCCTGAGATAGCAGATGGGAAATCTTCCAGATTTTGTACAATTGGAAGAGGCTAGCAGAGATCACGGCCCCCAATGACCTCTAAGTGAGAGGTCAGAGTGGATGACCACCCATAAGCTTTTCACTGAGAGGTAAGGGGTGGGAGGATGGACCTAATTCGCTTGGCCAGAAGTGTGGTCCCCAATGAGCAACGCTGTTCCCAGGGAGCATCAGTTCCGTCTTTCCTGGGTTAAATTTTAGCTGATTGAGATTCATCCAGTGCTGTATATGGAGCATCAAAAGATTGGAATTCAGCAGCGGCATTGGGGGAATCCAAGGGGAAAACAATCTGAAGGTCATCAGCGTAATTAAAGAGCGTTATTCTCCTGGTTTTGAGTGAGTGAATCAGAGGCCGAATATAGAGATTAAATAGCAGTGGGGAGAGGAACGAGCCCTGCGGCACCCCACATGAGGTAGATAGTTTAGGGCCGGTGAAAGTACCGAGACGTACTGCTTGAGTTCTGCCTGTGAGAAATGACTTGATCCAATCAGATGGAGGGCCGTGAATGCCTGCTTGTTCGACACGGTGCAACAAGATGTCGTGGTCGACCGTGTCGAACGCGGCCGACAGATCCAGGAGCACCAGAGCCTGAGGGACCCCCCTGTCTGCGTTTGCTCTCAGTGTATCTAGTACTGCTGACTCGGTCGAGTGAGCTGGCCGAAAGCCAGCTTGGTTAGGCTCTAAGAACCCAGAGTTTTCGATGAATTTAGAGGCACCTTGCCAGATGAGCCTCCAAAATTTTAGCCAGATAGGGTAAGAGAGAGATAGGGCGGTAGTTGGAAGAGTTCGAGGGGTCTGCCCCAGGTTTCTTCAAAAGAGGAACTAAAGTTGCATCCTTGAGGGCGCTAGGTACTACGCCCTTGCTGAGGGATTCATTGAGGAAAGGGAGGATACTTTGGGGCAAGGCCGAGAAGATGTCTCTGAGAATAAAAGGAGGGCAACAGTCATTTGGAGAGCCTGACTTGACACGGGTCATGAGTTCTGAGAGAGTGTTTTGACATATATCTGAGAAGTGAGTCAAAGTAGGTGAGTTACTAGATATGTCGTCAGGAGATTCCGTATGGGCGGTGGGGGGAATGCTGGCCTTAATAACCGCAATTTTTTCTACAAAGAAATTGTTCAAAGAGTTGGGCAGCTCTTGAGTGGGGGCCTGACTAAGTAGAATTCTATCATCGCTACTGAGATCATTCACAATTTTAAAAATTTCCCTCAATTTGTTGTGGGCAGTAAGTATTCTCTCTGTGTAATGCACAGCTTTGGCAATGGAAATAGATGCTTTGTAGTCCTTACGGGCTGCCAGGTACAGCAATCTATCTTCCTTAGAGTAACCGCGCAGCCAGTTCCTCTCCAGTTGACGAAGTTTACGTTTTTGGTCCTTTAGGCTGCTGGTGAACCATTTGTGGCCATTGCCATGTCTAGCACGGGAGTATTTGATGAGAGGGGCGTGCTTATCACTGGCCACCAGTAGCCAGTTTGCAATGTCTGTTTCCATAGAGTCAATGTTAGAGTTGGAATCGAGAGTGGGAAGGGTTCTGGCTAAGGAGTCAATGAGTCCCTGAGAGTCAAGTGTTCTCCATTTGCGGGTCAGGCCTCCTGCCACCTTAGGAGGCTTAGCCCTGCCTGTGACGGTCACTGTGAATTCAATCAGGTGGTGATCCGACCAAATGCAGGGGGAGATTAATGGTGTTGACAGTATGACGTTGTGAGACCAAATTTGATCAAGGGTGTGGCCCTTGACGTGGGTAGGGACAGATACCAGCTGGGTCATGTTTAAGCTCGCAAGCAATTCAGAGAGTTCTGCTGCGTATGGCCTGCCGCATACATCGTTGAACCAATAATGGAGGTCCCCGATAAGTAGGACTCTAGCGTGATTGGTAATGAGTTTCGTCATCTGTTCACAAAGGGAGAGGGGGAAGGAGTGGGATGGACTGGGGGGCAGGGGGGCGGGTATAAAAATGGCTGACCACATTTACAAAGCCTGGAGAATCAACTCTGGGGTTCGTAGGGATGTTCTGTTCATATAGGGGCACCCTCACACTTATAACCAAGCAGCCTGCTCTCAGGACTGAAGAGCCTGCCATAGGGTTGACATATGTTTTTAGTGTAGTGACCCAAGATACAAGAAAATGTATATCCGTCATCAGAGGTGTAAGCATCAACTCTCACAGGCTGCAATGGCAGACGTGTAGTCACAGTTTAAGTGGGCTCCAATTGGTGGCACAATACATGCTGCAGCCCATGGGAGACCCCTGGTGTACCTATGCCCTGGGTACACTAGTACCATATACTAGGAACTTACAAGAGTACAGCAGTAGCCAATTGTGGATGTACAGATGTACTTACCATGGTCAATTTAGGGAGAAGCACTGTGACTGGGGTCCTGATTAGCAGGATCCCAGTCAGAATAGTCAAAAACATATTGACACCAAGCAAAAAGTAGGATAGCCATGAAAGCAGATCCTACTTTCCTACATGTACACTATACGGAGATTTAGTAAAAATAAACAGAAATCTCGAGCGGTGCACTCGACCGAACACAAGCGGTGTTAGGGCTCAGGAGCTCATTTAACTGTTTTTAATTTCTGCTGTGTTAGTATTTTAAAAATATGAATTGTCTCTGCACTTTAGCGTTGTTTTGCACTGTTGGAGCTGTGTTATAGCTCCAGGGGCATTGGAATCGCATCTTTGCATGGGTAGCATACTCTAGGTCAGTGCTCCACTCTTTGACGCTGACGTGCACACCAGACTTCAAAAGGGGCGGATGATGCGACCGCGCAGTGACGCACTCAACTGAACAAAAGCTGTGTAAGGCTCCAGAGCTCATTTAACAGTTTTTAATTTCTGCTGTTTTAGTATTTTAAAAATAATAATTAACTCTGCACTTTAGCGTTGTTTTGCACTGTTGAAGCTGTGTTATAGCTCCGGGGGGCTTTGGAATAGCATCTTTGCACGGGAAGCACACTCTAGGTGAGCACTCCACTCTTTCTATTAGTGTGTGGAACCTGCCAATATCTCCTGGTGGAGACTCCACAGTTTTAGGAGAAGTAGAAGGAGGTGTTGATATAACATAGTACTCCCATTCATCACCTATTTGCCCATCTCTCTGAGGTTGACTCTCTTCAATTTCTCCATTATCAGAAGTGCCCTGATGTTGTTGTGGCAAAACAGTATCCCTCGCAGGGGAAGCCATATACAAAGATACAGACGTACATGGAGGAGAAGACAGTGACGAAGAGGCAGGCAGCAGTGGAGGAACAGCTTCTGAAGGAAAACATGTGCGGTAGTCATGCAACAAGTCTTGAAGGTCCTGAACCAAAGCCACAGGAAGGTGGACCATAGGCTCATTAGCAGGTTCCATAATTGGAATTTTTGCATGTAGAGGGTGATACTCTTGCGGATAGTAACCTTCATATTCATCATCATCTTTATCTCGATATTTTACATGAAGCTCAGAGGGACTATGAGCAGGGCCAAACATCCCATCGTCAGCCGATTCCTCTAAAAAAATGTTAAGGTATCAAAGGTGAGACTATTGTATGATTCTGCAAAAAATGCTTTGTCAACGGTGTCGTTGATGAGAACGCCGTCGACAGAAACATGGGCCTGAATTGCAATGTTGACAGACGCTAACTACCAGGTGTGGGAAACAGCGTCGTCTGCCTCGTTGATGGTAGCAAAGTCTGTGTTGTCGACGAGGACATGACAGGAGCGGATGAAGACGCTGTCAGCATCATCGACGATGTCGTTGAAGTGGTCATAGAAGAGGACGGCAGCAGCCGAACCACCATCGTCGAAGAGGACGCCGACGAGGTTGTCGTCATATGAGTCGCCGTCGACTAGGAGGTCGTCGGCAGTGTCGAAGCCATCCTCATCACTGGAATCGTTGTCGGCGGAGCCATTGACGATAAGGTAGTCATATCCGTCGTCGACAATGTAGATTTTTTTAGAAAACGAGGTAGGTGAAGCATGTCCAGAAGGAGATTTTAGTGTCGACGGTGACCCAGATGTGAACGCCTTCGGCGATCTAAGCTTTCTTGAGACTTATTTTCATGGAAGTTTCTGAAGATTGATTTTCCTTTGTATGGCATTTCTCCTCAGTAGGAAATTAATGTTTTCCTTTAAGTGAGGTGCCTGCATCTTCCTGAGGAGACTTTTGAGAAGCCTTTTTGATGGAGACTTCAGGAGATTCAAGAGATCTTTCATTCCTTTTGAATATTTCATGAGAAGCCCATGAGGTAGAGCTCTCCTCATCATCAGAGACAACGTCAGATTTATATTTCAGTCTCTGAAGCTGAATCAACAACCTACCCTCACTGTCCTTAAGGGATTTAGGTGAAAAAGTCCTACAAATTTTGCAGTCTTTTACCTTATGTTGAGGGTAAAGGCAGAAGATACATTTTTTATGAGGATGCTCAGCATGCAGTCTCTTCTAACTGCATGATCCACACGACCTGAAGAGACCTTTCTTTGAAGAATCCGACATTTTGAGTAGAAATCTGGAAGTTTGAAGAGAAAAAACTGAGCCAAGCAAAGGAAGACTTCCCTTTCACACGACGTGCAGTAGAAAATCTGAGGAACCAATCCTTTCTTGCTTGGGATTGTTCTATAGAGGGTTCCAACACCTGATTGGCTGCTACTTAAGTTTGGTTCTTTTTTACTAAAGAAAATGGATAGGCTATTGCAGTGTAAGGCCATTGTATTAGCTACTGCTATTATATGTATACTGTGGGACTCCCACTACAACGGCGGGATTATTCAAGTATATGAATCTATGAAAGATCTAATACCGGAGAACTTCTGAAATGTTTTTCTGGTGGGTCCACCAAGAAATAGCTTGTAGCATAAACGGAGTTACCTTGATATCCTCACAGGACCCACTCACTTGGCGCCATTGTAAGTCCAGTTGTTCCTGAAAGGGGGCACAGGCGGTAGAAGGGAATCGGGGGAATGCAGAATGACATTGATCCCAGGAGGGACTTGTAACGGTGAACTGAAAGTGACTTTTTTCCTAGGGAGAGCTGAGCCAAAGACATTAGTTTGGTTTGTCTTTCTAGCGATGGAAAGGCTTTGTTGAGAGATGTGTCAAATATGGCTCCCAGAAAAGTAGTGTTTTTGGATGGGTGTAAGTTTGATTTCTCCTTGTTTAGGGTAAGACCATGATTATCGAAAAGACTTGTGCAGGCTGTCGCGAAAGCTCGGGCTGCTGCCATGGAAGGAGCGTTTATAAGCCAATTGTCAATGTGAGGAAACACATGGAAATGTTGCAGAGGAAAGCTGCCACTGGGGTCGGACACTTTGTAAATATCCTTGGGGCCGATCTTAGGCCGAAAGGCAAAACTTTGAATTGATAGTGGCTCCTGGCTACAGTGAAGTGAAAAAACTTCCTGTGCGCTGGATACATGGGAATATTGAAATAACCGTCCTGTAGTCTAGAGTGGCCATGAAATCTCCTGAACTTAGAAGCAGTAGCATGTCTTACAAGGAGACCATGCATAAGGACTGTTTCTTGAGATAGGTGTTGATGGTCCCCAGGTCTAAGATTGGCCACCACTTTCTGAAAGCCTTCCGTACCAAAAAGAACCGGGAGTTCATTTCATAAAAACTAATTACAGATATTCGTATTACAATTGGATTAATAAAACAAGATAGCCAATTCATCAGTATTCACAAAGCATGTGTAAAACAGTTTTCTTTCCCCTTAGACATGCCAATAAAAAAGTAGTTACAAAAAAGCATACAAATGGATCAGAGTTTTCTTTTACAAGTATAATGCCGGGCGACATTTGTTAAAATTCATTTTCTTTAAAACTGGGCATAAAATCTGGTACGTTCATCTTTATAAAACCCACAACAAGAGAGTATATGAAGGTCCGACTGCTCTGAGCCACAGTCACAGGGACAAGGTACCAAATCAGTGTGTCTAAATCTCTTCAGAGGAAAACCTAGCATGAGAGGGATTAGGTTCAACCGTAATCTAAGCAAGATAAAATCTGTGCTGTGATTTTCTTATATGGTCTAAATATAAGAAACCCCCATAAGATATTGCAGCAGAGGTATGATACAACATCACAGTGACCTTAGAATAATTTACACTTTGGCGCTCATATATCAATTTTTCCAAGAGTATAAACCTCCATTTCCCCTTTGTTATCGTATTGCACAAGTACGGATTAACAACATGTTTTCCAATACTAGTGTCTGTGAGAAGTTGGCCTGGCATATGCCCACTGGTTCCTGGCCTTGAAGACATTAGTAGTGAGGTATGGTATATGCACCTACCTACTGTAGTTGTTACTTACTAAACTCTCTTGAGTTGTAGAAAAGGGTGTGCTAAGCCCTTAACACACAACTCTAAATTCAGTGGAATTTACTGTATTTAAACTTGTATTATATGTGTACCTCAGGTACCTTTAGTGGTTTTCAAATGATCAATCATTTGAGATTATCTGGTAAGACAATGGCAAGCTGGAATCCCACACGATGCACATCCATGTGAGAAATTGGCCTGGCATATGCGGTCCACTATTCTAGTGGGCACCTTGCAGCAGTCCAAACAACCCTTATTGATGGTAGGTTAAGGACAACCTTAATAGAAAGCTATCCTAGTGGTAGCTGTGGAAAGCAGCCTTCAGGCTAAGTCTTAAAGGAATGTAAAGCAGCTTGTTTTACCAGTCTATAATCTTGTGAATGATCAAATGGAAGGATAACCACACCAGTCCCTTTATGAGGCTAGAGGCAAAAGGACATTCATTACACTTAATAACACACAGTAAATTAGCACAATGCACATTGAGCCCTAGGGGTGTACCAAACCATATATTAAGAAAGTGATATGAACCAGGACTGGCATAGAGACCAGGCCTAGAGCCTATAGAACCGCTGGGGCCACCAGGAACCACCCAAGGTAGTGACACAAGGGACCCACAGGGGACGCGTGCAGTGTCTAAACACAGCCGTGAATCACCATTAACTTCTATGGGGAAAGTCGCCATTGGAAGATAAAGGTCACTTAGAAGAGGACTTGGAGCAAACCCCTTTAGAACTAGGAGGTTCTAGAGACAACACCCACGGGAGCACTCGAGTTACCTCACCCAGGGAAGCTGGGTGCTTAGGTGTCTTTTGGTGTCGGGTTTTGTCGTTGTTTTTAATGGCGATCTGCTGCAAAGTGCTACAGGCGTCCAAGTGGAAAGTGTCCGTGTGATCCAAGCCTGGATCGGAGATGTGAAGAACCTGAAAGCAGAGAGGACAGAGTCTGGGTCACCTGCCAGTGACCAGGAAGGCGATGGATAGATGCCCAATGATGTTGGGTGATTTCAGGTGAAGAAGGTGAAGCTAGACTCTTCAGCCATGAGGACCAGTGCTGTAAATGAATCTAGGACCCTAGTGTAATTTTCCTGATTCATGCCCTTATATAGGTATAAATTACCCGAACCTTATATAGGCATAGAAATCATTACCATATTTAGACTGAGCCCATGCAGCCCAAATATGGCATGGCTACTTCCACTAAGTTCCGAGAATCAACAACGATTTCTTAGAAAAACCCGCCTTCAGCAGCTAGGGACTTTCCCTTGCCTGAATACTAATTTATCTAGGAAATCATGGAGTTTTCACAGAACTGGGTCTTTGAGTGACGTTATTAAGTCCAATCATACGTCAAACTAGGCACCTTCAAAGTATAAATATGCCTACATTTGCCCAGACAAACACACAGTGGTTAGGAGCAGATCGACTAACTACTTGCCCGACGCCCTGCAGCAGCAAATGTCTAAGGAAGCCGACCCTCCAGCTGACACACTGAGAGACGCTGTCTTTTCTCTTGCCGAGAAATCCAGCTCCAGTGTTTCCAGACTACCCTTGCAGGTTGCTGGGAAATCGAGTCCTGAGAGAGAGATACAAGACCTCCTTCATTCTAAAACCAAGGTACGGAGCTGATTAGACCGTTATAGAATTCTTGGATAGATCCTTGGCAGAGAAATACTAAAATTAAGCTACTCCTCACTTACTTCTTCCCTTGTACTAGATTTAGGTTAGGTACACCGGGGTAGGCGTATTTTAGAAGCACTAGTTGAGTACTTTTAGTCATTATTTTATTAATGAATGTATTTTATATGTTTTAGGCAACTTATGGCTTAGAAACCATATCATGCTTTTACAGTACTACTTTATAATACTCTTCGTATTATATGCCCTGTACTTTATAACCAGTATTACGATTGTAGCAGTACATTTCTTATGCTTGAGAAAGAAGACTGTTCAATAAATACCTTTTATTGAAAACGCCCGTCTCTCTATTTTCTCAGCACCTCTGGTGAAACGAAGCATGCACGATTGACTGAGTAAAATAGTTATCTATTGTTTCCGCGACTCTAGAGATTGATTTCTTATTCTTGGGAAACAAAGTTGTCATGTTTATGCGGTTGTCAGAAACTAATCCCTTCTTGTGAATTCGAGAAAGTTTCTAGTGACCTCTGAGCTAGCTGGCACTCACAATTAAGTTTAATATATTTGGTAGAGACCTAGTTGACCTCAGTCCTACGTCTAAACTACAGGATATATTATTTCAATGCGCAGAGCCTATTTGGAATATAGGAACTACACTACATGGCGCCCAACGTTTGGTAAGGCGATAATTTAACGCTAGATACTAGAGTAACTAATTTGTGCTTTTCACACAGACCCCTTTTTCCCGTAAAATACTCCAATAAACGTCTGGCATGGGAAAAAGGTTAATATCCGACAAAATTGAGTAGGACGAAAATCCTATGTATTCAATCAATCAATCATCAAAATTTGTATAGCGCGCTACTCACCCGTAAGGGTCTCAAGGCGCTGAGGGGAGGGGGGATGCTACTGCCCGAACAGCCAGGTCTTGAGTTATTTCCTGAAGTAGGGATGGTCCTGGGTCAGCCGAAGGTGAGTAGGGAGGGAGTTCCATGCCCTGGCTGCCAGGTTGGAGAAGGATCTTCCTCCGATGGTGGATTTCCGAACTCGTGGGACTGAGGCGAGGGCGAGGCTGGCGGATCGAAGATGGCGGGTGGGTTTGAAGAGTGTGAGGCGGCTGTTGAGGTACTTCGGGCCCGTGTCATAGAGAGCCTTGTGTGCGTGGGTGAGGAGTCTGAACGTGATCCTCTTGTTGACGGGGAGCCAGTGAAGGTCTTTCAGGTGGGCAGAGATGTGGCTGCGGCAAGGGATGTCCAGGATGAGTCGTGCTGAGGAGTTCTGAATGCGCTGGAGTCTTTTCTGGAGTTTGGCTGTGGTTCCAGCATAGAGGGTGTTCCCGTAGTCCAGACGGCTGGTGACGAGGGCCTGGGTTACCGTCTTCCTGGTATCGGTGGGGATCGATCAGAAGATCTTTCGGAGCATGCGCAGGGTGTTGAAACAGAAAGATGAGACGGCGTTCACTTGCTTGGTCATAGTGAGGGAGGAGTCCAGAATGAAGCCCAGGTTGCGTGCGTGGTCCGTTGGTTTGGGTGCGCTGCCCAGGGCAGGGGGCAACCATGAGTCGTCCCAGGCAGAGGGAGAAGGTCCGAGGATGAGGACTTCCATTTTGTCTGAGTTCAGTTTCAGATTGCTGATCTTCATCCATTCTGCGACGTCTCTCATTCCTTCCTGGAGGTTGGCTTTGGCAGTGGCGGGGTCGTTGGTGAGTGAGAGGATCAGCTGGGTGTCGTCAGCGTAGGAGATGATGTTGAGGTTGTGTTGGCGGGCGATGGCTGCGAGAGGGCTCATGTAGATGTTGAAGAGGGTGGGGCTGAGTGAGGATCCTTGCGGGACGCCGCAGATGACTTCGGTGGCCTCGGATCGGAACGGGGGAGGCGGACTCTCTGGGTTCTTCCGGCGAGGAACGAGATGATCCACTCCAGGGCCGCTCCTTGGATTCCGGTGTTGTTGAGGCGTTATTAGGGAGCGGTGGCATGCGGTGTTGAAGGCTGCTGAGAGGTCCAGGAGGATGAGGGCAGCCGCTTCCCCATTGTCGAGCAGGGACCTGATGTCGTCGGTGGCTGCGATGAGGGCGGTCTCGGTGCTGTGGTTTGCTCGGAAGCCGGACTGTGAGGGGTTGAGGGAGCCGTTGGTTTCGAGGAAGGCGGAGAATTGTCTGATGACTGTCTTCTCGATGACTTTGGCTGGAAAGGGGAGGAGCGAGATGGGACGGAAGTTCTTGAGGTCCGTGGTGGGTTTCTTCAGGAGGGCACTCAGCTCGGCATGTTTCCAGCTCTCCAGGAAGGTGGCGGATGCGAAGGAGTTGTTGATGATGTTCCAGAGTTGGGGTGCGATGACAGCGTCGGCTTTGTTGAAGATGTGGTGTGGGCAGGGGTCCGTAGGGGAGACGGAGTGGAAGGTGTTCATCAGGCGGGTGGTGTCTTCGATGCGGACAGGGGTCCAGGTGCGGAGGGTGGTAGTGGGGGGTGCTGGTTCGGTGGTTGGGTGCGTGGTCGGTGCGCCGAAGCTGTTGTGTATGTCGGCGATCTTGCGGTGGAAGAACGAGGCGAGAGAGTCGCAGAGGTCTTGCGAGAGAGTGATGTCGGTGTTGCAGGCGCTGGGGTTGGAGAGCTCTTTGACGATGCTGAAAAGCTCCTTGTTGTTGTGGGTGTTGTCCAGTCGTTCTTTGAATGCTGTCTTCTTGGTAGTGCGGATCAGCTTGTGGTGTGTGTGGGTGGCCATCTTGAGGGCGGTCATGCGTTCTGCTGCCCTGTTTGTAATGTAATGTAATTGGTTATATACATGTACCCCCCCTTTTTTTGGCCAAAAAGAATAATCCCCAAAAAAATGTGTGACTAAAAGTACCTGACCAGATTTAATGAATTTTTTATTTGGTCTGTAAAATAACTGTAGTAGAAACAAAGAGAGTGTGGGCAGTTGTGGTTTTTTGTTCAATCTACACAAAAACACATGGTGTACCGTCCATGGCGGTAATACAAGACGTTCTGAGGCAGATTCAAAATGAATACGGTCGAGAACCGGCCTGAAATTACTAAAAGATTTCAAACAGGCCTCGGCTATACTATTAGCCAACATTAAAGGTGAAGCAGCATCTGTGGCAATCCGCCAAAAGTTAAAAGAAACAGATAGAACAGGTCAACCATATGAGCTTGCTAGAATTATTGAAAAATCTTATGAAGAACAAGGTAGAGATGGTTTGGGTGGAGAACCAGTAAAACCCGAATTAACAGAAAATCCTGAAAAAGTGTTTATTAAAAATAATCTCACTACTCCTAAAAAGAAGTGGGAAAATACTAAACAGACACTTCCTAAAGAGAAACGTTCTCAATCCAGAGGAAGATCTCCCCAACGGGGAGGTAGGTCTCCCCAACGGGAGCCCTCTGAAAAAAGGTATAACCTTAGAAATAGGGATACTTTAAGAAAACCTGATAGATATCAAGATGCTGATACACGTTCCTCTCGTACCTTTCAGACTTCCTTGCAGAAATCAGAGAGGAGAGGACGATCAGAACAGAGAGAGGAACGTGTGAAGTCCAAAGAAGAACAGCACGGTCCAAAAAATAAGAAAACTCAATTCACCAAAAAGAAGGTAGCAAGCGTAAAGATCAGACATGCCGAGGATCTTGAGGACACAACTCAAGAACAGGGAGTGGGCTCAGACAATGCTAGACAGAGCAGCAGAAGTCACCATAGTTCGCAAGATCCTGATGGATCATCTGGAGACAGTGGTCTTGAATGAATGCATTCAAGTTGAAACTGCCAACACCAGGGTTAGTGTACCCCACAAGTTATAAGAAGTAACACTCCGGATGGAGGGGGGCAGAACTAGAAAAATAAGAGCACTCTTTTGGGAGAAGCTCTTTAAGGGCTATGACATTCTTCTGGCTGAACAAGACTGGCCAGCTGAATTTGTCAGGGAGTACCCACAAGGCGAAGAGATAATTATGCCAGCCTTCTCAAATCACATTCCAATTCATAAAGAATACACATATGCCAGAAAATGGGCAGTAGCTCAGGCACCAGCATTATATAAAAATCATGTAGGATGGGATGAGGACTCTCCTCACCATAAAATACAGTTAAAAAATCAACCTACTGCACAAAGGCAGTATCCACTTAAGCAAGAGGCTAAAAAACAAGTCCGGGAGATTTTAAATCAACTTGAATACCAAGGGTTGATTGAAACATGCACCTCGTCAATGAACAATCCTTTGTTTCCTGTCTCCAAACCAGACAATTCATACCGTCTTGTATTGGATTACAGACATTTAAACTCCTGTTGCAAAACATTTGCAGTACAAAATGCACACAGTGCAGCATTGATGGATAACATTGTGCGGAAAAAACTAT
This sequence comes from Lissotriton vulgaris, assembly GCF_964263255.1. Taxonomy (NCBI): domain Eukaryota; kingdom Metazoa; phylum Chordata; class Amphibia; order Caudata; family Salamandridae; genus Lissotriton; species Lissotriton vulgaris. Next base: position 119,286,665 of record NC_141687.1, read on the forward strand.
ACAACCACATTAGATATTTTGAATGGGTTTTTCTGTCAAAACATTGCACCTGAAAGCATTTGACTGCTTTCTCAACTATGGGGACATAGCGACAATTTTGCCATCTCCCCCAGGGATTCAAGAATAGTACAGGGTTATTTTCAGTCAGAGTAACAGAATTACTACAAACGTACGATAATGAGGAATTATCTTATGTCGATGACATCTATCTTACAGAAGATGATTTGGACGTGCACTTGAAAAGAGTGAACACCATAATACTGGGGTTTGCATCTACAGGGTATTAATTCAATTTTAAGAAATCACAAATTGCCCACCTCAACGGCCTATTTCTAGGCTACGAGTTATCAAGTGAAGGAAAAAGCCTGACAGCTAACTTTCTAGAAAAATGTGCGCTGCTGCAACCTCCAAAGACGCTGAAAAACTTACAGTCAATTCTAGGTTTCCTGAATTTCGGAAGAACTTATGTTCTGAATTACGCAGAAAGGGTTAAACCTCTCTACGAACGAATCAAACCTGATTTTAAACCAACTAATTGGACTCAAAACCACACAGAAATTTTGTGTTCAGCACAAACAGACATGTTAGCAAAAACAGTTAGAAACATGCGACAATGTGCGCAATCTTGTGATCCGAATCATCCCAGGGAGATGCGGATTCACATACCTGACCTTTAATGAAGGTGAAAAGGTACCAATTGCTTACAAATCACACTTGTACACACAAGCTGAAATAAAATTCACTTCTACAGAAAAAATTCTGACAGCGGTTCAAACTGCAGTAGCAAAGGAGAGAGCCCTAGCACAGGGAAAACGAATAATGATCGTTACACCTGTACCTGCCTTAGAGGCAGTGACGAAAGCAAGCATTCCAAATGCAAAAGCTTTACATCCGATAGATGGATACAATTGGTTAACTCTCTTAGAAAATTGTTCAATAAGTCTTTGACCCCTATTTGAAGACACAAGAATTTTTACAATACGAACACAAATGTCCTCTACCAACCGAGATTCTGGCTCTAGAACATTACGGATGTATAATATATACAGTCGTATCAGCACAGCCCGCAATTGGGGGTAAACAAGCCTATAGTGCTGCGTGCGCAAATGTTAAAGGTCCCTGCCGCGAAGGTAAATTTAGACCTATGGTCACAAAAACTCAATCACTCGGAGACTGTACAGCTCAGCGAGCTGAGCTACAGGCTTTCAAGATGGCGCTTGAAAATACCGATCGCGAATTCCCCACACTAATAGTGTGTGATTCTTATTTCTGCATTGAATCTTACAACGAACACTTGCAGAGCTGGGTTAAAAACGGGTTCAAAAATTCAAAAGGTGGCACAATCAAACATAAAATGCTTTGGGAACAAATAGTTATTTTACAGAAAGAACTACAAAAGACTCACGTGATTCACACACTGAGTCATCAGCATGATGGCGTTCACGTTGCAGGGAATTAATTGGCTGATGATGCCGCGAAGGCAGCTGTGCAAACGGCTTCCGTAGCTACAATTGCTCGCTCAAAAACAATAAAAGATGGTGAAACGTTACTAGCAGTAAACGCCTCAATGGAAGGCAATCATGCAGCGTTACCTCTAAACTATCCACTCACGTATACATACATAATAGATGCAAACTCCGTTCCTTTTGCTCGAATCCCTGGAGTGGGGGACAGAGTAATTCCAAACAGGAAGCGGAGAGCTTATTTGGTTCAAAATGCACATATGGGAGAGGGTCTGACACATCAAGGGATCTTGAAATCTCTAATAGAATTAGAAGAGATGTACTGGTGGCCAGGAATGAGCATCCAAGTTTACGAATTTGGAATCAACTGTGATACCATTACAGATATCATAGCTTTGACAACCACCAGATAACCGACTACAGTGTAGCCAGCCCAGTTCAGATGCCTTTGTTAGACAGCATTAGACTATCTACACGCAGACGTCACCATGGACAGATAAGGTCCCACAACTACTAGGACAAGATTTATTTGGATGTGGCCCCAGCGCTCGGCTGACGCCAGAACTGTTATAAAGTATTTGCGAGTCTTTAACGGCACATACGCAAATCGGCACGCTACATTCTGACCAGGGTCCTGCGTTTAGCTCTCAAGCTTACAAAGAGGCCATGGCTAGCTTGGGCGTTGCATTGCGGTATTCTAGTCCCTTCCATCCTGAAGGTAATGAGGAAGTGGAAAGAAAAAAACGTGACATAAAGCAATCCATAACATCTAAGGTATTAGGTTCGGGTGTTGGGTGGGTCAAACATCTAATAAGTGTCCAACATCGTCTTAACAATCTGCCATGAAATTCTCTGGGTGGAATCACTTCATATGAATTACTGTTTGGTACTAGAATGATAATCGAAGACCTCAATTGTCAAACTTCAGTGGTGGAACAAAAACCCTTTGATGTCAAAGATCGTGTGGCTGTTTTACAGGACTTAAATGAAACAAGAAGAAATCTGAGTAACACAATACAGAAGCCAACGACCACTGAAGAAAAACCACCTGTCCCAGCAAGGCCTGTCTGGATTCCAAAGATTGGGGATCTAGTCAGGGAAAACATTGCTGTAAAGAATTTGGGCCTTCTTACAGAAAAGTAGTACCTGTCTTAGCTATCCAAGGAACAAGATCAGTAGTACTGCCGCCCCTTGCTGGTAAAAGGGAGAACAGAGTTGTGTCCATCGACCTGGTCAAACCACATCATGTGGCCACTAATAAGTAGTAGTCCCAGTGGTCTCCCAAGATGTAGCAGACGACCAAATCTTGCTACAATCCAAGAGGTTCAAACTGAAAGACTTATCACCTTTGATAAACCTGCAGTAAGAAAAGAAGGACTACGTAACAAAGCCATGGAACTTTTACCTCTAGAGACCCAAATAACAGTTTGTCAAGAAACACCTATCTACAATGATGTAGCCTCTGACTATACCAATATGACAAAGGAAGAAGCAGCTCCAAAGATTAATAACAATCCTGATGTGGGGGCGCTAGAGGGCGCACAAGCGGAATGGCCGCCTTGAGGTGAGGCTCCCGCGGCTTGGAGCAATAATCCTACATAAATTCTTTATAAACAGTTTAACTGCTGGAAACCACTAGCTGTATGGACTTCTAATCCTACTCCCCAGACTCGGAGCAAGTTTGAGGCTCATCGCATGTTCCTAGCCTGAGAGACGCAACCAAATCGTCTGCCCCGGGAAGAGCGCTGGAGCGCCATAGTGCATGCAGGGCGGCGACTAGTGGCAGGAGAGCCCACGGCGTGCCACGAGGCAGGTAGGCCCGGGCAGCTGGCAGCCATCCGCAGGACACCGGTGGTTAGCGGCTGCCACTGCGAAGTGAGCGCGACTGGAGTACGAGAAACGTGAGTGCCTTACGAATAAATCTGCTAAGGGGCGCAACTGAAGTGTGCGTCCTTACACACAGAAGCCACGCCAGGTCAGACCGGTGGGAGACGGAGAACGCGCTATGGGACCTGCACACAAGGCCGCACCCAAGCTGTAACCCACCCGTGTCGGTATCGCCTAGACTGCAGGAGCACCACAACGCACCGCTTTGGTCCCGCCAGCTGGGGAATAAGGCAGAAGGAGGTGGGTCGAGACAAGCGTGACTGCCCTGGCGGCAATATCGGACGCACATGGTGACGGGCTCCTGTGTTGCCAAGAGGCGCGAGAGGTGCCCCATATCGAGCGCAGAGACTGAATGGTGAATAGTGAGCTGGACGCTGCTAAGGTCATTGCCCCTCAGTGGCTTGAGGGTACACCGGACTATATGCTTTTCCCCTTGATGCCTGAGACTGCATAACATTGTACACGCATTGCCACTATATCTGAGGTGTGGGCGGCTATTTACAAGGTTGAAAGAACAGAAGTGTAGCAGTGCAGTTCGTGGCCCGAGACCGGTGGACACCGTTGGAGACTGGCCCAGGTGGGGTGGAAACGTGACAGTAACATAGCATAACCACAGGCGCCAAGGGGAAGCTAGATAATCGCCAACCGAAACTAAGTTTTGAGGCGTCCAAAAAGGGACTTAAGTCAGGCTCCCCGACGGCTGTTTCGCAAGGTGCGGACACGGCGAATAGGGGGGAGACGTCAGCAAATAGTGAACTGCGCCAAATCCTACAGGAAATGAGGCAGGGGTTTTTCCACAGTAGTGGATAAAGTGGACCGAATGTCCTCCAGAATGGACGCATTGGTGCACAAAGTTGATCTCCACAAGGAAAGGTTGACGGAGGCGGAAAGACGCATTTCAGAATTGGACGATGCCACCGCCAGTCAGAGACTGGCACGGATGGACAACATACTACGGACATTCGCGGCAAAAAATTAAGATTTGGAAGCCCGTAGTAGACGAAAAAACATCTGCGTAGTCAACATTCCGGAATCTACAAACACAGGACGTATGGAGGACTATATTGAGAAACTGTTACAGGCTGCGATTGGAGCTGAGGCCTTTTCTGCGCAATTCATAGTCGAGCGTGCCCATAGGTCATTGGGCCCAAAACCGAAGCCTGGCCATCCGCCTAGGCTTGAAACAGAAATTGGTATATGATGGTGTGACGTTATCAATCTATCCGGATTTCACTCCACTAGTCCAAGAAGAGCGTCGCAAATTTCTGGAAGTGAAAAAGAAACTACGCGCAGCACATGGACTATGCGTTATTATATCCAGCGAAGTTGCGTGTAACGCATCAAGTCAAATAAAACGGATTTTCACCAACCCGCAGCATGTGGAGGACTATCTGCGGCAATGGAAGCGTGCGCTACGTGGAGCAGAGGATCGAGATGCGGAACAGCACGAACATCCTCAGGAAGAGGGCGATAATGAATGACCTTTCATAGATATGCTTGTGAGTCTTTTATTTTTTTGTCAAGTTCTTGGACAGACAGCTGATAAATGGTGACCTGAACGGGAGCGAAGAGACTGGGAACATTTCATACCATACAGGAAGTAGAGAACTGTGGTGTTCCAGCAGTAACTTATTCCAGGCCCCACCGCCCCTTCTTGACTAGAGCCCAGAGGTTGTACAGTGTCCGGTGCTCGGAGGGGTCGGTGGCCGTGTGACTGTCTGAAGCGTTTCCCCTATGGGTGATCCCCCTTTTTGAACTATACCTTGGGAGTAGTGCTGTATTGATTGTTGAGCGGGATGGGTGGGGGGTTGGGAGAATCATCTGGCATGTTGGGTTTGCTTCAGTGGGTGGGGGGGAGGTATGGAGGGAAAACAGGGAAGACGTTGCCTTTTTCTTGACAGTGTACGGGGAGGGGTAGGGGGGTGGGAGTGGGATGTGTGGGATACGGTTGGTAGTTAATGGTGGGATGGGTTGGCAAGGAACCATGGGCAGATACCGGTGAAGGTGGCAAGTGGGGGAGACCTCAGCAAGGGAGGGGGGGGGGAAGGTGACAAGTTAAGCTGTTGATGGTTAACACACAATTCACACAACGGAGCAGCATAGAAGAGGGGCAGATGGAGACATCATGGCGATACTCGTGGTGGTATGATGCATGCATGATGGATTTTTCTGATGGGTGATAATGTCACTTATAATTGCACAATTTTATCATGGAATATTAGAGGACTTAAGGACCCTCGAAAATGCAGACAAGTATTGGCTTATCTAGACAGGCATAATGTAAGCATAGTGCTGTTGCGGGAGACTCCTAACCCCACCTTTGCCAGCAGATGGGCAGGAGTCAGGGCGTTTTCTAATTCTTCTTCTTATGCTAGGGGTACTGCCATACTGATACGTCGCTCGGTTCCCTTCACACTGCTGGGTCAACAGGTGGACAAGAAGGACGCTATGTTATACTATGGGGCCGGCTGGGGGGAGATTCCATTACAATTGTCAACTGCGATGCACCGAATACGGATGATCCAGGGTTCTTCACGCTATTATGGGGGAAGATACTAGATGCTGGGACCCGACAGATCGTCTGGGGAGGCGACTTTAACGTGGCAATGGTGCCGTCCATGGATAGGGTTGACGGTCAGGCTAGGATGCGAGAGGCACTGAGGGGCATTATAGAAGAGGGAGGCATTGTGGACAGTTGGAGATACATACACCCCACACACCAGGAGGGTACGCACTTTACATTCTACACTGGTACGTGGGCGAGACTGGATTATTGCTTTTTAACTAGTGGTTAACCACTTGGGATTGTTGAGGCTCGACATCTTGCTAGAACCCAGTCGGATCATTGTCCTGTCCTAGTCATGCTGAAGATGACCGGATATGATCGACCTAAGCGTACATGGCAACTTCAACCCAAGGCATTACTAGATACTGTATTTCGCGAAGAATTGAGGGGGGATATAGAGGATTTTTTCCCCCGTAACAAGAACTCGGTAGATAGTGTTGAGACAATCTGGGAGGCCTTTAAGGTCACAGTTCGAGGATGGTGTATGACCAAAAGTTTGGGGTACTCCGGGATATCCGACATACTTTAACTAAATTGGAAAAGGAGATGCAAGCGCTGGAGAGGCACATGGCGGGACGGGATAGTGGAGCAGCTCATCAGCAGTTTCGCACTAAACTAACTGAATACGAAGAGGAGGCGAAGCAAAATTTAGAAGCAAATACTGGGTCGCTCACAAATACAGTGAGGGGGAACGACCAGGATTGACAGAGGCACCAATGCCATATTGGAGATTGTTGATCAAGGGGGTGAGATCTTTAGAGCCAGCGATGACACTCCAGCCGCACTATGCGCACTTATACACCTCGCAATCCACTGGGGAGGTAGATTTAGATGGGTTTTTGGGGAAGCTGGCACTATGTTGGTTAAGCGACGTGCATAGAGCCTTCCTAAGTGCACCGTTCGAGATGGACGAAATCAAGGATGCCATAATGTCACTGGGGAATGGCAAAGCACCAGGATCAGATGGCATTCCAGCTGAATTCTAGAAATTTTACCTTGACATCATGGTGCCGGTGCTGAAAGAGGTCTTTGAAGAATCTTTGGAGGTAGAGATTCCGCTCCGTTCTATGCTTGAGGTAGTGATCACATCTGAATATTGAAGCCAGGAAAGGACCCTATACAATGTGATTCGTACAGGCCTCTGTTTCTAATCAATTGTGATGCAAAAATTCTGGCTAAAGTATTAGCCACGAGGCTCTCACTCCTAATGACTAAAATCATACTCCCTGATCAATCTGGCTTTGTCCCGACGAGAGCGACGTCTCACAATTTACGTACGTTGTTCTCCCTCATACTCTTTCCCCATGCCGCGTTTTTTTTGGATGCCTCCAAGGCGTTTGACTCCGTAGAGTGGAGCTATCTCTTTACTGTTTTAAATAAAATGGGGTTTCCTGCTATATTTATATCATGGGTGCAGCTGCTGTACACGGAGCCTGTGCAAAAGTGCTTGCGAACGGGCACCTACCTGATGCACTCAAGATCACTAGGGGTACCCGGCAGGGTTGCCCATGCTCCCCCCTACTAATCGCCATCGCGATTGAACCATTGGCGTGTCATGTGCGACAGCTCCATCAGGGGAGTGCATTCTGATGCTTTCAGCGCCAGATGTCTATTTCCCTATATGCAGACGATGTCACTTTATATGTCGCAGACCCTGAAAAGAAGTGGAATGCACTGTTGCGAGAATTCATTGCGTACGGCAGACTATCCGGAGTTGCAATTAATTGGGGGGAAATCACAGTTCTTTCCACTGAACCCAGCGGTACGAGAGTTCCCACTGGACTTCCCTTTGAAATGGTACAGCGGTGATTTGCGCTATTTGGGGATTCAGATCTCTAAAGATAGGGAAGAAACATTGAGACTCAATTATGGGACAGCCATATCAAAATTGACAGACACTATTACGAGATGGATAGCACTGCCTCTATCCATGGCTGGCAGAGTTTCCCTTATTAAAATGGTAATCTTGCCACGTTTTTTATATTACTTCCTCAACATACCTTACTATCTCGGTGCCTTCTTTTTTAAGACTCTACAATCGGAACTGATTAGGCTGGGGTGGGGAGGGCGACAGTCAAGGCTCAAATGGGCAGTTTTAACACAACCATATGGTAAGGGTGGGTTTGACGTTCCGGATTTTGAGGCATACTACATCAGTGCACAGGCCCATTACCTATATCACTGGGTGAAACCCACTCACTATATGCCCCAGATCGCGGTCGAAGACTGGATAGCACACCCTATTCAGCTGAGCGGTGTTGTATATGGACCGCCGGCGGTGTTGGATCCGCCCCCCCCCCCCCCCGACCACAGTATCCTGCACGTTAGACGCTTGGCAGAGGTTGCTGCGTAGAGTTCGGGCACCCCTACTGTATGCACCACGCATGCCTCTTACCTATCATCCAGGGGTAGTGCTGTTACAGGAGGCTGGAAACCAGAGAATGTGTCGAGCTTTACACATAACATCTTGGGGGGACCTGTTCGTTGCAAATGAATTTCGTACTCGTGACTGCTTTTTGGTGAACACACTCCTAGCCCCCTTGAGGTTTTTTATTACATAAGATTGAGAGAGAGCATGAGAGTTCTCCTCCCAGAATACCCGAGGGAGCCGGACTGCGTTGCGCCCCTTAATGTTCTAGTGGGCAGCAGTGATGGCGCACATTTGGTGTCGCGAATATATGAAAGCCTCGGCACACACACACCTGAAATCACGAGCATGGCAAGGGGCACTGGAACGAAGATTTTGGTAGTGACATCACTGATGAACAATGGGAGTATTGCTGTATTATTACCGGGTGCATGACAGCCAGTTGCCGCTTTAAAATCATCCATTATAAATATCTACATAGAATGTATTATACCCCGATGCGGAAATATAGATTTCGATTAGCTGACAATGACTGCTGTGAACGCTGCGGACAATCGGGAGCCGGTTTCTTCCACTTAGCGTGGGAATGTCCACAGGTGGCACAATACTGGGAGGACGTGCATGGTGCATTAGAGCGAATGTTGCACATGGGAATTCCTACAGATCCCTTGGTGTTTCTACTGGGATACACTGCACAAATACCAAAATCTAGCCGCAAATTTATGGATGTGGCATTACTATTAGCAAAGATGAGGCTTGCCTGTAGATGGGGGAGAAGGCGCGCCCCTAAATTTAAAGAGTGGGTTCATGATATGATATATTGTCAAGACCAGAGCAAGATACATGCGGAGACTCAACCCTTGTCTTCTAGACCAAAAGACATATGGGAACCACCACAAGCTTACCTGTTGCAGCAGGAGGGACCACCAGAGGAGAATGATAGTCCAGAGGCGAACGGTCTGAATGGCATTGATGAGAGAGGAGAGACTGAGTAAAGAATTGTAGAGGTCCTATGTGATGTTCTGTATCATGAATTTACGCAAGGAGCTCAACTTAAGATGTTATTTTAATAGTATACACTGGGTGGGGAGTAGGGACTGGATCCCGCTTCTAATAAGGGGCGGCGGGCCTTCTCTAAGCGGTGCACATTGTGATAGGAGATTATAAGTTTTGACTGTATTACTGAATCCACTGAATGTACTGAGTATACACCACGACGCATTGATTTATTGATTGTACCACACTGATGCATGTTCCAAATAGTGAAATTGTGTGATGTTCCACAAAAAATACCAAAAAGAAAGGTTTAAAAAAAATAACAATCCTGATGCAATTCCAACAATTGACAGAACTGCCTCTAGCTATTTGATCAACTTTGATAAATTTTCTGAGGATCCCAATGAACCTGAAGATAAGCCAGCAAATAAAACTTTCAAAGAAAAAATAACAGAACTCTTTCATCAACTGGAAAAAACATATCTGGTTTCACCATGGATTGAATTTTGGATTGCGTTAGGTGTACTTTTCCTCCTGCTCTGGCTCATTCTGGTTTTAAGCTTGGGAAAAATGATAGATGGAAAATACAGTACAATGGACACAGCAAGTAAGAAAATCAACTTGGTCCTGAAACCACACAAATCATATCATCGTAAAAAGAAGAGACCTGTCATCAGTAAACATCACAGCCGTTCCTATACCTGGTGGTATAGCATGGGATAGAACTGATTATTACATTTATGGCACGGTGGAGCTGCTGGAGATTCCACACCAGTTCAAGGTTTCTTTGAGTGACTTTGTATCACCCAGCACATTTTCTGATGATTGAGACTTTGGGACTATTAATAATATGATGTCAGATTTAGAAATATCTGCAAAATTTACAGAACATGAATACTTAGAAGGTTCATCAGATTATGAACAAATGTATTGTTTTAATCATTATGGGCACCATTATTTGTATAAATCTGCAAGCCCTAGGAATGTTTTTACATATAAGAAATGGGAACATTATCCAACGCCGCCAAAGGGCAGCTCAAAAACATTTTATGAAAAGTTTCCGTACTTCTCAGGGGTTACAAATCCAGAAACGTTTTATTTCAAAAATGTAAATAAGATAGGAATGAAAACTATGTTGACCAATACTAAACAAATGTATTCTGCAAACTTTTATGCTCAGCTGTCTACATTAGGTTTTGACTTTTGGAAAGACAACATTAGGACAAAAACTGTCTGGGGCACGAAAGACTGGCAGGTGCAAGGTTTAGAAGCCCTGTTCAGAGCCTGCATTATACCAGAACAAATAATGTTTTTAACTGACACTGTTCAACAAACTTCTTGTCTTGGCCTGGCTAAGATAAAAGATTTAAGTAAACCATCTATACCTAAACCCACATCTGAGAGTAATGATACTACAGAAAAGGAGGTAGACATACCATATATTTTAAAACACAACAGAACTAATCCTGATTGGATACATTGTTAATCTGGCCCCCAGACACTAATAACTGTCAAGGAAGATTCCTAAACAAAACACAGGGGTTCAAAATGAACAGGCCAGATCAAAGATATTCCCAGAGACAACATCCAGGGATAGTAACAACATACAGTGTAGGAAAACTATGCCTTGAGTAGCTACAGACATCCACACTTCCAGAAATCAAACAACATTTATCTTTACTTAAAGAAGGCAATGATTTGCGAGATTTCTTAATGGGGCCTCGCAAACCACGTCAAAAACGTTTCATATACGCCAATATATACGCTGCGTACAACGAAGCTTGGAAAATAACGCAAATGGAAACTGCAAAAAGAATACGAGAAATTGATTGTATTCATTTAGAGAAAGCTCTCTCTGTAGTGGACAATGGGTTAACGACTCTGTCCTCCAGAATATATTTGTTGGACAGCATTGTATCCTCTGCAATTGACGTAATGGAGCAGGACTTGCTAATCTTACAACATGGCCAGTCTCAATTACGTTCTATAATGCAGTTAGGCTGGACGTTACAAAATCTTCGTTCAGGCTACGTGCCATGGCGTCTAATCAACCCAACGTCATTGTTTGCTGTATTTAACCTTACAGATAAACAAATCTCTTTGGCACAAAGAGGAGCAGACTATACGGTGCTGAGCATTGAAAAACTGGAAAGATTACCATTGACAGTTTCTGAGAAGCCTGTCATTGAATGGATAATACACGGCACCATTTCGATACCAGTGACGATTTTCCAATTTCAGTATTGTCTACAGCATATACCAGCGGGCCTGTATGAAAGGTTGGGTAAAGAATACATTAAGTCAACCTGGGGGAAAAGAGGTATTCCTTAGTGGTAAAAATTGTAAGAACTCACTAAGTGGTACACTTTCGTGCCAAGGTATTAATTTACACGAGCCTGCGAAGGATCTGCAAATAACCTCTCTTGCCACCTGCACAGTACACCCTCCACAGTGATAGAACCAATTTTCAGGCAGCTATCCAATGGCAGCTACGTTATGCTCAATGACCACAGCTGTTGTGGCATGTTGCCAGGAAAAGCTTATCTCGTTAGTGTGTCATACAGGGTCACTTGTTGTATGCAAGTATTGTATCCAAAGTTCAAGACAGACAGGAAGACGGAGTTATGGCCTTCACTGAACATCTCTTCTATACGAATTGATACTGACCTCGTCTAAAGAAACGTATGATCTGCAAGTTGCATGGACTTCTGCAGAGATACATGCATTATTATCAACAAACTGCCTAGTACATTTTGCAGAAATGTTAAATCAAATCTTAAATATGTCTGATACCAGTGGCATCGCATATGTATTTAAGATGATTTTTTTCGGGACTGTTAACACCATTTGAAGCAGTCCTCGGCATTTTTCAAATTTCGTGCACTCTGTGTTCGGCGGTCTGCCTCTTATTTTGGGACTCGTAGCAGGAATTCTATTTTTATTCCTTCTGCTCCGATATGGCAAGTCCGGTCACCGGCGATGCCCAGAATACCATGGAAAAATGCCTCCTTGCCATGAGGTATCGGGAGAGTATTGCACAGATTCTTGGCTTGGCTCGTTTAAGAGACCTGAACACAACTTGGTTTCTATCGGTCAGACCAATCTGGCAAGATTGCATCTTACCTGTTCTACGATGCCTGCTTTTCGGAGAGGAATGAGTTGGACATTTGTCTCACACTTCCATCAGTACTGCCATCAGATGTCGACGCCTTGCTAGGTCCGGTAATGACTCATGCATCTTGTTGTCCCCAACTGCTACCAATCCTGATGACGGCATTCATTGAGGTCTCACCAGTAAGTCTAACTGAGGGTGAGATACGAGGATCAACAGGCACACAGGTATCATCTGATATGAACATTGCTAACGCGGCACCTGGCACTGACGGCAATACTTCTCATCTGTGCACATTTGATCTACTTTATGAAATAGTTCCACTTTCACCTACTGTGGTAGACAATTTCTTTGCCAGCCTAGACGATCTGATGTTTTCTCCTGACACCGAGAATAACTCTCGATTAATGCACACAGCGTTCCCTGAACTCTGAAATTCGGCCTTCACGTTTTCAAATCAAAAATTTCTAACTAACTCTATTTTTCTCAAACAATTGAATTTTTTTTCATTCCCCAAAAAATTGAACTTTTGGCACAGAGTAATCTGCTTAAAGTAGAACTATTCTTAGGGAACAAGAAATTATTTTTGAACACTTCCTAGAGAAAATATTTGGCCTTGTCCTCAATACTAAAAATATTGATATGTTATCTTATGAAATGATCTCGTCCTTTCTGTATTTAAAAGCCATTTTCATGAATATAATTACATGATTCATTCAGTTTGCATTTCAGATATCATACTTTATGCTTAGAATGACATCATTTCCTTAAATGCGTACTGTAGAAATGCTCATCTTTTTCGTGTACAACCATTTCAAGTGCATTTCATGTATTTTAGGGTGGGATTGTAAACACATGCCTTAGATATGTTCAGTGCTTATACATTTAGTTTATTGAACTTATTATCATGGAGTGGGTGTTGTAAATGAATCTAGGACCCTAGTGTAATTTTCCCGATTCATGCCCTTATATAGGTATAAATGACCCGATCCTTATATAGGCAAAGAAATCATTACCATATTTAGACTGAGCCTATGCAGCCCAAAAACGGCATGGCTACTTCCATTAAGTTCCGAGAATCATCAACGATTTCTTAGAAAAACCCGCCTTCAGCAGCTAGGGACTTCCCCTCGCCTGAATACTAATTTATCTAGGAAATCATGGAGTTTTCACAGAACTGGGTCTTTGAGTGACGTTATTAAGTCCAATCATACGTCAAACTCGGCACCTTCAAAGTATAAATATGCCTACATTTGCCCAGACAAACACACGGTGGTTTGGAGCAGATCGACTAACTACTTGCCCGACGCCCTGCAGCAGCAAATATCTAAGGAAGCCGACCCTCCAGCTGACGCACTGAGAGACGCTGTCTTTTCTCTTGCCGAGAAATCCAGCTCCAGTGTTTCCAGGCTACTCTTGTGGGTTGCTGGGAAATCGAGTCCTGAGAGAGAGATACAAGACCTTCTTTGTTCTAAAACCAAGGTACGGAGCTGATTAGACCCTTAGAGAATTCTTGGATAGATCCTTGGCAGGGAAATACTAAACTTAAGCTACTCCTCACTTACTTCTTCACTTGTACTAGACTTAGGTTAGGTACACCGGGGTAGGCGCATTTAGAAGCACCAGTTGAGTTCTTTTAGTCATTATTTTATTACTGTATGTATTTTATAAGTAGTTTTAGGCAACTTATGGCTTAGAAACCATATCATGCTTTTACAGTACTACTTTATAATACTTTTCGTATTATATGCCCTGTACTTTATAACCAGTATTACGATTGTAGAAGTACATTTCTTATGCTTGAGAAAGAAGACTGTTCAATAAATACCTTTTATTGAAAACACCCGTCTCTCTATTTTCTCAGCACCTCTGGTGAAATGAAGCCTGCACGATTGACTGAGTGAAATATTTATCTATTGTTTCCGCGACTCTAGAGATTGATTTCTTATTCTTGGGAAACAAAGTTGTCATGTTTATATGGTTGTCAGTTATCATGTTTATGTGGTTGTCAGAAACTAATCCCTTCTTGTGAATTCAAGAAAGTTTCTAGTGACCTCTGAGCTAGGGATCGCGAAGGAGCCTCAAGCGGAAATGCAAGAAGCGGCCTCAAGGAACACTCGTGAAGTGTAGGCCCACAATCTTCAGTGCAGATGGTGCTCGGGCGTGGGCTACAAGTAACCCAATTCACAACTCCAGGAAAGCTCGGAAAGTCGATGCACTAGCAAATGTGCACGGTGTCCAGGGTTTCCGGTTCCTCGTCACTCGTGAGGGCTGCGGGTCTCAGCTTTGCTGGGGACTCGTGTCAGCGTTGGAGAAGTCTGGAAATCCTCTTGCTGTGTCGCAGATACTTCGGAGTCCGTCAGGAGCTTCGGAAATACAGACTGGCAAGATGCTTTGTGGTGCCTGCTTGAGCAGGGGAGTCACCCCTTGACCCCAAGGGAAATTCTTCTGTCCTCTAGTCTTTAGTAGAGCGTCAAAGTTCGAGGATTCAGTATCAGAGTTTAGTTCAGGTGTAATCTAAAGTCCTGCTGCCAGGGGTCCCTTAGTTATATTAAGAAAAGGGGTTGGACATACTCTGGGGACCCACCTATGGGAGGGTTTGGAAAGAGGGGGGACTGCACCCATTTTCTTTGTCCAGTGTCGCGCCAGAGCAGGGGCTGGTAGCCCCTGCAACCGGTTTGAACTGGGCTATGCCCAGGGACACCAAATGTGCCCCCAGTGCTGACTTCAACCCAGCTCCAATACATAAAAGCCTGTCTGGGAGGTGGTTACACCTCCCTGTGACAGGAAATCTATTGTCCAGGCCTCCCCTGCCGGAGTTTCGTCCAGCAGCAGGAGGCCAGACCCATGTCTGTAGCTGCAGCATCCATTTTATGATGCCAGGGCTCTTTTAAACTAATACCGGTTAGACCAGTGTGTACATGTCTCTCCCTCTAGAAGGGTGGAATTCTACCCCTGCCGCCAGGACTGACGGGGGAGGGTAGGATTCCAAGGTGTTTGACACCAAACACAACATCTTTCCATGCAGCCATTCCAAAGTTAGCATTTACAGTGAGGTTATAATGCACTTAAGAGTATATGGTCTGGGTGCATAACAGAACAAGTCATTTCCAAAACACACATATATAATATTTAGTAAACCCAAACAACTGTAGTGCACATAAGTAAGGACCTGGTGCACCCATGCCTAAGGCATAATCTACCTCCATCTTCTCTTTAAGATCAGCGCCTGTGAGGGAGCCCCTGCGATAATCCCCCCTTTGAAGGAGACAACCATATCAACCGACCCGTGGGTGCCTTACTGTGCACATCGTGCTACAGTCTGTAAAAACCCAGAACAGACTATCTCGATAACTAATGGTTTTTCCTTTCCAAAACAGGCCGGCCTGACTAACCCGGATCCAAAAGCGGCCCAGCCCTGGTGAGGTGGAACAGTCAGCCGTAACTTCCGATGAGGAAGAACAGCGAGTCGAGAGGAGGAACTGAAAAGGGAGAGTGGAAACACGTCCTCGCTGTCAGCTGCAGGGAGACGGAGGACGCAGAAGAGACAAGGAAGCACTGGCGAGCCGGAGGTAGACGCGGAGGAGGTTAACGGAAACCATGCGATGACGGCGGAGACCAAGGCACGGAAGACCCAGAGGAGTGGTTTGAGGACTGGTGGATCCCAGAGGAGGCGAATAAGCCGCCGCAAACCAGGAGGATTGCGGCTGAGAGCTGTGTGTGGTTTGGGAGTAGGGAGGACGGAAGGGAGGAGTGGGGAGAGGCTGGTTCACAGGACTGCTTGCCTACCACTTAGACCACTTAAAAACAAACCTCACTGAAAACGCTGTGCCCTGCCACAACCTTCACCCTCCCTTCCTTCCTTTTTCACCCAACCTTTTCCTCACTGCTCTATTCCCTGAGCTTATACCTAAACCAGCAAGACCTGTTTTTTTTTTCTCTTGTTTTCCCACAATACCCAGACTTTTAGGTTTGTTCTGGTGTCACACTCCCTCACTAAGTCCTTCAGCCTTCACCCGGGTAGTAAAAGAAACAAGTTAACCAGTACCCTGACTGACACTTTTTTTTTTTCTTTTTCGAGCATACATCAAGACTTCGGGATCCCGACCAGCCCCACCAAGACGCAGCAGACTCCAAGGCTTAAAAGGCTGTATCCCCATTGGGAACCCACTGTGACAAACATTCCTACCGACATTTTATTATTTAAATTTTGATCTGTGCCTAATCAACAGACTTTTATTCTTTTCGTTGACAACCCGTTTTTTTTTTTGTCAACTGTTCCATTAACCAACTTCAATAAAACCTCACAATATAGATCTCATACGGCATACTCTGTTTCCGACCCTCGCTCCAACAGGTGGTGTCAGAAGTGGGATCGGAGGAAATGGAGGCCGTAGTGAGGAAAATGGCAGAAGGACAGGAGAAGATGGAAAGGATTTTGGGGCGCTTCCTAAATACAGCAGAGACTGAGAGGGAGGCTCTGCACAAAACTGTTACGGGACAGGCTCAGACCCAAATAACCTCCTTAGGGAGGTTGGCTGAAGCGTTAGGACAATCCTGTGGTCTGCCCTCTCCACCCTCTGTGGTGATCCGGAAATACGTGCAAGGTGAAGACCCTGATTTTCTTCTTTCTAACTTCTAGAGAATCACCAGAGCAGCACTATGGCGAGAAGAGAGGTGGGGACAGTATCTCGGGCCGCTTCTCACAGGAGATTTACAAGCGGCCTACCAAGCCGCGAATCACTTGGGAAATACCCCCTATCCAGACATCAAAGGATGTATTCTGGAACGAATGGGTATCGATGACGAAACCTACCGGATGAAGTTGCGGCAGATCAAGGAGGGGCCCCAAGAGAACAAAAGGACACAGCCGACCAATGGCTTAAACCCCTTGTTTCCTCAAAAGAAGAAATCTTGGAAAAAGTTTACCTGGAACAGTTCCTCACTTCCTTACACTCACCAATACAGAGATGGGTTCGTAAACATGCGGACCTCTCTTTAGAAAAAAGCGATTAAGATCGCAACAGCTTACTTCAGGGCACATGAATGGCAGAAAGGAAAGGACGAGGGACACTGGAAACCAACCGGAAAACCAGCCCTGAAGAATCCCCGAACCCATTTTGGCACGTTTGGCCACATAGCGCGAGCCTGTCCCCAGAAAGACAAGCCAATGGAGGTGGGTTACACCCGAGACTTAGGTGGTGGTACTCACCCTTTTCACAGGCACATAGCGGTAAATGGGGAGACACGAAATGCTTTGGTGGACACGGGGTGTCGCCAAACCTTTATGCAGCCACAAAGTATCCCTGGGGGCCCACCACAGGGACCGTCAATATTCAATGTATCAATGGGGATAACAAAGCCTATCCCCTAACCAATGTGGGGATACAGCATCAACCTACCCAGACCCCTGTATCAATGGAAGTAGGCCTCGTTCCTCACTTACCCGAACCAGTTATATTAGGCATAAACTATCCGCACATACATTCCTTACTTAGTGAGACATGGAAGGAAGGCGCCCAGTGGAGAGATGAGGCCCCCTTTTCTCAAGTTGATGACCCTGAGTGGCATAGAGGAAAGGATAGAAAGAGTAGACAACAGTAGAAAAGAGAGAAAAAGACCTGGAATCCTGTTCTTGTGACCAACACCACTTCCCCTCTTTGGGAACATGATCAAAGTTTCCGTGCAGCCCAACAAAGAAGATAGCACCTTGCAGGAGGTATGGAGACAAGCCACTGAACAGGAAAACCCATTGCAAGTAGGTCCCCAGTTCTTCACCAAAAAGGGGTTACTATATAGAAAAGGGGGCAGAGACCATCCTGTTCAGTTATTAGTTGATCTTCCTTTTCGAGAAAATGTGTTGTATCTAGCCCATAGCCATCTTTTGGGTGGGCATTTCAGTGGTGAAAAAAACGAGGACGCCATATTAAAAAAGAAATTCTGGCCCGGAATCTACCACAAGTAAGAAAATATTGTTGCGAATGCACAATATGTAAAAAAAAAAACAGTCTCTATACTCCTCCCCGGTACCCCTAAAACCCTTGCCAATAATAGATATTCCCTTCTCTAGGGTGGGGATGGATATTCTTGGTCCCCTTTTACCTTCTCGTAGTAGCTATCGATATGTATTGGTTTTAGTCGATTATGCTACACGATTTCCTGAAGCCGTTGCATTGAGACAACCCAATACAGTACAAGTGGCTAAAGCAATGATTACCATCTTTTCACCTGTAGGGTTCTCAAAAGAGATCATCACAGACCAGGGAATGCCCTTCACCTCCAAGCTTATGAAACAAGTGTGCCAACAACTAAATATTTAGCAGATCCGCACAGCCGCCTACCACCCCCAGACGGATGGTCTGGTAGAGCGGTACAATTCTACTCTGAAAACAACCTTGAGAAAATTGTTACATTTAGAAGCTAGAAAGTGGGAGGATTTGCTTCCCTTGGCCTTATTTGCGATAAGATGTAGTCAACAAAAGAGCTTAGGTTATTTCCCTTTTGAACTTCTATATGGTCGGTCGCCACATACCCTTCTGGACATAGCGAGAGAAGAATGGGAGGAGGAAACAGACAAAACCAAGCCTTTGTTGGACTATGTAGCCAGCCTCAAATTCCACCTTAATCAAATACGGGCCATTGTATGAACCAATCTAGAACAGGCTCAGACAGAACAGAAGAAACAATACGCCAAGAAGGCTAAAGAAAGGTCTCTACAGGTGGGTGACCGTTACTCCTTTAGACCCACCTCAGAGCACAAACTAATGAGTCAGTGGCAGGGTACCTTCTTGGTACTAGAAAAGGTAACCCCTGTCACATATAAATTAGAAATGGACCCTACTACCCATCATACCCAAGTCTATCACATCAACTTATTAAAAAAGTGGGAAGGCCCTACCCCTGTCTTAACGACAGTAAAAACTGAGACCCTAGCAGAACAGAGTATAGACCCTACCCTCCCGATTCCCTAAAACGAGAACTAATAGAGGTCCTACTCCCGGTCCATAAGGTGTTCTCTATGGTGCCAGGGAGAACGACCCTACTGGAACACAAGATAAATACCACCCCTGGAAAGATAGTACATCTACGACCCTATCGAATCCCTGAGGCTAGGCGAGAAGCCATTGACAACGAAGTTCAACAGATGCTTCAGTTAGGGGTTATAGAACCATCTAAAAGTGAGTGGTGCTCACCCATAGCAATTGTCCCTAAACCCGATGGATCTATCAGTTTTTGCTTCGACTTTAGGGAGGTAAACAAAATATCACAGTTTGATGCCTACCCCCTCCCTAGAGTTGATGAAATGATAGAACGACTGGGTAAAGCCCGATATATCAGCACACTAGGTATTTGCAAGGACTACTGCCAAGTGCCCTTAAGGCTCGGGGATTGAAAGAAGACAGCCTTTTGTACACCCAAAGGCTTGTTTCACTTCACAGCATTACCCTTTGGGCTTCATGGGGCACCTGCTACTTTCCAGCACCTCATGAACATGGACCAGGGTTCGATTCCCGGCGCAGAGGGTTCTGGACCAGGGTCAGCGGACTCGATAATTCTCTTGCCTCGGTGCCCACTCTGATCAGCATTCACACTCGGCAACTCTGGGCATTAGCTTGCCTCATCTTCACTAACGGCCCCACCAGACCGCCGGGGATGCCTGGTCTCACCCTGGAGATACCCATTAAGGGACCATCTCTCAGGGAAGCCAGGAAGGGTTTCGCAGCGGTCGAAGCGCCTTGGGACCCACCGGGTAAGTAGTGCGCTATATAAATGCCTATACATTTACATTTATACATTACATTTACTACAGCCCCACAGTGAATACTCAGCAGCCTATCTAGATGACATCATAATATACAGTAACACCTGGGAGGAACACCTTCTACACTCACAAAAAGTCATTCAAACCCTAGGCCAGGGAGGACTAACTATCAACCCCACTAAGAGTCACTTGGCCGCCAATACAGTAAAGTACTTAGGGTATCTGTTGGGTGATGGGGGTATCCGACCCCAAGATGAGAAAGTGGAAGCAATTGCCCAAATTCCCTTTCCTAGAACAAGGAAAGACCTCCAGGCCTTCCTGGGTCTACTTGGATATTACAGGAGGTTCATACCTCAATTCTCCCAAGTCGCTTCACCCATGACTGATTTGTTAAAGAAAACAGTGCTAACCGTAAAACAACTCAAGAATCCCTCTCCGAGTGCCCTACAATCCTTTCAATAATTGAAACGTCATATCCCCTCCAAACCTTTTCTAATAAGCCCTGATTACAAAAAGCCCTTTCTGCTCCAGACCGACGCCTCCGATAGAGGCCTCGGAGCCGTATTATCACAAAAGGACAACCACCAACAGGAACGCCCCATCTTTCTTATTAGCCGCAAACTATTTCCTAGGGAAACCAAATATGCGGGTATTGAAAAAGAAGCCACAGCCATCAAACGGGCTGTTGAGGCCCTTCATTATTATCTGGATGGTCGGGAATTTCAACTGTTTACTGATCATGCCTCCCTTGAGTTGTTGTCTTGAAATAAAGGACACAACAAGAGAGTTTTGCAATGGTTTTTATCACTCCAACCCTTCAGGTACATGGTGCATCATCGAAAGGGAAAAGAGCAAACCAATGTGGATTATTTACCGAGATTTCCCAGAGTCTCCATTATTACAACCAAAAATGCTAGGGAAGGGGGATGTGAGCGAGCCACCGCGATAATCCCCCCTTTGAAGGAGACAACCATATCAACCCACCTATGGGTGCCTTACCGTGCGCATTGTGGTACAGTCTGTGAAAACCCTGAACAGACTATCTCGATAACTAAGGGTTTTTCCATTCCAAAACAGCCCGGCAAGACTGACCCGGATCCGGTAGCGGCCCAGCCCTGGGGAGGCGAAACAGTCAGCCGCAAAATCCAATCAAGAAGAACAGCGAGTCGAGAGGATGAACTGAAAAGGGAGAGCAGAAACAAGTCCTCGCTGTCAGCTGCTGGGAGACGGAGGGCGCAGGAGAGACAAGGAAGCGCTGGCGAGCTGAAGGAAGACGCGGAGGATGTTACCGGAAACAGCGCGAAGAGCGAAAACGGAGACGGAGGCCCGGAAGACCCAGAGGAGTGGTTTGAGGACTGGTGGATCCCAGAGGAGGCGAATAAGCCGCCGCAACCCAGGAGGATTGCGGCTGAGAGCGGTACGTTGTTTGGGCGAAGGGAGGACAGAACTTAGGAGTGGAGAGAGGCTGGTTCACGGGACTGCTCGCCTACCACTTAGACCACTGAAAAAAACACACCTCACTGAAAACGCTGTGCCCTGCCACAACCTTCACCCCCCCCCCCCTTCCTTTTTCACCCAACCTTTTCCTCATGGCTCTATTCCCTGAGCTGATACCTAAACCAGCAAAACCTGTTTTTTTCCTCTTGTTTTTCCTTTTGTTTTATTCTTGTTTTATCATAATAACCAGACTTTTGGGTTTGTTCTGGTGTCACACTCCCTCACTTAGTCCTTCAGCCTTCTCCCTCGTGTGGGTAAAGAGAAAAAAGCTAACCAGTACCCTGACTGCCACCTTTTTTTTTGTTTTCTTTTTCGAGCATACATCAAGACTTCGGGATCCCGACCAACCCCACCAAGACGCAGCAGACTCCAATGCTTGAAAGACTGTATTCCCATTGGGAACTCACTGCGACGAACATTCCTACCGACATTTCCTATTTAAATTTTGATCTGTGCCTAATCAACAGACTTTTATTCTTTTCGTTGACACCCTTTTTTATGGGGGGTTAACTTTTCCATTAATCAACTTCAATAAAACCTCACAATATGGATCTCATACGGCCTCCTTGCATATGTTTCCAACCCTCACTCCGACAGTGCCAGAAGAGGGGACAAATAAATCGCGGATATGGGAGATGCCAATATGTGAGGCATCCACATCAAGAGTACCTCCAGACACGAAACTAAAGATACTGGAGGTAATGACAACTAGATTTCCCATTATTAACCTCTCTAAATGCATACTAAATGAGAAAGAGCTGGAGGTCTTAGAAAAGGGTTACCACTCAGGTAAATACATTCTTACTAGAAAAGTATTTGAAATCATTCTTCTGTAAGATTTAGTTGACGGTAGGGACTTCATAGAAGAAATTAACATCTCATGTCTTAAACCTAAATCCACTTTCACCCCGCATATTAGCCAGGTGGAACAAATAGTAGAGGCCAGAATACGTAATGCCTGGGAACACCAACCCCCGAATAACCATAATATCAGTAAACAACATAAAGAAGCTATATTGAGCCTGAAAAATGATTCTCATATAACGATCAAACCGGCCGACAAGGGCGCGGGGGTAATGGGGGGTGGTCATTTTTTACACCCTGGATTACGAAAATAGAGTTCAGATACTTTTGAATGTGAAGGCTCATTATCAAAGGGTCCCTATGAACAATTGGACCACCTAATCTATTATCACCTGCCAAAGAAAATGAATGGATTTCAGAAAAGGAATACAAGTTCCTTAAGAATGAAAGAGCAAATA
Organism: Lissotriton vulgaris; assembly: GCF_964263255.1. Lineage (NCBI taxonomy): Eukaryota > Metazoa > Chordata > Amphibia > Caudata > Salamandridae > Lissotriton > Lissotriton vulgaris. The sequence goes on from NC_141687.1 coordinate 119,309,578, forward strand.
TCCCAGCTCTATATGGATTGCCAAAAATCCATAAGGTCACTAATAATCCAGCACTAAGACCAATCGTCAGTTGCATCAATTCTCCCCTTGAACCACTGAGTCAATACATAGACAGTTTTTCAAACCTCTGGTTCAAAGGCAAAAATCCTATATTAAGGATTCAGCTCATATGATAACAACTATATAAGGCCATAGTTTCAATAAACAGACTCAACTGTTGGTCACCCTCGATATCAAGGCTTTTTATACTAACATACCCCAGGATGCTACACTTAGTGTCATCAGAAGCATCCTGGGGCCTGCAGAGTGCTGAGGAGCACATGCCGAATTTATCCTGGCATGCACTAGCCTGGTATTAAAACACAACCTGTTTTTGTTCAAGGAGGATCTTTACATTCAGTGCAAGGGGACCAGTATGGGGGCCACTTGTGCCCCTAGTCTGGCCTGCCTGTATGTGGGGCAATTTGAGGAGACCCATATCTTGAATGAGTCTACCCCATTTTTTTTAAATGTTATCAAGTGGAGCAGATTCATTCATGATATTTTATTTATCTGGGAAGGGACAATTGACCTCTTGGAGGAATTTCTACAGTGGCTCAATCTAGGGGATGTGAATCTTAAATTCACATAAGATTACAGTAACTATAGTGTTAATTTTTTGGATTTAAAAATCAAGGATGTTAATGGGAAATAAGAGGTGGAGTGTTTTAAAAACCCACTGACAAGAACACTCTATTACACTACTCGAGTTTCCATCCAAAGTCCCAAAAAGACAACATTCCATTTGGGCAATTCCTTCGATTACGAAGGAATTGTTCCTCACTAGATGACTTTTACAAGCACTCAAAGATTTTAAAAATTAAGCTCAAAGAGAGAGGATATCCCAAAAAATTCATTACCCATTCTTTTAAATGGGCTAGATTTTATAATCGTGATAGTATGTGGTGGTGAGTGTGCTGTGGCAGGGCCGCTTACTGCTGGAGCGTGATAATAGTTGGTCGGGCAATTGTCACGGGAGAACTTAAGCGCAATTTTTAACTTTATGCATGATCTGGTTTTAACAAAAAAAGCTACCTGTTTTAAAAGCGTGTTTGCACCCTTGTGCATTAGTGTACCTACCTGCTTTGGGGGCTCGCCTGGGGGCCGAAAAAAAGCCTGGTCTCAATCTCCTCCTTCCCCGCCCGACGCGGTGACAGCACCGTTGCACGGAGGGCGTGGGAAGGGTAGAGACAGGCACTTCCTGTTGGGGCGGTTAGAGCTCTAGTCGCTAGTACAGATTTGCAGGAGGGATATAAGGCGCATGCTCAAACGGCCGCGCAGCGGACGCGCCAAAGGCAAGCCCGTCTGCGCCCGTCCACGGCCGTATGGGGACTGGGGCCAGAATCCCTGCTCGATCCAAGGGGATAATACATTATGGTAGGGTAGACCTACTGAATTTATGCCCCCCCATGAGTCACGCCTGCAGAGATAGTATGGTGGCCACTCAGGTAAGAAGGGGCAAACACTGCTCTTTTACCCTGAATAGAGGGACATATAGTGAATGGGAAAGGAGGCATCTTTTGGGTGGACTATTAAATTGCAGATCCCTCAGCAAACATAGTATTGAGATCTCGGAGCTCCTTGTGGATGAGGCGCTCGACATATTGTTTCTTACTGAGACCTGGCTGGGGGTCAACTCAGATCCAGACATCCTTGAGGCACTCCCCCCCACCCCCCCCCCCCGGATATTCGATTACCAGAATTGATGGAACAGTGGGCAGCGGTGGAGGGATCGCAATCATTACGAGAGCCCCATATGAATGTGAATGTACTGTGGACCCCATTTTGGTGACTGACAGTGAGGCGGGTTGTTTTGTGATAAAACTGAGCCCAAACTCTTCGGTGACTGGGATTCTTATATACAGACCCCCTGGTCCTTTAGGTAACTTTAGGGTGAGTTTACTGGAGGTCATGGCCCACCTGCCATTAGGCGTGACAAACTCTTAGTTCTGGGTGACCTTAATGTTCATTTTGAGGACCCAATGCCCAAGGAGGCAGCTGAGTTGCGCCATGACCAGCAGTCAATGCAGCTAGAGTTAAAATCCGGCTCCCCCACACATCAGCAGGGACACCTGTTAGAGCCGGTGTTTGCAAACTGGGAAAAGGTGAAGGTAATGGTTCCATTACCAGTCACCTGGTCAGACTACTTTCTGGTACCATTTAGTATAGACATGACCACAGAGGAAGTTCAGAAGGGGGTAATAAGCAGTTATCCTTGCAGGAAGTGGATACATTTTGATCAAGATCATTTTAATAGAGAGCTGGGAATAGGAGGCTCCCCAGGAGGCTCGCACAGTGAGGCTGTTCGTGAGAACCTGGAAAGGCGTATCCTTAATGCCCTAAATCAAGTAGCTCCACTGCTTCCTAAGAAAACAGCAAATAGAGGGAAGAAACGGTTTACCCCCACATTACAGGAGGCGAAGGCAGGTTGCAAGCATTTGGAGAGGAAATGGAGAAAGGGATTTCGATCACAGGACAGATTATTATATAGAGAGGGACAGAGGAAATAAAGTCTACTCAGAGGGGCTAAAGCCACTCATTACAAAGCTAGAATTGGGAAAGCAGAGAATTCCATCAAAAAACTTTTCAAAATCTATAAGGAAATTTCTTCCCCGGCTAGTTTACCATCATCTACCACTGACTCGGTGGCAGAATGTAACAGAGTGGCACAATACTTCTCCCAGAAGGTGAAGGACATCTATTCGTCTTTCTCTGGTAGCTCTGTGAGTGGAGCTGATTTTGAGGAACATATGGGAGATTGTAGGATGGGACCGAGACTGAATCAATTTACTGTCCCCTCTCCTATGGAATTAAGGAGCATTTGTCTGAGTGTAAAATCAGGATCCCCTTGAGACCCTGCCCCTCCTAATGTGTTGAGGGAAAGTTTGGAGACTCTTGAGCCCTACATCCGACATGTCCTTGATGTCTCTTTCTCCTCACATATGCTACCAGCTAATTGGAAAAGAGCATTAGTCCTGCCCATTAGGAAGAAACCAAATGTTAGCCACAATATTCTTGAAAATCTGCGACCCATCTCGTTGCTGCCATACTTAGCTAAGGTAAGTGGTAAATAAACAACTCATGGCACACTTTGAAGATGCTAATCTCTTCCACCCCTCGCAATCGGATTTTCGGGCGGGCTACTCGACGGAGACCGCTCTACTACGAGCCACTGAGACCATCAGGCAGGGAGCGGATGCGGGACACACCATGGCACTGATAATGTTAGATCTCAGTGCAGCGTTCGACACTGTGGCACATTACACCTTGCTACAGTGTCTGAACAGAGGTGGTGTCTCAGGTCCAGCCCTGTGCTGGCTAAAATCCTTCTTAGTAGGGCGTAGTTACCAGGTCAGATGCGGAGACCACTATTCCGAGGATATTGTATTGGAGCAGGGGGTACCTCAGGGCTCGGCCCTGAGCCCCACCCTGTTTAACCTATACATGTCTCCGCTGGCAGAGATTGTGCAGGCGTATGGGGTAGAGGTGGTCTCCTATACCAATGACACCCAGCTGCTGATCTCCCTGTCCCAGACGCCTACGGCTACGGTTACCAACTTTAGAGCATGCATGCAGGAGCTTGCCTCCTGGATGGATAAAAACTGCCTAAAGTTGAATGGTACAGAAAAGGGGTTGGTGATGAACAGAGTGTCTGAATTAAGCAGACCACTCTTACCCAGTCCAAAGATCAGGGCTTGATCCATCACCGTTATTTATCTCACTGCCCCATCCCAGCTCAGAACCTGGCTATATGCAAATCAGTCTGTCCCTGGCCCAGTGCATCATGGGAACAGGGCAGACTAAACTACCAAGCCAATTCTTCACCAGAAAGGAGACAAGCTACCGGGGACCGGTTTCTGGCATTTCAGCCGTCTTCGGCCCGGCTTGCTTGAATCCTGATGGAGCAGTGAGAAAGGGACTCATGTCTGAGTATACCCTGCCACACCTATAGTGGCCAAACACGATACAGAAAAGGGGTTGGTGATGAACAGAGTGTCTGAATTAAGCAGACCACTCTTACCCAGTCCAAAGATCAGGGCTGGGTGAGAGCTTTCTGCTTAATTCAGACACTCTGTCCCTCACCACCCCTTGTTGTAAATATTTTTGTCCACCCTAAGCGTGGAAGGGTATTCTCAGATGTGAGACCCTTGCTCATTGCACCATCAGGATTCAAGCAAACCGGGCCGAAGACGGCTGTAATGCCAGAAACCGGTCCCCGGGAGCTTGTTTCCTTCCCAGTGTAAGAATTGGCTTTTGTAGTTTGGTTTGCCCTGTTCCCATCATGCACTGGGACAGGAACAGACTAATTTGCATACAGCCAGGTTCTGAAACTGGGATGGTGCAGTGAGCTAAAAAACGGTGTTGGATCTAGCCCTGATCTCTTGACTGGGTGAGAGCTTTCTGCTTAATTCAGAGACTCTGTCCCTCACCACCCCTTGTTGTAAATATAAAGTTGAATGGTAGCAAGACCGAGGTGCTAGTGGTAGGGGGAGACAGGTCCAGCTGGACCTCGGAGTGGTGGCCGCCGAGTTTGGGTCCCACCCCCACACCTTGCTCTGAGGCAAAAAATCTGGGGACCTATCCTATGACGGACATATCCGTCATTTAGTGGGGAAATGTTTTGGTGTTCTAAAAACCTTACGTAAAACATTGGATCTTCTCCCTTTAGAGGCGAGGCAGACGTTGATACATGCGCTCATCACATCCCGCCTTGATTACGGAAATCTATTGTATCTGGGAGCCTATGCCAAGAACCTGGGCAGGCTACAGGTTCTTCAGAATGTGACTGCAAGGCTGGCACTGATGCCGCCCAGAAGAGCGGCGTCAAAGCCAGCCCTTGTGCTTCTGCACTGGCTCCCGGTCAAAAAGAGAGTGCTATTTAAGACACTACTCACCTGTCACCGCATCTTTCAGAATGTGGCTCCCGCGTAGTTGGGGAATCTGGTCACTAGGTATGTACCTGGAAGATCTCTTAGATCTTGTGGGACAGGACAACTTGTGATTTCTAAGACAAAGAAGGCTAGAATGGGTGGTCGCTCGTTCCGCCTCCTAGCAGCTCAAAACTGGAATAAACTTCCTCTTGCTCTTAGGTTAGAAGGTCGGAAGCTAATTTCAAGGAAGCGACTAAAAACCTATCAGTTCACTGTTTAGTCCCCCCTGCTCGGCCGATACGGTGCTTCCTGTATGTCCTCTCACCCAGCGCGGGGACACGCCGAGATGGCGTAACCAGGCGCTTTATACATTTCTTTATTATTATTATTATTATTATGTTAAGTGGACAATTGGAAAAGAAACAAAATAAAAATGACAAACAAAGACTAGTATTTGTCAGTCAATTTTCCCATCTAAGTAATAAGATCAAAAACATTATCAATTCCAGTTGGAGTATCCTTAATGATAATAAACGAACTGTCCTGGAGAAACCCCTATTTGCATTCAAACGCAACAATAATTTGAGAAAATCACTAGTCCACATTTATCGAGAAGGGCCCCCAAAAAATCAATGCACCATGATGGGCACACAGGCAATTGGTAATTATAAATGTAGCCATTGCAGCATGTGTGAACAATGTATAGTGACCAAAGCGGTAATATATAATAAACATACACTTATCTCTAGGACTTTAAATAACTGTAGAAGTCAAAATGTGGTGTATTTGCTCCAGAGTCTGTGTAACCTTGGTTACATAGGGGAGACATCCAGAGAGCTTCGGACACGTTTATTGGAACATAAGTCGGCGATCAAAAATAATAATGTAAACGCCCCACTTGTAGATCCAAGGGCCACTCGTGCATCGATTTCAGATGGTTCATTATTGAGAAGTTAGTAGGTAATAGGAGAGGAGGTGACTTAACTCTCAAGCGCAAGAACCGCAAACAGTGGAATATCTCTACTTTAGACACTATCACGACAATTCTTAACTCCAAGGAGGATTAAACTCAGAGTGAGTCTCTCCACTGACAGTTATTAGAATTCTATTAGGTTTCTTTGACTGGAATATAGAGAGGGGGGTTTGATACCCAGGGATGGTAACACATGGAATAGGGAGTATTTGTACCGGCCATCTACTGCTGATCTATGTGTGTTCTATGTCCGGGTACGACCATTACCCAAACCAGGCACACAATTATGACAAATTAGTGCTAGTTCGTTTTACGTTCTATCTCACGCTGTTTATTGGACTCATCCACACATATACATATATAACATTAGCAGATCATGGAGATAAACTTTATTAGTTATATTGTACTTTTATATTGATTACACTTTAATCTGAGTACTAGTTTTTATTCCATTGTGCTTCAAATTGGATTAACTTTTTTGTGTATATGGAATAAATGAATCTTTGAAATAAAACTGTTAGTAACAGTAAAATTCATGTTTACAAAGATTTATTGTTGAAGGCTTGGTCCTTTATAGGTAGAATGGGTCGACTTTTACAAATATGTTTGAATCCTAATTTAGACGAATACTAAACGATGAAAACTTAGTGCCATTTTTTCTGAACGGTACTTATATACACGATATGGCGATCGGTTGATAGAAACTTGATGTAACAGGACAACTTCACGCTAGACATGTCCGCTATTAAAAGCATGGCCCCTTTAATTAGTCTGGGCATGTTGTAATTTTGCAACGATTGGGTTAGCATTAGCAGAAGTCATCCTGTATTTAGAAGTTATCTTGTCCGTTTTGTGGAATCCATTTTGTATTTCTGGCAGCCATCTTGTTTGCCATGTGCTACCATGTCCTCTGTCCTACCTTGCTGTTGTCTGCTCTTGAAATCTGCCTAGAGACAGGTTATATTTAGCCTCTTCTGCTTCGCACATGCTCAGTTCAGCTTGCATCTGTCCTTGCAGCTGTCCCTAGTCTGTAAATGTCAGGATGTGTTCACCAGAATTAGCAACTGTTAGCTCCTCCCACTTGTTGACTGTGCATTTTCTGTATGACCTTTTATGTACCTGACACCTTCTCTTGTACTTGTACCGCCTTCTTTTGAGCCCCTGTGTGGGTATAAAAGGACCAGGCTAATTCCATTCAGTGTGCTACTTCATACAATGCCGAAGGGTGTTGTGTGAATGTAGTTCCACCTCATGAGGTTTAATACATTTAGTATTTTCTATTCCAGTTTCTGTGCCAACTTATTCCTATTGGTCTGAGGACTTGTGCAGAGAAGGGCAAACCCCTTGCACTGGTAGGCCTTGCTGAGGCTCACCATCACAAATTTGCACCAGACACATTGGGCTCATCGGCGACTCGGATGCCCGAAGGAGTGGTCGAAACGGAGGACTGGAATCTCGCTGTTGACAATCACTGCCCGAGGAGACCCGCGACTTGGAAACCTTGGCGTTTTTCCTCTCTTTCTGATTTGACCCTCCAGGTGGTGCCAGTCCTCGACTGAGATCTCTTCTGTTGATTCGCCGTGCAGTGACCATTTGGTCGATTTTGAGAACTTGGCAGTTGGAACCTATACACCAAGTGATTGGTAAGAGTTGTTATGTAACGCTTGCTGTTGGTTTTGATGCCTGGGATTGGTAAGGTAGTTTAGTTACGCTTACTGTGGCTTTGGAATTTTGGAATTGTGTTGGCCAACTTGGATTTGTATGGGATTAATATATGAATTGCAATTTATATAGGCAGGTAATGAGGAGAATTTTCTCTGTTTTGAATAGATTTGAACGGCACAACGTACTAAGAAGTACCTTAAGTGCTACTTTGGTTATAATACTGCATATTCTGCACTATTTTTGGCATGCCTGTTTCTAGCACACTTCATAGGATGTGTTGCTTTTGTAGTAGTAACAATTTGAGACTCAATGAAGCACAACCGGCTCCCCCGGAAGGGACGCCTAATAGGAACATGTATATTAAGTATGGTATTTCTTCTATAATGTACAGCACGTTATGGAATAAATATACTCGTAAGGATCCTGAGTTGCGTTGGCCTATGCATGGGTCATTTGATTTGCGAAAGATTCAGTATGTGGAGTAACGAATGTTTAAGCGAAAGGCTAGGCAAGACATATTTGACTGTGTACGAATGTGGGAGAAAGACGTGCGTTAACGAATGAAGCGTGAACAAGCCTTGATTGAAAAAGAACAGCAAAAGAACATCTATGTGAAAGCATTAGAAATGAAAAATAATAAAATAAAAAATAAAAGAGAGGGAAGATAGAGAGCGCCATTTACAGGTAACTGGCCAATACACTATTCGGCGACCACTCTATCCTATCCTTAATAAACCTCATGATGATTTCTTGTTATTAGATCGTTCTCCACCTCCGTATACTCTTCCTTCTGCTCCTCATGATTCAGATGAGGACTCTCCTACAGACCAGGACAAAACACGAGAAACTCATTCTCTGTTGTCCGCTGAACGTGCGTCTCAGCTTAGATCTTGCCGCCCGTAATACTGCTTTTGAACTTTTAGATAGCATAATGGATTGACAGGAAAGAGAGCAAATATATTTCACAGAGGTGTTTGCCACGGTAGTTGTTGAACGGTTTAGGAAATATTCTGAAGAATTGGAGCCTGTTGATATAGCAAATGATTGTTAGCAAATGCGTGATGATCATTTTGTCTTTTCTCAGGTGGCTGACTTAATCAGGCGTTTGGTTAAATTACGTGTTGAGACAGTCCGTTTGGAGAGGAGAAAAAGGCAGCAGACGCAGCTGCACAAATACCTCAGACCGGCGTGGCACAAGCTTCTATCTTCGGAACAGATAAGACTACGATAGTTCATGCGAATCCTATGCGGGAAGCCGCACCTTTGAATGTTCCTCCTAAAGGAGCGGGTACGAGTGATGATAAGGCTTCCTCTGATGAAAAGGGTTGTTTTATTTATAATTGGGTTTACACTCCTTGGAATAGAGGGGATGTTATGGCTCTTAAAACTGCATTGCCCGATCCGCGGAAAAATCCAGCAGCTCTTTATGAGGAAGTTGAGCGTGTCATTAGTTCTTGTACTATGACTCTGCCTGATATTGACCTGTTTTTTTCGGATTGATATTCCCCTGATATGTGGAGAACTGTACGTAAGGTTGATGATCTTGCAACTTTTGGGGCATTGTGGAAAGATTTAGAACGACTGGATGTAGAGAGGGAACCCAAACAGAAACCATGTCAGTTAATTTTAGATCTTCCCGCAGCCATATTAGTTAAGTTAAAAACGAATATTCCCCCTAAAAAGATAGAATGGACTGTAGTAGCGTCTTGTAAGCAAAAGGCAGATGAATCGGTTTCTGGCTTATTTACGCATTTTGAGGAGGCATTCCACAATTTTAGTGGCCAGTCATTGACAGATGACTCAGGCAGGCATCTGTTCATCGATAAATATGTCGCAAACCTGTTGCCAGGAATAGCTAGTCGCCTAAAGGCCAGTGAGAGCTCATGGACTACCTCTTCTCTGGTTTCTCTTTTAACTATGGCTCAGTATTATGAACGGCAGGAGTTAGAAGCAAAGGGTAATGAGGATAAGAAGACTAAGGCTCAGGTTTATGGTCCGCCTTCTAGAGGTAATGATAGAGGTGGATGGGGATCTTATGGTTAGTCTTTTCCTTCTTATACTCGTTCGAATTTGTCTGTTGACCAGTGTGCGTTCTGCAGGAAATTTGGGCATTGGGCTTCTGATTGTCCAGCATTGCGTGCTCAGCAGTATCCACGTGGACGGGCACAAATGAGAAATCGCTTAGGCTATTCAGGGCCTAGAGGAAGCACGGACGATCGTGCTAGGTTTGATGCTAATACACGTGGACAGGATGTGTTTAACACTTTTGATAGACAAAATCAATATCAAATGTCTGATTATGTGCCGTCTGATTTGAAAGATTCTGCTTATGCATAGGATTGCCTAGGATGGGGTAAGGAATCAGTTGAAGTTCCAGTAGATCAGAAGGGTCCCTATGTTACAGCACATGTTTTGGGTTCTACTGATCAGTTTCTGGTTGATACAGGAGCTACTCATTTTGCCTTATCTAAACAATTGGTTCCAAGGGCTCCCCTGTCTGGCTAAACCATTACATCAATAGGTTTCGATGGAACACCTTCCGTTAGCCCGCTATCACAGCCACTTGTATTCTATGTTGATAAATGTACTGCTCCCTGTCTGTTTTTGCTCTCTAAACACACCAGACAATATTGTGGGTCTTGATATGCTCAAATATTTCAGGGCTACGATACGATGTTCTCCAGAAGGTTTACGTGTTATTTGGAATGACAACTACCCGGTGATTGAGAGATCTTTTCTTGATAAAGAGGATATTGTATTAGCTTCACTCCCTAGTACTTTGTGGGCTACTTCAGACACAGATGTAGGGCAAATGGTTATCCCAACAGTGCATATTAGTGTCAAGGAGGGTGCTTCATTGCCACGATCGCTGCAATATAAAATTTCTCAAGAAGGAGAAGAAGCACTTATACGCATTGTCCATGATTTGATTAAAGTGGGGGTTGTGGAGGAAGTTCCTTACAATGTTTGCAACAGTTCTATTCTTCCTATCTTGAAAAAAGACACTGACACCAGGATTTACAGATTCATTATTGATTTGCGAGAAGTCAACAAGATTGTAGTACCGCAGTACCCTGTGGTTTCGGACTTAACCCCTTCCACGCTGGTGACGAACCCCAGCCGTCATGCACTACGGTGCTCGTGTGCTGATGACGGCTGGGGTTCGTCATGGCCCGCCCGTGTTCGGCCGGCGGCCGCACACGGGAAAAAAAGCGGCCGCATCGAAGGGGTTAAAGACATTACTTACCCTAGTTCCTCCAACAGCAACTACATTTTCTGTAATCGATTTGAAGAATGCTTTCTTCTCCATTCTTTTTCATCCTGATAGCCGATATTTGTTCGGCTTCACTTTGAATAATCGATCGTATGGATTTTGTAGAATTCCTCAAGGGTACATTGAGAGTCCTAGCATTTACAGTCAAGCATTGAAAATACAACTTGATTCCTTTACTTTGTCTGAAGGAGTGGCTCTCATACAATATGTCGATGATATCTTGTTGGCAGCAGATACGCCTGAGCAGTGTGAAAAATGTACTTTGCCTCTGCTTTCTTTTCTTGCTACACACAACCATAAAGTGTCACAGAAGAAATTGCAATATTGTAGACCCAAGGTAACCTATTTAGGTCACCTTCTGTCTAAGGAGGGTCGTGCACTTACACCAGATCGCATACAAGCAATTTTAGACACGCCAGTACCTTCTACTCAGAAAGATGTTGAAGTGTGGCTCACTGGTTAGAGCAGGCAGACCCTGAAGCAGAGGTCAGACCCGGGACCAGGGTTCAATTCCCGACGCGGCAGGGTCTTGAGCTCAAATGTCCATGGACTCGATAATTCTCGCTTCGGTGCCTGATCTAATCATGGGTTCACACTGTGCAACTCTGGGCATTAAGCTTGCTTAATCTCCACAACTGCCCCCCGCGGCGGGATGCCTGGCTTTCACCTTGGGGATGCCCTGTAGGGGCTATCTCACAGGGAAAAACCAGGACGGGTTCCCAAGGCAAGCTCGGTGATACCCCTTCAGGGGTCGATTCTGGCGCTATATAAGAATATAATAATAATAATAATAATAATAATAATAATAATAATAATAATAATAATAATAATGTCCGTGCATTCATTGGTTTGACTTCGTTCTGCAGGCAATGGATATTAGGATTTTCACACATTGTTAAACCCCTGCTAGCTCTTTTGACTAAAGACACTCCAATGACCCTTCCATGGACAGATGAATGTCAGAATGCTTTTCATCAGTTGCGTCAAGCTCTTTGTTCTGCACCAGTGTTAGGCACTCCAGATTACACGAATGCCTTTACACTCTATGTACATGAGAAAGATGGGTGTGCATTGTCAGTTTTAGTACAGGCACACGGTGACAAGCAGCGTCCCTGTGCATATTTTTCAGCAGTTCTTAATCCTGTTGCTCGTGCATTGCCTGGGTGCTTCCGTTCAGTTGCAGCAACAGATGTGTTCATACGTCAGAGTGAAGGGACAGTTTTGCACATAAAGTGTACCCCATGCAGTAGATGCCCTTTTGAATCAGACTAAAACGCAGCACTTAACTAGCGCTCGCCTGACATGATACGAATTGACACTTGTGGCCCCTCACATTACCCTAAAGAGGTGTGCGACTCTAAAACCAGCTACTTTGTTGCCATATCCAGCGACTCAGGCTCAGTCACATGAATCTCACGATTGTATATTCTTTACTGAGGAACAGACAAAGGGTCGCGTCGATTTGCAAGATACGCCCCTTTCAGATGTAGATGGGGAACTGTGGGTTGATGGGTCCTGTTTGAAGTTACCAGATGGCACGACCTCAGCTGCATATGCAATTACGACACTTAAGACAGTAGTAGAGACAGCACGCATACCACAGAAGTCGGCTCAAGCAGCTGAGCTAATAGCTTTAACACGAGAGTGTGAACTTAGCACTGACTTGCGTGTGAACATCTATAAAGACAGCAGCTATGCTTTTGGAGTGGCCCATGATTTTGGCCTACTCTGGAAGGAGAGAGGCTTTCTTACATCCCACGGGATGCAGATAATGCAAGGAGAACTAGTGCATAATCTTTTGACTGCACTAACATATCCAAAGAAAATTGCTATTATTAAGTGTAGCGCGCATAAGAAAGTCATTGATAAGATAGGACAAGGCAACGCCTTTGCAGATCGCGTAGCTCGTGAGACTGCGATGCAATGAAGCACTACATCCATATGCGTAGTGAAATCACAAGCTGAACGTTGGCATGATGCTAGAGAAGAAGTATTAGATATACAGAGATCTGCCTCTGTGAAAGAGCTGGAGCAATGGTCTCAAGAAGGAATGTTAGACTATGATTGCTGTTGGAGTAACAAAGAAATGGATAAGTGGAAATTGCCTGCTGCTTATTTACAACCTATGGTGCAAATGGCACATGGGCTGGCACATGTTGGAGCTCTGGCAATAACAAAATAGCTTACACGAGTTTGAGAGCATCCTGAAATTGCCAGCACAGCTAAGAGAGTTGTACAGTCCTGTTTGATTTGCTGCAAAAACCACAGTTGATGGACAGAATGCAGAACAATGTCATACATTCACCCCAGTACAGAGATCTGGGCATAAATCCATCGTTTTTTTGCATTCCACACCACCCCAGTTCAGACATGGCCATATGCAAATCAGTCTGACCCTGTGCCTCATGGGAACAGTCCAGTCCGAACTGCCAAGCCAGCTTGCAGCTGTCCCTAGTCTGTAAATGTCAGGATGTGTTCACCAGAATTAGCAACTTTTAGCTCCTCCCACTTGTTGACTGTGCATTTTCTGAATGACCTTATATGTACCTGAAACCTTCTCTTGCACTTGTACCGCCTTCTTTTGAGCCCCTGTGTGGGTATAAAAGGACCAAGCACCTTCCATTCAGTGTGCTACTTCATACATTACCAAATGGTGTTGTGTGAATGTAGTTCCACCTCATGAGGTTTAATACATTTAGAATTTTCTATTCCAGATTCTGTGCCAACTACTTCCTATTGGTCTGAGGACTTGTGCAGAGAAGGGAAACCCCCTTTCACTGGTAGGACTTGTTGAGGCTCACCACCACAGGCAAGTGGGACCCACCATTTCCCAGTTTTCACTGAAGTTTTTTTAAAGAACTTTATTTAACAGGACAACGTTAAGCTACACATGTCCGCTATGAAATGCAGGGCCCCTTTCATTAGTATAGATAGGCGGGACCCACCATTCTCTGGCTATTTATGGAGGTTTTGTTAAAGAAATTTTTAGAACTCGGAAACCAAACGCGAGTCGGCCAGTGATGACGTATATCCTCCTTGACAACCCAGATGTGGGCAATTACAATCCCGTTTAAAAAATAGCCCTCATCAAGGGGCTTTTCGCTGTCGTACTTGAAGCAAAAAGACGACGCAGGGTTATGTCCATACGCAGCTCTACCAGGACGGAAGGTATTGTCTATTACCAGCTCAGCGAAACCTTCTATAATGCTAGACATTCGAGGATTTGTAGTATTATTTTCTGGTCGTTTTGGTCTTTTAACACGAGAGTTTAGACTACTGTATACAGCACTTTTCGAAGATCGCTCTCCCCGGGCTACCTGACTTATTAAACTCTGAGGCTGCAAGGGGAAGCAAGGCTAAACGATATGCTCTTTTAATAGCATTCCCCGGTGGCAGTAATTAATACGAGGCACTGCTAAAATATCAAACGATAAGCGTAAGTACCATAAGAAAACCCTAACACTTACTACTATTGAAGGGTGCGGTCAATATACTTTTGGATACAGACACCATCTAAATTAGCAGAAACCTGGGACGAGTTCAGAGTCCTCACTAAACGTAAGCAGAGTAACATATCATGTTTATAACACTGAGATAGTTCTTTCATATGTGAATATGGCTCACAATTTAAATGTAGTGAGTTGAGACTTTGACGGAGATTCTAGAACTACCATGTTACATTATTATTTTTTCTGTGCTTATTTTCAAACACTAAGTTGGCTGATGTAATACACAGGATTGGTCGAAACCGCTAGGTCGTACACTACAAAGGCACATTACCATATCCAGAAGATGAGTAGGCTCTCAAAGTGATAGGTGATATATTGGTACCACATGAGATTATGGACAATAATTTTTGACATATTTGTTCATAATCCTTTGCTTTCCTGTTGGGGAGTTCCTTACACAGGTTGTGCCAGGTGATTGAATATCCCATTATACTCTAACATGGGTCCCATATTAGTGGAAAGACAACTAAACTAATCCACCTATACAGAGTGGACTTGCATTTATAAAACGGTATGTCACGGATCTAGAATACAATGAGTTTAACCTAGAACAAGATAGAACTTGACTTGCCTCATACTGTTTTTTGTTTATATTATAGGCATTGTCCTGGTATCCGTGAATGGTTTAAATACAAACTTACAACAAAGTATATTGTTTGAGATCATCAATGGGTGGGTGTTGAGTTATAAATATTTACAAGACTTTCACCTTTAAATAAACTGAATATCCAACAATTGAGGATGATCTATGGGGATGAGAATAACGACTCTTCACATAGAAATGATGTCACAGATTGAATTGTACCAACAAAACACCTCAGGGTAAGCCTTTAGCAAAAGAGTTAAGGAACTTTTTTTACATTAATAAACCTCTGAAGGACGTACACTCATTGCAAATATCTTACCAAGTCAAGACCCTCTCGGGTACACTTGACCAAATATAATTAAGATCCACAACAATAGCTCTGATATATCTGTATGAGTGTTTTTATGTGGCTGCATGAGGGCTGTATGCATGTACGGTGAGGTGAACCTTTTAGACTACAGTGTACGCATGGGAACAAAGAACATTTGTTATTGCAAAATTTGGTCATGCATTTCCAAGTAAACTTTAGAAATGTATAATGAGATAATATAATGCTTTTCTGATGGATACATCTGCCAGTGGATTCCTCACCTTGTGAATATCCCCTTACGTCAGCAACATTCGGAAATTCTTTTTGTAGCTTCGCGCCGACGTGGACGACGTCACAGAAGCACGGCATCACGCGCGACTCTGCTGACGTTACCGACTCCATAATAGGCCCACGCTGGCGTGATGACATCAGTTCCCTTTTTTCCACGTCATCGACGCTAACGGTTTTCGAGGGATCCTCTGTAGCTGTTGGTAACTTTGTTGCTGTTTGATCTTTTCGGAGTCTTCTTGCTTCTTGTCTCCTGTCGAGATGTCTACGAAGAAGACTGGATTCAAGCCGTGCGGAGAATGCGGCAAGATGATGTTGATTACGGATCTGCATGAGTGCTGTGTTTGGTGTTTGAGTTCGGACCACGACGTCTAAGAATGTTCTTCTTGTAAGAAGATGAATCCAAGACACTAAGCTCCTTGTTGCCAAGTTGAAGAACAAGAAGGACAAGAAGAGATCGAGGTCACGTACTCGTTGGTCGAGGTCGAGGTCTCGATCGAGGTCGTCTTCGGCTCATGCTTCAAGGTCAAAAAAGAAGCACAAGAAGAGAAGTCATGAGTCTCGTCATCACTCTGGGAAGGACTCGGGCTTGAGACCGAAGTCGCAGGTGAATTTGCTTTGCAAGGATGTGGTGAATCCGACTCCAGAGGTTCAAGTCTCCGAGGGTGAGGCTTCGCCTGCGGATTCGCCCGTTCATTCACCAAAGCCGATATCGAATCCGTCTCCGGTTCCATCTCATTCACCTGGCCAGGAGTGTCAAGAAGAAGAAGATGGAGGAAAAGAGGAGGCTCCGTTGCCAGCGGGTTCATCGACCCCGGTGCATCTGCCTGAGGTAGAGGTCGAAGTCAAGAAGACTCCGCTCCCTCAAGAGCAGCCTGTGGGCTCTTATCCAGCTTTTCTGGCTCAAGGTCAGGACCCTACTCAGTTCCTGAATGCTATGTATGGAGTGTATTCCAGGGCTATGTACCCCTCTGGTTCACCAGTTGCTCCCACGGGTCCATTGGCATACAATCTGGGTATTCCTCAGACTTATGCCCCTGCGCCATGCCATTCATGCCGGCTCCGACGCCGCCTTGGCATTTCTCAGCGCCGCCGAAGCCTTCGACGCCAAGACCATCGACGCAGATGCCGAATCCGATCCGACATTGTGTTCAGCGGTCTTCTCCTCCGGCTTCGAGTTTGGCGCCGGCTCTTGCTCCGTCGGAGTCGATTCTGGATCCGTCGACATCTTTCCTGAAGGAGAGGTCGAGGCATGAGGCCCAGAGGCTTCTGAAAGAGCGGAGGTACCGTGATGCAGACATAGAAGAGGGTGAGCTGCAGGATTCGGAGGATGCTTTCGATGACCTAGGAGAGGCTAGTGGCCTTGAGCTGTCTCCTGATTGGGAATTGGCCTCTGTTTCTGACGCCCCATCTAAGGATGTGACACCTTATCATTTAGTTATAAGGAAGGCTGCAGATTTGTTGAATATAACACTGCCTCCTGCAGAGTATAGGTCCAACTTACTAACAGAGGTCCTTCATTCACCTTCCTCTGTTGTCGAGCCTATGCTCCCTTTCAATGATGCTTTGGCGGAGCCTATATCTGAGGTTTGGAAGAGACCACTTACAGCTCCTGCTGTTTCGAGGGCAGTTGCGAGAAGGTACAGGGTGGTGCCTGGTGACCCGGACTTTTTATCTACGCACCCCTTACAAGAGAGCTTAGTGGTGCAGGCTGCCTGCTCGAAAAAATCTGCGGTTTTTCCACAGGTTCCTGGGGATAAGGAATCGAAGAAGCAGGACCAGGCTGGGAAGATAGTCTTTTCCTCTTCAAGTATGGCGCTCAAATCAACAAATGCTACTTGTCTTATGGGACGCTATATCCATGTATTGATGGATTCAGTCAAACAGCTGGTTCCAAAGCATCCTGAGTGGGATAGGAAGGACTTTCAAGTGGTGGTTGCTGACACTCAGGCTGCTGCTAGGCAGGTCATTCAGAGTGGGCTGGACACTGTTGACTCGGTGGCTAGAGTGATGGGATCTTCAGAGGCCACCAGGACAGCTACATGGCTGAAGTCCTCCGAATTCTCTGCGGATGTTCAGGCTGCCTTGATGGATTTGCCCTTTGATGGGTCAGGTTTATTTGGAAAAAAGGCGGACGCTGCTTTAGAAAGGTTTAAGGACAGCAGAGCGACGGCAAGATCTTTGAGCCTACAGTCCAGGGGTACTGTTGGAAAAAGATTCAGAGGTTTTGGCAGGTCTTCCTTTCGGACCTACAAACAATCGCAACAGCTGCCGCAGCAGCAGCAGCAAAATTCGCTGTACCATTCATTCAGGGGCAGGCAAAGAGCTCGACCTAGAGGTCGTCAAGCTTCCTCCTCCTCTTCCTCTCCCTCTACCCAACCCCCTTCCACAGCAGCAAAGCAGCCCTAGATCCGCCATTCTGGATCATGCGGGTCTTGTAGGGGGTCGGCTTACCTACTTTCTTCAGGATTGGGAATCGGTTATGTCAGATCTTTGGGTTCTCAATCTCGTGGAGAATGGGTATGCTCTTCCCTTTCGGGAATTTCCCCCAAATTACCCTCCTTGCCAAGGTTTTTGCTCGGAAGACCACCTATTGCTTCTGCAGGAGGAAGTCCTGGCACTGTTGAGAAAAGGTGCAATAGAGCTGGTTCCAGAGCAGGAATAGAGTCAGGGATGCTACTCCCGGTATTTCCTGATCTCCAAGAAGGATGGCAGACTTCGTCCAATCCTGGATCTCAGGATCTTGAACCTTTACCTGAAGCAGAAGAAGTTCAAGAAGCTCACCGTTGCGAAGGTTCTTCAAGTGCTGCAGGAAGAAGACTGGATGGTGTTGATCGACTTGCAGGATGCATATTTTCACATCCCTATCCTGAAGTCGCACAGGAAGTATCTCCGTTTCACGGTGGGATCACAGCATTACCAGTTTGTGGTCCTTCCGTTTGGTCTTATTGCTGTGCCTCGAGCCTTCACCAAGGTGATGGCTGTGGTGGCGGCACATCTCATTTGATCAGGGATTCCAGTATTCCCTTATCTGGACAATTGGCTGATCAAGACGGAATCTCCAGAGAAAGTGCTCCATCATCTGCAAGACACAACTCAGTTGTTGTACAGGTTGGGTTTTTCGATAAATGTACCCAAATCTCACCTGGTGCCCTCCCAGCGCAACCTGTTCATTGGTGCAGTACTGGATACAACTGTATGTCGGGCATTCCCTCCTCCTCAACGGATTCGCGACATACAGGAAATGATTTCTTTATTTCACAATGGAGCGGTCATTCCAGTCTTGAAGGTCCTTCGTCTGCTCGGTCTGATGGCTTCCTGCATTCTGCTGCTCAACCATGCACGCTGGCATATGAGGGCACTCTAGTGGTGCCTCCGCAGGCAGTGGTATCAACACAACGGAGATCTCAGGGAGTCGATCAGGATCTCCGGAGAAACTGCAGCGGATCTGTCCTGGTGGAGCATGGAGGGCAATCTGTCTCAAGGAAAGCCTTTCCATTTACCTCCATCGGTGGCCACGGTGATAACGGATGCATCCACTCTAGGGTGGGGTACTCATCTGGGGGATCTGGAGATCAAGGGTCTTTGGTCTCCAGAGGAAAGGTTGCTTCACATCAACCTTTTAGAGTTGCGGGTGATACGTCTAGCGCTCAAGGCCTTCCTCCCTTCTCTTCGCGGTCGGTCGGTTCAGGTCCTGACGGACAACATCACCGCGATGTGGTATGTCAACAAGCAGGGAGGAGTAGGGTCGCAGTGTCTCTGCAGAGAGGCTCTGCGTCTCTGGTTCTGGGTTCAGGATCATCAGATTTGTCTGATGGCAAATCATCTGGCAGGAGTTCTAAACATGCGTGCAGACAGTCTCAGTCGGCAGTTCTCAGCCGACCACGAGAGGAGGCTTCATCCAGAGGTAGTTAGTCACGTCTTTCGGATGTGGGGAACTACTCGGGTGGGCCTGATCGCCACTTACAAGAATGCTCACTGCCCGTCATTCTGCAGTCTCCAGTTTCCGATGCAGGGAGCCTTGGGGACGCGTTTCAGTTGAGTTGGGACTCACAACTCCTTTACGCGTTTCCTCCCATACCCTTGATTCCTCTGGTTCTGAGGAAGATTCGTCAAGACCGGGCCCAAGTCATTTTGATCGCCCCGGATTGGACAAGAAGCGTGTGGTACCCAGATCTTCTCCACCTCTCCTCGTGCCCGCCGCTCCGTCTCCCTCTCAGGGCAGATCTCCTCTCTCAGATGGAGGGGCAGATTCTACACCCCCACCTCCAGACCTTACACCTTCATGCCTGGAGATTGAACGGGGCAACCTGAATTCCTTTTCTCTCCCACATGATGTGGTGGATGTCATTTTATCGGCCAGGCGTGACTCCACTAAGTCAATCTATTCATACAGATGGTCTAAATTTGTGTCTTGGTGTGGGGAGAAGTCCATTGACCCTTTCAGGGCTCGTTTATCTGACATAATTCAATTTGCTCTTTTCCTGTCTCTGCAAGGGTTTACTGTGGCGACAGTTAAGGGTTATCTTTAGGCTTTGTCGGCTTTTCTCTGTTTGCCGGATCAGCCGTCTTTGTTTAAATCTCCTGTGGTTCTAAAGTTTTTAAAGGGACTTACAAATAAATTTCCTTCTACTCCCTTTATTGTGCCTCAATGGGACTTGAATCTTGTGCTTACATTTCTGATGGGTTCTTCTTTCGAACCTTTGCACAAGTGTCCCGTGAGACTTTTATCTTTTAAGACGGTCTTCCTGGTTGCAATTACCTCGGCAAGGAGGGTACGTGAGCTTCAAGCTCTTAGTTCAAAGCCCCCATTCTTGACCATTCATGCTGAACGAATGGTTCTCAGGACCAGGACTGCTTTTCTGCCTAAGGTGGTAACTCCTTTCCATATAGGACAATCCATTACCCTTCCTACCTTTTATCGTCCCCCTCACGCTTCCAAGGAGGAGGAGCGACTTCACAGTCTGGACCCCAAGATGGCGGTGAGCTTTTATCTTGATAGATCAAAGGACTATCGAGTGGATGACCAGCTCTTCGTTGGATTTGCTGGCTGCAGAAAAGGAAGAGCTGTGCACAAGCGCACTCTCTCAAGATGGATTATACTATGCATCAAGATCTGCTACGCCTCGGCTGGTAAGGAACCTACAGAGGGTATAAGAGCTCACTCTACTAAAGCAAAGTCTTCTACATCTGCTTTGTCTAGGGGTGTTCCTGTAGAGGACATTTGTAGAGCGGCGACTTGTGCCTCCCTCCACACTTTCGCGAAGCATTACTGCTTGGATTCCGAGGTGAGGAGGGACGGCCACTTTGCGCGCTCTGTCCTTCAAGATTTTCTGGTATAGGAGAGTGGACACCCTCCTCCGGGAGTGGGGACTGCTGTGGGACTCTATTCACAAGGTGAGGAATCCACTGGCAGATGTATCCATCAGAAGAACAAGTTACTTACCTTTGGTAACGATTTTTCTGGTGGATACAGTATCTGCCTGTGGATTCCTCACTGACCCACCTGCCTCCCTGTTGTCCACTCTTCTATACCTGAGTTACTGTAATGTATATATTTTTATTGTCAAAAGGAAGGTTTTATTTCAATTGCTTTTCTGCATTGGTTTCACACTATGTGTGTTATCTTGACATTTGTGTACTGTGTATTCTGTGTATATATCTACTGTGTTGGTCCGTCCGTGTGCCTCGAAGGCACGGAAAAAAGGGGCGGAACTGATGTCATCACGCGCGATGCCGTGCCTCTGTGACGTCGTCCACGTCGGCGCAAAGCTACAAAAAGAATTTCCGAATGTTGCTGACGCAAGGGGATATTCACAAGGTGAAGAATCCACAGGCAGATACTGTATCCACCAGAAAAATCGTTACCGAAGGTAAGTAACTTGTTCTTTTTAGCAACATTGTTAGACTATATGAGTGACCATAATGTTTGTGCAATATTTTTTAGGTGTTTTTTTCGGAAATGTATGTCACGTATAATATTGGGGTTTAGTTCAACATATTGTCTGTATTTGTTTTTTAAATAGGAATTTTGGGATTACCGTATTTTCCGGCGTATAAGACGACTTTTTAACCCCGTAAAATGTACTGGAAAGTCGGGGGTCGTCTTATACGCCGGGTACCAAATTTTATGGTATGTTTTCATGCGCTTTTTCATAGCGAGGACTTCACTCGAAGGTGTCAGACCGCTTCACAATAGGAAATAACAAGAAACAACACACCTTATGTTAAAAAATACAGCCACCGGCACTGGCAACGTCCACACCCAGGCCCCGCGCCATGAACTGTGCAAGTATCGAAAGCGAGCGTTTTTTTTCATAGCGAGGACTTCACTCGAAGGTGTCAGACCGCTTCACAATAGGAAATACGTAACAAGAAACAACACACCTTATGTTAAAAAATACAGCCACCGGCACTGGCAACGTCCACACCCAGGCCCCGCGCCATGAACTGTGCAAGTATCGAAAGCGAGCGGTTTTTTCATAGCGAGGACTTCACTCGAAGGTGTCAAACCGCTTCCTAAGCGAGCAAATGGTGCCATGAGTCTTACCTCGACTGCCGCTGCCGCTGTACACGCGACTCCAACCGCTTGCACATCCCCAGGCAGACGAGGCAGCAGGACGTCCGAAATATATGGTAACGGGCAGCCAGCGCCGAAGATGGCAGCGCCCGGTGTGTTGACACGTTTGGCATGCGCTCCTCTCTCCTTGACATGGGCGTGGGCATAGAAAGGGGACTGTAGAATGTTCCCGAATGTTCCCGAAGGCAGTAGAGCACTTGCCGTGATTGGCTGGTTGTTGCGAAGAGGAAAGGCAGTCTGGTGAGCAGATACCGTATTTGCCGTACCGTACATGTGGTGGTGAAGACAGTACAGCACAGCACCAGTCTCTGCACCTGTTCATACTGTACAGCACCAGTACATCCAGTGCAAATGGCTGACAGTCAAGAACCCGGCAAGGCTCCGGCAGCACATCTAGTGCAAATGGCAGACAGTGAAGAACCCGGCAAGGCTCCAGCAGTACATCCAGTGCAAATGGCTGGCAGTCAAGAACCCAGCAAGGCTCCAGCAGTGGCAAGAAGAAGGAAATATGAAGCCAGTTACAAACTTAAAGTTGTGGATTTTGCCACGGAACATAATAACTGTGCTGCTGCAAGACAATATGGAGTGACAGAGAAGATGGTTCGGGCCTGGAGAGCAAATGAGAAAGCATTACGGAGTATGCCAAGGGGTAAGTGTGCATTAAGAAGAGGCACCCCACATTGGCCAGAACTCGAAAAGCATGTAGCAGACATGGTGACCGAGCATCGGCAAAGCGGTTATGTCGTGACCCGAAATAAAATCCGATTGGTTGCACTTCAGTGGGCCAAATCTAACCCAGATCTCAGCAACAGATTTAAGGCCACTGTATCCTGGTGTACCAGATTCTTGGGAAGGCATAATCTGGTATTGCGGCAAAAGACAAAAATTGCCCAAAAATTACCTGCGGATCTTGATGCCAAAATGCATAGCTTCCATCGCTACGTTATTAGGCTGCGCAATGAACATGGCTATGCGCTAAGTAGCATCGGAAATATGGATGAAACTCCAATGAATTTCGATATGATTGCCAACCAAACTGTCCATCAAAAAGGTGAAAAGACAATTTTAATAAAAACAACAGGACATGAGAAGTCCAGTTTCACAGTGGTACTAGCATGCACAGCTGATGGCGCAAAGCTGAGGCCAATGGTTATTTTCAAAAGAAAAACAATGCCGAAACTCAAGTTTCCTGTTGGTTGTTTTGTGCATGTGAATGAGAAAGGATGGATGGATGAAGAAGGGGTAAAGCTATGGCTTGATAATGTATGAAGCAGGCGGCCAGGTGGACTTCTACAAAGACGTAGTCTACGGGTGTGGGATATGTTCAGGGCTCATTTAACTCCAAGCACCAAGCAAAGGCTGGCAAGACTAAAAACAGATGCTGCAGTTATACCTGGAGGATTGACATCATTGGTGCAGCCACTGGATGTGTGCCTAAACAAGCCATTTAAAGATCGCATCCGAGAACAGTGGAATGAGTGGATGGTTAGCGGTGAAAAAACATTCACAAAAGGAGGAAACATGCGTGCTCCACAGTTGGATGTTTTGTGCACCTTTGTTATAAAGGCCTGGAACGACATTGATGCAGAAACTGTAATAAAGTCTTTCAAGAAGTGTGGCATATCAAATTCATTAGATGGTATGGAGGACGACTACTTGTGGCAAGATGAAGAGGATGCCGAAGAAGAGACCACATCATCTGATACGGAATTGGTACCAGATCCATACGATGACTGCCTTACAGATGTACCACAAGATCTCATTGACTTACTTATGAGATCAGATGACGAAGAGGAGGATTTTGAAGGCTTTTAAAGGGAACGTTGTAAATCCTGTAGAAATCGCTTGGATTTATGAAAAGTTATGGAAAGTTTAATCCACTTGCACTGTTTCATGCACTAATTTATGTTTACCGTACCGTACATGTTTCATGACAAACAGGTATATTCAGAAGTGACAGTTTTTCATATGGTTCTAAATAAAAATATTGCAAGTAAAGCAAGATTTTTTATACAACCAATTTGTTTGAGTTCAGTCTTTGAGTTTGTAAAATAAACGCTTAGGTAACACTGTCCACTGATAAAGCCTTACTGCTCACCCACAGGGAGGAGGATTAGAATCACTAATACGGTAAGTTCAAAATACATTCGGAATGGCTATGCAGGACTGCGTTGGACTGCGCTGGAAGTGGGGGTCGTCTTATACGGCGAGTATAGCACAAAACCTAAATTTTATCAAGCAAAGTAGGGGGTCGTCTTATACGCCGGGCCGTCTTATACGCCGGAAAATACGGTACCACATATACGAGAAAGACAAATATTTTTAATGTCCTCATGAAGGTGGCGTTCTAATAATTCATCGCCACCAATACGAGTCGACGCCTCGTTTGGTATAAGGTTGCATTCAGGGAACGGTCTCATGTCCAATAACATTACAATATAATGGACTGATGAAATTATTACTATTCATTGATTCCAGTTGAAGCAACTCTGTCTGATGGTTGAATGTCTTGCACTTATTTCTGTCTCTGAAAGCTTTTTATCTGGTTATTTTTTACTTTGATGTATTGTATAAACTACAGCTTTTTAATTTATTCTGTTTTTAATTGCATCACACGAAAAATAGTAATAAATGAATGTTTTTTAACATAGAATTCTGAGTTCCTTGCCCCCTATGGGCACTACAGTTGTTTGGGTTTTCTAAGTATTATATATGTAAGTTTTGGAAATTATTTGGCTGATGAGTATGGGTGCTTGAGTATCTTGTGCTGATTTCTGATTTATACTAATCCAAAGAGAGTCCTTTTTAACCTTACCAGTGGTACCCTGTCTCTTGGCGAGTGGGGTTGCTCCCTCTTTTTACATGCATCATAGAACAGCCTCAGAGAATAGGCTCCAAAATCTGCAGAGGGGCCCGGTTCATGCATGGGAACCCTCTCACACAAAACCAAGCACTCTGCCTTCAGGATTGATAAGGCCAGACATAGGAGTGACTGATTGGTTTATATGTGTCAGTGATTTAAGGTAGATATAGGTAACCTATATCTTAGTAAGGGATGCACGCACTACCTTACTCAGGCTGCAGTAGCAGTCCTGTGGTGTCATTTTGGAAGGCTTCCCAGGGTGTGGCATAAAATATGCTTCAACCCCTGGAAGACCTCTGGGGTACCTATGCCCTTGATACCTATGGTACCATATACTAGGGACTAACAAGGGCACCTCAGTAACCAAACTGGAGTGTACCTAAAGTACATGCAATTATTTTAGAAAGGAAGCAGCAAGGCTGGGGTCCTGGATAGCAGGGCCCCTGCCAGACTAAAGTCGAAAAACAGTGAACACCAGCAAACAGTTGCGGTAACCATAGTAAGCAGATCCTACTCTCCTACACACCCACCCCCCAAATGCAGGGACATTAAACTAACCTTGACAAGTAGAGTTTTCATGTACAAAGTGGAAATATCTGGAGAGTCCATCTGCATTGGCATGGTTACGCCCAGGTCTGTGTTCCACTGTATAGTCCATCCCATGTAGGGAAATGGACCACCTCAAAAGTTTGGGGTTTTCGCCCTTCATCTGTTTTAGCCATAAGAGGGGCTTATGGTCAGTCTGAACAGTGAAGTGAGTGCCGAACAAGTATGGCCTCAGCTTCGTCAGTGCCCAAACCATAGCAAAGGCCTCCCTCTCAATAGCTGACCACCTTTTCTCTCTAGGGGTCAGCCTTCTGCTAATAAAAGCTACTAGCTGGTCCTGACCATCATTCAATTGTGACATCACAGCCTCTACCCCCAACTCAGATGCATATGTTTGGACAATTAATTATTTGGAGTAGTTAGGACTTTGCAGAATTGGTACAGTACACATGGCCTTTTGACAGCTGACTGTCCAATGAACTTTCTTAGGCATTCTTTTCGAAGTTAAGTCATTCAGGGGTTTCACAATGGAACCATACCCCTTTACAAATCTTCTGTAGTACCCAGCCAGGCCCAAGAAAGCTCTGACCTGAGTTTGAGTAGTTGGAGCAACCCAGTCCATGATGGTCTGGATTTTGCTCTGTAATGCTTGAACCTGGCCGGTGGCCCAGGTACACAACCTGACTCTGCCCTATCTGGCACTTCGTACACTTGTTAGTTAGGCCTACTTTCTGCAGGGCCTCAAAAACATTTCTGAGGTGGACCAGGTGATTCTCCCAGGTGGAGCTAAAGACAGCAATACCATCTAGATATGCTGCACTAGAGTCTTCCAGGCCTTTTTGGACTTTGTTCACCAATCTTTGAAAAGTGGCTGGTGCATTCTTCAAACCAAAGGGCATTATAGCAAATTGATAGAGCCCACTAGGGGTAGAAAATACTATCTTTGGCTTTGCATCATCAGCTAACCTGATCTGCCAGTAACCAGCTGTAAGATCAAATGGGCTAAAAAAAAATTGGCTGAGGCAAACATGTCTAAAAGCTCATCTGCTCTTGGGATTGGATGGACATCAGTTCTAGTGACTGCATGTATACCCCTGTAGTCTACACAAAACCTCATCTCTCTCTTACCACCCTGGGGCTGAGATTTAGTTACCAAGATCACTGGACTAGCCCAAGGGCTATCAGAGGGTTCATTAACTCCCAAATCCAACATCTTCTGGACTTCTACCTGATACAGTCCCTGACATGGTCAGGTTGCCTGCACATCTTATTTTTAACAGGCAGACTGTCCCCAGTGTCCACTTCATGAGTGAATCAGGTAGTCTGACTTGGAGTCAGAGAGAACATATGCCTGAACTGATTGAGCACCTGTCTGCAATCAGTTTGCTGCTGGCCAGTGAGGCTGCCTGCCAAGGGGACAACATCTACTGACCCATCATCTGGGTTCCGTGGGAGTAGGTCAGGGAGTGGATCATGCTCTTCCTCCTGTTCCTCATCAGTAGCCATGAGCAAGCCCATGTCTGCCCTGTCAACATATGGTTTCAGTTTGTTGACATGAAGCACCCTATGGGGGCTCCTGGGAGTTCCAAGGTCTACCGAGTAGGTAACCTCTCCCTTCTGTTAAACAGTTGTATGGGGGCCACTCCACTTGTCTTATAGGGCTGGAAGGGCCACAAGTTTCAACACCCAAACTTTCTGTCCTGGATGGTGAACAGTCAGTAAGGCCTTTTGGTCATACCAGGCCTTTTGTAATTCCTTGCTAGCCTCAAGGATTTTAGCTGCCTTTTTCATGTACTCAGCCATCCTGGAGCAGAGACCAAGTATATAGTCCACTATGTCCTGTTTAGGGGGTTTGAGAGGTAACTCCCATCCCTCCTTCACCAGACACAATTGTCCTCTTACAGGATGCCCAAACAGAAGTTCAAAATTGATGTAACCAACCCCCTTCTGAGGAACCTCCCTGTATGCAAATAAAAGGCAGGGTAGTAGGATGTCCCATCTACTCCTAAGCTTTTCTTGATCACACCCTTTAAGGTTTTGTTCAACCTTTCAGCTAAACCATTGCATTGTGGGTGATAGGGTAAGGTGAAATTGTAATTCACTCCACACTCCTTCCACATTGCAGTCAAGTAACTGGATATAAAGTTTGCACCTCTGTCAGAAACTACCTCCTTAGGGAAACCAACTCTTGAGAACACTCCCAAGAGGGCTCTTGCCACCACAGGTACTGTAGTGGTCCTAACAGGAATTGCCTCTGGGTACTTAGTTATGAAAACAACAGTGGTCCCATGCATAATCAAAATTCAGACAGCAATCAATATAGACACAGTGGATACTATATTGGTTTTGGACATGTCCAGCCGGACAGAGGTCTCAATCTTTTTACTTTTTCACAAAAAACCAATAACAATTTCCTTCAACAATTCTTCGTAGTGGGGCACAAGCCTGTACCCTAACACATAGGGATTGGCATGGTGAAGAGTGTCGCAAACAGAAAACACAAGGGAAGCCGGGTGCATAGGTGTTTTTTGGTGTCAGGTTTCGTCGTCGTTTTCAATGGCGATCTGCTGCAAAGTGCTTCTGGCGTCCAAGTGGAAAGTGTCCGGTGTGATCCAAGCCTGGATCGAAGATGTGAAGAATCTGAAAGCAGAGGGGACCGAGTCTGGGTCACTTGCCAGTGACCAGGAAGGCGATGGAAGGATGCCCACCAATGTCTAGTGATTTCAGGTGAAGAAGGTGAAGCTTGACTCTTCAGTCATAAGAACTAGGAGGCATCGACGACGACCAGGTTCTGGATTCAAGCTGTCCCACGAAGGATGTCGAATGCTGCAGTGTCAGTTTCCGGATTGGACCCAACAAGCCTTGGCAACAGGAACCCACGCAGAAAGCAGAGATTGGCTTTCGAGCAGACCAGCAAGGTCTGAGGGACTCACCACGCGGTGGGGAGTCAGGGCAATCCTGGAGCAACCAGGGAAGCCCAAGGAAAAGTAGAGTTACCTTCCGGGAGGACCCACCAGTCGACGGATCAGGGATCGCGAAGGAGCCTCGAGCAGAAATGTAAGAAGCGGCCTCACGGAACACTCGTGGAGTATAGGCCCACAATCTACGGTGCAGATGGTGCTCGGGCGTGGGCTACAAGTAACCCAGTGCGCAACTTCGGGAAGTCGATGCACTAGCAAATATGCACGGTGTCCAGGGGTTCCGGTTCCACGTCACTTGTGAGGGCTGCGGGTCTCAGCTTTGCTGGAGACTCGTGTCGGCCTCGGAGAAGTCTGGAAATCCTCTTCCTGTGTCGCAGATACTGTTGCCAGGAGTCCCTTACATATACTAAGAAAAGGGGTTGGACATACTCTGGGGCCACCTATGAGAGGGTTTGGCAAGTGGGGTGGCTACACCCATTTCCTTTGTCCAGTTTTGCGCCAGAGATGGGGCTGGTAGCCCCTGCAACCAGTTTGTACTGGGCTATCCACAGGGACACCAAATGTGCTCCCAGTGTGACTTCAAAGCACTCTCAGTGTGCACCCACCCAGCCCCAATACACAAAAGCCTGGCTGGGAGGTGGTTACACCTCCCGGTGACGGGAAACCTATTGTCCAGGCCTCCCCGGCTAGAGTTTCGTCCAGCAGCAGGTGGCTAGACCCGTGTCTGTGGCTGCAGCATCCATTTTGTGATGCCAGGGCTCTTTTAAACTATTACCGGTTAGACCAGTGTGCACATGTTTCTCCCTCTAAAAGGGTAGAATTCTACCCCCCTCCCTGCCCGGACTGGCGCGGGATGGAGTAGGATTCCAAGGTGTTTGACACCAAATATGACAGGTTTCCATGCAGCCATTCCACAGTTAGCATTTACCGCGAGGTTATAATGCACTTAAGAGTACATGGTCTGGCTGCATCCCACAATAGCCTCAGAGAATAGGCTCTGAAAGCTGCAGAGGGGCCCAGCTCATGCAGGGGCACCCTCTCACACAAAACCAAGCAAGTTTATATGTGTCAGTGATTTAAGGTAGATATACGTAACCTATATCTTAGTAAGGGGTCCAGGCTGCAGTAACAGTCCTGTGGTGTCATTTTGGAAGGCTTCCCAGGGGTGGCATGCTTCACCCCTGGTAGGCCTCTGGGGTACCTATGCTCTAGGTACCTATGGTGCCATATATTAGGGACTTACAAGGGTACCCCAGTAACTGGAGTGTACCTAAAGTACATGCAATCATTTTAGAGAGGAAGCCGCTAGGCTGGGGTCCAAGATAGCAGGGCCCCAGCCAGGCTAAATTCGAAAAACATTGAAACGCCAGAAAAAAGTGTGGGTAACCATAATAAGCAGATCCTACTCTCCTACTAATAATGATCTCACATACCAAAGACAGGGAATTTTACAAGTATTGTCTCGGTTTATACAGTTTTTAATTATGACTAAGGTCAGGTTCATTGTGTCCCTGCACCAGATCGAGGGCCAAAGGAGTACCGGGGCAATCTTAATGTTGTCGATCAGGGACGCGATTTCCAATTCATGATGGTAGTTATAATTTCAATATGAAATATGGGCGGCATACAGCTTCTTATAAAATATGTCCTCCAAGGATTGGAGTTGGGTTGCAGTAGCCTTCCCCATACCCCTGCCCAGTAAGTTGCTGCTGTTACGATCTTCGCTTTGTTTCAATAATGGTTTAGACCCTTTCCCTCTCTGGGATGTCGGAACTGGTTCTTTTGCCTCTATTTATAGCACTGGCTGGGCTTCTAGGCGCAGGAGATGTAGTTGCTCTGTCGCCTGTAAGCGAGGTGGAGTGGATGGTGGAAGTTTAATAAACTCCAATGTATGGCCAAACTGAACGATGTCGAGCACTGATTGATCCAATGTTATCTTTCTCCAGTTTTGGATGTGCAAAGCAATTCTTCCCCCCACAGGCGCTTGGTTGTGGGAAGGAATAGTAGCCAAAGCATTACAGTTGTTATTGTCGATGTGTGGAATCCTTCCCCTGTCATCGTCCTCTTCCTCAAGGACCCGACTTGGAATAGGCAGCAGACTAAGAGTGCCACTGAGTGTCTTGCGGTTGATAAGACTGTGTAGATGAGGTGTATGAGGGATACCTGTACAGTAGATATCGACCTCTATATAAGGGCAGACCTCCTCCCCGAACTCTTCAAAAAGGAACCTGGACTGGACTGGAGCGTCCCCAATGACTTTGCAGTTTCAGTGTCCTTCTTTATGTCCTGGAGAGCCTCATTGATGTATTTGCCAAAAAGGGCCTCTCCATCAAAGGGAAGATCCAATATTGTATTCTTAACTTCCGGCTGTAAAGATGTTGCTATGAGCCAACCTTGTCGGCATAAGACTGCTGATCCTGCCAGAGATCAAAAGGCCGTCATAGTGCTGTCCATCACACAGTCAATGACCTCTGAAAAAGCCCTCTCACCCTCCTGGAGGCTTTTCTTGACGTCTGCTTTACTTCCATTCGGAAGTTGGTCAATATAAGGGGCTAGGTCGCACCATATCTGCTGATCATAACAACCTAAAATTACTAGAGCATTAGCTGCCCTGA
The DNA here is from genome assembly GCF_964263255.1 of Lissotriton vulgaris. Taxonomy (NCBI): domain Eukaryota; kingdom Metazoa; phylum Chordata; class Amphibia; order Caudata; family Salamandridae; genus Lissotriton; species Lissotriton vulgaris. The sequence continues at coordinate 119,340,618 of NC_141687.1, forward strand.
CCATCAGCTCTGGTATCGAAGAGAACCGTTTCCTGCGTTCTCAAGGAGTCTGCCTTCCTTGTCCGGAGCTGTTGTGACTGGAGCAGCCGGAATCATGGATTTACTTTGAGCCGCTTGTGATATTACTGAGTCTGGCTTTGGGTGACCCACCAGGCTAGCCGGACGATCTTCCGGAGCCTTATACTTCTTCTCTAATTTAGGTAGAACCGGAACCACGGTGGCTGGGGTCTTCATAACTTTAAGGCATTCCTCCCATATGTAACCAATAATGGGGATGGCGCGCACTGATTTTCTAAATGGTTCCTTGAAGTCATACAGAACGCACTCAGTTTGTGAAGTTGGCATTGGCAAATAGAATCTTTTGGCTGCTCTTTCCAAAAGATTGTGAAAACCACGGATGTCCTCCGGTGGAGAGTCTATAGGAACTGGTAAGGGTGAAGACAATGTGGGGATTATGTAGTTGCCCCATTTCCTGTGTAGATCTGGACGCTCCCACTCATTCTGGTCATCATCTGAGGTGTCTGAATGCTGGTTAGGAGGTGGTGTTGATGGTGGAGCAGTGGCCGTCAGTAACATTGTTACTGCCTGAGGAGTGGAAGGCACTGAATGATGGTAAGGAGGCACCATGGTCTGTCCCCAAGGAGTAGGAGGTGCTGATTTTTTTTCTTATATTCCAATCAACTGTAGATCAGAAAGTAGAGAGGACGGCATACAGACCATCTCTTCTTGATACTGCTGATGGCAGTCCTTAGGAGGCATGTAATAGTGTTCCTCTACATAGCCTTCCTCGAAATCATCTTCCTGGCATTTAACCTGCAACCAAAGGGGCCATCATCCTCTGAATCCTCTTCCTCCAGGAGATGTCAAGGAATGTGAGGGGTCAAGTTACTAGGTGATGTAATTTCTGGAGTTAAGTGCCTTAAACTCATTTACTCCGTAGGAATTTTCTCCCTCGTCGGGGGAGCCACTGTTGCGGTCGACAGGGTAAACGGTAAACTATACACAGTTAACAGAGCCGCAGTCGACATTGTTGCCATCATCACCGCCGTAGCTGTAACGGTCGACGAGAAAGGTGTCGACGGAACCATATGCACCGATGCCTGTAGTGCCCTAGAGGATAATCCCGTTGTCGCTGCCATCGTTAGAGGAGGTATCGACAATGACTGACCCTTAGCAGTGGAGACCTGGAAAACCTTGCATTGCATCGACGATGAAGAGGATTTCTTTGTCAATGGTGTTGTCTATGACTATGATTTTGTCTACGGTTTCTACTCAGAAGGGACAGAAGGTGGTTTCTTGAGGTTTTCCTGCCCTCAGGAGGGCCCGAAGGCGGCACAGAGCTTGCCTTTTTCACCCTGCTGTCCCCTGACAGATGTCCTTCCTCTCCTTTTCACCTTGGTGAGGAGACTTTGTAGGACTAAGCCTGTTGAGGCTTTCTGAGGACGGTCCGCAGATAAATGAGACGTAGATCTTACCCTCTTGTGAGACCCTCTGGAAGATGAAGATGACGAGGCCTCAACACTCTCCTCACTAGAAATAGGCTCTTTTCTGGATTTCAGCCTCCGGAGCCAAATGACAAGACGTCCCTCACGATCCCTCAGAGTCATGGTGGAGAAGAACAATAGTTACTAACCTGTAATCTGTGGTTCTCCAGTATTGGTGTCTTTCATAGATTCACATGCCTGAATCATTCCCAGTCGTCGGAGTGGGAGTCCCACAGTATATGAAAAAGCAATAATATGCCTGTAATAACCAAAAAACCTTGGTAATAACCAACCAGGAAGTAAAGTAGCCCTCAGCTACAGGAGCAAAAGCTCCCACACTCCTGACTATCCTAGTCATTTTGTATAGGCCAAACTGCAGTCAATCAGGCGACAGCACCCACCAGAATATTCTCCCCAGAGGCTCAGGCTCTCAGATTTTCTCGCACAGGAGTGAAACCAACATAATTGCCTGAGGGAGCCTCTGAGGGGAGGTGGGCGGATGCATGTGAATCTATGAAAGGCACCAATACTGGAGAACCACAGATTACAGGTAAGTAACTATTGTTCTTCTCCAGTATTGGGGTGTCTTTCATTGATTCACATGCCTGAATCAGAGTAGCTAGCAGTACAAGAAAAAACATTATGCTGGTAAGACGCTTACAGTATACAGCAGATATGCATGAGCGGTAATACCAATAACATGTTAGAAGCGTCTAAACAAGAGCATAGAGGAGGAGGGAGAACAGAGGCTCAACTTATTTGAAAAGATTGCGTAGAACTGCTCTTCCCACTGAAGTATCTGCATCACTTGCTGAATGCAGGCAGTAGTGTCTTGTAAAAGTGTGCCTGCTGGACCACGTTGCAGCTCTGCAGATTTGTAGCAGGGGCACACCAGCGAATAGAGCGGTGGAAGAGGACACCGCTCTTGTAGAATGCACTCTTGGTACAGTCTGCAAGGGTCTTCCTGCCTGTTGATGACATAACCCATCTGGCTATAGTCTGCTTGGAAACCGCGCAGCCTTGGCGCAATCTTCCATATGCCACAAACAATTGGTCTGTCTTGCGAACAGTTGCCGTTCTTTGAAGATAGAACCGGAGACATCTCCTGATGTCTAATGAGTGTAAAGCTCTTTCAGCCGGTGATTGTGGATTTGGAAAAAATGTCTTGAAGATCACTGGCTCATTTAAGTGAAAGTCCGAGGGTACCTTGGGCATGTACCTAGGATTGGTACGTAGCACCACAGAGTCTGATGTAAATTGTAAGAAAGGCGATTTTGAAGTGAATGCTTGGATGTCACTAACCCTTCTAGCTGATGTTAAAGCCAATAGCAAAGAGACCTTCCAAGTAAGGAACTTGAGATCAACCTTATGAATGGGTTCAAAGGGGTGACGCATGAGTTGAGCTAGCACCACGTTCAAATGCCAAGATGGAGGTGGTCGTCGAATTGGAGGAAACATCAGAAATAATCCCTTAAAACATTGCTGGATTATTCTTGAAGAAAACAGAGTTTGTTCCGTCCTGATGGAATCTGGAAATGGCTGCTAGGAATACCTTTGGAATATGTGATCCAGGGTTGGTTGATGTAGCTCCCATTCGTGATTGCCTGCAGCAGACCTGCTGAGGGAATCCGCCAGTACATTGGCAACCCCTGGGACATGGATCGCCGACAGATTGATGTTGTGATCCAGGGCCCAATTCCAAATCTCCTGTGCCTAATGGGATAATCGGGCCGACCTTGTGCCTCCCTGTTTGTTTAGGTAGTGCATGCTGGTTGTGTTGTCCGTTCGAATTAGAACCGTAGAGTCCTCTAATATTGCTTAAAAGGATTTCAGGGCGAGAAAAATGGCTCGCAACTCTAAGAGGTTTATGTGCCATTTTCTTTGCTGTATGTTCCATTTGCCACTGATTGTCATTCCTTGAAGGTGGGCGCCCCAGCCTTCCAGAGAAGCATCTGTGGTCACAATGAATCTGGGTACTTCTGTTAGGAATGCATATCCCGTCTCTAGGTTGCACTTCTGCATCCACCATTGAAAGGAGTTCCTCATTCGAGCAGTTATGTTGATCACGTCCTCGAATGATCCTGTTTCCTGTATCCACTGAAGACTGAGTTCCTCTTGTAAGGGCCTCATTCTTAGGCGGCAGTTGGGGGTGAGCGGAATACAGGACGAGATCATCCCCATTAAAGACTTGAATTTGCGAACAGAAACGTACTTTCTTGTTCGCAATGCAGATGCCATCTTGTGAATCTTCAACTGCCTTTCTTTTGATATGAAGACCTGGGTGAGCTTTGTGTCCAGCGTCGCTCCCAAGAAAGATTTTCTCTGTGATGGAATTAGATGAGACTTTTCGAAATTTACTGAGAAACCTAGATTCTGAAGTAGCGACAGACATCTCTGAATGTGAGTTTTTGCTGTGAGGAAAGAACTGGCCTTTATAAGGCAGTCGTCCAAATATGGATAAATCTGAATCCCTTCCAATCTCAAGTGAGCTGCCACCGGAGCTAGCATCTTTGTAAAGACTCTGGAGGCTGATCGTAGTCCAAAGGGGAGGACTTTGAACTGAAAGTCCCTGCCAGCCACTCTGAACCGCAAGAACGTCCGGTGTCTGGGAAAAATGGGCACATGGAAGTATGCGTCCTGAAGGTCGAGTGTTGCCATGTGATCACCTTCTGAAAGAAACTGGAGGATTTCTTGAAGCGCCAACATTCTGACGGACAATTTTTTGAGGTATTAGTTGAGGACACGCAGGTCGAGGATGGGACGCCATTCCCCCGACTTCTTGCGAATTAGGAAAAATCTTGAATAAAATCATTTTCCTCTTTGATGTTGAGGTACCCTCTCGATTGCTCCTTTTCGAATATATTTGGGGAAACAGCTCCTTGAGATAACTGGTGGTGGACCCTTTGGGGGAGAATTTGGAGGGGCTTTGACGAATTCCAGAATGTGACCTCTGGATACCACATCCAGGACCCATCTGTCCGTGGTAATCTTGGACCAATTTGAGTAATGTAGGGATATTCTTCCTTCAATTTGCTTCAGGTTGGGTGAAAGTGGTGGCAGGATATTTGTCTCACTTGCTTTTGTTGTTGTTGTCCCTTCCTCGATAAGAGGTTTTTCCTCTTGATTGAGAGTAGTTGTTCCTCCCTTGACCATACGTTTGTTGTCGGTATGGTTGGTATCTTTAGTTACTCTGTGAGTTGTTATAGGAACGCTGCTGTGAGTAACCTCCTCTGCTAGAGAAATTGCCTCTTCCTCTTGCTCCACGAAAGGAAGATCTACGAAACTGAAGAGACCCCAGGGACCTGCAGTCTCTGTATCCTTCTTTATGGCTTGTAAAGCCTCATCCACATGTTGTCCAAAAAGGAACTCCCCATCGTAAGCCATTTCCATTATCTTAGACTTGACTTCCAGGCGAAAGGATGTAGATTTCAACCATCCCTGTCTTCTCAAAACAGCTGCGCCCGCTAGCTGTCTGAATCCTGTGGCAGCTACGTCCACTGAAGCATCAATTATTTCTGATGACACACATTCTCCCTCTTGCAAAATCTTCTTGGCTTCAGACCTATCCGGCTCTGAAAGCTTTTCAAAGTACGATGATATGTCCGACCACATTTGTCTGTCATACCTCCCAAGTATTGCAAGGGAGTTCGCAACACAGACAGTAGTTTCCGCAATAGTGGAGACCTTTTTTCCTATTGTGTCGAGACGCCTTCCTTCCCTATCCGGGGGAGCAGTGACTTGTGTAGACGGATTTTTGGCTCTCCTCTGAGCCGCCTGGGCGACCACAGAATCCGTTTTTGCTTGTGCAATAAGGCATGCCGGTGAACTGTTAGGCGCCCTATACTTTTTATCTACCCGAGGTAGAGAATTTGGCGTAGCCATTACGTTAAGGTCTTCCTTCCAGATAAAATCAATTATAGGAATGGACCAACTTTGTTTTTGCGATAAGTCCTTGAAATCATACAAAAAACACTCATTCTGCTTAGCTTCCATCGTGATGAGGAACCTCTTTGTTGCCCTTCCCATGATTTGATGGAAGGTTGCGATGTCCACCGGAGGAGATTCCGCCGTAGGTTGGCTAACTGGAGATGGAGTTTGTGCCTGATACTCATCCCACTCCCACGATACCGACTTGTCGTCTACCTCGCCTTCTTCTCGTTCCTCCTCTTCCGAAGAGTCATCATCCTGCACCTGATGAGAAGGCCCTGGTGAAGACGCTACTGCAGGCCGTATCTCCGTAGTTTGTTGCGGAGAAGCTGGCCCTTGAGACCCTAGCATTGCCGTAGGTGCTCTTGGTACCGGCGTAGAGAAGCGAGAATCACCTGATTCTGATGGTGGAAAACGACGATAATAATCGCTTAGCATATATTGAACATTATGCAACAGGTCTAAAGGCATTTGCGTGGTAGGCACAGACACAGGAGCCCGACCAGAGGGCTCAAGGAATTGGTCCTCCTCATCTTGTTCTTCCTCCTGAAATTTGATTAGCAGCTCAGATGGGCTTCTGGCTGCGCGGAAAGTATCATCCTCATAAGATGCCTCTTCCTCGGAATCTAGCAATTTTTCTGGTAGTTTCAATGGAGACAGAGTTGTCAGAGATGATTCACACTTTTCCAAGAATGAAGCTGTGGTCGACGGTGAAGGCAGAAGTATTGGCTTGGATGACCAAACTTGCAGTTCAGTACAGGTTGACAGTGGGGGCGTCGACGGTACCACCGTCTACGGTGAAAAACCTGTATCCGATTGAGAAACCAGAATCTTCGTCGACAGTATGGCCGTCGACGGTAACATTGTCGTCGACAATGACGTCGTCGACGGAGGTGTCTTTTTCTTCTATGAGGAGGCCGTCGACGGGAGTATCTTCTTCGTCGACGAGGATGTCGACGGTACCTACGTCGACGAGGTCGTCGGCGGTGTCTTCGTCGACGAGGTCGACAGCGGTAACTTCGTCGACGGGGATGTCGTCGACGGTAGGGCTAACTTCGTCGACGGCAAGATGTTCGTCAACGATCGAGTCGACGACTTAGCAACCGTCAACGGTACCTTCAAGATTCTCGTCGACGTGGGACGTCGACGGTAGATGGCACTATCCTCGACGACGCGATAGGTCGGACTTGGACGTGGACAAGCGTCGACGGTGAGGAGGCTGTAGACATCACCATAGCTGGTTTTGGTAAGGAGAAAGTCACCATAGATGTTGAAAAGGTGGCCACATGAGGAGATGGCGATGGGGAAGCTGTATTTGACACTGAAGTGGTCAAAGGAACAGCCTGAGGTGAAATCTTTTGAGAAGCTGTCTTGGATGTTGTAGATTTCCCAGCTTTCCTTGAGGGCGTACAAGGATCAGTTTTTACAGGTGGAAAAACCTTCTTTGAAGTGGAAGGCATGCCAGAATCCTGAGAGGATTGGGCTTTCTTCAACACCTTCGCCCCAGGAGAAGCTACCTCAACATCAGCTTTCCTCTTCCTAGAGGATACAGAAGACCCCGAGGCGATGCTCCCTACCTCAGAAACGGGGTTATCCTTGTCCTTTATCCTCTGGAGCCACAGGAGAAGACGACCCTCTCTGTCCCTGAGGGTTTTCTGAGGAAAGGTTCTGCAGATTTTACATTCCTTTGCCTCATGATCAGGATACAAACAATATATACATTTTTGTGAGGATCCTCCTTGAACAGCCTTAGCTTTCCACAGGAATCACAAGCCCTAAAAAGGGATTTTGAAGTAGACATCTTTAGAAGGTAAAAAACCAACCAAAGTAAGAAGAAACTGAGCAGAGCTCAGGGAGACTCCCTTCACACGACATGCGGTAGAAAATCTGAGAGCCTGAGCCTCTGGGGAGAACATTCTGGTGGGTGCTGTCGTCTGATTGGCTGCAGTTTGGTCTATACAAAATGAATAGGATAGTCATGAGTGTGGGAGCTTTTGCTCCTGTAGCTGACGGCTACTTTACTTCCTGGTTGGTTATTACCAAGGTTTTTTGGTTATTACAGGCATTTTATTGCTTTTTTATATACCGTGGGACTCCCACTCCGACGACGGGGAATGATTCAGGCATGTGAATCTATGAAAGACACCCCATTACTGGAGAAGGTGCGACATACCTTACAATCCTTGGCTTTGCGGTCAGGATACAGGCCGTAGAAACAGTCCTTATGAAGGTCATCCATAAGTAAAGAAGATAAACTAAGCTCAATAAGTATAAATCTGAAAAAGAGGTTTAGTAAAAATCTTGCAAGATAGTAATTAAGGAAAATCTGAGCAAAGCTCAGTGGAGACTCCCTAGCACAATGTACAGTAGAAAATCTGAAGGTCTGACATTCTCGCAGGAAGGTTATAGAAGGTGGGGTTGGTTAAGAACTTCTTTTGGTCTCTTTTACAAAAGGAGAGGGATATGTTACAAAACTGAAATTGGCCTTGCCCTATTTTTTCTAGTCTTTTACTAGCTTTGCATTGCTGCTTTGATATACTGGGGACTCCCATCTCGACGACTGGGAATGAGTCAGGCATGTGAATCTATAAAAGTTCCAATACTGGAGTAACCACGACTGATAGAGGGAGGAGGGCATGGGACTGGGAACCACCAGAGAAACACTTGAGCCCCAAGCCACAGAGGGAGCTGTGCAATTGTTTGTGAATGTCGTATTCTTCCTTTCTGTTGGTAAGAGGTACATTTAAAAGACCTCTTTTTTAATAAAAGTGAGTATTTGGCTAGACAATGATTTATTGCTTCTGCTGCTACCTGCGTGTCGAGTTGTGACCAAGCGTTCACTATCCTGTATCCACCTTCCTCCCAAGGGCGCCTTGGAGTGCTTAGACCACGCTTAGAAAACGCATACCCTGAGAGTCAATTGCATAACAGGTACTGGTCCAGTTACTCAGAGACCACAGTCCATATATTTATTTCTGGATTCCCCAGACCTGCAGAAATCATTCTAAAGGTTATTATACAAGGATCCCATGATCTAGAATTTAATGTTCAAAGCACAAGCATTTCTTATAATTGACCCTATGTTTACATAGGAAAAATATGAAAAGTACCACATGCTTTATAAATTAGTCAAAAAAGTAAAAAACACCCAACCTTAAGAACACAGTTGCTGTTCACAAGAAGATTCCCTGGTTTAATATCTCGATGCAAAATGCCAGCTGAATGCAGATATTTGAGGCCTAAAATATTAAAAGGAAATGGAACAAAAACAGTAACTCATTAACATGTTATGACATAACATAGATCATTTGTTTAAGAACAAAGTATTATTTGAAGAGGTCACAATCATAGAACATTTTGTATTAAATTATCTAAATGACTACTGAGAGATTAATGTCTACCTTCATAAAAGGTCTAGATAGTCTTTGTAGTTTTATTACCCTTATGTACAATTTTCTGGTCAAGTGATCTTTTCAAAGACATTTTAGGGTTCCAGTTTTTGTTTAATCTCAAAATGATTTATTCTGGGCTATGCAAGTGTTGACCGATGGTGTGTCAGTTACAGTTCAAGGTGCATTCACAGTGGGAACATGTTTTCTTACTCCACATTTGTGATGTGCTACAACAAACTTAACTAAGAAGTAGCTCTTCTCCAGGGGTCTCCAACCATTTCTTTTGTAAGAGCTACTTGGTTTCAATGAAAATCGCCTTGAGCCAATTCTATTATTAGTATGGTAGTGTTATAATAGTTGTCACTTCAGACAAGATTACATTAATGGCTACCCTTTGCAAGATTATGACCAGGGATCTCCTTAGTGCATCAGACATGGCCGGCAGCAGCAACGTGAAAAAGGATTTGTCAATTTGGAATGTCTTTTCATGGGTAATACGAACAATAGTTACTTACCTGTAATCTGTTGTTCTCCAGTATTGGTGTCTTTCATAGATTCACATGCCTGAATCATTCCCAGTCATCGGAGTGGGAGTCCCACGGTACATAAAAAAGCAATAATTTGCATATAAGAAACCAAAACCCTTGGTAACAACCAACTAGGAAGTAAAGTAGCCCTAAGCTACAGTGTAAAAACTTCCACACTCATGACTATCCTAGTCATTTTGTATAGACCAAACTGCAGCCAATCAGGCGTCAGCACCCACTAGAATGTTCTCCTCCGAAACTCAGGCTCTCAGATTTTCTCGCACAGGAGTGAAACCAACGTTATAGCCGGAGGAGCCTCTGAGGCGAGGTGGGCGGGTGCATGTGAATCTATGAAAGACACCAATACCGGAGAACCACAGTGCTCAAATGGTTTGCATGCTGTGAGCTTGAAACTTAGTTGTGTCAACTCAGCCTTTTCCCCTTTATTAGTTCAATTTATAATGCATATGGAGAAGCATATAACAGTGTTATAAAATGCGAAACATTATATTTCAACCTTGTTGTGATCATCATTGATTACTGCTGGATATGGTTAATGACGCCTTAACAAGGCAAAGGTGTCACAGTCCCCACCCCTATGAGAAAGCCCCAAAGCAGTATGAAGAGGTGGAACCTCCGTAGAAAAATAAAAGTGATTGGTGGAGTGCTTGAATTAATGCCAACGGCTGGTGATTACTTGGGGCTTCCCTCTAGTGCGTTTTTTGTTCTGCCCACAATACAATTCTAGAGAGAGAATAGAAGCAGGCAAATCAGGCTTGGTCTTGCTGCATTAAAAGAAGTTCAGCCGGAACCACCAGGTCAGGTCCTTTCTAGACAGGAGTACGTATCCATAGATTGCTCTCACTCTGTTGAGAAGGAATGCGAGTTGCTATTCTTGTATGTGGAGGAAGTGACGAGCTGTGATGGAGGAAGGGGCGTGCTAGGACGAGTTGTGAGCGGACAGCCAGCACTTGCACCTGCGCTCCTATCGTGCTCCTACCATGCTACAGGTCCAGTCCGAGGCGGCTGAGTGGGGGCTTGTTCCACTGGAGTCATAGAGGAGCGGACTGAAAGTGAAGCCTGAGCAGCCCGTACTGCTGCTGCTCGTGAGGTGAGAGACAGGTGGTAAGTAGGGTGACTAGACGTCCTCGTTTTCCCAAGACGGTCCCCGTTTTTGGAGAAGTGTCCTCGTGTCCCGACACTTGTCTACAAGTGACTAAAATGTCCCTGTTTTCAAACAGTGTTCCAGTTAAACACAGAAATGTCCCTGTTTTTCATTGGCTGCCCTTCAGCAATTTAGCATTCCGCAGTTTAACTCCCAGGCTTTTCTGTCATGAGCAACTAAGCAACTTTAGTGAGTTGTACTTTATGGGGTGCTGACGCGCAACTATAGAAACGAGCATTGATAAAGCTAGTAAATCTGGCGTTTGCTAGCCTGTGATGTTTTATTGATTTTTGGCAAATATATGCTATAGTCCTTAAAAGTGTAAATGTAATAAAAAGTACTAATGCTGCTGCGTAAAGAAGCGGGGTGCCAATAAAAGACCTCAGATTTGTTGTCTGTAATGCTTCATCTCGGTCTGTGGAGGGAGGTGTCATTGTAGTCCTTTTTCTATGTCTGACAGCTATCAAATAGTCCTACTTTTATGTTGATGGTTACTGCAAACCGTAGTCCTACTTCTATGTCAACTACCTGTCCCCGATTTTTGTTTTGAGAATCTAGTCACCCTAGTGGTGAGGCTAGAGCTGTTGGAAACACCGAAACGCTGCCAGAGGAGAGGTAGTTCAGTCAGGGCCCGACAAATCATAAAAAATGCTCTAGACCTGCAGGTCTAGTAAACTACAAAATCTCCTCGACCTAACTTAAATGAACTTGACCTCAAACTCTGAAAACTGAGCAAATGTGACAAGTTAACAAGATTTAAAAGCATTTTTATTGCTCATTTGCTTTGCGGGTAATAAAGATGCCTTTAAATCTTGCTATTTTGTCACATTTCTTCTGCTTTCAGAGGCAGAGGTCAAGTGTCAGTTTGTATTCCTACTCGCCAGAAAGGGCGAGTAGGACCTAAAAATAGCTGGTCCTTTATCAATCTCACTCGCAAATGCGAGCGGTCGAGTGAATTTGTCGAGCCCTGAGTTCAGTACAGCCCGCAGTTTCACTGCTCACTGACCGTTCTCTCCCCGCGCCACAGCTCCGGCACCCACAGCTTCCAAAAAACAATAACCGGAAGGGATCAGCGGACAACCACGCAGGTGCAGTAGCCTAGGGGGCCTATCTGACACCGACTCAGCTCCCGGTCCAGATTACAGACCACAGAAGCGAGGACAGCGAGAGAGGTTGGCAGGCCAAACAGCTGCAGTGGCAGCGAGGCAGACTGACCATCCGATAACCAACTGAAAAGAGCACCAGAGCGATCATGGTGGCCTTAGAGGGCTGCCATGGACAGAGGGCCCCGGCAAGCCCTACAGTGGCGGCCCACACAGTCCGGGTGCAGCTTGTGGGGGCCGGGAGTGCTCCACACTTCTCGCACAGCTTTGCACCCAGTAGTGCACCCCAGTGCTTTAAAGGGAAAAAATAAGTGCAGGTACTCATCAAATGGAGTTAGAGGTGCGGCTAGTGGGTGGGGCTATGGGTGAGGCTAGAGGTGGGACATGATACAATGGTACTTCTTCCATCTGTTGTGTATTTATTTTGTACTTGCATTGTCCTCGTTAGTAATCTCAAACTTCCCATATGTGCGGATTCCCTCTGCACATTTGACATAACACAGTAATTAATAGCTTTGCTGTTATGACCCACTGAAGTATGTATGCAGCCCAATGCACTTTAAATTATCTTGACCTATTCTGTATGGTCTTTGGCCAGAAATGTGTGCATACTACTCAACACTGATATTTAAACCTACCTTATCAGATAATGACCCTTTGCTGTGATTTAGGCCAGCACTGAGTGATGACCAATGTATTATCTTGTGCCAGTGATATGAGGTTCGGGTTCAGCCCTATCAGACCTTGCCTCTGGAATTTCAGATCTTTGCTTGGTGCCTTGTTCCTCACAGAGAACACAGACCACGAAAAGATCAGGATGAGCTCATGAAGAGTAGCACTTAGTTCATAATGGCATGCATGCGGAAACTTGTGAAACAGAGGCAAGACTTTTAGATTTAAATTATATTTTAACTTTCTCATCCTTTTTCCTTCATTATCAAGAAAGCTAACAAAAAATAAAATTGAAATGTATCTCTCTAATATCAACTCTTAGGTATTCCCAATATGTTGATATGTATGCATTGGGGGTCTGTAATGTAAGTGGTCATGGTCCTTCCACCTATATTTACTACATGAAAGGAGATTGCAATGGAAAACTCTGGCAAAGCAGCTTCAACAAGCACACTCAGACTACTGCTTTACCATTTTTTCTTTAAACCAGGTAAACATAAACAGTATTTGTACAGTCCTGGGCATATTCCCTCCTTTAGCGATATAGTTTTCAAGAGATCCTCCTTTAAAGGGCCTATCCTCATTTCCTCTTATACACAATGGGCATATTAATGCATACTGTTCTATTTATATGGCCTGGTGAGAACAGACAGTGTGAAGGAATCCTAAGAAAGAGTTTGAAAAATTAAAAAAAACGTGAACATTGGTCATCACTGTGGGTTATGCTAGGCCTGCATGGTGTTGTAAGCCAGCATTATGACATCTCAGCACTGTTGGGTAGTGGGTGTTGGTAGTTTAGTATGTTAATTTGGGTCATTTCTGTACACCAGACAAGCACTGTGTCACACTGGGGCTGCAGAGGAGAGGCAGTGATGGGTGGGACCTTTGTTGGATCATGGTTTTTAATTACTATGGAAACCAGTCAATGACAAACATATTTAGGTTCTGAAAGGGGGTTGAAAAAACATCTCAACTATCCCTCTTTATGCCATCTGCCACCCTCTGCTTGAAGCCACTGACCTAGGAATTTCTAGGGTCCTGGTTCTAGATATCCTACGTAACACTTGGAAATATGTTTGAGGCCTCAAATAATCCAGACTGTGGTGTCTTCTGGCACAAAAGGAATCTCAGCTCACAACCCACAAACATGCCTGTTGGACCTAGTATATCCAAGTCTACATAAGGTAGCTTGGCACAGTAGTGGCTACAGCTAAACTCAAGGCGTTGGTTAAGTGCTTACAAGTCTCACTCACAGTAACTCAGTGATGAACCACTAAAATAAAAGACACAACACCAATGTTTGGAAAAATACCGTTACCTTTTATAAAAATAATATGACTCTTTGGATTCAAATTATACAGGGTATGACATCAGATTCTCTCAGAAATAATCATTATACTTTTGTCTTGGAAAAATACATGTCACTCTTCTTTGCTGTGGAAAAATTACAGTAAAACACATCTATTGTCAAAGATTCAGTAATGAGTAAATGAAACTCTTTTGGAATTAAAAGAATCCCATTAGGTTTACACTATGCAGGGTTACTTTACGTTAATACACAATGTCAACAATACTTCACCAATTGAACCTGCCAAATCACTGGTTATTCTAACACTTACAGGGCTATGATCTCTATCCCCTTATCTATTATGTCACAGTTTAGAATTTAAGAGGACCAAAATGGTCAGGGCACCCTGTTTGGCGCTAGATCTGGTAAGGTTTCTTTAACTTTAATCACTAGGGCCCAGCACCTTCCTTCCTCACCCCCACTCTCCTTACTGTCTTAGTGGCAGGTACACCACAGTCCACAGGTCTCTAGATGACACCCGATTCCTGGTTTTCCCCAACCAGCTGCTTGCCTGTTGCTGGCGTGGGGGGGGGCTTGATAAACTTCCTCAGCCCAGGCGCGCTTCCGCTTGACAGCGCTGGGCGAAGGGGCCTTGTTGCAGATCAGCGCGAGGCACTTGCTCGCTAGCAGGGCGCGAGGGGGGGGCTGGACAATCTTCCTCTCCTCAGGCGCGCTTCCGCTTGACAGCGCTGGGGGCCTCGTTGACGTTCAGCGCGTTGCACTAACTTGCTCCGCTGGCGAGGGGCTGTTCTGCCTTCCGCCGGTTCTCCTCCGATCCCTCTGTGCAGCGCTGACTCTCCCACTGAGCGTGCGCGATAAACGGACGCTTCCCGCGGCGTCACCCAGGCCGCCGGAACACAGAGGCTGCTCGCTTCTGAGACACGCCTCCCTCAGGCCTCGCCTCCACCGATCCGCCTCCTCACAGCAAAGGGTTGAACAGCGCGGGCGCGAGGGATTAGTATTCCCGCCCGGCGCTGTGCTTTCTCCGCTTTCCTGCGCAGTCTCTCCCCTCACCTGGCTCCACGGGGACCATGCTTTGGAGCGGCGACTCGCTCCTCCAGGCTGCTAAAGTTCCCCTGACACGCGCCTTCTTCTCAGCGCGACCAAGGACACCGGTCACAACGTGGGGCTCACAACGTGGGGCTCACAGCTCCTCCTCCAGTCTGGTAGGTGAGCGTTGGCAAGGGGAAATTGAATGTTAGGGAAGCCCTCAGCTCAGAGCGACCTGTCAGGATTCGTTGGGGCTCAGTCTAGGAAGAGTCTTCCTTTACACGCAGGTTGCTTTTCTTCTGAATAGTTGATGTATGGGGAGGGATTGGTCAGAGGCTGAAGGGGGAACGTCCCTCTGAAGTGACTGTCTGCCTCCAAGACAAACTAGCTGCTCTCAGTGCGTCCACCTCCTCTCACCACTGCCTCACTCCTCCACTCTTGGGTCAGCACAAAATGGCTGCTGGTCACTGGCCTTATATAGGGTGGCCTGAGACCTGCAGAAGTCTCTAGTTGATTCTAGAAAGTTCCCTAATGTTAGCCTATGGACCTGTCCTCCAGTAGTGTCCGTTATGGCAGTTGGTGGACACCATTTTAGGTTTTCTGGAGGTCCCTAGATTTTCAAGGGGCCTGACTAGGCCTCACAGGTTATGAGGGAAAAATGGCGTCATAGCCAAGGAACACCTAGCCCCCTGACAGCACTGAAAAATCCTGATGGACATATGTAAAAATAAAAATAAAAACTCTGGGAGGCTAAGGGGGACAAAAATAAATAATAATGGTTAGAGTATCCCCAGAAGCAGACAGGTCTAACACGCGTCCCCCCCAGCTGAAAGTGGGGAGAACTACCCAACCCCTTGGGAGTCCTCATCACTAAGGCGGAAATACCTGGATAGACCGTCTGCATTGGCATGGTCCGTCCCAGGTCGGTGTTCCACCCTAAAGTCCATTCCCTGTAGGGAGATGGACCACCTCAGCAACTTGGGATTCTCCCCCTTCATTTGCATCAGCCAACGAAGGGAGCGGTGGTCAGTCTGAACTAGGAAGTGCGAGCCAAACAAGTATGGCCGCAGCTTCTTCAGAGCCCAAACCACCGCAAATGCTTCTCTCTCAATTGTACTCCACCTCCTTTCCCTGGGGAGTAGTCTCCTAGACAGGAAGACCACGGGTTGATCCAAGCCCTCATCATTTAGCTGCGATAACACTGCCCCAATGCCATGTTCTGACGCATCTGTTTGGACGATGAATTCTCTAGCAAAATCAGGGGCCTTGAGAATGGGAGCGGAACACAATGCTTGTTTCAAGGTCATGAAGGCTCGCTGGCAAGCCTCCGTCCAGACTACCCGTCGGGGTTGTTTCTTGGAAGTAAGTTCAGTGAGGGGCGCCACAATGGTGCCATACCCCTTCACGAAGCGACGGTAGTATCCAGTGAGGCCCAGGAAGGCTCGGACCTCTGTTTGAGTCTTGGGGGGCTCCCAGGCGATGATAGCCTCAATCTTTGCCTGGAGGGGCTGCACCGTCCCTCTGCCCACCAAGTGACCTAGGTACACCACCGACCCCTGTCCAATCTGACACTTGCTGGCCTTGACTGTCAAGCCAGCCTGATGCAGGGCATGAAGAACAGCTTGCAGGTGCTGCAAATGGTCCTCCCAGCTGCTACTGAAGACAGCAATGTCGTCCAGGTATGCAGCAGAAAAAGCTTCCATTCCAGAAAGGACCCTGTTCACCAGCCGCTGAAAAGTGGCAGGGGCATTCTTGAGCCCAAAGGGCATCACACGAAATTGGTAGTGTCCCTGAGGTGTAGAGAAGGCTGACCTTTCCTTCGCCTCCTCGGTAAGGGAAATCTGCCAGTACCCTGAAGTTAGGTCAAAGGTACTTAAGTATTGAGCAGCTCCCAGCCGGTCAATAAGCTCATCCGCCCGTGGGATGGGATGTGCATCAGTTTTGGTTACTGAATTCAAGCCTCGGTAGTCCACACAGAATCTCAATTCAGGTGTGGTGCCTGGTGGGGCAGCTTTTGGTACCAAAACCACCGGGCTAGACCAAGGGCTACCAGAAGGTTCAATCACTCCTAGCTCCAGCATCTTGGCGACTTCACTTTTGATGCTGGCCTTCACCTTGTCCGACAGCCGGTAGATTTTAGACTTCACAGGTGGGCTGTCTCCTGTGTCCACGTCATGGGTACACAGGTGGGTCCTACCTGGGACAAGGGAGAACAGAGAAGAAAATTGCTCCAGGATCTGGCGGCAATCACTCTGCTGTTCAGGAGTCAGGGATGGCGAGAGAATTACTCCCTCCACCGACCCATCCTTTTCTTGGGACGAGAGAAGATCAGGGAGAGGTTCACTTTCTTCTTCCTCTGCTCCATCGGTTACCATCATTAAGACAACCTCGGGCCTCTCATGATGTGGCTTGAGGCGATTGGCATGCAGCACCCTGTGGGGCTGCCTCGTGGTCTTAAGATCCACCAGATAGGTGGACTTCCCCTTTTTCTCCAAAACCTCAAAGGGGCCTGTCCAACGGTCCTGGAGGGCGTTAAGCTCTCCAGGTTCCATTACCCACACTTTCTGTCCAGGCTCCAGTTCCACTGGGTGAGCGTTGTGGTCATACCACTCTTTCATAACTGCTTGGCTGGCCTCCAAGTTGTCGGAAGCTTGCTTCCACAACTTAGCCATTTGGCTCCGGAAGGCCAGCATGTAGCTCACCACATCCTGGGGAAGCTTCCTGGGAGTCCGTTCCCATCCGTCTTTCACCAGGCTGAGAGGTCCCCGTACAGGGTGCCCGTACAAAAGTTCGAAGGGGCTGAAGCCCACTCCCTTCTGTGGCACTTCCCTGTAGGAAAACAAGAGACAGGGTAGGAGGACGTCCCATTTCCTCCGCAGGCTCTCAGGTAGACTCCGTATCATACCTTTCAAGGTTTTGTTAAACCTTTCCACAAGACCATTGGTTTGTGGGTGATAAGGAGTGGTAAAACGATAGGTAACACCGCACTCCTTCCACATAGCCCGCATGTACGCTGAAAGGAAGTTAGTCCCCCTGTCGGACACAACCTCCTTGGGGAAACCCACTCGGGTGAAGATCCCCATCAGGGCCCTTGCCACTGCAGGTGCAGTGATGGTCCTCAGAGGTATTGCCTCTGGGTACCGTGTGGCATGATCCACCAAAACCAGTATGAACCGGTGACCAGCTGAAGTTGGTGGATCCAATGGCCCTACAATGTCGATGCCCACCCTCTCAAAGGGGGTGCTAACGACAGGTAGTGGTTCCAGGGGAGCTTTTAGCTTCACCCCTGTTTTCCCACTGGCTTGGCAAGACACACACGTCCGACAATATGTGTCAGACGCCACTCTCATTCGAGGCCAGTAGAAGTGGGGGACAAGCCGGGCAAAGGTCTTGTCCTGTCCTAGGTGTCCTGCCAATGGTATCTCATGAGCCAGTTCCAGTAGAAAGGCTCTAAAGCATTGAGGGACTACCAAGGCCCTGGATGAACCATGGCCAGGTGCCTTGGGCTCACTGTAGAGGAGCCCATCCTCCCAGTAAATCCGGTAGCTCCCTACAATGTTTCCTGCTGCCTGGGCTTTGGCCTGTTGCCGCAGCCCCTCGAGAGTAGGACACTCTTTCTGAGCTTCGCAGAACTCTTCCCTGGAAGGACCTCCCTCCACATGCCATTCAGTAGGGATGGGTAGGTTTTCCAGGGAAGCAACATTCTCCCCTGTGGACTCCAGATCCACCTCCGCAGGTGGCCCATCTGTCTCACAAGGTGGAGATGTCGGGCAGGGTCCTCCGGCCTCCTGTCCTTCTCCTCTCTGGCAGCCGGCTGGGCCATTGTTCCAGGCTCCAGCGTAAGTGAACTCCCCCTTCGGGCCGTCGCGGACCTTGTGCTGACACAAGTCCAGTCAGGGGGTCCCAGCATCTCAGAGTGAGTCTGGTACTCCACCCTCCTCCAAGCATTGTGCTCCATATCATTCCCTAACAGGCAGTCAACAGGCACGGCAGGGCTTACGGCAACTCGAAGTGGACCTGCAACCCCTCCCCACTCAAAGGGAACCTCAGCCACAGGGTAGTGGCCCAATCTGCCGTCAGCCATTACGGCGGGATGGAGTACATCTGGGATGACCTGCTCTGGAGACACCAGCTGACTCCTTACCATAGTCATGCTGGCTCCTGTGTCTCTCAGAGCCTCCCCTCTACGGCCATTGATGGTGACTCACTGCTCATACTTAGTAGTATTAGAGGGCAGTTGGGTCTTTGGAACCATCTCCTTATCTCCCAGGGACACTAAAGTGACACCCGCCCGCTCCCCTCCATTAACCAAAGGCATCTCCTCCCCGAGCACTACACTAGTTATTCCCGGGGTTTTTCCTCCAGTGGGAGGGGGTGGTCTTTTTGGGCATCTCACATCTCCCTTATAGTGTCCCACACCACCACACTCAAAACAATGAACAACCCTTGGCTGCTGGCTTTGGCCAGGGGTAGGGTTGCGAGGGGGGTTACTCTTAGGGATGAATCCTCTGCGCCTTCCTTGCGAAGTATTTTGTGGCCCTTTTGAGAACTCCCTCTTATTTTCCCCTCCCTCTTTCTTCTGGGGGCGCCCTGTCCATGCTTCTGGGAATCCCCTCCAGTCCCCTTAGTCGACACCCGGGTACTAACCCAGATGTCCGCCTCCTCAGCAAGCTTCCTGGGGCTGGTCAGCTTGCTGTCCACCAGATGCTGTCATAGTTCGGGAAGACATTTCTCGAGTAGGTGTTCCTTGAGTATGAGATCATATAGTCCCTCATAGTCCCCTACCTCGCTGCCTCTCACCCAACCCTCCAGGGCCTTCCTGGAGTAATCCAAAAAGTCTACCCAGTTCTGCGTGCCTAGTTTGTGGCTGCCCCGGAACTTTTGTCTATACTTCTCAGGGGTCAACCCAAACTTTCTTAGCAGCGCTGTCTTCATAGCCGGGTAGTAGGTCTGTTCACTCTGATCTAGGGCCAACAAAGTATCCCTGCCAGTGGGGGGCATGTATTTATATAACCCACCCCCCCAGTGGACTTCCAAGATCCCATGGGCCCTCAGTGAGACCTCGTAGGCGGCTAGCCATTTGGCAATGTCATCACTGGGTACATAGCATGCCATAATATCTTTTGGTAGGTAAGGTCTGGGTTCCCTGATGTTGGTCTGGATATCGCTGCCACCATTCTCTGATTTGGGGGTTCTTAGGTTTAGGGCTTGTAAATCCATCTCTTTGATGGTCCGCTCATGCGCCAACCTCTTTTCCTCCCTTTCCATGTCCATCCTGGCTAGTTCTATTCTCATCCTCCTCTCCTCCCTCCTATCCTCTAACTCGGCGTCGGTCAAACCCCTCTCTGAGACACTACTGCCCACTCTGGAAGGTGTCCTAGGGCCTGTTAAAAGGTTCCCCCCTCCCGCCTAGTACAGTGTTGCGGTCTCCAGGACAGTGTCCTTGTCACTCCCCTCAGGATCTACCTCCTCCCCGGAATGAGCCTCCACCCATGCCCGGATACTGGTCAGCAGCTCAACTTTCCTGGCGCCTTTCTTAAAAAACACCCCCTGCTGCTGACACCATTCCTTCAATTGGGTCACGGTACAATTTTCCAGCTCTTCCACATTTATCTCCATTTCTATTTGGAGTATAAACTTCTACACAGGAGAAATCCACAAAGTGACCTGGGGTCAACCTCCACCC
Source organism: Lissotriton vulgaris (assembly GCF_964263255.1). Classification (NCBI taxonomy): domain Eukaryota; kingdom Metazoa; phylum Chordata; class Amphibia; order Caudata; family Salamandridae; genus Lissotriton; species Lissotriton vulgaris. The sequence continues at coordinate 119,360,912 of NC_141687.1, forward strand.
ACCACCAGTAGTTAATTTAGAAAAAGCAAAATTTAGATTAGGAGGGCCGCAGGGAGAAAACTCCAGGTGAGGTCTCGTGGTTGGCACTGCGTTACTAATAAGTGAGTGTAAGCACAAATCCGTGATCCCACCGCTGAAACACCAATTATGTTGGACCTAGTATATCCAAGTCTACATAAGGTAGCTTGGCACAGTAGTGGCTACAGCTAAACTCAAGGCGTTGGTTAAGTGCTTACAAGTCTCACTCACAGTAACTCAGTGATGAACCACTAAAATAAAAGACACAACACCAATGTTTGGAAAAATACCGTTACCTTTTATAAAAATAATATGACTCTTTGGATTCAAATTATACAGGGTATGACATCAGATTCTCTCAGAAATAATCATTATACTTTTGTCTAGGAAAAATACATGTCACTCTTCTTTGCTGTGGAAAAATTACAGTAAAACACATCTATTGTCAAAGATTCAGTAATGAGTAAATGAAACTCTTTTGGAATTAAAAGAATCCCATTAGGTTTACACTATGCAGGGTTACTTTACGTTAATACACAATGTCAACAATACTTCACCAATTGAACCTGCCAAATCACTGGTTATTCTAACACTTACAGGGCTATGATCTCTATCCCCCTATCTATTATGTCACAGTTTAGAATTTAAGAGGACCAAAATGGTCAGGGCACCCTGTTTGGCGCTAGATCTGGTAAGGTTTCTTTAACTTTAATCACTAGGGCCCAGCACCTTCCTTCCTCACCCCCACTCTCCTTACTGTCTTAGTGGCAGGTACACCACAGTCCACAGGTCTCTAGATGACACCCGATTCCTGGTTTTCCCCAACCAGCTGCTTGCCTGTTGCTGGCGTGGGGGGGGGCTTGATAAACTTCCTCAGCCCAGGCGCGCTTCCGCTTGACAGCGCTGGGCGAAGGGGCCTTGTTGCAGATCAGCGCGAGGCACTTGCTCGCTAGCAGGGCGCGAGGGGGGGGCTGGACAATCTTCCTCTCCTCAGGCGCGCTTCCGCTTGACAGCGCTGGGCGAAGGGGGCCTCGTTGACGTTCAGCGCGTTGCACTAACTTGCTCCGCTGGCGAGGGGCTGTTCTGCCTTCCGCCGGTTCTCCTCCGATCCCTCTGTGCAGCGCTGACTCTCCCACTGAGCGTGCGCGATAAACGGACGCTTCCCGCGGCGTCACCCAGGCCGCCGGAACACAGAGGCTGCTCGCTTCTGAGACACGCCTCCCTCAGGCCTCGCCTCCACCGATCCGCCTCCTCACAGCAAAGGGTTGAACAGCGCGGGCGCGAGGGATTAGTATTCCCGCCCGGCGCTGTGCTTTCTCCGCTTTCCTGCGCAGTCTCTCCCCTCACCTGGCTCCACGGGGACCACGCTTTGGAGCGGCGACTCGCTCCTCCAGGCTGCTAAAGTTCCCCTGACACGCGCCTTCTTCTCAGCGCGACCAAGGACACCGGTCACAACGTGGGGCTCACAACGTGGGGCTCACAGCTCCTCCTCCAGTCTGGTAGGTGAGCGTTGGCAAGGGGAAATTGAATGTTAGGGAAGCCCTCAACTCAGAGCGACCTGTCAGGATTCGTTGGGGCTCAGTCTAGGAAGGGTCTTCCTTTACACGCAGGTTGCTTTTCTTCTGAATAGTTGATGGATGGGGAGGGATTGGTCAGAGGCTGAAGGGGGAACGTCCCTCTGAAGTGACTGTCTGCCTCCAAGACAAACTAGCTGCTCTCAGTGCGTCCACCTCCTCTCACCACTGCCTCACTCCTCCACTCTTGGGTCAGCACAAAATGGCTGCTGGTCACTGGCCTTATATAGGGTGGCCTGAGACCTGCAGAAGTCTCTAGTTGATTCTAGAAAGTTCCCTAATGTTAGCCTATGGACCTGTCCTCCAGTAGTGTCCGTTATGGCAGTTGGTGGACACCATTTTAGGTTTTCTGGAGGTCCCTAGATTTTCAAGGGGCCTGACTAGGCCTCACAGGTTATGAGGGAAAAATGGCGTCATAGCCAAGGAACACCTAGCCCCCTGACAGCACTGAAAAATCCTGATGGACATATGTAAAAATAAAAATAAAAACTCTGGGAGGCTAAGGGGGACAAAAATAAATAATAATGGTTAGAGTATCCCCAGAAGCAGACAGGTCTAACAATGCCCCTGTCCTCTTTTGTCTTAACTCAAGACATTAGAAAACAATAATTGAGCAGAAAAAAATCACAGATCTGTCCTTCTTCAGCGTCTGCATGAAAATGAAGCCAGCTAACCCCTTTTGATATTTGGGCTTGGTCAAAGACATCTTCAGCGGTCTCATCAGCCTTATGAAATTAAAATACATCCATAAGTAAAAAAAATGCATACATGTAGAGGGGAATTTACTCAACCCTCTTCATCCATGGGTCTGTTAAGCTATCATTCACATTCTGCTTCCACGCTCCACAACAAATAGCATGGGGTGAAGCGTCATGAAGGCAACTAACTATCTTGAGCTGTGAGTGACAATATTTTTCCTGATCACATGGGCAAATTTGCACTTCAGGGCCAGGCTGGTGGGCCAGTACTTTAGTTTGGAAATTCTTTTTTTTCCCACTTTTTATCATTTTTTTGTCATTGTGTTTGTTTAAAATAGGTCTCCAGGTTACAGTAATTAAGGGACAATAGTAGCCTTTCCTTGCATCAATAAAGATCATACTTCCATGTGATGTGTATTAAAGCTAAATAAGTGTTTAAAACCAATTGGGGAGAGGATGGGGCCGAATGGTTAGAGCGGTCGACCTCGAAGCTAGGGAACCGGGTTCAAGTCTTGACAGGGATGCTCAACATCCTGTGATTCTGGGCAAATCACGTAATCTCCCTGTGACTCACGAAAAAAATAATGTGTCTGTCTGTAACGCAACTGGTGCTCATGTAAAGCTCGGATACCTTTGGGTTTCCACCCCCAGCGATACTGTTAAATTATATGCAATGGTGAATCCTTTTTTATTTAAATTAATTTTTGCATGCTTAGGCTCTCCACATATAGGAGGTATTTTTTTTGTGACATATTAGTGCAATATTCTTTTTTGAATTAATGATTGCAACAGCGTTACCAAGGCTACCACTAATGGCTTTGCCAATACTAGTTTATCTAGTGCATGGATATGAGGAAATGAGGGCTAATCAGGACGGACTTACCGGGACGTCACCCTGGGGAGAGTTGCCACATCGGGCTGCATATTGAAACCAGGACTTTATTAAACTACCACAACCATGCTCCTCTCATGTCTGTCCACAGCGAAACGCTGGCGTCGACAATGACCCGGAAGCAACCAATGAGGACGCCGGAAACACTTCCCTGGGACCAATGAAAGGAGGCGTACCGCAAGGGGAGATGTCGGAGACCGGTGGAGCGCTGGAGACAGGAAGCAAGTCGAGTGAAGACGGACCCTGTGGATGGACCCCCGAAGACGCGGGACCTGAGAGAGAAGACGCAGGACCTGAGAGAGAAGATGCGGGACCCTCTGCTGAAACCGGAGAACTGGCCGAGAGTTGGTGCGAAGATTGGTGGTGTCCGGAGGATGCTGGGGAGCGGCCGCAACTCTGGAGAGTTGCGGCGGAGCCGATGAGTGATAACGGCTCGAGGGAAGGTGGGTTGTGGGAAGCGGGTGGTGGTACCGGGGCGGGGTACGGTTAAAGGAAGAGTGTTCCGCATATACAAGGGGAAAATCAGTAGGAACAGCCCGGCATCATTCTGACGTTACCTTTGCCTCGGGGTAAACGCGTATGTTCTTTTGTCTGGACAACTCCAACTTTACAACGTGTACAAAGCACTATTTTTCCAAGTCCTTAGGCACTGAATAAATCCCCTCCCCTCACTATCCCGCCAGCAGGATACTAAGAATTCTATCTACACAGAAAGGTGTGATGACGGTTTACAACTTTTATATTGAAACAATCCCTTATCTCACAGCTTCCTCTTCTTCTTTTCCTCCTATGAGCCTTTGGGGAGACCACCCTTCCACCAAGCAAGAGGTGCAAGAACAACCATCCGTGGGATCCCGGTCAAGCTCAGATTCTTCCCACAACACTTCGGACGAGGAACAAGAAGAACAAGCATTGGAAATGCAATAGGTCTCGCATTTGGAAAGTTTGAGCGATTGGTATTGTAAATGACACTTCTTTTATTTATGTGTTGGTTTTGAAAGTAGCAAAATTAATAGCTTTGTCAGTTACAATGTCAATAGTTTTAACTTTTGCAAATGTGACACCTATAGCATTTGTAATGCAATGTGTGTTGTATTTACGTGACTTATATGTCTTGATATTACAAATAACAATGGCTTTTAATTTTGTAAATAATTAATACTTAAATAAAAGTTATTGTAATTTATAATGGCAAAAGCTTAAATGTTTGTAAATAACTTTTGTGAAGGTTATGTTCAGTGTATTTTATTGTGACGAAAATCCAAGAACATTGCATTTGCACCTAAACACACACAGAGCCACACACATATAGATGTGGTGGTGGTGGATCTGGGGGATATGGTGGTGGTGGATGTGGTGGTGGATGTGGTGGTGGTGGTGATGGTGGATGTGGGGGTGGATGTGGTGGTGGATGTGGTGGTGGTGGATGTGGTGATGTGGTGGTGGTTGTGGATGTGGTGAAAGTGGTGGTGGATGTGGTGGTGGTGGTGGTGGTTGTGGATGTGGTGAAAGTGGTGGTGGATGTGGTGGTGGAAGTGATGGTGGTGGGTATGGTGGATGCGGTGGTGGATGAGGTGGTGGATGAGGTGGTGGATGAGGTGGTGGATGAGGTGGTGGATGCGGTGGAAGTGGTGGATGCGGTGGAAGTGGTGGATGTGGATGCGGTGGTGGATGTGGTGGTGGATGCGGTGAATGTGGTGGATGTGGTGGTGGTGGATGCGGTGGTGGTGGAAGTGGTGGTGGATGTGGTGGTGGTGGATGCGGTGGTGGTGGATGCGGTGGTGGTGGATGCGGTGGTGGTGGATGTGGTGGTGGTGGTGGTGGTTGTGGAGGTGATGGTGGATGTGGTGGTGGTGGTGGATGTGATGGTGGATGTGGTGGATGTGGTGGTGGATGCGGTGGTGGATGCGGTGGTGGTGGTGGATGTGGGGGTGTATGTAGTGGTGGATGGGGTGGTGGTTGTGGTGGATGTGGTGGTGGATGTAGTGGTGGTGGGGGTGGTGGTGGTGGTGGGGGTGGTGGTGTTGGATGCGGTGGTGGTGGTGGATGCGGTGGTGGTGGTGGATGCGGTGGTGGTGGTGGATGCGGTGGAAGTGATGGTGGATGTGGTGGTGGATGTGGTGGTGGTGGATGTGGCGGTGGATGTCATGGTGGATGTGGAGGTGATGGTGGATGTGGTGGTGGATGGGGTGGTGGTTGTGGCGGATGTGGTGGTGGATGTAGTGGTGGTGGGTGTGTTCGTGGCATCCTGAAATGTATTGTGTGTTGGAATTCCTCTTCCTTGTCAGAAGTATCAACATAAGCCTGTATGAGAAGGCTCCTTCTGGTTGCAATATTACAAGCTGCCACAGTTTTATTAGCCAGGTATGGGGAATATTGGAGAGTGCCACTAATATTATGTAGGTAGCAAAATGTGACCTTTAGAAGTCCAAATGTATTTTCATTTATTACCCGGGTCATCTGTGAGTAACATTGTATCTTCGTGGTCTGTGAGTTACATCATTTAGGTATGGTGTCATGATCTAAGTACTGAGAGCCTATGCACTGTAACCAACACAAATGTAATGTTACAAGGTAAATCAGTACAAATATATATATTTAAAATAAAATCTACATTAATATAAATACATTTTAGGAGGTACTCACCAACGTCTCATCTTGATAGGTCGGTTGTACAAGTGTAGGAATAATGTGCAGACCCAGGAAATTTATCTCCAAATTATGTTATTAAACAGACTACATTGAATACTATTTATATGTTTAAAAGTGCTGGCCTTGATGAGGGGGATCATACAACTTCTAAAAACTGCTAATTAGATATTCATTTAAGTGCAGTAAATCATTAACATGAAATATTACGCCATGTCTACTTTGATCGGCGAGCCCCCAGAGTACTGGACATTCCAGCGGAATGGGGGGTGGTTGTGGCACGGCCCAAGAAAGGATACAAATAAAGTGTTCCGTAAATGTATAGTTTACTAAACCATAGCCATCATATTTGATTGCAAGTTCAGATACCATAGGGGGCCAGTTGAAAAATCCCACTACCAGGATTACCTATCCAGTCACGTGCAAACAGGAAGTAAGGTAACCAATCACCAGGTAAGCAGTTTTATTTTTAGACGCACATGCTTTCAACCGCCATCTGAGCGTAATTATACGGTTCGTGCAAAGCGCTCCCGCGGCTACGAATACGAACTAAAATAAAGGAACTCCGAAGTACATTTTCATTGTTTCAACAAAGTTAAAAAGCTGCTTTTTTTCTGCCTCCCATTTCCTACTGGAGTCACAATCGCGAGGCACAGGAGTGTAGGCTGATGGAAAAAAAAATCATCTCTAGAAGGAAGTGAAATGCTGAATTCATGCTCCGGTTTCAGAAATTCCAATCTAAGCATGAGTAAAAGTAATTAAAAAAAAAAGAAAGAAACACGGAATGGCGCAGTGGTAACAGCTCAGCGACATTAGCCAGTTTAATTTTTATTCGCCGTTTAGAGGCATTTATCTGTATAGTATTCCTACTGGTGGAGTGTAATTTTCCTCAAAGTTTACTCTGACAATGAAAGGCTGTTTGCGCAGCAATGCTGGCCAGCTGAGTGCGTGAAAGGCACATTACAAATAGAGATCCCAGCTCGAAAGTGTGTTTATCTAGAAGGATGGGTCTGCACATGCAACAGGCCTGTGATTCAGTACAAAGCTATGCAGCACGGCATTGCAAGCTGTAACTGGAGATCGTAAAGCCTTTTGTATGGATTATTTAAGCAACCGCCTTCTTTACTCTTAAAATCTCTGTGTAGCTTGTCCTAAAATATTAATATAGGACAAATCACGTTTACCACCGAAAACTTTGGCATACTGGGTGTACAATGTTCTGTATACCAGTCCCTCACAGCTGGTAGCCTAAAGCAGCAAATGTTTCTCTCCCTCCTCCAGGAAGTCCGTAAAACGCAGGCAGGGGAGGGGGCCGAGTGACGGAGGGAAGGCAGAGAAGGGGCGGAGGAGAAATGCGACACGGCGGGCAGGGGAGGGGGCGGAGTGGGGAGAGGGTGTGAAAGCAGCAGGGGCCTTTGAAGTGAAGCTAAGCTTCACTTCAAAGGTGTGGGAGGAGTGCGGCTGAGGGAATAGACGGCGATTTGGTGATGTGCACGCGCATTTTAGGTCAATGCGCTTGCGCATTGACCTAAAAGCCACGGGCACAGCACCAAATCGCCCAGTTAGGTAAAGTCTGTTTAAGACGCTATAGTCTCGCCTCTTCAATGCGCTTGCGCATTGAGAGGGGAGACCTAAAAACCACATATAACTTCTGTCACTTCTACTATTGAAGATAAAAATCCTCCTTTACACCAATTAATAAGGCCTCCTTGCCTGTTTCTCAAACCCGCCATCCCACAATGCCACACTAATATTGTCAGGGAAGTGGAATTATGTGATTCCATTATACATAAATAATGGATCTGCCACATTTGCCACAACATCTGCTGCATAATCTGAAGATTTTAACGAAAAAAATGTGTTTCTACCCCAAACAGTAAAACAATTAGTAAAATAGTAGCAACACATGCTACTGTGTAGTCCTTTACAAAGGTTCGCTGCTCACCTTTCTGTTGCTTATTGCTATATTTTGGTGTTAAACTGAAATGCAACTTCCACCCGGACAGTATTAACAAGTATAAAAATGACAAAATAACTAACACAATCAGCAAATGTGCTGCATTACACCGCATACTTTGCCTTTTGTTGCTGCATACTCTTATCAAACCTGCCGCATAATTACAATGGCCCTGATTTTCATCATTGATTTGCATCGGGCTCAAGTCACTCACACAGGCCGGAGCACACATACAAAGCAGTCTGCACACTTTTTTTTAAACACCTTTGTAGAGTATGCACTTTCTCTCTCTTCCTTTTTCCTTTACACGTAAACGCGCACACAAGTCGTTAAAACACTTGCAATTAGTCAAACACTCACACAAAATGCTCACGCAGGATAAAGGACACTTTCAACTCCTTACCTCCCGTGGCTTCCTTCATTACCGCTCTCAGTGGGTCGCCTGGATTCCAGGGTGTGCACCAATGCACACCATAGTGTAAATGTGATTGACAGAGCAGTGTCTGAAGGGTACAGACACTGCTCTGTCAAGCGCATCGTGAAGGTGACATTTTCAACACCCACACGCTGTTGAACGGTTCGGCAGGGGCTCAGCACAGGGCTCCGCAGAATTAGCAATGAACAGAACATCGGACATGAGTACAGGTATTCTCCTTGGCGGAGGGAGAAGTGCCGGTACTTGAAGGGATAAAAATAAGAAGCGTCGGTACTCAGTACCGGTGAGTACCGGCCCATTTAAAGCACTGGCGCACCCGCGTAAGCTACCAGCCTTCCTTAAGCCCTCCCCGAGCCCGCCTCAAGAGGCAACCAAGAGAACGGTCCACCAGGAAAGGAAAGCTACAGTAACAATCGGAAGGTGCAATCAGGTCCCCAGCATCTAACCGAAAGATCAGTTTGCCTGTCCTGCTGCAGCTTAAAATCCAGGCGCTACTTAACAGGCAAAATCCACTGACAACATTGGTCAGAGCTCCTTCACCTGCACAAGCTGGAGGGGGGGTCAGCAAAAGGGGAAAGGAGCAAAGAAGAAAGGAAGGAGGGGGTAGCACACCCAAAACCCCCCTATACAGGAGCAGAAGTATGGCGCTCAAATAGAAGCTGTCTCGCCCACAAGGAATAGATGTGAAAGAGAATGAGATCACAGAGCCAACACACTCAAGGGTCACAAGAAGCACAGCCTAGCTACTCAACCAGAAGCTACCCGTAGCGAATGCTACCTATCAAGGGCTCACAACCAAATATTTCCAAGCACCCAGCAGTCCAATTACAATCTCGGACAGATCCTCTAAAGGTGTAAAAGAGGAGACGGAGCATAAACCCCAAATGCTGGGATCTAGTCAAGGGAGAGCAGACTCGCCCCCCCCCATCACCACCCCTCGAGACTTCATCCCCAAGGGCGGAGCTCACTCATACCCCGGAGATTGGGACTGGGAACAGGAAGCACTGGATCAGCCCCCCTTCAGAGGGCACCGAGGGGCAAATACGGGTCAGTGCGGCAACATCTGCAGAGAAAGAGTCCAAAAGACTGAGCCCAGTAGGTTCCCACAGATAATGCTGAGAACTCCAGGAAGTCAACAGGCAAGGCAAACCGCCCTCAATGGACTGGGTCTAATTCACTGGGGACGGGACAAGGACTATGAGACAAAAGACCCACCATCCACCCCGAGATCACCTATAACCATCTCACCTTCAAAAAGTCGTTAGGCCAACTGCCCAGAGGCAAAAACTAGAACTAAAAATAGAAAGAACCCTCGATCTCACCCCAAAAATCTTTGGGAAGAATGCAGAAGCAAAGATACTTGTGGGGAAGGCCGACTAACAGACCAAGAAGACCTCCAGTTGAAAGCCACCACAGAAGCACAAAACACAATAGCAAGGGTCCTGATATGGCAGTCAACAAAATAGTAGGTCCAAACAGACTTCCTGCAATCAATTGCCCAGCGCCTTGCAAACGTGGGCAGCAGGCTGACAGAGCTTGATGCAATTATTCACAACTACCAGGCCACGATTGCCCGCACGAGCTCATGTTCAGGCTCCGCGTTCAGCTTCAGGAACTGCATGCAAGCAGTTTCTGAATGGATGATCCAAAATTCCTAGAAGCTGAATGGCGATAAAACCGAGGTGCTGGTCTTTGGTAAGGAACAGGAGATTTGGTCCAGCGAGTGGTGGCCCCCTTCGTTGGGAGCCTGTCCTATTCCATCTCACTCTGCCAGGAATCTTGGTGTCATCTTTGACACCTCGTTGACCATGAACCTCCAGGTAAACAGGACCGTGGCCACCTGCTGCGGAGTTATTAGGATTCTGAGGAGAATCGTTCACTATCTCTCCCCTCAGTCCCGTAAGCAGACCGTGGTCACGCTGGTGTCCTCCCGGCTGGATTACTGCAACGCATTGTGTGCAGATATCAATAAGGGCCTTATTCAACGCCTTCAGAATGTGCAGAATGCGGCCGCAAGATTTGTTCTGGATGTCCCCAATTCTTTTTCTGCCACACTAGCCAGGAAGAGCCTCCATTGGCTTCCGATCCAGTTTAGGATCTCGTTTAAAATACTATGCCTGGTCTTTGGAGCCCTATCGGCAGGATGCTCTGATGCCATAGGCTCCCTCTTAACTTGCTATATCCTAAGTAGGAACCTCCGCTCCTCCAATATGAATCTTCTTTGTATTCCCTGCATCAATAAGGTCAGAAGGGGAGGAAGGGCCTTCTCTACTGTGGCCCCCCGACTATGGAATTCCCTCCCCGCTGAGATCAAGACTCAACCCTCGCTGGCCCTTTTTAGAAAGGCGCTAAAAACGTGGTGTTTTATCAAGGCCTACCAGTAAGCTTACATTGGGGATACTACAAGCATTTGGTTTAGGCGCCTTGACGCCCATTGGGCTAAGTAGCGCTATATAAATAGGGTTTCATTCATTCATGTGTCGACATAGAAAAGTGGGCCGAGCTGCTCAAGATATTAGGGGACAAGATTGCGTTAGCTAGGGGCAAGGGGCCTATGCACAAACACTACTGAAGGATTTAGAGGAATGGGCAAATAAAAATAGAATCCTCCCATTCCACCAGACAGGATTCAGTGAAAATAGATCCACAACGGAGAACATCATGGCGCTGGCCTACCACTCCAAACAAGCGGTCAAAGACAAGCATCCGCCTCTGTTTTGCTGCTTTATAGATAAGGCTCCAAGTTTTCAGTTTTTACTGATTTTTACAGATAAATACAGACAGATAACCATTTATTTTCTGGACTGTATTGATTTTTAAATGCGGACAAAAACGGAAATTGGGTGCTTTTTTAGTGATTCTAAATACACTTTGCCATGACTGCCAGGCCAATAACTGTGTAGAATCTGTAGATTGATAGGTAACGGGGTTAAAATAAAAGGATTTTAGTAAAGAGGCTTAAACAGCAGTAGATATGCACAAGGCTGATACTGAAATCTGCTTATTTTCATATAAATGCATTCATTTATCTTCTGCGGGTGTTCATATGAAACCTGGCAGGCATTCACGCATGACTGCATATTTATTGGTTAAATAAATGTGGAAATATACCAGTTTAGGCTTTTTTCCCCTCAAAACCCATAATAAATATGGATAAATACAGATGAAGTTGACAACAAATAAATATGGATAAATACAGACGGAAATGTCAAAAAAAGAAATACCATAAAACTGGGAGCCCTATTTATAGACTTAGCACAGCCTTTGATAGAGATAATCAAGGCAAATTCTAGAAAAAATTGACAACCTGGGGGATCGCCCCAAAGTTCCAGAAAGTGATTATAGCTCTTTACGAGAGGACATGTGTCCTGGTCAAAGTAAGCCCCACAGCAGTAACATCAAAAGTCAAAACCAACAACGGACTCACGAAGGGCTGTGTCCTGGCCCCACTACTATTTTACCTTTACACTGCGGACATGGGGAACGTCTTGAAAGAAGCCAGCTTAGTGGTCCAGAGACTTGGCAAGGTGATACTCGCAAACCTCCAGTACGCTATTGACACAGTAGTAATGGACCACACCAGGGTCGGTCTTCAGAGAGCCTTAAATGAACTCTGCATGTACAATAAGGAAAACAGCCTGTTAGTCAATCAGAATAAGACAAAGATAGTAGTATTCGGCAAATAATATATATCCTCACAAAAGGCAGGCAACGTGGCAACTGGGAGACCATCAAAAAGGGACAACAGCCTACAACTATCTTAGGGTCTGGTTAACAGTTCGGGCCACCCCGACGAAATGCCCAAACCAACCATGTTATTCTCTCACTGAGGCGCTTAAGCCAATGCCTGTCAAGTCCAACAGCAGAGCCTGTGCCGACTGTCCTCAAGTCAAAACTAATTCCGGCCATCAACTACAGTCATCAGGCCTTCCCAGGAGCTCTAAACAAATTCTTAGTGGCAGCGCAGATAAAAGCCTACAAGGCAGTGCTGCAGGTGTCCAGACAAGCCAGGAGTACCAGGCTACGGCTGGAACTAGGAGTTTGTAGTCCAGAATTGGCACTACAGGGGGACTTAAGGTCTACATCAGGGTCCTTAAAGCCTTGGAAAACACCCTTAAACATCAATTGGCATAGAGAGATGTTCTCTGGGCTTGTATCCTTTTGGATTTTATTTGATACTGCTGAAACTATTAAAACAGATTTAAACAAACTACAATTGCAATTGATTTTCAAGGAAGCGGATTCCCCCTGGTACATCAGGCTGACCCAAGTAATAGCGAACCTATAGATCAAAACAGAGAGTCTGTCTTCACTCGAGATCCTGCAATCCGCATGGTCAAACGCTGTGAAGCAGCAGGTCCGGGCCATTTCGGGCCTTACTCCGCTGCAACACCAACACAACAGCACTGGACGTGTCCTACATCCCAGGGAAAGGCCAACAATACCTACGAGAAGCACTAACAGCCCAGGCTTGCAGGAAAATTCTGTTCATGCGCTCATCGCCCTCAAGGTATCAGACTAACTCGACATGGGCCCGAAGAACTAGTTACTTACCTTCGGTAACGCTTTTTCTGGTAGATACAGTATCTGCCTGTAGATTCCTCACCTTGCGAATATCCCCCCTTGCGTCAGTAACGTTCGGAAAATTCTTTGCATCACGCCGGCGTGGACGACATCATAGGAGCACGGCACCGCGCACGACTCCGTCTGACATCACCGACTCCATATTAAGCCTACGTCGGCGTGATGACATCAGTTCCGCCCTTTTTTCCGTGCCTTCGAGGCACCCGGACGGACCAATGACAGTAGATATATACAAATACATTGTACACAGTACATACATTTCAAAATTATACACACATAGTGTGTAGCAAAGGTGAAAAAACCCATTTCAAACATATACATAAATATACAAAAATTTACATAAGCATAGGTAAAGCAGAGTGAACAACGGCGAGGCGGGTGGGTCAGTGAGGAATCCACAGGCAGACACTGTATCTACCAGAAAAAGCGTTACAGAAGGTAAGTAACTTGTTCTTCTGATAGATACATCTGCCGTGTGGATTCCTCACCTTGTGAATAGAGTCCCACATCAGTCCCCACTCCCGGAGGAGGGTGTCCACTCTTCTAAACCAGGAAATCCTGAAGGACAGAGCGCGCAAAGTGTCCGTCCCTCCTCACCTCGGAATCCAAGCAGTAATGCTTCGCAAAAGTGTGGAGGGAAGACCAAGTTGCCGCCCTAAAAATATCCTCCACAGGAACACCTCTAGCCAATGCAGAGGTTGACGACTTAGCTCTTGTAGAATGAGCCCTTATACCCTCTGGAGGTTCCTTACCGGCCAAAGAGTAGCAGATCTTTATACAGAGGACAATCCATCTTGATAAAGTTCTTTTATGGACCGCTCTTCCTTTCTTGCAGCCAGCAAAGCCAATGAAGAGCTGGTCATCCAACCGACAGTCTTTAGATCTGTCCAAGTAAAAGGACACCGCCCTCTTGGGGTCTAGACGGTGCAACCTCTCCTCCTCCTTGGAAGGGTGTGGGGGAGGATAAAAGGTAGGGAGGGTAACAGATTGACCAAGGTGGAAAGGAGTTAACACCTTAGGCAGAAAAGCAGCCCTGGTCCTAAGAACCATTCGATCAGCATGAATGGACAAGAAAGGGGGCTTGGAACTAAGAGCTTGAAGCTCACTAACCCTCCTTGCCGAGGTTACTGCAACGAGGAAAACTGTCTTAAGGGTCAAAAGCCTCATAGGACATTTGTGAAGAGGCTCAAAGGAAGCACCCATCAGAAAGGCCAAAACAAGATTTAAGTCCCACTGAGGCACAACAAAAGGAGTAGGAGGGAACTTATTCGTAAGGCCCTTCAAAAACCTTAAAACCACAGGAGATTTAAAAAAAGAAGGCTGGTCAGGCAAGCAGAGAAAAGCCGACTGCGCTAAAAGATACCCCTTCACTGTGGCAACAGCAAGCCCCTGTTGCGAAAGCAGAGAAAGGACAAACTGAAGAACATCAGACAAAAGGGCTCTCAAAGGGTCTATAGACATCTCTCCACACCAAGTGACAAATTTAGACCACCTATAAGAATAAATGGACTTAGTGGAGTCACGCCTGGCTGACAAGATGACATCCACCACGTCAGGCGGGAGAGAAAAAGAACTCAGGTTGCCCCGTTCAATCTCCAGGCATGAAGGTGTAAGGTCTGGAGGTGGGGGTGTAGAACCTGCCCCTCCATCTGGGAGAGGAGATCTGCCCTGTGAGGGAGACGGAGCGGCGGGTGAGAGGAGAGGTGGAGAAGGTCTGAGTACCACACCCTTCTTGGCCAATCCGGGGCGATCAATATGACTTGGGCCCGGTCTTGTCAAATTTTCCTCACAACCCGAGGAATAAAGGGTATGGGAGGAAACGCGTAAAGGAGCTTCGAGTCCCAAATCAACTGAAACGCGTCCCCCAAAGCTCCTCGCATCGGACACTGGAGACTGCAGAATGACAGGCAGTGAGCATTCTCGCTAGTGGCGAACAGGTCCACCCGAGGAGTTCCCCACATCTAAAAGATGTCGTGAACAACCTCCGGGTGAAGCCTCCACTCGTGGTCGGCAGAGAATTGCCGACTGAGACTGTCTGCACGAACGTTCTGAACTCCGGCCAGATGATTTGCCATCAGACAAATCCGATGGTCCTGAACCCAGGACCAAAGACGCAGAGCCTCTCTGCAGAGACACTGCGACCCCACTCCTCCCTGCTTGTTGATGTACCACATCGCGGTCGTGTTGTCCGTCAGGACCTGAACTGACCGCCCGCGAAGGGAAGGGAGGAAGGCCTTGAGCGCCAGACGTATCGCCCGTAATTCCAGCAGGTTGATGTGAAGCAACATTTCCTCGGGAGACCAAAGACCCTTGACCTCCAGGTCCCCCAGATGAGCACCCCACCCCAGAGTGGATGCATCCGATATTACCGTGGCCACCGGAGGAGGCAGCTGAAAAGGCTTCCCTTAAGACAGGTTGCCTTCCACGCTCCACAAAGATAGATCCGCTGCAGTTTCTCTGGAGATCCTCACTGACTCCCTGAGATCCCCGTTGTGCTGATACCACTGCCTGCGGAGGCACCACTGGAGTGCCCTCATGTGCCAGCGTGCATGGTTGACCAACAGAATGCAAGAAGCCATCAGACCGAGCAGACGTAAGACCTTCAGGACTGGAACAACCGCTCCATTGAAGAATAAAGGAATCATTTCCTGTATGTCGCGAATCCTTTGAGGAGGAGGGAATGCGCGACATACAGTAGTGTCCAGTACCGCACATATGAACAGGTTGCGCTGGGAGGGCACCAGGTGAGACTTGGGTACATTTATCGAAAAACCCAACCTGTGCAACAACTGAGTTGTCTCTTGCAGATGATGGAGCACTATCTCCGGAGATTACGCTTTGATCAGCCAATCGTCCGGATACGGGAATACAGGTATCCCTGACCTTCTGAGATGTGCTGCCACCACAGCCATCACCTTGGTGAAGACTCGAGGCGCAGTAGTAAGACCAAACGGAAGGACCGCAAACTGGTAGTGTTGCGACCCAACCGTGAAACGGAGATACTTTCTGTGCGACTTCAGGATTGGGATATGAAAATACGCATCCTGCAAGTCGAGCGACACCATCTAGTCTTCTTCCAGCAGCGCTTGAAGAACCTGAGCAAGGGTGAGCATCTTGAACTTCTCCTGCTTCAGGTAAAGGTTCAAGATCCTGAGATCCAGAATCGGCCGAAGCCTGCCATCCTTTTTGGGGATCAGGTAGCATCCCTGACCCCTCTCCTGCTCCGGAACCACCTCTATCGCACCTTTTCGAAACAGTGCCAGGACTTCTTCCTGCAGGAGAAGCAGGTTGTCCTCCGAACAATAACCCTGGCAAGGAGGATAATTTGGGGGAAACTCCCGAAAGGGAAGAGCATACCCTTTCTCTACAAGATTGAGAACCCAAAGATCCGATGTTATCAATTCCCAATCTTGAAGAAAATGGGCAAGCCGGCCCCCCACTGGGCCCACATGATCCGGAATGGCGGATCTAGGACTGCTTGGCTGCGGAGGCTGGGGGCTGGGAAGGGGAAGAGGAGGAACAAGAGGAAGCGTTGCGTTACGGCCCGGGACCTCTGCTTGCCTCTATAAGATCTATACAACGTGTTTTGCTGCTGCTGCGGCTGCTGCTGGGTTAACTTACAGGGTCGAAAAGAAGATCTGCTAAACCCTCTTGAACGTCTTCCAAAAGTGCCCCTGGTCTGAAGGCCCAACGACTTCGCAGTCACCCTGCTGTCTTTAAAGCGTTCCAAAGCAGTGTCCGCTTTTTTCCCCAAACAATCCAGACCCGTCAAATGGAAGATCCATCAATGCCGCCTGGACATCTGTGGAAAACTCACTTGACTTCAGCCATGCAGCTCTTCTTGTGGCTACGGAAGAACCCATGACCCTAGCCACAGAGTCTGCCGTGTCCAATCCACTTTGAATAACCTGCCTTGCTGCAGCTTGAGTATCAGAGATTACCTCTTGGAAGTCTTTTCTATTCTCCTCAGGCACCTTGGGCACCAACTGCTTCACAGTGTCCATAAGAGCGTGGATATAACGCCCCATCAAGCAGGTAGCATTCGTGGATTTCAAAGCCATACTGGCAGAAGAGAAAACCTTCTTAGCAGCCTGATCCTGCTTTCTCGACTCCTTTTCCGCTGGGACCTGCGGAAATGCACCCGTAGACCTTTTGGAACAGGCAGCCTGCACCACCAAACTCTCTGGTAGAGGATGAGAGGTTAAAAACTCCGGGTCTTCAGGAGCTGCCCTATACCTCCTAGCTACAGCCCTAGATACAGCAGGAGCTGATACAGGTTTTTTCCAAATCTCCAAAATTGGATCCTTTAAGGCATCATTAAAAGGCAGCAACCGTTCAGTCACTGAAGAAGGAGAATGAAGGACCTCCGTGAGCAGATTAGATTTAAATTCTGCAGTTGGTAGAGCAATGTTCAACAAACCTGCAGCCTTCTTTATCACTACATGATAAGGTGTCACATCCCTTGAGGGCTCATCAGAAACCGAAGCAAGGTCCCAATCAGGTGACAGTTCCAGGCCACTAGCCACAGACAGGTCATCAAAAGGATCCTCAGAATCCTGTAGTTCGCCTTCCTCCAGATTTTCCTCACGATATCTTTCCTCTTCCATCAACCTCTGGGCCTCACGCCTTGATCTTTGCTTCACATTCGAAGCCGACGGATCCGCAATCGACTCCGACGGAGCTGGAGCCGGCGTCGAACCCGACGTCGGACGAGAAAGAGATCCACAACGTCGTTCAGGGTTCGGCTTCAAAGTTGATGGGACTGGCGTCGACGGAATCGGAGACTCCGACCTCGGCGTCGAAGGCTTCGGAGTCGAAGGCCTCGCCGGATTCGGATAATGCCAATGCGGCGTCGGAGCCGGCATAAAGGGCGCAGGTGCATAGGATTGAGGAACACCCAGACCATATGCCATCGGACCCATGGGACCAGCAGGAGCCCCAGAGGGATACATAGCCCTTGAATAAATTACGAACATCGCATTCAGGAAATGCGAAGGATCCTGACCTGGACCTGGGAAGGCTGGATACGAACCCCCAGGTGGATCTCGAGGGCGCGGAGTCGAAGCGGCGTCGACCTCCTCTTCAGGCTGGTGCACCGGAGTCGACAGACCTTCGGGCAACGGAGCCTCCCCCTCTCCAACCCCCTCCTCCTCACCGTCATCCTCCCGACCTGAAGGATGGGATGGGTCCGGAGATGGAACAGCTTTCTGCTTCGGCGAACTCGGTGAATTCGCATGCGACGCCTCAGCCTCGGCATCCTGTTCCTCCGAAGCCGAAGATACCACCACCTTCTCGACCAGCTTCACCTGCGACTTCGGCCTGGAACCCGACTCCTTCCTCGATCGATGTCGGGATTCATGGGTCCTCTTTTTATGCTTCTTTCTCGAAGACCTTGAAGCATGGGCTGAGGACGAATCCGATCGCGACCTCGAGCGAGACCTTGACTTCGAGCGTCGAGTCCGCGATCTTGATTTCTTCTTTCCCTTTCCTTCTTTAAACTTGGCAACCAGAAGTTTTGCTTCTCTTTCCCGGAGGGCCTTTGGAGTCATCTTCCTGCAGGACTGGCAGTCCTCGACGTCGTGGTCGGAGCTCAGACACCACAAACAGCATTCATGTGGATCTGTGATGGACATTATCTTATTACATTCTCCGCAGGCATTAAACCCGGTCTTCTTCGTGGACATGTCGAAAGAAAGTGAAGACAAAGAGACTAGAAACAAAGAGCAAGTAACAAAGTTACAGCCAAGGCTACAGACGATCCCAGAAAACCGTTAGCGTCGACGACGCGGAAAAAAGGGAACTGATGTCATCACGCCGGCGTGGGCCTATTATAGGCGTCGGTGACGTCAGCGGAGTCACGAGCGATGCCGTGCCTCTATGACGTCCGGGTCCACGTCGGCGTGAAGCTACAAAAGAATTTCCAAATGTTGCTGACGCAGGGGGATATTCACAAGGTGAGGAATCCACACGGCAGATGTATCTATCAGAAAGAGCAAAGTCTTTACAGCAGAAGCATGCTAACTTTTATAATAGGATGTAAATCCCTGAGGGTCAGAGCCCACTTTCCTTCTCCCACAGGAGGAGCACTTTTCAAAGAGAGAAGGCATTCTGACAATATAACAAATCTACCAAAACCATTCCGAATAGTAAATTGACTTAAAGAGAAGGAGCGGCCTATCCTGTAGTGCCCTCTCCGGCTCTGGGGAGGCACCAGCCCCTTCCTCTGCTGCCTACAGAGATCGCCTGCTAGGGACTAGGAGAGGACCCCAATACAGGAGATTCTCTCCCCCAGTGAGTCAAATTACAGAAGATCACCACCTCGTCACTCCTCCGCTCACACCAAAACAATATCTGTGCCAGACTACCTGAACGTGCGGAAGGGCCTAGCATGGAACTCTTCCTGTAAGACTGGCAGGGCTACACTTTGTTGGGGACAAACAGTCCACAATCTTCTCTGTCGAGCGGTACACATGGTCTCTTGTCGGATTCAACCACCAGGAGCTGCACCATGACCAGTATTGGCACACTTGTTTAAATACCGTGACCACGTTCTACAGGTGTAGAGTGCAGCAAGGTCACAATTTTTCCAGACTAGATCTCAAAGGTCCAAAAGAAGAGGGAGTTCTTCTAAAAGATGAAGAAACACTTTGCAGAGTAAAACATTCACTATGACCACCTGTTCCCCTTTAAACATAAGATTATACAGTGGGACACCGCACAATACCTGGACGAGGCGTGAGACTGGCAGGAGAGCATGGGGGAGGCCATGCAAAATGATGATGGGTGAGAGGGAGATATTGTAGGATAGACCACAGTACGAGCTGGTTGTCGACATAGGAGAAGACCTAAGAATGGTCCACTTAGGGAACAAGCTGCAAAAGAAAGGGCAGTGGCGGTAGTCCATTAGAGCAGAGTACTGAATCAACTCCAGGTTCCCTGGGTCCAGGAACTCAGAAACCTCACCAGCGGACTGCATGGCGTACCCGGACACTGATCTTGCCCTGGTTGACTGGGTCCTCAAGAGGTGCCCGGATTGCCCCAGATGATCGCTCTCTGCCCATTGACAATTTGGACACCTCCCCGTCCAGTGAGGATACAGGGTGTCTTCAGTTGTTACCATATAGGTGACTTAAGCAGCTGAGACCTGTACAGGTAACTTGGTGTTGGGAAAGGGTAGTACTGGACCACAGGGGCGGACTTTGCCTCCCCATGCTCCCATTGTTTCCCACAACTGCAGGGGGAGACACCGAACAGAGCAGTAGATCGAAAATGGGCAAGTACCTGTTTGGTGTGTCGATCTGGGGATGAGAATTGAGATATGGTTAACAGATTCTTGATATGTTCATTATGTGTCGGTGTTATTCAGGGAAACATGCGGCCCTGTGGGAGAGTGATGCTGTTACAGGGTTGAGGTGTATTGGGGGTACGCTGCCACAACATGACTCATGGGAGACACCCCTGGGTCTAACAGACCTATAATATTTTCAGGTGGAATGTTAGGGGTATTACCAATTATTTTCAACGGTATAAAGGTTCCCTTGTTCCTGAAACGCAGCCACATATATGTAGTTTTTCTACTGGAAACTCACCTCAACTGGGAAGATGTACTGAACATAGTAAACAGTATAGTAGTAGGCACCGGAGGGGTATAGTAGTAGGCACCGCATACTAGAGGTACACCAGGCGAGTATTAATATGGGTGGGCTCGGAGTCATCTTTACAAGAAAGAAGTCTTCCGTCGACCCCGATGGAAGATATGCAGTGTTGGCGGTTCTAATAAATGGGATGCAAATGTCATTGCGCTCGAAGCACCCAACAAAACCAAGCGCTGTTTATAGACTCACTGAAACCCTCCCTCCTCATGAACACATTCTACACCAGTATCTGAGCTGGAGACTTCAATACTGTCCCAGACACCGACCTAGACAGATTCACCCCGACTGTCTCAAGCACCCAATCCATCTCCATAATGAAACATCATTGACAGTGGGCAGTCCATGCAGGTAGTGGACATTTGTTGCCTTCTCTATCTGAAAGAGAGGAAATACTCTCAACACTCAGGGGTACATAACCTGCACATTTGTATAGATCTTTCTTATTGGAGCCACAACAAGGACAACAAGGTGGAGACCACAGAATATCTGGGCCATACGCTGTCTAATCAAAACCCTCTTAAACTGTCCCTGTAGTGTAGTTCCTATATTCCCAATAGGCTCTGCGCATTGGAATAACATAAACGACAGTTTAGACGTAGGACTGAAGTCGACTAGGTCTCTATTGAATATGTTAGACTTAATTGTGAACGCCAGCTAGCTCAGAGGTCACTAGAAACTTTCTCGAATAAACAAGAAGGGATTCGTTTCTGACAACCATATAACATGACAACTTTGTTCCCCAGGAATAAGAAATATATCTTCAGAGTCGCAGAAACAATAGATTGCTATTTCACTCAGTCAATCGTGCATGCTTCGTTTCACCAGGGTTTTTGCTGAGAAATAGAGAGACGGGCGTTTTCAATAAAAAGGTTATTTATTGAGCAGTCTTCTTTCTCATGCAAGAGAAGTGAATTGCTACAATCGTAATACTTGCGATGAAGTAAAGTGCGTACAGTAAAAAGAGTATTATGAAATAATACTGTAAAAGCATCATATGGTTTCTAAGCCATAAGATACATAAAATAGAAAAAATACATACTTTGAAAAATAATGACTAAAAGTACTCAACGGGTGCATCTAAAGTACGTCTACCCCGGTATACCTAACCTAAGTCTAGTACAAGGGAAGAAGTAAGTGAGGTGTAGCTTGAGTTAAATAGTTTCTGCCAAGAATCTATCCAAGAATTCTATAACGGCCTAATCAGCTCCGTACCTTGGTTTTAGAATGAAGGAGGTCTTGTATCTCTCTCTCAAGACTCGATCTCCCAGTAACCCGCAAGGGTAGCAGGGAAACACTGGAGCTGGATTTCTCGGCAGGAGAAAAGGCAGCGTCTCTCTCAGTGCGTCAGCTGGAGGGTCGGCTTCCTTCGGCACTCGCTACAGCAGGGCGTCGGGCAAGTAGTTAGTCGATCTGCTCCAAACCACCGTGTGTTTGCTAGGGCAGATGTGGGTATATTTATACCTGAAAGGTGCAGAGTTTGACATAAGGGTGGACATAGTAACGTCACTAAGAACTCGAAGTTCTTTACACGCTCCAGGAGTTCTGGGACAAATCAATACTGAAGCAGGGAGAAGTCCCGTACTGCTGAAGGCTGGTTGTCTTCAAGAGCTTGTTGTACTTTAGGAGCTTAGTGGAAATAGCCATGCCGTATTTGGACTGTATTGGCTGTGTCTAAATATGGTTATGATTCTTATGCCTATATAAGGGTATGATAAGTTATACCTATATAAGGGCATGAATCGGGAAAATTACACTAGAGCCCTAGATAAGTTTACAAAACCCACTCCACGTAGAATGTCCATCCTTACTAAATACTAAGCAGTTACAACATTTCTAAGCATGTGTTTACAATCCCACCCCAAAAATACAAAACAAATGCATTTGAAATGGTTTGTACACGAAAAATGAGTATTGTACTGTACATTTTCTAAGCAGTGGTATCGTTCAAACAATCCATATAGTTTTACATTTGAAATGCTGACTGAATGATTCACGAAATTACATTTATGAAATGGCTCTTAATACAGAAGAGAAGGTCGAGACCATTTCATCACAGAATTATATAAGACGGTACATGTGCTAGAGGCTAAGTTTAAATATTGTCTCTAGGTTTCAAAAATAGAAATCTTGTTCTCTAAGAATAGTTCTACATTAAGCAGATTACTCTGTGCCCAAAAAAAGGTAAATATTTTGGTAATGAGAAAAATAATTTTGTTGTAGTAAAGAATAGTTCCAAATTTTTAGAAGTTCTGTTTATCAAAACTGAAGGCCGAAATCAAAGTTCAGGGAACGCTGTGTGCTTGTTTTTCAAGAGTTATTCTCGTTGTTAGGAGAAAACATTAGGCTGGCAAAGAATTTGTCTACCACAGTAGGTGAAAGTTGGGCCATTTCCGAAAAAGTAGAAATAGTGCATATGTGAGATGCATTACCATCAGCGTTATCTGGATCAGCAATGTTCACAGAAAGTTGTACCTGTGTGCCGCTTTCATCTCGTACCTCACCGCCACCTAGTCATAATGGTGAGGTCTCAACGAATGCCGTCATCAGAATTGGTAGCCGCTGGGGACAACACGTTGCATGAGCAGGTACCGAACCAAGCAAAGTATCGACATCCATAGGTACTGCTGATAGGAGTGAGAGACAGATGTCTAAGAGACAGATGTCTAACACGCATTCTTCTCCGCAGAGCAGGCATTGTAGAACAGGAAAGATGCAATCTTGCCAGATTGGTCTGAATGATAGAAACCATGTGGTATTCAGATCTCTTAGACAAGCCAAGCCGAGAACCTGTGTTATCCTATTTCGGTACTGCATTGCCTGGATCGCTTGTTCCATGGTAATCTGGGTATCGCTGGTGACTGGACTTGCCATATCGGAGCAGAAGGACCAAAAATAGAATTCCTGCTACGAGTCCCAAAATGAGAGGCAGGCCGCCGAAAACAGAGTGCATGAAATTCGGGAAAATGCTCAGGACTGCTTCAAAGGGTGCTAACAGTCCCGAAAAAAGTGTCTTAAATACATGTGAGATGCCACTGGTATCTGACAGTGGCATTTCTACGAAATGTACGGGGCAGTTTGTTGATAATAATGTATGTATCTCTGCTGAGGTCCTTGCAAATCATACGTTTCTCTAGACGGGGTCAAAGGCACAGTTTTTTGTAAAAGAATGGCTTTCATTCTGCTTAATGTATCAATTCGAATAGAAGAGATATTCAGTGAAGGCCATATCGTTGCCTCCTTGTCTGGCTTGCTGTTTGGATACAATACTTGCATACAACAAGTGACCCTGGATGTAACACTGACTAGATAGGCCGTTCCTGGCAACATGCCACAACAGCTGTGGTCACTTAACATAACGTAGCTGCCGTTGGAAAGCTGCCTGAAAACAGGTTCTATTTGTGTGGCTGGGGTGCCGTGCAAGTGGCAAGAAAGGTCATTAGATGAAACCTCACAGGCTCCATGTAAATTAATTTCTTGACACAGAAGTGTACCACTTAGTGAGTTTTCACAATTGTTTCCACTAAGAAATATTTCTTTGATTCCCCCACTCCAACATCTATGAGTGTAAGTTAAATTCCAGGTCGACTTGATTTACCCATTACCCAACCTTTCATACAGGCCCGCTGGTAAATGCTGTAGGCAATATTGAAACTGGAATGTCGTTATTGGTATTGTTATGGTACCATGTATTATCCATTCAATGACAGGCCTCTCAGAAACGGTTAATGGTAATCTCTCGAGTTTTTCAATGCTCAGTACCATATAGTCTGCTCCTCTTTGTGCCAAAGAGATTTGTACGGTAAGGTTAAAGATAGAAAATAATGACGCTGTGTTGATTAGACGCCAAGGCACATAGCCTGAACGCAGATTTTGTAACGTCCAGCCTAACAGTACAATAGAACGTAATTGGGACTGGCGATGTTGTAACATTAGCATATCCTGTTCTATTATATCAATAGCAGACGATACAATGCTGTCCAAAGAATAAATCCTGGAGGACAGAGTCGTTAACCCATTGTCCACTACAGACAGTGTTTTTTCCAAATTAATACAATCAATTTCTCGTATTTTTTCAGAAGTTTCAATTTGCGTTACTTTCCAAGCTTCGTAGTAAGCAGCATATATACCGGCGTATATGAAACGTTTTTGACGCTGTTTGCAAGGTCCCAATAAGAAATCCCGCAAGTCAGCACCTTCTTTAAGTAAGGTCAAGTGTTGCTTAATTTCAGGTAGTGTGGATTTCTGTAACCATTTGAGGCATAGTTTTCCTACAATGTACGTCGTTATTATCCCTGGATGTTGTCTCTGGGAATATCTTGGGTCTGGCCTGTTCTGTTTGAACCCCTGTATGCTGTTCAGGAATATATCTTGACAGTAATTAGTGTCTGTGGGCCAGATCAACCATTTTTTCCAATCAGGATTAGTTCTGTTTTGGTGTAAAATATGGGACACGTCTAACCCCTCATCTGTAGTGCTATTACTATCAGGCATAGGCTTTGGTATAGATGGGTTGTTTAAATCTTTTATCTTGTTTGTTGAATGGTGTCATTCAGGAACATTATTTGTTCTGGGATCATGCAGGCTCTGAATAATGATTCTAATCCCTGTACTTGCCAATCTTTTATTTCAATGTTGTCATTCCAAAATTCAAAACCAAATGTAGACAATTGTTCATAAAATTTTGCAGAATATATCGGTTTTGTATTGGTCAACATATTCTTCTTTCCTGTCTTATTCAAATTTTTGAAATAAAACGTTTCTGGGTTTGTGATATTAAACCCTGAAAAGTATGGAAATTTCTCAAAATGTTTTCGAGCTGCCTTTTGGCGGTGTTGGACAATGTTCCCATTGATTATAAGTAAAAACATTCCTAGGTTTTGCAGATTTATGCAAATAGTGGTGCCCATAAAGATTAAAGCAATACATTTCTTCATAATCAGATGAACATTCTAAATAATCATGATCTGTAAATGTTGCTGACATTTCTAAATCAGACTTCATATTATTAATAACCTCAAAGTCCCAATCATCAGAGAAAGTGCTTGGTGAGACAAAGTCACTTAAAGAAACCTTGAACTGGTGTGGATACTTCAAGAGTTCAACCGGGCCATAGATGTCGTAATCAGTAGCGTCCCATGCTACACCACCAGGTATAGGAATGGCTGTGATGTTTACTGATGACAGGTCTCTTTTTTCAACATGAGATGACTTGTGAGGTTTTAGGACCAAGTTGATGTTCTGACTTGCTGTGTCCATTATACTGTATTTCCCATCAATCATTCTCTCCAAGCTTAAAACCAAAATGAGCCAGAGCAGGAGGAAAAGTACACCTAACACAATCCACAATTCAATCCATGGTGAAATCAGATATATTTCTCCAAGTTGATGAAAGAGTTCTGTATTTTTTTCTCTGAAAGTTTTATTTGCTGGCTTTTCTTCATGTTCGCTGGGATCTTCAGAAAAGTCATCGAAATTGATGAAATAGCCAGAGGCCGTTCTGTCAATTGTTGAAATCGCATCAGGATTGTTATTAATCTTTGTAGTTGCTTCTTCCTTTGTCATTTCAGTATAGTCAGAGGCTACATCATTTTAGACAGGTGTTTCTCGACGAACTGTTGTAATTTGGGTTTCAAGAGGCACAAGTTCCATGCCTTTGTTGCATAGTCCTTCTTTATTCACTGCAGGTTTATCAAATGTGATTAGTCTTTCAGTTTGAACCTCTTGAATTGTAGCAAGGTTTGGTCTTCTGCTACATCTTGGGAGTCCACTGGGCCTACTACTTATTATTGGCCACATGGTTGTGGTTTTACCAGGTCGATTGCTACAGCTCTGTTCTCCTTTTTACCAGCAAGGGGCGGTAGTACTACTGATCTTGTTCCATTGATTGCTAAGTCAGGTACTGCTTTTCTGTAAGAAGGCCCAAATTCCTTCTTCACTGCGATCTTTTCTCTGACCAGATCCCCAATCTTTGGAATCCAGACAGGTCTTGCTGGGACAGGTGGTTTTTCTTCAGTGGCCGTTGGCTTTAGCTTTGTGTTACTCAGACTTCTTCTTGTTTCATTTAAGTCCTGTAAGACAGCCAAACGATCTTTGAAGTCGGACTATCGAGGTCTTCAATTATCATTCTAGTACCAAACAAAAGTTCATACGGAGTGATTTGACCCAGAGAATTTCTTGGCAGATTATTAAGACTACGTTAGACATTTATTAGATGTTTGACCCACCCATCACCCGAACCTAATACCCTCGCTGTTATAGATTGCTTTATGTCACAGTTTTTTCTTTCCACTACCGCATTTCCCTCAGGATGGAAGGGACTAGAGTACCGCAATGCAACGCCCAAGCTGGCCATGGCCTCTTTGTAAGCTTGAGAGCTAAACGCAGGATCCTGGTCAGAATGTAGCGTGCCAATTGCGTATGTCCCGATAAAGACTCGCAAATCTTTTATAACAGTTCTGGTGTCAGCCGAGCGCTGGGGCCACATCCAAATGAATCTTGTCTTAGTAGTTGTGGGGCCGCATCCGTCCGTAGGGACGCCTGCGTGTAGACAGTCTAATGCTATCTAACAGAGGTGTCTGGGCTGGACTGACTGTGCTATTGTCAGTTGCCTGGTCCAGTTCATAACTGCGATCTCTGTTGCAGTTTTGACAATCCATTGCAAAGTTGCAAATTTGCACGCTCATTCCCGGCCATCAGTACTTCATTTGTAATTCTATTAGAGAAGTTAAGATCCCTTGGTGCCTCAGACCTTCTCCCATGTGTGCTTCTTGAACCAAGTAAGCCCTCTGTTTCCTGTTTGGAATTACTCTGACCCCCCACTCCAGGCATTTGAGCAAAAGGAACAGAGTTTGCATCAATTATGTATGTATTTCCGAGTGGATAGTTTAGAGGTAACGCCGCATAATTGCCTTCCATTGAGGCTTTTACTGCTAGTAGCGTTTCACCGTCTATTCTTTTTTTAGAACGCTTAATTGTAGCTACGGAAGCCGTGTGGACAGCTGCCTTTGCGGCTTCATAAGCCAATGAATTCCCTGCAACGTGAACGCCATCAAGTTGATAACTCAGTGTATGGTTCACGTGAGTCTTTTGTAGTTCTTTCTGTAACATAACTACTTGTTCCAAAAGCTTTTTATGCTTTATTGTGCCACCTTTTGCATCTTTGAAACCGTTTTGAACCCAGTTCTACAAGTATTCATTGTAAGACTGGACGCAGTAATACGAATCGCACACTATTAGTGTGGGGAATTCACGATCGGTATTCTCAAGCGCCATCTTGAAAGCCTGTAGTTCAGCTCGCTGAGCTGTACAGTATCCGAGTGATTGGGTTTTAGTGACCATAGGTCTGAATTTACCTTTGCACCAGCGACCTTTAACAATCGCGCATGCAGCACTATAGGCTGGTTTACCCCCAATTACGGGCTGTGCTGATCCGTCTGTATATATTATACAGCCGTAATGTTCAAGAGGCAGAATTTCGGTCGGCAGAGGACATTCGTACTCGTATTGGAGGAATTCTTGTGTTTTCAAGCTAGGGTCAAAAACGTATTCAACGTCTGTTACAGCAAGAGAATTAACCCATTGTATCCATCTTGGATGTAAAGCTTTAGCATTTGGAATGCTCGCTCTTGTTAATGCCTCTAGGGCAGGTACAGGTGTAACGACCGATATGCGTTTTCCCTGAGCGAGGGCTCTTTCTTTTTCTATAGCAGTTTGAACCGCTGTCAGAATTTTCTCAGTTGAAGTGAATTTTATTTCAGCTTGTGTGTACAAATGCGATTTGTAAGCTATTGGTACCGTTTCACCTTCGTTATAGGTCAGGTACGTGAATCTGCATCTTCCTGGGATGACTTGGATTGCAAAGTTTCGTTCATTTACGCATGATTGTAGCTTTGTTTTTGCAAACATGTCTGTTTGTACTGAACTTAAAATTTCTGTGTGAGTTTGAGTCCAATTAGTTGGTTTGAAATCAGGTTTTATTAATTCGTAGAGAGGTTTAACCCTCTCTGTGTAATTCAGAACGTAAGTTCTTCCAAAATTCAGGAAACCTAGAATTGATTGTAAGTTTTTCAGCGTTTTTGGAGCTTGGAGCAGCGCACATTTCTCTAAGAAATTGGCTGCCAGGCTTTTCCCTTCACTTGATAACTCATATCCTACAAATAGGACAGTGAGGTGGGCAATCCGCGATTTCTTAAAATTGATTTGTACCCTTTAGATGCGAACCCAAGTATAATGGTGTTCACTCTTTTCAAGTGCCTGTCCAAATTAGATAGATGTCATCGACATAAGATAATGCCTCATCATCATACATTTGTAGTAACTCTGTTACTCTGGCTGAAAATAATCCTGGGCTATTCTTGAATCCCTGGGGGAGACGGCAAAATTGCCCCTGGGCCCCCATACTTGAGAAAGCGGTCAAATACCTGCTTTCTGGTGCAATGTTTTGACAGAAGAAACCATTTGAAATATTTAATGTTGTTTTATATTTTTTGCGCACGATGTTATTCATCAGTGCTGTACTGTGTGAATTTTGTACTGCAAATGTTTTGCAACAAAAGTTTAAGTGTCTGTAGTCCATTACTATACGATATGATTTGTCTGGTTTGGAGATAGAAAACAAAGGATTGCTCATTTGTGAGGTGCATGTTTCAATCCCCCCCTGTTACTCAAGTTGATCTAACATCTCCCTGACTTGTTTTTTAGCTTCTTGCTTAACAGGATACTGCCTTTGTGCAGTAGGTTGATTTTTTAACTGGATTTTATGGTGAGGGGATTCCTCATCCCATCCTACATGATTTTTATATAATGCAGGGGCTTGGGCCACTGACCATTTTCTAGCATATGTGTAGTTTTTATGAATTGAAATATGATTTGAGAAGGTAGGCATAATCATTTCATGTGGGCACTCCCTAACAAATTCCGGTGGCCAGTCTTTCTCAGCTAGAAGAATATCATAGCCTTTAGATAGCTTCTCCCAAAAGAGAGTTCTTATTTTCCTAGTTATGTCCCCTTCTATATGCAATGTTATTTCATATAATTTATGGGGTACACGAACTCTGGTGTCTGCAGTTTCCACCTGAATGTACTCATTCGTGTATACTGTCTCCAGATGATTCGTCAGGATCTTGCGAGCTATGGTCACTTCTGCTGCGCTGTCTAGCATTGTCTGGGCCCACTCTCCGATCTTAAGTTGTGTCCTCAGGATCCTCAGCATGTTTTATCTTTATGCTTGCTACCTTCTTTTTGGAAAATTTAGATTTTTTACTTTGGTGAGCAGGTTCCTTGTCTTTTGACTTGACGCGCTCTTCTTTATGTTCTGACCGTCCTCTTCTTTCCGATTTCTGCAGGGAAGTCTGAAAAGATCGAGAGGGACGTGTATCATTATCTTGATATCTGTCAGGTTTTTTCAAATTATCCCTATTTCTGAAGTTATATCTTTACTCAGAGGGCTCCCGTTGTGGAGACCTACCCCCCCCCCCCGTTCTGAAGATCTATCTCTCCGTTGGGGAGACCTTCCTCTGGACTGAAACAGTTTCTCTTTAGGAAGAGTCTGTCTGGAAGTTTCCCATTTTTTTAAGAGTAATTAAACTATTTTTAATGAAAGTCTTTTCAGGATTTTCTGTCAATTGTGGTTTTAGTGGTTTCCCACCCAAACTATCTCTACCTAATTCTTCATAGGATTTTTCAATTATTCTGGCAAGTTCAAAAGGTTGTTCTGCTATATCTGTTTCTTTTAATTTTTGGCGGATCGCCACTGATGCTGCTTCTCCTTGTATGTTGGCTAGTAGTGTAGCCGAGACTTGTTTAAAATCTTTCAGTAATTTCATACCTAGATTTAAAGCAGGCTCTGGACCGTATTCATTTTGAATCTGTCTTAGTACGTCTGGTATAACCGCCATAGAGGGAACACCATGTGTTTTTGTGTAGATTGAAGCAAAGACTGTTCCCCAAGTGTCACAGTCTTCCACATGTGGTGCGATCCCCATTGGTAAACAGATTGTCAGATTGTCAGAGTTCTTTATGGAACTCCTTGCCCCTCAAGATCCGGTCAGAGCCCAAGATCTTACTCTTTAGGAAACTTCTGAAGACCCATTTGTTTCCACTGTAGTGATTGACCTGAGCCTCTCCCTTGTTCTGTTCCGCGCCGGGATGCCCCCGGGTAACTGAGCGCGTTATAAATTTTATATAATAATAATATATAATATAATAATAATATAATATAATATAATAATAATAATTCATGAGGTGTACTATCAGGGAATACTGCCTCTATTTGAGTAATTTTTTGAGCTAACCAGAACAGAATTTGTTCCCGTTTCGCGGGTAATTTACCAATGACTGATTGTATAGTCTGTGGTGTAATTTTGTTTGTGTTCCTCTGGTGAGGGGTGTGCTGTGGAATTTTTATAGCAGGTTGGACTGTTAAAGTCCGCATGACACATTGAACCAATTGTCTATGTATTTTAATTAACTGTTTCAGCTGAACTAACAGTTCTCTATCTGACATTTCTTCAATGTCAGGATGTGGTGTATAACCAGCTTATACCGGCCATGTAGCTCCTGGTCTACCTAGTGGACCGTGCCTGGTAATGTCATTTTGATGTTTTAGGGCGCCATTAAACCAGAGCTGATGCTCCTGGTAAGTTAGTGGAATTTCAACGTCCTTGAAAGGAACGTATTCCGCTGGGATTTCCTCTGCTTTGTAGTAGTGGAACTCGTGTGTTACAGCATTTGCTGCTGGAAAAGTTATCCATGAATAGAATACCTCTGTCTGCCGATACTCATGTGCCTCTATTACAATTATAACTGTACCACCTCTTGATGAAACTCCGTTATTTATTAGTTTGTAAGTTACACTCTTCTTACATTTACTGGGATCATTACTGCATCCGGGTTGTTTTGCTGAAGACTTGTGTCCTCTTCTAATAGTTGAGTTGCTATTCTAGCTCTCTCCCTTTCGTCATCACTCTCCATCATTTTGCTGACAGAAAGTTTGCAGAGTATGTTTTCAGGAAACAAAGATTAGGTGCACAATATTTTGGAACACTGTATCCTTCAACGCTGAACAAACCAAAAACTAATACATAGGATTCTCGTCCCACTTAGTTCTGGCGGATACTAACCTTTCACCCACTCCAGACATCTATTGGAGTTTTTACGGGAAAGGGGTCTGTGTGAAAAGCACGACTGAGTTACTCTAGTATCTAGCGTTAAATTATCGCCTTACCAAACGTTGGGCGCCATGTAGGGTAGTTCCTATATTCCCAATAGGCTCGGCGTATTGGAATAACATAAACGATAGTTTAGACGTAGGACTGAAGTCGACTAGGTCTCTATTGAATATGTTAGACTTAATTGTGAACGCCAGCTAGCTCAGAGGTCACTAGAAACTTTCTCGAATAAACAAGAAGGGATTCGTTTCTGACAACCATATAACATGACAACTTTGTTCCCCAAGAATAAGAAATATATCTTCAGAGTCGCAGAAACAATAGATTGCTATTTCACTTAGTCAATCGTGCATGCTTCGTTTCACCAGGGTTTTTGCTGAGAAATAGAGAGACGGGCGTTTTCAATAAAAAGGTTATTTATTGAGCAGTCTTCTTTCTCATGCAAGAGAAGTGAATTGCTACAATCGTAATACTTGCTATGAAGTAAAGTGCGTACAGTAAAAAGAGTATTATGAAATAATACTGTAAAAGCATGATATGGTTTCTAAGCCATAAGATACATAAAATAGAAAAAATACATACTTTGATAAATAATGACTAAAAGTACTCAAGGGGTGCATCTAAAGTACGTCTACCCCGGTATACCTAACCTAAGTCTAGTACAAGGGAAGAAGTAAGTGAGGTGTAGCTTGAGTTAAATAGTTTCTGCCAAGAATCTATCCAAGAATTCTATAAGGGTCTAATCAGCTCCGTACCTTGGTTTTAGAATGAAGGAGGTCTTGTATCTCTCTATCAAGACTCGATCTCCAAGTAACCCGCAAGGGTAGCAGGGAAACACTGGAGCTGGATTTCTCGGCAGGAGAAAAGGCAGCGTCTCTCTCAGTGCGTCAGCTGGAGGGTCGGCTTCCTTCGGCACTCGCTACAGCAGTGCGTCGGGCAAGTAGTTAGTCGATCTGCTCCAAACCATCGTGTGTTTGCTAGGGCAGATGTGGGTATATTTATACCTGAAAGGTGCAGAGTTTGACATAAGGGTGGACATAATAACGTCACTAAGAACTCGAAGTTCTTTACACTCTCCAGGAGTTCTGGGACAAATCAATACTGAAGAAGGGGGAAGTCCCGTGCTGCTGAAGGCTGGGTCTTCAAGAACTCGTTGTACTCTAGGAGCTTAGTGGAAGTAGCCATGCCGTATTTGGACTGTATTGGCTGTGTCTAAATATGGTTATGATTCGTATGCCTATATAAGGGTCCTAGATACATTTACAACATCCCTTGATCAGGAGGGCATCCAGTCAGCCATTCCAATGTGGCCTGCTGCCCTGTCCCAGCTGTCGCAAGCGAGGAAGGAACATAACTCTGCCCTGTCTTCACAATGCAAACTGTATTACATGGAATACGTTGCCCGTCAACACTCGGGGTGACAAGGCGGGACGAATACTTGCATGGCTTTTATGATGTGAGACCCCCTGAATCCCAATAGCAGTGATAAGTACCCAGCAGGGGGCTCTAATGAACACCCAGGTGGAGATTATTAAGGCAATCACTTCCCTCAACACTAGGCTACATGTCACATCGAGAGAGGTGCAAACTCTCTCCATTGAGAGATACCCAGACGTCTTATACTTACCGATGGTGTCCTCCCATCCAGCAGACAGAACCAGGCAGTGGAGGAGATACACAAATCCATTAAAGAAATGGCGAGCATCAAGACCCCGAAAGTGGATGGACTTCCGTGGAATTCTATGCAATACACACACCTAAATTGCTACAGCTGTATGAAATTTTATAACATTACAAACCGGGGGGGTCCGCATTTACCACTCATAGGACGACGCAATAGCTGGCAACCTGGGAAGGGTGCTGACTGCCATGAGGACCACAATCCCCTTCTGGTGTGGGTTGCCTCTGTTCCCAACAGGATGTATTGCAATCTCAAAGATGTTAGTGCTCCCCCGACAATTATGCTTCTGCTCTGCGATCCCTGGAAGGAGTTTCTTTAAGGAACTCCCATCTTAACTGATATGGGTCACAAACAGGCGTAGGTAGGGTTGCCATCTCCAACTTATACGCCCCTTTGCCTGAGGGCCCCAAACTATCATTCTTACTATATTGCAGCCCAGTTACAATGGTCCATATTATGGCTTGATGGTAACTGTCTTCAGGGACCGAATCACAAGTTCCGAACCCTATCAACAAGCTCTATACATGGGTTGCTAATGGGGCAGACCCAGACAGTGCTCCTGAAAAGCAGGAACGCACTGATGCGGGTGGCACCCCTGTGCAGACAGATGAGCTTAAGCGTGACAAGAGTCTGCATCCCATATGCACCTAATCTCACTTTATGGGTGGTGCCAGGATGCAGAAAACAATTCGCCCTGCATGACATCCAACCTTGGGACAGTTGGAGAGCTTTTTTTTAGTGGGGAACCTACTCATAGACAGGCTGCTTTAACCTTTTGAGGACTTAATGAATGTAGCGGGGCTTCCCCCAGGAAATTAACTTCTGTACTCTGCGTTTACACTCCAACTTTCATTTATCTGGAACAAAACACACGACTCCTCTGTGACATCAAAAGCACTACAAATTCTGTTGGTGCATTCAAGGGCCAGGAACATGGTGAAAAAGCCTCTGTAGTGTGCTGCATAGTAGGGAATGTCTGTGCTGTGCCACCCTGAAGGGGCAAAGGAAGACGACGTAGGACATGAGCTAACAGAAAATGCTGTTTATCCATGGTTAAAGATATGTCACTCAATCACGTCTGAAAATTGACTCAGTTCAATTACCTACTATCAGACCTGTCAGCTTTGGGGTGGTCTTCCCCCAAACGTTGTCCCTTCCTTCCCCATTTTTGTGCTGATCTAGCTTTTGCTGACCAAAGGACTCTGTACCATTATTTACCAGTGTTAAGGTGCTTGTGCGCTCTCCTCTGATCAAGGTAATATTTGCTTATGCCCAATAGACATATTTAATTTACTTATAAGTCCCCAGTAAAATTGTACTATATGTACCCAGGGTCTGTAAATTAAATGCTACAAGTAGGCATGCAGTACTCACTTAAGCAGCCCTTTAAACATATCAGACCTGCCATTGCAGAGAGCATGTGTGTGCAGTTTTAAACTGCCCTTTTGACCTAGCCAAATAAACCTTTTGCCAGGCCCAAACCTTCCTTTTCAGTATATATGTCACCCCTAGGGTAGGCCCTGGAACACCCAGAAGGCAGGGTGCAATGTATTTAAAAAGAAGGGCATGTACTTTTAAGCTTTACTTGCTCTGGTAATGAAAAGCTCTTACATTCATTTTTCACTACTGCAAGGCCTATCTTTCCCAAAGGTTAACATTGGTGTTGCCTTATTACAATTTATAAGGGTAATTTCCAACTGGGAAGGGATACCCAGATCATGTTTGGTAGCTCTGGAATCACAATTTAAAATCCTAAAGTAGGGTGAAGTTGGAATTTAAATGGCAATTCTGATAATGCCACTTTCAGCAAGTTATAGATGCAAAACCAAAGGGGGGGAACCTGGTATCCTAATTAATTCTAGCAACTTATTTATTGCCACAACCACACTATATTCCTTTAGTGATGGTGTTATTTATTTACCCTATTTTTTAAACAACTCTTTTTTTGAAAAGAGTTGAGTAAGAGTATATAAGGACTTCACATCCTTCTAGTTGAACCCATATCTAGTGACCTTTACATACATTAATAATTTACATCACATTTCACACATTATACAATACCAACAATTTTCACAAACATCAATATAACATCATTTTACACAAACGTAAATACAACACAAAACCAATGTATCATATACAATCAAAAAGACACCACAACATTTTCTTTGGCATTCCTACAACCCAGTTCCTTATTTCCTGAATTGTATGTGTATCAATGTTTATATTTGCCATATAATTGCCATCTTAATTGCAATTGCCGACGCGTTTCAAGCCTCATTCTCAAGGGGCTCTCATACGGGCTTCTTAGTTATAACACATTGGAATAATCTACAACACAAATAATCACTCTTTGTCCTACATGTGATTCTGCCTATAGTTTGAGCTGGCAAACACAGAATACTACATTTTGGACCAGTTTAAAAAGTTCTGTAAATAGGAGGTGCCTTCCAACCATGAGCACCACCAGGCAGATGGAATTGCAAAAAGCGCTGAGGGCCTGGGCGGAAGTTCACCAGTCACTTGCTACAGCAACTGAAGGAGATGAGGAGATGGACAGCTAAGGAGAGGATTTGGATCTCAGTCCTGAGGGCCGACAGTCTGCTGAATCAGATAACTTGACCCCTAACTTGGAGCTCCATGCCGGGGCAGGAAGCAGTGTAATTACCCACAACCTGCCCCCCCAAGAAGCTGGTGGAGAAGAGGGAGGAGGGAGTATTCAGGCTGGATATGGCCAGGTTCAGGATGGAGAAGATACTGGCCATGGAGAAGAAACTCGAGTTGTAGTGTTTGGCTCATGAAAGGTGCCTTAAGGAGATGGAACTGAACCTGAGGCAGGCAGTTTCCAGCAACATTGGTGGCAGCATACCTGCAGTGTCTGAAGGAGAAAAACAGGTCCACATCTCCTAAGATCTGGTGCCCAGTTATGTGGTGGGAGAGGACATTGACAAGTGGGTTTCTGCCTATGAGGTAGCCCTGAGGGTTTGCAAGATCCCAGAAGAGCACTGGGGTTGGTTTTTGAAAAAGCATTGCTACAGTGGGCGTGACACCCTTCATACATTAGAGGTTGGGCACCAAACCAGGTACTCCCCCATGAAGACCATCTTGATTGCTAAGGTTGTGCTGACTCCTGAAAAATACGCCTCAGATTCAGTGGAAGTAAGAAGCTCCCCAACCAGTACTAGGGCGAATTTTGTAAATACCCAGTAAGGCACTGAATGGATGGGTGCGGGGCAGCAAAGGTAATGACTACAATGGGCTGTACAATCTAATTCTGAGATATCACATGCTCAGCACTTGTTTTCCAGAGCTGTGTCAGCCCCTAGTTGATTGACTCCAGGAAGACTACTGAGGAGGCAGACCTCCAGGTCAGCACCAGATTGCCCAAAAATGTATCTGGGGGAGACTGCCACAAGGGTGGTCAGGGGCCACAAGAAGAAAGAGGAGGAGAAAAACTGAAAAATAAGGAGTTCACAAAAAGCCACCAAAAAAATTCCCAAGAGAGTAGTTGTAACCAGTCCCAATCTGACCCTAAAAAGAAGGGGTTCTTTGATAAACTGAGAGGGAGGTTTGTACCCCAATTCACAGCATGCTACAAGTATGGGCACTCCTACGGTGACCCCAAATGTCCCAAGAAGGCATAGCACCCCCCTGGTGGGCAGACATCTGGGTTGGTGAGGGTCGCACCTGGTTAGTAGGTAGTGCCAGTTACTTGTGGGGAGCAGACAGAGGTGACTGTAAGTTCTCTGGGGGATAACATTTGGTGCTAAAAGCCAATATGCCTGCAAATATTTCTAAGTACAGGCAGTGGGTCACTATCAATGGGCAACGGGTGGAGGTTTGGAGGGACACAAGAGCCAACATGGATACTTTAAGTTGTCAGATGCTGTCCTCAGAGCAGATCCTCTCTAACACATTCCACCAAGTCATAGTCGTCGACAATTGGGAGAGCCATCTACCTGTGGTGCTGGTTCCCTTTAAATGGTGGGGGGGTGGCGGGGGGGAGGCAGGCTCAGATTCTCGAAAAGTAGCTTGGAGCCCTGCCATGCTTGTTGATTGTCATTAGGCAACCAGCTGGAGCCCACTATCTGGAAGGAGGAAGAGCTCAGTTCATACATGGAGATGTTAGAATTGACTAAATGAGTCTGTATGACCAGATGATACATGACTGCCTGGGAAGAGTGTCAAAGGCATCTGGAGCTTGGAACACTGGCCCAGACACCTGCTAAGAAGGGAAGAAGCGTAAGAAACCAGCCTCTGACAATTCCATGGTTGAGGTTGTCAGGGAAGCAAAGTGAGCAAACTAGGGAGGACATTTCCGCTCTGGGTCCCTGACTGAGCTTGCTGATTGGCACGCTGAGAGTGAGCCCACCAGGAGGGAGTTTTGCAAAGTGCAGAAAGAGTGCCCCAATCTAGAGAACTTGAGGCAGCAAGCTGGTCCACCATCTCAGTAGATCACCTGAACTATTGGGAGAATGATCTCCTATATAGAATGATCATCTAAGGTTCTTGAATCTGGGCCAGCTTATGTGCTGGTGGTCCCCCAGTGTTGCAGGACTATCCTACTGGGTTTTACTCATGACATACCCTTGGCAGGACATCTGGGGCAAGACCAGGCCTACTCCAGACTTGCTGCCCACTTCAACTGGTCTCAGCTGCATTCTGTAGGTCCTGTCCCACCGGCCAGACCACTGGGAAGTCAGAGAAAAAACCTCAAGGCTCTCCTGACCCCATTACCTGTCATTGGCACTACTTTTGAGGATGTAGGCATCAACATTGTTGGACCCTTGGACTCCAGGATATGGTTAGGCAACCGGTTCATCCTGGTCTTAGCAGACCACGTCACTTGCTACCCAGAGGCCATCTCTCTGAGGTTGGTGATAACACCAGAATTGGCCAGGGCCCTGATGGGGCTTTTTACCCTTGTGGGGTTGTACTGTCTGACAAAGGCACTAACTTCATGCCACCATGCATTCAGTACATGTGGGATGGGTGTGGGGTAACTTACAAGTTCTCCACAACCTATGACCCTATAATCCCCAAACCAACAGTCTTGTGGAAATATTCAACAAGACCTTGAAGGGCAAGATAATGGACCTACCTGAGCTGTAAGTGGGATGTCCTCATTCCATGCCTTCTCTTTGCCTACAGAGAGGTACCACCTTTGAACTCCATTATGGACAACCTGTTAGGGGACCTCTTAGCATTGTGAGACAGGGGTGGGAGCAAGCTTCAAAGAAACCCTCTCAGGATGTGGTCAACTAAATGCTGGGCCTCAGCGACCAGATGCATAGCTTCTGGAAAAAGGTGAAAAGCACCCTCATGGCCAGTCAAGAAGTTGTGAATCTCTAGCATGACCAGAAGACCACTCTGGTAGAGTTTCAACCTGGCCAACAGGGGTGTGGAATTCCTATAGCCCGACACCCAGGACATATTGTTTGGGGTCAAGGACAACTAGTTGTCATGTTTATTTTGTCCTTGGGACATGTATGCCCAACCCTGAGCAGCACAAACCCGTTGGCTGCCAGTTCACAGTACCACATTATGAATCAGTGAAGGGCATTGTCTGGAGTTAAGGTAATATTTGTTTCCATACTTTAATGCTGTTCAAACTAATATTTATGGTTCATTAATGCAAAGCATGTATTATTAGGGTGAGCGCTCTAAGGAAGTGTTGTAAGCTCGAACTGCACTACTGACACTGGTTCCAGTGTAAAAATGTGTACACACGTTTACAAAGTTTAACAATATGAGGCTATGTATAATGCTCCCAGAATGGTCTGAGATTAGAAGAAAATATTTGCAAAAGCTTGAAAGCAACATGGATGATTCTTTGCTTTCATAATAAAATGTTCACAGAAAAAAGCAACTAGAGAAAAAAGTGTTTTGCTAAACTGCTGTGACATTTTTGGTACCAGTTCTTTGAAGCATCATTTAGTAAAATGTGTTTATGCATGCTAGTATTTCCAAAAATATTCATAATGGAATATCTGTGTAACTAGTTCAAACAGGATTATGGGAAATATGAAACTAAACAAGCTTGGCAAAGCTATTAGTTCTACCATTGGTGGTCAGCATTTTAGTTGTGTTAACGTGTTTCTTGTTTTGACATGGTTTTGGTAAAACTTTCTTTGGGGAGCAGCCGGGCCCTCACCATTATAACAAACACTAGCAAAAAGCAGAATATTTTCCACTTAACAAAACAACTTTTTTGTGCTGATGTGCTCCTTGTGAAAGAACAGAATGCTGTTAATCACAGTGAAGTCAACCGATGTATAGATAGATAACATTTGAATAAAAACAAAAGTTCTTGGTTAATGCCAGACCTAACTAGAAGTCCAAATTCTTAAGGATAATCACAAAGTACACCTAATGGTAGATGTCCTAGCATTGGTGCAGACTTATGGTTTTTATAAACTAATAATTTACAGAAATAAGCAAGGAAATGGTACTCCTAAAAATGTGTACGTACTGCATTTTTTTATTGCGAGCAGATTTGAGTAGATTTGCGCATTCGAAAATCTGCTTAGTATTTACAAGTTCACTTTTCCTCCAACCCCTTGTTTCTCAACCCTGGAAGTAATTTTACTTCTGTCATTGTTAGGAGTAAATGTCCAACCTTTATCAGAATGGAAAAAGATTAGAGAAAAGCTGGTGAAATACTCTAAAATATGAAAATTATTAGGTTTGCACAAACTCAAAGGCCATTCTAACCCTGAAACTATTGCTTGCCATTACTTTCGGCCTCAATATGTTGGTCTGTGGAAAGGTGGCAAAATAAGTGAATTGCTAGTATTCAAACCCTACTAGTATGAGCCCTGGCATAATCAGAGAGGCTATTATCCAAACTCTTATATAATGAGACTGCCACCATAATCTTTTGCTGCACTGTGTGGCAACAAAGGGACAAGTGGATTTGTTTACATGACAAATAGACTTATGAAGCCACTTGTCTCATCGACAAGATTTCCACACCCCTGGGCCAAAATGTGTGGGTTATGGAGCCTGTGGAGCACAGTGCTCTCCAGGATTACTAGACAAGCCCATATGAGGTATAGGAGTGGAAAGGGGAGTCCATCTACTCGGTGGATCTTAAAACCCCACGAACTCCGTAAGGGTGCAAAACATAACTGCCTCAACCCACACTTTGAGAGTTCTGAAATAAGCATGCTTCTGGTGATAGATGAGGGAGTGGAAGAGGAGAGCGAGCCTTTCGCTGACCTCTTGTCTGCCCAGGAACACAATCAATCAGTAGAATGTGTCAACATCTCCCCTACTCGGACCACAGAGCAGCAACTTTACTGTTATCAGTTACTGAGGCAGTTCATTTCTCTGTTCTCCCTCACCCCTGGACTCAAACACCTGTGCATCTATGACATGGACACTGGAGGCAGTCTGCGTGGTAAAAATGAGATTTACACATTTTCAGCCCAGGTGAGGGCCAGTATCAAGGAGGATATCTCTAAGATGCTGGTGTTAGGAGGTGAGAGAGTCCTTGAAACAGTCCCTGGTCCAGCCCAGTGGTGCTGGTACCTAAGGCTGCCACTCCAGAACTTAGGTTCTGTATGAACTTTAGGAGTCTCAATACCTTCACGGAGACTGATGCACACCCCATTCACCGAGCTGATGAGCTCATGGATAGGCTGGGGGTTGCCAAGTTCCTCAGTACTTTTGATTTAACATCAGGGCACTGGAAGATCGCTATGACCGAGAAGGCCAAAGAAAGGTCTGCATTCTTAACCCCAGAAGGCCACTTCCAATTTCAGGTGATGCCCTCTGGTTTGAAGAATGCCCCTGTCAGCTTTTAGGGATTGGTTAACATGGTCCTGGCAGAGAAGGCATTCTGTGTCGCCTATCTGGACGACATACAGCTTTGAGGAACATCTGTACCACCTCTAGGAGGTGTTTAAGGCCCTGCAGCAGACAGGCCTTACTATCAAGGCCAGTAAGTACCAGATAGGGAAAAGTACCATGATGTAGCTGGGCCACATGGTGGGTGGAGGCAAGGTGCTTTAGGCCAAGTTTAAAATTACCCTGGCCCCCTACAACACACTGAAGTGAGGGCCTTCATGGGCCTCACAGGATGCTATATGAGGTTTGTTAAGAGATATGGCACCATTGCTGCTTCCTTAACAGAGCTGACTTCATAGAACCAGCCCAGAGAGGTGATCTGGACAGAGGCCTGCCAGACAGCCTTTGATATCTTCAAGAAGAGGCAATGTGTACAGCACCCGTACTCAAGGCTTCGGACATCTCCATGTAGTTCTTAGTGCAAACGCTTCAGAGCATGGTATAGGGGTTGTTAGCACAGTTAAATGAGGAAGGTCTAGACCAACCAGTAGCCTTCATTAGCAGAAGGCTACTTCCACAGGAATAGAGGTGGGGTGCGATTGAAAGGGAGGCCTTTGCCGTGGTCTGGGAACTGAAGAAGTTGAGACCATACCTGGTTTGGACTTCACTTCCTGGTTCAGACAGGCCATAAACCTCTTCGATGGTTCATGCAAAGGAGGGTCGAAAATCCCAAACTCTTGAGGTGTTCGATTTCCCTACAGCGAATGGACTTTACAGTGAAACACCGTCCTGGGTCAGACCACACTAATGCTAATGGTCTATAAAGGTTCTTCTGCCTTAGTGATGAGTACTCCCCAGGGTTTAGGTAGGTCTCCTCACTTTGAGCTGGGGGGGGGGCTCATGTTAGACCAGTCAGCTTTGAGGTAGTCTTCTCCCAAACATTGTGCCTTCCTCACTCATTTTTATGCTGATCTCACTTTTGCTGGCCTTAGGACTCTGTGCACTACAGTGCTTGTGCTCTCTCCTCTAAACGTGGTAATATTGGCTCACCCTCCGTTGGCATATTTAATTTACTAATAAGTCCCTAGTAAAGTGGTACTACATGTACCCATGGCCTGCAAATTAAATGCTACTAGTGAGCCAGCAGCACTGATTGTGCCAACTACTTAAGTATACCTTTAAACAGGTCTCAGACCTGCGATTGCAGAGCCTGCCTGTGAAGTTTTAAACTATCCTTTTAACCTGGTCAAATAAACCTTTTGCCGGGCACAAACCTACCTTTTTAATACCTTTTTAATACATATATGTCACCCCTAGGGTAGGCCCTGTACAGCCCAATAGGCAGGGTGCAATTCGTTTAAAAAGTAGGACATGCACTGTTAAGTTTACATGCCTTAGTAGTGAAAACTCTTAAATTCATTTTTCACTACTGCAAAGTCTATCTCTTCCACAGGATAACATTGGAGTTGCCCAAATACTTTTCGAAGTGTAATTTCCAAACAGGAAGACTATACAGTTCATATTTGGTGTCTCTGGAATCACAATTTAAAATCCTAACTTCTAGTCATGTTGAAATTTAAATTGCAATTCTGGCATTGACACTTTTAGAAAGTTGGCATTTTCTTGCTTTAGCCTGTGTTTGGTCATAGGATTGGGTGTAGCTGAAAGTGGAGCTTTCTGAAATCTTCCCAGACAGCCACACACAATAGGGAGCTTAGTTGTTCCTGGATGGGCATCACTGACAGGATGGGAGGAAGTAGCTGGGCACAGACCCATTTACACCTGAACAGGCTGTGTCCTGCCTCTACACAAAGGACTGCATACCCCCTGCAGTTAATCTGGTGCCAGGGAAAGCAGGATGTCTTGGGACTTCAGACTTCACATCCCAAGCCCTCATCAAATGGATCCTTGACGTAGACGCAAATAGGACCTTGTACCAGAGCCTTGCCCCATCTCAGAACTGATACATCGCTTCAGCAATGCAACTTTGACTTGGATCCACCAAGGCCCCGCAAACCAGGATTCAAGGTACTCTGCCCAATAGTATATAGACTAACAAAGGAGAGAGCAAGGGATCGTGTTCACCGTAGGTGAACGGAGAGCACTCCTGTTCCCCTGGTAAAGGACTAGATAAACAAAAAGAGGAGTACCACCATAAAGAATCAAGAGAATTCCTAATGGGGTGTGTGACTGACAAAAGGAAAGAGTTTATCCTTTTGTTAAAAACCCCTCACTCACCAGCCTAGTGGTGACATGCTTCATCATCGGGGCCCACCCTGGCGGCCTAGCGTCACCAGGGTGTGCTACAACACCTGAAATACAGTGGAGCGGGTTGTGAGTGTAAGTGCAAAAAAAGGTGTGTTAAAAATTGTCCTGGTTTAACTTAGTGGGAAGATACATTTTATTTACAAGCAACTGGACAATATTAAAAAAGTGGCGAGATACTATGAGGGTAGTTACGGCCAAAAGTATCTCTGTATGTGTACTGGTCTACATGTTTCAACCTTAGATGGAATATGCCAGGTTACCTAGTAGCTGGGCAGCGGAGGAGAGATGTAGGTAACTGGCCTCTTCCATCACGACAAAAGTAATACGTTCATTAAGTGGTGACACCACTCCCTGCCCTCAGATGCAACAGACACTAGAATAGGAGTCTATTTGATTTTTATTACACACGCTCGCCCACTGAGGCTAGAGCTTTTCACCATTAGCGAGTTTTGCTAACTGGGTCACGAGGAATTAGGATTGGGTGCGCCTTTTAGGGGGCACAGACCGTCAACTTCCTTGTTTTTGGTCCTGACGAAAACCTGGCATATTCCATCTAAGGTGGGCCCCGATGATGAAGCATGTCACCACTAGGCTGGTGAGGGGTTTTTAACAAAAGGATAAACTCTTTCCTTTTGTCAGTCATTCTCTTTATTCTTTATGGTGGTACTCCTCTTTTTGTTTATCTACTCTGCTCAACAGGCCTGTGTCACTGTAGCCAGCCCGAGCTCCATCGCAGTCAGACTTAACTCGCGACTTTGTCCTGGTCCAGCACGACCAGATATCCACAGTTGGCATTTTATGCCCGTTATCGGTATTTTCTCCAAAAACTTTAAAATTCAATATCTCAGGTTCTACTGATTGGAGTTTTGTCATTTTGGTCTTGCTTTATTTCTTACATTTTGATCTACTGTCCTAACATTATTGTGTGCTCCTTTTCTGGTGTATCTTCACTGTGTA
This sequence comes from Lissotriton vulgaris, assembly GCF_964263255.1. NCBI lineage: Eukaryota > Metazoa > Chordata > Amphibia > Caudata > Salamandridae > Lissotriton > Lissotriton vulgaris. Next base: position 119,405,237 of record NC_141687.1, read on the forward strand.
CTGTTTGAAGTGTTGTACAAATATTTTACACATTGCCTCTAAGTTAAGCCGAACTGCTGTGTGCAAAACTACCGGCGGGTCAAGCACAAATTAATTTAGGGTTTGCTTGTGCTTTACCCTGACAAGAATTGTGGTTGCTGTTTAACCAAGGCTCATACCCCAGTCAACCAGTAACCCTATTTCTTACACTGAGACCAACACATATCTAACTCGAGCCCGGCTTACATGTATGTACCTAGAAGTCACCTACAAATGCCCGATGTGTGTGGAAAGGGACGTAGATTTTTACCACATGTTGTGGCTCTGCAAGCAGATCACAGGGTACCGGTGCGAAGTGACAATGCACCTGCCATAGTAGATAAACAGATCCCCACAGATCCTACACATTCCGTGCTGCACCTGACAAAATGCACTAGGGACACCAAATCTATGCAACAATTTTTAGAACTTGCACCCTTATCCTTGCAAAGTGTTGGATAGTGATGGCTTGGACGTCTGCACTGGCCCGCCACTAGCAGGTTGGCTTAGACATGAAAAAGAGAATGTATGCAGAACTAGACACTGCAGGCGGTACAGGAAGCCCAAAAAGAACAGTGCAGAGGGGAGAATTTCTAAAGGAGTTCAAAGCCAGAACAGGTGAAAGACTGTCTCGAGTGTCACGCTGGGTACAGCACTTGGTCATGTCAAAAAGCGTAGGGAGTAATCTGAAGGGTGCTACTGAAAGACCAGAGTGAAGACACTGTGCGCTGATGTCTCCCTGTTTCTCTGTACCCTCCCACCCAAACCCATCCATAGTTGACACTAATACTGAAATATGTTGATTGACTCTTCCAATGTACTACCTGAATATGTGATGTAAAACTGTGCTGTACCTGTATACCCGCAATGTACTTTCAGTATCAGTATTGTACAATGAAGCAGGTTTAATAATAAAAAGATTGTTAAAAAAAAGAAAATGTGGTGTACGGGCTATGTTCAATACTGGCTTCTTTGATTGTTGTTTTTTTATTACCATTGTTAATCTCCAGTGTATTCCTTGTTGTCTACTACTGAATACGACACCTTGCCTGCACTGGAATGTATGTAGAGATAACAGGCTGTAATTACTGCATGGCACATTTATGATGTAAGGTGACTTTACAGTGAATATTGTTTAAACTCAAAAAAGAATCACTGTTGAAAAAGAGGTTACCACGCAGTCTTGTGATGGATGTTTTTTTATCATTGAAGACGACACGCAGGGGAAACAATCACATCGGATAGCCCTGTAAAGGGTGCTACTCATTTGATGGATATGTAACCGGTGGCATCCATGGACTAAGGCATATGTCTATCTGAAGTGTCAGGGGAGCTACCTAGTTGAGGACCAGAAGGTTTCGTTCCAGAAGGAGAGGTTGCCTCTGACCACCAGAAATGATCTGAATTAAGTTTACGCCAGTTAGCACTAATCCAAATTTTAAAGTTAAGTGCTCCTGGCTCGGAGCGGAATTATTCCAGTGTTTGTGACTTCAATGTAGGTACTACGATAAAGAACATTTGTTCATAATCCTACTCAGCCACAATAGCGGAGTCCTCCCACAGAGACGTGTTAAAAACATCAGAATGGCTACACTCCCAAAAAATAGAACAAAATAACAAAAAAGATCATGTAAGAAGGCTTGGCTCACTTTAGCATAGTATGTAGTATTGTACAGCGAAATATGTCAGACTGACCAATCGAGCAGGTTCAGTTCTTTGATCTGGAGACAAAATCATCCACTGGTGGAAATCCGTGTGCATGACAAAACGGCATTCAGCACTTTAGTGTTGATAACCTATTCATGTATAAACTAATAGAAACTGCTAGGAATATCTGCTTCAAATACTGCTGATGCCTTGAAGATGAACTGTAGTCATTTCTAGTTTTAATGCCATAGCCACCTTTAGAGAATCGGCAAAGACGTGAACAGAGCATTCAATTTCTGCCATTATTGATTTTTCAGCCAGTACATTTTGTGGGAAAAATAAACCTAGGCTTAGATGTTCCATAACATATCTCCTTCTGAAAACACATGGCTTTGACCTTGAAATTATTTTTAAAAGGAGACGGAGAGAGAGGGTTCACTGGCTCACTGGTTAGAAGCGGCAGACCCTGATGCAGAGGTCTGACCCGGGACCAGGGTTCAATTCCCGACGAGGCAGGGTCTTGAGCTCAATGTCCACGGACTCGATAATTCTCGCCTTGGTGCCTATTCTAATCATGGGTCCCACTCTGAAACTCTGGGCAATATCTTGCTTAATCTCCACAACGGCTCCTACAACACTGGGATGCCTGGCTTCACCTTGGGGGTGCCCAGTAGGGGCATCTCACAAGGAGAGCCAGGAAGGGTTCCACAGCAGTATACAGCGCCAGGATGCCTGAAAGGTGATAGTGCGCTTTACAAGTATACATACACACACACACACACACACAAATCCCGTTATTGTAGCTTTTGTATGAACGGCTTGCGAAGACATTTCCTAATCTGAAATGGAACTCTGTTTTGGTGGAACCAGAATGGAAATGACTAGAGATCTAGTGGAATTAAAGTCAGCTTGTGCCCAGTTTCTGAAAAAAACATTTCCATTGGTTTTCCAATGTACAGCCTCGAGTACAGTCAGGTGTTTGGAACTATTAGATATGATGTTGGAGACAGTATCTTCTAAGGACCGTATACTTTAACTGAAGGCAACACTTACATTCAATTGACCAGAATAATTCCGAGGTAATGTATGACGGGAACAAGTGTCTGAGACAAGGTAGGGTACATGGACAATGAAAGGCCGTGCTTTGGAGAAAAGAGGGTGTAAACTGAAAGGGATTCTGGTAGGCAGAGTTCAATCAAAACATGGGCAACTAAATCTTCTCTGCCACTACTGCCATGCATTTGAAAAAGGTGCATGGGTGAATATCAAGACACAAAGTAGTACTTTGAGCTGGAAATGGCCTTTTACGATAATGAATTGGGGGAACCGCTGGTGCTTCTATGAAATTGGAATGTGAAAACTTGCCTTATGTATTTCAATGGTACACATCCTATCTTCCTGGTTTAGATGATAAATCTGGCCAAGAGATAGCACTGCAAAGGTTTCCTATTTAATCCACTTGGGTTTATTTAAAAGAGAGGCTGGTTTTATAAACATCGTTGTGCTGGGACGGCTGCACAAAGTGTTAATGTTTCATTCTGTCATTCAGTTGCATAATGGATAATTAAATAAAGTTTAATACCTACGCACTTATGCAAGATTCCAACATACATTTCAACATGTAGATGTTTTCAAGGAAAATAGGCCTAATTACGCAACATTACTATTATATATAATTTGTAATTTCGTGTTTGTGGTCTTCTTCATTTGGAAACATTTCTAATTCTCAATCTCTCTGTGGACAAGAATTTGAGAAACAGTGAGGCTTCTTGATGGGAAGTACGTTTAGAGTATTTAGTATTTTACATTGATCCATTCCATCTGAGCTGAAAATGTCATTAATGTTGTACCTTGTGTAGCACTACTCCAGACTCTTATGTTGAGTTTTAGGTCTTCTGGTATCTCTATAAGAGTTAGGGTTTTATTTTGCTGTGTTGATCAACTCATATCGAACTCTTATAAAATAATGATATATCAAGGACTATATATGCAGTTCTATTTCTGCCTTTATCTGTAAACTCGAAAATTGATTCTGCAAATCTATATATTTGGATGATGGCATGAGTAGAGTTTGGGATGAGCTTGCCTTGTAGCAAGAGAGAATTAAAAGGCAGGACACAGTAGTGGGAGAGAATATTGGTTTCAATATGACCTCTGAAAACAATGTATATCTCAAAACTTTTAGAAATCCATGTTAATATCCAACTGGTAGAACCGTGGCTGGGCTCTACCGCTCAGTAACGCATACAACGTTTTTACTAGTCCGCTGCATTGTGGTTCTCTAATTTGTGGATCTCGATATTTCAATGTGCATGAATCTAGAAAACAAAAAGCCGAGCCCAGTGTGCAGTCCATGTTATAGTAAGGTGCATGGACAGTAATCCAGCCAATCTGTAGTTAACTGCACTACAAACCCCAAACACAGCTCTCCCACCACTATACTACCAACTCACATTATCAACTCACCAGTATACATACAACATTCCAGCAATGCACTAACTCCCTGCAACACTGCGCTACTTTCTTCCAGCACTGCTTTACCACCAAAACCGCATTACGAGCCCTCAGTGCTATTCCACAGCTGCATCATCATAGCTGCACTACACCACCTCTTAACAATAGACACACAGTACCCACTGCCTGTGCCACATTTTCAAAGCCCAACCACCCTACCAGCCGTGCGCTACTACCAAACGTTATCATTCTCACAGCATTGTTTAGCAATATATGCTACCTTCCCTGATAGCAGCAGAACTATAACTTTGCTCCTGCAAAAAAGGATTCACCGGTTGAGAATAATTGTATTTTTCACCCGCCTGAGGAAAGTGACGTTTTAAAACTTATGGAAGCAGTCAAATCCGGGTCTCCCCTGGATCTGATTCCCCCGAAGCTGTTACTGCGAGGGAAGAAAGCCATTGTACCGGTTCTTACTAATCTGCTGAAGAGGTCCTTCAGTTCAGGGCAGGTTCCTAGCAATTGGAAACACGCTATGGTGGTGCAGCTGCTAAAGAAACCATCGCTAGACCCAGCGCTTCGGAAAATCTTAGACCTGTATCTTTGCTTTCTTATTTTGCAAAAATTGCTGAGAAATAGCTTAATGTCCAATTGACTACCTTTATGGAAGAAAAACAGGTTCACCATGAAACCCAATTGGGTTTCAGGGCGCTTCACAGCACGAAATCGGTCTTTGCTCCTGGCTTCTGAGGCTCTAAAAATAGCAGCTGACGAGGGAAGGACGACGGCATTGATTTTGATGGACCTGTGTTATATATGGTCTTTCACGGCCTATTGTTGGAACGTCTGTCACAGACGGCACATGGGAGTGGATCAAGCACTTCTTGCAGAATAGATACTTCCAGGTCCTACAACGTCCTTTTAAGTCCGAGGTGTGTCCGCTGTCTCAAGGAGTATCACAGAGCTCGACCCTCAGCCCAACTTTATTTAATGTGTACTTCCGCCCTGTGGTAGACATTTTGCTGAAACATGGAGTGAAACTGGTGTCATATGATCATGACACTCAGTTGCTTGTTACACTGGAGAAAATGATGCAGAAGCTGAACCTAATTTTCCTGAGTGATCTTGCGAACTGGATGAAGTTCAGATGCTTGCAACTTAATGCAGGAAATATGTAGATGTTGGTGGTTGGTAAATATCCCTCCGTATGGTCACACTTGTGGTGGCAGGAAGAATTGGATCCAACACCAACTCCCAAAGTTAAGGTTAAAAATCTGGGAGTTTGGTTTGACAACACGCTATTGTTTGCACTGCAGATATCAGCTGTGGCTACAGCATGATTTGGCTCTCTAAGATTGTTGCGCAAAATCTTAGATATACTGCCATTAGATGCTAAAAAGACCATTGTGCAAGCGCTTGTCACGTCCCGTCTGGACTACTGCAATGTCCTCTATCTGGGGGGTCACAAAAAGTAATTTGTACATGTTACAGAAGGTCCAAAATGCAGTTGCCCGGGTGATTTTGAATATCCCGAGGCGGGCGTTGGTGGGGGCAGCCTTGAGGGAACTACACTGGCTTCCGGTACAGGCCAGAATCACCTGTAAGGCTTTGTGCTTCTGCCACAGGATTGTCACCGAGAAAGGGCCGAGGGTACCTGCACCCACTACTTACTGCGTACAGACTCAACCGGAACCTTAGGTCTATGGGCACTGCTAAGTTGGTAGTACCTAAGGTCCGTAAAGCACGATCAGGAGGTAGATCCTTTGGTTTTCTTGCGGCTAAGGCCTGGAATAACCTACCTATTGAATTGAGGATCCAACCATCTGAAACAATATTTTGAAAAAAACTAAAAACGCGGTTCTTTCAAGCACCCCCTGGGGACTGGTGTTCGTATTCGGGATACAGGGCTTCTTGCATTTAAGGATCGAGGGCCTGGGGGTGAGAGGGCAAGGGCTCAGTGGCAATGGTCTGTGGTGTCCTAGCGCTGGGGCACTCCGTTGGAGCCTAATAATAATAATAGCTGCCAGCAGCACACTACAAAACCCGGCATCACTCTATCCTTCCATTGCGCTGGTTTACCAACCCCCAACACTGGCCTACAATCCCCAAGCCGAACACTAATGGACTACCACCAGATTGCAGTAAACCTTAAGCACACAACCATGTTACCAAACTTTCCTCTCAATATTAAATCTCCTATTCGTGTTGCAGTACTCAAACACAGCAATGGACCATACATCCACAGGGAAAAGTGCAGTGTCACTCCTCCTCACCACCCACAGCTACAATTACAACAAAGGTGGAGCAGGCTGAATTCATCTGGGATGAAAGCGCCTCTTGAGGCTTCGCGGGTCCAGAAGTTAAGCACTACAGGACCACCGAGGTAAACGTGAAGATTTACAGCACAGCCTCCTTGAAAGCCTCAACCTGCTGTGGACTTTACAATGGCCAGTGAAGCTCTGAGCATCAGCTTCATATTAGGAATCCGGTCCAAAGAAGGCGGCAAAGCCAGTGAAGGGTTTCCAGAATGCAGACTGTGATGATACCTCTCCTAAGGGGGGGGGGGGGCATCTGGACCCAAGGAGTCTCGTTTACTTTCCTATGCGTTTTTAACCTGTGATACAGCTTTGCATTCAACTTACCGGAATAGAGCAACGTGGACCGGGAGCCCGCTTGGGCCAAGCTTCCTGCGTTTAGTGACGTGGAATTAGGCTTTGTGTTCCTTGGTGGCACTGGCTAGCATCAGGGAGCATGCGTCACAGGACATGAAGTCATGTTTGGAGCTCAGGCACCACGGGCAGACGGTGTGCTAATTAGTGACGGGCATGCTTTTGACACGTGCAGCATGGTTCGACTCCTGTCATTTCCAGTGGAGACATCCATGCGAAAGGCTACGGGGAGAACCGAACTCCAAAAGAGCTGAGCTCCAGGTCACAGCAAACAGTGCAGATGATTAGGAACTGGCGTCAGCGTGCAGGGGTGCGCTCAGAGGCGAGACTAGGTCTTCAGGGAGTCAGTCCCATGGCGCCACCTACCAGCACGCAGGAGACTCTACAAGGCATCTGAGGAGAGTCGCAAGCGGAGGAATCTGTGATTAAAAGCACCCATCACAAAAAGAGTAAACAATGACAACCATTAAACACGATTTGACGTTTACTACCCAGCTGGAATGAAGGCTGAATAGTGCCACGTCTGCACATGTAAAAGGCACGGATAATGCATTACTTACGTCCTTGCCTTACAGTTCTAAGTGTCACGAACAAAATTAAACCAATATGTAAAAAGTGTACTCAAAATGTTCACGCGCATAACCAGGAGACATTGTGACAATATAAGAAGCAGAAAGGTAAAGAAAAATAGATGGAGAGAGAGGCTGAGGGAGGACACAGTAAATAGGCATTGTCATATTGCACCAAATGACAAGAAAGCGTTTTTTTGCCAGGAAGTACAGCACAGCATTACCACAGATAAGAAAAATAAATCTAATTATGGCAAAGAGACGGTTCAGCCATTTTCTACATGCATCTTCATACGTAAAAGGGTCATATATGGTAATACCTACCTCTTAAAATCTGGTAGAGAAAAACTTTGACGTGATCAGAGCTGAGAGGTTGAGGGGATACTATAATTTTGTGGAGGTCACTCTGCATCAATTCTGTGACAACGTATCTTAAAATTGTTTGTTAAGGAAAAGGAGGAATTCTGGTAAACATTACAGTAACACCAACATGCAACCGTCATTCTCCATACAGTTTAAAAGCGCAAAATGAGTTTACAACAAAACATGTTACAACAGCACCATCTACAGGAATCGCACAGAATTGAAATTTGTATCTACATACTCTCATTTTAATTAAAAAGCTACGTAATTGAAGAGACTAGTACGGATTGCATGTCAAACAAAAACATTTACTGTGAATGATTCCCGGGGGTGGGGAGCTCCGATCGTTCATGAATTCCGATTTCACACGCGGACATCATCTCTTATTGCCACCTGCTACACTCATGTACGGCTGTTCTCCGTTGCTCGATAACTCGGCACAAGTGCGCCCCTGTCTGAAGAATCCTTCTGCTGCATGTGCGCGTCTGCTGTAGAATTGTCAAGATGATATTTCGTACGCCATGCTTGAAGCACCCTAGTCCCTTTCTTTTTGTGTTAGTGTCACTGTACAGTTTAGTCTTCATGCTTTCGATAATTAAAGAAATGTTGCAAACAAAAAACACATTTGTTGGTTTGAGGAAATGCGTTGCAGATTTTCAACGGTCACAGAATGTCACACAACTTGTTCATCCTGGCTTACGCTTTACTTTTAATACAACAAAACTAGTTCATTTACATGGAAGACATTGTATTATTTCTCTCGTTTTAAAACAGTGGCAAGATGGCTTTCCTACTTAGGGCTGGTCAAACATGTCATAATTTTAAGTCTTAGAGAAAATAAGGCTTTCCTACTTAGGGCTGGTCAAACATGTCCTAATTTTAAGTCTTAGAGAAAATAATTGTATATCATTTCTTGAATACACAGACAAACGTTGGCAAAATCAATAGGTCTGGATTTCTGATACTAATTTGTTATTATATTTTATTTTTATTACTAGAATAAGTCACTGAAAAATAAAAAAAAAAGAAAACATGACACGGCCTAAACGTGGTGGCCACTCGGATGTAATAAAAACTCTACATGTAAGAAATAGGGGTTTTCTCTCAAGTATGTGCTCTCAGAAAAGGTATAGAAACCCTCTTCACATTGAATGGACTTCATAGGAAATTAGGATTCTTATTGACAAAAAGAAAAGAAAAGTTCCTATTGGATTTGAATTACTGCTTCCTGAAAACAGTTTGAACACACAAGGATGACTGCAAAAATAAAAAGAATACAGAATGATAAGAAGGCGGCCCTGGCACAGTAAATTGTTGGTACACTATCTATGTTATTGTTGTGCACTTCATTTAAGTACATGTGCAGAGGTGATCAAGGGTAAGACGTAAGCAATTTTAGGATGCCCTGAAAAATGTGCTAATGGAGAGTCTGGCAAACGGATATCTGTGTCTGATAAAGATTTTGAAAAATAAGACGCCAATACCCTTTTGGGAAAATACATTTTCAGTACTGAAACTCTTTGGTAGATTTCTAGAGTTTAAATAAAGGGATGATGCAGCATGGGAACAAACGTTAAGTGCACCTTATGTTCTTTTTCCGCAAAATCCCCCATAGCCCCCACCCCCTTCTGTGTTTTTGAAAAAGAGCACAGGTTTTAACTTCTTCTGAAGCTACATTAAGTTGAAGAAAATGCCAGGCTGTTGCCCTTTCAATTATCTAATTTGAAGCCACACAATTGACCGACATCGCATGAAAGTGTAAGTATCCACTTTAGAACCACTGCTCGCGGCCTGGCCAAGCGCTGCACAGGCACTCCTGTGCACAGGACTATCTCTCGCCCCCATTGCCCTGTCCATGGAGATGCAGACTTCCTCCCACCCCTAAGAGTCTGGTGGTCCAGGCATCAACCCCTAGGATAAATACCGGTGCGTTCCCTACCACATCCTTGGATAAGGTATCTAAAAGGCTGAATATCTTTGGAAAGAGGATTTTTCTCTTCCACCGGACTGGCACTTCCGTGCCTACTGGGCCATCATTCCTACACTGTGTGAGATACGGTTCTGCAAACTCTGGCTATGGTCTCGGAGGAGGCCCATAGTCTCCCAAGGTTTCGCAGACTGGAGAATGCAGCAAAGTACACAATCAGATGCAGATTGGATACAACCGACTCGCTAGACAGAGCTCTTGCTTCCATAGTGGCGTTCCAACGTCACAGCTGGCTGCGCACAACTGGCTTTTCTGAGGATTTCTAGACATCCCTTATGAACATGCCCTTGGATGGAACTTGCCTTTTTGGCAAAAAAGTGGATTGGCTTCAGAGCGTTTCAAAGAAGACCTCACTGGGTCATTGGGGTTCACCATGGCCCCGGACAGCAGCATTCCGCTCCCCCCCCTCCCCCCCCTTTCCGTGGCTTCAGTAGGGGCTATCAGCCATGTCCTTTCCTCCCCCACAGTCAGTCACTAAGGCCAGGAGGCATCACATTCCTTTCTTGGCTGCAGACGCAGCTCCCACACGACTTGTGGGAACAAAGGCCAGAAGTCGACTCAACCCAATGGGCAGCCCCAGTCTCCCGACAGGAGCTACTTCCAAGCATCTTTAGTTTGCCCTCCTACTATCATGAACACCGATTGGTGTCAGGATTCGACAACACCTGCCCCAATGGCAGGAAATCACTTTGGGCAAATCAGTGCTACAGATTGTCCACTTGGAATAGGCCCTTGCTTTCCAACAGACCTGCAACCTTTGCCACTGTCCAACTATCGGCTGATGGAAGATCACCTATCACGACAAGTAATCACACTTCTGGCCAAAGGAGCAATTGAGAAGGTGCCAGCAGCAGAAGTTGGTTGTGGCTGCTAATCTCTGGTGTTGAAAAAAGATGGAGACTTCTTATCCTAGACCGACACCCTCTCCACTACCTCCTGAAAAAGGAAACATTAAATATGCTCACTTTGGCTCAGGGTCTGTCTGCCCTCGATCCTGGAGAATGAATGGTAGCACTGGACTTGAAGGATGCCTACTGCCGCAGCCTTATCCTGCCGGCCCACAGGCATTACGTGCAGTTCATAGAAGGCCAGGAGCATTATAAGTTCGCTGCGATCTCCTTTGGCCTTATCAGCACCCCTCGAGTATTTACCAAAATGATGGCGGTGGTTGCAGCGCATCTGCAGAGGTCAGTGGTTCCAGCCTTACCTTTTCTCGACAAGTGGCTGTAGAAGACAAAATCGCCCTAGGCAGTTGTCTTCCACCTCCAGACTATGGCGGACCTCCTGCATACTCTGGGGTTCACTATCAACATGCCGAAGACACACCTTACTTCCTCTCAGACACTCCCTTTCATCAGAGCTATTCTGGATAAGTGAAGTTTTGAGCTTATCCTCCAGAACAGCGAGTTCCGGAGATTAGGACTACGATTCCAACGTTTCAGCCCCTATCCTGGAATTTGGTGAGACCAGCTCGGAGGCTGTTCGGTCTCATAGCGTCCTGCATCCTGCTGGCAAAACATGCCTGTTGGAATATGCGGGCTCTGCCGTGGGATCTGAAGTCCCAGTGGGCACAGCATCAGGAGAATCTGTCTGACATGGTCCAGATATTGGAGGGAACCGTAAAATATCTACAGTGCTGGCTCATGAGCACGACTGGGCCAGTGGAAGACCCAAATTACTTCCCCATCCAGAGCTCACAGTGGTGACAGATGTGTCACTTCTGGTAAGGGTGGCCTTCAGGGAGAGGTAGAGATCAAAAGACTCTGGTCTCTGGCACAGTCTCAGCTCCATATCCACATGTTGGAAGTCAGAGCCCTTCGCCTGGAATTGAAAGCCTTTCTTCTTTCCATCATGGGAAGATTAGTTCAGGCATTCACAGACAACTCCACTGTGATGTGGTATTGCAACAAGGAGGCTGGGTGGGGTTGTGGACCATGTATCAAGAGGCCCTGCATCTCTGGACATGACTGGACTTTCAGGGTATTTTCCTGGTAATTCAACATCTGCAGGCTCACTAAACACCATAGCAGACAAACTCAGCTGTCAATGCCACATGGATCACAAATGCCGTCTCCATCCAGAGGTGGTGCAAGGTCTTTTCAGAGATTGTGAGAGCACTTGTGCATGCTGGATATTCAAAGCGGCTCCCGAGTGGAGCACAGGACTCTTGTGCATCTTTCAAGCGATTCCACTCCTGTCCAGAGTTCTCATGTAGATCAAAACCTATCGTACTCAGGTCATCTTAATGGATCCTAATTGGGCAAGGAGAGGCCGATATCCTCTAATCCCCAGAATGAGCATCTGTCCTCTGATCAGCCCAGGCTACCCCTTAGGGAGAAACTCCTATCTTTGCAACAGATCAGGTCCCTGCATCTGAACCTACACACTGTCTGTGTACATGCATGGAGATTAAGCAGCGACAATTGAGGATATCTAACCTCCTTCCCGAAGTATGTGATGTCATTCTGGCAGCCAAGCGTCCTTCCACAAAAATAATTTACGCCAGCTGATGGTACAAATTTGTGACTTGGTGTACTGTCAAATCCGTGCATCCTCTGTCTTCACCTTTGTCTAACGTCCTTTTGTTTGCCTTATCCATAGTCTGGTAAGGCCTTGCCATGGGCACAGTTAACGGGTACTTTTACGCCATTTCAACCTTCTTGTCGCTGCCGGATCAACCCTCCATGTTTAAGTAGTCCACTGTTACTCTTTCCTGAAAGGTTTACACAGGTTTCCCCCTACAACTTTCATCATGCCCATTGGGACCTTAATTTAGTTCTCACCTTTTTAATGTGTTCTTCATTTGACTCCATGCACAAGTGCCCTCAGAGTGCTGATCATCAAAACAGTATTCTTTGTGGTTATAACATCTGCCAGGAGGGTAAGCAAATTAAAGGCACTTTCGGTTCACCCCCGTACACAATCTTTTTTAATACACAAGCTGGTCCTTAGGACCCGTGCCGTCTTCTTACCAAAGGTGGTTACACCTTTTCACTAGGAGTGGACGGAACTTGCAGCGTTACATAAAACTCTATGAGATTTTGTTAACTTCCACCAGCGGATGGAAAATATGCAGCACCGGTAGTGGGAGCCGCACTTAAAATCAGGGCAAACTGCACCATGTGTTGCACAAGAGCGCATGGCCATTCGGGTTGACTTTTCTACCACTTGAGTAAAAACAATCTACTAGATCGGCAGCAAATCTAACAGCCCAATGACAGCGAATGCCTGCATTAGAAAAACGCGCTTTGTGACGCCAAATCTGTCTCGTGCTTGCTAGCTCACATTATCTGGAGTTTCACAAGAGAAAAATTCTGGCACGTGGCAATTAGCAGAATTTGGCCAGAACTCCGCATTAAACAGTAATGTGGAGCAATCAAAATTCCACCAAATCCGCGGGTGGAATGAAACATTCCCCCCAACTCCTACTTTGCACGTCTGGCCGAATATCACACTTCCTACTTTCTTGCCCCCTGCCCCCCACCTCCCTTTCCATCCTACCAAGGAAGAGGAGAGACCCCACCCTCTGGATCCAAAGAGATGTCATTTTACATCAATCGTACCAAAGACTGGCAGGTGGACGATCAACCCTTTGTTGGTTTTATGGGTACAAATAAAGGCAAGGCAGTTTACAAGAGAACCATTTTCAGATAGATAGTCCTCTGTATTAAAATAAGATACGCAATGGCTCAGTATCAGCCCCAGACCTCAAGCCACCAGAGATAAAGCTGCGACCACTGTGCTAGCTAGGGGAGTCCAAGTTTGGGACATATTCCAGGAAGCTATGTGGGCATCACTGCTAAGGTCTGCAAACACTACTGCCTTGACAGTCAGTTCCAGCATGCTGGCCATTTGGCTTATTCTGTCCTACAGGACTTCATAGCGTAACACAGTCCGTACACCCGTCTCCGGTGAAAGACAGCTTTAGTATCTATTCTAAGATAAGGAATCTGTAGCTCGAAGTCTTTATCAGATGAACAAGTTACTAAACTTTGATAACACCTTATCTAGTAGTGACACTATCCAGCTGCAGATTTCTTAATGATCCTCCCATCCTTTACCTTCTGTGAGCTGTATATCGGAAACAACCTTAATAACGAATATCTAACAACGAGTGGGCTTAACAACGAATCCTAAACAACGACCTGTACCTGAACCACGACCTCATTAATACTTCATTTACAACGAATTTTCAGAGGTAAGTGTATTTATAAATACACAAATATGGTAAACGGTTTCAACAGATCATATTAGTATAATTGGTTGAATTAAATAATTCAACAATATCATGTTTACTAAAATATGAACATCTTTTTAAAAGCAAGCACGACAATTAAGTGAGCCATCTGTATTTATTTAAAGTAGGAGGCTAAAAAGTATGTCCATATTCATGACCTTGAGTTTAAAACCCCGACCGAGTGCAAAAACGGAAACTGGACTAATTACAAGCAGAAGTTTCTAGCTGCAAATAAACAGCAGGTGCACAGTAATTTTGGCAAAACTGACATCTAGTGGCTGGATGTAACTTGACACGGCACGGTTAAAATTATACACTCGCTTATTTGGACAGCACGCAATTAACAAATATCAATTTAATGACCAGCGATGACCCAATTTCCAAGATAAGGATTTTCGGAAAGGGGTGACACAATTAGTAATAGTCGTGGCAAAAGCGTCGCTGTGTTTTCTTTGAAAAGGGCTGATTTGAAGCAATACATTGCTTCAGTGCGAGTCCCTGGGCATGAACAGTAGAGGCACTAGATTCTTTATTAAAAATAGTTTTTAATAGAAGTGTTTAATTTAAATAAATTGCATTTTTGGGATTGTGTTTCAAACATCATTGTTGTGAACGTAGTGGTAGATTCAGAGTATATGCCAATAGATTCATGTTCGTGGTTCAGTAAGTCGTGGTTAAGTACACAGTTGTTTGGCTTTGGTCGTTGTTTAGCCTTCGTGGTTTAGGCATTCGTTATATAAAAGGTAGTTGTTTAATCATACATTCCTGTATATCTCACAATAAAGAGATCCTTCAGAACGTCACCATGGCAAGCAGGTCATACTATCTTAGTTTGGTTCCATGCTTTTGGTTGGGAAAAACAGTCAAAAACGGAGGTTAGCGCGCGGGGTTGCACCACACACGTCATTTCCGTCACGGCCAGCGACACTATGCGGCGCCAAATGACACTACACAGAACCGTACTACTCCATGTGGAGCGGATCAACGCCACAATGACGCCACCACCTACCAGTAAACAAGAGGATTATTAAAAAATTTCCGGATCCAGTTTGACGCCTTGGGAATATTTTGAAGGTAAGTATTCTGAGGCTACATAGAGTATCTACCAGATAAGACATTAGCAAAGGTAAATAACTTGTTCATTAATGGCGCCGGCGCCCACAACAATTCTTTTAAAAAAGGAAACAAATACTTGTTTTTTTTCTTAAAGAGGGTTAACTATTGTGGTGAAGATGAGTGTGAACCACAAACACTAAGTATATTTGATACACTGACTTATAGAATTAGCACTGTTTATTTTTTTTATGTCACTTGTTGTATAATTACAATTAGTTTCAGCGTTGAACAAGTTACTCATCTTTGGTAAACGATATATCTGTAAGAAACATTAGTTAGTGATAGATTCCTTACCTTAGAATTACCCCCAGGAGTCAGACTGGATCCGGAAAGTTTTCGACAGCAGTACCCCTACGTGGCAGAAGGTGGTGTCGTGCGGCTCAGCGACCGTCGTTGGCGTCGTGGTGGCCGAGATGACGTTGCAGCAGCTACTAAGACGACGCCCTCGCGTTCTGACGTCAATTCTGTACACTACTTTCTGCGCCAGGAACGCAGAGCCAAGCAAGATTCTGACCACTGGTGCATTGAAACTTAGGCCCTGAAAGGGATGGCCTTTACCCTAAAAACAGTTTGCAGGACGGGGAGAATGGGTGAGGCGGTAAGGAATCTATCACTAACTAATGTGTTATAGAGTTATATCGTTACTGAAGGGAAGTAACTTGTTCATCTGAAAGAAACAAGTTAGTGATAGATTCTATGTCAGGACCGGAGGCTTCAGATTATGCTATATCTTCCTTCGCTTTATTAACATAAAGTCTCCACAGCAGCTTAGGAAAAGATATATAATAATAACCAAAAATGCTTTAAACATAAAGCATTGACGGAATGTTCAACAAATCAAACAACAACTCCCAAGAGTCTCTTTGTATAACGATAGTCCATAGTCCTTCCACTCTGTCCATCACCACTATAAATCCGGACTTCTCATCTTCTTCCTCCTCTTTCTTCGCTGCTCCCGCAGCCAGATAAGTGCTTTTCATGTTTTTTTCCCTTTTTCGATATTGCTGATTGTATTGTGTACGATCGTTGGGGGACTCACTGCATGGTTTATTCCCTTACAGAGTCCCCGGTCGCGGGAACGTTCTTCGTTCCTACGCGACCTTTTTCTTCCCCACTTGTGTGCGGTGCGTGAGTAGACCGCCAGGGGGCGGCCTGTCGTCTCGCCGACCCCTCGGCGCGCCTCCGCAGTGCTAGGAGCCGCGCCGTGGAGTCTGCTTGCGCAGGAGCCAGCCCTCGCGTACCCCTCTGACACCTGGTGCTGTACTTTCCTGCTTCTGACGCCCCGTTGGGGTCTGTATTGCGGCTCTGACTGCGTGATCCGCCTTCGGGTGTCCTTTGTGCACCTCTTGATTCAAAGTGTGGCTTAGCGCGCTTGAGGGGTGCGAAGACCCGGTCCCGGCGAGGAGGGTCTGCGCGCTTGGGGGTTGGTGCAGCCCACCTGCCACGTCAGTTGGCCAGAAAACGTGATCGCAGCCGGTTGGCCTGCCCATATCCGAGTTTTATCTTGACTGCCACCCTACAGGGTGCCCCAGATTTGCCCTTGGTTCAAGGATGGAAGGGGAATACGAGGAGGAACCTTACCCCTATCTGCAGGACGACGAATTCTACCAGGCGGTGGACAATTCGATTTACCGCTGCGTGACGGAGGTGGTAGGCCCCATGGAAGACCGCCTTTCCGCCCGCATCGTGGAGGAATGCGCGAAGCTGGCATCGGCGCATGTGCCCCCGATCCCCGATCTCCCGGGGACGTCCGGCGGGTTGCCACCCGCCCCGAAGAGGCCTTGTAAGGAGGGGCCGTCATCGGAGGCCCAAGGTGTGGACAGGGGCGCGTTTGAGCGTCTTCGAGACGCCTTCCTGGCAAAGGCAACGGCGGTGCCCCCTGCGCCCTTGGTAGACCCTAGCGCTTCGGAGGACGTGGCTACGGCCCCCGCCTCTCCAGTTTACGACTCTCCGGACACCGACGACGACGGGGAGTCGACCAGATCTTGGCTTCCGGCACCCTCTGCCACCGTCATTTCCCCGGAGGTGCTTTCGAATTGGGCCCAGAGGGTGATAGTGTTCTTGGGCAACGCCAACTGTGCCCTGTCGACGGAGAGGCGGCGTTCGCTCCTGATCAAATTGGACCCAAAATTGGGGGACCTGGCCTCGTCGGAGGCGGGTGCTGTGGCCCAGGGGGGCCTCTTCGGCGAACCCTTCATCAGGGAGCTGGGCAAATTCGTGAACACGTTCACGTCGCTGGATAAGGCCCAGTCCAGCATTAAGAGGGTGTTTCACCAGCGTTTCTCCGGAGGGGCCGGTCGCGGTAGGGGCCGCGCGATCGGCCGTGGCCAGCAGACCAACAATAAAGGACAAGGCTCCGGAAGAGGTCAATACCAGACCTCTGCCAACTATACCAACTTCTACCCCACCAGAGGGCAACGCTTCGGCGGCAGAGGGTTCAGGAAGAACTCCGGACAGGGAAATGCCCCCGGTAAGTGTCCTTTGTTTGGATCAAGTTCCTATTGGGGGGCGGCTGGCAAGCTTTTACGGGGAGTGGGAATTGCTCACTGCCGACGCTTGGGTCTTGCAAACTGTACGAGGGTTCCACATAGAATTTTACGACCAGCCCACGCAAGCGAGGCCCCCGCGCCCAATGGTCTTTTCGGAGTCCGACGCGCAGTTGATAGACGGGGAGGTCTCGGACTTGCTGCGCAAGGGGGCCATCCGCCTATCAACGCGCCACCCACACGGGTTCCTCAGCAACGTCTTTTTAGTGGACAAGACGGAGGGGGGCAAGCGACCTGTGATCAATCTCAAGGAATTCAATGGGTGGTTGGTCTATCGACATTTCAAAATGGAGGGTATCCACCTCCTTCGAGACGTACTCCTGCCTCGGGATTGGATGGTGAGACTGGATCTCAAGGACGCCT
This sequence comes from Lissotriton vulgaris, assembly GCF_964263255.1. NCBI lineage: Eukaryota > Metazoa > Chordata > Amphibia > Caudata > Salamandridae > Lissotriton > Lissotriton vulgaris. The sequence goes on from NC_141687.1 coordinate 119,423,206, forward strand.
ACTTGGTCGTCCCCATCCACCCCCCTCATCGTCGTTTCCTACAATTCCTGTGGGACGGCAAGGTGTTCGAGTTCACCGCGCTGCCGTTCGGTCTTTCATCGGCCCCGTGGTGCTTCACGAAGGTTCTCCACCCGGTAGTGGAGTTTCTCAGAAGTCAAGGGGTCCGTATGTTAGTATACTTGGACGACATCCTCCTCATGGGGCAGTGCCCGGAGGTGTTGGCGGGCCAGCTGCGACAAGCTGTCGGTCTGCTCCAAAGACTGGGGTTTGTGGTCAACGGCTCCAAGTCGGTTTTGGTTCCCACTCAGAAGATCACCTTTTTAGGTTTCGTGGTGGACTCGGTGCAGGCGGTCTTGAGCCTGCCGGGTCGGAAGGTCACAAAGATACGACACCTGCTTCGGCAGACGATCGCGAGGGATCGTACGTCCCTGCGACATATCGCCAAGGTGGTGGGTCTTCTCTCGTCCTCCATCCAGGCGATTTTCCCAGGCCCACTGCACTACAGGGCTCTCCAACGTCTGAAGGCGCAACATCTGCGCCGTGGGATGAGTTACGATCAGTGGGTCCCCCTCACGGACGAAGTGAAGGAGGAAATGTCATGGTGGCTGTCTCACATGGAGGCATGGAATGGTCGGGCGATCTTCGGTTCAGCTCCGGACCTGATCATAGAGTCCGACGCCAGCAGGTCGGGCTGGGGCGCCCAGTGCGGGGATTTTTCCACCGGCGGCGCCTGGTCTTCAGAAGAACAACGATTGCATATCAATTGTTTGGAGCTCCTGGCGGGCTCCTTCGCAGTTCGTTGTTGGACCAAGGATTCGGTCAAGGCCTGTGTCCTGCTACGGATGGACAATATTTCGGCGGTTCGTTATGTGAACCATCTAGGAGGCCCTCGTTCCCGCGCATTGGCGGACCTGGTGAAGGACTTCTGGGATTATTGCCTGTCTCGTCACATTGCGGTGACGGCGGAGTATCTGCCGGGTCAATCCAACCAGGTGGCGGATTGGCACTCCAGACATCTCAGGGACGCCAGCCAGTGGAAACTGGATCCGGAGGTCTTCCGGTGGCTGCAGGCTCTCTGGGGTCCATTTTCGGTGGATCTCTTTGCGTCCCGTCTCGACCACCAGCTGCCGCGTTTTTTCAGCTGGAGGCCGGACCCTCTAGCGGAGGCCACGGACGCCTTTCTGCAGGATTGGAGTCGGGAACAGCCGTTTGCGTTTCCCCCGTTCTCCATGATCATGCGTGCGGCGGCACAAATACGCCGCCAGGGAGCAGAGCTGGTGTTGGTTACGCCACTCTGGAGGTCTCAAGTGTGGTTTCCGGTTCTTCTGGAACTTTCTTGGGATTTTCCAATCCTACTCCCCCTGTTTCCTCTGCTCCTGACAAATCCGGATCAGGAACCTCATCCCCTCGTCACGCAGAACTCTCTCCGCCTCGTGGCGTGAAGGCTCTCAGGAGACGCTGGACGCTCCCAGGCCTTTCGGGGTCGGCTGAGCACTTGCTCTCCAAAGCATGGGCCGATAGTACGACGAAGCGTTACAGATCCGCTTGGCTTAAGTGGATGCGTTGGTGTTTACGAAGGGGTTTGGATCCCTTGGTCGCAGGCCTCGTTCCCGTGCTGAATTTCCTGGCGCATTTAGCCGACAAGGGCTTGGCATATAGAACGATCAATGCTATCCGATCGGCGATTTCGGCAGGCCACGACAACATCGATGGCCATCCAGTAGGGGAACACCCTTTTGTTTGTCGGCTTCTGCGGGCTATCCGCCTCACGTTGCCTCCTGAACCCAGGTACTCCGTCCTTTGGGACGTCAATTTGGTTCTGAATTTGTTCTTGTCCTGGCCGGCCAATTCCTATCTGTCTCTTAAGGAGCTGTCGGCGAAGTTGGCCATGTTGTTATGTTTGGTTTCTTGTAGACGCGTCTCTGATGTGCGCGCGCTGGATGTCTCTGCACGCATTTTTTCCCCGGATGGGGTTACTTTTACCGTGGGCCGACGCACTAAAACGTCGTCGCGGTCCATTTCATATCCAGCTTTTCTTGACACTCCTAAGTTGTGTGTTGTGCAATGCCTCAAAGCATATGAGGACCTGACCTTGGAGTTACGCCCTCCGGGCGAGCGTCAGTTGTTGATTGCCCTGCGGAAGCCACACAAAGCTGTCTCCTCGCCCACTATTGCTCGGTGGGTGAGGTGGGTCATGCTAGACGCGGGCATCAATACTTCTCTCTTTGGAGCACACTCCGCCACGGGGGCCATGGCCTCTAAGGCATTCTCGGTGGGTGCTCGTTTGGAGGACCTGATGCGAGCGGCAGATTGGTCCTCGGATTCCACCTTTAAGAGGTTTTATTTTAAGCCGGTGGTGGATTTGGCCCAGTTGGTGGTAAGTAAGCTTTGAACTAGCATAATCTGAAGCCTCCGGTCCTGACATAGAATCGAAATTTGCCTAGCTTACGTAACGGTAAGTTTCAATTCTATTAAGGACACGGAGGCGAGGATTATCCCACCCAGGCTACAGTGGTGTCTCTTCCCACCCGTATGGCAGTAAGTAAAGCGTTTTTCTTTACGTTGTCGGTACTGTAACAGTCACTGAATGCTCCTCGCCTTGTTGTCACATTCCTGGACCACCTCGCTGATGCTGTTTCTTTTTCGACAGGCAACGAGGGTGCTAAACAGGACCAATGAGGCTTAAGCGTGATCTGCGCGAAGAAAGAGGAGGAAGAAGATGAGAAGTCGCGATTTATAGTGGTGATGGACAGAGTGGAAGGACTATGGACTATCGTTATACAAAGAGACTCTTGGGAGTTGTTGTTTGATTTGTTGAACATTCCGTCAATGCTTTATGTTTAAAGCTTTTTTGGTTATTATTATATATCTTTTCCTAAGCTGCTGTGGAGACTTTATGTTAATAAAGCGAAGGAAGATATAGCATAATCCTCGCCTCCGTGTCCTTAATAGAATTGAAACTTACCGTTACGTAAGCTAGGCAAATTTCGATTCCTTACCTTACAATAGATACCCCAGCAATACTAACTCTGGTGGTGATTCTGCGAACCAAGATCACACCAGGAAGTCCCGGAGAACAGAACGGTCAAAGACGCCGTCTCTCCGGACTTGGCTGTCCGGGCAATAGTGCTTAGTAAAAGTGTGCAGCGAGGCCCATGTAGCTGCCTGATAGATGTCTTATAAGGGGACACACGCCACAATGCCATAGTGGGAGCCGTCGCCCTGGTGGAATGGGCACGCAGCCCCACCGGAGGCTCCTTTTTCGCCAGAGAATAACAGGCTTTAATATACAAGACGGCCCATCGGGAGATAGTCCGCTTGTATACGGCCCAACCTTCCTTGGCGCCCACGTAGCCAACAAAGAGCCCCTCGAATCTTCTTTCAGAGCATCACGGTTGTTCTTAGGTAGGTATTTTATGGGACCTTATTTTCCATGTTTATGCAAATTAGGGACCTGGGCCTTGCCCTTCCCCCCTTTTATTTCCATATTATTGATTCGGGGTATTATTCTTAGCCCTTTTACTTTTTCCTCTTTCCTTCCCAGCTCCCTCTTTTACTTTATTAGTCCAGCATATTTGAGGCACTTGGCGTTACCAGTGCTCCTCCGAGATTGGTCGTGAGGGTAAGTATACTTTTGCCCCTGCGGGTCGGAAGCCTTACCGGACCAACTATATTGTTAAGTGCCCTGCTTAAATGCATGACCGGGCTCCAGTCTTTAGTCATACCCGAATTGGTTTAGTCTGGTACTTTTGCTGAGACAACACTCTAAGAAGTTTGTGTATCTTTTGTTTGTTGTTTGTTTGTATTAGGCACTGTCCTCTGGATCTCAGAAAGCGACCTCTATATTGAACAAGCGGCGTGTACTGCCCTATAACTTCTGGTAGGCTATATTGTGAAGTGGGTGTTGGGTAGTATTGGTAGAGCTATCTTACACCTTGATTCTGCCCTTTTTCTTCTCTTTGGTGGTGATATGTGTCTGTAAGGGTGTCTTTATAAGACTGTTCCTTAATTTTTCTGGATTTTCAGTGTTTTTACTCATCTTATTCACACTCATTTCTTCTTCTTCCATGCACCTGTTTGTCCAAATCCCTTTTATTTCGGTAGTTGGTGGTAGTTTCTTCAGCAGCATTTTTATGATTTTTATTAGTATTATGTTTAATATCCCTTCTTATTGTCCCCACATACAGTATTTATATTTGCTATCAGCCTCGAGATATAGCCCTTGTGACATTGGTATCTTGTCCTAAAAAGATTGAGTCATTGATAATTCAAGAAATCCACGACTTAGAAGAAATGTATATGGTTTTCCTTGCACCCTGACGAAGGAACTGTGGATATTCGTTCTTTCCGAAACGCGCGTCGGCGCCCTTTTTTGCTTGTATCATTCTTGTTCTTGTTTTTCCTTTGTCATTTTTTGGTCTTGTTAATACTGTATTGCTCTTGTGTTTTGGTGTATGACGTTGTGGTTGACTGAGAGGATATTTGGATGTATGAGTTTGGTTGGGGGCTATATGATATGCATGCTTTGATTGAATTGCATTGTATATATGTATATGGAATGTTTTCTATGAAATTATCATTACTGATGGACTTCAAACAATAAAAGTATATGTTTTTCGAATATCGGTTTCTGTGTGGGACAATGATGATATGTGAAAATGAATGGATACATTACCTACAGTTATTTAATGCACTAGGAGAGGTTTTTGTGTTTTTTGAATGCTTTCCCTGCCTCCTCTTCCTAGTATAATTTATCTCAGGGACCCTCTCTTGTTATTGACTATGCCAAAAAAGAGCTGGTCATCCACCCGGAACTGTTGTGTGCGATTCAGGTAAAAGGAGAGCGCACAATTTGGGTCCAGATGGTGGAGCCTTTCTACCTCTATGGAAAGATGCGGAGGCAGAAAGAAGGTGGGCAAAGTGATGGTATGCCCGATGTGAAAGGCAGTGACAACCTTTGGCAGAAAGGATGAACGTGCTCTGAGCACAACCTTGTCCGGATAGACAGACAGAAAAGGAGGTTTGCAATAAAGAGCCTGGAGCTCACTCATTCTTCTAGCAAAGGTAATGGCAACCAGGAAAGCAGCCTTCAAAGTTAAAAGATGAAGAGGACAGTTGTGAAGAGGCTCAAAGGGAGCGCACATTAAATATGTGATAACCAGGTTCAAGTCCCACTGTGGCCTTACAAAGGTAATAGGAGAGAAAAGGGGAGTAATGCCTTTGAGGAATCTATTTACAACAGGGTACTTGAAAAGAGAGGGCTTATCAGGAAGCCTACGAAAGGATGAAATAGTAGAAAGGAAGCCCTTGATAGGGTCCAGAGCAGAACCCTGCTGGGCCAAAGAAAGAAGGAACAGAAGGACCTCTGAAAGAGGGGCAGAAAGGGGATCCACAGCCTCTGCTGTGCACCATGCCACAAACTTGTTCCACAAGCAAGCGTATACCAACTTAGTGGAGGGACGCCTAGCTGCCAGAATAACATCACAGACTTCAGGAGGCAAGTCGAAAGGAATCAACTGCCGCTGCTTAATCTCCACGAAATGAGTTGGAGACTGGATAGGTTCGGGTAGAGGACCGTCCCCTCCTGCTGCGACAGAAGATACACCCAAAGAGGCAGTCGGATCGGGGGTTCGCTGGTCATACTGAGTAGCTCGGGATTCCAAACTCTTCTAGCCCAGTCCGGAGCCACAAGAAAAACTTGGGCCCGGTCGCACCTGATTTTCTTTAGCACTCTGGGCAGAAGTGGTGTAGGCGGAAAGGCGTACAACAGACCGTAACTCCACTCGTGATGAAAAGCGCCGCCTAGCGAGTGCCGCCTTGAAAATTCCAATGCTAACAAAGGCTCTCCCCACTTTTGAAAGAGAGCTTGCGCCACCTCCGAGTGTAGATGCCATTCATGATCTATCATGCTCCTGCGGCTGAGTTCGTCCGCCCTGACACTCAATGAACCTGCCAGGTGTTTTATACCACAAGGGAAATGCCCTGATGTTCCAGCCATGTCCAGACGCGCAGAGCCTCTTGACATAGGGTCCACCACCCCAACCCGCCCTGTGTGTTGTAGTACTAGATGGCGGTGGTGTTGTCTGTGAACACCTGCACTACTCTTCCCTTGACAGAGAAAGTCGGATCGCCCAAAGCTCCAAAAGGTTGATATGGAGCCTTGGCTCCGCCGGAGACCAGAGGCCTCTGATCTCCGCCTCTCCAATGTGGCCGTCTCATCCCAGGAGGGATGCATCCGTCACCACTGTGTGCTCCGATTGGGGAAGGGAGAGGGATCTGCCATTGACCCAATGCCGGTTCATGAGCCACCACTGCAATTGCTGTTCAGTGCCCTCCAAGAACTGGATGTAATCGGACAGGTTCCCCTGATGGTGTGCCCAATGGAACTTCAGAGCCTGCATATGGCATCTGGCATGATCGACTCGCAGGATGCAGGAGGCCATGAGGCTCAGCAGCCTCATGGTCATCTTAATTTAATTTAATTGTGGGTTTATATAGCGCTAGGAATCGACTCCCGGAGGAGTATATCCGCGCTTCGACCGCTGGGGAACCCGTCCTGGCTCACCCTGAGAGATGGTCCCTAATGGGTATCCCTAAGGTGCGACCAAGCATCCACAGCGGTCTGGGGGGGCCGTTGTGAAGATGAGGCAAGCTAATGCCCAGAGTTGCCGAGTGTGGTCCCTGACTGGAGTAGGCACCGAGGCGAGAATTATCGAGCCCGCTGACCATGGTCCACGGCCGAAACTCAGGCTAGAGGCTGAAAGATTAGAATCAGAGCCTGAATATCGTGTTCAGGAGGGTATACCCTAAAGTGTGTTGTATCCACAACCGCTCAGATGAAGAGGAGCTTCTGTTAAGGGAATCGGGTGAGACTACAGCACATTGATAGAAAACCCCAGCAAATGCAGGAGGTTGGCCGTAGTCTGGAGGTGGGAGATGACTGTCTGGGGCGAGCCCGCCTTCAACAGCCAGTCGACGAGATGGGGGCAGGCTGGAACCCCTGATTTGCGCAGATGAGCTGCGACCACCACCATCACTTTCATGCACACCTGAGGGGTGCTGGTAAGGCCAAAAGGAGAACAGTAAATTTAAAGTGCTTGTGGCCTACCGTAAACTGCAGGTAACGCCGGTGGCCAGGCAGGACGGGAATGTAGAAATATGCGTCCTGCAGGTCCAACGCTACCATCACGTCTCCAGGGTCGAGGGCAGACAAAATCCTGAGCCAGAGTTAACATCTTGAATTTCTGCTTCCGGAGGAAGCAATTGCCATCCCTAAGGTCCAAGATAGGACTGTCATATTAGGTGCCGATTTTTTCTATAGGCGAATGCTGTGCCCCGAATACATAGTGCTCCATGGGTCTCCCCTTGGAGTAACGCACTTCCGGGGACGGAGCAGGCGGGACTTCCAGTGTGAATACTACATTAGGGAATGGCGGCGCCGTCGAGCAGTGGACGCCCACAGAGGGCGCGCCGCGGGTGCGCCAAAGGCGAGCCTGTCCGCGCCAGGCCGGGTCCCGAGGCGAGGATCCCTAGTCCCCCTTTGTTATACTCAAGACAGACTTTACTCTGCTGGAAATCCATAGCCTATCCGCTACCCAATAGAGTGAAATCTAAACTCGTGCAGGAGGGGCTACTGAGACACCATGCGATTCTTACAAACTTAACAAGAGCCCCACCACCGGCTACTCCTCCAAAGCAGGTGAGAGGTCAAGGGTGTAGGTTTTCTTTACTCAATACCCGCTCATTGCAGAGGCACTGTCTTGAGGTATTTTCCCTTTTGCACGAGGATAACTTGGACCTTCTCTGTATTACTGAATTCTGGCTTAATGGATCATCCATGCCAGATCTGGTGGCAGCTTTGACCCCTAGCTTTACCACTATTTATGCCAATCGATTTGATAACACTAGGGGGGTGGCGTTGCCTTCCTTTTCAGGGACACCCTAAAAACTGAAACCCTCTGTTCGGAATGCATTGAAGGCGCGGATGTACTGGGGGTGATGTTCTGCTCTCCCACAGACTGCGTGGTATTCCTTTCAGTATATCGTCCACCTAGCACAACAATTAGGTTCATGGAACCCTTTCTGAAATTGGTTCAAGATCTCCGCACCCGCTATGAAGGTTTGGTGGTGCTCGGGGACTTCAATTTTCATTGGGAAATTACCCCGAAGGACGGCCAGACTACACATTTTGAGGAGGTTTTGGTATCTCTTGGACTTACTCAGTTGGTGAGGGAGCCTATGCATGAGAAGGGCCACACTTTGGATCTGGTTTGGTCATCTTTCCCACTTGCAGCCCCTTTAGTGGTCTCCCCATGTTCCTGGTCGGACCACTTTCTAATTGAAGGCCAATATCCTCTCCTCACAAGACAACCGAAAGCTAAACCAGACTGGAAAATGCTGCGCAGCTGGAATAAGGTCAAGGCTTCTGATCTGACAACTATCTTATCACAGTCTGATTATCCCTCGGCTAGGATGGACGACTTGGAAACTGAAAGTGTCTCCCTGTTATCTATACTGAAGGAGGCCATTGAGGTAGTAGCTCCAGCCCATAAAATCAGACTGATGGACAAGGGCAAGGGAGCACTATGGTTTAATAATGCCCTTAGGGAACAAAAACAAGTCCTCCGTCAATGCGAAAGAGCTTGGCGTAAGTCCCGTATGCCCAGTGCACGTGCTGCTTACATACTGCAGTTCGCCGCATACAAAAAAGCCATCCGCCAGAGAAAGGACGAATTTTATGAGGCAACAATCTCGGAGGCTGTTGACCCGCAGAAAGAAGTATTTAAAGTCTTAAAAGATCTGCGGGTGGTTAAGGGGCCAAGTCTGACCTTTAATCAGAAGGACTGTCAAGATTTTCAAGCCTTTTTCATGGATAAGATAAAGGACCTAATTACAGAAATTACTCTTACCCCAAATTTTCCATGTTCTATTGAGCCCCCCCTACGCTCCCTAGGCTGACAATGGACCTTCTGATTCAACTACCCGCCCTTACCAAGGAATCCCTGGTCACTATAATGGGTCGGGTGAAATCAGGTTCTCCAGCGGACCCCTGCCCTCCTAAAATCTTCAAGCTGGGATGGTCTGGGATGGAGGATAAAGTCCTCACCCTTCTGAACCGCTCCTTGAAGACGGGATGTGTCCCTTCTAATTTTACGGAAGCACGGGTGGTTCCGCTTCTAAAGAACCAAGGCGCTGACCCAAAAGTCCTGAAGAACTTTAGGCCAATCTCCCAACTGCCTTTCTTTGCCAAAATCTTGAAGCAACATGTTCTACATTCTCTCACCCACTTTCTTGAAAGCAATCACCTGCTCGAGCCCAATCAGGATGGCTTTAGAGCTCATCACAGCACAGAATTAGTTATGCTTTCCGTGCTGGATGACCTGAGACTTAGGACTGACAAAAAAACTCCTGGTGCCCTGGTCCTTCTGGACTTATCCGCTGCGTTTGATACCGTTAATCACAACCAACTATTATCGCGGATTAAGGACCAAGGGATACAGGGCACGGTCCTGGCCTGGTTGACTTCCTTTCTCAGAGATCGCTCACAGCGAGTTCAACTAGCGGATCTAGTGTCCGAACCAGCCAAGTTGACGTGTGGTGTGCCCCAGGGTTCAGCCTTCTCACCCCTGCTCTTTAATATCTATTTGCAGCGGTTGATAGCAGCACTGAACTTGATGGACTGCAGAGTCTAAAATTATGTCGACGATACACAAATCCTGATCAAGATTGAGCATTCATCTACAGCTCACTTGAGAATGCAAGACATTCTCAAGTTTACCATCAACTGGATGTCGGATAATTTTTTTGAAAATGAACCCGGAGAAAACTGAAGTCCTGGCAGTCACAACAGCTGCAAGTCCGTGGAGTGATCTGTTCTGGCCGGTGGAATTGGGACCTTTTCCGGAACCAGCAGTGGCAGTAAAAAGCCTGGGCATCAGAATTGATGCCCTGCTGTCCATGACTCATCAGGCGTCTGCAGTGGTGGGCACATGTGTTAGTTTACTGCGCCAGCTCCGGAAACTATCCTCTCTGTTGACATTTTCCACACTTAGGCTGGCGGTTTCTGCCCTGATTCTAGCACATCTGGACTACGGGAATTCGTTATATTATGGCCTACCTAAAAACCTCTTGGCTAGGCTACAGGTTGTAATGAACGACAACGCCAGACTTATTTTCAACAAACCTAGGCGAACTCGGGCCACGCCCCTACTACAGGATCTATATTGGTTGCCAATTGCCCAGAGAGCGAAATTTAAGAGCCTGTGCATTGCACATAAGGCCATTCATGGCTCACCCCCAGCTATATTAAGGACCGACTTATTAACTATATGCCACGTAGGGCCTTGCGGTCCGTTGAGGCATGTAACCTGGTATGCCCCCGGTTTAACCTCGCGTCTAAGGGTGGCAGACCTTTCTCCAGTACTGTCCCCCTGGCGTGGAACCGCCTTTCAGCTAGACTCCGGAAAGAAAACAATCTTCTTCCTTTTAGGAAGAATCTGAAAACTCTGCTTTTCCTGGAGGCATGGGGGCCTCTTTGATCGGGTGGCTCTGTGTTCTCGCTGGTGTTGTGTGTCCGCTGATAGCGCTAGGATACCCCTGGGTGATAACGCGCTTTACAAACTCATAATAACATAACATAACATAATAACTGTGACGAGGAAGACTAACTTGGAGTAATGAAGATTACAGGTAAGTAACAGAATCAATAATCAAAAGGAAGGTGGTGCTGCAGGTGAGAAAAAAAAGCTAGAGAAGGAGCAATGCACGCCAATTGTATTCTGACAGTTTCTTGACTTGCTTTAAATCCATGCAAGAAAGTTCGAAGGATAAAACATGGCTGCCTCATGAAAACACCACTAAAGTGCAAAGTATCAGAGCTACACACAATAAATAATTTAGAGAGCAATTACCAGTACAGAATACTAACAACCTACATTTAAAATTAAATTGGTAGTTATGGCAATTTAAGTAAGAGTCATTATTTAAATCACATATCTTTTACTATGCACATTTTCCATAATTTGCACATTTCTTTAATAACCAGGCCATCTTATTTCCACCTGTACAGAAAAAGGAAAAAACTGCAAAATACAAATGAGTAGTAAACCACATTATTCTACTTTTTACGCACAGACTATTTAATTTACTCAACATGATGATGTTCACACTCGTGGAGGGAAGGACATAACAAATCATGGCCAGCATAGCCAAAATTAACTTGCTACTTTAATTTCCCTTTTTTATTTAGCTCAATAATCCAATTAGGATTAAAGGTTAAAGGCACTAAGAACGACTGTGGACTCCAAGTATAGTAAGGAAATAATTTAAGTATCTATCTTCATGTGTCCAACCGCATTTCATGGAGAAACAAAAGTCACTAGAGCCACAGGATCTACAAACGATGAAAAAGTTACTTATTTACAATCCTACCAATTCAATAATACCATTTTATGAGTTCATTAACATAATTGCTCAGTCTGTGAACAGCATCTCAAAATGCATTTTGAAGACAGAATTTCAACATTTCAAAAAACGGTGTGAATGTGTAAATTCTGCCACAGCCACTTTAAGGATTATAGAATGCCAGCTTTCCCAAGGTTTACAGCACAGCCAGTTATGCCAGCTCATTTTTAATGTTACGGTTAGGACACAGTAAGAACATATCAAATGAAAAGTCAAAAGTAGTCATTAATATGGTCCTCTCCTCTCCTCCCCCACTGTCAGATGATGCCCCATGCCAACTCAGGTTGAAGCTGCCATTCAGGACCCGCCAGGCACCATCAGTTGAGCTTGTCTACCTTAGTGTTCAAGGATCCCACCAGGTGATTCACGATCAGGGGTATACAACAACTTTCCAAGCAACTACAGAGGGCTGAGCCTCCTTGTACCAGACCACACTTTGCCCTCCTTCATACCGTGGTGGTGTCTACGAGAACCTGTACTAGTCTCCCCTGATGAACAGCAGGATGTTCTACTGCGCAAGACTAATGATTCACAACTCCAAAAGATTGATATTGAGCTGGGCTTCTGCTGTAAACCAGAGTCCTCTGGTCTTTAACGGTCTCAGGTGACCTCCCCAATCCAGCAATGATAGCCTTCCACTGGTCCATCTGCCATCCAACAGCCACCAATGCAGATAGCATGTAGTCACCTCTGAAACCTGGATGATGTCTGAGAGGTTGCCTTAGTGCTGGGTCCACTGGGTCTTAAGATCCTACTGCAAAGCCTGCATAAGCCATCTGGCATAGTCGTTAAGCAGGATGCAGGAGATTAACAAGCCAGGAAACCTCAGAGCTGCTCTCACTGAGATCCAGAACCAAGGTCGAAACATCTGAATCATAGGCCAATTGGCCACGATGCATATCAACAGGGGTAAGGCCCTAAACCACACTTTGTCCATGACAGCGCCTATAAAAGGAAGCCTTTGAGCTGCTGCTGGGTGTGACTTTGGCTCATCAACAGTTAGTTGTTAAGGTAGGGAATAACTGATATCCCTAACCTCCGAAGATAGGTGACAACCATCTGCATCACTTTCCTTAACACCCAATGGGCACTAGTAAAGAGGAAGGGGAGCATGACCAACTGAAAATGCTACTTGCCTACCGTGAACTAAAGGTAACGTCTGTGGACCAGCAGGACAGGTATATGGAAAATCTTTCAGGGCCAAGACTACCATCCAGGGCAGACAGACCTTGGGCCAGCATGATCATTTTGAATTTGTCCTTTGGCCGGAAGGCATGCAGATGACAAAGATATAAAGAGGTTGAAGCCCTCAATCATTTGACACAAGGAAATAGCAAGAGTAACAACCGACACACTTTCAGGCTCCCTCTCAGTGGCTCCTTTGGAGAATACAGCTTGCACTACTTGCATTAGAACGAACAGAAATACAGCCCTGGTGTGGAAGGACCCAGAAACGGTATGACATAGCTAAGATGAACTCTTTGGAGGACCCATCTGCACATGATGGGTTTGTGCCACGAGTGGCAAGCTAAAGAGAATTGGAAGTTGTTGCTGTAGCGGTGGGGGACTGGTAACTTGCACTATGCCTGCAAGACCACGTCCAAGGCCACTAAAGCCATGAATTGACTGCAGAGGGGGCTGGAGAGACTGGTACTTCCTGTACGCAAACCTGCTGGCAATGCACCAGAATTTCCTAAACTAGTGAGAAAATTGTCTGGTAGGTTCAGAAAACGCAAAGGGCATGCTGTGACCCTACTCTCCCTAAATCATTGCAAGGAAGAATACGTTTTTCACTGAATAGACGTGAGCCATTAAAAGCCTGATCCATAAGGGAGGCCTATATGAATCTGTAGTTCACACCACACTCATGCCAATTGCTCTCCCCAGACAATCAGTAGTATCAAGGTCATCACAAATAATGTATTTAGCCACATCCTGACCATTTTGAATAGTTCAAGCCAAGGAGGTCCCAAGTTCTTCAGGGACCTCCGGCAAGGTCTTACTGGCAATCTCCGAGAGGATGTGCATATGCTGGCCTGATAAACAGCATTGAATGACTAATGTAAGATAGGCCGGAGAGAACATTTGTTTAATGAACACACCAATCTTCTTCGATCCACCCCCCTGATGGGGCTGTCGCAGGGAATGTATTTTGGTTTACCTTCTTGTTGGAAGCCTAGTCCATCAGAATCTCTGGAGTGGATCGCTGTGTAAGTGAAACAGGATCACCAGCATCCGGCCCCCTGCCTGCTCACCTGCAAGCGAGGACAGGGTTTGGACAACGTACCCACCAAGGTGTCAGTAAGGGGTTCTGTGAATAGAAGCAATGGCTCAGATGAGGCAGGACTTCTGTAAGGACGTTAGTCTTGACTTCAACTTCAGGCAGTTGTAGGTCCAGGACTGCAGCCACGTGTCGACTTACCACAAAGGAGGCCCTGGAGATGAAACCAACCCCATTGGCCTGCTGTAAGTTCATGTAGGGGCAATGCTCATCATAGTGAAGGTTGGGTAAACCATCACCATCATCGTCATTTCTGGACAATAGCAAACTCCACCCTGCGCATGAAGACAAAAAGACAAAGGAGCTTCCTAGGAGGGCCCATCTGCGTTAGTGGAAACATAGGATCCGGCTCCAGTAGTAAGACGTCCTGGTTGGCTGTAGTGGATTCAGAGCGTGACCACTGACTACGTCAAGTGGACACCAGTTGGGGGTCAGACATCGGAGCTGTTACCGGATTTTCCTCTGGTGCCAGCAGCATCTTTAATGAAGGAGGGACCAATGTGGGTTTTGGAGCCAGGTTGGTAGTCTGCACCAGAGTCTGTGCTAAACTCCAAACAGGTCCAAGGGGTACAAACAAAGCAAAGAATGGCGCCTCTGAGGGTAATCATTCTGAGGGCCCCTGTGGTTCTCTGGGGCCTGAGGGCGCACCAGAGGGAGCCGGAAGAGTGGCAAAGATACCTACCCGTGCCGCCTTGAAAGCCTCGACATGCTTCCGCGTTACCGATGCCCCGGGGAACTCCGGAACATCAGGATCAATTGCAAGAGGGGCTCCTCAAGAGGAGACCGGGAGTGTGATCGATTGGCACCATTGTGCACTCGTGACTTCTCTTTTGTCACTGGGTTTGAGTCCCGCTTCACCTTAGGTTTGAAATTAGAGTGAACTTACACAAGGCTTATGACCTGTGTTCAGGGACATACAGCTTTGTGCTCTCGCTCTCTGGTGCCTGAGGGTGCACTCATCGGACAGCTGGAGGCTTGCTCTGGGCCAAAACACCAACGACACCTTATGCAGGTTCTTGACCAACATTCATTTTCTGCAGTCACAGAATGGTTTAAAGCCTGTAGCTTTAGGATTGTACATAAATTACTTGCACACTAAATTTAGATTTGGGAAGCGTGGAACGACAGACAAAAAGTTAAGCAGAGCTTCAGATCCACTTTCAAAGGCACAGAAAAAAGAAACTAAAGTCTGAGCACAGGGATGGCACTTTTATGCTTCTCCACCTAGTCGTTTCCGGGACAGAATGAAGCCTTTGGGAGCAATATGCCGCCATCTAGTGGAGTGCTGCAGAACTGCTATCGAAAAGTTTCTGGATCAATTCTGGTATCTGGGGAACATTCTAAATCTGAGGAATCTGCAGTTAGAAGTATTCATTAACCCCTCCCCTGCTGATGACGGAATCGCTCCGTCATCAGCCGCGGTCACGCTGTGCGATGACGGAGCGGTTCCGTCATGGCCCGGCCGCCGCGCCTGCGCTGATTTCGCGCCTGCGCGGCGCGTTCTATTGAGCGGGCGGGGCCGTGACAGAACTGCTCCGTTATGAGCACAGCGCAACCGACGCTGGGGACGGAGCGGTTCCGTCACCAGCATGCGCCCGCCGCTCTCCCCCCTTAGCACTGCAGTGAAATAGCCGCCGCAGTGAAGGGGTTAAAGCATTCATCCTCTTTGAAGAAGTGTGACAAATGTATATCTGAACTGGAGGAGGACTGGAGCTATTCTAAAAAAAATGGGGATTTTGTTTCATACCCGACTTAAATGGAACAGATAGTATTCCAGCTGTTTTCTATAATTCTTTTTCTCTATTCTACCAAAGTTGCCGACCTGATGTGGTGCAACAATAATGGTTAGTTTCTCATTCAGGAAAGACGTTCCTGATGGCAGTGTCTATGATGCAGCAGGCCTTGAAAATGCAGCAGGCCTGGAGGGGAGCCAGTGTTGTGGTAATGTGACAGAACACCTTCAAGCCCTGAACGAAGTGCGCTGTAACATGAAGTACAAGTACAGGGTGAGCAGATCATGATCTATATCAAAGCAGCCATAACTGTGATTATATGGTGCATGTGGGTAGTAATGGTTTCAGTTTTTTCAGGTAGCAAAGTACTGTCCTGGTTTTCTTGGCAGTGTTTTCTTTGAAGGTGAAGTTCGGGTCGAGGGTGACTGTTACATCCTTCTATCAGCTTTTCTACCTCTCTTCCCCACCCCTTCCTTCTTTGTAACATCATATGGCTCTTGCCAACCTTGGCATGTGACATGTTTACTTTCCATCCACATTCTAAATTCTGCATCGCTTGTTTTATACTGGAATCTTGTCTGGTGCCCAGTTGCATCTGGAGCGGTTAATGGATGGACTTAAATTGCTGTGCTGAGAACAAATCTTTAAATTCAATTGGATATTGGACTTTTGTCTAGGGTTGAAATAAAACAGAATAAAATGGTGAGATGGTACAATGACAAATGGAAAAACAAAGAACACAATTTCTCCAAGTTGGTGACTGGGTTAAAATTCTTAAGCTTGGTCTAATGAATAAAAGTTCAAACAAATTTGGAAAACCTATCCAGCTATAAAAAGTTTTTAGCAATAGTGTAATTACCCAAGACGGAAAAGTTTGGAATGTAAAAAAAATAGCTACGTGTCCCAGTAATGATCTTACTCAGTATAACATTTTTAGAAAAACAAGTTATTCCAATACAAATATATGTGATGAAAGGAACAGTGATACTGTTGCTTCAAGAGGCAAATTGTACTCATGTTGTCTTTACCCTAGCCCCCACCTCCTTCGGGTCAAAGGAGATGTCCTAGTTCTGAAAGAGCCAGTTGGAAGACAATGTGGTTCCAGCCTTTCTCCCTCTCAACAATTCGAAAGGAGAGAGACACTTGATGGTACTGGGTGTAGTATGGTATGACCATAGCATGTCTCTTACACTAGTTTAAACATTTTTGCCGGAAGCAACAGCCAATTGTATGGACTCTTTTAACAACCTATTGGCTCTTTCTACCTTTCCATTTGCCTTGGGACAGTATAATGGAGTGTGAACATGTGAGATGGACAAGTCTGCTAAAAAATTCTTCATTTCCTCCGAAGTAAACTGGACACCATTGTCCGTTATGATTGTGGAAGGGATAGCAGAGAACTTCTCTGTAAACTAGAGGATGTAATTTGGGAGGACCAGCTTTTCACGTTTGTAACCATGGACGTGGAAAAGTTTGTACACCTGCATAGAACTGGAGAATGGTATGAGATCTTTGAAGCACTTTCTTTTCAAACGTAATGCTTGTCACCTAGAACATGACCCATAATGTCTTCTTGCATGAAGACGATTGGTACCTACAGACACGGGGGACTGCCATGGGCTCCAGGTTTGCTCCATCTTATGCAAACCTTTTTATGGGGCTGTTCGAGATGGAGCATGCCTGGGGTCATGGTGCTGGTCAATGGATGGATGACATAATCTTTTATGTACGCTACATTGACGACATTTTCCTTATTTGGAAGGGTAGTGTTGATGGTTTGAATGATTACTTTCGCTTCCTCAACAGTAATGACCGTAACATCAAGCTCACGATGAGCTCCTCCCAAAGTGAAATAGTGTTTCTTGACTTGCATCTCTATATAAAAGATGGCAGCATCCAAAGCAAAATGTACAAAAAGCCCACTTCTTGTAACAGCATACTTCATGCTGAGAGCTGTCACCCCAGAAACACCATAGTGGCTATCCCTTATGGTGAGATGGTACGGGCCCGTCGCAACTGTAGTGAAGATACCAACTTTGAAAACACTGTATAAAGAATGAAGAAAGATTTCTTAGCAAGCGGTTATGCTGAGAAAGATGTTGATAGGGCGGAGAATAAAATCAAAAAAAGGAAACGCCATGAAACCCTACTCAAACAACCAAAAAAGAACACCAGTGTACCCCATGAACAATGTGCCTTCATAACTGAATACGGCATGTATAGTAATCATATATATAACATCTTGAGGCGACACTGGCACCTTTTAAAATCGGATATACTACCAGAAGGCGTCATCCCTGACAAGCCCAAGGTCATTTACAAAAAGGGCAGAACTATCAAAAACATTATTTGCCCGAGTTATGTAGATCCCCCAAAGACTAGTGGCTCTGCATGGCTTACAGAAAAGCCGGCTGGCTTTTTTGTATGTGGTAATTGCTCAGTATGCGAACACGGCATAAACAAACTGGTTGACTACAGTTATAACAGCTCCAGAACGCATAAGGTTACCTCTTTCATCAATTGTAACACTACTTTTGTAGTTTATGTAATCATTTGCCACTGTAAAATGATCTATGTTGGTAGCAGCACCAGAAGTCTTAAAACACGGATTCAGGAACACATTAGGAGCATCAAAAATAATGATCTCCGGAGCCCTGTGGCCCAACATATCACTGACAACCACCCAGATGAAAAAGAAATTACATTCCATGCAATTGATAGGGTAGTGTCAGGTAAACGTGGTGGTGATAGGATCACTTGCCTCAGACAACTTGAGGCCCGTTGGATATGCAGACTTAGAGCTGTAGATCAGGGTCTAAATGTAAATAATGAATTTCATCATTTTTTGTGACTCAGCTCAATTCCTTGCGACTCTCCGCATTTTCTGTGTCAGACTACTGCTGTCGCAGTAATCCTTTTATCATTCCCCTATTAACACACTAGCAATTCTATCTGTACATCATTGCATGGTATCTTTACACTAGATTCACTGCACCTGTCCTTGCTCTTTTTTGTGTATTAAGCACAGTTAGAACTCTATGCAATGAATGGGGCCTTCTTTGCATTGCACTTGTGCAACTAATATGAGTAGCTTATCTGAGAAACCGTTGTAAGCAATTTTGTCAAGCCATGTCTCATCTAAACATTTGGTGTGTGGACTGTTATATTGTCCTGATTGTCAACTGGGACATTGGTTGAGCTGTGCAACTGTTCTGATCAGATTTACATATATATCTGACTATAGATGCTATGGCTAGCCCAGTATATCTTGTAGTACCTTCTCTGTAGCACTCTTTCTGTAGCACCTGTCTCTGACTCCCCCCCAGCCGTTAGCAAATGACACTTGCCTGGACTTTGATTATAAATATATGTGCACTATTGAGCTGGCATTCACTTATTTATGCTGCCATAAAATTACGTTAAAGTGGCTAGCAAAGACTACCAAAACGGGATATACTTGGGCTGCTTTTGATAAATAAGTGAAAAATATTTCACTTTACTCGATTCATTCTTTATTATGTCACATCACGTTTGTATAGGATCGTAATTCCAATCACGATATATTTAACTTTTGTTTTTTGGCAAGACTTTGCTTCATATATCTAATTCTAACCATTACAAGATGTCTGCTCGCATTTTCATGTCCTTTCAGACTGCGATGTATCCGTTTTTTCGATCGATAATATTCGACTAATAAGCTCTATTTTAAGCTTGTTAGTTCGTCTTTTAAATCACAACAATCACTAGACACAATATTGACTACTAAACTATCTTGTCCCTTTAATTTAAGTATACGATAACACCCCTTTAGCCACTTTTCGTCACTTTTTCCGTCTTCTTTGTGACTAGCCTAAGATGGCGGCCATGTTAGCATTGATCCCCATGTCTTCAGTGACTGCGCGCCCTTTGCGTTTACTAATCAGTATTCTTAATTGATTAATTACACACATTTGGGGGCTATATATATCCTCTCCAATGTGCCTTCATTATGGACCAGGAAACCAGACGACCGCACACGCACGCAACGACGACGCCAAACTTATGGTAAGCCCTAGAGT
Source organism: Lissotriton vulgaris (assembly GCF_964263255.1). Classification (NCBI taxonomy): domain Eukaryota; kingdom Metazoa; phylum Chordata; class Amphibia; order Caudata; family Salamandridae; genus Lissotriton; species Lissotriton vulgaris. The sequence goes on from NC_141687.1 coordinate 119,442,741, forward strand.
CAACGCTGTATGGGTTCTTAGTTGTTTGGTAGGATATAGTCTTCACTATTCTTTGACAGCCTGTATTTTATTTGGTCCTAAACCCATCACAATATTCATTGTGATTGTAATCCTGGTATATGACCATGCAGGCTGAACATGCTAAGATGGCGGGCACGCTCGAGTGTCGTTTTCTCCAATTGATACGAGAGTTACAAAACAACAGGCTGTGGCTCTTTGCTCTTATTGTTGCCTTGTACTGTCGGCTTATCTTTCTGTACGCCTTTAGCATCATGAGATTAGCTTTGCTGGGTGTTAGTCTCTTAATTAACACGTGTCTCTTTGACTCTGTAAATAATAAATGTCAATTTTCGAACCTTAGAGACATCAGCGCTATCATGTCACCTGTATAAGTAGTTGGACTTCCTTACTTAGGCTTAAAACTTAAAATCTTTAATGTGATAGCATCATGAGATTAGCTTTGCTGGGTGTTAGTCTCCTAATTAACACGCTTCTCTTTGACTCTGTAAATAATAAATGTCAATTTTCGAACCTTAGAGACATCAGTGCTTTCATGTCACTTGTTTAAGTAGTTGGACTTCCTTACTTAGGCTAAAAGCTTAAAATCTTTAACACCTTGGCTGCTAGGTGTTTTCCCCTCCTGTGCTGGAAATTGCTATTTTACTTTATTCATGACGAGCTCAGCTGGTCATCAGCACAGCTCAACTGTGCATCATGACGAGCTGAGCTCGTCATGAGCATCGAAAGGGTTAATGTCATAATATTAACCATAGAGACTATATACTATTGGTACATTTGTTTTTTACTTTTCCTCCACTCACAATGATACTTTGTAAATGGTTTTTTATCTGGCTGATCACCTATTACCTATGGATACCTTGAATTCTGGTTTTAAAGCCAGATACTCTTCCTCATTTAACCATTGCTCATTTTCTCGGTTTCAGGCATATACTCTTTTCTGCTCTTAAATCTACTGGATCCTAAAACGAATGGATGATTATTAGATCTGCCAACTATATAATTATAGTAAGTGCACATTTCCATTTTCTAATGAATGTTAAACGTTCCTTAACCCCCAGATAGGTAGGTTCTTTAGGTGACGGTCTTGTCATAAAACTTATCCCATTAAGTCACATAGACTGGACATACGATTTAGATATCGATTACACTGTCGCTCAAATAGTCCAAAAGCCCGTTAGATAGCAACAGCTGTCTCTTGCTACATACAGGTTCTTATATATGACCACTTTTTCTAAAACCTTGATATATTTACTTATAGAAACCCTTTGCTCATACACCTGCCAGGACGGATGGGACGTGTAACATAAGAATACACTGCGCAAAGGTATTTAAAATAAATTATGACTTTGGAGCTCTTATGCAAATACTATAATGTGTATCACAGTCAAAATTCAGTAGGTACGGTCCTTTCAAGACTCTTGTTCGCACAAAGGGACTTAAAATACCATTTATGATTAGAGAGTTGTTATGTAAATATCATGATGTGTACTCCAGTCTTGTTTGCGAAAAGGTATTCAAAATTATCTATGACCATAGAGCCGTTATATAAACATTATGTTGTGTATTCCAGTTAAAATTCAGTAGGTACTGTCCTTTCTTGACTCTCTCTTACATGGTTAGGTAAATAATACTCTGTATATAACATATTAGTTTACATTTAGTTTAACAAAATGTTTTGTAACAGCGCATGTTCTCCCTGGAATTCAAAGGTACCTTGTTCAAGTCTTTTTTCGTATGCTGTACATATTTAAATGGTCTGGTGTTTTGTAAATTGCTCCTTGAGTCTAAAACTGTATGATTTATTTATCTGTGCACGTACTCCTGTATCTATACACACATTGAAATATATTTTTGTATCTTTTTAAATGTAGCCCTGAAGAAGTCCGGTTTCGGACGAAACGCGTTGGCTATTTTTATCTGCGAGTTTTTGAACAAATAAAGAAAGAATAAAACGAAGAAAACTGACTTGAAAAGTTTCTTGGGAGGACAGTTGGATTTTATCTTTGTTACAATGCAAATGTTTATTGAACACTAATATTGTGTTTATCACATGGTTTTTTGGTGTGCGAGGTCAATTTGTGAAAATTGTGGAAGGGATACCCTGCTTTGAAAACACCTCACTTAAAAAATTGGTGAGTGATTTGGTGTTGAACGTATTTACAAATAGTGTTTGTCCTGTGGACCCATGTCATGGATAGGCCCTGCTATATCAAGTCCCAACTTGTTTCACAGCACAGTGGGAACTTCAACAGGAATGAGAGGGATGTCCCTCAGACTCTTGGTTTTGTCACTGAGCTATAGGCATGGCAATCCCGTACCTTCTCTTCCATAAGCTGATCCATGGAGGGGAACCAGTAATCGGATCTTAATCTTGCTTTACCGAGACTTTTCCCCAAGTGTCCCTCGTGTGTAAGGTTTAAAATATGGTTACGTAAGCCTTCTGGAGGAACTATTTTCCCTGATTTGAGTTAGAAATCCCCTTCTAATGAAAACCCATCTCTAACATTCCAAAAGGTTTGTACCTCTTCTGGTAGGTTTTTGTATTTATTGGGCCACCACTTGATCACGTATTCTTTGAGTCTTTTAAGGTTGAGATCCTGATCCATGTTAAGATCCCATTGTTCACAGCAGGCAGTGAAACTTCTAAAATCGCCTCCTTGTGAGGTGTAATTTCACTGTCTCCTTCGACTGGCGCCCTGGATAAAAAATCAGCTACACAGTTCTTTGACCCAGGAACATAAACCATTTTGAAATTAAATGCTTGGAGGCCTTATACCCATTTGGCAATGCGTGGTGTAGGGATCTCCATATCTTTTTTTGAAAACAAAGAAACTAAATGCTTGTGATCCGTAGACAGCTCAAAAGGCAAGCCCTGCACATAGAACTTAAAATGTTTAATCGCCCAATAAACAGCTAAAGCTGCCTTCTCTACAGTAGAGTAGTTGATCTCTGGCCCTGTTAATTCTCTGGAAGCAAACACAACAACTTTCTCTTTGTTGTTAACTCTCTGCAAAAGTGTTGGGCCAATCCCTTTACTGCTAGCATCTGTGTAAATTATTGTCTCTTTCTACACTGAAACTTCCACTGTGGGGAGCTTTGATAATGGCTTTTTTTATTTCTTCAAATGCCCTTTAGTTATACCCATCCCACTCAAAAGTGGCATTTTTTTAAGCAAGGTTTGCAATGGTTGGGTCAACATAGAGAAATTCTTAACGTATTTGGCCATATACTCGGCCAAACCCAAAAATGACATAATTTCCTCTTTACTAGTGGGGGTGGGAGCCTTCCTTACTACTTCAACCAAATCAATTTTAGGCTGATAACTTCATCTGAAATTGTGTGACCAAGATCGTCTACAGATGTTACCCCAATTTACATTACATTCCTTTGTAGTAAATCCTGCATCTCTCAGTTTGTTCAACACCATAAAGACATTGTCACTGTGATCACTTTCACTGGAACCAAAAATGAAAATGTCATCCTGAAAGTACAATGTCTTGACACAACCCCTTAGTGTGTACTGCATTATTTTTTGAAAGGCAGAGGCAGCTGAGGTCAGCCCAAACGGTATTCTTAAAACGTTAAATTTCCATAGGGTGTTAGTGAATGCCGTTAACAATTGGGAATCTGAATGAAGATCGACCTGATGGTAAGGCGAAGACAAATCCATCACACTAAAATACTTTGCCTCTTGAATGGTACTAAACATCTCATGTATAATTAGTAAGGAATGTCTGTCCACCATGATGCTTGGGTTGGGAGCCCTCAGGTCCACGCATAAACAAATGTTTTTACAATTGTCTTAGGTCGTAAGAACAATGGGCGCCAACCATTCAGAACTTTCAATTTCTTGTATTACCCTTGGTTGACAAGTTTCTCAAGTTCTAACTTTAATGGTTCCCTCATTAGTAATGGTACAGAGCGAGTCTTATGTACAACAGGGAATGCTCCATCTTTAAGTACACTCTTATGCATTTAATGTTTTAACTTTCCTAGTTTCTCAGTGAAAACTTCAGGGAACTCTTCGGTAATGTTGGCCCCCACCACTGGAGGGTCCACATATAACACCTGTTCAACGTTGTTTGGATCAAGAGTGATACCCAATTCCTTCTGGTGTTTCCACCCCAAAAAGCTTGATCCCCTTTTGGAGACCTAAATCTTACCCACAGTGTGCCTATTCTTAAATGAGATTCTCATTCTCACCATCCCTTCCAAACGAATGAGAACCTTGTTGTATCCACCTGGACATATGTCTGTAGATTCCATGACAATATTGTGTTCAGCAAACTTTTCATCAAAAAGCTCCTGTTCAATAAGTGTATACAGAGAACATGAATCTGCAAAAACCTGCACACTTTCCCCTTCTAGACTTTTAGTGCAGGTAGGATAGTGTATTTTTTCCTCTTCTTGCTCATCGTCTATTTGAAAAATATAACCTTTGTTCTCATCCTTCTCAACTTCTAACCCTTTGACCATATAAACCTTGATGGTTTGCACATTTTCAAGAAATGTCCTTTCCTATTACATTTTCGGCAAACAGCATTTTTTGCCAGGCATTTCCAATTATTGGTTAGGTGGTAAGGACTTCCACATCTAAAACAGGGAAAATTCTCTGTCCTATTTCGGGAACTCTCTTTACTTTTCTCACTAACGTTACACACCGTCTCTTCACTGACAGCATTCTTGGACTCTCCTCTCTCTTTGTTAAACCTAGCAGTATTTTTTATCTCTCTATCACACAATGCAGTATGCTCTATGCTCTTGGGAATGTTAATGCCTTCAGGAAGGTCTGGGTTTCTGGTAAGAAACTCCTCTCGCACCTTTTGGTCATTTGTGCACCTAACTAACTAGTCCCTAATTAATGAATCAGAAAGAGCACCAAATTCACAAGTAGCTGACAAACCTTGTAAAGCTACAATATATGTGGAAACCTTCTCTTCTTTTTTCTGAACTCTTTTGAAAAATGTGTGCCTCTCTAATACCACATTGATCTTTTCACAGAAATGGAACTCTATTTTCTCAATGTGAAGTCAAACATCAATACTTGCTACTTCCTCCTCAACTTCCACACCAGCCTGTCCACAGGTAATATCCTAATATACTTTCCTTCCTTGAATGTCCAAATTGTGTACAAGGATAAGCTGTTTTCTTAAATTTGAGAAATTACTCTCACCTATTGCTATAAGATAAGACTTAAATATGGCAAACCACCTTCCCCAAGGTATCTCTGGTTCACCTATTTCATTTAGAGAGGGCGGAGGTTGGCTCATGCCCGCAGTCGCCATAATGAGAGGAAATAACAGCTGGAATAGCAGAATACACACTAAAAAACGTTTATGATAATAGAGAGACCTTCTGCTTAACTGGTAATGATAGTGTGCCTAACTGCTGAAAGTATTCAGGAGGTTGTAGTGGCGCGCACTAGTTGTTGCACGTCACGTAATGACGTGACGTGCGGGCGGCCATTTTGGGTGGCTGTGCGCGCACCTCATTGTGAAGCGCGAAAGCCGACCACGAGCAAGATCGGCTCGGCGCTCTTTAGGGGATGCTACACCTATGTACCTTGAAAAAAGAAAAACGAACCCACCACGAAGGCACACCGAGGGAGACAGCAGCACAGCGGTGTACCCCGATCCAAGCAGGGATCAGGACAGCACGGCCAAGCAGCCAAGAGGAGCACAGTGTTGAGGAAGATGGTACAAGACATTGAATAAGGTACCATACCCTAAAGAGCGCGGCAGAGCCCAAACACACCCTGGGGGGTAGGCAACTTGGCAAAGGAGAATTGAAGGACCCAGGCGTAGTCAGGACTGAGCGCGCCAAACCCAAACGGCCAACCTAACCCAAGGAACCGCGCTGGCTACCGTAAAGGAGGGAGAGGGAGCTGACACAGAGAGTCCACAGTGGCAAGCCGGAAGTCAAGAAGCGGACAACACTCCAGGTAGTCCCAGAAGCAAAGGGAACACGTCGCCCACAGTCAAGGAGGAGAAAATGAACAAACAAGCGGGATACGCAATAGCGCCAGTTCAATTCCTGCCCAAACCAGGGCAACCACTTATGAAGTGGGAAGACTGGAGGGAATATATAGACAACTTCATAGGAGTCCTAGAAGATGAGAACGAGGAACAATTTAACCCCAAGAGAAAAAAGCGCATACTACTACTCAATTTGGGACCGGAAGGACTTAGAATTTACAAAAGCCTGGTACCCAAACAGAGAGGAAGTGCAGACGACGACGTGTACGTCCATGCCATTGATGGCTTGAATGAACACTACCGGCCGACAGTATGTGTGTCAGTCGACAGATTTAACTTCCAACAAAGGAAACAACGTCCCGGAGAGTCGGTAGAGGAGTATGTGGCGGCCCTGAAGAAGCTGGCTACCACGTGCAAATATGGAGCTTGGGAGGATGAGTTCATCAAAGACCAAATAGTGATGCACAATACGAGTACGAACGTACAGGACAAGTTGTGGGCCAGTGGCGAAACCACACTTAAGGAAGTAATGGTCATTGTCAAAATGGCAGAGTTGGCACGCAGGTGCGCAGACGCAACGAAGATGGAAACGACACCCAGTCTCATGGTGGACAGAGTAGATGACGAGGAACCGCGCAGAGACTATAAGTACAAGAGTTCTGCCCCAAAGGGACCAAACAAATGGCAAGGCAACCCCGGACCACCAGGGAAACATGCAGGTAACAATAATAGGAAAACGTGCTACAGATGTGGAAGCTCATGAAGCACACAACAGGAAATGCCCAGCGTTCCGGGCCAAATGTATGTACTGCGGCATAATAGGCCATTACGAGAAGGTGTGCCAGAGGAAATCGTCCAAGAGCATGGTGAAATACATCGACCAGGGTGATGAAGACCACGAAGGAAGCACAGAAGAAGAAGTAGTCACAGTTCTATGTATATACGACCAGGTGCTGTGTGTGGACGGAAAAAGGACAACAAAATCTGTATTGGAAATGACGATCGGCGGAATACCCATAAGCGAAGTGGCGGACACCGGCTCTCCCTACACCATCGTCCAGAGAGCGGTGTGGAATGAAACATTCAGACCACACTTGGGCCCAGAACTAGAGAAACTGGACATCCGACCGGTCACATACAACGGTGACCGCATACCAATGGCGAGATTCCGACCCTTAAAGTTCGAGTTCAGAGGCCGATCCGCATTCTGCAAGCTGTACATCTCAGAGAAGGGACCGTCAGTCTTGGGATGGCTGGACCAAGGCGACCTGGGCATCAAACTGGATCCAGAAGGAAAGGAACAGATACTTCTCACAGAACCAGAAGTGTGGCCAGATCTGGCCAAGTGGAAAGAAGATTACCCCGGAGTATTTGGAGGCACGGTGGGGAAGCTGGAGAGATTCCTACACAAAATTGTACTGAAGGAAGGAGCCATACCAGTCGCCCACAAAGTAAGAAACGTGCCCCTAGCGGTGAGAGATGCGGTTCAAATGGAACTACAGGACTTGGAGAAAAAGGGGATAATTGAACCCATCACGTGTGCAGAGTGGCTCGCACCATTAGTGGTAGTCATGGGAAGGTCAGGCTCTGTGTTGACCTGAGGGAGCTGAACAAGAACATTGTGGTAGAGAAATTCCCTCTTCCAAGGATCGAAGAAATGTTGGCAAAAACCAGGGGAGTAAAGTGGTACTCCACCATTGATTTGACCTCAGCTTACCACCAAATAGTCTTGCACCCTGACAGCAGGAAACTAACGTCATTCATCACCCCATTCGGATGCTATCAGTTTTGCCGCATGCCGTTTGGACTGGCCTCGGCAGCTGCAGTGTTCCAGAAATTGATGCACCAGCTGTTTAGGAACATGGATGGCATCCAGTACTTCCAGGACGACATCCTGGTAATGGGGCGCGACAAAATGGACCATGACTCGAAGCTCAACAAGGTGCTGAAGACCCTGGAGGTCAAGGGCCTCACGGCAGAATGGGCCAAGTGCCAACTGGGCCTAGAGTCGGTAACCTATCTAGGCCACGAGATAGGGGTGCAAGGAATCACGCCCAAGGCAGAAAATGTAAAGGCGATCTCCGAGGCTCCGCCACCCACCAACAAGGAGGAGGTCAGGTCATTCTTGGGCATGGCGGAGTATTACAGCAAATTTGTGAAACATTTCGCCTCAAAGACACACCGCATGAGGATGCTAACTAGGGAGAGCACCACGTTCCAGTGGACAGCAGAGACCCAAAGCGAATTCGAGACCATTAAGAAAGACTTCGCAGGAGTTGTACCGCTCCAAGGATTTGACCCCCAGGGCATAACGGTGCTCACAACCGACGCCAGCGACAAGGGGCTGGGTGCCGTACTCATGCAAGATCGGGGACGAGGGAAGATGGAGACAATCAGTTTCGCATCCCACGCATTGAGCGACACAAAGATAATACAGCGTTATCGAAAAGGAAATGCTGGCCGTCGTGTGGGCCATGACAAGATTCCAGCAATTCCTATGGGGTACCCGATTAAAACTAAAGACAGATCACAAGCTCTTGGTGAAAGTGCTAACATCCAGCGGACATGCCAGTGCCACCCCCAGAATATCGAAGATGACTCTGAAGTTACTCGAATTCAGGTACGACGTAGAGTACATTCCAGGGAATCGGAACAGAGTAGCAGACTACCTAAGCAGAGCGGCGGCCATGGAGCCAGGAGAGGAAGACCAAGCAGGAAGGGAGGAGATGGTAGCACTCATGGAGGACCAAGAGAGAGTCATCAGCAATCGAGAGTGGACAGAGGCATACGAGGAGGACAACACCATGCAGGAAGTGAAGTTGCACATTGTCAAGGGGTGGCCGGACAAAAGACAAATGAAAGAGAGCCTCAAACCATACTATGAGGTCAGGGAAGAATTGTTGTTAGATGACCGGGGAGTATTCACGTACAGAGGAGATAAAGTCATCCCCCCAAGAGGCATCATTCCCAAGTTACTAGACATTCTACACGAGGGCCAACTGGGTATAGGAAAAATGAAGCTAAGGACCAAACAGAACTACTGGTGGCCAGGCATGAATATACGGGCAGAGAGACACGTCCGAGATTGTCTACAGTGCCACGGAGCAGACAAGACGCTCAAACCCTTGCGCCCAGCTTTAGGGAAATTCGACCCCCCCCACAAAATCCGTGGGAAGAACTGTCAATAGACATTTTGGGCCCAATTCTTGACGGCCAAGGCATCCAGAAGTAGGTATGTGTACTCATAGACAGATACTCTAAATGGCCAGAGGTAAAAGTAGATGAAGCCATGGACGCAGAACATATTAAAGTTTCTGTCGGATACTTTCGTGAGAGAGGGCATCCCAAAGTCCATCCTGAGTGATAATGGCCCCCAATTCACTTCTAAAAGATGGAACAACTTCATGCAGAGGAATGGTATCATATCCAAAAGCACGTCGATCTACCATCCAGCTGGTAACGGCCTGGTGGAACGATTCAATAGTGTCGTGATGGGAGCTGTACAAGCAGCGATCTCCAGCAACAAGGCCTGGGAAAAGGAGATATGGAACATGGTGTGGGCGTACAGAATCACCTCCACTGGGACTGGGTACAGCCCATTCCAGATCCTGAGAGGTCGTGAACCATTCACGCATGACAACCGTGCTTGGAAAGAAAAAATCATAACCAGTGAGTGGTCCCCCGCAGTGGTACAGGCCAACCTGGAAAAGGCACAGACCATTTATGCCAACCACTACAACAAACGCAGGAACGTGAAAGAGACTGAGCTGGAAAAAGGCGAGTGGGTGCGAGTAAAACTGGCAACACTACAGAAGAAGGGAGACAGTAAATATAGTAAACCCATGCAGGTCAAGGAGGTGTATGACCGAGCGGCCTTGCTGAGTGATGGGAATGTGTGGTCCCAAGACCGCATGGCCAGATGCAACAAAGTCTTACGATGACACCAAGGTGGAACTGAATGGGAGGACATGGAGGAACCCAACGGGGAGCAGGAACAACCGGCCGGAGAGCTGCAAGAAAGGAGAGGCGAGAGAGACGAACAACTGGAGGAGAGAAACCCTGACAGCGACCAAGGAAACGCAACGGAAATGCACATGAGGAGAACTGACGAGAGCGCGGCTGCGCTGAGAGAGGGAAGGATAAGCACAGAGATCCAGAGCAGGGGGGCCCCGGTTACCCCGACCAGTGTAACCCGGAGAGGAAGGACTGTGGTGAGACCTGCCAGGTTTCGAGACTATGATATGGACAGCGAACTGTAAGTTACTTATTCATTGTTTGGAAAAAAGGGAGATATGTAGTGGCGCGCACTGTTTGTTGCACGTCACGTAATGACGTGACGTGCGGGCGGCCATTTTGGGTGGCTGCGCGTGCACCTCATTGTGAAGCGCGAAAGCCGACCGCGAGCAAGAACGGCTCAGCGCTCTTTAGGGGATATTACATATAATAAATATAGCGTTACCAAATACACCTGTGCAGCGTGATTATTACAAAGGAAGCATCTTCACAGAGGTGTATAAGGGATTACAACAATATCGACCTGTGAAAGCAAATTCAGTTAAAACAAAATTCCTTTTGAAGCAAAATGTACAATCATTACAAAGCCCTAAGAAGTTCCTCCCTTGAGTATTTCTATTTTTGAGAAAATTACAGCCCAAACAGCAACAAACATACATTTAAACTTTACAATATGTAGACTGTAGATACAGCTTCAGAAATAGTTAAATGTACTTCAATTGGAAAAGTCCTGTTTCTATGCTTGTGTTTAAGGGCTGTAAGGTAGTCATGTGATAGTGGGAGGAGCAACACCAGGAAATCCTCACAGGGAATACTGATTCAATTTCCCTCACACTCAAGAGGATTCGGCGATCAGGCAAAGCCTAACCGGAACGGAACGCCGTTGAACACTGTGCAGGAAACACCTGATTAACACACACTGAATGAGAATGACGTACACGAAGTGAGTAAAAGGTGTAACTGTCGCCCCCTAAGCAGACAGAAGTAACACGTCCCCATATGAGAAGCGCCTCATGAAAGTGAACACAGCAGCTCAAGAACCAAACAAGCCACAAGGACATCCAATAAGCCCAAAGGATAAACGGGATTCCAGCGTGAACCGGACACCGAAATCGCCTCCTGGGACGTAGCCACCCTGGTAGCTGAAAAGCACAAAATATGTGAATGCAAGTCCAAATCTTTAAACAGCGATCAGCACACCGGCAGTCCTGTCAAGTGTCACGCACCAGGTGTGACACTCACGCATTTCAGTGTGGTGTTCCGCAACACCGCACTAAATGCATTGTCACACATTTTGACGACTTTGTCAGCTTGCGCCACCGGCGGCGCCTATGCACGGCTCCTGCTGCTCTCCGAGTCCGAGAGCGTGCTGCAGCATGTGCCAGCACTGAGCTGCTGCTCTATGAGGGCCCCCGGGGGAAGTTAAGGTCGCAGACCAGTCTTCCCCCGGGGCTATTCGCGCAATGGCCCGGAAGGACACAGTGTGGGAGGGTTTAGAGGATAGGGGAAGGGGCGGGCGTTAGGAAGACATATAAGGTGTCAGGAGAGGAGGATCCAGCCTCTTCCTGACACATTAGCACCACCGGGGGGATTAGAGAAGAAAGTTGTGCAGGTTAGCTGGGCCTGGGGGCGGGCGCTTCCATGTTATGGGCTTACAGCGTCGTTTCAGGTGTTATTGGCTGGCGGGCCGGCCCGGAGCCCATGCAGGGTTCAGCCAGTATTCTGCACTGTGTGAGGCCGGAGGAGGGGGCCCCTGGGGGCACCACGGGTTGTCTGAGCCGCTGAGTGTGGGAGCCCTTTCAGGTTGGTGTCAAGGAATGTGCCGGGTGCATGACAAGGGTGCCTGCATAAGGTGTGAGGCGCCGGGCTGTGATTATGGGACACCGCGGGGAGCTTTATGCTTTGCCTGCCCCCACCGGAGGAATGTTCGCTGTCCATGCGGTGTATGCGTCTGCTGCGGCCCGGTCGGGGGGGGGGGGGGGGGGGGGGGGGGGGGGGTGGGGGGCAGAACACCCTCTCGTTTTCGCTGCGGGCCGCCTCATGAGGGCTGTTGTCCTGTGTCTCCCGCATCCATTTATTGTTTATTTAAGCGTCTTTTTGGAGCGCGGTATTTATCGGAAGGCGCAGGGCGCTTCACTATATTCGCCGCGGGCCGCCTCGTGATGGCCGTGGCTGTGTCCCCTGCCTCCATTATTTATTTATTAATGCTGTTTCTGGAGCGCGGGTTTTTTCCGGTAGGCGCCGGGGCGCTTCGCAATAGCCGCCGCGGCCCGCCTCGTGTTGGGCTGTGGCCCTGTTTCCCCCGTCAACATTTCTTATTTATTTAGGCATCTTTCTGGAGGGCGGATTTTACCGAAGGCAGCATAATATTCGCTGCGGTCCGCCGTGGGCTGTGGCAACCTGTTGTCTCCCGCCTCCGGTATTTATTCATTGATGCATCCTTATAGAGCGCGGATTAGGACAGGCAATGATACGTGAGATAATTACAAGCGAGCACATTACTTGAGCAAACGTTGTTACATGTGGCAAACGTGCAGTTGTGCGCCAACAAATACATGAGGTAGCTCCGGTGCAATACAGGAGGGTAAAGTGACATGTGTGCAGGTTGCAATAGCGTTCCAAGTACGAGTAGAGGTATACTGCTGCAATAACTGGCGGACTCAGGCTCAGGAACGAACGGTACGTAGGCGAGGGTGGTGCTTGTGCGCATAACGGAAGCAAACAAAAACAAGAGGTAGCCGAGCATAGACAAACGAGAGGCGGGGGCACCCCCCCCTCCAGTTTCTTTGCCCAGAGGACAAGATGGATGCCAAAAGCAGCCATCTTGTCATTTTGTTGTTTGATGGTCAGGAGTGGGGCTGGCGCTCGTAGGGGGGGTTTGTTTGTTTGCTGCCACACGTTCCCTGGGGTAAGAGTCAGTTTGTCTGCATAGGCTTTTTGCGGTTGAGTATAGGAGGTGAGGGACTGCCAGCACGGCATGAGGCCCGGTGGTGCTGGGACCCCTCCAGGTTGGAGCGACCTGGGGGATGTGGGGGAACCAAATCCGGCAATAGATCTGGAAGAATGGAGCATAGCCAGTGGGGCGCATGACGGCCCCGAGTCGCTGGTCAGAAGCAGTAGGGAGGTCTGCGGCGGCCTTCCCTCCGACGAGGGCTCGCGCATCACGGAATACAACATGATGAATTAAAGTGGTGCTGGATGACATGAATGGTGCGCGGTTCTGGACTGAGGGAGCGTGGTTGTATGAAGGGATGGGAGTGTTGGATGACGGAGAAAGTGTGATGTTGTCTGTGGCTGAGTGGGGAATTCTCAGGGGGGGTGGTTCTAGGTAACTAGAATCTGTTAGTTTTACAGGACGAGGGTGCAATTTCGTATGGACCGGTGGACATGGTGCAGTAAGGTGCAGCAGCGACAGTCAGGACGTGGAGGTCCCGGACGGACTTTAAGGTAAAGGCTAAAGCCGCGGGGCAAGGGTTGGGGAGCACGGGCAAGTGGGGTTTTCAGCTTGTCAGTGGGGTGGCGTGGGATTTGACACGGAGGCAGGTGCAGCAGCGGCATCCTGCAGGGGGATTTGGGAGCCTGGTGAGTTGGTGGGGATGGGTCCAGATGGACAGTGGTACACAATCCTGCTAAGAGGGGTTGACCAATGAGTCACATGTGGTTGGCCAGGCTGGATGCGTTAACTGCAAGAGGACATCAGTCTTCACTGTTGGCCACATCTTACGGTGTGGGGGAGGCCAGGTAGATTGCCTGGCTGATATACCACAGAGGCATCTGCGTAGCAAGGAGGATGGGGTTTGCCACAGAGCTAAGGAGGGCAAGGCTTCGACCTGTCTTACTTCAACCAGTAGGGGTATTCAAGGCTCAGTCTCTCCGCAAAGTGAGCGTGTAATAGTGACGTTACATGGTATCATTAGTGGTTAGTGAATTTATGCTTGAGGTTTGTATAGTCAGCACTTGCAAGCCCAGTGGGTATCAGAGCTGTACATGTGCACAAGGAAGGGAGCAACGGCCTCAAGTTTGGGATACTTGATCATATGCGACCATTTCTGACCTGTGTATACGGTGTAGGGAATAGGATACGAGGGGGTTGTCAGTCTGGGGACCTTCCTCTTTGTAGGCCAAAGTGCGGGGGAGTACAGTGGGATGGCTGACTCCTCAGTGTATTAATTTGGTTGGTAATTTATTGGTTGAGGAGCACACGTTCAGGTCCCTGTGGATGACAGAGAAGGGGGTTTTGTTATGTTATGTTATGTTATGTGGTTTTTATTTGGCGCACAGATGCTCCAGCTAAGGAGTTTTGGGTTGTTGGCGCTTTGGTTGATTGCCTGGGTCAGTGTAGGACTGGTGAGGAGTGGGATGTGCAGGCATGTCTTGAAGCAGGGATAGGGGTGTTTGCAGCTGAGGTTGATGGGGAGTCCAATACGTATTCAGGGTAACTTGATCAGGAGGATCGGCAGTGGATAGTTTTCAGTGTCTGAATGGGGTTGGAAAGTAGCGAGTTGGGGCTCTCGGATTTCGGTTGTCCCAGTTTGGGGTTAGTGAGGGATTGGGAATTGGTCCGGGGGTGACCAGGTTTGAGTGGGGACAGCGTGACGGAGAGCAAGGGCGGCCTGGAATGTTCTACTGAAGGTGGTTGTTTTGTCAGAGGCTAAGTGAATAGGCAACAGTAATCTGTAGGCAGGCCATGGACGAGGACGGTTGGGGGATGTTTGGGAGGGGCGGCACACATGAGATTTCAAATAACAAGGATAGGGGTATTTCTTCCGGAGGTCGGGCTGGGGTGCGGGATAATACGGTTGGAACAGAACGTAGACAGGGGTCACGGCTGGGAGGAAGGGGTATTTGCTGTACGTGGTGTATTGGAGGTGGCCTGTGGGCAAGGTTTTTCTTAGGCAGGGCGGTCCATGGCTGCGCAGTTGAGGAGTTTGTTGGGCCGGGGTTTGTGCGTGGGGACGAGGGCGGTTTAGGGGGTGGTCAAGTTGGTCTTTTGGCTCAGCGGATGGGGTGATCTTGAACAGGGGGTCCTAGACATTGGGTTTCCCAGCAAAGGACGACGGGAAAGGGAATGTAATTCTAAGGACTAATCATTATTTTTCTACTACAGGAAATTGGTGTCGTTCGGGCTCCAGGGCGGTCGCCTGGTTGGGTGGCCGGTCACCTGGGCATTTGGACAGCAAAGGAGGCGAACTACCAGGTGTACAGACATCTCCGAGTGGGGACGCCGTCATTAGGTTGTGGATTGATGAGTGAAGCAGTGGATGGTAATTGGGGGGGGGCCTTTACGGCTGTCATGGTATCGCAGGAAACGAGAATTGGCTACGATACGAGGATACCTGTGGGACAATGGAGTATCTGGGTTATGTCAGGTTTGGCTTTGCATTTTGAGGCATGGGATAGGGTATGGTCCGCTGATATGGACGTGGGGCAATGTTGGTTGCGTGAATGAGTGGGGGCCTTGAAGACTTGGGAACGGGGTCCTGGGGAACTCACAGGCCAGGCAGGAGCCTGCTGGGTATGATAGAGATTGGCCCGTCCAGGTTCATGGTACACAGTTTGCAGGTACAGGTGGTGGTTGGTCTTTCACCGTAAGTGGGGGCACCTTTCATGGTCAATGATTGGCCTGGCAATGTTCATGATTTCACTGGTTGCAGGTACGGGTGGACGGTCGTTCACCACAAAAGGGGGGGGGGGGGGTGGTCTTTCCTGGACGGTGACTGACCCGAAAGTATTGATGGTGGCATGACGGAGGCCCAGGTGGTGGATGGCCGTTCAATGCTATGGGGAGTGCACCTTTCACAAGACTGGATTGGACCGGCAATTTTCATGGTTGCACGGGTTGCAGGTACAGGTGATGGATGGTTGATCACTGCGAAAGGGGGGGTCACCTTTCATGGACAAGGACAAACCTGTAAGCGTATTCTGGCTTGCATTGGACGGAGGCCCAGGTAGTGGATGGTCGTTTACTGTGATGGGGGGCACCTTTCAGGGACCTTGATTGGCCCGGCAATGTTCAGGGTTACAGGGGTTGCAGGTACAGGGTGGATGGTCATTCACCTCGAAGACAGCACCTTTCATGGACAATGACTAACCCGAAGTGTTCCCGGTTTGCATAGGTCGGAGGCCAAGGTATTGGATGCTCGTTCACTGCGATGGGGGGGGGCACCTTTCATGGACTGAGAATGGCCTGACAATGTTCATTGGTACACAGGAGGGAGGTCCAGGTGGTGGATGGTCGTTCACCGTGGTGGTGGGGGGGGGGGGGTGTTTATGGACTTGGTTTGGCCAAGAATGTTACACGGTACACAGGACGCAGGTTGTGGCGGTGGGTGGTCGTCCACCGGGACCACTCTGGGAAAGAGTGGGGTGCACAGGACCTGGAGGTGCAGGTGGTCATGCGGAGGTTTGGCGTCTTCGCGGGCAATGACTGTTCCAACATTAAGACTTTACACGGGACGCACGTTTCAGTGGTGGATTGGTCGTCCGCAGGGTGCCACAGGTTTGGCTGACTGGAGGGGAAAGGGTGCACAGGACTTGGAGGAGCGGGTGGTCATGCGGAGGTTTGGCGCCTTCGCGGGCAATGACGGTTGCAACATTAAGACTTTACACGGGACGCACGTTTCAGTGGTGGATTGGTTGTCCACAGGGTGCCACGGGTTTGGCTGACTGGAGGAGAAAGGGTGCACAGGACTTGGAGGAGCAGGTGGTCGTGCGGAGGTTTGGCGCCTCACGCGTTAGTCGACGGTCCCCACAAAACTAATTTATAAGGGGGCATAGGTTTCAGTCGTGGATTGGTCTTCCACTGGGGGGGCCACAAGGTCGGCTGACTGGAGGGGAAAGGTGTCCAGGACTGGGGGGTGGGCCAGGGAACCGCCCTACGGGGGTTCCCTGGTTGGCGGTACTTTGGAGGGGTGGTGAGTCACATACGGGCGGATCCACCCCTCAGGGAGGGAGAACGGTACACGGGTGACTGATACGGGGCGCGGGAGGCAATGAAGGAAAGTCAACAGAGGATGTTTGGAGGGCAAGTGAAGGTGAGAATGGGGAGAGGAAGGAGGTCACTGAGTGAATGGGGAAGAGTCAAACAGGTGAGATGGTTTCGAGAAGGCTGAACGGAGAATGTATCGGCATGGGATGGGAAAAGTGTTTTCTTACAGTTATGTAATGTCAATAAAGTTAAATGATGCAACCGTGTCCTAATAAAATGGCCATTTACGCTTCAAGTAACAGCGTGGAGTGTAGTTATTGCGCGATGAGGGCCCCCGGGGGAAGTTAAGGTCGCAGACCAGTCTTCCCCCGGGGCTATTCGCGCAATGGCCCGGAAGGACACAGTGTGGGAGGGTTTAGAGGATAGGGGAAGGGGCGGGCGTTAGGAAGACATATAAGGTGTCAGGAGAGGAGGATCCAGCCTCTTCCTGACACCTTAGCACCACCGGGGGATTAGAGAAGAAAGTTGTCCACCCACCCACCCTACAGGTTACGTGGAGGGCTTGGGACTGGAGCGGTCTTAGCATGCCAGTTTAGGGCAGGTTGCAGAGTAGCGACGTTACGGTACTTTGGAGGGGTGGTGAGTCACATACGGGCGGATCCACCCCTCAGGGAGGGAGAACGGTACACGGGTGACTGATACGGGGCGCGGGAGGCAATGAAGGAAAGTCAACAGAGGATGTTTGGAAGGCAAGTGAAGGTGAGAATGGGGAGAGGAAGGAGGTCACTGAGTGAATGGGGAAGAGTCAAACAGGTGAGATGGTTTCGAGAAGGCTGAACGGAGAATGTATCGGCATGGGATGGGAAAAGTGTTTTCTTACAGTTATGTAATGTCAATAAAGTTAAATGATGCAACCATGTCCTAATAAAATGGCCTTTTACGCTTCAAGTAACAGCGTGGAGTGTAGTTATTGCGCGAGTTCATTAATAGTTTCAATGCATGCATTCTTATCGCTGCTCTCGGCTCGTGTGCTGAGTGAGAGCGCGGCTACAAAGTAACATAAACAATCTGTGCTGGCTCCAGGCTGGCGCTGTAATTTCCTGCCCGCTGCACCGCGGTTTAAGTTTGACAAGTCACACCCGAGGAAGTAGTGTAGCACACTGCTGGCAGAATGTCGGGCCACTCAAATCGAGTACGGAGTAGGAGTTGGTCATGGCGGCGTGCTGCACTGTCTCGTGCGCAGCTGAACGCCGGCCACATATAAAACTGCGTTGGTCCAGAAGCGACCCCGGTGGGGACTATCAGTGACCCCCCGTTGACCTGTTACTCTCTGCCGGCGCCACCGCACCGCAACAAGAGGCATTAGTGATCGCGGGCGGCGCCAGCGGCGCAAACTAAGGCCAAGTCGGGGTACGATTCACAGCAGCCACTGGGTCGGAGAAGACTGATGCAGTCCTGTCCCCTGCAGAGTGCTGCAGCTGAGCTGTGCGGCCGCAGCGGGGGTTCCCTGTGCGTCCCGCGGCCTCCGGACGACCGGGAAATGTCTTTAGACTCAACCACTCCAAGTAAGTTATAGTTATTTTACTAACTACATCAATGCCGCATCTGAAAAATAAATTATTTTACTAAATGGCGTCATCTGCAGGGCTGCTTACTATCATCATCCTTCCCAGTGAGCCTCCTGCCGGTTTAAATCTGTAGTCTGTCAGTGACGGATCATTGTAATTATAACAGTAAATGCAGGCGGGCCCGGCTCTGTCTGACTTTCTCCGTCTGACTTTCTCCGATCTGATAGAGGACACCAGTAAAGCATGTTTAAGAAAAAACAATGAAACCTTTTAAACTAAACACGTTACTATAGGGTGCTTTTGTTTACTTACCAAATTTTGACCTGGAAGCGGTATATTGTTAAAAACAAACACAATTCACGCATTAGTAGTGTGGGCACGCACAAATATGTGTGCAGTTCTCTGCATTGTTTTGCTTGATGAGTGAAAGAAGATTATTATGGACACCAAAAGCACATCTTGAGATGTCAGACTCTTGGGGGTGGTTCTGGTGTCCCTTAACCGCAATATTAGAAACTACATAAAGTGAAACACTGAAAGGAAACCCGAAGTTTTCTAGGAATGTGCATTCATGTTTTGCCTTGCCCCGAACGCTACTTCAAAGAATAACTGCTACATTTAAGTCATCAAAGTGCTGATTTTATTATGGAAGGCCCTTCGTCCGACATTTGGTTTAGGTTAAGTATAACAGAACAAAACTGCAAACATTTCCGTTCCAACATGGTGTCTATGTTTGTGTGCATTGCCACTTGAGCTCAACGATTTTACACGGAATTACGTTGACAGTTGATTTATGTTTATTTTTTTTCTTCCTGTCATGGTATTGTGAAGTGTGTGTTTTAAAACTCTGCCCCTCAGTCCACAACCATGGCTATTCTCGTCTCGTTCCAGACGTAGGTGCTAGTTACCCTCTCCTGATGCTTGCCCGATGCGGACTGTCAGTGACTACTGTCCAATCAGGTTACTAGGCCATTTTCTTTATTTCTGGTGTTTTACAGCAATTTTAGGATCCCTTTAGTGTTTATCTTACTCAAATAGGTGTAATTTCTGATAATTATATGTATCTCTGGTCTTCATTACTTGATTTTGCTTGCGATAAAGTGTCACTCATAGTCGTTGAATTGTCACTCATAATTACACTTACATTATGAAAATGTCACACATGGCAATCTGAAACCTTGGCAGCTATGCACCGGAGGGTCTTCAATCCACGCAAAACACGCCATAAAGAAGCAGGATAAGCACCTCAGCCGACAGTGTAGCCAAAGCAGAACAGAGGGTGGAACAGGCACCAGAGGGACAGAAAATGTAGAAATGAACAGGGCGAAGGTGAAGTGCTGCCCCTGTCACAGCATCCCTCAATTCGTCACCAAAATGAAGTAATGAAGGATGCAGAGAGTAGAATAAATCTTCTTTAATGTACAATCAGCTTCAGATGCCAGTCCTCTCAAGCCACAACTGAGGGGACACCAACATTCTAAAAAGCCTCCACCTGAGGATTCTAGCAGAGAACCAAAGGAGAGGAAGGTGGAGGGGAGGAGGGGAATGAACCAAGTGGTAGGGATTAGAACACCAGTTTATCAAAAGGATAGTATGTAAGTTGGCACAGTGGCAGCATCTTATTTCTCTTGAGGTAGTGAACCATTAAAAATCTCATTACCCAAACAGCTAAAATTTATTTTAGAACGTCATCTTTCCGAACCCATTTGTGATTATTACAAAAGATGTCTGCTCAGCAGGGTCGGATTGGGATCACAATTTGGCCCGGGCACTGACAAATAAAAGTGGCCCACTTTCGCGGGACGTGCACTTTCACGAAAGACTATTTGGTTACTCTCAGAGGTCTCATTTGTAGAGAAATGGTTGGTGAATTAGTCATTTTCAAGCTTACAGAGCCAGTAACATTGGTAAAGACTAGGAGCACTGCAGTTCTAAAAACTGAATATTTACTTGCAGTCTTAACGCCTTGCACAATGTAGTTAGATACTCTACCCAACCGGCAATATCCTTGACTCTGATCATCACATAAATCAGAAATCTAGTACAAAGTCAAGGGGAAAGGGTAAGATAGGAATCTCTGGGAATAGACCACGTAATAACAAATTTAAGAGTAAGAGCAGCTCTGAACCTCTACCTTTGCCATTAGAGGTTCTATTCTCCAACAGTAAAGAAATACATTTTGCATATCAGCCATAAAAACATTTAGCAAAACATTCAAAAGAAATTATATCTAGCTCCCGCATTTTTCCCTAAATGGAAGTACCTTTTGCCGCCTTGTCTTGCCTCCCCTTTCTTTGTTTGCATTATTCTAGTTAGACAATGATCCCCAGTTCTGCTGGGCAGTACCAGCCTGGCCTGGGGGAAAAGAGGAGGTGAACAAAGCGGTAAAGGCACTGCCTGCCCTGTGGTTGTTCTAGTGGGGTGGGGGCGCTCTAAGGCAGTATGCAGATATAATAAGGTGAACTAAGGCGTAAGTGCTGTGCAAAAGGGTAGGGAGAACCACCGCTCTCCCTATATTGTGGTAAACCACAGACAAAGAACTCCTAACACGCTAGTGGTACATAGATTTAAGTTAGTACAGTAATGAGTGTAGGAAAGAAAGAAACACTGTTCATCCACTGCTTTGTGTGGTTCCAGGATTTATTGTCCTTGTTGTGCATTCTTTGGTACAGAATCATAGCCTAGCCAATACATATTTTGTCGTAACCATGAAGTACACAGGGACTTCTTCAGGGCTAAAGTACTATGAATATGGTCCTCATTGTCGGTTGTACTTCCGTCCCGAAGGTAAATAGTAGTAGATGGTCTAAAGTGTAACAGAGACCAGAATTCCATTTAATTAAAGTTGCTTCATGAAGCGGATTCTATATTCGGTGGTACAGATGAGTATTCAGAATATGCAGCTACTAATTATTGTGAGACCCTATTCGTAGGGTTATGGCTGTCAGCCAGCTTTGAGTGTGTTGCCGCCGGTCACCCAATCCGGTGAAGCAGCTGGTGAAGTCTCCTGCACCAAATCTGAAGCACGTTCTGTGGGCCACAATTGCCAACATCTGCTCAGCCTTATAAAAAGTGCTTCGCACTACATGGGATTTCATTTCTTTTTATTTGAAGATTGTTTATTTACTTTTTATTCCACTAGTTCACCTCTTCTGCCTGAACCCGGAGTCCGCTAAAATTGTTATCCTTCCCATGCGGATGAAATGGCACCGGTATAAAACACTACTGCTTTCCTTGTACATATCCCTTCATGCCCATCCATACAGACAGCACTGCAGCCCAGAATCGTGCTCTCATGTGGTGCACCTGGATTGAGCCTCTGCACCCCAACAATATTAGAGTGTATTGTAGCTCCCAGAAGCACCCTTTGTACATGCAGATTCTGCAGGATGGTACAGCAGCGTCTCTGGGCTTGATGTGCACATCTTTGATGTTGCTGATATAGGTCTGATGTGCAGACATCAGTGCCTACAATACAACAGCAAAGATGTGCAACTAATGCACAAAGAAAAAAAGATTACTAATATACTATCAACCTCTAATCTTGGGTTCCGGAGTAGCTTGCTACTCATAGCAAAGCACTTCAACTCAAAGTCAGGGGTAGTAAGTGCTATATATAATACAATGTACAATATGTTATCTAACAGTAGTGGCTGGAACGCATCGGGAGCCACCATGTGAAGTAAAACAAAAAAAGTTTTAAAACGTACATTCTCGCTGCTCTCCTGCACGTCGTCTTAGTCTCTCCTCTCCGTGGCCAAAATAGGAGGCAGCAAGGCTCGTTCCCCTAAGCCAATCACAATGCTGCAATGCAGTGTTGTGATTGATCTGAGCGCTGTGGATCGGTGCTCAGCCATGGAATGGGGTCCTGGGCATGTTCTCCACACCAGCTGTAACATAGTTGTTCTTTTTGACAGTTTTATATAGTGTGAACTCACCCCAAGGCTATGTGAGCTCTATTCGTGAGCATCAATTATAGTCCCCAAGATCAGATTTTTTATTTTAGGGCCTTGGAGATTAACAGGCACATGCATCAAAGCCTTTTGCGATCGCAAACGGTGCGATTCGCAAAAATCGTCTGTTTGTGATCGCAATCAAGGGTCAAGGCCCTCGCAATTAGAGATTTCGCAATTAATTGCGAGTTCTCAAATTGCGATTGCATTTAAGGAATCGCATTTTGCGATTCCTTAAATGCAATGTTGAAAGTAAAAAAATCAGCGATTTCGCTATTTGGGAGGGGGCAATTAACCATGAAGTTGAACTTCATGGTAATTTGCAAAAACTTTGAAAAATGCACTTAAAAAAAAAAAGTTTCATGTTGCGTACACACATGTCCTTAGGGCATGTGTGTGCGCAACATATGTGCACGGACCAATTTCAGGGGTGTAACAGGGTGTCTTTTTGACACTCTGGCACCCTTGAAATTGCTTTCCCAATGTGCAATTCTCTAATTGAGATTTGTAAATTGAGAATGTCTTCCCATTCATTCCTATGGGCCTCTAGGCCCATAGGAAAGAATGGGGAGGTATTCCTTAATTGTGACTCGCAATTTGCAAGTCGCAATTAAGGAATGTTTAGAAATCGCTATTTTTTAGGCGATTTCTACATGCATTGGCGATTCCTTAATTGCGATTCCTTCAAAATCGCAATTAAGGAATTGCAAAAGCCAACAATGATGCATGTGCCTGTAAGTTATTTGCCCAGAATCACAGGATGTTGAGAGCAGGCGCTGGGACTCGAAACTGATCCCCCATCTCAGCAACTCTGACCTTCGGGCCTCATATGTTTATGCACAAGCAAGGCATGAAAGTGGAAGGATACTGTTCTTGTGAAGGACACTGGGGCCAAGGTAAACGTGGCCTACAGCCTGAGCAATAGAACAATAGTGAGGCCCCTTAGTTTACTTATTACTCAACCCCTCCCCAGCCCTCATTTACCTGAGCAATAGAACATCACCTGGCCCCCACAGCGAGGCCCCAAAATAAAACCACCCTTTCCCGCCCACCATGCCCTCTGAATGAGAAGGGTGTGGGCAAGATGTAAAATACAACACCGAACACCGTTTCTGAGCTGCATGGGCCCCAGGGGGTGTGAAGTGAGAATGGCATAATGGCTTGGCCCACAGGGAGGCAGATTCTCCCAATCACCCGTTCTCCTCCCCACATCAGGGGCGATAGTCTGGCAAGGCAGGGGGGGTCAGGGTTAGGCCATAGATGATCATCGCCCCGCAGTGAGGCTGCTTTCTATCCCAGTCCAGTGTCCTCTGTGGACTGGGGAAGAAGATGAAAACGGCCCACAGAGGGCACTGACAAGCCGGCCTTGCGGCCAATGCCAGACTGTCCGCAGTGCCAATCCTTCCTTGCTGCTCAGCCCCTTTATCCTTCTCCGGAAAGCTCGGCAGACACACTGCCTGTTTGGATTAGAATTGATATTTAAGTTATCAAAGGTGGCAAGAACTTCAGGATCCTGTGAACTGCACGCAGCTCAGTTACATTTCACAGGTACAATTATTCCTTGGCAAATCTTTGACGTATTATAGGATCACTCATGGAAGTGCCAGAGTCAAGAATCAAAGAATAGGTCACAGTCAGCCTTAACAGAAGAGGAGCTTGGACGTATACTCAACTTGTCGCAGAAGATATTGAAGGGAGGATTAATGAGTTAAGTACCCCCCCCCCTACCCCCCTGTAAGCCACTGAAAATATTATGGTTGGGAGACTTTAATATCAAGAGTTGCCCAGTATTTGATAAGCCTATCTGTGATGTAACAGATTTGGAGCGATGCCCAAGTATACATTTTGTTCATACTTTGTATGGGAATGCCTCAAATAGAATTCAAATGACTTGGAATTTAGCGATAGGCAATGGCTAAATAAGGATACTGGCTGCCTGGATTGAACATTTGGAAGAGGGGGAAAGGTTCAACTATAGACTACATCATTATCTCGGATAACCTGAGAACTTGTATAAAGAATGTTAAGGTTCTAGTCCATAGACCTAAGTGATCACACCCCCTTAGTCTGTCAATTAGCCTGGAGAGGTAATATTTCCAGTTTGTCTAGGATAGTCCCCAAACCAAACCTTGCCAGGTAAAATGGCTATACTCTAAATTGGGACAAAGTAGATGTGTTAATATTGATTCTCATAGTCTTGAGATTCTATGTGAGGTGATGATCTGCTTGGATGACCAGGCTACCCCAATACGGGTGATAGACGCATTTCAAAACATCTTGAGTGGCATTAACCAGCAACTAACCCGCCCCCTTTTAGCAAAAAAGTCCACACAATTGTGCTGGTTTGATACTGCCTGCTCTAAGGCTTTATCACACCTCCGCATAGCCCTGAACGAGATCCCGAGAAATATAAAGCTGGTACTGTCTTTGCGGGTAAGCTATAAATTAGCAAGGCAGACAAGACTGAAAAAATTGAAAGAAGAAGCTTGGAAAAATCTACTCCAAGCCTCGGAATCAAATGTCAACATTGGATTTTGG
The DNA here is from genome assembly GCF_964263255.1 of Lissotriton vulgaris. Lineage (NCBI taxonomy): Eukaryota > Metazoa > Chordata > Amphibia > Caudata > Salamandridae > Lissotriton > Lissotriton vulgaris. Next base: position 119,467,738 of record NC_141687.1, read on the forward strand.
AAAGCAGTGAATGCTCCCTTTTTTGAAGAGTCAGAGGACCCGTCCCTAGAGGTACATATCGAGGAAAAGGGTTGGGTTAACTTTTTCCAAAACACCTTACAGAGTAAAAAAAGTCTAGAAACTGAGGCGATTACCACTCATCGGTCCACACCTCCAGTATGATTTTCAAGGTAACAGTAGTAAAGAACAAGTTACTTACCTTCGGTAACGCTTTTTATGGTAGATACAGTATCGACCCTGCTGATGTCACTAGGTCCATAACAGGGCCCCGTCGGCGTGATGACGACAGTTTCCTTTTTTTCTGCGCCGTCGACTCCAAAGTTTCTTGGGACTCTCTGTAGTAACATTGTTATTGTTCTGGTCTGTTCTTCTCGTTTCCTTTCGAAGATGTCTGGAAGAAAATCTGGTTTCGAGCCCTGCAGGGAGTGCGGGAAGCAGATGTCCATCACTGACCCGCACGAGGACTGCTTATGGTGCTTGTCTTCCAATCACGATGTCGATGGATGTGCGTGTTGCAGGAAGATGACCTCTAAGGCATTGAAGGAAAGGGAAGCAAAGTTATTTATCGCCAAAGTGAAGAAGAATAAGAAGGCGAGTAAAAGAAGATCGAGGTCAAGGTCGAGATTTTGTTCCGAATCCAGGTCGGGTTCGAAGTCGGCATCGGGACATTCGAAGAGACATAAGAGAAAGAAGCATTCTTCAAGGCGTCATTCTGATAAGGAGCCGGCGCCGAAGTCATCTTCTCTTCGACGTCCCAGTAGTGAGGTCGATCTTTCACATACAAATCCAGTCTCGCCAGAGAAGGAAGTGTCTCCTGAGGTCAAAGTCTCTCGATCACCAACGCCGGCTCCATCAGATTCGGTCCATTCTACGGATCCGGGTGAAGCCGAGCCAGAGCAAGAAGTCCAGGAGCAGCCTGAAGAGGTTCCTTTGTCGGCGCCGACGGGCCCGACTCCAGGTACACCGGCTTCAGAGCCGGCGCCGGGAAATTACCCCCTTTCCCGGCTCCAGGCCAAGACCCATCACACTATCTGAACGCTATGTATGGTGTCTTTGCAAGGGCCATGTACCCCTCTGGTGCGCCTGCGGGCCCCATGGGTTCTTTTGCCTTCAATTTGGGTGTCCCTCAGGCATATGCCCAGGCTCCATTTATGCCCTTTCTTCCAGCGACCACGTCCTGGGATTTTCCGGCACCGAGGGCTCCGACGCCGTACCGAGAATCTCCAATGCCGTATCGAGAATCTCCGGCCCGCCTGTTCGTCCTCGTTCGGCGCTAGCGGCGCCGTCGGATCCGCGTTCGACGCCGGTCCCGAATCCGATGGAGTCGGTTGTGGATCCATCGACTCCAGTTGTGGAAGAGGCACGCTATCAGAAGGACTTGGAGGAAGGTGAACTTCCTGATTCTGAGGACTATTTTGCGGAATTAAGAGATGCAAGTGGTCTTGATGTTTCCCCTGAGGGGTGCTTTTCTCCTGATTCAGATGCTCCTTCAAAGGAGGTAGTCCCATATCACACAGTTGTGCGAAAAGTTGCTGAATTATTGGACATTAATCTGCCTACCACTGAATTTAAGTCCAATCTATTGACTGAAGTGTTGCATTCTCCATCTTCTGTGACTGAGCCTTTGTTACTGTTTAATGATGCAATTCTGGAACCGGTGTTGGAGGTTTGGAAAAAGCCTTTGTCTGCTCCTGCAGTCTCTAGGACTGTGGCACGGAGATATAGAGTGGCACCGGAGGATCCAGAATTTTTGTCAGCTCACCCATCACCTGAGAGCCTTGTGGTTCAAGCGGCTTGTTCAAAGAAGTTTTCAAGAGCTTTCCCGCAGGTTCCAGCTGACAAGGAGTCAAAAAAGATTGACCAGTCTGCTAAAAAGGTGTTCTCTTCAGTGAGTATGGCACTGAAGTTATCAAATGCAACTTGCTTGATGGGAAGGTACATCCATGCTTTGATGGATTCCTGCCAAAACTGTCTGATGAAGACAGGAAGAACTTTCAGGAAGTTTTGGATGATACACAGGCTGCTGCGCGCCAGGTCATTCAAAGTGGCAAGAAGTAAATCTAGGCTTGCAGCGGTCAAAAGCCAGGAAGGCTCTGGGTCCTGATGGGTTCCCGCTGATATTTTTTGAACTAACACTTCACTATGGGGCATCCTATTAACAAATGTTTTTACTTCATTAGCTAAAGCCGGACCTCCAAATTCTTGGAAGCACTCAGTAATAATCTCAATTTTCAAGAAGGGAGATAGTGCCAATCCTAATAATTATTGCCATTTGCCTTTAATAGACAATATGGCTAAAAACCTGGGTAGGAAAAAAGAACATCCTCTCCAAAGTACATTATAGCTTTAGGAAAGGAAAAGGCACTACAGATATATGCCTTAATCTAATGCTAGTAGCAGCTAAATATACTCTAGTAAAACAAGGGCAACTCTGTATGGCTTTTATGGACCTCTCAGCAGCTTTTGAGTGCGTGGCCACAGTAAATTGTGGTCTATTATGGAGAGTATTGGCATTGAGGCTCTGATTATCACTTTTATTAGGCAGCTATATGGGGGAGTTACAGCCAGCATGAAATACAGGAAGCAAGGGGTTTGCACAAAAAACTTTAATATTGAAAGGGGTGTAAAAGAAGGCTGTGTCCTTGCCTCCTTTTTATTCGCCCTTTATATAAATAACCTTGAAGTTGTATTCGTGGAGAGCGCAAAGGATGTTCTTTATGTGGAGGCAGTCCGCCTGCATATACTCCTCAATGCTGATGATGCTGTGCTAATGGCGAGAACCCCGGTGGCTTTGCAGATACTCATAGAGGAGTATATACGCTTTTTGGATACATGTGAATGAGTCGAAAAATGTTGTCCTTACTATTGGGGCTGATCAGAAAAAACCCTCAAGGTATTTTATAAGGGCAACTAAAATAGAATTGGTAGATAATTTTAATTTTTTGGGGGTCCTCTTTGACCACAAATTAAACTGGAAGGATATGGTTACTAACAGAGTGTAACCGAGTGAGAGAAACAGGTCGGAATCCGGTAGTTCTGGGTAGATAAGTCTTTATTTTAACAAATGCTTTCTTCTTTTTCTTGAACAGTCTTTCCCGGGAAGGAGCAGCTGGTTCCATGGTTGCTTCGGACAGGGTGAGGGTTCTCCGTGAGCGGACCTCCCGCAGGTTCAAATTTCAGGGGTTGTAGGCTCTTCTTCCGTGGCGTGGCATTTACCGACAACATAGAGGAAACAAAAGGAAAGGTTCAAACCTCCGTCTGAGGTATATTTCATTTAAAGGGGCCAGGGTGTGAGGAAGTCACCGGTGCTCAAATTGGGTGTCTAAATAGCAGTCAGTGCAAAGGGTGCAACAGGGGAGGGGAGAATAGAGAGGGGGCAGAGGAACGTGAGCACACAGAAGCAGTGGGCAAATTCAGCAAGCGTCCTCTACTTCTTGTCAGACCCCGCCCACCTCCCTACCCAGCTCGACACTCGTTGTCGTACCTGGGATAGCCACACTCCTCCGTGAGTGTGGCTGGGCGAAGCACCGTAACGTTGGCCTCCAGGCTTCTTGTCTGCTTCTCTGTAGTCGTCTCTTCCGTTCTTCTCTTCTCCGTCCTTCGCTCTCCGGTCTCGGGCAGCAGCCTCCACTTGTTCTTCCTGGTCGGTAATGTCAAACGCCGACTGTAGGTCTTCCTCTCTTTTCACCTGTGAGCTGCCGGCTACGTCACTCTCGGGCGGTCGTTGCCATACAGGATACGCCCCTTTAAAGTGGAACACGTCTTCTTCCTTGTCTTGTTGACCCCAGGTATGATCACTTTCGTCTCAGTCATTCTGCGAGGAGCGGAGAGAGGGTAAAGTCGAGGTGTCAGCTAACCACCAGTCACTTGAGGGGGTATTATGTATCGTGGGACAGGGTTCCCGGTTACACCAAGCCAATTTTATGGGAAGAAGTATTGCCGGGTTTTTAGATTTTTGAATAAAACTAGGCTCCAAACCAATTCCGGAAACGTTGAAGATCTATTCAGCAAAGGCAAAAGCTATTGCCACATACAGGGCTGCATTGTGGGGTACTGTGAATATAGAAGAGATACAACACAGGGAGGATGCTTTTTGTAAAGGAGATTTATCTGCCTCCAGTGCTTGTGCAAACTATCTGTCATGCTGAATAGGGTTTTCCTTTCATTAGTGACATCATCAAAGTGGCCCCTCTATTAAAGTGGCATTCGACATGGAAAAGGAATAATGTAATACTTAACCAATCAGTGGTAGCGATATTTTTAAAAAGTACCACGCTTCGAGGTTACCACGGTTGACTTACATAGAGTCTGGTTTGACGTCATTGGGTTTACGTGAATTGTATGATTCCCGATCTCTCTGTTACCTTCCCATGGGCTAAAATGAAAGAACTCTTTTTAAATAAAACAGTTAGTGAAAGAGCAGCCTCAGAAAGGGACACTTTCTATCAAGCATTAGGGGTAAAGCCGTTTTTCTATTTTGTTAAGGTATACAATCCACAACACCAGTTTATCTTGACACGTTTTTGCTTAAACCTTATCCCGCTTATGGTAGATTTCTGGCAAATATTTATTCATTAAATCAGCTCCCGCCTGATATATGTGACAGTAGGTCTACACAATCTAATATGCATTTCTTTAAATTTTTTTGTTCTTTTTATAGCCAAGAAAGGAAAAAATATAATGTCCCATCTGCTGCACAAATATGGCCTCAGTCACCATGTTCAAGCTCTACATCATATTTAGCAGTTAGGCGACTTTAACCTTTGTTTTAGCCTTGCATCTTTCCTTTGAGCAGTTATACAACATCAGCATTCCCTTTAATGATGGTGATTTAGTATTAGGACCTCTGCTCATATTATTATACCTGTCAGTTGTAGAACTTGACCATAGGTCCCTTGATACGTATGTAAATTGTGCATTTTATATAATCTGTCTGTGTTTTTTGAAGTTTTATTGAATGTTTTTAGCTCCAAATGTATTTTATGGATTGCTTATTGTGCTTATTAATTCTATGAATTGTTTATACAAGTTATGTTTAAGGCACTGGAAATGGAAGATATTTATTTGCAGTTAACACTCCCATCCCCCTGAGCCAATTCCTCCAGTCACCCTTTTGTTTTCCCAAAAGGAGATCACTGATTCACTGGGCAAGATAATACCTGCCAAGGCGCCAGGACTGAACAAGATCCCGCGAAGACCTCTTCCGTTCTGAGCCTTCCGTCTGGGCCCCTATGTGTGGTCCCTGTTTAACGCCATCCTACAGGGCATGGCAATTCCTTCCTGCGGGTCTGAATTTACAAAAAGGGCTTCCCACTCATCCCCGCCAACTATCACCCCATTAGCCTCATAGGCTTAAGTCAGAAAACATTAGCTTGCGCACTTCTGGTGCGACTACAAACCTGGATAGAGGAGCACAATATTCTCACCCCCCTTCAAGCCAGGTTTAGGGCTAAAATGTCCACAATAGACCACAATTTCAGACTGCAACTTTTATTCTGGAAAACTGTGACCATAGAGGGTGGCAGCCTCTATCTAATATTTGTGGACCTCAAATTGGCATTCGATCTGGTACCGCAGGATGAACTCTGGGTAATATTATTGGATATGGGAGTCCCTGAGTACCTTTGCCACCAGTTGAAATGCCTCCATCAAGGCAACTTTGCACAAATTAGGTTTGGTAAAAATGGAGAACTCTCAGTCCCTCTGTACTGGAAAGAAAATAAACAAAGATCAAATAGTACAAAAACATGCAGTGCACTCAAGCAATCCTCAAGAGAGGTCAGCAAAAACAGCAACGGTATGCTACAACATGTAATACTGTGTCTAACATATACAGTGGTTGCAAGACGTTGTGCATTACAAGGCAAGAATGATTGTAAAAACAGAAGTGCTTGTACTTGTGTCTGGCGAGTGATAAGAATTCGTGAAGAAAAACCAAATTCCAGACTGTCAAAACAGAGAGCATCCAAAGGTTGAAACTACTGGTTCATGAGAAGAGAAATAGAAAAAAAAGAGTAGGTAAATCAAAAGACTAGGAGGAGATAGCTACGCTGGGAAAGGGTAACCTAAATCATGCCCCAGGCAAGGAAATAGCGGTGGAGTTTTTATTGGGTTTGTACTCCTGTAGGTATTCATCAAGTGCGTCCCAAAATCATCTTCGGCCTGAAGAGCCGTGCAGATTTGAATATAAAGTGTTAGCAGCTTCTGATCGAGCATAATAAATTCCACCACTTATCAAAGTTGCTGGTGTGTTAGATTAGGCCCACTAATGCCCACACAATGTCGTGTCTTAGTTATCATTCGCTACACCATTTTCTTTGCAGGTGTCATTTTAGGCTGTTCAAAACTGATCTTGTCCATTTCTGAGAAATGCCCTTCTGCTAAGGTTCGTTTATGAAATCTTAGGTTTTGTCTCGGTAATGAGTAAACTGTTCATGCCAGCGCAAAGCTTTCTCATTAGATAGAGGCCCTCTCCACTTGTCTGGTGGGGGGCCCAGGGTCAAACGACCTTGGACTGTGCTAGGTAGTGCAAGATACGAGAACTGAAACCTTTTTTTTATATTTCACTGTTCAGCGGCATCTGCCTGGAAAATTCCACTGTGGGCGTGTCTTTGCCCAGCTATGAAATGTACATAATGTATTTCTATGCTTGCTGCTTTTAGTTCCCTCTGTAGCACTCTCATGGACTGTACAGATGGGGCTCCACTCTGAGTGTATATGAATAAACAGTTATTGGTTCATATTCTCCACTGTCTGACCGACTCTTCATTTGGTACAGAAGGCTGAGAGGTGGTCATCAGTGACCCGGGTGGGCCCAAGCGGGTCACTTCCTTCAGGTGGATGTTGATTTCTAGTCAGAAATAACTGTATTTATGCCAAAGGAGAAGAGGCGGTCTTTTAACGATGAGATGTTTGGGTCTAAATCAGACGCAGTTGTCAGCCAATACATTTCTACTGAGATATTTGTGATAGGATGTAGCAGGTCCTGGATTTTGGTCCAGAATGCACGTGTCTTCTTACATGCAAAAAACATGTGTGTGTGTGTGGAAGATCCCCTGGGTCTAACTCACACCGCCAGCATATTGGTGAGTCTCTCAATCCGAGTTTGTGTAGTCTAGCTGGGACCCAGTATGTCCAGTATGTTTTATGAATAGACCAGAACCTCGCTTGTGCTGTAGCGGGGTGATTTTGGTATCCAATGGAGATTTCCAGTGTGGGATTTCCATTTTCTGGTAAATAATCTCAACGATTGACCATTGTATGAGTGGAAGAGGTGTGGCCCAGCGGCCAGGGTGCCTGACTCTGGACCACAGGGTTCACGATTCGATCCCCGGTGGCGGCGGCAGGTTAGCCCTGCACCATGTGACTCTGGGCAATAGCTTGCTTAATCTTCCCGCCGGCCCCCAGCGCCGGGACACCACTCCGGAGGTAGCTGTGCGCTTTACAACTGCTGGTATTTCATTTCCTTTTTCATTTCATTTCAAAGAGTTTATATAGGAGGGAAGCAGTGTGTCCTCTTTTTAAAAATGTAAAAATATAAATCCAGTTTGTTTATAAAGTGGAAACGCGGAATAGGATTGGCTTGTGAACCAAGATTGTGTATGGGGAATATTCCTTTATGAGCCCAGGTAATCCAGAAGAGCGTCTTCTCATCAAATTTAATCTGGCAGTTTAACCATAGGTAGCCAAGTGCCAAACCATGTAGTTGTTGTGTTAGGTGTTAATTGAGCAGGAGTAGTGAGGTTGTAGTGTTCCTTAAAATTTGCTAGGAGTGTTCCAACAGGATTTTCGACATTGCGAATAGTGAGAATGGAGCCAAAGGGTAATGGAGCAGTGAGGCCACTCTCAAAGTTTAGCCAGGGGGGTTGGGGTCATGTGGTCTCAGCCACCAGATACCTTGAGAAATTAAGAATACTCTTTGATAGCAGGAGCAGTATAGAATATTGATACCACCAGAGCATTTATTCCTCTTCAAGATTTTCATGGAGATTCTCACATTTGTCTTTTTCCAAACGTATTCAGAGATGACATCCACTGATTTGAAGAAGGCGCTGGGTAGGGACACCGGTAGCATGCTATAGATGAAGACAGCCCTGACCCTTATTTCTGTGTGGTTTTACAGATGAAGGTAATCTGGGGGCTACCAAAATTTGTACTATGCTCACTCGCCGCCACCAGATTCCCAAGTATTTGATGGCTATCAGTTGCTATATGACAGCATGACAGCAGATGTGCAGTGTAATTTAACAGGACGGCCTCTGCTTTGTCTTTATTTAGGGAATAGCCCGCTATTTGGGAGTATATGTCTATTTCGTTCATAATGATTGGTATGGCTTGAGGAGCATATCTTCAGTAAATAGTAAGACGTCATCCACACAGGCGGCTACTGCATGTCTACAGGCTTTGAAGTAGATAGCCCCTGAAATCAGAGATTAGCGGCTAAATTACCAAGAGAGAGAGTAAGGGTGATAACGCACATCCTTGGCAAGTACCTTGTAAAAGAGTGAAGGGATGGAATAAATGGCCATTAACTCTTAATCTTGCAGTCAGACCGGAGTAGAGGCCCATAGTGATCTGTATAAAATCCTCGTCAAGGTAATATTTGCATAGAGTGGTGTGTAGAAAAGGCCAGGAAACCTTGTCAAAGGCCTTCTCTGTGTCAAGAGCTAAGGCTGCAGTTGGTAGTATGAGATAGTTTGGCTCTTTCTAGGACCTGGCACAATGTACTGATGTTATCTGCCTCGAGTCTGCCCTTAAGTAAGCCTGTTTGTGAGTTTAGGATCCGCTGATGGATAACCAATTCAAGTCTGAGGGCAGCAATTTTTGCATAACTTTTGCAATCAATATTAATAAGGGAGATCGGTCTATAATTTTGGCCATTTAGTTGGTCTTTCTCTTCCTTAGGTATCACTACGATGGTAGCTTCAGTGGGGGACCACAGTGACGATGTCTGTGGAGGCATATTGATGGAACACTGAATGCAGGGAGTTGAGCTGGAAGCTTTCCCAGTTTTATGGGAACGTATAGCCACAATGATCTTTTCGTCTGTGATGGGCTTGTTAATAGCTTAGGAATCGTGCAGTGATAGCATAGGGAGGTTACAGGAGTTGAGGTAGTCAATTTCGGTAAGAGGGGAGGGGGCATTTAAGTTGTATAGTTCTTCATAGAAGCGCTTACATGAATCAAGTAAGTATGCCAGTTGTGGGTTGGGTAATCTCTCCATTCGTGTTTTATGGCCGCTATAAGAGATTTGCTTTTTTGTATATTTTAAATATTTAGTCAGAACTTTACCAGCTTTATTGTCACAGAACCTACCCACTTAGGCCACACCAATCCTCCACATCAATCCTCTCTGACTCAGAATTTGATTGGATTCTTATTCTGAGCGTAGTTTGGGGAAGAGAGAGGGGCCCTTAGAATGCCTGAGTTGGGAGCTGAGATTTTGAATAGACTGGTGAAGGTTCTTGAGATGGCTAGCGATGGTTTTATTTTTTAAGGATGAAATACGAATCAGTGCCCCTCTCAATGTTGCTTTGAAGAGCATCCCAGCAGGTCGTAGAAGATTTATCATTTGGAAGATTGTCTTTGAGAAGGTTTTCTATGGATGTATCGATCTTTTTTTGCTGTTGGTTCATCAAGGAGGTCATCATTAAAGCCCCACTGATGGGTTGGCGAGGTGGGACTATTTAGTGTTAGCTGGATTGACACACGAGTGATCAGAAACGACGATGGGTTAAATTCTTGATGAAGTGGAGTAGCGATTTACTAAAGTCTACGAATTTGTTTACCTTGTGAGACTTTGGTTTATCTGACTAGCACCATACCTTGTTGTGATGTATTTTGCAGCGATTTGCTCACTATGATATAATCAATTTGTGATACTGAGCGATGGGGTGAAGAATAGAATGTGTATTTGCTCCCAGTGGGGTTAGGGAGATGTCAAACTACTATCAAATTATTATTACCACAGATTCTCATTTGTTAATGTGCATTATAGCCCATAAATGTGTGGGCGATACTCTGTTCATATTGTTGCCCATAGGCAAATTAAAATTGCAGTCCAAGACATTGCTTGGTGGTCCGAGATTTGTTAGTCAAGGCCCCTCAATAATTCAAAGGTGTTGTCATTTGGTGTATAAATACTTACAATGAAAAACTCTATCTCACTTCATTTCATCTTATAAATAAGCCACCTACCTGATTGGTCATGAGTGTGTGATATGACTGATATAACCCGTTTTTTCGAGACCAGCATGACTGCACTATTTTTCTTTTGTGGGGTGGGGAGATTCCAGTGTCTGCAATCCAAGGGCTGTAAAATATTGTGGCATAAATGGATTTCAAGTGGATTTCTTGTAAAAGAATGACGTCCCCTTTCAGTAATTAGCTACAACACTACATTTAATTAGCTGATTAAGCCCCAGTTTGTGTTTAGAGAGAGTATGTTCAGGGGGACATGCATGATCGCCCATGATGATCTTGGGACCTGGGTAAGAACGGTGTAACAAATTGTGTTAGTTGGTGCCGGGGGTATATTGTGTTCTGGGGAGCTGCCCAGGTAGCCGAACTTGAGATCCAAAGATTCCAGGGAACAGAGTAAGGATAGGAGAAACTAGAGCCATAGTAGAAGGGGCCAGCGGAACACAATTTGCCATACAAACTGTAACAAAATCAACAAAACCCCTCCCTAATCACTCACCACACCTACAGAACCCACCCATCACACCCACAGAATGAAAAATAAGACTAATTCCCCCACCCATTTTCTATCTGGGACACACAATGAGCCACAGGATGGCATGTTTCAATCTGGCCTGGAAGCTACCCAGCCTTGCAAGGTAGATGGTAGCAGAGATTACGAGTCTGGTATCATGTGTGAGGAATTGATGCGAGTCTAAAATTTGATAGATGAATATTTGAGATAGAAGGGTGCCCAACTGCAAAATTCAAGACAAGCTAATTCCAGTCAAAATGGGCTGAAATAAGGGTTAGAGTTTACACAAGTGCGGGCCAAGTATGCTGGATAGAGGAGTCTCCACAGGGAGGATATGAGCATTGGTTATTTGAAAAGTCTATCGGTGTTATAGGGTTGTTCGGAAGTTAAGGATGCAAGTTAGCGTAGGAAGAAGTTGGGGTGTATATTGGCATGGTACAGACATCCTATGAAGCATGATTTCGAACAAGATACCCGAGTCTTAAGCAGATTTAAACCAAGTATATCAAACCCAGTACTCATTACAATGGATATTGCCAGTAGGAAGAAACAGTTAACATAAATAGCATAATATCAGAGAGTAGCAACACTAACATATATTGTAAGACATATTGTAAAGCGGGTCAGAAAACGTAAAATAAAACTAATGAGATATCACTGTAATCATTCCACCGGATTATCTAGTATGAGCAAATAAGTATGTGATACATTGTACTTATGATAACTGGCATATCCTGTATATATCTATTGATAAACATAACACAGAATGATGGTATTTAACAAGTAGGTCTATTGATGTTATGAGACAGTTATGAGACAGAAGGGAGTTCGCAGCTATTTATGCAAAAGGCAGTCTGTTGATAATGATTCTTATTGATAGTCTCAAAAACAGTACTTTTGTGTCAATTGGAAGAGTGACAATCATACAACTATAGAAGTATAATGAGCTTACGTAACTGCCGGGGACGATCAGGGAACAGATTCGTTATTGCAGGTCGAGTACAGAAAGAGCAGGTGGGGTAACAAGTGACAAAACTTATGAACTGTAAATTGTAAAAGTACCAAAAGAAAAGGTAGTAATATTAGTGTGATCACTGGACTACCCTGTATGAAAGACGTTTAGTATTCCATGTTGAATGTAGTATAGCAGTTGCTCAAGACGTAGCCAGACCCAATGCTGAGATTAGTGTAGCTGCGGTAGGCTGAAGAACATAACAGCATATGTACATATTGGAAGAATATTAACTGTTCATAGCTGATGGGACTAAGGAGTCCACAAATGTTTGTAGGTCATTTGGTATTGTGAAGATCAGAGTTTTCCCATTAAAGACGATCCGGTACTTCGAAGGTCCTGCAAAACCATAAGGGATGTTGTGGTCCTTCATAGAATGACTGAGGGCCAAGATGCCTTTCTAGTTGTGTTTGTGATTGTGTTTTGAGTAGTCTTGCTCAATATTAATTTTGGAACCATTCCAAAGAAAGTGTTGTACCTTCCTCATATGGTCAAGTATGATTTCGGAGTGATGGTATCATAGTGGTCTAAATATCATCGCTCAAGGATGCAGGTTAGTTGTGTTGGAGTATGGTTTACCCATAGGTACACGATGGGAATGTTCTATCTCAGAGTCTCTGTCAAAGTTGGTGCGTGGTAGCCAAGTCTCCAAAAACAGGGAGCGTGGTAGCCAGGCCTCCAAAAACAACACGAGTTGACCTCATCCTCCACTTTTTCTCGTCACCCAAAAATGTGCAGATTTCCTCTGCGGTTGCGATCTTCCAACTCTGAGATGTCTTTCGTAAGGGACTTGATCTTGCTGTCTGCCGCGTCCATTTTACCTTATTCATTGGATGTGGTGTCCTTCAGCAGACCAATCTGGTTTCCACTTCTGAGATCTTGCTCGACATATTCTGAAGTCTTACTTAGTGCTTGGATGTCAAGATGCATTGCATCCATGTTTTCCTTTGTGTCTTGCGCTACGTCATGTAAGGCATTGAGGCATTGCAAGGTCATATCCATGCAAGCACCGGAGTATGTTTTGGACTTGATAGGGGAGTCTGGAAGTGGAGGATCCGCAGTAGTACGTTTTAGTGAGGATTTTCTCTAGTAGCTTTATCTCCTTTAGACGTTCTGCTATGCGCGCAGTCGCTGGGAGCCAACGGAAGCTGCAATGTTGTCTACTTCGATATTCACGGTGATAAGAACAATCCAAACGTTGTGTCGCCTGTTTATCGCATTGTATCTCCCGCTGGCTACAAAGTCTTTTTTTCCTGCTTTCAGGCAGGTTGGTACAGTAATTATGTACCAGATTATTGAATTTGCAGGGCAAGGAGTGGTGCCGCTGGATTAAGCCGCCATCTTGTTCAGGCCCTAGCCACGCTCCCTCTTCCTCATCCACTAGCTGTTCTTAAAGAACTCGTTATTTACCTTCGGTAATGCCATATCTGATACAGACTATCTAGCTGCAGATTCATTACCCTAGAATTATCCTCAGTTGTCAAACTGGATTTGAAATTATTTTCGTGAGCAGTACCCCTGCGTGCCGGTAAGTTTAGTCATTCAGCTCTGTGTGTCAGCGGCGCCCGCACCAGAAGTGAGGAGCACGTTGCCTATATAGGTACCACCGCAGAGCGCTGATGTCAGTTTCTTTTCGTGACTTTCCATGTCAGGAGCGTTGAGTCACGAAGAACACGCAGGGCAATGACATGTTCAGGAGGAGAACACTCCCCTGTGACAGAAGATCCTCCAGAAGGGGCAGCCTGATTGGAGGGCCGATGGCCATGCTCAACAGTTCAGGATTCCAAACTCCCTAGGGCCAGTGCTGAGCCACAAGGATGAATAGGACCCAGTTGTTCCTAATACTCTTGAGAACTTTGGGCAGGAGTGGTATGAGCAAAAAGGCGTACAGAAGGCCTGAGCTCCACTCAAGAAGAAAAGAGTCTCAGAGTGAGAGCTGCCCTGGAAACTCCAGCATGCAAAACTTCAGATATTGCATGTTCTAGGTGGTGCCGAATAGATCTAACCAAGGCTCTCCCCACTGCTGAAAGAGACTTTGCACCACCTCTGAATGGAGACTCCATTCGTGATCCCGCTAGGCATCTTTAGCTGAGTTTGTCTGCTCTGGTGTTCGGAGAGCCTACCAGATGTTGAGGCATCAAGGAAATGCCTTGACGTTCCTGTCATGTCCAGAGAAGCAGGGCATCTTGACAATGGGTCTACAACCCCACCTCACCCTGTTTGTTGCAGTACCACACAGTGGTGGTGTGGTCTGTGAACACCTGAACTAGCCTTCCATTGATTGAGGGTAGAAAGGCTCTCTATGCTAGTAGGTTTGCCCAGAGCTCCAACAGGTTGATGTGGAGTCCAGATTTGGCCGGAGACCAGAGTGCTCTAATCTCCACCTCTCCGGCTGGCTGCCCCACCCCATGAGAGACACAGCTATCACTACTGGTGGACTGGTTGGAGAAGGGAGAAGGATCTTCAGCTACTCCCCATCTCTTGCAGTGCCTTCCGAGTTCAGAACCATGTGTATGAGATTTCCCTGATGCTGTGTCACAAAGAATTTCAGATTCCACTGCAAAACCCGCATAAGCCAATGGGCATATGTCACAAGCAGGATGCAGGAGGCCATGAGACCCAGTAGCATCAGAGTCATTCTCACTGAAACCCAGGACAAAGTCTGAAACATAGGTATCATTGCCTGAATATCCTGCACAGTCGGGAGGATTAAGTCAGAACCTGCACTTTGTCCAGATCAGCTACGATGAAAGGAACTTCTGAGAAGGGGGGAGAGGGGGTCAGGTGTGACTTCAGCACGTTTATAGTGAACCTCAGTAAGTGCAGTAGCTCTGCCGTAGTCTGGTGGTTGGAGATGACTGCCCAGGGTGAGCCTGCTTTCAACAGCGAGTTGTAGAGATAGGGGAAGTCTAGCACCCCTCAACTCCGCGGATGAGCTGCAAACTCAGTCTTCAACTTGGTGAACCCCCGAGTGGCGCTGGCAAGGCCAGAGGCTGGCACTAGAAACTGAAAGTGCTTGTGACCTACCATGAACCGCAAGACACGTCTGTAGACAGGCAGGATGTGGAAATAAGCGTCCTGCAAGTCCAATGCAACCATCCAGTCTCCAGACCCCAGGCAGACTGGGCTAGTGTGAGCATTTAGATTTTTTCCTTTTTCAGGAAGAAATTCAGAGGGCACAGATCTAGGATAGGACAAAGGACTCTGTCCTTCTTGGGCACCAGAAAGTAGCAGAGATAGCTAACACAACCTACTTCTGATACCGGTACCCTCTCTATGGCTCCCTTGGCCAAGAGAGTCACCACTTTCAGGCAAAGTAAGGTGAGATGGTCCTCCATCAGCCCGTCTTAAGTGGTTGGCATGGGTGGAGGGGTAGACACGAAGGGGTGGGAGCAGCACCTTCGGACAATCTGGGGAATCCAGTAGTCAACGTTATTGACCTCCAGTGGTGAAGGTGGTTGCGTATCCTGCCCCCCACTAGTTGCCCATGATGGTAGGAGGGCAAAGTAAAGAAGCTTGGCGGCTGCTGGGGGCAGGGTGCTTGTCTGGGCCTACCTCTGGCTGTCTGACCAATGAGATTTGTGGGGGCCATGTCCTTGGCCACGCAGGGGCTGGGAAGCTTTTGGGCCATGGTTGATGAGCAGGTAGACATGTGGCTGGAATCCCCTTCCGTGGCCACAAAAAAAGCGAAAGGCTGATAGGGGTTGACAGGTCCATAGAAAGGCCCAAGGACCTGACCGTAGCTCTGCTGTCAATAAAGTACTCCACTGCTGAGTCTGCCTGGTCTCCAAAGAAATGGAAACCATCAAAGGGCATGTCCAGCAGCGAAGCTTGGACATCCCCAGAAAAGCCAGTTGTCCTCAGCCAGGTGTAGCCCGGTAAGACCATCGACGAAGAAACTGTTTTGTCAAGCGAGTCTGTCGTGTCCAGCCCACATCTGATTGTGAACTTTGCTGTGACTCTCCCATCAGCCATAGCTTGGGAGAGTATGGCCCAGGCCTCCCCTGGGACCATAGGCAGGAGCTGCAAAAACCGAACCCTAAAGGGAATGGGAGTAAAGGCACAAAAGGCATGCATTGGTCACAGACCGCAATGCCAGGCTGGTTGAAGAAAACACTGACTTACCCAAAGTGTCCACCCTTTTAGATTCCCAATGAGGCAGCAGGGAATGCAACACTTGGACCACCAAGCGTTTTGAGTAGGTTGAAGAAAGAGGGGTCTCCTGGGGCAGGGCGATGGCGGCGGGCAATTGTCCTGGATCAAGCCCCAAACTGGACGTCCGCAGGGGATTAATTAAATGGGAGAGGCAGTTCTAAAGGAGTGACTCCCAGTTGAAGCCCCTTTGTCACAACATTAGTCTTGACAGCCACGGCGGGCAACAGAAGGACCCAGACCTCTCCTGCCCATCTCACCACCACAGCAAAAGTGGCACCTTCCTCCTTAGACACGGCAGGAGGACAGACAAAACCAGCATCCTCCATTCTGGTCTAGGGGCTGGTATTCTACAGGATATAGTGGCACATCCCAATCTTCCCTAAGTCCTAGTGCATAGGAATAGGGCTCAGGCTCCGGCTCAGAGGGAATGGCTCCAGTCGGAGTCGGACGCTCCTTCGGCTCCGTGTCGGAGTAAGGGATTACAAGGGGACAGCAGAAGTATTGACTGCGGGACCGGAGTCAGGGAAGGTCGAGATGGCACAACTGGCGTCGTTCTGGATCCATCCATGGAACCAAGTGGCCCGACTGGCACAAGGGGCAGACCCGCTGGCGGTGGATCATTAGGGACCCCGCCAGCACTTACCAGGCCTGAAGGCGCTTCGGTAGGGTTGGGCCACCCAAATGTTAAGCGCATGGTCTCATAGAATTTTTGAAGGTCACTCCGGCTCCTGGAAACTTGGGAAGGCACGGAAACCGCCCAGGCTCAATCACGAAGCCAGGCCTTGAATGATGACACACCCACGTCTCATCGGATGACTTTGACGGATGGGGTGAAATCAAAGACCTCTTCAACTTTTAGCTCTTCTTTTTTCAGGACTACCGGAGTGGGACACGATTGATCACGGGACCCTACTATCGACCAGGATTGAAACAGTCACGGCATCACATGTCAAGTGGCAAGCAGGTTAAAGGATCGCGGACTCAGACCTTGGGGTGCATGGCGCGACAAACAATGCAGGTCTTGGCATCATGGTCGTGCTCAAGGCATCAGAGAGAGAGACAGTGCAGATCCGTCACCAACCTTTATTAGTGACAGGCGCCACTGGACTTAAATCCAGCCTTCCATGTGTACATCCCAGCCACATCAGGAGACAAGTCTTAAAAAACTTTGACAGAAATCTAAAAAGACCATCAACAAATGAGGAATTATTACTTCCCCCTCCTCATTGCAATAAAAAGTGGCTCGCCGCTTGATCCTGTCCCAATTAACATCCTGAAATCAGTCCTGCCCATTATCGCCACTCCAGTCATCAATCTGATCAACTCCTCGATCAAAGCAGGCACAGTCCCACGGGACTGGAAAATGGCCATGGTCAAACCATTGTTAAAAAAAACTAACCTGGACCCTGGAGACTTAACCAACTACCCATCTCCCTTCTCCCGGATATCAGTAAACTGGCAGAAAGATTTGTAAACCGCCAACTGTCCTCATTTCTGGAAGCCTTTGATCTACTCCACCCTTCTCAAACAGGCTTCCGCCCTGGACAAGGGACGGAGACTGCACTTCTTAAGGTGGTTGAAGAGTCTAGGAGGATTCTGGACACAGGTGGCAATGTGGCCATTATCCTCCTAGACCTCAGCGCCGCCTTTGATACGGTAAATCACTGTATCCTTTTAGCACGTCTTAACAAAATCGGAGTCTCTGGAAAAGCCCTCTCATGGCTTGAATCTTTCCTTCAGGAAAGGTATTTTAAGGTATTTGAAGGGGATTGCCATTCATCGCCGATACCCTTGCAGTGTGGGGTGCCACAGGGCTCCTCCCTTGGCCCCACACTTTATAACGTGTATATGTCCCCCTTAGCTGAGATAGTGGCCCCCTACGGAATTGAACTAATCAGTATGCTGATGACACGCAGCTCGTGGTCTCTCTGAAACAGGCAGATTTGTCCCACACGAGTGAGTAACTGTCTTGAGGAGGTAGCAAAGTAGATGGGCCAGTCTCAGCTCAAACTTAACAATGAGAAGACCGAACTGATGCTTCTGGGCAAGAAGGCATCATTCAATTCCCCCACTTTATGGCCCCCGTCTATGGGCGTTGGTCCTACCCCAAGAAACGTGATTAAGAGTTTAGGATTCTGGTTAGATGAGGATCTGCAAATAAGCGCTAAGATCACTCTATTGGCTACCGATAAAAGAACAGATACACTTTAAGGCCCTTTGTATTGCCCATAAAAATCTCCAAGGCAAAGGCCCTCTGATCCTTACTAACCTGATTAAACCGTACAAAATGTCCAGGAACCTGCGTTCCAATGATCTGGCAGAAGTCAACAGAATCAATAAGGCCCGCTCTGGTGGCCGCCTTTTCTCTTATAATACCTCAAAGTTATGGTACTCTCTACCCCTCCCCCTTCGTCAGGAACCCAACCACCTCACATTTCGCAAGAAAATAAAAACATGGCTTTTTCCCGGAAACTACTAATAATTAGATTCTATCTTTAATTCTCAGACCTCCTGTCGCCACGGCTTCAAGCGCTGGGATGCTTCCGGGTAGCCATGCGCTATATAAGAACTATTTCCATTTCATTTCATTCATTCATTTCAAGTGACTGGGGGGGGGGGGTAGTTCTACCTGGATCTTCACTGACTGGTGCGGAAAGAAAAGAACCAACGTCAGCGCACTTGGGGGACACCTATATAAGCACCGCGCACATCACTTCCAGCGTGGACAACGCCACACGGAGCCGAACAGCGCCACCTAACGGTGCGCAGGGCTACTGCTCACGAAAAAGTTTTAGGATACAGTCTTAGGCCTGGGGATAATTTGTTGGTAAGGAATCTGCGGCTAGAAGTCTCTGTCAGACTGAGCTCCTCCTGCAGTTGTCAACTACTCATTATTTAATTTCTTTCTCATAGCCTGCATTGCAATCTTTCAGCTGTATCAAAGCACCTGCAGTGTTATACCAATCAGGTTTATTTGTGTCAGGTTACTTCCTAGTGATGGTGTCCTATGTTTATCCACCAAAAAAAGGAGGAAGCAGAGATGCCACACACTTTTCTCACCCAAGAATATTAGGATCTGCTTTCTTTATCTGGCAGAACAGTAGAAGAGGACACCACTGCACGTGTCTTTTTCACTGCTGCAATGATCACAGAATCTGATGGAGGATCCGCCCACAAGAACAGTGGGTCTTGTTCTGGCAGCTTGTACTTTTTCAAGATTCTTGAAGGGGCTGACTTGAGTGATGCCGGCGTGAGGAAGGTGCCCATCACCGGCTGCGCTCCCGCTCCACCTGCGGATGGAGCCTTCCGAACTGAGATTCAGGACAAAACTGAAAACTTATCTGTTCCCAAACATATAACCTACTCTGAGCTTCTATTGCCACAGCTCCTCTGGAATTCTGTATTGTATCAGCAGTTAGCGCGGGGACACACAGTTATGTGCAGCCAGGCGCTTTATAAGTGTTTTATTATTATTATTATTTTTAAGGAGCCCAGGTACCAAAGGAAGTAGTGGTCTTGCAGTTGCGGCTGACCTTTGGTTTAGAGTCTCAAAAATGACTAGGGATTTTGCCTGAGCAGTGGGCATATCAATATTCAATTTATTTCACCCCTCTAACCAGCACTTCGTGAGAGATCTTGTTATCAACCACCGGAGAGAGTCTTGAAGGTGGGCTGTCAGTCGGAGTGGGATAGTAGTCTCTCTTGGATGAGTGCGTGGAGGAGGGCCACGTTGGAGATATATGCTTTGGCTGTGTATGATGCCTTCGTGTCTATGTCCTTTGCCTTCATTGTGGGGAACTTGATGTACAAGCACTTTCCTGACTTCTGGGAGAAATTGTTGGAGAGAATTCTACAGCCTGTGCCAACCGAGCCAGAAGTGAACAGTTCAGAAGACTGCAGTAGGCCAGATTTTTCCCCTACTTGGGTAGTGGAAGGACTCTGCCAGTGACGTACCAGTAACAACAATCTAGGACACAGATGCACAGAAGTTTTGGAGGTAGATCTCTGGCCCCTCTGCTCTTGCTGTGCGGCAGTTCCCGTCATCTGCATGTCTTGCGGCATCGCTCTCTGTATCGTCTGTCAGGAGACTGAGAAAAGGAACTGTCTGATGACGACAATGGTACCTGTGCTGACGATCTTGATGTGCATCCTCCTCTCGACGGTGTATGCCACAGCTATGGCGTCCGCGTAGATCCACTGGACTTTCCTGTTCATGCAGACCATCTTTGACGTTGAATGCTTGGACGTTGAACGCATTGGAGATACTGGCGCCAGAGGAGAGCGGTGTCCTGTCTACCTCGACTGGGATGAGTGTCTTGACGAGGTAGACCTTGAGCCGGCATGGAGAGTTGCTGGGTAGATGTCGAAGGGTTTAGAATTCTCGACATTAGGCATGGTGGCGCAGACGGAGACTGGTCCCTCAACTTCTGCCGTGGAGTCGCTAACGGAGACTGATGCCTAGACGTCGTGTGTCATCTAAACGACATCGATGGAGACCGCCGTCTTGACTTTGATCATCATCGAAATGATGTCATCGTGGACCAGGGTCTCGACGTTAAAATCCGTCGGGTTGTCGTTAACGGAGGACTTCGTCTCAACGTTGAGCGTCTCCGTGTTGAAGCAAACGGAGACCGATGCCTCGACGTTGAGCGTCGCTAGGTAGATGTCAACGGATGGTGTTGGTCCTACAATGACGGGTGCCGCGATGATCTGTCTTGTGTTAACTGTGAACCTAGACGATGGGAAGACATCGATTTACTGCTGTCATTGACGATGTAGGCTGAACAACGAACGGTGCTCTGTTGTCGCTTTCAACACCGTCGATGGCGGTGGCAACGGAGAGACCTGCGGTGGTGGCCTGCTTTTCTTCACCGCTGTAGCCATTTTTAGACGCAGAGCCAGACGCTGAAGGAGAACAGACAGGGATCTTACTTCTGGAGGTAGATCTGCCTCGAGGGAGGCCTTGCTCTGGATGCAGTCGACTTTTGACTTTCCAAAAGACCATATATATGCGGATCCTCTCTCTATCCTTGAGTACATCTGAAAGGTTCTTACAAGACGTCAAGTGAAAATGAAGTAAAAAGGTTCTAAATAAAACTTTTAACAAAAAAGCCAAAAAAGTAGGAGCTGAATCTCCAGGGTCCAAACTGAAGGAGCAGGAAGGAACAACTGGCCTGTCACCCTTGAGGCATGATGGGAGGCTAGGGGGTCATGGCTGCCATATAGGCACGGTGCCAGTTCTTTCAATTTCTATGCTTTTATGTGTTTTTCGAATAGAGCCTATGGGCTAATAAGGCCTATCCTATTATATTGCAGTGTGTGCAGTTCAATAGAGAGTACGAGTGTCTCTTTGCTTTCCTGTTTTTCTTCCTTCAAGTGTATATAAGAGAATTAAAAACCGAATATATTTTTATTAATGCGAATGCAAGTTATGGAAGCATTGTCTAGCCTTGTGTCGTTAAAGCTGCATTGTCTTATTTTGTGTAAAAAATGATATATATTTAAATTGCACCCCACACATTGGCAGGAATATTCAGTTCTTATGACTACTGATGAGGATCCCCTGTAAGAGAAAGTTTTCTCACTTTCTATTTTTTTTTTATGTATTTCAAGATTTCTCTGAAGCGGATGGAAGCAGACTGTAAATGTTCAATTTTCTTTTTATGAGACTATGAAATCTGCCAAAAACCGGAAGGTACTTCTTTAACTTTGGTTCAGGGTTAACATCGCTGGGAGCCACAAACTAAACTCACTTGTGACCGTTAAACCATCCATGGGCGAAGTAATAGTCAACTTTATCCTCTGACCAATTTTGACTGTCTAAATAAGAACGGAGCATCGCCACTTCTTACATCCACTGAATTGCCATCACCATAATCATCCCTTAGAACTGAGGCAGGAATCAACTGTGGCGGTAATTTAGTTGAACCGTTATCAGTTGGTAATAGCGGGGTACTTGTACATGATGGACATGCATTTCATAGCCTGTTATAAATACGAAGTATCATGTTCTGTGATGAAATCATATCTAGTGGCACAATAACCATGTGCACTTGTGCTGTATCATAATATTTGTAATTTCTTTTATCGCTTAGCAATGCAAGTCTGCACACTTCATCAACATCATCTGAAAGACTTTTTTTTTTTTATAAAACATTTTATTGATCTTTTAGCGTTGCAATATGTACAACAAGCATGAAAAATAACGATAGTACACAGAGGAGGCATAGTCTGCATACTCATCTGACATACTTAATGGTCAAATCCCAAGAACATCTAGCGGTTTTATTTCCTCTTAGTACCCTTACTTCCCTACTTCATATTAATCTTCCATGAAGAATGCTTCCATGTTTTAAGAAGGTTCCATTCTTGAAGATGAATATTGTAAAATCCTATCTGGAGGGTGAGAGGAAAGTGATGACACTATTAGGAATCGCAAAGAAACAGGTAACGAAATTGGTGAAATGGAAATACTTGATGTGACTGTCACAACTGATAAGAAAGTAGTCAACGACGGTAAAACTGACAAGGCTGTCGGTGAGAGAACTGCCAACGGAACTGACTAAACCATCGACGATGAAAATAGCATAGCAACTAAAGTTAAGGACTGAGCCGTCAACAATAGAAATGGTATGGCAGCTGATGAAGTAACTGAGGGGGGCTGCCAATAATGAAAAAGGCAATGCTATTCCACAGGCAACAGGTGGAATCAGCGTCATTGAAGCTGGCTTCTGAAAGACCCCATCTGTATTACGTTTGTTGACAAACAGTGTGTCGCTGTACTCACTTTTGTCAACGAAGATGCTTGTTTAACCTCTAATACAATGGATTTTTGTGCACTCACCATCACTGTAGCACCCGACTGAGCAGTCATCAACAATGAAGACTGGGTTATTCTCATCGTTGAGACAGTCGATGAGACCATGGTATAAGGTTTGTGAATAATACTTGACTTTGTGAAAATGCTTATGTGAGCGGTCTGGCTTTTGAGGCGTTAGGTACGAAAAGGAATGATCTTCCCTACCTTGTTTTCTCTTACCTTTTTCAGTTTTTCTTTGCCATTCTGTGGCCAAAAAGTAGTCTGAACCTTCAAAGCAGGCTTAGAGGGTCTGTACTCTGCCAGAGCATTTTCTGGACAGGCTAAAAAATACAAGAGCTATGTCTGATTCTTTGCTTACACAGGACTAGCCCTGCTCCTCCACAGCAAAACTGCACCAACTGCCTTGCTCAGTCTTTAAGAGGGTTCTTTAGCAACGCAAGGCAAATGACGTAATACCTTGCGAGATTTCCAGCTTATAATGCTAAGTACGCTTGTCTTCTGACTAACTTTTCCTCTCAACATACTTCTCTTTAACAGACATTCTATAGATGGCTTCCCAGCGACAGATAGTATATATTGAGCACGATTGAAGAAAATAAACTTTTCTGGAATGGCATTTAGTAACTCAATCTCTTCCATAAATAACTACAGAGGAACTGCTGAGAGTTCCCTTCACACTGACAAGCTGACAAAAATCTGGCAGTTTGACCCCTTAAAAACAGTAGAGATGAAGGAAAGCCCCTCTAACTGGCCAAGAGTATCGACACCTGACCCTGCTTGCAGGCCAGGTCGCACCCCCTACTGCCGAGCAGCACCACTTGTGTGTGCTCACCCCGCTGTTGCTGCTCTCTGAGTGTTCCAGTCTTCAAACCCCCAGGACTTTTGTGCCGTTTTGGTTTGCCTTCAGTTTTGTTTTCTTTTTCCACTCTTGTGCATTGGTATTGGTCTCCATTGCTTGTATTTTCTGCCACTGTAGCCCAGTATTGTTCCCCCCACCCCTCTCTTTGCTTCTGTGCCCGCTCTCTTCCCGCCGCTGACCCTGCGGCCACGCCACCTCGCCGCCCCGCTCCCGCTTCCAAGGTTCTCCTTCCTCCCTCCCCGCCTTAAATGGCGGTCGCTGCCCGACAGAGGAGGTGACACCTGACCCTGCTTGCAGGCCAGGTCGCACCCCCTACTGCCGAGCACCACCACCTATGTGTGCTCGTCCCGCTGTTGCCGCTCTCTGCGTGTTCCAGTCTTCAGTGCCCCAGGACCTTTGTGCCGTTTTGGTTTGCTTTCAGTTTTGTTTTCTTTTTCCACTCTTGTGCATTGGTATTTGTCTCCATTGCTTGTATTTTCTGCCACTGTAGCCCAGTATTGTTCCCCCCACCCCCTCTCTTTGCTTCTGTGCCCGCTCTCTTCCCGCCGCTGACCCCGCGGCCATGCCCCCTCGCTCCCTCCTCCCAGCTGCTCCTCCCTCCCCGCCTTAAATGCAGGCCACTGACAGAACGTGCAGTGCACGCGTGCAGAGGACGTGCCGATTGAGCACCGAAAGCGCGCCAAAGGCAAGCCCATCTGCGCCCGTCCCCGCCCAGCACCAGAACCCCTGGTCCCCGCACACGCCACAATGCCAGAATCCGATACGACGGCAACACTCTCCACGCTCTCAACATCTGCCGAGACCACCACTGCTTCCAGGCCGCCCCGAAATGCACCAACGGACCCTTCTCCTGCCACACCTGCAACTTTACATGCGACAGAACCACCAAAACCCCAAGGAATGGACCCAACCAACTCTGCTGCATACTCCTCAACACCCGCTCCGCACGCAAACACGCTGTCAAGCTATGGGACCTGCTCGAAACCACCGCCCCAGACCGCTTCCTGACCTAGACCTGGTGGAACGACTCATCAGCACCTGACATCGCCATAGCCATCCCGGACGGCTACAAGATCTCCTGCAGAGACCGCACCAACGGAATGGGAGGAGGAATACCCATCGTCCACAAGTACACCCTCCAGGTCCACACCCTCACAGACGACTCCCACAACTCCGCCAAACACCTTCACTTCCGGATCCACACCGACCCCAACACCACCCTCAGAGGAACACTCATCTACAGACCCCCTGGACCTTGGGCCCTCTTCAGCGACTCCGCTGCCGACCTCGCCAACACCCACGCACTCGCCTCCACGGATTACATCCTCCTCGGTGACCTGTACTTTCACCTCAAGAAAAACAATGACGCCAACCGCATCGCCCTGATCGACTACCTCGTCCTCGGACAACTCATCACCGAACCCACCCACGCCGCCGGCCACACGCTCGACCCCATCTTCTCCACCAGCACCCACGTCGCCCTCAACCACACCACCGAACTCCACTGGACTGGCCACCGATGCATCCACTTCACCTTCAAGAAACCAACCACGAACCACCGCACCCAACAGCTGCCTCGCCGCTGCTGGAGCAAACTACATTACTTGATGAGTCCTTTTTTCAACTCAGAGTGCTTGAATAAAACATGCAAAAAGATTAGCTTTTTAACTAAAGTTTTATGCCCTTTCCACTAGACAAGCAAAGAAGGGCCGAAGGGATTGCTTACAACCCAGTGTTGTAGCAGCATTGAATTCAAGACTGATCAATTGTACACATCTGTGATTTAGGGCCTGGCCCATGTCTTAATATCAAAATCTCAGGTATTAAAAGCCTCGGGGGCAATGCTACAGTCCTTTATTCTTCTTTTTCGTTAATGTATATACACCAGTTACACGTGGTCTGTATGCTAAAGCGATCTACACACCCATAACTATTCATTTATTTGGACAATTGTGGAGTTTGATTAGAATTCGTTATATGAAAAATAACGATATTAAAAATGCATTTTTAAAAATATTTGTACTCAGCTGCTATATGTGCCCTTGGCCTTCTCAAACTGGTTAGCTATAACCACAATCATAGTTATTTTTGTACTGCTACAAACACAAAGGTGTCTATGCCGGGTCTGGTGGCTCAGTGGACTAATGCGGCCACTGCAGGGGCCTGTGTTTGACCGTATGGTCACTGGTTCAAATCCCGGCGGGTCCACTCAGCCTTTCATCCATTTAAGGTGGATAAAATGAGTACCATTGAGTTGAGTAACAATAAATATCTGTTAATCAGCTGGGTGAATGTGGGCTTTACAAATACACATGTTATGTTATGCACTTTTCTGTCAAGATGAATACTATTAATTTTAGAATGCAAGTATTTATAACTGTTTCCTGCAGAAATATTTTCATTTAGAGAGGGCTGCACGATCCATCAACCACTCCTCAACACACACGCAAACAGATCTATCAACATTTGCGCTGACATTTCCTATCAACGCTCTGAAATTACCAATTTAGTTCACCTACCTTCCTTTAAAATATTATAGGACTATTTAGGATACATTTCTTCAAAATAATCAATGTGTGGTGGTTGAAGTATATCGAGTGCTGATAGTACCTGTTGAATGAAAAAAACACGTATTATTACCACCAAGAACAAAGACTATGTTAAAAGTTCAATAAAACACCATCAGAAAGAATGCACTGCAAGTAAAAAATGCACTTTACATTTTGTTTAATTTTTATACATATAATTAGCTGATTTTATCAATTGAATTCTGTTGAACATCAACCATAGACTGTGTAACAAACTGATCAGAATGCCATTGATAATGTGGGTAAGGAACTAACAATATTTTATGTCAGTTTTTTTGCTGGATGGTCTGAGCTCCATCAGAGCGGTCCCTGGCAGCCAAAATAATCAGTGAAATTCTTAACTTATGCCTTTGTTAGAGCAGCCCAGATCTCAGCCCAGTTAGCGATTAAATTTTCAATTGAAGTGAAATATTTAACAAATTATATGCTATTCAGGGCTCACATCAACAGGAATACTCCTGACTCAATACGTTGATCGCATGAGCCTTCTTTTCCACCTGTTTCGATTTTGGCCTGTGCTGAATGAGAACTTTCTCAAGACTAAGATTTCAATAGGTACATACGCATATTCAAATAATAGGCAAACCATATGCGTGGCACCAGTACAACATGAAACAGGCAGAAAGATAACATACAGTTCAAGAAACGTACTCAGGTGTTACAGCTAAGGATCATTTTTCTGGTAAACGTGCTTTCCTTAAATGTTGATTCCCATTTACTGTAATTACATGAATCAAAGCGAATCCCCAAAACAAGACTCATTTCACTATACAACAGGTTAATTTGTGCAGAATCAGTGTCACATTTCATTTAATGGTGAAATAAATATGCTAACTTCCATTAGTAAGTATTATCTAGTGGATCCACACGCGGCTTATGCCAACCTTACATGGACATGCCCCAAACTACAGACTTATTGGGAACAAATCCATGACACATTAGGAGACATGATAGAGCCGACACTTATTCCCACACCGGAAATTGCGCTCCTGGACCATAGAGTTAACTTTCCCAAAAAGGTCAGGAGATTTGCTGCACTAGGGCTATTACTGGCTAAACGTGAAATAGTGCTGCTATGGGGCCAACTTAGTGTACCTACCCTTCAGAGATGGTTACGTAGCTTGTCCCATTGTAATGTTAACTGTGATCTATATGCTTCCCTAATGCCAAGTTTGTCGTGCCCAAAGGACATAAGGGGCCCATACACGGCATACATAGAACGAGAACCCCAGAAATCTGCTTCTCAAGTTGAAAGTGGGATAGTTCCGAAAGGGGTGGGATGAGTATGCTGATATCTCACGGTCTGTAATACTTCAAACCTTTCCTTTCTTTGCACTGATGGGGACCCCCATATATTTGTAGGATATTTTTTAATGCCTTTTTCTTTTCTTTTCTGTTTTTGCTTTTCTTTTTCCTTTGTTTAGACGGGATCTGGGTATTGATGGTCCTTGCAGTTTGGAGGGAGGGGACGGAAAGACTAGTGGGTCTGACACGATCCAAATTTGCTAATTTGCTATTATTAACGCAAAAATTGCCAGTGTGCTGAGCTGCATTATATGAGACTATGTATGTGACGACTGCTATGTGATTTGATGCTTGAAAATGTACCATTCTGAATCCTCTATGTTTAAGAGATGTATAAGAAAATTTGAAAATAAAGATTTAAAAAAAAAAGTATTATCTAGTGGAGTCCAGCAGACCGCTTCAAAAACTGTACCAGTGCACCTCTTTGAAAAAACGAATGGAAACCTATGCAGGGCATCACCTTCTGCGCCAACATGCACCTCTTAGTGAAAAAAAAAAATAAAATAAAAAAAAAAAATATATATATATATATATATATATATATATATATATATACACACATATCTATATATCCACAACTCTCGTCGCACATCCTGCAGACCACAAATAGGTGCAATTCTTATTTATTAATGCGAAGGGGCTTGTCCTGGAGCAGGGAATGGAGGGTAAGCTCCTGGTACTGGAGCAGGTGTTCCTGGTACCGCAGCCGGCACCGATAACGGAACTTCTGACTCTACCTGCTCTTCCGGCACAGAATGTTCGGAGAATGGACCGAATCTGGTGATGGAGCCGGTGTCAGTGATCAACGTGGAGAGACTTCAGGTGAAGCCAACTTCTCTGGCGAATCCGGATTCGATAACGAAGGAGAGACATACTCTCTTCTGTGACGTCGAGGTGTGGTCGATCTGGGCGCAGCCTCTTTATCAGAACGATGCATTAAAGAGTGCTTCTTCTTCTTATGTTTCTTCGGCTTCGAGTGTCCTGACGCCGACTTCGAGCCCGACCTGGATTCAGAACGAGATCTCGACCTTCTCCTACTTGCCTTCTTATCCTTCCTCATCCTGGCCATAAAAACTTCGCCTGTCTCTCCTTCAACGCTTTCGGGTTCATTTTCCTGCAGCTTGGACATCCATCGACGTCTTGGTCGGAAGACACGCACCAAACGCAGTCTTTGTGCGGGTCAGTGATGGACATCTGCTTACCGCACTCTCTGCAGGGCTTAAAATCTGACTTCCTCGCAGACATCGTCGAAAGATACAAGAGAAACAGAGGAAAACAGGTAGAAACACAAAGTAACTACGGAGAGTCCCTAAAATCCGTTGGCGCGGAAAAAAGGGAACTGACGTCCTCACGCCGATGAGGCCCTAATATGATTCAGTGACGTTGGCGGGGGTCGCGAGCGGAGTCGTACCCTCTGTGACGTCATCCATGACCTCGTCGGCGTGGAGAGCTACAAAAGTTTCCGATTGGCTGCTGCACAAGGGATATTCACAAGGTGAGGAATCCACTGCCAGATTTATCCATCAGAAACATAATATACAAATAAATACGCATTTCACTGCATCTCATTGATAATCCCATACATGTATTGGCATTTATGCAGCAAAATATATTGATTGTTCATTCGAATTTTTTACTCCATGACAGTGCAATTCCATTATAGCTGCATTTACTCACATACCTTTAACCGTATGTGAAAAATAAGTGAACATTTTTACTGTATTTTCCCCAAATCCTTCCCAGCCACGACTTGTTCTGAAATCCGCTCCTTTAAAGTGACAAGTGCTAGCTGATCAACATATTAATATGCATTTAACAGGTCATAATACTTGTATAAATACAATTTTCTTCCCATTATGGATTTGGCCTCTATAGATTGTCCAACATCCGTCTGATATATGAAATCTCTCTCATGGTCATTCGATTACATTATACCAATCCCGTCACATTTGTTTAATATCTCAATAAAACAGCAAATGCCCATTCTTCGCAAGTTGGCTTCCCCACAAGGGGCCGTGCTGGAATGCGTTTTCGATTAACTGGTCACGGATCTATGCCTACGCTTTTCCACCGATACCGTTGGTTCCCAGGGTTCTCCCGAAAATGAAGAAAGAGCCTTGTTGTCTAATACTCATAGCTCCCAGGTGGCCTTGCCTGTTCTGGTTCACCAAACTCCTCCTTCTCTCTGAATGCGATCTCATTCAGTTGCGACCAATACCAAACCTTCTATCCATTCAGAACGGACAGATCTGCCACCCGGATCCTGCATCCCTGCACTTAGCGGCATGGCGCCTGAGCACTTTGAATTCGCTCACTTAGACATTCCTTCTGACTCCAGGGAAGTCTTGGCCAATGCTAGGGCATCTTCCACATTAAAGACATACAGGCTCAAATGGAAACTATTTTGCCTTTGGTGCCAAGCCGCCAACATTCATCCAATTCAGGCAAAACTGGAACACATTTTGCCTTTCTTTTTGCATTTGGCAAAATCAGGTCTTTCGCATTCTACCCTTAAAGTATTCCTAGCGGCTATCTCCAGATTCCGACAGGAGGGTTCCAATTCTCTTTACTCTTCCAGGATCATTCAGCAGTTCTTCAAAGGATTGTTTTGCATGTTTCCTCCCATCCGCCGTCCACCTCCATCCTGGCATCTTAAGGTGGTGCTTTCACAACTCATGCACCATCCTTTCGAACCTATTCATATGACAGATTTTTTTTTTTTTTTAAATTTTTGGAAAACGTTTATTAGACAATATATGCAAACAAATACAGGCCTACAACCCACTGGCCGGCCTCGACAGTATTGAAAGCACATCAGCAAGCAGTTGGGCGACTCAGCAGCATAGCAAAGCAGGCACGATTAATCCGAGTTACACTATACGTAATTTCGCTGCCGAGAGGTAGGATGAGTGAAGGTTTAATTTTAAAGTTTTAAAGTGTGTCCATAGCAATAAAAGTCAAGAAGGATCAGAGTCCAAACAATACAGCAGGACAGAAGTGGGCAACGGTCATCAGAGAAATCAGCAAACATTATCCACCAAACAATCGGCTTGAGGCGAGTAGATCAGGATAGATGATGAACACACAGTATAATGCACCCCAGCCACTACCCACAATTCCCAATCCACCCCCTGACCCAAGGAAATAGGAGAAGAAAAGAGTAGAAGAGGAAGAATAAAAGAAAAAAAATTGAGGCCCATAGGAACTGAAACGAACAAAGAAAAACACCCCCACCCTACACGCATGCAGAGGCTACGGCCTACCCCCCCCCCAGCAGTGTGTCTGTCGCCGCAAAAGAGTACCCGAAATTCAGAAGGAAGGAAAAGAAGGAAAAAGAGAATCACATAAGACCGGAGGAGGGCCAGAAAAATAACCAAAACAATCAATACTTTTACCCGCGGCCACCCAAACCCGGACCCCGACCCAGTACCTATCCAACATTTACCTCCAACAATTGTCCATTACAGCCCCAGCAATACACCCAGCAGGTTGCAACAAAAAGGATAAACATCGTCAGCCCTGTCCCCTTCGAACCAGCATGACAGCGGAGTCCAATACTAAAACAGCCAACATGGACGGAGAAAGCAACTGTGAAATCCATTGCAGAAGTCGAGGCACTTGAGATGAAACACTCTGGCTGGGAGGTCGGTCACAAAAGTCAATAGAAGCCACTGCTGCTTGTCCGAGGATAGTACAGTGGGGAGCAAGACGAAGCAATAGTTCCACCGCAGCCGCAGGCCGAGACAAGGACAGCAAATCAAGGAAGAAGCAGAGAGGCGCGCCATCAGAAGACAAAGGAGATGAAAAACATGGCGTCCGAAGCAGAAGCACCAGCCATCGCGAAAGATCGTTATCGCCAGACTCCTCCAGATCAACTACGGAGAGTGCTGTAGCAGAAACTGAGGCTCGACCATCTATCGCCTCCACATGCTCCAGAGCAGACAATCCACCGTAAACCGGTTGAGGATGTGGCGTAGTGTGCAGCACTGAAAGACAATCATGGCCAGCCGGAGAAATCGCCTCGAGCCGGTCCCCCAGTCCATGGGCAGTGTCATGAAAGGCCATCCTTAGATCTTCCAAAGCTTCCAGAATATCACGAAGCCCCAGCGGTGTGTCCAGAATGGAGGATGCAGCATTGTCCCCCGCCCAGGGCGAACGGCAGCAGAGCATTTCGGAAAGCAAGTCGCCGTTTGCAATCATCGACGCACTCCGATTCTGCAGAGGATCTGCGAGGCACAGCTGGGACAGAAACATGAGGACAGCTGGTAGTGAAGAAGCTCCGACTGTGATAATGCCGGCAAACAATTAGCCCCCGAGATGAGCAGATGACTCCACTGGCGGGCGCTGGGTTCCCAATGCGGAAAATGGCGTCCACTACGGGGGAGAAGCAACAAAGAAGCAGACCAGGTCACCTCTAAGCCGGGCAAGGATACAATGTACAAGTGCCGGTACAATGTTTCCAGGTGCGTAGGGTGGCTGAGCGGAGGGAAGCGCTGCGGCGAAAAGCCCAGCGCCGTACTGCAGTTCCAGCCGACCGGCTCCTCCTCCACCACGGCGGCCGCTGTTGTTGTGGCCGTTTCTGGCCGTCCCCCACAGGCAATGGCCCGGCTGTGATCCCTCGAAGGGCCGGGAAGTAAGCAGGGACTCCTCACCGCCGGTAGCGCTCGGATGCGCAGGGAATCACATCGACGTGAACAGGAGCACTTCTCGAGTGTACGTGGTGTATGAAGGCACAGGATACACGACAGGATAATGAAGAAAGGCACAAGGGTCGGCGGAGCCGAGAGACTAGGCGGCCATCTCCGCTGCAGGCTAGGCTCCTCCCCCCCTCATATGACAGATTTGAAGTTTCTTTCATGGAAGGTATCTCTACTGTTAGCTCTCACATCTGCTAGGCAGGTCAGTGACATTCAATCCTTCAATATAAAACCGCCTTACCTCCAATTCACCAGAGATTCGGTAGTGCTTCGCACAAACCCCACTTTTATGCCGAAAGTACCTTCGGACTTCCATCTCAACAAATCGGTATTTTTAAAGACTTTCAGCCTGATTCATGAAAGACCCGTTTTGCGAGTCTGTAATAGCGATTCATAAGGAATCGCTATTACAGGCTCGCAAAACGGGATTCATGTAGGAATCGCAAAATAAAATGCGATTCCTACATATTCCTTATTTGCGATTAGCAAATTGCTAATCGCAAATAAGGAATAACTCCCCATTCATTCCTATGGGGCAAAAGGCCCATAGGAATGAATGGGGAGTATTCCTTATTTGCGATTAGCAATTTTCTAATCGCAAATAAGATAGCGATTTAAAGGGTGCCAGGGGTGTCCAAAGGACACCCTATAGCACCCCTTAAATGCAAATTTGAACAGGTGTTGCGCACACACATGTCCAAAGGACATGTGTGTGTGCAACATGCAACTTAGAAAAATGCTTTTAAAAGCATTTTTCTAAGTTTTCGCTATTTACCACGAGGTTTGACCTCGCGGTAAATAGCGGGCCGAAATTGTGAATTCGCAATTTTAAAATGGATGATGAATTGCATTTAAGGAATCTCAAATAGAGATTCCTTAAATGTAATTCCTCGCAAAATAGCGAAATCGCTATTACCGATTGTAGGAGATTAGGTTCTGCTATCCTATGGTCACCCCAGATTTTTGCTTTTTGCTTCACTGGTTTATGACTTAATGTGGCTGTGGGCCTGCTAATCAGACCCACAGCCTGCTGTTCTCTCTCTAAATTACTGCCAATGCACCCTAGGTGCATTACGAATTGGAACTGGTTCACCTTATTGGCCCCTGTAACAGTGTACCCTAGGTACCCAGGGCATAGGTGTTTCCAAGGCCTACCAGGGGCTGCAGCATGTATTGTGCCACCCCTGGCTTGGCCTCCATATTTGACACAACTGGCTGATCACTCAGCTGGGGTAAGCTGGTGTAATCACCTCTTACTTACATATAGTATCCCTATATCTAACCTTAACTGGACACATATGTTCGTATCAGCCACTCCTATGGAAGGCCTCATCAATCCTGGAGGCAGGGTGCTTGGAAATATGTGAGATGGTGCTCTACCATGATCTGAGCCTGTCTGCAGCTGTCGGGAACCACTCCCTTAGCTCTTCCGGGATATTGCCATACCATATACTCTTAAGTGCATTATAATCCTCGCGGTTATATGCTAACTTTGGTTTGGCTTTATCAAAACATGTCGAGTAAGGTGTCATACGATTTGGAATACTATCCCCTCGACAATTCTGTCGACGGGGATAGCATTCCACCCTTCTAGAGGGACACGACATGTGTGTAGCCTTAACCCCGGTTAAAGTTAACCAGAGCCTCAGCGTCACAAAATGGACGCTGCCACCACAGACACAAGTCTGACCTCCTGCTGCTGGGAGTCCTTCCAGCGAGGGAGGCTTGGACAAAGGGATTCCTGCCTTGGGAGGACAGGATTTTGTGTATTGGGTAGGACAGGGCTGAATAGATTGAGACATGCCCGGGGCACACAAGGTGTCCCCGTGCATAAGCCAGTCCAAACCGGTCCTGGGACTTTCCAGACCCAGGCCTGGCGAGGAGCTGGACAAAGGAAAGGGGGTGAAACCGCCCCCCATCCTGGTCCCACCCAGAGGAGGGACCTCGCAGGTGATCCACCCCTCAGATTGGGAATAAGAGTGGGAGCAGTGCCAGAGCACCTCAGATCATCCTGAATCAACTTTAAACGAAGAAGACGACTGGACTTCGACATTCTGCTGCACAGAAGACTGAAGAGCATCTCCCTTGGGGCCTAGGAGTGGCCACCCTGTGAACACAGGCACCAACCAGCAACTCGACGTCTGCTTTGCCGCCGCCTCCCGCCTCCCGCCGGAGCCCAGAGCCTGACGAGACCCAGACTCCCAGACTTCTCACAGCCCGATCCACAGTCCCTGTAAGAAGAAGGGACCCATGGAGGCACCGAGAGACGTGGGACCAGACTTCTTGGAAGACACTCGAACAGCTAACTGCGCAGCATCAGAGGCACCCTCGACGTTGTGCTTTGGGGACTGAGAACCCCCACCACCGAGCAGCCCTTGCACCGAAGATCAGCCCCCCAGCATCTCCACGATCTGCGTGGGGCCCTTTTGCATTGTGCCACTCGACGCGCCATCCCGGCCACTAGCCACGTGGTCAGCGGCCATCTTGGCGATGAAACCGAAGAACTACACTGCGGGTCTGGTTGCTCCAGACTTGCCCTCGCTCCTGTAAAAAGGAGCACCCGCTCTGACCTTGCTGGTCCGAGTGATAAGCCTTTTTCAACTCCTGCGTGGCTTGCATTAGCCAAGGCCTGTTTGCTCCAATCAAGTTGCCGACACCGCCAACAGCGAGAAGCCTGCGTGGGACAGCTCATGACTAACTCCTGGACGTCCTCGACCCCCGGTGTCCACGTGGCTGCAGAGAGAAGCTACACCTCAACGCCTGTTTGAACCCGACATCGCCTGGTTCCAATCTGGTTCCACGGTAGTCACTGGCTAGTGACTTTGAACATTGTCCCCTCTGCTTTCAGGTCTTCACAACTTCAGATCCACCCTTGGATCCACCGGAACTCTTCACATCGAGCCGCCTGCAGCATCTTCAGCCCCAAGCACCATCGACCAGCGTGACGAAACCTGACACTACTTCGACCCTATGCACCCGCTTCCTGTGGGTGAGGTAACGCCGGTGTTCCCACACTGGTACACACCTCTAGGGCCTGTGTTTCAAGTTTCAGCTTTCTAGGTCACTCGGAAGGTTCCTAACTAACTAACTTTCTAACTTTTACGCACCATAGACTTTGCATTGGTGAGTGCGTGCACTTTAAACACTGCACCCGAGTCCCGCGGGCCTTTCCCGACTTAGACACTGCTAGTCCCGAACAGCTCCAGCGATTCCGGAAGCCCTAGGCCTGTTTCCCTTAAGATTGGTATCTCTTATACCACTTTCTTAGTATATGGTTTAGGTGGCCCCTAGGGCTCATCCATATTGTGCAACTTTTGTGTATTTTAAACTGTGTTTTGTTTAACGCTTGTGCTTCTGTGCTCATAAAGAGTTCAGGGGATATTTATAGTTAATAAATATATATATATATTTTCAATATATATCTGTGTGGTGTCCTTTCATCTGGTATTCAAGGGGGTTGTGTATGGTAATACAGCTGGCTTCACATGCCTTTCAGAGTTTAGCCTAAGACTGCTTTGTCCACGTTACCACTAGGATAACTGGTCTATAAGGTTGACTTACAACCGATCATCATAAGGGTTGCTTGGCATGATACAAGGTGATCACTAGAATTAGTGAGCATCACATATCAGGCCAACTTCTCACACCGATTTTTGCAGTTGGGATGATGAATCCCAAATGCAAAAATCGCACTCGGCTGGCCCTTTGCGAGCGCAATTCAGCTTGATGAATCAGGCTGATACTTTCCTAATCCTCAATTCCCTGCAGAAAAGGCTTTGCAGCCTCTTGATTTACAGAGGACAGCATCAATTCGAAAATCTGCTGAGCTATTTATAGCTTATGGAAAGATGCGTATAGGACATCCAATATCCAAACAATCCTTTGCTCGTTGGATTTGTTTCTGCCATCAGCATGCAGGCAGACGACTACAAGCAACTCCGAGAACACATTCTACTAGAGCAATCTTTTCCTCTACTGCTCTCTTTTCTGGTGTGCCTCTTCATCAAATCTGCAGAGCTGCTACGTGGTCCAGCAGGCAAACCTTTACTAAGCACTACTGTCTGGAGGCTGCCAGGAATGCAGACACATCTGTGGGACAAGCAGTTCTCCGCAATCTTTTTAAATAAGGTGAGCCTCTGTTCTTCCCTCAGACTCTTGGATATTTCCTTACATACATATCTAATAGGATTGTTATGGATAAATATATGTAAATATATTTATATTTTTATATATGTGTATATATAGAGAGAGATCTATGTCTGTGATTATATATTGCCTCTGATATGTATTTGTTTATATCATGATCAGAATATCACGAATATCAGTATAGATTTACTGCTCTCTACTCTGATTCAGGCATGTGAATCTATGAAAGATACCCCAATACTGGAGAAGAACAAACGTTACTTA
This sequence comes from Lissotriton vulgaris, assembly GCF_964263255.1. NCBI lineage: Eukaryota > Metazoa > Chordata > Amphibia > Caudata > Salamandridae > Lissotriton > Lissotriton vulgaris. The sequence goes on from NC_141687.1 coordinate 119,504,298, forward strand.
CCTGTAATCTGTGGTTCTCCAGTATTGGAACCTTTCATAGATTCACATGCAGCCCACCCACCTCCCTTCAGAGGCTCTTCCATGCTCTGTTTTTGTCACTCTAGATCAGACTTGTGCTAGAAAATCTGAGAGCCTAAGCCTCTGAGGAGAACATTCTGGAGGGTGATGTCACCTGATTGGATGTTTTGCCATGCTATTGATTTCTAGCTATTTCACTTCCTGGTTCTAATCTACCCATAATGTACCTATGTTATTCATAATTATTGCTATTTTTATGTACCGTGGGACTCCCACTCCGACGAGGGGAATGATTCAGGCATGTGAATCTATGAAAGATACCAATACTGGAGAACCACAGATTACAGGTAAGTAACTTTTGTTCTTCAGGAGCACTTTCCTTACTAGGAGCCTGATGTAGAACTTCTCAAGGGGGATACCATTGCAGTGCCCATCTCTTTGGTTATTGATCTAAGGCACATGCTAAATGACTACCATAAGAGCTTTTGGAAACACATGCCAGTTTCTCTCATTCTGGGACACACAGAGGTACCTGCTATGGTACCTTTACCTACAAGTTCTATTCCGAACTGGACAGGAAATCAGCAGGAAATGAGATCGAAGTATTGTAAATTATTTCGTAGTCGTTTTGGTGTAACTTTGTGTGTTTTTATGTTTTTTTGTATTTTATTAGCTTGCACAGGTTGGATCGTGCATGATTTGCAGCAGAGAAATGTTGTTAATTCTACGAATCCTTCTTCTCCTAGTCTTTCTGTCCTTTCACATAAAATGCATACTCTACCTCCGCATGAGCAGATAAGGTGGGCCGAATATATGAATAATAAATTTGTACAGTTGTTACACCAACATCAGTTGGCCATTAATATAACTAACTGTTGAGTGTGTGGACTTATGCCACACAATACATGAAAGGGAATGCCATATTTGGATTTTCCTTTCTCATATGAAGGTTCAGCTTGGGCTTACCTGGCTATGTTTTCGGCCGCATACCACAACAGACTTAGAAGTTCCGTTAAAACTTTTGGGAATGGATTGGATTTTAGCCAAAGCTCTCTGATTAAAGGAATAGTGGTAATGGGTAAGATTGTAGAGAAGAACAAGATTCCATTAGATGAGAAGAGAGCTTATGAAGGATGGAATGTTACCCATTATGTTTCTAGCCTTGGTGACAAAACTAGAAAGGGTGAGTCTTCTCCAGTTTGGACTGTACCCCATCAAGGTAATTATTTTCTCCAAGTCAACAGCAAGAAAACTGACAACAAGCAGAGTTGTTCGTACACTTATATTTTCTGGTCTCCTGATTTTCCTCCGTTAGTTCCGTCTCAAGGAACATATTTTATCTGTAATGACAGAGCTTATACATGGCTTCCCTCTAATTTTTCTGGAACTTGTTATATTGCTTTTCTTCTTCCTCCCACATATACGGCTCCGTCGGACCATCACAGAGTTAGATATAGCCGAGGTATATTCGATGCCAAAGATACAGCAGAACAAGAGGGAGGAGATTTCCTTAAAAGATTCCTTCCCTTTTGGGGTCCAATGGCCAACAGCAGAAACATCAGGCACTTGGTTCGAGTGGTTGAGACCACTATTAATGTTACTGCAGGTGCGATAGGTAACATTACAGCAGAGCTTCAAGCGGATCGTCTTATGACGTTGCAAAATAGGATTGCGCTGGATGTGATCTTAGCAGACCGAGGAGGTGTCTGTAAATTGATCGGATCTAGTTGCTGTATTTATATTCCAGACGACGCTCCGACCATATACCAGGCCATTTCCAAATTACATACTGTCTCCAAGTCGATTCATCAGGACGAAGGGGATTGGTCTCTCATGGGATGGTTGTGGGGAATATTGTCAACTTGGGGATGGAAGATCCTAACGTTCCTTGGATCAAGTTTGGCCATCATATTCTCTTGTTGTCTGTGTGTCCAATGTGGTCCTGCAGTTTGTGGCTTATTGGCTTCTTTATGTGTTACACAATCTGTAAACCAGAAGACAGAGAATATTATGATGATGGTGCAGCAACAGCGTGAGGACTTTATGAACATCGATGCTGATTCTGACTCAGACTAACATGAGTTGGTTTGTTTTTGCCTGAGTAATGGCAAAAGGAGGGTCTGAGGTTCTGTAAATTACGAATTCGTTCGTGCTCAGCCTCTATTTTGTAGACGCCGCCATTTTGTGTTGCCCTCACTCAGGCAGCACGGCGAGCGCGATGTTTTCTGTCGTTTCTGCATTTACGTGTCAGGTGGCTTCCTTGCCTATTATTATTATTCTGAGTTTTATATAGCGCCTGGTTACCATTAGGCATCCCAGCGCTCACCAGAGAATGAAACTACCAGAGTAATGCGGGGGTTAAGCAGAGAACAAAAAGGTTTTTAAAAGTTTGCGGAACCGAAGAAGACTAGCTTCCGAACGTAGATGTAGGGGAAGAGAGTTCCACAAGGTGGCCACATTTATCGAAAACATTCTGCCACCAGTTCTTGCCTTCTTCACCCTCCCTACCTGCAGAAGATGTTGGTGGTCAGACCGGAGAGAGCGGGGGGCCTTATAGGGCTGAACCATCTCCCCCAGAATAGGTGGGCCTACCCCCTGCAGGACTTTATGAGCGATACAAAGTGACTTGAACTTCACCCTGTCCCTCACAGGGAGCCAATGCAGCGCCTTCAGCGCAGGGCGAGCAGACTGATGCCTGGGGAGACCCGTCAGGAGCCTGGCGGCCGCATTCTGCACTTGCTGCAGTTTGTTCATGGTAGATTCTGGAGCACCCAGGAACAACGCGTTGCTGAAGTCCAGCCGCGAAATGATAAGCCCCTGGATGAGAAGTCTCCTAGTGGCCGCTGGGAGCAGAGGTAGAATCTTCCGAGCCGAGCGGAGCAGGCCAAAACACACGCCAGCAGTCTTTTTAGCATGGGTTTTAAACGACAGGTCCTGCTCAAGCCAAACCCCCAGGCTCTTAATCTCCTGCTTGGGGGTGGGTACAGGTCCAAGGCAATCGGGCCAGCTGCTGGGGGACAAAGATGGAGAGGAGTTTCCCAGCAGCATCAGCTCCGTCTTGGAGCCATTGAGCTTTAGTGCTGAGCTGCACATCCATGTGTAGATCTTCTCCAAACACGAGTGCAGCCGGTCAGGATGGTGAGCCGACTGGGAGAGGCCTACCACCAACTGAGTATCATCAGCATAACTGATGATTTTAATACCCAGCGGCAGTACCACACTCTCCAGGGGGGCCATGTAGACGTTGAATAAAGTAGGGCTCAATGAGGAGCCCTGTGGCACACCACACTGGAGAGGGATTGAAGATGATTTTTCATGGCCTTCCCACACCTCAAATGTACGTCCTTCCAAGAAGGAAGCAAACCACTTGAGGGCCGAACCGGTGATCCCCACCCCCGCCAGCCGTTGGAGAAGCACCTGATGGTCCACGGTGTCGAAAGCAGCACTGAGGTCCAGGAGGATCACTGCCACTGATCCCCCCCGAATCCAAAATGCTCCTAGCATTCTCCACAACCGCCAGCAGGGCGGTGTCGGTCCCCTGACCGGGACGGAAACCCGTTTGGGAATCGCCTAGGAGGGAGTTGGCCTCCAAGAAGTCCGACAGGCGGCTGTTCACCAACTTCTCAGCAACCTTACTAAGGCCCGGCAGCAGGGAGATAGGCCTAAAGTTGGCGAGGTCGGCGGGGTCCAAGTTAGGCTTCTTTAAAAGAGCCTTAACAACCGCCCCTTTCCAACTGGGGGGTACTACACCTTGAGTGAGGGACAAGTTTATAAGGTCCGTCACTGGGCCGCCGATGGTAGAGGCCACCTGTTTTAGGTATTTAATAGGTGCCGGGTCTTTCGGGGAGCCACTCTTCATGGTCCTCAAAATCGAGAGAACTTCCTCCATAGTGACAGGACCAAAAGAGGCCAGCTCCACTGATCGCATCCTAAACTGAGAACTGGGGTTGTCACCCGAGGAAGATACCTCACCTTGCCTATGTTTACTAACGAGTGTCAGGGTCTGGCCGAGTACACTAATTCCTGTCTGAGCTGATTAATCCCCGTCCGGACTATTTGTTGGTTCACACCATTCTTTCCTTTAAGTGATCTTATCCGTTGTCCTTCGCTACAAGTCTCGTGCATTCTCCTGTTTCACGACTGTCCTTCTAAAACCTACAGCTGTGTTTTCTCTACTCGTAAACTGAATTTTGTGGATTTGTTTGTAATTTGCTTAAAGGGTCTAATGATAAACATGAACAGGGAACTCAAGTTGCTTAGGACTTAAAGCATTGTCTATAACGTTTGCCTATGCCTCATGCTCTTGTGTGATTGCATTTTGCATTGTATTCTACCATATATAAACCTGTGCGCCACGGAGTTAAGTGGCAGTCTCTTTTGAACCTCGTTATACCAACAACTTCTAAGACCAGTGGAATAGCTGCAGCTAATATATACAATCTTCTACGCCAGACGAAGAGTCTGTGTCTCTATATTTGACAAGGCAGGTGAATCCCGGGGATTTCAGGCGTACCCTGCACCGCCGGGCCTTAAGGCTACGGTTCTCCAGTAAAGGTCTGGGCAGGTTCCTAGCTCTCTTGATGCGGAAACCGGGGACGAGCGACTACATCACCGAATTGCAAGACGTGGAAGCACGCATACACACAGGTACTGAGAACATTCAGTCATTGATGATATCTTTCTTCTCCTCGCTGTACCGCTCACAACAGTATGGTTTTCCTTCTGATCTTCTACGACTCGATCCAACTCCTGTAGCTGGCGGAGGGTCACAGGCGCTCTCTAAACAAGCCATTCACGATAGAGGAGATTATTGGGGTGCTCCGTTATCTGCCGGTAGGCAAAGCGCCGGGACTTGATGGCCTTCCAGTGGTATTCTATAAGACATTTGCTCCACTACTCGTGCCCCACTTGCTGGAAGCATATACAGAGGCCCTGGCTTCTCAAGTACTCCTAGCTTCCTTGAGAGAGTACCACATTGTAACTGTCCTCAAACCAGCTAAGGTTCCCATACACTGTGATCCATTTAGGCCCCTCTCCTAAATAAATACGGACAACAAGATACTAGCCAAGCTTCTCGACTCGCACCTGCTCCCAAAGCTTCCATCTCTTGTAAGGCCAGATCAGGCTGGCTTTATACCCAGCAGATCTACTTCGCACAATCTTCCCATCTTCTTTGACATTCTTCCCGTTCGTCTTTGTGATAGCTATGGAATCCCTTGCAGCCTGTCTGCGTCAACAGCATGCACAGAGATGATTGGCCTACTCCCGCCACGTGCTAGTGTCTCTGTATGCGGACAATGTTACCTTATACGTGTGAGAGCTACATGTCAATTTAGATCAGTTAATTCAAGAATTCACAGGATTTGGGAGGGCGTCTGGGATTTTTCATAATTTGGGCAAAGTTTATTATATTTTCTTTGACTAACGAAACTCCCACTTCGGTCTCTGAATTCCGTTTGGTCTGAGCTGGGGGTGCAGACAATTATCTTGGTATTCGGCTCAGCAGAAATACCGATGAATTGTGGAAGAATAACTATGGAAGACTGCTAAACTAGCTTGGCGAAAGACTTGCTGGATGGTCTCGGCTCACATTGTGAATTACAAGACATCTGGCCATTGCCAAAATGATTATCCTCCCGAAGTGTTTATAACTATTCCTAAATGTGCTGCTTGCCTTACCCCTCTGCTTCCACTAGCACCTTTGCTCCCAGCTCATTTCACTCATAGGTGTCGGATTGCACCCACATTTTGCGTGCAAAACTATGGTTCTTCCCTTTGAGCAGGGCGATCTCAGAGACCTAATCTTAGATCTTGTAGGAAAGTTCCCTTTTTGCATGGTTACCCCCCACTTTTTGCCTGCCCTCTGATGCAACCAGACTTGATGTGCCATGGGCCCCTGCCAATCAGGTTCCAAGGGCCCAAAACTGTACCTTTGTACCCACAACTGCCACATCTAACAACTAAGTCCCTTGTAAAAGGTACCATGGGAGCTAAGGGCACCGTCACCAGAGAAGGCCTCTACGGGCGGCAGGACCTATTGCGCCAACCTTAGAGGCCTTGTACCTTAACACCCACACACAGCCATTGCAGGATATGTGTTTTGGTGCAGAGAAAGGTGATGAGGCGACACGGCACACATCTCTGTGCGCCATGCCTACACCCCACTGCCTGAAGCCTAGGTAAGCCGCCCCTCTAGCAAGGTGCACTAACACTCAGGTGAGGGTACAGTGGCATGAGCGCTGTATCCCTACAGTGTCTAAGTCCATTCATAGACATTGTTAGTGTAGTAAAGCTCTAAAGAGTGTATGGTCTGGGATTTGGTCATTATGAACTCCACAGCACCATAATGGCTTTACTAAAACCTGGGAAGTTTGGTAGCAAACTTTTCAGCACATAAAACCCACACTTATTTCCATTGTGGGATTTAATGTAAAATGCACTCAGAGGGCTTCTTAGAAAACGACTAGCCCTGGTGTGGTTCCCGAATGGTTGCACGCCATGTGGCACCACCAGACAGGTTTCTGGACCCGCGCTCTTGGTCCAGAAACAAAGCCCATCCTGGGCAGAGGTGTCATGCCTTCTCCCCCAGGATGGGCTGGGTCAACAAAGGGGAAGCTTCATAGGCCTACCGCCTTTGTTAGCTGTCCCTGCCTTTTGCTGTCCCCAGCAACTGGCTCCCACCGGTTTTACCCCCACTTTGGGCAGGAGAATCGGCGGGAAACCAAAGCTAGGAGCAGAGGCGTTTCTACCTTTGTCATCCATCTTGAAGATGATAAGTCAGGGAGAGGCTCATGCCCCCCTCCTACTTGAGGGTCAAATAATAGGGGGGTGTACCCAGGGCAAAGGGGGCGGGGGGACACATTGGACCCGACCTGCACACTCCTTTAAATGCCCCTAAATCTAGTATTCAGATTCAAGGAAGAAAGAAGAAGGATCGAAGAGCAGTGCTGACAAATTAAGAAAAGGACACCTACTGGTTTGGCCCCCACCCTACCAGCCTGTCCCGTCTCCAACATGCCTACAGCGAAGAAACCGGTGTGTTGAACAGCCAGCGGCCTCCAGAGCCCGGAGGACCTGTCCTGCACTCACCTTACAGACTGTCTCCCGTGAGCACCGTATTTGCTCAAGAAAGACTCCAAGACTAGAATCCGGATTCAGGTGACTCCGCGATTCTGCACCACTCTGCACCAGACACCCACAGCTCAAGTGGCCCAACACCACAAGGAAGTCTCCCCGGCGACCCTGACCTAGAATCCGGGGATCCCTGACCTCCCTCAATCTTCAATACAACACCTGCAGCCTCAGCCGGAAAAGTCCCCCCAACCACGACCAGAGCGGATTTGATATGATTTGATAGTTTATATAGCCCTCGATTGCCATGGGGCATCTGGGCGCTGCTTACAGGTGTGTTTGAAAACTGTAAAGATTCACCCAGTACCTACTTGTTGAATCATTCCCCGTCGTCGGAGTGGGAGTCCCAATGTATATAAAAAAGTAATAAATATGCCTATAACAACCAAAAACCTTGCTAATAAGAAACCAGGAAGTAAAGTAGCTGAAGCTACCAAGAAAAAAGTTCCACATGCATGACTATCATAGTCGTTATACACAGCCCAAACTGCAGCCAATCAGGCAACAGCACCCACCAGAAAGTTCTCCTTAGAGGCTCAGGCTCAGATTTTCTCACACAAGAGTGTAATAAGGAGATAAGAGCATAAGGTAGCCTCTGAGGGGAGTTAGGCGGGTTGCATGTGAATCTATGAAAGACACCAATACTGGAGAACCACAGATTACAGGTAGGTAAGTAACTATTGTTCTTCTCCAGTATTGTTGTGTCTTTCATAGATTCATATGCCTGAATCAGAGTAGATAGCAGTACCCCAATAACGCTTGGAAGACGCTATTTGAAATACTATCTGCTTATAGCAAGCATTTGCAATCACTTAATAGAAATGCTAAATGCATAAACATATATGAAAATGTGCAATTACTTGAACATGTACTGAACATACGCAAAATAATAAGCTTCTAAAAAGCAGTAAAGAGGAGGAGGGAAAACAGAGGCTCACTTATCTGAAAAGATTGCAGAGAACCGCTTGCCCCACTAAAGAATCAGCACCGCTGGCCGCTTCCAAACAGTAATGCTTGGTAAAAGTATGTCTGCTGGATCAAGTTGCTGCTCTACAGATCTGCTGGGACACCAGCGAAGAGAGCAGTCGTGGAGGAAACCGCCCTCGTAGAGTGTGCCCTTGGAGTAGTCTGCAAAGGTCCTCCAGCTTGCAGATGTCAAAAGTCAATAGCGGCAGAAATCCATCTAGATATGGTTTGTTTAGACACTGCTTGTCCTTGCCGTATCTTCCTGTAGACAACAAACAGTTGATCGGATTTGCGAATGGTAGAGGTCCTTTGTAAATAGAATTTTAGACATCTTCTGATGTCAAGGGTATGCAATGCACTCTCCGCAGGGGATTGCAGATTTGGAAAAAATGTCTTTAAGATGACTGGTTCGTTCAGGTGAAAATCCGAAGGCACTTTCGGCATAAATTTTGGGTTTGTACGTAGTACCACAGAATTGGACGTGATTTGCAAGAAAGGTGAATTGACGGTGAAAGCTTGAACATCACTGACTCTTCTAGATGACGTCAATGCTAGCAACAGAGAAACCTTCCAGGTTAGAAATTTAAAATACACCTTATGAATTGGGTCAAATGGGTGGCGCATGAGCTGCGCTAATACCACTTTAAGATGCCATGATGGAGGCGGAAGATGTACAGGAGGAAACATTCAGAATAGTCCTTTAAAAAACTGTTCTATCATTCTTGATGAATAAAGAGAGTTGGATCCATCCTGTTGGTACCGTGAAATGGCTGCCAAAAAGACCTTTAACGTTGCATGAGATAGACCCGATCTCGCTAAGTGCAAGAAGAAAGGTGATATCTGTTCTTGCGTTGCGTGAAACGGGTGAACCCCAGCAGATTGACACCACATGCAGAATCTTTTCCATTTAAGTCTGTATGTCTTTATTGTAGCAGGTGCTCACGCGTTAGCCAGTACCTCCTTACAATCCGCAGAAATATTTATATGAGCGAATTCAAGGAGCTCAGGCGCCAAGCTGCTAATTTTAGAGAAGCAGGATCCGGATGGCAAATTTGACCGTTCTGAATGGAGAGGAGATTCGGTATTGGTCGAAACTGAATTGGATTGCACTCTGATAGAAGAAGTTCGGTGAACCAGAATTGGCGAGGCGATCTGGGAGCGATGAGAATTAAGCGACAAGGTTCATTCATCTTCCGGAGAACTCTGGGAACCAGCGGAATCGGAGGAAAGGCGTAAGCATATATTTGAGAACAGTTGATCGAAAACGCATTCTCCTGAGAGTCCTTGTGGGGAAGCCAGCTTTCAAAGTAAAGGCATTTGCTGTTCTTCTTGGTCGCAAAGAGGTCCAGATCGGGATGACCCCACTGCTGGAAGGTTCGATCCACCATTGGCTGATGCAATTCCCATTCGTGGGTGGACACCGTTGACCTGCTGAGGGTGTCCGCCAGAACATTTGAAACTCCCGGCACGTGAAGTGCCAAGAGATTGATCCTGTGTCGTATCGCTCAAGCTCAGATTTCTTGGGCTTCCTGAGATAGAAGAACCGACCTCGTTCCACCCTGCTCGTTTAAGTAATGCACACTTGTAGTATTGTCCGTGTGAACCAATACTGTGGCCCCTAGAATGATTGTACGAAAGGACTTGAGAGCTAAGAAGAAGGCTCTTAGCTCTAGCCGATTGATGTGCCATGTCTTTTGTTGAGGGCTCCATTTTCCGCTGACCTTCAGCCCTTGAAGATGAGCTCCCCAACCCTTGAGGGATGCATCTGTGGTGATAGTGTAATTCGGCGTCTCTTGAAGAAATGCACACCCTTTCTTTAGATTTCTTTCTTGGACCCACCAGAGAATAGCCTCCCGCATCCGAGGAGTGATTTGAATGAGATCTTCGAATGAACCGGAGACTTGTTACCATTGTAGGTTGAGTTCCTCTTGAAGGGGCCTCATTCTGAGGTGGCAAAATGGTATCAAAGGGATGCAAGAAGAGACCATTCCTAGAAAGGATGTGAACTGTCGGACTGAAACCTACCTTCTTGATAGTAACATGCAAGCCATGTTTTGGATTCTCTTTTACCTTTCGTCCGATACGAAAGCTTGAACCAGTTGTGTGTCTAAAGGTTGCTCCTAAGAACGTCTGCCTTTGTGAAGGAACAAGATGTGACTTGCCGAGATTGATAGAAAGACCCAGCGATTGGAAGAGAGACAGACATCTTTGGTCATGGATGTTTGGGTCTGAGAAAGAGTTCGCCTTGATAAGGCAATCGTCCAGGTAAGGAAATATTTTAATCCCCTCCAGCCGGAGGTGCGCTGCTACTGGAGCTAGGACCTTCGTAAACACTCTGGATGCCGATCCCAGGCCAAAGGGAAGGACTTTAAACTCAAAATCCCTGCCAGCCACTCTGCAACGCAGGAACCTTCTGTGACGGGGTAAAATAGGAATGTGGAAGTACGCATCTTGAAGGTCCAGAGTGGCCATGTGATCCCCTGCTGACAGAAGATGAAGTATTTCCTGAAGGGACAACATCCGAAATGACAGTTTCTTTAGATACTTGTAGAGGGAACGAAGGTCTGTCTTCTTTATTAGAAAGAACCGTGAATAGAATCCTGTTCCTCTCTGCCCTTGAGGGACTTTTTCGATCGCTCCTTTTTGCAACATTACATTTATCTGGGAAAACAACTCCTTGAGATGAGCTGGAGGAGATCCTTTTGGAGGGAAATTTGGAGGAAACTTTTGAATTCGAGAGCATAGCTCCTTGCTACGATGTCCAGGACCCATCTGTCCGTTGTTATTGAGGACCAGTTTGAATAAAATTTTGAGATTCTTCCTCCAACCTTTACATGGGACTGCGTCGGTAGCGATGGCAGGTGATGATACTCATTGCCTTGTATTGGTATCCTTTCCGCAGTAGGAAGGTTTCTTCTTATTTTGGGAATAGGATGTGTTGCGCTGGCCATAAGATAGGTAACGTTGCGATTGGTAGCGCTGATACCCTTGATAAGATCTGTAGGAAGATTGCTGACTATAACTTCACCGATTAGAGGACGATCCACGTCCTCTCGCACCCCGAAAGGGCGGCTTCCGAAACTGCAAGGTGCCAAGAGATCTGGCTCTTTCTGTGTCCTTTTAAATTGTTGTAGGAGAGTAGGGTCTGCAATCCTATGGTCACCCCAGATTTATGCTTTTTGCTTCACTGGTTTACGACTTTCCCTGGCTGTGGGCCTGCTAATCAGACCCACAGCCTAGCTGTTCTCTCTCTAAATTGACATCCATGTACTTTAGGTGCATTTAACAATTGGTATTGGGTCACTCTTGTAAGTCCTTGTACAGTGTACCATAGGTACCCATGGCATAAGTGTACCCAAGGCCTACCAGGGGCTCCAGCATGTATTGTGCCACCCCTGGCTGGCCATCTAAACAGACACCACTGGCTGGTAACGCAGCTGGGGCAAGGTGGTGTAATCACCCTTTGCTTTAGATATAGTATAGCTATATCTAACCCTAAAATGGACACATATATTCCTATAAGTCACTCCTATGGCAGGCCTTATCAATCCTGAAGGCAGAGTGCTTGGAATTATGTGAGATGGTGCTCTAGCATGAGCTGAGCCTGTCTGCAGCTTTCGGAACCATGTCCTTTAGCTGTTTCCATGATAACGCTATACCATATACTCTTAAGTGCATTATAATCCTCGCGGTTATTGCTAACTTTGGCATAGCATTATCAAAACATGTCGAGTAAGGTGTCATACGAATTGGAATACTACCCCCTCGCCAGTTCTGGCGACGGGGGTAGCATTCCACCCTTTTAGAGGGACACGACATGTATGTAACTAAGAACCCCGGTTAAAGTTAACCCGAGCCTCAGCATCACAAAATGGATGCTGCCACCACAGACACGAGTCTGACCTCCTGCTGCTGGGAGTCCTTCCAGCTAGGGAGGCCTGGACAAAGGGTTTCCTGCCTTGGGAGGTGCTAGCACCACCCCAGACAGGATTTTGTGTATTGAGGTAGGACAGGCTGAAAGGAATGAGACATGCCTGGGGCACACAAGGTGTCCCTGTGCATACCCCGGTTCAAACCAGTTGCTGGGGCACTCCAGCCCCAGCTCTGGCATGAAACCAGACAAAGGATAGGGGTGTAACCACTCCCCTTTCTGGTCCCACCCATAGGAGGGACCTAGTCACAGTACAGCCCCCTTTAGGAGAATAAAGGTAGGAGCTGATCCCATTCCAGATTAGATTATCCTGATTTGAAACTACAAAGAAGAAACTCTGGATTTCGACGTTCTGCTCCACGGAAGACTGAAGAAAATCTCCCTTGTGGCCAAGGAGTGACCACCCTGCACAAGCAGGCACCATCAAGCGTCCTAGTGGTTCACTTTGTCGTCCTTCCCGGTGGAACCAGACTTCAGAGCCCGACGAGACCCGGACTTCCAGACCTCTCCGACCTCTACCTACATCTGCAGCACAGCTGAGATCCGTGGGTGCGACGAGACACGTGGGACCGGCCATCTTGAAGAAACTGCACTTCGCTTCCAGCACGACTTCAGAGGCATCCTCGAGAAAGTGCTTTGGGGATTGAGAAGCCCCAGCCCCGCGCAGCTCCTGCACAGAAGACCAGCCCTACAGCACCCACGAGATCTGCGTGGGGCCCTTCTGCTTGATTGCTGCTCTTCGCGTTGTCTAGTCACTTGCCGGCTGGCTAGTGACCTCCTAGACGACGATCCTTGAAATCCACACCACTGGTCTGGTTGCTCCAGACTGGCCCTTGCTTCCCTGCAAAGGAGAAGCACCCCGGACCCTCCTGGTCCGCACCAGACGCCATTTCCACTCACCGCGTGGGTTGCCTTTGCCAAGGCCTGTTGACTCCGAATCCGGATCAGACACCGCCGACAGCGAGAGCCTGCGTGGGACAGCTCGTGCCTCCATCCTGATCGTCGAAGACACCTCCAGGGCCACCTGGCTGCAGAGTCAAGCAACCACTCTTCACCTGATCGCGACGACAGCATCTGGTTCCTTCCTGGTTCCACTCCGGTCACTGGCTAGTGACTTTGAACATTGTCCCCTCTGCTTTCAGGTCTCCATCTTCCTTGATCCACCCTTGGATCACTCCGGACATCTTCCTCCTGGTCACCTGCAGCATCTTTCTTCAAGGCTCCATTGACTTTAACGCGGAAACACGACACACTTTCACACCTATGCACCCGCAGCCCGTGGGTGAGTTAACGAGAGCATTTTGGTGCTCAAAGGTAGATTGACTCTCCTAGTGTCCAGGTATCCTGTAGCGGACCTGTCCGTACTCACCTTTTTCGTAAATTGTTCTGCCCATTGACTTTGATACGCATCTCGCGTGTGAGTCCACACTCTGCACACGCGTACCGTGGGCCTCCTGCTCCTTACCTAAGGTTAGGGTAGTGTAGTCCCAGCGATCCTACAGCCTCTGGGCATCTTCATTTCCTCTACCGATTTCCTTATACCATTTACTTAGTATATGGTTTGTCATGCCCCTAGGGCACCATTGTCATTTGTGCAACTTATCGTATTTTTCTTAAGAGTCTTGTTATGTGCTTAGCCCTCTGATCTCAAAGAGTTCAGAGGTGTTTTGATAGTAATAAATATATTGTTTATTTTCATAACAACCTGTGTGGTGTCCTTTCATTTGGTATTCAAGAGGTTATATGTGGTAAAACAGCTGGCTTCACATGCCAAAAGAGTTTAGCCTAAGACTGCTTTGTCCATGCTACCATTAGGATAGCTGGTCTAAAAGGTTGACTCACAACCAACCACCATAAGGGTTGTTTGGACTGATACAAGGTGATCACTAGAACTAGTGAGCATCATATATCAGGCCAACTTCTCACATTGGTTTGCAAGGCTTCTTCTACATGTGGGCCAAACAAATCCTCCCCATTGAAGGGCATGTCCAGGATCTTAGCTTGCACCTCCTGGCGAAACGAAGTTGCCTTTAACCAGCCTTGTCGATTTCAAAGGCTCCGGAAGCATGTCGATGTACGGTGAGATATCCAACCACATCTGTCGGTCATATCGACCCAGAATGGCTAGAGAATTGGCCGCACGGACCGTTGTCGCTGCCATCGTAGAGACTCGCTTCCCAATCGAGTTCAGTCGCCTGCCGTCTGTCAGGTGGGGCTGTGATCGGGGATGATGGATTTCCAGCCTGTCTTTGGGCAGCTTGCACGATCACGGATTCTGCCTTTGGGTGTCCTTTAAGGCAAGCTGGAGACTTGTCAGGCACTTTATATTTTTGGGCTAGACGTGGCAAGACTGGAGGACTAGATGCAGGATTCGACATCACCTTTCGTCCCTCTTTCCATATAAATTCTATAATTGGAATCATCCCCACCTGTTTCCTTGGCTGGTCTTTAAAGTCATAGAGGAAGCATTCCTCTTTCTTATTTTCCATAGGAATAAGTAAACGTTGGGTTACTCTCTCCATAAGAAGGTGAAAGCCTCCGATGTCCACTGGAGGTGAATATGCAGGAACCGGAGGCGGAGGAGAAGGTGTCTGGATTTGATATTCATCCACTCCGACAACAAAGACCTCTCATCTACTTCACCTTACTCTCTCTCTTCATCCTCTGATGAGAAATCACTGGCGAAGGAGGTCTAGGAGACCTGAATTCTTATGTGGAAGCCTGCGCCACTGGTGTAGGATGCACGGAGTCCGCAGATTCAGATGGCGGAAAAGGACGGTAATAATCGTCCAGCATTTGCTGAAGATCGGTTAACAAGGCTATAGGCATTTGAGCTGTCTGAATACTAGCAGCAGGTGACGCCAAATGTTTAGGCGAAGGTTGATGTGGGAGAAGGGAGAAGTGTGGCTCAGCGGTTAGAGGCAGTACAAAAAGACAATTTGCTAGCCCTCCCACTTATTTCGTCTCGCTAAAAGCTCATGAGACTAACAAACAAAAGGCCGGGTCAGTTTGTTTGTATGGGTAATATTATTTAACCCTTTTATTCATATATTTTTAATTTAAATGTATCAATTTCATGGGCAAGAAGAACACTTCATAACCATTTGCAGAACAATATTTACAAAAAAATACAAGAACATTTACACATATTTACACCAACTGGACATATATCACATATACTATACACAACAAACTTCTCATGTGAATGGTATTTCTTGACTCTATGAAAAAATAGTTGATTTTTTGAGAGCTAGTCAGGCCACTGTTAACCAGAAAAAGGGTAAACAAGAGATGTCTACGGCAGTACTCAGAAGACAAATCAAATTATTTCAAACCAAAGAATGATTAAACCCAACACAAAAGGGGGGCACTGATTCTGGAATTTGTCTGCCGTTTTGCCGACGCGTTTCGAATCTGTAGTTAGTTACAGATTCTCCTCAGGGCTCTCTCAGTGATATGATTC
The DNA here is from genome assembly GCF_964263255.1 of Lissotriton vulgaris. Taxonomy (NCBI): domain Eukaryota; kingdom Metazoa; phylum Chordata; class Amphibia; order Caudata; family Salamandridae; genus Lissotriton; species Lissotriton vulgaris. Next base: position 119,519,807 of record NC_141687.1, read on the forward strand.
TGCACAGAAAATAAGAAACGAAGTTTGTTTTAAGATTTTATAAATCATATTTATGAAAGATTCCCTGCTATTGCTGTGTTTAAGTGGGTTGGTTTACCTTTGTATCCGGAGCGGAGGGCTCTCGTGGATTAGATTGGGCACGTTGAACTGTGCATCGCAAATCAATGGGAGTGGAGTTTTAAATCTGTAAGACATTAGTTCACGGACTCAGAAAGCCATCTCAAGCGGAGCAAAGTGACTACTACAGACCCAACCCGGCATGTTCATACCTTTTATCGAGTCAGGCGTAGATTTCTACTTCAATTCCTCATTCGGCTCGTTCTACTTAGTTTGTGCGACCTAAGAAGAAATTAAGGTCGCGCTCAGTTTCGGTCTTTATTGCAGTTAAAACACTAGGACATTGGTAGGACAAAGTGGAATTGTTTGAAACGCACATACCTAGAGTATCGGGTTTTGACACAGGGCGGCGGTCGCCATGCCGTGTGTTTGGTTTCCTCGTTGGACCCGGTCTCTGTTTGTAGCGGGAATAGGTTTTCCCAGTCCTTTTCAGCAGCGCTGCTTACTCGCGCTGGAAGACAAGAGTGGGTGGGTGGGGGTTAACTTAGTTTATGCTGCGGCGCGCCGCCGCCGGTGAAAAACTGTGTGATCTCATCGGAGCATGAATAACACTAACCTTCCTCTCGCACAGGCGAACCAGGGACTGCTTACGTTGGGGACGCCTGGTGGCTGTAGCGGGCGCTTACATCATAGCGAGCCGGGTGCTACATTCACTCCTTTTTTGAGTTGAGGAGTGAATGTAGACCAAATCTTACTGAAAAAAGAAGCTTATCTAATATTAAAATTCAACACTACCCAAACGGGGTTAAATGCACTCTCCGAAATTTCAAGGCTATAATGTTCCCCCGTTGAACCACAACTCCCAGAATGCCACGCACCCGGCTCGCTATGATGTAAGCGCCCGCTACAGCCACCAGGCGTCCCCAACGTAAGCAGTCCCTGGTTCGCCTGTGCGAGAGGAAGGTTAGTGTTATTCATGCTCCGATGAGATCACACAGTTTTTCACCGGCGGCGGCGCGCCGCAGCATAAACTAAGTTAACCCCCACCCACCCACTCTTGTCTTCCAGCGCGAGTAAGCAGCGCTGCTGAAAAGGACTGGGAAAACCTATTCCCGCTACAAACAGAGACCGGGTCCAACGAGGAAACCAAACACACGGCATGGCGACCGCCGCCCTGTGTCAAAACCCGATACTCTAGGTATGTGCGTTTCAAACAATTCCACTTTGTCCTACCAATGTCCTAGTGTTTTAACTGCAATAAAGACCGAAACTGAGCGCGACCTTAATTTCTTCTTAGGTCGCACAAACTAAGTAGAACGAGCCGAATGAGGAATTGAAGTAGAAATCTACGCCTGACTCGATAAAAGGTATGAACATGCCGGGTTGGGTCTGTAGTAGTCACTTTGCTCCGCTTGAGATGGCCTTCTGAGTCCGTGAACTAATGTCTTACAGATTTAAAACTCCACTCCCATTGATTTGCGATGCACAGTTCAACGTGCCCAATCTAATCCACGAGAGCCCTCCGCTCCGGATACAAAGGTAAACCAACCCACTTAAACACAGCAATAGCAGGGAATCTTTCATAAATATGATTTATAAAATCTTAAAACAAACTTTGTTTCTTATTTTCTGTGCAGAATCATATCACTGAGAGAGCCCTGAGGAGAATCTGTAACTAACTACAGATTCGAAACGCGTCGGCAAAACGGCAGACAAATTCCAGAATCAGTGCCCCCCTTTTGTGTTGGGTTTAATCATTCTTTGGTTTGAAATAATTTGATTTGTCTTCTGAGTACTGCCGTAGACATCTCTTGTTTACCCTTTTTCTGGTTAACAGTGGCCTGACTAGCTCTCAAAAAATCAACTATTTTTTCATAGAGTCAAGAAATACCATTCACATGAGAAGTTTGTTGTGTATAGTATATGTGATATATGTCCAGTTGGTGTAAATATGTGTAAATGTTCTTGTATTTTTTTGTAAATATTGTTCTGCAAATGGTTATGAAGTGTTCTTCTTGCCCATGAAATTGATACATTTCAATTAAAAATATATGAATAAAAGGGTTAAATAATATTACCCATACAAACAAACTGACCCGGCCTTTTGTTTGTTAGTCTCATGAGCTTTTAGCGAGACGAAATAAGTGGGAGGGCTAGCAAATTGTCTTTTTGTACTGCTATATTGGGTCCAGCTGCCCCCCGTCCAAGGACCAAACTCCATTCTCTTATCAGCGGTTAGAGGCGGCAGACCCGGAAGCTGAGATCGGTCCTGGACCAGGGTTCAATTCCCCGCCTCGGCGGGTCTTGGGCTAAAAATTCCACGGACTCGATAATTCTCGCTCCGGTGCCTTCTCGACTCACGGGTTCACACTCTGCGACTCTGGGCAATAGCTTGCTTAAACTCCACTACGGCCCCTCGCGGCGGGATGCCTGACTTTCACCTTGTGGATACCCGCTGGGGCTATCACACAGGGGAATATCAGGACGGGTTTCCTAAGCAAGCGCCGGGACACCCACTGCGGGTAGCTGTGCGCTATATAAGCTCAACTACATTTACATCATCCTCTTGGTACTTAATGAGCAGTTCTGAAGGACTTGTAGCTGTTCTAAACCTATCATTCACATCAGAATCTTCCTCACTGTCTTCTGAGTCCAGTAATTTGTCAGGAACCTGTAGAGGTACCTTATGTGGAGAAAGACGCAATGGAGATAAGGGTTCTAGAACAGCACCACGTCTTTGTAGCAAAGAAGGCTTCGTCGTAGACGGTGTAGAAGTTAAAGCCGTAGATGGTGACCAAACTTGTATTTCTGTACATGTTGACAATTTTAGCGTCGACGGAAGAGTCGTCGACGGGCCCGTCGACGAAGGAATAAGTCCTGAAGATGATAACACCGGCAGAGGCGTGGTCGTCGTTAAAGTTGCCTGCGACGAGGAGGACTTTGACGACGATTTGGCCGTCGACTATGTAGTTCTCGTCGACGAGCTCGTCGACGATGAAGCCGTCGTTGACGAGATCTTCTTGATCATAGACGGTGCGCCGACGATAGGAGTAGATGTAGTTTCTTTCGTCGACGATATTGGTTTCACTGGGACGTAGACCAGCGTCGACGGGGATGGCGCCGACGACATGTTCATTTCAGGTTTAGGTGATGAAAAAGTTCCCGTCGATGTGGAAGTTGCATCGACGGAGATTTTCGTCGACGAAGGGGTCGTCGACGGGGTCTTCTTCTGAGGAAGAATCTTCTCTTGCACCTCCTGGCGAAGTGTGGCTCAATGGTTAGAAGAGGCAGACCATGAAGCAGAGGTCAGACCGGGACCAGGGTTCAATTCCCGACGCGGCAGGGTCTTGAGCCCAAAAAATGTCCACAGACTCGATAATTCTCGCTTCGGTGCCTGCTCGAATCACAGGTTCACACTCTGCAACTCCGGGCAATAGCTTGCTTAATCTCCACTATGGCTCCCTGCGGCAGGATGCCTGGCTTTCACCTTGGGGGTGCCCAGTACAGGTTATCTCACTGGGAAAAACCAGGACGGGTTCCCAAAGCAAGCGCTTAGAGACCGTTGGTGATAATGCGCTATATAAATATAAATTACATTAACATTTACATTACATTACATTTCTCAGAAGTTGGTTTAGGAGGCAAAATCTTGACCGATCTTCTCGGGGGCGTGGAAGGCAAAGGTTTGCTCTTGACAGGAGGAGTAACCTTAGAAGTGGAAGGCCACTCTGACACCTTAGAAGGTTTCTGTTTCTTCACAACCTTGGCCCCAGGAGAAGATAAAACCTCCTCAGCAGCTCTCTTCCTAGAGGCCACAGATGACCCGGAGGCAATACTTCCTACCTCAGAAACTGGATTGTCTTGGTCCTTAAGCTTCTGTAGCCACAGAAGTAAGCGGCCCTCTCTGTCCCGGAGGGTCTTTTGAGGGAAGGTCCTGCACATCTTGCAGGCCTTCACTTGATGATCCGGATACAGGCAGTAGATGCATTTCTTGATAGTCATGCATGTGGAACTTTTTTCTTGGTAACCTGGGCTTCTTTACTTCCTGGTTTCTTGTTACCCAGGTTTTTTGTTCTTATAGGCATATTTATTGCTTTTTTATATACCGTGGGACTCCCACTCCGACGACGGGGAATGATTCAGGCATGTGAATCTATGAAAGACACCCCAATACTGGAGAAAAGGGCTTTCCCATAATCCAGTTTAGAAACGGCTAATGCTGTGACCACTGGTTTTTGGATGTCTGAGGGAATAAAAGGGCAGATCTTCCTTATTATTTTCAGAATAAAAAATACTGAGGCCACAACAGCTTCGACAACCAACCCGGAGACCAACCCACCGAACCATATACTGAACACTCTCACCCCTTGAACACCCTTAACGACTGGAACCCAATCTCCACTGAGGACACCATCCGCCTGATGAACTCCATCCACTCAGGTTCCCCCACAGACCCATGTCCTCACCACATCTTCAACAAAGCAGACTCCGTCATAGCACCGCACCTCCGAGATGTCATCAACTGCTCCTTCAACTCCGCCACCTTCCCGGAAAGCTGGAAACACGCTGAACTCACCGCCCTTCTGAAAAAACCCACAGCGGACCCCACCGAACTCAAAAATTACCGCCCCATCTCGCTCCTTCCATTCCCGGCCAAAGTAATCGAGAAAGCTGTCAACAACCAACTCGCCGCTTTCCTCGAAGCCAACAAATCCCTCGACTCCTCACAATCTGGCTTCCGAGCAAAACACAGCACTGAGACCGCCCTCATCGCAGCAACAGACGACATTCGAACTTTACTGGACAATGGAGACACAGTCGCCCTCATCCTCCTCGACCTCTCTGCAGCCTTCGACACAGTCTGCCACAGCACCCTTTTACAACGCCTCAGCAACATCGGAATACAAGGAAAAGCACTGGAATGGATCACCTCGTTCCTCTCCGGAAGAACCCAGAAAGTCCGCCTCCCACCATTCAAGTCAGAGGCCACTGAAGTCATCTGCGGCGTACCACAAGGATCCTCACCCAGCCCCACCCTTTTCAACGTATACATGAGCCCCCTCGCGGCCATCGCCCGCCAACACAACCTCAACATCATCTCTTACGCGGATGACACTCAACTGATCCTTTCTCTCACCAATGACCCCAGCACCGCCAAAACTAACCTACACGAAGGAATGAAAGAAGTTGCCGAATGGATGAAACACAGCCGTCTGAAACTGAACTCAGATAAAACAGAAGTCCTCATCTTAGGTACATCCCACTCTGCATGGGACGACTCTTGGTGGCCGGAAGCCCTTGGAAAAGCACCCATCCCGACAGACCATGCACGGAACCTAGGCGTTATCCTGGACTCCTCACTCTCAATGAACAGATAAGTCAGCGCCGTATCCTCATCCTGCTTCAACATTCTCCGCATGCTCAAAAAAACATTTCGCTGGATCCCCACCGAAACCAGAAAAACAGTCACCCATGCTCTGGTCACGAGCCGACTGGACTACGGAAACACCCTCTACGCAGGTACTACCGCTAAACTCCAGAAGAAACTCCAACGAATCCAAAACGCCTCAGCCAGGATCATATTAGACATCCCGCGCAACGAACACATCTCTGGCCACCTGAAAGACCTCCACTGGCTACCCGTCAATAAGAGGATCACTTTCCGACTGCTAACCCACGCACACAAATCACTCTACGACATCGGACCAGAATGCCTCAACTCACGACTGTCCTTCTACACCCCCTCCCGCCAACTACGCTCTTCCAGCCAAGCCCTCGCCACTGTACCTCGCATCAACAAGACCACCATGGGAGGCAGATCCTTCTCATACCTGGCTGCTAAAACATGGAACTCACTCCCCACTTACCTTCGCCTTACCCAAAACCACCTAGCATTCAGAAAGCAACTTAAAACGTGGATATTTGACAAGTAATCCTCCTCCCCTCCTTAAGCGCCTTGAGACCCTCTGGGTATGTAGTGCGCTATATAAATTCTTTGACTTGACTTGACTTGACCTTCTTCATGGGGACAGGCAGAGTACCTAAAACTTTGGGCAACCTGTTTTGGGAACAGAAGGTATTGTTGCCCAGGAGGAGGACCTCGGTCTTCCCGCAATTAAGTCTGAGTAGATGGCAGTCATCAATTTATTGATCTGGGCCATACAAGTGCTGAACTGCTCTGCCGTTTCCACTGAGTTACTTGAAATCGAGACCACCAGCTCGGTTTCATCTGCATATGACATCACAGAAAAACCGAACTGATTAATCAGTTCTACTAGTAGGGTCACGTAAAGATTAAATAGGGTAGGGCTCAAAGACAAGCCCTGCGGTACTCCGCGTGGTAGTCTGAAGATGTCAAGTCAAGTCATAAAATTTGTATAGCGCACTACATACCCAGAGGGTTTCAAGGCGCTTAGGAAGGGGAGGAGGATTATTTGTCAAATATCCACGTTTTAAGCTGCTTTCTGAACGCTAGGTGGTTCTGGGTGAGGCGAAGGTAAGCGGGGAGTGAGTTCCATGTTTTAGCAGCCAGGTATGAAAAGGATCTGCCTCCCATGGTGGTCTTGTTGATGCGAGGTACAGTGGCGAGGGCTTGGCTGGAAGAACGTAGTTGGCGGGAGGGGGTGTAGAAGGACAGTCGAGAGTTGAGGCAATCTGGTCCGATGTCGTAGAGTGATTTGTGTGCGTGGGTAAGCAGTCGGAAAGTGATTCTCTTATTGACGGGTAGCCAGTGGAGGTCTTTAAGGTGACCAGAGATGTGTTCGTTGCGTGGGATGTCTAATATGAGCCTGGCTGAGGCATTTTGGATTCGTTGGAGTTTCTTCTGGAGTTTAGCGGTGGTACCTGCGTAGAGGGTGTTTCCGTAGTCCAGTCGGCTCGTGACCAGAGCGTGGGTGACTGTTTTCCTTGTTTCGGAGGGGATCCAGCGAAATGTTTTTCTGAGCATGCGAAGAATGTTGAAGCAGGAAGAGGATACGGCGCTGACTTGTCTGTTCATTGAGAGTGAAGAATCCAGGATGACTCCAAGGTTCCGTGCGTGGTCTGTCGGGATGGGTGCTTTACCGAGGGCTTCCGGCCACCAGGAGTCGTCCCAAGCGGAGGGGGATGTACCTAAGATGAGGACTTCTGTTTTGTCTGAGTTCAGTTTCAGGCGGCTTTGTTTCATCCATTCGGCAACTTCTTTCATTCCTTCGTGTAGGTTAGTTTTGGCGGTGCTGGGGTCATTGGTGAGGGAAAGGATCAGTTGAGTGTCGTCCGCGTAAGAGATGATGTTGAGGTTGTGTTGGCGTGCGATGGCCGCGAGGGGGCTCATGTATACGTTGAAGAGGGTGGGACTGAGTGAGGATCCTTGAGGTACGCCGCAGATGACTTCAGAGGCCTCGGACTTGAATGGAGGAAGGCGGACTCTCTGGGTTCTTCCGGTGAGGAACGAGGTGATCCATTCAAGTGCTTTTCCTTGAATTCCGATGTTATTGAGGCGTTGTAGAAGGGTGCTGTGGCAGACTGTATCGAATGCTGCAGAGAGGTCGAGGAGGATGAGGGCGACTGTGTCTCCATTGTCCAGTAGAGTTCGAATGTCGTCTGTTGCTGCGATGAGGGCGGTCTCAGTGCTGTGTTTTGCTCGGAAGCCAGATTGTGAGGGGTCGAGGGATTTGTTGGCTTCGAGGAAGGCGGCGAGCTGGTTGTTGACGGCTTTCTCGATGACTTTGGCCGGGAATGGAAGGAGCGAGATGGGGCAGTAATTTTTGAGTTCGGTGGGGTCCGCTGTTGGTTTTTTCAGAAGGGCGGTGAGTTCAGCGTGTTTCCAGTCTTCTGGGAAGGTAGCGGAGTTGAAGGAGAAGTTGATGACGTCTCGGAGGTGCGGTGCTATGACGGAGTCTGCTTTGTTGAAGATGTGGTGAGGGCATGGGTCTGTGGGGGATCCTGAGTGGATGGAATTCATCAGGCGGATGGTGTCCTCAGTGGAGATTGGGTTCCAGGCGTTAAGGGTGTTCACAGGGGGAAGATGGTCAGCAGATGGTAGGGTGGGTTGGTTTCCGGGTTGGTTGTCAAAGCTGTTGTGGATGTCTGCAATCTTGTTGTGGAAAAAAGAGGCTAGGGAGTCGCAGAGGGTTTGAGAGGGGGTGATGTCGTTGGAGTTGGCCGAGGGATTGGAAAATTCCTTGACGATGTTGAAAAGTTCCTTGCTGTTGTGGGCGTTGTTGTCAAGTCGATCCTTGAATGCTGTTTTCTTGGCTTTTCGGATCAGTTGGTGGTGAGTGCGGGTGGCGCTTTTGAAGGCGTCCTTGGTGCTGGTGGTTGGGTCTTTTTTCCAGGCCTTTTCAAGGGAGCGGCAGATTTTCTTGGATTTCTTGAGATCATCGTTGAACCATGAGGCTTTCTTGCTGCCAGGTTTGCTTTGACGTTTTTTCAGTGGAGCTAAGGTGTCGGCGGTGTTGGATAACCATAGGGTGAGGTTGGCGGCGGCTTCGTTGGCGTTAGAAGGGAGGGCTGGGGAGTTTCGAAGGAGCGATGCGGAGATTTGGTCCGTGGTGATTTTGTTCCAGTTTCTTTGCAGGGTAGGTTGGGAGTGGTTGATGGGTTTCGGCTTGTTGTAGGTGAAGTGAACGCAGCTGTGGTCGGTCCATAGGAGATCCGTAGTGTGGCTGAAGGAGACATGATTGCTGGATGTGAAGATGGGGTCGAGTGTGTGACCTGCGATGTGGGTGGGGGAGGTGACTAGTTGTTTAAGTCCGAGGTTGGCGAGGTTGTCCACGAGGGTGGCGGTGTTGTGGTCGTTTATCTTTTCAAGGTGAAAGTTGAGGTCTCCCAGAAGAATATAGTCTTTGGAGGGGAGCGCGTGTGGAGAGATGAAGTCCGTGATGTCTTCACTGAATTTAGCGCGGGGTCTTGGTGGTCTGTAGAGGAGAGTGCCTCTGAGTGTTGTTTTGGGGTCGATGTGGATCTGGAAGTGAAGGTGTTCGGAGTTGGCGAGGTTGGCGTCAGAGCTGGTTGAGATGCGGATAGATTTCTTATGGACGATAGCGATTCCACCTCCTGTGTGGCTGGTCCGGTCTTTGCGAGTGATCTTATAGTCTTCAGGGATGGCAATGGTGATGTCTGGTGCGGAGGAAGCATTCATCCATGTTTCCGTAAGGAAGGCGACGTCTGGAGAGAAGGTGTCTAGTAGGTTCCATAGGTCAATGGCGTGCCTGTGCACCGATCGGGTGTTGAGAAGGATGCATTGTAGGTGGTTGGGGTCGGGATTCTGTGGTGTGGTCGAAGCGGAGATGTTGTCGGTGCCGCTGAATTTGCAGGAGTAGCAGGAGAAAGGTCCATGGGTGTGTCCAGGAGCGGCTTGGACGCAGGTGGGGGCGCGACCGGGGTTAAGGGCTAGGAGGGTGGCGGCATCGTAGGTAATGCGGGGGGGATGGGCGGCGAGAGGGGCAGGGGGTCTGGCGCTGGGCGCGGTCCAGGCGCGGACGGGCGTAGACGGGCTTACCTTTGGCGCACCTTCGGCGCGGATTGGGCGCGGTCGCTGCGCGTGGACGCTGCGCGCGGGGAATCCTGTCATATATGGATAGTGGAGAGGGAGGGGCGAGGGCGTCTCAGCTGGGAGGCGGGTCGGGCACACGAGGAGGACAACAAATAAACAAAATGGAGGCGGGGGGAGGAGCAGAGCGTAGCGCTATTGGCAGGCGCGCAGACAGAGTAAATACACAGCCAAAAATCAATATCTATAGCGCTGATAATGCAAAGCGCTAGCACACAGCAGGCGAGGACAATTAATGACAGAGATCCTTCAGCAGAGCGGCGCTACGATGCCCAGCCAAAATCAATACTAGCACACAGCCAAAATCAATATCTATAGCGCTAATAAGGCAAAGCGCTAGCACACAGCAGGCAAAGACAATTTCAGTTATGGCAGAGATCCTTCAGCAAAGCGGCGCTACGATACCAGGTTGCAGCCAGGAGCACAGGGAGCGACCACTCTGTCCGTGAGGAGGAGTGAGTCACAGCGTTTACAGCCGAGCAGCGCTGTATTAAGGTTAGTGGGAGGGCGTCTCAGCTGGGAGGCGGGTCGGGCACACGAGGAGGACAACAAATAAACAAAATGGAGGCGGGGGGAGGAGCAGAGCGTAGCGCTATTGGCAGGCGCGCAGACAGAGTAAATACACAGCCAAAAATCAATATCTATAGCGCTGATAATGCAAAGCGCTAGCACACAGCAGGCGAGGACAATTAATGACAGAGATCCTCCGCGTTATCCTAATCACGTGACCGCATTCTAGGCGCTCCCAATGACGAAATATACCCGACTACAGAGTGGTGTCAATACCTCCTTTAACGCCATTGGTTATTGGTTGCGAGGACACCGACCATGTGATCAGTTACATGGCGCAAAAACAGCGTATATAGGAAACAGGAAGAACAACAACATGTTAGGCTCCCCGAGTAGCGCGAGTACGAAAACGTTTGGAAGACTTTTGACCTGATGAAAGAGGAACTGAAGTAAGTACAGCGTAGCTAGCAACTTATGACACGCGATAGCACCTTAAAAGATAAGCGAGCACTAGATAGTGTTTCTGACGAGGATGCTCTTTCGTCTATTTTCAGAGCATTTAAATTAATGTTTCCCTGGGACTGAACTTTGAAAGGCGCAGTGCTGCCTCAGGTCGCGCTTACGTTCCGCCGTCAGAAGACGCTTTGCGGGAGGGATGTATAACACCTAAAAACAAGGTCAGTTCTGAAATTCCGACATACCCAATTATAATCCTAAAATCTGTGCAATGCAAAACGGTACCAAGATTGGGTCTATGTGTTTTGTCTTAAAACCTCTGCAGATACACAACGGTTTCGAAAATAATAACACAACGGTTACTTGCATTTATAACTACTGAGAGAGTTACTTCATGCTCCAAGTTTCAGGCATTTTGGAAACAAGGTCAGTAACATAGAAGCAACACCAGTTAATAACCAAAACATTTCCCTTCTATACTAAGCATCAGATAGTCAGGGTTTGTTTTCTGTTCACTTTTGGGTTTCTGCAGTTAAACATCGGATTTATTAACAACAACCCTTTGCACCAACAACCAGCTGAAAAAGATAATATCTGAAAAAATAGGTAAGCAATTGGCGTACAACTACTTGATAAACTCCTCTTTTATAATATAACATCTCAGAAAAGTGACAGATTCTATTCCCAATCTCATACAGGAAGTAATACAATAATAAGCCCTGAAGTCAATGCTTGAAGCTTGATAGGAATCCTTTTCCCAGAATTGAAGGTACATTAACCGCTAAACTTATGTCTGCTTTTTGATCTCAGTGACAATACTCTCAATCTGTCATGTTGATAAAATTATTGGCTTGTGAGAAAATCTTAGAATAGATAAACATGCAGTCAAACATAGAATTGTACTTATCTATTTATGTCACCTTATGTCTTAAGTGATAATATCTTCTACCTGTCATTTAGCATAAATTGTGGATATATAAGATAACTCTCATTCAATAAGTCTTCCCTATGAACAGTACTCAAATTTTCATGAAATTTTAAACACGTTCATTGTTACAGAACTCTATGTTAACTCACAGGGTTAGAGTTTTGTGTCTATTATGAGAGTTGCAGGGATGTAAGCTCGCTGCTCAGTTCAGGTTCAACCGCAAGAGAGTCATAGTAACTAAAGAACAATACATGTAAATGAATAGTGTCTTCTTGGTTATACATAGGGCAACGTAATTGATGAAAAAAAGGATTATGAAGAACAAATGAAACAAATGTATGTCATTTATCGTTACAGATACCCAACCATGCAGGGGCCATAAAAATATTATTTGTGTATGAGTATTCTGCAAGACAGGTCCTGAGGAAGGCGGTTCTACACTGCCGAAACGCGTCGACCTTGCGTACTAATTTGCATTTCCATCTGCGATCCCTCAGACGCAGAATCAAGAATGAATGTAGTATGCATGATAAGAAAGGGGTGTATGTACTTGTGAGAATGTTGATTGTTTTGTATATTGTTTTCCCTGCATGAAATAGTTTTTTACTGATGGTATTATAATATGATGTGTTTTATACTATGTTTTTTTTTTGAAAAAATATATTAACTGATGTGATAAATTGATAAATGAAAAAAACTTTTGTACTAAGAAATACAACTAATGGAAAAAAATAATAAAAATTATAAAGCTCCAAAAAAACTTCTCTTGATGTTTGCCCTCATGTATTAAAATATAAAAACTAAAGTGTTGGATATGTACCGTTAAAGTTATAGAGGTCAAGGGGGAATATATTTTTTGATAGTGCTTTGCTTTTCCTCTCTTTCCCCGACCATTGCAGTAATAATAGAGGGGGTCCCATTCTCATGCTAATACAATTAATGACAGAGATCCTTCAGCAGAGCGGCGCTACGATGCCCAGCCAAAATCAATACTAGCACACAGCCAAAATCAATATCTATAGCGCTAATAAGGCAAAGCGCTAGCACACAGCAGGCAAAGACAATTTCAAGGCAGCCCTCCATCCTTTGTCCATTATCATTCTCAGTACTTCTGGGGCTGCCACTAAGGCAGTCTCTGTGCTGTGAGCAGCTTAGAAACCGTACTGAGTGGGATCTAAGAGGTTGTTATTGTTTATGACAGAGGTTACTTCTAATTAAAGAGCGCTTTCTAGTACCTTAGAGGTAGTACATTAGAGGAAAACGGCAGTCTGGAAATGGGTCTATAGCTACACGGTTCTACAGGGTTAAGATTGGACTTTTTAGTTAAAGGAAAGATGGATTTTTTTTCCAATCACCGGGTAAAGACCAGTGGTAATGATTCTATTAAGAATGTTCATGAGTTGACTGCTTATCGTTTCTGCCGCTAAATGAAATATCTGAGGGGGACAGGGGTCAGTAGGTGACTCATACTTAGTTTTATCAGCGTTAAGACTTGAACGAATCCAAAAAGGAGAAGGATTCCAATATTGTTGAAATCCCTGAGGTAGCGTTATTTGTGTCCAGAGATCTGTCGTGATTCCTGTTTAATGCAAAGGTGTTAAAGATGTCTGCAACATTACCCTGAACATTTTTTGCCAGTGAGTTGCAAAACTCCTGACTACCATGCTGATCTTTATGGTCGGGTAATTTATCTAGGAGAAGTGTGGCTCACTGGTTAGAGCAGGCAGACCCTGAAGCAGAGGTCAGACCCGGGACCAGGGTTCAATTCCCGACGCGGCAGGGTCTTGAGCTCAAATGTCCATGGACTTGATAATTCTATGGCAGGACCGGAGGCTCAGATTATGCTTTTCTTTCTTCGCATTTATTATCAATTGAAAAACACAGCAGCCTTAGAAAAGCTCATAATGCAGAAAAATGCTTAAATAACAATAATAAAGCATTTTAGTCGCATAACTCGAGAAAAACAATGTCTCTGGAACTACAACTCCCATCATGACAACACACAGACTGAACGGAGTCCATCCTCTATGTCTACAGTCCACAGATAGGCAGTCCCTTCTCCATGTTCCTCCTCTTTCTTCGCTGCTTCCGCAGCCAGTTAAGTGTGTTTTCTCCTCTCTCAGATTCATGCTGTGAGGGGATTTGTTTCTGACGTATTTAAATGTATTGTATGTATTTCCTTGGGGCAATGGGTCTCTGACGTGTTTCTTTTCAGATTCCCATTCGGGTCGCGGAAGCGCCGTCTCGCTTCCTTCGCGACTGTTCCCGGTATTTGTTTGCGGTGCACTGTCATCCGCTAGAGGGCGCGGCCGCGTCTCGTTGGTCTCCGGCGCGCGTTTCTCCTCACAGAGGAGCCGCGCTGAGGAGACCAACCGCCGCGGAGCCGAGCCCTCAAGTCTGCCTCACCGAACGCCCGTTTCTCGGGTCTGTACACTTTGGCCCCATATCTGAACGCCCCGGTGGGGGTCTGTATTGCGGTGTCCTACCGCGTTAATGCCGTTTTGGCCAATCTGCACTCGTGTAGGGAATTGGTGTGGCAGCGCGCTGTGAGGCAGCTGACCTGGTCCCCCTGGGGTGGGTCTGCGCGCTGAGGGAGTGAGTGCACCCAGGATTTTGCCAGTCCCTGGCATCCAAGACTGTTGCAGTCCTCTGGTCTGCCCTAATCTTTGTGACACCCAAACTGTGGGTAGTGTGTGAACCCCTTTGCGCTAGCTTTGGGCGACATGGAGGACGAGTATTATGGTGATTCTCCATCCTATCTGCAGGATGAGGAGTTCTATCAAGCAGTAGACAGCTCCATATACCGCTGCGTACAAGAGGTAGTAACCCCTATGGAAGAGCGTCTCTCTGCGCGCATAGTGGAGGAATGCGCCAAGCTAGCTCAGGCGCAGTCAGGGATCCCTTATGCCCTCCCAGGCCCATCAGGTGAGGGCCCCCCTGCTGCTAAGAAACCCTGCAAAGGAGGGTTGTCGGAGGGTGCTCAGGGGGTGGACAAGGGTGCCTTCGAGCGTCTACGTGACGCTTTTTTGGCTAAGGCGACTGAGTCCCCACCTGACCAGCCTGCGGCCCCCGCCTCGGTGGTGGCTACTGGAACTGCCCCTTCATCTCCAGGGGATTCCCCGGATTCGGATGGGGACGAGGAATCGGTGCGTTCCTGGCGACCTTCGAGCTCGACCACTGAGTTACCGCGGGACAGCTCAGGTATGCTGGACCCGGATGAGATCATGCATCCGCGGTCCGCGGCCTGGGCCCCGGGTGACAAAGTGGCAAAGTTCGTGGCTAGTCGGCTGCGTAAGCCTCTGGAGCAGGAGGCCAGGGGATGCCTCCGTGGAGAGTGCCCTAGACCCACCTTGGAGGGGAAAGTTGCCATGACACCAGATTTAGATGCCAAGATGGCGACATTTCTTGCAAAATTTATGAGGGACCCGCGTAAGGGCATTGACCGATCCTGGCGGTCGTGTCAAGACAAGATGCTCGACGCAGTGGGGCCCATTACTAAGATCCTGGACATGGCGGAGGAGGCTAAGGTTACTGGATCCGCCATTGACCCCGATGTCTTGTCAAATTGGGCGCAGAGGGTGATTGTTTTCTTAGGCAATGCCAATTGCGCCCTTTCCACTGAACGGCGGAGGTCTTTCCTAATTAAGCTAGACCCTAAGTTGGGAGACTTAGCCTCTTCAGAGGCAGGAGCAGTTGCCCAAGGCGGTCTCTTCGGAGAACCGTTCATTAAGGAGTTAGGGAAGTTCGTGTCTACTTTCACATCCCTGGATAGGGCTCAGACCAGTATCAAACGCGTGTTCCAACAGCGTTTCTCCCAAGGGGCCGGTCGCGGTAGGGGCCGCGCGACCGGCCGGTAACAGAGGGCAAGGCTCCGGGCGAGGGCAGTACAACACCTCGGCCAACTTCAACTCCTTCTAACCTACAAGAGGGCAGCGTTTCGGAGGTCGGGGCTTCAGGAAGAACTCCAACGCTTCCAGCACACACGGTGAGTGTTATCCCCGCAGAACAGGTTCAGATTGGCGGCCGACTAGCGGCCTTTCTGAGGGAGTGGGTAGATCTTACAGCGGATGCTTGGGTGCTGCAAACTATCCGCGGTTTTCATATCGAATTCTACGATCAGCCTGTCCAGGTGTGCGCCCCGCGCCCTATAACCTTTTCGGTGTCCGATGCCCAGTTGATAGACGAAGAGGTCGCGGAACTTCTCCGCAAAAGGGCCGTTCGCCAATCAACTCGGCATCCGTCGGGCTTCATCAGCAATCTCTTCTTAGTGGACAAACCCGGCGGAGGCCGTCGTCCGGTGATCAACCTCAAAGAATTCAATGGGTGGTTGGTCTACCATCATTTCAAAATGGAAGGAATTCATCTCCTTCGAGATATCCTCCTTCCACAGGACTGGTTGGTACGGTTGGATCTCAAGGATGCTTATCTTGTGGTTCCAATCTATCCTCCTCACCGTCGCTTCCTCCAGTTTCTCTGGCGGGAACAGGTGTTCGAATTCACGGCCCTTCCGTTCGGTCTATCCTCGGCTCCGTGGTGTTTCACCAAAGTGTTACATCCGGTTGTGGAATTCTTGCGAGCGCAGGGGATTCGCCTGATCGTCTATCTGGACGACATTTTGCTTATGGCGCAATGCCCACACAGTTTGCTTTCTCACCTAGGCCGGACGATCGACCTCCTTCAGGAGCTCGGTTTTGTCATCAATGGAGACAAGTCGATTCTTGTACCCTCTCAGAAAGTGGAATTTTTGGGGTTTGTCATAGACTCCGTCGACGCCTCCTTGAGTCTTCCGTCTCGGAAGTTGTCCAAGATCAAACATGTCTTGCGGCAGACAATTGCAAAATCTCACACGTCGTTACGTCAAGTGGCCAGAGTGGTGGGTCTGCTATCGTCCTCGATTCAGGCCATCTTCCCGGGCCCTCTGCACTACAGGGCTCTCCAACGCCTCAAAGCTTATCATCTACGCAGAGGCGTGTCGTACGACCAAATGGTTCCCCTATCGGAAGAGGTCAAGGAAGAGATGTTGTGGTGGCTTACCCACATGGAGGCCTGGAATGGTCGGGCAATCTTCGGATCTTCCCCGGACCTCGTCATCGAATCCGATGACAGCAGAGTCGGTTGGGGAGCGCGCTGTGGAGATTTTTCAACAGGCGGCACTTGGTCCTTGGAAGAGCAGAAGTTGCACATCAACTGTCTGGAGCTTCTGGCGGGGTCCTTTGCAGTACGCTGCTGGACCAGGGACTCAGTGAAGTCGTGTGTCCTATTGAAAATGGACAACGTATCGGCAGTGCGGTATGTGAACCACCTAGGGGGCGCGAGGTCCCGTGCACTGGCGAATTTGGCAAAACAGTTCTGGGATTACTGTCTAGAACATCATGTGTCGGTGACGGCGGAGTACCTGCCGGGTCAGGCCAACCAGGTTGCAGACTGGCACTCCAGGTACCTCCGGGATTCCAGTCTGTGGAAGTTGAATGTCCAGGTCTTTCACTGGCTCAACGGGTTGTGGGGGCCTTTCTCACTGGACCTGTTTGCGTCCCGCTTGGATCATCAACTTCCGAGGTTCTTCAGTTGGAGACCGGATCCGCTGGCAGAGGCCACGGACGCGTTTCTCCAGGACTGGAGCAAGGAGAAGCCCTTTGCGTTTCCGCCTTTTTCGATGGTGATGCGAACGGCGGTGCAGGTTCGCCGGCAGGAAGTGGAGCTGGTGTTGGTGACGCCGCTCTGGAGGTACCAAGTCTGGTTTCCAGTTCTTCTGGAACTTTCCTGGGATTCTCCAATCCTACTCCCCCGGTTTCCTCACCTGCTCCTCAACCCGGATCGGGATCCGCATCCTCTCATCGTTCAGGGCTCTCTCCGCCTCATGGCATGGAGGCTTTCAGGAGACGTTGGTCGCTCCCGGGCCTTTCGAGATCAGCTGAAGGTCTGTTATCCAAGGCCTGGGCTGTCAGTACGTCGAAGCGCTACAAATCCGCTTGGTCTAAGTGGGTGCGTTGGTGTCTTCGACGGAGTTTGGATCCCATGGTCGCGGGACTCGTACCCGTGTTGAATTATTTGGCGGAATTGGCCGTGGGTGGTTTTGCCTACCGCACAATTAATGCTGTGCGGTCGGCTATTTCTGCGGCACACCACCCAGTTGACGGTGCTCCGATCGGAGTACACCCTTTTGTATGCCGACTTTTACGGGGCGTCCGGTTGGCGTTACCACCAGAGCCCCGGTATTCAGTCCTTTGGGACGTCAATTTGGTTTTGAACCTTTTTCTGTCCTGGCAACCTAACAGGTACCTATCGGTCAAGGAACTCTCTGCGAAACTGGCTATGCTTCTATGCTTGGTGTCCTGCCGGAGGGTGTCGGATGTGCGTGCTCTGGATGTCTCAGCACGCGTGTTTTCACCAGACGGTGTCACCTTCACGATTGGTCGCCGCACAAAGTCGGCTTCTAGAACAATTTCGTATCCGGCTTTCGAAGATGTCCCGAAGCTATGTGTTGTTCAGTGTCTGAAAGCTTATGAAGATATGACTTGGGACATTCGCCCTCCGGGCGAGAGACAATTGTTGATTGCCTTGCGAAAACCACACCATGCGGTCTCTTCCCCCACCATAGCCAGGTGGGTGCGTTGGGTCATGCAAGAGGCAGGTATTGATACCAAACGTTTCAGAGCTCACTCTGCCAGAGGGGCCATGGCCTCTAAGGCTTTCTCTGCGGGAGCTCGTTTGGAGGATTTGATGCGGGCCGCGGACTGGTCCTCCGATTCCACCTTTAAGAGGTTTTACTTTAAGCCGGTGGTGGATATTGCAAGTTTGGTGGTAAGTAAGCTTTGAACTAGCATAATCTGAGCCTCCGGTCCTGCCATAGAATCGAAATTTGCCTAGCATTTGTAACGGTAAGTTTCAATTCTATTAAGGACACGGAGGCGAGGATTATCCCACCCAGTATATCGTCAATCGACACCCCCCCGTATGGCAGTAAGTAACCAGGTTTTGAAAGTTTTTCCTCATGGTTGAATGTGAGCCTTGAATAGTTACTTGATTGTAAACTCCTGAATTTTCCGTTACGACGCTGACACAGTTCTATTTCTTCTGTTAGGAAATGATGGTTCCAAGCCAGACCAATGAACTGATGGCGTAATTTGCGCGAAGAAAGAGGAGGAACATGGAGAAGGGACTGCCTATCTGTGGACTGTAGACATAGAGGATGGACTCCGTTCAGTCTGTGTGTTGTCATGATGGGAGTTGTAGTTCCAGAGACATTGTTTTTCTCGAGTTATGCGACCAAAATGCTTTATTATTGTTATTTAAGCATTTTTCTGCATTATGAGCTTTTCTAAGGCTGCTGTGTTTTTCAATTGATAATAAATGCGAAGAAAGAAAAGCATAATCCTCGCCTCCGTGTCCTTAATAGAATTGAAACTTACCGTTACAAATGCTAGGCAAATTTCGATTCTCGCTTTGGTGCCTGACCTAATCATGGGTTCACACTCTGCAACTCTGGGCATTAGGCTTGCTTAATCTCCACAACGGCCCCCCTGCGGCGGGATGCCTGGCTGTCACCTTGGGGATGCCCTGTAGGGGCTATCTCACAGGGAAAAGCCAGGACGGGTTCCCAAGGCAAGCGCGGAGATACCCCTTCGGGGGTCGATTCAGGCGCTATATAAGAAACATCATAATAATAATAATAATCTAGACTTTTGACTGTGAGAAATAGTTCTGTGCATGAATTTTTTGACTGGAAAATTTTTGATGAGAAGTATTTGCTTTTTTCTTCTATGATTATTTTTTTATAGTTGCCTATAGATTTGGCGCATTCATTTTTGGCTAAAGGATCATACATTAACCTCCATTCTCATTTCTTCTTACGCAAAGCTGTTTTTGTACTTTCATTTTTTCAGTGTGCCAAGGTTCTAAGGGGGCTTTCCACCACCTGGAGTATCGATTTTAGCAGGCTAATGGTTCCACAGCAGCGCTAATCCATGAGGAGTAATTGTGCATTGCTTGATTGATCTCTGGGTTGATGTGCTTCATTGTGTTAGAAAGGAATACTTGGAGGTCACAGGGATCTATTTTACAACAATCCCGACTAGCTGTAGCTCAGGTCTGTTTCATAAGTGTAGGATAGTAACCAAAAATATTACTGCTCTGTGACCTGAACATAATACTGGTAACGTTAAGACTTCTAATACAGGATTGTTTGTAAAAATACCCTTTGCTCCGACTCAAAGTCAGCCATAATGTCAATTAAGGAGGCCATATCACCATCATCTGCTAGCTCAAGATGGAAGTTAGAATCTCCTTAAATGGTATAGTCAGCAGATTCTCTGCTGGCTTCTATAGAAGGGCTTATAGTGTCTACAAATTAAACTCTTGGCTCCGGAGCACGATAAATTAACCGGCCTTTGAAAGTGTAACATTTGTTACGATCAATTTGAAATATGAGACTTTCTGAATCTCCGATTTCATCAACCTATTGTAGATAATTGGTACTCCTCTCCTTTTTTCCCTATCCTGTCTACCATATGAATACAGTAGCCAATAGGTAGCGTTTGTACCAGCTCTGGTTTCAACATTATATCTGCTCAAGTAATGAAGATTATATCCAAGATATCATGTGCCTCAGCGAACTCTGCCAACTTGAGATTATGATTTAGTAGTGAGCATGTGTTTATCAATGCGCATTTAAAAGAAAGAGGGGTTGGTTTTAGGGGCAATAATTGGAAGCAATGTAGTGACGTTAGCAATAGGAGAGATCACAGACATCACAAAGTGCTGGGCCACACAGTGGGTCAAAGATACTACAATGATTGTTCCTACCTGTGGGGTTACAGGTCATGAGTTCTTCTCATGAGTAGATCAAATTAGGCCTAGAGCCTGGTGAAAAACAAGCAGGGTCCCTGGCGCAGTGCGCTGTCTGGGCACAGACGGGCCTGCCTTAGACGCGCCAGCTGTATGGACATGCTATCATCTGGTTTAAATGGCCCGCTGTCTACGGAGGCGTGGTCCCAGGGGGCGTTGCTATGCTCCCGTGAGAGAGCGAGATCATAAAAACAGGAGGACAAACAGAATTTCAGAACTAGGGTCCAGCAACTCCATGAGCCGGTAGCATGCTCCCCAGCTATAGAAGCTGGAGCTGGTAAGGAAACCGGTCACCAGAAGACACCCCTGCACACGACGCATCAAGAGTTGGGTGGCCCAACCGACGGTGTCCAGGCATCTCCCAAGATCACAAATTACCTCTCCAGCCGTTGGTCACCTTCAGGAAGTCTCCCTGCCTAGACTGCAGCAACTTCTTTGAACAGAAGTTCTCCATTGTGTCTTTTTGGCACCCTGCACCTGGCTGCCCAAGTGCTGGTGCAGCTCCTGTGCCGACTGTTGTCCCTTGCAGTGCTGACCTTGATGCCAGGCGCTTTGCTCCCACACCTAAGTGGTATGAATGAAATGAAATGAAATTTGATTTGTAGAGCGCATGGCTGCCCGAAAGCGTCCCAGCGCTTGCTTAGGGAACCCGTCCTGGTATTCCCCTGTGAGATAACCCATTACTGGGCATCCCCAAGGTGAAAGCTAGGTATCCCGCTGCGAGGGGCCGTTGTGGAGATTAAGCAAGCTATTGCCCAGAGTTAAAGAGTGGGACTCCATGATTGGAATAGGCACCAAGGCAAGAATTGTCAGGTCCGGGGAAATTTGAGCCCAAGACCCGCCGAGGCAGGGAATTGAACCCTGGTCCGGGCCAGACCTCTGCATCAGGGTCTGCCGCTCCAACCACTTAAGCCACACTTCTCCACTAGTATGCTCGTCAGCAGTCCCTAACCGAGGGCCCACTTAGCCCTATTGGCTATCATTAGGTCCCTACACTCTGCACGCGTCCTCTCCAGTGCCGCTGCTGGTGCAACTCGAGTGCCCATCTAGAACTTAGGAAACCTTGGTCCTAACCCCAAAAACTCCCACTTGTAAGCTGTGTACTTACCTGAGAAACTGTTCACACTTTTTCGCTCTTAGGACACATGTTTAGTGATTTTAGGCCTAAATTGTTCTGTGCTGAACTGATGTTTGTATGGAGAAAATAGAACTAAACTGAAAAGTACCAAAAGTATTACTTACTGTGTATTGTAAGAACCCTAGGTGTGGTATCTAGGCATACCACCCCCAATACTCAAAGTAATCCAAATGTCACTAAAAAGTATTCTCAAAGTAATTACTGAGTAATTCAAACTGCATTTTAAAGTGATACAAAACTGTAACAACTGCAAATCTATCCTCAATTGCATGTTTATGTAAAGGTTTACAATTGAAAGTATATATTACCTACCTGTACTAAGTCCTGCTTGGCTTAGAAATAAAATATAAGTATACCTTTTTTTGTACTTACCCAATTAGTTCTGAATTCGGTCTCTGGGTATGTGCCATCAGTCTTGATTGAGGGAATACAATAAATGCTTAACACACCCGCTGGATTAGCCCAACTGGTCGCCCACACTACCAAAAAGAGAGCTGTTAGTACTTACCAAATTTAGCTTCTGCTATACCTCTGGGGAGTCCCTGGACTCTGTGCACAGTATTCCTTATTTTGGTTTAGTATATACAGAGTAAAATCATGGGATGTCCCACTCTAAGGGACCCAAAGCTATGGGTCTACTGTGTAGATTTTGATAATAAATCTAACATGGAGACACAAATGGTCTTGTCTATGACTACTAAGAGACGGACAAAGGCGAGAGGTAAAAGACTCTAGTCATAGGTCCCACAGGTTACTTAATAGTTATAACACAATTCTAACACAGAGGTAAATTATTGAGGCTGTTCTCTATTGATTTTTGTAGAAAATGTATACAATTTTATTAATATCACATTCAATTTGATTAAAAAAACCTAGATAACCACTCTTATCAATTCAATACACAGTTTATAAAATGCAAAGTATAATACATAAAACAAGAATCAAAAAAATTGTTGCCGCGGCGTTTCGGCTTTTTTTCTTATAAAGCACCTTCTTCAGGACAGATTCTAGGTTAAAAAAACACAGAATTACCAAACACTGATAATCATAGTGTTGAGTTTGTATACAGCTTCTTGTACATTTCTTCATTGCCTATGCAGCTACTAGGTTCCCATCACTTCATACTCTTTTATATCTATACATGATTGAGGTGGTTAGCCTGTGATTTTGACCTTTTTCTTAATAAATATCTGTTGCCTCTCCCTTGATCCTAGACCTTTCAGTCTAAATCTATGTTGCCTGTCCCCTAGCTTATTATAGTCAAAGAGAACCCAAAGTGTCACCTACCTTCAAAATTGGGGGTTAAAAAATTAGTGACCCTGTTTCAGTTCGTTCTGTCAGAGGGTCCCTTCAATCTTGTGAGTCTGTTGACTGTCAGTGCTTCTTGTGGCGATAATAGCAACTGACTAAGAGATAAAACAAAGAAAAAGGGTATAGTGTTTGCCTCACTTGTTTTTGACCTTCCTAATTTCCAAGTGGGGATCTTTGTATTACCTTAAGTGATAGTGACTATGGCGATGCACACTGTCCAAAGGAGCCACCGATATGTATGGAAATACTTCTTAATGGTATTTCAATATAATTCAGCCCTTTCCATTTAGTTGACTATATTATTTTAAAAGCTCATTATTCTTTAAAGGATCGAACATTAGGTCCCTTAAAAACACGCGATAATGCATATTTAATTTTGAGAATTTATGTTTATATGGAGAATTCATATTTATTTTTAGACATTAAATTCTTGCTCCTACTTTTTTAGTGTCTTAATCTCAGTTACTGGAAGGCTCATTTTTGTCTTGTGTTTATCACAATCTTTACATATTTGGCATTCCGGGCGGAAACAAAAGGTTTCAGTCTCCTCTCAGAGTGATTTTGATCAAAGGAGAGGTCTATTTTGAAAGAGTGGGCGGTTTGTTGCCGTCATTAGTCTTAAACTATATGTCTATGCGCTAGTGGAGGGTAATTCTGTTACCTTACCTTGTCGATATAGTCCGGCCTCCATGCTCCTTTATTAGACAGCGTCGCCAGTTACGTCTTCTTCTGATGTAAAAAGAAGAATAACCCTGAGTGCCGACTCTGCAGCTCTTATCCTCGCCACAATCTAATTATAGCTCTATTATTGGTCGATAGGTATCCAATCCGATTTGTGTTACCATAGCTACCTGGAAGCATATCGCTAGGTGGGTAACTATCCGTGTTGGTGTGTTCCCTGCTTTGTGATTGGTCCGTTATAGTATGTTTGCAGCTCTGTGATTGGTATATTGTTGACCAATCTGTGCTGGGTTGTCCTAGCTACCTGGACGCATACTGCTAAGAATTCACGGGATATTTATCGTTCTGTAATAGGTCAGTTATTGCCCAATCAAATCCTTGTTGCGCAGGTCACCTTAAAGTGTACCTTCCTCTGTTTTTAGGTTTCGCCTATTATCATTCGCTTGCGAATGTAATAGGCGAGAATTCAAGTGCTCCATCGACTCGTCAAACCACTGCGGTTTTTTCACAGTGCATGTGAGTCACGTGACCACACAAGCACGCACATCTCCCTAATCCGTCTGCCACACTTCTCCTCCCCTCGCTCGCATTCCCGCCCCCCCACCAGGCTCTCCCGCCCCCATCCGGCTTCCCTCCGCGCATCTCCCTAATCCGCCTGCCACGCGTTTATCTTTAACAATGGCTGAGGCTCCTTTCATTTCTCTGGCTTGGCTTGTTTTTCTTTGGCTTTCATCTCCAAGCACGAGCAAAATGCTTTCACTTACGCGCTTACTGAAGCTTCCCCAGCCGTCCACTGGTGAAACACTCCTCCGGACACAGTGCTTCATCTTTTTTTTTGCTTCCTTTATTTCATCGGTTAGCAATATGTTTTTTTTAATTATTTGTTTAGAATGCAGCGTGTTTTGTGTGCTTTGAGACGCATTTGCTGCTGCCAGTTTAAAGTTTCATTAAAGCTGCTTCCTCCTGGTCGTGTCTTCATTTTGAGATGGCTGGTGTGCGCTCTCTGCGAGATGCCTCCCATTTACTGTGCTTACTAAAGCTTCCCCAGCCATCCACTGGTGAAACACTCCTTTGCCCCCAGCCCGCCGCCTCCCAGCAAAAACACACACAATGCTTTTAGTGCTGTCACTGCTGATTGTTATCCGAGCGGCGCCAGCATGGAGCCGTGTTCTTGTGTCAAATAACATCCCGCTGTGAGAATACCAGGGTGCTCTCGTGTGTGGCGGGGGGCTTCTGGTAGTGCCACTTCTGCAGCCTAAAGTGACCCTCGCTAATTTGAAAGAGGGGGAGGGTATTTCTTCATTACATGGAGGTGGGCCCAGGGGGCACCGCAGTCTGTGAAGGGTTAGCAGAGAGGGGCTGTTTATGTACCACTGAGACATCCTTGGCACACGAATCACAGTAGGGGAGAAATTTTCAAAACTGATAGGGTTTCATTTTTGTACATTTACAGACCTTCGTGCGTACATTGCCCTCGGTAAAGGCATATATGGGAGAGAGGAACATAGCGCTAGGCGGAGGAAGGGAGACAACATGCACTCTTGGAGAGAGCTGAAACAACTGAAACAAGCATTAACAAGCACTGGCGTTGCCAATAGGTTTCGCATTTGGAAAGTTGGAGCTATTGGTTTTGTAAATGGCATTTTATATTTATAGATCGTTATTGGCATTGTCAATAACAATATACAAATATAAAATGTCATTTACAAAACCAATAGCTCCAACTTTCCAAATGCGAAACCTATTGGCAACGCCAGTGCTTGTTATATTAACTTATGAAATCGTGTAAATTAGTCCATTTCAAACGATCTTAGTTGCCTTCATAATTTTACTCTCCCTGCGCTATCTTAAGGTACCTCACGCTGCTGTTATCCGGATCGCAGAATGTCGCGGAGGTTTCGAGAGTTATTGGAAAAAAAAACTTTTGATTTCTTTCTAAATCTACACGATTGGTAGAAGCAGGATTGTCACCTTGTTATGCTTTGCTGCTAGTTTGCCACTAGTATTGCTTGACATATTGTTGGAAATTGTACATCCTCAGTGATAAAAAGGGCATTTGCGCTGTGTGCAGAGGATGATATAATGCAAATAAAGGACACGTTTGAGAAGAACAAATGGATTAATAAAAAAATGCGGACTGCTGCCACTTATTAATAAGACGGCATGTTTCCATAATTCATACGTCATCGGGCAGTTGGAGGATGGGTCTATCCGTTTAAGAATCACCCGCATTTCAATAATATTAGTTCTGTGGATTTATGGATGGCACAGCTTAAATTAGTATTAGTGATCTATTATGGTGTTGTTACCATTGTATATTTAAGTAGTCCCTGGCTTCCACTTCGCTTCATGCAATTTGGGAGAGGTATCGGTTATCGTACAATGTATTGGAAAAACAGCTTATTGCACTATCCGTTCCCAATCCTCTCTACTGTTTAGTCTGACACTATTCAAACGGGACATATAGAATTGTTCCCGTTTCATCCTTTTGGAGTTCACATCACCGCCTCTCGCATTAATTTCTACTATTTCTAGGCCACACCACTTCAGATCGTCTGTACTGTGGCCTACTGCCTTCCAATGTTCAGTCAGGGGTGCACCTTTCTTGTTATTCCTAATTGCCGACCTGTGTTCATTTAGGCGAATCCGGGCCTCTCTAGAGGTCTCCCCCACATAACACAGTTGGCAGGGGCATTGTATAAGGTAAATCATATTTTTTGTTCAGCAATTCATGAAGCTTTTAATTTTCAGAGTGACAGTATTTGTAATATTGTTTCCTTTAATATTATTACCACAGTTAACGCATCCTGTACAGGGAAATATCCCCGTTGGTAGAGGTGCATTGTTGATGCAGGGTTGCGACATCTGTCTGTTTTCTCTATAGGTGTGAACCAGACTGTTGCCAATAGTCTGGTTCCTCCTAAAAGAAAACATTGGTTTAGGTAGTTTCTCATGGTTGTTATTAGTAACAAGGTGCCAATTTCTGTTCACAATGTTTTTATTTTATTGCTCACTTGGTTGTAGTTTGTCACAAAGATTATAGGTTGTAATTCTTTAGAGGATGCTTCCTTTTCACTGAAAAAATTCTCGCGATTGAAGTATTTTGCTCTTTTGTAGGCGTGACGTATCATGCGCCGCGGGTACCCTCTTTCTAAAAATGTTTGTTTTAGGGCCTCGGCATGTCTATCGTAATCAATGATAGTTGTACAGTTTCTTTTCAACCTTAGGAATTGAACAAAAGGGATGTTATACTTTTGGCAAGCCGGATGGTTACTGTTGAAATGCAGCATGGTATTTCTATCGGTGGGTTTGGTGTATAGCTCGACACTTAGTGAACCTTCTGTATGTTTAATTATGGTGTCAAGGAATTCACATTGTTCACAGTCTTTGTGTGAAGTGAATTTGAGATTTTTGTCTCCCAAATTGAGCCATTCTATAAACTCAGTGAGGGTGTCCATGCTGCCTGTCCAAATGAAAAAAATATCATCAATGTATCTAGACCGTTCTGATACATTTTCAAAAAAGGGCGCGGTTGGTTTGAAAATATGTTTATCCTCGAATTGAGAGACATACAGACAGGCCAAGCTTGGAGCACAGGTGGCTCCCATGCTGGTCCCTTTGACCTGTCTGTAGAGGTCTTTTTTGAACAAAAATATATTGTTCTTGAGTACCAAGGTGATACAATCTAAATGTAAATTGATACTTGTATAGCGCACTACTCACCCGCAAAGGTCTCAAGGCGCTTGTACGAATACCGCTGTGGAACCCATCCTGGCTTTTTCTGTGAGGCGTCCACTCCTGGGCACCCCCAAGGTGGAGGCCAGGCATCCTTAGCGTTGTGGGGGCCGTTGTGGAGATTAAGCAAGCTATTGCCCAGAGTTGCAGAGTGGGACGGCATGATTGGAATAGGCACCGAGGCGAGAATTATCAGGTCCGTGGAATTTTGAGCCCAAGACCCGCCGAGGCGGGGAATTGAACCCTGGTCCCGGGCTAGACCTCTGCATCAGGGTCTGCCGCTCTAATCATTGAGCCACACTTCTCCACTCATTGAGCCACACTTCTCCACAATGAATGTTTGTAGGGCTGTCAGGGCTCTACCTTCAATGCTCAGATTACTTATCATAGCAATTGTGCTATCCTGGGGAATATTTGTATAGAGTGCCTCTATGTCTAATGTCACTAGGATTTGTGTATCAGGGTTGAAACTGAGGCATTCTACTTTCTTTATCATAGATGTCCTATCTTTGATATTTGCTTTTTGTTTAATGACTAATGGCTGTAGGAACACGTCTGCATATTTGCTAAGTGGTTCTGTGAGTGAGCCTATACTGGATACTATGGGTCTCATGGGAGGGTTTGACGTGTCTTTATGGATTTTTGGGAGACCGTATAGTGCTAGAATGATAGGATTAGTGTTGGATAAAAAAGCGAACTCCTCTTCACAAATGACATCATCGTCTTTCGCCTGGATTAGTAGTCTAGTGATGCTGTCTTTTAATTCTGTCCATTCTTTTCTATTGGACCCTCTGTAGTGCTCTGGGTTGTGTAAAAGTAGATTCATCCTGTTATTATAGTCTGAGCTTTCCATTATAACTATACTCCCGCCTTTATCTGCCGGTTTTATGGTCAAGTCTTCCCTTTGTTCTAAAGTTTTTAAGGCTATTGACTCTTCTTTGTTGAGATTATAATTGATCCAATTCTTTTGGTTCAGAAGATCGTCAATATTTTTATCGACTATACGTTCGAATGCTTCAATGTCTTTGTGGACCATATTTAGGGCAGGGGTCCAAACTGATTTGGTTTTAGGGCCTGATTTGTTGGGTTTGTGTTGTTTGTCTTTGCCCTCAAAGAAAATATTTAGCCTGATTTTACGGAAAAAACTCTGGAAGTCTCGTTCCAATGAGTATCTATCTATGGGGGAGCATAGGGCATATCCTAATCCCTTTTCTAGCAGAGTTGTCTGTGCTATTGAAAGACCATATTGGGAGAGGTTAATTACAGCTGCCTTATGTGTATTATTTAGTCCCATATCTTCTGGCTTCTAGTCCTCGGACGTTGAAGGAAAAGAGGTTGTAAGTTGTAATGCCCGCTCCCCCTTCCTCTTCCCCTTAGCTGTCCAAGGTTTTGATGGCGCTGCTCCAAAAAAGACAGTCCCTCTCTATTGGGTACATTTGGGGTGTCCCTTTCTGTAGTATTCCTCTTGTTATTTTATAACTCAACCTCGGACTCAGAACTTGTGTAAGATGTATCGAAGAATCTAACTTTCTTTTTAGGGAAATTACTGGTTTGCTGTTGCCCTTGTTTGCGGGGTTGAAACTGTTCTCTTGGCCGCTCATAGAAATCCTTTTGTAAATAAGGATATACAAACTCTGGATTGTAATTTGTGATGTCCTTCCTAAGTCGGTTACTCTTTTTATTGACTAGGTATTCGCTATATCTGTTTGTATTTCCTCGAGTTTGAGTTTGGTTTCATCTAGGGCTGTGCTATCTTGTAGATTAGATTCAAGTTCCTCAATCTCTCTGCGCTCAAACACCAAGAACTCATGTGCCGTCTCTATGATAAGCAGCATCCAGTCTCGGCTGCAACGATTGGCCACTAGAGTCCAGTTTTCTATAAATGTTTTATTGGCAATAAAAATACCCGGTTCGTTAGTCACCTGTAGTCCTTTAGGTATTATGCCATTTTTACAGTATTCCACAAGGAAATCGGCATGAAGTTCTGCTTTTACTGCCTTCTTTTTTAAATTCCAGAGAGTGCGCTATTGCTCCTCATCTGTTTTGTCTAATCTGACTGAAGTGACATTTTTTGTTGACACAAACATTTGGGGCGGGTAATCTCAGGAACCACAGCACCAATCACAACACCCAATACAGCGTTGGAAAGGGCAGTTGCAGCAGAAGGACAGACGCCCACCAAATACAATTAAAAGGTAAAAGAACCGTGCCAGCAAAGTAGTCCCTTGTAGGCGTGTCTGCATTGTGCTGAGGGCGTGACAAACGCTGGGAGCGTGTGGTACGTTCCGCCCTTCATGCCATGTCTCATATCGTGTGCTAATCCCACCCTGCTCCCTTTAAATACCCCGGCACCCCATAATCATAACCCACCCTTACTCCTTAAAATACCCCAACACCCTTAAACACTAACCGATATTAACCCTGTAAATATACCCTGTAGCCCAAAAGCCAAACCTATCCCTAATCCATAAAAATAACCCTGTACTCCAAAACCCAAACCTAGCCCTGAACCCTAAAAATAACCCTGTACCCCAAAACCTAGCCCTGAACCCTAAAATACCCCTGTACCCCAAAACCCACACCTAGCCCTGAACCCTTAAATTACCCCTGTACCCAAAAATCCAAACCTAGCCCGATCCCTTAAAATACCCCTGTACCCCAAAACCCAAACCTACCCCTAAACCCTAAACCCTAAAAATACCCCTATATCCCAAAACCCAAACCTAGCCCTGAACCCTAAAAATACCCCTGTACCCCAAAAGCCATACCTATCCCTAAACCTTAAAACTAGCCCTGTACCCCATAACCCAAAACTATATCTGAACACCCCAAAACATATACCTCAGTAACCCAAAACATATACCCCTATACCCATACTTACCTTATCCAAACATTAAAAAAAACATGCTTTTACCATTCATGCATTTACAACGGATTTCGTTGTAAATGTATGCGTGGTAAAAGCATATAAAATGTAATGCCATGCGTTATAATGGCATTGCGGAGTCATGGTACTTTCGTAATGAAAATATGCGGAGTGGTGGTATAAGGAAAGAAAGTTACGGAGTAATGGGTTTTTACCCTCCCCCGGTAAGTACATTGGTGGCACGGCGGCCCACATCTCCAGCAACATACTCATATTTTTTCACCACCCATTCGAAAAATGCACAGGTCTCTCTCATTGATGGCCAACACAGACATACACTTTTAGACACAACTCCCACCACAAGTTCTAGAATTGCGAACTTTAGAGCTGGGGAGCTAAGTTCGAATCTCGGCATCAGCTCAACATCCTGTGATTCCAGGTAAATCGCTTTGTCTCCCTGTGCCTACCACAAATAAATGTGTTCTTCTGTAATGTAAATTGTGCTCATGCCATATTGTCGAGTTCGTGCTATATAATATTGCAAGGAAAAATAAAGTAGGGAAACTCGAGTTCACACACTACTGAACGTGCACTCTAGTGCCTCAGCAGTGCACTGTGAATCGGAGCGTTTCACAGGCCTGTCACAGATATGAAATGCTATCAAAACGCAATCTACTACTGGCTGGCAGCAATTCATACCCGGACAACGTCGAGACGGGCTGCTAGTCATTTTAATAAACTGGTCTTCGGAGAAGCTATAGGTTTTTATTCCTTCCATTTACTTCTCAGATTATCTGCTGTTTGGGTACGGTAATATGACCCACTGTTGATTCAACAAAGATAGCAAAGAATTTAATGTTTAAAAATAAATATGAATTCCCCAAATAAACATAAATAAATTCTCAAAATTAAATATGCATCATCGCGTGTTTTTAAGGGACCTAATGTTCGATACTTTAAAGAATAATGAGCTTATAAAAGAATATAGTCAACTAAATGGAAAGGGCTGAATTATATTGAAAACTAACAGCCTAGAAAAGAATATATAAAATCAATTACACTGAATTTAAAAGAAACTTGTACAGTGTGGCGATTTGGCCAATGACTATACACGGATCACTGAAAAACCATTAGTCATCCTTAAAATACAGGAAAATAATACAACACCTAATTTATTTATAGAAGTGAGAGCGAAACCTCAAAGACGGGGGGACAACCCCCGAGTCCTTATGTGCCTGTGGATGCAGCAAAAGACGGTCTGTCGTTACAGTGATTCGCTTAATTGATGATTGGTGAGTTCCACTTTTCAACCATAGGTACACACCAAACTAAAACAGTGAGACCACTCGAGAACCTCAACCCTCATCATCTTTTTTTCAGAAATACCTTTAAGAAGTATTTCCATACATTTCGGTGGCTCCTTTGGACAGAGTGTATCGCCATACTTACTATCACTTAAGGTAATACAAAGATCCCCACTTGGAAATTAGGAAGGTCAAAAACAAGTGAGGCAAACACTATACCCTTTTTCTTTGTTTTACCTCTTAGTCAGTTGCTATTATCGCCACAAGAAGCACTGACAGTCAACAGACCCACAAGATTGAAGGGACCCTGTGACAGAACAAACTGAAACATACTACTGAGTTCAAAACTAATTTTTTAACCCCCAATTTTGAAGGTAGGTGACACTTTGGGTTCTCTTTGACTACGATAATAAGATTGGGGACAGGCCTAGGATCAAGGGAGAGGCAACAGATATTTATTAAGAAAAAAGGTCAAAATCACAGGCTAACCACCTCAATTATGTATAGATATAAAAGAGTATAAAGTGATGGGAACCTAGTAGCTGTATAGGCAATGAAGAAATGTACAAGAAGGTGTATACAAACACAACACTAGGATTATCAATGTTTGGTAATTCTGTGTTTTTTTTTTACCTAGAATCTGTCCTGAAGAAGGTGCTTTATAAGAAAAAAAGCCGAAACGGCGCGTCAAAAACATTTTTGATTATTGTTTTTTGTATTATACTTTGCATTTTATAAACTGTGGTTATCTATGTTTTTAAAGTTCTTTTTAATCAAATTGAATGTGACATTAATAAAATTGTATACATTTTCTACAAAAATCAATAGAGAACAGCCTTATTAATTTACCTCTGTGTTAGAATTGTGTTATAACTATAAAGTAACCTGTGGGACCTATGACTAGAGTCTTTTACCTCTCGCCTTTGTCCGTCTCTTAGTAGTCATAGACAAGACCATTTGTGTCTCCATGTTAGATTTATTATCAAAATCTACACAGTAGACCCATAGCTTTGGGTCCCTTAGAGTGGGATATCCCGTGATTTTACTTTCCTTTCCCCCTGGTCCCAGACAAACCCAGAGAGGGGGCCTCTTTATTCTTTTAGTATATACAGAGCCAGCTTCCTACAGATCTCCACAACTATTGCACCCAGGCTGATTTGTGCATCATTAGCTGACACCCTCCCCGTTTCTGGTGCATACAACCAGCCGAGTGTGACTGGGTAGAGCCCTGCACATTGCAGATGGTCATGTTTAAAACTCCAGTGTGCCCGCAGGATAGCATGGACACTGTGGCTTGCAAGGTATGGGAATGGGACGCGCTACGCCGCAGGGCTGGACTAGAACACTTTTTTGCCCCTTAAGTCCCCATCATTGAGCACCCCCTATTTCCAATTACATCTGACACTGTTACTTGTGCTAGACTGCGCAAGCTTGGATTTACATCCATGGATGCACTATTCCCCAAAACACATTTATTTCCGCACAGGATGAATTCTAGGTCAACGCCGCTACTTTTCTTGACACCTTCACATATTTCTAAGGGCCCAAAGCCATTCGTACACTATTTGCGGGGTTCCCAAACACCACCAACATTTACTGTGCTGGAGACATTTCTCACATCCCGCAGATTTATCACGAGACTGTATGCTAACATGCAACACATTGTGCCAGTGTGCATACCTAACTGTAAGGCTGCATGGACAGCAGATATTATGCCACTGCTATCAGAGGCTAAATGATTGTACTGCGGCTCGCAGTCGCGTGCACTTTCACCGAACTACAGTCTTGGACTTCAAATCTCAGCACCGAATGTATCATACCCCGTCAGGAAATCTCGAAATTGAATTGGGGGGAGACTCTAGATGTGACCGGTGCTCTGCCCCTGGCGCCGACTTAATTCCACCTTTCCAATGCCCAAGTGTCTCACAGCTTTTGCTAGAATGTTCTCTCCAAGTAGAACTATTAGGATTTGCGCAAGAGGTGCCTCCAGATAGGTGCAAACTGGCTGCGCTTCGACTGCTGCTAGCTAAACGAAGGATGGCCATGAGATGGCGATTTCGCCCTTTTCCCCGAATGGCGGACTGGCTTAAAGATACAGCTTATTGCAAGGAACAGCTTCCTGCCTACTGGGAACTCATGGCTGTAAAGTGACGACAAAGATTTATGGTCCCCAATTGAGGAATATTTGTGTGGTCAGACACCTGCTGACCAAGAGGATTGTGGGTCAGAATAATTCAATCATATTAGGCTATTGAAGTATGTACTGAATAGGGACTGGTCACAGCCAAGCTGTAGTAGCAGCTCTTTCTCTTGTTCAGTTAGCTTTAGATTTGCCTGGCAAAGGTTTGTTGGCAATTTGGTAACATAATGCAATGCAGGAAACTATCCACCTAGCTATGGATTGTTTGGAGGTTGGCAAACCTTGTCTTATGAAACCATCATTTATGAACATGTGAGAAGACTTTCTAATGGATTTTGTTTTGTCTAAACAGAAGCGAAGGACTCTTAAGATTGAGAGAATGTAATACTCTTTATGATGAAGAAGGTGAATTCGGAAAAAATGTGGGTAGAGTGACCGATTGATTGAGGTAGAAGATATAGATATATGAAAATACCTTGGTTTCTCAAGTAAGCTGCAACAACTGTCATGCATTTGGAAAAGGTCTGTGGAGCTGATTTTAGACCAAAAGGAGTACTGTGGTGTGAACTCACGACAAACCTGAGGAATTGTCTGTGATGCAGTAGTATGGGTATGTGAAAATGCACGTCCTGGAGTTCTACTGCATAGAGCCAAATGTTTATTCTTAAGTGTTTGGGAAAATCAGATGAAGTGATAGCGACCTGAATTTCTCTCTTTATAAATTTGTTCAGTAACCTGAGGTCCAGAATTGGCCGAAATGGTTTTAAAAGATTTTTCTTTTTAACAAGGAAGTATCTT
Source organism: Lissotriton vulgaris (assembly GCF_964263255.1). Classification (NCBI taxonomy): domain Eukaryota; kingdom Metazoa; phylum Chordata; class Amphibia; order Caudata; family Salamandridae; genus Lissotriton; species Lissotriton vulgaris. The sequence continues at coordinate 119,554,107 of NC_141687.1, forward strand.
GAGTGAATCCCCTTATTCCTTCCGTTGTGGAACTATTTCTATGTCTTCATCTGCAGTAAGGGTGCAGTTTTCTTCTTGAGATCGCATAAATGGGCCGACGTGATTAGTTGAAGAGGGGAGTGCTAGTAAAGCGGAGTGCATAGCCCTTCTGAATAATGTTCAGGACCCATTTGTCTTATGTTTTTCTACTCTTTCAATTAAAACTTTATTGCTCCCCCCACCGAGTGGAAAACTGTGGAGCGGGTATGTGATCCTCACTGTTTTAGTCTTAGGGCTTATGTGGAGAGGATCGCCTTCTCTGGTATCGGTTCTGAAAAGACTTTAATGGTTGCCTTCATTGATGTTGGTATTGGTAGGGCCACCTAGGGGTTTGAACCCTATGGTAGAAGTTTCGTTTTTCCCTTGGCTTGAACTCTTTGAAAATGTACTTTGCTCTTCTAAGCCCACTGCCTTAAGTGTTTCAGCCTCGCTTTGTATGCACAGCACTTCTTCAGTGTGTTACTCCAAGAGGGAGGATCCAGAGAAAGGCAAATTGGCAATTTAAAATTGTTTTTAAAGAAGTAAGGGCCTGATGGTTTGCGAACCCGTTTGCACATGCAAAACCATATTGGGCCATGTACGTAGCCTATTTAGCGAGTCGCAATTTTTTGGAGACTCGCAATTTAGAAGGGGCGTTACCTTCCAAATAGCGAGTCTCAAAACAATATGCTAATGTTTTGCAACTGCAGTCGCAAAACCCTCGCAATTACCACCTACTACAAGTAGGTGGTAAAGCATATGCAAATGTGAAGGGGTCCCCTGGGGGCCCCTCCCCATTTGCATATGCATGCAAAATAATTTTTGAAGGTCGGGCAGTGGTCCCAGAGACCACTGCCTGCTCTTAAAAAATTTAACGAAAACGTTTCATTCTTTTTATTTTATTTTTTAAATGCTACCCGTTTTCCTTTAGGGAAAGCAGGCTACATTTGTAAAAAAAACTGCTTTATTAAAAAGCAGCCCCAGACATGGTGGTCTGCTGAGCCCAGCAGGCCACCATCCCTGGGAGGGCTGGTATTCACAATGGGCTCGCAAATTGCGAGAGCCTCATTAATATTAATGAGCCTCGCAATTTGTGACCCGATTGGGAATCGCAAAACACTACTGTACATTTCATTTAGCACTTTCCAATTTTCACTCGCAATATGTCGCAAATTGCGAGGCGCTAAATGAAGTACCGTACATCTGGCCCTAAGTCTAAGCAGGACGTACGCCGTAGGGAAATGCCATATGAAAAAGCAGTGGCAGAGCGCTTAACTGAGTCAACGGTGGTGCTTATAGACTGATTTGATATAAGGACACACTCCTTGATCTTCTCCAGATAGTCTTGCTGCCAGTGATCCGGCAGGTCAGCTATGAAAGATTTCATTCCTTCTCAAATCTCCAGATGATATCTGCCCAATAATGCTTCTGAATTGGCTTTGGATTAATGTGTAGATGCTATACCACACATTTTCTTTCCAATAGCATACATTCTTTTGCTTTCCATGTCAGGAGGTGCGATGGTCCCTGGAGCAGAAGCATGTCTTCTTTGCATTGCTGTTACAATTACAGAATCCGGTTTAGGATCAGTTTTGAGAAATTCTGGATCTTGTGGTGGAGGTTTGCATTTTTTTAAGAGCCTCCGAGTTGCAGATTTTACTGTAGCTGGAGTAAGGACTTTTTCCTGAACAATGTCTATTAGACCTGGAACAAGAGGTAAAAGAGGCCTCTGTGTAGCTCTAGGTTGCACGGTTTTTAGTCTTACAGAACCTGATGGCTGCGTGGGTATCAACTTGGATGTTAAGATGCTCCCCTGACCAGGGCCTCTTGAAACATGATCTTAACCTATATTGACCTGCACGGAAGATCATTCGATGTTTTCAGATTTTGCCGATGTTTCTGCAGAAGCCGCTCTCCTTGAGTTGCAGAAATGCAAATCAGGTTCTCCAAGTGACTCTTTGCCAGCTAAACAATAAAGCGCCCTTGCAGAACTCCTTAATCCACATCTGAACTTCATTTGGAACACTTCACTTAGTCAGGGTATCTACCCTGCAGCTTCTAATCATGCTTTACTCTTGCCCATCCTAAACAAGCATTGGCATAGCCAATAGGTCTCACCTTTGGGGCCTTAAAAGTGTGTAGACGGAGCTATTAGCTTTGTTAACCTTAACAGAGCGAGAAAAGAAGAAATATAAAGTAGGGTATTACAAAAGAGGAAGATGGGGCAGGCAGCAATAGAGCGAGAAAAGAAGAAATATAAAGCAGGGCATTACAAAAAAGCACCATGGAGTACGCTTAATTTAACGAGTGATATTATTTCTTGTGTAGTGTGTCTTCACAATTAAGCCTTCTGATAAAAAAACACCATATGCGGTCATAGAATGATGCACCGGCATACAAGGAAACAAGGAGCGCGCAAGAGAAGGTCAAGCAAAAAAGGAGAGGGTGGAGAGAGTGAGTGGCCGGGACTTGTGGGCGAGGAGAGGCGCATGCGCGCTTAGAAGAGCAGGCTTCACTTTTCAAGCTCTGCACTCGTGCTTGTGGCCCACCCCTGCTCGCTCCCGCAAGGTAGATGCCGCCACAAGTGCAGTGCTTGAAAAAGTGAAAAGCGACGGCTAAAGGCCCTCCTATGCAGCGCATGCACGCTGCGTAGGCGAGACCTATAAAGGAAATAAAGAAGCTAGGGCCAGGCAGCAATAGAGCGAGAAAAGAAGAAATATAAAGTAGGGAATTACAAAAAAGGAAGCTAGGGGCAGGCAGCACACACACACACACACACACACACACACACACAGACAACAGGAGAGTCTTGTGAAAGCAGTGAATCATTCATAACAAAAGGCAGGCAACAAGCACGCACACAACGGGACTGGGAGCCTGGGGAGAGCCATGAGAAGGAGGGACAGGCAGGCACTCACACGACAGAGCTGAGAGCTCGGGGAAAGCAATAAATCACTCATTACAGAAAGGAAGACAGCAGGCTCTCGCACAATGAAGATGAATGCCCGGTGAAAGCAATAAAGGGACGTCACAAAGGGACTGCGCGCGCAGTCTGTTTTTTTTTTAAGCATATACTCGTGCGTGTGGCGCTACTCCCTGCTCGCTCCCGCAAGGGGGATGCCGCCACAAACACGAGTATGTGCTTCGAAAAAGAGCAGAACAACGGCTAAAGGTCTCCTATGCAGCACATGCACGCTGCGAAGGCGAGACCTAACAAGAGTAGGGGCTGCAATTTACATCTTCAACTAACTTACTTTTCCAATTTTTTTTACTTTTTACTAACATGCCTAGAAGTATGTCTGGAAAGCCTTGCGAGGTGTAGGTTTACATCCATACTTCTGGGAATGGCAAGTGGCACTTTCTCCGAAATTCTATTCCTGTTGTGCAGCAATATACAAAATGTAGGTTCAGCACTGGGACAATGGAAACCTATTGTTTTGTTTTTTCATTTGACGTTTAAAGTCTAAAAAACCCAGGCCCAGTGGGAATTATTGTCATAATCAGTGGGAAGTGTCGAAATGTGTACCGAACGTGCATCCTGGATCAGTGGCCGACTCTCCTGAGGGCATAGTATCCAGAGAGCTGGGAATGTAGAACAAGCATGCAGAAAGGAAAAGGAGAAGTGTTTAGTGGTGTTCCTGATTCCAGGAATTGTGGAAATAATGCATACATAGACTGGGTATCACCCTTGAAAGACCACAAAGGGCCAATGACTTGTGAGCTCCTTCAAACTCACATTTCCCCGCTCTCCTAAAGCAAACTAAGAATGAATCTTTCACCAGTTGATGTTTTGTCACAGTGTTTTGGAGAAAGAGGTGGAGGATGTGGACCCCAAGCGCACGCTATCTCAGTCACAAGTAAATAATGCATTTAGCTAAAACCAGCCATTGTTGAACAAAGGGGGCCCACAACCAAGAGAGCGTACAACATAAGACTGCTGCCTCTACAACAGGAAGATATGAGAAACATTTTCATACGAATGTATGGAAGATGCGGTCTAGTGTGTAAGGTGGAACCTACAGACCAAAGTTCCAATCCGAATTCCCCACTTGACCAAACTGTGTGATTCTGGTTGAATCATTTTCTATCCCTTTGCCTCAATCACCTCATTAGCAAAACATCAGAGAGAATAAAAGCCGAATACACCACATATATAGAGAGGCATATGAAGAAAACTAAAAACTCACAGATCACAAGTTTGGGTGAATTCCAAAATACAATGACCAGTCAATGCAGGGTGTTTCGAACTGAGCGTATATCACGTAACTGCATGCTGTTTAGGCTGCAAAATCAACTTGTACTTCATCAGCGGCTTTTGCTAGCTGTTCTACCATTCCTATTAGTATCTTCTAAACTTTGATCACGCCTCAGGCAATAACAAACTCAGAACCACACAGTACTGTGGCATCAAAGGTCTCCAACTAGAGACCCTACTTTTGGTACTTAGCAGTGGAAAGCTGTCTGTCAAATGGAGGTAGTGCTTTTCGGCAATCAAGAAATCTCTAAGACAATGAGCAATGGACATTTCCACTTGGGCTTCGGCAACAAACTACAGGCATCCATGAGGACATATCAGAAAGTAGTAAACAGCTTAAGATTGCATATCCATGCAATTTTTCTCTGCTAGCCAGTTGGTCAACAGAAGGAGTATTCGGAGTAAGAACAGCTAGATAGCAGACCAAAAAGAGATGTTCAAGCGGAGATACGAGGGACTAGAGATAAAGTTGAAGAACCAGCAAACAAGAATCAAACGCTCAGGACTACAGAAATACAGCTTTAAATTACAATGTTTCCCATGAGAGTGATCACCTGCTGCTGGTAGAAGAGGGGTCCAAAACAATGCAACCTTTGAAATGGAGGGACAATCATCTTCAAGCCTGTTTCCAGATTTGAGGGTACAGCGTGGCTTTACCTCAAGTGCTAGATCTACCAACCCCTCTGCTGTAAAATGCAGCAATTCCTTTTTCCTTGTTCTCTTTTGCCCCTCCCAAGACATATGGGGTATTGTGAATATTATTGAAATGCATTGTTTGGAATAGAGCTGCATATCTGGAAGTGTGTCTACCTGCCAGCACTACTGCCTTTCTCCCAGCCACTATCTCTGCAGCCACTATTTTCTTCCTGTTTCTGAGTTGTGGAGAATCCACACAACCCCCTTCCAGGCAGCCCTTCCACAAAGGATGTGTTACAGGGATTCTGCTCAGACACAGAACTGTGCATAGAGACTTAGGACCTCAGTGAATTAGGGTGTGCCAAAACTCACCTTAGTACCCAAAATCCCCTACCAGACTAGCAATCAGTGTCACATTAGCTCTTCGTTCTATAGCAATGAAACCAATGATTAGACAACCTTGTATATGCGACTTACGACCATCTCAGGAATGGTGGGAAGTGAGAACCAGTCCACAACAGGAGTAAAATAGAGGTTAAAACATTTATTTTAACGACGTGATCTCAAGCGCAATATTTTAATCAACATAAGCATACATATGATTAAGAATAATACGGTCAGCATGGTTACAATTCCATAAAATACAAAAGTAGGAATCATTTTACAATGATAGTGAAAACAGGTGATAAGAGTGCCTATTTGAAGCACACTCCCTATCTAGGAACTATGTATTATAAAAGAACAATAGTTACTTACCTGTAATCTGTGGTTCTCCAGTATTGGTGTCTTTCATAGATTCACATGCCTGAATCATTCCCAGTCGTCGGAGTGAGAGTCCCAAGGTACATAAAAAAGCAATAATGTGTATATAAGAAACCATCCCCTAGATTTATCAAAGTCCCGTTTTGCGAGTCCTTAATAGCGATTATTAAGGAATCGCTATTAAGGACTTGCAAAACGGGATTCATGTAGGAATCGCTAAATAAATTTCGATTCCTACTCATTCCTTAAGGGTGCTAGGGGCGCCTGTAGCACCACTGAAATGTAATCTACATTGGTGTTGCGCACACACATGTCCAAAGGGCATGTGTGTGTGCAACATGCAAATTAGAAAAATGCATTTAAAAGCAAGTTTTCGCTATTTACCACGAGGTTTGACCTTGCGGTAAATAGCGGCCCGAAATTGCGATTTCGCAATTTAAAAATGGCTAATGAATTGCATTTAAGGAATCTCAAATAGAGATTCCTTAAATGTAATTCCTCGCAATTTAGCAAATTCGCAATTACCGATTTTTGCATTTGGGATGATGAATCCCAAATGCAAAAATTGCGCTCGCAAAGGGCCAGATTCTCAGAATCTGTCCCTTTGTGAGCCGATGTTTCAATGATGAATCTACCTGCAAAACCCTTGGTAATAACCAACCAGGAAGTAAAGTAGCCCTAAGCTACAGTGGAAAAACTTCCACACTCATAACTATCCTAGTCATTTTGTATAGACCAAACTACAGCCAATCAGGCGCCAGCACCCACCAGAATGTTCTCCCCAGAGACTCAGGCCCTCAGATTTTCTGGCACAGGAGGTGGGCGGGTGCATGTGAATCTATGAAAGACACCAATACTGGAGAACCACAGATTACAGGTAAGTAACTATTGTTCTTCTCCAGTATTGGGGTGTCTTTCATAGATTCACATGCCTGAATCAGAGTAAAGAGCAGTACACACCATCCTGCTCATAGACGCTTTTTTGCATTCCTATGCATATGTACACTTTGCAAACAATATTACATGAAACATAAGCGTCTAGAAGAGCATAGAGGAGGAGGGAGAACCGAGGCTCACCTTACTTAAAAAGATTGCGAAGCACTGCTTGTCCCACTGAAGTATCTGCATCGCTGGCAGTAGCCAAGCAATAGTGCTTAGTGAAGGTATGTGTGCTGGTCCAGGTTGCCGCTCTGCAGATATGATGGAGTCACTCCAGCAAAGAGGGCTGTTGAGGAGGAGACCGCTGTCGTAGAATGCGCTCTTGGCAATGACTACAATAGTCTTCCTGCTTGCTGCTGACAGACTAATTTCTGAGGACACCCATTGGGCTATGGTCTGTTTAGATACAGGTAATCCTTGACGTATCCTTCCGTATGCTACAAAGAGCTGATCTGTTTTACGCAATGTAGCACTTGGTTGAAGGTAAAATTTAAGACATCTTCTGATGTCCAGGGAATGCAAGGCCTTCTCCGCTCTCGTTTGTGGATTAGGAAAGAATGTCTTTAAAAGCACCGGCTCATTAAGATGAAAGTCGGATGGAACTTTAGGCATGTAGCTTGGATTGGTACGTAGTACCACCGAATTTGAAGTGAGCTGTAAAAACGGAGATTTGATGGTGAAGGCTTCAATGGCACTGACTCTACGTGCCGATGTTAGAGCTAGAAGGAGAGAAAACTTCCAGATCCACTTTATGAATAGGCTCAAAGGGGTGACGCATGAGTTGGGCGAGTACCGCATTAAAGTACCAGGAAGGAGGTGGACGCCGAACAGGCGGGAACATTCGAAAAGACCTTTGAAGAATTGCTAAATTATTCTATTGGAATACAGAGAATTAGAGCCATCTTGATGGAATCTGGAGATGGCCGCTAAAAATACTTTGTGTGGAATGAGACAAGCCAGGCTTAGCTATTGAAGAAAGAACAGTAAGATCTGTTCTGGCTTCACATGGAGTGGATGTAAATTGGCCGTGAGACACCAGGCACAAAACCTTTTCCATTTAAGATTGTAAGTTTTAATAGTAGCAGGCGCTCTAGCATTGGCTAAAACCTCTTTACAATCCTCTGGGATATCCAGATGGGCGAATTCAACGTGTTGAGGAGCCAAGCTGCTAATTTCAAGGAAGCTGGGTCCGGATGACAAATTTGGCCCTCTTGTATTGTTAGAAGATTTGGTAGTGCTTGAAGTTGTATGGGATTGCACTCCGAGAGAAGTAGTAGCTCGGTGAACCAATATTGGCGAGGCCACCTGGGCGAGATGAGGATGAGGCGGCATGGTTGCTTTTTCATTTTCCGGATGACCCTGGGATACAAAGGAATCAGCGTAAAAGCGTATGCAAATATCTGAGACCAGTTCATCGAAAGTGCTTCTACGCATGAATCCTTGTGGGGAATCCAACTTGCAAAGTATGGGCATATGTGGTTCTGCTTCGTCGCAAATAAGTCCAGGTCGGGATGACGCCACATTTGAAAAACTCTGTCCAGAGTCGGCTGATTCGTGATTTGTCGCGGTCGCTCTGCTGAGAGAATCGGCGAGGACATTGGACATTCCTGGAACGTGTGTTGCTGACAGATTGATCCTGTGACGCAGAGCCCAACTCCAAATCTCCTGGGCCTCCTGAGAAAGAAGGGCCGATCTTGTACCCCCTTGTTTGTTCAAGTAATGCATACTTGTTGTATTGTCTGTCCTAATTAGAACTGTGGATCCGTGTATCACAGTCCGAAAAGATTTCAGGGCCAGAAAAATTGCTCTCAACTTTAAGAGGTTGATGTGCCACTTCTTTTGATGTGTATTCCATTTCCCATTGATGGTCATTCCCTGTAGGTGTCCCCCCACCCTTCCAGGGAAGCATCCGTGGTGATGGTATCTCCGTTAGGAATGAAAGCCCTATTTGCAGATTCTCTTTTTGGATCCACCATAGAAAAGCTTCTCTCATACGGTAGGTTATGGCGATCCTGTCGTCAAACGACCCTGACACTTGAACCCATTGGAGACTGAGTTCCTCTTGGAAAGGTCTCATCCGGAGACGGCAGTTGAGTATGAGAGGGATGCAGGATGATCGCATCCTGAAGAATGACTTGTTCATTCGTACTGAAACGTACTCTTTTTGCCGCAAGTTGTGGGCCATCTTGCAAATCTTGAGTTGTCTTTCTCTTGAGACAAAGGCTTGGGTGAGGAGAGGGTCTAATGTTGCTCCCAGAATCAATATCTTTTGTGACAGAAGAAGATGGGATTTCTTGAAATTGATTGAAAGTCCCAGAGACTGGAAGAGCGAGAGGCATCTTTGGACATGTACTCTTGTTGCTCTTAAAGAACTGGCCTTGATAAGGCAATCGTCTAAATACGGGAAGATTTTAATGCCTTCCAAGTGAAGATGTGCCGCCACTGGGGCTAATATCTTTGTAAATACTCAGGGCGCTGAACGAAGCCCAAACGGGAGAACCTTGAATTGAAAGTCCCTGCCAGCCACTCTGAACCTCATGAATTTCCTGTGCCTGGGGAGAATGGGCACATGAAAGTAGGCATCTTGAAGATCTAGGGTAGCCATGTGATCGCCTTGGGAAAGAAGCTGGAGGATTTCTTAAAGTGTTAACATCCGAAAGGACATCTTCTTGAGGTATTTGTTGAGGGCGCGTAGGTCAAGAATGGGGCGCCATTCTCCTGTTTTCTTACGTAAGAGGAAGAACCTCGAATAGAAACCTCTTCCTCTAAGTAATTGAGGAACTTTTTTGATTGCACCCTTCCGAATCATTATATTTATTTGGGAAAGAAGCTCTTTGAGGTGAGCTGGTGGCGGACCTTTTGGAGGTGAATTTGGAGGGATTTTGACAAATTCTAAAGCGTGTCCTCTGGCCACTATATCCAGGACCCACTTGTCCGTAGAAATCTTGGACCAATTTGATAAGTAATGGGATATTCTTCCTCCACTTTTGACCTTGGTACTGGCAGATGTGGTGGCAGGTGGCAGTTCTCATTGCCTCTTAGAGGAATCTCGTCCCCGATAGGAGGACTTTCTTTTTCCTTGCGAAAAGTTGTTGCCTCGCTGTCCGTATGTTTGTTATTTATACGGCTGATATCGCTGGTTACCATGTGATGATTGGTACGAGCGTTGCTGAGAATATCCTCCTCTATTTGAATAAGACCCGCGTCCTTTGGCGGCAAGAAAGGACGATTTACGAAATTGCATGTTTCCCAGCAACCTTGCAGTGTCTGTATCTTTCTTTATGGCCTGCAAAGCCTCATCAATGTGCTGGCCAAATAGATATTCTCAGTCGTAAGGCATATCTATTATCTTTGCCTGGACTTCTTGCCGAAAGGAAGTTGACTTTAGCCAACCCTGTCTCCTTAGCACTGCTGCACCCGCCAATTGTCGGAAGCCTGTGGTTGCCACATCCACAGCTGCGTCAATCATCTCTGCAGAGACGCACTCCCCTTCATGGAACACCTTCTTTGCTTCAGACCTCTCCGGTTCCGGAAGCTTTGAGATATAAAGATATATCTGACAACATCTGTCTATCATATCTCCCTAGGATTTCTAGGGAATTTGCTGCCCGGATTGTAGTCGCAGCTATCGTTGACACCTTTTTGCTGATGGAGCCAAGACGTCTACCATCTCGGTCAGGTGGGGCGGTCACTTGTGAGGACGGGTTTCTAGCTCTTCTCTGTGCCGCTTGAGTGACAACGGACTGTCTTTGTTTGTCCGATAAGGCTTGCAGGTGATGTAATGGGCGCCTTGTACTTTTTGTCAATTCGAGGTAAAACTGCGGGTAAAGAATTTGGAGTGGACGTGACTTTCAGGCCCTCCTTCCAAATGAAATCTATTAATCGGGATTGTCCTCACTTGTTTGTGTGGCTGATCTTTAAAGTCATATAAAAAACTATCCTCCTGTTTAGCATCCATAGTAATCTGGAAACTCTTTGTCGCTCTTTCTATTACTAGATGGAATCCTCCAATATCAACAGGTGGAGAGTCTGCAGTATGAGTAGCAGTAGGTGATGGGGTCTGCGTCTGATAATTATCCCACTCAGACATTACGGATTGATCGTCAACCTCTCCTTCCTCTCTGTCTGCATCAGTGGTGTTACAGTCCTGCGTATGGTGGGATTGTGCCGGAGAAGGAGGAATTGAAGAACGTACCTCAGGTACTGTTGTCAAAGGAGTCTGTCTTGGGACTCTCAAGGCGGAGGCAGGTGCTTGAGGCATGGGTGTCGCCAGAAGAGACTCTGCCGACTCAGACGGAGGGAACCGACGGTAATAGTCATTTAACATATATTGTAAATTGTTAAGGAGGTCTAATGGCATATGTGCTGTTAGTACTGCAGCAGGGGCTTAAACAACTGGTGCAGGAAAATGCTCTTCCTCTTCGTGATCTTCCTTGTGCATCTTTATCAATAGTTCTGACGGACTTCTGGCTGCTCGGAAACTGTCGTCCTCATCAGATTGCTCCTGATCATCATCTTCCTCTGAATATAGAAGCTGCTCAGGCAACTTTAGGGGTGAAAGAGGCGGTAGAGTACAGCCTCTTCTTTGTAATAAGGAAACTCCAGTCGACGGTGAGGTAAAAGAGGCAGCAGGCGGAGCAGCGGACCAAACCTGCAGATCCGTACATGATGACAGAAGAGGCGTCGACGGACCCACCGTCGACGGTATCGTCGACGAGGATATTGCATGCTTGGTCGACGTTTTTCTTTAATATCGACGATGTTGTCTATGACGAGGTAAGTTTCGTCGACAAAGCCTTCGACGACGATGTAGTCTTCGTCGACAACGAAGCGGTCGACGACAGTAGAATTCTCGTCGACGAGGTACTTGACGATGGTGGAATCTTCGACGACGATGGACTTCTCGTCGACGGTGCGGTCGTCAACGGCAAAGCTGCTTCCGTTGACGATGGACCCGTCGACCGGATGACTTTCGTCGACGGGCTAATCTTCGTCGACGATGCACTTGTCGACGATATCTTCTTTATCTTCGACGACGAAGGAACGTCGACGCTTGATGGTTGAATCTTCTACGAGATGGGTCTCACTGAAACCAAAACCATTGTCGATGGTGAAGAAGCCGACGACATCAAAATCTGAGGCCTTGGCGAAGAGAAAGTAACCGTCGACATGGAGGAAATACTGTAGACAAGACCCGTCGACGGTGAGGTCGTCGACTAGGTCTTTTTCTGAGGTAACTTTTTCTCTGACAGTCTTTTAGATCGTAAAGACTTAGCAGACTTTCTCGGGGGCGATTTAGGACCAGATTTAGAAGGTGGAGAAGCCTTTTTAGCCGTATAAGAGTAAGGCAAGCTAGAATCCTTAGCTTTTCTCAACACCTTAGACCCAGGAGAAGATACCTCTTCCTCAATCTTTCTCTTTCTGGAAGATACAGTAGACCCCGAAGCCAGACTCCCTACCTCAGATAGAGAATTACCCTGGTCCTTAATCTTCTGCAACCATAGTAGAAGACGACCTTCCCTGTCTCTGAGGGTCTTCTGAGGAAAGGTCCTAAGGATCTTACAATCCTTTACCTCATGGTCTGGATATAGGCAATAAATGCACTTTTTGTGGAGATCTACTTTAAAAAGCCTAAGCTATCCACACGACTCACATGGTCTGAAGAGAGATTTTGAAGAAGCCATTCCAAAAATAGGAGTAAAAACCAGTCAGGTTGAGAAGTGCTGAGCAAAGCTCAGGGAGACTCCCTTTCACACGACGTGCGGTACAAAATCTGAGAGCCTGAGTCTCTGGGGAGAACATTTTGGTGGGTGCTGGCCCCTGATTGGCTGTAGTTTGGTCTATACAAAATGACTAGGATAGTCATGAGTGTGGAAGTTTTTCCACTGTAGCTTAGGGCTACTTTACTTCCTGGTTGGTTATTGCCAAGGGTTTTGGTTTCTTATATACAAATTATTGCTTTTTTATGTACCGTGGGACTCCCACTCCAACGACGGGTAATGATTCAGGCATGTGAATCTACGAAAGGCACCCCAATACTGGAAATATAGAAGGTCTCTTGAGCTTTCTTAGGGGGACCCCATTTACCTGTCCGCTCAGTAAGTGTAAATTACATCAGGATCGGTTTGTCTCTCTGCATGCCTGGAATCTTCCAAGTGTGTTCAATTCTGGCAATTGTGCTATGATAAAGGCACCAGGATCCTACTTGGCTTGCAGCTGTCAAATTGTTGTGTCTAGAATGTGTTACACGGACACGCCGATAAACAGGCTTGCACGTTATGTTAACCTTGGCGGCTCAGCACTCACAGACTGGGGGCACGATGTATGTCTAAAGATGTCGAAAAACAAACCTTTTCTCATGTATAGACCTTCGTGAAAGCTAACTCTGCAAAAACAGCTAAGGAGTGTTGTGTGCAAAAAAGCAGCAAAAGGTAAAATGGCGTTTAAACTCCTAATAAGCCAAGCTAACTTAATGTGCACGCAAAAGAGGCCCATAAACCACCCTACAGATGGGAAGACACCAAACGATTTCATATTAAGTAGTTGTTTTTCTGTGTCTGGTCAAGTGGTTGAAATACACTACCTGTCCTGAGTTCAAACCAATTCACTATCATAGCATGGGTAGAATATAAAAATATTGACTTTCCACGCCATAGATCGCTGGTAGGGCGAAGTTTGATTTCAGATATTCGACTGATTGCTTCCTGTCCAGTTGCCCAAATGTATTACTATAAGCTGAAGCATAACTAAAAGAATCACGATTCACACCAGTTTTCAAGGTAGGGTTGATGGTGCATGTTGTTTGGAAGTGAACGTCTTTCACAGCTGTGTGGTATCTTAAGTTATGCTTTTGTTTGGTAGAATGGTTGTAGTGTATGCAGCTACGGTGTGAGTGCTTCTTGTGTCCGTGAGGTCAGCTGTGGATGCGGTGATGTTGGATTAGGGTGTGCTTTGTGATACGTGTGTGCATGTGATGCAGGTAAGTGTAAGGGTTGTTGTGTAGTGTTGAGTGACGTTTGTGAGTGCGGCTTTCTGTATATTCCTTTGTGTGGGTTGTTGTATGAGTGATGTGATAAATTGTGTAATTAGGTCTGGTTTGGTATCTGTGGAGTGGTTCTCTGAGTTTGTCATGCTAAGGTGGGTGTTTGCCTATTGATGTTTTATGGTGATTTTTATTAATAAAATAAGTTGTGTTGGGTACGGTGGTTGAAGGGCATGTTGTCTGCTGTTGGGTGTGCTTTGTAATGTGAAGTGTGAGTTGAACAGTGTAAGTATGAAAATGTGTTACCAACAGTTTATAGGGGAGAAAGCTTGCATATGTGTCATGTGTAGGGCACAGCCTGAGTTGTTAATTGGTGATGGTTTGTAGATTTGCTTTTAGCATTATACAATGTGAAGAGGTTTAATTTGCCTGTGGTGTACTGGATTGAGGTAGAATAGGTATATATGTGTGTGGGGAGGCGGGTGGAAGGGTTGATATGTACTGTGACGTTTTTGAGATTATGTCTCATAGATAGACGCCTGCACTGATGTGCGATCTGTTGGGGTTGTATACATTGTTAAGAAGCATTCCAAACGTGTGCATATTTGTAAGCACCGAAGCAGTTGTATTGGTGTTGTCATGATTGGTTGAGAGGGCTCACAACATTCAGAAAATTCTTGGGCATTGTGGTACTTAGTACACATACAAATTACTTTTCCTGCACCGTCAAATATAACTCCTCACTCTAATGAAGATTTGTATAGTACCAAGTCATATGGCGAAAGCAGATTTTTTTTTCTTATTTCTGTTGGTCAAGTACAAGGGATCAGTCAAACATAGGGGTGCGGTTAGGAACGTGGGACCCATTAGTACCTGTAGCGCTGGAGATACTCATTTAACCGAAGGTCTGTGAATATCTGAGGGGCGGGGGGCTGGAGGGGCCCGGACCGCTCTGCAGAGTGGTTAGCCTCTACATTTTCTGTTACGCCGTTGGTCACTGCACCACAGTAACCTGGGATATGGCGCGCCCGTTGTGAATTGGCCACTGAGGGATTAGGAAAAGTTAGGCCTGCTACTTATTCAGTAAGTCAAGCATAGGTAATGAGTGTCCAAATAATCCCTAACTCGAGAGAGAGCGTATAATGGCTCTCAGGAGGCAGTGAGGTCCGCATTCACCCCGGGAGCGAGCGACAGGTGCCTGGCCCCTGCACAGGCAGTACCAGAGGTACGTGTCCCCGTCTGGATGAGGGTCGGGCCCAGTCGGACCAGGGAGCAAGCATCCCCTAGTGCCCGCACTAGTAGTTACCCGATTCCTCAATGTCTCGTGCAAGTACGGGAGCCGATCAGGATCCTTTAAAACGCTCAATGTGTCCAGTCAGACTTACCACGCAAGCGTCCTTGATGTTCTCGCCTAGGGGTGGGTCGGATAGGGGAGCGGTAGGTGGGGTGGTGAACGTCCTTCCTGCTATTTTTGGCAGAAAGCCAACACTCCATCTGTTTTTTACTTGTAAAAGCAAAGTTTATCATTGAAAGTTTCTCTTTGAATTCTTCTCTCCAGGAACATAACGCAAAATGATGTGCTCCCCATCAGAATGTGAAAAAATGCCAAAATGAAGAAAATAGTAATAAAGCATCACACAATGGTTTTAATTACAAGGAATAGAGCGCCCTCGTGTGGCTTTTCCTAAGTTAAAAGAAACAGTTCTATCCCCAAAGCAATTTAAAACAAGCCACATAAACACAGTCCAAACAAGAGCTTACAGAAAGAAACAATGCAGTAATAGTAACGCCGCGCGGCTGTGAAAGAGAAAGGCCAGCAGAGTGACGCGGGCATTGAAGCGAGGCGCGCGTAGTAAGGGAGGGCCTTCACATGCGCAAAAAAAGAAGGGAAATGGCAGCTGTGCACGATGGCAGCTGTGCACGTCACACGCGCGCTTGTGCGTGTGATAGTAAGCTGTTCGCCGGGAAATTAGCACTTTTCAAAGCAGCTACTAAATGTCTCGGCCAGATCAGCGCATGCGCTGGATCAGACCGAGACCTAAAAAAGTGAATGCTGACCCTGCAATTACTAGCAACTTTCGACCTATTTCGCTCTTACCTGCTCCGGCAAAGACCTTAGAAAAACTTGTGTATCAGCAATTGGCCGGCTTTATTGAGACTAATGATCTTTTTTATGACTCTCGATCTGGATTTTGCTCTGATTACAGCACGGAATCGGCATTGACTGAAATGGCTGATTCAATTCGCTGGGCAGTAGATGGAGGATCCAAAGCGGTGTTGGTGTAGCTAGATTTATCTGCAGCATTCAACACCGTTTCCCACGCTATCCTCTTGAATCGTCTCAGGGAAACAGGTATCCATGCAACAATGCTTAAGTGGTTATCATCTTTTTTATCTGATCGCAAACAACAGGTCCGGACCCACCCTTTCACTTCCCTGTCAAACCCTTTAAGCTCAGCCCTGAGCCCGTTTCTTTTTAATATTTACCTGACCCCTCTGGCTGAATTGATCTCTAAAAGTGGGATCAAAATAATATCTTATGCGGATGACACCCAGCTGTTGTTCACCTTTTTGGATGTGTCCGCCTCCACTTTTGAGCCTCTTAAAGACTGCGGCCTGGATGGACCGTAGTTTTTTTTAACTCAACGCGGATAAGACTGACATCTTATTATTTAACCAACCATCCCCCCTCTCTTCAATTTTGTGGTGGCCTGCTGAGTTAGACACTGCACCTCTACCCAAGGACTTGATTAAGACTCTAGCATTTGTCCCTGTCTACGCAGGTCCAGATGGTCTCGGCCACCTGTTTTGGTAAAAGTAAAACCATAAGACAATTCATTACTATTTGCCCAATGCATCTCATAAAACAGTGGTCCATGCGCTGCTAACCTCCCATCTGGATTATGGTAATGGATTATATCTGGGTATCTCAGTAGGCCTACTCCAGACCGTTCAGAATGCTGCGGCGCGCTTGAACTGCGGGATCCCGCTTCGTCACTTCATCTCTTCCTACTTAAGACATCTTCCTTGGTTGCCCATTGCTAAGAGAATAGAATTCAAGGCTTTGACCGTAGCCTTTCGGGCCTACCATGGATTAGGACCTTTATATCTAAGGAGCAGACTCCGCCCCTATCATCAAGCTAGACTCTTACGGTCTAATAATAAACACCTCCTTGTCACCCCTCGGTTTTTAAAAACCAGAATGGGAAGCAAATCCTTTGAGGTGGGTGCCACTCAATGTTGGAATAATCTCCCCCTTCACCTACGCTTGATCCAGTCGGATCTTGAGTTCCGCAAGTCCCTGAAAACATGGTTATTTCGCCGTATTGACTAATCTTGCATTCCTTCGGCCCTGATCTGTCTGCTTCAGCGCCGGGACACCCCGTTGGGGGTAGCTGTGCGCTTAATAAAATTCTGTTTATTATTATTATTATTAACTGGAGATGCCCCAGACGGAGAGCGAGGTGGAGATGTTGGTGCTTACAATGTTGAGGAGTATCCGGAGAACCTGTTTGTGATGGAGTCAACTGAGTTAATTAGCACCTGGAAGACTGAGATCTCGGTGGAAGTTTGAATAGGTAATGGAGATTTCCAGTTGCAAATTGGTGACATTGAGGTCGCTCAAGTGTTGTTTAACTGGAGGTATGTTTAAAGGTTGTAAAGGAACCAGTGGCAAGGAATAATGGCCCGATTTGGCAGAAGACTGGGGTGTTCCTTTTTCATGTGATGAAGGGTCCAAACATTGAGATGATCCTGACCAATATGATAAAGATATCTTCATCTGGATGTCATTGGATGTCGAGGAGGAGAGTTCAACGTCATGCTCTGTCTTTTAGAGATAACCGGAGATGGCGGGGTTATGTGTCTTTTCGATGCGGAGGACTGTTTCATCATCAAAAGCATGGACTTTGACGTGGCATATTACTACGACATTGAGGGCCGCAATTGTGACACCAAATGGTGAGACCTTGATGTCGATCAGAGGTGTTTCTGTTGAATGAGGAAATGCCACAGCTGAAAAAGAGTGTGACAGCTGTGCCATACCTATGTTAGGCATTGAGGAAGGTCTTGTAGCCGATAAGGACTTTGTACATTGTTGTCAAGCCTATCTTCGAAGGTGAACAGGAAGGTCCCTGGACGTCGATGTACAAGTTACTTACCTTCAGTAACGTAATATCCGGTAGAGACACCGTCTAAAAGTTAAGGAATCTGCGGCTAAATTCTCCCCATTCACCAGTCTGGATCTGAATATTTTTTCAGCAGTACCTCTGCGCGCCGGGGGACGGGGGAGGAAGGGGGGCATTGTGCGCCTTTGTGATAATGTCGTCTCCAGATAGGACGTCAATTGAGCCATATAAGTCCCCTCTGTCGCACAGAGGTCAGTTTCTTTTGTGAAAACTTCAATGTCAGAACACAGAACTACTCTAGAAAATGGCTGTGGAACCAGTGTGCCCAAAAATTATCCAAATCTTTAAAAACACCCACTGCTAACAATATGAAATGGTATGCCAATATCATCCAAAGGGTTTAAGGTAAAAATCTCACATAAATTAACGATGCTTAGACTATGTGAAACCCTGCACCCTAAAGCAGAACAATCCTTAAAAAGGGGAACACCCTCCACCCTACAGACCACTCACCAATGGAAGTGAGAGATATGACCATTCCAATACAAGAGCCATGAAACAACCATAATATTTTTGTTGAGTTACCCTTATGTGAGATAGCGACCACTGGTATTAGAACCAGTATTGATACAGGGTACAACCCTTTGTCTCAGAGGTCTTTCGCCGAGCGGGGAGGATGAGAAGGGCGCTGAGAAATCTGCAGCTAGACTGCTTTTCTACCAGATGTTATGTTACTAAAGGTAAGTAACTTGTACATCTGATAGTCATCTAGCAGCAGATTCCTTAACTTTTGAATTAAATACCACAGCTATACCCTCTGCGAACGAATCCTGGTCAGTACCAACAACCGACTAAATGTACGTAGGAATAGTAGGAGAAAAGCCTGGCTCTTAAAAGTACTCTTAAAAGTACTTAGGATCAATATCAGAATATATAAATTAAAAAATCACCCTATAGGCACCAAAAAATTGAGTCCTGAGGGAAAAAGGAGGAAAAAACATCTGAGTTATCAGATACTATCATCTATACTCTAAGGGGAAAGAGAACACGTGGACCAAAACGGTCAAAAACTAGACAAAAAGCTTCTAATCTGTATTTTCCACATCAATAAAGAAATATCAGAGAACAACAGTCCTGATAAAATCCATAAAAAAGGACTCACAGGAGTCATCCCCATTATACTAAGATGAAAGAGCCGCAATACAAAACAGAAGACAATCATTCCACCATGAAAGAGGAGAATAATGCATCTCTGGCAGTGGCGGCTGGTAACATTTGAAAGTGGTGAGGCGTAAACTTTTTAATCTAGATGAGTGCCCGACCGCCATATCGGCGAGAAATTTACAAGTCCAGTGCCTGTAGGAAAAATGTAATAAAGGCAAGCTCGCTTAAGTGAAAAACTGCAGAATGCCTAGGTGATGTCTCTGAAAATTCTTCTATTGTGCATCTGCAGAGAACATGTACACATGTGCATGCATTTACAACCTTCACAGGCACCGAAGTCAGGGGATCACCCAGACGTGCTGGCCCGGTTGGAACTCGACCAGAGTGACTTCACATCCGGTTCACGTACAGATGTTGTCCTAGACTAGAGCCTTTACACCCTAACCACATTCACCAGTTTGTCCTTCAACGGTGTGTATGTACACCACAAAACTGCAAAGAGTTCGTGTCGGACAAGAGGCAGCACAATTATAAATAGTTTTCCCTATTGAAATAAGAAAAGTAATTTCTATTGTGTATCGTGCTTGAAATGTGACCAGGATCTATAGCGCGCAAAATCTGTCATTGGTGTGGCCCCATAGTGTGGTGTGTTTTTTGGAACGTGCATTTGCGCACTTGTCTGTGGGTTGTGCTATAGGTGGAAACATTCTGAGCACTGCAGCCTGCCTGTGATGTCTGAGACATTTGCAAGCTTCAGAGCGATGTCTGGGAGTGAAACAGACATAGTGCCAAATGGAGTTAGGGCAGAGCATGTAGCTTGCGTGTCTGCATTAATAACATTGATCTATTGTATCTGAATAGAGACTGTGATGATACACCACGTATAGCGCATAGCTCTACGTTTGGCGGTACTGTAAATAATGGGCACTCATTCATTAATTCACCTTACATCAACGGTCAGAAGGATTAAAGGCAGAGCAGACCGGAAGCAAACTTGCAGACTCCCCGCAGATCTCTGCAGAGGGTGTATTAAACCCGGAGGCGTGCTGGCTGCCGAGATTCCACAAGCTAGGGGTGCGTGTGAGCTGCAGTGTTACCCAATGCTTTGCCGCATTGCGGGGGCAACCCTTGAACGAGAGGGAGTGTAGAGTTGGGCCCTAGGCCCACATGCTGGAGAAAGGACTGCAACACAGACACACTGGTTACTGAGTGCAACTGGCCCAGAGCACGTGCGCTCGGCCACTTTTATTAGAGCTGTGTCACCTGACCAGTGACATCAGTGGTGGGTGGGTGTTTAGTGTAATTACACTGTTAGCACTAGAATGCTAACTGATTCTGGGTCCATACATCCCTCCCAAAATTGGTGAAAATCAAACCAAACGGAGAAAGTCCAAAATCCTGTGGGGAAAAGAAAAGGCACGAAAATGTAACAAAGGACTTATGTTTTCAACAGAGTGTCTTTTGCTGCTTGCAGGCCGCAAGCATTGTAGTTCCTGCTTCCAGGACCAACAGTTCTCTGTGGCACAGTTCGCAGTTGTTCGGCAGGTTCATTCTTTGTCTGTGCTGTCTGGACGCTGTTCTCAGCCCTGCTTTTTGCTTTGCTCTCTTGGTGACGATGAAATAGTTAAAGAGAGAGATGGATGACATGGGTGTTATTTGTCTTCTGGCTTCTTTTCTCCACGCTGGTTCTGTGATGTTTCCGGGCAGGCTTCAGTGCGTTTCTTGGCAGGTGAAGAGAGTAGGTGCAAACATCCCTCTCACTAGGATGCCCCTCTCGCCGGTGTTCTTCTCTCACAAGACGTCCAGGAGGACCTCTTTACCAGGTTTTCACTGGACTGGTGTTGTCGGTCGTGTTGCTCTACCATAGCCTTCGGGCCGTGAGCAGGGTGCTCCACGAGCCTCACCGTTGTGTCCTAGTTCCACCTTAAGGTTGAGTTGTCGACTCTTTTCCTTGCTCGCGAGGCGTTCATCCCCGAGGGTCCTGCAGACGCGCATCTGTAGATCTGTCTCCCGTGCGGGACTTGCTGTCACCAGAGTCCCTTGAGGCCTCTGCTTCCTGGGTTGCCACGAACTGGTGTGAGGTGGTCAGTTCCTCGGCTTCCGGAGGCCTGAGCAGTCTCGCCATCCAATCTTCCGTTCAACCCCAGAGGTAGATGTTGCCAACAGTCTAGCTTGCTCTCTTCTGCGATCGCTATGTGGATGGCTCGTTGGTAGCTGTCTTTGATCTGTGCTGCCAGTGCTCTTGCCAGGCCTTGTCTTCCAATGCACTCAGATGTTCCAGTGCCTGTCACCTTTCTTCTTTTCGCAGGGGCCGCTTCTTCTTGCAGTGGCAGCATGCCAATCTGATTTCTCCTTACTTGTTCTTGCAGTGGCAGTGTGCCACTCCGACTTCTCCTTCCTTCTTCTTCCAGGGGCGGATGCCACTCAGATTTCTCCTTCCTTCTTCATGCTGTGGCAGTGTGCCACTCTGGTTTCTTCTTCCCTCTTTTCTCAGTGGCAGTGGCCTCTCTTCTTCTCTTCACGACGTGACCTGGCCCGATCTTCTCCATCTTTCCTGGCCAGGCTTCCCCGTGCAGTGCGCGCACTCTGCACGTGTCTTCCTGGTCTTGTCCTAGTCCTAGGACACTATCTTCTTGTCACTCAACTCCCAGGGTTAGCGTCGCAACCTTCACTTCCTCTTTCTGTCGATTCCATTAATTGAGAAGTTGAAGTTCGTTGGCCCATGTCCACGGACCGCGAATTGGCTGAACTTCTTGGAGCTTGTGCGGGTCCCTTCTGCCGACCTCTGGCAGGTATGCTGCTTGGTGCGACCATCTGGCTAGTCGGCTTCTTGGTGCGACCATCTAGCTGGCCGGCTTCATGCTTGGTGACCAGGCTGAGTGGTCATGTTGCTCTTGTGCCGAGTCTTTAATGCTGCGGGTTGTCTGCGCAACCATTTTCCTTCCTTCGCAGTTGGTTTGCTTTGGTGCGAATCTGGGTGCGCTCTTCGTGTCTTCCTTGTGACTTACTGCTTTGGGTTAGTGCGGTCTGCACTGCTGCGCATTGGTGTCATGCGTCTTCGCACTTCCTAGTGCTGGGTTTCAGAACCATCGTCGGTTTGTGTGGGGGTGCTCCTGTCTTCTCCATTCTCCTGCAGCGATGGTCTGTGGCCACCAGGCATCGCTGTGTTCTCTTCCGGCGTGGCGTAGGTGCTTCAGGGGTTTTGCTTCTTGGAGGGTTGCGTCACCACCCCGTTGACCTTCTTCTGGTCTTGCTTCTCTTGTTCGTCACTGGTTGCGATCCTTTTGAACTTCTCTGGGCGCACTTGCTGCGTGCTTCTGAGTGTCTTCTAAGGAGTTCTTGCACTCCTGTTCCTTCGGATGCTTGCTGCACACATTTCTTCAGTGGCTTCCTCCGTTCCAGGCGCTGACGTGTTCTTTCCGTGTCCGGGGTACACCTGCGCACTGTCCCTTTTGCGTCTTGCTTCTTGTTGCGTGATCCGCTGCAAACTTCCGTTGACGTGACGATGGGCAGGATGCTGCCCTTCAGTTTCTTTGCTGCAGTCCTTCCTTTTTTCCTCTGGCGCGTTCCTGCGCTGTTTCTTGCGCTGCTGTGTTTCCACTTTTATGCTTGGCAGTCTTTCCTGCCTGGCAGTCTCCACTGTGCTCTAGTGTTTTGTTCCTTTCCCTCACTGTCGTGGGGCTTCATCTTGCCCCAAACAACCGCACTGCTAAATGTGCGAATTCCGCAAATGTTTGTTTATTTATTCACCATGATCAAACTTCGTCCATGTACTCCTTAGTATACCAAACTTGTTTAACTTATTCTCAAATTTTAATGCGAGTCCACATGCTGTGTGTATATGCCATTTCCGATTTTTTACTGTTCACTCTGTGTCTATCCGGACTTTATGAATGAACAGGACTGAAGCATTAATTCATATCAGGCAGCGTTTATTCTTTAAAAAGTACCCAATGCATTTCGGGCTCAACGCCCTTCTTCGGGGGTCACTGTGAATAAATAATAAATAACAATAACAAATTATGCTCGTCACTTCGGTATAACATTTCCTAATGCTAACCCAGTGATGTTTAGAACTCTAGTGCCGATAGGGCATGGCACTTAAAAGACTCAATCAGCACGCACCCTTTAGACGTAAGAAGATAAACTTGAGAAATGATGAATACGAGGTGTGCATCCTGCCCCCCTTACAGTGCAGTTTGTTCCTTTCCCTGCCATTGCTTGTTGTCTTTCAATCATGGGCTGCACCAGTCAAGTCCTGCATCTGTGTCTCTTCTAGGCACACAGTTACCTCGCAGTCTATTGTGTCATAGCACCTCATGGCATGTAACTTCGCTGCCAGTGTCATTTGTTGTACAGGCGCGATTCTGCACTGTCGTTCTGTTTCGTTTCCTGGAACCTCTCTTGGTTACACGGTGTTAGTTTTCACGCTTTGCTCTCGCAGGGGGTCGTTGGAGCAGAGGAGCCACAGTCTGTCTTGATTATCGGCGGTGCTAGTGCTGCCTCAATTATCGCACCTCTAGTGCCCAAGTCACTGTTCATTTGCCTGTGGGCGGAATCCGATGTCAGACGGCTCCCTCGCAACGGAGGAGTCTTTCCCCTCCTGGTGGGTTGTACTTATATTGGCTTGGGGGCACTCGCTTAAAACCTTGCCGCTTTTACGGGCATTGAATTGAAGGCTCTGGGTCATGAGGCGGGCGGCCTTTTCCTGTATGCCTGCAGCTCTGCCTCTCTGTCTGTGGCTTCGCGCACTTCCCTCGCTGCGCAGGAGTACCCTCCTTCTTGCTGGCTGCTCCGATTGGCTTACTCCCCACCCGCAGCAGGTTTCCTCAGTTCATGCGCTGCGTGGAGTGGGGATCGGAGTTGCTGTCTTCTTCCCTCCCACCCCCCCTTGTAATGTTCCCTGAACCCCCAAGGAAAACGCTGCAGCCACTGTATCGTTACTTCTTCTTTATTAACTATTTCTCCCTAAAGAGCGCCGAGCCGCTGCTGCTCGTTCCAGCTCTTCGCGCCAATGCCTAGCGCGATGCGCGCGCAGCCCAACATGGCCGCCGGAACGTCACGTCGACGACGTGACGTGCAAACACTAGACTGCTTCTCTACATATCTCCCCTTTTTCCAACACAGAAACAATTTAACTTACAGTCCGCCGTTCATGTCATAGTCTCTGAACCTTGCTGGCTTGACCACCGCTCTACCCCTCCGAGTCTTACCGGGGTAGTGGGGGCCTCTCCTTCACTACTACCTCCACTCCGTGGCGCAGCCGTGCTTCCCTCTTCTCCACTCAGGTTCTCTCCGCTCGTCTGCTCCTGGTCGCCGTCACTAGTCTTTTCTCTTTGATGTTCTCCTCCTCTCACTTCAGGTTCTGCCTCCAGATGTTCTTGTTGAACAGTTCCATGTCCCTCGTCTCCTAAGTCTGCACCGTTTTGGTCCCAACTTAGAATCTTGTTGCATCTCGCCATGCGGTCCTGCGACCATACGTTTCCGTCACTTAGCAAGGCCGCTCTGCCCAGTACTTCCTTCACCTGCATGGGCTTGCTGTATTTACTCTCTCCTTTTCTTTGTAGCGTGGCCAATTTTACTCGTACCCATTCCCCTTTTTCCAGTCCAGTGTCCTTCACGTTTCTCTGTTTATCGTAATGTTTGGTGTAAGCAGCTTGGGCTTTCTCCAGGTTTGCTCGCACCACTGCTGGGGACCATTCACTCGTTACTGTTTTCTCTTTCCACACCCGATTGTCTTGGGTGAACGGTTCGCGGCCTCTCAATATCTGGAAGGGGCTATAGCCGGTCCCTGTGGGGGTGATCCTGTATGCCCACACCATGTGCCATATCTCCTTTTCCCAGTCCGTGTTGTCAGAGATGGCGGCTTGAACCGACCCCATCACCACTCTGTTAAAACGCTCTACTAGTCCGTTCCCCGCAGGGTGGTAGATGGATGTGTGCTTTGCTACGATGCCATTCCTTTGTATGAAATTGTTCCATTTTTCCGATCTGAATTGGGGGCCATTGTCACTGAGGATGGACTTTGGGATACCTTCCCTCACAAAAGTGTCTACTAGAAATTTTATAATGGTCTCAGTGTCCATCGCCTCGTCTATTTTCAATTCCGGCCACTTCGAGTACCTGTCCACGAGGACACATACGTACTTTTGGACTCCATGTATGTCTAAGATCGGGCCTAGGATATCTACCGACAGCTCCTCCCATGGATTTCTCGGGGGTCAAATTTGCACAGAGCTGGACGCAGAGGTTTAAGAGTCTTGTCTGCACCCTGGCATCGTGAGCAGTCTCTGACATGTCTCTCGGCCTTTACATCCATTCCTGGCCACCAATAGTTTTGCTTGGCCCTCAATTTCAGTTTGCCAATTCCCAGGTGTCCCTCGTGGAGCATGTCCAGTAGTCTGGGGATGATGTTTGTTGGGGGGATGACTTTCTCTCCCCTGTACACAAATACTCCGCGGTCGTCCATCGACAGCTCTTCCCTGACTTCAAAGTATGGGTTGAGTTCCCAGCGGGTCTGTCTCTTGTCAGGCCATCCCTGGGTGATCTATAACTTCACTTCTTCATTGATCTGGTCTTCCTTGTACGCCTGTTCCCATTCTTGAAGGCTGTTGGTGTTTTCTTGGTCTTCCGTGAGTGCTACCCATTCTTTCGTTCCCGCTTTGTCTTCCTCACTCGGCTCCATGGCTGCTGCTCTGCTCAAATAGTCGGCCACTCTGTTCTTGCTGCCTGGGAGATACTCCACGTCGTACCTGAGTTCTAGCAGTTTCAGAGTCATTTTGGAGATCCTGGGCGTAGCGTCGGCGTGCCCACTCGATGTCAGCACTTTCAGTAGGGGTTTATGGTCCGTCCTCAATTGGAACTGTGTGCCCCATAGGAACTGTCTGAATCTGGTCGTAGCCCACACCACAGCCAACATTTCTTTTTCTATTACACTGTATTTCTTTTCTGTCTCACTCAGCGTGCGGGATGCAAAGCTGAGCGTCTCCATCCTTCCTTGCCCTCGGTCTTGCATGAGGACAGCTCCCAGTCCTTTATCGCTGGCGTCTGTGGTCAAAACTGTCCTCCCTTGGGGGTCGTACCCTTGGAGTGGTATCGCTCCTGCTACTTCTTTCTTGACAACGTCAAATTCCCTTTGTGCTTCTTCTGACCAGCGAAATTCCGTATTGTCTCTTGTCAGCTGCCTCATGTGATGGGTCTTGGAGGCGAAGTGTTGCACAAACTTGCTATAATACTCCGCCATTCCAATAAATGACCTAACCTCTTCCTTGCTGGTGGGTGGAGGTGCCTCACAGATCGCTTTCACGTTCTCTGCTTTCGGAGTCACTCCTCGTACTCCTATTTCGTGTCCTAGGTAGGTCACCGACTCCATTCCAATCCTGCATTTGGTCCATTCCGCTGTGAGGCCCTTTCTCTCTAGTATCTTCAGTACGTTTCCCAGTTTTACGTCATGGTCGGGTCTGTCTCGCCCCATCACCAGGATGTCGTCCTGGAAGTATTGGACGCTGGCCGTGTCTTTGAACAATTGGTGCATCAGCTTCTGGAATACTGCTGCTGCCGAGGCCAGCCCGAACGGCATGCGGCGGAACTGATAACACCCGAAGGGGGTGATGAACGAAGTGAGTCTGCGGCTCTCTGGGTGTAGTGCGATCTGGTGGTAGGCTGAGGTCAAGTCTATAGTGGAGTACCACTTGATTCCCCTGGTGCTGGCCAGCATCTCCTCTATTCTGGGTAAGGGGAACCTCTCTACCACAATGTTCTTATTCAGTTCGCGCAGGTCGACGCACAGCCTGACCTTACCGCTGGGTTTCTTAACTACCACCAGAGGCGCCAGCCACTCAGCACACGTGATGGGCTCGATGACCCCCTTTTTTTCTAGGTCCTGAAGTTCTTCCCGTACTGCTTCCCTCACTGCCAAAGGGACGTTTCTCGCTTTGTGGGCCACCGGCACGGCATCCTCTTTCAGAAGGATTTTGTGTGAGAACTTCTCCAACCTTCCCACTGTGCCACCAAACACCTTGGGGTATTCACTCCTCCATCTGTCGAGGTCTGGCCATGCTTCCGGTTCCGTAAGCAGTATTTGCTCCTTGCCTCCCGGATCCAGCTTGATGCCTAGGTCGCCTTGGTCTAACCATCCTAGGACCGAGGGGCCTTTCTCTGACATATAGAGCTTGCAGTAAGCAGACCGGCCTCTAAATTCAAAGTCTAATGGTCTGAATCCTGCCATTGGTATGCGGTCCCCATTGTACGTGACTGGGCGGATGTCCAGCTTCTCTAGTTCTGGGCCTAGGTGCGGAGCGAATTTTTCCTCCCATACCGCTCTCTGGACAATGGTGTAGGGTGAGCCCGTGTCAGCCACCACACTTATTGTAATGCCTCCTATTGACATCTCCAGGACAGGTTTCATCGTCCTTCTGCCATCGACGCCCAGAACTTGGCCATCCACGCTCAACACTTGATCGTATATGCAGGGTACTGTTACGACATCCTCCTCGGTCCCGTCCTCTTGGTCGTCGCTTCCCTGTCCGACGTATCTCACTGTGCCTTTGGAGGCCTTCTTCCGACATACCTTCTCGTAGTGGCCGATTATTCCGCAATACATGCATTTGGCGCGAAATGCTGGGCACTTCCTGTCGTGCGCCTCGTGTGACCAGCTCCCACACCTGTAGCATGACTTCCTGACGTTTCCCGCCTGTTTTCTAGGGGGACCTGCGTTGCCTTGCCATTTACTAGGTCCCTTCTCTGACGACTTCTTGCCCTGGTAGTCTCTGCGGGGCCCTTCGTCGTCCACTTTGTTCACCATGACACTAGGCGTTGTCTCTTTCTTCGTTGCGTCCGCACACCTGCGTGCCAATTCAGCTCTTTTGACGATGACCATCACCTCCTTTAGAGTGGTGTCCCCACTGGCCCATAATTTGTCCTGTACTGACGTGCACGTGGTGTGCATCACCACTTGATCCTTAATGAACTCCTCCCAGTTGTCGTATCTGCACGTGGACGCCAGCGTTGTTTTTCTCTGCTGGAAGTTAAATCTATCCACTGACACACATACTGCCGGCCTGAAGTGTTCATTCAGGTCATCAATTGCGTGGGCGTAAACGTCATCATCCGTACTTGCTCTCTGTTTTGGTACTAGGCTTTTGTAGATTCTCAGACCTTCCGGGCCTAGGTTTAGCAGCAAGATGCGTTTTTTTCTCGTTGGTTTAAATTGTTCTTCATTTTCGTCTTCCAAGACTCCTATGAAATTATCAATATATTCTCTCTAGTCCTCCCACTTCATTAGTGGTTCGCCGGGTCTGGGTAGAAACTGCACCGGCGCCATTGCATAACCAGCTTGCGCGCTTATCTTCTCGCTCTTGACCGTGGGTTGCGCACTTCCTTGGCTTCTAGGGCTGCCGCTCTACATGCTTTCCCTCTACTTGTTCTCGGAGGTGCCGGCTTCACAACGCTCGGGGCATACAGCGCTGTGTCGTGGGCGTGAAACAGCGTGGTGGGCATTCGCTCGGCTCCCTTTTCACTCGGGGTCACTTTGCTTCCCGTTATACCTGCGGCCTCTCACCTTTGGCCGGCGGGCCTCTTCCGTCCACGGTGGTGGGCCCCTTGTGGGTTGTCGCATCTCTAGGGGCATCCAGCTCTGGCTCGGTGTTGGCTGATGCGGGTGGGCTCCGCACAGCTCTCTTCACCCCACGCAGGGGAGGGCCTCACGCTGGACTCCGAAGGTGCCGGGTTGGGTTCCCGGTTACCTTCATATCGAGATGCAGGCCTGGGGTTTGACTCACGCCCTGCAGGCCTCTCAGCGTCCGGCGCCGATCACAGGAGGGTGCCCTTGATGCATACATGCCAACATTTCAGAAGAGCAAAGTGGGAGAATTAAAAAAAAAAAAACGGGAGAATGGGGCATTGAATCGGGTTAACGGCATGTATGGGCTTTGGAAGTGGCTGCTGCAGTATCGGACATTTGAAACTTAAATTAACGTTTTTTTTAAACCTTCAGGTGCACGGAGCGCAATGGCAGGCAGAGAGAGGGTGATGCAAGTGTTGTGCACTGGCCTGGCAGGTTGCTGGCAGTGCAGTGCATGCACGCACTCCTCCTCCCCCTCCTGTGTGGCAGCCCGGGCTGTAACAGCTTCCCCACACACACACAGCCTTCCCAGTACTTCACAGGTCTTTAAAAGACCATTGCCTTGTTAATGACGCTTTGTTGGTTTTTCACCCCTTCTAGTGCCCCTGCATCGCCACTCTGAATATTGCTGGAAGAATTAGCACCTTACACAATACCAAACCCTGTCAGCTAAAACCCCCGAGGAATCGGGTTTTTGCTTGCAGGAATCGGGAGGCGGGAGACTAGCCTTGAAATCGGTAGTCTCACGCCTGAATCGGGAGGGTTGGCATGTCTGCCTTGATGTGGGCAGCTCCCTCCCCTTCTTCCCACGATGTTTTCAGTGAGCTGTGGCACGCATGCGCATAGCTACCCTCATCGCCATTGTAGAGTCGGGCCCTTGGCCCACATGCTGGAGAAAGGACTGCGACACAGACACACTGGTTACTGAGTGCAACTGACCCAGAGCATGTGCGCTCGGCCACTTTTATTAGAGCTGTGTCACCTGACCAGTGACATCAGTGGTGGGTGGGTGTTTACTGTAATTACACTGTTAGCATAGAATGCTAATTGATTCTGGGTCCTTACAGGGAGCAGGGGCGCCTCGGAGTGACTGGGAACTTCAAGTCTTGACTTCTTTTCTGAAATTAATGAGAAGGATTGGGGTGGCTGGGGTTTCGATATTGCTGGTTTGCGGAGAGGTTGATTCACCGGGTTCTCCGTGGCTGACAGATTTGAATTCTAAAAAGATTGGTCCTGGAGGTTTATCTCAAACCGCTGTCCCTTCCACGTCCTAGGTGCCCCTCTCGGGGCCTTTGAGCCTAGGCTTATGGGGCCATTGTCAGACACAATGAGTGGAGGTGATGTATGGGCCCTGAAGCCAAATCTAGAATTTTTGAACACATTCCATGGTTCCTGCCTCTCCACAGGGCTTGGGGAGGTTTGTCGCCTAACTCGATCCGTCATCATCTTTTCAGAAGCATCGGGCTGGCTGCCTCAGATTCTTCATAGTTCTGCCACCATGACGGTCTCCGGCAGCCCCCTCGAATGAGCAGCAGTTAGGTTACACAAAGACCTTCGTTTATTTTTAGGCACTGGGAGCTTTTGATTAACTAAGAGATTTGCCCAGGATCACAGGAGGTTGAGCGGACGCAGAGACTCAAGCCTGGTTCCCCTGCTTGTAATTTATAAATAGTAGTCACAAACACAATTATTATTAGCACCCTTAAAAATAAATAGCACTAGCTTACAGCCACATTTTCGAACACTGGCAATGGCGGCATTGGCATACCATAGAAACACGGTCTTAAACATCGAAAATAAACCAAACTGAGTTTACCTTTTACTCTGTGGCCTGCCGCTTCTGTGACTTGGAGGGTGCTTGTAATTTCGGCCGTCCCGGGACATTTCCAGTGGCGAGGGGGACTCACGAGGTGATGGAATGAGGGGCCTTGCCTGCAGCACTCCCTCATGTGCAAAACCGTTAACACGCGATGATAAGTGATAAATCCCGGAATTAGGAAGAAGAGCTAAACTGAACTAACCCAAGCCCCCAGGAGCTATCCAATGAAAAAGCCGCCTAAAAGTGCAAAGGCGAAAGCAGTGCTGCAATCATTGCCACCCACTGCACTGTTTTGCTGTTGGCCAGCCCCACCCCTTCCCCTTAAAGTCAATGAGGCTCTGCTGACCGCGCCCTGGGCCAGGTCAGAAGCGCCCCATTTCAAGCCCATTCACTGCAACTCGGTGCATCCACTCCCATCAGGCTGTCATTCTCCTAGCTTGTGCCTCGAGGGCGAGGTATTCTCCTCGCCCAGTTCAACACATGCGTACGGTCCGAGGGTCTGACCTAAAAAAAAAAGGACAACGATGCATATTAATATTAAAATGTTACACAAATCGGTAGAAGTGACACTGGAGCCCCAAGCAATGAGCACTGAGCCTGCCATTTAAGCTAAAGCTACTCCATGATGGTGGTGTTAATTTTCTCCCTTTTCCCGTTCCGAAGCTGGGAGGGCATCTCCCCCTATACCGTTAATACCAGCTGCCACTGATCTCTCGTATAAAGAACATTTGCTCGACCAAATGGCCACCCAAAGGTTACATCATACATCAAATCCGCTTTGAATCTGGTATAGGCTTTCAGCAGTATGCCAGATGTATGAAAGATGTGTGTTTGTGTATATATATTCATATTTCGGTGCATTAACATGTGTTATATAAATAACATCCTTGAATAAACATAATCAATGGTGCAACACGGTAAACTATAGGAACAGTCTTGCATTTTCATTTTGACCGTGCTGCATGGGTAGATCGTGTGGTCAACCTGACCCACTAAAGGATGTATACTGTCTTCTATTTGTTAAATCAATCGGCAGTTAAATTGAAAAATATCATACATGCCCGTCATACCGCCCAAGTGGGCTTTATACCATAATTATCTTCAAAGTCAATTTCCTCATAATGGAAATACAGACATGTCTAGGAGACAAACGCTGCCCAAGTGGGCTTACTGTTCAAAAACCGCTCAGTTCATTCGAGCTTATCCCAGATCACATTCATTGCTCCAACATATCCTGAGTTTCAATTCGTGCTGTGCTGTCAGAAAAGATCCCACTAAACGAGTTCAGTCCACTATCCTTGCTCTAACCACACAGGCACTCAATGATAATATCATCTGTGAGAAATAGTGGCAATACCTCAATGTCCACCAACCCAAAATGGCAGCTATATATGGAGTCCCTAAGATTCATAAAAACAGCCAAGACCCTCCCGATAGACCCATAGTCACCACCATTGGGTCTATAACAGAACCTCTGTCCAAGTACATTGATACCATTCTAAGGCCACACATACCCAAAAGTTCATCGCACATTAAAGACACCAGGGATATTATCAATGTAGTTGAAACATTAACCTTCAACTCTGAGTCTCAATGGATGGTAACTATGGACATAGAGGCTTTGTACTCTAACATACCTCAATCTGGAGCTATTACAGCAGTATCTTGGTTCATTGAAACCTTTGAGATCGACTGCTCAAAAACATTTATTCTGGACTGTCTCAAAATAGTGTAATCTGAAAATACCTTTGACTTCAATGGCTCACTATATCAACAGACCAAAGGCTTAAGCATGGGGGCTTCCTGTACCCCGACTGTGGCCAATATATACATGGCCGAATATGAGTCTAAGTACATCTACAATGACATCGCCCCTTTTAGTGAGTCCATCTCATCATGGTCTCGCTTTATAGAAGACATATTCTTTATCTGGACGTCAGAAACAGAAGCTCTTTCAACTTTTGTATCATGGCTAAACTTATGTGACAAGAACATCTTTCTCACTGCAACATCGAGCCAAACCAAAGTTGAATTTCTAGATATCAGCATAGTAAGCAAGGACCACAGCTTAAAAGTAGATCTGTATGTTAAACCTACAATTCGCAACACACTTCTACATTACACAAGTTACCACCCGAAGACACAAAAATCTAGCATTCCCTTTGGTCAGTTCCTACGAGTTCGTAGGAATTGCTCCACAGTAGCAGATTTTGACAAAAGAGCAGAAGATATGAAAAACAATTTCATATCCCGGGGCTATCCAAAACGCCTGGTTCGTGATTCCTACAAAAGAGCCATGTTCTTTGATAGGCAACATCTGCTCACATCGCAAGTAAAAGAGTCAAATTCTAAAATGGTATTTGTAACAAGGCACTCTACTATGAATGCCAAATTACAACAAATAGTCAATGCAAATTGGCACATTTTGAATGCTACGAAACCTAAGGAACAACAGCTATCTAAACCGGTCTTTGCCTATAGGAAGAACAAAAACCTCAAAGACCTAATAGTGCGGTCTAGAATACAAACAAAGAATACTGACCCAACACAAACGTCTCTAACTGAAAAAAACACCAGTTATAGGCAATTACAAATGCCTTTCCTGCACTGCATGCGAATTTGCTATTGAGACCAAAAATTGGTCCTTCAATAACATACCCATACAACTGAAAACTCTGACGAATTGCAAAACCACTAATGTTTCATACCTACTACTATGCCCATGCAATCTAGGGTATGTAGGTGAAACCGCACGGATGATGTCTGTCCGAACATAGGTCTGCTATCCGAACAGGGAAAATCCAAGCACCATTAGTCAGACACTATCTGGAAGCAAAGCACAATGCTAATGAAATTCGTTGGCTCATACTTGAGAAAATCCGAAAAACATCAGGCACACTAAGCACCCAAGTACGTAAATGTAGAGAAGTCTACTGGATTTTTACTTTGAATACCTATGCCACAAGAATGAACAACGAAATACCCTGGGAGCAGGTTTTAAAATATAACTATGGCTAATTAATATATGTATCTCCATTAAGCCACCATTCTAATATGTGCCAGAGAATCTCCGCCGAACCTGAGACATACTGATATCCTTTTTCAGTAATTTTATTCTAAATCCATATTTTAGACATTTACATTTCGTCCACCTATCATTTAATACACAGTACAAGATTTCAGACAACCTTACTTTAAATACGTAACTGGCGCCACATATACCAGGGAAAGGCAATATTCCCATGTGCTCCCCTACATTAAAAGATAAATTATAAGATCTCAGGTAGGATTGCACCAAATATGTATTTGACGCACCCTACTCATAGAAAAGGTAATATCCACACGAAATTCTATTTCTTTTTTACACTTTAATATGGCCGCCACACAAGCCCATACTATTCATTGGCACCTCGCGGAGAGAGTAGTACGTCCGGGTAACAGCAAATTCATGTCCGGTTCACTGATAATGAAAAACGCGCACAAGTTCGATTCATAAATAGGGATTCCATTCCGTGGCACCCCTAGCTTCCGGTCGAGACGCCGTAGAGACAGACCCCCCCCCATCGGAGGACATTACTAACTTCATCATCAGGTAAAGACCTATCCTCGCTACATTAGATAAATATTGCAGAGCCTTGCGACAATACCCACTTTGAACGGCTTTTTTACATTCCCTCGCACTTCTGTTTATCTCTTGCAGAGACGCATTGCTCTCGTCGACTACCCGTAGCAAGGAATGACAAACCTTGAGTCGTTAAGAAACAAGGTAATTTAATCTGATAAGGGCCCTGGGACATATATTAGATTACGTTATATTAGATTATTAGATATATTAGATTACGTTATCCCTAAATTTTAAACTCCTTTAAATTTAAAATCCCTAAGGGTTTTTTCGAATCCATCCTCACCTGTATTCCAACTTTCTCCCCCTCCGTAGTACTAAGACCGATGTCCAGCTCTCCCTGATTACTTCCGGCGTACCCGATGATATCTGATGTTGCTAAATTGCTACGGTAATACGGATGCTCTTTTCCATTCAAATCCGGCTTCTTCTATTAGGCCAACATTAACACTCCGGTCCTGGCCTTGATTACTATCTATCTCTTAACGCTGGTTTTCCCCCCCATAATTAAGAGATGTATCACCATCTTACTTACTGCCAATAATTAATTCTTATTACCCTACCTGTTTCTCAACATTACAGAAAGCCACATGAAGCATCGCATCAAATTCTACACGACCAATACCTTTTTAGCAGATACTAACTTAACCACTTATGTGATCGTTTTAATTTCTTTGATTGACACTACTGTCATCTAACTTACAGTTTTGTTATGTTTCTTCTATAGCGAAGAGGTAACTCCTGCAACCCCAAACTGTGCCACATCCTTGGTCTTAGCGCAACCCTAAATGTGCATCTAGAGTCTACCCCCTGTATTGCAGCTGCCATACAACATTGGTAAGGTACCATCCTAACACGCTAGTAGCATTCTATTCAAACAAACCCCCATTTCTCATTTCTTGTCTCCCCTCCCCCCTCCCTCCTTTCTCCATTCTCCTCTTCCTTCTTACTATATTTCTTTTCTAACTGTCTCTAAGCGGTTTATACCAATTACTCGTCTACTTTTTATCCTTCATCCCTCCCCTCTTTCCTCCATCTCTTTCTTTCTCGTACCTTCTTCCTAACTGCTATCCTCTGTTCTTGCCCACCTCCGCATACCCTTCCATCGCGAAGCACAGACATTAACCAGCTAGAGTACCCACATATAGCTACCAACCAGCAGATACTCTGAACTTTTTGTAACTCTCTGCTTTAGGGAACAGGAACTCTTCTCCAGTACCCTACCCACTGTGAATTAGAGTTAATGGTCAGACCCCAGAATTGCAATTCAATGCATGATCTGTTTATGCTGGTGTATGTAACAATGTATATATGTATATAGTAAGACTTTTCCCTCCTGTTTTTAACCAAAGTTTTGTAAATAATAAATCTAATGCACTGAATGCACATGTAACTTTATTAGTAGGACTTAACACTGACACCGATATGGATTTTTCATGTATTTTGTATAGGTACATTTGGAACATACATCATGGCTTCCTGATTAAGGCTAATAGCCGAAACGCGCGTAGCAATTATAATTTACCTCTAGCCATGTTTTCTGATTAATATTAAGTATTCTTGTATTTTTGTATCTTTTTGATCTATTTATGAATTGTATATTTATATCGAAATGTATTGTGACGCATAAAAACTAAAAATTATAAAGTGCACAGCATGAGATTTATATAAATCCCTGACTTGAGTTGTCCACATCGTATCGAATTTAAATTTCCTGTGTACGAATAATACTTGTTGCAGGCAGGCTGAAGCATAGGTTATAGTCACACATTGGGTCTACTACAAACTCGTCTATGTACTGTGCAAAAAGTGCAAATACAGTGCAAAGTGATCAAAAAACGATTTAAAAACTGAAAGTAAACCAACATCCGTTGGATACATGTATGTTAAATTTCATGTATATGTCACCTACTTGTTATTTCATGTAAAGTATTGTGACTGCGTCCTGTTTGAAAGCAGACTAATATACAATGTAACCCCATGGTGTACAATGGATTTTTTACAAAGTGGCAAATACAGTAAGTGAAGCGAACAGGAAGATAAATCTTTCCTATGAAGATTAGACTTGGTAGCTATGGGAATAAGGATACCTTATTCTGCCCGGCTTGTGATTGTATTGTTAGGATTGCAAGTAATACTGAATGGTGTTCTCTGTATACATTTTAACGGGGGTTATCATATCTCAGTAATAACCTGAGGCTGAATGCTGGTATCCTATGGTGTGATTAGGATAGACATGTATGCAAATCTTAAGTAATGTTGAGGCCTCCTGGACTTTTGAGCTGGAGAATATAGCGAGTTTCTAGCTTACGCAGCTTCGACTCCCTGTCTCCGCCCCTCGTGCTGGCAATGACTGCATCTATAACAAAGTATTTTAGACCTGAATTATCGCTGTTGTGTTTCTCTTCAAAATGCCTAGCTACCGATTAGGTATTATCATGGTTAGCTATGGCCCGCAGATGTTGCAAAATGCGCTTGTGCACAGCAAGCTTGGCACTGCCCACGTATTTTAATCCACATATATAATATATATATATATGTGCCAGGTATCGCGGAGTGGCCCAACAACTCACGAAATGTCGCTGCCCGATATACCCTGCCGGACTGCAAAGATCTACACAAGTTTGTCCTCGGTTGGCCTTAAGAGCCATGGTCCGCAGTCTGAACATGATCTCAAGTAATGGACACCTCGAGTCACCAAAGGGAAACGCGGAGAGACAAGCTTCTGCATCTCACACTAAAACTACTTTATGTTTTCTTTTCTTTCAAACCAAACATGTGTAACACATGCACACAGCCGTTTATATACTATACACATAATGGCGAAACAAAACTTTAAAAACCTATTCAAAATACTTTATGATATTATACCGCACCTTACAGCAAAGTACCTTAGGTGACATGTACCACCACAGGTAACGTGGCAATAAGATAATGCTTCCTGTAAAACTGAACCTTTACCACTAGTAAACACATGCAATCACACTTGTGATCCAAAAGAAAATTTGATTGTAAGTCCACCGGAATGTACGTAAGTACATACATACATACAGACATACATACAGAGAGACAAACAGACAAACATCATTTACCCGTCTTCAAGAAGTAGCAGCCATGAATTCTCCAGGACTGTTCAGTATCGAAAAGAGAATCAGATACATACTTCAAAAAGGCCGGGAATATGTAACCTTAGACAGCAAAACATATGCAGGAACACTTGTGGTCCAAAAGAAAATTTGATTGTTAGTCCACCGGTACTTACTTACAGACAAACATACATACATACATGCATACATACATACATACATACATTTACCCTTCTTTAAGAAGTAACAGCCATGAATTCTGCAGGATCGTTCAGTACCGAAAAGGGAATTCGGAGAGCTGCTTCATAAAGACCGGTAATATCAAACGTTAGACAGAAAAACATATGCAGGAACACTGTAGGAGAGTAAGAAGAAGACATCCTTATCTCAAAAAGATCTCCTACCATGTAGTGCGTGACTGAAAACAGTCTTAATCATTTCAGACACTACCTATCAGACAGTCTAAGGGATTAAGCTTATATCACCGTGTTCCAAGATTGAACAAAGGAATTACCTATGCCTTCCACGACCGGAGGGATCTACGAACCTTTGTATTCCAAACTATACAATCGTGGTTGTTCAAAATCGAAACATTCATAATACATTTGCCATCCGCTTCTATTAAAGTAAACAAACTGCGCAAAATATCCTTGTTAAGGAAAGAACAGTTGCGAGTGAAAGGTAGCACCAAAGAAAAATAATGGATATGAGCTCACCATAATGTCCCCTAAAGGACATGCAATATAGTCCAGGAAGGACCAATCCAATAGCAAACAGGTAGACTTCTTTAGTTGTACACATACAAGCTATATAATAGCCAACCAATACTCCACAACAAGTAAGGTGTATACCATAAAAGGTATGAACTCTTGAGACTAAGCTCCTCATCAGAGTAAAATAAGGAACAAAACCGCTATGCAGCCGGAAGGACCATCCGGAGATCAACATAGTCAAAACCGGAGGTACGCTCTCTCCCAATAAGAAAGAAGAAATGCTTAACACTTCCACACCACATGCAAAATAACAGCAGAGACAGGAAATAAACCTTTACCCAACGTAAAGATCCACAACTGTGGCTGTATAAAAAGGAAGCAAAAGACCCGAAAGGGCCATATTACAAGTGCATCAGGGGTCATACCGACCCAAACAGGCTCGAGGAACGTCAACCCCCCTAACAAAGCGTGTCTGCAAAGAACAGCAAAACATGCCATAGCCCATCACTTGAATGAGTGGTGTAAAAATTATACAGACTGAATCACCTCAGGCTAAAAGAAGGGAAGCCCGCAGAACTGGGTAACCCCCATCCACACAAATTAAATAAGAGAAGGAGGAAACAGGCTAAGGATCTGACCCTCCCCAACTAGCCAGAAACCTGCATAGAGCCGCTTCCGCTTGGGCTCCAAAAATATGAGCCCCATCAAATGGCATGTTGATCAATACCGACTGGACGGCTTTAAAAAATCTAGACGCTCGCAGCCATGCGTGTCGGCGCAAAGCCACAGCAGACAGCCCAATGGAGTCAGTGGAATCCATTCTACAACTGATGAGCAGTCTAGCTGCCTGACGCCCATATAAAATCAACTGATGCAACTCGCCCCTGTTGACTTCGGAAAACAAAGGCAAAAGTTGGCTCAAACAAAGCTTGAAGAAAGCATCCGAGAACGCAACCATATTAGTGGTGGGTAAAGATGCACTAATTGAGGAAAAAATATGCTTCCCGCAAAAATCCTGTACCATGTACTCCTTATCAAAGGGGAATTGAGGGAGGTTTCCCATCTCGGGGGAGGCCGTGATGGTCTGGGCAAAGAAGCTGTGGTGGGTCAGCTGTTGAACAAGGCAATCGGGGGTCACCAGGGGCAGGGCAGTATTGTGGGCAATGATGTGGTCCACCGGCCACCTGACAAAGGTTTTGCCCATGCCCCCCAAAAAAATTTCAGTAAGGGCCTCACAAAAAAGGGAGCACAGGCTCAACTTCCGATTGGCCAGGATGAAGAACCTCAATAAGAGAATCTGTAGCCTTTTCCATAGTAGGTAGAGTAAGATGCAAGACATCAGCCACTCTCCTCAAAATCTTGCCAAAGAGGAACTGGATTCTGAGGCAAGGCCAGGCAGTGACAAAAGGAAAGAAGCAGGGGACAAATCTAACCCATTCGCTTCACTGTGCTCCACAATCTAGCTGTCCAACATAGAAGAGGCCACTGACTGCTCCAAGGGGGTCATCTCCTCACAACCATGCCCTAACAGGCCCTGTGGATCGTCCACAGAAATAAGCGGTGCCGCATACGGCTTCATAAACGACGTTGAACGGTGTTGAGGCGACATCGAACTGCATTGAGGTGACGTTGCACAGTGTCGAGGTGACTCAGTGCTGACGTCCTCCTGGGAGGAGAAACATCAGAAGGTATCTGTTCAGATATCTGGAGTCACGGCGAAGCCTGCTCCACAGTGCACACTGACTCCAGCTTGGAGTCTACCGGCGCCACAATGACCAGCATCGTAATAACAACAGACTTTGCGCCGGAGTCGATCACCATCAGTAGCCCTGAAAAAAAGTGCACCGGCGCCTCAGAGTCCGAGGCTGGAACTGCTGCCGAGGACACACCTGCCACCGGAGATGAAGTTACGTCACCTACGTACCCATGGGGCCAGCAGGTGCTCCAGAGGGAGAAGAGTGCCCAAAGGCCAGATGTAGAGCCTCGTAGTACTCCTGCATCTGCTTCCAAGTCACCCCAACTCCAGGGAAAACAGGGAGGGAGGCTCAGGAGTGACGCTGGAGTGGAACTTTCAGCACTAGAGTGAGAGACACCTTTGCAACACAGATCACGAGTCAAAGACGCCATAGAGGGCCGGGTCTCCAACCTCTTGTGACGCCGCTTACCGTGTGATATGCAAAGATAGGAACATGCACACTTACGTACACCTTGACAAAAACAGGCACTCATGACACACAAACACATTCAATGAGGCACACACACACTCAAATATACAGTTGCCGGTGTAGATACTTAGCAGTGACCTTTGATGAATTATGAAATACACTGAGAGCAGGTTTATTGGGCCCAATGCCTGCGTCTTTGCCTAGGGAATAAGTATGGCACCCTTGAGCTTTCAATGCTAACTCCCATGATGTGTGCAGGATGCCCGCAGGTTTTACGCTTATATGAACAAGCATTGAAAAGAGGGCTGCTTTGTTTGACTGCGGCAAATACAAATGATTCAATCAAATCTGACATTCTAAGTTATAACCTATGACCTGTTGAGTGGGTATGGAAGAAGAGTATTACCATTTCAGTTAATTACAGAAATGGGCCATCCCTTCCTAGTTGTATTTCTGTGATTATTGTATGACGTGAATGTATATTGTCTGTTCTTATTCATTCTTTTTGTCATGAATCTCAAATACAGAAAAGGTATTGCCCTGAACAAATTCCTTAAGTCATTTTTCCGACACTTTGGCCCACTAAACTTTTTTGTTGGGATCTGCTATTGACAACATAGTAAAACCATTGTGCACTGCGTGCCAAATTGGAACACACATCCCAAAGCACAATGGCAGAAGTATTTTATTTCAGTCAAATACTTAAGTTACATCTTCGGAAGGGCTGACACGAACACAGGCTATTCAGCCTCGTGGCACGTGGTTACCAAAAGTGTGTGACATTCTCCCGCCAACTGATGCGCGCACAAGAGCGCCGCATGCCGTCTCTCAGCACAACAGTGCTCCCTGCCCTCTGGTCCTGCAGTAGGCACCTGCTTCAGAAACCATGTCAAAGAGCTCCTGCCTTTTTGAGTGTGCTGTTTTTGTCGGCCTATTACATGGATTTTAAGCGAACAAAAGAGGGGGGGATCAGCAGCGGCCCTCGCATTGCTTCTCGCCTGACCTTTCCTGGTTATGGGAGAATTCCGGGGCAGGGGGATAAAAGAGTAAACCCTCCCATTGTGCGGCAGGCCTGTAGGAGACACCAGCAGGCCCGCCGCGGCACACTCTGAAAAGAAATGCATTGCTGCTGCAGTTTGGAGATTGGAGCCGCGCTATACGTGCTTACACCAAGGGAACTGCATTGTCTTTGCCTCTCAGAGAGTTTTGTGTTCCTGTGTTTAAGAACAAATACGATCTGCACATTGTAAAGTTACAAGAATACAAGGAAATGATAATACTTTTCTCATTTACAGACGGCCCACTGGGTCGGGCTCGCCTGCTTTCCTTCTGAAGTAAAATTGTTCTCATCTTTATGAGGCCATGTGTTTAAACATGGCCCCATAAAGATCAGAAACCTTTTACTTCAGAAGGAAAGCCCGTCCAAGTGGGCCGTCTGTAAAAGAGAAAAGTATACATCCCAAAAACCTCTTTTCCAATGGCTGGCCACCGTTTAGCATAAAAAGTGACGCCGGCCAATGGAAAAGAGGGGCGGACTTAAAGCCCTTCACTGAAGCTACTGAAGAACATCAAATCTCACGAGCAAGCTGTGCATGTGCACAGCGACGCTAGCCGAGACCTAATAAAGCAGTACTAATGTGAACAGCACGCCTCCTGGCTCAGCACTTCTGTAAAATGTAAGGATGAGAAGTCCACACGTTGAGTATTATTTTGTGATGCTTTATTCCAAGTTGTAAAGAGAGACCCCACCAGGAGCATCCAACATGGTGCTCAGCCCAGCCAACTGTAATCTGTCAGGCAGATCACCAACATTCTGATAGATGCATCACATGAACATTCCAATAGAGGTAGAGAGGGATAGCATAGAGAATACCAAGATACTACATTATCTTCTCTCCTTGAACAGAAAACAAAAAGCTAAAAACAGCAACAGAGAACAAGAGAAAATGAAAGCAAGTAAATAGAGCAAAAGCGGAAAAAAGAACAGTAAAGAGGAAACACCATAAAAAGAGAACAAAGAAAGAAGAATGGAAAAAACGTATAAACCATACTCCCTTCTTACACCATATAAATCATCTTCTCTTCTTACAGAAAATATTAAAAAGAAGAAAACAATGGAAGATAATAGAAAAGAGAAAGAACAAAAGGAACTTACATTTCAAAAAGATGAGGAAAAGTAAAGGTGAAACCTCATCTAAACACTATTACCTCTAAGCAAAATACAATTAAGTAACGCAAGAGAAAACAGTGCAGGAAGTTGCAATAAAAAAAAACGTCAAATATAAACATACATAGCAATGAAAGCATAAATGCACAAACATAGTGAAAACATAAGCTAAATATGTGGATGTAAAACTTTAAAAACCTAGACTCTAAAAAGTGACTGGTAAACTAGCATAAGTGAAAAAGAAACGTAATAATGCTAAAGAACTATAACCCAAGCATAGCTCCTCTGAAGGAGACAAAATACACACACCCGACAGGGCATAAAACAAAAATAAACGAGGTCCGTGTGGACAACTGACATAGTGCCAGGTGGGACTAAAACCCAGAACAGCAAAATGGGACATGAACCCCATAGCAAAAATATTAAATTAAGTAGATGGGACTAAAACCCACTACAGACAAAATGGGACTGTAACCCATCGCAAAAACTATGAAAATGCGCTAGTAGGAATAAAACCCACTGCAAGTAAATAGGACTGGAACCCATCGCAAAACATTTAAAATAGGCAGGTGGGACTAAAACCCACTGCAAGTAAATGGGACTAAAACCCACTACAAGTGAATGGGACTGGAACCCAACGCAAAACATTTAAATAAAGTAGATGGGACTAAAACCCACTACAAGCAAATGGGACTATGACCCATCGCGAAAACATTTAAATTACACAGATGGGACTAAAACCCACTGCAAACAAATGGGACTGGGACCCATCGCAAAAACATCGGAATTAAATCACAGGTGGGACTAAAACCCACTGAAAGCAA
Source organism: Lissotriton vulgaris (assembly GCF_964263255.1). Taxonomy (NCBI): domain Eukaryota; kingdom Metazoa; phylum Chordata; class Amphibia; order Caudata; family Salamandridae; genus Lissotriton; species Lissotriton vulgaris. The sequence goes on from NC_141687.1 coordinate 119,597,008, forward strand.
ATGGGACTGAGACCCATTGCTAAATCTTTAAATTAAACAAATGGGACTAAGACCCACTGCAAGTAAATGGGACTAGAACCCATAACAAAAACATTTAAATTGCAGGCCTAATGTAATGCAAATAAATACATGAAGTAGATCAGCACAGCTGTTAAAGTACACACATTAGCATACAGTAATATTTTCAAACACCGGAGCTCGATCCGTGCCCCCGAGAAAGAAACATGTCCTCATTGAAAACCAATCAGCTTGAAAAAAAACCATAAAAGAACTGTGAGTAGTAAGCGCCAGCTGGAGAGTAAAAGATGAGTCACTGAGGTATCGCTTCACATTTTCCGGAAAATGTCATTAAGGAAGTGCACAGTACCTTAGATTTAACACAACACTCCGTTGAGAATGAGGATAGTCTCGCTTGTAAAATGCCCCTTGACAACCTGTAGAGTGTTGCTTCAAGAGCGATAACCCACTAAAAACAAATGGGACTATCTGCCAGATTCATCAAAGACCCATTCTGAGATTCTGTAATAGCGATTCATAAGGAATCGCTATTACAGACTCGCAAAACGGGATTCATGTAGGAATCGCAAAATAAATTATGATTCCTACACAGTCCTTATTTGCGATTAGCAAATTGCTAATCGCAAATAAGGAATAACTCCCCATCCATTCCTATAGGCCTAAAGGCCCATAGGAATGAATGGGGAGTTATTCCTTATTTGCGATTAGCAATTTGCTAATCGCAAATAAGGATGTGATTTCAAGGGTGCTAGGGGTGTCCAAAGGACACCCTGTAGCACCCCTGAAAGGTAATCTACATTGGTGTTGCGCACACACATGTCCAAAGGACGTGTGTGTGCAACATGCAACTTAGAAAAATGCTTTTAAAAGCGTTTTTCTAAGTTTTCGCTATTTTCCACGAGGTTTGACCTCGCGGTAAATAGCGGCCCGAAATTGCGATTTCGCAATTTAAAAATGGATGATGAATTGCATTTAAGGAATCTCAAATAGAGATTCCTTAAATGTAATTCCTCGCAAAATAGCGAATTCGCTATTACCGATTTTTGCATTTGGGATGATGAATCCCAAATGCAATAATTGCGCTCGCAAAGGGCCAGATTCTGAGAATCTGGCCCTTTGCGAGCGCAATTCAGCTTCATGAATCTGGCCGTAAGACCCATCGCGAAAACATTTAAATTACACAGATGGGACTGATGTGTGGCGCACAGGCACTGCGCTTCTGTCAGTATACACATGTGTAGAGCACGCTCACCGGTACCACGCTTCTGTAATGTATCTGTGCATAAATGTACAGCCCATCCACAGGGATTCTGTGATCACGGATTGTTGAGAGAAAAACGTTACTTTTTTGTTGTTTTGTAAAGAGTGTCTTTACATTTTAGGTTTGTGCTTAATTGGTGGAGTATCCACAAATGTAACCCTGCATATAGCATTCCCTGTGGCGAAATGCAAGCCACCACCCTATGAGGGGACATGGATACCTTTGGAAATGAGGACGAGCAACGCAAGTGTAATAGAAATGAAGAAAATTCACAGACGAGCCACAGCATCGTTTTACAGACTGCTAATACTTCCAGGCAAAACCGCAAAGCAGATCTGAAGAATATTTAATACTAGGAATTAATTAGGAAAATTTTGGGACACTTTGCACAGACTTCTTACCCTCAATGATCTCTGCCTGATCTTAGAGGCCTTGCTTGACCCCGAGTCTAAGTTATTAATCTAGCCGTTTTTTACCATGTCGATGAATGACTACGTTCTGTATAATTCCTGAATCACTGTTAATTGACATGCATTAGATGAGTGCACAGTTCACATGGTGAAAACAAGACACTGGGGACTGATCTCACTCTGCACAGACCCAGTATTATCACTGTAAAAAAACACAGTAGGGAACATGGCAGATGGAATCGCTTTAAAAGCATTTCCGATTTATTTAGATATTTTATTGTTTTGTGTCAACTACTTATTCGAGAGACGCTTGTTGGTGCTTGGAGCTTGTTAATAACGGTGAAGTTATACATCAAAACTTAAGAATGTAGCAGGTGATAGTGTATAAATAGCAGGTATACAGAGTCAAATTATGAAACGCTTACAGTACTGAATACACATACAAATGCACAATTGAGCTCACGATTTCTACCTTTCTCAAAGTCGAGTGTAGTAGTAACTTAAGCTCATAAAACACATTTGTTAAAGGGCATGCATTTCACATATTTATCAGTACTGGGTGTGATTGAATGCAGCTGGTCTGGGTTTATGCTGATTGACAGACTTAGTTAGCTGCACTTCCCCTGAGAGTCCGAGTGTGTGAGACTAAGATGCAGGAAGCTGACTGTTCGCGCTATTGTTTACCTCGTGCACATTGCCATCACTGGCGCTCTTCATGACAGAAAAAGCAGCGGCTCAGTGTCACCATTAACTATCACTTTACGCTTTAAAATAAAGCCACAGTGACTGGTCGATTCTTTATTCACCCCGCGCAGCCTTGAAAGCGCAGCCCGCTGGGACAGGGCTAGTCTGCCCACACCAATCCAGGCTTTAAACCTGGATTGAAAGCTGCCTGAGAGCAAAGCCTCGATTGGTTCGGACAGGTGACCGGGAAGATTGCACTGTGTTTACCCTGGCTCCTAAAAGAACGCTAGTTTTAAGAGCCTGATGTGCACATGTCGCGTTGGATACAGCACAAGACCTATCTAACCTGATATGCACATGGGCTTCATGCTACCGCAGCACTGCCAATGTCATGCCAATCACTCGATTGGCCATTGACGCCCGCCAGGCTGCACCAAACCCAGAGCAAAGAGCCATGGTGGGCAATAGATAGTGCTTGGCTAGGACAGGACACATTTTTTAATTATGGCACAGGTGCCTATACTTTTGAGGGAGCAACGCTCAAATGTCCTAGAAGAGGAACCACCCCTGGTGGATCGTGTGGGAGCCCCAACACTCTACGGGTATTTTCTATCCCTGGGCAAAGCACTACGCTACGCTCGCGTACTTTGCGAAGTCTGCACAACTTCACACTACACGAACTTCACGTAGCACAGTGCAAACAAGCGTAGCGTAGCGGTCATTTTTTGCTTGCTCGCATTCCTCAACGTCAAGTTGGCGACCGTGAGCAAGCAAAATGACATCCTCGCAAGACTTTCCTTGCTCACGATCAGCAACATCAAGTTGCCGATCGCGAGCATGGAAAATAAACCTTCCGGCGAGATTCTCAACGCGGGGAGGTCAGGTTTCTCATTGCGAGTGTTCGCGCATGCTCGCGACCGCTCGTGATGAGAAACTACCAGTCTGCGTTGAGAAAGCTGCAGCTCGAGTAAAAATCTACTCGAGCGGCACAAAAGTACAGCTCGCACTGTGCAAGATGCCGTTTTCAATGATTGCACAGTGCCGGATGCTTGTTTGCACTGTGCAATCATTGAAAAAAAACATCTTGCACAGTACGAACATGCTACTACGCAGTTCGCGTAGTGCTACGCGTAGCTCGCGTAGTGCACTTTGCGTAGCTACGCGTAGCGCTACTTCGCGAACTACGCCCACCCCTAGTATTTTCCTGGATGCCATTGAGAGCGGTTTATCCTCCCATTTAAAGAGGCACCAAAATGGGTGGCCCTATCTGTCCTTGTAGTGCAAAAAATCCAGGATAGGTTTAAGGCCTTTGCGTTTGGCTAGTGTGCCTGGCGAGAGGTCTTGAAAGAGCTAGTTGACCATGCATTAAATAAGAGGGGGCCACCAACATAGGCACCCAAAATCGCAGCCTCTTGTAGCGTTTCAGTCACCAATTTGCTCATGTAGACTTGTCTAGATGCCATAAACCCTACTGCCAAGTCTGACCATCTTGTTTGACTACCTCCTGTAGCTTGCTGCAGAAATCAGACTTTAGTGTCTGATGGTTTTTGGTGATATCCAGGTCCTTGTTGGGGGGTTCATCACTGACACATGAGTCTGTGATGGCCCTCCCTCTCATCCCTAATGCCAATGTACTGGAGCGAATTCGACACTGCCCCATGAAGTCTTTGATCAACTGCTCTTTTTTGTGCCTGCCTTCTTGCATGCCCCTTTTGGTTGTTAGGGCTAGTAGGCAGTGACTCTCTGCAGTAACAGGGGTGGCCACGAGTGAGCAGAGTCTGAGTCCCTGGCATATTAGTTGTGATCCCGAAGTGCAGAGGAGGGGTTAATATGATCGGTCCCCACACAGAGTACAGGAGGTTGTAGATGGAATGCGGTTGACCATCCAATACCTTTCTATCACAGGTCCCCCATCATCTCCATAGCCAAGACGGGGTGCACCAGAGGCCAGTCACCAGACATCCTGTTCCTTGCTACGTTCAGTGTCATGGAGAAGAGTGGTTGTGGGGAGCAGTGTAGGACCCCTGAGCTGAGGTCAGACGGCTTAGTTGTCAAGCTAAGGAGGAAGTCAGCCCCTTCTCATGGGCAGCAAGGTCATCTGGGTCCGCAATGGGGCGCACCTCCACCCAAGTATCCCTGTAGTCCAAACAGGAAGCACCAGTGTGTGGCCTCCCTGCACGTCAGTGGGCATAAGCTCAAGTAGATTCCCCACTAACCTGGGGTAGGTACCTCCCAGGACGCAGGAGTCTTCTCACACACTGGGGCACCGGGGCAGCCTTGCACTTCATGCTCGCTGACTACCAATAGGCCTTTTTTCCAGGGACAGTCAGCAGGGACTACTGTTCGGATAATGGGAGGACAGTGGACACTACGCCGGCAAGTGGGGTTCCAGAGTTCTGCATCACCACTGCGGGGCTACTCAATAGGAACGCAGATGCGATCTTCCCTACTCGTCTTCTGCAGGGCACACAGAGATGACCCAGGTTCCAGCAGGGGCCCCACGCTTGAAGGCTCCACCAGCGAGGCCAGGGACCACCAGATTGTAGTTCCTACATTTACCAAGTAAGGCCTCTTCTCATTCAGGGCCATTCTGCAGCTTTAGATGGGCTGCAACTCGTCATCCCCTCCACCTCTCCACAGCCTGCAGGTCTGTCAGCTATGGATATGGGGCCCTCTCCTGAGAGGAGGTGTTGCCAAGTAATCAGACCACACCCCAGCAGTATCTGCTAGTGCTATTCTCGTATCAGCTGTGTTGAAATGATTACGGATAATGGCCCCAAGAGCGGACCACCTCAGCAAACGTCTGCCATATTCAGGATGTTGCATGACCTCCAGAGGCATTGTAACAAGATTTGGACTAATGCCAGTGTAACAACTTTTAAATGCTCTCTTTAGCACAACATACGGTTGATCAGGATTGCAACTCACAAGATGTGAGAGGTTCATAATGCCAGTGTACACACAAAAATATTTCTAATAAATATTGGAATACTGGAATATTGAGAGCTCCATTGAAGACAATGTAGTAGCTCCAGGCTTATAATTGCTTGCATAAGCCAGGGGCTTCAACATTCCAATGTTTGCCTTCATGTTTCTCCCTTTTTAATATAAAACATTCTACCCTCAGTGGGTGGAATGTTCTAATAGCCTTACAGCCCTTCTGCCTCTGGCTATTCTGGTTGTTAAAGGTCCTCTCCCTCATTATAGGCCCACAACCTGCTTCTCGGGCCTATAACTCTGGTTTAGGGCCTTTAACAACCAGTAATAATGTATATTTGCCCAGAATAAAGAACTCTATCAGCACCACTGGCAAGGAAGTACATTTCACCATCATAGTCACATCGTCTTTTGAAAAAAATGTGTGGAAGGTTTTTCGACTCTAGTTATCCCTCCAGAATCAGTCTTCAGAGTCAATTTTGCAATCCAATTGAACAAGGACTCTAAATGTTGAGCCATCATCTGAGCAAATACCAAATTTATATCCCAATGTTCTGCGACTGAAGGTGCTGGTGGAAAAATGCACACCAATAAAATAATTAAATCTGTACTTTAGAATTGTAGTACATTTGTAACGTGTTTACTTTAATGATTTCCAGCCCAGCCTAGGGCAATGACTTGGTTTATACTTTCATCTATATATACACCAAAAAGACACCTTCACCAGGACTCCCTGGTTTATTTAATACAATATTATTTGCCAACTTAAATGTATAATATCACCACAGTTTCCTCAGTAGTTGTTAATATGATTTTACAGAGAAACAAAGCATTTAGAAAAAGAGAAGTAATGACATCCTTTGGAGGAGCAAACACTTGTTGATATGATGTATATTTTGAAACGTTTTGCTGTTATTACGTCTATCCTGCAAGTCCCCTTAACTATTGAACAAAAAAAGTGTACTTACATTGTCATGTTTAAAAAAACACAGCATCTTCAACTCACGGAAGACCCTTTTGCATGAGACCAAATTCTGGAAGACGTTAGGCATTTTTTTAAGAGCAACCCTCTTTCCATCTCTAGGATCTGTCACAGACCTGTGAAGTCAATCAATAAAATATGCATTTAGAATTTATGGCAAGGCAGCTAAAACATTTATTAAACAAACTTACATGCCTATCCCAAGCCACATAAATGCTAATGCAGTTAGAAAATAAAAAAGGCAATGGCAGGGCCGTTGATAAGTGGCTGTGCGGCATAAATGATTGAACAACTGGAGTGTATATTTTCTACTATGTATACATAATTATATTTTGTCAGGTGAGGAGGGAAAAATTACTCAATTGTAATTCTCGTACTATGTCATGGAGATCTTCAGTTAATTCAAGAACACAAAATATCTCGGAAACTGGGTTATTCGCAAAAGTTACTAAATTAACCTGTGCTTAACCCTCCGGCAGGGTGGCTCAAAAGCAGTTAGGCTTAACTTAGTGGCAATATGCAAGTATTTATGCAACAGACAAAGAGTAGTAAAACAAAAACACAAGAAAAATCCAAAACGAATTTAGAACAGAGTATTTAGAGTACATTTACATATTTTAAAATAACAAAATGATCAAAATCCGACCAGTAGAACCGGAGATATGAGTTTTTAAAAAGGTTTTAGGTAAAAATAGTGACAACTGTTGGTATCTGGTCGCACTGACCAGCAAAATAATCGGCACTGCGTGGAGTATAATGTCTCCTGTTTATGGGTCAGTCAGTGAAAATAATTAACGGTCAACATGTTTCTCGCGTTCGTGTTCAATAACTCGCGATTCTTCCGGACCATAGGAAAAAGGGGAACTATCTACACTGCAGAAAATTTATTTATCTGTATCCAGAAGGTTCATCAAAAACCACAATAAGAAGGTGCTTAATGTGTCAATACACCTGTGATGAGCTAATATGTCTCGTATCCAGGCAACATCAGTAGCCGGCGGTCAGCACATCAGGCTTTCACTCCCATGAATGTTAGGATTTTTCCCCCGAGTGCGATGATATCTGACCTGCCCACGTCGCCGAGTCTGTGGGCAGGTCAGACAGCATCGCACAAAATAACCGGCACTGGGTGCCGGTTATTTTGCTTTTAATTAGGGCAGGAGACACCCAGAATAAACTTAATCTTAGGTACTCCCAGCCCCTTTTTAAACTCACCACCACGTCTACACTCCTCTGGCACCACACCCGCACTTCACAAAACTGTTCTTGGATAAAAGATCTTCGTTAAAGTGCCCCTCTTTGAGGTGAGCCCTTTGGGTATTGCACCGCTGACCCAACAAGCAGTAGCCCATATGATGAAGCATGACACCTGGAAGGGTGTGTGAGGACATTAAAATCTAACAAATGGATTCCCATCTGTAGATCTCAGTGAGACCCAGTGGCTTCCAGACTTAGTGTGACCTCTACATCTCCTTCCTGAGGAGCGGCACAACACTCCTACTTTGATGACTTGATTGGGGCAACCGCTTGTGCTGGACCTCCTACTCTTGAGTAGTGGAAATCGCCCCCCCCCCTCCCCCTTGTTGAATACAGATATTCCTATCTGCTCACAATCTAAAGTTAGCCTAGCTAGAACGCTTACTCGCCCGAAGACTCGGATGGCTCTGTTGTGTCTTCTCCGCATCAGGAATTGATAACTGGTTCGCAACACTACCAATTTTCTTGTGCGCTGTTTGCCATCAAACTGATGCCATACTGGCTTACTCAAACTGCAGATTCTCGAACACTGACCCAACGAAGCTGCCTTACCCTCATGATTGATCCCAGACTTTACTCCACTTGACTTGTTTGTGCATTAGTTTACGCGAACACTCCACTCTTGTGTATTCTTCAGAGGGATCCTACTAATTATCCTCACTGTGGGAGTGGTCTCATTGCATTCCCTCATGTTGTGGTCATCCCTTTTGCCTTCTAATAGCCTCTGCTGTCACTTAAAATGCAGCATATTCTGAGGCATTATAATGTAATGTCCTAATGATGATCCTTGCATTACTGTACGATCGGAACGTCGACATTTGCACACTGACCCAGCATTGTATTTATAACTCTGTATAGTTTTGATTGGCGCCATATGTAACTGCCTGAGTATCTATACATGTTTTGTCTCGTGTTTATATCTATTGAAAGTGTGACTTTTGGTTTTAGGGACCTTGTTCCTTTAAAAAGTTTTTTAAAGGTGCCATTTTTAGAATCGTAGCCTAAAATGCAACTTTACCATTAAAGTGGATTTCAAATTAGAATTCATTGGAGTCAAAACATGATATTCCTATCTGCTCCCAATCAAAAGTTAGCACTTATTAAATGTAATAAGGTAACCCTATGTTAGTCAATGGGCGAGGTAGGCCTTTCAGTAGTGAAAAAAGACTTTAGGAGTTTTTCACTTCCAGGACATGTCAATCCACATAGCCTACTTTTCAAGCACCCTGCCCTGTGAGCCTTTAAGGCAGGCTTCTCCAACAAGCAGCTCGTGAGTTACTGGTAGTTCTCCAGCTACCTGTAAGTAGTTCTTCTGTAGCCTACTAAATTAAGAACTTTTGCTTGACTGAATTAACATATGTATAATAAAATTTAAAGTGTGTACTTAAGATCAAAATGTGTACATTTTCACAGCTCATAAGCAGATGTTAGGAAAAAAATGGCTTCATTTCCAAAATCTATTTAAAGCTGATATTTGAGTAATAATTTCACATTAGTATTATTACCTTGGTGCCAGGGGCATTGGGATAGGTATTAGCAATAGAGAGGCATTTAAATATAACAAAACCTTTTTTTGCCTTAGTGATGGAAATCCTGGACTAAAGTAAATACTGCTAATTGTCTTGCATATGGTGGCCACTTATATTATCTTGTCTGGGGTGGTCACTATCGCAACAATATTAATATTAGTAGCTCAGGATCGTTTTCACTGAACATAAGGAGCTCTTGTTAAAAGAAAAGGTTGCTCTTGTTAACAGAAAAGGTTGGACACACCTGCTTTAAGGCCTAACTTTGGGGTAACTTGGACCTATTAAAAAAGGAAGGAAATACGGTTTATTTTCACGGGTCAAAATGTTCAGTTTAAAACATTATTACAGGCTGCAGTGGCAAGCCCCAGACATATTTTAAAAAGTAACATTAGTGAGTGGCACAATGAGTGACGCAGCCCATAAGTTGCATTTAATTTACGGCCCTCGAGTACATGTAGTACTATACACTAGAGTCTTGCAAGTAAATTAAATGCAGCCATAAGGAGTAGGCCAATCTGACCAAGATTTCAAAGCTTTACCACTGGTTAGCAGTGAAAAAGTGCACAGAACCCTAGAGGCCAACGAAAACCAGTGCAGCAAAGTAGAGGAAGGCAAAAATCTGGTGTGACCCTGCTGAAAGGGCCAGGTCCAACAATTTCCATGCAGGATCCTGAAAAAACATACAACCACAATGTATACATACTTTTACAATCATTCCCTCTAAAAACGCAAAGGGAATCCATGGGCTCATGGATAGGGTAGTTTATTCCATTGGTGTTGGTTGCATGAAGGTCACCAGGCTGACGCATTTTATAGGGCGTACAGAAGGCCAAGCCCCTCCACCATTTTTATTATGAGTGGAAAGACTAGTAACAAGCATTTGCAATGCAACAGGTCTCGCATTTGCAATGTTGAGCTATTGGCATTGTAAATGATAATGCTTTTAATTTGTTTGCAAAATCTGCACATGGTGCGTAAACACAGCGTGCAGGTTATATAAACACATAAATAAAAGGTTTTCTCATTTACAATGTCAATAGCTCAAACTGCTGTATATGCGAGACCTTTGTAACACCTGTGCAGCAGCTTACAACATTGTAAACTAAAGTGCGAGTGCTGCGATTGCTTCAAAACTAAAGAAATAGAAAAAAAGGTTTTTCTATTTCTTTAGTTATTAAGCAATCGCATCACCCACACTTTAGCTTAAGATGTTGAAAGCTAAAGTGCCGGTGCTGCAATTGTAACAAAAGTAAGCAAATGGAAAAAAAATGGCAGCTGCCTGCTTTTTCCCCCTCTATTTTTTCACTTTTGTTACAATGGCGGCACCCACACTTTAGCTTTGAACATCTAAAGCTAAAGCGCAGGTGTTGCAACTTCCTAAAATAAACAAATAGGGAAAAAATGCACTTTTTTCTATTTGTTTACGTTTAAAGCAATTGGGGCACCTTCGCTTTAGCTTAAGAGGTTTAAAGCTAAAGGACGTGTGCCACCATTGGAAAAACATTTTTTGTAAAAAAACAGAAAAAGTAAGGCATGCAGCCGTGTTCGGCTGGCAAATAACAAAAGCATGACTGCCATTGTTCTTGCCGAGGCATGACGCGCTGGATACATTTGAAAAAAAATAAGCATAGAGGGAGATTATGTCCTGCCTGCAATAACAGGCAGGACAAAGCTATTTAAGAAAATAGTGCTCTGAGGTTGTAATTAAAGACTACAGAGTAACAATACATGTAACAGGGGGTGTCCTCAGAGGAGGTTACAAGAAGAGAAAAGGCGTTATTTAGGAGAAACTACTAAACCTATTGACCAATAAAAAGCAACCATTTTATGAATGGTAAGCAATGCACGTGTTGCAAACCCCTTGTTGTACACACCAACGTATCGCAAGCAACCTGATCACCTATGTGCCATGAGGCAAAGTGAGGCTATTCCAGCACGAGGAGTATATACAACAACTCCTTTCATCCTGTCAGAGTTTAACATTTTCAGCAAAGGATGTGTAATAACAAATGAAAGAATTTGGGGTCCCAATTTTTTCATCCTATGTAGGGATGTATACTACCAATCACCAAATTAAATCCATTGTTGCTACCTAACTCTGCACTTGAACTGACAGAGACTCGTCTGCATACTTGAAGCCACATGCTTCAGGGATGTGTGCTGGAGAGACCATTTTCCACCTTTCATGGTCAGCAATACCACCTGTGTCCCAGGGTCGCGGATTAGGTGGCACCGATTTTTACACATGTTCAGAAAGAACTCCTCTGTTCCCTGTTAACACGTTGCTTCCTCAAAGTTTATTTTACAAATGTCTGGCTCTAGGTTGACTACACAGTACATTATTCGCCCAGCCAGCTCCTGCAGAAATAATTATTCTAGTTCTCCACTTTAAGCGGAAAGCCTGTGAATCCATCTATGTGCTACATTACCACCTGCCAGGATTTTGAAAGCAAAATACTCACTGTTTGGAAGCCAGACTCATATCCAGCTCTTTATTAAAGAAATCTAGACTAGCTTCCTGGCCTCAGCATGACCATGCTTTTGCCGACTTTTGCCCAATTTGACTTGTGTGCTGGTGCTCGCCTTTGGGCTGTAGCCCTTCCCGTGCTGCTCCAATTTTATCTATGGTACTGTCTGCCTACTGACAGCCACCGGGACAGAAAGCACCTTCAAAGGAGGAGGAGCCAACCAGAATCCAGAACTGGCTACCTGCTGTGCCATAGTGACATAGAGACACCTTCAAGAACAAAGGACACATTAACCAAGAAGGAGCCATTCCAATGACAGAACCTCTTTAATTAACCACAGGTATGACAGTCCTGTCTGCCACAAGCGCTCTTCCCTCTTCTGTCCACTGACGGTTAGTTTGAAAGAAGGCGAATGGAGAAATATAGAAATCTGGGTCTCATCTTTGGGTCTGACACCTATTACGATTGCAACAAGTTATTGTGCCTTTGAAGCCTTGAGATGTCCCAAAAGGAACCCTCTAGGAAGAGTCCTAGAGGGGAAATAATAATTCTACTGCAACCGACTGTTATGTTTTGTTTAAATTGTTTATATATTTAGTTAAACTTTAATTATATATTTTCTTACGCGCGACATCGCATGCCTTCTTGTTTTCCTTTGTAAACTGCTTCTTGCAAGTGAGTGTTCTGGAGATTTCGGCCAGTATACTTGGAGCAGTTGGTTTGGAAGGAAGGTCATCCAGGCTCTGGCTTGTATTGGTGTTTCAACTCGATAAAGATATCTACTTTTGAACCTATGACTTTACACCAGTGTGTCTTCAAAAATATGCCTTGAAGTCTTCACATTAGTCTGTGAGAACTGAAGTTACTCTGGGCTGTAAGCCAGAGTGAAGAAACATTCTAAACAAAGGAAAGGAGCCAATGTTACAAGACTGGGTAGGAAAACCCGACCAGAGTCAGTGTCCATCCTGTTCTGCCTTGCTCCACATGCACTGTGACATACACAACATTCCATCTAACATCACACAGCTGAGGTAGAGCAGGGAAGCATTGACATATATGCAGAAGGATGTCCGAATACACCAAATGAACCAGAGCTGGGCCCATCAAAGCTGGGCACTACCAGAGTCTGCCGTCCCACCCCAATCTGTATGCCCCCCTCAACGTGGTGTGGCTCACTGCTTAGAGGCGGCAGACGCGGAAGCAGAGGACGGCCCGGGACCAGGGGTCAATCCCTGACGCGGCAGGGTCGTGAACCAGGGTCAGCGGACTCGATAATTTTCGCCTCAGTGCCTACTCTAACCAGGGATCACACTCGGCAACTCTGGGCATTAGTTTGCCTCATCTCCACAACGGCCCCCCACAAACGCCGGGGATGCGTGGTTTCACCTCGGAGATAACTGTTACATTCTTATATGTTATGTTCCTTTAAGCTATTGGAATGTCAACATGTCCATGATCTATGCTGGAATGCTCTGTTGTCACTTTTGAAGGTTGCTACGTGCTGTGAACATCTAAGGGGTCTTTTCCTTCCATTAAACCTCTTCATTTGAACCACCTTTGCCTGTGTTTCCTACTTTTAAAAGTGGCGACGAGGGAGGAAACAACCCATCATCCTGTGACCCAGTGATGTTCTCACAAGATTTTTATTTTCGCCTTTTAAAAAAAATAAGTAAACGGAACCTTCAACTGCAACTGACTAAAGATCAGATTCATTTTTTTTCACGTTAACAAGGACTGCTTCAACTACGTCTCATTCGGATTCATGAATTCATATTTCATGTGAGTAAACTTGTCTTCGTTGTACTTGAGGTTGTATAAACATTGCAGAGCGCATTGACTCTACTCTACTAAAAAAAAACGTGTTTTAAGTGTAACAAGACTGGCCATTTTGCCAAAATGTGTAGATCTGACAATCCTAATGCATGGCAAAATTCTGTCAATTTTGTTGCTCAACCTATTTGTTCTGATAGTGACAGTGACATTGAAGTCATGGCAATTTGGAATGAGGTTAATCATATTTCTGATGAAATTCAACCTCCCAAGTGTGAAGTTACGATTAATTGTCATAAATTATTTCTTTGGGCAGATTCTTGTTCCTTATACACTATCATCGACAAAAACATGTGGGAAACTTGTGGTAAACCCGATCTTTCATGTTCTCCAAAAACTCCTGTAGGTTATTTGGGCATCAAATTACCTGTGATTGGATGTTTTACATCCAAAATCATTTTCAAAGACAGGGACACTTCTGGAATTGCGTATGTTGTAGAAAAAGGCAGAGCTTTATTAGGATGGAAAGAACTTTGAAATTTGGGAATGACTCTTGATCCCAACCATCCTGATCAAGTTTTATTATCTCCTAATTGGCACAAAAAACATTCTGATGAAGTTATGGTAACTCAAGAAGATGCAAGCTTAGAATGGCATAAAAATTTCCAGATTTGTTTAGTTCAAAGTTGGGGTGTCTTAAAAAATTTGAGCATCGCATTATCCTTAAATCTGACTCAATACCGGTTTTCCATAAGGTGCGCAATGTTCCTTTCGTGTTGAGATCACAACTTAAAGTTGAACTTGATCGTTTATGTCAACAAAACATTATAGAACCTATCGAAGCATCTGATTGGCTTAGTCCAGTAGTTTTGGCGCGAAAACCCAATGGCAAATTGCGCATATGTGTCGATTTAAGAGACCTAAACAAGAACATTTGGGTAGATCGCTACCCCTTACCCAAGATTAATGAGATGGTGGCATCAGTTAGGGATGCTAAGTATTTTTCGTCGATTGACTAATCAAACGCTTACCATCAGATAAAATTACACCCAGAATCTCGCCATTTAACATCCTTTGTTACTCCTGAGGGGGCCTTTCAATTTTTAAGGATGCCTTTTGGGTTATCCTCTGCATCAGCTGTTTTCCAAAGGGTTATGAGTAAAGTTCTTGAAGGTATACCCAACATGTTAGTTTTTCAAGATGATGTACTTGTGTGGGGGGACAGTAAAACTGTCCATGACAAAACTCTAAATATTGTGTTACACAAACTTCAATGTGCTGGTTTGACTGTTGCTGCTGAAAAGTGCAAGTTTGCTACCAACGAAATTGAATTCTTGGGGCACACGTTGTCAGTGGAGGGGGTTAGACCTAAAAAGAATTTATTGGATGCCGTAAAGAATGCTCCATCTCCATCTGATAAAGACTTTTTAGGACTTGCGGAGTACTATTCTAAATTTGTGCCAAATTTTGCTTCCAAAGCTTTCTGTTTAAGACTCTTAATGAAGAAAGGTGCCAAGTTCGTGTGGAGTGCGGAATGTCAGTCTGTTTTTGAGGATGTAAAAAGAAACATAATAGATGCCGTCGCACTTAAACCTTTTGATCCCAACAAAAAGTCAATTATCGTTGTTGGCGCAAGTGCATATGGATTAGGAGCTGTGTTAATGCAAGGTAAAGATAAATTGGAATGGGTTGTGGCTTTTGCTTCCCGTACTTTGAAGGGTGCTGAACCTTCATATTCAGTCATTGAAAAAAAAGCTTTGGCTTGTTTTTGGGGAGTAAATTATTTTAGGAATTATGTTTGGGGCACTAATTTTGAACTGAGGACTGACCACAAACCCCTTGTGGATATATTCTCAACTAAAGGTGCTGGTAGGGCGACTCCTAGAATTGCGAAATGGATTTACAAATTACAAGAGTATGATTTCTCAATGAAATATGTACCAGGCATTAAAAATGTTAATGCTGATTGTTTATCTAGTCTTCCTATTTGTGGTGAAGACTCGGTCTTGGATCAAGATGAGGATTGGTCTATAGCTTCCGTAGAAGAAATTTGCAATGGTGCCATTGATGAAACGGAATGGAAAAAAGCTGTTCAAGATGATCTTGTT
The DNA here is from genome assembly GCF_964263255.1 of Lissotriton vulgaris. Taxonomy (NCBI): domain Eukaryota; kingdom Metazoa; phylum Chordata; class Amphibia; order Caudata; family Salamandridae; genus Lissotriton; species Lissotriton vulgaris. Next base: position 119,612,432 of record NC_141687.1, read on the forward strand.
TTAAAGGAAGTTATAGTGCGATTATCTTCACCATGCAATACTTTCTCATGGGGTAATTGTGAATTGTCTGAATATAAAACTGTGTGGCCAGAACTCTCTTATGATATGGATGCGGGTATTGTTAGGAGAGCAGACAAACTTGTTGTACCATCTAGTTTACGTGACAGGTTATTAGACCTTGTCCACGTGGGACACTCAGATATGTCCGGCATGAAAAGAAGATGTAGGTGTGATTTCTGGTGGCCAGGTATGGATAAGGATGTGGAAAGGCGTGTTAGGAATTGTACGGCATGCACCTGCAGTGATAAATCTCACATTTCCCAAGAGTCCAACATCAGTCCTGTTTTGTTTCCTGGCAGACCGTGGCAAAGATTAGCTATGGACATTTGTGGTCCGTTCAGCATGGGTAATATTGCTGGAAAATTTGCCATTGTTTTAATGGATTATTACAGCAAATGGCCTGAAGTAGCATTTGTGAGGGAGATTAAGGCGTCTAACATAGTCAATTTTTGTGATGAGTTGTTCCATAGAGAGGGTTTTCCTGAAACCATCACTACTGACAATGGCCCACAATTTATTGCTAGTGAGTTTCAAAACTATTTACGCTTATGTGGTGTGAAACACATTACTACTGCTGTTTACTGTCCTAGAGAAAACGATATGGTTGAGAGGTTCAACCGCGTATTAAAAGAATGCATACAATTGGCTACGATTGATGGTGCTGATTGTAAGGTTGCAGTCAAAGACATGATTTGGAGTTATAGAAATCTGGGTCTCATCTTTGGGTCTGACACCTATTACGATTGCAACAAGTTATTGTGCCTTTGAAGCCTTGAGATGTCCCAAAAGGAACCCTCTAGGAAGAGTCCTAGAGGGGAAATAATAATCCGAAGAAGGTGTTGGAAGTGATGGGTAATTGTGTGCTTTTGGATGACAGTCGGAAATGGAATTTTTGTAACATTGTTTTGTGCAATGAACTAGAACGGAATTTGTGGTTGAACAAGAACAACAATACTTCTGTTTCCGTACCCAAATCTAATGCTACTATGCCACCTAATCCTTCCACTATTCCTGCAGTTTCCCCGTGTAATGTCCAACAAATGTCTTCCAATTTGGTTAAGGTGGATGTTCCGAGTTCAAGAAGATTATCTGGAAGAATTATTGTAAAACCCAGCAAGTTCAATGATTATATGTTATATTCCTAATTGTTTTTTTTATTTTTTGGAAAGGGAGATGTGTTACATTCTTATATGTTATGTTCCTTTAAGCTATTGGAATGTCAACATGTCCATGATCTATGCTGGAATGCTCTGTTGTCACTTTTGAAGGTTGCTACGTGCTGTGAACATCTAAGGGGTCTTTTCCTTCAATTAAACCTCTTCTTATGAACCACCTTTGCCTGTGTTTCCTACTTTTAAAAATAACCAGCAAGGAACATCTCACAGGGAAAGCCAGGACGGGTTCCCCAGCGGTCTAAAGCCAGGACGCCTCCGGGTAGCAGTGCGCTTTACAAGACACACACACACACACACACACACACACACACGTCACAGACTCAGCAACCTTCATAGCCGGGCTTTATCTGCTCATATCTAAGCCAGATCCTATCAGAGTCTGGTGGTAACAGATCCAGCTAGACCGTAATCTGTCAAGAGGTAAAAGTAACTGCCAGAGAAGAACACCTATAGCTAGGCTTGTGAAGGCACCTATATGCTATATATAATGGATCCTATAAACCGACATTACACACTGCAGTGTTATCAAAACTTGTTGGCATCACGGCTGCACGCAACATGTCATTCAACAGATCCACACATGTGGCCGCTTTAATATAGCGCTATCATTCTAGCTGTATATGATGACATATCGCATCACAGATTATATTCCACCTGGGGCTCTGACACATTGCAATGCTCTCATAGCTGGCCACAGTAGTGCAGCCAGGCTTTTCTTCCATGTTGAGGCTCGAATTCAACTCTATCTCCCTAGCCTGTCCTGTAGAAAGGCAAGTAGGCGCGGAAGAAGCCAGAGTCCGAGCAGAACCCCTGCAGCAGAGCAAAACCCATGGAAGAAGTGACTGGCAGCTCGAGGGGTGGTTCTGAGCTTTTCCTCAGGAGGGCTGCACCTGTCATGCAAAAAGGAACTGCTCTTAATATTTTGACAAACCATGACAAATCTTGAACCCCTGCCACATCCCAGCACTGCTCCTAAACATTACGGATTCATAGAAAATGAGGTCAAAGAATGATGACTAGGCAGGCCCACACAGTCTGCTCTTTCCCCATCGGACGCTGAAAACACATGTCCTCTGAACTTATCCGGGCAGTCGTTCAAGTCTATTATTTATTGCCCGTTCTATGGTGGCTGCACCGGTTTCGATAGGCCTTTGTACAGGAGAAAGCATTAACAAGCAACACTTCCCTGTAAGTTGCGATATGGTTTGAACAAATGTAGCATGTCAGCTGTGACAGTAGAGCAGCTGGCTCTGAACATAAGCTTTGTTAAATTATTTTTTTTTTGGGCAATTTTTATTGTTTATGAATATACATTAAAGGCCACACACTTTGTCGCAGCATTTTGTGTCATTATGAAATTACATGGCACATTATAAATGCTAAAATCAACCGTTAACTTAGTGGTACCGGGTTAGTGGGGAAGGCATTGTGCAGAGTAGACTATGGTATGTTGCACATTACAGGAAAGGACAACACACTGTTAAGCAGATCGGCACAACTTGTTAAAAAAAAAGTGAGAGCACGCACGGCGGGCAGAAGCGGCTTTGCTTGTTGCTTTATATTTGCATAGAGAAGTGTACTGTGAAATACATAGACCTTACCATCCTGCGCCCAGGTGAAGCGCGACTGATTTCGGGTCCAATGAGTCCACGTATCTAGCGCCTGTGTGCTGCCAGTGCTCCAAGTGAAAGCATGCATGGCGCGCAGAAGCAACTTCGCTTGTTGCTTTATATTTGCATAGAGACGCCATGAGCAAAAGAGACGCCCATGCACATCTCCTGTCCGGGCAGGCACGCATGCCCATCTCCTGTCTCCCTTCCACCAAAAAAGCCACAAAAATAGATCTCGCCAAGGCGAGCACCGCATGTGCTGCGTTGGTAGGCGAGACCTAAAAACCATACCATACAAGAGTCACATTGATTATTAGGAAACATTTCCTCAGATGCAAAAAAACAAACTCTGCATTATATTTAAAATAACAACATACATAAGAATAACTTTACATAACTTCATGTATTCACAACTTCATCAGAAATTAAGTAAAAAACAAGAAGCTAAACGTTGCTTTAAGGCTCCGCTTTTACCCGAAAGGGCATAACTTTGGCGGTTGGGCCGTGCTTCATCTTGAAACAAGAATAAAGGGTAATGACTGCAAGTTGATTGTTGTGCTTCTACACTTTGCTATTCTTGTTTCTCATGAAACTGAATAGGTTGTGCACAGAATCAATGAATATTTCTCATGAAGCAGAAATAGAATAAACAAAAATAAACTTGCCTTGCCATGATGGCATTTTCACTGGTATTCATTAATGTGGAATAAAACTGAACACTCAGGACTAGAAACCCAAAACCATTGTAGAAAGGCCAACAAGGGAGAGGAAAACAATAGTAAGGAACATTTCCCAAACAATTTATACATAAATGAAAGATACGCTCGGTCCATCCATCAGGAATCAGAATTTGAACAGTATTGTCACTTATTTTTAGGACGCGGTTTCGCACATTTCTGCAATTGGTATGTGTCTAAGAAAGGGTACATACAGTACATTTCAAAACACAAAAGGAGTGAGGGAGAGTACGCCCCCATACGTCTTCTCAAGTCAGCCCTGGAGGAATTGTCGTACCAGTGTGAGGAGAGGTTGTATAAGATTTAGAATGTCACATTATATGAGGGAGGCTTCCTTTTCCAATAAGATTGATCTTTCTACGCCTCTTAGGCTTACCCCTATCCATGCAGGAAATCTTGGTCATTTAGGTATCAGTAATTTGTATCACAACACTGATAAAAATAGTATTGTAGAAGCCACCATACCTTTATGTAACAGTACATGCCTTCTGACTTTCAGACAAGGATGCAATGAAAGTACACGTGAAAATTATAAATGCATTCATAATTTATTTACCCGGACCTAGTCTTGGGAATAACTATACATTATTTAGTTCACTAATTTCGTAAGGCGAAGTCCAAACTGTTAGGAATTATGAAATCAAACAAAAGCTGAGTAAATGTGCTCGGAAGATTAGAAAAACTGTTTAAAACTTTAATGGAACGAAAAAAAATTACAGGAAGTTCGAATATGACACCTTGTAATGAAAGCCGTCAATAAGAATGAGACAACTAATAAAACTACAAGGGAGGAAGCAAAGGTCCAAAATCCCCACAACACAGCCAAAGTAGTAGTCGAGTTCCTTCAGAATGGTGTAACAAGATCATAATATATAGCCCAGTGCAAACAAGAACTGTTGTGCAGTGGATTGTGCCGTAAAAGTCCATCTGTCACTGAAGAAAGCCTATCTTCAAGAAGTAGAATAGGATGGAGATATGCAAATATCACCCAAGGATAATGGAGTCTTCAGAAAATAAAGAACTTCCCATGCAGTTTGAGTCCCAAATGTAGCCACTGAAGAATGGAACAAAATGGCCATTCGGACAGTTTCTCATTACTAAGCAGAATCAACAGAACTTTACTGGGTCTCCTGAGTTGTAGGATTGTAGTAAATACAAATAACAGAGTTTGTATGAGATTAAGCAAAATTGGACTGGAAACTAGAAAGTTTGATGCCCAAGTAGTGTATACTGACATCTATCTTATTTCTTCTGTATATACATTAAATACGGAAGAAGGAAAAGTAACATGCTTTTAGTAACATTGGTACTGATGAATACTTTCCCCAATCCGCAAATCCGTAAACTTTAAAATTTAGCAATCAAAACTTGGGCTCGCAGAACACTTTGCACATGCAGTCCCAGAGCTCTGTCTCATCACTTACATCTTTCGAAACCAGCCATCTAGGACTACAAGAGTGTTTAAAATGTAAAGCAACATCTAATCTATTTTACGTCCTAGAATTATCTTGCAGAGTAACCTAAATCGAGGACTTCCAGGGCAGGCAATAAAGAGTCTGCAGAAAGAAAAGAGTATCTATCACAACCAAAGGTTTACAACTTTTTCGTTGAGAGGATAGTAAGCAAACACCAATTTTAGGTATGAATGTGCTGCTATCTAAGTCACGGGTAGAAATATGTGCTGCTCAACCATCTGGCATCGACCATAACATCCAACACTTCTTCTAACAGGTAATTTTCAATAAATGTTAGGGGAGCAAAATGTTTACCTGGCAGATGTTTGGATCTGGGGGAGAATCATGCCCTCTTTCAAAGTCTAAAATGATGGAATGAATGGCAGCATTTCATGGAGTGATTTGCATGTTCAGGATTTATATTCAATGTTAGATGACAGATGAATAACGACGTTAAAATAACCATTTCGTTGGTACAAACAGAGTTTAAACCTTAGAGAATTATATGGCTGTAAAAATCTGCACCCACCTCATGAGCCTGCTCAGCAGGTAACACTCTGCCACTATCCTCTACTAAATGCAAAAGCAGGTATTGATTTCCGGCAGCTCCCAACAAACGCAAGAAAAAAATAAAACAAAAGGAATACCTTCCTCGACAACAGATGCATTTTCTTTGAGTGCATGTTTCCATGTGGGATGTAAAAGCTTTGACCGTCTGAAGTCTGCCTGCTGATGGGAGGATATATCCAATATAATCAATTAACGATCATAGAATTGTGTATTCGAAAAGTCCAATGAAACTGACAAAGATGAAATCTTAAAAGCCTCAGCATAAAAAAAGTCATCCCGAAGACCCAAAAAAATCAAGAGACTTTACTTCATGATGCACAAATGAACAATATTAAAAGAAAACCGATCTCCACACAACATTGTGTGCAATATGGTTTTATCCATAAACTGTATGGTTGCGTACATTTAGTAGCCAAAACAATGGAGATGCGCTGTCTGTAAATGATAGTGTTCTACCACATGATGCTGTAGTTACAATGAAAATTCGCCTGCCTCATGTACATTAAAGCTAGGTGAGTTGTTTGTTGTTTTGAAAACTTGTTCGTGGTTCTGAAAAATTTGGAAATCACTGCCCTAGGACTTCACCGTAAGCACGATGTATGAGACACTTCAATGGCCCCACCCACTCCGTCATTGGCAGCACCAGGAAAGCCTCGATCAAATCAATAGTTATCCTACTGAATAGCTCTTCTACATCTGTAGTGTCATAATCCCAGGCTTGCACTATAAAATGGAGGACATGACCAATAGTTACTTACCTGTAATCTGTGGTTCTACAGTATTAGTGTCTTTCATAGATTCACATGCCTGAATCATTCCCCGTCGTCGGAGTGGGAGTCCCACGGTACATAAAAAGCTTATTGCCTATAGAACAGCCAAAACCTTGGTAATAACAAACCAGGAAGTAAAGTAGCCCTAAGCTACAGTGTAAAAAAAAACTTCCACACTCATGACTATCCTAGTCATTTTGTATAGACCAAACTGCAGCCAATCAGGCGACAGCACCCACCAGAATTTTCTACCCAGAGGCTCAGGCTCTCAGATTTTCTCGCACAGGAGTGAAACCAACAAAATTGCCTGAGGGAGCCTCTGAGGGGAGGTGGGCGGGTGCATGTGATTCTATGAAAGACACCAATACTGGAGAACCACAGATTACAGGGAACTATTGTTGTTCTCCAGTATTGGGGTGACTTTCATAGATTCACATGGCTGAATCAGAGTAGATAGCAGTACAAGAGAAAACAACATGCTCGTAAGACGTTTACAGTATACAGCAGATATGCATGCAAGGTAATAACCAATAACATGTTAGAAGCGTCTAAACAAGAGCATAGAGGAGGAGGGAGAACAGAGGCTCACCTTATTTGAAAAGATTGGGTAGAACTTCTCTTCCCATCGAAGCATCTGCATCACTTGCTGAGTCCAGACAGTAGTGTCTTGTAAAAGTGTGCCTGCTGGACCACGTTGCAGCCCTGCAGATTTGCAGAAGGGGCACACCAGCGAAAAGAGCGGAGGAAGAGGAAACCACCCTTGTAGAATGCGCTCTTGGTAAGGACTGCAAGGGTCTTCCAGCCTGTTGATGACATAGCCCAATTGCTGACGAGCCCCATCTGGCTATAGTCTGCTTGGATACCGCGCAGCCTTGGCGCAGTCTTCCATATGCCACAAAAAGTAGGTCTGTCTTGCGAACAGTTGCCGTTCTTTGAAGATAGAACCTGAGACATCTCCTGATGTCTAAAGAGTGTAAAGCTCTTTCAGCCGGTGATTGTGGATTTGGAAAAAATGTCTTGAGGATCACTGGCTCATTTAGGTGAAAATCCGATGGAACTTTGGGCATGTATCTAGGATTAGTACGTAGCACCATAGATTCTGAGGTAAATTGCAAGAAAGGTGGTTTTGAAGTGAATGCTTGAATGTCACTGACCCTTCTAGCCGATGTTAACGCCAATAGCAAAGAGACCTTCCAAGTAAGAAACTGGAGATCAATCTTCTGGATAGGTTCAAAGGGGTGACGCATGAGTTGGGCTAGCACCACATTCAAATGCCAAGATGGAGGTTGCCGTCGAATTGGAGGAAACATACGAAATAGACCTTTAAAAAATTGCTGGATTATTCTTGAAGAGTTCGATCCGTTCTGAAGGAATCTGGAAATGGCTGGCGGAAATACCTTTAGGGTAGAATGTGCCAAACCCGATCTAGCCAAATGCAGAAAGAAAGGCAAAATTTGTTCTGGTCTAGCATGAATGGGATGCCGATCAACAGCTTGACACCAGGCACAGAAACGCTTCCATTTGAGTTTGTAGGTCTTAATCTTTGATGGCACTCTAGCATTAGCGAGAACTTCTTGACAATCCTGAGGAATGTTTAAGTGGGCAAATTCATTGTGTTGAGGAGCCAAGCTGATAATTTCAACAAAACTGGGTCTGCATGGTACACTTAGCCCTCTTGAATTGTCAGGAGATTCGGTATTCGAGGCAGCTGTATCGGCTTGCACTCCGAGAGGAGGAGAAGCTCGGTGAACCAATATTGTCGGGCCACCTTGGAGCAATCAGGATTAGACGACATGGTTGTCTCCTCATCTTCCTGATGACCTTGGGGATTAAAGGAATCGGCGGAAAAGCGTACGCAAATATCCGACACCAGTTTATTGAAAGGGCATCCCCGCATGAGTTCTTGTGGGGAATCCAGCTTGCAAAGCGTGGGCATTTCCGGTTCTGATTCGTCGCAAACAAATCCAGATCGGGATGACCCCACTCTTGGAATATTTGATCCAGGGTTGGTTGATGTAGTTCCCATTCGTGATTGCATGCAGCAGACCTGCTGAGGGAGTCTGCTAGTACATTGGCAACTCCTGGAACATGGACTGCCGACAGATTGATGTTGTGATTCAGGGCCCAATTCCAAATCTCCTGTGCCTGATGGGATAATCGGGCAGACCTTGTGCCTCCCTGTTTGTTCAGGCAATGCATGCTGGTTGTGTTGTCTGTTCGAATTAGAACCGTAGAACCCTCTAAAATTGCTTGAAAGGATTTCAGGGTGAGAAAAATGGCTCGTAACTCTAGGAGGTTTATGTGCCATTTTTTCTGCTGTATGTTCCATTTGCCACTGATTGTCATTCCCTGAAGGTGGGCGCCCCAGCCCTCCAGAGAAGCATCTGTGGTCACGATGAATCTGGGCATCTCTGTCAGGAATGTACATCCCTCTTGTAGGTTGCACTTTTGCATCCACCATTGAAAGGAGTTCATCATCCGAGGGGTTATGTTGATAACGTCATCGAATGATCCTGCTCCCTGTACCCACTGAAGACTGAGTTCCTCTTGTAAGGGCCTCAACCTTAGGCGGCAGTTGGGGGTGAGACGAATACAGCACGAGATCATCCCTAGGAAAGACTTGAACTTGCGAACAGAAACGCACTTTCTTGTTAGTAATGCAGAAGCCATCTTGTGAATATTTAATTGCCTTTCTCTTGATATGAAGACTTGGGCGAGCTTTGTGTCCAGCGTCGCTCCCAAGAAAGACTTTCTCTGTGATGGAATCAGATGAGACTTTTCAAAATTCACAGAGAAACCCAGCCTCTGAAGTAGTGACAGACATCTCTGAACGTGAGTTCTTGCTGTGACGAAAGAACTGGCCTTGATAAGGCAGTCGTCCAAATATGGATAAATCTGAATTCCTTCCAATCGCAGGTGGGCTGCCACCGGAGCTAACATCTTTGTAAAAACTCTGGGGGCTGACCGTAGTCCAAAGGGGAGGACTTTGAACTGAACGTCCCTGCCAGCCACTCTGAACCGCAAGAACGTCCGGTGTCTGGGAAAAATGGGCACATGGAAGTATGCGCCCTGAAGGTCAAGTGTTGCCATGTGATCCCCTTCTGAAAGAAACTGGAGGATTTCTTGAAGCGTTAACATTTTGAAGGACAATTTGAGGTATTAGTCAAGGGCACGCAGGTCGAGGATGGGGTGCCACTCCCCCGACTTCTTGCGAATCAGGAAAAATCTCGAATAAAATACTTTTCCTCTTTGATGTTGAGGTACCCTCTCGATTGCTCCTTTTCGAATCATTGAATATATTTGGGAGAACAGCTCCTTGAAATGAGCTGGTGGTGGTCCTTTTGGGGGAGAATTTGGAGGGGCTTTGACGAATTCTAGAATGTGACCCCTGGATACCACGTCCAGGACCCATCCGTACGTAGTAATGTTGGACCAGTTTGAGTAGCATAGGGATATTCTTCCTCCAATTTGCTTCAGGTTGGGTAAAAGTGGTGGCAGGATGTGTTTCTCACTTGCTCTTGTTGTTGTCTCTTCCTCGATAAGAGGTTTTTCCTCTTGACTGAGAGTAATTGCTTCTCTTTTGACCATACGTTTTTTGTCGGTATGGTTGGTATCTTTGGTTATCTTGTGAGTTGTTGAAGGAACGTTGTTGTGAATAACCTCCTCTGTTAGAGAAATTGCCTCTTCTTCTTGCTCCACGAAAGGAAGACTTACGAAATTGAAGAGATCCCAGTGACCGTGCAGTCTCCGTGTCTTTCTTTATGGCTTGTAAAGCCTCATCCACATTTAGCCCAAAAAGGAACTCTCCATCATAGGCCATGTCCATCATCTTAGACTCGACCTCCAGGCGAAAAGATGTAGATTTTAACCATCCCGGTCTTCTCAGAACAGCTGTACCCGGCAGTTGTCTGAAACCTGTGGCTGCCACGTCCACTGCAGCATCAATAATTTCAGATGAAACACATTCTCCCTCTTGTAAAATCTTCTTGGCTTCAGATCTATCAGGCTTTGAAAGCTACTCAATGTACGGCGATATGTCCGACCACATCTGCCTGTCATATCTCCCAAGTATTGCAAGGGAGTTCGCGGCACGGACAGTAGTTGCCGCAATAGTTGAGACCTTCTTTCCTATTGAGTTGAGGCGTCTTCCCTCCCTATCTGGGGGAGCAATGACCTGCGTAGATGGATTTTTGGCTCTCCTCTGAGCCGCCTGGGTAATCACTGAATCCGTTTTAGCCTGGTCATAAGGCATGCCGGTGACGTGTTAGGCGCCCTATACTTCTTATCTACCCAAGGTAGAACTGCAGGTAGAGAGTTTGGCGTAGCCATTACCTTCAGAACTTCCTTCCGGATAAAATCAATTATTGGGATGGACCAACTTTGTTTTTGCGATAAATCTTTAAAATCATATAGGAAGCACTCATCCTGCTTAGCCTCCATTGTGATGAGGAACCTCTTTGTTGTCCTGTCCATGATTTGGTGAAAGGTTGCAATGTCCACCGGCGGAGTATCCGCTGTAGGTGGGCCAGCTGGAGAAGGAGTTTCTGCCTGATACTCGTCCCACGATACTGACTTGTCGTCCACTCTTCCCGTTCCTCTTCTGAAGTATTATCACCCTGCGTATGATGAGATGGCCCTGGCGAAGGAGGTATTGCAGGTCGTGTCTCCGTAGTTGGCAGCGGAGAAGCTGGTCTTGGAGGTCTTAGTGTTGCCACGGATGTTCTTGGCACAGGTGTAGAGAAGTGAGAATCACCTGATTCTGATGGGGGAAATCAACGATAATAATCGCTTAACATATATTGGAGATTATGCAACAGGTCCAGCGGCATTTACGTGGTAGGCACAGACACAGGAGCCCGACCAGAAGGCTCAAGGAATTGTTCCTCCTCATCCTGCTCCACATCCTGAAGCTTTATGAGCAGTTCAGATGGGCTTCTGGCTGCACGGAAAGTGACATCTTCATAGGATTCCTCTTCTTCAGAATCTAGTATTTTTTCTGGCAATTTTAATGGAGATAGAGTTGTAGAAGGTGAAGGCAGCGGTATTGTGGATGGTTTGGCTGACCATACTTGCATTTCCGTAAAGGTTGACAGTGGGGGCGTCGACGGTGCCACCGTCGACGGTGAAAAACCTGTATCCAACTGTGGAGCAAGAACCTTTGTCGACGGTGTGTCCGTCGACGGTAACATTGTCGTCGACAATGATTTAGTCGACGGGGGTGTCTTCTTCGTCGACGAGGATGTAGTCGACGGTATCTTCGTCGACGAGGATGTCGTCGACGGTAGGGCTATCTTCGTCGACGGCATGATGTTCGTCGACGCTTGAGACGACGCCGGAGTACTCGTCGACGGTACCTTCAAAATCCTCGTCGACGGTGGGGCGTCGACGATAGATGGTACTATCTTCGTCGACGAGATGGGTCGAACTTGGACCTGAACCAACGTCGACGGTGAGGAGGCTGTAGACATCACCGTAGATGTTGAAGAGGTGGCCACATGAAGAGATGGCGACGGTGAAGCTGTATTTGACGCTGAAGTGGTCAAAGGTGCAGTCTGAGATCAAATTTTATGAGAAGCTGCTTTGGAAGATGTAGATTTTCCAGTTTTCCTTGAGGGCGTACTAGGACCAGATTTAACAGGTGGAGAAGCCTTTTTTGAAGTAGAAGGCACGCCAGAATCCTGAGAGGATTGGGCTTTCTTCAACACCTTCGCCCCAGGAGAAGCTAACTCAACCTCAGCTTTCCTCTTCCTAGAGGATATAGAAGACCCCGAGGCTATGCTCCCTACCTCAGAAACAGGGTTATCCTGGTCCTTTATCTTCTGGAGCCACAGGAGAAGACGACCCTCTCTGTCCCTGAGGGTTTTCTGAGGAAAGGTTCTGCAGATTTTACACTCCTTCACCTCATGATCTGGATAATCACAAGCCCTAAAAAGGGATTTAGAAGTAGACATCTTTAGAAGGTAAAAAACCAACCAAAGTAAAAGAAACTGAGCAGAGCTCAGGGAGACTCCCTTCACACGACGTGTGGTAGGAAATCTGAGAGCCTGAGCCTCTGGGGAGAACATTCTGATGGGTGCTGTCGCCTGATTGGCTGCAGTTTGGTCTATACAAAATGACTAGGATAGTCATGAGTGTGGAGTTGTTTTACACTGTAGCTTAGGGCTACTTTACTTCCTGGTTTGTTATTACCAAGGTTTTGGCTTTTCCATAGGCAAATTATTGCTTTTTTATGTACCGTGGGAGTCCCACTCTGACGAAGGGGAATGATTCAGGCATGTGAATCTATGAAAGACACCCCAATACTGGAGAACTCCAGATACAATCTTCTTCATTTTGATAACAAGTAGCACATTTCTGTCTCAAATAACGCAGAACACCATGGGGGGTACCTGAGAGGATACTTCAACCATGCAGGGAAAGTCATCCCCAAAGCAGTTACCTAAACACAGGGCACAATCCTAAAAAAAGAAGGGGGGACGCAGTCACCGGAAGTGACGTCACGGCCAGAAGTGACGCCAGGAAAGGTGGCTTGCACCATCGGTCTCATTGCCTCCCCTCGCTCACCCCTTAGATGCGATTGCATCAGAGAAGTCAGCGCATGAGCAGCATGCTGTTAGCTCTGAACTCCTCATCACAGAGAGGACAAAAAGTGAAGTCCAGCTGTTTGGCAGAGGGGACGGCGTCCAACCGTTAAATAAGCGGGGAGACGCTGTCCACCCGCGTGGCACTCCGACTCGAGCCCTGCCTAAACAACTCAGCAGCTTCAGGTAAATATACTCGACAAAGAGAGGCGTCCTTTTCTTCAGACTTCACTATGTGATCAAGTCAGCATCTTTTTATATTTGTGCAAAACAGCCATTTTGTAGAAGTTCTTTAGTCACAAGAGTCACTATCCCTCCAAACGGTAGTAGAACCCCTTTCCTTAATGCATCTATTGCATTCATTTGACTCGCTAGGAGATGTAAATTTGTTCCCAAGAGGACTGAAATTAGAGGGCATGCTGAGACATGCACCTCATTTCCGGCTGTCAGTCACACTGGATTGTCCCAAACATGAAAGCATTCACGAACATCTTTCTGAAACATAACCTTCCTGCCCTTGCTGGAGCTCTATGAAATCTCCAAGACTTCTCTGCTCCTGTTATCAAAGAAAAAGTTACAAACTTGAAAAAAGCTTGCATGAAAGTTGAGTGATACTTTGGATCTCAAGTTATGGAGCCTCATAATCTGGGCAAAGGAAAGGGAACTGAAAGGGCTCTGCTACTGGCAAAACTAGAGGGAATTTAAATCTGTACACTCCCACTATGTAGCACACGCAATGATTACCTTTTGAGTTCATTTGTACAAATGTCTGGATACTAATGACAAGTTAAAAGGTTTTGGTTTAGGGAAGAGACTGGCAAAGTGAAAGTTTTAGAAATTATAAGAGAGAGAGGCCAACAGGAAATGGTAATTATTTTCAGAGCCTATGCAAAATCATAATTTGTTGTTTGGCTGCTCCTTTTACCACAATGAAAGCCAATTTTTAAATAATTTCTTGCAGTTTAGTACCCTTTAATATATAGGAGGTATCCATGGTGGCACCCAAAGCCAGAAGGCTATAATGACCTTATTATGGCCTGATCACCTTATCAGGCCTACCTGATAACCCTATCAAGCCTAACCTTATTAGGCCTGATAACCAGGGCCTAAGGTGTGACATGAAATTTTATGGCAAGACCGGAGGCTCCTATTATGCCTTCTTTTCTTGCTTTATTTCAAATAGCAGCAAGATAAGTAAGAAACCACAAGACCCAGCAGGCACAGCAGTACAACTACTGGCCAATGGGAGTAAAGAAAACAAATAACGACCAATCACACTATTAGAACCATATGTGGCAAGTCCTGACCGCGAGCAGCCCTCTTTTCTTGCTGCTCGCAGTCAGACAAGTCATGTTTTTTTCCTTGTCATTAACATTTTAGGTTTTACAGTGTTCGTTGTAGATTGTGGTTGGTATATTTACGCTAAATTAGTTGCTGACGAGCGCCTCACGCGCTTTATCCTGTTCGGCGAAGTTCCCGACTCCTTTGTCACCGTGTCCGCTTACTTTCCCCCCCCCTCGCGCGCTTCTGCGGTTGGTCTCTCCTGCTGCGCACACGCTATTCCTTCGCCTGTTCCCACTGCTCTCCGGTGTTTATTCCCGCGTTGGCTCAGCTCTTCAGCCGGTCACTGCCTTTCTCTTCAGAGAAACGTTTCCGCCTATGGGGGAGTTTTTGTTTTGCTCCTTGCCTTTGTTCACGCCCTCTATCTTTCCAGGCCTGAATTGTTGAGCCTATCCTCACTACCCAATACATGTTATGTTATGTTATGTTAATTTTATTTATACAGCGCGCAGCTGCCCCAGCAAAGGGGCGTCCTGGCGCTTTGAACAAGTACCAAACATAACACACATACAGGGAGAAAACAGACAACTAAGCAAGTGCAGGAAACAAGAAGGTTTTAATAGCACGCCTAAAGGCGGCCAGATTGTTCAGAGCTCGGATGTGCACCGGGAGAGAGTTGCATAACCCAGCGGCAAGTACTCGGTAAGAGCGGCCACCCATCCTGCTAAGTTTAAAGCGGGGGCAGACCGCAAGATAAAGGGCCTCCGATCTCAAAGACCTTGAAGGCACATAAGAGATGAGTAAATTAGCCAGTGCAGGCGGCGAGGAGAACTTCAAAATTTTAAAGGCCAGACAGAGCGCCTTAAACTTAATTCTCTGCCTTACCGGTAGCCAGTGAAGGGCAGAGATAGTGCTGGAGGCCGAGCAGTGCCTGGGAAGGCCAACAATGGCCCGCGCCGCAGCATTCTGTACCCTTTGTAGCCTAGATGCCTCAGCCTGGTTTACCCCCAGCAACAGCGCGCTACCGTAATCCAGCCGAGACAGGATTGAGGCTTGGACCACGAGCTGCCGGGTGGGGGGGTCAAAAAATTTGAGGATTGGCCTTATTCCTCACAGGATGCCGTAGCAGGTGGCAGCAACCTTCTTCGTGTGACCCGTAAAAGTGAGAGCCGGATCCAGCCATACTCCTAAGTTCTTTATTTCTGAGGTAGGAATGGGGGTGACGCCCAATTCTGGAGGCCACCACTGATCTCCCCAAAGCTCCGTATGTTTCCCCAAAACCATAACTTCAGTTTTTTTGGCATTTAGTTGTAGACAATTGGTTTTTAACCAATTTGCCACTGCCAAAAGTCCTGCTCGGAATCTGGGGGCATCCACTTCAGGGTCTCCACTAAGTGTCACCGCCAGCTGCGTATCGTCTGCATATGAGGTCATCGTCAGACCCCACTGTTTGACGATCGCAGCTAACGGTTTCTCGTAGAGATTGAACAAAGTTGGACTTAATGAGGATCCCTGTGGGACCCCCAGGATCAGTGGATGGAAGGTGGACTGGCATGGTGGTATAGCCACCTTAAAGAAACGATCAGTAAGGAACGAGCGGAACCACTGAAGAGCAGTACCTGCTTTTCCAGCTTCCTCTAGGCGCTGGATCAGGATACGGTGAGACACCGTATCGAATGCGGCGCTCAGGTCTAATAAGAGGAGCGCCGCCGTCCGCCCAGAGTCAAGCACCAGACGCAAATGCTCGATCATGTAGAGCAAGGCAGTCTCGGTGCTGTGTCCCGGTCCAAAACCATTCTGACTCGGATCTAAGATATGGTTGTGAGCTAGATGGTCAGTCAAGATGGAATTGACATGAGCCTCGGTGACTTTGGCCGTCCAGGGGAGAAGAGATATGGGGCGATAGTTCTCAGGCAAAAGCGGGTCTGCCTGACTATCGCCCGCTTCCATGCGGAGGGGACCGATCCTGTAGACGACAGGTTGATCAGAGTGAGAATTGGAACCCGACACAAGGGGGAGAGCAGTTTAATTTGATCTGGCTTCAACGGATCCAGAGGGGAGCCCGATTTAATCCTGAGACTTAGTTTGTCAAAGGCCTCCATAGACAAATCAGGGATGGAAATCAGAGTCTCATAATCCGAGAGACTCGGGTCCGCTGGCTCAGGATCCGACAGAGACGGGTCAAATCCTCGGTAGATAGCCTGCACTTTCTCCAAAAAAAAGGGAGGCTAGACTCTCACAATGAGAGTCGGTGCAAATTTCTGCCGAAGTGGCTCTTTTATTCATAAGGTCTTTAAGGACCTTGAAAATTAATTTAGAGGGGTTAGTTCTAGTTTGGAATTCATGGGCATAGAATGCGGCCCGAGTTCTGCAGATTGCCCTGTGATAGGTCTTCAATTTGGCAAAATAAGAGGATTTCAGGTTGAGGTCATAGGACTTCCTCCATTCCCTCTCAGCTTTCCGGCAGATTTTTTTAAGCTCGGCAAGAGAGTCATTATACCACGGACTGGGTGCCTTAGAATGACATTTGGACCAGCGCATAGGTATAAGGGAATCAAGGGCATACGAAATCCAATTGCAGAACAGGTCGTACCCTTGCTCCACATCCAAAGAAGGACTTAAGGGTTTCCGCTCAAATATCTTATAAAATTCCTCAAGTTTGAGCTTGTGCCAACGTCTTTTGAGGATCAGCCTATCCACAGGTTTGAATGGCACGTTATCAATGGGGCAAAAGACTTCCACCAAAAGGTGGTCGGTCCAGCCAACCGGGATCGGGTTGGATACCTTCATCCTCTCCAAAGTGGAGAAGAAGGGATCGAGGATGTGTCCCCCAGTGTGAGTAGGAAGCGCAACAAGTTGAACAAGTTGCAGTGCTTCAAGATCTGCAAGCAAATTGTCTATGGCTATAGATGACACGCGATCAAAGTGAATGTTAAGGTCGCCGGTGATATTACAATTCGCACAGCTAGGTGCTAAGGAACTAACCATGTCAGCAAGGGCGGTCTTGAAGGCTGTGTCATTGCCTGGAGGGCGATAGATAAGAATGCCACTCAGCGTGAAATGATGACTAAAAGACACTTTAAAGAGAGCACTTTCACAAGCAGGCAACCCCAAGGCTTTCCATTCCGCTGGGAAGCACGATTTTACCGCCATGGCTATGCCGCCTCCTCTTGTGGCACGATTCAATGTAAAGACCCTATATTCCGGAGGAAATGTAAGATTGAGAATAGCGGCGTCCGAGTCCTGGAGCCAGGTTTCGGTAAGAAGAAGTAGGTCGGGGGAGTCCTTTTCAATGAGGTCATGTATAAACTGGTAGTGTTTGACCAGTGACCTCACGTTCAAGTTCCAAATCCGAAGTACACGGGCGGCGGTGTTATTGCTCGTGACCGGGTTACTCCCTTCCAAGGATCGAATCCTGACCGGTCTGTCAAGGGACCACCCCCTGCAGCCACAAATGAATGGACCGGATAGGGGGTCTACAGGGTCGCATGAACCAGCATCGACCCTATTCCTGAAGGATAGCAGTTCATCCAGAGTATAGCTGATTGAAGGTATAGCAGGCATAATAATAGTAGACCTAACTTGTGCCCAGAGTCCTGCCGCGACTCGCGCTTCCTCGTCGCTGACGGGCGCAGCCCATTATGGAAATTCCAAGCTCCCCAGAACTGGATAATGATGAAAGCGAGGCTTTCAAGAGCGACCTTAGCCATTTTATTAATACTTCTGTTGAAACAGCTGTAGAGGCTTCTATGCACCGTATTTCTAAATACATGGAGAATTCACTCATGACCAAAGCTTTGGCCCATTCTGTGGGGGAAAGCAGAAAACGTAAACTGGTTCCTTCCACTTCTATTTTAAAAAATGTGTCACATTTGGGTCGCGAGGTCTCCTCGCATAAGACAGAGGACGTGGTTCCTCCCAGGCCTCCTACCAAGGAGGGGATTAAAGTTCCTGTGGGAAAAAGTAAGACAAAATCTAAAAATGTGGAGGTTCCTAAGAAGCTGGTCATTGACACAATTTTGAACACAGATGACAATGATATGGGTGACACAGATGATCTGGCAGACTTGTTTGATTTGGTTGATCCTCCTTCTCCCAAAAAAGCCAAACTAGATGCTTTTGCGTCCGAACCCATCCTTGACGCGGAAGGCGTGTCTATTTTTAACCCCTCGTCTATCAGACATGGAATGGTTCCCCGCTCCACATGTGGGAGAATATGTATCTTCCAAGCTACATCTTCCCTTGGACAAGTCTGTTCGAGCTAAACTCAAGTCCGAATGTCCTAAACCTTCCCTGCCATCTCATATTACTATCACTCCTTCTATAGATCAGCCCCTCCTTACTTTCTTTTCAAAATTTGGCAAGGACCCATGCAAAGGCATTGATAAGGCATGGTCCACCTGTCATGACTAACTTCTAGATATTGTCGGTCTTTTGGTCCGTGTACTCGACATGGCGGAAGCGGCTCGTCTGGACGGTTCCGACCTCAGTCCTGAGGCTATATCTCTGTGGATTCAAAGGTCCTTTTGTCTTTTGGGCAATGCCAATGCTGCAATAATTCACAAGCGCCACAAGGGACTTCTTATCGAGTTGAATCCTAAATTGGCGATTCTGGCTACCCAGGATCCTGGTTTGAAGGCTGACGGCCTCCTCTTTGTTGATTCCCTTGTCAAGGATCTCAGCCGTTTTGTTTCTACTTTTGCTTCCCTAGACAAAGCCCAATTCTCCATTAAAAAAGTATTTGCCCCTCGGGTTTTTGGCAGGGAGCCGCTCTTCCGGCCGCGGCTTCCACAACCAAGGTTCATGAGGTGCAGCCAATTCCGGCTATCAAGAGTACAAGCCACAGTTCGACCCCCAACGAGGTTGTGGCTTCCGTGGCCGAGGACAAAGGGGCTTCAGAGGCAACAACACCACCACCAACGCACAAGGTAGGTCTCTCACCTCCCATTGGGGGTCGACTAGCTCTATTCCTTCACATATGGCGCGCCCTCACAGCAGACCTGTGGGTCCTCAATTCTGTTCAAGGCTATCTCATAGAATTCTACGCTCCTCCTTTCCAGACTATTTTTCCTCCTCCGTTGGTTTTTTCCGCAGACGTTGCTCTGCTTGTTTCTCAAGAAATTCAAAATCTTCTTCTCAAAGAGGCTATCCAGGTTGCTCCCTTCGACCCCTCGGGCTTTCTAAGTTCCCCCTTTTTGGTTTGGAAAAAGAACAAAAAGGTTCGTCCTGTCATCAATCTAAAGTGGTTCAACCAGTTTGTAGTTTATCGACACTTCACGATGGAGACCATCATCCATCTCAGAGACACCTTACGTTTAAACGATTGGATGGTCAGACTAGATCTGCAAGATGCCTATCTTTCGATTCCCATCCACGAATCTCACACCGAATAGCTTCAGTTTCAGTGGCTCGGTGTCACTTACCGGTTTTGTTTGCTTCCTTTCGGTCTTTCTTCCGCTCCTTGGTGTTTCACCAAAGTGATGAAACCTGTGGTGTCTTACCTTCGGTCCCTTGGGATTAGACTCATCATTTATCTGGACGATATCTTGCTCATGCTTACCGACAAACAGACTCTTCTGTCCAATCTCAGGATTACTCAGTCTCTCCTTCTCGAACTTGGTTTCCTTCTCAACTCGGAAAAATCCATGTTAGTTCCTTCTCAAAGCATAGAATTTTTAGGTTTCCGCGTGGATTCTTCCCCCGCCTCTCTTTACCTTCCTCAAAGCAAAGTCTCGGCCATTTGTCTCTTCGCTCACTTGCAAGAATCTTGGGCCTTCTGTCAGCGTCTATCCAGGCCATCTTTCCCGGGCCTCTTCATTATCGAGCCCTGCAACGTTTAAAGATAAAGCATCTCTGCCAAGGGCTGGCGTATTCAGATCTTATTCAATGGGACCAAGAGTCTCATCTCGAACTACAATGGTGGATAGACCATTAGATGCGTGGAACGGAAGAACGATCTTCGCCATGGTCCAAGATCTTTTATTAGAATCAGATGCCAGTCTGTCGGGTTGGGACGCCTGCTGTGGTTCAATCTCAAGTGGGGTCGTCCTTGCACATCAATTATTTAGAGAGGCTCCTTTGCAATTCGGAGTCTAGCAAAAAACAAAGCCAGCTGTTCCATTCTTCTTCGGATGGACAATGTTTCTGCAGTCTCCTACATAAACCATCTCGGTGGCACAAAATCCAGACCAAACGCAGAATTAGCAATAAGCCTTTGGGAGTTCTGCCTTCAGCACAAACTGTCTCTCCGAGCGGAATATCTTCTAGGAAATCTCAACGCCATTGCAGATTGGCACTCTCGTTATCTCCGAGATTCAAGCGATTGGAGGCTTCTTCCCTCCGTTTTTCTTTCGCGCTCTCAAAAATGGGGCTCTTTCTCCATAGACCTCTTTGCTTCCCGTCTCAACTCTCAGTTACCTGTTTTCTTCAGCTGGCGACCGGATCCTCTCGCCCTGGCGATGGATGCTTTACTTCAGGACTGGTCCCTTCATCTCAATTACGCTTTCCCTCCGTTCTTGATGATCAACAGAGTGCTTGCCCAAGTACGATGCCAGTCGACCTCCCTTATTCTTCTAACTCCTTTCTGGCAATCTCAAATCTGGTTTCCATCTCTCCTGGAACTTGCAGTGGACTTTCCAGTGCTTCTCTCTTTCAGCGACGATCTCCTCCTCGACCCTCAGGGTCTTCCCCACGACATGATTCTAGACCGTTCTCTGGTTCTTTCAGCATGGAAGATTTCCGGTCTTCTGCTTCTGACATCATCATTTCACAGGAGGCTTCGCTCTTTATCAGCCAAGCTTGGGCCCCTGGCACTACCAGAGCCTACAAATCAGCTTGGGCTTTATGTACAAGCTGGTGTCTGGAACGGTCTGTCGATCCCTTTTCATCCCCTGTAAGTTTTGTGGTAAACTTTCTGGCCTCGGAGGCTAGCGAAGGTAAATCTTATCGCACAGTCAACCTCTACAGATCAGCGATTTCTCTCAACCATTGTCCCGTTGACAGCAAGCCGGTAGGTACTCACACTTTGGTGTGTCGTCTTTTTCGGGGAGTTCGATTTTCCAAACCTCCGTTGGCTAAGTATTCCTTTTTATGGGATGTTAATTTGGTTTTCAAATTGTTTTCCTCATGGCCTGATAATTCTGCTCTCTCCCTTAAAATGCTTTCTGCTAAGCTTACAATGTAATTGTTATCTCAATCAAACGTGTTTCTAATGTCAGAGCTTTGGATTTATCTTCCAGACAGTTTTCACCCTCTGGTGTGTTGTTCCAGGTTCACAGACGTACCAAAACTAATTTGCAATCTGTGTTTTACCCTTATTTCTCTTCTCAGCCTCAGCTTTGTGTTGGTCAATGGCTAAAAGTTTACGAACAGAAAACTGCTGATCTCAGGACTTCCTCTCATTCGCAATTGCTCATTTCTTTTCGCAAACCCCAGCTTCCTGTTTCCTCTACCACTCTGGCCCGTTGGGTACGTTGGATCATGTCCCTTGCGGGCATTGACATTTCTGCTTTTGGGGCTCACTCCGCTAGGGGTGCTATGGCCTCTAAAGCCTTTTGGGCAGGCTCTCGTTTGGAGGATATCCTGAAATCAGCAGATTGGTCAAATGACACTGTTTTCAAAACGTTTTATTGCAAACCTGTTGTTACTGCTTCTTCGATAGTGGTTAATATGCTTTGAACAAGCATAATAGGAGCCTCCGATCTTGCTATAAAATGTAGACTTTCCTAATAATTATGACGGAAAGTCTTAATTTTATTAAAGACTCGGAGGCGAGTATTATCCCACCACATCATTACTAATTAATGTTTGTTTTTCCCCCCCTAAGGAACTCCGGCTTTGCCACCAGCCTCCTCTTAGGACAGCAGCTATTCCTGTGGATTCCCTTTCTTCGCCTGGAACCTCTGGATGCTTCCACTCAAAGTTTCCTCTCCATTACCCTGCAGTTCTGGTTATTCTTCAGGACCTATTTACTTGGATATAGACTTTTTGCATTTTGATTTCCTTAATTCCACTGTTTATGCATTCTTACTGACCTTCTCGCTCAAGAAAAGAGGGCTGCTCGCGGTCAGGACTTGCCATATATGGTTCTAATAGTGTGATTGGTCGTTATTTGTTTTCTTTACTCCCATTGGCCAGTAGTTGTACTGCTGTGCCTGCTGGGTCTTGTGGTTTCTTACTTATCTTGCTGCTATTTGAAATAAAGCAAGAAAAGAAGGCATAATACACGCCTCCGAGTCTTTAAAAAAATGAAGACTTTCCGTCATAATTATTAGGAAAATCTACATTAACACCTGTGAACTAACTGTATAGACTCTACTTATCCCTAACAGAGACTATGTCTATCTTCACATGAGATATGGAGGTACTTCCAGCAAAGCAGCAGTAAATGTTTATCACAGCAAACAATCAGCTAACATGGCATATATTTTGGGGTAAAGAGCAGGACATAGCTTGAAGACTATTTAAAGGCGAATGATTGAAATGACAACTACAAGTCCCTAATGTAGTAAATACTTTCTTGGTGCATTACGCAGTAACTATATACTCCACAGGAATAGTGTATTTTTCAGACAGTTAATATAATGTCCAACTGCTGGGAAAGGATTGCTTCCCATTAAGAAGGGTACCTCTGACAAATCTGGTAGCTGTATGTATAGAATGCAATAACCAGTAAAATCTAATGGAAGTGTTGGACATGTCTACAGCTCTGCCCCGGATATTTATTTTTTAACAATTTTAAGCAAATGCAACCCAGGATTATGCTTCCTAGACACTCTAGTTAAAAAAAGGTTCAAATACCAATTTGCCAACTAGAGACAGACAATCTGGTGTACTGTAACCCAGGAACGACCTGACCAGTACAAGTAGATGGTGTATTCTGGAAACAATCAATCTTGTGAGATTCACAGAATTATTTGATGTAAGTGTGTATCAAATCACCTCATACCATGAATGGACATTTACAACAACTTCACACTATGCATGTATTTCAAGATTTTATTGAAATCAACGTCCTAATCTAGTGCAGAAAAATTTATATTGATACCACTATGAAATCAAACCATGTAGTAGCAATGAAAGTGATAAGTAAGCAAAATATTGAAAACTGCAACTCAACGTGTTTCAGAAGTATCAGAAATTCATGCACAAAATGATGGAAGTGGTCTTTGTAATAACCAACCTTTTCCTTCTAGCCCCCAGCTAAGCGGGTCTTAGCACCAACAGTGCATCTCAGGGTTTCTTCAGATGGGCTCTAACCCCCATAAATAATGAAAAATTCAGTATGAAAAGCTTATAGCAAACTGTCATATTTGTTGGATGACATCATCAATGATGTCACTGAGGTCATTTCATATGTCATTAGTGATGTAATATGTGAGGTCATAACCGGTACATAGTGGGGGATGCAAGTTATGGTCAGGTCAGTAAATTATAACTGGTGAATTTCAGTGTTTTTTTGATTTTGAAACTATTTTTAATTAGAAAAACACATAATTATACCCTAACATTAACAATAATTTTTTCAGTGAAATTCAAGTATTTATTAGATATAATCTAAGATCTTACTGAACTATACCGTTACTTTAGCCTCTGGTTTTTATTCAGGGAATTTGTGGTTTTTTTTACCATATCGAAATATAACCTCCCTTTAACTTTTTTTCCAGAGAATTTTTTTTTTATTAACATAAAGTAAGAAAGTAAGATCTTATAAACATGCTTAAGTACAAAGTCACCTTAATCTATCTTTTGTTCAATGAATTTAGGGTATTTAAAAAAAGAATAATATTCACATAACTCCCTCACAGAGCATAGTTTCAGGCCCTGCACAGCATTGGGTTGGATTGGTGCAGGGCATAGTTGGCTGCCTGGCCTTTGCCCTACTACACACAGGTACTAACCTACTCCTCACAGTTGTCCAACCTCACAACCCACAGATCCACACGACAACCTACTGTGGGTGGCAAACCCCTGCCACACAGTCTTCAGCCAAACCCAGCAGCCATCAGCAGTGAGCAGCTGGCCATAAGGCCAGGCCTGTGACTAAAATCCTACAGGCAACCCCCATCTTTCTATTTTTTTCTTAGTGGTACACCAGTAATCCTGTGGTACAACGAGACCCAGCAAGCTTCACTTTTTGAAGTTTGTGCCGTCTTGCAGTACCGCTTTCCTTTCACTTCTCGGGACCATGGGAGGGTGAGGAACGGATTCCACCGACCAAGCTCAAAACGAGTGCCAGGGGGCTAGGGTGTCTCTACCCTGTCCTTTGCATTTAGAAAAAAAATAAATTAAGTTCAGGGTACTGGCACTGAGTTCCTGTGCAGCGGTGGCTGCAACATTTTACTTCATGTTGTGGTCAGACAACCAGAAAAGATGAGAGGGAAAAAAAGCCCTCTTGTTCATTCAGATTATTATTATTTTAATTTTTTATTCTTCAGTACCGCGTGAGTCACTTGGGACCAATCGTCTACATATCACTAGAATTTGAACACATTTCTTTGAAACAGCTGAACAGATTAATAGATCTAACTTTATACCAATTTTGGTTTAGTTCCATTTAGCTGTATTTTCAGTATCACTTCCCAAAATTTCCTATGGGATTTAACATGAGAAAACCCTGTTTAGGGACTCTCAATGCGCCCACCCCCTTCTAAACCCTCCCCTTTTCTCAGCTCCTGCTTGACGGTATCATCCCTAAACTTCCAAGGAGCGAGCTAAGGTGGACAAACTTAGAAAAATTCATGAACATTCATTAACAGTAGCTAAGCTGTTAGCAAAACAAAAAACGCTATTCCTAGGGAAACTCTGACCTTTCATTAAGACACAGTGGCGACTTCATTATATACATATCCTATCGAAATATAATAAATTAAATGTTATACATGTGTAAACAATAAGTTATATCACCTCAACAGGGCAAATGATTTATCAAGCATGCCTCGGAAACAAATTCCAGATAAAAACCCTTAATGCTCCTACCACAGTGATTCCTGGTGCCTCCGCCTTGTTTTCTGGGATCAATGACATGTAGAGCTGTAGCATTTTCGGTTTATATTTATCTATTTCATTTCCCTTTTAAGATTATTAACATTGTGTTTCCCTTTTAATCTTCTGTTATTTTGATCTGTGCACATGCATGGATTGGAAGATTCTACATTGGAATGGTTTATCTGTAAATGTTTTGTACTGGCATTTTCTGCTGGGACTTGAAGAAGAGAGTACTGTGCTCTTTCCATTAAACCAGTACCTACAATCTTATGAATTATTTGACTTTATTCTTTACAAAATTTGGCGACAAGGGTGTCCTGTACCTGTCTACTCTACATTCAGCACTTGAGTGGTACATATTTGGAGAATTCATCGAATTGGTGAACTTACGTTTGGATTTCATTCATCTTTAAAATAACTGTAAGTACATGTACATGTGATTGCCACACATGTACATTGTGAATACGAAAATTTCAAGTACTTTGGAACTTTGTTTTCGGCAAGCGTGAGGAGATCTTCATCCTACATCGCTCTAGGAGAATTACTTTCTTTACCGCCGAAAAATTATTGGACTCGAAACAAGAATTTTTTCTCTACTTTTCAAGTGATGTTATGAATTTTTAAAGCTTTCAAGCATTTGGTGGTTGCGTTGACCACACGTGGCGATCTCTGGAGTCTCGTGTCCAGTCCTTCCTGCATTGCGGCGTTGCTTCTAGAATCTTGCTGGACTACGAGTGCACGACGACTCTACATCACCACGTAACGGTGCTGCATCACGACGCGACTGCGTATTACGTCATCGGCTGCCATTTTGTGTTGCCATAACAACGCGGCAACTATTTTTCACCGGAGCAAGCGGATTCTAATGTTAAAACTATCTAACATTTTTGGAATAACTATAGTACATTGACAACTAATAACTTTAATGTTAAAAAAGTGTTTTAACATAGTTTTGTTTTAACGAAGTAGTAAGCGTTAATTTCTTATTTTTCAAAACGCGCTACATTAATGTGCACAATTTTATTTTGGTGTTTCAGTTGTGTTTTATAAGTCTGATTGTGCATATTTATTACTATGCAGTTTGATCCACCGTCAAAATTTTTCCAAAGTAAGGGAGATCCTCCTATAGCTTGGAATAGGTGGAAGGAGGAGTTTTTAACCTATCTTAAGGCTATAGATGAAGAGAGGATGGGCAATGAGAGAAAAAAAATATATTTTTCTCCATTGTTTAGGCTCAGAGGGACAAGACATTTTTAGAACACTCCCTCCTGTACCTGGTGATCTGGGTAATTTTGATGAGGCCATGTTGCGTGTTGAAACACGATTCAAACCTACTACCAGTATTGCCCTCAATCGGTATAAATTCTACACCAGGGCACAAAAAGAGTCTGAAACTTTTGATGATTTTTTAACTGCCTTGAGATCGTTAGTTGTTTCATGTAATTTTGAGGAGATTACTGATGAAATGATTAGGGACCAAATTATAGTAAATGTCAAGTGTAAGAAAACACAAGAGCAGTTATGGATTTTGGGGAATCCTACTTTAAAAGAAAGCATATCTACTGCTAAGGCATTCGAACAATCCAATAAATGGATGAAAACTATAGAGGAGAATGCTAAAAGTGGGAAGAATGACAAGTCTAGTGATGAGGTGTGTGCCATGAGCAATGTGAAAAATAATTTTCAACCCAATAAGAACGTTGGAAAAAGTCAAATAGTGTGTTTCAGATGTGGTAGTAATAATCATGTTGCGTCCTTTAAATTCTGCCCCGCAATTGGTAAAGAGTGTAGTAAATGTGGCAGAATTGGTCATTTTTCTAAAGCATGCAGAGATGAAAAAAGGAGGAACAGTGATCGCAATATTAAAATGAAGTTACTTGTGTAAGGTCTAATTCTTCATATGAAACTCTTTGTACCAAGTTTGAACATTCAAATACTGGAGAGATGATAAGGGAAGGTGGCATGGTGGTGTCTTTGATGAACATTGGGGTGGTTGATGGTGAAGTTCTTAATTCTCCCAAATGTATTGTAAATTTCATGGAAGTAGACCTCGAATTGATGGCTGACTCTGGTTCTCCCTGGACCATTATAACTAGAGACTACTTCACTGAAAAATATGGTTCAAAACTATCTGAGAAAGATCTATCCTCACCAGATATTAATGCCCTATGTTTTACTGGGTCAAACAATGATTTTGTTGGTTATTTACAATCCACTATTCATTTTAAAGGGAGATCTGCAGTTATCAAATTGTATGTGGCAAGAAAAGGGGTTGATGTACTTGGTTGGAGGGATCAATGAAAGTTAGGGATTATGTTAAATCCACGTAGTAGAGAACCTGTCACGGTGTTAAATGATGTATTTTCAGAAGTCTATTGTCACAATAGAGGAAGACAGCAGATGGAAGAATGTAGCTCAAGAATCTCCTAACGTGTTTTCTGAAGATTTGGGTAGGTTGAAGGGTTTTGCACATGCTATCAAGCTCAAACAGGGAGCTGTTCCTGTGGTACAAAAACTTAGAGGAGTGCCACATAATGTCAGGGAGGAACTGAGTAATGCTTTGAAAGAGATGTTAGACAATGGAGT
Organism: Lissotriton vulgaris; assembly: GCF_964263255.1. Taxonomy (NCBI): domain Eukaryota; kingdom Metazoa; phylum Chordata; class Amphibia; order Caudata; family Salamandridae; genus Lissotriton; species Lissotriton vulgaris. The sequence continues at coordinate 119,640,242 of NC_141687.1, forward strand.
GATAGAGGAGATTGAATCTTTGGAGTGGGTTTCTCTAATGGTTCTTGCCTGAAAACCAGATAAATCTTTGGAGCTTTGCATTGATTTGAGAGCTTTATATGCAAATATTATTATTGATTGCCATACCCTCCCCAACATAAATGAGGTGGTGAGCATGCTTGGTGGTGCCACGATATTTTCAACTCTTTATCTTCGATCGGCATATCATCAAATTGAGTTGACGGAAGAATCTAGACACATGACGGCGTTTATCACCCCTCAAGGGTTGTACCAATTCAAGCAGATGCCGTTCGGTTTAGCTTCGGCGGCGTCCGTCTTTCAAAGATCAATGTGTCATATTTTCAAGGACATGGGGGATTATGTTAAATGTTTTCAGGACGACATTCTCATTTTCTCGAAGAATGATGAAGTCCATTGTGAACATTTAAGAAATGTGTGTAAAGTTTTGAGTGAGTCTGGGTTGACTAATAAATGTAAGAAGTGTAAATTGTTTCAGAAAACGGTAGAGTATTAGGTCACACAGTTTCGAAAGATGGGGTGTCTCCGAAGAAATCGTTGGTTGATGCTATTTTAAAGGCACCTGCACACCATTGTAAAGATAAGTTGCTGTCATTTTCAGGTCTCTGTGAGTACTACAGCAAATTTATCAAAGATTTTGCTACAAAAATGGAACCAATTAGAGAGCTAGCTAGGAAAAATGTAGATTTTGTATGGGGTAGCAGACAGCAAAGTGCGTTTGAAAGCATAAAAGCCGATATGGTTGCTGCTCCAACCCTCAGACCTTTCTGCTTAAATAAGATGTGTTTATTGACAGTAGATGCTAATCTGTACGGTTTAGGGTGTGTATTATCACAACGTTCTGGAAAAGAAGAGTGGAATGTTGCATTTGCAGCTCGCACGCTCACAGTCACGGAGAGAGGATATGCTGTTATTGAGAAGGAACTTTTGGGGTGCGTATGGGCAGTGGAATTATATTTGGGGTGCAAGGTTCATGTTAAGAACTGACCATAAGCCTTTAGTAAACATTTTGTCTCCTGGTGGGGGGAAGGGGGTGCTAAAGCTACTGCTCGTATAGCCAGACTCCTGTCACGCCTTTGATGAAGCGGGTTTCTGAAATTATTTCAGAAATAAAGCTTCCATAACCTATAATACATTAATGAGTGTTGCACGTTTGTGTATTTAATCAACCTAGATTAATGTGCACCGACATAAACATTTGAGTTTAACTATATGTGCTCTTGTCATGTTTGTTGTGTCGTTTTAAGTAATATATTTACCTTGTCTTTCGTTTTGTTGAATACTAATTACGGCTGATACAAATAATTGCATGTGCTTTCTTTAAATGTGCTTTTGTTTTTGTCGTGTCTTTTAAGGTGACTGTGTCATATTCGTCTTTTGTATGCAAAGCAAGGTAATATAGACTAATGGGTTAACATTAGCAAAGGGGGTGGGTAACAGAATAATTATCGCTTCTTAAATTAATTATTGTCTTGTGTTTCCTTGCATACTAGACTCATGCTAAAGGCCTGTGGCCTATTTCTAAAATGGACGTCCGAAGTTCTGTCAAAAGTTGGGCCTTGCACAGCAGCGTTTGAAAATATTTCTTTTCAATTAATTCTTTGAAAGTGGCTTGTAAAGCGGAGCTGTGTGGAGTATTTGAAGGACAAGGCCAAAACAGGATGTTTAGCGGCGGAAAGGCTCGGATGCAAAAAGCGAAAGGACATTCTTTGCTTAATGTTGCGATTCTTGGTGAGCCTGTGACTCTCTAAGACAATGGATCCGGTTTTTGAAATGTTTGTTGAAAAGGCAGGTCAAAAGAATTGCTAAAAAGAAATTTTGTGAAGTGGTGAAAAGGTGTGTTTGTGTTAAAATTGCCTAGTGTGATGCCAAGAAACGACTTTATTAAGGGGAGGTCATCATACTGGCAAGATTAAAAGCAGAGTGAAGATAGGGTGTTAAACAAATATCACTATCAGTTGTGAAAATAGAATGGTCAACATGTTTCAGCCATACAAGGCTTTTGTCAGGACCTGTTGGATTTACACTACTGCAACTATAAAAAGTGAAAAAGGAATAATAATTGACCTACCAGAGATAAATTATTTATATGGTGGTCTCAACATCATGAACAAAGAACACCTTCCCCTCGGCTCAGAAGGCAGCAGGAGGTACTGACGGACAGAGCGGGGCCTCTTTTTTGACCTGAGCGAGTGCCAGGCGAGGTGAGGCTATCTCCATATAAATGTATGGGAGAGTTCTTGGAAATAGTTGAGGGTTCAACACTTGAAGGAATTCGTTCAGCACAAGTGGCAGAATTAGTTGCTTTAATACGTGCCTGTGAAAAAGCAGCAGGAAAAAAGGTTACCATAGTGACTGATAGTCAGTATGGATATGGCGTAGTTCATGACTATGGCCAGCTCTGGTCTCAAAGAGGTTATTTGACCTCTGCGGGAACTCCAATCAGGAATGCAAAATTGATCAAAAGTCTGATTGATGGCGTTCAGTTACCAGAACAAATAGCTGTTGTTAAATGTGGAGCACATAAAAAGGGACAAGATTACATAACTAAAGAAAATGCCTTTGCAGACGAAACTGCACGATATTGTGCGAAAAATAATCTTTCACTTAATCGGGAAAAGGATAATGACCATATAATGAACTCTCTCATGCTAATATCTGTGGTAGAAACATGGCAGGGAGTGAAAGAATTACAAGATGAGGCAGATGATGAGGAGAAAAACACATGGCTCAAAGAAGGTTGCAGACAGCAGGAGGAAGATGGAATTTGGGTTTACAAAGATGACAGACCTGTTATGCCCAATTGCATGATTTCTGACATGGCACGGATGTACCGTGGACCAGGTCATTTAGGAAGAGATACAATGATCAGACAGTTCAGGGAGACTTGGTATAATCCAAAATTTAGGGTTATTGCAGAGTCACTTTGCCAGCGTTTTTTGATCTGTCAGCAAATCAATCCAAACAGAAAAACAGTTGTAAGCATGGGAACCATAGGACGGGAGGGTGGTCCTTTTACCAGGTTACAGATGGCTCCCGGTACACATCCGAGCTCTTGAAGACTTGCTCGCCTTCAGGCAGGCGATTAAAACTTTCCTGTTTCCTGTGTCTGGTTAATTTCTTTCTTTTACTGTGTGTTATGTTATAGTGTCTGTCAAAGCGCCAGGACGCCCCTTTGCTGGGGCAGCTGCGCGCTATAAAAATATAAATAACATAGCATAACATAACATAACATAACATTTCATTGACATGCCACCACATAACAGGTTGAGATATGCATTGGTTATTGTTTGTCTGTTTTCAAGATGGGTGGAAGCGCTCCCAACACTTCACAATGATTCAATTACCCTGGCAAAATTGCTGTTAAGGGAAATCATACCTAGATACGGATTTCCAGTAACTATTGAAAGTGATCGTGGCACACATTTTGAAAACAGACTGATTGAATTAATTTGTGAAGCATTTGGCATTAAACAAAAACTGCACTGTGCTTACAGACCAGAAGTGTCAGGAGTGGTTGAACAGATCAATGGCACAATTAAAAACAGAATTTCAAAAATGTGTCTAGCTACAGGAATAAAATGGACTGATGCACTTCTACTTGTTTTGATGTCTTTGAGAAGCACACCAGATAAAAGAACAGGTCTTAGCCCTCATGACATTCTTATGGGAAGGGTAATGAGACAAGCTTTTGTTCCAGTTGGCAAATTGTTAGCAATAAATGATAGTGCAATCTAAGATTACTGTAAGCAGCTCTCTGATGTCGTAACTTCTGTATTCCATAAGGTAGGAACAGATGTGATTTCAAAAGAAAAGGAGCAAGCTCATGATCTTTTACCAGGACACTGAGTCAGAACAAAAGTTCGTCGGAGGAGGAACTGTTTAGTACCCAGATGGCAAAAAGCAAGACAGGTGATATTAGTAACAACTAATGCTGTCAAATGCAGAGGCCTGAAAAGGTAGGTGCATGCTAGTCATACTCTTCGTGTACCAGCACCTGATAACCCTGACGAAGATAGTGACGACACTACAGCTGATTCAGATTCAGAAGAAGAACGTGAAGGTCCAGATTCGGAAGATCGACAGATAAGTCGATATCTGGAAATTTTGAAGGCAAATCAGAAATCAAAGAGAAAAGATCTAGAAGAAATTGTTGATGAATCAGAAAACGAAGAAAATGTTCTAGAGAAAAGGACTGAAGAAGTTGTGTCAGAAGAGATTCAAGATCAGGAGAGTATTGAAAGGCAGATTGAAAGCTCTGAAGACAGGAACGGAAAGTCTGGAACTGGGAAGCTAGAAGTAATTCCGGAGGAAGAGGACGAATTACCAAGTACCAGCTACAGAGACGTTGTTCCTAACTGAGTGAATCTGCCAAGTAAAAAAGTTCCTAGATACAGTATTGAAATATCTGAAACTGACTCGGATGAAAGTGATGAAGAATCTGAAATAAGAAAATTCAGAAAAAGGGCTTGGAAAGTTGAAAACAACAAAATCGAGCGTAAGAAGAAAATCCTGAGAAAAGGTGATATTTGGCCGAAAGAAGATTTGAAATTTAAATTGGTGAACAGATCAAAAGATCAGATAAATGAGATAACAAGTCAGAAGAGTGATTCAGATAAAAAGAACAAGCTGGAAAGAAAATTGAAGTAATCACTAGAAAAAGCAAGAGACCATTGAAGCCAAATCAGAAGTACAAGTCTCCAGACTGGGCTTATATAATAATTCCTCCAGTAGTTGAGGTTAGCAGTAGCAGTCAGGAAGATTTGGAAGAAAATAGTGACATCGATTGAGTTTAGTTATTCTTTAGTTGAGGTTTATTTTTGGCATAAGGCTGAAGAAATTGTGTTAGCTGAAAACACTTTTTATGGACGCAAGGTCAAAGAAAAGCTGTTAGAAGGTTACTTTAAAAATAAAAAAAAAGAGGAGGGTATTATATTGATTAATATTAATTTTTAAAATTTTGTTTTAAGTAAAAAAAATAAAAAAATTAAAAAAAAGAAGAATGCCTAATTCTAATAATTCAAGGTGTGCTATTCTTAGAAGATGTTGTAAAATGTCTTCCATTTGTGTTGTTCTAATCATTTTAGTTTGGTTAATTTTAGCAGTTATCTTTCCTCTTGGCATAGATAAAGAGGATTATAAGGTAAATATGTCAAGCAAAGCTGAAACTAAACAAGCTGCCCATGATGTTTTAGGCGAAACTAATAGGGGTTTTGAGCATAAACCAGAGATCCATCAGGACAGATCTGTTGGAGATTTTTCTACTAATTCCTTTTCAAGACTCTTATCGGAGTATGTTAGAGTCATGGATGTTAAAGACTTATGTGTGTGTTAAGCTTCCTACATCAGTTTCTGAGGGGGTCAAGTATAATATGCTCCCCCTTACTTATGGAATAACATGCAGTGTTATATCAAGCTTGTTCTATCAAACAGGTCGTCTGGAATACTATTATTCAGACTTTGATGAGATATTTGCTAACCTGAAAGTTGTACATAGCCTTAATAAAGTTAGGCCTGCCAAGCAGGTGAGGGAATTTTTCTGGTGACTAATGAACTCACCTACGAGTATGCTTACAAAAATAACTTAACCTGTAAAATGAGAGATGAAGAAAGATCTTTTCTTAATTTAGTTGAGGAAAGAAGAGCGATTTACAAGAGAAATGAAATGCTGAAACAAACTAAATCTAAGTTTTGGCAGTTAGAGGATGAGAAGCTTAATGGCGAAAATAGCTTTGCTGCTATACACATTGATGATCTAGTTAGTGGAAAATTCTGCATTAGAAGAGATAATACGCTTTATGATAATTATTTTGTTGGAGCAAGTCAGTGTGAGGACACATATCGAATTATAGGGGGATGGGGATTTAAAGGTGGTAAGGACCCAATTTTTCCAGGAATTTATTTTGTTTGTGGGAACAAGGCATATTTCAGTCTCCCGGACCATTGGTATGGCACATTTTACCTTGGTCTAGTCTTTCCTAAAATTTTCCATGTTGACAGAAATGGGGAAGGTTCATTTGGAATTGGCAGACACCTGAATAGATTTAAAAGAGAAAGTTTTTCTGAAATTATGGGAGATATCTTTGGTGCAATAATTCCGATGGTAGGAATTACCCTGAATGCAATGTTGATAGACTGTCCACTGATACAGCAAGTGGTTTCCAAATGGTTAGTACTGAGCTTGTTGCTACCAGAAGCATGGTTATGCAAAACAGGCTTGCTTTAGACATTCTTCTAGCAAAAGAGGGAGGAGTCTGTGGGATTTTGCATGTTCAGCACTGTTGCACATATATCCCAGATAAAAGTCAGAACATAGAATTGCTGATAAAGAATATCACTGAATTTCATTCGGAAATAGAACCTATGGAAAGTGACAATTTTTCAGAACGTTTAGCTAAAAAGTTTGGGTCAATCAAGGAATGGTTTGCTGACATTGGCAGTTCAATCATTGGCAAAGTGCTTTATCCTGTAATAGTCATTGTTATTGTGACACTTTTGTTAAAAATTAGTTGCATGATTCATAAGAGAAAGAAGCATGAGCGGGAAAAAAGGCGGATATATAAACTCAGAAAGGCTCAGGAGAAGGAGATAGAAATGAATGAATTTCGCAGAGCTGAGAATGTGAGTTCAAGGCGGGTTAATGAAACAGGAGTTTAGTTTGACTAATAGGGAGAGAGATCATTATATGACATTACTAAATAAAATTTAGTATAAATTTTGGGATTTGTTTGGTGATTTAAAAATCACCAGAGGAGGGAGTTGATGAAGCGGGTTTCTGAAATTATTTCAGAAATAAAGCTTCAGTAACCTATAATACATTAATGAGTGTTGCACGTTTGTGTATTTAATCAACCTAGATTAATGTGCACCGACATAAACATTTGGGTTTAACTATATGTGCTCTTGTCATGTTTGTTGTGTGGTTTTAAGTAATATATTTACCTTGTCTTTCGTTTTATTGAATACTAATTGCGGCTGATACAAATAATTGCATGTGCTTTCTTTAAATGTGCTTTTGTCGTGTCTTTTTATGTGACTGTGTCATGTTCGTCTTTTGTATGCAAATCTAGGTAATATAGACTAATGGGTTAACATTAGCAAAGGGGGTGGGTAACAGAATAATTATCGTTTCTTGAATTAATTATTGTCTTGTGTTTCCTTGCATACTAGACTCATGCTAAAAGGCCTGTGGCCTATTTCTAAAATGGACGTCCGAAGTTCTGTCAAAAGTTGGGCCTTGCACAGCAGCGTTTGAAAATATTTCTTTTCAATTAATTCTTTGAAAGTGGCTTGTAAAGCGGAGCTGTGTGGAGTATTTGAAGGACAAGGCCAAAACAGGATGTTTAGCGGCGGAAAGGCTCGGATGCAAAAAGCTAAAGGACATTCTTTGCTTAATGTTGCGATTCTTGGTGAGCCTGTGACTCTCTAAGACAATGGACAATTCTGCTTTTGAGGATGTGTAGTTTTCCTATGAGTGAAGCTGCATGACTTCATCGGACGATCCTTTTGGCCAATCATGCTTCATGTTTCGTGAATATTTGTATTCTTTTAGTTAGTTTAGATAGGAAAAAGGTATAAAAACTGTCCCTTAGAAAGAGCACTGTTCGACTCGTTCCTGTGCTCGGGAGATGCTGCCAGAATTTTGATTCACGTAAGAGCATTATTAACTTGTGTTTTTCTTTACAGGTTTCCTTAGCAAAGACAGGGAAATAGAGTTTAGGGAATGAATTTCTTAAATGTTTAAGTTTTTCTCATGCTGATTTTGAATTAAACAGACGGTTTAATGTGCCTTTCTAATAAAATAATGCTGCTAAAATAAATGCTAATAAAGATTTATAATTCATTAAATGCTCTTTGCTCATGAAATAAAGATAATAAAATAGATTCTGAAATGACAAGCTGTTCTTGTTAGTTTCTTTAAAGTTACCATTAGTTAATCCATTGCCAATGTTTTGATCTATTAAATGTCTATTTGAGCTGTTTAATTAAATAGGTCATATGATTCAGTAGGCAGAAAAACGTGTCTCAGTCATTTATGGGCCTAGTGAAGTTATTATTAATAATGGTGAGTATGGTGATTAGGGGGCCGATGTAGGTAATATTGATTTACCGATTTTTATTTACCGAATTTTACCGATTCGGTAATTAAAAATCGGTAAATCAATGTGCTGGACATGTAGGTATTTCCAGATGTGCAAATACCGAATCTGTCACATTCGGTATTTACCGATTCTGTAAATACAGAATCGGTATTTACCATTGATTCCTATGGGCTTCAAAGCCCATAGGAATCAATGGGAAATACCGATTCTGTATTTACAGAATCGGTAAATAACGATTTTTGCAAGGGTGCAGGGGGTGTCACTTTGACACCCTCTAGCACCCCCAAAACGGGGATGTGTGCAATGTGGCACACAGACATGCCCTAAGGGCACGTCTGTCTGTCACATGGCACATGTGTACATGCACAGATGTGCATGTACACAGGAATCGGTATTTTACCATGGATTTGTATTCCATGGTAAAATACCGATTCTGAAAGCCATGTGCCAAGGGAAAATTGGCTACCTACATTACAATTTAGCTTTTTCGGTAATTTTACCGAATCTGTAGCAATACCGAATCGGTAAACATTACCGATTCGGTATTTTACAGAATCGGTATTTTACAGAATCGGTAACTTTACCGAATCGGTAAAGTTACCGATTCTGTAAAATAGCACCTACATGTCAAATCATGTATACCGGTCGGTAACGGCCGAAAATACCGATTTTCGGCCGTTACCGACCGACCTACATCTGGCCCTTAGAGTTGTACATATGAGACTGAATTTTCTTTGGCCCGCTGGATCACCTTCAAGAGTACAATTTCGATATAGCGTATGTTACGGGAAAGTTGAATGTTACTTCAGACTCTTTGTCCATGATGCCATATCATTGTGTTGATGAACATGGAGATGATGAAGTCGTAGTTAGTATTACAGAGTCTGTTTCTGAAAATTTTAAGCTGATATCTGAAGAGATGTGGAAAAAAAGTATGAGTGAGGACACTTTACTTTGCATAGTAAGAGATTATATCAAGGAGGGTTGGCCTTCTAAGCGTGAGGTGTCTGCGGATCTTATTTCATATTTGAATATTAATGAAGAGCTAGTTACTGAGGGTGATTACATTTTTAGAACTGGAAAATGTGTTCCACCTATTGCCATTCGGGATCCTATTTTGAAACTGAGTCATGAGTGCCATATGAGTATGTCATCTATGAAGAGATTGATTAGGTCAAATTTCTGGTGGTTGAAACATGTTCGTTGATAAGTTTGTGAGAGAATGCCCAGATTGTATAGAGAGTGATAAGGCTTGTAGATGTAATCCTGCTCCTTTGATACCTGTAAAGTGGCCAGAATATCCAAGGCAAAAGTTAGGTATAGACATTTCTGGACCTTTCAATTATTTACCACAGGAGTGTAGATTTGCCATTGTGGTTGTTGACTACCATTCAAAATGGCCAGAAGTTTTATTTTTCATCCTAATTCTGGAAGTGTAATCTTGTTTTTGAAAGAACTATTTGCTCGAGAGGGTTATCCTGAAATGATGATCTCCGACAATGGTGTACAATTTAAATCTTCTGAAATGTTGGATTTCTTTAAAGATTGTGGTATCAAGCATGTCACTACAGCGTTGTATGAACCACAGGGAAACTGACAAGTTAAGAGATACTATCTGGCAGAAAGCCTATGAACTCATAATTGATCCTTTAAATGCACTTTTATTTATGTTTTTCTAAAGTTCTCGTTTCTGAGTTAGAACATCATGATTTCAAATTCATTAAAACAAAAGTATCTCATGTTCCATAATGAACAAAAATACAAATATATCATAACATTTCACTCAAACAATATTCAATTGTAAATAATGAACAAAAAGAAACAGAAAACCCAATGCATTTCGGGTTCACTCTGAACCCTTCATCAGGGGTTGTAATAACATTGGATGATGTTGCAAATCTTCAGGGAAGTGCGGTTCTCGTGTCTACAACAAAATTCACAGTTTCAAAGAATTAGAAAAATCTATACTTCTTGAATATAATCACCTTCACCAATAGTCTCGAGGTTTGCATTCTCCATAATATCAACAAGTAAGTGCCTACAGCGATTGAAAGAGTGTCTCATGCTCATTTAAATAATAAACCAAACTCCCAACGTGTATTCAGGAACCAAGGTCTCCAATAAAATCAAAAAGTACACCAAGTGAGATTAAATGTAATGAATGAAATTAAATACCTCCCGGTTACAGAAGGTCTATCTGGTCGTGTAAGCGCCGAAAGCGCAGTGGTTCATCAATATCTGTGAATTTGAATGTAACAGAAACATCATCATTTATCGCTGACCTCATCTGTACCTAATTATCCAAAGAGTAAATGTGTGAATAAACCTACCCCTCCAGAAGCAAGACTTAGAATCCAAATCTACTGCGATGGAAAAACATTTTTGTGGGGTAACTTCTGTAATCTGTACAAAAGTAAGCACATGATGTGTCGATACTGAAAATGTGCCCTTAACACAATATTCACCATGTACAAACACTGGGACATGCGTCCTCGCCTTACCTAATAGCATGAATTCTTGTATGGCATAAAGGTATGCTGAAGAAAATATCCATCCAACGTGAACAGGTATCCGCCTAAAGACAAATACGTGAAACTGAATAATCTCATATTCAAAGGTGCTAGCCGTTCACCGTAACTTTAACCAAAATGTTATCGCTAGAGTTACAGCCGAAATCCTACCTTCTGCTGACGCTCCTCTGACCGACAAAGCCAAATCTCCACCGATAGTGTGATCGCCTAGCCTCCCGGCCCGCGAACAAACAAATTATAGCGTAAGGTCTACAGTGTGACTTGTAGTCATAGAAAGTGGACTAAACGGGCCGTATAGCCTGTTCCAAAATGGCGGTCACGTTTCATTTCAATGCCAGGGTTCGAGACTAGTATACATGTACAAGACAGTGACTGAAGTCTATTCAATAACTGTTGAACGATAGATAATGAAACCGTGTGAGTGAAAAAGAGAAAAAGGAACTGACATCAGAATCCTTAGTATAGTGCATCTGTGCTTGTGTATTAAAAAGAATGCAATATTACCCCTTCCATTCTATGAGTTCCGGTTAATTATAAAAAACACAACAGTTCATAATGGTCGTTGAGACCCCCCCCCCCCCCCCGAGATTATCATTCCAAGTTTTTTAATCCATTCTGTCTCTTTACGAGCTAGTGTGGTGTGAATGTCTGTACCTGCAACTGGTGTAATATGCTCTAGAATGGTGAATCTGAGTTGAGGAATGGTGTGAGCACTATTCACCCAATGTGCTGCCAGTGACGAGTTCATGTTTTTATTCCTGATGCGGCTCTTATGTTCCACTATTCTAGTTTTTATTCTCCTGCTGGTCCTTCCGACATAGACAAGCCCACATGGGCATTTTTTTGCATAAATGACATTTTCCGTGGTGCAGTCTGATGTATGTTTCAAGAGTAATGATTGTCCAGTCTTCGGGTGTTGAAATTCTTTACTTACAATAACATTGCCACACTGTCCGCAGTTATAACATTTGCGCATCCCCTTGTATTGTGACCACCATTGGTGGAGATTGGGCTTTGTCGGTCAGAGGAGCGTCAGCAGAAGGTAGGATTTCGGCTTTAACATTTTGGTTAAAGTTACGGTGCACGGCTAGCACCTTTGAATATGGGATTATTCAGTTTCACGTATTTGTCTTTAGGCGAATACCTGTTCACGTTGGATGGATATTTTCTTCAACATACCTTTATGCCACACAAGAATTCATGCTATTAGGTAAGGCGAGGACGCATGTCCCAGTGTTTGTACATGTTGATTATTGTGTTATTAAGGGCACATTTTCAGTATCGACACCTCGTGAGCTTACTTTTGTACAGATTACAGAAGTTACCCACCAAAAAAGTTTTTCCATCGGAGTAGATTTGGATTCCAAGTCTTGCTTCTGGAGAGGTAGGTTTATTCACGCATAAATTTTCTTTGGATAATTAGGCACATATGAGGTCAGCGATAAATGATGATGTTTCTGTTACATTCAAATTCACAGATATTGATGAACCACTGCCCTTTCGGCGCTTACACGACCAGATAGACCTTCTGTAACCGGGAGGTATTTAATTTCATTCATTACATTAGATTCATTCAGTTCCGTCGCACGCCAAGATAACCCCTGCTCACACCCTGGTAGCTTGGCACGAGTAGTGAGGCTAAACTCGGAGGCAATGTGTAAAGCATTTGCACCAGCACACAACAGAAACAACATACTAGGCACACCACAAAAGGAACTCCACACAAGGTTATTATAAAATAACTTTTGTATTGTAAAAACATATCAGATAGAATCACACAAAATATATGGTGCCAACTGGCACGGCCAATATTCACAAGGGATTATGTACAGGACAGGACCACACGGGCCACTGTCAGAATCAGAAATAGCACTTTTAGAATAAAGAATAATAAAGAATAAAAATCATAGTAGCACAAATTAGCAACTATGGCACACAACCAGTAACCACTGGTAACAGGAACCAGGACCTCACTAGGACCACCTGTACTAAAAGAACAATCACCTAAGAATAAAATACATTTAGGGGTATAAACAAGAACACATTACCCATGATGCATGAAACACATTCAGAGGAGTAGTAAAGGAAAACACATGATGCCTAAAAACATTCAGAGGTGTTAAGAACAAAGGAAGCACATGATGCATAAACCTACACATTCAGCGGTGTTCAGAACAAAGCACATGATGCAATAAAATACATTCAGAGGTGCAGCGCAAGAAGACACATGATGCCTAAAACATTCAGAGGTGCAGCGCAAGAAGACACATGATGCCTAAAACATTCAGGAGGTGCTGCGCAGGGAAAGAAAGGCAAATGATGCATCAAAACATTCAGAGGTGCCCCAACACAACTCAATAGCGCAAAAACACACAGTAGGCAATTACTATTAAAAACATAGAAATCACATTGCGCAGAAATCACATACCAGCCCCCATCTAATAAAGGGACTAAAAGAGCCCTGTGTCCAGAATGTCAGGGCGCGCTGCCATGCAGCGCCAGCCAGGGGTGCGCCACTGGTGCAAAACCTAAACATAGCAGGTGCCCACTACTTGCTGGGCACCTGAGAAAATCACAAGACCTAAACGGTGCAGCTGCCCACTAATTGCTGGGCAGCTGTGAACTTCAAACTGCGACAGGGTCCTCACTGACCCTTAGGTGCAAACTGCGCCAACTGCTGGAGCCACACAGGCTCTGTCACCAACCACTGCGGCCAAACGTTGGAGCCACACAGGCTCTTAAACTATATATGCACCACGGAGCCCTCAGGCTCTAAAAACCATGGCACCACGAGCCTTGCTGGGCTCGTGAATCAAAATAGGGGCGGGAGCCTCTCGGGGCTCCAAAGAACAAAGCATGCCCCCAGATCCTCTCTCAGGCTCTCAGTAAATAAAAATACCCATGAGCCTCTCTCAGTCTCTAACTAACGATGTGCCCCCTAGAGCCTCCGTGGCTCTAAACACAATCTGGGCCCCTGAGCCTCTCGTGGGCTCGCAACCAACCCCTACGCGGCTTTCCAGCGACAACGAGCGCGAGATCGCGCTCCCGGGGGGGGGGGGGGCGGACACCGACAATGTGTCCCGGCACCCCTCCCTTCTACTCTCACGCCACACTCACCAGGACTGGCGGCGCTCTGTGGCGACTCTCTCTTGGCGGCCCCGTGGCGCTCTCTACAGCTCACGGGAGCCCCGGGCAGCCATTAATCGGCACGCTTTCCTCCTCGCGGCAGGGCTCCCTCAGCTCACGGGAGCCCTGTCGACCCGCCGCCATCATTCTTCCTCCATCACCGGGCGCTGGCCAATCACAGCGCGGCCAGTCGGTGCAGCCTCTAGCGCTGCACCAACCACAGCGCGGCCTTCAGGGCGAGCCTCCCGCGGCCCACCAATCACTTCGCGGCCTCACAGGGCGAGCCTCCCAGACCCGCCAATCAGAGCGCGGCATCTCCGGCGGCCATGAAACACAGCTCGGGCCGCAGCGGTGAACAAAGGGGAATAACCAGGGGTGGGCACCCTCGCTATTAAAATAAAATAGAGAAGCGAGGTGGGCACTCTCAAAATGATCACATCAGCGGGCAAAGTCGCAGGGTAGGCACCTGCCAATCCTCACGCAAAATGCGTGACGGCAACACGCTCGCCCTTCAGCAAAAACGCTCTCAAGCGCTAGGAGACAAAATAAAGCGCTTCCATCGCGCTGGGGGCACTGGTGGCACCCACAGGCCCCTAGAATTGACCCCTATAGCAAGAAGGGTCCACAGAAGTTCTTCAGGGGATGCAGCAAGTCCTGGGGGGGATAGGAAGAAGGTCCAAAGGATCCCAGGGCAGAGCAAAGTCCTTCAGGAGTCCAGGGGCTGGGCAGGGCCCAGGGATTCCCCTGGGCCCAAGCAGCAGCACGCCCCTGGCAGATTCAAGTAGGAAACAAGAACCAATTGGAAGGGGGACACAGCCCCTTCTTATACAGAGAAAAGTCTTTGAAGTCTTTGTGCAGGCAGTGTGAGAACCAGCTAGAACTGGTTTTAGGGAACTCTCTTCAGTGTCAGGGACAGAGGTGACAGTCGCCCAGCGGGAGGTGGAGCCAGCATTATGGTCAGGCAGGCACAGCCCTAGTTACTCCCAGGTGCCATCTCCTCCCACTTCCCTGGCAGAGGATGCAGCCTTTCATCCACGGGCTGACTCAGACAACCTCCTGGGGCTCCCCAGGCCCTGCCATCCTCAAACCAGACAGTCATTCCACAAGCAGGCCCAGGGACTCCTGGACCAGGCTCACCAGCCAATCACACGCCAAACACAAATTACACAAGTATGCCAACTTCTAAAAGTGGCACTTCTACACTAGACACAGTCATGCCACATATATCATTACGCAGCATTCAGTCTCACGAGTTCGTACATATCAAACTCGACTCTGCACTCCCCGCACATCAGGAACTACCATGGGCATACATATTCCCCATTCATTCCTATGGGAGGGCAGGTCACTCACCACACATACACAGAGAGCTCAAGCACTTTACACTGTACCACAGTGAAAAAGTGCGCAGAGGCCTAAAATCACCAACACCAGGTCACAGTAACAGGCTAGGAAAAAGCAAAAAGTCTTGGGGTGAACCTGCCAAAAGGGCCGGGTCCAACACACCTATTATATCTTACATACAAATCTTAGTCACATTTAATCTCACTTGGTGTACTTTTTGATTTTATTGGAGACCTTGGTTCCTGAATACACGTTGGGAGTTTGGTTTATTATTTAAATGAGCATGAGACACTCTTTCAATCACTGTAGGCACTTACTTGTTGATATTATGGAGAATGCAAACCTCGAGACTATTAGTGAAGGTGATTATATTCAAGAAGTATAGATTTTTCTAATTCTTTGAAACTGTGAATTTTGTTGTAGACACGAGAACCGCACTTCCCTGAAGATTTGCAACAGCATCAAATGTTATTACAACCCCTGATGAAGGGTTCAGAGTGAACCCGAAATGCATTGGGTTTTCTGTTTCTTTATTATTGAATATTGTTTGAGTGAAATGTTATGATATATTTGTATTTTTGTGCATTATGGAACATGAGATACTTTTGTTTTAATGAATTTGAAATCATGAAGTTCTAACTCAGAAACGAGAACTTTAGAAAAACATAAATGAAAGTGCATTTAAAGGATCAATTATGAGTTCATAGGCTTACTGCCAGATAGTTGTGCAGAACATAGCTTCCGGGGTCTCCTTTGACACATTATACATAGGGGGGGTGGTACCCTTCCCCATTGTTCTTGCACGCTCACATATAGACTACTCGAATCATAGTTTTTCAATCTTGAACAAATTTTGTTTACCAAAGGTGTGCAGACCCACCCTAATTTCAAGTTGAGAGATACAACAGAGTTCTCAAGCAAGATATTCTTTGGGCTCGCACTTTTGGTAGTTTGTGGAGAGAAAGGTTAAGAGAAAGACTTTGGTTATATCGGATAACACCACATGCGACAACTGAGATATCACCTTTTCGCTTGTTAAGGGGGTAGGGATCCCACATCTAAATTGTGTCAGTGGTGGTTTAAAAAGAACACTATCCCTCACGAAGTTAAAGTTGATGTTACAGAAGTTGCTCGTAAAGTTGAAGTTAAACAAGATAAGATCAAAAGTAATTATGATGTTCGGATGAAGGTTAAAGTACCAATGTTTAAGTGTGGTGATTGGGTGAGAATTTGTAAACCAGGTTTTGTCTCAAAAGGTGATGTCAAGTTTGGTAAACCAATCAAAATTGTGAAGGTAAATCGTAACAGTGTTGTTACACAAGATGGTAAGGTCTGGATTGCCAGACGTGTTTCTAAATGCATTTCTTTATGTCATTGAATTTCTTAAGAGGGGAAATGTGTAGCATTTTCGGTTTATATTTATCTATTTCATTTCCCTTTTAAGATTATGAACATTGTGTTTCCCTTTTAATCTTCTGTTATTTTGATCTGTGCACATGCATGGGTTAGAAGATTCTACATTGGAATTGTTTATTTGTAAATGTTTTGAACTGGCATTTTCTGCTGGGACTTGAAGAAGAGAGTACTGTGCTGTTTCCATTAAACCAGTACCTACAATCTTAGAGGGCTTAAAACATCCTTTGCCCAATACTCTCGGTTTGGGAGCTCCGGTTAGCCCGCTCAGTCGACCCCGGCCAGTTGGCTTTTGTCCTGGTTTGGGAGCTCCGAACGGGCTACCCAGTCGACCCCAGCCGACCGATTTGTGCCTTCCAACTGCAGTCTCTGTCCTGGGAGCTCCGGTTGACCAGCCCAGTCGACCCCAGACAGATGCCTTTGGCCCTGGCCTGGGAGCTCCGGACGGCTCACCCAGTCGACCCCAGTTGAATACTCCAGTTTTTAGTTTGGGAGCTCCGGTTGTTTCCTCCAGTCGACCCCAACTAAAAGCTTTTCCTCGTCCTTCTTTTGAGGAATTCTGCAGTTTGGCCAACACGGTGTCCTCTGGTTCTCCGCGGGACCCATGCCTCCCAAATTTTGGAAGGCCTTTCAGGCGGAACTCTTTCAACCGTTGCATTCTATCTGCCTCCAGTCTTTGGAGTTGGCATCCGTCCCAGAGTGTTGGAAGTTAGCAGTAGTGTCACCTCTGCTTAAGAAGCCAACGCTGGACCCGAGCTGTCTGTCTAACTATCGGCCAATTTCCTTGCTCCCCTTTCCTATTAAAATCATGGAAAATGGGTGACCCGCTCGCTCTCAGGTTTCCTGGAAAACATCGGTTGGTTCGATGAGGCACAGTTTGGCTTCCGCCCCGGGCACGGGACGGAGTCCGCGCTTGTAACCGTATTGGACAACCTTCGCTCGCGTGTCGACAGTGGTCGGGCAGCCTTTTTAGTGCTGCTCGACATGTCGGCCGCGTTCGATACGGTCTGCCATCGAACCCTCATCAGGAGACTTGAAGAGTGTGGGGTCACAGAGGACGCAAGAGATTGGCTTATATCTTATCTTGACAGTCGGCAACAGCTGGTCTCGCTTCCTCCTTTCTGTTCTGAGCCAAGGAAAGTAGGGCAGGGGGTGCCACAGGGCTCGGCCATCAGCCCAATACTTTTCAATCTGTACCTCCGCCCCCTGGTCCAGCTTATAAAATCTTTTGGTGTCTCGGCTTTTAATTATGCCGATGACACCCAGCTGGTCTTTTCCTTGAAGGGCATTAAGGGCAGTTTCGCTGGAGACATTCCATCGCTGCATGGCAGCCACAGCGGACTGGCTACGGGCCAACTCATTACAATTTAACAGCGCCAAGACTGAGGTCCTCTATTGTTCCACAGATCGGATCTCGCGGGCACTTCCAGATAACTTTTGGCCTGCCTCCTTTCCTGAGCCAGTTTCGGCCGCGTCATCTGCCCGCAACTTGGGGGTGATCTTCGGCCCAAATTTACAGCTTGACTTGCACGTCAATAAAACCACGTCTACGTGCATGATGCTGTTACGCATGTTGCGTAAAGTTCTGCCCCTTCTCCCTGCCCATGCCAGGCCGGAAGTAGTTCACGGTACTATACTAAGTCGCTTGGATTATTGCAACGTACTACTTCTAGAGGCCCCAAAAAATCTAGTGGGGAAGTTACAACGAGTGCAGAACATGGCCGCCAAGTTGGCTCTCTCATGGCCTAGGTCTAGCTCTTCTACCCTAGCTTTGAGAGAATTACACTGGCTCCCGGTACATCTGAGAGTGCTGTACAAAGCTGCTTGTTTAGTGTTCAAAGCTATACATAATTTGGGCCCGATACCTTTGCAGAATATGTTCTCTTGGTACTCTGCCCCGCTACTTCTCCGATCCTCTTCTGCGCATCTGTTGGTTGTCCCGAGGTTCCAGAGAGTCAGGATGGGTGGCCGCTCATTCAGTGTGGCAGCGGCCAAACTTTGGAACTCCCTGCCTCTCTCCTTGAGAAGCCACAGCAACTATCTTCCGTTCAGGAAAGCTCTTAAAACGCACTTATTTCCTAAAAATGCCGTGTAAGTGAATAGTGCCGTCGCTCAAGTTCAAGCGCCAGGATGCCCTTTGGGTGACAGGTTTGCGCTCTATAAATACACTAAATAAATAAATAAATAAATAAATCTTATGAATTATTTGACTTTATTCTTTACAAGAGCGCCCAGCACAATTACCTTTTAGCAGTTGACTTAATTTCCAAGAACTATTTGGCACCGCCAGGTAGGAAGGCTCAGACAAATAAAGGGTCCAGGTTCTGCTCCTAGACTGGCCAGAAAGACAGAGGTAGAATTGGAAAGGATTCAGCAGTCCAACCTTTTCCTGAATCGTTTCTAAAGCGTGGAATGATCTGCCGCTAGTCTATACGGTTCATGGAAATTTCTTAAGTGCATGGCTACCTACAAGGGCCTCCCAGCGCTATGATAACGAAGTAATGTGCAGATAAAATCTTGGTGAAAAGGATGGGTAAAATCCCGGTTAAAAAGGGGTAATTTTTAACAATTTCCTGAAAGCTCATACAGATTTAATTACGCTTTAGATCTTCCTCCACTCCCGACTCATTATCCTGGGGACTGAAAACTTGTTGAGTGTTAAAGCGCAGCAGTCTAGTGGTGCTGTCAGGTGTTGCAAAGCAATCCTGTGCCCAGGGCGCACACATTTTTTGCTGAATGGTACTGGTGGTAACTAACTCTGACTGCCCCTGGGCTCAGCCTAACCAGGCCATGGCCAGTGCAATGCTAAAAACACGCTTAGAATACATTGAAATCACCTACACACACTAGGGTACAGTATGAGTTAGGGTACCCCTACAATTGGCATTAGTACATAATGGGGTTTGGGGATAAAAACAACCTTTAAGTCCGTGGTATATTATAGGGTATGGCAGATTACAGGCAAGCAGCCCTTTCTGCACTTGCATGTGTGCACTGCTTAGAGTCTGAGGCCAGTTTAAAAGCAGTTCTGTGCTGCAGAACTGCTTTTAAACGGTAAATTGTGCCCAAACTAGACTTTGATGTTTGGGGCACTTACAAATTGATACACTACAATATTTTGGCATGTTAGGTACCCTCAGGGTCTCCCTTAGGCATCCCAGGGGCGGGGGTTCAGGTACTTATAATTATAAAGAGGACACTTATAAAAGAGGATTTATATGCCCTGGGGATAGAGAAATAGCACGTTTCACTTACCTCATTGTAATAAAGTGCTTCACAAAATCGACTTTTGTACTAGGAGCACTGTGGAGTAAGAATCCACACTAATTTTGTATATTCAGAACCCCTAAAGGCTCCCCTGGGGTGGAGGGGTGTAGTTATATACAGTGTCCTTATAAAAGCCTTTTTATAGGCCCTGTTGCTGGTGAAATTGGACATTTCCTTTTCCCCAAAATTGTAAATCCCCAGCCATATGGGTGAACTTTGCAATAGTTTATGAATTAATTACTATGGCAAGGCACAGACAAAAAATATCATTCAAGGACTGACGAGAATGGTATTGATATATCCAACAACATGCTGTTGAATTTATCCTAAAATGTACAGTTAAGAAGTTAAGAATTGCTTGTCTGTAAGCCAAAATATAGCCTTCAAGTGGCCTGCCCCGTTTGGTCAGAGTTAAGTGGATTAGCCAGTCTGCTTTGATGAAGTGAAAAGGGGCGACCGGGGGTGAAGAGCCATCTGGGAGGAGAGTGTTCTGCGACACAGGAATGCCAGAGCAAGGGGAAGGGGTCGTAAACCATAAGATTCAGGGGAAGATGGAGACAGGCAGAAGAAGCTAGGTCCATCTACACCAGAGGTCTTCAAACTTTAGGAGGCCGGGACCCCCCCATTCAACATTTCCAGGCATAAGGACCCCCTCCTGACAAAAATTTCTAAACCTGTAGGCAGGGCTACTGGAATTATGAGGCAGGTGAGGACCAAATTACACGACAGGCTTGACCAAACTGTGTGGGAAGAAAATGTAAATAATGTTATGTGATGCAGCGTATTTTGGGTTAGCATTGTTACATTATTTTTACACACAGTAACACTGAGAAACGATTTCACCCTATCAGTACCAGTTTATGACCAAAATACAGCAATTAACATCAGAAAGATGTCTATTTAACCTTTGTGATGGGCCTTCCACTCCACAGAAATATGTGCTGCCACATTAGAAGCTCACCTGGCCCTGGCCGGGACCAGCATGGGTCCCTTAAAACCCTGGCGGTCTTGTAAAGAGTTAAGAGTTTAACTATGCCGCTTTCCTCTCACCCCCTCTCCTCTCCTAATCCTGTATCCCTCTCTCAATTTGCAGTACACTTCTATCACCCTTTTTAACAATTTCGGAACTCTCCCCATTCAACCTCTCACTTCACCTTTAACCACCTTCTGCCATTCTGTCTTTTCACTGACCTCATCTCTAACAGTCTCTCTAATTTATTGCATGCCTCTTGTGAGAAGTTGGCCTGATATATGATGCTCACTAGTTCTAGTGATCACCCTGTATCAGGCCAAACAACCCTTATGGTGATTGGTTGTAAGTCAACCTTATAGACCAGCTATCCTAATGGTAGCAAGCACTTTCAAGCGCTTAGAGGCCTGCAGGTGATTGGGCGCGCTATAAATCTAAATTAACAATAACAATAACAATAACAACAAAGCAGTCTTAGGCGAAACTCTTTTGGCATGTGAAGCCAGCTGTTTTACCACATATAACCCCTTGAATACCAAATGAAAGGACACCATACAGGTTGTTATGAAAATAAACAAGATATTTATTAACTAACATACACCTCTGAACTCTTTATGAGATCAGAGGGTTTAGCACATGACAAGACTCTTAAGAAAAATACGTTAAGTTGCACAAATTATAATGGTGCCCTAGGGGCACGACAAACCATATACTAAGTAAGTGGAATGTGAAGGTCGATAAAAGAAATGGAGCTGTCCAGAGGCTGTAGGATCGCTGGGACTACACTATCCTGACTTTAGGTAAGTAATAGGAGGCACACGGAACGCGTGTGCAGAGTGTGAACTCACACGCGAGATGCGTAACAACATCTATGGACAGTACAGTTCAAGAAAAAGGTGAGTACGGACAATCCTGACTAGATAGGACTAAAACGACTGCGAATCTGGACACTAGGAGAGTCAAGCTACCCCTGAGCACCGAAATGCTCTTGTTACCTCACCCACGGGCTGCAGGTGCATAGGTGCGAAGTCGTGTCGGGTTTCTGCGTTGAAGTCTATGGAGCCTGAAAGAAAAGATGCTGCAGGCGACCAGGAGGAAGATGTCCGGTGTGATCCAAGGGTGGATCAGTGAAGCTGAAGACCTGATAGCAGATGGGACAATGTTCAAAGTCACTAGCCAGTGACTGGAGTGGAACCAGGAAGGAACCAGAGGCTGTCGTCGTGATCAGGTGAAGAGTGGACGCTTGACTCTGCAGCCACGTGGACCAGGTGGTATCTTCGATGACCAGGATGGAGGCACGAGCTGTCCCACGCAGGCTCTCGCTGTCGGCGGTGTTGAATCCGGATTCGGCGTCAACAGGCCTTTGCAAAGGCAACCCACGCGGTGAGTGGAATCGGCGTCTGATGCGGACCAGGAGGGTCCGGGGTGCTTCTCCTTTGCAGGGAAGCAAGGGCCAGTCTGGAGCAACCAGACC
The DNA here is from genome assembly GCF_964263255.1 of Lissotriton vulgaris. Taxonomy (NCBI): domain Eukaryota; kingdom Metazoa; phylum Chordata; class Amphibia; order Caudata; family Salamandridae; genus Lissotriton; species Lissotriton vulgaris. Next base: position 119,662,487 of record NC_141687.1, read on the forward strand.
AGCGGTGAGGATTTCAAGGTTCGTTGTCTAGGAGGCCCCTAGCCAGCCGGCAAGTTACCAGACAAGGCGTCGAGCAGCAATCAAGCAAAAGGGCCCCACGCAGATCTCGTGGATGCTGGAGGGCTGATCTTCTGTGCAGGAGCTGCTCGGGACTGGGGCTTCTCAATCCCCAAAGCACTTCGTCGAGGATACCTCAGAAGTCGTGCTGTAAGCGAAGTGCAGTTTCTCCAAGATGGCCGGTCCCACGTGTCTCGTCGCACCCACGGATCTCAGCTGTGCTGCAGATGTAGGTAGAGGTCGGAGAGGTCTGGGAATCCGGGTCTCGTCGGGCTCTGAAGTCTGGATCCTCGAGGGAAGACGACAAAGTGAAGCCGCTGGACACTTGATGGTGCCTGCTGGTGCAGGGTGGACACTCCTTGCCCACAAGGGAGATTCTTCAGTCTTCTGTGGAGCAGAACGTCGAAGTCCAGAGTTTTTTCTTGTAAAATCAATTCAGGATAATCTAACTTGGAATGGGACCAGCTCCCACCTTTATCACTAGGTCCCTCCTATGGGTGGGACCAGGAAGGGGGGTGGTTACACCCCTTATCCCCCTATCCTTTGTCCGGTTTCGCACCAGAGCTGGGGCTGGAGTGCCCCAGCAACTGGTTTGAACCGGTGTATGCACAGAGGCACCTTGTGTGCCCCAGGCATGTCTCATTCCTTTCAGGCCTGTCCTACCTAATACACAACCCTGTCTGGGGTGGTGCTAGCACCTCCCAAGGCATAAAACCCTTTGTCTAAGCCTCCCTCGCTGGAAGGACTCCCAGCAGCAGGAGATCAGACTTGTGTTTGTGGTGGCAGCATCCATTTTGTGATGCTGAGGCTCGAGTGATCTTTAACCGGGGTTCACAGTTATATACATGTCGTGTCCCTCTAAAAGGGTGGAATGCTACCCCCATCGCCAGAATTGGCGAGGGGGTAGTATTCCAGTTCGTATGACACCTTACTCGACATGTTTTGATAATGCTATGCCAAAGTTTGCAATAACCGCGAGGTTATAATGCACTTAAGAGTATATGGTATGGCGTTATCATGGAAACAGCTAAAGGACTTGGTTCCGAAAGCTGCAGACAGGCTCAGCTCATGCCAGAGCACTATCTCACATAATTCCAAGCACTCTGCCTCCAGGATTGTTACGGCCTGCCATAGGAGTGACTTATAGGAGTATATGTGTCCATTTTAGGTTTAGATATAGGTATACTATATCTAAAGCAAAGGGGGATTACACCACCTTGCCCAAGCTGATTGATCAGCCAGTTGTGTCAGATTTGGATGGCCAGCCAGGGGTGGCATAATACATGCTGCAGCCCCTGGTAGGCCTTGGGTACACTTGCCCTGGTACACTGTACAAGGACTTACAATAGTGGCCCAATACCTATTGGTAAATGCACCTAAGGTACATGGATGTCAATTTAGAGAGAGAACAGCTAGGCTGTGAGTCTGATTAGCAGGCCCACAGCCAGGGAAAGTCGTAAACCAGTGAAGCAAAAAGCAAAAATCTGGGGTGATCACAGGATTGCAGACCCTACTCTCCTACACCTCTCTGGCCCCGTCACCTCCCGTGCCCCTCAGCACTTCTCATTCACCTCAAGTCTCTGTTTCAAATGTTTTCTATTTGTATTTTACAGCTGTTCAGTCACCCCATTCATGTTGCACACCTTTGTTCTTACACACCTTCTTGATCCAACATCCCTCTCCCCTGTTACCTCAGCACCAGTGCCTAATTTGAGCAGGTGCTTTCCGGTGCTTGGCACTGGCACCTAATTGTGTACACTGGCACTATGAGAGTCTGCCACATGGTGGCTCTGTCTTATCTGTGTAATTTAGAGATGAGCAGAACAGCTGTTTATTAATTCAATATACATTAAAAATGATAAACTCCTGACACCCATGCCATTCTTACAGCTCTCGAGGCTTGAAATAGTCTGAATAGTCACACTTGTACAAGTGTTATGGTTCGTAGTTGCATAGGTATGGTCATTGGCCGGGCAAGCAAGGCAATCGGTGGGTGGTTAAAGTTGCAGTGCCCTACGGGTGAAGGCACTGACACATGTTTTATTACAAATTAATCACTGCTCAGCACCCACCCCAGTACTCCCTCTCTTTCCCTATCACTGCTGACCGCACTCAGTCCTATGATTAGGGTTGCCAGCTCATTATTTTGATATCCCAAATGGTACAAAAATAAGCAGTCACCTACAGCTATATGTTCAGCACTTACCTGTGCATACTTAAAACAGCCCTTATCTCTGCATACTTAGAACAGCAAATATAAATAGAAAGCACTTTTAATTGTGTTCTAGGGTTGCCTCAATGACTGATAATTAAAGGGAACAAAGACAGAAAAGTCACATAACAAATGAATACATATTTTATTATTTATAACTCTATTTAGTGTCAAGAGGACGTCTTTGCGGGCTCTTTAAATAACACAATGCTGGCATTTTGTTTGGCAACCCTACTTTATATTCCTTTTCATGAAATGCATTCTCACACTACCCCAGTAAATGTAAAATGCAAATGTATGGAATAGGCAGAGTGAGGGTACTGGAACTAGAAAAAACCCAGAAGCCTCTGTAACCAGTTCACAAAAGGTATGTAAATATGCTAATGATCTTTAATGAACTGTGAAAAACTCGGGCTGTGCTGGAGATAAGACTCCAGACACTGCCCTGCCGAGCCCATAGCAGCTCCAGCTGCAATGCAGCAGTCCGGGCTGAGACACGATGGTGGAGGAGGAGGGCTGAAGCTATGGGCCTGGGCAGAAGTGTGAAGGGAATGCGCGACCCGCTTCCTATCACTCCACGGCCCCCCTGGGGGTCGCGCCCCACAGTTTGAATACCCCTGATCTACACCCATAAGACAAAACATAGTCCTAGTTCTAAGACAAAAAGAGTCCATATCACATTACATCTAACCCCACGTAAAAACAGTGTTTATTTGTTCTTATAGCCCCTTAGGGGGAGACAACACATGTCTTAATACTGCTCTCACACGCAGTGTCATGCTTCATCATTGGGCCGCATCATACACCCAGGTGCAGACCAACACACTGGATAGAGCGCAAGATTTTTTTGTAGATGAAGAAAAGTGGTGAGATTAAAGGAAGTAAAAAAGTGTGATGAAACACATACTTCCTACAGGTTTCCTGCCTAAATCTAGCAGGAGCGGCTGCATCGGAGTACTCAACGAGACTCCTGTAACCTGGCTTAGGCAGAGAACCCGGAAAACCCCGAGGGTGTAGTGGGAGGATATGAACCAGAGGATAACCCACAGTATGACCAGAGGAGAGGAGAGGGGAGTACCAGCAGGGAACACACCTAGTTATGAATTTAAGTTGTAAAACACTCACACACGTACAAGAGAGGGTACTATCCAAAGGCCTGGGCTTTGTTCCTACAAATCAACTAGATCCCTTTAAACTAAAATGTGAATTGGCTGGCTTCTTTCGCAGTGTACGTCTTAAAATCTTCTTTGAAGGAAAAGGCAGAAATGAGAGGGAAGATGACACTGAACTCAGATTAAAATCTACCTTTGTGCCATCATTGGGACAACTCCCCCCAGAAATCCAAGTATTTGAATAGTCAGTTCTAAGGGAAATAGACCAGTTGGCAGCACAAAACAAGGATAAACCGTTCTTCAATCTATCTAAAGAGGAGACCAAAGCCCTTGAGGAGACGAGTCAGTGGTTATTAAGCCCGCTGATAAAGGCGGAGCTATTGTGATACTTGATCAGAGCACATATAATGAAGAATGCCTGCGCCTACTGGGAGAAAGAAGGAATTATGAAATCCTTAATTCAGATCACACGGAGGAACTAAGGATACAAATTGCATCACTGGTCGAAGAGGCTATCACGAACGACTGGATCAGTCAAAAAGAAGCCCCGTTTTTGTGCAATTTACACCCTGTAACTCCTTATTTTTACACACTGCCAAAAGTGCACAAAGCGGCACGGCCGCCCCCAGGCCGCCCGATCGTCTCAGGGATCAATTCCATCTTGGAACCTTTGTCCAAGTTTTGTGATAGCTACCTACGCCCTATCGTTTAAAGGAAGCCGGCGTATTTGAAGGTCACACAAGAAGTATTCTCATCAAAGATCTAGAATTTGATGTGAACAGTGACTATATGACCGAGCTCGACATAGAGTCATTGTACACGAACATACCACAAAGGGAGACCTTAAGGGTGATTGAGAACATTTTATTCTCGGAAGACTGGATTTTTTTAGACCCCTGCACCTTTATTCTATGTCTGTTGGAATTGGCATTGACAAGGAATGTTTTCAAATTTGAAAATAAATTCCATTTACAAACCCATGGAACCTCCATGGGCAGTTCTTGTGCCCCAAGCGTGGCCTGCCTCTACGTCTCACAATTTGAAGAAGACACCATCTTTACGCCAGCCAACCCTTTCTGTAATCAGATTAGGGTTTGGCAGCGTTATATAGATGATGTGTTTATAATTTGGAGAGGGAGTAGAGAATCAGTGGAAACCTTCCTGACCTGGCTCAATGAGAGGAATCCGTTTCTATTCTTTGCAGGCACGGTGATGAATGACTCTTTACCATTCTTGGATCTGAATATTAAAGCAGAGGGAGGAGCACTTGTTAGCAATGTCTATCATAAACCTACAGACAGAAATAATCTGCTATCATTCAAGAGCTTCCACCCCCGTTCCTTGAGAGAGAACCTGCCTTATGGGAAATGTCTGCGCTTGCGCAGGAATTGCTCAACAGTAACAGACTATAAAAAAAGAAGCGGACCTTTTGAGCAAAAACTGAGTGAAAGACATTATCCGGATCAAGTCATCAAAAAAGCCTGCAAGAGAGCAAGTAACTGCAACAGGGAGACACTGTTGGAAACACAGCAGAGAGAAAGGGTAGACAGCAGTATCTGTGTAACAACATTCAACACAGCTTCTAACCAGATAAAAAAGATTGTGAGCCAGCCTGTCCTGCTGGTTTGTCCCGCTGAACTGCTGTGGAGTGTTTGACCGGGCCTCCCTAGAAAGTAAGCAAGCAAACCCTCTCCGAATCCGGACCGGTGAAGAGCATTGAGGAACCCCAGAAGAAAAAGCTTCAGAAAAGTTTCTAATTATTAAGGTAAAATCTTGACTTAGGCCTACCGCGAAGAGTATGCGAGCAGGGCTCCATCATGGTCAGCCTGAAACTTTGACTTTGCACCAGTCAAGTGCAACCAGATGTCCCAAGGTAGCGCTATAGGTTTCTAAGTACTATTGAGTTATAAATCTGTAAAAATTCATATCTCCGGCACCTTACATTGTATTTTGGTTGTTTCTGCATCATTTTAAAGAATACAAATATTTCCTATCTTTACAAATTGGTGTTGGATTTCTATTGTGCGTTGTGTCTTAATTATACACTGAAATAGTGTTGTTAAATGCTTTACATATCTATCACCTAAGCAAAGCCTGCCTGCTCGCAGTCAAGCTACCAAGGGTTGAGCATGGGAATAATTTGAGACCTGTACTGAGCCCTAGAGTGTGTTAGTGGCCTTACTGCCAGTGGTATATGCATATTTACCACTACTAATTACCCACTTTCCAACAGCCCAGCATTACACTAATTGTGTGAGTGACAGCGCAGTGCTTGTTTGGAGACCCTGTGCTGTCTGCCATTGGTTTTTGAGTGCTGATGTTGATTTTAGACCTTATCTCCTAATGACAGTTCTGTACATCAGCTATCTACACAATACAAATTGTGACCTGTCTGTCATGCGCAATTTGTTTTTCTCTGTTACTCAAAGGATTTGAATAGGCGTCGCTGGAGCAACTCTGAAAACATTCAGAATGTTAAAGTGATGGGGAAAAACAATTGGAGGTAGTCCATATATGGTCTACAATTGGAATAGCTTTGATTGCTTTCCTTGAAGAGTCCTAAAAAAAATCATTCTGTCTGTTTGACAGGTACCGGAATATTTTGAGACTCACTCTAGGACATGGAAGCCTCCAATGTCTTTCGGAGGAGAATACGCTGGTGGTGTTGTAGAAGGTGCAGAAAATGGGGTGATGTATTTGTCCCATTCTTCCCCTTTTTAAGAGTCTGATTGTGTGTAAGTTTTCCTTCCTCTGGTTCCTCATCATCACAATCACGACCCAGATAGTATTCGGGGATTCTCGGGGGCACCAACTGCTTCTGTTGTGTAGGGGAGCTTCTCCCTTGGTGCTGTAGATGAAACTTTCATGGAGATCTAGTGTGCTGTGGAGTACCAGTTGGTTGTGGCAGGGGTGGAGAAATACTTGACAGATACTTTTTGTGGTAATCCACCAGCATTTGTCAAAGGTCAGTCACTAATGCTGTAAGTCGTTGCATTATGGGCTCCTACTAGTGATCATCGTAATCCTAATCATATGAGTATTGCTCATTATTAGATCTTTCCTTTGCCTGAGGTCTGTACTGGAATGAAGTGTCACCATCGAAGTACTAATTGTTGTCGCTTTCTTTGCACTTTACATAGAGATAGGCTGGACTGTATTCTGGGCTAAAAGAGCCTTCTTTGTACGATTCCTCTACTTCTAGCAGCTGTGCTGAGGCAGGAGAAACTTTACCTGGTGACTAATGATCTGGATGCATGGTGGTCGGAGTCCCTTCTTAAGTTATATGTATTATATCAGGTTGCACAGTAAACGGCGCGGTCGTCTAAGATGAACCTTAGTGTTTAAAGAAGTTGAGCTGTGTCTTCAGTCAATGAAACTGCTGCCACTGAAGTTGTTGACGGTATGGTCGTTGGCAGACTCGTCGATGCGGATGTCATTGTGGTAGAAGAGTTTGTTGACTAAGAAGGTGTCATCGGGATAGCAGTAGTAGTCATTGTCGTTGCCACTATTAAGTGTGTTAAGGACGGGTTTTTTCGCCAACGCGCATTTTGTAGATGAAGGGCTTATTAACTACTTTATTTTTCTTTGAAGAGGATTTTCTAACTGAGGGACTTAAAATTTAGACCTGGCCTTAGAGGATTTGTCAGGAAGAGAGGAATTCCTTCTTTTCCATAGGTTTCTTTGCCTCTAAAGTCTTTTCAGGATGTTTATTCTTGCCCATAATCTTCGAAAGTTCTTCAGAGAAGACTTTATTCTTGAGTCTTGCAATTTTCTTTAGGGAATATAGCTCTCTTCTACCTCATCCCCAGATAGAGGGTTTCCATAGCTATTAATTTCCGGCAGAGGTCTTACCTGAACATGTACAACTGTGTGTTCAGTCTTTAGGCTTATGGTGGATACGAAAGCCATATAAGCATTTCTTGTGAGGAACCTCAGAAAATAATCAGAGTTTTCCACAAGATTTGCAAGGCCTAAATAGACCCTTCTAAGAACCGCCTGACATTTTTTCTTGCCAGAAATAAGCAACCAAGATGTTACCTTAAGATAGATGATAGCTGAAAGATGATTAGAGGTAAAAAGTAGAAGTAAAGCAATTAGAACACTGATTAACTGAGCAGAGCGCAGGGAGACTCCCTCTCGCCTGATGAGAAGTAAGAAATTAGAGCCCTCGAGGTAAGAGTGCTTTAGGAGCTGCTGACTGATTGAACTTCAGTTCTTTTTAAAATGAAGTGAAATGGTTAACAATGGCTCCTGTTTAAGCTGTGCTGGCAATGCCTTATTATACACTACTTATAATTATCATGGGATTCTCCCCTCGACAACAGAAGATTAAATCATGTGAATCTATGAAAGATTTAATACTGGAGAACTAGTTTTACCTTGAATTTAGAGCTCTGTCACTTTGTCTCAAATGTCACTGTAAAAACAATAATATGTAATCTTGGAAGTTTGCAACGTTAGACATATTGTAAAAATGTTGGTGCATGGTTCTTTGGAAAACAGCCGAGGCCATGCGAAATGGCATGTGCTTGTACATATATGCCCCCTCAAGCATGATTACAGAAGTCAGTGGCCTGGAATCTGGATGAAGAGATAACTGATGGTATGCAGAGAAGACCCTCACACCTTATACTGTCATCAACATCTCCCCAATATTCGGGAGAAGATGTCTTTCTAGACAGATTGCAGAGTTCAAATGAAACCATCCACACACATCTTGCTGACAGCATCTTTTTTGCTAGTACCACAGAGGCCAACTATGCGGATGCCTCAATTTCTACAAGAATATCCTCATCACAAGAGTATTCAATATATGCTCACAACATGCTCTGGAAAGTTAGCAAAGAGCTTCTCACTGATTAACTAATACCAAGCACTGGAATCAGCCATTTCACACACCTCCGTACCCTCAATCTTAACAGTAAAATCAGCATCACCCACCTCGCTTATTTGCTAAATAAATTCTCCTACTGTTCCTCTAATTATTAGACTGCTACACATTCCTCGGAAAATATTTGATATGCCCCTACAAACCTTGGCAAAATGTCCATTTGATGTACACCTCCTAGATCTCTGTTCCACTGCAAGGCAGTTGAAAGGTGACCTTTCAAACCGCATTAGCATTTTTTATACAGAGTTCTCAGCACAATGTGTATATCCGATCGATTGTCACAGAATACCTTTTTGCAATAGATGTTCCTGACTAAGAAGGGCACCTCCACTAGTGAACAAACACTTGATTTTTGCCCACTGGCCGACATATCCTTTATTTGTTTACACTTGAATGCTGGAGTTGCTAAGGAGAAGCTGCTGAATTTGATGTTTCTTGTTAATTTCTTGTTAATTACACAGACGAGATTTCTTGTTAATTTCAGTGCTGCTAGGGTGATAAGAGTTTATGGTGTTACTATGCCGAGGATGTTGACATACTCATGTGGTGGTAGGTCGCAAAGCAATCTGCGCTGTAGTCAGCAGGAAATAGGCATTAGGCGCACACACAGAGGATGACTGGTTGCTTTCAACAATTAATTTGATTAAATAAATTAAGATATGGCCATTAAATACTGATCATAGCAGTGCAGGTTGTAGACATGGTCTGCCATCAGTTTGAGCCCCTTTGATTGTGGCTGCTAGCTACCATTGGAGCCTATGGATGTAGGCCATAATCAGTATCCACAAGGGTGGTTTCCTCCCGCTAAATGCTAAACACTCAACTACTTTTTGCGCCTATATGATCCTTCTGAAAGAACAGAATGCTGTCACTCACAATGAAGTCAGCCAATATATATATAGATAGAGATAGAATTTTAATAAAAAAAGAAAAAGGTCTTAGTAAACACCAGGCCTAATTAGAGGCCCAATTCTTAACCCCTTCCATGCTGATGACGAACCCCAGCCGTCATGCACTACGGTGCTCGTGTGCTGATGACGGCTGGGGTTTGTCGCGGCCCGCCCCTGTTCGTGCTGTTTACAGCACATCAGGGGAATCGCGGCCGCATGGAAGGGGTTAAAGATGATCACAAAAGTACACCAAATAGTAACAGTCCTAGCTAGCATTAGTGCAGAATTATGGCTTTCATGAATTTATATTTGCATAAGTAAGCTAGGAAATTGTACACCTTAAAAATATTGGTGAACTGTTAGCACGAGCAAATATGCATGTGTACATTTGTTCATTCGAAAATCTACTGTTTACAAGTTTTTTTAATTTTTTATTTCAAATCTTTTTATTGAAAATTTAGGAAAAAAGAAAGGCAAGACAATACAATAAAGCTTCAATTACATAGATCGATTCAAACATGTTATGAAATGACACCTACAGAAAACCAAAGGAAAAATTAAGACAAGCAGATCAGGTACATTACATCCAAGCTATCAGAAAGTATGGTGTTCACATTGTGATCAGGTGGAGAACTATATAAACAACCACATATGAATAAAATACAGTGTTAAGTATTACATCACGGAGGGTCATAGTGAAAAGACGATGCATCTAGAGATTTCCATAATTTCTTGCTGAAGGATTTCCATGTAGCCGCTTACAGAGCTGGATTGTCAGCTCCTCTCAGAAAAGAGAGCCATTCTTGCCATATTCCAAAATTGACATCTGATGAGCTCTTCCATTTACAAAGGATAACCTTGCATGCTAGTGTCATCATTAGATCTAGAAGTTGGCGGTCATGAATGTCTGGCAGCTGAGGGTCTAGTGCACCTAGTATAACGTAAATAAAGTCCTTCACAGGGTCAATTTTAAAAATTTGGCGAATATAAGCAAAGACTTTCCCCCAGAATGTCTGTAATGTAGGGTAGTAAAAAAGCATATGGGCAAGATCCCCAATCGCTGTCTGACAATTCCAGCAAGTGGGTGTGTCTCTCAGATGACATTTAAATAGCCTATGTGGGGTCCAAAACGTTCTGTTCAACAACATGTATTTTGTCTGGCAAAGAATCGGAGATATCTTATTGGACAGGGCGGTTTTATGTATTACATCCCAGTCTATTACTATTCCCGTTGAGTTAAGTTCCGATTCCCATTTGCCTTCCGCCAGTCTGTGGGAGTTCTTGGGCAGAGGGAGGAGTAACTTGTAGACTTTTGACACGAAGTGGCCAGCATGAATCAGATGAGGCAGGTGTGTCATAAGCCAAGGGGAGTCAGTGGCAAGGTTACGTTTAGAGATGATAGATTTCAATTTCAGGAACTGATAAAAATCTATGGGGGGTAAGTTATATGTCGTCTGTAATGTCGAGAAAGGAATGGGCTGCGTACCATCATAGAGGTCCTTAACCATATTAATGCTCTTTTCAGCCCACAGATTCCAAAAGAGGGTTTTGCCGTCTAGCTTGAACATGGGGTTTCTCCAAAGTGACACAAAAGTGGTTTTTTTGATAGTGGAGTTAGTTTTATGGGATTGGTCAAGCCTTAACAAGGCTCATCTAGTGTTCAACAGGATGTATTTGGAATGAGGTAGGTGTGCTAAATCCATAGTAAGGAGGGTTGGTAGGGGTGCATGTGCAATGATAGATTTTTCAATGGTTAACCAGACTGGGACATAGGATGGAGAGTCTACCAGCCAGAAAGCTCCCTGTTTACAGAGGAAAGCAGTCTGGTAGTTCCTGAACAAGGGAAGGCCCAGGCCGCCTTTCTCTTTTGCTGGTTGCAACTTTTTCAATGATATTCTGGCTTTCTTCCCCCGCCACAGAAACTCACCAGATAGCTTATCCACCTTGTTGATAAAGTCGTCCGTAAAAGTCATAGGAAGCATGCTGGCTAAATAATTCACCAGTGGGGTGGACATCATTTTGAGAGTTTCTGCCCTGCCCCACCAAGAGAGAAACTTGTGTGACCAGTCGTCTAACAGTGTGGAGATCTTTTTTAAGGTTAGTTCCTCATTAATTTTTAAGGTTGATATTAAATCCATCCCAAAATCAAGACCCAAATATTTAAAGCATTGTGGTTGCCAGGTGAGGCCAGAGGTTCCAAGGATGTCCTTATTTCCGATGTTGTTCAGGAGTTTAACCTCCGTTTTATCCTGGTTTAGTTTGTATCCTGAGACCCTGGGGTATTCATCAATAGTACTCATTAGCGCAGGAATAGCTTCATCCGCTCTTTCTGACATAATGAGTACATCGTCCGCATATGCGGTTAGTTTTACGGTGCAATTGTTGAATGGGATACCAGCAATTGCATCATTATGCCTTATATGATATAGAAACGGCTCAATTGCTAGTAAAAGCAAGGATGGGGAAAGAGGGAAAGAGGACAACCCTGTCTTGTTCCCTGTTTCAGACAGAAAGATGAGGAAAAAGAGCCACCTGCTCTAACCCTTGCAGTAGGACAAGCGTAGAGGGACATTACAAGTTTCGTGAATATTACGCCTAAGTTGAACTTATGCAACACTGCTTCGAGAAAGGCCCAGTCGACTTTGTCAAAAGCCTTTTCGGCATCTAATGTTCTTACCGCCGTTGGTGTATCTAGAAATGTTGCTTTCTCCAGCACGTGCGCCAGTACCCTGGTATTATCACTAGATAGTCTATGTTTTAGAAATCCTGCTTGAGACAGGTGGACTAAGGTGGGAAGGACTCGCTGCAGACAGGCTGAGAGGATCATAGCTAGGATCTTGCAATCAAGATTAATTAAGGAAATGGGTCTATAGTTTTTTGGGAGGGAAGGATCTTTCCCATCCTTGGGGAGTACCGTGATGATTGCCTCCGCCAGGGTGCCCTTTACTTCACCCGTGCTACTTATTTCTTGAAACAGGTGGAGAAGAGGGTCCATTAGAGAGGAGACAAAACATTTGTAGAATTTAGCAGTGAAGCCATCCGGGCCGGGCGCTTTACCACATTTTAAGCCTTTGATCCCTTTCTCTATTTCAGTCGACGTGATCGGGTCATTAAGACGCCGTTGTTCTTCGGAGGAGAGCTTCGGTAAGTCACATTCATTCAGGTAGTCCTGAATCTTCCCCTCTTCTACAGATGTATTTTTGGTGTATAGGGTTTCATAGAAGTCTTTAAATACTTCCGCTATTTCATTTGGTTCTGAGTGGCCCACCCCCCGATGTGTACTTAATGACATTGATTGAATTCTTCTGAACTTTGAATTTTAGGTAAGCTGCCAGGCTCTTGCCCGCCTTATTGGATTCGCAAAGCTTAAACCTTTGTTTCCTGTCCAGCCATACACCTGCCCTTTCGCTCACCAGTTTATTGTATTCATATTTCTTATTAGTCATTGTGTTTAGTGTCACGTTATCCCGGTCTGTCTGGTGCCTGTTTTCTAACTCCGATATCTCACGTTCTAGTGTTTCCAGTTTAGCGTTGTGCTCTTTGTTTATTGCTGAGCGAATTTTGATGCATATCCCTCTGAGTGTACTTTTCAGGGCTTCCCAAAGTATAAGGTCTGAAGTATCCCCTCTCACATTCAATTCTAGATACGAACGAATGGCGGATTGAATAGCAATCCGGTGTTGGTCTTTATTTAAAATTTCGTCATTTAATCGCCACGATGTTTGTCGTGGGGAGGGTTTAATGTTGGAGATGGAGAGGGAAATACATGAGTGGTCTGACATGACTCTTGGTTCAATAGATGTGTCCTCTATCCTTGAAACCCCATTCTGAGTAATAAAGATATAGTCAATACGCGAATCATGAGGTGAGGAGTAGAATGTGTAATCCCTATCCGTAGGATTTTGTATTCTCCACGTGTCAACCAGGTGAAAACGATGGCACAAGTTAAGGAATGCTTTGTGTGATTTGTTTGGCTTAAAAGTACACCGTGAGTCTCCATCAAGGGTTGGGTCAAATGGTAGATTGAAGTCCCCAGCCAGTAAGTGCACAGCCGAGTCTGGAATAGTCTCAATTTGCTTCGCCAGGTCATCCCAGTAACTTAGGTCACTAGTGTTAGGTGCATAGATGTTGGTGACGTAAAATTCTGTGTTATCTCTGCTCACTTTGGCCGTAACCCATCTACCCTTTTCATCTGCAGATGAGGATAGTAATTCCACTTTGGACTTTTTCGCTATCAGTATCAGTACTCCATTCTTTTTACCCACCGCCTCAGAGCCTACCACCTCAGAATAAAATTTATTTCTTAACGTATAGAATTGTTTCGTATCTAGTTTGGTTTCCTGTAACAATACAATATCGCCTTTTTGTCTGCGCAAATCTAATATCTTTTGTCTTTTTATGGGTTGATTTAATCTTTTTACATTTAGGGACAGGATTTTTAACTTATCTGCGGTGGCCACCCCACTCGGCGTGTCAAGTGTAGAATGTGTCATTTCAAGCAGTTACAATCATTATATGATCCATATGATTCCTAGGAAAGTTAGCTCTATGAAATCCAGCGTAGGCAGTACTTGAGACAAGTCCCCTTAGCCTGCCGATTGTGGCACCCGACCAACTAAGGCATCGAGCAGTCGTAAAAGCTTGTAAGGATGTCATACAATCTTCACATCTTGTCAATACAAAAAATAAGCAAGAAAATGAAAATGAAAATCAAAGCATACAACATACCCCCCTCTATCCCCCCACAACCCCTTCCCCAACCGCAAGTAGAAAGCATGGTGACTTGAGGAAAATCGCAGTGTTCCCTCCCGTCAATTGTTAATATAGTAGAAACCTTGGAACAATCTCTGAAAACATTACACCTGATGTTAGGTCTGCTAGACCCATGGACGAAGAATCTCAAATTCGGGTCTGCAGCTCCGCCAATATTAAACAAGAACATCTGTACTTAACAGCAAGTGGATCATCTTTATGTTTGTAGAACTAGAGGAAGCAGCTGTGAACTGACTATCATCACTAGCTTTTCTGAGCCAGAACAACCTAAAAACTAAGGGGTAACCTATGAAAGAAAGTGACATATTTTAAGCTGTCATATCCATCACCCAAATTCTTAACATCCTGCATTGAAGCGTAATTACAATTAAAGACCTTAACCTGTCATATGGCGACGGCTTACCAACCTCCATAATTCGGAGCAGTAGAGTACAATTTACAATGGCAGACAGTATTTAGCAACATACTAGGTCAGAGTAATAAGGTATTACAATAGGACCGAGCAATGAGGCAGTACAATAGTAGAGCGATTACTGAGGAAAACATTCCGAGCAATAAACGACACAGAAAAGACAAGAGCACAGTGGATAGTATGGGTTGTGACCAAGATTGAAGCGCAAGAACAATGTTTGTAGAGGTAATGGAAGTTCTGAAATGCATCGCAAGGTGACCATCCAATTGGCAGTAGAACCCTTGTCTTAATTAGATAACAGCACCCCCGTAAACTCGTCAGCCAGAACTCCAGAACCATTGTCATGGTGAACCAAAACAACCAATAGGGTTATTCATAGTTAGCTTAATCAAAGGATACTCATTTGTAGCCAGAGGCTGAGGCCGCCATATTGTCAGGATTGTTGGTGTCCATATCTCGTTCTTCCAAATCGTCCAACATACGTTTGGGTTTCATGGGGTCTGAAAAGATGTGAGGGGACCCCATAATAATCACTCTGTACTTTGCTGGGCCCACAAAACCAAACTGAAAGCCCCTTGATTTCAATTGCGGACATAGGGCCAGGAACGCTTTTCTCACATCTACTGTATCTTTACTATAATCTTGTGATATGTAGATCTTTGCGTCTTTCCATAATATATGGTTGTGTTTCCGGACAAAGGCGAGGATTTGCTCCACGTGCGGATATCATAGTGGCTTACAGACAATGGTTCTGGGGCCTTTCTGTGTTTTAGTGATCCTCCCCGGTACTCTGTGCGCCCTATCAAATTCTAAGGGATGGACAAAGGTCAGGTTGGTGGCTTGAGCGAACCATGATTCCAGGAATGCGACACAGGAACCCTGTGAATCTTCGGATCCTTCCGGTACGCCAAAAATGCGTAGGTTCCCCCTCTGGTTCCTGTCTTCCAATTCCGCCAGCTTCCTTGTTGTCTGGTCTGAGGATATGTTCAGATGTTTCAGAGCCGCACACGTTTTTACTTCGATATCTTCAAGACGGCTGATCCGTGACTCCGTCTATGCAAGACGCGCGTTGGTTGTCTCTTATGTCTTGTCGGATTGCCACTACTTCTTCTTTGGTTGCCTTGCCCAGATCTTTAACCTCATCCAGCCTGTTTAGGATTATGTCTATTGCGTTGGTGGTAACTTTCTTGGTCTTGATAGGCGACCCTGGGTTTGAGTGGTCTGATTTAACCCTTTTCAGGGTGTTTTGCTCCTTGGTATCCATTATTCCGGTTTCCGGGTGAAGCTGATACCTTGCGTGCGACGTGACTGCACACACGTTGGATTGCACACACCGTAGGCTGGAGTGTACTGAATTCAGGGAGGTTACGCTGGTATCCTGGTGCAGGCAGCTGAGCAGCGAGACCGTAAAAGACCTGGATTGACTGAAGGCTTATAGGGACAATTGGCGACAGCAGGACAGAGTACCTTCTTTGTTTTATAGCGAGTGATACCCTCTGCCGGTTAGGTCAGCGGACAATGCCTGTGATTCGGCGAAGTTGATATCAACGAGCTACCTCCTTCTTGATATCCTCACAGTAAAGCACACAGATCATATGAGGGCGACCGCATTGATATCGAACATGAGCTGCTCAGGTTGATTGACCACACCATTACTTGGGTGCATGCAAGGAGAACCGACCTCTGGGCGTTAAGTGCACCTTAGCGGTTGAGGTTGTTTCGAGAAGCCACCATCTCCATTCTTCAATCGCATCAGTGCCCCGTCACACACAAGAAACAACATTTGGTTACAGCCTTGAGAATACTACTAGATTAGGCATACGCACACTGATCCCAGACCTCAATTGTAAGGCAACATGAATGAATGAGCCGGTGAGCCTAGTTGCGAGCGAACACTGAGCACCAGGACACGTGGCGTCATAGATAGACTGCGTGTAGGGGATTGTGCGTTTTACTCACTACCGCTGCCCTCATTGAATGTCCAGTCCACCATGCAAAAGCGATCCTCAGAGCATTCCCGTGGCTTTTCGGGGGATTACCGCTAGTGATCTTAGTGATTGTGAAAGCGGAGTTAGATCGCTTCAGACGCTTGCAGCAATGGCGGCCGCCATCTTGGTAAAAGTATCGAGCGCCAGATTTAATGTCCGTGGCGACTGATTAGAAGAGTGAGAGTGTACTCAGGAGCCCATAATTCAGATTGCAGGTTAGCCGTCCACTTTTACTGCAGGTCGGGCTCGAGCTCTTCAAGACTTCGGTGCATCGATCTTACTCGAGGGTCTCGGTGGCACCGCAAACTCGCTCTCCTGCCGACGCCGCGGCAGGAGCGCTCAGGTTTCCATCGAGTTTTGTCGAATCCCAGGCACCTCCACTCCTGGAAAGCAGCTCACCGTGTTCCCCTCACATTCCGATTCACGGAACGGTCACCGCGAATGCGAGTGGGCTAGCTATAAGGGTTCCAATCTCTAGATAAAAGCTGTGATGCGGGAGGAGAGAAACTCTAATCCGCCATCTTCCTCGGCGTCCAAACCACGCCCCCTACTGTTTACAAGTCCACTTTTTTTCAAACACCTTTTTTCTCAGCCCTGAAGGAGGTTTACTTCTGCCTTCCCAAGAGTTACATTTCAACATTTATCAGTATGAAAAAAGATTATGGAAGAGCTTGTGCAAAACTCTAAAACATGCAAATTGGTAGGTTTGGATAGATTCAAAAGGGCATTCCAACACTGAAACTATTGCTTAATGCTAATTCCAGCCTCAGGATGTAGGTTTGTGGAAAGGTGTCAAAGTAAGTGAATTGGGAGTATTCAAACCCTACTATAGTATGCACCATGGAATATTCAGAAAGGCTATAATATGAGCTCTAATATAATAAGATTGCTGCTAAAATTTGTTGCTGCACTATCTGGCATCACAGGGACAAGTGGATTTTTTTTACAGGTCAAGTAGATTTATGTAGCCTTTTGTCCCATGGACAAGTAGATATTCCACAGATTTCAGACCTGTGTGGTATCCCCAGTCACCATATGCATGGTTTGTGCGACCCCCAGTCTAAATGAGCCCAAGGTCTGCAAGTATAAGTCGGTAGATTATATACAAAACCCAAGGAGTATCTTATATCATCGCTGTGATCATTCAATTGTCACATGTAGACAAAATCAGTCCAACAGAAAAGAAACTCTTTACAGCAGTCTTGCTTCTTTCTTTTTTATTATTTTCACACTTCAAGTGATATTCTTCAAAGATGTTTCAAAAATATCCATACAGTTCAAATGATTATCAAATACAGCCTATGCGTTTCGTCCCACATGGGACATCATCAGGGCTGTAGAAAGTAAAGAAAAAAGAACAATAACTAACCATTTGCTAAAATTTTTTATTATTCTTACATTAAATAATTCATTTGACAGTGACTCGTCTTGTCCTGCCTATATGACAATCTAAAGCAATTCCTGCCTATATAACATTCTACCAACCAATATCATCATGTTGAGAACCATAAACAGAACATACCCTCATGAGTGGCATTAATTATATATGTAGGAAACACATATTTTATTCAGAAAACATGTATCCCCCTTGAAATCACATTAGGTCAACTGGAATCCCCAGCATGCCCTCACCTTTATGTAAAATCAATGCTATTTTGTCTTGATGGTTCAGCCAATCTTTATTATGTCCCCCCTTGACTTATACCGTCGCGTTTGGGGTCAATCTAAATCTAAAATAAAATGATTCATTCAGTGTCTCAAATATATATATACAAGGGCTAAGTGACAGACCGCTATCACCCGCCCCCAGAAAGTGATGTAATCATTAATGCTCGCTCACCTAATTAGCAAATTTCTCGAATCAAAAGAATTTCCTAGATGCGGCTGAAGAGTCTCCTATTTTGAGATAGTGGTGTCTGTGTGAGCAATTTAATCTGAAAAAAAGGGGAATATATATAGTATGAAGTAGGATCAGAACAGAGTATACCCTTATTATCCCAACTTCCTATGTTTCAGAACCATTAATAACTTTTCTCTTCTACTACAGATTCCAAAGGCTCAGTTGAGCGCTGACCACTCAAATATTCCTTTAAAATGGACAAAACAACAACAATGGAGACATTATAAATTATTTGTCCCCTTTAAATATCCATATACCCTAAATTCTATTCTAATTTGCCTATTAAAAAAGGTTCAGGTCTGCCATCACCTACCTCCGTCAATAATTATCTTCTTCTACCGCATCTTCCTCCTTCGGCGACCCGCTTGATAAACAGTCGACAAACCCCTGTTCATTCATGCCTCTATTTAAATTCACCATTATCCAATCGTAATGCACTAGAGTAAACGCCATTTCCACCTCCCTCATTTAATCCGTGTTCCCTAATCAGTCCGCAATCCCTATGAGCCGGAAATGCTATTGTGAGTCCGTTCCTTCTATACCCAAAGTCTGCTGGGTGTCGGCATGTAAAAACCGGAAATCTTTAAAGTATATCCGGTTATCTAAATTATCCCAATGGTAGGTCTACGTCAACCTCGTGTTGTGAACCAATCGTAAGGTGTCAAACAAATCTAAACCCACACCCTGCCTAATCACAACAATTTGTTTGTCTTGTTTACATCGGAAATCATTGAATTATATCCGGTCATTAGATACGCCCTAGTAATAGGTGCAAGTGTCTCCCATGCGTTCACCCAATCATTCTTCAAATAATACTAACATGCCGCGCCCCGCAAACCGCATACTGAGTTCTCTCTCTGATCGGCAAATCCAATTACACTTTCAAAATCCTTAAAGCGAACATTATCCAAACCTCATTTAATCTCGAACATATAGAGGCACCCTCAGTCTCCATACACTTTCATTATTGAATTAGTACATCATGTGCGAGCTCGATTACATTAGTCCAGTGCTCTTATGCGAAGACCACAATTTATTCTATATAACCGGTCGGGATATTTTTAATTGACATGCGCTAGCCCCGTGTGTTTACACCAGCAACGTGATATTTGCCATATTCCAACACCCCCCAACAATCCAGTGGTGAGTATGGAATATCTCAAATATTCAAACACCACAATTCCGCCACATCCCAACGGAGCAACGGTCAGTACGGAATTTTTCAAAACTTCAAACACATTATGCCTCTCACAATTGGCTATTTGCTTCCTAACAATTATTTAAAAAAATTAAATAAAGTAAATGATTTCGAAATTCGCTGCTACTTCTCTGTTAGGGGACAAGATGTCAGGCTGGGAACTGTAAGGATGCGGGCTAAAACGACCTTATGTGCTAGCCGTAGACATGTAAACATACATGGCATTAGGTGAAGCTATGTGAATAATATTGTCTGAGGGCCGTCTTGGATTGTTACAGGGTTTGCATACAGAAATTTGTTATTCTTTCTAGAAATTTAATTTTGGGTATTGATCGTGATGGTTACTCTCCTGACATAGAATTCACGCTTTTTTTTTTATTGTTAGGAAGCAAATAGTTAATTGTGAGAGACATAATGTGTTTGAAGTTTTGAGAAATTCCATACTGACCGTTGCTCCGTTGTGTTGTAGCGGAATTGTGGTCTTTTCATATTTGAGATATTCCATACTCACCACTAGATTGTTGGCGGGTGTTGGAATATGGCAAATATCACGTTGCTGGTGTAAACACACAGGGCTAGCGCTTGTCGATTAAAAATATCCCGACCGGTTATATAGTATAAATTGTGGTCTTCGCATAAGAGCACTGGACTAATGTAATCGAGCTCGCACACGACTAACTAATTCAATAATGAAAGTGTAGTGAGACTGAGGGTGCCTCTATATGTTCGAGATTAAATGAGGTTTGGATAATATTCGCATTAAGGATTTTGAAAGGGTTCCTCCAGTGTAATTGGATTTGCCGACCGGAGAGAGAACTCAGTTTGCGGTTTGCGGGGCGGGGCATGTTAGTATTTTTTGAAGAATGATTGGGTGAACGCATGGGAGACACTTGCACCTATTACTAGGGTGTATCTAATGACCGGATATACTTCGATGATTTCCGATGTAAACAAGACGAACAAATTGTTGTGATTAGGCAGGGTGTGGGTTTAGATTTGTTTGACACCTTACGATTGGTTCACAACACGAGGTTGACGTAGACCTACCATTGGGATAATTCAGATAACCGGATATACTTTAAAGATTTCCAGTTTTTACATGCAGACACCCAGCAGACTTTGGGTATAGAAGGACCGGACTCACGATAGCATTTCCGGCTAATAGGGATTGCGGACTGATTAAGGAACACTGACTAAATGAGGGGGGCGGAAATGGCGCGTACTTTAGTGCATTACGATTGGATAATGGTGAATTTAAATAGAGGCATAGATGACCAGGGGTTTGTCGACTGTTTATCAAGCGGGTCGTCGAAGGAGGAAGATGTGGTAGAAAAAGATAATTATTGACGGAGGTAGATGATGGCAGACCTGAACCTTTTTTAATAGGCAAATTGGCATAGAATTTAGGGTATATGGATATTTAAAGGGGACAAATAATTTATATTGTCTCCATTGTTGTTGTTCTGTCCATTTTAAAGGAATATTTGAGTGGTCAGCGCTCAACTGAGCCTTTGGAATCTGTAGTAGAAGAGAAAAGTTATTAATGGTTCTGAAACATAGAAGTTGGGATAATAAGGGTATACTCTGTTCTGATCCTACTTCATACTATACATATTCCTCTTTTTTTCAGATTAAATTGCTCACACAGAGACCACTATCTGAAAATAGGAGACTCTTCAACCGCATTTAGGAAATTCTTTTGATTCGAGAAATTTGCTAATTAGGTGAGCGAGCATTAATGATTACATCACTTTCTGGGGGCGGGTGATAGCGGTCTGTCACTTAGCCCTTGTATATATATATTTGAGACACTGAATGAATCATTTTGTTTTAAATTTAGATTGACCCCAAACGAGACGGTATAAGTAACGGGGGACATAATAAAGATTGGCTGAACCATCAAGACAAAATAGCATTGATTTTACATAAAGGTGAGAGCATGCTGGGGATTCCAGTTCACCTAATGTGATTTCAAGGGGGGATACATGTTTTCTGAATAAAATATGTGGTTCTTACATATATAATTAATCCCACTCAGGAGGGGATGTTCTGTTTATGGTTCTCAACATGATGATATTGGTTGGTAGAATTTTATATAGGCAGGAATTGTTTTAGATTGTCATATAGGCAGGACAAGACGAGTCACTGTCAAATGAATTATCAAATGTAAGAATAATAAAATTTTTTAGAGAATGGTTAGTTATTGTTCTTTTTTCTTTACTTTCTACAGCCCTGATGATGTCCCATGTGGGACGAAACGCGTAGGCTGTATTTGATCATCATTTGAACTGTATGGATATTATTGAAACATCTTTGAAGAATATCACTTGAAGTGTGAAAATAATAAAAAAGAAAGAAGAAGCAAGACTGCTGTAAAGAGTTTCTTTTCTGTTGGACTGATTATGTCTACATGTGACTATTGAATGATCACAGCGATGATATAAGATACTCCTTGGGTTTTGTATATAATTGTTAGTTTAAGTGGCTTTTGCGGTGGGCCATTCCAAGTCGAGTGTCTGAATAAGTGTTATTAGATTGTGGCAGGAATTTGATTTCTCACAGTGCACAAAGTAGGTGGCTCTCATCGCTTAGTGTTGTTGTATATCATTCTGTGGAGTTTAGGTGTTATGGGGAAAAAGATAAATAAATCACATCACACCCACACCATTAAGCAATTATCTTTTGTAGCAATGTGTTGTTCACCAAAACAAATCTAGACTAGATAAGTAAAATGGGCCTTGGAAAGGTGAAATTCGCCAAGTTGAAGGAAATGTTTCCAATGGCAATACAAGTCCCAGAAACAGTTTGATCAGAAAAAGGGTCTAAAATATGCTCAATAGGCAGTAGATAATTGGGTGGCACTGACTGGATATGTGCAGCTGGTAAGGTGTGTGTCGCACTAAAGTATCTGTCCAGCTCAATATGCATCATTGGGGAAGGCCAAGAAATTGTGCAGAGAATCTCTCAAGTTAAAAGTTTCATTTTATGCCAATACTCGTTCTCACTATATAAAAACTCTTCTATGATCAACCATTAATAACAACATCATACAAACGACTGCAGAAATGGCAGGTTTTGTATTAACTTAAAAGCCCACCATTTCTGCCCTATTTTAGGATTTTCTGAACTAGAGCTTGACGGTAGGTAGCAATGTTTCGGTCAGTTTTTTCCAAATGTGTCTTCTATCAGTAAAAGGCTGCAAAAAACACTAGACATTACCGGAGCTCAATACTCTGTCTATTACTACTTCCACAAATTCAAGTACATTTCTGAAATGTCTGTAATGCTTTGGAGATAAAATAAGTCTAGTTGCCCAATTTCCAGCTATTTTATATGTCACAACTTGTGGCTTCAATTCTAGGACACTATTAAGCCTGCAGACTGTCCAAATGCCTTACATTTTAATGCTTGGGTGAAGTAGAGCAAGTGATGAGGAGCAAGTCATTGGCAAGACCAGTCGACTATGATTGCAACTCTGCTCAGAGGGACTCGTGGAAATACTGGAGTGGGTGCCTAAAGATCAAATTAACTCCACATAAAATGATACATTAAGAAAACAAAACATCCTTTAATACTACATTTAATGAGAGATAAAATGACAAACTGTGCTCTGGGATCTTCAGGGAAGTTTGAATATAATGTGAACTGCAGCATTTTGAACAACTGGAAAGTTTGGTTCCTGGATGACTGAACTACATTAGACAGCCATATCTGCAACACCTTCAGGTCTGGGAACAAGGTGACCCTCAAAGATTACACCCTCGATTAATGCTGGGGCTAAGTTATAAGAGTTCCCCTGGATACAAGGGCAGTCACCAAAATCTTGCTAACTATAGAGCAATTGACTACAAGCCTGTATTGGTTCCAATGACATCCAACTAAATGCAAAGGCCAGCTTTAGAAAGGGAGCAGGAACTGATGAACAGGTAATTCAGCTGTACATGCTTTAAGCAGAAGTTCTGCTATGTCAAACTACGACTTTGACCTCATCAACCGACCTAAATTATAGGATAATGTAATGAAAACGGGGATCGACCAAGTCCTAAAAAAGCTGTGAAAGGACTTACCTTTGAAATAATTACCCGAATACATTACGTGCCTTAAGGGAATGTATTGATGGTTTGTAATAACATCAGGTGTTTGCCAAGGCTGCATTTAAGCCCCATTATTATTTAGCTTATTTTTAAATGACACTGTGGCCTACATGAGTGAATACAATCTCAATGTATCAAAAATAGATAACACGAAATTATCCATAGTACGTTTTTGCTGACTGAGTTGTCATCGACTGAAACTTAAGGCATAAACTAATTGATTCCTTTCTCCTGAGGCGAAAAGCCGGGAGTAGAAGCTTAGGATTATTGTGATTTGTGTGATTTTAAAACCTTATTTTATCTTCTAAGCACTTTGCACTTTAAGGGCGCCGTGTAGCGGACCTAGCGCTCACGTGACCCCCTTGTACCGGCTTCCATCGCCGCTGGCCACGCCCACCTATAGGCCACGCCCCCTTCCCGCCCTTCTTAAGCGCTGAAACGCTAGCGCTCAGTTGGTTCCTGTCTCCTGAGGCGAAAAGCCGGGAGTAGAAGCTTAGGATTATTGTGATTTGTGTGATTTTAGGTTTAAAGTATTTTATTCATGATAACATGTAAGGACAAACAAACATTTCAAGAGAATGTAGCAGGGCGGAAAAGCAAGTGTCCAAAAGTACCGTTAATGAATAGCCATCCGTTAACTCCGCCTGCGCTGTGATAGAAGGCACCAGCCGCCTCAACATGTTATGACATTACCCAGGAAACCCCCCACCCAACATGCCCCCCCAACACCCGAACTCCCATCCCCCCCTCCCAATCCCACCCCCGTCCAGTGCACAGTCCCCGAGCTCAACATACATCAGCGCTACAATACGAAGGAGAGAAACTCACAGGAAGATCAAGGGGCAGACTCCACCTGGGCTGGAAGCCTCAAAAGGCGGAGATATTTGGGGCAGGTAAGTTACTTAAATTCAGTAAGCAATAGGGAGTGAAATGGCTGCCAGAGCTCCCTAAACTGGTCCACATCACCCGCCACCGTGAGGGACAGCTTCTCCATACCCAACACATGCCACAACCTGTGGAGCCAGCCAGTGATAGACGGGACTGTAGCAGTGTGCCAATGAATCAGAATGTTCTGAACCGCGGAGCCCAGGGCTATAGCTATTTGTCTTCCTCTGCGGGAACGAAGGGGATACATCAGATCATTCTGAAGTCCCAGCAGGGTATAGGCAGGGAAACGTGGCAGTTCAATTTCAAAAGCAGAATCAATTTCATCCACCACTTCCTTCCAGTAAAGTTCTAGGAGCGGGCAATCCCACAGTACATGCGTAAGAGTCCCCTTACGTCCACACCCCCGCCAACACGCATCCGCTTTACTACGGTCAAACTCATGCACTCGTTCCGGTGTGTAATACCAATAGGTAGAGATTTTAGTCAAGGTATCAGTGAGTCCCATGTGGTAGGCTGAGTGCCGCGCTCTATAGGCTATGTGTTCCCACTCCTTAGGGCTCAGCGTCCTCCCAACGCTCTCTCCCAGGGTGATAAAAGTGTGTTGCCGGGGGCTGCAGCAGCTTGTACAAGTCAGTAATCAGTTTGGAATCCGAAGTCCGTGTCATGAGCCAGTGCTCATAAGGGAGAAAAGGCCGATCGGCCGTCTCTCGTACTTGCGGGTGGAGGGCCCAGTGGCGGGCCTGCATGTAATGAAGTCGTTCCGTTTCTGGAAGTGAGAACTCCTGGCGAAGTTGGGGAAAAGGAACCACCCCGTCTGGGCCATAAAGATGACACAAGGCTCTGCACCCCGCCTGTTGCCACCTCGCAAACGCTCCCCTTTCCATCCCCGGGGTAAAGTCTGGATTGTCCACCAGTGGGGTAAGCGGTGACGGGAACGTGGTGAGGTCACGTAGAACGCTCGTAGCATCCCACACCCGCAATGGCACCCTCGTAACAAAGGAGGCATAGAGATGTTTGGGCCGATGTGGGCGACGCAGGAAGGGGATTTCCTGCAGCGGTCTCCCAGCCACCGCCTGATCCTGGAAGAGCCAATGCTTATCAGACTCCCACCTACTCCATTCCACCAGGAAACGCAGCTGTGCTGCCTGGAAGTATTTGCGGAAGTCTGGGATTCCCAGTCCACCCGCTTCCAGGGCCAGCAGCGAGAGGGCCCTACGCAATCTAGGCTTCTTCCCCTGCCAGACAAACCGAGAAACGTCGGCCTGTAATTGCGAGATCCATCCCTCGGGCGGTTGGAGCGGCAAGGCCCGAAAGAGGTATAACACCTGAGGTAGAATCGTCATTTTGACAGCAGCTATCCTGCCAAGCCAGGAAAAAGCGCCTCGATTCCATCTGCCCAGTTCCTCCTTGATCTTGGCCCCCAGGGCTCGATAGTTTGTCGACACCATCGCCGCCACGGTAGGTGCAATCTGGATGCCCAAATAGGGCACTGCTCCCGAGGACCATAACATGGGAAACCGCTGCTGCAAACAGGCCCTAGTGACCGGGTCAAGGGAGATATCCAGCGCTACCGATTTCCCCATGTTCATCCGAAATCCAGACACCGCGCCAAAAGAGGATAGTTCCTCCATGCATGCCGGGAGAGCCACGGCAGGCTTGTCAATGGACAATATAACATCATCAGCGTAAAGGCTAACAGCGTGTGTGAAGGCCCCCATCCGGATGCCGGTCACTCGCGGGTTATCTCGCACCCGCTGGGCAAAAGGCTCCATGTAGAGCGCGAAGAGCAAAGGTGAAAGCGGGCAACCCTGCCTGGTGCCCCGTTCAATGTCGAAGGAGGTAGAAGCGTGCCCATTAACGCGGACCACCGCCGATGGACGAACGTAGCAATTAAGGATCATGGTGCGGAATTTCTCACCTATACCCGCTTTCATGAGCACACGCTCCAGGTAAGGCCAGTGGACTCGGTCGAACGCTTTCTCTGCGTCCACCGCCAACATCATTCGCTCCCCCGGAATCCGAGAGGCCTTCTCCAGCAAATGAACAATTCGTTTCGTATTGTCCACTGTCTGCCGCCCCGGGACAAAACCCGCCTGGTCAGGATCGATAAGGCCGGGCAGATGGAGAGCTAGTCTAGCAGCAAGTATCCCCGTATACAGTTTTAAATCAATATTCAGAAGGGAGATCGGCCAATAGGATCCACATTGCCTCGGGTCCTTACCTGGCTTAGGGATAACCGAGATCGAGGCCCTGAGCAGATCAGGTGGAATGGCCCCGGCCTCCGCAAAGGAGTTGAAGAGGCGCGTCAGGATGGGTGCCAGCGTCATGCAAAATGTTTTATAATACAGCGCAATGTAGCCGTCTGGGCCCGGTGCCTTCCCGTGCTTGAGTCGGGCAATGGCAGAAACTACTTCTTCGATCCTAATGTCCCTGTCCAGATAGTCCGCCTGCACAGGGTCCAGTGAGGGAAATGTGATTGAGGCCAGATAAGTGTCCATCGCTTCCTCATCCAGAGGATCCCCGGTATAGAGGTCTTTGTAAAAGCCCCTAAAGACTGCAGCTATCCGCTCGTCTTCAGTTTCCGGCATGCCCATCGGGCCAGAGATCTCCTTGACCAGCCGGCTCTGCCGCGCCACACGGAGCCTATTTGCCAACAACTTGCCACTGCGGTCCCCTCCAGTATAAAAGGCGTGTCGCAACCGCAAAGCGGCGTACTCCGCCCGATCGAGGTCCAGGGCCGCCAGGAGCTTCCTGGCTTCCTTGAGCTGCCGCCAAATTTGGGGGGCCCCGGTTCTGCGATGGATCTGTTCCAGTTCCCTAACACGATCTGTGAGTTCATCTCTCTTGGCCTGCCGCTCCCTATTGTCCGCCGAGGAAATCGCTATAAATTCCCCTCTGATGACTGCCTTCAATGCCGCCCATTGCGTGGCCCGACTAGTGTCTGCATTATCGTTATGGGATTGAAATTCCTGAATCGACTTTTAAATGCGAGCCACCACTTCTGCCCTATGCAGCAGCGTATCCCGAAGGCGCCACGTCCGTGGGCGGAGCGCCGTCGGGGGCATAGTTAACAGGACCTCGACCGGGGCATGGTCCGAGAGGGAGATCACACCCATTTCGGATCCAGATGCTAACGCTTTCACTGGGGAGGTAACCAGCAGGTGATCTAACCGTGCGTACGTTTTGTGGGCATGAGAATAGTACGAGTAGTCCCTATCCGTCGGGTGCAGATGTCGCCATATATCAAGTAGGTCCACCTCGTCCAGCTAAGCCTTACGGTCCGCCGAGAGTTCTCCAACCTGAGGGGAGCGTTGTGCCGACCTATCCAGCGCAGAGTCGAAGACAATATTGAAGTTTCCCCCGAGTATGACATGTCTATCCTGGGAAGACGTGACCTCCTCGATCGCCGCCTGAAGAAAGCGGTCCTGACGGTCATTAGGACTATATAGGGACCCTATCGTGAAGAAGAGGCCCCCAATTCGGAATCGATAAGCCAGTAACCTACCCTTTTGTTCAGCAAATTTGTGGAGAACCTCCCCCTGGAAACGCCGCGCCACCAGAATCGCCACCCCAGCTGTTTTAGTGGTGCATGAGGAAAAAAATTGTGAGGGGAACTTGTGTGAGCGGAGTCTATGAGTGTCCTGTGACAGTAAGTGCGTCTCCTGGAGGAGACAGATATCTGCCTGTGTGTTCTCTAAAAGTGAAAGGACGGCCCGCCTCTTCACGGGATTAGTCAGACCCCGGACATTCAGGGTCAGTACCTTACAAGTGGTTGGAGGCATGAGTGGTGTTGTAGTAGAAAGCAACAAGGACCCACCGCAGAAACAGGAGGACAAGAGCGTCGTTCAGCCCGTGGTGCGGCAGAGTACCATGCGTATTGACACAAAAAGCAGACAGTTCCAGGCAAACCATAAAGCAGGCCACCTAACCAGCAGCTCACCGCCCTCAAGAAACATCCGGTAACCCCTCCCTCTTCTCCCCAGCATCCATGCCAAGCAGAGAGGCAGATCGCCCCGTTGAAGCCATAGCCAATCAGAAGCAGATCAAAAAGCACAGACAAAGTCAAAAGGACCAGGAACCCCCGTGTGCACTGGACGACCATCCCTCCCCATCCCCAACCCCCAGCCCCCATCTCCCACTCTGTTCCCCAACTCCCCTTGCCCCCCCAACTGTTCCCCGTCTTCCCCACCCACCCTCTCGCATCCAGCCCCCTCCCGCAACTGGGACCAGATCAACAACTTTAAACACCCCTCTCTCTACCCCCCCAAAAACTTGTAGACCCATTGTCCCAGTCCGGTCCTTATCGGACAAGCCCGCGGAAAGTCAGAAAAAGTGGACGTCCAGCCACCTCGCGCCCCCCATTCCCCCCACCCCCCCAGACCCTCAAACCTGCAGCTCCACCACAGCGATGTGGATCTCCCCCCGGAGTTCACTTATGCTGTCAGCGCCACCACAGTTGTAGTATCAGCTCCAGCTCCATCCTGCACTGCTGCATCCGACTCCGCTCGGGCCATAGGAGAGTCCGGCCGCGACAAGGAAGCAGATGATCGCTGGCCGGGGACTGTCTGCCAACCGTCTCTGGTAATACGGTTCCGGTGCGGTGTGTGAGCTCCGTCCTCAGTGGCTGTGATCCCCAGCACTCCACACGTGTCCTGAAGAGAACGCAACTGGTGCAAGGCTCCGTTCCACCTGAAAATGAGCCGGAAGGGATGTCCCCAGGAATATTGAGTGCCATGCTCCCTGAGAAAGTCAGTCGCAATTTTAAAAGCTTTGCGTTTTTGCAGAGTAGATGCGGCCAGGTCCTGATAGAGAGCTATCCGGTGGCCTCTGAATTCCAGGGAGGGTCTCCTCCGGGCCTCCCTCAGTATCCGCTCCTTCAAGGGATAGTCCGGCAGAAAAGCCAAGATGTCAGGGGGAGGCGCTGAATTTCGGCGTTGCAGGCCGACCCTGTGCGCCCTGTCAATCCGAATGGCAAAGCCAGCCGGTTCCCCCAGTACCTCTCTGAACAGCTCCCAGAGGTAGGCCGCCACATCATCCCCCTCATCCCGGGACGGCACGCCCCGGACGCGGATGTTGTTTCTCCTGGAGCGATTCTCAAGGTCCTCTGTGTGCGCCTGCAGGTCAAGGTGCTGTTCCCGGAGTCGGATGACCTCCTGTTGCAACTGTGTAATTTCTTCGTCCCTAGCGTGGCCCGCTTCCTCCACCGTGGACACTCTGTCACCGAGACCGTCCACCTCCCTTCGTATCTCACGGACCTCACCTGCGACCTCTTGCTTAAGCGTCTGAAAATCGTCCCTCAAGGAGCTGAAGAGGGACTCTAGGAAGGACCTCGTAACTGGGGGTTCTCCTCCACTCGCTCCTTGGGCACCGCTCGAGTGGGGTGGGGATGGGTGACCTCGGTCCTGTCTTGCATTGCTCCGGCTCAGCATCTCTGGCAGTGTGCGGTCCCCCTTCCGGGTCCCCTTGTTGTTCGACATGTTGGCTCTCGAGGTGCTCCCCTGAAAAACCAACAGCCCAATCCCAGGTGCAACTTCGGAAGTACGCTGCCGGACTCCCACCAGTGGTCTGCTTCCTCGACGATAGACCACCCTCCCGGGCCTCCAGCACCAATCCGCCCGGCTCTGCTCTCCTCTCTCGCTGCACAAGCCTCGCGGCCTCGGGCTCGGCGTCACTCACGGCACCGAGGGATCGCCCTTCAAGCTAGGCCGCAGCAGACCCTCAGGGGCCACGTGGGGGTTGCAGTAGTGTCCGGGCGGTTCTTCCCGTCTCCCACGGTCAGGCCCAGAATGCCACCAGGGATCCCCTTGAGGAAGGGGTCTGTCCCTGTTCTACCCCGGTGGCCAAGTGCAAAGGCGGGCAGAAACACAGAAGCCCAACTCCCGGTCCCCGGTGGTCTCGAGGGGCGATGGCCGCCACAGTCCACTCCGTTGTTCCCCAGCTGCCTGACTCACCACAGGGTTCCGCTTCCGCCCAGGAGTGCCGCGCCGTGCTTCGCAATGTCCACCGGGGGGCCACTGCTGTGCAGCGTCTCTGAGGCCTGGAGCGCAGGCCGAAGCCACGGCCTCGCGTAGCAGGAGGCCCCAAGTCCGGCACCTCTCTTTCTGTACCCCCGCTCCAGCCAGTCCACGCTCCGACGGGGTGTCGCAAGACCAGGCAGGTCCGACCGGGTCCGGCAGGCAAGGCCCACAGTGCTCGTCAACCCGTTTAGGGGCCGTTGAAGTGGTCGAGGCCTAGGACCAGGCCCAAGCCCCGGCCTCGCGTGATGTCCGACGCCGGCCTGGCGTCGGAGTCTCTATGGCTCCCGGTCCGGCAGCCGAGGCCCCTGGCTCCTGCTGCAATGAGAGGCTCAAGAATCCGGTGCAAGCGGGCAGGGTCAGCGACCCTGCAGCAATCACCCGGCCGACGTCTATGGCCGGGCAGGGTCCGTTTCTCTACCAGGCCGTATGCTGGGCCTCGCTCACTCTCCGCAACGGCGCCCCGTCCGGCGTCCGCTCAGTGCCCCAGGGGGGGGTCCGGTGATCTCCCAGCTGCTCCTCCGGTGCAGCGGGCCCCCGCTCTGTGTAATGCAGCGTCCCGGGGGGAGGATCAGCACATGTACAGCAGGATTAGGGTCCAGGGATGTACCTTGTACCGGCTTCCATCGCCGCTGGCCACGCCCACCTATAGGCCATGCCCCCTTCCCGCCCTTCTTAAGCGCTGAAACGCTAGCGCTCAGTTGGTTCCTGTCTCCTGGGGCGAAAAGCCGGGAGTAGAAGCTTAGGATTATTGTGATTTGTGTGATTTTAAAACCTTATTTTATCTTCTAAGCACTTTGCACTTTAAGGGCGCCGTGTAGCGGACCTAGCGCTCACGTGACCCCCTTGTACCAGCTTCCATTGCAGCTGGCCACGCCCACCTATAGGCCACGCCCCCTTCCCGCCCATCTTAAGCTCTGAAACGCTAGCGCTCAGTTGGTTCCTGTCTCCTGAGGCGAAAAGCCGGGAGTAGAAGCTTAGGATTATTGTGATTTGAAAACCCTATTTTATCTTCTAAGCACTTTGCACTTTAAGGGCGCCGTGTAGCGGACCTAGCGCTCACGTGACCCCTTTGTACCGGCTTCCATCGCCGCTGGCCACGCCCACCTATAGGCCACGCCCCCTTCCCGCCCTTCTTAAGCGCTGAAACGCTAGCGCTCAGTTGGTTCCTGTCTCCTGAGGCGAAAAGCCGGGAGTAGAAGCTTAGGATTATTGTTATTTGTGTGATTTTAAAACCTTATTTTATCTTCTAAGCACTTTGCACTTTAAGGGCGCCGTGTAGCGGACCTAGCGCTCACGTGACCCCCTTGTACCGGCTCCCATCGCCGCTGGCCACGCCCACCTATAGACCACGCCCCCTTCCCGCCCTTCTTAAGCGCTGAAACGCTAGCGCTCAGTTGGTTCCTGTCTCCTGAGGCGAAAAGCCGGGAGTAGAAGCTTAGGATTATTGTGATTTGTGTGATTTTAAAACCTTATTTTATCTTCCAAGCACTTTGCACTTTAAGGGCGCCGTGTAGCGGACCTAGCGCTCACGTGACCCCCTTGTACCGGCTTCCATCGCCGCTGGCCACGCCCACCTATAGGCCACGCCCCCTTCCCGCCCTTCATAAGCACTGAAACGCTAGCGCTCAGTTGGTTCCTGTCTCCTGAGGTGAAAAGCCGGGAGTAGAAGTTTAGGATTATTGTGATTTTAAAACCTTATTTTATCTTCTAAGCACTTTGCACTTTAAGGGCGCCGTGTAGCGGACCTAGCGCTCACGTGACCCCCTTGTACCGGCTTCCATCGCCGCTGGCCACGCCCACCTATAGGCCACGCCCCCTTCCCGCCCTTCTTAAGCGCTGAAACGCTAGCGCTCACTTGGTTCCTGTCTCCTGAGGCGAAAAGCCGGGAGTAGAAGCTTAGGATTATTGTGATTTGTGTGATTTTAAAACCTTATTTTATCTTCTAAGCACTTTGCACTTTAAGGGCGCCGTGTAGCGGACCTAGCGCTCACGTGACCCCCTTGTACCGGCTTCCATCGCCGCTGGCCACGCCCACCTATAGGCCACGCCCCCTTCCCGCCCTTCTTAAGCGCTGAAACGCTAGCGCTCAGTTGGTTCCTGTCTCCTGAGGCGAAAAGCCGGGAGTAGAAGCTTAGGATTATTGTGATTTGTGTGATTTTAAAACCTTATTTTATCTTCTAAGCACTTTGCACTTTAAGGGCGCCGTGTAGCGGACCTAGCGCTCACGTGACCAGCTTCCATCGCCGCTGGCCACGCCCACCTATAGGCCACGCCCCCTTCCCGCCCTTCTTAAGCGCTGAAACGCTAGCGCTCAGTTGGTTCCTGTCTCCTGAGGCGAAAAGCCGGGAGTAGAAGCTTAGGATTATTGTGATTTGTGTGATTTTAAAACCTTATTTTATCTTCTAAGCACTTGGCACTTTAAGGGCGCCGTGTAGCGGACCTAGCGCTCACGTGACCCCTTTGTACCGGCTTCCATCGCCGCTGGCCACGCCCACCTATAGGCCACGCCCCCTTCCCGCCCTTCTTAAGCGCTGAAACGCTAGCACTCAGTTGGTTCCTGTCTCCTGAGGCGAAAAGCCGGGAGTAGAAGCTTAGGATTATTGTGATTTGTGTGATTTTAAAACCTTACTTTATCTTCTAAGCACTTTGCACTTTAAGGGTGCCGTGTAGCGGACCTAGTGCTCACGTGACCCCCTTGTACCGGATTCCATCGCCGCTGGCCACGCCCACCTATAGGCCACGCCCCCTTCCCGCCCTTGAGGCCGCCTATTTCAATGTGCAACCTCAGAACGCGCAGCGGACGTGCGCAGCGGGCGCGCCTAAGGCAAGCCCGTCTGCGCCCGTCCGCGGCCGGACGGGGCTAGGGGCACGACTCCATGGCAAATTTATATCGTACTCTTCTGAGGAGATCACCACCCTCCAAGGCCAATGGCCACTCTCAGAATCCGTCCGCAGGCACATTGCCTCATTAGGGCTCGCCCCTTCTTCTACCCCAACATCGCCGCCGCCTCTGCCGGCCTCACCGCCACACTGCTCTTCCCCGCCTGACTCCCCCCCCCCCTACTCCTTCATTATCTGTTCTTTTACTCAACACCAGGTCAGCGGTCAAACACCATCATGAGCTGTTTGTCCTGCTCGACTCCGAGAAGCCTGACCTACTGCTCTTGACCGAAACCTGGTTCTGTGATTCTTCCCTCCCCGTTCTCTTGGCTACCCTCCCCCCTTCCTACGTTGCCTTACGCGCTGATCGCCCGGCGGGCAGGGTAGGCGGTGGTGTGGCATTAATCGCTCGGTCTGAATTGAACTTTCAAACCCTTCCCTTCCTCCCCATCCCCCCCACTGAATTCCTTGTAGTCCGTTCCCTCTCCTTCTCCCCCCATCACATGCCTCCTGATGTATCGCCCACCCCAGTCTTCGTCTCTGTTCTTACCGGCATTTCAAGACCTACTGGCCACCCTGGTGGTCAACTACGCTTCGGTCTTGGTGCTAGGCGATTTTAACTACTGGCCCTCCGACCCTTCTGAGTGTACTGCTTCGAAAGAATTCACAGAATCTCTTCTCTCTCTGAACTTCGTTCCGCACATTTTTGTCCCCACCCATTCTCACGGTCACATACTTGACCAGGTGTGGTCCCTCAACCTTCCAGTTTCCCCGGTGACTGTATCCCCCTGTCCCTGGTCCGACCATGCCCTTATCTCTTTCTCCATTTCTCTCAAGCCGGTATCTAAAGTCCCACACGCCAAAAACACCTGAGCGCGGAATTGGAACAGAGTTGATCTTCCCTCCTTGACCTCCCTGCTTCGGAACTCCATTCCGACCCTCTCTGGTCTTTCATCCGACTCTCAAGCCAATGCTATTAATGCCTGGCTGGCTGGAGGTTGTGACTCAGTGGCTCCTCTGCGTCGCATTTCCATCCGACGACCCAAGGACTCCAACAGGTAGTTTAACGACAACCTAAAAGAGCTAAAACTGACCGTTCGACAGGCAGAGAGGCATTGGAGAAAAAATTATTGCCCCTCACTAAAAACCCTTTATCTCACATCACTTGCGGAATATAAAACTGCAATCCTCGCCGCCAAAACCACCTATTTTTCAACTAAAATAACGTCAGCCGAAAATAAACCTAGGGAGATCTTCGGTATAGTTAATGACCTAGCCTTTTCCGACAGAGCCTCACCCCAAATCCCCCCATCCCAGCCTCTGTGCGACCAACTAAACACCTATTTTTTGGATAAGATCATAACCATCAAGGCCAACATCCCCTTCCCCTCGTCTACCTTTGTCGATCCTTCCCCTCCCACTGTTCAATGCCATCTTACCTCCATTCCCCCCCTCACTGAGGAAGTATTCCTGGAGATACTCCCCAGAGTAAAATCGGGCTCTCCAGCAGACATCTTTCCGGCACGAATCCTGCAACAAATCTACTCCTTCTGTCCCGAACCCCCCATTACTTTCCTCAATAGTTCCCTAACGCAGGGAGTAGTGACCCCTGCGCTCAAATCAGCCACCATAGTGCCCATTTTAAAGAAGCCTGGCGCTGACCAGTCCATCTCAGCCAACTACCGCCCCATTTCCATGCTGCCCTATTTGGGCAAGGTGCTGGAGCGCCATGTCACCGCGGTACTCAGTGCCCATGTAGAGGCAAATGGGGGTCTGGCTTCCCGCCAGGCCGGTTTCCGCCCCAGGCACTCGACCGAATCAGTTGTGGTATCGGTCCTAGACAACCTCAGGAAGGGAATGGATCACAACAAACACCAGGCGCTGGTGCTCCTCGATCTCTCCGCCGCCTTTGACACGGTGGACCACACCATCTTACTGTCCCGTGTCAAGGCGGCTGGAATTGAGGGATCAGCCCTGGTCTGGCTTTCCTCCTTCCTGAGGGACCGCACCCAGGCGGCTCGGCTAGGAGACTTCACGACCACCTCACTCCCAGTCACCTGTGGTGTTCCCCAGGGTTCCTCTCTCTCCCCCTTACTGTTCAACCTTTATATCTTTCCTCTCATTTTCGCACTTCAGCAGCTGGAGGTCACCGTGTTCAATTATGCGGATGACCTCCAGCTCATCTTTGACCTATCCTCTTCTCTCCTCTCTGTCTCTAACTTTCAGTCCACTATGATTTTCATCAGGGACTGGATGAACCACAACCATCTCAAGTTGAACCCGGATAAAACCGAGTTGGTTCTCACCGGTGGTTCTTCCAGTCCCTGGAACTCTCTCTTCTGGCCCTCCTCTCTTGGTCCCGCCCCCACTCCTTCAACCACGGTCAAACCACTGGGTGTCAAAATGAACAACCATCTCACCCTCCATTCACAAATTAGCTCTGTAGTCTCCTCCTGCTTCCTCACCCTCCGAACCATCCGCACCGTCTCCCGCTTCTTTTCCCCCCAGGCACTCAAGTTGATCATGGCCGCACTGGTGATATCGCGGCTGGATTATGCCAATGCCCTATACAACGGCATCCCGGCATACAGCCTGCGGAGGCTCCAGATGGTCCAGAACCAGGCGGCCCGGTTGGTCTATGGTCTCCCACGTTACCACCACTCCACACCCCTCCTCAGGGAGCTCCATTGGCTTCCTGTTAAGGAACGTTCCCTTTTTAAAACCGGCTGCATGGTTTTCCAGGCCCGCCAAGGCACTGCCCCCGCCTTCATTTCCTCGCTGATAAACGAATACGTCCCCACCAGAGAGCTTCGTTCCTCTTCCAAGTCTCTCCTTCAAATCCCACGTTTCAAGCGCAAAAAGTGGGGTGGAGCCAATTTCTCTACCTTGGCTCCTACATTCTGGAACTCCCTCCCCGACCACCTTCGTTCTGCCACTCATTATGTTTCTTTCCGCAAAAACCTAAAAACGCTCCTTTTCAAACAGGCCTTCTCCGTGTAACTGGCCCATTCTTGCCCTACGATAGGTTTATTTTGCCTCAGTTGCCGGACCCTTCACTAGCGCCAAGAAACCGTACGGTGAACGTTGCACTTTATAAATGTTTTAAATTGGAAATTGATAGACTCGTTAAATATTGCATGGGAAGGGAACTTATTAGAAATGTTTAACAACTAAAGTTATGCTATTGAAGACAGTCCCTCATCGTAGAATACAATTCTGCATGAGCGGACAGTCGTGATTGCATGAACCATTTTGACTATAGAAACTCGACTGGTATGCACAGATAGAAAATTGCTAATTTATGTGAAAGCAAACCTCTAATGTCATGCAGTGATTTAGGCTCAATACTGTCAGTCGACTTGTAGTATGATTTTATAGGTATGTAGACAAAGGTGGTTGTGGCAGCAGTACATGGTACTGAACCAAGGAGCTGCATTATTTGAACACTTCTGACGATGATTATTAAAGCTAGAACTGGGTGTCTCACTAATAATTTTGTATCTGGAGTTAGGATTTGGACCCATTCCAGGTACTATTATTCTATGTCTTATAGTGTACCGGATCCAAAAAAACAGGAATTTTGTGTTACAGCATACTTAAGATCAGTGCTATAGATAATCACATTTGGGGGAAATAACTGTACATCATTGGGTGAAGCACATTAAAAAATGTCTTGTTGATATGAATCTTGGTCACTTTTAGGAAAACCTTTCTTTAACTGGACCCAATACGATCAACACTGTCATAATATTAGTACTATTAGCTCAAAAAAACTGTTAATTCCACCAAAGTTGGTCTCCTAACTATCAATTACATAGACATAAGGCTACTGGATGTGGGCCCTTTCTAGATTCAAACAATAAGTTATATGGCAAAAAGACATAGAACCCTTGACTGCACAGTGATTGATGTGGCATGATGTCTTCAAAGATAGCATTCCGATGTCTTGTGCTTTTTAACCAATGCTTATTTTAATAATCTTTTTCTTATACATTCTTAATTACTCTGTTACTTCTCGTGTGTATTCTTCAAATTATCATTTGCTGAGTGTATAGTTCTCATGTCATTACATCCATGTCCAATGCATTTGGACTCAATAGTCCTTTATCGGTGTAAATACTGATCTACAACAGAACCATCTACTCCAGCATCACAAAGCTCAACAGATCCCACAGAGTCTAATAATTGCCATTTGAGAAATGGTTTTCCAACCTGAATAAGTGTTCACTCGATATCAAAATACTCATTATAAAGGAACTAGCTAAACAACTTAAAGATTTGGAGAAATAAACATTCAATGTAAAAACCTCCATAAAAATTATAAGGAAGAGGAAACATGGAAATTCACTCGAGGAGTTGGACACTAAAAATGCCAATCACACCAAACAAATGACAAAAAGAAAATAAGAACATTTAAAATAGATACCAGTGACTATACTTCACAAGCAGTATACACGTGGGCAGAGGTATATTCACAAAGCAAAAAGAGGTCCACAAATGTTACATCAGAGGAAAGTTGTACTTCTGCAGAAGACAGAACAGCAGGTAGCTTACTTGTGGACTCAAGAGGACCCTTTAGCCAAGGAGAAGAGCTGGAGAGCTTTAAGGAGGAGTACTATCCCTTTCCGGAGTGCTTTGCTAGGTTGGCCTGAAGTTGCTGCTTCTGTCAAGGAAGAGGACAAAGACTGGAACTTTGTTAAGTACCTGCTCGAAGAATCTCCAAGGGCTTGTCCTGGTCTGAAGTTTTAGGGACACATACTTCACCACCAGCTCACCTGAACTCCATTGCTAGGAGTCCTGGCCTGCCAGGAGGTGCCTATTCCAGTTTTGGGCCTCTAGAGGTTGTTCATGCTGTTGGGAGCAGGAAGAAACTTCAAGAAAGCAAGAAAAAACAACTCTGACGCCGTCAAAGATGTTGCGAGTGACGCAGCTCCCTGCACAGAGGCCACTGCACTGCTCATTAAGGGTATGACACACCACCTGCACCGCAGCTCTGACGCCCTTCGACACCTTTAGTTAAAGGCATTCCCAACGCCAGTGCTCCCACCGACGCAGTCACCGTCAGCACTCGCATCCCGTTACTGCGGAGCCAATAACCAACAAGGGTGACTTCACAAACACTTCGATTTTGCATTTCTTCACCAGAACCAACACCTCACCGCCACCTGAGCCCCCTGAGCTCCGTTGCAGGGTGTTCAAGGCTGTCCATCCGCGGCAGGTGCCTGCCTGCGCCTCATCCCTTTACTTTCCTTTCTGTTTCCTATCCTTTCTGTTTGCTATCCTTTCTGTTTCCTATCCTTTCTGTTTCCTCCTTTTCCTATTTTCCTGTGTCACTTTTTTCCCCGCACTTTCCCCTCAACACTGCTGCCCCCGCAGCGCCTCCACCCTCCAGAGTGTCCTTTCTGCCTCCCAGCTGACCCACAATACTACCCCCGATCCCTAGTTATTGGCAGTCGCTGTGCAGCCACACTGCTGGCCTGCCAAAGACAAGTTCGTCAGAGACCCGACCGCAACTAGCACAGGGACCGCTACGACTCTAGCACCCTCCATGCTCTCAACCCCGGATGAAGCAACAATTGCCAGCTTTCGACGCCTAGCAATACCCAAGGCCCGATCTCTAGTCTACAGTTCCGCTGCACCTGCATCCACCTCCGGACCCCAGCACCAGCCCCAGTCTTCCGGACCTCACCGCACACAAACCACTCAACAGCATCCTCCTCAACGTGAGCTCACTACACAAGCACGCAATAGAAATCTGGGACCTCCTCAACACCTACGCACCCAATCTTGCCTTCCACACATAAACCTGGACCAACAGCAACTCTGCGCCAGACATCGTCACCGCCATTCCAGATGG
Organism: Lissotriton vulgaris; assembly: GCF_964263255.1. NCBI lineage: Eukaryota > Metazoa > Chordata > Amphibia > Caudata > Salamandridae > Lissotriton > Lissotriton vulgaris. Next base: position 119,701,656 of record NC_141687.1, read on the forward strand.
ATACTAGTTCCTGCGGAAGGACCACCCCATCTGCCCAGGAGGAGGCATCGCCCACAAAAGCACCCTACACTGACCAACCACTGGCCCAGACGACAAAATGACCCTCATAGAGCACCTCCACTTCCAGATCCAGACCAAGCCTCAAACGACTCTCTGCGGAACGCTCATCTTCAGGCCACCCAGCCCCGCGCTGCTTTCACCGATACCATCACAGACCTCATTGCACCCACGCCTGCAACCCCACAGCCTACATCCTACTCTGAGACCTAAACTTCCCCCTGGATAACCACAACGACTCCAACACCACCTCCCTCGTAGAGAACCTTGCCAACATAGGACTAGAGCAACTAATCACTGCCTCACGCACATAGCGGGATACACACTCAACGCATTATACGCAGAAGGAAACAGGGTCTACTACAGCCACACCACAGAACTCGTCTGGATAGACCACGGATGCATCCACTTCTCCTTCAAAAGACCCACCGTACACAAGCACACCCACCGCCTCGCCCGTAGAAGCTGGAAAAAAAGTCCCCGAAGACCAGCTCACCTCCGCCCTCAGCAGCACCTCACCACCGACTACCCCAGATGCTAACACCGCAGCATGCAATCTCCACCACTGGATCACAAATTGCACCTACACACTCGCCCCCCTCAAAAAAGCCAGAGGATAACAAATCAAGAAAGCAAGCTGGTTCACCCCAGCACTCCAAGAATCCAAAAGCTCCTGACGAGGACTCGAAAAGACATAGAGGAACAACCAAACCTCAGAAACACGCACCGCCTACAGAGCAGCCACCACAGCACACCCAAACTCATCAAATCCACAAAGAAGAAATCCTTCCAACATAGAATCCTCACCAACGCTGATAACACCAAAGAACACTTCTCCATCATCAAGGAATTTGCCAAACCCTGCAGACGCCCCACCATCCCACGACCTCTGCAACAGTCAGCACCTTTACTTATCTCAAAATTAAGATGATCTATGACAACTTCGATAACCAAGACCTCCGTACTGCTCTAGCTCCCCACCCTAGTGACGGCATCTAACAGACCCTGCTTACTTGGACCCCACTCACGACAGAAGACACCTTAAAGACCAGAAAGAACATCCTCTCCAGAGCACCCTCAGACCCCTGCCCACCCAACATCTTCCACAGAGCCGCCACGGCCATCGCTTCCGAGCTAAGTCTGATGATCAACTGCTCCCTCGAAATCGCTACATTCCACGACGACTAATACATGCCGAAGTCAACCCCCTGAAGAAACCCTCTGCAGACCCGACGGAACTCAAAGACTTCAGGCCATTCTCCCTGTTTCCATTCGCAGCCTAGGTCATCGAAAAGGCCATCAACACCCAGCTAGGAAACTTCATCAAATCTTACAACGTCCTGGACATCTCACAATCTGAATTCCACAGCAACCACAGCACTGAGAGCGCCCTACCCGCCTGAACCACTCAACTGCCTTCAACACCGTCTCCCACTGCACACTAGCCACCAGAATACAAGATGTCTGCATCCGCCAAAAAGGCCCTCTACTGGATATGTGCATTTCTCACCGGCAGAACTCAGCGAGTCAGACTCTCGCCCTACCTCTCAGAACCAACAGCGACCAACTGTGGAGTGTCCCACGGATCCTCCCTCAGCACCACCCTCTTCAACATCTACATGGCCACCCTCTCAACCATTGTTAGAAACCACGGGGTCAACATCATCTCCTACGCCGACGACACCCAGCTTATCCTCGCCCTTACCAATGAACCCAACATCACCAGACACAACTTCCAAAAAGGAATGAAAGCTGTCGCCTCCTGGATGAAGAAGAGCTTCCTGAAGCTCAACTCTGAGAAAACGGAAGTCCTCATCCTTTGCTCCACACCGTACGTATGGGAGGGCTTCTGGTGGCCCCATGCCCTCGGAAACCCCCCACCCCACCTCGTCGGATTACATACAAAACCTCGGCATCATACTAGACTCATCACTCACAATGAACCGCCACATCAACGCCTTATCCTCGGTCTGCATCAACACTCTCCGCTTACTCCGAAAAACTTTCAATTGGATGCCATACGAATCCAGAAAAACTGTCACACATGCTCTCATCAGTAGCAGACTGGACTATGGCAACCCGCTCTAAGCCGGAATCAACAAGAAACTACTACACAGATTCCAGACCTTTCAGAACGCTGCAGCCAGATTGATCCTAGACTTTCCCCATGGCAACCACATCACCCAACACCTCTACGATTTCCACTGGCTCAATATCGAAAAAAGAATAACCTTCAACCTCCTCACTCACACATACAAGGCCCTCCACAACACCAGACGAACATACCTGAACAACAGACTCTTCTTCTACACACCCACAAGACACCTCCAATCAGCTGACTTCTCTCTGGCCACCATTCCACACATCTACAAGAACAGAGTGGGAGGAAAGTCCTTCTCATACCTCGCAGCCAACGCCTGGAAAGATCTCCACCTCCGGCAAGCTCCCACACTGCTCCAGTTCAGGAAGGACCTCAAGACCTGGCTCTTCGGATGACCGCAGCACTCAAAAGGAGCAGAGCCCCCCCACCCCGAGCGCCTTGAGACTATCACGGGTATCTAGTTGCGTTTTACAAAACTTGATTGATTGACTAGTACAACAGCCAAGAACATCAACAAAACAGGCATCTCAAATAGATGCTCCAGGTTCATCATTAGAAGGCTCCCTGCTTGACATTTTTACAGGTTTTAACAGATAAATACTGGCCGAAAAACCTTTATTTTCCTGTCTGTATTTATTTTTAAGTGAGGATAAAACTGAAATGAGCTGTTTTTTGAGTGATTCTAGATGTTGTCAATCATGACTGCCAGGCTCTGTGGATTGAAAGGTAAGGGAGTTAAAAAAAAATACTGGAATTTTAGAAACTAGCCTTAAACAGTATTTGCATGTTTTCTTGTAAGTGCAAACTTTATGTTTTTATATCACTAAAAGCTGTGCATATCTATTGGTTAAATAGAAATATACTTGCTTCAGCTGCATTTTTTCACAAGACCCAAAATAAATATGGAACAAAAAGATAAAATTAGCAAGCAATCCAGGAGCTCTAATCATTAGCAGTCACATCTTTTTAAGGGGTCTACTGAACCACAAAAAGACAGAGACAAGCATTTGCAATGCAATAGGTCTCGCATTAGGAAAGTTTGAGCTATTGGTATTGTAAATGACTAATATTTTGTTTATGTGTTGGTTTTGAAAATAGCGAAATTAATAGCTTTGTCATTTACAATGCCAATGCTTTTAACTTTTGCAAATGTGACACCTACCTATTTGTAATGCAACATGTTTTGTATTTACGTGTATTAGATGTATTGATATTACAAATAACAATGGCTTTTATTTTTTTTTTAATAATGAATACTTAAATAAAAATTATTGTAATTTATAATGGCAATAGCTTAACATTTTTTAAAGATTATGTTCATTGTATTTTATTGTGACCAAAATCCAAGAACTGAAGTGAAATATTAACATCTTTTTGTGACGTCTGTAATAAAGCTTGAAACATTGAGAGAACATATTTGAATCAGTTGTTGTTGAATGGTTGCACAGATTGATGCTGTGGTGGCGCTGAGTGATGCTGTGGCATATCGCACTCCAAAAGTAGGGCAAAAGGTGTGCGAGGATCTAACCCTTCCTTCCCCAGTGAAGAGCGCATAGCTGCCAAAGTTCCCGATTCCCATGTGTGACATTTTCATAAATTCAGTGTAATTGTGTGTTACATTTCAACAACTATGAGTGACACTTTCTCGCAACCAAAATCAAGCAATGAAAACCAGGAAAACATATAAATGTCAGCTGTTACACACATCTGAACAAGCACAGACCGTGAAAGAAACAGACACAAAACACAGATGAAAGCCAGAAGACAAAAGGTACCCCAAGGCCACACGCCCGAGGGATGCCCTTCAACCGAACCGATGCCAGGGGGGCCACGTGCCTGGTGACATCGGGGCTGCAACCCTGGAAGCTGCTCTCACGGTGCACTGTCGTCTGGTAAACAAACAGAACAACAGCACTGCACCAGGACAACGGCTGGAAGGGAGCCCTCGGGTATTGCAAAACCCCCAGAGTGGAAACGGTGATGATCCGGTGACGAGGGATCTTATCGAGTAATTCTGTCCCAGACTCTTCCTAGGTACAGTCCTACGGGAAATGCGGGGAGTCAGAAATTGTTCTCCAGAGCACGTTGTGTCCCCCACCTCTGGATGCTTCAGGCTAGAGAGAACACGGAGGAAGCAGCGCTAGAGGGGTGACAAAGGGCCAGCGTTCCTGCCCCACCGGTAGGGGGCGCCAGACTGCCACCACAATCAGCCAAATGTCAGGGAACATGGGCAGACGTCACTTCGCCTAAGGCAGTGGAACCCATGCGGTCAGAGCACGTGCAAGGCAAGCGCAGTTAATGCCACCTCTCAGCCTTTAATGGAGGGTGTAATTCATGTCCAATTGTGGCTGCCAGTCACAATTGAAACAGTCGCCCCAAGCATGAAGTCACTGTCTGCCGCCGGGCTCAAATAAAATGCAGTGACTCAGGCCTCTGCGCCGCCCCCCTACCCCACTTGAATTACCCCCGAGGGCAGGAAGAGTGCCGCGTGCGGAATGCTGCCCGAGGGGCTGTTGGCTGGTGCCCAGAGCATTCTGTGAAAGTAACAGCAGAGGAGATTCAAACTCCCACCGGTCTACACATTTACACTCCTAACATAGCGCCTAGAAGGCTGCTTGCTCTCTGTCTTTACATCGGCTAAATCCATATCATACTCAGTTGGAGTGCAGGGCATTTTGTTCCCCAAAAGTATTTAAAATGTGCTGCCTTCTGGGGTCTGACTTCGGCTCTCCGATCGAAGGGGGTGCCGGATCCTGTCACACAGTCGCCCTAAAAAAAGACACTTCTTAACTGAATACAAGCACAACAACAAGGCATGGATAACAGTCTTACCTATTCCAGGTGCGACGTAGATGAAGTACAGGAAGGACGAGGAGAGCGAGAAGAGGAAGAAGACGGCCACCACGGAGCCGTTCGGCAACCGGAAAAATGTGCTCATGGCCACGCGTAGTCAACGATTTAAAAAAAATGTGAAAAATAAAATAAAACACAAGTTCAGAACACACCAGGCGCCTCTGCAAGAAGTCACTATAAAATTAACAAGCAGTTGAGAGAGTACTGGAGATTCACTTGCAACTTAAGCTCGTGCTGCAGTCCGCCGCCGGCCTGCGACCAGGAAGTCAGGCAGGCTGGGCGGGACAACCGGAAACAGGAAGTAGGAGGGCGGGAGCCTACCCCGCCTCCCACGGAAGAGCCGCGATTGTTCGGAGCGCAGGAGCCTACCCTGCGCCCCGGTGCCGAAGAAGGGAGGAAGAGTCATGCTGCCGGTGAGAGCCGCTGCACCAAGGAAGCCGGTGAGTGGGGCTTCGCCTTGTTGCTGGGCTGCGAGGGCTGGGGCATGTGTGTGCGCGCGGCAGCGGCGGCGGGCTGTGTATGTGTGTGAGCGTGCGTGTGTGTGTGTGTATGTGTTTTGGAGTCTGTGTGTTGTGCGTGTGTGACTGTGGGGGTTGCCTGTCTGGGTGCCTGCGTGTCTGTGTAAGTGCGTGTGCGTGTGCATGCATGCGCGTTAGGCTGACTTGCTGGGAGTATGGGAGGGAAGTGCACGGCGCGGCGCAGGACAGAACGTGCGCGTTTGCGCACCCAAATCTGCTTGTGACAGTTTCTTGTCCCTCATTCCCCGGCATCGGATAGCTATACGTCTCCGCCCTGGACGCATCCTTCGGATGCGAATTCCAGGGCGAGATCTAAAAAACTACAACAGAGAAAAAAGAACATAGAAATAGCTTGCCAAAATTTGAAGAGTCAGACGAAGATTTAGTTATCAATTTGCCATCTTTCAAAGTAAACCATTACCACCCAAAAAAGACTTTTGGATAAAGGCTTCTTTTTTGTTCCAATGTACCACACAAATCGTCTTAAAACTTAAATGGTATTTTTTGGATCATGGGACTGTTATGCTTAAAAGTGTTTTTCTATTTATAGCCCGTAACAACAGGAGAAAGACCACAGGATCAAACCTGCCACTGGTACTTTTCATTGCTACAATTACGTCCACTATAATAACGTGATAAAAGGGGCAACTATAACTCATCCACAAAATGGGACTGTAATAAAAATGAAACTTCAAAGTGATTGCAACAGAATTGTATATTTACTCAATTAAATGGCCTTGTGGGTATTGTACAGCGGCAAAACAGAAACATGGTTAAAACTGATTAACTAAATATTAAAGCAATGTACGACAAGGTTCACTATATTAACAATAGCTGTACACTTTAACGCAGCCAGACATAACACAGCACTATTGAGATTCCAGGTGTTGGGTCAGCTCATACAGAATCCTGAAATAAACACACATTGAAGACTCTCTTTAAAAGGGGAATTATACTGGATACAGAGTCTTCATGCTGAATAACCTATGGGTCTCAAAGACAGGATAGAAATGCCCTGCTTCTTAGATGAAAAATGAGGCTTGAGTCACAAATGATGTATTTCTGTGACTTAGTTTCATGTAACAGACAAGACAATGTACATTTATAATGTTTGCAATGGAATGGATTTTTTAAAATAGTGTGTTGATATATACATACATGTACTTATATTTATGTTTATATTATAATATTCAACACAGACATAGGTTTACTCTGGGTGAATGAAAGTATATTCTTTAGTTGGATTTGGTATATTTTAAGCACAAAGTGGGCGGTAATACACGCATTTCTAAGGATTTTTTCACCAGGCCAGATGGCTGCCTTGAAATTACTTCTTATATGTGACATATTTGGGAATAGCTGTAGTTCTCTATGGACCTTCAGTGCGAGAACTTTTTTACACTCTTTGGCATTTTTGTTCACTATAGTGGCTAAGGGTCCATGAAGTCTAGTGTGCCCAGTGTTGTAGATACGGGGTAAGCACGTCATACAGAGAAGTTCGCATGTTACAATTTATGATAACGTTGCCTCTTATGTTTAATTTTCATTTTGATTTATTTTTAATCATTTTGGATTTCAGCATTAATACACGCATTTTCAGGCATCAGTTTACTAGTATCAGATGCCTGCCTTGTAATGGGTAATGTTACGTGACTTATATGGGAACAGCTGAGGTTCCTTATGAACATTCAGCACAAACAACATTGACACAATCTTCGGCGTTCGTGTTCACGGTGGTGGTATGATGGCTATGAGGCTGGTGTATACGTTGTTCCTACACAGTGTAAGCAAGTCACATAGAGGAGTTTGCATTATACACTGCGGGATAACATTGTACTTTATCTCTATTCTTGATTTGTTTTTTAATACATTTTACATATTTATGTGTTGATCTCTTCAGTTTCTTACTCTCAAGGCAACACCCATGGTTCATCTTTTTGAACCGCCAGCATGACAAAAAACTTGGTTTTACTCTGGCATTTATATGCATGATGATGGAGTAGCAACTAGGTGAGATTGACCATCTTGAACATCACATAGTAGATATGTCTTTTTGTGCACTGAAACATGATCTATATCCAAGGGGTTTAACTCCAGTTTCAGGAAGCTGTTAGTAGACTCACTGAGATTAAGGTGGTTTGATCCACTTTAAGGGTGTATCTGGTTTCTTTAAGTTAAGAGATACTCATCGTTGGTTTGTATGGTTCCGTTCAACTTTAGTATTTACGCCCCGGAAGGAGGAATATTGAGTCTGAAATTTATTGGGCATGGGTGGAATTACATGAGAAATATCAGACACTCAGCAGTTTATCATTTCAAGAATACACACAGCAAGTAACAGAGTGAATAAGAGTGTCTAAAAAAAGAATGGTTTAAATAAACAAAGAATAAAAAGCAGAAGAAAATGGATTACTACTTTTGAAGGCATCATGTCACAACAATCACTGTGCATTCGAGGATTAGAGGTCTTTTTGCCATATAACTTATTGTCTAACACACAGATGGCTGTGGACAGATAGTCTACTTCAACAACACGTTGACAATAGAGAACATTTGTAAGAGTGATCACACACTCAGTGCTTAATGAACATATCTTCCCTCTCTAGATTTCACACAACCATAGAGAGGACGTACTCTTTATGTACAACTTAGATAAGGAAGTCTACCAAATAGAGCATACTGAGTAAAGAGGGGTAAATTGCCCTTTAATCGAGCATTACAATAAGGACTTTGGGGGGAAAAAAGACACCATATTTCACTTAATGGTTCTTTGAACAAAGACACAGAATAATCATTGAAAACGAATTTTAGCATCATTTAAGAACTTTGGTGCGATATCCCATTTGATTTGATTTGATTTATGATTTCTATAGCTCCTGAATCACCCCCATCGGGGTAGCTCAGCGCTGTGACTGCTATTGGCCAACCAAAGGGGAGTTAGAACAGTGTTGTTTTCAGCAGTTTTTGAAGGCCAGGAAGTTGGGGCATTGACTATTGATATAAAAGCTATGACGCTCTGCTATCAATAGGCAGCTGCCCTCAAACAGCAACCCTCATCCTCCTCGACCCCGAGCCACTTTTGACACCGTATCCCACTACACACTAATTAACGGACTCCACCAGATCGGACTCCAGGGAGAAGCTCTCAAGTTGAACGCATCCTAACTCAAGGGAAGAATGCAGAAGGTCTTCCTCCCTTCCTACTCCTGGCTCCCAAAGAATATAAGCTATGGTGTATCTCAAGGCTCAGCACTCAGACCTACGCTCTTCAGAGTATACATGATACCCTGGGCAACATCGTCAAGAGCCATGGACTCAACATCATCTCCTAAGCAGACACCCAACTCATCCTTTTTCTGACCAACAACCCCCAAGGACAAGTTACAAAGATGCATGAAAGACTTGTCTGCCTGAATGAACAATAGCTGTCTCAAACTTAAAACGAACAAGACAAAAGTACTCATTTTCGAAAAAAGGCAAGGATACGTTCTGGAACAATGAATGGTGAGCACCTGAGCTGAGCCTAATCCCCAAACCCATCGAGCATGTACGCAACCTCGGCAACCAGGCAGCTATCCATGAAGAAATAGGTCAGCGCCATTGCCTCCATTTGCTTCATCACCCTTCCAATGCTCCGTAAGGTCTTCAGATGGCTCCCACCGACACCAGATGAATAATCATGCAAGCTCTCATCACCAGCAGACTAGAATACAGAACACCCTCCAAGTAATAACCCCCACCGAACTTGTGACGAAACTCCAGATTGTCGAGAACACTTCAGCCAGACTCATACTCGACCTCCCCAGATAGACTCACATCACCTCTCACCTCAAGAAACTCCACTGGTGACAAAGAGATACCAGATCAAGCTGCTCACCCTTGCTAACAAGGCACTACACAACGTTATTTATTTATTTGCGGTTTTTATAGAGCGTGACACTCATCCCATGGAATATCACGGCGCTTTATACCAAATAAGGACTGCTGATGGCGTATGCGGAGATGTTCAAGGATTGGGGAAGAGGTGGGTTTTCAACTTTTTACGAAACTGGAGATAATTTGTAGTATGTCTTAGGTCAGTGGGAGCTCATTCCACCTTTTTGCTGCTAGGCAAGAAAAGGAGCGCCCGCCTGTTCTAACTTTGTAGATGCGTTTGATTTTAGCCAAAGCTGATTGACATGAGCATAGGTCCCTATTGGGCACATAAAATTCGATTTTCCCTTGGAGAATTGTGGGGCCAGTCTTGTGTAAAGCCCTATGGGCATGGCTAAGCAATTTGAAGGCAGCCCTCTGACGCATCGGGAGCCAGTGAAGTTTCTTTAAGCATTCTGATGCCGAGTCTCGTTTACCTTTGTTGCTGATGAGTTTGGCCGCAAGATTTTGCAAAACCTGTAAGCGGGAGAATAAATGTTCGTTCATCCCTACAAACAGCGCATTGCCATAGTCCAGGCGACTGACCAATAGGGCCTGTGTGACTGAGCGTCTGCAATCTAGGGGTATCCAGGGAAATATCCTGGCGAGAAGTTTTAGTATGGCAAAGCCCTTGCCACAAAGGGATCGGACGTGATCCTTCATGGACAAGGCATCGTCCATGATGATTCCCAGGTTCCTGGCATGTTGTTTTGGAGTGGGGGCCAATCCCAGTGAAGGTGGCCACCATGTGGCATCCCACATACGTTTGGCACCATCGAACAGAAGAATCTCCGATTTACCTGCATTCAACTTTAGGCAGTGATCATGCATCCATTGTGCCATTTCGGAAAGGTAGTCATGTAGCTTGGTTTTGGTTACATCTGGCCCTTCGTCCATGGCCACCATCAGCTGTGTGTCGTCCGCATAGGAGCAGATGCCAATGCCCCACTTCCTTCCAATGTCAGCAAGAGATGAAATATAGACATTGAAAAGAGTGGGGCTCAGTGAGGCGCCCTGAGAGACCCCGCAGCCGATGGGGTTGGGCCTTGAATGGAACTGACCCATATGTACTGCCTGGGTGCGGTTGCTCAGGAAAGAGTGTAGCCAGTTCAATGCCGTGGATTGGACTCCCTTGCTCCGAAGTATGTTCAGCAGACACTCGTGGGATACCGTGTCAAATGCCGCTGACAGGTCAAGCAGTATCAACGCGCTTCTCAACAAATCGAGTGAATTTCCACCAACCTACCAGGAAACTCCAATCCGAAACCCTCTTCCTAGCAGCCAACCAATGCATCCGCCTGATGAACAGCGGAGGCCGCTCCATCACCCACTTGTCAACAAAGGCCTGTAACAACCTCCCCCCACACCTCAGAGCCTCACCATCGGTCCAGATGTGCAGGAAAGACCTAAAGACATGGATGGTCAACCAATAGACCAGGCAGCATGATCCCCCAACACCTCGAGACCCTCCCAGGTGATGCACCTGCGCTATACAAATCCTAATTGATTGATTAAACAGATATTGATGTAACATATATTTTTTAGTAGTACCATCCTATTTATTGTCTGCCAGATTTATCCCGGGAAAATGCACATAGCTGTACCAATAGTGCATTGTAACAGTTTTAAAAGTTTAACTGAAATGTTTGAATGCAAAATTGAATATTTGCCTGTTCATTGCAGGTTTTTTTTTTAAGGGACTGGAATAGTTTCTGATGTACCTTAGATGTTATTTTGTCAAACAGGTATTCTTTTATATCACTGGATTCTTTTAAGGTTTGTACAAAAAGAGTAAAGTTTATTAGTCATGAAAATGTTAAGATTTATTTTGCTGTTTATAGTTATGGCATATGCTGAAAACAAAGATTGGCCTTCCTCCTTTCTTCCATTTAGGGACCTTTTATTGCGTCATGAACCCCGATTAAGAGATAAAGACATTGTTTTAACTTGCATCTGCAGTCTTTATAGCTGCAATCCTTTTACAGATAAATGTTTAGAACTATGGATAAAGAGCCAGAGATGGAGAAAAGGGGGTCCTTTCCCCTTGCTTAGAGTGGGCAACCTTCGGCTTCATGGAGAGGATGCTAGGCTAGTGAAGTTCAAGGAGTCTGAGAGTACCTAAGGGTGCTTTTTTGAAGGGAAACCACAATTTAATATTTTGTATAAATGTTTTTTTAATTATATGTGGGCTATATGAGTGAGTATTATTCATCATGTCAGTTCTTACTTAATTCTAAACAAAGATGAAACAGGTAGAAACAATTGGATAGAGTAGTTTATTATTACCTAATGGCAGTCAGCATAACTTAATCTCCAATATACATCTTCTAAATATAAATGCTCCAAGTTAAAACAATACTGTCATTATTACTCATTAGTAAGGCAAAACAATTTGCAAACAGTTTCTGGTAGACCAGTTATTCTCCAACATACACTAGAAGATAGGTGTGGTGCAAAGTATGCAGTTCAGGACACTCCCAAATACGTCATCCTTTGCCAGAAAGTGATTAACAAGTATTTAGAGCTATAGAGAAAGTCTTGACATCCTGCCTTCTCTAGCAAGAAATAACTTCTAAGAGTGAAGAATTAAAAACAGCAAGTGCAGAAGAATGTAAATAGCATATGAAAAATCCACCAGCAATAAGTTGCATTAAAAACTTCAATTTTCCAAGAGAGTCCAGCTTCAGTAGAGCCTGGCCCAAGCACCGAGCTTGCCATCTATGAGAGACCCAAACCATACACCTTCCCAACTGATGACAAAGTATTAGCAAAGGTGAAAGTAGATGGTAGTGAAAGGAAACTAGATAAGAAAACCAAAAAGATGGAACAGAACAAGACTGCAGCCACACGCTACAGACAAAAGAAGAGAGCTGAGCAGGAAGCTATTTCTGCTGAGTGCCGTGAGCTTGAAAGCAAGAACGGTGCCCTGCAGGAGAAGGTAGACTCCCTTGCCAAGGAGATCCAGTATCTTAAGGATCTTATGGAAGAAGTGCGAACAGCCAAGAGTAAACGTGCAAAGAGTCAGAGCCTAGAGTAGTTGTGCTGGCTGCGTGCTGTGTATATATAGAACGCTTGTAGTGTGGTGTAGGGTTACATCACAAAATAAATTATTTTTTAGTTAAAAAAAAAAAAAAACTTCAATTACTAGTACATTGACAACTTACTTGAACATTCTCAAATAAAATTATAAAAACAACCCAAGTACTGGATTTATGAACTCAACAAACCTGCATGTCAACTTCAGGAGGTATTTGTTCATGCACCTTAGGGCATCTGTGTGACACGAGGCTAAAAATGTATTAAACAGTGGTTTCAGTAAGAACTTGTGTTCTTAGTTCAAAGCAGGACAACAGCATAGAAAGTAAGTAAAAGACCTATTTAAATAATCACAATACCAGATTAATCCCCCATTCGGAAATTGTTTTCTATAGCAGAGCTGTGTCCACACCATCAACATAAAAAGGGTGTTTTCAAATGCGGAAAGTGTACTGAACTAACCCATCGAATGCCTAAATGAAAAAAACATTATCTTTGGTAATGATAGTTCTAGTGGATTCATGATCTGTGCCGATTCGTCACCTTATGAATCCTCTTTCAAGAGTTTAAGCTACTGCAGAAAACCAGCAATGACTCATTGCCCACAGCTGGTGCCTGTTGGTGGAAACCATTAAGGTGTGTGGAGAGGAATGGAGAGAGCTACAACAAGTACATCACATACATGGATGTGGAATTCCTACAGCCCGACGCCCAGGACATATTGTTTGCGGTCAAGTGCAACACGTTTTCATGTGTATTGTGTCCTTGGGACAAGTAGGCCTACCCACCTGCAGCACAAACCCCTCAGCTGCCAGTTTGCAGTACCACATTATGGATCAGGGAAGGCTACTGTCTGCAGTTAAGGTAATATTTTTTTCCATGTTAATGCTGTTCAAACTTGTATTTATAGTTCATTAATTGAAAGCCTTTATTATTAAAGTGAGTGCTCTAAGTAAATGTTGTAAGCTCTGACTGGATTACTGACAATGATCCCAGTATAAACAAGCATTTGCAATGCAATTGGTCTCACCTGTGGGACTTTATATGTATTTAGCTATGCAGCACATTAGCTTGGGTGCTGAAAGATCTACTGTTCTTTAACATGAAGGGAAAGTAAGCACCAAACAGCGTGTCACGCCAGGTATGGGAACATATGGAGAGAAATATTGCCTTTCAGTGGGAAATTGTATAGTCCAAAGCTCTGTTTTTAATATAAAAGCAGGACCTTTGGTGGTCATAGCACTAAAGATACAAGATTTGAAAAAAATATTATTGTCTACGGGTGCTTGTGGAAGAAAATTTCTATGGACTGGAATCTAGAGAATGCTAAAGTGATTGTAGTATTTTACTGACCTCTGCTGGTTGTTTTCGATCAAGAAAATTTTAATAGAGGCTGTTGCCAGAATTATTTTTTTTAAGTCCCCCAGCAGAGAGCAATTCTGGTATTTTACTGACCTCTGATGGTTGTTTTCTATCAAGACAGTTAAATAGAGGCAGCTGAACAGGAAAAACGTTCTAAAGCGAAAGCAGACAAGTCCTAGGGCTGATCTCCAGAGCCCACAAAGTACATACACATATAAGTATATTCAACACAAAGATGCCCTGTAGCATTTGAGAGAGCACACGAACAGTACTCTGCCCTCCAGCAGTATCACGCAGCCTTCTTCCCAACTCCGCCTTTCATCATATCTGCCAACGCGTTTCAGGGCCGAAGCCCCTTCTTCCTGGGCGCAAAACACCACACGTAGCAGCCTGCATTAGCATTTCCGGTTTTTATTTATGTTAAGAACCCACTTCCCGTGGGCGTGTGTTGGATTCACTGTCCCACTGTGCTTTATGGGATATAGAGTTCCGTAATGCAGGCAGTAAGTTCATGCGTGGTTCTGCAATTTTTAAGTTCAATTAATACCTCTAGTGGGTTGCAGAGCGTGAAGGATGGCTCATTTAGCGTATGGAGTACTGTGCCGATTCCAGCCCTGCCTCGTTCAGAGCCCCGACCTCGCTCAGCCAGTGATTGATGTATTCTCCAGCTGGTGACGGTGCCTCTCTCCAAGTGGGTTCTTGGCATAAATAAAAACCGGAAATGCTAATGCAGGCTGCTACGTGTGGTGTTTTACGCCCAGGAAGAAGGGGCTTCGGCCCTGAAACGCATTGGCAGATATGCTGAAAGGCGGAGTTGGGAAGAAGGCTGCGTGATACTGCTGGAGGGCAGAGTACTGTTCGTGTGCTCTCTCAAATGCTACAGGGCATCTTTGTGTTGACTATTATACGCGGCAGCCTGGCCGCGGAGAGAGGCACCGTCACCAGCTGGAGAATACATCAATCACTGGCTGAGCGAGGTCGGGGCTCTGAACGAGGCAGGGCTGGAATCGGCACGGTACTCCATACGCTAAATGAGCCATCCTTCACGCTCTGCAACCCACTAGAGGTATTAATTGAACTTAAAAATTGCAGAACCACGCATGAACTTACTGCCTGCATTACGGAACTCTATATCCCATAAAGCACCGTGGGACATTGAATCCAACACACGCCCACAGGAAGTGGGTTCTTGGCATACATAAAAACCGGAAATGCTAATGCAGGCTGCTACGTGTGGTGTTTTGCGCCCAGGAAGAAGAGGCTTTGGTCCTGAAACGCGTTGGCAGATATGATGAAAGGCGGAGTTGGGAAGAAGGCTGCGTGATACTGCTGGAGGGCAGAGTACTGTTCGTGTGCTCTCTCAAATGCTACAGGGCATCTTTGTGTTGACATATAAGTATATACTAAAGTATATACTAAAGTTGCTGTATGCTATTAAACACAAGATCTTAAGTGAGCCACCAGCTACAATTCTATGATCTAGTTCAAACACAGTACTCTGACGTGAAGTTTGTAACGGAAACATGGGCATATGATAGTTCTGGCCCTGACATTGTTGCAGCCCCCCGGCCCCATGCTTTGCCATATTCGGTTGGATAGACAGCAAAGAAAATCGAGGGGCATTGGCAGTGTTCTATCGCAACCCCTTTTTGTACCAATAAGTACCTCGGCTTTGTACAGCCACCAGACTCTCTGGCATTAAGGGGATGTTAGTATATCATCGTCCAGATTCTAGGTGTGGCTTTGCTGATAAGCTCAGTATGTCAATAGAATTGTTAATTATTAACGAGAATTTCCTGGTGTTGGGGGATTTCAACTTTCACCTGGATAAAGAAACCGACCCTGACTCTCAAAAGCTAATTGAGGCAATGGATGCTTTTGGACTCTCTTTAATTACCAAGGGTCCAACACACAGGGCAGGAAACATGTTAGATGGCATCTTTTCAGATTTTACCACCACCAATACACTTCCATCTCTTCCACTGACTTGGTTTGATCACTGAGTGGTCAAATGGCTGATAAAGATCGAGAAAACCATTTCGCACAAACCCCCTATTCAGCAACCCCGGGGAAGAGCCTGGCATAAAATACTGCCAGCGGAACTAGGAGAGGCTTGTACGTTCAATCCATGGCAACCAGAGGCTAACCTGGAGCAAAGTGTTGAAAATTTGACGCACTGGCTAAACTCTGCACTAGACACAGTAGCACCAATTACCCTTAAAACTACAGTAAAACATCCCAGCCCTGGGACAACGAAAGCCTCAGGCTATCAGGGCAGGACTGTCGGAGACTAGAACAATAATGGAGGAAAAATATGAGGAGGAGGAGAAAAACACCTATAAAACTAAATTAGCAAAGCACAGAGGCTATACCTGCAGCAAAGACTGAATACTACTCAAAGCATGTAAAAGCAGCTTGTGATGCAAATAAAACCCTTTTCTCAGTAATAAAAAAGCTGGTAACACCAACAAGCCCAAGTCATGCAGCCACAAATCAAGACTTTTAGGACACGCTGGCGGGCTTTTTTTCAGGAGAAAGTTCTTAAGATCTACAATAACTTCACAGCAAATAAAGCAGCCAATCACCAGAAGGAACATGCCCCAGTCGACCAGTCGGGTACAATTAGTTTCTCGACTTTTAGGACTCCCTCAATGGAACGACTAAAAGAGCAAATTCCTCTAATTAAACCTGGTGCGCCGCAAGACACCTGACCTCCCAGTATAATGCACATGAAACCTGCCCAAGTGGCTACAACGCCTGGGACAAATCTTTAATAACATGTTTGCCGAAGGGATCTTCTCCTGCCAATGGAAACTTGCTCCAATCCTCCCGCTCTTAAAGAATAGAAAATCTGAACACCATGGACCCCAATAATTACAGTCCTATTTGTAGACTCCCTTTTGCCGCCAAGTTGGCTGAGAAAATTATGAATCAGCAGATCTCAGAATATATAGAGGAAAACTCTTTGCTAGACAACACACAACATGGTTTTTGAAAAATCATAGCAAAGAGTCAGCCCTCGTGGTTGCAACTGAAGAAATACAAGACATTCTTGACAGAGGCAGGACGGCAGCACTGAGCCTGTTGGGTCTCTCCACTGCTTTTGATACGGTCAGTCATGAGATTCTGGCTGTCCGTATGCGAAGCCTAGGAAATGGGGGCACAGTGTTGGAACTCCTGAAATAATTTCTGGCTAACTGACTACATAATGTGACAATGGGCAATTTAGTCTCCAGGCAGTTTTCCTTGCCCTGTGGAGTCCCCCAGGGATCAGCATTAAGTCCAACACTGTTGAACCTCTATGTTACGCCACTTGCGTCAATAATCAAAGACTCCGGCTGCACTTTAGCATCTACGTGGATGACACCTAAATTGAGGTGTCACTAGCAAAGAGTGAAAACAACCTCGGCGACGCTGTCAGCGGGGGGTCCGTTGGTCAGTATACGAATGTGTAACTACTGATTGGTGTCCGAATGGGGACGATTCGACTGGCTCAATATGTGCTCTCCCTGGCGAGAGCACTTTTTTGTGTTTGCGCTGTGGCATCAATTTATGAGGACATAGGACACGTATATGCATACTTCATATGTCCTCTCGATATATTGTGAATAAGGCCTGATTGCTGGCTGGACTTTACTTGCACAGTATTGATATGTAAATATGGTATTACTGACAGGCAATTTTATTGGCGATACCCCGAAACTGTCTTCTTTTGACTATTATCGACGTCGTAAACTCCGAGTGTAATTTATGATTCATACATATTTTTTTGCAGTAGGACTATTGGCCGCAATATTGCCATTTGGAATTCGGTAATACTGAAAGTGATTATTTGTTGCGACTCAGCCTTTTATAGTGGACATGGAGGTAAGAGGACTTCCTAGACTTACTATAATTCTATTGTTTCCCACCCTCCCGTGCAACTCACTGCCCATCTGACTCATATGTGGATATGGCCTTGTGATATATAAATATGGTGATAATTAGTGCGTGCAGGATACGAAGAAGCACGCATTGATAGCTTGTATTCTATTTCCACCAGATTTTGGGCTAACCTTTGGGCCATTTTATCTTTGAAGACTGTGGAACATTGGAATTGAATAGTTCGACAGTCCTTGTAACTTACTGTGAGATGTTCTTGTCTAAGTAATTTCAACTGTGTTCTAGTGGGGTACCATTTAACCTACGCTTCAGACATTACTCTGTTTATTGTTTGTTGATTATATACACTCAGTAGGAAATAAAGTATTTATTTTTGTATGCAACCTTTAGTCTTAGACATTATTTTTCTATTGACTTTGATTGAATCTTGGAATATATTGACCCACATATACATACTAATCGGACAGGTATTTGGATATTTGAGGTGTGACCCTTAGATGGGTTTGAGCTCGTTTTTTATTTTTTCCCATTTTCAATTCTTTTTCATTGTTTCATTCTTTCTCCTCTTCTTTGCGGTTCTCTTCTTCTTTTCAATGTATTTGATATGGTTCTTTTTGTCTTATTTTTCTTGTGCGTGGTACACAGTTCATGTCTTGAGACGATAATTGTATTGCACTTTCCTAATGAATTTCATAGTATGAGGATTTATCAAAGGCAAACCATACGAGAAAATCATTTGCCCACTGTGTAAATATTTTATTGTGTGTAATTCTGTTTTATAAATTAAGAGGTACTGTGTTAGTTTGTTCTTGGCAATATCTATAGTATCTCTTTTGTACATATATATATATATATATACACATATAAATGTTGTGTTTTGTCTTGCTTTTGATTTATTTGTGTGTATATATATATATATATATATATATATATATATATATATATATACATATATATATATATATAAGTATTACCTACTGGCGGTCGCCAGTAGGTAGTTATAGTTAGGATTTTTTTCAATGCAAAATCTCAAAATTCTATTGTGAATAACATTGGCTGCGGTTGACGAATCTGCCTGAAAATTTCCTCAAATTTGCCTCGCGGAGTTCCGGTCCTTCCTTGAAAGTTTGGGGGGGATTCGTCAAGCGGGGGCCAAGATAAAAGGAGGGTCCCAAAACGTGTTTTCTCCATGTTAATTTCCATAGGGCGGTCGAACTCACTTTTAGCTCGAACGGCTGAATGGATTTCCACCAAACTTGGCAAAATTGTAGGGACTGGTAGCCCGATGTGCCTTTGCTATGTCTCAAGATATGTGCTCCAGTGGATTTTGAGTAATTTAGGTTCAAAAATATATATATATCTATAGGCACGCCCCGGTACGCGCACCGGGGAGCGCACCGGGCACGCTACGCGACTTGCGCACGGAAAGCTGATAGGCTCACGGGTGTCTGTAAACATTCGAAACAGTCCGGAGCGGCCGCCATTTTGTGTCTCGGTAGGATCGAGACACAAGAGGTGGCAAAAAAAAAGGGGGGAAATGACCATAAGGGGGCAGGGTAGACCTCCCCTGACCCCCTAGGTTTGATGTGGGGGCCATAAAAGGGCCCCGCGGGGTAAAAAAAAAAAACGATTTTCGCGGGGGGAGCGCCCGGTACGCGCACCGGGGAGCGCACCGGGGAGCGTACCATGGGGAAAAAGAATGACAGTTTTTTTAAAAAGTAGCCGTTTCAAAAAAAATTTTCTTTTTGTTGTTTTTTAAAAATTTTATTCAAGTACCTACATGTAGGTACCAATGCAGAGTCTTAAATTTAATGTACACCGTCTCCTCTGTAGATATCTTGCATGTTGTTATAGAAGTTATTGTGATATATGGAATTCATACCATAGTGTGTCAGGAAAGCAGAAACAGATATTTTAAGCAATCCCTGAGAAGTCCTAGGGGATCATGGGTAATCTATCCTGTTCCCTTATGATGAAAAAGAGATGTAAAATACACATTGGAGATAATATAGTGGGAGAAAGGTGTTAACTATGAGTAAACTTACTATGTAACACAAAAAAGTTGCATAGTATACTATAAGTCTCACTTTATAATATAAACATTTTGGTACTACTTCATGAAATACATATTAAAATGAATAAGGTCTTAAACAATTTTTAATTATTAAATATAAATTTATTCTTCTGATTCTTTTTCAAAATTTAATAAAACTTCTAACATAATATCATCCGGAATTTCCTCATAATCATTAGTACATGATTCTATTTGTTCCAAAGATTCTAGTAACTGTTGGTCGAAAGAGTCATCCATGAAATTAAATTCATCTTTTTGTTCTTCTGCATTTTCCACCTTTACTTCAAAAGAAATAACAGTTGATTGTTTTTCTCCTTCCATTTTTTTGCTGTAAATTGCATAAAAAATAAATATATCAGTAGAGTTAGGGCACTGTTGGGTTTAAGTTCAGACAGGTACTTTTGAGTTTTTAACAGTGAAGTTATCTTTGGGCAGTGTATGGTTTCAAGCAGGAAGTAGAACTATTAAAAAGTGCATGTGAAGAAGCCTAAGTAAATTCATAATTATACCAGAGAAGCCTAACTCAAGTCATAATAATAACAGAGAAGTCTATATCAATTTCTAGCTCTTACAGAGGGACAGTATATAACTATCAGAAAACGTTTTCCCAAATTAACCTAAAGTGCATAACATAGTTCTCCTTTCATATTAACAACTTACCTTTTTCAAAGTAGTTGAAGTTTTCTGTCAAAATTCTTTCCAAATGTACCTTAGGTAGTATTAGTCAACATGGCTGTGTTTCCCTCTCATTTTTCATATATATTCATGTACTTAACCAATCAAATGTCAGCAAAAAAAAGTACAAAATGTAAGTAACATTTTAATTGGTTGAAAATTCAAACAGTTTCATATGTGTTTTTGTCATGTAATTTACCTCAGGATATTTAGACAGGGCTACAGCCCAAATGGCTCAATGGAATTCCACCAAATTTGGGTAAATGGTAGGGACTGCTATGTAGTAGGGCCTATTCTATATTTGGTGTAAGTGTCTCCAGTGGTTTTTATGTAAATTACTTTCCCACATTTCTTTAGGGAGCGCTTACCGGTGCGCGCTCCGGTACGCGTACCGGGAGCGCTACGGGAGTCCGCCATTTTGTGTTTCGCTCGAATTGAGACACAAGATGGAGGACAAACAACGTTGGGAATGGGTAGAAGGGGGCACGGTAGACACTTCCTGCCACTCTAGGTTTTCTGAGGGGGGTTTAGGAGGCCCATTTATGTCCCTGTGATACGGGACTCAAACCAACCCCTCATGTACCTCCCATTCCCGGACACTCACCCTTCACAACAGCCCCTGAGGTACCGTCCTGGGACACCAACCTGACGACCAGCTCCCCTCCCCTCTCTGTCTTCCAGGAGCCAATCAGGAACGGGCGATTACCGGAACCACAACCACCTGACCCCGGAAGTCCCGCCTCGGAATCACCACCGGAACAGGGTAAAAGCGGAAGCAAGGACAGAGACGCCGTCGGAGCAGCGATCTCGTGGCAGGAGGCTCGGACCGGCGTTGAAGCAGACCAGACGAAGGAAGAGGCAGAAGAGTGGAGCGAAGACTGGTGGAGTCCAGAGGAGGAGGCTGAAGAGCGGCCGCAACTCACCTGGGAGTTGCGGCGGAGCGTGTGAGTACTACCGAACCCACCTCTGTAGCACGTTAGGTGCTTTGTATATAGTGTTCGAATCTCTCCTTAGTAGCATCAAGCCTGGCCTGCACTGTAAAGATTTTGTATAGCACGTTCTCACTTGTACAGCACTTTTGTACATAGGCGGAACCCACACGACCCCTCACCTACACCCTGTCTCTCTTCTCCTTCCGAATCCGTCCCGCTACCCTTCCCTCACTGCCTTTTCTACTCCCTTACACTCCCGGTGCTGGTTGTAGAATAGTGTCATAGTGAGACAGGTTAGACTAACCGCTCCTTGTCCTCTTTCTCTTCCCTCCGAGGACCACCCAGTACGTATTCATCCTGGCGGACCCTATTCCATCACCGGAGGGAGAAGACAAGAAACCATCGCGGGCGACTGTTCATCGACACCATCGTTTCCATCACCTGTATTAACTGTGTTCTTGACGCTATTAAAGATCCATCATTGCACACTACATACGGCCTCCTCGCCTGATTATCCGGCCCGCCCTAAGCCCACGTTCACAGTCCCCCCAAAAAATGATGTACCACCATCTAATACACATCCACTCATTCACCAACAGTTCTATATAGTCACTTATACATATATTCACACATCATATGTAGTGATAGACCTATACATCCCGTTACACACCGACAGTCATCCAAAAGTTACTCACACACATATTCACACATGCAAATAAACTATTGAACATCCATTTATTTGCATATACAGCTATACACACACTACCACTTTACTTCTAAGGAAACTTACACATACTTACTCTCTTAGACAATCACATATAGAAACACATACTTATTTAAACAGGAACTCTTACAATCTCTCACTCTCACATATACTCACTTATATATATCAAAACTCACATATACTAGATTAAAACATATGTTGTTACTGATAAAGACAATAGTGAGACAGTCGTTTACTCACTAACACACACATATACACACTCATCCATCCATACAGTCCTGTACATATGCTGTCTTCAAAACACATACAAACAGTGAGTCAGTCACCAACCCATACAGCCACTTATACACAAAGTGAAACACTGATACATACATTTCAATATTTAAAAGTTACTCGCTAATATATGTATTCACTAAGATACACTTAATAAGCCAGTTAACCAATCAATTAAAAAAAAAACATTCATTAAGACACTTATTTAAACATTTATTCGTCCATCGACCTTTACAAATACATATATAAAACATATTGATATTTCAGAAAGACACACATTCACTGGATGGTGTCATCAGTGATGTCATGAGTGATGTCACTGACCATGTCATGAGTGATGTAATATGTGACGTCATCAGCAGTGCCTTGCAGGCACGCAAGTTATAGTGAGTCCAACTAACTATAACGTAGAATTTCAATGGTTTTATGTCAGTAAAATTTCCAGCTAACTAAAACTGGTGTGAAACCTATGGATTTTTCAGTGAATTTAATAGGTTTTTTTAAATGCTAATCCCTAACTATAACTGGTGTGAAACCTATGTTTTTTTCAGTGAATATATATATATAATTTTGTTTATTTTGGTTTTTCTTGTGCCGTTCTATGAATGTAATGGATTTATGTGTGAAGTGTGTATATATTTCCATAAAGTTTACCTTTTGCTTGAAGGTCCACTCAACCCAGTGGGCGTTTTCCAAAAAGTCCGGTCTTCATGCTTTCTGGGACACGTAGTTAAAACAGCACAATTCTTCCCCTTCAGTGAGGTCTGCACAGGCATGCTTAATGATATTTTACACTGCCCTCCAGTAGGCCTCCAAATAAAACCACTGTCCGGTTAAATTCCAGTTTCCACCGTTAGGCTCAAAGAAAAGTTCCAAGCCTCCGGTTTTCATTTAAAAGGTGCAACCTTCTCCGACAAGGCAGCCGGATTTAACATGTTTCCATAAAGTTTACCTTTTGCCTGAAGGTGCAATCGACTGAAATAATTACACCAACGCTTTTAAATGAAAACGGGAGGCTTGGATCTTTTCTTTGACCCATGGTATATGTCCTTGCATTAGTAGCAGCTATACAGCTTTCGTGAATTCCCAAGAATTTACAGAAGTAGGACAAGAAATAGTACTCATAGAAAATATTTGTGAACTACATTTTAGCATGAGCAAATATGCATGTCTAGTTTGATCATGCAAAAATCTGTGTTTTTACAAGATCCCTTTCTCTCCAACTACTTTTTTACCTAACTCTGGAAGAAGGTTTACGACTACCATTATGGAGAGTAAATTTTCCTATATTTCTCCGAATGGAAAAAAAGATTAGAGAAGAGTTATTGAAAACCCTTAAAACATGCAATTTTGCACAGACTCAAAAGGACAGTCTAACCCTGGTACAAGTGGATTTTGTTACAGGACAAGTAGATTTATGAAGCAACTGGCCCCATGGAAAAGTAGATATTTTATTAAATTCCACACCCCTGAGGAGTAAGGTGAGAGTTCTTGACTGTAATGGTAAAGCACAGGCTGTGGTGAGTAGCCATCATTAGGTGAAGATGCTTATGGATCAGCGTTTGGGACTCCAAACAGAATGACTGCAAACTAAAAGTGATGGGACCACACCATGAGCCTCAGGTAGGGTCAGTGGGCAGTGAGAATTGGGCGATTAAAGTAGGTGTTGTCTAGGGCAATATTCCCAGTTCAAGGCCAACAGAACCTGGCCAAGGGACAGCATCCTGAACAACTCTTACTGGATGAACATCTTTAGAAGGCGGAGGTCTAGGATAGACCTCTGTCATTCTTTGAGACCAAGAGGAAAAATAAAAATATGTGCCCCTCTGTTCAAGAGGCATAACATCTAGAGCCTCTTTGTCCAGCAATTAAGAACTTTTACCTCAAAGTTTGAGGCATGAGCCATTGAGCATGCTCTGAAGGAAGGCCTGGGAACGAGAACAGAATAGGACAAGCAGAGCCCTGGTTGATCGGCTAGAGCATTGAGAGGATTGTTGTGATTGCCTCCCAAAGGGTAATAAAATGGGAGACTATCCTCCCCACCAGGAGGTGTAATGCTGTTTCATGAGGGGAAAGAGTCAGGGGGCTTGGAAGCAACATAGCTTGTAGTGGACAGCGGAGGCTGGATTTGCTGCTGCTGTTTGCCCTCTGGATCTCCCCGCCTCCAAAAGTGCAATTTAGTTGCTGTGGCCTTTGGATGGTGGGAGATGACTGTGCTGACTGGGCCACACAGACCTAGAATATCCACAAAATATCCAATGCTATTGATAAAACTCTATTATTTAAACATTCCAAGAAGGAGTTTGCATTCCGTCTTAATAGCTGTCCATGATGAGGCTGAAAATTACACAAAATCTCTGTTTCAATGAAGAACCACCAGACACCTACATTTTAAGATTTACTATTTTCTTCTAACAGCAGATATGAGACTCAAATAACAGGCCCACAGGAATGAATGGCAATTACCGAATCGGTAAATACTGATTCGGTAAATACCGTATTTTACAGATTCGGTAAAATTTACCGAAAAATTACCTACATACTATTTACCTATTCTTAAATACCGAATCGGTAAAATTCGGCAAGATTTTAGTGTCAGAATACACCATGATCACCATGCACTCACACCATTCACCTGCTCATTCTGCACTCACAATGATCACTCTGCACTCACAATGCACTTGCGCTGTTCAACCTATACCTCACCCTGCGGTCTCAGGAGCACACTACTCATCCTGCACTCATGTGACACTTCACTCACCTGTCCCCCTCACTGCTGAATATACAACTCACTCAACCAATCCCAGCAGTAATCATACATTCATTCATCCCATTCTGAACTTGCATCCGCACCCAAATTCGTACGGCCACCTCACTCACCCTGCAGTCACTCCTCTCCCCCTACTCTCAAACTGTTGCATCGCTCACCATGCACTCACATGGGCACTCCTGCCAACCACACAGCGCAGAGGGTTAATGTGCCTGCTACAAAGAATATGTACCATGCAGATCACAGAAATGAGTGCGAGTTAACTATGAGTAGCTATAAAAAATGAAATGTTTGTCAGAAAGGTGTTATAGAGAGATGAGGTGCATTGTTGGTGAGTGGTAGTGAGGGAATTCATGGAGAAGGAGGAAACTGGGGTGGGGCACCAAAAAAGACTGTTGCACCGGGTGCAGCCAGTGTTAGGGCCAGCCCTGGCTGGGAGTGTTACTACCCCTCCACCAGAAATTATGGTCTAGTGGCTCCCCTGCTTCTGCAGATATAACCATCTGCTGCCTGAAGGCAAATGAGAAGCACACAGAAGGGATGGATAACCAGCCAAATGGGGTAACCTACAGAGCATAGAGAAAGGTTTTTTATATCTTCCTAAAGGATAATCGATTATTCGTGGAGTGAAATATAGGAGGGTGCAAGTCCCATAACGGAGCGGCCTTCACCAAAACAGCAAGATAGACAACTCATGCCTTCTTGAATTGGGGAACAATAAGCAGAGTGGCACAGGCTGAGAGGAGCATACAGGTCCGACTCGTATGCTTGGTGAGGAGAGATGAGAGAGGAGCAAGGGATTGAGAGAATTTGATTTAAGAGGTCAGGGATGAGGAGAAATGTAAATTGCAGAAGAATAGTGTGGACACGCTAGAAGTGAGTGTGAGCCAAAGGTGAGGGCTTCTATTAGAACAAAGGAGAGATGTGAAAGATGAAGGGGGGGGCCGGAGAGGTGTAAGATACAAATAGACAGTAAGTTGAATGGAGAGACGAGGTGAATGAGAAGTGCTGAGGGGAACGGGTGGTGACGGGGCCAGAGAGGCCACGAGATAAATGCGAGAGACTGTTAGAGATGAGGGCAGTAAAAAGACAGAATGGCAAGGGGTGATTAAATGCAAGAGAGTTCAGAAGTTGTAAAAAGGGGTGAAAGAAAATGGCCTGCAAAGTGAGAGAGGGATCCAGGGTTGGGAGAGGAGAGAGGGAGAGGAAAACTGCATGGGTAAACTGCTTAACTCTGCAGAAAACCGCCAGGGTTTTAAGGGACCCCTGATTCTCCCAGCCTGGGGCACGTGAGCTTCTAATGTGGCAGCATGTATTCCTGCGGAATGGAGGGCCCTTCACAAAGGTTGACTAGAAATCTTTCTGATGTTAATTTCTGTATTTTGGTTATAAACAGGTACTGATGGGGTGAAATTTTTCCTCAGTTTTACTGTGTGTAAAAAATGAATTTCAAAATAATGAAGCAATGCTATCCCAAAATACGCTGCGTCACGTAGCATCCTTTACATTTTCTTCCCACAAAATTTAGTCAAGCCTGTTGCGTAATTTGGTCCATAACTGCCTCATAATTCCAGTAGCCCTGCCTACAGGTTTAGAAATTTTTGTCAGGAGGGGGTCCTTACACCTCAAAATGTTGACAGGGGGGTCTTGGGATCCAAAGGTTTGAAGACCTCTGCTGTAGAGGGTCTGAAAGAATTCGAATGGGCATAGCCCTGCTAGAACATCTGGGAGGACCGATCTGCCGGGTTGTGATGTTTGGCACACAGGGAGAAATTATGAATGAGCTCATCCACAAGGTGGTGGTGCGCAGCTATGGGCAAACTAAAGCAGCTTGGAGGCTGATGTCACACGGGTAGGAGACTAGAAGAACAGTGCCCCTGGAGGTTGCCTGCCTGATCCAGAACCATGAAAGGACTAGGAATGACTGCAGTGGGAGGGGGTGAGGAGTATAGGGGCCTGGCATTGCCTAGGTGCTAAACCATTTGAGAAGCCTCAGAAGAAGCTAAAGTAGATGAGGATACCATCTGGCAGGGGTGGAAAGGCACAAAGAACGTATTGTGGCCAAGCTTTCCCAGAAATGTTCTAGGGTAGAAGCAGCCTTCTCACCAAATAGCTGGGAGCCATTAAAAGGTAAATTCATAAGGGATGCCAGCGGATCTCCAGAAAAAACCTGTGCACTGCATCCAAGCATGGCGACAGAGCACCACACTAGTGCAGACTGCTCGCTCTCAGCAATCAGTAGCGTCCATACCAGCTCAAATCACACGTGGTTGCATTCTAACCATCTTCAATGATTTGAGCCAAGGTAGCCCTAATCTTTGTTTGGAATGTTTGGAACAACTTCCTGGCCATCTCCCCAAGGGCATGTTTGTAATGGCCTACTGCTCTGACGGACCTCCAAGCTAGGCTAGCCAAAGAAAACATTTGTTTCCCTAACGCCTCAATCTTTTTCTACTTCCTGTCATGGAGAGAAATTAATTATAATTCAATAACTCTCAGGAGTAAAATGCTGCACAAGAAACTCAGGGTCGCCAGGTGTCGGTCTGTGGCATCCTGTCACCTGCCTGTTCAATAGTGGGCAAGAATAACATGATTTAGACAAAATGCTCATACAAGTATCAGCTAGGGCTTCATTGAACAGGAATAAAGGCTCAGGGCAGCAGTCCCAGTTCAGTAAGTGTGTAAACAACTATCATCATCATAATAATAATATAATAATAATAAGGTAGTTTATAAAGCGCCTGGTGACGCCATCCCGGCGTGTCCCCGCGCTGAAGAAAGCAAGTTATCAGAGACATACAGACCTCCCAAACACCCACCCCCTATCCCACTGCTTATAGTTTATATAAGTGCGTTTTTAGCATTGTTCTAAATTTTGTTTCAGATTCTTCCAGTCTTAGGGATGTGGGGAGAGCATTCCAGTTTTTTGCTACTACATATCTAAAAGAGCGACCACCTAGTTTTGCTCTTTTTACACGGGGGATCGTCAACAAACCCATCCCCTCTGATCGGAGGGCTCTGGTTGGCTCATACCCAATTACTAGATCAAGCAAATAGGGAGGGGCTTTCCGTTGGAGTATCCTGTGGCACATTAAGAGGGCTTTAAACATCATTCTCTTCTTGATCGATAGCCAGTGAAGAGCCGCTAATGCTGGTTTAGATGCTGCTCTTCTTGGGAGTCGTAATACAAGACGAGCTGCTGTATTTTGGAGGACCTGTAGGCGCTTTAAACTGTGTTCTGTAGCACCCAGGAACAAAACATTCCCGTAGTCCATACGGGAGGTCACCAACGCCTGGGTCATAGTGCGTCTGGTCTCCAGCGGGAGTAAATCCAGGGTGCGATATAATGTTTTCAGGACTCCAAAACATTTTCCTACGAGGCGACGAATGTGGCCTTCGTAGGATAGAGTGTGGTCCATCCATATACCCAGGTTTTTGGCTTCTTTACAGGGAACAGGTGTGGGACCCAGACACGTCGGCCACCAATCTGGAGACCAACTCAGGTTGTTTCCTCCCACCACCATTACCTCTGTTTTAGATCCATTTCGTTTTAGGCAATGAGCGTCCATCCATTCAGCTAGTGCTTGCATGCAAGACTTAAAATTAGATGCTGCCATTGCTGGTGCTTGAGACAGCGAGATCAGCAGTTGGGTGTCGTCAGCGTAGGATACCAACTCTACTCCGTACGCCTGCACCACTTCGGCCAAGGGGGTCATATAAAGATTGAAAAGAGTTGGACTCAGGGCCGAGCCCTGAGGAACCCCCTGTTCCCAGGCATCTCTGCTGATCTACAAGAGCCTCGTTGCACCATAAAGCTTCTGCCTGTGAGGAAGGATTTCAGCCACCCCAGTGCGGAGCTGATGACACCCGCTTTGACTAGACACTGTAGTAAGATGGAATGGGCATAATAATCATAATAAGCAGGTAAATTATCCCAGTCATCTTCAAATATGGGCAAACTCTGATCAGGATGGGAACTAAAAACCTGGTAAATTATCTCAGGGGGACCTCTGGAAACGCAAAAGAAAAGATATTTTGGAACAACAAAATAAGAAATCCACTAAAGATAAAAATAACCAAGGACAGTGTGCATTCATTATTGAATACGGGATTTATAGTAATCACATCTATAATATCCTAAAAAAGAACTGGCACTTACTTAAATCTGAAACTCTTTCATCCGATTTAGTATCCCCCAAACCCAAGGTTGTGTATCGAAAGGGATGTACTATAAAAAATCTATTATGTCCCAGCTATGTAACTAGACCTAAACCAAGGTCAGTGAACTGGTTTTTCTGAAAAACCATGTGGCTTTTATACCTGTGGGACATGTTCAGTCTGTCAATTTGGCCAGAACAAAAAGAAAACCTTCAAGTATAATGGTCCGAAGGAATTCCACATAAAAACATTCATCAATTGCAACACTACATATACAGTATATGTTATCCGTTGTGCTTGCAATAAGAGTTATGTGGGTAGCAGTACCAGATGTCTCAAAGTACGGATACAGGAACATCTGAGGAACATTAAACATAGTGACGTGTCAAACCCAATAGTACAGCATATATTGGAGAATCATCCAGAAAATCAGAACATCACCTTTCATGCGATCGATCATATAAAGAACAATGCGAGGGGTGGTGATAGGACTATATATTTGAGAAAGATGGAATCACTTTGGATTTGCAAACTTAGATGTGTGATCTCTGGTCTCAATATCAATAATGTAGAGACATGAGGTCTTCCTGTTAGGACAAATAAGAACAGAGTGATGTTACATATATTTTTGTCTGTACCTTGCTTTTAAATGTATTGTTTGGTGTAACTAATTGTGAATCATAATGGTGTCACACAAATAATATGAGAAATTGCTCATGTATATGAGCACACTGCCCTCCCTTCCCCCCCCTTTTTTCATCATTGTCTTGTACAGAGAATATCTCTTAAACAATATCTTTTCTTTAACATAAGCAATAGTAAAACCAACTACACCTGTGCGATAAGATTGGCATAGTACAATATCCACACAATATTTGTTTATATGAGGTCGCGTGTAATTGAATATCAAGTCTGTAAACATATTTCTAGGATATAAACTGTTACCAATCGGAGTATTTGGGCCGTTTTTCCCTTCTATACTGATTATATTAATACCAAAAAATGTCTCCGATAGAATAGACTGATGTATTCACATGTCTATTCCATAATGTTGCAGTTCGAAATGACTGCCCGTACCAAGATGGCGGAGCCTTAAAATAATCGTCCCGCTCCACAACGCAAATGAACTTATGAATAATATTTCTAAATTAAAGACTTAAGATCTATTGATTATATTAAAAGCACTTTTTGCCTCACGTCATATTTGACTAGACTGATGTTTTGTTAATAAAACTAATTTGGAATGACTTTTTCGAAAATTAATATACGCTTTAACGAGTCTTTGAAAAATATAAATAACTCTATTTAAGCTTTAATTTAATATATTGAATTGAATTTATCGAAAGGTTTTTACAAATAAACTTTGCAAAGCCCTAGAAACGTTTGCTATACATAAAATAACTCCATTCTAAGATGGCGCCCATTTTTTGTATACAGGACCTAAACAAATGCTCAGTATTTAAAAGAGTGCGCACATTTTTGCTAATTGGTAACTAACTAATTGGACTGGTTTCCAATTAGTACCAGTATATAAGAAGCAGGGTTTTGCCATTTCAAATGTATCGTGGTGAACCCTGTGAAGCGGACACAACCGAGGATTTTCTTTGCGGGACCCGAACTACTATATCCGGGTGAGTTGGACTCTGAAAAACCACTCGATATCTGTTACCGGTATATGGGAAGTTTGCTCCCATTGCAACATGGCTCTCTATTGACTATATCGGTGTTTGTCAATCCAAAATTAATTTTGTTATATAACCTAGCCTATTGCGCTTTTAGCTGCACACTTATGACTTATATTTTCGATCTTAGAACGGAGTTTGTGTGATTTAGCAAATAGATATTTGCGATAAAAGAATGGTTTTAGGCTTAAAATAATTGCTTATTGTTTGTCACTTTGCCAGTCTTTCCTAAATACGGTGGCATGATTAATATTGACAAACGTTTTTTGATCTCCATAGAAAATTATTTACTCTGATATCTGGTATCCTATAAACAGGTTCTTTTCTTCATGTATGTTGAATTTAACAACCTGGAGGACACTGTTGATGAGAACTGTAAAAAGCAAACATGACTTTGTCTAAGGCAATAATATGTATCAAACCTTACTCACTTTAGGACACTGCTTCGTAAAAAAGACTTTCCACCTGCCAAATATTATGTTTAATACATGAAGAAACGCTCTAAAAGTGAGATTATATGTAAGTACCTTTTAAATTAGTTGAGCAAGTTAAACATTTACAGCCATAGTTTAACCAAATTTACAATATATCTCTGCAACTGTTTTTTATAGAATCATCAGTTGCGAACAACTAAAAAGTTACCAAATAGAATACTCCTTTTATTGAGATCTAATGTAAGTATAACTTAGATCAATGTACAGGTTAAACATCCCTGCAATTGTAGTATAACTATACTGATAAATATATCCCCACAATCATTCTTTTAGAATTATCAGTTGTGAACTAAGGAGAAATTATCAACTTGAATAGCCCATATCTACTTTACAAGGTATGTTCTCAGATTGACTATGTTGATGCATTCAACTATGTAACATTAGGAAGCCAGGGATGTGGAATTCCTATAGCCCGACGCCCAGGACATATTGTTTGGGGTCAAGGGCAATAAGTTTTAATGTGTATTTTGTCCTTGGGACAAGTAGGCCCAACCCCTGCAGCACAAACCCTTTGGCTGCCAGTTTGCAGTGCCACATTAAGGATCAGGGAAGGGCAATGCCTGCAGTTAAGTTAATTTGTGTGTGTATTTTTTAATGCTGTTCAAACTTGTATTTATGGTTCATTAATTTAAAGCCTTTAATATTAGGGTGAGCGCTGTAAGTAAATGTAAATTCTGACTGCAATACTGACAGTGGTTCCAGTATAGAAGTGTGCACACATGGTTTCAAAGTTTAGCAATTTGAGGCTATGCATAATGCTGGCAGAATGCTCTCTGATTAGATGCAAATATTTGCAGAAGCTTGGAAGCAAGATTAATGATCCTTTGCTTTCAATATAAAATGTTTCTAAAAAAATGAAAGTAGGGGAAAAAAAGATTTTTCTAAACTACTGTACATTTTCAGGTACCATTTCTTTGCAGCATCATTTAGTAAAATGTGTTGATGCATGCTAGTATTTACCAAAAATATTCATTTTGGAAAATCAGTGTAACCAGTTTCAATAAGATTATGGGAAACATAAAAATAAACAAGCATTGCAAAAGCCAGTAGGTCTGAAATTGGTGGTCTGCTTTTTAGTTTTGGCAATGCGTGACTTGTTTTGGCATGGTTTTTGTAAAACCATATTGATGTGAGATCTGCCGGGCCCTCACCATTATAACAAACATTGTCAAAAGCAAAAATTGTTTTTGGTCGAAAAAAAGCACGCACTGCCACATTAGTTATTGGCGCTGAACAAAACTACTTTGTGTGCCGATATGCTCCTTGTGAAAGGTGCAGAATGCGGTCACTCACAGTGAAGCCAGCCGATACAGAGAGAGAGAGACAATTTTAATAAACACAAAAGGTCATGGTTAACGCCAGACTAAATTAGTGGCCCAATTATTAAAGAGTCTCAAAAGTGCACCCTTGTTATATGTCCTTGAAATAAGTGCAGCTATATGGCTTTCGTAAAATCACAAGAATTTACAGTAGTAGGGCAAGAAACTGTACTCCTAGAAAATAGTTGTAAACTGAATTTTAGCATGAGCAAATATGCATGTGTAGATTTGCTCATGCGAAAACCTGATTGTTTGCAAGTTCATTTTCCCTCCAACCACTGTTTCCCCAACTCTGAAGGTTTACGCTCGCCATTATCAGGAGTAAATTTCCAACTTTTCTCAGTATGGGGAAATATTAGCGAAGAGTTGCTGGACACCCTTAAAACATGCAAGTTAGTAGGTTTGCACAGACTCAAAAGGGCATTCCAACCCTGGAACGATTGCTTACCACCACCTTCAGTCCCAGTATGTAGATCTGCCGAAACGTGGCAACATAAAGGGATTGCTAGTATTCAAACACTGCTATGGTATGAGCCCTGGCATAATCCAAGAGGCTATATAAGATCTCATATATAATGAGATTGCTGCCATAATTTGTCACCGAACTACATGGCACCAAAGGGACTAGTGGATTTTGTTACAGGTCAAGTAGATTTATGAAGCAACCTGCCCCATGGACAAGTAGATATTTTAATAAATTCCACACCCCTGGGAAGCTGTTCCTCCCTTCCTCTCTTTCCTCTCTCTCTCTCCCCCCCCCTCCCTTTAGTTAAAATATCCATATCAGTTATGGGTCAATCTCTATGTGATAATAATGAAAATGTAATTTGATGTGATGATAAAAAGTGTGTTCTATAAAGAATGGAATTCTTTAGCATTAAGAGACCTGATCGATAACTTTGTAAAAGTCGATGTGTGTTTTTACTTTGTTTTTGTTGTGTACAAAATTGTAAATAGCTCTTTTTATATGTACTTTTGTAGCCCTGAAGAAGTCCCTGGTTGGGACGAAACGCGTTGGCGGTTCCAAAAGTGATGCTTCCAAAAGTTTTTAAAGAATGAAAAATAAAGAATAAATTGAAATTGAACATCGACTCGCTTATGGAACTAGATCCTTTTGAACTATTTTCTAAGACTGTTACAAGTTGTGTTTAAAGTGTGCTGGGCTATCATGTGCTATTAAATTGTTGAAGGTTTGGTTCCTTGAATCAGCCTTTAATTTGAGGGAAGTATAGGGAATTATGCTTCCAGCCCGTTGTTTGTACCTTTTTTTCTTCACTAAAATTGACAGGGACTTTAAGACTAGTGCTAGTATTTTATGCTTTGATTCCCATTTCTTTGTTTTTGGACCTCTGGAAAGGGGTGTGTGTTGTCTGAATCGCGCTGCATACAAACTGGCTGCGTCTGAGTGTAGTTTGAGTGTGACATCAGGAGGGGTGGAGAGGCTTTTGGCTTGGGGTTCGGACACCAAGTCAACAGCAAATCTCCCCCTGGCGCTTTTGAGTCAGGTTTTGATGGGAAAAAAAACAGAGCCAGTTTTGGAGTCAGAACCGAAGTCTGCACAGGAGTCGGGACAGAACAAGAGGTGAGATCCGCTGGGAAGATGGTGTAAATGACAAATCCGCCGCCAGTAACTTAACTGGTGGCCCCAGCAGATCCTTGGTGCCCAAAGGCGCGTACAAGGATATCCAGTAGAGTTCGAAAAATATACAGCATAGCCTCCTAAAATGTCTCATCCTTTGTAGGCATCACTGATGGTCCAGGAAACTTGGGGCACATAGGGATCAACTGTGGGATCTACACCTCAGTTGAAGATTGGTAGCGAAATTGAGTGGCATCTTGAGACATTCACAAGATGCCACTCAACTCACTCAATTAGACGTATCAGAAGTTTTTTTAACCAGCCTGAAGCTTGGAGGAGTGTTTATAAAGTGAAAAATGTGCAGGAAGAGGTATCCTTAAGAAATGTTTAAGGCTGCCACATTAAAAGCTCCATCTAATACCAGCCGAGTAAATGATGCTCTTTCAGCCAGCTGCCCAGTTCATTCAATATTAGTTTTATTAACATTTTACGTACATATCTAAAAGATCAATAAGCCAATGGCTTAGCAGGAGTGGCTTTTTTTGTCAATGAGTGTGCAACACTGATTCCCAACAAGAATAAGTAATCAAATCAGTTAGGAATCAATGGTGATACAGCATGTGTATCCATGTTCCCCAACAACTTTAAACAGTAAAGCAGAAAGTCCACATGAATCTAGATCAGAGTTGGTCCTGCAATTTATCATGCCCATTCTCCTAAGGCTAACCTGGAAGCTAATCGCTGTTTGCCTGTCACTAACTATATTTAAGAGACCAAGGCAATCTGTAACTGTGTGTGATAAAGTGATTTTATAACATCCTTAAATGCATCTGGCACAACCCTTTCGTGGCATATCCCAAATACCAAAAGCAGGTAAGAGGATGTAAGTATTTAAAATAAGTGGGGGTCAGTGTGCCATACAAAGACTTGCTAGCTGACCCACCTGTTCCAGCGTTTCATGTGAGGAAGTTTGTTTGAATATGCACACTAGCATCTACACTCGAGTCCCTGATAGGATTCACTGGCACCGTTCTATAATGGTTCGCCTGCTCCCTTTCCAACCAACACCAATTTGTTCACATGAGCAACTCTTAGTTCTAGAAGATCCTCAACACATCCAGAGTCCCCCACAGTCCCATTACCTTTCATCTCTTAATCATTTACAAAGCCATCACAAACAGCACCCCTCTCTGTCTGTCCGATAAGCTCACCAACTCTGTTGGCTCTCTGCATATCCACAGCCAGGACACTGTTAGACTGGAGACACATAAGTATAAAAAGAAAGAAACAAGATTGGGGACCTTTTCAATCTATGCACCACGGATCTGGAATAACATCCCCAGACCTCCTCCAATTCAGAAACAGTTTAAGACGCACCTCTTTTAAGAACACAGTTATATCGCAGTAATGGTCTACAAACCGGGTAACTCTCACATTACTTGCTAACTGTATTCTTGCCTTTGACCCTGTCCAGTGCCTTTGGCTAGGTTCATGCTATACAAATACCAAATATATGCAAGTTTAAGGATCAAATGCTTACAATTACCTTCAAAGAATGCCCTCTCCAAACATAACAATTAAGGTCACCATTCTGTGCATTGAGATAACAGTGCAAGTGAGTCATTGGAGATTCAAATCATATATTAAACCTCTTTCACAGCTCCTAAATTTAGTAATACCCCAGCTAGGGACAGTAGTTTGTGGAATTGGGCATTATACATCATAGCAAGTAATCACATTGGATAATAAAGCTTCACATATCCAATATAACGAAACTGATAGTGCAAGCATCAGATACAAAGCTTTACTTGTCTTAATCTACAAACAATCATAGCCCCTAATCAAAATAGGATTCCCATATTTTTGAAAATTTTCTCAAACCCCCGGTTCTTTGTGCATATACATGTTCACTTTTCCTGATTCTTAATTTTTTTAAGCCACTCATCTACGGTAGGAACAGTCTCTGACCTCCAATACTGGAGTACCAATGATCTTGCCACTGCAATTGCGATGTAAACAAGTTTTGCTAACGGTCCAAACAATTTAAGTTCTGGATCAAAACCATATAATATTAGATTAACGTAGCAGGGAACCACAGTCTTTAAATAAATTTGAAACAAAGCAAAAATTCCCTGCCAGAATACCCAATTTTAGGACAGTGGACTATTATATGGGTCCAATTAGCCAGATCCTGTTGTCTACATCTAAAACAAGTAGATGGAGTGTTAAGATACATTTTAGAAATGACAGCTGGAGTACGATATAAGAGCCATTTACTAAAAAATGGAGCCTCTCAAAACACTAAAATTAAATTTATTTAAGGTTTTCCAAGTATTAGGAGTCAACTCTGAATTTTCGTGTTTCTGCCATTTCCTAATTGCTTTGGAACTTAAATCTCCCTCCCTACTTTGCGCTAAGCAGCCTCTCCAATCTCCGGGGTTCTTAAAACGTGAGTGCAAACAAAAAAATCATTGGTCAGTTGAGTAGATTGACCGATCTGTACTAGATCAATTTGCCCCAGGGATTTATGGATCAAATTATACGAGCCTATCAACAAAAAGTTCCCACGGATTAGACTTGCCATCTCATTCAAGGTTATCCATGATCCATTTTTTACAAAGTTCATCAACGTTAAAAACCCAGCTCGTCCCCAATTGGCAACAGTTTCAGACCCAATTTGAATACCTATGTAGGAAAAAGCGCTGCTTAGTGAAGTTGTTAAATTCAATAGAGTGAATATCTTTTAAGCATTGCACCACGTTTTTAAAAAAACCAAATCAAGACCTTATAACGAACAAATTTAGGTGATTTAAGGACCTGACGTGGGGAGGGAATTTTAGTCTCTTGACAAATTAAATCTAAAAAGAAGTTTATAAATAATGTCTGACCATGAACTGGCTGTTTGAATCTTGACAAATACTGTGCGAAGTATGCGCTATAATAATCTTTAAGATTTGGTAAAGCGAGACCTATTTGTTCCGTATCCGTGTAAAGTGTACTAATTGCAATTCGGGGCGTCTTTTTTGACCAAACAAAGGCTGAAAATAAGAACTCAACTTTTGAAAAGAAGGAGGCAGGTAAAGAGCAAGAAATCGTGGAAAATAAAAAATTGAATAGGGGGAACACTGACATTTTAATTAAAGCCACCCTGCCCAAGATGGATAATGGCAATACGTTCCAACGTGCAAACATGTTACGAACCTTTTGGATAAGGGGATCAAAATTCAAGGAATACAAATCTCTTACTGAGGCGGAAAAAAAGACCCCCAAATATCTCTTAGGTCTATTATTAATACAACTGTGTACATCGGGATGAAGTTCGGGATCTATACCACCACAGACTAAGATCTCAGTTTTCTTTTTATTAATTCGATATCCCCCAAAGCCTCGATTCCTTCAAAAATTAAGAGAGCCTGTGTTTGGGAATGTATCTCAGGTTTGATCAACAACATTATATCGTCCGCATATAATTTAATCTTGGCCATGGAGGTAACAGGAGGGGAAATATATATACAGTTCCGAATTGCGACTGCTAATGGCTCGATAAAGAAAGCGAAGAGAGCAGGTGACAATGGCAACCCCGCCTCGTGCCTCGCTGAACTACAATCGAGCCCACAATAGTTGCATTAATAATAATATTAGCTTTTGCGCCCCTATATAAATTCTGAATTAAATTGATAATTTGTGATAGAATCCCAAAACGCTGTAAAATAAAAAAGTGTCTCCCAAACCACCAAATCAAAAGCTTTTTCCGCGTCAAAAAGTAAAACTAAAGCAGGGATCTCTCGAGTTTCAAAATAATCCAAAGCTACAATTAAGTAATGTGTGTTAGTGATAAGTTGTCGACCTGCAATAAATCCATTCTGGTCGAGATGAATCAATTCTGCGGAAACATTATTAAAACGGATTGAAAGTAATTTTGTAGCAATCTTATAATCAGAATTAAATAATGTGATTGGCCTATAAGAGTTAGGACCCTTCGGTTCCTTCCCCCTCTTCAAAAAACTGACCACCGTTCCATCTTGAAAGGAGACTGGAATTGGGCCTCCCTTCAGCATAGAATTTAATAATGACAAAAAAAGTTCAGAAAGAGAACAAATAAAGACCACAAAAAACTCAGCAGGAAGTCCATCCGGACCACAGGCCTTACCATGGGGAAGACGTTTTACCACCAGCTCCATTTCTTCCATAGAAAATGGAGATGCCATTGTCCGTTCTACTTGGGGAGGAATCGGAAGAGGGTATTTATCTAAAAAGTCATTTAAACATTGTTGATCTGTGTTATGATACGTGCTATAAATATTCTCATAATGGGAGAGCATTATTGACCCTATCTCTCCGGAATCTGAGGTTTCCATTGGAGTAATTGGAGATTTTAAGGAGTGAATCATGTTAACCGCAGCTTGTTCCCTAATCTGCCAAGCTAAAAATTTTCCACTAAAATTACTATGCTCATAGATTTTTTGTGATTGCCTGCAAAAAATGTCCTCGCTCCTTGCGAAATAATGCGCGCTAAGCTCCCGCTTAGCAGCATTTAACTGGTTCTGTACGCTAACAGAAGGGTTATAATATCTTTGTTCTATTAACACCTGTATTTTTTGCTGCAGAAGATTCTTCATATTCCTAGTGATGGAAGATTCCATTGCATCTTTTCCTATAACAACCGCCCGAATAAAGGCCTTCAAGGAATCCCAAACGACGTGAAGAGGAGCAGTACCAATATTGCGTGCAATATACTCTCCTATCTCTAATTTAAATGATGTTACCCATGATTCATCGGACATTATATATCTTATTAAAAACCCATCGTTTAGGAGTTCTCTTATTCTCCCCCCAAAAAAACTCGATGATTAACATAGCATGGTCAGAGAAGCCATTATGTAAAGTCTTCTGGTACAGAAAATTAAGTTTTGTAGAAGCAAGAAAAAAATCAATACGAGAGGATGACTTAAATCTTCCCGACCAGCAGGTAAACTAGTTTTTTGAGGGGTTCCGCGCACGCCATGGATCACAGAGATCAAGTGTCTTCACATTGTTAGTAACAGATCTAAATGACTTAGGTTTAGACTGTTTTTTTATTACAGTAGTGGAGTTTAGTTTTGGATTCATGAGAATGTTGAAATCACCTCCGATAACAATGTCCCCTCCCACCATTAATAAAGACTGAAACAGGTCCTCATAAATAAGAAAATTATCATTTAGAGGAGCGTATAAACTAACAAAGGTAAAGGGTATTTGTCTATTTTTTAATTTACATGTGGCCCAACACCAACGGCCTTGGCCGCCCTCCTCTGTTGGTATAATTTCAGCGTGCAGATTCTTATTTAAGAAAAGTGCAACGCCTCTCTGAGACTCAGTAAATAGAGAAA
The DNA here is from genome assembly GCF_964263255.1 of Lissotriton vulgaris. Taxonomy (NCBI): domain Eukaryota; kingdom Metazoa; phylum Chordata; class Amphibia; order Caudata; family Salamandridae; genus Lissotriton; species Lissotriton vulgaris. Next base: position 119,741,426 of record NC_141687.1, read on the forward strand.
AAACGTGGTATGAGGCCCAAGCTTTACACATAGTAAAAACTTCAACTTTTGAAACTGGAATATGGATTTCCTGTAGGAATATCACTGCGAGATTTTCAGTCATAATCCATGTTTCTATTGCACGCATTTTCTTTTTATTATTTAAACCGTTCACATTAAAAGACAATTCTTAAACCAGTTCTAGTAGACATTTAACTTCAACAAAACAACTTTTATTCCCCCTCTAAACAAATCAAATAACCCCTGCACTCTGTATCTACCAAAGAGAAGCCATTTCCTTGTCCCCTGTGCCTAGCAAAGAAGATATTTGTTACATCAAGGACTTCATTTTTTATTCTTTTTCCCCCTTGGCACCCGTCGACCCAACCCCAGCACCCCCCCCCAGCTTGTGGCCCCTCTCCTACTCTGATTTCCCTCCCCCACGCTAGCCACCGAGCTCTATCCCTTAACAGTGAGGTGTCGTGTTATTACACCCCTTCAGCCCAACGGCTGCCGCCCTCAACTCTCCTCCCCCCCTCATGCTCCAAAAACAAAAACAAACAAAAAAAAGGCATGATGATAAAATTCAAAGAAAGAATAGTAGAATCTTTCAACCTGTCTAACCATCCTCAATCTCCTTAAGCAGCTCCTGCGCCTCCTCAACATCGGATAACATGTAGAACTTGCCCTTAATCAAAACTCTTAGCTTCGACTGCTGAGCTATCATAGCTTGAGCCCCCTTAGCTTTGAATAGGTGGAGAATCTTAACGAACTCCTTCCTTCGTCTGGCCAGACGATTCTCAAACTTCTTGTGATAGTATCACAAATGTTTTAGTGGTAACAACTATCCTGATGTGTCCTCATGAATGTTGTCTATGTTTGATTCTCAATGCCAAAGCAGACTTCTTCAGGTCAGGAATGTTGTGCAAGGCCGGTTAAATATAAGTTAAAGTTCGAACGTTGTCATGTGATCAAGCCACTCAGGTGGTGAAACGCGTTATGGCGGACTATTGAGAAATAAAACGCTACTTGCTTGCACTTACTCTGGGCTCGTGTCTGCTTTTTCGGTGCTTGCTGGAAACCCCTTGTTGCACCTGATCCTTCTAAGCAGCCTCTGGGATATATATATATATATTTCAAATACTCATGTTAGAAATGCATCTAATGAAACACTAGAGATCTGTGATCAAAGTAAGAGGCAAGGGAATCTTATGCAATTTCTTTAAGACTTGTTGGTTTGTAGGTGCTCAGGCCTCCGCGAATGGTCAAGCCCCTCCTAGACCCAGTCAAGCCTCCTTTCCTGCACACACTTACCTCATACTTGCGCCTTTGTCCTTGACCTCGCCACACCAGCACGTCTGTCTGCTTCCTTCTTGCTTTTCCTTTTCGCCCTTGCTACGGCCGCTCTCTTTTCATACAATCTCTCACCCGTCTGTGGCCTCTTTCACACTCACTCTCACCCAGTTTTGAGCTTTTTTTTGACATTTTTGTTCTTTCCCAATCTTATGTGGCACCCTCTGCTCTTTCCTTGCACTTTCGCCTGTCCAGCTTTTCTTTTTCAGCCTCCCGCTTATGTGCCTCTTATTGCACTTCCTTTGTGTGTTTTTGCACCCTCAATCCTTCCGCTCCTTAACTGCTCCTCTTGCACCACACTTTACCCTAGCCACACCCACCATGCTGCTACCCCATCCAAGTGACTACTTAATGGCGGGAGTAGTGGACACATGCCACCAAAGGCTAGTCCGTCCGTGCATGAACAGCACACAGTGCCAGAAACCCTGGTCCACCTCCACCTTAGCATGCTACTCCGATCAGCACCTCAGGTCCCTGAATCTGGGACGACCATTCACCTGCTGCTACTGCACCACACCACACCACACAACACAGTAGGAGCATACTCCTGCACCCACTGCCAGTTCACCTGCACCACATCACATACCAACAATATACTTTCAGCACTTACATACTAACTGGCACCCTAAGACAAGCTTTCATGCACGCTCCTCAACACCTGGCAACACAGCAAATACACTATGGAAATCTAAGACACCATACACAACGACGCTCCAGATATCTTCCTTACAGAAATGGATGACCTCCCTCGCACCTCCCCCAACTCAGAGGCTGCTCCAGACATCGCAATAGCTATCACTGCAGGATACAAGGATACAGACTAGCACATCAAGACAGACAACACCAACTGGGAGGAGGAAGAGCAATAATCTTTAAAGACTCAACAGCACTATAATCACAAAAGCCACAACCCGCTAAATGGAGCATCTACACTTCTAAATACAGATGTCAGCACCATACACGCTAAGCAGAACCCTTATATATCATCCACTAGGACCTACAGCCACTTTTGCTGACAACCTAGCCATCCTCATCACCCCCTCTGCCATAGACTCCAAAGGCTACAAACTAGTAGGAGACTTCAACTTAAACCTGCAAGAAACAAATGATGCAAACACCACTGGATCCACGAAAGCCTAGAGAAACTGGGATTATCACAACACATCATCGGACTCGCACTCTGCTGGACACACCCTCGATCCTGTTTTTACCACTTTCAACACCGAAATCACAGCAATCACGCCATCATCAAATTCAGGTTCAGCGCTTCCAGCCTAATAAGATCCACCACCACAAGTGCAGCCAATCGAAACTGGAACAACATCCCTGACTTCAGCTAGACACAATATGCCTCAATTAAGCCAACGTCACCAATGACCTAAACAACAACTACATTGAAAGCAACTGGAAAGGAAATGGAGAATGAACCAATCGGAAGATGACAAAATTACTTACAACACAGCCCTAAAACCCACCACCTACAAATCAAAGAAACTAAGTAGAAGGCCTTACCCGTGTGCATAGACGACAGCTACAACAATGGAAAAGAAATCTTCGCAATTTTTAAAGACTTCCTCTCCAACCCTTACCACCATCTGCATCACTGCCTTGCAGGAACTATGTGACAACCTCTCAGACTACTTCAGTGACAAAATCATATACAACAACTTCGATCTTCAACCAATCCCCTACACCATTGCCTGCAGCCTCCTGTAAAATACTCAACACGGAAATAAAGGACCAAATTCATGAGGCCCATCCACTCTGGGGCACCTACTTACCCCACCTTATCTACAACATGAGAGCCGCTCCAATCAGCAAAATCCTCATCTGCATCATGAACACTTCTATCACTTCCGAGACTTTTTGAGATGCCTGGAAACACTCAAACATGCTACTTAAGAAGCCCATGGCAGACCCCACACAACTAAAACTACTGCACGATCTCCCTTCCACATTACCCAGAGAATGTAATGGAAAAAGCCATACACACACAGCTCTCTTACCACCCTCATTGCACACCAGCTTCTTGAAGAATCACAATCAGGTTGTTTTGCCAAATCACAGTACTGAGCCCTTTTCTCATCCTAGCAACCAACAACAATAATATGATCCCGGACCGTGGAAAGACAGAAGACCCTGGACTTCTCTGCCATCTTTGACAAAATCTCCCACCCAAACCTAATCTAACAACTACATAAGACAGGCATATAAGTACCCACCATCAACCAGGTCTGTCCCTTCCTCATGGAAAGGAAAAAAGATTCAACCTACTACCCTACACATCAAAAGTCAAGAAAGCCATCGGTGGAGTACCACTAGGCTAACCCCGCAGCCCAATGCTATTCAAATAGCAATACATCGAAATGACCCCACTGGTGCAACTCATCAGATCACACAACATCAACATACTCTCTTACGCAGATGACACCCACCGGATTTTCTCCCTGCCGGACAAGACTCAACCTACAAAAAACAACTTTGTCACATGCATGAATGCCATACTCTTAGGGATGAGAACCAACTGCCTCAAACTCAACACAGACGAAATTGAGCTTGTGATCTTCAGAGAGGAAGCTACCCACCAGAACCACATATTGTGGGCTACGAACCTCAGATCCCCACTGACCCCATCACTAAAGCAAGAAATGTAGGAATCCTTCTAGACGACAGGCTCAACAGGACAGCCCATGTAAATGCAGAGAACTCCACCGGCTTCCACATACTCAAGATGCTATGTAAGATTTTAAAATCGTTTCCGGAAAACAGTCACTCATGCCTTGATAAGTAGCAAACTATAATACTGCAACACACATATGTGGAAATCACTAGGGTCCCGATGTAGGTAATTCTAATTTACCACTTCTTAAATAACGAATCATACCGATTCGGTATTTAAGAAGTGGTAAATTAGAGGGGGGGAAATGTAGGTAATTCAGATTCGGTAAATACTGAATCGGTAAGATTCGGTATTTACCGATTCTGTAAATACCGAATCGGTGTCCCCCATTGATTCCTATGGGCCTTGAAGCCCATAGGAATCAATGTGGAATACCGAATCGGTATTCCACGTGCATGCACACCTGTATTCGGTATTTTACCACCCAATAGAATTGGGTGGTAAAATACCGATTCTTAAAGCCCTGTGGCACTCCGACATGTGCCAGCTACATCTGCATTTACAGAATCGGTATTTTACCGAGTCTGTATTTACCGATTCGGTAGTTTTTCCGAATCGGTAAATACAGAATCGGTAAAATACCGATTCTGTAAATGCATTCCCTACATCTGGAAAACGTAATACCGGTCGGAAACGGCCGAATTCGGCCGTTTCCGACCGGTATTAGGGCACCTACACCTAAGAAACTACTGAACCGGCTCCAGACCATTCAAAAACACTGAACCAAGACTCATACTCAACCTCCCTCACTGCACCACATCACTCCACACCTCCAAAACTGCACTGGCTCCCAGTCCACAAATGCACCAATTCAAACTTCATGCATACACACTACACTAGACTGTTCCTGTATACCTGAATAGCCACATACAGTTCTACACTCCTCCCAAACACCCCCACTCAGCCGTACTTCAAAGAATAGATCCTCCCTCACCACATCAGAGAAACCTCAACGCTTCTCGAGTTCCACAAGTAGCTGAGATCCTGGCTCTCTGACTAATCCTCCCCCGGCTTCAGTAGCCTATCCTCTTTCCTACAGCACCTGAATAGCCTCACGGGTGACCAGCTTGCTATGCAAATAGCCATAACATAACATAACCTGTACTTTCAATCAATCAATCAGTAAGCACTTGTAAAGCGTGGCTACTCACCCATGATGGGTCTCAAGGCGCTGGGGAAGAGCTACTGGTCGGACTGGGTGGAGGATCATTCAAAGAGACAGGTCCAGAGGTTCTTCCTGAATTGAGTCAGTGACACAAATTGCCTGAGTTGTACTAGCAGGGTGTTCTATGTCTTGGCAGAGAGGTATGAGAACGACCTTTCACCAGTTCTGGTCTTGTGGATCCTGGGGATGGAGGCTAGGGCGACTTGGGAGGATCGGAGTTCTCGTGTGGGTATGTGGAATGTGAGGTGGTGGTTCAGGTATGCTGGAACTTTGTAGGTGTGAGTGGGGAGCTTGAAAGAGACTCTTGACTGGGGGCCAGTGCAGTTATCCGAGGTGTTGCGTGATGTGGCTGCGGCGGGGATGTTGAGTACCAGTCTGGCTGCAGCTTTTTGGATGTTCTGTCGCTTCTTCAGCTGTTTCTGGGTGACGGCGGAGTAGAGTGCTTTGCCCTAGTCGATTCTGCTTGTGATGAGTGCGTTTTTCTGAATTCAGTTGGGATCCATCTGAATGTCTTTCAAAGCAAGTGGAGCATGTGGAAGCAGGCGGAGGACACTGCCTTGATTTGGCAGTTCATAGTGAGTGCTGAGTCCAGTATAATGCCGAGGTTGCGTTGGTGGTCCGTCGGGTTGGGGGGTTTTCCAGAGTAACTGACCAACAGGAGTCATCCCAGGATGAAGGGGTGGGTCCCAGGATAAGAACTTCGGTTTTGTCAGCGTTGAGCTTAAGCAGCTGCCTTTCATCCAGATAGCAATGGGCTTCATTCCACTATGGAAGTTGGTTCTGGTGGTTGTGGGTTTATTGGTGACTGAGAAGATCAGCTGGAAGTCGTCAGCACTGGAGACTATGTTGAGTCTTTGGCAATGGCTGCGAGGGGGGCCATGTAGACGTTGAAGAGGGTGGGCTCAGGGAAGAACCTTGGGGTATTCAACAACTGATCTTCATGGGTTCTGAGAGGAATGTTGGTAATCTGACTCCCTGAGTACGGCCAGTGATTAAGGTGTGGATCCAGTCTATTGCCTTGTCATGGATGCCGGCGTTGTGGAGTATTATGGTTAGGGTGCAGTGGGAGACTTTGAGAGGGCTTAATTTGTTGCATACAGGAATATATGAATAATGGGTGTTTTAGCTGGTTCTACGGGCAGGTGCTAATATTAGCAAAAATACCGGGGACAAGTGTCAGGGTTCGCCGCGATTGCCGCTTCCGGCCATTCCCGCAGGTGCACACACAGAATGCCGGAATACTCACTTCCGGGCGAAAGTTGAGTCCCGGTCTAGTCCTGGGCAGCGGACCCGGGAGCACAGAAGCACTTCCGGGGGAATCGCATAAGCACCGCGTTTCCCGCCGGCTCTGTGCTTCGAATCCTTCCTGGAACGCTCCTTTAACGCTGACTTGTTACCTGGGGCCAAGACTCATCAGTGACTTGCAGGGCCACGCTGCGCTGGAGCACTGTCTGTTTGTTCGTGCAAGCCGCTCAGAAGCGCTGTTTTGCTGCCACGTATACGCTGCGCAGGAGCGCTTGCTTGTTTTTCCTCTTGGTTTCTCCAGGGCTATGCCTGTTTATTTTCATTAACCCTAGCCGCGCAGAAGCGCTTTGAAAGGGGTTAAAGGTCCTTTTGCACAGGAGTGCTTGTTTTGGGTTTGTTTCATAAGACTTCGATTTCCCCACCGCGCAGGAGCGCTACATGGGGTAATAGCTCTGCACATAGGAGTATTGCTTAGTTGGTTTCCTTATCAGGGATACCATAGGAGAATAACTACGTTCTATTCCCTGCTACACGCGCAGGAGCGCTTTGCTTTCCAGTTTTTGACTGGATTCCTTTGTACCTGCGCAGGTGCGCTTTCTTTTGATTTGAGCTAGGGTGCAACGCGCAGGAGCGCCTCACCTGAGCTATCCTTATCCGGAGCTGAACTTGTCTGGGTACCACGATTCCGGAAGCATTGGTGAGTTCCTATAGGAATACAAGTTCTGTGTGTGTTTTTGTGGGGTGGTTCTTTTCTGGTCTAGTCCCTTACCTGATCTGATTCCTTTCTGGTTTCCAGTTGACACCGGGACGCCCCGACAGCTCCACACTATCGTTTAGCCTCTTCACCCTGGTTCTCTTCCCTGCGTCCATCTCATCCCTGCTGGATCTTACCTTCCACGAGGGTCAGGTGGGTCCAGGGACTGGTGCTCTTGTCGTCTCTGCAGGATTGCGTCACAAGCAGAGGTAAGTCTTGTGGGGCACCTGACAGAATTCGAAGCCCACGATAACCATTCCGCCCAGACGACATGGGCGACCCGGAGGTCACTCTGCAAGATATCGCCGTCATGCTGGCTGCCATGCAGACAAAGAACCTTGCCTTGCGCCATGACATAACAGCCCTACAGGGCCAAATGGCAGCCGGGGTCATCAGTCCTTGGGGTACCACTCCTAGCCCTAGAGTCAGACAAGAAGGCCTGTTGAGACAACCTACGTTTACCTTTGGGGGGTCCTCCGCCGCCACCAACCAAGACACAGCCATTCAGGTGGTTACTCCCCATCCTGTGCAGTTGGCACCACCCGAACGCTTCTACGGTGACAGTACTAAGTACGGTATATTCATCCATCAATGTCAACTGCATTTCATGGCTAGGATAGCGGCCTTTCCCGATGATGCTTCCAAGGTCGCCTACATACTGTCTTACATGGACGGGGATGCCGCTCAGTGGTCCATTTCCTTGGTAGAGAACGACGATCCCATGCTTAACCACCTGCCAACCTTCAAGGAAGCCATGCGGCGTATGTTCGCTCGCCATACCATTGTACAAGCCGCAGACAACGAGTTCCTCAGCCTAAGACAAGGCAACCAGGACTTGCTCCATTACATCACCATGTTCAGCAGGCTTGTTATCGAGGCCCACTGGCCTGAGGATAAGAAAGTGTCGGTGTTCTATCGGGGGTTACGGGATGACCTGAAGGATCTCATCTCGCAGTATCCCGATCCGCCAGACGCTATTGGCCCTTTCATCAACATGGTGGTGAAAATGAACTTCCGACTACAAGAAAGAAAAACCGACAGGGGGAAGGGCAGCGGCAACCGTCTCTTGCCCTTTGGGGACAAGGGCGTCGAGAAAGCCAAAGAGGAAGTAGCCCCCCAGGGTGAAGCGTCCGAACTCATGCAGATCGGTGGCATAAGAGGTCCCTTGACCAGTCAAGAAAGGGAAAAGAGGAGAAAGCAGAACCAGTGTCTATATTGTGGCAAAAGCGGACACTTTGTGAGGGAATGCCCTGCGAAACCATCGAAACCTCGAGGCAGAAGGCCGTATGCGTTGCCCATCAGCAAGGGCGACAAGACGGGAAACGAGACAACCCAGTAGACATGGGGATCCGTCCTATGGGTTCTTCGTCTAGTACATCAGCGATCCCTGCAGTATACGACGGTAGTCATCATGTCGGCATGGAAGTGTCCTTACGGAATCTGGTGGGCAGGACTTGGATGGTGACCGCCATGCTGGATTCAGGTGCGACAGGCTGCTTTATCGACACAGCGTTTTCCCGTGCCTTGGGCATTGACACAGTGACGAAGGCCCAACCAGAACCCCTCAAGGCTGTTGATGGAACGGGCCTGACTTCCGGCCCTATCAGACACCGAACAGAGAACATGTCTATGTCCTTTTCTAACAACCACATCGAGTCCATTAGTTTCGACGTCATCGACGCACCTCAATTCAAGGCGATTTTAGGATTGCCGTGGTTGGTGAAGCACAATCCCCGCATCGATTGGGTAACCAGAATCATCCATTTAGAGTCGGAACATTGCTGTAGCACCTGTTACGCGAAGGACGAGCTACCGGGCGCTCGCTCCATACAAGCGCACTCGTTGCCAGTACAAGGCATGGGGATGGTTTCCCAAGGAAACATACCAAAAGAATATTTGGACCTAGCAGAAGTGTTCGACAAGAAGGGAGCCAACACTCTGCCACCTCATTGGTCGTTCGACTGCCGAATGGACATGATCCCCGGCTCCACGTTGCCATGCAGCAGAATTTATTCACTCACAGAAAAGGAGAACATCCACCTCCGCTCCTATCTGGACGAATACCTGGACAACGGGTTCATTTGTCACTCCAGGTCTCCGGTTTCCTGTCCTCTTTTCTTCATGTCGAAAAAGGAAGGGGATCTGAGGACCTGCATAGACTTTCGCGCGATGAACACTATCACTGTGAAAAACCTGGACCAGGTCAAAAACGCCTCCATCTACACGAAACTCGACCTGCGGGGTGCTTACCATCTTGTCAGAGTCCGGAAGGGAGATGAATGGAAGACCGCCTTCCGGACAAAGTTCGGTCTGTTCGAATACCAGGTCATGTCTTTCGGACTCTGTAACGCCCCCGCAGCATTCCAGTTCTTCATCGATGAAGTGTTGAGGGACTTCGACGTCTTTTGTATCATCTACATAGACGACATCTTGATATACTCACAAACCACCGGAGAGCACGTTCAGCACGTGCGTTCTGTCCTACAACAGTTGGAAAAACAGCGGATGCGCTTTCGCGACTAGCTGAATCCGACGAAGACGCCGAAGACCTCGAGCCTGTCTCCATATTACCGGAGAAACACTTCCAGGGCATAGTTGCATCTATGGATCCCATCACCCAGGGGGAATCAGACAGGAAGCAGTCCGATCCAGTGGTCCCAGCAGAAGAAGAAGGAGGAGGTGGGACATGTGTGAACGGGGCACGGTATAGAGCAGAACAGCGGTACCTTCCAGGGGTGCCTGAACAGAAAAAAGCCCTTTGCCTGTGCCATGATCATGTGCTCTCCGGCCATCCTGGTTACCACAAAACGCTCGATCTCGTACGGAGACGGTTCTGGTGGCCAACTATGGTGACCGACACAAGAAACCATGTGACAAACTGCTCCGTTTGTCTGCTAGGCAAGAACCGATCAGAACCGTCGGTTGGCCTTTTGGGTTCCATTCCTGTACCACCGTACCCATGGCACACCATCTCCATGGATTTCGTGGTCGAGCTCCCGCTCACCAAGACTGGGCACACCACGGTTCTCACCATAGTGGACCGCCTCTCCAAGATGGCGCATTTCGTACCCTTGACGAAATTGCCAACGGCGGCCGAATTGGCCTTGATCTTCGTACAAGAGGTGGTTCGCTTCCATGGCATCCCGTCTGTGGTCATAACGGATCGGGGATCGCAATTTGTGTCCCGCTTCTGAAAGGAGGTATGCAGGATACTCGAGATGGACGTTCGCCTATCCTCAGCGTACCACCCCCAGACCGATGGTCAGGCCGAAAGGACAAACCACACCATGGAGCAGTTCCTCCGTTGTTTGCTGCTTACGGTCGAGAAGGAGCTATGGATGACAGAGTACGCGTACAATAACAGCAAGCATTCAGCCATCGCCATGTCCCCGTTCTTTTGCCTCCAAGGACGTCATCCCCGCACCACTGCCTGGGAGGTACCTCTGGATAGCCAACTGCTCACTGTGCGGTCCTATCATGAGTCACTGCGCTGGCAACAGGCCCGGTTCGAGTTGGCCAAGGCGAAGGAAACCTACAAGGCGCATGCTGACGCTCATAGACAAAAAGAACCCGCTTATTGCATGGGTGATAGGGTGTGGCTTTCCATTCGGCACCTGAACGTGCATGGACCCAAGAAACTGTTACCTCGTTTTGTGGGTCCCTTTGTCATCGAGAAGGTGGTCAACCCTGTGGCCATGAGGCTGTCGCTTCCTCCGCACATGAAAATCCATCCGGTCTTCCATGTCTCCCTTCTGCGTGCAGTCCAGTCTGGCGGCTCTGTTCCCTCTCCTCCTTCTCCGGTGGTGGTGGAGGGCCATGTTGAGTATGAGGCCAGGGCTATCTTGGGGTCTCGTCGTACCAGGGGTAAGCTCTTCTACCTGGTGGACTGGAAGGGGTACGGTTCCGATGAGCCAGCCCTTATCCCATATCCCATGTGCGCCACGCTCCTGTTCTGGTTCGGGCTTTCCATCTGAGTCATCTTCTGAGCCCTCGCCCTGTCTCTCTTTTCTGATTTTCGGGGGGGATCTGTTCTAGGGGGGGGGGGATGGGGGGGGGAGGGGTGTGCTGTCAGGGTTCGCGGCGATTGCCGCTTCCGGCCATTCCCGCAGATGCCCACACAGAATGCCGGGATACTCACTTCCGGGCGGAAGTTGAGTCCCGGTCTAGTCCTGGGCAGCGGACCCGGGAGCACAGAAGCACTTCCGGGGGAATTGCATAAACACTGCGTTTCCCGCCCGCTCTGTGCTTCGAATCCTTCCTGGATGCTCCTGTAACGCGGACGTGTTACCTGGGGCCAAGACTCATCAGTTACCTGCAGGGCCACGCCGCGCTGGAGCGCTGTCTGTTTGTTTGTGCAAGCCGCTCAGAAGCGCTGTTTTGCTGCCACGTATACGCTGCGCAGGAGCGCTTGCTTGTTTTTCCTCTTGGTTTCTCCAGGGCTATGCCTGTTTATTTTCATTAACCCTAGCCGCGCAGGAGCGCTTTGAAAGGGGTTAAAGGTCCTTTTGCACAGGAATGCTTGTTTTGGGTTTGTTTCATAAGATTTCGATTTCCCCACCGCGCAGGAGCTCTACATGGGGTAATAGCTCTGCACATAGGAGTATTGCTTAGTTTGTTTACTTATCAGTGATACCATAGGAGAATAACTACGTTCTATTCCCTGCTACACGCGCAGGAGCGCTTTGCTTTCCAGTTTTTTACTTGATTCCTTTGTACCTGCGCAGGTGCGCTTTCTTTTGATTTGAGCTAGGGTGCAACGCGCAGGAGCGCCTCACCTCAGTTATCCGTATCTTGAGCTGAACTTGTCTGAGTACCACGATTTCGGAAGCATTGGTGAGTTCCTATAGGAATACAAGTTCTGTGTGTGTCTTTGTGGGGTGGTTCTTTTCTGATCTAGTCCCTTACCTGATCTGACTCCTTTCTGGTTTCCAGTTGACACCGGGACGCCCCGCCAGCTTCACACTATCGTTTAGCCTCTACACCCTGGTTCTCTTCCCTGCGTCCATCTCATCCCTGCTGGGTCTTACCTTCCACGAGGGTCAGGTGGGTCCAGGGACGGGTGCTCTTGTCGTCTCTGCGGGATTGCATCACAAGCAGAGATAAGTCTTGTGGGGCACCCGATAACAAGGGGTTCTACTACGTCTAAAACCCAACCCACCAACTAGCCCCACTATCTTTACATTTACATAATTGCATGCATTTTGGAATATTGTCACTGGGTCCATTTTCCGCAGCTGCACGTTTGCTAACGGAAACTAATTTCCTGGATGCCCAAAGCCAACCTGTGGTGCAAAGCACTGCAGTTTGTCTATATGAAGGTTCCTTAAAAAACAAATAAAAAGCAACACCACTGAGTAATTGAGGCAATCGGTTAACAGTGTTGCTATGCAGCTTTAAACTTAGAACGGAAAGAGGATTATTGACAGGCCAGCCATTTATTAACACAGCTTCATATTCATTCCTTGTTGCAAAGAACAGCAGGGCCCGAGGTACAAGAGAGCTCACTTTCAAATCCTCTTTAGTAACCAGCTTGAAGAAGACCCTCTGAGGGATTTTGCTAATGATGGCTTTTTCAAGCGCTAACTGCCGAAGTAATAAATATTAATTAGCAGTAACCAGACACTTAAAATTCATTATAGGTGTACAGATAAGGCAAAAAAGTGAGATTTATTTAAGCGTAATAGGACAACTCAGCAAAACCATATTTGGCACTGGATACTAAGTTGGCAAAATGTCAGCAGAAAAGAACACGCATTGACAAAGCCATCAGATGCACATTAACATGTTAACTCAGAAGAGGAATAACAATGGGTAAGAGATGAAGAAAAGCCAAAAATATTCATACAAGGCCAAAAAAAGGAATTAAACAAAAATTGAAAGTCAATAGTAAAGACGAGAACATTTAAAACAGCATGCTGTAGCACAAAAAAAGTTTGTTTCCTATACACAGTGATTGCATGAGCTGAACAATGCACTGATTCAGTGTACATTTGCTATGCAAAACAGTCATTCATGCCACGCAATGCAATCGCAACATAAGAGGTAGATTAATAAATCAAACAGTCTTTAGGATGAGGTCAGGACTCCTCTGGGTGCTGGGTGCTGTCAAAGCACAATCTATCTATAGATCAGTATAGATTTGGCGCCTCCAACGAGTAGCTCATGAGTTACTGGTAGCTCTCCAGCAACTTATAAGTAACTCTCTTGTGGGCATTCCTACCTTCTAAAAGTGAAGCTTTTACTTGTCTGAAATTTTATATGAACACCAAAATTGGACAATGTGTATTTCAGACAAAAATGTGTATATTTTTAGAACTAATAACCTGATATTTAGTATAAAATAATGATGGAATTTCCTAAATATATTAAAGCTGGGAAAGCTTGTTACTAATATCATTACCTTGTTGCCAAGGTCACTGCAGCTATGGCTGATATGTATAATCAATTTAGCAGTATTCCACATTGACAAAGCATTTTTGGGTCAAGCCTAGAAAGCGCATGAGCAGTGTGCAAGACATGTTGTATCTTTTCTGTGGGCTTTTAGCACGCCCATTGGTTGTTTTCTGTGGCATTCTGAAATGCTTGCTCTTTATTGGTCTTTTACATGTAATTGTCCCTAATTTGTGTGGGACGTTCCCTCCCATGGCGACTTCCCTAAGCGATCCTTTTGTTTGGCCACTACACGATCAAATTCCTCCTGGTTAGCCATCACAAAGTGTTCCAATTGACTGATTACACAGGTCAGAAGCACTGTTTGAGTAGATCACAATGCCTGCAGCTTCTCGAACTCACTATCCCTTCGTGATGCATGTGTACCCACTTTGGAAACTTATTTTGTTATTTTCTAAAGCGTGCACACGCATCCCAAAGCCTTTGAAAAAAAATATTTTTTCTATTGCTGCAGTGTTTATTTCAGCAAGTGTGTGAGCTTTAGAAACATAACCAAATAAGTTTGCAAAGCACGTGCACACACGCTTCCCGAAGAGTTTGAAAAAAGATTGCTTTTATAATGATTATATAGTATAACCATGTTTACTATGTTGTTTTGTTTGTGTTTTTTTTTTTAACATTGTGCTTGTTTTACACAGAAGGGGTGCCGTTCCATCGACGGCACCCATGTCTACATTGGAACTGTGGTATAGAGACATGGCATGACTAAATTCCTATAAGTACCCGAAGGCAAGAATGACTGCATTGCATATGCTTGTTTACATTAGTGCTGGCAACCTGGCCTGGTGCACTAAGGTGTTGACTGTTAGTAAGCCTACATAGTGTGGCCAATAATGTAATTGTGTCTGCTGTGATCACTGTCACAGCACTAAAACCATGAGTAGCTTGGGATAATTTTTATTTAACATATGTAGCTCTTATTACAGAAAAGGTTGGAGGCCCCAGGTATAGATTAAAGAACTGGTAATAAAAGGTAGCACAAACAGCTGTACTGTCAAGCCAGCCCTAAAGAAAAACAAAAAGCAAAGTGGCCACTTCGAAGTACAAATACTATGAGTTGGGTTAATTTACAGTTTACCTGAAACCGTGCATTTGGTTAAATTACGTCCCATTGTGGCGGATGGAAGAGTTTTTGAAAACAGTCTCACAATAGTAACCATAAACAAGGCTCCTGCAAATAATTGTCATGCTTTCCTGTGAACCTATGCATACAAATGTGTAGCTTGCAGTGCTTTCACGGCATACCTTCCTTAAACAGGTTATATTATTATATTTGTAAACCTCACTAACACCTGCAATTGAGTGTTCCTGTCCCTATGAAGGACGAAATGATCAACAGTCTGCTTAGAACAGTTGATCTGAACTTGCTGAAGGATAGATTGGGGAGAGGGGGAGTTCATCACGTCTGCCACCAGGGGTGCAGGTTAAACAGCCTACTAGACCCCAGGAGAAAAAAAATGTTTAAACAAAAATAGGGGGGCTGGGTGAAGAGGGGTTACCCAGGCTTCAGATTCTGCCCCACCTCAGAATGGGCCCACCAGTCTTTTCATACCCCACCAGGGAGTTAACTAGTGGGTTTACCACAATTCGCCCTCGGTGAGGGCTTGAACTCCGCCACAAACCATGGATATATTTATTTAACATTTATATGGCGCAGCGAATCATCCCCAAGGGGATCTCTCGGCGCCTGGCAGTACACTAGCAGGTACCTCGCCCCATCTCTTCCGGTAACCTGTTCCAATGAAAGGGGGCGAGATAGGAAAATGCACGCCCTCCCATTCTTGATTTATTGCACGGAACTAAAAGTTTTTGATTACTTGACCTCAACTGGCGACCCTGAACTAAAGACCTTACCTTCTTCCTTAGGTAGCCAGTGTAAGGCTTTCAGCAAGGGTCGAGCATCTAGGCTTATTCAACGCCATTCTAGCAGTGTTTTGCAGTACCTGAAGCCTAGAGAAAAGCTCTTCCCTGGCTCCTACCAGTAGTGCGTTGCCATAGTCCAGCCTTCTCACAATAAGCGCCTGAATAAGGGTCTTTCTTGCATCCAAAGGGATCCAAGGGAATACTTTTCATAGCATTCTCAGAATCCCAAAACAGAGCTCCCAAATTCATGACCCGCTTTGTAGGGGAAGGAGACGCCCCCAATTCAGAGGGCCATCAATCTGTCGTCCACTATTCCTCCGGCTTCCCGAACAGGAGAATCTCTTTTATGTTGGAATTAAGCTGGAGGAAATTACCCCCCCATCCAGGCAGCTATGTTCAACATACAGATCTTAAACTTGGCACTAGTGACAGCAGGATCTGATTGGAATGGGATAATCACCTGCGTGTCATCCACATACGAAATTGTCTCAAAGCCGCAGGCTCTTATGATGGCGGACAAAGGGGCCACATATATGTTGAACAGAGTAGGGTTTAGGATGGACCCCTGAGGTACCCCCTTGTCCAGTGGGGTGGTTGCGGACACAAATGAGTATAATTTGACACATTGTGATCTATTTGACAAGAAGCTTTTACAGCAAAGCCAGTGCTAGTCCTCCAACACCAATCTTCTGCAGTCCGCGAAGCAGAATGTTGTGCGAGATGGTGTCGAAGGCCGCTGAAAGATCCAGGAGCACCAACATCGTAAGAGTCCCTCTATCGAAGGACATCCTCATGCTGTCAGTAACTTCCATCAGGGCAGCTTCCGTGCTGTGACCTGCTCAAAAACCCGATTGAGCTGGGTCCAGCAGTTGATTATGTTCCAAATAGTTTGTCAGTTGCTGATTAATCATCTTCTCCATGACTTTCAAAAAGCTTGGGAGAAGGGAGATTGGCCTATAATTTCTCACCTCTGCTGACATTTTCTTCAAGAGAGGTTTGATCAGTGCTTTCTTCCACTTGTTCGGAAAAGTGGCAGTGTCCAAGATGTTACAAACTGAAGAAAGCGAGGCAGATAAGACCGTGGCCAATTCTGCCATTATGAAAGGAGGGGCACCGTCTGATTCTGACCCTGACTTTGTAGCTGCAAGTATCGCCCTTACTTGCTCAATGGTAATGATGGAAAATGAGTCAAGCTTAGGTGATGAGGGGTCCCAACCCTGCAGGTTGGGCACCCTTGAGACCTCTCCTCCCCCAGAGAGTTTGCTTTAACAAAATTGTGATGAATTCTGAACATATGGGGACCAAATGACTTGTCGAGCCAAGGGCAACGATGGGCCATTGTGGGAATAATGGTCGCCAAACGGGATATAGCACAGAAATGGGGAGCAGCGGAAACACAGACTTTGGCGCAATGGTGCAGGAATATGGACATGCTTCTAGTGATCGAGAGAGCAGTTTATAAAATGAGAGCCAACCCCCGCACATGGAATAAGATTTGGATGCCTTGGAATAGCAACCGGGGGGACATATGTGAGCCTTTACCGGAGGAGGACATCGATAGTTCAGAGGATGAAGAAGACATTGAATAAATAGATCTCCAAATATCTGGTCGTGAAGAAAAGTTAGAAAGATGGTCCTAATAGAAAGGTCGACCAACTCATGAGAAAGAACCCAGAGATTACCAATACTGGGATATTCGTATGGGCTAAATTGACAATGTGGAAGATCAGAAAATAGATCACTAGAAAATGTAATGCCTGTTGAACCTAATGAGTCACTTGTTTGTTTATGTTTATAAAATGTAAAAGAAAGACGTATACTGATCCATAAAGGAATAAGTACTGATTTTCTGTTATATTGTTATTACAATGTTACAGGCCAAGGGTGCAGGATGCTAAATTCTGTGACTATTTTGCCACAGTGTTGACGTGTATGGCAGCCAGCCTCAGGGTTGTAGGCAAATGCTGTGTATGAGAAGCAGATGTTAATAAACTCCTTTAAAAAAAAAAAATTGTGATGAATTTTTCTATGTGGCGCCGTTTTACCTAAAACCAATACCACTGTTAAGTTGTTTTCACCTCTGGGGTTAACACGTTTACACCACAAACTGGAAGTACAATTTAAATTAGAAAAGCATAATAAGAAATTGAATATCATTAAGAAAAATGCAGCCTGTGAAAAAAACGTGCTTTGATTTTTTTCGGAAAGCTGGGAAAGGGTCATATTAGAGCAGCAAACCATTTGTTGATGACATTTTTTGTGGGAAAAAAGGAGCATAAGCTTTCTTGCACAGCACTTTTTTCCCCATTTTTTCCAACCAAAAAACAAAAAGTTACTATCTCTGAGCTATTTGTTCAGTGCTCACCAAGGGAAACTAGAAACTCTTTAGTACCATTAGAATATCCAAGGTGTATAGGGAAAAAAGGATGTGAATTTGGACTAGTTATTTTTTGTGAGAAAAAAGTTTCTGAAGACCTAAGCATGAAGAGCCACATACATCAAACAAGCATTGGCATAGCCAGTAGGTCTCGCCTTTGGGACCTTATAAGTGTTTAGCCATGCAACACTTGATGTTGTTGCACAAAGGATATTGTGCTGGATAACTAGACACTTATAAGGTCCCAAAGGCGAGACCTATTGGCTATGCCAATGCTTTTTTTGGTAGGCACAGGAAGATTACGTGATTTGGCCAGAATTACAGAATGTTGAGCCGACACAGAGACCGGAACCTGGTTCTCCAGCTCCCAATTCAACAGATCTGTCCGTTTGGCCATATCCACTTTCACCGCACTCATGCATTATTTCCTCGCACACAGACATAAATTATATTAGCACGCAAAGCTGTATTCCATGTGAACACACTTCCATATTAGCAGACACGACCGAATAACCCAGCACACAGATGTATAAGTACATACCCGTATGAGCCAACAAACCTACATATGTTCTCCAATCTACAATACCCATATGGCAATTGGAGAGAGCATACATGACGCTACGATCATTTTACTTTTCACAAAAGGATAATTGACTAAGCAAATTAGCCCGCACGTATATTCTTGAAAATAAACATTCCTGCATTTCCCCTACGTGCTTGTTAATTTTACCTAATACTCGCTTGCGTGTATTAACAGGTGAGAAATTAACAACCACACTTGCATGTTCTCCACAATTACATGTTGGCCACTAACTCGCTAGTCGAACTCATTTTACCACTGAAGGTTTTGTTTCTGCACACACTCCTATAGTGCCCTCTACATCCTTGTGTATTATTGCGACACGAGTGGCACAAGGATGTATAACTATTGTTTCCATGATTTGTAAAATGTGCAGGGGCAGCGGGAAAGTGGTGTGTGCCCTGTGCCTGCTTACAGCAGTTGGGCTAAGACAGAAGCAGGGGTTACATGCATGATCGTGCAGAATGCGGTCCAGCCACATGCAGGAAACATCAGCATGAAGAGAAAATGCACAAGGGTTGGCTATTAGTACTCCAGCAGTTGCACCAGGGTTGTGAGGGGGCAGTCGTATCCCAACAAGAACTGCATGGAAAGGACCCATTTTCCTAACTTGTGTTTTGGTCATGGCACCCTCGCCCCTCCTGGGTGGATGAAAACTATTGATTGTGCAACGTAGCTTGAACAAGCACGAAGCTGCTCTGCTACCTGAGGCCTACACGTACAAGAGTAGTGTTCCCTGGTGGGTAGCTCTGCTGTCTTGGGCTTGAACATTTACGATTAGTTCAGTGAGGATAGTGTGCTATGTGACCCTATTAGCTCTGGGATAGCTCTGCAGTCTGACGCCAGAGCCTATAGAATTGAGTACAGTATTGACAGGTGGAAATAGCGTGTTTAGTTGTGCTACGAAAACTGGACACACATTCCACCCACATACGCAGAAGGGTGGTTTTATCTCTGTTTGTCAGCGGGCTCTACACGTTGGTTGTGCTAATAAACAGCCAGCACTGTGTTAGCTCATTATAAACAGGGGTTGAAGCCTCTATGAGACTACCGTAATTGGTAATGAAAAGCAAAATGTTACAATGCATGTCTTTTTAAAAACCCCACTTGCGCTCCTTCAGCTAGCAGCTGTACAACGATGCACGCTTGGTTTCACTGCAATGTGGGGAAAAGGGCTATTGGACTTCGGTGGAACATGCCCTGCGCCATCTTTCCATTTTGTTTAAGTTACTCAAGAGTCCAGACCATTGCGCGCTGGTGTAACCTGCAGGGTCTGAGTGACAGGCGCACTGCAGTGGGTGAAAGGCCTATCTCTGGGTTCTGCTGAGTGAAGGGTCACGCTGTCGAATTATACCGGGTACAAGTGGGACAGAGTACTGTAAGTCACTGACTGGTGAAATACTTTCATTATGTAGCTCCGTATGGGAGGGGGTGCAATCAGAGTGTGCTGAGTCAGTGACTAAATTAATATGGACTTTATGCAGCGTTATACCGCGTACAAGCAGGACAGAGCTGTAAGTCACTTACTTGGGTAATACTGACTTTATGCAGCTCAGTATTGGAGGGGATGCAAGTATGCGGTGCTGAGTTAGTGACTAGAGTAATGTGGACATAGTTCCGTTATTGGCGTAAGATGATCCCCACCCGCACCCAAGTGGAAAAGGCATGCATAGATAAATACACAACACAACTTTTTTTTGTTTGGAGAAAATATGACTGCAGGCTTATTCCATACAACAGTATGCAAATTATGGGGGGTTATCTTACGGGCGATCCAAGGGCAGGTAGCCGTACTAACCTATGCTACCCTGCCCGCCAGATGAGCCAAGCACTGTGGAAACCCAATCAGCGCTACGCTTATAGGGGTGATCCCCTTACTGGATCACGTGACACATTGGTCCCTTATTACTCACACCCCTTTCAGGGCGGAGCGTAGCAAGGCAAGCCCCCGGTTGTTCAGGCCCACAACCGCCTGAAGGACTAACGGGGTGCCGACGTCATTGTTCCAGGACCCTCCCCAGAGGCTCCTGGGATTTGGCTCTGGCACCCTTATTGTGCTCTTGCAGAGGTAGCCTTCTGTACCCAGACTGCTTCCAGATCGCCCTGTAACTCCGCCACAGCTCTGGAGGCGGCTCCCGTCGCCTACTGAGCCCCCCACCAACCAAACAGCACTTTCTTCACTTGCAACCGGCTCCTTCCAGTGTCTCTTGCATGTCCAAGAGGATCAGGTCCATTCCCACCTCTGACAAGTGAACCTCATCAGCATCAAAATAGCCTCACCTTCCTTTGGATCGGCTCATGTCTGATTAAACCCAAAACCTCTTTGGTCTGAACTTGCGCTTAGCACTATTCACCCTTTGCGGGAATGCTCCACTGCTTCATTTGCCTTGTCCCGTGCCAAGACAGGCGTAGCCCATGCCACTGAAGCCAAAGCCCCTTGCTCAGCGACTTGCGCATGGAGCGGGTTATCCTTCAATGGGAATGTACCAGTGCTTCACATGCCCTGCAAGACTGTGATGGCTTCCCAGAAGGGAGCTCTCTCAAACATCGCTATGTCACCCTGCAAGCTGATGTGGCTCCCACCTCCTGTAACCAGTAGTTGCAGCCCTTCTAGCATTTGAGCTCCCTAACACTTGTTTCCCCAATGTATGGAACAGCAGCACACTTGCGAAGAAGACCTCTTCCACAACGAGCCTATATACTCTGGCTATGCGGACGAGGGATGTCATGCATCACTGAAGCAGTCCATAACCTGCCCTGGGAGCAGAGTGCACCTACTTTGTTGGGGTTGACCAGACATGTGCACAAACCTTTGCGGTCAATAAACCATAGAGAACAAGACTGTTCGCATAGCGGACACTATCGCAGTCACAGCAACCATATTGAGTAACAACTTACGCCAACTACTAGGCTTGCTTAACTAAAGCTCGATAACAGAAATCCACAAGCCTGCTAACCAGCTGTGACCCTTGATGCTCTACAGGTCTTGCCCCCCACTCTATACCGATTCCTGCAATGTACCCTTCTGCCCCTGTATGGGCGGGAAAATACCTGTAACATTGTGGATCCCACTGCCCTCGCATTCTCAGGCATTCCAGTGGGGGAGGGTCCTTAGCATTGTTTCTGCTACATTACCTGGCCCCTTAGCCCGTAAGCACCCTCGTCTGACAGCAGACTATCTGCTGTGTCGCCAGTGAAACGACCGCACCCTGGCGCAAGGCGTCCCGTTCTACACCTCTGCTAACAGACTTCCTTCAGTGAGGCTGAAGTGAACGGTGGTATGTTGTGCATCTGACCCTAAGAATTTTTAGTTTGCTTTGGCAGGGATCAAATTGTTGCACCCATCACACACAAAATCGTGCAATATGCAGTTCTTTTGCATTCTACACTTCCGAGTAGGACTACATACCCCACGAGATAACGGAGTCATGTGTAGGACTACATACCCCACGAGATAACGGAGTCGTGTGTATATTACCAACGATACTACTAGAATCTAAGGTTACCCGGTGTCAATTGGAGACTATCCCGCCATGGACTATGGGACTTTAAGCAAGGGAGTCTTCGTGCACCTGCCATTATCCCTCCTGTTGCTCGGTAATTTGTCTTTATAGTTCAATCTGAGTTATTCGCCCCCAGACTTCCCGGGATGTGTACTAATGGCCCAGTGCGCAGCTGCTGGCGTAATAAGGGAAACTCCTACTGCAGCTAGCAACAAAACAACACCTGCTTGAATGCGCTACGTTGTACGCAATAAAATGCCTAACATTTCAATTCCCCTCGAAAAGAGACCACAAACCGTACTGTTCATTAGAACCTTAAACAGTTCACAATTTTCCCTGGACCTACTTCTAACTGAGAATGGCTCTACACCGCCGCATCGATGCTGACTATGTGACCAGTTGCTGAAATTGAGGGAATCTCACGCTTACCACTTGCAACTAAAGCTATCAAAAAAATTAAAATGATACAGTATCTGCAAGAACTATGCACAGGCAACTGACTGTCCCTGTACATGGGATTTTAATTCCCCTAACAACTGCACTGAGGGCAAGCCACCCTCACTGTTACTGGTGCCTGACTAAGCGGACCTTGGAGGCAGTAGAAATGCTGCCCGGTCCGCAAGTACGCCCACTGCACTGCTGTAATTTTTTCAATAACCTGTGGAGCAGATCTGCAAGTGCCAAATACCGGGCTGTGTGTATGCGGCCCGAGAAACTAAGCTACAAGCTTGGGGTGGAAAAGTTGTTAACAATGCATGGCAATGAGAAATACCTTGACAAACCTCTCCTGACTGGCATCTATGTCGTTCTTACACATATTTACTGGTCTTGCCACATGGCACCCTTTTTGGTTGGTGATACGGAACCTTCTACCCAGCTTAAGCTGACAGTCTCGCGTTGCCGTCACACCACCTGTGTATCTAGAATCGTCCTCCTGTGTCACCTAACCTTGGTTCCAGAGTGCACTTAATCTGCGCCGTTGAGCAGACAGTTTCACAGACCTCTTTGATTGCTAGACCCTGGTGAACAAATTACTGGTGTAAAATCTGGTTTGAAACAATATATGCATTGGCCCTCTATTGGAGCCAATTCACCCCTTCGTGGAGCAACAGCTACACAGGTGCCTACACAAGTCACCCAACCGACAAGTTGGCCCTGACTACGTTTGTGTTCTGGTGCCAGATTTGGAAAGAGCCTTGCCTTCACTTGCTGGCCCTCTGGGAAATAATGCCTGTGCTCTGGCTGAAGCACGGCAATGCCCTCGTGTAGCATCAAACTCATGGTCAACTAGGAGTGCCAACTCTAATTAAATAAACCTACACCTTGACCATGTGTGGAGACTTGCTCTCCTGAAGCTTCTGCTGTTAATACTGGGCTGTGTAAATGAGGCCCAGGGTGACCTTAAACAATCTGCTTGGTGTGGATGGATGCTAACATTACCTCGCTGAAGTGCAATCCCTTTTAACTATCACTCCTGACCAGATGTGCCAATGCAGGTAGAAGAAAATTATCTAGCCTGCCTTTAATTTCTGTCCCAGTTATCGGAGTAAATTATAGAAAGATGCCTGCAAATGCTCTGCTCAGAGAAGCCCGCTAGACAATGGCTTCCATTGAAAGACTGTGCCAACAGACTTCCCAGCACTTAAGGCGGTACCTCAGAGTAGGGCTCTATTCTAACAGATGCCACTTGCATCGGATACCGCATTTGGCTGTAAGCTGCTCAGTGCTACTGATGCCTGGGAGCTTCCTGATCCGCAGCCCGCTCACCCCAATACAATCCGCTCGTGGCTGGGACTCGACCATTCGGCGGAAGTGTGAGACATCCTAGCCTGACCTTAGCTCTACAACAGACTCCCCCACAAGAGCCCTCCGCAAACCTTGTGGCCTAAAACATTCGCCCTGTGGGGTGGTTGCAAATGGACTGCAAACAAATCCTAGGCATATTCTACCAATGTTGTAAATGGAATTTCTGGTTAGCTAGGGTATGTGCCTGAGCCTGGCTGTTCACAATCCTCGAGTCAGGAGAAGGGAGTACACACTTATCTGAACCCAGCCCACCACTCAGGTGGCTAGGCTCATTGCACCATCAGGATTCAAGCAAGCCGGGCCGACGACGGCTGAAATGCCAGAAACCGGTCCCCGGTAGCTTGTTTCCTTCCCAGTGTAAGAATTGGCTGGGTAGTTTGGTTTGCCCTGTTCCCATCATGCACTGGGACAGGAACAGACTAATTTGCATATAGCCAGGTTCTGAGCTGGGATGGTGCAGTGTTGGATCTAGCCCTGATCTCTTGACTGGGTGCGAGTATTCTGCTTAATTCAGAAACTCTGTCCATCACCACCCCTTGTTGTTAAATAGGCAGAGTTTTTGGCATAGCCCAGAGGCAGTGTAACTGTAAAGTGCCAACTGCACTCCCACCGTGGCACAGATCGCACCCCAAAACGCTGGCTAGATCACCCCTTACTCTCACTCCAACTAGGGTGAAACTGACCACAACAGCAGCCGGACACTGGGCTGGACATCTGCGGCCCAAGATGACCTTTCAATCGGTTTGGTGTGGATGGGTGTTTACCTTTCCTGCCTGTAGTGCAAAATTATTTTACCATCACTCCTGACATTAAGTGCCAATGCAGGTAGAAGCCAGCGTCATCAATCCCACCTTACTTCTTATCCCAGTAAAAATCGACATGTGTGACTGACACTGCAATCTCTCATCAACTACTTTGTGTGATCTTGACCCACTTCAGTGTGGGCAGAGCCCTGCCTATATTTGTCTTCATGGCCACTAATGCACAAGTGAAATCCACTTCCCATCAAGGTGGGTCGCACTGTACCTACTCAGGGAGCAGGGCGCTAGATGATCTCCTGAGGACCCACTGTCACTGTGCTTGCGGCGCTAATTTCCTTTGGCTTAGTCAGTGCTTTCACCTGCATCAAATAGGAGCCACAAGTATAGCTCAGTTGCATAGCCAACCCGGCGCTAGCCACCCCCCTCTATGGCTGCCAAGGTTTCAGATTTGCATGTGTGGTATTTCCATCATTTCAGTGCAACTATGAGTGACCTCTAAAGGGCAATAACTAACCCTTCCTTGACAGCAAAATCAAACAATGAAGATGAGGGAGACATATCCATCTCAGTAATCACACCGATTAGACCTTGAGCGATGGACCAATGTTCCATAAACTTTTGGTGGCACGAGGACCTTGTTGGCCAAGCAGCGAAGTATTCACACAATGCAATAAAGCGAAAACCTATAGCTTACAACGTACGCCCTCCTGGGCACCAACGGGACAAGCCGAGGTTTGTACAGAGCATCCAAACTCAAAGGAAAAGCACCACAACCAACCAATCCACTGCACAGGTCACACACCCAGGCACCCAAATTAACAACAGCCCCTACATGAAACTTGAGTGTACCCTGCGAATAATGTAGGCTGTTCCCCTGTCATTTCATGCAGAACGAACAGCGGTAGACATGGAGCGATACCCCGGAGTTACCGCTGCTGGTCTGCGGTGACATCAAACACATCACCTGTGTCCTCTTAAAATCCAATCTTTTGCCCAAAGTGATACATTCCTGTGACAACAACTGGCTATGAACCAAACGCTTTATCGCCATTATGCAGAAACTAGGGCTGGTCCACTAAGCAAGGACCCTGCGACTATATAATCCGGCATCCAAAGCATAACCTGACCCGCCGAACATATACCGTGACACTACTTGCTCATCGCTATCCTGTGCCTGGGAAACCAGTTTAATTACATCTGCATGAGGGAAAACGTACAACTGACCCATGAGTAGCCGTTGGCAAGTGGGCACATGTTTGTAAGCAAAATGCTTCCTGTACATCCAAATGACGTTGCCTGTTCTGCGCCACCCTGTGCCTGAGCAACGCAACTACCCTGACAATTAAACCAATTGCCGAAGCACACCGGGCGAATTGGATGTCGTTTGTTACTTCGGCTATTGCACAAAACCACACTACCTCTGCCGGAATTCTTCTAAATTGTGCCACTGCACTTAGGGGCTAATCAGATCACGCCTGACTCCGTAGTTTCCTGTTGATGTTTGCTCCACTATGCTCACTAGGCTCCAGCATGGCAAGCGGTTGACACCTTCGACCGAACGTAATAAAAAACACATGGCACAGTGCCACCTGGTGATAAGCGGTACAAAAGGGGGTGGTGATGGACGGAGCATCTGAATCAATCAAACACTCACACCCAGTCAAAAGATATGGGTTTAATCCATCACCGTTCTTTAGCCCACTCTGCCACCCCAGTTCAGACATGGCTATATGCAAATCAGTCTGACCCTGTGCCTCATGGGAACAGTCCAGCCCGAACTGCCAAGCCATGTCTTCCCTGGACCGGAAACAAGCTTCCGAGGACAAGTTTCTGGCATTCCAGCCGTCTTCAGCCCGGCTTGCTTGAATCCAGTGGCAAAGTGAGCAAGGGACTCACGTCTGAGCATAACCTGCCACACATATGGCGGCCAAAAGCGATACAAAAGGGGGTGGTGATGGACGGAGCATCTGAATCAATCAAACACTCACACCCAGTCAAAAGATCTGGGTTTAATCCATTACTGTTCTTTAGCCCAGAAACCTGTGCTCGGAAGCTCATTTCCGGTCCAGGGAAGACATGGCTTGGCAGTTCGGGCTGGACTGTTCCCATGAGGCACAGGGTCAGACTGATTTGCATATAGCCATGTCTAAACTGGGGTGGCAGAGTGGGCTAAAGAACAGTGATGGATTAAACCCAGATATTTTGACTGGGTGTTAGTGTTTGGTTGATTCAGATGCTCCGTCCATCACCACCCCCTTTTGTACTACCTGGTGATAAAGCAGCCCCTTGAGGATAGTGATTACCCCTCATAGTGCATCAAAACAACCCTGTAAATTATAAAGAATTGGTGGAAATGGGAGTGCACCCAGCAGTGGCGTGCACTCTTATAGACAATCAATTACGTATACCAGCGGGAGTAAATCAATTCCATGTACCAGTGGGGGTAATAGTAAACGCAGCTCCTCACTTAAAAGTCTTTGCACACCGTCGATGAAATTGCCCTTCGTGACACTTGGTGCCTTAACACACTGCTTGTGTGCTGCAGAGGCAGCACACCAGGAACAACCAGCAGAGGCTGGGCACCCCGCTGTGACAGGAATTGTGCTCGCGGGCCACAACCCGCACATTCAGGATATAAAACGTAAGAAAGGTTCACATCACCTTCACTCACAACTACAGCATGAGGGAGGGTGTCGAGAAATACGATCATGGGCACTAACATAGCTATTCACGTCTCACTGCAGATTGTAGGGCATTCCGCCTGGGACCTCGCCGGTTTTGGATAGGTCAAATTGGGGACCGGCACAGCACCTGGTACCTCGCCCCTCTAGTGCGAGTCACCAATAATATTGGTCCACAGTGCCCCGTCTCACCTACACGTGAACGGACCCTGACCTGACCAACTGCCCACTCATGCCTGCTGAAAAGCCTTTTGCCAAAACCCGGGATCAGCCAAGGACCCACAGATCTTAAGTCTAACGCGCTCCCAACTGAGCAATTCCGGGCACTTATTAACTTAATACGATGCTGCTCCCGCGCCAACACTTCAAAAGCCTTGGGCCCGAGACCGAAACAGTGGCCCAAGCTGCCCCCGCCCCACCGGGAGCATCACAGTGGACAAAGAATTGTGGGAGCAGGGTATTCGACCTTCCGGTGACTGTACGAAACGCACACTTTGACAGTGCCTACACCCACCGATGGGATCGGCGTCCAGCTGATGCGCCACAAGACTTTGGCGCAGGACTCTCTGCTCCCCTATATTACACTGGATCAGGCGAGCCACAAGACGACCGGGGCAGGACCAATAGGCCTGATACACACTAATAGTGTAGTATACACGTGATTACCACTCCGGTAAAGGCAGTTCCCTGCCCTCACTCGCAGACGGGAGCACCGACAGTCGACCTTCGAATGTGCCTTGCAATCTGGGTGTGGGCGGTACAGAACGGGCGGCTGTTATTAGAAACCAACACCAGGAGGCTCACGAAACATATTAGTGAGATCTTCCTCTCGTGGGTGAGGAGGATTTTAATAATCGCAGGAGGCTCACAATCGTGGTAACCAAAGTTACCTAAGGAGCATCTACTCGATTGCGCGTCCATGTACACACTCTGGGTACAGTGAGGTGTTCACGTCTCCGGGTGGCACGGTCCCTAGATAAGGGGCCTAGTGGAATCGCGACAGTCATGGAATGTAAATATTGCCTCATACTGACAGGGTGAGATCGTTTTAGTGCCGCTCCTTTAAATATATTCAATCCCCCTTGGATTGCGCGAAAGATCGTCTCGTGGTTGAGCGGGCTACTGGTATAACGATCATCCAGTATCTGACGTCCCAGGCTCCGATTCGGGGCCGGTACGCTGACCTTTTCGCTTGGGGGGCAGACACGGGGGCTGAGGGGCAGCCAGTTTGACAGTGCGAAACGCCCAAGCACAAACCTCACAGCAGAAAGCTTCAACGCGCCGAAAGGGACAAACTTCAGAAATGAGACAACGCCCTTAACACAGCTCCCTACCCTGGGTATAAACTGGTCACCTGCCTCTCGTACCACCCAAGGAGAGTCAGGAATCGTGGATTTACAGCCTGATTGCGCTCACTATGGCGCAGCGGTGAGAAAGCGGGAACTAACTAGTTGCGGTACGATGGAGCCGCGCCACCCATAGCATGTTACCCACATGCTGCTGGGCTTACTTCGAACTCCGAACTCGCACTGCCATGCTCGCGCCCCTGTGATATCCCTCGCGCGAGAAACATTCCCTCCCCCTGACGAGGAAACGGGGTTTCTTTCAAACTAGGGCAGTTCCTGTCTGGGTCGAAAATGGTCCCCGCACCCTCACGTGAACTTTTAATCGACTGAAAGCAAACGCACATTCCATTAAACCGAGCTGTGCTCCTGGATGACCCTCCTGTTTGAGCCGCGCTCTGCCGCAGTGACTCGTAGCAGTACCATGTGTGTGGCCTGGAGGTCAACGCATCCCCAATTTAGAAAATTCAGTTGGGTGATCTAGTATTGGCAGGCTTCCTACTAACCCTCTACCGATGAGAGCATTTCGCACGCTCCGCCATCCTACCTGCAGACCAAGCCAGCTCGTAGCGCTTCGCAGATGGGGAGGGGTAGTACTCCCGGTGCCCTATACTGCCCCCCTCACTCAAGCAACAAAGCGTGTAGTGCGCCATTGCAGCTCTAGGCAGCCGCGCTTTCACACACACCCCCTCTCAGGAGCATGGCCTGAAGGGTCGGTCAAACCTCTGGGCTATTGTCGGACCCATTGGATAAATGATTTGCACGCCTATCCGTCGGGAAACCCGTTCTGGCTGGTGGGGAAAACTAGGAGGGAAAGCTAATGTGCTGTCTGGTCAGGGTGTAAGGAGGTGGGACGGCCTAGCCTCGCCAACAGGGACAGACCGCAGCGCGCTACCTGTGCGGGCGACCCCGGTCTAATCCCTGCGAGGTTCACCATATGTTGCTGCCTCGGGATGGTGAAGATTACATATTAGGAGTGTAACATGCCCCAGCATTCTGTCACTCGACAATTAATGCATTCCCGGATGATGCCGCCGTTACACCACTCCCCGCTAGCCGCCCGTGCCCGGGCCTATTGCCCACATGCCGTTGCAGGCGTGGGTGCCGAGAGTGCTTCGCCAGCCCTAGGACTTGGCGGCTCGGGTTCCGACATTCCGGTTTCCCCCCCCTCTAACCGCCAGCCCGCTCAGTCCACGCTGCCCGCGACAGCAGCTCCCCAGTGGAGGCCTTCTCAACTGGATCTCTGAGCACAGCGGCCGGTGACAGCCCTGCTTGGAGTGAGGAAGTGGGGGGATTCAGCACTCACCTCGCAACACCCAACAGCTTGCCCCACGATGATGGCCGCCGATGCCACCAGATTATCGACGATGTCCAAGTGCAGCAAAGAGCACGCGTGCACCAACGACGGAACGACCCCTTAGACAGCGTGTCGGGCAGCAAAGAGCTACACTCATCGAAAGGATGACGCTTAACGAGCGCAAACGGCACCTACCAGTCCGAGGAGCAGCGACGACGAAACGATGGGCAGAGACGGCGTGTCAGGCAGCAAAGAGGCCCATAAATGGCGGGGAATGGGCGTGCCCAACCCCCGGCACGCCGGACATGACGTGTACAGCACGCCCTCTAAGGGGGCTCCTCCTGGAGTCCCGCAAAAGCGAGTGGGGAGGCGCCTAAATACCACTAAGGGTGGCCGCCCTGCGGGGGCCGCGAGCAGCCGCAGAGTACTGTTGACTCACTGGCTAGAGGAAAACTGTCTTTATGCAGCTCGATAATGGGTTCAGGCCGGACCGAGTACTCCTACGCCACTGACTGTGTAACATTGATTTTACCCAAAAGAATTCGAAACGTAAACACATTTTGGGCCTCTGGTCATCTCTCTTAATCTCCCAGTCAGCCGCGACCAGCATGAAGAGCGGGGGTGGGGGCTTGGGTGGGTGATGAAATGGTTTAATTAAAGAAAAATTAAAAATATAAAGTAAATCTCACCGTCCCGCTTCTGGGTGGGTACGGACTCCTGCCGTCCTGCTTTCACCAATTCCCTGCAGCTCTCGTTATCAAGGAAAGACGTCGGAGCAATCAGGGAAGCTCCGTCTTCCTCTGGCCGGTGTGCGGGGCATTCCTTGGTGCACGGGAGCCCCGCCCACACTCAGGCGTGAGACGCCTGCCTTCTAGTGTTCGTGCTTACTTTGCGCACCACTTAAAAACAAGTATTTGCAATGCAATACAACTCATATTTACGCAAGACGTATTCCATTACAAATGGGAGCTTCCACGTTGAAGAAGGCACAAACAGGTGTGGGGGCTGTGAGGGGGGCGAAAAATCTGCGAACTGCGAGAGGGGGCGGAGGGAGGATACAGGGCAGTAAATAGTATTCGAGTAAAGGGGCTGACAGCCTCGGAAGGAGCAAAATGACGATATAGGCGTCAGTAGGCGGGACTAAGAATCCAAACACCAATCACAAAGCAGTATTTATGATTGAAGCCAATGAAAAAGATGGGCGGAGAGTGGGAGGAGCTTCCCCCACTATAGTGTCTCAATGAGACCTAAAAAGGGCTCAGTACTGGATAGGGTTACCAACCATCCGTAAATTTCATGGACCGTCCGTAATATGGGTCTCACGTCCGTTGTCCGTGCCGATCCATTTTACGGACGCCTATTGTCCGTAATTGTGGGCATTGGGGAACATCAGTGTTCCCCTGCCAGAAGCCTTACCTTCTTGATGGGGCGCTTCGCACTCCTCTGAGCAGAAGAGCAGCCCCACCCGCCCATTTCCATTCTGTCTGCGGGTGATTGCCTCATACAGAATGACGATGGGTCAGTCTGTGCTCTTACTGCATGTAGTGGCCTACTCCTGCCTCAGTCTACGGCAGGACATTCAGTCGGGTGGAAGAAATTAACAAAAACGCCAATGCTGCTAGGTAAGAATCCAGTAGATGAAAAGATGGTGAAACAAGTTTTTAAAAAAGGGTTATGGGTCTTTCACTGTCTCGTCATTTTAAAACTGTTGCCTTTTCAGTGTTATATTCAACAAAACCTTGGTTGCTGCTTTTTTATTTTATGCAACTCGCAACCTTTGACAAACCCAATAGCTTTGGCTAGTAAGTGTAACACTACTTCTTGTGTTATATATATCTGGATGCAGTGCCAGAAGCAGCAAATTACGAGTCGGTTGCTCATGCCCTTAATTACATCGAACACCCCTTTTGGAGAGACTTCACAGTTTTCTCATTCCCCTAAAAGCCCTAGAAACAACACCATGTCACAGTGGCACTGTGCTTCATGCATGACTCATGACTTCCACTTTTTCGGACTGCCTATGTGCAGGGGCATAGTGAGCCCTCCCTCACCCCACCCCTTGCTTTAGGAACTACAGCAGGGGTGAAGTCCTTGATGGGACTCTTCTGTCTGCAACTCAGCAGACAAAGGCTCGGCTCATAATTAATGTGAAAAGGTGCGTAAGTGAAAGGATGGGTGGATGGCTGGATGGATTGATTAGTGAAAGGGTAAAAGGATGAGAGTGGAAGGATGGATGAGAGAAACGGAAAATAGATGGAATTGTGAGTGGAGGGGTAGATGGATGGGTAAAAGGATGGATGGATGAGTGAAAGGATGGATGAGTGAAAGGATGGATGGATGAGGGAAAGGGTGGCTGTAAGGCTGGATGAGTGAGTGAATAGGTGAGTGAAGGAGTGAAAGGGTGGATAGATGAAAGAAAGGATGGATGGATGAATGAAGGAGTGAAAGGATGGATGAGAGAAATGATGGATGATTGAAAGGATGGATGAGTATAGGGTCAAAGAATGGATTCATGAATGGATGAATAGATGGATGGCTGGATGGATGGATTTCTAAATGAAAGAGGGATGGAGAGAAAAGGACAGTGGATGGATGGATGACTGAAATGGTAGAAGGATGAGTGACTGGGTGGATGAATGAGTAAGTGAAAGGATGGCTGGATGGATGAGTGAATGGATGGATGAGTGGAAGAGTGGATGGAAGAGTGTACGGATGGATAAGGTGAAAGGATGAATGGAGGTATGGATGATTGAAAGGGTGGATGGAGGGATGGATGAGTGGAATGATGGATAGATGATGGAAAGGTTTGCAAATGGTTGAATGTTGATATGGATGGGCACACAGATGGAAGGCCAGAAAAAATGGTGAAAGACTGAATGTTGGCCTAAAGAATGATTACACCTTGTAACTCCCACTATCTTAAGTACATGTCCTATAGATTGACTGTCACATTTATATGAGTCCTTGTCTCTATATAATATGTGTGTGATGTAACGCACTCCGACACCCTGTCCTACTTACTTGGGATGAGTAGCACTTAAAAAGAAATCAAATACACATGAAAGAGGGTCTATGTGAAGAGGAGGGTCATCAATGAAGGGTGGTAGAAAGGCCGGACTGGTCATAGGGCGTTTCCCTCCGAGGCTGGAAAGGTGGAGAGGGGGGAGGGGACGGGGGGAGGGGGGTTTGTTACCACAAAAACACCTGCACATTTGCTCAAAGCTGCGCGCATACTGAAAAACCATGAAGTGCATAATTGTCTCACCCTAATATAAACTTCTTTTCACTTGTACTAAAGTGGTTGTCTATTTACTTACTTGTATACTACTGCACAACTTCTGCTGATGTGTCTGTAAAATTTACTTTTTATCCTGAATTTTGACCTCCTGTCCTGATTTTTTGTCCTGAATTTTGACCCTTTGTTCAGAATTTTTACACTCACGGTCCTGAATTTGCACCCATGCCAGTTGGTCACCCTAGTACTGGAGTGGGCGTGTTGGGGGGGGGGGGGGGGGGGACAAACTCTGAAAAGCGCTGCCAGCAGATATTAGAACCACACTAGTAGAGGACTCCATTAAAAAATTGTTAATGCAACTTTTTAATCCCTTTATCTGCTTTAGATGTTATTAGAAACAGCTAATAAAGCAATTTCTGTGCTGTGTGAATGTATGAGCCTTGCCTCCTTAGAGATTTCTTCCAGATAGCTATACAACTATTTATTCACAAAGCGCTCGAAAATGTTCACTGGCAGAACTGAAGGTTTCTTTGAAAAGGGGTTTCGCAGCCAGTCTTTTCCAAATGATAGGAAAGGTGGTCGTAATTAAAAATATATTGAAAAGATGTTTAGAGTATCGGACAGAATATTAAAGACGACCGATCATTCATTACTGCACATATATGCCATTCAGTTGTCCATCGCGATCCTACCAACAGGACCCATCTGCAATAATCTCACCCAAAGGTGACCATAACAGGCCATGCCTTTCACATGCTTAGCAAGTACTTCAAATATGGCACTGAAATCCAAAGTGAACCTTCTTACCCAGCTACGTATTTAATCCAAATATATATTCTTACACAACACTAGACTTAATTGGTAATAATAGTTTGACCTCATGATTAGCATCCGCAGGGCAAGGAACCAAAACTGCATAAATAGCAAAGTGTTGCGACAGCAAAAGCATATCCCTATCCTCACACAAACATGCATCTGAAAACGTATTACAAAAATCAACTTATAAGCCTGTTCCTAAAGAGAATCCTATCATAACATTTTGCTTCAATGTTTTGTTTCCTTTTAGTTATGCTGCATCGTTCCACCCGCACAGTGCAACATTACACAGACCACAGCCACTCTCACATACCCATAAAGAGGCACAAAAGTCACATACTTGTTCAAGTACATTTATCTAAAAGTGCATTCCAATTCCAAAGGCAACCTATACCCCACTAAAACATCAGCACCACACAGACAGCCTCACTCCCACCCCAAAGTGCAGCAGATCCATAATGTTTGCTAAAAGGACCCACTTTAATAGCCCTTCCATTTTCGGTTATATTTAGTTTGACTGTAGCAAAAAAGAACATTAGATGTCTTCCCCAACAGTAGCATGCACACAACTGTGCACCAGATCTATATGACTGATGAAATACTCGCAACTCAGTCAGTCAAGGTTACGTTTATTTGACCATTGCTCTTAAAACAACATAAAACCTATTCCTATACAAAGTTCTAAAAACATACTCAGTTCATCCTAATTTCTATAATCAATTCCACTTCAGTATACTACTTGAGTTTCCATAAAATTAATTCTAAAATCCATACCTGCAACTGTTACCAATTTATAAACATTTTAAAAACAAATTACACTCCTATTTATACAATATATTTCTATAACACTATATTTTAATCAAAACTTTCTAAAAACTCTCATACATTCCATCATATCCTTCCAACCTCTCTTTCCTTTTACATGAATACCCTTTTTACGGCTTCCATGTACTTTGCAATTGCTATTGCAATATCAAGATTTGGCATATCAGTAAACAGTTCAATTGTCTGACTGCGAAACAAAGTGCCGTATTTTAAAAAGATAGGGCACAAAAAACTGCTTCCGCTGATATAGCACTTTTAGGCAGTGCAGTAAAATGCATACGTTATCTCTTCTTGTACCCAACCTACATACACATTTACCATCCGATTGCCTCATTTCTACTCTTCTTTTCCTAATAGCTATATCAGGATTAATGCCGATTCTCAGTTTTAGCACTTCAGCTCTAAACCGATAGCAGGGTAGTATGTCCAGATAAGGATACCAGGATTCTTTCACCCAACTAGAGAGCATACATTTCGCTGACTTTTTCCCTCAGGTACTCCATATATTTTCCCTTAAACAGTTCCATTCCAAGTTTCCTGAGCCTACTCTTTCTTGATCCTATTTCTAGGGACTGGTTATCAATTCTCACCTTTAGATTTTCGCAGACACCATAACATTTCCCCCTCACCTCTTGGGCCCACTTTAAATCACTGCGCTGCACCACGTTCTTACACCCCTATGACACTTTCATGGACTCTCAGTGTCCAGTCTCTTCCAGAACCTTACAAGGGCCATTTGCACCTTAACAGTCCAAGCTATTGACCCCAGTTCTACTCTAATTGCCTGGATCATGGATGAGCCAGGTAATGACATTAATGATTTTATACATTTCCCTTCCTCAGCATCCCAGCAGCTTTTACCACTTAAACAGATTACTTCAGCACCATATTGAAACTGAGGTGGGACCATTGCATTGTAGGCCTGTAGCATAGGTCTGTGGGACATATCCCCATAGATACAGTTGAATTTTTTCAAACCACCCACAGATATAAGTGCTCTCGCTTTATGGGCCTCCAAATGCATATTCCACTTTAAGGACTAGTCGAACCAGATCCCGAGGTATTCATATTCTTTCACTATTTCCAAATTAATTGGGCCCAGATACCAATTACTTGCAACTCTAATGCACATCTATGTCGAAGTACATATGCTTCGCATTACAACAGAACACACTGGAGACACACCTGGTCCCACCATGCCCATAACTCAGCAACCAAGTCATATTGGTGGCTAGGTATTGCCACTTCAGTAACACGTTCACTTTGAAACTGTTGAATATACTAAATCAAACACCACACAAAGGACAAACCCTAGGACTTCAACTGTGCGCTATCCACGTGACAACTATAACAATACACTATTGAGGTGTCCTACGAAACAGACTTCATAGGCTAAGCAGTGACAAGCATTTAGACTAATAGAACAAAATAGACAGCACATCCATATACCCAATGTACTAAACCAAATGTGACTTGGAGCGACCACATCATAACCCCCTATTCTCCAGTAGAACACAAAGATTTCTCTAACCAATCAAAGTGGCCACATGAATCTGAGAAATAATTCCAAAATCATAAAGGCTACCCAGGCTACGAAAGCGCTAAGGAACCCTACAAATGGTAACAGCTTGTTATACAAATACTAATGCTGTAGGTTTGTAAATGAACTGTAATTCCAGTTGATTCTACCTTTATCACTGGTTCTGTGTACCTCTACCAGGCCTTCCCTTTACACCCATTTTAGTGGAATTTTATCATCAAAATATCGAATTTCACCAGAAGTCACAATATCACCAAAACCATGACACACAAGACATGCTCCATTCTTAATATGGCATAACTAACTATAGTTGTAGCTAATTATACCTGTGGTGTACAGGCCATTTTACCCAGACTCCCATAAGCATAGTACACTGCAAGAGACTATAGACAATCTGTATAGCACAATTAGTGCTATAAGGTACTATGGTACTCCCACATGGTCAGTGAATGTAGACGCCGTAAACTGCAGTGGTCATAACGGAGGGGGAAGGAAGGGGGTCCCGGGTGGCAGGCACAGCTTGCCCATCGCCAGATTGAGGAGCATGGTTAGCAAACTGCCTGGGGAACACTGAATATGCACTCTTGAGAAACACAAATAGTAAACTACAAACGAGCTACCGTTTAAGTACAGCAACAAGACACATTTTACCCTAGCATTCAATACGGTCATGAAACTATGAAAACCGAGTCGGCCATCGGACCTTATAGGGTGTTCTTGCATAAGCCAACCACAACACCAGATGGTGAAGCACCAAAAAGCACAATAAAGACAAACGAGAAAAAGGATGTAATTCTGTATCTAGTGTATCAGTCCAGAGGACGAGATAATGTCCTTAACCAAAGTAATATTTTAAATCTCGGTAGCGCTCTCCCAGAACTCAATATGATCTGCTCTAATGGTTGCTTCTCGCTCAAACAATAAGGGGTATTTAACGAGCAAATAATGGCAACATTTACAAACGGTAAAATTGCTACATGCTTGCTGGGTAACTGCAAGCAGCTCACTGAATGAAGTTTTAAATTAACTGTCTACCCTCGACCCGCTGATGAGATACCCTGGAGTCTTTATCCAAGTGCCAAATCCTCGCACTCGCACTCGCAAAC
This sequence comes from Lissotriton vulgaris, assembly GCF_964263255.1. Lineage (NCBI taxonomy): Eukaryota > Metazoa > Chordata > Amphibia > Caudata > Salamandridae > Lissotriton > Lissotriton vulgaris. The sequence goes on from NC_141687.1 coordinate 119,778,785, forward strand.
AGACTGTGTTTGTTTCCAGCCCTACCTGAGTTGTCTCTGCTACAGGAGTAGCCCATCAACCTTTGCCAGCGCTGCCGACCGGCTAGGAAGCCTCAGAACACCTCGTGGCCGCAGAGGAGGGCGAGGCGCTGGCCCCGGGACTGCGAGGACCAGCACACAACAGCTCCAGCTGGTCCTCTTCCCGCGTGAGCCGCGCCCCCTCCCAGTGCCACGCCCCTAACCAAGCGCGATAACTTCTCGCGGCACACGTTTCGCGGGTGCCACTCGCAAACAGACTGTGTTTGTTTCCAGCCCTACCTGAGTTGTCTCTGCTACAGGAGTAGCCCATCAACCTTTGCCAGCGCTGCCGACCGCTAGGAAGCCTCAGAACACCTCGTGGCCACAGAGGAGGGCGAGGCGCTGGCCCCGGGACTGCGAGGACCAGCACACAACAGCTCCAGTTGCTCCTCTTCCCGCGTGAGCCGCGCCCCCTCCCAGTGCCACGCCCCTAACCAAGCGCGATAACTTCTCGCGGCACCCGCTTCGCGGGTGCCACTCGCAAACAGACTGTTTGTTTCCAGCCCTACCTGAGTTGTCTCTGCTACAGGAGTAGCCCATCAACCTTTGCCAGCGCTGCCGACCGGCTAGGAAGCCTCAGAACACCTCGTGGCCGCAGAAGAGGGCGAGGCGCTGGCCCCGGGACTGCGAGGACCAGCACACAACAGCTCCAGCTGGTCCTCTTCCCGCGTGAGCCGCGCCCCCTCCCAGTGCCACGCCCCTACAACTAATCACAACGTAAAGGCGACCCCAGTAACGCGCATCGCGGGACGCGCATCGCGGGGCGCAGTCCGGGGCGAAGACCGGGCAAAGAGCGGGCCGTTTGAGGCCGTTCGAGGACCGGAGAGACCGAGAGACTGGACTGGGCCCTACTCTCTGTAAGTTATTACTCATTCCCTCCTCATATCCACTATCCAAGTAATATTTATTCTAGCCACGGGAAACAACATTCACTACATCGTCTTATAACATCACAAGATGGTAGTCACAAGAGGGACAAAAACACTAGCTCCAGGGAGCGTTGGGAAGTTACTGGGACCTATGGACGATTTCCTTGCAAAAGCAAATTCGTTCATCGACCAAAGTATTACCCTTATGGAAAAAAGAGTCTCATTGGATTTAGACTTTGCCAAGCGATCCTCCCTGGGTAACCTCGCAGAAGCTAGAACTCCCGTCCTGACTGCAAATAAAAAAGCACCAGGAACTGTGAACGAAGGTAGACGTAGCCTTCCAAATAATGTCGACCTATCCGTATCTGACCTTGCAGATTCCCCGCTAGGTTCAGAACTAGAAAAAACCCCCGAGCTACCACCTCGATCCCCTACCCAGATATCACCCTCGGAAGATATACAAGCCAGAGGAAGGAGAGAAGGAGCAATTAGTAAAAATAAGTTTCCCCAAAAAAATCCAACTATAACCAAAACTGCTCCCCCTCCGAATACTTCCCAGGTTTCACCAACTCCTCTGTCAATTCCTTTACCACCACCACAGCAAGAACTTGCCACTGCAATTGTTCATCATGGCCAACAGGAAGGTACTACTCCTATCCTACTGGACTCACCAACTCAACCACCCACGAAAAAGGGCCCGGAAGATCACGATAATCTTATTCTTATAGATAAGATAACAGAAATCTTCAAACAACTCCTACGACCCGTAGAACAAAAGCTAACAAAGATAGAAACACAGATCTCGAAGCTTATCTCGACCCCACAACACCTCCAGGGGCCCCCCCAAAGAAGAAAGGGAGCGCAAATCCTCCTCATAACGCCCTCTTAAACCCTTTGGGTGTTAGTGTAAAATCCTCCATTCCCCATACAATCACACCACAGACAGTAGTACCTACTGTACCGCCTCCGATCCCAACACCCCCAGCCACCTCGACCCAAACCACATTAAACACTACCACCGCAGGCCCAACCACATCAAAACAAACCAAAAATAGACCACCCACAATCACTCGGCCACAACCAGCCCCAAGAAAAACCGTTCCTCCTAAAACCCCGGCACACAACCCCTCTTCCCAACCAACCCAAAGAAATACCCTAAGAGGGACGGGTGAAGCTAGAGCCCATACTGAGCTTCCCCCTGAGGCCGCCCCTTATGTAGCAGTCATGATTGGAGTAAATGAACTACCTCCTAATACGGCGGAACCGCCATGGTCCCTAAAAAACAAAGTACACCATTGGCTGCAGACAAATCGCCCCATGCCACCAAACTGCCATGGTAGGATTTCCTCACTTTTTAGGACCCCGTGGGTGGGGAAAGGCAGCAAACAATATCCTGGGGACTGCATTATTATTACCTTTGAGGACCCATGGGTGGCAGACTATATTACCTCTTGGGAACAACCGAACCCAAAGGGAAGCATTAGAATTAAACCCCTTTCATCCTTTTATCCCTTCATCCAAACCTCAAATAGCAATTTCTTTGAGGACCCCGCTTTCCCCTGGGTCGAACCACCTCAGCGCCAACCAATTTTCCACGACAATAGACAATATGGCACCTCTCGTTTTAGAGAGCAGGAAAACCCTTGGCAAATAGTTAATCCACGCCATCAGGGAGTAAATTGGGGAGAATGGGGATACCAACAGCAGAGGATGACCCGCAGAGAACCGCCCAGATGGGATCCCTGGTACAACATTCCAACAACAAATAGATACAGTCCCCTAGAAATGGTGAATTGACCATCAAGGGATCTAGAATATACTAGCCCAAACTTGCCATATGCCCCCCCCCCCTAAGTAACAACACCGTCATGACCCCACCAACCTTAGTCCCGAAAGTGAACCCCCACACAATACCTTTTCTATTCTGGAACGTGGCGGGTCTACGAACAAAGATCGAAGACCCCGTGGCCGTTAATTTTTTAGAACAAGGCAAAATAATTTGCCTCCAAGAGACCTGGGCAACCTCAGAGCTCCATTTATTGGGGTACAAAACCTACTCCTCACTCGCTACTCAAAGCGCAATAGGCAGACCCAAAGGAGGCTTAACAATCTACATTGCTAACACTCTATCCCACTTAAAAGTGATTAATCTTTTCACCGACTCTGTCAGATATTCTCTCTCTCCTTTGCAAATGAAGACACTATTACTCTTCTCAACTCATACAACAACTTAACGGAAAATGACTTCCTGACTTTCGTCGAAAATATGCAGGAGAGACTAAGATCCCTTCATCACCGGGAGGACAACTCTAAAACGATCCCCCTTATCTGGGGAGGTGATTTCAATACACATCGGTGCCCAATGGCAGACACCCAATGTTGCGGATTTGTAGACGACAACGACGTCCCACTAGCCCATTTTGTCCACAATAAATCTGGCAACGCTCTGAATAACACACTATCAGAGTTTGATTTATTCATTGCTAATTCCCTGAAGGAGGAGAAAAATCAGTTTAATCCAACTTACGTGGCTAGAGGCCACCAGACAACAGTGGACTACATCCTGCTGTCCCAAAGTCTCGCTACAAAAGTCACAGATCACCAAGTAATTGAAAACACACTAAGTGATCACTACGCATTAAAGATTGAATTCCATCCATCGGAATACAAATCCAAGGTCACAGATATAGCAACAGCCCTTACCCAAGATAGCCTGCAACTGCGCAAACACAACGGTTATTCCATAAAATGGGAAAAGATTGACCCACAAAAACTCACAAAAGAATTAGTTAACCAGGCGTACCCACATATCCTTAACTGCCTGGACCCAGCCCTAAATCATTCCGAGGTCCTGCTGAATTTCGCAGAAATTCTGACAGTAGCCAAGAGACTACTCACGGGGAAAACAACTAACAAACATACAGAAAGGAAAGGTTGGTTTAACCACAACTGCACGAGAGCTCTAACTGACCTAAAATCTGCCCTCCATAAAAAACCAAGGGACGTGGGCCTTATTCAACTTCTGAGAAGAAAATACAAACTGGAACGCAAATTAAAACTACAACAAATGAAAGAGAAACTCTGGAATGACCTAGACAAGAGCTCCCTATCAAAAAACAGCAAGGACTTCTGGAGAACGATTAGATCCCCATTCTTCTCGGACAACAACTCTCCCAAGATAGAGGTGGCTATAGACGAGGGAACTTGGATAGCCCACTTTGAAAATATATTCAAAGACCAAGGAACCACAGACCATCCATCTCATCTCCACAACGAAGTACAATATCCAATTCCAATATCTTTTGACATCTCTGAAATCCTGGCGGCTTTGGAAAAAAGCAAAACAGGAAAAGCCCCGGGCCCTGATGGCGTCCCTGTGGACCTTTTTAAATTCAACCAGGAGCTTTGGGCACCTATCTTGACGAGAGTATGCACAGCAGCAGCCAGTGAGGGCATCTTGGACTCCTGGACCAGATCAATCATGGTCCCCATCTTCAAGAAAGGGGACCGACAGGACCCAAAATGCTATCGTCCCATATCCCTCCTGGACTCCCTTGGCAAAGTGGTGGGGAGGGTCATTCTGGAGAGACTACAACAGTGGAGTGAGGAAAAGGCTATTATCTCGGACTTACAATTCGGCTTTAGAGAAGGCCTTGGGACAGTAGAGCAGGCACTTAACCTCAGCCTTATAATGGCCAAATACACGCACGCAAAGAAATCGACGGTATACATGGTCTATGTGGACCTGTCTGCCGCTTTTGACTGTGTTGCACACTCCAAATTATGGACAGTTCTAAGTGAAATGAACGTGGATCCTTCATTGCTGGACCTTCTTAGAGAGCTGTACTCCGGGGCCTCGGCTAGAGTTCGGTTCGGAAAGAACGGTGAGCTGACGGCATCATTTGGCGTGGAGCGAGGAGTTAGGCAGGGCTGTGTCCTGGCCCCCTTCCTTTTCTCGCTCTACACAAATGGCTTGGAGGAGGCGATGCTGAGGGGGGCCCAGGACCTCCCAAAAATGAAACAGAGACCGATTCCAGCGCTCCTCTACGCGGATGACGCCGTCATCCTGGCCCGAACGCCGCGCGAACTCCAGCATTCACTAAATAGATATACCACCTTCATGAACGCCTTGGACCTAAAGGTTAATGTAAAAAAAACCTTCATCATGATCACGGGGGGGGCGAAGAAAGGCAAAAAAAACATCTTTCTTGATAGTCAACACTGGAGATTGCCACACAATATCCATACCTCGGGATCATGATCGATGATAAGCTAACATGGAAACCAGCAGTAGAAGCGAGATGCCACCTTTTTAAGCGCTCAATAGCAGCCCTGCAGACCTTCTCACGGAAATTAGGAAGGAGGCGTCCAGCAGAACTGTTAAGAATCTACAATGCCAAGTGCCAGGCGATTGCTCTTTATGGAGCAGGGGTCTGGGGCCATACAGACGTCGGAGCCCTACAAAAAATTGAAAACCTATTTATAAGATTTCTTCTTGCCACCCCAAAAGGCTCATCAACCTACGCCTTCCACATGGAACTGGGAATTCCTTACTTGCAGGATCTCCTCAAAATCCAGCCATTGCTTTTGTGGAGGCGTATATGGACTTCAGATGCTAACATGCTATCACAGTCGATAGTGGCCGACACAATGTCACTTGACCACTCCCTCAGATTAAAATGGCTCCGCTACATTAGAAACTTTTTTACTGACCTTGGCCTCGAAAAATATTACCTTTACCCAGAATCGATTGTTGCTCTCCCAAAAAAGGAGCTCAAGGAACTTGCACTACGTCATCTGGAAACACTAAGACTGTCAACCGAGGCTGCAAAACCTTCAGTGGTTCACGCGAACACAGTCCAGCAAACTTTTGGCATTCAACCGTATCTCACTCTGCATACTAAAATATACGAGAGGATGCTGCTCACCAGGCTCAGACTGAATCTCTTTTTCAGACTGGTTGCTTTTCCCCTAAATAAGGCCTGGGACTCAAACCTGCCTCCGTGTCCCTGCGACGCGAAATCAACTCAATCCAATATCCACGTCATTATCTTTTGTAAATTCTACCAACCCCACAGAAAACTTTGGATACTTCCGCTATGTAGGCGATGGGGCCTCAGACAATGTCGACCGGCCTTCCTTAGACTGCAAACCCTAGAGTCTGAAGAAGTCTGTTACCTGGTCTTAAACTTTTTAAAATGTATTATGAACCATAGAAAAAACCTTTAGCAAACTGCACTAGGAAAAAAAAAAAAATAATGATTTTTAGAAGCAAAACTCCTCTTCTTTTTAAACAAATGACAGCGGCTTCTTTCTTCCCTATTGTATAAACGTTCCTATGAAACGTCTTTTTACTTGTGTATGTATGGTCCTTTTTATGCTGATTGCTTCTTTTATGGTTTTCTTCGTGATTAACCGAATAAAGAATTATTATTATTATCAATGTGATCTGCTCTAATGGTTGCTTCTCGCTCAAACAATAAGGGGTATTTAACGAGCAAATAATGGCAACATTTACAAACGGTAAAATTGCTACATGCTTGCTGGGTAACTGCAAGCAGCTCACTGAATGAAGTTTTAAATTAACTGTCTACCCTCGACCCGCTGAGATACCCTGGAGTCTTTATCCAAGTGCCAAATCCTATTGTTTGCCACGCAGACTGCACAGATTGATGGCATAAAAAAAATCTCCAGATACTGTTAACTGCATGGACGCAAAGAGAATCGGTGGTTGGAACTTATCTATCAATTGTATACGCTGTAGTGGAGCACTGGACCCTAATGACACCTCAGCCTCTTTTATAAAATGTATGATAAATGGGAGATTTTTTTTTGTTTTTGCTGACTCCATTCTCGCGGACATCTGGGAAATCAAAAGTAAACTACTTTATTCTGCCTTCATAGTCATCACCACAGTTTTTGACAAAGTTAATAGAGACAAGCTATGGGCAGAACTTTCTAAATGGAGTACTCCGCAGCCTTTGTTAAATGCAAAGATAAGAATTTAGGTGAGCATTAGATTAACATCCAAGTGGATTAGCACAGGAAAAATCTCCACGAAAAAGGGGTTAAAGCAGGGCTGTATATTAGTGCCACTGCTTTTTAGGTTTCGCTGAGCCAGCGCATGCGCTGTCTGAGAAACATTTAATGTGTGGCTCCAGAAAATGCTACCACACACTTTTGCTTGTGGCGGCCTAGAGCTTGCGGTTACGCGCTTGTGTGCGGGCGCCTTGCTACGCCTCTCCAATACTCGCTATGTCTCCCCTTCTTCCTCTTTTCTTAAGGCTGTTACGCAATGAGGCTCGACAATATTTCTGAGGGGGCAGGGGGCATCGTGTGAGCGTGGGTGCTTTTGTGGAGGATCGGGACGGGCAGCAAAGGAAAAGGACTCAGTCTCTTCCTTACTGCCCAGAGATGACACAGACAATGTCCTCTTCTTTTCTGTACTGGCAGCTGATTCCCCCCCCCCCTTCCTATTATTCCCTCTCTTTCGCTCTTGCTTTTCACTTACTGAAAACCGTGACTTGAAGAAACGGTTCACAACCTCTTTCCTTCTTTCATTTAGTTGCTTCCCTGTGAAATGGATCCAAAAAAGAAAAACACTTTTGCTGGATATGCCCTTTTTCTGACATTTTTCTATTGCAAAGTGCAGCCTCGGGATGGAGAGAAATAAAAGGTTTTAAATATGACAAATAAATACATACCTAAATAAAGCAAGAAAGAGTGGTTGCAAAGTGGCCAGATTGGTTTTATTCACATCCAAACAAGTCAGCCTCACTTTACAGACTTTGCAGTGAAGCGCTACTTTTCTTTTCACGTCTTTCTTTGAACAGCATTGTTGACATCAAAGGCATATTCACAGGATAAGCCCCCAGTCCAATTTTTATTTGCTAATTATTTTGATTTCATCATATTTGCGTGGCTAAATTGAGCTGAGAGATAACAACCACCCGGTCCGCCAGTGTCTCCTATTAAAGAAAACAGCATAACAGGTGGCAGAATATCACATTTAACCACATCGCTGCTAAGGCTTTTACCCTCCTGTGCTGGAAGCTCATCAAGTCCATTGATCATGACGAGCTCAGCTCGTCATCAGCACAGCTCAACCGTGCTGCATGACGAGCTGAGCTCGTCATGAGCATGGAAGGGGTTAAAGAAATTGCTGGTAGCCAGCAGGCTAACCAGTTCCACGACGCTCAACCAAGATGAGTCCACAGGCTTTTGAATGTTTAGAACAATAAACAAAACTTTGTAAAACCACAAAAGATGTGAAGGATTTGAATGAAAATTGCGATCTTACAGCAATAAAGTCACTATTGTGTGTTGAAAATTACAAATGTTCACAAAAACAAATAAAATAACATTCCCATAAAAAATAGCAAAAAAGCTTCCTGCACAGAGCCGAAGGACATGTGTCCTGTGTTGGCAACGAGTGTGGATTGGCCACCGCCAAAGGTGTTGCCTAGCGGGTGTTTGAAATTAAGCAGCAGGGACTTGCTGCCCACAGGGGCCAACCACTGCTGTGCTTGGCTAATGGCTGTGAGTAGCCAGTGTTAGATGCCTGCAATGGATTGGACGAAGGCCTGTTGAAACCGATACCACACAGAAGTTCTGCGCTGTGCACGGTAGAAGGCTGTCTGAAAGTGTTACCCGACTATGGTGTGATGGGCTATGTTCTGCTGCCAACCCTGCTGTGCACAGCTCAAGGCCTTGCCTTGTGGGGGTTGAAAATTAAGTTAAAAAAAAAACATTTGAAAAGTGAGTTATTGTCTGGGAAAATTAACTGAAATTCTCTAGTGCTCACCATTTACCATGCTCAAAACACAAAACGGCATATAAACATAAACAAGTATTGGCATAGCTAATAGGTCTCGCTTTTGGGACCTTATAAGTATTTAGTTATGCAGCATAATATCCTTGGTGCAACATTATCAACTGTTGCGTGGCTGAAAACGTTTAAGGTCCCAAAGGCGAGACTTATTGGCTATGCCAATGCTTGTTAACTTATATTTGGCTGACATTACCAATGCCACTCCAACATCAAGAGCCTGTCTGCCCAAGCGGTCTGATCCGAAAATCACCATCCTCCAGTACTATCTTGCTAGACCAAACTTGAATTGGATTCCAAAGCCAACTGGATTATCTAGTGTGACTCTGCGTGAACAATGATTAAAAAATATCTCTGAAACAAAGGTTATCATTTTTGAGAGAAGGCAATTAGCACATTCATACTAGAAATATTTGGGGGTATGGTTTGACAAGATAGGAAGGTCGACCCACACAAATTAGTAATTAGGAATTCAGCTATTTATATACGGACCATCTTCTTGCGCCTAATTAGGGATGTTACCTGTCCTGATATTAGTCTACACTGCAAATCTATGCATTGCAACCTTCTGCTAACCTTGCTGTAGGCCATGATCGTTCATAAAGAGACACTAGGGGAATAGCAAGAGACATTGCAATGTAACATCTATCGTTATGCATTTCGAACTCTGAATGCGGCCTCCCAATCAGAGCTTACACTAAAGCTTAGCTTGGTGAAATGCAAAATAGTTCTTCATGCCAGGTTTCTCTAATTCTGCAACAAACTAAGAAGGGCACAGGCCAACACCCTGCAGTACCATCTATGGGCAGAGGCAGATGAAGAAGGCTCTAGTTGGTCTATTTGGAAAAAATCATTAATGCGGATAGAAGTCAAGGAGTCTAAGGTCTTCCCAGGCAAACTTTTCTCCAAAATAAATAGGCAAACGAGCTATTGACCAAATTGGGACTGGAGTAAAAAAATAAATCTCACACCCAGCATGCTCTCCAACTTTATGACAGGCCGATTACCCCACATTACCTTAATCAGCCTTGGCCACTAGAGAGGAAATGAGCCTTGATGAGACATAGTTTTAGGATAACCTTGCTAAAAGATGTTTGCGGTGGCAGGTTTGGAAGTGGCCCAAAATCGATAATGTCGCATTTAGCGGGGCAGACTAAGAATCATTAATTCATGTTATCTGCATCTGCCCTAATATAATATCCTCTCAAAAAGTTTGGCTAATACCGATGTTTATTTAGATGTCGGTCTCTTCGATCTTGCACAAACGCAGCGGTAGCATGCTTAAAGGGGGACTTGAAACAGATGACTTAACGTTTTTTAAAATACATTAAATCGGTTGCAAAGAAAATGAACTGCTAGGAGTAACAATTACTTTTAATTTAAACAGGTGCGGTGTTGACTGTCTGTGCTTGCAAAGTATTATGACCAAGTGCTTATAGTTGCCCTCCTCCCCTCCCCCCTGCTTTCATTTTTCTTTTGTTTGTTTTTTAAGATGAATTTCATTTACCATTTTGTAATGGCATTATGGCAGGGATTTTAGCACCTTATGAACTTTTTAGTCTCACTTAGCAATGTAAGATAGATTTTATTGAATATTTGGACACAGAAGTCAGTTAAGTATTTTTAATCTACACTTGCTCGCTAAAGTGTTTTTCTGCTGAAGGAAGGCACAAAAGCACTATAAGAATGTCTGCCTTATTTTTTTTTATCTTTCAAGGTAAGCAGTATATTGTGTCGCACATCAAGCTCAAACTTATTTTTATATGTTTTTCGTTTGCACACAGTACGTTTTCTATGAACTGCTACTATACTCTTGCGATTATTTTAATTATTCAGTTCAAATAACTTAATTTCGGCCTCCAGGGCCATAAAAGTGCAAGTAAGAATAAAACAGTACATTATAAATAAATCATTTACACAATACATCCAGGATGACGAAGTCATAAGTCATACAGAAGGATGCCAACATTGGTACAATACAAATTATGCCAACGTGCATATGCAGAATAAAAGATACTACAAAAAGGACCGTTAAACATTTCAGACATGCAAATAAAACAGCAGTAAATAAAGTAGACAGCACAATGTTAAGATTCAATTCAATTCAAAAAGTGCTTTATTGGAGTATTACTCATAAAAGCAAGACAAACATACATACAATTAAAAAACAATTAAATTTACATGATCAATCAAACAAGCACATACGTATTTTGACAATTTAAAAACAATGACACATTGTATATACAGGTGCAAAAATCATTATCGTCGACAAATAGAGACCAGAGATGAATGATCATGATAACAATATAAATATCCCCAGTAGATCATACATTAAAAAGAATTCATTGCATTAAAAAAAAAAAATCAGTATTAAGCCGATGACAAATTACATAAGCAGAGAATAGACAAGTGCCTAGCAGTCTCTGGTCAATTAAAAAGTTTACAGAGAATAAACGTTAGTTTAGCAGTCTCTGGCTATTTACTAAAAATTACAGAGAATAGACAAATGTCTAGCAGTCTCTAAGCGACTTGGTGGCAGTATTTAACTTGCCAGCAGTCTCATTCTTAAAACCCACGCCCATCCCAGGTACTTTGCAATTGCAATATTGATCCATTCTTCAGTGGTAGATTTTACTATACGCAGTGCCACCATACTACTTTTTGTACCTAAGTTCCTACACATAGGAGCCAACCAGGCTTGCCTTGGAGCAGCATATACTGGGCAACAAAACAGAAAATGACCTAGGGTTTCTTTTCCTACCCCACAGGCTGGACATAGTACTGCCCCCCCTGTTTTCCATTTAGCTGTCAAGTTACAGAGTGGGAGCGAACCTACCCTCATTTGAAATAACAATTTCCTATCCAGGGGGTTCATTATGTAGTCCCAGTACTTTTCATAGATGGGGAACATTTTAGTTTCTAAGTAGCCAGTGGTCATAGTCCCACTGTTGGTGTTAAGTAAGCTACTATTAGCTACATGTTCCCAAAATATGTCTTTTAACACAGTCTTAGAGGGAAATAAAGCCCCAGCAGGGTCTGCCCATAGGGCATGAAGTCCTAGTTTGAACAGTGCAGTCTTTAATGTTTTAAGCCACCTGATTTTATTGTAATGATCGGCTTTAATGATATCCGAGAACCCCTCCGCATAATGAGAGAGTTCTGGTGTGGTCCAAAGTCTGCGCCAGAATAATATCGGGCGCAGTTTGGCCTTTTCCGTAAGCTCTCTTCTACCTAACTCGTAACGCAGGGGCAATAGTGGGCTGCTCTGCGGGGTACCCGTCAATGACCTCAAGAATTTATTTTCGGATAGTTGGAGTTCATGGAGGTTTTCATACCCCCATAGCTCCGCACCATACAAGGCCGACCCAATTGCTTTTGCCTCGTATATTATCAGTGGTGGTTTAATTGGTGTAGTCATTGACTTCCTGTGCTCCTTAATTATAGCCCCAGATAGCTGCTTGTGCCTTAATGTAGCGATGTTAAGGTGTTGCTGCCACTTATTATCATTGGAGATCAAGATCCCCAAATAGGTGAAGGATGTTACAACCTCGAGTATGCGGCCACTCATGGTAATATTCGATTTAAAATTTCTATGTGGGTTAAAAGCCATGAGTTTTGTCTTGGTCGCATTCACCTCAAGTCCATGGTCAGTACAGAACCCATCAAATATTGCCAATGCTTTTTGTAAGCCACTTGGGGTTTTATGATAAAATTAAAGTGTCATCGGCAAACATTAAAATGGGGACCTTCTCCCCAGCGAGAGAAGGGGCATCCACAGCCTGAGATTGCATGCGGGAGACAACACCATTAATGAAGAGGGTAAACAGAGGAGGGGCCATTGAACAACCCTGCCGAACCCCGCGCTCAACAGGAAATTCGGCAGTGTTGTTCCCGTATCCTCCCCATCTTATTTTGGCATAGTTGCCCTCATGCAGTCGCATAATTAAAATCAACAGATCCCTAGGGACCCCTAGTGTCTCAAGCACTTCCCACAATTTCGCCCTCGGTACCAGGTCGAAGGCAGCCCGCAAATCAACAAACGCTGCATACAGGCTGCCTCCCCCTAGCACCACGATCTTCCACTGTATTAGTTGGAAACGGAAGACTTGATCCACAGTGCTGGTTGCCCTGCGAAATCCGGCCTGAAAGGGGGATAAAATGTTGTGTTCATCAACCCAATCCAGCAACCTGTTGACAACTACTCGGCCCACTATTTTCTGGATGGTGTCTATTAAACTAATGGGGCGATAGTTACCAGGCTGAGCCCGATCTCCTTTTTTGTATATAGGGATGATTTCTGCGCCCCTCCAAGTTGCTGGGATATCTGCCCCCCCGGCGATCAAATTTATCAACAAAAGAATGTATTTGCACCATCTATCAGTGTCATTCAGGAAAACATCTGCCGGCACCCCGTCAATACCAGGAGCCCGCCCACTACGAACAGTTTTTAAGGCAGCGAGTATTTCATTCCTAGTGAAGATGTCATCCCCAGTAGGTGAACCATGCGTGTACCTTCTATCCACTGCCTGATCTCTAGAAGCATACTGCTCACTAAAGAACTTTACCCAAGCATCCTGGGGGACATTATTAGTGCTTGCTTCTTCTATCCTATCATGTCCCCATTTCACTATATGCCAAAATAACCTAGAGTCCTTACGGTCGCTAGCATTTTTCAGGTTATTCCAGTGTGCCTCATCCCAATCTTTTTTCGCTCTTATTATACATTGTTTGTAATGCTTCCTGGCAGATCTAATTGCCTCTAAGTTCTTGTTCTTAATAGCATCACCCATGGAAATTCTTGCCAACCTACATTCGTGATTGTACCAACGTGCTGGTCTGGGAGCATACATCTTTTTGTTTGCCGGTTTCAGGAAATGGCCTCTAATTTCATCAAAGAGAGCTTCATGGACCTTAGTGGCATTATTTACACTAGAAAGAAGCCCAGTTTCACCCTCAAGGGCCATAATAGCCTTGTCAGTTGCCATGTTTATTTTTTCCATAACCAGCTCATCAGTTTTAACACTAATCCATCTCAGCCTACGTAAATCGTTTGTAGGTACAATCAACGGGGGTAAGGGATTGATAGCAGCATTGGGGGCAAACACATCAGACAGCCACCATTTATGGAGAACGCAAAGAGGATTATGGTCACTCTCAAGCCTTTCCTTAACCTCCATATCGATAATGGATGACCATAGGGCCATACAGCATATAACATAATCAATTCGACTCTTGGATCTTCCATTATCAAAGGTCATGGCTGATACTCTGTCTGACTTGGTACGACCATTCAGAGCCCTTAACCCATATTCAAGGCACATAGCGTTCAGGCTTAAAATATCCTCGGTCCAGCGAGTTATTGGGGTTGAATCAAGTGCAGGGATTTCCCACAGATTATCTTCTTCCGCACCTAAAAAAGCCTCACCAGTATCAAGGGGTTCAAAAGTGCGGTTTAGGTCACCTGCCAGTACGATGTTATTCCCAGAAGAGTGAGTATCTAGGTAACTGTACAGTGACGCTAAGACCGTAGATTTGCCAGCATTTCCCCCTCTAACATATAAGTTATAGATGTCAATGGGAGTAGAGGAGCCCCTCTCTAGTCTAATGAGCTGGATGTCTTTGTGATTTAGCTCTATATTTTTTACTAGGATCTTCAGGGACTGTCGGACCCATATAGTGAGACCTCCCATTGGTCTCCCCTTGGGACCTTTGGTAGCCGGTACATAATAATTCAGATACCCCAATGCATAAACAGGATCACAGGCCCAAGTTTCTTGGAAAATGCAGACGTCATACTTACTGACAAATTCAAACCACTCTCCACAGACCATTTTGGAACATAGCCCGGCTATATTCCAAGATAGTAGGTTCCCAGAGGCATGCTCCCCACATAAATCAGAACTAAAAACAGGCCTGTTCGCATTTACATCCACTTTGACATTACCTTCTACTATTAGATTTGTTAATCCTACTAAAACATCTGGAGTACATAACTCGTTTGAAGAGCCAATGGCTCGATTATGCCCCCCTGTTGCACACAAAGATAAGGGTATTTGCAGCTGAGGCATACAATTAATTATTTGTCAATCACAAGCATCTAGATTGGAAAGAGCAGAGAATCTGTTTTCTAAACCTAGACCCCACTCAACGGAACCAAAATTCTTGCTAGCCCTTTTGGTTACAACGTTCCATTTTGTTCTTAAGGTGCTTGGATTGGGGCCCCTGCCTTTTCGAGGATAAAAGAAGTCAAGGGTCAGTGGTACAATAGAAGTGGAGCGTCTCTGTGGCGGAAAAATGTTAGGCAATATGTTAGGTAATGCGTCAGGGTGTGAGAGATTAAGCACAACGCAATCGCCCTTGAACTTTTTTTCTCTATTCCCAATCCACTCCACTCTTCTTGCATTTACCAGTTCCTCAGCCAGTTGCTGTTTCCCCCACGAAGATATGGCCATGTTGTTGGTTAGCCAAGATAAAGATTTGTTTACAAGCGATGCTGTTGATTCAGCTTCACCGGAAGCCAGAGGGGGTACATTTGCTAAAACAAGAACTAATGGCGAGGCTTCCACCACCAGCTCAAATGACCCTTTTGAGGTATTAGCTTCAACAGTAGCATTGGCGAGGGGTGCAACACCAGAGCTAATTTCCGGTAAGTTCAACAGAGGAGCCACTGGGGGATTTGGAATAACAGTGGGTGGCAATTTGTTTGCTAAAATGTCATTAACCAGAGGTTGTACATTGGACGTAATGACTTCAGGGAGTTTCCCTACTTCACCCAGCGTTTTACCAAGGAGACCTTCCAGTTTGGTCACTTCAGCGGATAGCTTATCAATTTTGCTTATCAGAGGTTTGACTATGCCTTTGATTTTTATGTCCATCAGATTGCAAAATTTCTGAAGTAGAATGTTAGAGAAGGTTGCATATGTTTCCCCCGAGGGATCGTCCTCCTCCACACAAGAGGTTTTCCTTGGTGGTGTTGCAATTTTGTTTTTAGATGACCTTAACCCCGGTCGTTTTTGTACAGCTTTTCTTTTAACCCCAGTAATCCTTGGTGCTGGAATTGGAACAATGGAGGGGGTAATAAGCTCACAGATCATGGGACTCAGAGGCACTACGTCGATGTCGTTAGTATCTTCGGTGCTTGCCACTATGCCACTAGGTTGAATGGTGACAGTATCCTGTGAGGGGGCTTGGGCTACCCCAGAGAGGCTAGTGTTTATCAGGTTAAAAGGATCCTCTGTTTCTATAGCTACTAGTGGGGATTGTGTGGATGAATCCAAACCCAAAGAGGACCTTCTATCACTGTTGATTTTCGCCACTACCTGGACTAAATAGTTCTCCATAGTGTTAGTGGCAGGCGTTGACTTTTTACCAGGCAAACCAGGCATGTATGCAGATGGCTAGGTAACAGGACGTAAAGTTAGAATGTTGAGAAGCGAATTACCTGGCAGACGGTGATTTTGCAGCTCAATGAACGTCTGTAGGCCTGTAGATGTTTGGGCAGAGTTCCTGGCCCAACCCGACCTTGGCCGACCTCGGACGGCCTCAGACGGCCCGCCCTTCGCCCCGGGCGTCCCGCTCGCGTCCCGCGTAGCTGGCCCTTCGGCGCTTTTGTGCGCCTCCCCTGGCGCCCTCGCGGTGTCACAACGCGCGCCGCCGCGTAGGCTGCCGGGATTCGTAGTCCCGGAGCGGCGGCGCGACCAGAGTGCAGAGAAAGTGACTCTCGGCGGTGGCGGCGTGGGCTGACTGTCCTGGCGTGAGGCAGGTAAGTGCTGCGTGCTCCGGCGTGTGGCAGGTACGTTTGATGCTCTCCCAGGGCTCCGCCGGCCCTTCGGCGCTTTTGTGCGCCTCCCCTGGCGCCCTCGCGGTGTCACAACGCGCGCCGCCGCGTAGGCTGCCGGGATTCGTAGTCCCGGAGCGGCGGTGCGACCAGAGTGCAGAGAAAGTGACTCTCGGCGGTGGCGGCGTGGGCTGACTGTCCTGGCGTGAGGCAGGTAAGTGCTGCGTGCTCCGGCGTGTGGCAGGTACGTTTGATGCTCTCCCAGGGCTCCGCCGGCCCTTCGGCGCTTTTGTGCGCCTCCCCTGGCGCCCTCGCGGTGTCACAACGCGCGCCGCCGCGTAGGCTGCCGGGATTCGTAGTCCCGGAGCGGCGGCGCGACCAGAGTGCAGAGAAAGTGACTCTCGGCGGTGGCGGCGTGGGCTGACTGTCCTGGCGTGAGGCAGGTAAGTGCTGCGTGCTCCGGCGTGTGGCAGGTACGTTTGATGCTCTCCCAGGGCTCCGCCGGCCCTTCGGCGCTTTTGTGCGCCTCCCCTGGCGCCCTCGCGGTGTCACAACGCGCGCCGCCGCGTAGGCTGCCGGGATTCGTAGTCCCGGAGCGGCGGCGCGACCAGAGTGCAGAGAAAGTGACTCTCGGCGGTGGCGGCGTGGGCTGACTGTCCTGGCGTGAGGCAGGTAAGTGCTGCGTGCTCCGGCGTGTGGCAGGTACGTTTGATGCTCTCACAATGTTAAGAGTATCCACCTAGGCCCCAGGAACCTAGCTACTGGAATATCAGAAATTAAACTGCAGTCTGACCTCACAATTCGGAGAGCAGCAGTCGGTCAGTCAAATATACTTTTATTGATTCGATAAAAATCGTAAATGCTCATATAAGCGTCTACGAGTAGGAACAAGCCAAATTCTGAGATTGGGCAGAAGCTGGGCAAGCAAAAAAAACATGTTCAACAATCTCCACTGAGGAAGTACAGGCAGGTCATACATCAGTCTCCAATGGCTGAACCGATCACCTCAAGGTTAAAACTCTCAATGGGAGTGTTAGACCTGTCAGCCTTAGGGTGGTCTTCCACTACATTTTTTGCCCTCTTTGTCTCCTACTGGACCCATAATTTTGTTGGACATTAGGACTCTGGGCCCCTTACCACTGCTAAACAGTGCTGAGGTGCAGGTGCTCTCCTTTAAAATCATAGTGACTTTAGAGTATCAGCTACAGGCCCTGCTACTGCAGTGAGGCCTACCCTTCATTTACATACTGGTAGTCTGCCTGGTCTGGGACTTTTTGCAACTGTAGAATTTTGTCCCTGGTTGACAGACCGGTAGGGAAGGGATCACCCCAATGCCTCATGGATATTTCCAGTGTTTCCTAACCCCCTAGATTGTTCCAGAAAGTGCCGCCCCCTCCCGGTCACGTGACTATAGGATATATTAGGGAGGGTTCTGGCCACACATCCCTGTAACACTACTGGACCTGGAGACTCTCTGCTGGAGTGAAAACTGCTGTGCTAGGAGGACTGCTGCACTGCTGAGGCTGACTGCTCCCAGGAACTGCTGCCCCAAGTTAGCTGAGTTGCCCTGCCTGCCTGCTGATCTTGCCTGCCCTGCCAGAGGGGAACCAGGAATAACATCTCCAGTGTGTCTCCATATCATCTTAAAGGACTGCCTTTTGAAACCATAGTGCTTCCCAGGACTTGCTCCCTGCAATGCTGTGCCTGTGACCTTTAAAAACTATCCCTGCTGCACTGGGTGTGTTCCCCTGCACCTAATTCGGGACTTTCTCATATACTGCCCTGCTGGAAAGCCCTGGAGCAGTAAACATTGCCAGAAAGCGATGTCTATGCAAAATCACCGCCGCTGCCCTGGGACCTGATCGCGCTGTGCTGAGGTCAACGCTGCCAGCCCGGGCGTCTAAATGCATCGTAAACTTTAAGCTCTATGGTGGAAGTGGTGTGCCCTAGAATCTCCGTGCCACCACTGGCACGGGTAGAAGCCTTTTTATCTCTGTTGAACTGCCCCGAAGTCACCGCCGCTGCCCAGGATCTGCCTGCACATCGTAGCGCTGCAGCCCCGACAATCACTGGTGCCGCCACTGTCCCCTAAGGCACAGTAAAGCATTGTGAGGTAAGAGCGCTGTGATCGGGTAATCACCACCGCCACCTGGGCTCCTGGACAAGCTGTAGACTGCAAGCGTTGTGGAAAAAGAAGCGCTGTGGCCTGGTGTCCCCGCTGCTAGCGCGGGGGACTTATGCTTTAAATTACCTGGGATTCACCGCCGCCAGCCCGGGATCGGAGAGGAACATTGTGTAGCTGAAATTCACCACCGCAGGCCCGGAGATCTCGGGAGCACCGTGCCACGTCACCACCAGCGTCATAGGGAAGCCGCGCTGTGATTGGTGACTGCGTGAGGCGTTGTCTGCAATAGGGTTTTCTTTGGGACGCGCTGCTGCTGGTGGAGACGTAGTCGCGCTCAAGGGTGGGAGGTGCTGCCTCGCTCCTCTCCCGTGCAGCGTGAGCGGAGATTGAGTGAGGGGAGCCCTGTACCAGGGTCACAACCGCCCTCGTAGGCAATGCTTAATTTCTGGCATTTGTGGAATCCCGGATACCGGGAAACGTTTCCATTTAGTTACGGGCCGGGCCGGTGTTTGGACCTTGCTTGGCTTTGGGGAATCTACTGAGAGCTATTTGCGGGGAACTGACGGCATTCCATTGCGGGCCGGCCAGACGACTGTTCCCGATCGGTGCATATGATTTAACAAGTTCCAACCATTACCGTATTTCCCCTAGTGGGAGCCCAGACAGTTCCCAGCGCTGCTTGCCCCAAGTCATTAAAAACGCACTCCTACTGAGGAACAGTAAAAAGGGTGACACGCCGCTTGTCCGCATGATCTGGGCATTTTGCACCAACTGCCTAAGACACCTTTCCTGGATACCATTCAATGCATCCCAAAGTGCCTCATGCTCATAACTCCTCTAGACTGTGCATAATCTTCTACATTTGGGAACGGTTTTGTTTTGTTTTGTTTGCCCCAGAACTTCCCACATAAGATACTTTACATGTTGGAAACCTTTCCTAGTATATGGAACTTTCTTGCCATTTTGAATCTTGCCAAAGTCTTAGATAAATATATTTTTCTCCTCATGAAAACTGGTGTGGTGTCCCTTTTATGAGTGCTGTCATGGTCACTGTCAGTGAGTGATGCACAAATACTTTACACATCGCCTCTTAAGTTATGCCTTCCTGCTCTGAGCCAACCTACCCTGTGGGAGGCAGTGGTCCCTAATTGGACTCGGGTGCATTCCCCTGCCAACTAGAGACCCCGGTTCTAACATTGGTGGCAGCGGTGGGATTAGGACTCGTACTTGTGTAACACCACGCAGTGACTCAGTGTACACCACAACCCTGCACCTGGCTCCACTGAAATCTTTTTGTCTACCCTCTCCAATTGGCATTTTTATTTTTAAATTCTCCCTGACTGGCTGCTCTTTTTCAAAGTCCTTTTTGCCAAGTCGCATTGATTTTCTTTACAAATATCGGAGGTCCTACCTAGCAAGATGGAATTTGAGCTGGTCAACCTGGAAGCTTACACAGCGGCGCAGCTCAAGGAATTCTGCGAGGAGAAATGGGTGCCCTTCAAGTGAAACGCCAAAAGGGGAGAGCTTCAGAAAGCCTTGAGGGCATGGGTAACGGCCCACCCAGAAGAAGGGAACGGGCAGGGATCAGAGCATGATGCCACAGGAGATCTGGATCAACTACCTACAGATAATGCCGACAACTTATTGCCAGGGCCAGGAATACACTCCAGGGTAGGAAGTAGTGTCTCAGCAAGTAGCCTGTCCTCAGAGGAATTGGCAGACTGGAGGAAGGAGAGACTGGGAGGGTTTGGATCCCAGCCACAATCTGGCCACCAGAAGCCTACTTATCCTGACAAAGGTCAGCAGCCCAAGTTGTGCTGTGCGGTGTGGGGAGCTGCCTAACCTGCAAGCAGGGTCAAGGGTCCTTGAGGCCTTGCGAGATAAATGTGATAGTTTGCATGCGATTTTCACCCTCCTGTTAAAGCACTGCTTCTAAGCCCTTCAGACTAGCATCAGTTGTAACAATGGAAGTCTTGGAAGATTCAACACTTCTAAGATTCGGAGCATCACAGAGTCTTTCCTTGAGAGAAACAAATTGAAGATTACATTCTTTGCTCCACTTACATTCTGTGCCTCTCTTTAAAACCTTGCCAGTGAGGGACATACTGGTCTCATTTGATTTTCTTGACACTTTTAGTAACTATGCAAAACGTGACAGCACCGCCGTTTTTCCTTATGTCACCTGGTGAACCAGTCATCAAATGGAAAAAGTGGAAAAAAGTATTTGAGTGGTATGCTATGGTTTGTCTCAGTGCCGAGCGCAGGACCTCTCTTCTTTTGGATTGTCTCGGCTCAGAATGGCAAGATGTTTTTGATCATCTGCCTGAGTTAAGCGATGCAGAAAGCAAAGATCTTAATGAATATGAAATTTGCTTATTTAAGTTTGACAAGCAAACTGGGTGGAATGCATTCGGTACCACTTGCTCCGGGGACACCAGATGACTCCTTACCATAGTCATGCTGGCACCTGTGTCCCTCGGAGCCTCCACCCCCTGACCATTGATGGTGACCCACTGCCTATACTTGGTGGTATTTGAGGGCACATGGGTTTGTGGGACCATCTCACTGTCTCCCAGGGATACTAGGGTCAATCCTGCCCACTCACCCCCATTATCTAGGGACAGCTCCTCCCCCAGCGCTACACTAGCCACCCCGGGGTTCTTACCTCCTGTAGGCTGGGGTCCTTTTACGAAACTGGGGATCCCCCTTGTAGTGTCCGATTTCCCCACACTCATAGCACAGGACCGTTTGGGCTGCTGACCTTTGTCAGGATAAGTAGGCTTCTGGTGGCCAGATTGTGGCTGGGATCCAAACCCTCTCCCTTGCGATCTGTTTTGGGGCCTTTGGAGAACTCCTTTTTATCTCCCCCACCCCCCCTCTTTCTTTTGGTAAAAAACCCTGTCCACCCTTTTGGGGGTCCCCCCCCAGATCCCGTGTGGGACACCCTGGTACTGGCCCAGGTGCCCACCTCCCCCGCAAGCTCCCTAGGATCAGTCAATCTGCAGTCAACCGGGTGTTGGCGCAGCTCTGGAAAACATTTCTCTAGCAGGTGCTCTCTCAAGAATAAATTATACAGCCCTTCATAATCAGTTACCTCGCTGCCCCGCACCCAACCCCCCAGTGCCCACCTGTCGACCCCAGCGAACTCAACTCGACCGCCCAAAACCTCAGACAGTGGATCGACGACTGCGCCAACACCCTCGCCCCGCTCAAGAAACCCGCCAACAGCCACACCAGCAAGAAAGCCAGCTGGTTCATTGAAGACCTCCAGGCCTCGAAGCAAACCTACTGAAAGCTAGAGAAGAACTGACACCGGGAACGAACACCGGACAGCTACGCAGCCCACAAGGACGCCACCCACAGACACCATCACCTCATCAGATCCGCCAAAAGGGCCTCCTTCAAAGACCGCCTAGAAACCAGCGCCCACAACAGCAAAGAGCTCTTCAACATCGTGAAGGAACTCTCCAACCCTAACTCCAGCACCAACAACATCCCACCTTCGCAAGACCTATGCGATTCGCTAGCCGCCACCTTCCATCGCAAGATCGCAGACATCCACGACAGCTTCAACGCCTCTTCCCCCCGACAACCACAGACCTCCACCCCCACAACCCCCATCCACACCAACCGCCTGCTCTCCTGGACCAACATAAACAACGACGACACCATCAAGATCATGAACACGGTCCGCTCCAGCTCTCCGTCAGACCCATGCCCTGACCACATCTTCAACAAAGCCAGCACCACCATCGCACCCCATCTCCGGAAGGCCATCAACATTTCCTTCGAGACAGCAACCTTCCCGGAGAGCTGGAAGCACGACGAGATCAACGCCTTAATCAAGAAACCCAAGGCGGACCCAATGATCTTAAGAACTTCCAGCCCATCTCCCTACTCCCGTTCCCGTCAAAGGTCATCGAGAGGACCGTCAACAAACAACTGACCCGCTATCTCAAGGAAAACCGCATCCTGGACCTGTCCAAAACCGGGTTCCGCAGCAACCACAGCACCGAGCCCACCCTCATCGCCGCCACCGATGACATCAGGACACTGCTAGGCAACGGAGAAACCACGGCCATCATCCTCCTGGACTGGTCAGCCGCCTTCGGCACGGTCTGCCACGGCACACTACACACACGCCTCCATGACGCCGGGATCCAAGAGAAGGCCCTGGACTGGTCCACCTTCTACCTCTCCGGCAGAACACAGAGTGTCCGCCTCCCCTCCTTCCGCTCCTAAGCCACCGAGATTATCTGCGGCATCCCCCAGGGCTCATCCCTCAGCCCAACTCTGTTTAACGTCTACATGGCACCGCTTGCCCACGTGGCCCGACTGCACGACCTCAACATCATCTCCTACGCCGATGACACCCAGTCGATCCTCTCCCTCACCAAGGACCCCCACACCACCAAAACTAACCTACACGAAGGAATGAAGGCCGTCGCCGAATGGACGAGGAACAGCCAGCTGAAGCTGAACTTAGACAAGACGGAGGTCCTCATTCTCGGATCCACTCCCTCCACCTGGGACGATTCCTGGTGGCCAACCGCACTAGGAACAGCTCCAACACCCACCGATCACGCACGCAACCTAGGAGTCAACCTCGACTTCACCCTCTCCATGACTAAGCAGGTCAACGCCGTCTCCTCCTCCTGCTTCAACACCATCCACATGCTCCGCAAGATCTACAAGTGGATTCCCACCGAAACGAGAAGAACGGTCACCCAGGCCCTCGTCAGCAGCAGGTTAGACTACGGAAACACCCTCTATGCAGGAGCCTCAGCCAAACTCCTGAAACGGCTGCAACGCATCCAGAACGCCTCTGCACACCTGATCCTCGACACCCCTCGCCACAGCCACATCACACCCCACCTGAGAGACCTGCACTGCCTCCCCGTCAACAAGAGGATAACCGTCAAGCTTCTCACCCACGCACACAAGGCACTCCACAACACCGGACCAGCGTACCTCAACAGACGACTCAGCTTCTACGCCCCTGCCTGCCAGCTTCGCTCCACCGACCTCGCTCTCGCCACAGTCCCCCGCATCCGAAGAGAGACCTCCGGTGGCAGATCGTTATCTCACCTCACCGCCAAGACCTGGAACACCCTCCCCATCCACCAATGGCAGACCCAAGACCTACTGACCTTCAGAAGACTCCTCAAGACCTGGCTTTTCGAGCAGTAGCAGCATTCCCCACCCCCCATCGCCTTGAGACCCTCACGGGTGAATAGTGTGCTTTCTAAAAGCTATGATTGATTGATTGATTGAAGGACCATGAGTCACGTTACTCTGTGATTGAGCGTGAAGCTCTTGCCGTGTTTTGGGCCATTGGGAAATTTAGGAAATTCCTTTGGGGGACGAAATTTTGGTTAAAACTGACCATAAACCTCTATGTGAGATGTTCTCAAAGAAAGGTATAGCCTTGGTCTCTCGTAGAATCACGAAGTGGATCATAGCTCTCCAAGAGTATGATTTTGACATCAGGTACATTCCTGGGGTGGAAAACTGTGTGGCTTATGAAGCTTTCTGGTTTAGTTGCTGATGAATTCCTTGGTGATGAATCTGATGATGAATGGTGTACAAGCAATGTTCATGTGTGCCCAGTTGCCGAGGGAATCATTGACAAGGATCAATGGCGCCTCAAGTGATCTCAAGATTGTATTATCTGAAGTAATGGCTATCATCCAAAATGGTTGGCATAATAAAAAGCAAGCTTCTGAGGAGGCTTCTAAATTCTGGGGAGTCAAGGATGAACTGCTATGTGTGATGAGATGCTTGTGCGTGCTACGCATCTCATACCCCCCTTTGAGCTGCGCAATGAGTTAATAAGAGTAAGCTCATGCGTCTCACTCTGGTATGTCTAAGACCAAGGAGAGATGTCAATTTTCCTACTGGTGGCCAGGGATGGACCTATGTGTAGAGAGGGTCATAAGGGACTGTTTGGTGTGTGCTACGAGTGATAAATCAAAATGTTTGAGAGTTCAACCTATGGTTAGTAGGGAACTCCGGCGTGGGCCTTGGAAAGAAGTGTCTTTTGATATTGTGGGTACAGTTCATTCTAATGGACAACAAATGTTCATTTTTGTACTCTTGGACTTATTTTCTAGGTGGCCGCAGATCCACTTTACCCCCAGCATTGAGACGATTCAGGTGATTACATTTTTGGAGGGTCTCATAGCCAGGGAGGGTTATCCTGAATCGATTCTCACGGACAATGGGGTGCAGTTAATCTCAAAAGATATGGAGTTCTTTTTGAAGAACAGGGGCATTAAACACAAGAAATGCTCTTTTTATCACCCTCAAACCAATGGCATGGTTGAAAGGTTTAACAAGGTGTTAAAGGTAACCATTTCTTGGGCCAAGAATTCCGGAGTAAACTGGAAGGAGGAAGTTTTAACGAAGGTAGAAATCTATTGGGTAATTCCTCATAGTTCTACTGGTCAGGCGCCTTTTGTTCTCTTCAAGGGAAGGGCTCCATGCACATTAGTTGAACCCTCGTGGGTAAGGCATCTTGAGGAGTCTGCACCTCGATCCTCTTCTCAAGAGTCTGCATTGGACTGGCGCAAGGAGGAGGGAAAGTGTTTAGCAAGGAAATTACATTATGATTTCAAGAAATCCACTAAACAGACGATGGTTTAAGTTGGTGACTGGGTGGTTGTCAGACTTCCTGGTCACAAAGTTAAGTTCTCGTAGCCCATACAAGTGGTTAAGGTGTTTAAAAATGCTGTGAGAACTCAGGATCACAGAATTTGGAATTTGAGTAGGATTTCTGTGTGTGCTGATCCAATTTTAGGTAAAAATATTTCCTCTGGACCTGTTTCCACGTCTAACTCTTTTGTTACTCCACGCATATCTTCTAGGGTCGTTGTGAAACCTCGTTACTTAAATGTTTCTTAATTATTGTATTAACCAATGCATTTCTTTTTTTTTATATTCTTTTGCAGCCTTTCCTTCTGTGTTTACGAGGGAAGGTGTGTGGAATCTGATACTTGCTAGTATCTGATGTCACTGTATTACAGTGGCATGGTTACGCAAGGTTCTGTGACATGTTTGTATTCTGTTGTAGTTTCCTTGGTGTTAGAATGTATTGCTTCAAATGATATCCTGACTGGCTGTGACCTAGATGGTTTCCTTTCTTCTACTAAGAATAAACCTGACCAAGGTACCTGCATCACTGTGCCTAGTGTCATCCTTTCAGCTGCATAAGGATCTTACACACAGCCATCACCCTTTTAAATGTTTAAAACACCAGAGGACATTGGATTAGTGGATTAATTCTATAACGGTAAATAGTTAAAAGGGCTACAATATTTTCTTTATGAGCAGAATCCTGTGGATTCCATCAGAATTACTGAAAATGGGAAATGGGCATAGAGGAGCGGTCAAAATCATAGTATGAAAGAAAGTGGATTGTTAAGGATTACTTTACACTGCAAGTAGAATAAATACATTTCAGAAATAGTTTTGACGCCAATCTGGATACACTGAGACCATGCTACAGGATACCCTTCTGAGTGAGAGTGCGCAACCGCTAAACCGTTCTGAAAGATTCCATGCAGCGTTAAATTAAATTTGCCCAGCTTGATATAATCCATATTTAGATCTGGGATGCAAGATGTTACATTGTACAATCTGAATCACCAATAGCAATTTATCATTTAGCCAAAGTATAGACAAAAAATATTTTTAATGCTTGGTGGATCTTTGGAAACAGTACTTCACCACAGGAGAAGATAAACACAATTCTAATTTAAAATCATCAACTCAGTTGTAGTTGATGGGCCCTTCCATCAGAGGAACAATTATCATATTTTCCCCCTCGCTATTATATATTTTTACTTCTACGTTGCTGGGGCTTACTGCTGAACTCCCAGTCAAATGTACACTGTTCTAAAAATGAACAACCATTTTTGTTTGAAATGCCTTATTTGACATTTATTAATATAGATTTCAAGTGTTTTACAGTTTGGCAAAACAGATTTTAAGTGTGTACTTCAGAATTCAGGAGATCTTTTTCTGACTTATATGAAGAAATTAGGAGAAAAAGCTTAGTTAGCATCATGAGTTGATGCAATAGTTCTGCTGAAAAACGAAAACCATGAACATATTTACAATTGAACGGCCTTGAATACATTTTTTGCAATTGAATAGCCAAATCTGACACTTTGGTGAGTCAGGTATAATTGTGAACAAAACATTTTGCGCATCAGTAGTTCTAAAACGTGTGCATATCACTGTTGTCGATATTTAAAAGTAATGATCCAAAACAGAGTATGTACATCACTGTGGTACACTTGCAACAAAGTGACAAAACAGTAAGATCCCAAGCCTTGTATAAAGTATGCAAATCACTGAAATTGCAACCGATGCTAGAATGTTCCACAATTGAAGCGCTGCACAAAGAACTGCTGTAAACCTCGCTGTAAAGAAGCAGTTCGTTTGTAATTGTGTAGAGCTGAATTAGGTAGATCGGGTGAAATCAATATGGCCGCCACGTTGCGTCAAAGTGTGTAAAAACATCCTTCCAAGATGGCCGCCAATGACTTTGGTTGCATAGAAAGCACGTCATAGGAACAACAGTAAGTTTCCTAGCAACAATAGTCAGGAAGGCAGGCAGAGACATCACAGCAGGATACAGGAACACTCGCGTGAAGAGCTCTCAGCGCATTACAAATCCAAAGCGCGAGCAAACTCACGAGGGAGTAACGGTTCCAAGCAAGCGGCATTATAATTTTAAAGTACAGTACCTTGAATTGTCGAAAACAATAAACAAACGCTGTCGAAGAAGTGCTGAATCACGAAGATGGCCTTGAAGAATCAATCCGAACAGAATATAGAAAGGCAGGTAAATGCAGAGTAAATCCAGCAAAGTAAAAAATAGAAGCAGAAGCACAGTGGGTCGGCACACAGTGCTAAAAACTACCCGTCGCCATTGTAAAGAAGCGATGGAGTCAAGGTTTATACAAAAATACTAATTTATTTAAAAGTGCCATATAAGGACCCACTGGTGCAAAAGCTAAAGTGTCCAGCCAATGCAACTCCAACCGCTTAACTGGCATTCAAACAAAAGCTCTTGCAACAGTGAATTCCAAATTACATATTGATGTTCCACATGACAAGTACAATTCTAAGATTACATAAAGCTCTAAATTCTAAAATGAAAAAAAGACAATTACCACAGGGCATATTTACCCGACCTGCATTTAAACGAGTAGCACAGGATGTGCAGAGGCTGCATTTGGCATTCTTCCCAAGTTATAGTTCTCTGAGCTTTGTGCCGAAGAAAACTATACATACTATGTATGTTAAAACAAAATCACAGGAAAAAGATGATTCCCTACAATTCTTATATCTGTTTATAAGCCATCATGTTGCCTGCCTGAAAGTTGTTAGGAAGCGGTATAATTCATTTTCCTTTGTGGAACACACTTATGTTTCTGTTGTGATGAGTGTTGCCATGCTCTTTCTTTAGTTAAATCTTCCCTACTGCTCAGCCAGGATGAGTGCTGAAGTACTTGGCGGTGTCAGCTGGCGTGTGTAGGCTGAGTAGCAGGGAGGCTGCTCCTGGTGGGGCCATCTTCTATTTACTTACCTACTTACCTTGTAACTAAGTATAATAAATGAATCTTCTACAAACCTTCTCAATGACTACCTGGTCTTCATTTACCCATTCTATCAGTTTCACATCTCATAGTCGCAACTTCACACTTCATTTGCTTTGTAGCACTACTACAACCAACTGCCTTGCGTCAAACCCTTGTGCTACAATGGACTGTACAACGGCACTCCCACATCCAGCCCATAATGCCACATCAATAGAAACTATGACACTCCATTTGCGTAGTAGAACATTTCTTCCTGCCACTATAGAGTCGTTCCTGGCACGGAGTGAATGACAGATGGCACATCAACGGGTATAGAGTTCTTTTGATCTCTTGGAAAATGAGAATGCCCTTTAAGAAAAGGTGGAGAGGTGTTTAGTAGAAGTCTAGGGCTGTCAAAGGCGGGGAAAATGTTACTACTGTGGTTTTCTGTACTTAGGAGTTAAGGGCAATCACAAACCACATTAGCCTTGTATAAATGACTGTAAGTACTTGATAAGAAAGAGAGCTAACTGCAACATAACACTTTTGTGCCAGCTAGTTGTTGTAAACTAAAATAAGTCAATAGGTAGGCATGAAGTAGGCTGTAAGTAAAATGTTTATTAACCCCTTAATTGCTGCGGACGGCCAATGGCCGACGGCAGCACTACCTGCCCAGTGCTACCGTCGGCAATTGGCCGACGGCGCCCCACCCGCGCACGAAAACGCCTGCACCGTGGCGGAATTACCGCCGCGGTTAACGGGTTAAGTTCAGTTACAGGATAATGAAAGACTCCAAACATCAGGTAAGTTAGGAGCTAATTTATTCTGGTCCAGTATCAGCGACTCCCCAGCAGCAACTGCCGTGGCTAGAACTCACCTTCTGTTCCACGCAGGGAACATTCCAGAAAAGAATCCCCAGAACCAGAACCCAACACACCTTCCTTTCCTCATTAACAAAAGAGAAAGAAGATGATGTAAGCTCAAAAGAAAAGGAAAAACAAAGGAAAAGAGCAATATAGAAAAAGAAAATGGAGACGAGAATGATAACAGAAAATTATAACGTTGTGCAACATGGAACCAGACAAGAAAAAAAGTCTTGACATGCATAACTAAGTAATAATATAGTTCCAACCAATTCCCAGTTCCCAACACACACCTCCCTCACTACACAAAAGCAAAAAAAATAATCACGAAATTTCCTGGGAACAAATTTCAGTCTGGTAGACTCACGCCTCAAGGGAACTTGAATACCCGAAGGTACAGTAACAGAAGGAAAATGAACACCCAGATTTTTGTTCACAATATCCACCATAGATTGGGGTACAATTGATCTGGCAGATTTATTCCATACTCTTCCATCCGTCACTATCACAACACGGTCCTTTACAGCAGTCACTCTTATAGGAAATGAGAACCGAGACTCATCCTCGCGAGAAAAAAAAACGGTCTTTTGATTCACACCCATTCTCCCACTTTCACATTCACAGGGTGACACACAACAGACCTGGTATCATTCTTAGATTGAACAGCAGTTCTAACACCAGAAGACAGTTTCATAGTATCAAAATCAAAAATTCTTCTGGACATCCACTCCCTATTGAGTTTGGAGCCCGCCACCCTTCCCCGAAGCAAAGTAAATGGGGCAACTCCAGTACTGATATGAGGAGTGGTTCTCACCGATAGCAGAATTCCTGTAACCTGAATTGCCATTTCGCAATACGTGGCGTGGCCCTTCCACCACCCTTAGTTGTGAACAAATCAACCAAAGGTTTGTGATCAGTCCTCAGGATGAATTCGTGCCCCCAGAGAAAATTTTTAAAATATTGTACACCCCACCACAGACCAAGGGCCTCCTTCTCTATAGTTGAGTAGGTACTTTCAGCACCCCTCAAGGTTCTTGATGTGAAAGATATAGTTTCCTCTCGACCATCAAACCTCTTTTGAAGAAGAACAGCCCGCAAACCAACATTACTTGCATCAGTGTAAACAATACACAAGTCATTGATATCAAACAGTTTAAGAGGCTGGGCTTGAACAATCTCTTGTTTGATGGAAATAAAATTATTGCAACAGTCATCATCCCATTCAAATTTGGCATTTTTCTTGAGAAGATTGCGCATAGAAGCAGTTTTAGTGGAAAAGTTGCTGATAAACTTTGCATAATATTCCACCAAACCTAAATAAAAACAGAGTTGATCTTTATTCGTGGGTGTGGGTGCATTTTGAATGGCCTCTATGATCTTTAATTTGGACTCTATGCCGTTCTGGGAAATATGATGACCCAAATAGGCAACGCCATCTTGAAAAAACTTGCATTTGTCTGCTCTTAGAGTTAAACTACTTGCTTGTATAATACCTAGAACCTGTTTAACTCTTATCATCATGCTCCAACTCAGACTAGCCATGAATAAGAATGTCATCTTGAAAAAAAACGACACCAGGAATGTCCTTGAACAAATTATTCATCAACCTCTGAAACACTGCTGACGCAGAGGCGAGTTCGAAAGGCATACGGATGTAACGGTATGCACTTTCCGGAGTAACAAAAGATGTTTAATGCCAGGACTCTTTGCATAACTCAATTTGATGGTACGCTGAGGAGATGTCAAGAGTCATTAAAAATTTGGCACCGTCAAGAGTGCTCAACAATTCATTGATGTTGGGAAGTGGTTGACGATCAACCCAGATGTTGGCATTGAGGTCTCTCTTAGGTCAACACACTTTCTGAGACAGTTGTCAGATTTCTGGGGCAAAACAATGGGGGCGAGCCATTCGGAACCCTCAATGGGTTCGATAACCCCTGCAGCACAAAGACGTTCCAATTCTTTCTTGAGTTCAGAACGGAGACTCAGAGGCACCTTGCGGACCTATGCGCAACAGCCTTGGCATCATCTTTTAGAATGATACGATGCTGGAACCCCTTGAGCTTTCCAAGTTTACTTTCAAAGACATCTGGAAACATGAATTGCCAATTGACATTGGACAATTGCGTAACAGTGCAAGCTGAGGACGCATTGGCAGAAGATTTGTAAAACTCAGAGCGCTATGCGTGAAATTACCTTGTCAGGATGGTTCGGATCTAGGATCGCTCCTTGCTCATCCCACCCTAAAAGTTTGCACCATCTTTGACCACAAATACAGTACCAGTGGCGTGATCAGTACCGAAAACGAAATTGGCGGAGAATTTTCCCAACACCTCAACTCTTTTACCACCATACGCAAAAATTTTGATCATGGATTGTTCTAGTTGGACGCCATCTATTTTACCAAAATCTGCAACATTGATTAAGGTAAATGGTGAACCAGAGTCAGCTAGAAAGTTCAGGCATGCGTTGTTCACAATAATTTTGCAAGATGGAGATTATTCTCCTACGGGTAGCACCCAAAGAAGATACCTCACCTACACCTTCCAGTTGAGATGACGAAGGAGACAACATCAACAAATCATAACACTCCTCATCAGATTTAGCCTTCACTATTTGAGTTGGATTTTTCTTGACAGACACAGCTTTACACATTCTAAAATAGTGGGCCTTCTTTCCACAATTATAACAAGTTTGATTGAGGGCAAAGCAAAATTTGGCATTACTCAGATGAGACCTCCTACCACAACAGAAACACATTACGTCGTTTTGTTCAGGTTTACTCTTAGACGGAATTGAAGAAGAAGAATGAGAAAAACTGATGGATGACTGTTTAGGAATGTTGGAAGATGATGATTTTGCTGGATCAGAAACAGATTTTATGTTTAACAATTTAACTTCAGAAGTAGAAGAGCTACTCATTTCTTTGACACAAAACTGGGAATGTTCGATACTTCTGGCCAACGTAAGAGCAGTTTCCAAATCAGGATCATCAGATGCAAGCTTGTTTTTTTTTTATTTGAAGTTTTTTAAACCAGCTGATCACGTATGATGTCATCTATGAATTCTCTATAATTACAATTGACTGCTAGAATCCGAAGGGCCACGACAAAATAGTCAATAAACTCCTCAGGAGTTTGAGCACATTGAAGAAATAAAGTGACGTTCAATAACAATGTTCCTTTTAGGGCAAAAACATTTGTCTAAAGTTTTAATAACAGAAGCATATTCGTCAACAAGTAGAGAATCACCACTGTCTCCACCACTCAATATAGTGCTGACTATTTCTGGAGGTAAAGTTTTTAGAATGTTTCTAGCTTCAGAACCAAGATTGTAAATTAAAAGTGCTTTCTTTTTTTTAGTAGTAAAAGTTTCACCATCTATGGCCTCCAAATATGCTTCAAACGTATCTTTCCAGTCTTCCCATTTAACAGGTGGAGTACCTGCATTTTGCAGAAATAGTGGAGGTGCTAAAATACGATCCATATTAGAGCGTGGGTGAGTTGCTGCCACACAAATACAAATTAAACACAAAAAGAAATGACACAGAGCGCTTGGAAGTAACAGCTGAGTGCATCAGCAGTGCACACTACAAAGGTAAATATGTATATACTTGAAATTAAGCATGTTGACGAAAATATGCTGTGTTCATCAGCGAAAGTGGCAAACAATAATAACTGAGATCATGGTAGAAATAATGCACATGCTAAAAATAAGTTGTGCGCATCAGCGGAGAAAGTAAGCACAGAAAGCAACACTGAGCGCAAAGTAATGACAACTGGGTGCATCAGTGATGTGTGCAGCGTTGCAAGGAACCTTCAACATAGAACAAAGTAAACCTTCGTAATGCAGCTTAATTCCAGAGCGAAATATGCAGTCCAGCGTTGCTGATGCGCAAATAATGGTGAAAGCTGTGCGCATCAGCGATAAAATAACATTGAGGCTGCGCGCATGTAATTATAGAAAGCTGTGCGTGTCAGCGAAAGATGAGAGCCGGTTGCTATGGAGAATGGAAGCAAAGATGGCTGCACGCAACGTCGGTACGTTGCGTACACGTCACAGAGGAAGTCAGGCAAGGTTGCACGCAGCCCGTGAAGCAGGGATGACGCGAGAGCAGGAGAAAGCTCGATCGCACACTGAATAACAAATTGAAAGAGTACCTTAGAAAATCTTCGGATCCTGTAGAGGACCAGCGGGAAACAAAGCTTACAAAGCTTACCACGATGATAGAAAGTCAGTAGCGTGGCTCAAACGAACGCAGGAGCTGTAAGGCTTAAGGGGCAAGCAGGAAGCAAGACTGCCGGTTACAGGATCGCCGTCAGTGGGGAGGCTGGAAAACTACTCCTGATCGTCCCCAGTGAAAGGAAGAGACTCCAAACATCAGGTAAGTTAGGAGCTAATTTATTCTGGTCCAGTATCAGCGACTCCCCGGCAGCAACTGCTGTGGCTAGAACTCACACACCGTCCAACGCAGGGAACATTCCAGAACCAGAACCCAACAGATAATTAAGATGGTATGTAAGATAAGAAGTTCAGCCATACCAGGAGCAGCATCCTTGCTGCTCAGCCCACACACTCCAACTATCTCTCAACAAGCACTCCAGCATTCCATACACAAACATTCATACTGGCTGAGCAGCAGGGAACAGGTAGCTAAGGGAAAGGAAGCATAGCAACATTACACGTTACAACACATCTCCTTCCCTCAGGGAAAACAATGAATAAATAATTTATTTATTTATTTATGGGATTTTTAGTGCGCAACTAATACCCTAAGGTGTCTAGGCGCAGTGAGATACTCTAGGATACAGAGAAATCAGGACACAAACTTATTGATTAAAGAGCCAAGTCTTCAAAGCCTTGCGAAAGACAATGAGAGTTGGTGCAGTTTTAATGTACAAGGGGAGTGAGTTCCACAGTAAGGGAGTTGCTACCAGGAAACGTCTGTCACCCCATGTAGCCGTTCTTGTACGGGGTACAGACAAAAGACAACTTGCAGCTGATCTTAAGTTCTTTTTAGGAGTGTACACCTGAAAAGTCTCCTTTAAAAACTTCGGTCCAGTCTGATGAATGGCCTTATAGGCGATGCAGAGAGCTTTGAATTTGATCCTGCTCTCCACCCTTAGCCAGTGAAGGTGGCGTATGGCTGATGAAGTGGAGTGTCTCCTGGGAATGTTGAGCAGGATCCGTGCTGCCATATTTTGGACAGACTGAAGTTTATTCAGGATGTATTTGTGCGTGATGAGAAAAAGAGCATTTCCATAATCCAGTTTTGAAAACACTAAGGTGGTAATCAGTGTTTTTCCTGCTGAAGCTGGTAAGTATGGCATGAGTTTTTTTATCTTCTTCAGCACAAAGAATGCAGCTGAGACCACCTTGTTAACATGACATCCAAAAGATAGCCTGTTATCAAAGATCACTCCCAGATTCCGGACCTTGACAGCTGGAACCGGGGGAGGGCCCATCTGACTGGGCCACCATATTGGGGACCATTCTGGAGAAATTTTACCGAAGGTCATGACCTCAGTTTTCTCTGCATTAAGTTTCAGGCAGTTACTGCGCATCCATGATTGTACATCCAGTAACCCCTCCTGAAACTTAGCTGCTACCACTGGGCCGTTCTTGTGCACCGCCAACACAAGCTGGGTGTCATCCGCGTAGGTGGTTAAACACATCCCATGAGATTTGATGACCCTCGCCAAGTCCGCGACGTAAATATTAAAAAGCGTATGACTTAACGAGGATCCTTGAGGGACCCCACAGAGCAGTTCGGAGGTAGGTGAATAATAGTTGCCCAATTTGACTGCCTGCTTACGATTAGCTAAGAAAGAAGCTATAAGGTCTTTGGCCAGATGGTTAATCCCAAGGGCTGCGACACGGTCGACCAAGATGACATGGTCGACCGTGTCAAAGGCCGCCGACAGGTCCAACAAAATGAGCACTGCCGCTCCTCCCGAATCCATGATATCTCTGATTTCATCCGAGGCCTTTAGCAGTGCTGTCTCGGTTCCGTGTCCCTTCCGGAACCCGAACTGAGTGTCATCTAAGAGTTTGTGTTGTTCAATAAACTCTGAGAGCTGTTTGTTCATGATTGCCTCTACGATTTTGGCCGGGAAGGGAAGGCAGGCAATAGGCCTGTAGTTGGACGTTATGGTGGGGTCTAAAGAGGGCTTCTTAATCAAAGGTTTGACAATAGCCTCTTCCAGGTCTCTGGATAGACACCGGTTTTGAAGATGGAATTGCATATATTGGTCAGCGGCTGCGTGATAACATTGTGTAGTTAATTCATTATGGCAGGAGGACATGGATCCAGCGGAGAACCGGATTTGATCTTGCCAACAAGCGCGCTGACCTGATCTTCAGTAACTGGCTGAAACTGAGCGAGGGAAGAATGATTCAATACTGGATGAATGATTGGATCAGCAGTTCTTCCCACCAGCTCTTTAGAGAAAGTGGAATAAATATCCATCACCTTAGTGGTGAAGAATGTAGCCAGTGAGGTACAGAGTTCCTGCGAGTTCTCTATTGTGGGTCCAGCCGGAGGACTGGAAAGAGAGTTCACCACTTGAAACAGCATCCTGGCTGAGTTCTGTGCATGCTCAATTTGACCAGTAAAAAAGAGATTCTTTTGCGTGCTAATAGCTTTTTTGTATATCGCTAGAGCATTTTTATAATCTTGCTTAGCAGAGGGACTATAGTGCTTTCTCCAGCGCCTTTCTAAATTTCTGCAGAACTGACGCTGGAGTCGCAACTCCTCTGTATACCACTGGGCGGATGGAGTAGCTCGGTTAGGGCGATAGAATTTTTCAGGTGCAACTTGGTTGGCTGCCTTTAGGATCCACTCCTGAAATTTAATAGACATGGTTTCAGTATCGCCTGCACTTTCCGGGACTGATGACAACAGGAGATTTGTAAAGTGTGGCATATCTGCATTTTTCCACATCCGCGCCCCCACTGACGGCCGGACTTTGGTCTGAGAGGGTTTGGATGGTAACAGTCGAATCCTGAAGATAATAGCTTGGTGGTCAGACCATATCAGAGGTAACACTGCTGACAACTCAATGCTGTGGTCATTAGTGAACAGGCCGTCTAGCGTGTGCCCGTCCTCATGCGTAGGGCCCCTCACCAACTGCTGCAGTCCTATTGCCTGCATATCAGTGATGAGTTGGGGTGTGTCTTTGTTTTCCATGTTTTCAAGGGGGAAGTTAAAATCCCCAAGAATCGTATAGTCCGGGGATCCTATTACAAACTCCGTAATTTCAGTGAGTGCAGCTAAAAATTTAGTCCGAGGCCCTGGTGGCCTGTACACAAGTGTCCCTTTGAAGGCTTGTTTCTGCGTGAGATTGATAGCAAATGCGAAAGCTTCGCAGTTGGTACTTTGGATAGGCTCAAATTGTGCGCGATAGATGTCCCTATGAATAATGGCTAAGCCTCCGCCTCGCCCAGAGGTTCTATCTTGTATGGCCACACAGTAACCTTCTGGGGTGGCCAGAACGAAATCAGGGCCCGATGCTTCGTCTCCCCATGATTCGGTAATGAAAAGAATGTCCAGTTCCTGATTAAGAATACTCTCCCTAATATCCAGACTATGTTGGGGGAGAGAGCGTGAATTAATCAATGCTGCTCTAACATACTGTTCAGCTGAGGATGGGGCACTGGCGATTACAGGTGAGTAAGATGTAATATTTATCGCGGGCAGAGGGGGTGGCAGAGTAAAAGCACAGCCTACACATGATATAGATGTGGATGTCAGGTGTTTAAAGGACGGTAGTACTTGACAAGACCTACCCAAACCTGTGTTCCACTCTCGCAGCTGTGTGGAGGTATAACGTGGGGTAGATGTAGTGTCTTGGATGGCAGCAGGAGCAGGGGGGGTGGGCCTGGGCCCGGATCTGGCTCGGACGGGCGCAGACGGGCTTGTCTTAGGCACGTCTTCGGCGCGCACCCGCTGCGCCCGTCCGCTGCGCATCCTAGCAGAGCGAGGACTAAATAGCTCTCTCCCGGAAGTGGAGAAGAGCAGAACGCGTCCCGACCCAGCACCAAGATGTCGGCTGGTGCTCGTGGAGGAGTCCGAGTGCCCTATTCCCTCCGCTCTGGCGGGTCGGGTAGGTGCTAAAGTATGTGCAAAATTAGCAAAAGTTGAGTGCAACAGCTATATCGTCGCGATCGTTATTTAAAAGTGGCAATTTTTAAAATCACATAATATTTCTAAAATTCATCCAATAGCAGCCTACAAATGTCTAAGTGCAAAGCAGATTCTAAATATACAGTGCTAGTAAGTATTTCAACAGTTCGTGCTCTGAAGAGAGTGTGAAGAGTATCACTGAGCGGTGGGCTCGCTCGCTCTAAATAGCTCTCTCCCGGAAGTGGAGAAGAGCTAGAACGCGTCCCGACCCAGCCCCAAGATGTCGGCTGGTGCTCGTGGACGAGTCCGAGTGCCCTATTCCCTCCGCTCTGGCGGATCGGGTAGGTGCTAAAGTATGTGCAAAATTAGCAAAAGTTGAGTGCAAGAGCTATATCGTCGCAATCGTTATTTAAAAGTGGCAATTTTTAAAATCACAATATTTCTAAATAATATTACTACAATGGAACTACACACCACTTTAGATTGATGATTCAATATCAAAGAGATATATACAATTTACAAATAACAATTGCAATTTGAAAGAACTCAGGATAGGAGTATATCCACATTCCTAAAATACTGAATACATTGAAATTACACCAATGTAATATTGTGCAGGATTGGGAGAATGGAGGACACCTCAGTGGTGGTAGCTCCCTCATCACTCACCTCCTTCTGCACACCACTTATTGCACACGTGACAGAACCAGAAATCTCAGGTGAAACAGCACAGGATACACGACTCTTCAATGCACACCTAGGTAACAAAACAGCACAGGGTACACAACCCCTCAACACACTCCTGGGTAAAGCAACAGCACAGGGTACATGACTCCTCAACACACCCCTAGGTAAAGCAACAGCACAGTCAGTTGGAGTGTGTGGGCTGAGCAGCAAGGATGCTGCTCCTGGTGGGGCTGAACTTCTTGTCTTACCATCTTGATTATCCTGAAACTGAACTTAATAAACCTCTTACCTACAACCAACTTCATGGCTAACTATGAACTTCTTTTGAATTACAACACTAGAGTTAACAGCACATCTTTCCACAAGGATTCTTGGAAATCCTAAGAAAGAAAACAAGGACTGGCAAAGCCAATAGGTCTGGCGTAGGCTGCTTGCGTTTTGGCAATTTTTTTGTTTTGTCATGGTTTTTGTAAAACCTTTTGTTCGGGAAGCTATCGGGCCCTCACTAAATCTAAATTAAAAAAAATATCATAATAATAATGGGCAAAGGCCAAAGTGTTGTCCTGGTCTAAAAAGGAAACACATCACCACGGTATACTGCCTCAAAGACCTCCACTGATTGCCCATTCCTAAACGCACTCTTTTCAAGCTTCTCATGCACACATACAAAACTGCACCAAACTGAACTCAGATGCCTCAACAGCCACATCAGCTTCCACATACCCACCAGACACCTCTGCTCCTCCAGCCTACTGCTCGCCAAATCTAAATTAAAAAAAATATCATAATAATAATGAGCAAAGGCCAAAGTGTTGTCCTGGTCTAAAAAGGAAACACATCACCACGGTATACTGCCTCAAAGACCTCCACTGATTGCCCATTCCTAAACGCACTCTTTTGAAGCTTCTCATGCACACATACAAAACTGCACCAAACGGAACTCAGATGCCTCAACAGCCACATCAGCTTCCACATACCCACCAGACACCTCTGCTCCTCCAGCCTACTGCTCGCCAAATAAAAACAAAATCCAGTTCAAGTGCACAGTCAATCCGGTAACGGCTAGGTTTTTGAGTGATTGTTTTCTTACTGCAGAAAAAGTATGGAAAGAAACGGAGTTTGCTTGTAGAATGCACAACTTTAAACTGAATCTCTGAAGCCAAGGTAGTTAAGACATTACTGTGCACAGGATCCAATACAGAGCGCTAAATGAGCCCCGTTGAAGATTGGCACCCTGGTCCTGGGCCCAGCAAGCCCATGCCCAAAGCCAGCCCTGAATATATATAACTAATAGATTACGGTCAGGTGGGATCTACTCAGAGTTCATAGAAATCTACAGGCAGTTTTGGCCTGCACAACCTTTTTTCACAAGGATCAATATTATTTGGTGCAGTAATTTAGGACTGGTTCAAACCAGGATTGCTGGAAATACAAGAGAAAGGGAGAAGCCAGGTGTCAGCAACTAGAGCCAAGCAGTTTTTTTTTCATAAAGTTCTCGAAAATATAAGTCCATTACTAAGGAACAAAGTGGTAGAAATTTGAATAGATAAGAATGGGTTAATTAACGCAAATCTGTGTCTGTGCAGGGATATCTTTTAGGGTTAGAAAGAGTTGTAGTTAAATTTTAGACTGCAAATGAGCAAGATACAGTGAAAGACAAAAGGCTGCTCTCAGATGACATGAAAAGACATCTGTGTTATCGTATAAAACAAATGAACGAGATCGAAAGGTAGACTTCGGAAGGCATTATTAATGTCACAGCTACTAAGTGGAGTCAGGGAAATACACTAGCTCCATAAAGCTGTCTACTTAGTGCTGTATTTTGAACAAACATATGATCTTAAAATGAAAGCGAAAAGAAAGGATTATTCAATGCCATGGCAGGGTTATGAAGCTCTATAAAAATGCAAATGCAATCATTACTTGACGTCGAGTTTCATAAGTAGTACAGACAAGGTCACATTAATATTTTATTGCGATATAGACACATCTTAAATACGTGATAACAAATTTTAGATCAAGTAGAATATGAACGTGCACCGTGGCGAAGTTGACAAAGAAAACATCGAAGTAAATGCAACCTAAACAACGTAAAAAGAAGTAAGAGGCGACACAACGGTCTTTCGGCACTCACAAGAAACAAGTTAAATGGATTCATTAATGATTAGTCACAGTTAAATTGCACACACTTAATTAAACTCCTGGCGGGAGTCTTAAACACTACCAAAAATAGGTGTGCATTTAAAGCCTACTGAAAGTGATCAAGAAGTATGTGCCAGAATAAATGCATCTGGGAACGCGGAGAAGCTGGTCTTTTTACTTCTTCGATTTTGTGCGTGCCAATAAGGACGAATCATTGAAGAATGGCCTCTGGGCTACGTCTTTAATTCACTAAAGGAAAATGCATACTGTTTAAACGGGGGTCTGACCTCTTTGTAGCGTGAAGTTGATGGATTTCTTGGGTTATGAGGACCAGTGTAAACATTTTAAAAGAAGAAACACTGAATAGATACATAAACGTTAAATTTCAATTGTTAGGGGATTAGGGAGACTGCTTTAAAGCAAATGCAAAAGACCTTTCCATGTGACCAGAACAAATTACAAAAACATTGTCAGGAATGGTTTAAGGCTACTCAGTAGCACACGTATCCCTGGCCAAAGGAAGGGTATTTGATGACAAAATATTAGAGCATATTGTTACACACCTTAGGAGTAAATATTCAGAAACTAAATTGCAGAAGCGTGTAGCCACCTTAACTTTAGTCTTATTTTTTGAGAGAGGTCTAAGGACTCCTTAAAATGTTGAAATCACTAGTAAACAGTCCCCTCTCCAACCTTCTCATGACTCAATGAGTACTACTCCTAAGGTACCTGTCATTTTTTTATTATCACAGCTACAGGAAGCTGCAGTGGGATCGGAGAACCCTGAAGTTGAGACCCCTTCACAATCTCTAATGGAATCCCATAATGTTGCCCCAAAGATATCAAATGCAAGCACCTTCCGGCGATTGCGAGCAGCCCGGTGGCAGTGGGCTTGCTAGCGGTAGCTGGATGGTCGCTATTCTTTATTTTAATATTATTTTGTCCCGCTGATTGCGAGCGGTGGCACGCTCTTTTAATTTGTGTTACTTCAGTGCTTTTAACTGTTGTCTAACCTGCCCTCAAAGTTAACAGGTTACTAACCTGCTTCCTTCTTTCAGGGGCTGCTCGTGGCTGGCTGTGGGCTGATCGTCTCTGGCGGGCTCACAGCGGCCGCGGCCGCCATCTTGGGTTGGGCAGGACCAGCGAACTCCACCCACGCCACTCCCCCCTCACTACTCCTCTACTTAGGAGTGTTCTTTGCACCTTCCCGGCGATTGCGAGCAGCCCGGTGGCAGTGGGCTTGCTAGCGGTAGCTGGATGATTGCTATTCTTTATTTTAATATTATTTTGTCCCGCTGATTGCGAGCGGTGGCACGCTCTTTTAATTTGTGTTACTTCAGTGCTTTTAACTGTTGTCTAACCTGCCCTCAAAGTTAACAGGTTTCTAACCTGCTTCCTTCTTTCAGGGGCTGCGCGTGGCTGGCTGTGGGCTGATCGTCTCTGGCGGCTCACAGCGGTCGCCATCTTGGGTTGGGCAGGACCGGCGAACTCCACCCACGCCACTCCCCCCTCGCTACTCCTCTATATAAACGGCCCACATGTGTCAGCGCAGCGGACGAGCGCAGCAGGCGTGACGGAGTTGCGCCTGAGTTAAGCCCGTCTGCGCCCGTCCGCGGCTGGCAGGGGCTAGGGGCACCCCTCTCTGTCCGTCTGATTACCTATTCCCCTTGTCAACTTTGTTCATATTGGACCCCTGGCACCATCTCTCCCTCTGTCGCAACTTATGTGTCTGCCCTTGGTTTGTCTACCTCCCCTCCCTGTTCCCCTCCCGCGATCGTGTCACAGATGATACCCTCGCATGTCTCATCATCCCCGACCCTTGACCATCCCTTCACTCTCCAAGCTCCGGCTTTTAACATCTCGGCAACACTACTCAATACCAGGTCAGCGGTCAGCCACCAGCAGGAGCTATTCGACTTCATTGACACGCATGCACCCAATCTTCTGTTTTTAGCAGAGACTTGGTTCAAGGCAGACTCCCTACCCAATATTCTAGCTATATTGCCCCCCTCATACTCTGCCATCCGAGCTGATCGGCCGGAGGGCAAGAGGGGCGGAGGAGTGGCCTTGATAGCTCGCACTGACCTCCACTTCCAGATCCTTCCCTCTCCTCTAATTCCAGAAGTGGACTACCTGGTAGCACGCTCGACCTCTTATCAGACACCCCTGACTTGTGTCCTCATTTATCGTCCCCCTCAGCTTACCCCTTCTTTCAATTCCAGTTTTCAAGACCTTCTAGCCACTTTGGCGATAAACAACTCTTCAGTCCTAGTCCTGGGGGACCTCAACTTCTGGCCAAACGACCCAGCCGAAAACCCCCACTCTAAGGACTTTACTGACCTCATGAACAGCCTCAATTTCACATCTCACATCCACAGCCCCACCCATATCCACTGTCACATCTTGGACCAGATCTGGGCTTTAAATGTCCCCACATCACTTCCTATTGTTTCCCCCTGCCTCTGGTCCGATCACTCCCTTATCTCATTCTCCCTTGCCCTAGCCCCTGATATTAAGCCTCCACTCCGTAAGAATATCTGGGTCAGGAAATGGGGCAAAGCTGACATGCCTTCCTTCTGTTCATCGTTGGCTGAGACCAGCCCTGACCTCTCAGGCCTCACTGCCCCAGCTCAGCTGGCAACCATCAACAACTGGCTGACCCAATCGGGCAATTAATTCGCTCCCCTGAGGCGGATTACGGTCAAAAGGGCTCATGCAGCTAACGGATGGTTCAACTCAGACCTCAAGGCAAAAAAAGCTAGCTGCGCGGAGAGCTGAGCGAGCTTGGAGGAGAGCTTATTGCCCTACACTGAAAATTGCATACCTCTCTGTCCTCCAGACCTATAAAAAAGCCATTCTTGAGGCCAAGACAGTTTTTTATTCTAATAAGATACTAGCGGCCGAGTCCCAGTCCAAAGAAATCTTTGCCACGGTATACGAATTAGCTTCATCCGACAGAGCCACGGCTACGATCCCCCCTTCCCAACATCTATGCAACTCGTTCAACGATTTTTTCCTTGAGAAGGTTGCAAAAATTAAAATCACCATACCCCCCCCCCCTCACCTACATTCGTCAACCCCTCTCCCCCTTCCACCGCCTCTAAACTGACCATCATCTCTCCATTGACCTTGGACTCTCTTCCCCCGTTGCTCCAACGGGTAAAATCGGGCTCTCCTCTGGACTTTGGCCCTGCTCATGTCCTTAGAGAGATTTACTTAACTTGTCCTGTCCCCCCCCTCACACTCCTCAATGACTCGCTTAGCAATGGTGTTGTCCCCAACTTTCACAAAGCAGCGGTCGTTATTCCAATCCTGAAAAAACCTGGTGTCGACCCCTCATCCCCTTCCAATTACCGCCCCATCTCACTGCTGCCCTATTTGGGAAAGGTTTTGGAAACTCATGTCACCACCACCCTGAGCGCTCACGTGGAAGCGAATCACTGTCTCTCCCCCCGCCAGGCGGGCTTCCGACCTCTACACTCCACGGAAAAGGTAGTGATTTCAGTAATGGATGGACTTCGCGAGGGCATTGACACCAATCTCTCGCAGGCCCTCATCCTCTTGGA
Source organism: Lissotriton vulgaris (assembly GCF_964263255.1). Lineage (NCBI taxonomy): Eukaryota > Metazoa > Chordata > Amphibia > Caudata > Salamandridae > Lissotriton > Lissotriton vulgaris. The sequence goes on from NC_141687.1 coordinate 119,822,414, forward strand.
CCTGTCCGCCGCCTTTGACACGGTGGTCCACTCCACCCTTCTCACCCGTGTCAAGGCGGCGGGCATAGAGGGCTCAGCCCTCTCATGGCTTGAGTCCTTCCTATGCGACAGGGCTCAGGCGGTCCACCTTGCTGGCTTCACTGCCGCCTCCCGTAAGGTGGAGTGTGGCGTCCCCCAGGGCTCATCACTTCCCCCCTTTTGTTTAATTTATATATCTACCCCCTCATTTTTATGTTGCAGCAGCTGGAGGTCACGGTGTTCAATTACGCCGACGACCTCCAGCTAATCTTCAATCTTTCCCATTCCCCTTCGTCCGCTCAGAATGTTCATACTGTTATGTTATTCATTCAGGACTGGATGAACTGCAACCACCTCAAACTCAATCCAGACAAGACTGAGTTAGTCTTGACTGGAGGTGGTTGCAGTCCATGGTCCCCGTCATTTTGGCCCCCTCACTTGGTGTTCCCCCCACTCCCGGTCCCTAAACTCAAGACCTTTGGGATTCTGCTCAACTCACAACTCCCTGTGCACTCCCAAGTTAGTTCGGTGGTATCCTCCTGCTTCTTTTCCCTCAGGATAATTAGGAAAATCTCTCGCTTTTTCTCCCTCCCGGCGTTAAAGGTCATTGTAATGGCTATGGTGCTTTCGCGCCTTGATTATGGAAACGCCTACGCCATACACCGCCTGCAGTTAGTGCAGAATCAGGCTGCCCGCCTGATTCATGGATTGCCCAAATACCATCGAGCCACTCCATTGCTGAAGGCACTACACTGGCTGCCCGTGAGAGAACGATCCCTGTTCAAACTAGGCTGCCTCACGTTCCAGGCCAGGATGGGCACTGCCCCCGAGTTCATCAGCTCAGCCATTAGTCCCTACTTACCGGGCAGAGAACTCCGTTCTACCCACATGGCACTTCTGACCATACCCCGATTCAAGAAAAAAAAAATGGCGGGGCGAAATTTGCGGCCCTTGCACCAGTGTTCTGGAACTCCCTCCCCTTGGCGCTCCGCACTTCATCCTCATATTTAGAGTTCCGGAAAAATCTGAAGACTTTTCTTTTTTCTAGCGCCTTTGCCACTTAGTAAATGTAAATGTAAATGTACATGTATTTATATAGCGCAAATCGCCCACATCGCAGGCATCTATGCGCTTGCTTAGGGAACCCGTCCTGGTATTCCCCTGTGAGATAACCCTGGCAGGGTATCCACAAGGTGAAAGCCAGGCATCCCGCTGCGAGGGGCCGTTGTGGAGATTAAGCAAGCTATTGCCCAGAGTCGCAGAGTGTGAACCCGTGAGTCGAGTAGGCACCGGTGCGAGAATTATCGAGTCCGTGGAATTATTGAGCCCAACCCCCGTCGAGGCGGGGAATTGAACCCTGGTCCAGGGCCGATCTCAGCTTCCGGGTCTGCCGCCTCTAACCCCTGAGCCACACTTCTCCACTAGTACGCCCTCTCCTGCTGCTGTCCGCTGGTTGTAATCCTCAAAGCGCCATGAAACCGCTTGGTATAAGAGCGCTCAACAAATGTTTTTAAATTCAAATTCAAGATATACGAGCACTCCCAGACAGTTTTACGGGGAACTAGATTTAGATCTAGCCTCTCCCTTATGAGGTAGCCATGGAGGGAGACTGGATGCCCCCTGGTATACCCGAGACTGCCGAGAGGCCTTCGACTGTTGATGCTACACAGACTCTGGATACATCGTAGCTGCCTCATCTGTAGCCATGAACCCACATCGGTGGGTGGGGAAGAGTGTAGCAGCAGGGGACGAGATGGCCTCGGAGCCAATGCTGCTGTTGTGACGCTTGAGGCCAAGTATACCATAATCCACTTACAGCTCCTATTGGCAGTGAACTGTACGGTTGGTGCAAATGTAGGGGCGGGGGGGATGTTAGGGGAGGGGAACTGGCTCATGGTTCCTCCAAATCAGGGTTGGGTGGGCAACAGGCACTATGCGAAGTTGGGGAGGCGGGGAAGATCTCCCAGAAAGGGCACTAGTGGTGGGGGGCGATCGCAATATGATCCTTCACAAACTAATAGATAGGCTCCCGCCTAGAGCTACTCCACGCATCCGTAATATAATGGTGAGTTCTTGACGGCACTCGGCCTTGTTGACGTGTGGCAAGAATCCCATCCGGTGGTGAAACAGTTTATGTTCCACTCGGGGGCACAGAACTGCCTGTCACAAATAGACTATATCTTAACCTTCACAGAAGATAAACAATATTTTACGGAAGTTAAACACTTTGCAAAGGGAATCTCGGACCACGCACCTCTGTGGGCACAATTTAGCCAAGGAAAGAAACCTACCCGTAGATCCCTGTAAATTAGTCCATGGTCCCTCAAAATACCGCACATCAAAGACAACATTATTAAAGCAGCAGATTACTTCTTTAAAGAAAATGTAGGGTTGGTCCGGACCTCCCAGACTATTTGGGAGGCATATAAGGTAGTACTGAAAGGGCACACACACAAAAAAGTGTTCAGCTAGAGACCCTGGAGTGAGACATAGTGACATTGGAGCAGGCTTCTGATCGCCTGCAGGAGGATAACAGGCATGTCCTAGAGATAAAACGGCAGGAATATAAGAATCTGGTGACAGAGACGGCCAGAGGCAACCTTTGTGCAATACAACACAGGATCTACGAAGTAGGAGACAGAGCGGGAAAGGCTACTGGCATGGCTGGACAAAAAAGAAAAGGCAGATGGGTAATGAAAATTCAAGATACAGAGGGGAAGTGGCTACAAGACCTGCAAGATATCACAGAGGCGTTCGGGCCCATTATGCGCAGCTTTACGCCCCAGAAGCAACAGGGACGATCAACGAGGCTAGGGAACTATTTGCCGATGTCCCAATTCGGGCCCTCTCAAGAGCAGATAGGGACTCGCTTGAAGAGGATATAACGGCAAAGGAAATAGGTGCAGCTAGTAGTAGTATACAGTCAGGTAAGGCCATGGGGCCTAATGGCATTCCCATTGACCTTCTCAAGTTGACGGCCACCAGGATGGCACCACACCTCCTCAGTATGTACGAGGAAAGCCGGCAGGCGGGTTTGCTACCGCAAGATCAAAGACTAGAATCAGTGGTTCTAATACATAAGAAGGGCAAGCCAGTGGAGGGCTGTTCCTCATACCAACCAATTTCCCTCCTTAATGTGGAAATTAAAATCCTGGCAAAGGTTCTGGCCCGGCGGTTGATCCTGGTGTTGTCTAAACGGATACATCTGGATCAATACGGTTTTATGCCCGGCCATAACACAGCACTTAACCTGAGGCCGCTAAACGCAGTCTTGGGCAATAGGGCAACCATCCGGGAGGAAGCAGCGATATTATCGTTAGATGTTGCATATGGCCTTTGATACAGTTGAGTGGCCATACACGTTTGCAGTCCTTGAGTGAGTGGGTCTAAGTAGAAGTAGAAGTTCACTGATTGGCTCCGGTTGCTGTATACCGGACCACTGGCCCAGGTGGCCGTAAACGGGTGAGTATCAAATACTTTTCTGCTGAACCAGGGTGTGAGGCAGGGCTGGCCGCTGTCTCTGTTTTTGCTCGCCATAATACTGGACCCCTTAGCAAGTTGGTTACAGGGCAACCCAATTATTCAGGGACTGTGTTGGACAGAAGAACTGGAGGACAGAATTTCACTCTACGCAGACGACTTGCTCCTGTATTTGGACTCGCCACGGTCCTCTATAGACAGGATACGCCGGATATGCTCTACGTTCGGGCGGTCTTCAGGGTACACAATCAACTGGTCCAAGTCGGTTATGTTTCCTCTGCGGGAGCCTGCTCTGGTCCTACCTGCAGGCTGTGAGGCAAAGATTGAAGAGGAAGGATTCACATATTTAGGAATTTATGTCACTAATCACGAAGATCTTTTTTTACGAGCGCAATCTCTTGGGCCTGTTAAATCGACTTGGGGGGGCGTGCGACACTGGCGGGCTTTGCTGCTGTCCCTATTGGGAAGAGCGGCGATGTTCAAGATATGGCACTGCGCAATTCCTGTACGCTCTGCAGAATACACCATTTACAGTCCCTGAGGTGTACTTTGGAGCCATAGATGGTGAAATTAAGGGCCTGCTTTGGGATGGGAAGCCACCTCGAATAGCAAAACAAACTCTTCAGGGGCTGGTATGATGGAGGGATAGCATTGCCCAACATCCGGGGATAGTACTGGGCCTCTCAACTGGTCGTCACACATTAATGGGTACACCGAGAACAGAGTAATCCATCGTATCAAATGGATGAGTGGCTGATGGGGATCGGCGAGTACAGGGAAGAACTGTATACCAAACCCCAAAAAAAACAATTAACAGGGCCCATGGCACAAACAGTCGCAATTTGGCACAAAGTCACCAAATACCTTGGATGGGGAGACAGAGTGACGCTTGCCACACCTCTTTGATGGGCAGAGAGCCTGGGTAATCTGGGCCACTATCAGGGGTTTGACAAATAGGACACTATCAGCATTTCCTTGAAAGGGGATATATGGGCAATGGGAAAACTGAAATCATTCATGGAACTACAAAAAAAGTATGAGCTCTCTGATAAAGAACATTTTAGATATTCGCAAATATGACATGCCATCATGGGAGTGGTCTTAGAGAGGGAGGGATGTACCAGAGGCATCACCACTAGATGTCAGACTCCTGACCGACTGCCTGCAGTCTAAAGCCATATCCCTAACATATAAATCAAGCAGTGGCATACTTATCCTGCAGATCTCGTTATGTGTAGCATTTAATTATCAAACCGGCACTTTTCATGAGCACCAGTTAAGGAAATGTATGATAGGCATGGGGAGATTAAGTGATTTGCCAAGAATCACAGTATGTTGAAGCTATGCCGAGACTCAAAACTGGCTCCCCAGCTCCGAAATCGGGAGCCATATCCTCTCCCCACTTTCATAGTTAGTAGTTGGTTCTGTTTTAGGAGGCACTAACAGGAGAAATGGGCTGCTGCAAGCTGCCTCCCAATGAGAGCCCCATCACTTATTTTCTTACAAATTAACCACTGGGCACAGTAGTAGTTAAAGATTAAATCCAACACCTCACACCCATCAATGATCTGTGCTCTGCAACCCATGCTGTAATGGCTGCCCCAGAAGCACCCGACTCCATCAACCAGAGGACGGCCAGAGCTGCTTGCCCACCCACGGTGTGGAAAACATTAACATTTTGTTGTTGCCACTAGCACCTGCAGCAGAAAATAGTCTAGCCCCAACTGTTAGAATTATTCTCGTCCAATAGTGCCTGTTTTTGTGACCGTGACCGCCAGCTATCAATTAGTAAAGCATGCTATGAGAAACCTAAAATCTACTCTGAGACATACAGGCATGTATGTAAAATTAACACCATGGCTGCTGACCAGTCTGCCAGCATTCACTGCATCTGTTGTTCAGTATACCCAGTGGTTTAAATGGGCAAGTATCGTCCGACACAGAGTAGGTACTCTGTGTCTACATTCAAATACAATTAGTGCAGTTGCACTAATTGTATTTGAATGTAGACTACCTGCACTTCTCGGGATTGCTGCCATACATCTATTAGTAGAGTATTGGCGCCTCTTGGGTGCTAGAAGATGTACTCTAAATAGCAGGCATTTGCACATCTATATTTCCATTCCTTGCTCTAGGTATACCTTTTACTTGAGGCTTTGTCCGACTGTTCACCGCCTTCACCAAAAGCAAGATATAGTCAACCATGCAACAAAATAAACAAACATTGACAAAGTCAATATAAATTTTGCCAATGCGAAATCTATTGGTTTGTCAATGTTTTGTATACATAGTTTAAAGTCAAGGAAAAAGCGCTATTACATGGCCAGTGTTAACACGTCATACCACTTTGAAGCCATTTTGCACAGCAGCTAGAGCTGCTGTGCAATATATTTTTTTTAAAGTGCAAGTGGGGGTAAGCAACACGAGGGAGGCGCAGGGAAAATGGGGGGGGAGGGGTAGGAGCAGCAGCTGGATGGGAATAAGCATGAAACACCTGGGGTTAGGAGTAACTAATGGTTCCTGGCTGTGTTTTGAAAGAGGGGTAAAAGGAGTGTAAAATTACCCTGGTGTTGCTACAAGATGGTAAGATCGCTATATAGTAGGCTGTCATAGATCGAAACAAGGAGTGTGTATAACAGGGATATGCATATGAGATAAACAATGCACACACCCAGACATCTCCAGAATAACAACTGAGCGTGTGCCTATCTAGGAATGGTATATGGGAGGAGAGGCGCATGCTGTCAAGTCAATGCACTTATTCAATTGTGGGTATGGCTGCTAGTGCAGCCAAGCGTGTATCTGGTCCTCTGAGGACCGCGGAGGCTCTCGCAATACACACGCGGTACAGCCTTGCTTGGAATGACGTCAAATGAAAGGTAAAGAGCCGCGGGCTGCCTGAAATCCCTAGGTGAGCAGTGGTGCATTTGCCTCTTCAGGAAAGGTGAATTAGCAGAGGGAGGCGCCCGCTATGAAAATTAGGGAAGTAACCATTGTAGTCATTAACGGCAATGAAGAGAGCCAGAAATGTAGCAGGTCCTGTGAGGACCGGGGCGGCTCTTGCACTATGTGAGCCGGTAAGCACTGCTTGGAAAAACGTGCAGTCTGGGGGGGGGGGGGGAACACGTAGCCAAGCTCACCTGAATTTCAGTCGTTGTCCTCTAGTATGTGGGAGTCCCGGCGAGAGTCGGAGAGACAAGCCGAGACAGCAAATATACACATGGACGTGGACATGCTATGGCTGGGAACACAGTCTATCAATGAGATGAGAGAAACTTGTGGGATGCCGTTTTAGGAGAAAGTCGGGTCAGCCTAAAAAAAACAAGCACGCGAGTTGTGCGCATGTGTGCCACAGTAAGCAATCAGTTTTCAATTATTGCGCCTGTGTCTGGGCACGATGATTGAAAACAGATGTGGCCTGTGCGGGTAACCGATGGCAATAGGTCGTGGCTGGAGCAAAGGCGAGACATGCACCCGCCTTTGCTCAATTGCGTGCTGTCTTTCTCGGCAAGATGCACGCAAAGCCCAAAAGCCTGTAAACAAAAGCTGACCACACGCACAAGCGTGTGGTGAGCTTTCTAAAAGCCCTTACATAAAGACGAGCAGTCAGCGCATGCGCGCTGCGTTAGGCTCGACCTAAAAATCATCAATATTATGTCCGACCCACTCTTTGTCCTGCATGGGCATTGGCAGGCGGACTTGGGGCCTTGGGAAGAGGAAGACTGGAGGGAGGCTCTTGCATCACCCAGGAGGTGGTGATCTTGTCATGACTGCACCTCGTACAGTTAAAGATATTACATAGAGCATATATCACGTCCACCACACTGATCAAAATGGGCAAGACAGACGATGCAGCGTGTAAAAGAAGGTATGGTAATGTAGGCACGTTCTTGCACACGATATGGGAATGTTATCTGATTCAGGCATATTGGGGGAAGATAATCAAGTGTATGACAGTTGCCGGGGTGGAGTCATCCCGGTTTCCCCAAAAATGTGCTTAATAAATAAATGGGAGGCAACCAACATAAACAGAACAACTTTGGACTACTATGGGTCTCATGATTGCTAAACCTAACATTGCCCGGAGGTGGGGGGGTGGCAGAGAAGCCAACCTTGAAGGACTGGGAGCGAGATATGGACTGGCGCATGGTCGCAGAAGTGGACGTTCATAAGAATAGAGGGTGGCCTTGGAAATGGGACGGGGTGTGGGGCAGGTGGAATTCATTCAGGGAGAATATTTGCTGTTCGCCCTGTGCAGGGGGTCCTAACAGTCGTGCGACGAACGGGATAGGATGAGTCCAGATGAGGTGGACAGTGAGACTCCAAATGTGTAAGTGTATAAGGTGTCTTGGTGGATGTAACCCAATGTTCTATACTGAAAGTTCTGTGTCTATGCAATCTTGCGGTTATGTAGTGATGTCCAGTTCAATAAACTGAATATAAAAAAAAATTGTTGATGGTTCTTCTACTATTAATCAGGATAAAGGTGTGCGGCATACAGGCGCAGCAGTAGTAAGAGCACATCAGCACGATTCTTCAGACACACTCCACATAGTAGAGCAGCTAACACTACCAGCACATTATTCTGCACAACCAGAAGAATGGATAGTGGCTCATATGAAAGGAGCAGGAAAAGTCATGACGATCTATTCAGATTCAGCTTCTGTAACTACCACTATACATTCTTGAATTATGAGACAGAGAAGCTTCCTTAAGTCAAACAGGAGTCCTCTTATGCATAGGGATCTTTTAGAGGTGTTAATAGAGGCACTTGTTGAATGTGCATTACATAGAAATGGGGAGGATATTTTGTCAAATGTAAATACACTAGCAGAATGGGCAGCTAAAGATGCTGTGCCATCAGGTTCACAAAATGTCCCTGTTTCGGTCGCCCAGGTTTCCCCGCAGTCTAAATATGAATCTGACACTACCAGGCGCACAACACCCATTGGGCTCACCGGGCTTCAGCCCCCACCCCCCCCCCCCGTAGTCTTCTTCAGCCCGGGCTAATTTGACACGCACTGAAATGACTGCGCATGGGAGTTGAGAATGTCATTTTTATGATGCTTTCTGAGGCCCAGCAGCCCGAGCCAGCCAGCCTCAGAACAGTTTCAGTGAACCCCCTGCCCCCACCTCTTGTTTTCCTTTACTGGCGCGGAGGTTATATCCTTGCCTGAAGGCAGGGATTTCACCTAAGCACTTGATGTGTTCAGCATGGGGTGGGAGCAAGAAGATGCACACAGCAGGGGGAAAGGGATGGCCAGTGCAGGTGACGCTTTTCCTTTGTAAAGGAATTCCTGCTGGCGTCATAGCCCAGGGTGTGCTTTCTGTGCACTTGTATGGATGTGTATTCCATACAAGTGCACAGACAGCAAACCCTGGGCTATGACGCCAGCAGGAATTAATTTACAAAGGAAAAGCTTCACCTGCACTGGACATCCCTTTCCCCCTGCTGTCTGTGCACTTGTAGGGAATTCACATCCAGGGCACTGCTCACCAGATAAATGGTGAACAGGGCCATTTCTCTTTTTGCATCCAAGGGCACCAACGACGCAGAAGCAGAGGAGGCCCTGGCAAGGAGAAACCAGGAAACATGTGACCCACACCTGTCCACACTGAGATTTTCGGGAGGGGCTAGATGCCAGGACGCAGTGCTGCTGATCAGCCCAACTCAACTGAATAGTATCAGAAGAGCAGGCAGTCGTTTTTTATGTACTTTTCAGTAATTTTAATGCATTCTTCAGCACAACATTACCTACTGCCTGCATATCTAGGTTACTCTAAGTGAATGTTGTTTTTGACTTACATACATGGAAACGTCAAAGAGGAAAGTTCCCTCCAAATATGCAAATGTAGTGTAAGTTTATAGTGTTCATTTTTTGGGGTGCTAGTGGGTAACTTTAGGGTTCAGGGTGGGTGTGGGTTTTAGGGTGCCAGGGAGTAATTTTAGGGTTCAGGGCAGTAATGGGTTTTGGTGTGCCAGGGGGTAATTTTAGGGTTCAGGGCGGGTATGGGTTTTGGGGGCCAGGAGGGTAATTTAGGGGTTCAGGATGGGTGTGGGTATTGGGGTGCCAGGGGTAATTTTACGCTTCAGGGTGGGTATGGGTTTTGGGGAACCAGGGGTAATTTTAGGGTTCAGGGTGGGTATGGGTTTTGGGGTGCCAGGGGGGTAATTTTAGGGTTCAGTGTGGGTTTGGGTGTTGGTGTCCCAGGGGTAAGTTTAGGGTGGTTAAGGGTTTTGGGGTGCTATGGAGTTAATTGTAAGGTTCAGGGTGGGTATTGGTTTTAGGATGCGAGGGAGGAAGTTTAGGGTTCAGGGTGGGTGTGGGTTTTCGGATGTCAGGGGGGCAATTTTAGGGTTCAGGGTGGGTAGGGGTTTTGGGGTGCCAGGGGGTAATATTAGGGTTTAGGGTGGTAATGGGTTTTGGGGTGCCATGGGGTTCATTTTAGGGTTCAGTGCGGGTATGGGTTTTAGGGTGTATGGGGGGGGACATTTTAGGTTTCAGGGTGGGTGTGGTTTTCGGGTGTCAGGGGGGCAATTTTAGAGTTCAGGGTGGGTATGGGTTTTGGGGTGCCTGGGGAGAATTTAATGTTCAGCATGGGTATGGGTTTTGGGGTGCCAGGGGTAATTTTAAGGTTCAGGGTGGGTATGGGTTTTGGGGGGGCAAGGGTGTCATTTTAAGGATTAGCGCGGGTATGAGTTTTGGGGCTCCAGGGTTTGATTTTAGGGTTCAGAGTGGTAATGGGTTTTGCGGTGCCAGGGGGGTAATTTTAGGGTTCAGGGTGGGTATGGGCTGTGGGGTGCTAGGGGGGTAATTTTGGGGTTCAGGGTGGTAATGGATTTGAGGGGGCAAGGGTGTAATTTTAGGGATCAGTGCAGGTATGGGTATTGGGGTGCCAGAGGTAATTTTAGGGTTCAGGGTGGTAATGGGTTTTGGGGTGCGAGGGGGTAATTTTAGGGTTGCATGTTTTCTCCGCTTGACCTGAGCAGTAATCGATCCTGATTATCTGCCATTTTAGCCCCGCCCCATTGATTAACATTAGCCACGCTCCTTCATTTGCCATGTTAGCCCCCCCCGAAATTAAGACCTAGTTGCGCCCCTGGACACTACCACAGATAATGTTACACCTGACTATGCTGAGACCGCACATCTTGCAACCTTCGAGAGTTGCAAGAAGCTGCTCCATACCTACCTGTTCATGGGCAGGTTGCTTCATAAATCTACTTGTCCTGCAACAAAATCTACTTTCCCCTTTGATGCCATGAAGTGCAGTGAAAATTATGGCATTGGTCTCATTATATAATAGCTCTGATAGGGCCTAGTAATGTTTGAATTCTTGTAATCCCCTTATGTTGCCACGTTTCTGCAGATCTACATACAGGGGCTGAAGGTAGTGGTAAGCAATAGTTCCAGGGTTTGAATGCCCTTTTGAGTCTGTGTAAACTCTAATCTTTTCTCAAACTGAGAAATGTTAGAAATGTGCTCCTGACAATGGCAGATATAAACCTTCTTCCAGAGTTGGGAAAAAAGGGGTTGGCGGGAGAGTGAACTTGCAAACACTAAGATTTTCGCATGAGCAAATCTACACATGCAAATTTGTTCATGCTAAAATGCAGTTCACAAATATTTTTCTAGGAGTACTATTTCTTGTCCAACTCCTGTAAATTCTTGGGAATTCACAAAAGCTGTATAGCTGCACCTAATGCAAGGACATATACCATGGGTGCACTTTTTAGACTTTCTTTAATAATTGGGCCCCTAATTTGGTCTGGTGTGGACTGTGACCTTTTGTGTTAATTAAAATTCTGTCTCTCTCTCTCTCTGTATATTGGCTGGATTAACAGTGAGTGACCACATTCAGTTCTTTCACAAGGAGCATATCTGCACATAAAGTAGTTGTGCTCAGTTCCAGTAGCTACTGTGGCAGTGTGTGTGTTGGAAATGGGGGTTGCCCAAGTCTCAAAGGGGGTAGCATGGCATCAAGCGGGCAGGCCAAACTTCGAGGACATGTGAAGCATTCACGCAGTACCCTCAGTCAACACACCAGGCACACTACAAAAGAGGCAGGACACCAATTTGAGTTGGAAAATTAAGCAGTTTAGTACCTCCAACCTGCAAGGCAAAAATGCATTACCAGTGTCATCATAACACGGCGCCAACTGGCACCAGAGCCAAGTACTTCAGTGGGGGATTATTTACATGGGACAAAAAGGGTTGAGTCCATAGTCCATAGTGTCTAGCTGAAATATAAAAAGGTTAGCACTTGGCACATATCATCAATGACGTCCATGTAAGGGACAAATCCATTTGGCGTGTTCGCCCATTAAACATGCAATCAAACATTAGGGGTAAGAACCCAAAATAGCTGGCATTGGCGACTCCTGTAAAAAGAATAGGAATCACCCGGCATCAACATCAGGCAGGATCACCTGTAATAAAACACTAGGTTTCTTCCCCCCTCCACCTAGGGAACTACACATCAGGCAGGGCCTACTCAGGCCTTAATCCTTGGGAGGTTGGCTGAAATTGTAAGATGCATATTAGCGTAATTACACCTCATGCGTGACAACGCCAACCCAACCCCTGTAAGGGAAAAACATCATATAATAATAGACAGGAACACCTGTAATGAAACACCGCAAGGTTTTCTCCATCATAAACCCAGGGGTACCAAAGCATACAAACTCCCAGCATGTATAAACAACAGAATACCTGGACCTCAATAACTTTAGTGTAGGCATATCATTAGCATCTTCACATTAGCAGGGTAATCAGCCTACAATACAACTAGGCACAGTAGTGCACCACACCTTTAGTATTTGCGAGTACCAGGCTTCGGGCAACCTTTCTTTAATCCAGGACATCCACTTCCTCATGACAGGTTACCCCTTCCCTTAATCAAGAAGAACATTTCCTTGGGCACTGACTCATGGGTGGATAGAAGATGAACCCGGGCGTATGACCACGAAGCCTAACTCAGAGCATCTAATCTGAAGACATGCCCCTTCCGTCCCAGTTCAAAGGGGAGGGGGGGGGCCAGTTCCTTCTCTCCAGGCCCTTACAGTTTCGCTTAGTCCCACCACAGGGTTAGTCCGGGCCACCACCGTGGCGTCTGGGGCCAACGGGGCCCAACTACAACTGTCCAAACTAAGGGGAGGGGGGGCGAGCACCGACCCTGTGCCCCGTTGCCCTCTTCACCCCACTCCCACACAGTTTGCCCAAGGCCCCACTCACCGGGCTCCTGATGCCTCTCCGGCGTCCGTAGGGCTCTGGCTTCTCTTCCTCTACGAAATGGCAAAGCTCCACCGGCACTCCAGGGCCCTGCAGCGTCACCTCCTCGCTCTGGTGTTGTGGGTCAGTCAGGGGGGCCCCGCGCTACTCCGGCGCTTCCCTCGGGGCCTCCCTTCAGCTTTAACGTTGCCCCGGCCTTCCGGGGGCCTGCGCTGGCGGGTCAGGGCCTTCCGCTGATTTGCGCCGGCAGGTGGGCCTCTTGCTAAGCCCTCCGGCGATGTCAGTGGCGGGCAGGGGCTCCGATGCACTTCTTGAGCCCCCGCGTGGATATCTCTGCCGTCCCGGGCCCTCCCCGGTGCTTGCCGGGCCCGGGGACCAATCAGGAGGGAGGCGCGTGGATGGCAGCCAATGGCGTGTACCGAGCCCCAGGTCCAATCTGAAGCTAGCTTGCCAGGGGCTCGGCCACGCGGCCAATCACTGCGCGGCGGGGGCGTGACTTGACGCACCCCCGTCACGTGAGGCTGGCGGGACGGCTTCCTCGGGCCTAGCGCGGCCCACTTCAAACTCCGGCGGCCCTCTCCTCACACCGGGGGCCGCCGCAACAGGTCACCGCGCCTGACAGGGCAGAATCAGCTGCACGGACATCCCGGGCCGCGGTGGTGATTGGGGGTCAGCCAGCGCTTCGAGGAGGCAGCGCTCCCAGGCACACACGCAGCGCTGGGCGTTACAGAGCTCAAGGTCCTCAGAGAACAGCGCTTGGGTGGCTCACGATGTGGGGGTAAGTCCAGCCGCCTCAGTAGTTATTCAGTTCCGGATGCTAGCGCTGCGAAGGATGAGCGCCTGGCAGATCAGGCAGCTTAGTCAGCAGTTGAAACCAGGCAGAACTGCAAAGGGGATCAGGCAGTTCACAGCGCTTCACAGTAGGCTCCTCACAGCCCAGCGCTTCTAAAAGGCCACCCAGCGCGATTCCCTTCAGCAGATGACGCTATTTACAGCGCACTGCTCCTCCCTCTCAGCAGACAGAATAGAGGTAGTTCAGGGCTTCTAGGGACACGCAGCTCCTCCCAGTCCTTCTCTAGCGCTTCCAAATTATAGCGCTTCCCAGGCAGGACAGTTCAGGTCAGGGCAGCAACAGTCTTGGAATTTTCAGCGCTTAGGTAGGCGAACTAGGGTTTCCAAGTAGGCTCCTCACGGAGGGGGGGCGAACAGCTCCACAGCCAGCCCCAGGGGCACTCTCCTCACCTCCTGGGGGATTCAAGCCCACAGCATTCCTCCTCTTCTGGGCACCTTTTTCCCTCAGCGCTGGCGTAGTTCAAGGTCCCACGGCGTCAGGGACCTATGAAGAGTCCTCCCTTGTCAGGGGCCCATGGGGACAGCAGCGGGGGGGGGGGGGTTTATAGGGGTGCAGGGCCCAGCTCACAGGCCCATGTGGCGGTAGCACCTCACAGCAGGTCCCCCTCCCTTCCTTGTCCCAGCGCTGACTGACTCTCTGGCGACACTTCCCCCTATTTATCCCCTCCTCCCAGGCAGTGCCAGGACCTTCTAGAATGTTGGCACATCTAGCCTAAACTGGTTCTAGGGGAGGGGGTGAGCACCCTGGGTGCCAGGCTTTCCCTCCAAAAGCTAGGGGTAGCTGGGTAATATTAACTAGACCGCTGACCTATGTCAGTCCAGTGACAAAACCCATGGCCATGGCATCCATTTTAAAAGCAATACATTTCAGTCAGGTGCAGTTTTAAAATGGGGGTTTTTACAAGTGCTCACATTATGTCAGGTAATTACATTTTTCAAAAGGGGTCTCACACCACTCATGGCCTATACAGGTTTAATCCCATGGGGGAGACAATCCAGATAAGGGGGTCAAAAGCGAAAAATTTGGGGGGAAAAAGGCCAAGTCCAACAGTGTGCTTTTTGAAACCAAAAAACTATTTAAGCTTTTGCCAATGTTTGTTATAATGGTGAGGGCCCGGCAGCTCCTACACCAATAAGGGTTTACAAAAACCATGTCAAAAAAAGTCACACATTGACAAAACTAAAAAGCTGACCACCAATTTAAGACCTACTGGCTTTGCCAATGCTGGTTTATTTTTGTTTCCCATAATCTTATTGAAACTGGTTACACTGATTTTCCATTATGAAACTTTTTGGGAAATACTAGAATGCATCAACACATGTTACTAAATGATGCTGCAAAGAAATGGTACCTGAAATTTTACAGTAGTTTAGTAAAATGTTTTTTACCTGCTTGCTAAAAAAAAGCAAGGGGTCGTTAATCTTGCTTTCAAGCTTCTGCAAATATTTCCATCAAACCAGAGAGCATTCTGGGAGCATTATACATAGCCTCATATTGCTAAAGTGGAGCCACTGTCAGTAATACAGTTGGAGCTTACAACATTTACTTACAGTGCTCACCCTAATAATAAGGGCTTCCACTTAATTCACCATAAATACAAGTTTGAACAGCATTAACAAATGGACAACAATATTTCATATTACCTTAACTGCAGACAGTGTCCTTCCCTGATTCAATATGTGGTACTGCAAACTGGCAGCCAAAGGGCTTGTGCTGCAGGGGGTTGGACCTACTTGTCCCAAGGAAAATATACACATGAAAACGTGTTGCCCAGGACCCAAACAATAAGTCCTTGGCATCGGGCTATAGGAATTCCACATCTCTGGTTCACAACTTACACGATGTGCTTACCATATGCCATCATAATTGTATTGTTCTTTCTAAATCCTACATTGATGGTGATAAAGTCAACCATTCCATGACCACAGGGTCGTTTTAAACTCCCCATCTTAACTCTGTGGACATGTAAGATAAGTGCAACAACTATGGGTATCTTATAGTTGCAGTTTGTCTTTTTTAATAGATGGATTGAAGCAGGACCATGTGTCTACCTTTTATGCTAGGTCAGCTACTACTTTTCTGATTCGTGAAGGGATTCCCCGCTGGGGAATTCCAGAAGGGCTAAGATCTGATAATGGCACACACTTTGTTAATGCAATCTTCACACATTTCACAACAATGTTAGGGACAAAACAAACTAGCTTCTGTTTATTCTGTTTCTGTTTATCAGAGCAATGTCATTGTTGAGCGCCTTAAGGACCTGCTGAAGAACAAGAACAGCAAGCTATGTGCCAGGCTGCGTAAGAGGTGGTTGTATTTCTTACCACTGGTATTCATCTCCCTTAGGAACACACCTAGTTCTGATCATCACCTGAATCCTCATCAAATAGTGACAGGGAGACCAATGAATAAATAGATACCTGCCACTCGAAGTAAGGTACAGGGAGAAAGTACGTCAGACATCGTTGACGAAATGCAGGTTTATCTTTTTGAATTAACCAAAGTTGCAAAGTTCATCTCTAAACAGGTAACCAAAGGACAGGTGAAGAACATCTCCACTGAGGTCGATCTCCCAGTTAAGCACATAGGCAACAAAGTTTTTGTTAGAAATTTTGTTCGGAATTGGAGGGAGCCCAAGTTTGAAGGGCCTTTCACATCGTTACCCCCACCCCCCTTTAGATAGATGACAGGAAACCTTGGATCCACTTCTCAAATATTCGAATAAACACAGTATCTTGTAAAAAAAACTGCCAGTGATATAATTGGAACACAGGGAGGGGGAGGGGGTTGATTGTAACCATAAATATACCCCTCTCCACTTCTGCTTTTGGTAACAAAATTGGATCAACAGAACGGAAGTTATGTATTTTTGTTTTCTTGTTCCTTCGCCTCAATACTATAATTTCTACAGTTGCTCTTTCATAGTAATGTGTGCTTTAGCTATACTAATTATATTGCACACCTGCGATGAGAACTCTCTGCTCATGTTAATGTGTCCCATAGTATTCATAACAAATATTATCTAATAATCTGGTATCAGCATGAAAGACATAGGTTCAGAAAGTACTAATGAATCATGTTCCATTTGCTCTTTAATGCCACAGGCCACAGGATCAGATAGACTACATTCAACTAATGAAGAAGCCCCAAGCATAGCTCTAGGTCTTTTGCATCTCTAACTGTGTATGATTAAGGCCCGAATGCAGCCAACACATGTTAGTGTAATAAATCTTTTAGCTAATGCTACAAAATATGACTCTTCAACAGAAGTTTTATATATTGTTACAGATAGAGAGGACATTAAGGATGAGATAATACGATTAAGGAAAACTGGTCGTTAGAAAAATGGTTTTTAAGTTTAGGATTTTTAGAAGTAACATGACCACCCACTGAGTGTAATAGTTATTTAGTAAATTTATTTACCCCAGGTTATGTTTGAAGGCCAGGATTTAGAGGTCCTGGATCAGTTTATTCCCATGATCAATGGTATTCCGATATCGAATTTTCCTGTAGGGCCATGTCATTATGGAATGGTATTGATATTAGTCAGGATGCAGTAGAAAAGTGTACGAGTTAAAGGAGGCGGCCTCGAAAAATACCTGTAACAGGTACTGGGAAATATTCGCTGAGTGTTTTGGTACAAGAGCCTCAGGAGCAATGGATCCTGATGAAATTCCCATGACCGTAATTAAAAAGGAACCTCTGTTGTGGGCTACTTACCTAACACCACTGTTATTTTTCTGCTATTCCCAGGGGAAGACGCCCGCATCTTGGTCTGGAAGTATTTTAATCCCTCTTTACAACAAGCATTTACAATGCAATGGTTTCGCCTTTGTTAAAGTTTGTGCTTTTGGTATTGCTTTTGACAAATGGTCTTTTCTAACTTCTTTGAATTATGTGTAAAACGTTGATGTGTTTTACTTTACACAGAAATATGGAGTGCCTCTCTGGAAAACACCCTCTCTGCACACGCCCTCTTTACACATGCCTTATCTTCACTTGCCCTCTCTACACACAGCCCTGTGCAGAGAGATCATATGGAGAGAGGCATGTGCATAGAGGCCGTGTGTTGAGAGGCTGTGTGCAGTGATAGCGCATGTTGAGAAGGCATATGCAAAGAAGAGTGGGGAGGATACAGAGGTAGGGTAGGAAGGCGAAAATGCAAGGAGTGGGAGGTCAGAAAATAGTGGGAGAGCAAGAGAGAGGACAGAAGGGAAAGGGAGGGCATGTAGGAGGGCAGGAGTAAGAAGGAAGAGAGGTCAAAAGGAAGAGAGGGCAGGAGAGAGAGGGAAGGCAAGAAGGAAAATAGGCAGAAGGGAGAGGGAGGGCAAGAAGGAGTGGGAGGACAGGAGGGAAGGTAGGAGTGTGTGAGAGAGGGCAGAAAGGAGAGGGCGGCAGGTAGGAGAGGGAGGGCGGGAAGGAGAAGGAGGGCTAGAGGAGGAGAGGACAGGAAAGAGAGAACAGGAGAGAGATGGAGGACAAGAAGGTGAAAGAGAGCAGAAGAGAGAGGTGGAAAGGGAGGGCAGGAGGGAGTAAGAAGGCAGAAAAGAGAGGGATGGCAGGAGAGAGAGAGCAGGAAGGAGGAGAAAACCCAGTCCACTACCAATGAAGGAAGCACTGAAATCCCAAAACGTCAAAGTGCAAAAAAATACACGCCTACTAAAGAACCTTGGGGCCATATTTATGAAGGCCTTGCGCCACCGGTGCGTCACTTTTTCCCATGTTAAAAGTGACGCACCGGCGGCGCAAGGCCTTCATAAATAAGGCCCCTTGACTCTTGACCGTTAAATGATGAGCTCCTTTTTTTCTTGGTTAAATACTTTATTGCATGCTAAAAACCCTGGCCTTTTATGTTCCAAGTGGAGTCCATAGGAGAGTTCATGAGGACAGTTAAACATAGGAGCGGGGTTCCAGGACCCGAAAAACAAAATGCGTCGGATGTTCTCCTTTGCCACTAATAACGAAAAGCAATTCATCGAAACCAGATCAGGAGGCATGAAAGTGCGAGCATCAGTCTCTAGTGTGGCCCCGTGAAGGTACCGTTTTCCCTTCTGTGTGCAGCCAACATTTGGGTGTAGATACGTCATTTGGTTCTGACCCCACCCCTCCATTGAGGATGAAATTGTATAGCGTTGTCAGTATCTATAAAGAAACCAGGTCATTTCCTTAAAATGGAAACCGGCATCTCAGCATTTTCTTTGAACTAAAAAGCATGGCTGACAAAGGAGAAGGGTACATAGTGCAAAGCTATAATCGGCTAGAACACATGCCAGATGAACTGAACGAAAGAAAGAAACACACACCAGGGCCCCAGGAAGAGCTTTGTTTTTTGTCGTGTTTTCCAAGTAAAAAGAGCACTTGTAATTAGGAGTTAATTCATGTAAACAAAACTTCGTGAGGCCATAAATCACATTGTTATGTTTAACACCCTCTCCCTCTCCCTCTGCCAGAACAGCACCACTGCAGGGCCTTTCTGAAAGAGGGTGGAGGTGATAAATGAAATGTAAAAAAAGACATTTCCTCCAAGACATAAAACACCCGAACGCGCACAAAGACACAAGTGCATGCAGCGTGTGTATATATCACAAACTCATATTAAAAATAAACAATTAATAGCAATACAGCTCAGCTGTAACGGGAGGCTGCTGACGGCTTATTTCTTTTGTTGGCATTTTAGAGGCAGCGCGCGAGAACAATTAAATCCTAACAAAGTGCACAGGATGTTCTTGTTGCAGAAACTGAGCTATTTCAAAAAAATATGCCTGACAGAAATGTTCATAGAAACAGAAGTTGTTGTTTAGCGAACACGACCAGTGACATCGGCAGTGCGGGGAATGTGTTGGCTAGCAGCCTCACATACATTATCTGACTTTGAAAGGGCATGGAGAATCTATACACAAAATTCAATTACAATTGTACTTCTGATCATGTCTCGTGATCCTCAGAATATAATCAAATAAAGTACTGCAACAATTAAGAAGATATGCTTTTCATCCAGATTCTGACGGTCTGGCCTTGTCTTTTTTTTTAATTTGCTTTGCTAATTAAAATCCTGGTCTCAGCATAAAAACTGCTTGAAGCAGAACTACGTTTTTATGTTGACTAAGTGGAACAGAGAACTCTTGATGTTACATTTCTCTTTGCTTGGTCATTACCGGTTCCCGTAATGTGCTGTCACGTTCTGGAGATTTTCGTGCGCGTGCCCGGTTCGTGTTACATTCATATGTCCTCAATTACTGAATATTTCAACTCGCGGAATGGGGATAAATGAAGGAGGCCGTCCAGCTGCACCGCATCAGTGTGCGCGATGCTGTGTCTTGCACAAAGAATGATGGCCTCTGGGCGCCGCAGAGTGCCTTTATTTTCTTGCAGCTATTCCTTTGCCAAGAGCATAGCCTAACAAAGAACAGCTGGTGTAAATGCTCGGAGTGGCGGACATCCTGATTAACTGCTTCCTTCCCCGCATGGCATCGCAGTGGTGCGTCTGTGTGGCATGAGCATTGCAATGCGGAGTTACTGCGTGCACCGTCTCGTAAACAGAGACATCAGGCACTGCCCGTGCGGTTAGCAGCTTGGCAGGCCTCTGCAGAACGTCTCAGAAAAATAAGGACCCCGCTCAGGCTAATCTTAAAAGCAACATATGCTCTGATCTCTGCTCTGTCTCTGCCTGTGAAGTGGCGTGATCTGTAAAAACGGAACTAGGCCCGCACAGTGTAGTACAGACCAGCGTGTACAACCAAAGGAAGTCTTTTTGAGAAGCTGGTAAAATAACGAAGCGGAGATGCTCAAGACTCCCCACGATGAAAATAAGGAAATGTATTCTTTATGGGCAAAATGGCAGTGTATTCATTCTTGCCTGTGCTTCAGAGCCCTTTAATAGAAATAAAAAAAATACGATGATGCAGTGCGCAATATACAGAGTAGCAAAAGTTACCACAGATGAAAATGTTACCATGAGTTATGAAAGCAAGCACTTGCAACACTAGTCAGAAGGTGAGTGCGAAGACAGGGTCTAGTAAACGGAGTCGGCTGCAACCGTGTGGCTGCATAAAAAACATAGGTTTCCGTTAATTTGTGTTTCTCAACTCAAGCACGCACCCCGAGCCGCCGCCAATGCTGCTGGAGGAGCCCGGGAGGAGGCGCGGCTTCTCCCCCTCCCATGGAGTCCCGATGGCTGAGCCTGGCCGCCATACTTCTTGTGGGCGGGAGAGGACAAGGGGGGCAGGAAAGGACACGGACGTCGGGAGGGAGGCGGGGGACGGCGGGAGGAGGGACACAAGGCAGGACAGCGTGAGGACACGGGGGGGGGCGGGAGAGGACGAGGGGGGCGGGCGGGAGAGGACGAGGGGGGCGGGAAAGGACACGGACGTCGGGAGGGAGGCGGGAAACGTGGGCACGGCGGGAGGAGGGACACAAGGCAGGACAGCAGCAAGCACGGCCCGGCCGGAGGAGACTCGGGGGCGTTCCCGGCGTCGCGTGACGTCGGCAAAAGCCAAAGAATGTCGGGAACGCCCCCGTGTCTGGTCCGGCATTGACGGACGCCTCTCTGTTCCAATGGCTAGCCTCCATTTATGGAGCTAGCCAATGAAGCAGAGGGGCGTGTTCCAGAGTCACTACTGTACTCAATAGATTTCTCTGGAGGAGGAGCCTAACGGCTCCGCCCCCCAGCGAAACCTAAAAAGGGCCATAGACATCATCCAGGTAACTACCGGCAAATCTATTAGATGCGGTGAGGAAAATATTTGCTAATTGTATTCTTGGTCACCTCACTGAATGGGTGGTAGAGAAGTAGATCCTCTCTATAGAATGAGCAGGTTTTAGGAAAAATCACTCTCCCTGGACATAATCTCCATGTTGAAACTAATTCAGGAGAAATACACAATTTTTCATAGGTCAAAACGTGTGTAAGGGCTTTATAGATTTTTCATTGGCCTTTGATAAGGTAGACTGGCCACTACTATGGAGAACATTACACAAAATGGGAGTGCCTTCTCCTCTGCTATCTCTAATTATTGCCCTACATTTTCAAACATGGTGGCAGGTATTAATGGGAGGAAATCAAGGCTTATCTGTAATACCCATAGAAAATGGTCTAAAACAAGGTTGTTTATTAGCACTGCTGCTTTTTTTGCTATGTATAGCAGATTTACCTGAATGCTTTTCTCATTTAGAGGGAGATGCACCAAAGATAGGCAGTCGTTCTTTTGCATGCCTCCTGCATGCTGACGATATAGCAGTGAAGGACCCAACCCCCAATGGGCTGAATAAAAAGCTAATATTACAGAAATATACGGTGGCACACTTCTTGAAGAAGAATGTTTCGAAAAGAAATATTTTAATAATGAAATGTAATAGAAGTAGAAAATTATGTCATTTTAAGTGGAAAATTGGTCATGAAAAGTTGGAGCTGGTAGATTCTATTCTCCATTTAGGGAAATAAATAGAGGGCAATACGAAGAATACACTTCATATCAAACACAGTAAAGTGGCATCTCACGCAAGTGGCTGGCGCATTTTCTATAGTGCAATGGGTAGAAGGCATTTTTTTTTTACATCAGTCAATGTTTTTAAAGCAAAAATCCCTCCAACTTTGTTTTAATGCTATTGAATCAATTACTGTAAAGGACTGGAGTTTTTTGAGAAAGGCTTGAAGGCCATATTTTATGTAATTGTAACGCTTTAGTCCCAATAGCTGCTATTAGATTGGAATTTGGTTTGATAAGCTCCTATATCCAAGGTTTATCCAGGATTTTGCATTGGGGATATCAGTTAAAAAATAGTGAGTCATATACATTAAGAGGCTTCATGCGTCAAGAAATTTTTGGCAGTATAGTAGTTAAATATTCCCTTTCCCGTGACTATTCTCTGGCACTAAAGATTTTCTGTGCACAAGAAGAATCAGTAATCGCCCTCCTGCTTTCAGAATTTAAATACTTTTTTAAAACATCAAGTGGGAAGATCAGCTACAATAGAGATATTACATTTTGCAATTCTTAAGAGAAGTTAAAAGGTAATAGCCAGGTCGAATTCACAGAGAATTCCTCAGAAAGATTTATCTTGGAACCAAGAACAAGGAATTAGACGATGGCATACCCTATGTCGCATGAACCTTTTACCTTTAAGTGGCCTAACAGAGGTGTGACCAAGATTTCGGGCGGCTAGGACAAGTTTCTAGATCACTCTGAGCAGCCTTTGAGCGGGTCGGCTCTTCCCGTAATGTAGTGTGGTCCTAGCAGTCCCTGAGCAGAAAGCAGTAGTCGGGCCTGGTGCCTGGGACTGGACCCAGACCCCGGGGTGGCCGAACAGGCCGTCCAGTTTAACGCGGGTCTGCGGCGGCAGGCAGTGGCCTGGGGCGGCAGGCCGTGGCCTGGGGCTGATGCACGCCCCCGTGACAAGCGGAGAAGACTTTATGGCCCACAACGATCTCACAGGGGGCTGCGGCCTGTGCGGGGTGGTACGGACTTTCCCCCTCGTGGCACACGCGATCCCTCTCCCTAACTAGCTTCAGCAGTACAGGGGCCCTAGAGACACAGCAGGTGACCCATGAATGGGGAGTAGCTGTCAGGATCCGGTGCCTGTGTCTGGGCGTGGACCCCGGAAAGGCTGAACGAGCCGGCAAAGACAAAAATACCTTCGGCTGGTAGCCGCGCCGCGAGGCGTGCGGCCAGACTCTTAAGGCTCACAGACGACTCACCAGGGCCACTAACCGTGCGGGGTGGGATGGACTTTCCCCAGTGTGGTGCGCTTGCACGCCCCCCCTTCCTCATTGAAACTATGCTGGGGGCCTAGAATCGCCACTGGACCCCCTGAGCAAGGGATACTAGCAGAGATCCAGTTCCTGGATCGCAGGAAGGCCGATCGGGCTGATAAACCCTGAGAGGTGGGCCCTTGGACAAAGGCCGGGGCCTGTGGCTGATGATCACCCACGAGGCAGGTGGTGGGGTCCACACAGCACAGGGTGGCCTCGCGAGGCCACTGACGGCCTAGTGCGGGATGGGCTTTCCCCGCATGGTGGGCACCCTCGGTACGCCCATCATGGGTATGGTGCTGGAGGCTTAAACAGGCAAGTGGCATACGCCAGGGCGGTGCCCCAGGAAATCAAACGAGAGCACAAGAAGGTGGGCCCAGAACTGTGGCCTACTTAGCACATTGACGTCGGAAGTGCAGCGCCCATAACCCATTGCGCCTTCACCTACCCTGAGATGATCAGTGTGCACGGAGGTCCTGGCAGCACAATTCGAGTGAGAGGACAAGGGACGCGAGGCTAGTGTGGATGGGAGCATGCCCAGCTGACCTCATACCTCCTGCGCAGGCTCAACAAAACCAACTCGCCATATTTACTGCAGAGGCTGGGGCAGGGGCTTACAGCGACCTGAGAACCGGAGGATATCAGAGAGGCAGAGTGTTTTTGTGCCACTCCAGAGCCAGTACAGGTATCTGGAGCTTTGGGTGAGCTACAGAAGAATGATGGCTGGTCGGAGCACAACCGGTCTTGAACGAATGTCTCAGCAACAGAAGTAGAGACTAGAGGGACGGCGGAGGCAGAGACTCAGTGATTGATCCTAGCACAACTGAACCCAGTAAAAAGAGCCAGACAAACAGCGCTGCCACCTCCCAGCCCACATTAATTTGAAGTTCAGCGGGACGCTCCACCCATCAAAGAGTAGACTTTGAGAAGAGACAGCGCCCACATGAGGACTTCGGGACTCGCCGGACCTCCGCACCCGGGGATGCCTGTGACTTCCAACCTGGACGCTATGGCCGGTAATGGAGCAAAGAAAGAGCAGTCCCTCGAAGAAATGTTCGGGAAGGCCGACAGTTTAGGGACAGAAGACAAACCTGCGGCTCAGGGAGCAGAGGCCCGACTGGACTAAGACGATGGTGAGGGACGAAGCATACTTGGAATCTCTATTCTCCTCTTGCGCTCAGACTTGCAGGCGATGAAGGCGGAGCTCGCCTCTGACCTCCGAGAGGTGTGACACGATGTAGACAAGGTGGGCGAGAGAGCAGCAGAACTTGAAGATAAGGAATCCAGCCGAGTCGAAGAAGCAGTATGGCTCCAACAAGAAGTCCTGAAGCTGAGGGATCAACAGTTGGACCTCCAGGCCCACAACGAGGATCTGGAGAACAGATCAAGAAGGAATAATATCCATGTAAGAGGAGTGCCATCAAAAGCAGAGAGCTCTGACCTACGCGAGTACTTAATGGACCTCCTAAGACATGTCTCCTAAGAAATCTCATCTCTCCAACTACACTGAGTGTGCAGAGTGGGCCCTGAGAGACCTGGGAAAGGTTCCCTGGCTGATATCTTAGTGTGTGTCCACAACTTCCAGATCAAAGAAGACATCCTCAGGAAAGCCAGAGACTCCCACCCAATCCTCTTCAAGGGTCACTAACTGACTTTTTTTCAGGACCTCTCAAGGATCACCCTTCAGAAACGCAGGGACTTCCGTCCTGTCACGGAGCACATTTGGAAAGCCAAGATACCCTACGCGTGGGGTCATCAGTTTTGCATCATCTTCAGACTAGAAGGAGTGCTGCACCAGATCAGATCCCTTCCAGAGGCCTGCACTCTCCTACACATCGCAATGCAAGAGGACTCGGGGAAGCCACACGCCTCTCCCGGGGGTCTGCGACCTGCATGGCAGAAGGTGATAAATAACTGTTGCAGGCCTAAACCAGACCCGGACACTATTACAAAAGAAAGACAGGCAGTGCTGCAGGCCCTTTCAACAGAATCCACCCTCGCGACGGCATCTTGTGAAGATAATGAACCTGCCGTGGGGCCTTGAGTGGATCTGGCGAGGCCTTAAGAGAGAGGCGGCAGGCGAGTGGAAGGGCAATCGGTTTTCGAGATGACCCGCTCTCCACGCGTTCAACGGCCTACCTATAGGTCCCTCGGAAGGGGGCTTCTCCATTACAGTTCTCTCGACCGTACACGCCTCATGTCGACACGTCAGATCTGACGGACTATGGTCTCCTGTTCCGGATTATCCTTTTGTTTGCAGTATCCTTTATGTTATTTTCATGGATCTATCTTCTTTCTGTTCCTCTCCTCCACACCAATCAAGCTTGATTATGGGTAGTAGGAGTTCAGGCTATCATGCATTTGGGCCCTCCGCTACAGCCTAACAACTGAGACTGGGACACAGTGGCCAACCAGCGCGGCACACTTAAATTGTCAGGATGCATAATATCCGCCTGATGAGCCTCAAAGTACGGGGTCGCAATAGCCCAGTGAAGCGCACAGCAATCTTATCCTATCTTGAGCACTCCAGAAGGGACGTATGATTATTGCAGGAAACTGCTTGCTAGGAACACCCACCACGTGCGCTCTCCCAGGTTCCCTAGACAGTTTTGGTTCTCGGACTCAGCTCAAACAAAAACGAGACAGAGGCAAAGGTTGAGCTAGAATCCATACACAAACGCACAGGAGCACCCTGTATATGGAGGGAGCTAGAAAAGAAACAACTTATCCCAACAGGTTAGACCTAGACAGAGCAGAATATGCCCTGCTGCAACTGCGGCACAAATTCTTCCTCAGTGGCAATCGCTCAGGCCGCATCCTAGCTCAGGTTTCTGGATCGATAGCGGCTGTCAGAGCTGCAAACGGGACAGTAGTGCATGCGGATTCAGACATTGTGGAGGCTTTCTGAGCATTCTATGCTAGGCTCTACGGAAAGGGTGATTCTCCTTATGGAGACTTGACTGCTCATCCCTAAGGTGCACAGCTATCCACACTGCTAGCGGATATAGCAGATCATATTGACCGCCCCATCCAGGTAGACGAGGTATTCACAGCAATAGCCTGCCTCAAAACTGCTAAGTCACCAGGCCCTGATGCCTTTACTCCCCTGTTTTATAAGAAATTCTGCCAGAATGTTGGCTCCTACATTAACACAACTTTTCAACTCATTCCTTGACATGGGGGTGCTACCCGAGCACTTCAAGGAAGCCTCCATATCTGTGGTTTTAAACAGTCAAAAGACCCCGTTGGACTGCGCGTCCTACTGCCCAACTTTTTTACTGAATGTCGACGCAAAAATTTTTACAGAAATATTGGCAGCTCGCATCAACCCATAGATGGCAAGGCTCATTGACCCCGAACAAGCCGGCTTGATACCAACTAGACAATGCAGGGATAATACTAAGCGCCTATTACATCTCACAGTCCTAATTGACTGCTCTCACACGCCCTTCTACTGTGAATAGACGTGGAAAAGGACTTCGATAGGGTACACTAGCCATTCCTGATGGAGACGCTTCGCCACATCGGCTTTGAGGAGAGACTTTTACCTATAGGCAGGCAGAGGAACTCAACAAGGGTGTTCACTCTCCCCCCTGCTATTTGCTCTTTATATGAAGCCAATGGCCCAGAGAGTTCGAGATAATGCATTTATCTCAGGGATCTGTTTGGGGGCTGATACGCATATCAGTTTATGCGCTGATGATGTGATAAGGTCCCTGACTAACCACACAATTAAGCTCTCTCCCTTGGTAGGTGAGTTCTCCCGCTTCAGTGACGTGTCGGGATTCAAGGATTGCTTATATCGAGGATTGCGAGAGCTGTCAATTCTCCATCCAAACCTCCCCAGCTCACTCCCTGGCAGGACTACTGATCTACCGCCCCCCCAGGTGCTCCTGGGAATTTTATTAATGCCGTCATCGAATCAGTGTCACAACTAGCTTCGTCCACCTCCAACTTCCTTATGCTAGGTGACCTAAACTTCCACTTCATGGACCCTACGGATCAGTTAGCCTCTGAACTTCGGCAAGACTTAACATCACTAAATATCCGACTGGTGAACAACGAGCCTACCCATGAGAAGGGACACCTATTGGACCCCATCCTTACTAATATAGCAACCATCACCACCAGACCACCCGTGACCCTTCCATGGACGGACCATTTTCTGGTCCCTATCTCCTGGGAAATTCCAACCACGAACCCCCTAACCTCTAAAATTCAGGTCACCGACCAACGATGGCGCAAACTCGCACCTGAGGAATGGGCCGCCGCCCTTACAGACTCCATCCCCGAGCTCTCCACCGACCCTGCCATGGCTGACAAGCAGTTTAATGAGTGGATTACCTCCTCCCTAGATACACTGCTCCCAAAAACTGCGACCCTTAAACATCCTAAAAGACTATCCTCTGCTCTATGGTACACCCCAGAGCTCAAAGCCCTGCGCCAGGAGTGCAAGAGAACGGAACGCTCCTGGAGAAGAAACAAATCGGAAATTAACAAAGACATCTACTCTACCTCTCTTTTAACCTATAAAACCGCTATCCGAAAAACCAAAAGCATTTTCTTCCAGGAGAGAATAGAGAAAGCTGGATGCTCCAGTAAGGAATCCTATGCCATCCTTAAAGAGCTTCTGAAAACCCCAGAACCGGGACCGAGACACCCCACTGATCCTAAAGCTGATCAGGAGAAATGCCAACAACTGGCTAATTTCTTTCATGACAAAATTCAAACAATTCTGGTTTCAATTCCCCCCGCGAGTCCGTGCGAAGAAATCGATCTCTCGTACTCTCCATCACCTACTTGTCTTTCTTCTTGGGGCCAAGTTACAGCGGAAGAAGTAGGAAACACTCTTAAATCCATGAAGAGCGGATCCCCCAGGGACCCCGCCCCACTCCGGATCCTCAAGGAGGTAGCCCCCACGATCATTCCCCCCCTGACCCATCTGATCAACGCCTCACTCCAACAGGGAGTTGTACCCCCGAGTTGGAAGACGGCCGTCGTAAAAGCCCTACTAAAGAAACCATCCCTCGACCCTGAAAATCTGGCTAATTACAGGCCCATCTCCCTACTCCCAGGAGGAGGCCAGAGCACTATTGGATGGAGGAGGATCAGTGGCAGTGATCCTCCTCGACCTAAGTGTGGCATTCGATACCGTCAACCACCAACTCCTCATCAAAAGACTTAAAAGAGTTGGTGTGGAAGGCTCAGCCCTATCCTGGCTTTCATCCTTTCTAGCTCAACGGACCTATCAGATCTGGGAGAAGAACGCCTGCTCCTCCGAAATGCCCCTCCAATGCGGTGTGCCGCAGGGCTCCTCCCTGAGCCCCACATTATTTAATATCTATATGTCCACATTGGAGGAGGTCATCACCCCATTCGGAGTGAGCGTCGTCAGCTATGCTGACGACACACAACTAGTGGTGTCTTTGTCCCACCCCAGACAACAAACCGCTGACCTATTCAACTGCCTTACGCAGGTCCACTGTTGGATAAATAGGTCAGCCCTAAAACTAAAAGGGACGAAAACTGAAGTCCTGCTTCTTGGCCCGAAAGGAATCTCACTCTCCCCGAACATCTGGCCAGCCTGTCTGGGCCCCCCCCCTGACCCAAAAGCAGAGGTAAAAAGTCTGGGTGTGTGGATCGACACTGACCTCTCATTCACAGTACAGGCAAAGAAAGTAGCCGGGACCTGCTTCGGGCTCCTGAAATCTCTGAGGAAAGTCCTGCCCCTCTTACCCTTCAACTCCCAAAAATTGCTAATCCAAGGCCTAATAATATTGAGGCTTGATTACAGCAATGTGATTTATCTAGGCGCTCCTGAAGCGACCTTCAACAAGCTTCAGAGAATCCAGAATACCGCTGCCCGGATTATCACAAATACCCCTGCCAGAACTTCCGCTAAACCTGCTCTCAAACTCCTCCATTGGCTCCCCATAAGGGAGCGAGTCAAATTCAAGGCCTTATGCCTAGCCCACAAATTACTGCAAAATCAAGGCCCCCCCAGTCCTTAGTAAACTCATCACTCCCTATAAAGCTACAAGATCCCTCCGGTCGGACACAGAAAATTTCATCACCACCCCCAGATTCAAGAAAGCCTGATCAGGAGGAAGACGTTTCTCGGTCCAAGCTGCACGCCTTTGGAACTCGCTCCCCCGCGACCTGCGACTCGAATCACAATACCTGCGCTTCAGGAAGCAGCTAAAGACTCATCTTTTTCCCTAATGATTCATGCCCTCCCTTTACACTGATTCTCTGTCCCCCCCCCCTTTTGTTGCCCCTGACCCGCTGAACTGAAGAGTTAGGGTTCCTAGCGCTGGGATACCTCAGGGTGACTATGCGCTCTACAAAAATAAATAATAATAATAATAATAATAATAATAATAATAATAAGGAAAACCTGCATTAAGTCACAAATATTATACCTATCTACTTCCCCAGATACTATGGAGGTCCTGGCAGGACAATTCTCATTCTCGTGGGCTAGCGATCACATAACATATTTGGAGATCTCCGTAGCACACACCCCAGCTAAAACATTGAAAGCCAACTACGGACACTTTTAGGGCAAACTTACAAATCTCTAGCCACGTGGGCACGGGCGGGCCTTTCCAGGGGGGGGGGGGGGGGGTCATATTGCCGAGGTCAAGATGACAATCTTGCTGCATATACTGTACATCTTCCAAACTATTCTCCATACCCCCACCTCCGGCCGCATTGTAGAATCTTCAGCACGCTATCAATCGCTTTATCTGGGGTGGGAAACAACCGTGACTTAGCTTCACTCAAATCACAAAATCCAAGGTTGCGGGGGAAATGGGTGTTCCGGGTATCTCACGATATTTTCAGGCATCATAATTACGAATCATACTAGAATGGAATCGTCCCCCCTCAGAGAAGCACTGGTCATTCATGGACAAAACTGTAGCAGGACTCAACATCTGGCGAGAGAGTTGGCTCCCGTGCAAACACAGGGCTTGGTGGCTATACACCTCCCCCATAACGGCGACAACTCTGCGGGTCTGGGATGTCTACGCGTTCCGCCTCGATCTCACATCCTTCTCCTCCCTGATGGCCCCTCTGGTTGATAATCCGGAATTCCCTCTGTGGTGTAAATCGGAGCCGTTGCAAAGGTGGCGCGAGCATGGCTGCAAAAGGGTGGTCTCCCTATTTGACCAGAATGGAATTATTCATTTTGATCAGCTCAGGAAAGATTATGAGCTCCCTGCCTCTGATTATTTTTTATACAATCAATTAAGATATTGGGTAACCTCGCCAGAGATTAAATCAGGGGCTTCTCGACACCTAACCCAATTTGAAAAATGGCTTGTTACTAGGGATGACAAGACACACCTTATAACAGAACTGTATGCCTTCCTCTCAGAGGACTCTTCTTACAGGAAAACTAAGGGGCAAATTAGATGGGAGGCAGAGCTGGGAAGAACCCTCACAGACAATGAGTGGCAAGTAATATACTTCAGGTCTTATCAAAAGGCACACAACATTCTAGGCATGAGGCAGCTAACAAAGTAGCTACATACTGGTATTTAACACGGGCCAGATTAAATCAATGGAACAAAGAACGCACTGCCTATTATTGGAGAGGTTGTGGACAGACAGGCTCACTGGTGCAGCCTGTATGGCACTGCCCCCAATTAGTGACATATTGGGACAAGATACTCCAAGACATAAATTAAGCTTTCAACACTGATATCCCACGCTTCCCTGCCTACATTCTCTTACGGCTTCCCAATACTGTAACATTTCCCATGCGCTCTCCAAGACGAAGGCAGATAGCCTTAGGCCTGAACACCATGCGAACGGAGCTGAGGGCCCAACTCGGGCACAGACAGAGTCCCTGTTCACACAGCGTGGTAGAGACGATTGTGGTCGGTACAAGGCATGGAGCATCTATGTATGATAGCAGAGAGCAAGGCAGATGCGTACCCTCACTTCTGGAAGCCTTTTATTACTGTTCTCGGTAATGAGTATATATATATATATATATATATATATATATATATATATATATATATTTAATCACCAATTCGTTCCACAGAGGGTGCACGCTATTACGGTCGGTGCCAGACAGCAGGGATGAACGTGTCCCCACAGATAATCTTTCACCAAAGTAGAAAATAATGTCTGCACTCATCCATTGCTTTATGCTTGTGTTTTATACAAGAGACTCAAGGAGCCCCATTCACCTACGCGTTTCGACCGCAGATCTTGATCACAGTATTCAAAGCAATGGATGAGTGCAGACATTATTTTCTACTTTGGTGAAAGATATATATATATATATATATATATATATATATATATATATATATATATATATATATATATATATATATATATATATACACACATACATACACACACATACACACACATACACACACATACATATATAAACACATAGATATAAATAACGAGAATAAAGCTGCTCCTTCGAACTTCCCCATAGTGGCTTCAGTGTTCTTTTCCACAAAAGAAGTGTGCTGATATCCATTACCGTGTGGGCCAGTGACACGGTCTAGAAGCAACCCGCAGCGCAAGTTTCACCGGAACCATTGGCAGCGGCAGCTCCGGCTGGTGTGAGAGTGTCCTCTGCGGTAGCAGATTTTTCCGGTGGACACCTGGTGACCCCAGAAGGCAGGGATGCGAAGCAGAGGCAATTCCGCCTCTCTGTGGACCGGATGCCAAGTCATTCGGAGCCTCGTAAAGAACGCAACCTGGGCGTTTAAGGTAGCTGTGGTTTGGGGACTCGAGGGAGCACGTTCAACTCTACAATTAAAATGGAATGGAGGCACGCTCTTTCTTTGGACTTACCTGCCAGTCACACATTTGTATGGGATGTCATCTCTAACCTGTAGACCCCTTCGCTGGAACATGGCATTCTGGGACATGCAGTTCGGTCACCTGGTGGAAACTGCACGTTGGGCAGCCCACTCCGGCCGGAGTGGGAGGAATAGAGAGAACAGCCAATCAGGACTGGGCCGGACATTCATAGTAGTCCAAGGGGAGGAGGCGTGTTCATTTCAGCAACTGTGGGCATTGAGAAAGGCCTCGCGGCCGAAATGGATTTGCCTGTTGCAAACGAGAATAAAGCTGCTCCTTCGAACTTCCCCATGGTGGCTTCTGTGTTCTTTTCCACAAAAGAAGTGTGCTGATATATATATATATATATACATACATACATACATACATACACACACACACATATATACACACACACGCACATATATATATATATATATATATACACACACACACACACACACACACACACATACATATATACAGATACACACAAATATATACCCAAACACACACATATATACACACAAACACACGCATATATATAGACACACACATATATACACAGGCACATATATAGATACACATATACATATATATACACACACAACAAATCCCAACAAATTTTAATAACTATGGACTGCATTATATACATCTATACGCCAACTAGATGGTATCAAGGCAGTACAACATTATCTAAACCGCAAGCCGGCATATCTCTTACTGCATGACAAAATGCTAGTCAATATGGTCACTACCTGTTTGGAGCAAAACTTCTCATTTGACAACCATATCTATCAACAAATCAGGGGAGTTGCGATGGGGGTCTGCTTCTCGCCCAGCTATGCCCATTTGCATATGGGGCTGTGGGAGGAGCAGGTCCTCATGGGGCACTTTAAACACATCATAGACCAACATGTACCCCTTTGGCTATGATATATCGATGACCTCTTTTTGATTTGGAGGGGTCCAGAGTCACTTGCCATAGACTTTGTTGATCAGATAAATAGAAACCAGCTTAACCTTGAGTTTACTGCAAACATGAGTAAATCCTCAGTAGTCTTTCTAGATGTGGAGGTATTTATAAAGGATAAAGCTATCTCCACTAAAATGTATCGTAAACCTACTGCGGGCAACTCCTTGCTACATGCCACAAGCCATCACCCGCAACACCTAATTCAAAGCATCCCCTACAGAGAGATGCTAATGGGTACGGTGTTTATGTAGCAGAGACATCGATTGCCAAATAGCTCAGGAAAATAGCAAACAAAGGTTTCTAGCGAGAGGTTAAGCCCCGTTGATTGTGGACAGAGGGATCAACAAAACACAATTGCTCACCAGGGACCAGGTGCTTGCCAAAAAGAATGACATACAGATAACAATCAAAAAATTGGAACCTTCTAGCAGGGTTATACTCACATATAACAATTAACACAGAGCAATCAGGAAAATCCTAAACAAAAACTGGAACCTGGTACTGATCTATGGGCAACTGCCGGGTAAAAATTAGTCCAGAAATAAGAGCACCCATGTTGGACTTGGCCTTTTTCCCCCAAAATTTTTCGCTTTTTGCCCCCCAAATTTGAATGACTCCCCCATGGTAATAAATATGTATGGACCATGTGTGGTAAGAGTTGCCCTGTTGTGAGATTAAATGTTATTAAATGGTGTGCAGAAAAACAATCCCCATTTTAAAAATGTACCTGACTAAAATGTACTGTGTTCTTAAAATGGATGCCATGGCCCTGGGTAGTGCCACCTGACTGCGTTAGGTCAGCGGTCTAGATAATAATACCCAGCTACCCTAGCTTTTGGAGGGAAAGCCTGGCACCCAGGGTGCTCACCCCCTCCCCTAGAACCAGTTTAGGCTAGATGTGCCAACATTCTAGAAGGTCCTGGCACTGCCTGGGAGGAGGGTATAAATAGGGAGAACTGTCACCAGAGAGTCAGTCAGCGCTGGGTCAAGGAAGAGAGGGGACCTACTGTGAGGTGCTACCGCCACATGGGCCTGTGAGCTGGGCCCTGCACCCCTATAAACCCCCCCTCGGCTGTCCCCATGGGCCCCTGACAAGGGAGGACCCTTCATTGGTCCCTGACGCTGTGGGACCTTGAACTACGCCAGCGCTGAGGGAAAGAGGTGCCCAGAAGAGGAGGAATGCTGTGGGCTTGAACCCCCCAGGAGGTGAGGAGTGTGCCCCTGGGGCTGGCTGTGGAACTGTTCGCCCCCCCCCCCCCCCCTCCGTGAGGTGCGGCTGTCAGACGCTGTTTGGGGAGGTTGGTGCCCCTGGAGAAGCTGTGGCCCCCTTTGGATGCACAGGGCTGTGAGGAGCCTACTTGGAAGCCCTGGTTTGCCTACCTAAGCTCTGTAAATTTCAAGACTGTTGCTGCCCTGACCTAAACTGTACTGCCTGGTAAGCGCTATAATTTGGAAGCGCTAGAGAAGGACTGGGAGGAGCTGCGTGTCCCTAGAAGCCCTGAACTGCCTCTATTCTGGCGGGCTGAGAGAGAGGAGCTGAGCGCTGTGAATAGCGCTGTGGGTGCCTACCCCACGTGGTGGTGTCCTTTTGCTGAGGAGATAGTGCCACGGGAGCCTACCCCCTTATCGACGTCTCACGCCGGTTGGAATTGCCCGTGAAATAAATAATGAACTAAAAGGGAGCCTACCCCTTATCGCCGCCAGAAATCACAGCTGCGGCCCGCCGCTGTGGGAGGCATCGTTGTGGCAACCCCCGGTACCAGGAGGGGGCCGCCGATGAGGAGGAGCGGGCCGCGCTAGGCCCTGAAGCCGGAGAGGCCGGCATCACGTGGCGGGGGCGCCGGTGACATCACCGGTCACATCCCCAGCCCCGCCGCGCACTGATTGGCCTGCGCGGCCGTGCCCCTGGAAGGCCGCGCAGGGATTGGCTGCAGGAAGAAGCCGGCCGGCGGTGTCGCGGGCCCCCAGCGAGCTGAGGGGAGCCCCGATGGTGTAAGAAGACCGGAGCGGGAGCCTACCCCGCCGGTCTGCGGCCGCGGACAGAAGCTGTGGAGGAGGCGGGGCCGGGGCACACTGTCGGTGCCAGCCCCGCCGCCACAAAAAGAAGCGTAGCCGTGGGGAGAGTGCGGAGGGCGTGAGCCTACCCCGCCTGCCAAGGAAAGCCCGGCCGCAGGAAGACCCCGGAAGACTGGAGCAACGTCGCGGCTGAGGGAAGCCCCGGGTCCCCTTGAGGGAGCGGAGGGGCCCGGGTGAAGCCGCTGTGAGGGAGAGCGGAGGGCGGGAGCCACCCCGCCTTCGCCAGTGCCAGGAGTGCCGCAAGTGTTGCGACTGACTGCCAGAGCACGGAGGGGGCCCCGAGGCACATTGCCGGTGCCTGCCCCCTCCCCTTCGAAATCTGGGGGACGCCTGCAGGACTGCAAGAGGCCGGTGAGTGGGGCCTCTATTAAACTGTGTAGGGGGGTGAAGAGGGCAACGCGGCACAAGGTCGGTGCTCGGAGCCCCCACCCCCCTGTTGGAATATGGGATTGGGCCCTGTTGGCCCCAGATACCCCGGCGGTGGCCCGGACTGATCCTGTGGGGGACATTTGTAGTGGGACTGCAAAGGCACTAGGGGAATGTGGCCTGACTGCTGAAAGGGGTCTGCTCCTGGACTAGGGAAGAGTAATTCCCTCTTAATGCTGCGGCTACTGAAAGGTGTTCCATTTGAGTAAGTGGTTGCATTTAAGGAAATTTGTTTACCTGGAAAGGAATGTTATGCCCTCATCTAATGTCCAAGGAAATGTTCTTCCTGATTAGGGAAATGAGTACCCTGGCATAAAAAAAGGTTGCCTGATCCCAGTGAGATGTTATCTGACCTCTAAAAAGTGTTACATTTGAGCACACGTTTTACATCTGCTGGAATGTTGCCTGGCCAATTACCTGAATGGGTCTACTGCTCCCCTAGGGAAGTGTTAATTGCACGAGGAGACGTTTGCGTTTACCCTGATGAAATGTGTATGCCCCATGTTAAGGAGCCAGCCGCGCTGATCCATTACAGGTGTCCTGTCTGGTATTATATGATGTTTTTCCCTTACAGGGGTGGGGTTTGGCGTTATAACACAGGAGGTGTGTTTATGCATAAAGTTGGATTTTGCAATTACAGCCTATCCCCCCGAGGATGAGAGCCTGAGTTGGCCCCGCCAGATTGGCCCCAGGTCTAGTGTGTAATTAACCATCCTTTTTCCCTTCAGCATGGACTTTGGACTCAACCCTTTTTGTCCCATGTAAATAATCCCCCACTGAAGTACTTGGCTGGTGCCAGTTGGCGCCTTGTTGGGACTACCACTATTCTGTTCCTTTTTACCTTGCAGGTTGGAGACATCACTAAACTTAATCTTTTTCCAACCAAAGGTGGTGTTGTGACTCTTTTGTGGTGTGATTGGTGTGTCGTCTGTGGGTACTGCGTGAATGCTTCACATGTCCTCGAAGTTTGGCCTGCCCGCTTGATGCCATGCTACCCCCTTGGAGATTTTGGTAACCCCCATTTCTTACATACCAATTGGTTATCAACACAGAAGGGCTTTATTAACCCCTTCAGCGCGGCGTGAATTTTCGCGCTGTGCTGAAGGTTCTAATGAGCCTATCGGCTCATGACGGAACGGTTCCGTCATGAGCACAGCTCAACCGACGCTCATGACGGAACCGTTCCCGTCATGAGCATGGAAGGGGTTAAGTGTGTATCGTGTAAGGCTTGTAAACTTGCCAAGAACAGAAAGGATTACACAACACCTTTCAAGCCAAATCCAGGATGCATTAATAAAAGACTCAATTGCAAAACAGACCATGCCGTGTATAAGCTGGAGTGTTCCTGTGCTTTAAGGTACATCGGTAGCACTAAACTACTAGTACATAAAAGAATACTCCAGCACATACCAGCCATTACTAACAAAGATCAGGCATATCCTGTGGCAAGGCATTTCGAGGTGGCCAATGCAAGTAACCCAATACATCTTGCAATTGACTGTGTTCCGCCACTTCGGAGGGGTGGTAACCGTGAAGGCACCCTCCGTCTTTTAGAAACACGCTACATACTGGAGCTAAATACCTAGTCACCGATGGGGCTCAACGCTAGCGAGGATTTATATACTTGCCTTTAAAAACGTGGGATGTCCTTTCTTTTAAATTTCAAATTTGAACCTCCATAATCAGAATGAAATTGTTAATATATATGGCGCTGAGTTCTCCTGAATCTTTCTTTTTTATGTACATATTTATTCATCACATTTTATTATGGTTATGGGTGTACTGAACCTTATGACACTTCACACACACCAGTACACTCCTTGGACCGGCTGGCTCAAGGACTGTACATGTTTTGTTCGTCTTTTTTAAAAACATCAGCTGTATAACATGATTAGAAATATATATACATTTGCCCACTTGGGCTGTATTTCTTGGGAGGAAAATTAAGATGTCCCCTTTTTTTTCCAAACGTACATGTTTACTGTAGCATTATTTGCACTTAATATTATGTTTAATTGGACATTCGAGGTACAACATATTTATTTATACTATTATGGTATTTAAATCGGCATTTTTAGCTTTTTAAACATTTTTTAATGTTTTTTATAGAAGTTAAATGCTTAATGTTTTACCCTGTTATATTATATATATTATTGTATAGAATGATGTCCTTGTTTTATATTCATGCATATATGCAGTTGTTTATGAGTGTACTCTTTTTCTAGAGTTTTTTTGCCTGTGAACTAAGCCGGCATTCGAGAAAGAAAGTCTTTCTTCCCTGTCTCTTTTGCACTGATCATCTGATTACAATTGTATACTGCACTAGCACTTTAAATGTTCTCTCACACACACGCAAAGCGTCATGTGATCAAGGCCCAGGTGGGGCTGAAACGCATTGTGGCTGCGATGCAGGGTGCTTGAAAAATAAGAAATACCTGGCACGAAGAACTTTGGGTCCCACTTCATCTTTCCTGTGTGAGTGGATTCACGGATGAAAAGACTGCAATATATATATATATATATATATATATATATATATATATATATATATATATATATATAGTAAAAAAAGCCTCCACTATCCAAATGAAGCGGGATCGGCACTCCGTAGATTTACAGTCTGGCTTCTTTATTTAATAAGTAAAACAGCAACGTGTTTCAGCTGTTACCTCAAGGCATTGTTTACGATGTAGAGCCACATACTAAATTCTGGTTAAATGCACCCACAAAAAAAAAAACACACTTCAACCCTTTGGCATAAACACAAAAATCGGACAATCAATTCCCACAGTTGTAAATGCAATGACCATATAGTGGAAACATGGTGGCCATCTTAGAACATATAGTTACATACACACATTCGATTATATTACCACAGTTCTTTATCAACTATGGAACTACAAGTCAAGAATTCTTTTTTTATCACTCATTTTTAAAGTGCTAGTGCTCAATTCTTTTAAAGTGCTAGTACTCCAATTGTGCTTTCTAAAATGCAATACTAATGTTTTTTTTTTTTAATGCATGGCTGTTCTTAAAAATTCACATTACTAACAGGGCTTAATAACTCTTCTCCTTTTAAATGAATTAATGAAAAAAGCTGCCATCTTCTAAAGGGTTCTATATATTTTCTTATTTTTAAAGTGCTAGAGCTCATTTTCTCTCTCGTAGTCCTCCGATTGTTCTCCAAGAAATTAATTATTCTACTCTTCCTTATGTTGCTCCTCCTGATAAATATACATTATGAGATGTCATTAAACATTTATTCAGTACAGGCATGTAAACAATTCTTCATCCTGATTAAACCATTGGGTTTAATAGTATCTCATTTTAGGATGTAATAAGTTTCCAGCTTATACATACACACACACTTTTTTTCACTGAAAATAACAAAGGTTAAAGTGACGTCTTAGATGAAAAAGTCAGTTACCATTTCAAACAAAAAAAAAACGAAGTTACTGCACAGTGTTATAAGATGTCACGATGATGTTATCAATTATGTCATAGAATGTATGGTGACTGATGGAATAGATGAGGTAATAAGATTGTTTTGAAGAGGAACGAGAGATGCAGGTTTCCCGTTTTGAGAGCAAACCGTCAAATTCACACATTTGCAACATTTGGGGGTGGTACACTGACCTGGAAAATAGTATAACTAGGATATGCTTAGCTAGTTAGATTGTCCGACTTGTCCGAATAGCTGACCTGTCACTGACCCAACGCACTCCATAGGTGATCGAGAGCAGAGTTGCTGGCGGAGCACTCTGTCAGAAGATTCGATAACCCAATCGGGGTTCTGGGAAGGAGTTCCATGACCCAATCAGGGTTCGACTGTTAGCTGCAGAGAGGGTTTACAACGCTGACGTTTGAACTTTAGCTGTGGTGCTGGTCTTAGCCTGTGGTGATCTTGTCCTGATCCAATTTGGTCTGTAACCTGTCCTGATTCTGATCTGCACCTGTTCTTTCTCGGCCGGCACCTGCACTTTGGGATTCTTGTTCTTTGTCATCAGCCCGTGGCCAGGGTTAGGTCACCACACCATTCTAGGTAACTATAAAGTGTGGAGTTGTCATTATACGGTTTCCTTTTCTCTACCCACCCTTCGTCAGAATGCTTAATGATATTTCTTTCCAAATTATTTGCATATGTATGTTTTAATCTACATCTCTCTAAATAGAACAAGAAATTATTGATTTCATGGTTTTCAAAACTTTTAAAGAGTTACTTAGATAAAAGAACTTAAACGTTCTCGAGTTTGTGGTTATTTTATGAAATACTAAATGTTATTTACTACCTATTTTCTTGTTAACTCCCTTGATCCTTTAGGACTATAGGTATTGATGACTTGGATTGGTAAGACAAATGGTATAGATCCTGAATGATAAAATCTAAATTGATTGAGTGTAGCTTTACCTGTTTTAATATAAATATATATAATATATATATATATATATATATATATATATATATATATATATATATATACACACATGACCAGGTGAGTATGTTGAACGGGTGAACCCGCGCTCTATCATATGTCTATGTGCACTTTCTAAATACAGACGATGAAGCAGAGAATGAGGTGGACTGATAACGTTAGGTGGCGGCCTGCTGAGACATGGCCAGTCACTGAATGTGAGTGGTAAACCTTTCTTTTGGCTGCACTCCCGTCCTCTTCCTGTTGCTGCACTACTGACACCAGGGATAAAACGAACATAAGACTAGCAAGTATAGTGCAACCTAGGCCTAGGAGCCTGATGGACCCACTCCATCCAAATTATTGCATTTTTTCACTATCAAAATGTGAAGCAGAGATGCTCAGTAGGCTTGCTTCGATTAGGGCTAATGAAGGACTTTAACTACTTTAAACTGGCACATCAGACAGAAACGAACAGGCAGGGGGGGCAAGGCTGGATTAAGATGCGAAGTATGCTGCTGTTGGCTTAACCTTAATGCACACAGCTTCGTGCGCCACTCAGAAAATTGGCGGCCTGGGCCGAGCTTGCCCATTTTAAAGGCCGGCCCTGTTTGTTAGCGACTGTCACAACACAAAGAGAACACAGCATAATGTAGCCACAGCATTGCGGTATGGCTTTAATACGGTAACACAAACTGCATTTGTGCATGCATTAGTACATCAGAGATTTGCCATTGTGTGTTAATTCTAGCATCTATTCACCTAACAGATAAGCAGAGAGAGCAAATACTCTCAAAGAGAGGTGAATGAGATTGCACATCAGACATGCTTGTTAGTTAGTGTTCATAAAGACATGAAACATTTAAACGATGCATTTGGTTTATTGTGAGTTTCATCAATAAAAAGTTAATGCTTGAAATTCCGAGGTTGCCGTTAGGTTTTTCTTTTGCATTTTGGCCTTCTGGAATTTTAGTTCTACTATAGACTGAGGCATGCTGAACAGGATCAGTCATGTGCATGCTGCTAAAATGGAACGCCTTTGTTTCACTACTACTATTTCTACTTTCGGAGATCGGGTATGGATCTTACAGGAGCCTACGAGTCACCGGAAAACGAATAATAAAATATTTATATTTGTTCAACTATAACAGGGGAACTGTTGGGCATCGTTCCATTTCGACACCTGGCTGACTACAAAAGTGTTGAGAAATTTTTATTGTTAAAATTAAACATAAATATTGTGGACCTTAGAAAGCTGCACTGACCTGTCCCTATAATGCTTCGGGAACCATGCCTTATAACAATATGAATGTATTTATAACTTGAATAATGACAGCAATTATCAAAATGATACCGTAAAAGTAACCTGCCTAAGTCAAGTTAAATGAGGTCATTTTCACACTGATGGACTGAGCACCTGTTAACCATGCCTCATCCTCCTATCAGGTCAAAGCTTTTAACATGATTATAGATTCACGATTCCTTTGAAGAGGCAGATTATATTAATGTTTATGTGTATAACTGCATGTAAAGGAAACACAACACTTTAGAGGGAACACACAACTTTCCAGCAGGAGGGCAGATGATCTGAGCGCTCTGCCTTTATAAGTGTTATTGGACAGACCTGCTGTTACCGATCTTTTAAGAAGAGGTCTACTTCAGACAGCTTCCATTGTTCTTCTGAGCATCCAGGAACAATGTCAGCAGAAGATGCTGCAATTACTGAAGTACACTGAGCGGAATTGGTTGTTGATAATTAAGACGGAGAGCACACCTTGACATGAGGCACTGCTCAGACATTGTTTACGAAGCATGCTGGGAGGTGATACTGCCATAAACAAAGCACAACAATAAGATTAAAGAGCAGTAAAAGTGTTGAAACTTTTAACATGCTAGAGTAAGTACCTTAGCAATAGTATGCTAGCTTTTTTCAGTTTGTGCTTAGGCCACTTGCCCTTAATGGGGGCCAGTTTCCTGACTAGGTCTACAGGAAATATTGGTATTAACCCCACAGGTTAATACCAACCACCCTAGTTGAAAAAAAGAGAACCTATTAGGCCAAGTCAAGACCTTGTTGACGTGCTAAATTGCGTCTTCCTATTTTCATCTTTTCAGTAAACTGTGTTCACTGAGATGTTCCATGGACCGTCAATCTAATTTCCCTTCTTTTTTTTCAATAGTCATTAACATTTGTATCTTTTTAACTCTTGATCACAATTCCTTAGTTTCTGTTTTACAGAAGATATCTCTCTTAACTTACTATTTGATGTGTTTGATAATGACACACACACACACCCACCACCACCTCCACCACCCTCAAATTGTCACCAAGTATTTTGATGTTCAAGGCAAGGGATTACAAGTAAGCTATATTTTGGCCATCATGAGAGGTCTACATCGATCACATTAACTCTAGGTCCTACTATCCCCATAATCTGCAAGTGACTCTCCCTACAGCGTATCCACACATTAGGCAACCATTACATGACAGAAATTAAAAAATGTCAATGATAGGAGCTAAAGAGATACCCAATTAAAAAGATATCACAAAGAGATTTTTCTGAAAGTCAATAGTATATGTTTCCCAGATGGCAAATTCTGAGGACTGTAGATTATCGAGAGTATGCGAATTCTTGTTGTGTTTTTTAAAGGTGCAAATATAAGAGTAGAAACTTCTGGAGTCCTGTTAGATCAGTAATAGTTTACCTTAATAACAATGTTAAGAAACAATATAAATTAAACAGTTTAAATTTATAAGAGGGTCTAATGATGCACATCTGCATATTCCAAGTCTTTTTGAAATTCAGTATGGCTTAGGCCTCCATTGCAAGGTTTAAAAAAAAAAATTATCAGTCATTTTTACTGACATCAAACCTCACATTTACAGCATCAAAGAAATATCAAATAATCAAACATCTGAGCAAAAACATGCCACATTAGGCAATGAGCTTCACTGCAGGTCAACACCCAACAAAGCAGTCATCAAGAGGTTGGAACAGATCATAGGACCATGCTATCTACAGCTAGATGTAATCACTGCTCCCAACTGAGTCATATTGAGAAAAACGTATTTTGCAATAACAACACCATTACTGATGATATGAAATGTGACGCGCTACCTCTTCAGAAGGGTCCATAATTTTGTGAAATCAATTAAAAATTAAAAAACAGTCATCAACTCCTCAATCCGCATGGGCATATGTCAACTATACACATTTCAGACACATACATCGAAGTCAAGAAGCAACTCTTATTAGTGACATGGAAACTACTTCAAGGAAAACAAGCAATAATGTAATAACTGGAATCCAAATACTCACCAGACTACACCAAAAGCACCATAACCAATGGGTCTGTCCGGCTCAATGTCCAGTTGCTGGGAGTGATGTGTGTGCTGATGATGGTGTGTTTTGACTGCTGCGGCTGCTGCCTGTACCTGAGCTGGAGCTGCTGCAGATAGTCCAGGGGCTTGACCTGGTGCCGGCGATGGAAAGTAAGCCTGCTGCTGCCCTGGGTTCAACATAGCGGCAGCAGCAGCTGCAGCTGCTGCGGCTGCAGCTGATGTGTGGTGCTGCACTGGATGCACCGCTGCTGCTGAGCCAGGGTGCAGGTGATGCGGAAGGTGGTGGTGCAAGTGTGGGGGAGGAAGGTGAGGGAGGTGGTGATGGTGATGGTGGTGCCCAGACGACCCCCCATTGTATGCTGCCATCATGTTTAAATGGGCGACTGTGCCACAAAGGGACATTTAACAGAAATAAACAAAACACCTTCCCTCCCAGGGTCACTCTGACATTCAGCTACAAAATATGCTATACACCTGCACTTAAAAACCCAAATACACACATTTCAAAAAGCATATGGGTGAAGCTGGCACAGCTCAAAAATTGCATTATTCTCATTTAAATTAAGCCACCCACTCATCTCCCACCCCCCTTGCGCAGCTGAAGAGCTGCTAAAACTCCATACTTTAAGTTTTTCCCATCACTTTTAGACAGAAAATGATAATATTCCCCCTGTGAAATCACCAGCAAGTAGAAAACTATCTACCCCTGCCATCCCCAAGTTCCAAATCACCTTCCTTTCAGCTCAATAGTTTTAATATATATTCCACTTATAAAGTATAGTACTTTTCAAATATTCTTCAAGACGCTTGTATTTATTTTACTGATTGGTAAGAGATGTGTCCCATGGTACGATTCTATTTCCACGTCACAATATTTATATATATATATATTACAGGGAGTTTTGATGTGTATTATTATACGCTACACCTATACTACAGTACCTTAATTAAACCTACTTTCAGTATGCTATATTATTTAACCTAGTCTTAATGTATTATTTATTCTACGGGTGTTTGTACGAATTTTTGGAAGCTTTTATATTTAATATTTAGGCTAGTTATTAATAGATCCGTGATCCAGGCTACTACCATGTAGAACCCTTCTCTTTTTCGCCCAAAATTATTTT
Source organism: Lissotriton vulgaris (assembly GCF_964263255.1). Lineage (NCBI taxonomy): Eukaryota > Metazoa > Chordata > Amphibia > Caudata > Salamandridae > Lissotriton > Lissotriton vulgaris. The sequence goes on from NC_141687.1 coordinate 119,866,926, forward strand.
AAAAAACGTAAGTTCCCACTACACAGTTAAAAGCTTGCGATTCGGAAAGGTTGTTGACGGTTCAAGATAGCAGCCGCTCAGACTCCAAATAAATGTTATCAAATAAATCATCATCATATTTGGCACTTAATGTATGTGCGGTATTGACTACCTGATTATATAACTATCTATAAGACGGCAATTAAAAACAGAGGATTAAGAAAAAAATAGGTCTTGGGGTGGGAGCGCAGTCCTTCCAGAGGTCCAGGGAGGTTTTTTGTTTCTTGGAGAGTGGCCGGCTGTCAATAATTAAGAAACAAAATGTAAATAAAAAATGCTGCGTCCGAAAGAGCCTCCAGATGGGATGTCTTCTAGCAGGTTTAAGCCAGCGCCGCCACTGTCATCAACGGTCCCTGCGCGAGATAAGACCCCCCTCGCGCACTCCAGCCGGATACAAGGATCAAACGGCCGGCACGCGCAACTCAACCCTGTAGCCCGGCATCTCATTGGAGGCGGAGGGTTAAGCGGCCGTCGGATTGGCCTGGGCTTCCCTCCATCAAGAAAGAAGGGCGGGTAGATGCGCCTGTCCCAATTTTGATAGAGCTAAGACTCGACCAATCGCGACCAGTACGGAGGGACATGCCTCCCTCTATCTGCCCACACTGTTGTGTTGCTGAAGGAGGGCGGAGAAACGAAGAGGCATCCACCAATAAGGAAATCAAATTTGGGGTGAATCGAGATCACCGTGGTATTGGCAGTGGAAAAGTACCAATAAGAAGACGAGAGTCAAGAAACAGTGCTTGTTTTGACTGGAGCAATGAAGAAGGAAGAGACGGACGAATGGGAGTTGGACGAAACGGGCCAAAGGGCAGGACGCTAGTCCAATGGTCTGGAAGTAAGCAAGTGGGATGACTGCTGGATAACCTTTTGCTCTCATCCAATTGAATGGCAGAGAAGGCGGGCTCTCTCTCAGTTGTCATCACTGTCAGTGTAGACATTGACCAAAGCACTGGCACTCAGTCCCTCATCTATATCTATGCCTGTCATTGTCACGTCTGTCAGTCTCCGCCACCTGCTGTACGTGGGAGAGAACTTTTTATACAATAGAGGGTGCATTTTCTATTAGAATAGGAGGTTGTAGACAGTTCCGTGAAAGGTGTAATGGCAGAAAATACTTGCTATCATTTCTCGTTAGTTGCAGAGCTGGAATTTTTTTTTATTTTTTTTATTTAATGCGATTTTATATAGCGCGAACATTACCTGAAGGTGTCAGAGCGCTTTGCATAAGAACCAATTGCGATACATAGGGACTTAGGATTACATGAGTTACATATAAGATACAAACAGAAAAAAAATGCAAATGTACAAGTTGTAAAGTCACACAAGGAAGAGATACAAACGGAAAAAATTGCAAATGTACAAGTTGCAAGGTCACTCAAGGAAGAGATACAAATGGATAAACTCTGGAGTCACATAGGAATGGTAGAGAGTCTAAAGGTCTACTACATATACTAGTGGTTAGAGTTATCACTGTATATATATATATATATATATATATATATATATATATATATATATATATATATATATATATATATATATATATATATATATATATATATATATATATATATATATATACACACATACACACACACACACAAAGGACATGTCCAAAGGGGTATGTTAGGTAGGGGGGAAGAAAGAGGGGAGGAAAAGAATCGGATCAGGTGGCATCGGCAAGGCTGGAGTTGCTTCAAGGGACACAAAAGGAAAAATCCAAAAGGGGGATAGAAAGAAATAACGTCAGGAGGAGAGGGGAATGAAAAGGAAGGAGGGAGGAGGGAGGAGGGAGACCGCAAAAAAAGGCGGGGGGGGGTCAGCACAGGGAAAGAAATTGTCTGGCAACAAAGGGAGTAGTTTAACAGCAAATGAGACAGACGGGTCCTCAAAGATGGATGACCCTGGAAACGAGCACCACATGCAAAGTCACAAAATGGCAGGGCAACTCACGAGAACCAATTTGCAAAACAACACGGACGCTGTAATAAAGGAGCAGAGCAGACAAAAAGTGATCCTTGATAGATCCTACCTTCATTCCATTTACTTGAGAGATCTCCAATCTTTTCAGCGACGCAAGGTGGCAGATTTCAACTGGAAAAGATGTTGAATGCATTGTTACTCAGGTTTAACTCTTCGATCACTTGAAGTTTGGCCATCTCTGCAGGAGTGCCAATTATCCGATTCTCTGAGAGTTCAAGTTTGTGAAGTTTTTCTAAGCTGCACACTTCAACAGGAAAAGATTCAAATTGACAGTAGGCTGGGAAAGATTGCTTTCCTTAAACAGTCTGATAACGGTGGGAGATGGGAAATATATTACTGTTAATGTGTGAACATCTTCTAGTGTAACTGTCATAAATGGCACCGATGGGCTTCCGTTTCACTTAAAATCACCTTGATGAACACTAGGCGTGGAGGAGAAAGCGTGGCGTGGCCTCCGAAGACCTATTAGCAATCCCATTGTGTGGAACTTACTGGAGGTAACAGGAGAGGTAGTTGGCCCCCAAGGACCTCCTTGGGGGAAAACTACCCCTCCTATTACCTTCTGTAAGTCCCACGCAGCAGGATTTCTGAGTTCTGATAGCAGGCCATGTCCACCACTCCTGGCGGGCTCTTGGTTGGGGAATGTAGTCTTTTTGCTGCTGGGGTCCTTAGGGGCCAACTAGCTTTCCTGCTACTACCGGTAAGCCCCACAGAGCTGGATTGCTGAAAGATGGCCAGAGGCCATGCACCCTTTCTCCACCACTCTGCAACCTAGCCTCCTGGTACACTGCTGCTTGGGGGATGAAGTCCACTTTAGTCCTGACGTCCTCAGGACACAAGGGGACCTTATCACCCCACCAGAAGTGCGCTGAGAGGCGCGTTTGCAGAGTGGTGAAAAAAGGGGCGACCACCTCTCAGCAGTCCTACTGTGTGGGGCTTACTGGAGGTAACACGTAGGCTAGTTGGCCCCTAAGGACCCTCAGCAGGAAAGGGGACTTCATCCCCACCAAGAGCGCGGGAGGAGGCGTTTGCAGAGTAATGCAGAGAGGGGTCTGGGCCTCCGGGAAGTTGCCGACTTCGTTTTTTTATTATTTTAGAAAGGGGGCTGTGTGGCCCCCCTCTCTTGATCTTTTTTGGGCCCCTGGGACCACATCCCCCAGGGCCTGACCCATACTTTTTTTTTTAAATAAAAAAGGAGAGGGGCCATGCAGCCACCTTCGTCAGGCTGATTTGGGCCCTGGGAGCCCCATTCCCTGTGACATATCCATTAATTTGCTTTTTCAAGGGATGGGGGCCATGTGGCTCCCCTCCCTTGCCATCTTCGCCCCATGACCCCATCCCCCAGGGCCAGTCTATTTAATTATTTTTGTTTTGTTTTTAAGGAGGGGTGCCGCATGCCCCCCCATCCCCAGGCCGATTCCGTCCCTGGGGACCGCATTTCGGGGCCTGGCCCTTTTAAAAAAAAGAGAGAGGAGCCGAGAGGCCTCCCCCCTCCCGGTCATTTTTCCCAGGGACCCCATCCCCAAGAGCATGGCCAGCTGGTTGGGGACTGCAGGGGAGCCTGAAGAGTGATGGCTCCTGCCTCCTGCGGGAGCCGGCATAGCTTTTTATCCCCAGGGAGCTGCTGACATGCATCTCCCTGGGGGTAAAAATCAAAGTGCTCCACTTTGAACAAGTGAGAGCAAAATGCTCTCACTTGTTCAAAGTGGAGCTCTTGTTTGCTATGGGATGGTGGGAGCAGTGCTCCCTCCATGCCATAGCAACCTGCAATGTCCCAGGGGTGGGCACCCCGGGTCATTGCTGGAGCCGGCCCTGGGGGGTTGCGGTCTCCAGGACCATTTATGGCTCCATGAGGGGGGCCGGGTGGCCCCCCTCCTTCAACAACATTAAAGCCCCGGGTAGGTGGTGGTCTCCTGGCTGCGGTTGGGGGCTGCGTGGCCCACGCAATAATTAAATTAGCCCCGGGGAGGTGGCGGTCCCCAGGGCTGCTGGGGGCAGCGTGGCCCCCCACATTTAACATAATTAGCCCTGTGGAAGTGGCGGTCCCCGGGGCTTCATGGGGGGGCAGGAGCCCTCCCACATATTCATTTGAAAAAGAAAGCCCTGGGGAGGTGGTTGTGCCCGGGGCTGCGGTGGCCCGTCCGGGACCACTCGCCTATTTGAATAATTGCCCCCGGGACCTGACTCAACTAGGGGCTTTAAGAAAATGACGCGCAGGAGCCCGTGCTTCATTTAAAAAAAAAAATTCGGCTGGATTCCTATATCTAACCTGAATCTTTAAAAAAAATGCTTTTTTTGGGCTTAGGAGGTCTCTGTGGGACCACGTGAGCAGGCCTAAGAGCTCAGGGTGTTTCTACCCTTCCCCCTTTTCTTAATTACTAAATTTTTTTGACTTTTTATCTTGTGACTCGGTACAATCGAGTCACAAGATAGCTGCAACACTTCCTGGTTGGAAGTATTGGCAGCCAATCAGATCGTAGGCTCGAGATCGGGATGGTTTGCAGGTCCTCCGTGGCCATGTTTCTAAATCTGAGAAATGGTTACATTTCTCAGGACCTACTGAACGGATTTACACCATTTACCAAAAAGAGTGCTCTCTGGACCAACAGCTACCTTTCTGCCAAATTTGATGTAAATCCGTTCAGCAGTAGCTGCGTCAACAGTTTCCTATGGAAATTAACATGGAGAAAAAACATTTTGGGACCCCCCCCCCCTTCACCTCAAAACTTTCAACACAGCATCTGAAGTGAGTGGGCCATTAGTTGTGAAAATTCTGCGAAGATTCGTCAAACAAACAAACAATAGAATAGAAACAAGGTCCTAACTATAACTACCTACTGGCAACCGACAGTAGATAATATATTTATAATATATATATATATATATATATATATATATATATATATATATATATATATATATATATATATATGTGTGTGTCAGAAAGGGCTCCCAGCTATCGTCCTAGCAGGAACCACACAAAGAGACTCGCACTCCAGGGTCTGTGTTTTCAAATGTTTTTAATGGCGACGCGTTTCGACCAAACGGTCTTCTTCCAAAGCCAACCACAAATAAACAAAACCACCATTTTATGCAAAAAGTGTTCCACACAATAACGGAAATTGAGGTAGGACTGCTACATTACTCCAAACTACATTTTGAATGAACTACCAGAAAGGTAGAAGACAGACTGTGCCAAAACGGTCTCAAATAAAATTAAAATTAAGGATGACAATTTGTTAAACATGTATAAAGGGTACAAATTGAATAGTATATAATAGATCACTATACTATTAATGGTAGCATTACAACATATTGTATATTTAAAAATATGAGCTCCTTATATACAAAAAACAGTTCATTTTCCACTGCATTTTATAAACATGTCCTTTCAAATTATTTGCTCAACATTTTTTAGACCGCTTAAAAGTATCACAGTTGTCTATTAAATGCACAACATTGTTAAATTTATATCATCACGGCCCAGTGGCCGAATTCACAACAACGTTGAAGGTTAACACATCACGGCCAAGTGGCCAAATCATAATATCCGAAATAATCCAGAATGGTAGTCTTGGTAGCTAATAAGGATTAGAGCAGTCAAACCTTCTCTACCTCTAAGGTAGGATGGGGAAATACACCCTTATATATAACGGGAGTTTCCAACGTTATATAGGAGTCATTTCAAACAAACTAAAAAAGTAAAGAAAATTAAAGGGTGAGGTACTGAAATACTTCTTTCAGCCCTGTGAGCTAAAAAAGTGAACCCTTGTGTTGCCTGAAAAACTTGCCTAGCCAGGCATGTTGAGGACAAGCACAATGGTGTGATTGTGAAAAAATATAAAATCAATGGTATTTGCATAGATACCCTCATTCGGACAGGGAACATTTCATTATACATGATAAATTGTATCATAGTACAAAAACAGACATTTGAGACGGATTGGGCCAAGTATGGTAACTCAGATCCTCTTTGGAGTATAGGGGTACTGATGTAATTAACCCACCTGTGTCAGAGAGAGCCCTCTCTGAGCAGGTTAGTGAGGGAAGGAGGGGACAAACACAGACACCAACGATGAGGGATCTGGGTAACAGAGGGAGTAAGGACACAGTTTGAACTGGTGCAGAGTAAAGGCAGATCTTTCGGCTCAACATAGGGTCTTAGCCAATGTGCACATACAGTTCTTCATCTTCGTTCAGGCCAAAGGGGTTCATCGAATCCAGGCGGATGATATAGCGGGATTCCAGGACACGTAGTTGTTTAAGACGGTTACCCCCTCTGGGGTTTGCTGGGACCCTGTCGATGCCAAAAAAGGAAAATTGGTTAACATCACTGCTGTGAACGCGAAACCAGTGTCTTGCAGTAGCATAGGACATATCAACATTTCTGATAGCTCGCATGTGCTCGAGGATCCTCTTTTTTTATAGGGAAGATGGTACTGCCTACATAGAGCTTTGAACATGGACACATAATTACATAGACACAGTGATCAGTGTTACAGTTCATGAATTTGCCTATACTTTCAGTTTTTCCCGTAGGGAGTAGATAGGACTTCACATTTCTACTGGTAGCACAGGCTTTGCATTTGCCACATTTATAGAACCCTTTTTGTTCTTTGAGCCAGTGTTTCTTTTTTATAGGGCCCTCAAAGTAACTCCTAACAAGCATGTCTTGTAGAGAACGTGCCTTTCTGTAGCTAACCTGTGGTGAACTATTGATCAATTTGCCAATGGTCGGATCACTTTTCACAATGTGCCAATGTTTCTTGAGAATACCTCGTACACTGCCTGCCTCAACATTGTATGATGTTATCATCCTAACATTGCTAGACCCAGAATAATCGGGATGTTTGCTAACCTTCTTGGTTAGAAGTGATGCCCTGTTCCTTGTTTTCACTTTTTCTTTCGCTGTCATAAGTGTCTGGTTTGAGTAACCCCTGGCTCTGAACCTTTGAATCATGTTGACTTGTGCCTTTTCAAAGTTATCATTGGAGCTACAATTTCTTTTTGCCCTTAAGATTTCACCATATGGGATGCTTTCTTTTAAACTGTTAGGGTGATGGCTTCTGGCATGTAAAATGCTATTTCCCGAAGTGGGTTTCCTGTAAAGGTCTGTTACGATTTCCCCTTCAACTACCCTCACTGTAACATCTAAGAAGTCCATCTCCAAGGGATCTATCTTACTAGTGAATCTAAGATTCATATCATTTTTATTGTTGTCAAGGAGGAATTTGTTTAGGTCAGATCTTGAACCATCCCAGATCAGAAAGATGTCGTCTATGTATCTGGTGTAAAACACAATATGACGAGTTGTATCAGCATTGTCTTCAGACCATAGAATCTGTTCCTCCCACCATCCCATTAACATACAGGCAAAACTAGGAGCAAAACAACTCCCCATAGCAGTCCCAACTTGTTGTTTGTACCAGATATTATCAAACAGGAAGAAGTTGTTAGTAAGGCAAAATTCCAGCATCTCCAAAAGCATTTTCGTTTGGTTAAGGCAGAAAATCGACCGGTCCCTCATGTAATGTCTACAAGCATTCAGACCATCTCTGTGTTTAATGCACGTATACAATGAGACCACGTCAATGGTAACCATACAGTAGCTGTCCTCCCATCTGATACCCTCAACCTTGGAGATAAAATCAGTGCTGTCTCTACAATATGAGGGAAGATTCAAAACATAAGGAAAAAGAAAAGTGTCCAGAAAAATCGAAGTATTCTCAAGCAAACTACCATTTGCCGATACTATCGGCCTACCTGGTGGCTCATCTTTGTCCTTGTGGACCTTGGGTAGCATATAAAAACGGGGGAAATGGGATGTTGTACATGCAGGAATCTGAACTCGGATTCAGCTAACAGGTCCCTGTCTCTCCAATTTCTTAGTTTGTCATGATAAGTTGAAATACTCAACATGTATTCCTCCCTGTTCGCCCTTCTGTAATTGCCTGACAGCTCTAGTTGTTTCCTGGCTTCCTGTTTGTACAGGTTAATATCCCACAAAACAACGTTGCCGCCCTTGTCTGAGGGTTTGATTACAAGGCTCCGGTCCCCATTAAGGGTTTTCAGAGCTTCCCTCTGCTGTGGTGTCAGATTATGGGCATGCATATTCTTAGTTTTCTCCCACAAGATAAGGAGATCCCTATTGACAATATCGTGGAAGGTTTCCAGGTTGTCATGGGGGGTGGTAGGGTTGAAAGTGGATTTGGGTCTATGGTTCGTGGCACTTCTGCCTCCCAATGTTAATCCCATCCTGTTTAAAATTTCTTCATCATCCAAACCACTCACATCTTCCCCACACAACTCAAATGCACTCGCCAGACTGTCAACATCTTGTATTTGTAAGACTTTTGACACCTGTCTGCTACAAATGGTATTATTGCTTTTATGTTCTAAGGCACGTTTCTTCTTCAATTCAAACATTTTCATCAATTTTAGTTTACGGACAAAGAGAAAAACATCAATCCTGGTTTGGCTGTAATCGAAGTTGGCTGTGGGGCAGAAAGTCAGGCCCAACTCCAAAACCGATTTTTCAGCCTCAGTTAGAACGTGGGAGGAAATGTTTACAATGGTCAAGTTTTGCTCACCCATCATTGTTGCTTGTTCTGTCGTTGCGTTTTCCCATACGACATTCCTCCTCTTGTGCTGTTTCCCCCCACGCCTTGTTGTCTTCCCCTTGCGTTTCCTCCTCTTCCTCTTCCGTAAGTTCGATTTGGTGGCCTTGCCTTCAATGTCAGTGTTGACTATAAAAAATCATACTCTTCCATAGGTTTAAAGGAAAGCAAACTCCTCCCGCTGGTGTCCAGACTTTCTTCAAAGTCCGAATAGTTTTCTGATCCAGATTCGGAAACTGTTACATTCCGTTGTTGTCCTGCAAGTTGTTTAAATTGTTTGATAGCCGCATCATATTTCTTTCCGAAAGTAAGAATACGCCCGCTGGCATAGTCTTGTTTATCTCTCAAGAACTTTGTCTTTTTCTTCTGTTTAATCTCATTCTCATACTTGTCAAGCCTCTTTTCCATCTGCTCAATGGCTTTGGCTATTTCCTCCTTGGCATCAAGTTTATCCAACTCCGCTTTCAATTTGGCAATGTCTGTAATCACTTGTTCCAGCTCCATGCCTGCATATTTTGACAGCAGGCCAAGCATATTTTTACAGGTTCCTGCCATTAACTCGGACCAATCCTCGATCAGTTTGGGGTGGGGGTTTTGGTATGTTGGGGTAATCATAATCCTGAGGCCTCTTGGCACCCTCCCAACTTCTATATAGTTGTTCAGTGAAGTCACCTCCCACCACCTATTGATTTCTTTTTTCAACAGCTTCTCATATTGGAACAGCAGCTGCTTCGTTGATTTATCAGGTGTTGTTATCATTGTCTCATTACTGTTCGCTGGTCCTGTGTTTGCCGGTTCACCCTCACAAAACAGGGATCGAGCTTCTTCCAATCTGCCCGCTCGTCGACTCGCTGTTATTGTATTAGCGCTTGTGCTCGCATCCATGCTTGTAGATTCAGCATTTGTGTTCACTTCACTACTCGTGATGTTTTTCTGAGTAGTGTTCGCCGCGGCGGCCGCCGCCGCTTTTTGCGAGCCCCTTGTCATAACTTAGTAAATGAAATTGTCCCGTTCCGCTCTGAAGATACCAATGCTTGTTGGTATGAGTACACAGTTCAAAAACCCTGCCGCGCCGCTTCTAGCGATTTGCAGCGCGGTACCTCTGCCCGTTTAGTTGCTCTCAGTCTCCGGTGTCCTGCGCACACTCCGGGTCCACCGCTTGGAAGCGTTTAACGCGGTAACAAGCCACTCCCGCAGCCCGTCTCCGCGTTCACACCCCCAGCCGCGGTCACCAGCAGCAGCAGGCAATTACCTGAGTTGAAGACAGGCGGTCGGAGCGAGTGATGTGACCCAAGGGTCGGTGTGTCGGAAAAGCTTTTCGGCTCCACTCGCTCTCGTCCTCTCGATATTGGTGCAAGTCCCGGGTGCCGAAAACCCGGAAATATGTCAGAAAGGGCTCCCAGCTATCGTCCTAGCAGGAACCACACAAAGAGACTCGCACTCCAGGGTCTGTGTTTTCAAATGTTTTTAATGGCGACGCGTTTCGACCAAACGGTCTTCTTCCAAAGCCAACCACAAATAAACAAAACCACCATTTTATGCAAAAAGTGTTCCACACAATAACGGAAATTGAGGTAGGACTGCTACATTACTCCAAACTACATTTTGAATGAACTACCAGAAAGGTAGAAGACAGACTGTGCCAAAACGGTCTCAAATAAAATTAAAATTAAGGATGACAATTTGTTAAACATGTATAAAGGGTACAAATTGAATAGTATATAATAGATCACTATACTATTAATGGTAGCATTACAACATATTGTATATTTAAAAATATGAGCTCCTTATATACAAAAAAACAGTTCATTTTCCACTGCATTTTATAAACATGTCCTTTCAAATTATTTGCTCAACATTTTTTAGACCGCTTAAAAGTATCACAGTTGTCTATTAAATGCACAACATTGTTAAATTTATATCATCACGGCCCAGTGGCCGAATTCACAACAACGTTGAAGGTTAACACATCACGGCCAAGTGGCCAAATCATAATATCCGAAATAATCCAGAATGGTAGTCTTGGTAGCTAATAAGGATTAGAGCAGTCAAACCTTCTCTACCTCTAAGGTAGGATGGGGAAATACCCCCTTATATATAACGGGAGTTTCCAACGTTATATAGGAGTCATTTCAAACAAACTAAAAAAGTAAAGAAAATTAAAGGGTGAGGTACTGAAATACTTCTTTCAGCCCTGTGAGCTAAAAAAGAAGTGAACCCTTGTGTTGCCTGAAAAACTTGCCTAGCCAGGCATGTTGAGGACAAGCACAATGGTGTGATTGTGAAAAAATATAAAATCAATAGTATTTGCATAGATACCCTCATTCAGACAGGGAACATTTCATTATACATGATAAATTGTATCATAGTACAAAAACAGACATTTGAGACGGATTGGGCCAAGTATGGTAACTCAGATCCTCTTAGGAGTATAGGGGTACTGATGTAATTAACCCACCTGTGTCAGAGAGAGCCCTCTCTGAGCAGGTTAGTGAGGGAAGGAGGGGACAAACACAGACACCAACGATGAGGGATCTGGGTAACAGAGGGAGTAAGGACACAGTTTGAACTGGTGCAGAGTAAAGGCAGATCTTTCGGCTCAACATAGGGTCTTAGCCAATGTGCACATACAGTTCTTCATCTTCGTTCAGGCCAAAGGGGTTCATCAAATCCAGGCGGATGATATAGCGGGATTCCAGGACACGTAGTTGTTTAAGACGGTTACCCCCTCTGGGGTTTGCTGGGACCCTGTCGATGCCAAAAAAGGAAAATTGGTTAACATCACTGTTGTGAACGCGAAACCAGTGTCTTGCAGTAGCATAGGACATATCAACATTTCTGATAGCTCGCATGTGCTCGAGGATCCTCTTTTTTATAGGGAAGATGGTACTGCCTACATAGAGCTTTGAACATGGACACATAATTACATAGACACAGTGATCAGTGTTACAGTTCATGAATTTGCCTATACTTTCAGTTTTTCCCGTAGGGAGTAGATAGGACTTCACATTTCTACTGGTAGCACAGGCTTTGCATTTGCCACATTTATAGAACCCTTTTTGTTCTTTGAGCCAATGTTTCTTTTTTATAGGGCCCTCAAAGTAACTCCTAACAAGCATGTCTTGTAGAGAACGTGCCTTTCTGTAGCTAACCTGTGGTGAACTATTGATCAATTTGCCAATGGTCGGATCACTTTTCGCAATGTGCCAATGTTTCTTGAGAATACCTCGTACACTGCCTGCCTCAACATTGTACGATGTTATCATCCTAACATTGCTAGACCCAGAATAATCGGGATGTTTGCTAACCTTCTTGGTTAGAAGTGATGCCCTGTTCCTTGTTTTCACTTTTTCTTCCGCTGTCATAAGTGTCTGGTCTGAGTAACCCCTGGCTCTGAACCTTTGAATCATGTTGACTTGTGCCTTTTCAAAGTTATCATTGGAGCTACAATTTCTTTTTGCCCTTAAGATTTCACCATATGGGATGCTTTCTTTTAAACTGTTAGGGTGATGGCTTCTGGCATGTAAAATGCTATTTCCCGAAGTGGGTTTCCTGTAAAGGTCTGTTACGATTTCCCCTTCAACTACCCTCACTGTAACATCTAAGAAGTCCATCTCCAAGGGATCTATCTTACTAGTGAATCTAAGATTCACATCATTTTTATTGTTGTCAAGGAGGAATTTGTTTAGGTCAGATCTTGAACCATCCCAGATCAGAAAGATGTCGTCTATGTATCTGGTGTAAAACACAATATGACGAGTTGTATCAGCATTGTCTTCAGACCATAGAATCTGTTCCTCCCACCATCCCATTAACATACAGGCAAAACTAGGAGCAAAACAACTCCCCATAGCAGTCCCAACTTGTTGTTTGTACCAGATATTATCAAACAGGAAGAAGTTGTTAGTAAGGCAAAATTCCAGCATCTCCAAAAGCATTTTCGTTTGGTTAAGGCAGAAAATCGACCGGTCCCTCATGTAATGTCTACAAGCATTCAGACCATCGCTGTGTTTAATGCACGTATACAATGAGACCACGTCAATGGTAACCATACAGTAGCTGTCCTCCCATCTGATACCCTCAATCTTGGAGATAAAATGTTATGTTATGTTATGTTATGTTATTATTCATTTATAAAGCGCTATATCACCCCGAGGTATCTAAGCGCTCACAATGGACACATAACACTGGCAAGAACACATAACCTCTCACTACGATGAACCCCAAGCTTCCAAGAAGAGCAGCGTCTTCAGGTGCTTTCTAAAAATGAGGAGATTAGTTTCTTTCCTCAAACTGACTGGAAGCAGATTCCATACTCGGGGGGCCATGCTGGAATAGGCTCTGCCGCCCTTGGATACTAAACTGAACTTCGGGCATGTCAAATTACATGCGTCAGCAGACCGAAGGGTCCTATTTGGCACATATTTAGTCAGTCGATCCTTGATATAGATGGGGGCTGAGCCATGGACCGCTTTATGAGCGATGCATAGACTCTTGAATTTCACTCTCTGAGCTATTGGCAGCCAGTGTAGATCCTGAAGTAAAGGCGTTGCCCTAGTGCGCCGAGGCTTATTAAAAATCAGCCTGGCCGCATCGTTCATCACTACTTGGAGTCTGGCTAAAAGATTGTTAGGCAGGCCCAGATACAAGGAGTTACCGTAATCCAGCCGTGCTAGAATTAAGGCAGAAACAGCCAGCCTAAGAGTGGAGACGGACAGCAGTGAGGAAAATTTCCGAAGCTGGCGCAGTAGACCAACACAAGTGCCCACCACTGCCGACACCTGCTGTGTCAAGGTCAACAGAGCATCAATTTTGATTCCCAGACTTTTGATTTGACTTTTGATTCCCAGACAAAATCAGTGCTGTCTCTACAATATCAGGGAAGATTCAAAACATAATATATATATATATATATATATATCAAGCTCCAAGGGGATGTCCAACAACAGGCAGCACACGAACACAGAGTAGCTTTTTCCCATAAGCTTTAATCAGGTACAAACAATCGCGCTGGTCCGTGAAGTTAAGCAGCAAACTGCAACCCTGACGCGTTTCGAGAACTTTCTCTTTTTCAAAGGGAGACTGCAGTTACAGGCACACTCACGGCCACACCTTCTTTTTATCCCTCCTATCGTGGGTCCATATAGGTCCGCTCTGTATGAGCATTTAACACGTAGTACTCTGGGAGGTGTAGTCCGCTTCCATGCCTTTGATGATGGTGCCTCGCACAAACTGTTATTGAAGGGCTCAGCACGAGCACCGGGCAGCGCGTTGTTTTAAATCCTCCTCCGTGCCCCACATTGAGAGCCCCACCGACTTGGGAGCTCCGTGGCTCTCTTCTGTTGGTTGTCGAGGTGGTGCCAGCCCTGCGGCAGGACGGCCGCAAATACATCAAGCTCCAAGGGGATGTCCAACAACAGGCAGCACACGAACACAAAGTAGCTTTTCCCCATAAGCTTTAATCAGGTACAAACAATCGCGCTGGTCCGTGAAGTTAAGCAGCAAACTGCAACCCTGACGCGTTTCGAGAACTTTCTCTTTTTCAAAGGGAGACTGCAGTTACAGGCACACTCACGGCCACACCTTCTTTTTATCCCTCCTATCGTGGGTCCATATAGGTCCGCTCTGTATGAGCATTTAACACGTAGTACTCTGGGAGGTGTAGTCCGCTTCCATGCCTTTGATGATGGTGCCTCGCACAAACTGTTATTGAAGGGCTCAGCATGAGCACCGGGCAGCGCGTTGTTTTAAATCCTCCTCCGTGCCCCACATTGAGAGCCCCACCGACTTGGGAGCTCTGTGGCCCTCTTCTGTTGGTTGTCGAGGTGGTGCCAGCCCTGCGGCAGGACGGCCGCAAATACATCAAGCTCCAAGGGGATGTCAAACAACAGGCAGCACACGAACACAGAGTAGCTTTTCCCCATAAGCTTTAATCAGGTACAAACAGTCGCGCTGGTCCGTGAAGTTAAGCAGCAAACTGCAACCCTGACGCGTTTCGAGAACTTTCTCTTTTTCAAAGGGAGACTGCAGTTACAGGCACACTCACGGCCACACCTTCTTTTTATCCCTCCTATCGTGGGTCCATATAGGTCCGCTCTGTATGAGCATTTAACACGTAGTACTCTGGGAGGTGTACTCCGCTTCCATGCCTTTGATGATGGTGCCTCGCACAAATTGTTATTGAAGGGCTCAGCACGAGCACCGGGCAGCGCGCTGTTTTAAATCCTCCTCCGTGCCCCACATTGAGAGCCCCACCGACTTGGGAGCTCCGTGGCCCTCTTCTGTTGGTTGTCGAGGTGGTGCCAGCCCTGCGGCAGGACAGCCGCAAATACATCAAGCTCCAAGGGGATGTCCAACAACAGGCAGCACACGAACACAGAGTAGCTTTTCCCCATAAGCTTTAATCAGGTACAAACAATCGCGCTGGTCCATGAAGTTAAGCAGCAAACTGCAACCCTGACGCGTTTCGAGAACTTTCTCTTTTTCAAAGGGAGACTGCAGTTACAGGCACACTCACGGCCACACCTTCTTTTTATCCCTCCTATCGTGGGTCCATATAGGTCCGCTCTGTATGAGCATTTAACACGTAGTACTCTGGGAGGTGTAGTCCGCTTCCATGCCTTTGATGATGGTGCCTCGCACAAACTGTTATTGAAGGGCTCAGCACGAGCACCGGGCAGCGCGTTGTTTTAAATCCTCCTCCGTGCCCCACATTGAGAGCCCCACCGACTTGGGAGCTCAGTGGCCCTCTTCTGTTGGTTGTCGAGGTGGTGCCAGCCCTGCGGCAGGACGGCCGCAAATACATCAAACTCCAAGGGGATGTCCAACAACAGGCAGCACACGAACACAGAGTAGCTTTTCCCCATAAGCTTTAATCAGGTACAAACAATCCCGCTGGTCCGTGAAGTTAAGCAGCAAACTGCAACCCTGACGCGTTTCGAAAACTTTCTCTTTTTCAAAGGGAGACTGCAGTTACAGGCACACTCACGGCCACACCTTCTTTTTATCCCTCCTATCGTGGGTCCATATAGGTCCGCTCTGTATGAGCATTTAACACGTAGTACTCTGGGAGGTGTAGTCCGCTTCCATGCCTTTGATGATGGTGCCTCGCACAAACTGTTATTGAAGGGCTCAGCACGAGCACCGGGCAGCGCGTTGTTTTAAATTCTCCTCCGTGCCCCACATTGAGAGCCCCACTGACTTGGGAGCTCCGTGACCCTCTTCTGTTGGTTGTCGAGGTGGTGCCAGCCCTGCGGCAGGACGGCCGCAAATATATCAAGCTCCAAGGGGATGTCCAACAACAGGCAGCACACGAACACAGAGTAGCTTTTCCCCATAAGCTTTAATCAGGTACAAACAGTCGCGCTGGTCCGTGAAGTTAAGCAGCAAACTGCAACCCTGACGCGTTTCGAGAACTTTCTCTTTTTCAAAGGGAGACTGCAGTTACAGGCACACTCACGGCCACACCTTCTTTTTATCCCTCCTATCGTGGGTCCATATAGGTCCGCTCTGTATGAGCATTTAACACGTAGTACTCTGGGAGGTGTAGTCCGCTTCCATGCCTTTGATGATGGTGCCTCGCACAAACTGTTATTGAAGGGCTCAGCACGAGCACCGGGCAGCGCGTTGTTTTAGATCCTCCTCCGTGCCCCACATTGAGAGCCCCACTGACTTGGGAGCTCCGTGACCCTCTTCTGTTGGTTGTCGAGGTGGTGCCAGCCCTGCGGCAGGACGGCCGCAAATATATCAAGCTCCAAGGGGATGTCCAACAACAGGCAGCACACGAACACAGAGTAGCTTTTCCCCATAAGCTTTAATCAGGTACAAACAGTCGCGCTGGTCCGTGAAGTTAAGCAGCAAACTGCAACCCTGACGCGTTTCGAGAACTTTCTCTTTTTCAAAGGGAGACTGCAGTTACAGGCACACTCACGGCCACACCTTCTTTTTATCCCTCCTATCGTGGGTCCATATAGGTCCGCTCTGTATGAGCATTTAACACGTAGTACTCTGGGAGGTGTAGTCCGCTTCCATGCCTTTGATGATGGTGCCTCGCACAAACTTTTATTGAAGGGCTCAGCACGAGCACCGGGCAGCGCGTTGTTTTAAATCCTCCTCCGTGCCCCACATTGAGAGCCCCACCGACTTGGGAGCTCCGTGGCCCTCTTCTGTTGGTTGTCGAGGTGGTGCCAGCCCTGCGGCAGGACGGCCGCAAATACATCAAGCTCCAAGGGGATGTCCAACAACAGGCAGCACACGAACACAGAGTAGCTTTTCCCCATAAGCTTTAATCAGGTACAAACAATCGCGCTGGTCCGTGAAGTTAAGCAGCAAACTGCAACCCTGACGCGTTTCTATCTATGAGATTTCACTGCGTCACTTTTAGGATGCTGTTGCGTCAAAATCTTGCACCTGCCTCACAGCAGGTGTAAGACTGACGCAAGTACTTTCACATGGTGCTTTGCCCATGTGAAAGGACGCATTACTGGAGTTGCGTCACTTTTGTGACGCACTCCAGTAATGCGTCACTTTTGTGTTTACAGATACGTCAGAAATACTGACGTATCTGTAACTCCTTGCGACATGATTCGTCATACATTAAATATGACACATCTGGAATGTCGTAAGGAGTGCGCACAGAAAAGTGACGCACCGCACCAGCGGTGTAAAAAAATGCGCCTCGTTGCGCTATATTTAAAAAGTGACCCATCTAGGTAGATGGGTCACTTTTTAAAACCCTGTGCCACATTATACCTGCGTCAGGTATAATGTATGCAGAGGGGGCGTTTCCCTGCAAAAAGCTTGGTAATAGCGACGCAGTGAAATCTATGAGATTTCACTGCGTCACTTTTAGGATGCTGTTGCGTCAAAATCTTGCGCCTGCCTCACAGCAGGTGTAAGACTGACGCAAGACCTTTCACATGGTGCTTTCTCCATGTGAAAGGACGCATTACTGGAGTTGTGTCACTTTTGTGACGCACTCTAGCATTGCGTCACTTTTGTGTTTACAGATATGTCAGAAATACTGACGTATCTGTAACTCCTTGCGACATGATTCATCATACATTAAATATAACACATCTGGAATGTCGTAAGGAGTGCGCACAGAAAAGTGACGCATCGCACCAGCGGTGTAAAAAAATGCGCCTCGTTACGCTATATTTAAAAAGTGACGCATCAAGGTAGATGGGTCAATTTTTAAAACCCTGCGCCACATTATACCTGCGTCAGGTATAATGTATGCAGAGGGGGCGTTCCCCCGCAAAAAGCTTGGTAATAGTGACGCAGTGAAATCTATGAGATTTCACTGCGTCACTTTTAGGATGCTGTTGCGTCAAAATCTTGCGCCTGCCTCACAGCAGGTGTAAGACTGACGCAAGACCTTTCACATGGTGCTTTCGCCATGTGAAAGGACGCATTACTGGAGTTGCGTCACTTTTGTGACGCACTCCAGCAATGCGTCACTTTTGTGTTTACAGATATGTCAGAAATACTGACGTATCTGTAACTCCTGGTGACATGATTCGTCATACATTAAATATAACACATCTGGAATGTCGTAAGGAGTGCGCACAGAAAAGTGACGCATCGCACCAGCGGTGTAAAGAAATGCGCCTCGTTGCGCTATATTTAAAAAGTGACGCATCTAGGTAGATGGGTCAATTTTTAAAACCCTGCGCCACATTATACCTGTGTCAGGTATAATGTATGCAGAGGGGGTGTTCCCCCGCAAAAAGCTTTGTAATAGTGACGCAGTGAAATCTATGAGATTTTACTGCGTCACTTTTAGGATGCTGTTGCATCAAAATCTTGCGCCTGCCTCACAGCAGGTGTAAGACTGACGCAAGACCTTTCACATGGTGCTTTCCCCATGTGAAAGGACGCATTACTGGAGTTGCGTCACTTTTGTGACGCACTCCCGTAATGAGTCAATTTTGTGTTTACAGATACGTCAGAAATACTGACGTATCTGTAACTCCTTGCGAATTGATTAGTCATAAATTAAATATGACACATCTGGAATGTCATAAGGAGTGCGCCCAGAAAAGTGACGCATCGCTGTTTTCACGTAGCGATGCGTCACTTTTCAGAAATGAGGCCTCCAGTTTATTCACTGTGTCACCTCTACGACCCTTTCTTGCGTCAATACGTCCCTTTTGCATACATTACACCTGACGTAGGAATAATGTGGCACAGGGGTTTACAAAGTGATGTATTTACCTAGAAAAACCACTTTGTAAATATGAATAAATAAGGTGCATTTTTTATTGGACTGTTGTGTCACAAAAAGTGATGCTTTGGTGGCGTTAAAGTGACGCATGGCTTCATAAATGAGGCCTTCTATCTTCAACTCCAGCAATGCATCTTTTCTTATCCTTCCACACTCCTGTTCCTTTTCAACATTTTCATTGAATATCAACATTCCCCATATTCACTCTTCTTCTCATAACTTTCTTTCCTAACACTCACCTTCTTTCAGTTCTCCTACTTCACTTCCTTTTTCCTCTCATACCTTTCTGTTCTTTCTTACTTATTCTCCTTTCCATTATCAATGCACTCTATTTCACTTACTCTTTTTCATTTTTTTAAGAATATACAGGCACATGCATCAAGCGATTTAGGAATCGCAAACGGTGCGAATCGCAAAATTCGGCCGTTTGCGAGTCCCAAATCACTATTTGGGATGCATTAACCAAAAAGTGAAGAAATCGCTATTTTTGCGATTTTTGAAAGTGCGATTGCTTTTAAGGAATCGCAATTTTGCGATTCCTTAAAAGCAATGCATGAAACTGAAAAAAATTGCGATTTCGCAATTAGAGAGAAAAAATTACCATGAGGTTGGACCTCATGGTAATTTTGCGAAATGTGAGAAAAATGAAATTTTTTGCATTTTTCTAACTTTCATGTTGTGCACACACATGCCCTTAGGGCATGTGTGTACACAACATATGAGCATTGTTTGATTTCAGGGGTGCAACAGGGTGTCCTTTGGACACCCCTGCACCCTTGAAATCGCAATCTCAATTTGCGATTAGCTAATTGCGAATCGCAAATTGAGATTGTCTTCCCATTCATTCCTATGGGCCTCTAGGATGAATGGGAAGGGATTCCTTAATTGCGATTCGCAAAATGCTAATCGCAATTAAGGAATTCTAAGAAATCGCAATTTATTTAGCGATTTCTTAATGCATAGGCATAGGCATTTGCAATTCCTTAATTGCGATTCCTTAAAAATCGCAATTAAGGAATCGCAAATGCCGAGTTTGATGCATGTACCTGATAGCTCTTTGATGAGAATTGGAGGTAGTTCTGAAAAGAACTTTTGGTTTTCTTCTTTTTTCTAAACAGGAACAAAAACAGGGAATGGAAACTGCTCAACAGGAGCAAAAAAAACAAAAGAAATTAGGGGTGGGAAGGGCAGTGATGGTTCTCCAATGCTTGAACCATGAGCTGGACACTTTGCTCCCCATAGGTGAGGAGTTGATTGCAGTATCTGCATCTCAGGACACCATGGTTAAATGCAGGTTGAATGTTTGGCACCTGCTCCTGCGATTGCCCCCTCCCAGAAGAAGTTGCTCCTCCGGTGGATGTAGAGGCCCCATCACTGGGAACCTCTTGTGCCAGAGCCCTGACACTTTCCCGGGCAAAATTATGGGGGTGCTTCCTCTCCACAGGCCGGATCATTGTGAAGTTCCCAAAAGAGTACTTTTTCAAAGGGTTACCCCGTGACAGCTCTTCTTTGCAGATCCTGCACTGCACTTTTGGAGCATTTACCTTTTTTTGTCCACGTGGGATTTAAAAAAAATTCCAAATGAAAAGTTCCTTAACTTTTCGTTGAGGAGGCTCTTCATTGATGAATTCTGGGTAATCCTCACTGCTGGATTGTCTGGCAGCCATTGTAAAACCAAGAAAGATCCAGGAGCAAAAAGGCAGGTCTTGCAGTCACAAAAGTGAAAGAAGAAGTGAAGGAAATGGGTGGGGATTTCATTCTTTGTAAAAAAAACTGTTAGCAACCAATGAAAAGTGTTATTTTAAGGTCACATGACCCGACGCGCTTACGCTGCGCGCACCGGAGCGCTTCCGGGAGCGCACACGCGGCGTGAACGTAGGCGCTTCCGGGGCGCATACGTGGCGCGAACATAGGTGCTTCCGGGGGCGTATACGCGGCGCGAACGTAGGCGCTTCCGAGGGCGCTTACGTTGCGCGCCGAAGTGACGTCATCAAACGTTTACGGAAATGCATAATCATTTTCCTTATAAAAAAAAAACTGATTTTATTTGTATGGTACGAAATGTTTTGCATTATTATTAACTTTTCATTCATATTTTTTTTCACGAACGAAAGTAGCGCTCTGGGTGCGCTTTCCGGTGAGCTTACCGGTGAGCTTACCGGAAAGCTTGCCGGAGAGCTTACCGGAGCGCGCACCCAGAGCGCAAAATAAAAAAATGATATAACAAAAAATAAAAAATGAATACTTACACAAAACAGCAAATTGTAAAAAAAAAAAAAAGGTTAGAAACTCGATATAGAAAGGAATTAGCATTTAAAAAACGTTTGAAATTCACTGAAAAAAACAAAGGTTTCACACCAGTTATAGTTAGGAATTAGCATTTAAAAAACCTATTAAATTCACTGAAAAAACCATAGGTTTCACACCAGTTATAGTTACCTGGAAATGTTACTGACATAAAACCATTGAAATTCCCACGTTATAGTTAGTTGGACTCACTATAACTTGCGCGCCAGCAATGCACTGCTGATGACGTCACATATTACATCACTCATGACATGGTCAGTGACATCACTCATGACATCACTGATGACACCATCCTTGTGACCGAGTGACAGACCTCCTTTCAGTGTAATGTAACCCTTGAAACACATATTCAAAAATAGAAAATAACATTTTCATAAAAATGGAGATACCCATACCAGTTACAACAACCAATTCAGTAATTCCACCATCTAGATACACATCCACTCATTCACCAACAGTTCTATATAGTCACTCATACATATACTCACTCATCATATGTAGTGATACACCTATACATCCTGTTACACACCGACAGTCATCCAAAAGTTACTCACACACATACTCACACATGCAAATAAACTATTGAACATCCATTTATTTGCATATACAACTATATACACACTACCACCTTACTTCTAAGGGAACTTACACATACTTACTCTCTTAAACAATCACTTATAGAAACACATACTTATTTAAACAGGAACTCTTACAATCTCTCACTCTCACATATACTCATTTATATACATCAATACTCACATATACTAAATTAAAACATATGTCGTTACTGATAAAGACACTAGTGACACAGTCATTCACTCACTAACACACACATATACACACTCATCCACCCATACAGTCCTGCACATATGCTGTCTTCAAAACACATACAAACAGTGAGTCAGTCATTGATGCATCTATGTGCTAAGTAATACCCCCACCAAACCATACAGACACTCATACTGATACTAAAAAAACATCTAATAACCCCTATACACACACACGTAGCTACTCACCAACCCATGCAGCCACTTATACACAAAGTGAAACACTGATACATATATTTAAATATTTAAAAATTATTCGCTAATATATGTATTCACTAAGATACACTTAATAAGCCAGTTAACCAATCAACTTTTATGTTAAAACATCCATTTACACACTTATTAAACCATTTATTCTTCCATTGACCTTTACATATACATATATAAAACATATTTATTTTTCAGAAAGACACACATTCACTGGATGGTGTCATCAGTGATGTCATGAGTGATGTCACTGACCATGTCATGAGTGATGTAATATGTGACGTCATCAGCAGTGCATTGCAGGCGCGCAAGTTATAGTGTGTCCAACTAACTATAACGTGGGAATTTCAATGGTTTTATGTCAGTAAAATTTCCAGGTAACTATAACTGGTGTGAAACCTATGGGTTTTTCAGTGTATATATATATATATATATATATATATATATATATATATATATATATATATATATACAAGAAGCAGTCCAGGTTCCGTGAAAGTAGAACAAAGCCAATGGTCGGGACCTCAGAAGCCTTACGCCCAGCAAAACACCGCAGCCTCGAAGAAATCACAGATCCAATAATGGAAAACAGGGAAGACGTTTTAATGAAGAAAGATAGATGACGCGTTTCACTCTACGCGAGAGCTTGATCACACAACGCGCCAGAAACAAACAGTGCATATATAGTGAACATAAACAAAGGGCAAAATAAAACCAACCAATGACACAAGCCTTCTCAAAACAATAGACATAATGGAATGACTGAAGAGTGAAAAAGTGTTAGAAAAATACTACGAACCATGATAAACAAATGCTGAGGTACCAAGGTAACAAACAAATAAGCACAGTATTAGGGAAAAATTCAGATAAGTATGCACATGGACTCAAAATATTATACTTTATACAAACGGTATAGCTACCATTGGAAATGCAAGTGGAAGTCAGAAAAAAGGTTATTTTCAAACATAATGATGGCATAGTGCCAAAAATATACCACATAAAGCAATGCTGATCAAGAGATCATGGAGAAAGCATGATGACATAGTGCCAAAATTACTTTGCAGGAAAGACATAGCTATTATACTACAGCTTGTAATAGCCCTGTGCATAGTTATAATGTTGAAATATCCTAAATTATACAAACAAAAAAATGAGCTGTCATATAGACCAAACCTCAGCACACTAAATATAAGTTGTTAAATATAAGGAAAGAAGAACCAAATTACATCTGAAAGGGCAAAACATGCAGTCCGATCAGAGAAAGCAAAAAAAGATAAAAGTGAATGAAAAGAAAGAAAGATTATTTAGAAAGTAAGAGGAAGCCACAGCTGAGAGAAATACAGATGACAGAAAAGCGAATAATCTAATGCAAGAGAACCTGCAAACTGGTGTCACAAATAACAATATAAACATAATAGATCTCATAGAGATGAAATGAACACCAGACCGAAATATATACATGTAAAGGCTGACCAGCCGGCCAACAACTCAGTGGTAATCTAGATCACATCAGAAAAAATTATGGAAAACAAAGTCATATTGAATTGAAAACAGTTCATAGGAAATTACTCAAATCTTCGGTAAGGTTAAGTCCATTAGGGGCCTTAGTATCCAGGGCAAGAATCAGGTGCGATTCTTTCTGCCGAAGAAGCTTCATTCGGTCACCCCCCCCGTCCGGGTTGGGGTACCGAGCATAGAACTGTATATTCGAGATCCTTCAATTTCTTGTCATGTACAGCTCGAAAATGTCTGGCGACAGGATAATTGTTGTCGCTGTTGACAATTGCACGGATGTGCTGCAAAATCCGTTGGTGCACCGGAAGTTTGGTACTTCCGATGTACTCAAGATTACAGGTGCATTTGAGTTTGTACACGACATACTCAGATCTACATGTCAGGTATTATCGAATAGGGATGGGTATGGAGCAGAATGCAGTGACATAATGTGTGCTATTGTTGGCAAAGGTACAGGCTCGACATGATGTACATCTGAAGAAGCCAGTTTTAGTTATGAGGCTCTTTTTGGGCGGGCCTTCAGGCATAGGTCTATCAAGGGCATCTCGCATACTTGGAGCCCTTCTGAATGTGATATTCGGGATGCTTAGGAGCAAAGGCCCAAGAATAACATCCGTAAGGATGATGGGCCATTCAGAAGAAATGATGCGCCTAATTTTGCGCTGCTGAGTGCTGTAGTTGGTGATCAGACGTACATTGCACTCAGTGGTGGAGATGTTGGGAGCCTTGGGCGTGAGTAATGTTTTCCGCTCAAATGTACATACTTTACGGAGAGCCTTATCCAGGATAGAATCAGAGTAACCCCTGTGAATGAATCGTTGTTTGGACTCATTTAAACATCTGTCAAGAGAGTCCTTATCGCTACAGATTTTGCAGATACGAATGAACTCCCCATAGGGGATGCTGCGGATTGTGTGGGCAGGATGAGAACTGTGAGCATGCAAAATTGAATTGCCTGCAGTGGCCTTTCTATGCAGGCATGTTTCAATTTGGTTGTTCTTGATGAAAATGCTGACATCTAAAAATTCTGCAGAATCAGTGGTAATAGTAGAGGTAAATTTAAGATTGAAAACATTAAGTTCTTTGACAAATGTTTCCGCCTCTTCCGATGATCCTTTCCAGATAATGCAGACATCATATATATATATATATATATATATATATAAATTGATCTACTAGAGGAGTGTGGAGCAAACAATATGGAATGCGGCAAAAATATGATGCACATTTTAATAAAGCACTCAGAAAAAGATCTAGAGGAAATACATACTTTGATAAAGGATATAGAGGAAAAAATAACAGCCAAAAAAAGAAAAAAATGATTCGGATAAACTTTGAAAGAAATTTAAGACCGTTTGGAAACATAGGAAGATGAAATCCAGCAATGCAAACAACGTAAATTCCAAAGGAAGGGACGAAGCGGATTATAAAAATGGCCAAATTCTGACCTTTGCTAGGAGATACGATGCCCTCAAAAGAAACTACACAAAAGGACAGTTTCAAATAGAATCTGGGAGTGAATCAGATGTAAGCATAATAGATGGAGACACTACTAAAAGCTTAAAAGGAGGTGCATCCACTTCTACTCTCTCTTTTTTAGAGGAGATGCATCTGGTCAATCTAAACCAGAACATATCACGGAATCGAGGACAGAACAGAGGCAACTCCTTCGTGCAGTTGCTGCACCAACACAACCTTGCCGCCAATGCCACAAACTGCTGGATCTGTGGGTTGTTACCCCACGCCACTGGACATTCCACCCCCTTCATCCCTTCACCTTTCTCCGTTCACGGTTCCTGCCTTGCTTGGCTGATCCTCTTGCAAGAAAGCTACAGGGGTAATGCCACGTCCAGCAGAACTATGGCACACTGGGGGTCTGGCAGAACAAAACAGGAAGAACTGCTGCCCCCTTTTGCCCTCTTACATGCATCATATGGACATCCCTGCCAAAGAACGGATTGAGATGCAGGTGTTCAACAACCCAGCCAGACCCACCTTCTCCTACCTCCGGAAACGAGCACCTGCCACCCTGACTGTGACCCTATCTGTCGTCAATGTCTCGGGCCTTGTATGCAGCGAAGGCCTTGGGACACAGCTGGTAGGCCACAGTGCCTGCCGCATCACCAGAACTTTGGACTCAACTTGTAGTGTAGTTCCTATTTTCCCAATAGGCCCTGCACATTGGAATAACATAAACAGTAGTATCGACGTAGATGTGCGGATCTTCCAGGCCTCCACTGACTATGCTAAACTTAATTGGGTTTGTTACCAACTAGCTCAGAGGTCACTGGAAACTTTCTTGACTGAATAGGAAGTGATCAGCTTCCCTGGTACAGACAAGAAGGGATTCAGTTTTCCAACAACCGTGCAACATGACAACTTTGTTCCTCAGATAAGAGTCAATCTCTAGAGTCGTGTGAACAATAGACAGTTATTTTACTCAGTCAGTTGTTGTGCAGATTACTTTCACAATATGTAGAGAATAGAGAGACGGGCGTTTTCAATAAAGGGTAACATTTATTGAACAGTCTTTCTTCTCGTACAAGAGAAATGAATTGCCACAATTGCAAGACTTGTTATTATAAAAAGTACGTACAGTAAGATGAGTATTGCGAAATAATACTGTAAAAGCATTGATATGGTTTCTTAGCCATACAATGGTTTAACATGAATAAAACATATATACATTCATATATACATTAGGCTAAAATACTCAACTGGTGCTTCTAACTACGCCTACCCCTGTGTACCTGACCTAAACCTAATACTTGGGAGGGGAGTAAGTAAGTAGCTTTAAGTTAAGTTGGTTTTGCCAAGGTTTGCTTCAAGAATTCTCTCTAAGGGTTTAGTCAACACCATACCTCTGGAATAGAATGATGGAGGTCTGGTATCTCCTTCAGGGAACTCGATATCCCAGTCACTCGCAAGAGTAGACTGGAAACGCCGGAGCTGGATTTCTCTGCAGGAGAAAAGACAGCGTCTCCCTCAGCGCGTCGAGGAGGAGGAGAGGCAGCGTCCGCGGGCAGGTTGCATCTGCTGGGCTCTTGCAGGGGGGCGGCTGTTCAGCTCCTAAGTTCACCACACCATCGTTCGCTCGTTAGCAGCGATAGCAGTAGCGATAGCAGCTATGGTATAATCAGCATAACAGCAGCAACTTCAGCTTCAGCGAAACAGCAGCAGCGTTTGCTTAAGGCAATGTTGGTAATATTTATACCTGAAAGGTGCCTTGTTTGACGTACGTTTTTGGACATAAGACGTCAATAAAGATGTCACTAGGAAGTGATCGTCTATCAATGCTCATTAGAGTTCTATTACTAATCAAAACATAGCAAGCGGGGCTTTCCCAGGTCGCTGAGTTTTTATCTTGTTGAAGAACTCGGAGTGTTAATCTAGGAATCTTAGATAGTAGCTTCTGCTATGTCATTGCACTAATTAGCTGCAAAGGAAGTGGCAGAGGAAGCAATTCTGAAATGTGGCTCTGTTCGTGTGAGGCCAGAGACGAGTTTCTGAATATTGCATTTGATCGGTTATGCCAATATAGGGGTACAAGGGGATTATAGCCGTATAGGGGCATAAGGTCACAGTATCGGGTCCTAGATTAGAACGCAACAAACTGATCCACCCTCTTTTGTCACCTCTCCGAACATGTACTTTGTTTGTGGTACGAAAGCCTACACCTGGCTCCCCAAAGGCTGGGGGGGTACCTGTTACATTGCCTTCATCCTTCCTCCGACCTATGTGGCTCCAGCAAACCATCACCGACAAAAACGAGCAAAAGACATTGAGCAAGCCGACTCCACCGGAGCACAGTTCCTGGACGCAATGAAGGGACTTGTTCCACTCTGGGGTCCGATGGCGAACAGCCGTGCCATCCGACATTTGACCCAGGCAGTTGAAACAACAATGAACATTACAGCTGGCATTCTCACAAACAATACAGCTGAGCTTCAGGTGGTCCGCCTGGTGGCTCTTCAGAACCGCCTTGTTCTAGATGTGGTTCTAGCGGATTGCGGAGGAGCATGCTGTATCATTGGGTCCAGCTGCTGCACCTACATACCGGACAATTCACCCTCAGTTTACAAAGCCATTGAACACCTCCACAGACTTTCCTCAGAAGTTCATCAGGAACAAGAAGAATGGTCGCTTGGGAATTGGTTCTGGAGTACTGTAAAGGACTGGCGGTGGAGGTTGTTTATGATCGTATTAATACCGATTGTCGTAATATGTGGATTCTGCCTGGGAGTTCAATGCTTGCCACCCCTGTGCTCACTTTGCGCTAACTGTATCTGCCCCAAGACTTTGGACTTTAAAGCTGAACGCATGAGAGCTATGTATGATGTCAAAGTCCGAAATATAATGGGGAGAGATATAGATTGACAAGCTGGCTAGATATGTTGAAAAGGGAGGACTGTTAAAATCTAGTTTGCAACATCAACATTATCGGCGCCATCTTGTCCCTTTTCAGGCTCATATGTGCGCGTAAGTAGCAGCCATTTTGAATGCCATGGCCTCTCTGCCCACTGCCGATAGCTAGCGCGTTTCTCTCTCCCTCTGACCTCGCAAGCATCCCCCCGCACGCTGACAGCCCCCGCTCTCACATGCTTGGGCCATAAACCTCCCTTTCAGCGCGACCCTGCCTCGGAGCCACATCCCGTACCCAGCCAACACCTCCCTCCATCCCTTTCATGATCGTGCATCCTTTGATGAACCCCTTTCCTCTGTGCCCGATTGTCCTGCTCGTTCCCAGGCCACCACCTGGCCCTGCGGATGCAGTTTATTGCCCCCATACAGTAAGAAGCTTCTCTCTTCAGAGGATCTACAACTGATCAAAGCCCCCACCCCATGAGATCCGATCAGCCACACACATTCCGGGAACCGGCGGAATGTCCAGCTGCGCGACAGTCATTACCTACTGAGATCGGGGTGGGGACTTCTACTGTAAATGTGTGTGGGAACGGGCTTGAAGCGGGGATTCCGAGGATGTCTTTCCGTACTTCAAAGTATTTACAAGAATGTGCTACATGTAATAAACTGTAATAAAGACCATAAACCTGTGTATAAGAGGCCAGGCCTCAGAGATGCGTTCAGAGCACCTCGAGAAGATACCCTGTTGTCTGATTTGACGTGTTCTGCTCCGTCGGAATAAACTTCTGTTTCCTGCCTTCCAGTCTCCAGCGCCTGCCTCTTTGTTTGATAACGCCGGGCAATACTTAAATGTTATCAGTTGAAATCGGCCTTACCTTTCTCAGAAAGGGCAGGGGCAGTGGCAGAGGTTTTGGCATAAACACAACCCAATCTTCAGGAGCCACAGGAAAACCCGAAGATCCAAACACAAAAAGAGCTTACCCTTTGAGATATCGCACCAAGAAGAATTAATATCTGAAGATCTGGTGGTGAATTTATCGGACTATGTACTAACACCAACGGAACACCGAGTCTTCAACAAAGGCCTTTCTTTCTGTCCACAAAAACATTTTAACTATACAGACACAAAAATTGACATCTACAAGTATGTTCTAAAACTAAAACTGGCGAAAATATATGCTAACAAAAAAACATCCAATGTACAAATTGATAAAATTCCAAATGAATCGGCGGATGAGAACCCAGCTCTCACAATAGAAATAATACCGCACTTGAAAAATCTCCATGACCTAGCAAACGAGCTATCTGAGGATGAAAGTACAGAAATTACAGTATTGGAGGATTTAGAAATAAACACAAAAAACACACAAGCAGTGGATGTAGAAAAAAATCAAAATTCTGTCCACAACTCGCCCCTGGAAATAAAATTGACTCTTGCTCAGATGCAGTCATGGAAGAGATAGGCAAAATGGAAAAACTGAGGAATTCTAAAAAAGGTAGAGAAAATTTGTCAACCTGTGAAAATAAAGCACTTCAAGATCTAGCAAACAATAATAAAATCATAATAAAGCCCGCGGACAAGGGCGGTAATATTGTGATACAAAATGTAGAAGACTACAAAAAGGAGGCCTATCGTCAACTTCTTGATGGAAGTAAATATAGAAAACTGGCTTCTAATCCAATAATTAAGCTGACTTTTGAAATTCGGAAGAACTTGGACGAATGGCACAATCACAAACTATTGAATTCTGAGGAATATAAATTTTTATATAAGGAAAATCCAACAATTCCAACGCTATACTTTTTGCCAAAAGTGCACAAGACAATGATCAACCCTCCAGGAAGGTCTATCTTATCTTCTTGTGACTCGGCATATGAGAATATTGCATCCTACATTGATCACTATTTGGCTCCTATGGTGGTAAACTTGAGCTCCTATATTCAAGATACGGGAGACTTCCTTCGCATCCTCTCAAACACATCATGGAATCCATCATATTTACTGGTCACAATTGATGTAGTGTCATTGTACACGTCCATAGAACACTCAATTGGCCTGAATGCATGTGCTTATTTCCTAAAACAAAGAAACCTCTGCGAATTGGAACATTCTGCCATGCTACTAACCATGATTCAAATGTGCTTAAACAACAACTTTTTTCTTTTCAATCATGAAATATATCATCAATTGTGTGGCTGTGCCATGGGCATGGCTTTCTCCCCCAAATATGCAAATTTAACAATGGGTTGGTGGGAGAAGGAGATTGCATGGAGTGCGGAATATGGTGACACATTGGAAAAGATCGTTCTATGGATTAGATATATAGACGATCTCTTCCTGATCTGGAACGGAAGTAAGGAGGACTTTATCACATATTTTGATCACCTAAACAACAACAACATTGGGCTGGCCTTCACCTACAACATGAGCCGCCATAAAATTGACTTCCTGGATATTTGTGTCTATATAGATCAAGGCCAACTCCAAACGACTTTATATAGGAAGGAAACCGCAACAAACAGCATCCTACATGCTGAAAGTTTTCACCCTCACTCAGTAATTCGAAGTATTCCATATGTAGAATTTGTAAGTTTGAAACGTAACTGTTCTGAAGAGAAAAATGCTAAAAAAGAAATTGGAGAAAGCATTGAGAAGCTAAAAAGAAGAGGGTATCGAGAACGAGAATTAAAAAGATGCACCAACAAAATTGAAAATTTGTCACGTACAGAGATTCTTATCAAAATATCAAAGAAGTCAAAAGAAGAAGAACAAACTCAACAAATTCCAAGACTGATCCTGTCATATAGCAAGGAGTCTCACAAAATACGCCAAACTGTGCAAAAATATTGGCCCATTCTAAAACAAGATGCAGATATGGCAAACCTAATAGGTCCGAATCCTCAGATCACTTTCAGAAAAGCGCCATCAATAGAGGATACAGTAATTCAAAGCCATTTCACCCAAAAAAAGAAAACTCTGAATTGGCTGGATAAACAACAGAATGGTTTCACAAGGTGCCAGGTCTGCAAAGCATGTAAAATCGGTGTAAATAAGAAGAACATAAGAGACCCAGTAGGAAGGCTAATTGAAATTCAAAAGAAAATTACATGCTCAACAAAATTCGTGGTGTATGCCATCCAATGTGACTGTGGAATGCTTTATATTGGCAGCACGATTTGTAATTTGAAGAAGCGAATATTGGAGCACATAAGGGCGGTCAAAAATAAGGACCTATCATATGCCACAGCTAAACATCTTCTGTCATGCCAAAATGGAGATTGGAGAAAAATGACTTATTTTGCAATTGACACTGTGGAAGAGCATGAAAGGATGGGAGATCGGAAAAAGAAACTCCGACAACTTGAATCGAGATACATAATTAGATTACGGACAAAGAACCCAAGAGGCATGAACTTCAATGAAGAACTTTATGTGCACTTAGAATAAAAACAAACTAAGGGGCCCCAAGAATAAACTATTGGAGTAGGGTTACTGGAAAAAATGCATAAGTCTTTTAGTACGTATTTTTGGAAAAAAATGGTAAAAAAACTGGGTACTATACCGTTCATTTTTACTTTCACTACGACACATATCGAACTCTTGGTAATGTCGTTTTTGTTTTAAGTACTATACTTTAATGAAATGCCATAAATGATGAAATGAAAATCATAATTGACATAACCAAGGAACTGTGCTACAATGAGAAATGACTAAGACCTTAAAGCTTGAATATGTGCAATTGTACTATATGCATTTATTTATGGTAATGTGCAGACTTGTAACATCAATGAAATGTATCCCACTTATAATTAGAACAATGTCTAACCAAGGTGAACTCCTGTATATTATGAAAGACTACATGTCCCAGAGGGCAATGGGAGTAGTAGAAATGGAAAACAGTATAAACAGGTGCAGGAGAGTAATTACACCTACCGTGAGCAAGGCCGCTAGGCTGAAACGCGTTGGTGTTAGACTGGGCACTGAATAAAACTTACAAACTGGAGTTGCTGAGTGCGGCGTCTTTTGTCACAAAAATTGTTTCTGGCCTCTGGTCTGGCCCAACACCTGCACCCGCTAGTGAGCGATCCTGTGAGGAGACCACATTGTACCAAAATAAATATATATATATATATATATATATATATATATCTGAGTTACAGCTACATCCGCGAATGCCGGTCACATCTACAGTGGTGCGTGTGCCTGAAAAACGGGCTGGCGCACCCGTATCGATGTCCAGATGCCTAGAAGAGAAATCATTAAGAACTCCTCATGTTTATTGTCAAGTCAACAACACTGCATTTCGACGTAACAGCCTTTCTCAAGTGCAGGTTCTATAAACTTTAGAAACTAAATAGGAAAAGGCAATCACCAAAATATAAAAGACATAGTAGACAGACTATGTGAAGATGAATCAAAAACTGATTGATAAATACAAAAACATTTATATTGTGCTCTCGTCAAAAGTACATTATTCCAAATGAAACCATAATGGAAAATATGTAAATGACTATATCCCCCATTCATTATGATTTGCCTCAATCAATATTGGAAGCTATGAGCAGGGATCAAGTTCAATATATTAATAGACATAAACAAAAAATGTTATAATAATACATAAACAATTTGTATGCAGCTCATTTTTTTAATTACCTCATTCAATGTCTAGCACTATATACATAATTTAATCTTAACACGTGCAAGCTTAGAGGAATTATAGATTCATCATTACAGGTATATAACCAATGCAAAAATGAAATGTATGTCAGCCTATTACGAGGCACTTTGTAAAATATCACGCCTCATTTGGCAGACACAGTGAGACTCATTTTATCCTAAATGACGTATATATTCACATAATTACATCCAGGTGGGTCACCCACCAAGGAGCTTAAAGGTCATACATTGGAAATGAGATGTGCGGGTCTCAGGGTATAAATGCTTCAATAATCACTTTGCTACTATGTCACTACATATCCTGATGACAATGTGATGTATAAGGCTATAATGAAGCCCAAGTGGGCCTGATGAGTGACTCAATTGTGTCGGAAGTGGTGAATTCTTTGATTTGTTAATACCAAATATGAAAGGAAATGGAAAAACAATTAACAGAATGTAAAATGGAAGGGGAATATAAGGAAATATGGACACAAATACTTTTTTGCAGTCAGGGACATTATATATACGTTACTGGATGAAAAAAAACTATTAAATTATCCAGGCAGGTAGCACAAATGAACAATCAGTAGTCCTAAAATGTTAAAGTACGGTGGGATCATGTTCGGATAGGACTAAGACACGTTATATGTGAACTGTCAATTCTATGTCAGGACCGGAGGCGAGGATTATGCTCTACTCTAGCAGTCCAACTATTGCATCAAAAAACGATCTTTCCCATGGTACACAGGGAAAAGGTCAACAGGGAATGAACCAATCAGCTGTCCAGGAAGACCACGGAGAAAGGAGACTCCTGGGTAACCTCCTCTTTCTTGTCCTTCTCTCCAGCAGTTAAGGCACCCTTTGTTCCAGCTTTTAGATTCTGGTGTTGTGGTGCGCAGTTAGTGTTTTTACTCTTCTGCATTGTGTGTGTCATTGCTGCCTAACGCCGACTACGACACAGCTGAAGGAGACCACAGGAGTGATTGCCATTGCTCTATTCGCTGTGTCTGGTAATCGCCTCGGGCAACGTGAATGCAGTAGCGGCTGGGAGCCACCAAAGGGCGTATGAGCAGCTTGTGCATGCCTGGTCTAGTTGCTTGGCGGCTTTTGTGGTGCTTTCGTCAGTTTACCCTATACTGTCTAGTGTTCGTCCCCATGGAATCTGTGCCCGAGCCACCTGGAAGCCGTAACTCCTGTGTAAGCATGGGTCTGTATCTGAACATTATAATAGCCGGACACCCGCTGCTATGCGGGTCTGTAGCTGTCAGGCAGCGCTGCCTGCAGCAGTACTTCCAGCCCCGCCCGCAGCCTCCTGCGCATGCCCCGCTTGCCGACTCTGGACGGCTGGTGAAGGTCTTGAAAAAGGGGTGGTCAGCAAGGGGAACAAGCTTTGCGTTCCATCA
Source organism: Lissotriton vulgaris (assembly GCF_964263255.1). Classification (NCBI taxonomy): domain Eukaryota; kingdom Metazoa; phylum Chordata; class Amphibia; order Caudata; family Salamandridae; genus Lissotriton; species Lissotriton vulgaris. Next base: position 119,901,077 of record NC_141687.1, read on the forward strand.
CGGACTCCCGCTAGGCCTCCCTTGCTTCCCCCACTGCCTTCTTTCACATGTATTTTCTTGTTCATGTCGGAAAGCAGGGACGTTCTTGCATTCTTCTCCTGACGTCCTACGAATCTGTGCTTCCGGGTCTCTGCTCCTCTTCCAGGGCATTTTTGCTGTATCAGCGCCTTCCTCTCCGGCTAGCCCCGTAACTTCTCTGCGGGCTGCCTTTCCTACCTCTGCTATTCATGTGCCTGCAAATGTTAAAACAAAATTATTTAAAGAATCATAGGGCCCGATTCACAGAATTAACTTAAGACAAAATCCTAAACTTACTACCATTTTGGTATTCACAGAATGAACTTACTACTTTTGGTATTCACAGAGGGCACTTACTACTTTCGGTATTCACAGAATGAACTTGCTACTTTTAGTATTCACAGAAAAAAACATACTACTTTTGGTATTCACAGAATGGATTTACGACTACTAACTTCACGTCCGCTCTCGGGCCGGAATTCCCGCACCCGGAGCGGAAATTCCGCTCCCGGGCCGGAATCTGATTAACATTTCAAGTGCCTACCATCCCCCACCACGCTCCAGATAAAGTCAATTAACACTAACTGCAAGACCAGCACCACCAAAACATATAAAAGAAGCACACATTGAAGGAACAGGTTTGGCCACAGAAGGTTCGTGTTTACAATCGCTGTACATCACCAGAGGAAAATGGAACAAATGAGGAGGAAGAAGAACTTTACCACTGAGGAGACGACCATGCTTGTGGAGTACATAGTGAGGCAACACAAACGCCTATATGGTCTCCCACCTTACTGCACCAGTGGCACACAGAAGGCCGCTCTGTGGCAGCAATTAGCCACTGCTGTCACAGCATTGGGGGAGGAGAGGCGCACAGTCCAGGACATCAAGAAGAAGTGGCTGGATGAAAAGCAGAGGGTGTAGGAGAAGTACTCCATGATCTCATTGAACAGGATCCTCCCTGCCCCACACTCTGGAACCGGCCTCATTCTCACCCCACCAGAGGAGGATAGCCTCACCACAATCCACCTCCACATGCTCCATGGGCTGCCCGTGAGTGATGTCTGCAATGTGGTACCAGGTAAATGGATGACAAGAAAAAGTGTATGAAAAGTTTGTCTGTGTTGCACTGGCATTGTGAGTAAGGAAGTTGTACAAATTGTATATAAAAATATAGTCAGTCGGAGACTCATGTGTTACCCTCTGTATGTTGCACCACAAGTCCCAGAATCCTTTGTAATAGAAATGGCAAATCCTGCACCCACTATTGAAAACATGGGCACAGTACTGCTGCCGTTCATACCTAACCCTGCTAAGTAGCAATGGACAAAGTGTCCTTTCCACTCATCCAGATGTGTCTGCGTCATTCAAAAATGTAAGGGGTTGTAGAGCATATGAAAATCAACTGACAAATGAATTGGGACAATACAAGGGGTCAGATTTACAAGGACCGGCGCAACCCTGCATATCAGCAGGGATGCGCCAGCAATGATGCCCGATGCAATTCTACCCTTGCGCCACCACGGATGCGCCGCATTTACAATGCTGCGCACCGTGGCACAGGGATAGACAGATGTGAGTCGCTTCTGATGATGTAAGGGCAGCGCTTTGCTGGAGTTGTGTTGTAAGTGCAACACAACTCCAACAATGTTCATGGACCGCCCATTCCTAACGTGCTGCGCCACCCCTTACGTCTGCTTCAAGCAGGCGTAAGGTTTAATCGCAGCGGCCTATGAAAAAGTGACTCCGTGAAATCTTGTAGATTTCACTGCATCATTTTCACGAGGCATTCCACAAAGGAATGCCCACCCTGCTTACATTAAACCTGATGCAGGTTTAATGCTGAACAGGGCTTCACAACGTGATGCATCTCCCTAGATGCGTCACGTTGTAACTAAGTCGCAACGTGACGCACGGTTTCCGCCGCCACTGTGTTACAGAAGTGACGCAACAGCGGCCTAAATGTCTTGCAAGGGGCCTGTAAATCTGCCACAAATTTTCCAAGAAGTAACTCTTCCTGTGCGAGCAAAAATCACTAAGCAGGAGGTGAGAGAATCCTTAGATCAAAGTATTTCATTCACATATTCCATTGTTCATTACTCACCCTGCCACACCATTACATCCCCGACGCCCCACTGCACCTACCTGCCCCGTGTGCTGCAGTACTTCACAACAATGTTAGCATGCAGAAGATATGGGGAAATGCCTGAAAAGTTCCACATGTATATTTTCCATTTGGTTACTCTTCTCTCTTCTCACCTATTGACATATTAAGCCAGAGCACAGACAACCCCAGTAGTAGAGGTCCCTGCATCTTCTGGAAGGAAACAACATCGTTCAGAGCAAGGCACACCACCCTCACAAACTGGTATGTCTAACTGGTCAGGAGATGGTCAAAAGGCATACATTGTCAGGAGACAACAGAGGAACATGTAGTGCCCGAATATGAAAGGTAACCAGAGATTAAAAACTAGCTTAGTAACTATTGGATTTGTCAATGGACATTCACCTTTAGCAAATGACATATGTGAATAGCGAAAGATAAAATATAATATGTCTTGGCTCATCATACCTTTGTAATTGGCGAACATAACATGCATTCCACCAACAGTCCCAGACCTCGGAATTCAATCCTGCAATCGAGTGCCACAACAAGTCAAAAGAGTGTCCCCACTATATTGTAATAGTGTCTGTAGACATAATCAAGAATTCAAATGTTAACAAATATGACCATGATGAACAAGAAGTGAGCTACCATTGTCAGTAGTATTGACAATGCATCCACTGTCCAACTTAGAATGTTTTCACTATACATGAAATCGCCCAGTACACCGAGCTGGTCATGTACTTGTTACATTGGATGGCTTGTTTGTTGGCCATCAACAAAACACGATAGTGGACCTTACTTCAGGATACGGAGTCATGTAATTTCGATATATATGTTGTTCTAGGTAGTAGGCCCATTATAAGTTATATGTTGGATCACTCATGATAATAAGTGACACGCACTTCTGCAATGGTGGTGACCACAACTGCTTGTGCTTGTCATGAACCACATACATCCGGCTCCCACGGCTCCCACGAAAGCAGTTTGCCCCCTCAAGAAACCCACCCCTGTCCCGTGCAACCAGCACTCCAGAAATGTCAAGTGTAAGTGTGTATAAACAATGTATTCATTTTCATGTGATTATTCATTCACTTCGATTTACACTGTATACTGTTATTGAAACCGTTTCTGGTAATATTGGTCAAGCGCTGTTGTTTTGATTGTGAGGAGACTAGAGAGAACGATGTGCTTCTTTCGGTTTGTGCACTTGTAGGCGAGTAATGTTTTGTCAGTTGTATTACGGAGTTTTCAGGGACGCGAGCGCATGCAGTGTAAACGCACGCAGAAGAACGGTGCGAGCGCACGCGGTGAAAAGCGCACGCAGGGGGAAGGTGCGCGTTACGTCAGGAGAGCCTGGGTATGGCACAGCTATAAAAGGCCACACCCAATGCTGCTCGACGCTTTGCCTTCCACCATCGCCCAGCACAGGATCGTCTTGGAGAATCCTCGGAGCCTGCAGACACCAGCCAACGCCCTTAGGATTTCGAAGGTCTGCAACTCGGCATCGCGCACCTAAAGAGAAAAGACAAAAGCTAAGTGAAAACTTTCATTATTGTTTAACTCATCAGGCGCCCAACGCAAGCAAGCGACAAGAGGTTCAAAACTCGAACAAACTTACCTGGACTTTGTTTTGAAGAACCATTGTGAGAAACTTGAATAGAGACTTCCTGAATTGGACATTCTTTTGATCTTTAGGCTTTGAGAAGTATCAAGGCTAACTTTTGGGACACTAGTTCTGTTAGAGTGATTTGGTGCAAAACGTGTTTTGTTTATAATGTTATTTGTCTAGGAAGAAAAGAGTGAAGGAAGACACAACTAAGAACAGAGAGAGTAAGTGGGGGGATAAAGTAGTAAAGAATTGTAGTAAGGAATAGACAAACATAAGAAAGGAAGTAACTTATTCTTAACTGTTTATTTCTTCAGTGACAAGGTGATTCTCTGGCAATCCATCCCACTTCAACACAGCTCAACTCTACTTCACCCTTCACGACGACAACACGGACGTGACGCCTAGGCCTTAACAGTCGCAGGTAGGCTTGCACATAATTTGCCTAGGAGAATCTTTAAGGAAGAAAACTCTCGTGCTGTAGAATTAAGAATAGATATACAGAATTGAGATTACAAACAGCTTTCTTTATTGCCTCGCAGGTCGACAATTAAGGAAGCAGGTAGCGTCCACGATCCGGCCTACCTCCCTGATTTCTAAATGATTACCTCAGTGTAATATATAAACCACTAGGAATTGCCTAGAATTTGGGGAAGTTGGTCCATAACGTCTCTGCGGAATCCACCTACAAGCAACCTACAGGTAAGGGTGCTTGTAACCTTGACAGAAGGCAAAGCCCACGATATTTATTCCGCCCAGACGTTATGGATCCTTCCTTTGCAAATTCTTTGCAAGACATGGCAAATCTGTTCACTGCAATTCAAGCTGATAACGCAGCCCTTCGTAGAGAGGTCGCTGACATTCGAAGTAATATGCAATCTGTTCCATCCGGTCCTAGTACTTGGAATTTCTCCCCAACTCAGAAGTCTGTGTTGAAACCAGCGACTTTTCAACCAGGGTTTCAAACCTTGCATCCTGATTCTAGTTCATCTTCAACGCCAACTCAGATTCAAGTTGTAACTCCAGTACCTGTCCCCTTAGCACCTCCTGAAAGGTTTTATGGAGATAGTAATACATTTTCTATATTTTTAAATCAATGTCATTTACATTTTATAGCAAAACCAGCAGCCTTTCCCGATGACTCCTCTAAAATAGCCTTTATTCTCTCGTATTTAGGAGGTGATGCAGCTTTATGGTCAGTGCCAATAGTCGATCGTGATGACCCAATTCTCTATAATCTTCGAACGTTTAAAAATACCATGAAAAAACTGTTCGCAAAACATGTCTTTGTCCAATCAGCAGACCATGAGTTATTACATTTAAAACAGGGTTCGTCGGATTTGCTGCATTATATATCTCAATTCAATAGACTAGTAATTGAAGCTCACTGGCCAGAGGAAAAAAGGGAGGCGAGTTGAGAACTTGCATCGACTATAGAGCTCTTAACAACGTAACCATTAAGAACAGATATCCACTGCCTTTAATTCCAACTCTCTTAGACCAATTAAAAGATGCCGTCATTTATACTAAATTGGATTTGCGAGGAGCTTATCATTTGGTTAGAGTTCGAAGTGGCGACGAATGGAAAACAGCATTTCGTACCAAATTCGGTCTGTACGAGTATCAGGTTATGCCATTCGGACTCTGCAACGCTCCCGCAGCGTTCCAATTTTTTATAAATGAGGTCCTTAGGGAATTTCTAGATATCTGTTGTATTGTGTACATAGATGATATTCTCATTTATTCTAAAAACACCACAGAACATGTACAACAAGTAAGAGCAATTCTTCAAAAACTTCTTGACAACTCCTTGTATGTAAAACTTGAGAAAAGCACATTTCATACTACCAGAGTCGAATTCCTGGGGTATGTTTTAAGTCCAGAAGGTATAGAAATGGATCCTAAGAAAATCCAAGCAGTTCTAGATTGGAGCAGTCCTTCTTCAGTGAAGCAAGTACAGAGTTTTTTGGGGTTCGCTAATTTTTATAGACGTTTTATCTGTAACTTTTCTCATTTGATAACCCCAATTACTAAGCTTCTGAAGAAAGGTATAAAATTTGATTGGAATAACGATGCAGAGAAAGCTTTTCAGAATCTCAAAAGACAGTTTACCACAGCTCCTGTATTAATGCATCCGGATCCTTCTAATCCCTTTATAGTGGAAGCAGATGCCTCACAGTTTGCCATCGGAGGGATTTTATCTCAAAGACACAAAGAGACAGGTCAAATGCATCCAATTGCATATTATTCACGGAAACTAACCCCTACAGAGCAAAACTACGCTATTGCTGACAAGGAGTTGTTAGCCATCAAAGCAGTCTTCGAAGAATGGCGTCATTACTTGTTAGGGGCAAGACATCCTGTAACGATCTATACTGATCACAGAAATCTACAATTTCTGCGCTCTGTTAAGGCACTCACTGCTAGGCAGTTACGTTGGACATTATTCTTTAATGACTACAACTTTGTGATAACTTACCGACCAGGAAAAGTGAACCTAAAAGCAGATGCTTTGTCACGTTTGGGAATGTTGGAAGAAAAAGAAGGTTCCTCTGAAAAAACTCAAGCTGTTCTACCAGACCATTGTTTTAAGGTTGGAGTGATTGTTTCCGATGTAATGGAAGACATTAAAAAAAGGGTTCAGGAAAAAACATCACAAGATTGGTATGATTTGTATCCTCTGTTACAGTTAAGAGAAGGATTTTTGTATATGAATGAACAAATTTTTGTACCCACGCCAGAATTACAGAAAAAAATAATACAGTTGCATCATGACACACTTATGTCTGCACACCCCGGAATCATCAAGACCAGTCAATTGATTAAAAGAAAATTCTGGTGGTCTTCCTTGTTAAATGATGTTAGATCTTATATTGAGACTTGTGTGATTTGTGCACAGAATAAAACACAACATCAAGCACCTAGTGGTCAGTTGCTTCCTCTCCCGATTTCCCCTCAACCTTGGCACACAATATCTCTTGATTTTATTGTAGAGCTTCCGAAAACCAAGGAAGGTTTTAACACAATTCTGACAGTAGTCGATCATTTCTCTCGTATGGCGCATTTCATCCCATTAAAGAAAATTCCTTCTGCAAAAGAGTTAACACATATCTTTTCCAAAGAAATAATTCGACTACATGGTATTCCTTCGGTAATAATTTCTGATAGGGGTCCACAATTTGTTTCGCACTTTTGGCAACATTTAGGTGAAACTTTAGATATGGATATTCGCACGTCTTCTGGGTATCATCCCCAAACTGATGGTTTAACAGAAAGAACCAATCAAACCATAGAGCAGTTTTTAAGATGCGCCTTGGTAGAAGAAGAGAAGGAATGGTCAGATATCTTATGGGTTTTAGAATTTGCATTCAATAACATGGATAATTCCTCCACCACTCTTTCACCCTTCTTCTGCACCTATGGGTTCCACCCTAAAAATATCCCAGAAACTATTTTGATTCCTTCAGCTATACCATCTTTGGAAGACCACATTACGAAATTAATGCATGTACAAAATCTGGCTCAGTATCATTTAGCACAAGCAAAAGAAAGTCAAAAAGAATCTTCGGATTTACACAGAAAACCACCACCTAAATACTCCATCGGAGATAAGGTATGGTTATCCACGAAGAACTTAAAAATAAATATTTGTAAAAAGTTTCGTCCAAGATTCATAGGACCATTTGATGTAGAGAAAATAATCAATCCAGTCAGTATTAAACTAATGTTACCCTCCAAGTATAAATTTCATTCGGTATTCCATGTGTCATTGATTAAACCTTGTGACCCTAAGACTAGATTCGGAAAGAATCCTGGACCCCTACACATCGATGGAACCCCTGAGTTCGAAGTCCAAAAAATTTTAGATTCAAAAAGAATTCGAGGAAAACTGTTTTATCTAATACATTGGAAAGGTTATGGTCCGGAAGAGCGAACTTGGGAACCTCTTTCCAACTTACAGAATTCTCCTCGTTTACTCAGAAGTTTCCATCTTCATAACCCGAACAAACCAAAACCTGTTCCACACATTTTGGGAGGGCTCTTGAGAGGGGAGTACTGTCATGAACCACATACATCCGGCTCCCACGGCTCCCACGAAAGCAGTTTGCCCCCTCAAGAAACCCACCCCTGTCCCGTGCAACCAGCACTCCAGAAATGTCAAGTGTAAGTGTGTATAAACAATGTATTCATTTTCATGTGATTATTCATTCACTTCGATTTACACTGTATACTGTTATTGAAACCGTTTCTGGTAATATTGGTCAAGCGCTGTTGTTTTGATTGTGAGGAGACTAGAGAGAACGATGTGCTTCTTTCGGTTTGTGCACTTGTAGGCGAGTAATGTTTTGTCAGTTGTATTACGGAGTTTTCAGGGACGCGAGCGCATGCAGTGTAAACGCGCGCAGAAGAACGGTGCGAGCGCACGCGGTGAAAAGCGCACGCAGGGGGAAGGTGCGCGTTACGTCAGGAGAGCCTGGGTGTGGCACAGCTATAAAAGGCCACACCCAATGCTGCTCGACGCTTTGCCTTCCACCATCGCCCAGCACAGGATCGTCTTGGAGAATCCTCGGAGCCTGCAGACACCAGCCAACGCCCTTAGGATTTCGAAGGTCTGCAACTCGGCATCGCGCACCTAAAGAGAAAAGACAAAAGCTAAGTGAAAACTTTCATTATTGTTTAACTCATCAGGCGCCCAACGCAAGCAAGCGACAAGAGGTTCAAAACTCGAACAAACTTACCTGGACTTTGTTTTGAAGAACCATTGTGAGAAACTTGAATAGAGACTTCCTGAATTGGACATTCTTTTGATCTTTAGGCTTTGAGAAGTATCAAGGCTAACTTTTGGGACACTAGTTCTGTTAGAGTGATTTGGTGCAAAACGTGTTTTGTTTATAATGTTATTTGTCTAGGAAGAAAAGAGTGAAGGAAGACACAACTAAGAACAGAGAGAGTAAGTGGGGGGATAAAGTAGTAAAGAATTGTAGTAAGGAATAGACAAACATAAGAAAGGAAGTAACTTATTCTTAACTGTTTATTTCTTCAGTGACAAGGTGATTCTCTGGCAATCCATCCCACTTCAACACAGCTCAACTCTACTTCACCCTTCACGACGACAACACGGACGTGACACCTAGGCCTTAACAGTCGCAGGTAGGCTTGCACATAATTTGCCTAGGAGAATCTTTAAGGAAGAAAACTCTCGTGTTGTAGAATTAAGAATAGATATACAGAATTGAGATTACAAACAGCTTTCTTTATTGCCTCGCAGGTCGACAATTAAGGAAGCAGGTAGCGTCCACGATCCGGCCTACCTCCCTGATTTCTAAATGATTACCTCAGTGTAATATATAAACCACTAGGAATTGCCTAGAATTTGGGGAAGTTGGTCCATAACGTCTCTGCGGAATCCACCTACAAGCAACCTACAGGTAAGGGTGCTTGTAACCTTGACAGTGCTTATCCTTTGGGCCTGAGATTGAGTGCATCACATGTGGCAGCAGAAATGTAAAGTTGCAAACATACTTATCATTGTAAGTACCATGAGGTCCTCCCAGAATCAAAGACACACACTTACTTCTGCTACAAGTTTGGCTGTGACATCTGGTCCGAGACCACGCACTGGGCCGGTGCTGGGCCATGGTGAGTAAACCCAATAATCAGGGCCGGACTCGGAACTGAAATCAGCCCTGGCAACTTTTGCCAAAACAGCCCCGGTCCGGCGCGTAGAGAGCGAGCCCGACCGCTACTAGGGGGGATTTGGAAAAAGACAGACCAAAATTGGGAATTTTACACCACATTTTCATTACATATTCAATTGTATTAACTTTCAAAGAACAGTAAATAGTGGATCTTAGTCGACCTCCCTGGCCCCTGCTCACCAACATCAGGCCTGCCCTGCTCACAGAGTCACAATTTTAAATCCCCACTCAGGTGCCCCAGGGGCCACTGGTTCAGGCGCTAGTGCGCTGCTTAAACAAGGCCCTGGGCAGTGGGGGTCGGGGGGGTCGGAGAGCCTCTACCTTTGTTTAATCTTGTCCCGGCCCACAAACGACTAGACGCCGGACACAGACAGACAGACAGGCCGCACTAGTAGTGAGTGACTCACCGGCAGGACGGGCAGCAGTCGGCAGCAGGGAGTGAAACAGGCAGAGGCACTTGCTCCCTAAGTCAACCAGCCCCTCCGTGTGTACCACAGAAAAAGGGGGAGTCCTCATGGGCCACGCTTCCATCCCAGTAGCGCTATGAAGCAAATCTTGGGCAGTGTGCCTAGAGTTATGCCAAACTCTCCAGGTTAATACGCAAAACCCTTCGGAAAAGGTTTAAAGAAGTCTGAATACTATACAAAAAGCAATAGATAAAATAAAAAAACTCCAGCCCAATTTAATATTTCAAAATGTAGTTCATATTTTGTAGTGTTTGACGAGAAAGCAGAGTTGACAACTGACAGGTGTTATGTACAGCGGAGGATTGCAGTATTTGAGGTGTCTTTCCACAGCTTCCTGTGAAGTCTGGACTTTCACATGAATTTGCAGATGTGTAGTAACGGTTCTGGTTTTAATGTCTTTTCTTAATGCTGAGGCCTTTCTCTTGTGATTATTTCTTTTTGGTGGAGAAGATATACACCCAAAAGAAGGCTTTGCTCTGTTAATTATTTAACAGATGTAAGGAAAATATGTGAATTAGCCTAGCGGTGCAGCAAGGATGACATGGGCTCTGTTGCAACCATGGAAAAGGGCCCACCTGACTCTGTTAGGGTTATCAGTGTTCTATGGGCCCCTCAGGGCACCTGCTGCACCAATGGCAGCTATGCCTTTGATGCAGCCTGCTTTCATACCAGTATGTGAGAATATCCACCTGCAAAGGCCTGCTGGAATTCTTTTAGCTTTGAAATTCTAAATATTTACCAGATGTTGGAGGATTGGGGAGCAAATGTACTGTACATTGTGATCTAATATTGAGTAAAACAGTATTTTACTACATGTGTTTCTTCTTGTATTGTACCATTCTATTATGGGGAATATCCAATTTTGATGGGGAGTCCCTTTGACCTTTTCTCCTTTCCTTCCCTGTGTGGCCTTCTCCTGGTCGCAGGAAGATGTCAAATCATGTGCTTAATTAGTATAAAAAAAAAAAGTGCAAGTACAGGAGCCCAAAGTTTTTCTTCTGAGCCCACCAGCTGTGTATGCCAGGTTTGCTGAATACCAAGGCTGCCTGGCCTTTATTCCATGTCATGCCATCTCATTCCTCTTTATTCCACCACGGACACATATGTCTCTTTATCTTTAACTGCTGTTTTGGCCCTGCTTTTATTTCTCTTTTTATCACTGTTTTCATATCTTTTTCTTACACCATATTTCCCTCTTTTCTTTTTTTCCGACTTTCTCTCTCTTGCTCAGGACTAAAGCCCGAAGACTCGTCCTGGTCCCAAAAAATGAATCCCGGTCCCACCACACCACTACCGCTGGTACACATTCAACACTCCTAGTCGGATACAGTAACGTTTCTTTAATACCGTGATCGAGGTCTCTGTAAATCTCTCTTTTGTAGCTGCCAGCGCCGACACTGCGCTCTGCTCGCTGGGCCCTGAATAAAGGTACACATTTCCAGACACCTGCTTTCAGAGTGTGCCTTACTGCCTTTTATTTTTCCAGAGGCTGTGTCACAGACACCGCCTTTGAACAAAGTGGCCGGAGCACAAGTGTGCCAAAATGTAAACCATATAAATAAGCACATACAACTTGCTGCGGATTTTCAACAGAGCGGACTGGCCTTCCTGTGAGTTCTGCAGTTCGCCACGTTCACACACATTAAAATCACACACGTAAGCTCCTTGCAGAGGTTTTTGTGCCCATCACAAGTGCATTTCTGATATTTATGCCGGAGGCGTAATGCAGAGTGCTGCCCCTCTCACCCCTTCCCTCCCAGAATGTGGTGCACCCCCTGCTTTGGATACTTCTATATTGCTCATGAGGCAGGGGCTAGAAATAATTAAATAATGGGCAGCTCTCTCACCAGGTGCGAGTCGACGCTGTCTTAGTCTCTGCTGGGCCGCTTTCTGCTGGAATGCTCCTCGAGACCTCGACCTGGCCTCACAACCGGACACGCGCACTTTTTAATGTGCATGATCACCACTGGTCGCACCACCCTAAGGTGGGTTAACTGAAGAGACTGCAAAGACGCTGCTGCGGCCGCAGAGACATCTGCGTAAGCGCGACTCACCCTTACACCGCTCCAAATATACAAATGCATGCTCCTGCTCCCATTATTTATGCAGAGAACTGAATGACTCAGAGGGTCAGAGATTGAGAGTTGTGCCTGCTTTTTTTCCCCGCAAGGAGGACGATGGAGAGAGAAGCATGCAGAGTTTGAGACGTCTAGTACACTTTCGATTTACTGATTTATTTTTCTGACGAACGTAACGTCGCCGGCTGGACCAAAAATCAGCCGCAGCACCAAAATCGGCCACCCTGCCAAAAAAAGTCCCCCACCCATCCAGCCTACCGGGGGATTGCCCGGTTCCCGGCATTGCCAGTCCGGCCCTGCCAATAATAATGAACCTGAATTCTCATTAAATGTGCTTTTGATCTCCACCATGTGTTGTACAACACTGTTGTCCTGCATCACAATATGCTCACATATGGCATTTGATCACATACCAGATCAGACTTTGGTGGCTAATGAAAGCATGACCCAAAATGTACGGCAAGTGAGTGCAGAATGGACATAAAATAGTATAATGTGTCATATGAAGTGCCCAAAACACAACTGGCTTGCAATTCAATGATATGAAAACTCCCTAGCAAAATATCTATGGCAAAATCATATTGAAATTGGTATGGATGAGGCACACACTGATGCAAGTTGTGTACCTTTGAGATGGGTGTATGGGCTGCTAAGCTGAATCTCCATGCAGTTACATTTTTAAATCGCTTGGCTAAAAAGCAACACTCTAATCCAGTGCAGGCGTAAAGCATCAAAGCTTCTCAACTTAGCCGCAATGTGGAATCATTACAAAATGTTGCATTCTGCTTGGCTCCACATCTACCGTATTTACATATATGTCAGTGGTTGACATATGAGGTTAGTATGTCTACTGTACAAGACACTATCTAAATACTACCATGATGTTGGAATTAGGTTATGCAAACAGAGGACACTGAATGGACAAAAGAAATCTGTGTTCTCTCAGTCAGAAATTACCTTTGTGACTTCTTGGGTAGGGAAGCACAAATGAGCAACATTATGTACCTGACTTCTGCACATCTCACATATGAACACCTTTTGACTTGTGAACAGACAGCATTACACTCATTTAACCTGTTGGTCTTAATGGTGAATGTGAAATCAGTGTAATGCGGAGGAGTCCGGGTCATTTATCCCCTTCCTTGAAATATCAGTAACCTTTTCATATAAGTTTGTCTGTTGATGTGTCATCTTATTGATGTCAGTGCTGCCTAGAGGTAACAGCTGGCAACTGCTACATGTGAGCAGGGCCGACATGTAAAGTCCACGAGGGAAACATGCAGCACATTGTCCTGGGTTATCCGGTCAATGGTTATTGAGAATGACATGTTCGCTCATAGCTACCATCTGTTGTACTGAAATATGGACATGTATGTCTCATCACAGCTGCTGACAGGATGACACCAGTGCAGCGTACACCATCCCGGGGAATGCATGACATCCTGGCTGCAGCAGTGAAACCTTCTCTCACCCGTCCATCAGGTAATTCAGGCATAAAGTGTGTCACTTGCTTATATTACTAAGCCATGACAGAGATCAATTTCCCTTTCTGTATGGAATCAGCAGTTCTTTTTTACAAAGTGATATACATATTATGAGTGTCACATGTACCTGTTGGTCAATTAGTAATGCAGATCATTGAGAATGTTGTCACTTTCCTCTACAGCTGCTATATCAAGGACATCAATGAGCAGACAGGTTCAGCAGTTGAGATCAGGGGTGCTAGCGAACGGACAGAAAGTTGTGGCTGAAGCTGGTGAGTTTGCTTGGATAATGTGCATCTCTGTTTAACGCCTAAGTGCTATGGTGTGAGCTGTCATTTGTGGTGGTACACTAACCAGGTCACATGATCCTCATCTGTTGATACAAAGTACAGTTAATCCAACCCTTGTGTTGCCCCACATGTAATACCAGGTCAATCACTAAAATGGTTAAAACCTCTGTGTTCCAGGGGATGAAGAGGATGAGGATGACAGACCTGCAACCAGTGTGGGCTGACGGGCAATCAGAGGGGAAAATCCACTCATCCTCCAGGCAGTAATATTGGCAGCAAGTACTGTGCAAGAGGAGGAGGAAGTAACTGAGGACGAAGACTTGGAGGAGGATGTCGACTATATGTCCATCCACTCCGGGGATGACGATTCGGATGCCATCAACAGCAATCGTACCACATCACCAAAATCATTCACGGCATCACATCCTCTGCCCAGCAATGTTCGTCAGCCTCCTCCAAAACAAATAATTGCCTGTCCCCAGCATAGGACGAACCAGCCACGGCTCTCATGCCGCCTAACACAGACATCACTCCCTCACAGCCCTCGCGTCCAGGACCGACATGGTGTTTCCCCTACATGCTCTTCCCTATACATTGTATCCCCGGCATCATCTCCACCATCTACGGGAAGTACCAACCCTGTTGTGGGGTAGGTATCCCGTAGGCACCATTTTCCTACCCACAGGCTTCCACCTGCCACCCCCCCTTGCTGTTAGACCTGTTGGTCCCATCCATGGCAGACACCTGCAGAGAGGGCCTGCACCTGGCTATGGTGGCCAGTGGGAGCAGGACTTATTCCAACAGCAGACAGATGTGAGGCAGGAGATTCGTGTTATTGGCGCTACCCTGTCAGACATGTATGAGTCCCTGCAGGACATAGTCCAATTCCCAGACTGAGCCATGTTTTGGATAGGATGGCTAGAACTTGGCAGGACTTGTCCAGGAATATGAGAGACATGATATCCATTCAAAGGGAGGAGAGTGCAAAACACCATGCCTTGTTCATGAAGATGATGGATGTCATGTTAACAGTGATCCAAAGTCTCCCTTCACGGTCAACGTAGGGAGGGGAGCCATCATATCTACCTGCAGGACAGCTTATCCACACACCTGTACCACCAACTGCCCATTACCACAGCAAAGGTACACATCCACACCGGCGTCCTTAACAGGCACTCCCACCACCTGCACAACCACCAGCAACCCCTGTCAAGGCACTCCCACCACCTGCACAACTACTAGCAAACCCTGTACAGGCACTCCCACCACCTGCACAACCACCAGCAACCCCTGTACAGGCACTCCCACCGCCTGCACAACCACCACCGACCCCTGCACAACCAGCTCTTCTCCAGGCACAAACACCAACTGTCAATACACCATCGACCCCTGTACATGTAGGTCACCCTGTACAGGCACATGGACAACACCCACATACACGTAGGCGACAAGCCAGACCTAATCCCTCACAGCGATCAACACCTCTGAAATTGTGATATCGCAATCATGATCACCATTGGCAACATCCCAAAATTAAATTGACCACTGTGAATATGTGTACAGAAAAAGTAAAGATCTTCACAGCGAGGGGCCTGGGTGGAAGTGGAAGGATGTGGTGCCTCAGGTCCGGAGCCAATGTTGTGGTCGAGCAGGCAGCTATGATGAGGGGGACTGGTTTCAGGGGATGCAGCTGGAGTCCCTGATGGAATGGGGGCCTCTGGAGGTAGGGAGGGGCTGATGGTAGGCGCAGGTTGTGTATTGATTCAGAAAAGGGGGTGGTGATGAACAGAGTGTCTGAATTAAGCAGACCACTCTTACCCAGTCCAAAGATCAGGGCTTGATCCATCACCGTTATTTAGCTCACTGCACCATCCCAGCTCAGAACCTGGCTATATGCAAATCAGTCTGTCCCTGGCCCAGTGCATCATGGGAACAGGGCAGACCAAACTACCAAGCCAATTCTTCACCAGAAAGGAGACAAGCTTCCGGGGACCGGTTTCTGACATTTCAGCCGTCGTCGGCCCGGCTTGCTTGAATCCTGATGGTGCAGTGAGCAAGGGACTCATGTCTGAGTATACCCTGCCACACCTATAGTGGCCAAAAACGATTCAGAAAAGGGGGTGGTGATGAACAGAGTGTCTGAATTAAGCAGACCACTCTTACCCAGTCCAAAGATCAGGGCTTGATCCATCACCGTTATTTAGCTCACTGCACCATCCCAGCTCAGAACCTGGCTATATGCAAATTAGTCTGTCCCTGGCCCAGTGCATCATGGGAACAGGGCAGACCAAACTACCAAGCCAATTCTTTACCAGAAAGGAGACAAGCTTCCAGGTTGTGTATTGGCCTGCCCCAAGGACACCTCGCCCGAATCCACAGGTGAATAGTCTGGGGAAGAGTAGCACTCCACCACCCAATCGCCCGAGGTGTCGGGTTCTCCCCGCCACTTCAATGTCCACAGCCTCCACCCGGGCTGTAGCGCCACATCTGTGTTCCTTGTCAGTCCGGGTGGGCGCAATTATCTTGCCTCCAGATGTTGAGGGTCCCTCCTCATCCTCAACTTCCTCACTGGTAGAAAGAGGTCGTAGCCGCCGGCGCACTGATGTTCTTCCGCTCCGGATCAGGTCCTGCTGTTCGGCCATTTGGCCAGCTGTGCCCACTGAAATGTAAGCAAAATCATGATGTAGTGGTTGTTTTATTCAGGACAAGACACATACATAGATGAGCCACGTTCAGACTTTGTTTTCCTCTGATCACACTATACAGTAGTCAGTGTTTATGAGCTGACATTACATGTATGTTCACTGTCATCTCCTCAATTAAGTCTGACATGGACATGTCACATGAATATTTGTGGCTTAGACAACTGTATTGGCCAACCTTCAACTTTGGCATTCTTGTTATCTGTGTGTCCTGTCACTGCTACATGTGCAGGTTCCAAAACCAGTCCACCAAAGAAGAACAGAGAGAGTCCAGATTTAATCGAAATTGGCCAGTGACATGTAGTCGCAGCTCTTTGACGTCTGGACAAATGTCATCTGCTGTATAGCATTGTATGTGACAAGACAAATGCCGAATGTGGGTCACACATCCACATGGGTCTGGGCTATTTGTTTTGCTACATTGTGAATCTAGCCTTTAGATGTCCCCTCACAAAATCTAACAATCCTGTGCCACACAGTGGCTTTGGTGACTGATGAGGTAGTGCAGTACACCGGTGACCAGTGGTGGGTCGTTGTGACAGCTACCTATACATGTGAAATGTCATACAAGCCACTGAGGGGAAGACGTGTGTCAGTGGATACACTTTGCAAATTTAGAAACACTTAAGAGTGAGCCAGGGATCTCAAAGTCTGTCTTGCCTACATGGCACATGATGATCTGTCTCAATTAAAACCCAAACTCAACAAATGCAATGCAAGTCACAGCATCCAATAGCATTTGGCCTGCCATGCACACACTGGACAGTGTCTGTACCATTGCTCATCCAATGCACACATCAGTTATGATACCCTTGATTCACTGACAGTGGTGCTAGTGCTGGCAGAGCAAATAAAAAAAAATACACAAGTTTGGCTCATTTACCCAGTTGTCATGAAGAAACTACAACTCCTAAAATGCACTCTGCTCTGTACAGTCTATATGCCACAGTGTGCCTTATTATTCTTGATGACTGCTACATGAACACAGAATAGGTGAATGGGGGCATTGGACACACAATGGTACAGGACTGTATTCACTCACATCATACTCCCAGACACATTTATGCATAGGATGCACTTACCTACTGCTCATGCTCCTCCAGCTGAGCATGAAGGGTCAGCCAAGCTGCTCGCAGGACCCTCCTGTACAGTGAGGAGAGGCGAGGATGATGCACATGGTGCTGGGAAGACTGGCCCACCAGCTCCTCAGCCTTTTGCTGGGAGCAGCGTTTTAGGTCCTCTCATCGCTTGCGGCATGTCCTAGCACTCCTGGTGTGGACTCCCTCTATACTGCAGTGCTCCCCGATGTTGGCCCATAGCCATTTGGGGGAAATGAGTTAGATGAGAGCAGCAGGATGTCAGAGGATCTGATCTGTGATAGAGGATGAATCAGAATGAACACAAAATGGCTGCTAACAACTTTCTGTGATGTATTTCCTGTCTCTCACTTCCTGTAAATCATTTCCTGTATGGAATAATGTGTTCCGGGTCATTTTCAGAGGTTGTGGCTCGAAAACGTAGGTTCCGGTTCCGGAGTGGCGGGTCTGCATCCGCGCATTACGGTTCGAAATCAGATGGTAGGCATTTGGACAGGTGTTTACCCTTGAGGAAAATGGTCAACGGCCACAGTGTGTGTATTACGGCTCGAAATTGGAGATTCCGGGCCGTAAGCGGAGATTTTGGCCCAAGAGCGGAGATTACGGCTCGTAAGCAGAATTTCCGCTCCGGTGCAGAAATTCCGGCTCGAGTGCAGACGCAAAGTTAGTAGTCATAAATCCATTCTGTGTATACCAAAAGTAGTAAGTTCATTCTGTAGTAAATTAATTCTGTGAATGCTAAAAGTAGTAAGTTTAGGATTTTGTCTTAAATTAGTTCTGTGAATCGGGCCCATAGTTCCCAGTCACAGTAAGATGCAATGCATTTGTGCTTTTTATTGAAACTATAATACTTATCTGATTCTGCACTCCTTCAGTGTTGTGGAGTGTATTCTCTGCTCGATTTCTTCATTTCTTTTGCTGCAAAAATAGGAGAATGATATTATTTAATGAATTACGTAGTTAACCCATTCTGACCCAGCACCTTTTTGTGCTACATTTTTTTTCTCTTGTTATCCTGACTAGGAAAATACTTTTTGTTTTTTCCTACTGTTTTCAGTATGTATATATTTTTATAGGTCTAAGGAATCCAAAAGGTGGTCTCCAATAAGGTTGTTATGTGTCACACCTATCATTGTTTATAGCTTAAATTCTGCAGTCCTAATGATTAATAAGTGCTCTTTTACTTTAGAGAGATCACTGTGTCAGTTGCAAGTTCTATTTGTTCATATCTCCTTATACCTCTAGCAAAACATTCAGCAGGGATACTCCTACATTAGCCACATGTTCTATATTGCAGTCTTGTAGTTTTAGACTCAAACTTAACAATTGTATATTTTTCTATTAGGAAACATATGCAACAGCACACCAGACGGACCAGTGGATTCTACCTTTCCTTGTTTTGTTTCCCCCTCTTCCCCATCTTCACCTCTTTGTTTGGCAAAGGAGGTGGGTGAGGGAAGTTGGGCCCCAGCATCTGTTCCTTCCACTTCGCCGCTGTGGAAAATCCAGGTGAGCCCCACAGTAGCCTGTGTTATTTTCTTCCTTTGATCTGTGAGGAGCGCAACACGCTTGGTGCACCATAGAGCTCTTTACCCCACCCAAAGTTGATCAACAATGTTCTGGGGCCCGACCCAGGTGAGTGACATCTGGCACAACCAGGTTGCGTCAGGCCCAGGGCATTAGCCAGAGTTCAGCACTCAGTTTGATAAATACATTTAGACCGTTGCAGTTGACAAATTTCAGAGCCTCAGGCTTGTCAAAAGCAAATCCAAGTTGTTTACCTCAGGCCCTGAGGCATACTAAATTGTTGCAGGTTTTCCCCTTGCCTTACTTCACTGAGCCTTACGCCATGCACATGGAGGAGGACTATATAGAGGAGGAGTCCTTGCAGGTCCTCCCTCTAGACAATGAGTTCTGTAGTGGTTGCCTCCATCCACCAAGCAGTATCAGCGGCCATGGAGCACTTTGAGCATTGCCTAATGAAAATGGCATATGTCTATGCTAAGCCATCCTCCTCCAGGCTCCTACTTCCCTCAATCGTGCGCCTAAGCTGGCATAGATCTACGTGCATTTAAACGCCTAAAAAATGCCTTTTTAGCCCACCCCCCTCCAGGTAATACTGACTCCTTGTACTGGACTCAGACGATGATGAATCTCCTGGCAAATCCAATGATGAGGCCAACCCTTCCAAGCCCTGGTGCCCTTCCTTAGGACCAGCTCCCGCAGAGTACTCAATATGCTGGTCCCTGAGGAATCTTTTGCACCCACGCTCAGCAGAGTGGGCTACTTCCAGTAAGGTTGCTATGTTTGTAGCAGGATGCTGTAGAAAGCCTTAAAAAAAGAGGTCAGGGGGTGCCTTAGGGCAGAGTGCCTCCGCCCCTGCCTCTCAGGTAAGGTGGTGGTCACTCCGGAGATCGATGCCTAAATGGCATTTTTGCAAAAATATATTTGTGACCTAAAAAAAGTGATAGATAGGTCCTGGAAGTCCTGTCAGGACATGCTTCTAGGTTTCTGTTGCCTAATCACAAAAATTATGGACCTGGCTGAAAAGGGTAAGGCCTCCAATTCCCTGCTCTCCCCCTAGTCTGTCTCGGGTTGGGCGCAACGGGCCATAGTGTTTTTAGGGAATGCAGATTACGTCCTATAAATGAAAAGGCGCCGTTCCCTCCTAAAGGTTGACCCCAACCTAGGGGATCCTGCTTCCTCAGAGACAGCACTGTGGCACAAGGCTGGCTCTTTGGAGAGACATTTATTAAGTAGTTGGGCAAGTTTATTGCTATGTTTACCTCTCTGGACAATGCGCAAGCTTCCATTAAGAACATTTTCCAGTCAAGAGTTTTTGTCGGGACTGGCCGCGTCAGGCACCCCTCTACCAGTAACTTTTACACCCAAGGCCCTCCAAGAGGTTCCAGGAAAACACAGGACCAGCTTTTGCAGGGAAAATTTTCCCTTTCAAGAAGACGTCACTGAGGTCGAGGCTCCAGAGGCGCATCCAGAAGGCATTTCCAAATCCAATCAGGTGAGAGTTTTCCTCTTTCCCCAAGTAAAGGTTGGGGCATTCTGGCATTGTTGTCGCACAATTTGGAGCATAGTTTTTCAGATGCATGAGTTCTACAGACCACCAGAGAGTTTCATACATAATTTTATGGGAGCCAAGAATCCCGCCCTCGTACACTGGTTTTTGCAGAACTCAGGCCTCCCTGGTATACTAAAAGGTGGTGGATCTTCTGTATAAAGGAGCAATATCCGGTTCCTCTCTCCACCCACTGGGTTTCCTAATTCAACAGATGGCTGGTGTACCGCCATTGCAACCTGTTGCACGATCTCCTTTGCCTGGATGACTGGATGGTGCATATGGACTTGAAGGACGCCTATCTGGCTGTCCCTATTTTTTGCCCTCCTGTGGGGTCCTACAGTTCAAATGGAGGGATCAGGTATACAAGTTTGCGACACTTCCTTTTGTCTTTCCTGACCTCCTAGGTACTTCACCACAGTCCTCAAACTGGTGGTGGAGTACCTCAGGGCTCGAAGTTTTCACCTCTTAATTTACCTCAACGATCTCCTGCTTCTGGACCAGTGCCCGACAATGTTGATGGAGTAACTCCAGACAGCAGTAGACCTACTGCAGAGTTTGGGATTCTTCATCAATGAAAAAAAGTCTCTGGTGACCAACCAGATGACTTTCCTCAGTTCATTATAGACTATGTGCAAAGGACCTTTAGCCTACCCTCTTGGAAGCTATCCAAAATTCGCATGGAGATAAAGTGGACTTTGCCCAGGCCCACAACATCTCTCAGGCAGATTGCAGGGTGGTGGGTCTTCTGTAATCCTTTATCCAGGCGGTTTTCTCAGGCCCTCTCCATTACAGAGCCCTCCAACGCCTCTAAGCAATCAACCTGAGGAGGGATCTGCAATATTCAGAGCAGGTCCCACTCACAGAAGTGAAGATGGAGTTGAGATAGTGGTTGGACCACATGGAGGTGTGTAACCGGAGAGCCATATTTGGTTCCGATCTGGATAAAGTGATAGAATCAGCAAGTCATGCTGGGGTGCTCGTTGTGGGAACACCTTTGCAGGAGGAAAATTATCCACAGATGAGCAACAACTCTACTTCAACTGCCTGGAGCTGATGGCGGGTTCGTTCGATTTAAAGACGTTGGATGAAGGACTAGGTAAGGTGCAGTGTCCTTCTCAAGATGAACAATGTGTTAGTGGCTCACTATATAAACCATCTTGGAGGTATCAAATCCAAGTTCCAAGAACTTTTAAACGTTCTGCCTCGACCACAGTGTCTCAGTGACAGCAGAGTATCTTCTGAGTGTCTCCGAGATGATTTCAGTTTGGTGCTCCAGGACATTGTCAGACATGAGCCTGTGGCAGCTAAATCCCTGGGTTTTCTAAAGGCTACACGCTCTGTGGGGAACGTTCTCAGTTTATCTTTTTGCTTCCCGTCTTGACCATCCGCTCCCCAAATATTTCAGTTGGAAGCCAGACCCTCTGTGGGAGCAATGGATGCACATGCACATGCAAAAGCTACTTTTTACTTTAGCGGACATTGTGGCACTTAGGGTTCGTAGCCTTTCATCATATTTATTGGTGATTGTGGTAAAGTTGATTGATGATCAGAAAAAGCTTGGCATGATACATTTATGCTGTGTGTGAACAGGAGTGGAGGTGGGGAACACCGCCTGAGGAACACGAGAGGCTGCAGGGAGGAAACTTCCCTTGGGGTGGCGGCGGTGATACCCAGGTGTGCTATCCCAACAGTCTAAATTCTGCAATCTGCTCACGATTTGAAGTACATCATGTCGGGCCAAAAAGGAAGGCATGGGTCACACCAGAGCAAACTGTATAAATACGCCTTGCAAAAAAAACCAAGAAACCAAGATGTGGGGGGGGGGAGTCCGACAGAGCCGTTTATGGAAAAAGATGAACTCATGCTGCACAACATTATGGCCGCTATCAACAATGTCTGTACTTCTTTAGAAAGACAAATAGATACTGTCTCCACATAGGTCTCTCTCATCATAACCAACCAAAGTAAAATGTGCAACAGAGTCCAGGAGGTGGAAGATACTCTAAAGGCAGGTACTGTGCTCCTTAAACAATAAGTAAGGGACCTGCAAACCACAACAAAGGCAGTCGTAATTAAACTAGATAACTATGAAGGCAGACCTAGAAGGAACAATGTATCAATTATTGGGGTGCCCGAGCGAGCAGAGGAACCTGCTACAGATCTTTTTGTTGAAGATTTGATCCTCAAAACACCCACAGCCCATGGAATATCAAACTATTGCTGAGAGAGCCCACAGAGTTCCGGGATAGAGGCCAATTCCAGGGGCACCAGCGAGACCGATTTCGGCCCGAGTCTTCAAGTTCCGAGATCGAGACGTCATACTACAAACAGCCCGCAGTGCCCCACTGGTTCGATACAAAAATAAAGCAATCACATTCTTCCCAGATAACACAATCACATTCTTCCCAGATTTTACTATTAATGTACATAAACAAAGCCGCAAGCTCCTCCAGAAAACGAGCAAGATATCTCGGGAACTGGCAGAAACACACAGATGCTAATCTAGAAAAGAACACAGACGAATAGCAAGGGAATGTGTCAGACAACTGGAAGGCTACGTTATCCATTTCACTGTTGATCGCTGCCACAAACTGTCCTAACTCAGGACTGTACAACAGCGAAAAAACTAGTACTGACCGAACACTGTATGAAACATTGTTTGATAAATGAAGACATAGAGTACTGACTTAATTTACAGTGAAACACGGTATATCAGGTAATGGCACTTCTTGTATGCACCGATGTAACTGGCACAGCGCAAATACAGTTAATGAGCTTGGGGATGCGAGGGATTGGGTTTTAGGAGACATAGGTCCCCTCATTTTCGTTGGGGAGGGACGACAGGTGCAGGGTGGGGAATGAGATTTTTCACGTTTCTTTCGGAAGCACAACCAGCATCTTTCACAAACGTTTGGGAGGGAAACAGGGTAATTTTTACTCAATAGTCATGACACAACACATACAAACACAACTGTATGATGCACTGCTATATCGAACCACACGCAGGCGGCAGCACAACACAGAACATCAGCAATATATCCGCTTTCACTATCGCACCTCTGTAGGGGTGGTGAGGATGTACGATATCAAACCCCGATGGCGCTTAACACTATGGAATCATCCCTCTAACTACTCTCCTAGAATGTTAATGGGTTAGAAGAGAAACAGAAGAGGATGATTGTGCTCCACTATATCAAATGACTTACAACAGACATGTTCCTACTACAATAGACCCACCTCATGGGTATTACCTGTAAAGCATTGGATAGATGGGGATACACATTAGTTGCCCACACAAGATTCACCTTAGGATCCGGAGGGACAGGAATATTTCTACACAGACACTTCCCCTTTATCTTGGGGAGATACTGGACAGACCCACAGGGTATGCAGTAATAACACGCACATGGGAAGGAAGACCATTTAATATTCTGTCAGTCTACATCCCGCCAGCATTATAGAAAATAGCCAAGTCTGACCTGAGCAAATTAATCCTTGAACTACTAGACGATGATTTACTACTAGGAGGAGATCTAGAAATGACGCTATGCAGACAGAAAGATTGTAAACCCCGAGAGATCAATCAGGCACTAGCACTAACCTGGCAGGCTTCCTAGCGGCATTGGGCCTAGCAGATGTCCGGATAATGCATAATTCACACGCTTCACAATTCACATTCCATTCAGGGGCACACAACAGTGAAACACAAACAGACTATATCATTGACACTAACAGACCAAGGGCTAGATGTAGGTAATCACAATTTACCGATTCTTAAATACCGAATTTTACCGATTCAGTATTTAAGAATCGGTAAATGTGATGAAGGTAATAAATCGGTAAAATT
The DNA here is from genome assembly GCF_964263255.1 of Lissotriton vulgaris. Classification (NCBI taxonomy): domain Eukaryota; kingdom Metazoa; phylum Chordata; class Amphibia; order Caudata; family Salamandridae; genus Lissotriton; species Lissotriton vulgaris. The sequence continues at coordinate 119,925,548 of NC_141687.1, forward strand.
AACCGATTCGGTAAAGTTCCTTATTACCAAATCGGTAATACCGATTCGGTAATGAGGAATACCTTCCCATTCAATGGGAAGCCATTCACTATTACCGATTCGGTAAATACCGAATCTGTAATAGTGGGAGCATATTCAAGGGTGGCAGGGTGTCACATTGACACCCTGTTACACCAATGAATCGTGCATGTGTGCACATGTGGCGCACATACATGCCCTAAGGGCATGTATGTCTGCCACATGACACTTTAAAAAAAGCAAATAATTGCTTTTTTAAAGGTATTCGTTATTTACCATCAACTTGTAGTTGGTGGATCCTTAAAGCAAAAATGCACTCACTTGAGTGCTTCCTACATAGGTTTTAAGGATTCTGTAATTTACTGAGGTATTTTACTGATTCCTTAAAATAACGAATTGGTAAATTACCAAATCCTTATTTAGAGCTTCCTACATTGGAAAGGGCTAAATACCGGTCGGTAACAGGAAAATCACCGATTTTCAGCCATTACCGACTGATATTAAGCTAACTACATCTGGCCCCAAGTTCCCAATTTCAAGGAAGTACAACTTCTCGCACGAGGAATATCGGACCATTCCCCAATATGAGCTCATTATACGCTAGGCACAATTCCAATGCAAAAAAAGATCACCTTAAATCCTTGGTACCTGAAAACTTCCACACATACAAAAGGATCTGACTCAGACCACAGAGCATTACTCTAACGAAAATAAGGGGTCTGTTGAGGCAACGCGGATTCTTTGCAAGCATTCAAAACATAATCAAACGGCGGTCACTCACGCTAATTGTGGGCCATAAAAAGAAAAGGAAGACAGCACTGACAAAACTAGAAAAGGGCATACTAGAGAAGGAAGCACAAATAGCCGTCTCAGATAATGGAACTGCTAGCCATGCCCTGGCCATTAAGCGACAAGAGTACAGGAACTTATTAACAGAGGCAGCCAAAAACAACCACAAGGCGATGCAGCACAAACTGTGTGAGACTGGGGATAAAGCCGGTAAACTACTGGCATGGCTGGATAGATGTGACCAGGGTGATAGATGGGTGGCCTTCATTAGGAGACCCTCAGGAGATAGCTGTGGCATTTGCGGCACATTTTACACACCTATATTCACCCACGGTCACTATGACAATCGATGATTCCAGAGAACTACAGGCCAAAATACTTCTATGTACTCTAACCCCAGAAGATAAAGCCTACCTGATAGAATTGTATAAACTCATGCCCAGGAAAATAGCACCATATCTATGACAGATGTATAAAGACAGTAGACATCAAGGGATCCTATGTAAGGATCAAAGATTGCCACCATCGCAGTCATATACAAACAGGAAAAACCAGCTGAACTCTGCAATTCCTACTGTCCAATTTCAATGCTTAATGCAGAGGTAAAGGTTTTCGCCAAACTATTGGCAACTAGACTCCCTATCAGTTATCACGAAGCTGGTCCATCCAGACCAATCTGGTTTTATGCCAGGGAGAAATACTGCACCTAACCTGTGCCAACTTCATGGAGTGTTGGGTAGATCGGGGACTATTAAGGAACTTTTTTCACTTGATGTCCTCATAGCATTTGACAACATCGAATGGCCTTATCTATTAACAGTCCTGGAATGATTAGATTGTGGGCCACATTATATGACATGGATCAAACTGCTATATGCAGAACCGCTAATGCATGTTGTGGTGAATGGCCATAATGAACGGCCATAATTCCCATATCTTTCCTCTCAGGCGAGGAACACAACAAGGATGTCCCTTATCACCATTTATTTTTGCATTAATGCTGGAACCCCTGGCATTCTAGTACACTCCAATGATACGTTAAATGTGTACCCGGCGATCGGGGGCGTCCGATCAGACACAACCTGGTCCCATATGGGATAAAAAGTTCTTGATCTTCAAATAAATGTCGATACTATACGGTTTGTGATCACTTCTTCATATTTATTAAATCATATGGACTTGTTTCACTTTTCTTGTTTTCATGCCTCTTCATATACATGTATAATTACATTCTCCCCATGTTCCAATGCATTTCGGGTAGTAAACCCTTTTTCAGGGAACAATACGATGTAAAATTAAAGCTGAGTATCACTACATGAGGGGACATTGCTTTTAATTTACTTCAATTTAATCTCCATATCCTAGTAAACTATGATGGTGAATTCTATGTGATATGGGAGAGATAGTCGGATTAGTAGTACTATGACACCCGGAGTGTACTTAGTTGTTTGGCTCATAAAAACCGTGTGGTTACTAAGGTGCTTCATCTCTGTGAAGCCGAATTGGGAGAGGTCTAGGATGTGATTCGCTTCGATAAACCCAGGAAGGTGGGCATTCATGGCTTTCTTGATGACCTTGGCTGGGAAGGAGAGTAGAGAGATGGGTATGAAGTTCTTGAGGTTTGTTGGGTCTGCAGAGAGTTTCTTCAGCCAGGGGTTGATCTCTGCATGTTTCCAGTTTCTGGAAAGGTAGCAGGGTTGATGTAGCAGTTGATGGTGCGGCAGAGTTTGGGGGTTATGAAGCTGCTGGCTCTGTTGAAGATGTGGTGTGGACAGGGATCCGAGGGTGCTCCGGAGTGTATGCTCTTCATGATCTTGAGGTTGTCATCAGCAGTGAGGGGAGTCCAGCTGAGCAGGGTCTGCTGGGGTCCGGTGACGTTAGGTGCTATGTTTCAGGTGGGGTGGGATGGCCTTTGGTATCATGGCTGTCAAATCTGTCTTAGATCTCCTTAATCTTGCAGTGGAAGAAGGTGCCACGGTTGTTGCAGAGGTCATGGGAGTGTGGGATGTCTGCAGTTTCCATCAGAACTGTGAGATTGAAATACCACTGACCTTCAGGATTCACCAGCGAGAGTGATGGCGTGGTGTTTGTCCAACTATTCCCCTGTCGCACTGCCTCTCAAAGAGTGCCTATAAACCACTGCTTTGCAAAGGAAGTGCACCGGGGAAAAGGGGAATGGATACAATTTTAAACAGCTGCTCTCACCTAATTAGCTCTTTATCACTACTCACTTCTGCCCTTCAAGCAGCAATATGAAATGAAATGAATGAAATGAAATGAAGGTAAATTTATAGAGTGCGAATTGCTGCCCAGGGGCGTCTAAGCGCTAGGAAATAACAGAGGAGACCTCGTAGAGTGGCTAGCAGAGAATTAGTGGGGAAATATCTTGGTAAAGAAAGTCACAGAAGTCCTGACAGCATCAAATATACAAATCCAAGGGAATCAAAATTAGAAAATATTGGTAAGGATCAAGATGCAAGGATTCCATTTCAACCACTGAATACGATCTGTTTCTTAGTCAGAAGCTACTCCAAAGTAAGTATTGAATGAAAACAGATCAAACTACAAATAAGCACCAGACGGGCTAGAAAGGATACTTATCTACAGCCAGCAGTCCTGCTATCGAATAGGTAGCTTCCTCTCCTGTTTCCTGCCCAAGAGAGGGATCCGGAATGAGGGTCTGTCATTGCACGAAGACCCATATCTCTGCTTTCTTAGAGTGTTGCTTGGCTAGGGCTTTCTTGAGGGGAGCCAGTGTGTAGCCGCAGTTGGAGACCCATCGATGGAGTTTGCGTGCAAGATCTTAGCATCCGTGGATATCGGTGGTGGGTTTTCACTGAGGTAGGTGGTGAGCTGTTCTTTGGTGACCTTGTTCCTGCAAGGGTAGTGGTTGGTGTGGTGGTGTACTGTGGGTTTGTTAAAGGAGTTGTGGATGCCACGGTGGTCGGTCCAAAGGAGCTCAGAGGTGCGTCTGAAGGGGATGTTGTCGCTGGCAGAGAAGATGGGGTCGAGCGTCTGTCCTGCTGAGTGGGTTGGGGAGGTGACCAGTTGTTTGAGTCAGACCTTGGTGAGGTTCTACAGTAGGAACGAGGCGTTATTGTTGTTGTCCAGGTGAAAGTTGAGGTCACAGAGGAGGATGTAGTCTCTGTAGGCAAGAGCGTGGGGTGCGATGAATTAGATGATGGAATCGTTGAAGGGTGGATGGGGTCCGGGTAGTGTGTAGATGTTTGGTGCCAGGGAGGGTGTTATTCGGGTTGGTCTGGACCTGGACATGGAGGTGTTCCGTGTTGGTCGAGCGGTCGTCCGAGTCGGTGGTGAGGCGGAGGGTGCTTTTGTGTATGATGGCGAGGCCTCCACCCTGTTTGTTGATGCGGTCCTTGTGAATGATCATGTAGCCGTTAAGGATGGCGCTGGCGATGTCCAGGGTGGAGGTGGAGTTTATCCAGGTTTCCATGAGGAAGGCAATGTCAGGGTGGCTAGAGTCAAGTAGGTCCCAGATCTCTACTGTGTGTTTGTGGTGGGAGCATGTGTTGAGCAGGATACAGCTGAGGTGGTCAGGACCAGTATTTGTCGGTCATGCGGCTGGTGCTGCTGTAGTGCCATTCCACTCTCCGAACAACAACAAGGGGCCCCAAATCAGTCAGCAGGCACCTCGGGGAACAGATTTTATACATGCAACACAGGTCCCATGCATACAGAAATCATATGTAAGGAATAAAATATAGACAGAATCAATCTATATTGTGAGTGACATGTCCAGCCGGACAGTGGTCTTCAAAGTTTACTCAATATAAAGTTCAATACAACACAAAGAGTACCTTCCACAGTACAGCCAGTGTGGAACACAAGCCTGTGCCCAGCACTAGCAGAGCGGGTACAAAGGTGGATATAGAGAGCGAAAGAGGGCTTTTTAAGGCAAAGCACGGTATCTGTCATAAATACAGTTGTACAGAATCCGATACAGAGATCCGTCGGAGCCAGGGGAACCGGGTCAGTCGGTCGGCAAGGGTGCTTCCTGGCGTGCTGGTGGGGCGGATGTGAACGACCAATATAGAGTGTACTAATTGGTCCGACTGACCCGGTTCCCCTGGCTCCGACGGATCTCTGTATCGGACCGCGGACTCACGCGCCCGATTCTGGGTTTGCGCTATCAATCTTTTACCATTGCCGTTCCTGATCCAGGCATAACAGCAATTAGAGGCAAAATTTCTGTTAAGGCTTTCATTGAAATGTCCTGATGATGGTCCCCGTGATTTACTAGGGGGTCCGAAACGCCGTCGACTTACTGAGCACCTAATACTATAAACGTGATTACTATGTGTTGTAATGGTGCTGTGTTAAAAAATTCTGTACAACTGTATTTATGACAGATAACGTGCTTTGCCTTAAAAAGCCCTCTTTCGCTCTCTATATCCACCTTTGTACCCGCTCTGCTAGTGCTGGGCACAGGCTTGTGTTCCACACTGGCTGTACTGTGGAAGGTACTCTTTGTGTTGTATTGAACTTTATATTGAGTAAACTTTGAAGACCACTGTCCGGCTGGACATGTCACTCACAATATAGATTGATTCTGTCTATATTTTATTCCTTACATATGATTTCTGTATGCATGGGACCTGTGTTGCATGTATAAAAAAAAAGTAGTGCCATTCCAGGCAAAGGTGCATCTGCAGTTTCGGCAGGAGAAAGGGCCATGGGTGTCTTTCGGCGATGCTCAGCAGCAGGCGGTGTGGCGTTCAATGTTGAGGGCGTGGAGGATGCTGGGGTTGTAGAGGTGAAATGTCCCGGAACCAGGGTCCATGGCACTGGCCATTGTCCAGGCGCGGACAGAAGCAGATGGGCTTGCCTTTGCCGCAGTCACACAGTGGTCGTCATCAAGTAGTGTGAGTGGGTGGGCTGGACAGCTGGGAGGCAGGCAAGCCAGAAGCAGTAAAGAGGCGCTGCAGGGGAGCGAGCAGCGGCGGGGACATGGTGAGGAAAGGTGCAAAAGTGCAGAAAAAGAAAGAAAGTGAACAGAAAATCCGAAAACATAGAAATGTGAAAATTAAGGAAAATCAGAGGTCAGAGTGAAAAAAGATAGAAACTTAGAAAGGCAGAAACAGAGATACAGAGGGCAGAGCAGCAGCAGAGCAGAGATGCTCCACACTGGACCACCAGGAATGAGGTACAGGTGGGTACCAGTGGGTGGAGGAGGGCCTCGAACAGAGGACCTGGAAGGGTCAGAGGGCAACAGCTACGAGGCAGATCTGTGCAGTGAGGGAGGGTACTCACTGGCAAGATCAGTGAGATCGCTCGCTATGATTCAACAATAACCAAGCTGTACTCAGGATGTTTTTTTTCCATTTTGTTATTAATACACTCCCTACACAATTCCGCTTGAAGCCTAAGATTCTGCTTCTAAAAAGAAAAATTATGAAAACAACTTATCTTATAGGGTTAATTATATTTTTACCTCTAATAGAATTTTTTTTTTTTTTACTTATTTATGTTGGGTGGGTCATGCTTTCCCAACTTTTTAATCTATTTAAAATCATTGCTTATAATGTTTTTATTTAAATTTCGGCATGATAAACCATCCCAACACCCCTTTCTGTCTTTAATAATTATGTTCAATACATAATTATATAATTTAATACTCTAGTACTCTTTTTTATATCCGAGTATAAAAGCAGTCCCCAACAAATCCCCATGAACACTAATATTCCACTCATAAAAGCTAATTATGATAATTGATTAGTTATACCATTTTAAATATTTGTTAAAAATATTTTTTCCTTTCAATGTTTTATTGATTATAATACTCTAGTATTCATTTTAATACCCAAGTATGAGAACACCCATTCCCCTTAAACCCTTACATGCCACACTGCTAATGGATAATTATGATCATAACTTAACCAATCAATCAATCAAAGCTTTATTTCGATATACAGAATATCATAAAAGCACATAAAAATATAAAACCACAATTCATTAACATTACATAACTTAACCATAAAATTTCAACTTTTTAAAATAAAATAATGATTTATTCCTTTTAATCTATTTAGTTTTGTGGGTAAGTCTTCCAAAACAACTTTTTACTATCAATAAAATGTATTATTCAATATTTTTTCCTTTACATTCTGGGGAAGTAAATCACCAAATACCCCCCTTTTTAGGTCGAGGACTGCGTCGCACTGCGTAGCAGTGTGGGTAGAGCTCCGAGATTTAATGTTTTTAGGTTAGGGGGCTTGAACCCGCCCCTCTTCTCCATTGGCTGGCCTCGTAAATGCTGGCCAGCCATTGGAGGAGAGGGGCGTCACTCCCTTTAAGCCCCGTCTTTTTCAGATTCGGGGGTGTTTTTTTGCGTTATTTCTCACCATGACGACATCCATCACTCAACAAAAAACACGCCCCCGATTCTGAAAAGGTTGGAGCTTTGCGGCAGCCATTTCTGCCCGACTGTGTCTAGCCCTTGCATCCATCCGCTTGTTATTAATTATACTATTTGTTTTTTAAACCAGTTCTCTGCCAGTATTATAGCATTTCTGATAAACGGTTTGTGGAACGTCAGTCACGATTTGCTGCACCGTGGACGTGGAGGGAGAATCTAAATTATGTACGTTAAACCACACATTCGTATTCTTATGGTATGCGTTTTCTCATGATAGCAATGAGCAGAGTGTTAGTCCAGGGAACAATTTTCTTATAAATTGCCCGTCTGTTTGTTGTCGTGAATGGCGCCCACAGGAGGGACTAGGGAGCCTTGCACCAGAGCAGCACTGGACAAACCGAAAACCACATGAAGGCAGGCACACCCTGCGGAGATACACAGCAGCTCTCACTACTGTTTACCTTTCCTTGCGACAGCTCCCTGTGTCCTGTGTATCTACAATGCCAGTACCTGTGTTAATCAAGGTCACTGCTGCAGAGAAAACATTTTAGTTATGAATTCCAAAAGAGGGGATTGGAACACTTCATTTCCAACATTGAGGATCCTGGAAACGCTCTAGAGCGGGGCGAGGCTTGTGAGTACGCAGCAGTTCAAAACATTAAGAAGGATGACTTGTGAGAAGCGAGGGGAAGTTCCGGCCGCCGGGGAGGGTTGTGACAGTACCGGCGAAGAAAGGAGAAACTAGATGACAAGGTGAGAAGGGGTTGGGAAGGAGTGATGGGTGTGTACAGGGCGGGATAGAGAGGCGTGAGACGGGGTGGAAGGCGAGTCCGCTCCGCTCCAATGACATACAGAGTCAGCTAAAGCACCAACGTTGAGCAGAGAGGGAGATGAGGTACAGGCACAGGTTCACTGCACTCTTCATTTTCTGGTCAACGGAACAACGCAGCAGGAGTGAAAGAGGGTGTCTATAACAAGAGGGGCAGGGACGGAGAGTGTGGCTCGGTCCCTCCGCGTCCCATCACCCGGATGACAAAAGCATGTTCTCACCAGAGACATCCGTGTGTCCCCACAGGGTCCGTGCACTCCTGCATCTGACAGCTCTCCCGACCTCCGGACACCAGTGTGCATCACGCCGCCGTACTCCACAGGGGCAGCATTTCCGCACAGGCCGGCCCTTGAAAACTACACTCGGTGAGTAGACGCGTTATCTGGGGTGGTCAGTTCCGATAGTAAACCCAGCCTCCACTTCAAGGTGCTAGGAACTGGGCAGTGCTGTATTAGTAGCTTTCACAACCACAAGTCCGGCGCACCACAGCTAGACGTGCATCATTACAGTCTGGTCCCTCCTCGTCAGTCTGTCACCCTGTTGTCACTGTCTAATCTTACCTGCCCTCTTTGTCCATTCACCACAGGCAGCGTTTTATTTTCAAACCACAGAATCCATAAAGCTCCTCTCCACACCCGTCACTACCATCAAAGAGTAACATTATGCCAGTGGTGTAACGAAACTTGAGGGGGCCCCCTTGCAAAATACATGCAGGGAGCCCCCTCCATGGTCCGGGGACAGTCCGGAGCTCTCAGCTCAGGGACCCCTCCTCCCAAGCTCTCCCCTCCCCCTCCGCGGGGGCTGCGGGGGCTTTTGTTACTCCACTGCGTTAATGCCTGTCCTTGTCAGGTTCCTGCGTTTACTTTCATCTCGCTCCACTCCTCACACTTTCAAGATCTAGAATTTGCCATCTGTTCGTTTTATTAACATGATACATATATAATGCACATACGTATAGGGGTTTTCATCCAGCCCTTTTCATCCGTTGATGTGTTGTTTTTGGGCATTCTCGCTTTAAATCTGCCTACTATAGCATTGAGCAGGGGGTCAGCCCGCTTCAGAGAGGGTTCACTTCTCTGAGGGACGGCATTTTCCCTTTCATGAGGAACATATCCAAACATAAATTAGTTCCCTTAAGTGCCAGGGTCTCTTGTGGCAATGTGTGCTTTTCGGAACCAAATCATATTTTATTTTTAGCCAATGTGTTTTAGATGGGCGAGGTCCGGCATCTTCCCGCAACAAAGACGTTTTGCAAAAACAATAGCAAACAAAACTAGCACCAACAAAGGTAATAGTCTGACAGCTAATTTCAGCCCCGTTGACTTTGCCAATGCTTGTTTCCATCATGGACTCTAAGCCTTTCCTTTGATCCTGGTTCTCTCCATACCTTGTTCTCTTTCTCATACTTGTCTTTCCATCACAGACTCTAAGCCTGCCCACTTTCTGTGACCCTCATGCCTATCCACTTTGTGACCCTCGGAGCTCCGCCCAAAGGAAGGCCGTTTAAAGTCAGTCAGGAAGTTAGTTTTTTTAAATCAACAATCCACATGCAACAGTTTTTCTAAAATACACTTCGGAAACCGAGTTTCAATCCGGTGTTGGACAACTTCTCATTTAAAAACATACTAATTTAAATGTACTTTACACTGGGCTAGATGATAACAGTACAGGAAGTATTCTTGAGACGTGCTACTTAATCTATCTCGCATATTTGCGCACATCAACGAATATTTATTTGTGCACGTTGCTCTAATAGCGCATCATCCAGGATGTGCACGAATTCAATAGTTTTTCACACAAGTGCAGGAACAAATGATGCCAAAGCTTGTTGCTCGTGGCCATTGTCATCGTTCAACGTTGAAAGAATATATATATTTTAGCTGCACCTGGGAAAATGACTTGATAGGTTAGAAACCTTTGTTCTTTATTTTTTATTTATTTATTTAATGCGATTTTATATTGCGCGAACTTTACCCGAAGGTGTCAGAGCGCTTTACATAAGAACCAGTTACAAAACATAAAGATTTAGGATTACATGCGTTACATCTATACTACTATTATAAAGAGAGAACTGTGTCCTTTGAGCCAGGTAAACTCGAAAAGTACACCACCAATCCAAACACCCAATACATCTTTGAAAACGTCAGGGCAAGCAGAAGGACATAGGCTATATAAAAACAAAATATATATGTTAGAAGGGAAACGTAATTTTTAAGAGAAAGTAGTACCTTAGAAGTAGCGCCAGCTAATGACGTGCGTGCTGATGCGTGATGACATCACGGGGGAGCTCGGAATCCGGAAGCAACCCCCTGCGAGGAGCGGACAGGAGAAAGGAAGCAACAGCCTCCAAGGTCCGGAACGTGTAGAGGAGCGTCGACATGCCCAAGGGAGCGCAGAGTAAGAGCGGACAGGAGAGTCGGCAGAAGCGGCCAGGACCAAGAAAACGAGCGCAGAGAAACAGCGGAAGCGACGCCCTCCAAGGTCTGGAGCGAGTAGAGGAGCGTCGACATGCCCTGGGGAGCGCAGAGTAAGAGCAGACAGGAGAGTCAGCAGAAAACGAGCGCAGAGAACCAGCGGACACGAGCGTGGGCAGAAGCGGCCAGGACCAACAAAACGGGAGCAAGGAAACACTGTAAGTACGCTCTGCTGCTCCCGGCTGCTCTGCTGCACCTCTCCTGCTCCGATGCTGCCCTCAGCCCCCTTCTGCCCCGGGCAACGCCGGGCCGGGCTGCTAGTAAAAGATACAAACAGAAAAAAATGCCAATGTACAAGATGTGAAGTCACACAAGGAAGAGATACAAACAGAAAGAAAAATTGCAAATGTACAAGTAGTATGTTTGGTGCGTGCTTGCATGTATACATGTATGTGTATTAGTGCATGCATGCTATGAATGGATGTGTGTGTGTATATACTTGTGAATGTGTGCTTGTAAATGTTTGGGTGTAAGTGCGTGTGCATGTAGAAGGGTGAATAGGTGTGTGTGTGGTCCGCCCACCCCACCATTTGCTCAAATTACCGGCCACCACTGCTTGCTACTGCCCCAGCAGAGCAGTCTGTACTTCTTAAAGATGTCTCTTTAATGAGTGGTATCTAGTCGTGGATGTTCTTTGTACACATGTCATTTCATTGATGTATCCTTTTCCGTCTTTCCAGGGGTGGGTAATTGACATAGATATCTGCAAGATATGAGCACAGTGTGTAAATGTTATATGTTCACACTAATTTAAAAGGACATATTTTAATAAAAAATACTATTTTGAAGCACATTTCTAATTATAGAGACATTAACATTGCAAGAATCAGAATAATTTATATGACATTTGTTACATATCTTAAATAATTGTTTAAGTACATGTACTTAAAGTTCGTTAATAAAATGTCTGAAAACTGAACCAAAATAGAATTTATTTTTCAATAAAGCATTTTTGAGAGTAAGCAATCACATACATACATTTTACAAATGCTCAAAATAATGTATGGATTGCCAAAACTCATATTGAAAATAATTTATTTTTTCATACATTTTTTTACATTTGTCAAAGTTGACAGAGATAACCCTGCAAATAGTTTATATCTATTCCTTGCAATGGAAACATTCTAGTTGTTTTTGATGGAATGAATGAATAAATGAAGGATTTATTTAGCGCAACTCCTGCCCGGAGGCGTCTTGATGCTAAAAAGACATTAAAGGTGCAAATTCTAAGATCCTCATAATGGACAGTGATACTCCATAAAGAGCCCACACCTCATATTGCTGTACAAAAAGCCATTTTCTAAATGAGATTTAAAAGAGATTTTCTAAAAACTGATAGTAAGGGAGCGGATTTAACTGCCATGGATAGCTATTTCAGAGTAGAGCAATGGTCCTAAAGATGCTTTTCCCAACCAAAGTTGTTCTTCTGAAAAAGGGAACTGCTAAATTTCTAAAGCCAGACTGCAGAATCCTGCTAAAAATATACCATCTCAGCTTATCCTAGAAAAGTGATGGTCTGTGGCCTTGCAGAGACTGATAGGACATACAGAGAGCTTTACACCTAATACGTTGTTTAACTGATAACCAGTGGAGTTTCTTACTAACTCCTTTTGCTGATTCAAATCTGGGGATTTTAAAAACGAAGCGAGCTGCCGCATTCTGCAGGGCCTGAAGCTTCTTCAAGGACTCTACTGATAAGATAAAGACTCCTGCATTAGTCAAGTCTTGTAAGTACAAAAGAGATGACTACTGTCTTCAAGAGATCAAAAGGTAAAAAATGTTTCAATTTTCTTAACTAGCCTCAGAGAACAGAAGGAGGTGGATGTAAGCTTGTTAACTTGATCTTTGGGCTACAGCTCTCATCTAGCAGAATTCCTAGTTTTTTTTACTTTAGCCACTGGCTTCGGAAGGGACGCCAGTTCTGAGGGCCAACATCCCGGTCCCCAAAAAGATGGGTTGTTGCTGAATAAAATAACCTCGTTTTTTGCTGAGTGTAGTATGAGGCAGTTATTATCCATCCACTTATTGACCTTACTCATACATGTCCAACGGGAGCACACGCATTGGACTTATATTTATACAGTGACACCGCAATTTGTGTGTCATCTGCGTAGGAAGCTAGAGAGAAGCCAAACGATGTAATAAGCTTTGCTCATGGTGTTACATATACATTAAACAGCGTATGGCTCAGGGACAAGCGTTGGTGGACTCCACAGAGCAAGGAGAAGGATTTGGAAATTAATTTACCAAGTGCTACTCTCTGTTGCCTGTTTGCAAGGAAAGATTGTAAGAGATTAGGAGCAGGGTCCTCTATCCGCAACCTCCACATACTTATCTACCAAAATATCATGGTTGACCTCATGAAAAGCTGAGCAAAGATCCAGCAAGACCAGAGCTGCATCCCCTCCTCTACCTAGCGTTTCTCTGATTTGTCTCCGTAGCTACCAGCTACCCTAGCTAGCGCAGGTTCTCCAGTATTAGGGGTGTCTTTCATAGATTCACATGCCTGAATCATTCCCCGTCGTCGGAGTGGGAGCCCACGGTACATAAAAAAGTAGTGAAATATACCCTTAGTACATAAGAGATAACAATATACCCAACCAGGAAGTAAAGTAGCCCTAGCTACAGTAAAAGAAACTTCCACATTAGAACCTGTCCATGTCATTATGTATGGACCAAACTGCAGCCAATCAGGCCACAGCTCCCACCAGCAAGCTCTCCCCAGAGACCCAGGCTCTCAGATTTTTTACCGCACGTCGTGTGATAGGGAGTCCTTCTGAGCTCTGCTCAATTCTTCTCTTGGATAAAGTTTCTTCTTCAAGGAAATGTCTTCTTCAAAATCCCTTTTTAGGGCCTGCGACTCGTGTGGAAAGGCGAGACTGTTTAAGGAAGATCCACACACTCGCTGCATCTACTGTTTATACCCTGACCATCAGGTTAAGGACTGCAGCATCTGTCGAAAATTCTCTCCTAAAACCCTCAGGGACAGAGAGGGTCGCCTGTTGCTGTGGCTGCAGAAAATGAAAAATAAAGATGAGCCACTTTCTGAGGTAGGAAGTTTTGCCTCAGAATCTACCAAGGGGTCGAAAAAACGGAGAGCTGAGAGTACTGTGCCTACTCCGAAAGCTAAGGTGTCTAAACACCAGCTCGCCTCACAGGAGCCTTCTACTTCAAAGGCACAGAAATCCTCTGAGAAATCTGTGAAGGTCCCGAGCTCTAAAAGAACGGAGTCTTTGGTGTCCCCCGTGAGACCTATGACTAAGGCACCAACAACGTTGCCAAATTCCAGTCAGGCTGCCTCTGCCATGACTTCTACATTGACTTTCTCCTCACCTAAATCGACCATGGTGATGTCCTCAGCTTCCTCTCCAACTTTTGTTCATGTGCAGGTTCGACCCATCTCGTCGACGAAGGTTTTCACACCTCTCGTCGACGATCAGACATCGACGGCACTGAAGCAGTCGACGAAGAAATCCTCGTCGTCGTCGACGATTGCTCCGTCGACAAAGAAGACCTCACTGTCGTCGACACCATCGTCGATGAAGATGTCGTCGACGGACCCATCGGCGACGAAGAAGACCCCGTCGACGGACACGTCGACGAAGACGTCGTCGACGAAGGTGAGGATTGTCCCGTCGACGGCCCCGTCGACGACCTCGTCGACGATGAAGACTGCTCCGTCGACGGTTCCCTCGTCGACGACGAAATCCAACACGTCGACGAAGGTGACGCCATCTCTAACAACGAGAGAACCATCAGCTTCTTCATCAAAAGCGACGACACAGAGCTTGATTTTGCCAGGCAATCCATCTACGCCAAAATTGTCGTCTTGTACTGACCTACAGGTATGGTCGGCAAAGACCACTGCCATACCTCTTCCTTCTCCAGCCACTACTACGGCTTTGCTGCAAAAGAGGTCCTCTCAAACAACGCCATTATCGCCGCTCCAGATGCCAGATAGGCTGTTAGATTCTGAAGTAGAATCTGGAGATGAACTGTTTCAAGCGGCGGAAAGTCCCTCTGACTTATTAATACATGTAAAGGATCAGGAGGAAGACGAACAGCAAATCCAGGTACCTACATCGGTACCCACTTCTGCGACAGGAATGCAGATGCCGATGGAACTTTACGAGAATCTGCAGTATATGCTGAGCGATTATTATCGCCGATTCCCGCCTTCGGAATCGGGCGATTCGCATATTACCTCCCCTCAGCCTCGCGTGAGTAGAGGTCCAAGGCCTAATAGGCCGGAAGAGGCACAGGCTACCCGACCTGCCACGCCAGTATCTCCCCATCAACAGGAGGTTGGCGATTCTGATGAGGACACCCATGAGGAGGGGGAGTTGATTAGATCGGACTCGTCGGAGTATGAGGACTACCAGGCTGAATCGCCATCCCCAGAGGAACAACCGAAGGCTGACTCACCGCCGGTGGATATAGCGAACTTCCATAGACTTATGGACAAAGCCACTAAAAGATTTCTGGTTTCCATGGAAGCGAAACAAGATGACTGCTTTCTTTATGATTTCAAGACTTTGTCTCAGAAGCAGAGTTGGTCTATTCCCATTATAGACTTTATCTGGAAGGAAGGGTTTAAGATAATGGCCACGCCAAATTCTGCTCCCGCAGTATTGCCGAGAGTCGACAAAAAATATAGGGCGCCAGCCTCTTCACCTGCCTGTCTCATCGGCCAAGCTAAAACGGACTCAGTCATTGCGCAGGCAGCGCAAAAAAGAGCTAGGAACCCCTCAACTCAGGTCTCCATTCCAACGGACAGAGATGGCAGACGCCTCGATTCCATTGGTAAAAAGGTCTCCACTATCGCGGCCACCACGGTTAGAGCTGCTAATTCTTTAGCAATTCTTGGTAGGTATGACAGACAAATGTGGTCTGACATATCCCCATACATCCAAAAATTACCTGAGCCAGACCGCTCTGAGGCCATCAAAATCCTACAAGACGGCGAATGTGCGTCGTCGGAAATTATCGACGCTGCAGTGGACGTAGCGGCCACAGGTTTTAGACAGTTGGCAGGAGCTGCAGTGCTCAGACGAGAAGGATGGTTAAAATCTACGTCTTTTCGCCAGGAGGTACAGGCCAAAGTTTTAAATATGGCTTATGACGGCGAATTCCTGTTTGGCTCGCATGTGGACGAAGCCTTACAGTCCATTAAGAAGGATACAGAAACGGCACGTTCGTTGGGTACTCTGCAGTACCGTAAGTCTTCCTTTCGTGGGGCAAAAGGAAGGGGTAACTTCTCCAACAGAGGGGGCTATTACCAGCAACGCCCATATCAGACCAATCAAAACAACCAAAGGTACCAACCTTACAAACAACAGCCTTATGGCCAAAGGCGGAGCACCTTTACACAATCCAGAGGAAAATCCACTTATCGAGGTAGAGACAACGCCAACAAAAAGTGAGGAAAACATCCTGCCGCCACTCTGCCTATGCCAGCCACGAATTGGAGGAAGAATATCCCTGCATTACTCTCAATGGTCCAAAATTACAACAGACAGATGGGTCTTGGATGTAATCTCAAAGGGTCACGTATTGGAATTTGTAAAAGCCCCTCCAAATTCGCCCCCAAAAGGACCACCCCCAGCACATCTCAAGGAGCTGTTCCTCCAAATCAATGCAATGATTCGGAAAGGGGCAATCGAGAAGGTACCTCAACATCAGAGGGGTCAAGGGTTTTACTCTCGTTTCTTCTTGATACGCAAAAAGTCGGGGGAGTGGCGCCCCATCCTCGACTTGCGTGCCCTCAACAAATTTATCAAGCAATTGACATTCAGAATGTTGTCACTGCAGGAGATCCTCCAGTTTCTGACGGAAGGCGAACATATGGCAACCCTGGACCTACAGGATGCTTACTTCCACGTACCCATCTTCCCCAGGCACAGGAAGTTCCTAAGATTCAGAGTGGCCGGCAGGGACTTTCAGTTCAAGGTCCTTCCCTTCGGGCTACGTTCAGCCCCGAGAGTATTCACCAAGATGTTGGCACCGGTGGCGGCCCACTTACGGTTACAAGGTATCCAGATTTATCCTTATTTGGACGACTGCCTTATCAAGGCCAATTCCTATGCCACCGCAAGCAGTCACGTCCAAACATGCCTGTCTCTATTTCAAGACTTGGGTTTTTCAATAAATTTCGAGAAATCATACCTGACACCGTCTCAGAAGACGTCTTTCCTGGGAGCGACTCTGGATTCCAGGAAAGCTCAGGTTTTCATTTCAAACGAAAGGCAAGCCAAGATCCAGGACCTGGCGAGAGCACTCCTCAGAAGAGAGTGCGTTTCAGTTCGACGATTAAAATCTTTCCTGGGGATGTTGTCATCATGCATTCTCCTGTCTCCGAACTGTCGTCTGAGAATGAGACCACTGCAAGAGGAACTCGGCCACCAGTGGGTGCAAGTATCCGGTTCCTTCGAAGATGTCATCGTCTTAACACCTCGAATGAAACACGCAATTCGGTGGTGGGCTCTGGCACGCAACCTGCAAGTCGGCCGCGCCTTTCTAGAAGAAGTCCCCAGTTTCGTAGTCACCACGGATGCCTCGCTGGAAGGTTGGGGCGCTCACCTTCAAGGGATGACAATCAGTGGCAAATGGAACGCACAACAAAGGACATGGCACATCAATTTGTTGGAGTTGAGGGCCATTTTCCTCGCCCTGAAATCATTTCAAGTGACTCTGTCAAACTCGTCCGTGTTGATCCGAACAGACAACACGACGAGCATGCACTACCTGAACAAGCAGGGGGGCACAAGATCGGCCCGTTTGTCTCAGCAAGCTCAGGAAATCTGGAATTGGGCCCTGGAACACAATATCAACCTGACGGCAGTTCATGTCCCGGGAGTAGCCAATGTCCTGGCAGACTCCCTAAGCAGATCCAAAAGCAGCACTCACGAGTGGGAACTGCATCAGCCAGCTCTGGACCACATTTTCCTGAGATGGGGTCGCCCCGAGATAGACCTATTCGCGACCTACCACAACAAGAAATGCACCCATTTCGCGAGCTGGACTCCTCACAAGGAGTCGTGTGGGGACGCTCTCTCTCTGAACTGGAAACAAATCTTTGCCTACGCCTTCCCTCCGATCCCTCTGATCCCCAAGGTCATCAACAAAATGAGGAGACAACCGTGTCGTCTGATTCTAATTGCCCCACGGTGGCCCAGACAATACTGGTTCACGCAGCTTCTTCTCCTCTCAGAGTGCGATCCAGTTCAGCTGCCTCAAATTCCGGATCTTCTGACTCTACAAGGCGGAAAAATATATCATCCAGACCCTCATTCTCTAAAATTGTCAGCTTGGCTCCTCAACACCATGAGTTCGCGCATTTGAACATTCCTCAAGACTGTCAGGAGGTCCTGGACAATGCTAGGGCGCCTTCCACGAATAAAACTTACAGGCTCAAGTGGAAGCGGTTTTGTGCTTGGTGCAGGACTGTGGGTTTACATCCTATCCATGCTGAACCAGACAAGATTTTGCCCTTCTTTTTACATCTTGCTAAATCGGGCTTGGCACACTCTACACTCAAGGTGTTCTTAGCGGCAATATCGAGATACCGACAGGACGGTCAAACTTCGCTGTACTCTGCAAGGATTGTCCAGCAATTCTTTAAGGGTTTATTCCGCATGTTTCCACCAGTCCGTAGACCGCCTCCATCCTGGCACTTGAATATTGTATTAGCTCAACTCATGCGCCATCCTTTTGAGCCAATTCATAAAGCTGATCTAAAATTCGTCACCTGGAAGGTGGCTTTGCTACTGGCCTTGACATCTGCCAGAAGGGTCAGTGACATACAGGCATTTTCCTCTAAACCACCTTTCTTGCAATTCACAAATGATTCAGTGATACTGCGCACCAACCCGAGGTACATACCCAAGGTGCCATCGGATTTCCACCTGAATGAGCCAGTCATCCTTAAAACGTTTTTTCCAAGTCCGCAATCTCCAGCGGAACGAACTCTACACACGCTGGACATCAAGCGGTGTCTCAAGTTCTATCTCTCCAGGACAGCTGCCATCAGGAAAACTGATCAGTTATTTGTTGCGCATGGCAAACCACGTCAAGGCAGTGCAGTCACTAAACAAACTATCGCTAGATGGGTCTCTTCAGCGATTGGACTCTGCCATCTACAGGCGGGTAAACCCTTGCCAACCTTGCCCAGAGCACATTCTACGAGAGCAGTTGCTTCCTCAACTGCTTTGCTTGCTGGTGTGCCTCTCCTGCATATCTGCAGAGCTGCTACCTGGTCCAGCAGGCACACATTCACGAGGCATTACTGTCTGGAAGCTTCGAGCGACACCGATGCCTCGGTGGGGAGAGCAGTCCTGCGTAATCTTTTCCAATAAGGTGAGCCTCTGCTATTTCTCTCCCACCTCCTCTTGCTCTTTTACGCCTATTTTATTATTCCTTTGTGGTTTCTGCATTACTGCTATGTGCCTTGGCGTCCAAGAGCTGTATATAATGCTATGACTATTACTGCTCACTACTCTGATTCAGGCATGTGAATCTATGAAAGACACCCCTAATACTGGAGAAGAACAATAGTTACTTACCTGTAATCTGTGGTTCTCCAGTATTGGTGTCTTTCATAGATTCACATGCACCCACCCACCTCCCCTCAGAGGCTCACTTGGCTTTTTTCTTCTATACTTATTCCGGTACACTCCGGTGCTACAAAAATCTGAGAGCCTGGGTCTCTGGGGAGAGCTTGCTGGTGGGAGCTGTGGCCTGATTGGCTGCAGTTTGGTCCATACATAATGACATGGACAGGTTCTAATGTGGAAGTTTCTTTTACTGTAGCTAGGGCTACTTTACTTCCTGGTTGGGTATATTGTTATCTCTTATGTACTAAGGGTATATTTCACTACTTTTTTATGTACCGTGGGCTCCCACTCCGACGACGGGGAATGATTCAGGCATGTGAATCTATGAAAGACACCAATACTGGAGAACCACAGATTACAGGTAAGTAACTATTGTTCTTCAGCACTATGATTTTTTCTGCACCCAAACTGGGTGTCGTCCAACAATGTGTTATTATCTATGAATGTGGCTAGCTATTCAGTCAAGTTCAAGTTCAAAAATTTGTATAGCGCACTACTCAACCAGAGGGTCTCAAGGCGCTTGAGGGAGGGGGGGTACTTTACTTATCGAATATCCACGTTTTTAGTTGCTTTCTGAAGGAGAGGTGGTTCTGTGTAAGGCGGAGGTGGGTGGGAAGAGAATTCCAGGTTTTGGCGAAAGGAGCCTGGAAATGGGACTGAAGTTGTTCAGGTCAAGGACATTGAAGTTAGCATTTTTTAGAAAGGGCAGAACAGAGGCGGATTTCCAATCCAGGGGGAAAACTCCCTCTTTGAACAATATTGCAAACATCTCCGAGAAGGGTTGCGCCACCAGCACTGGAGCCATATGCATTATTTTGGATGAACACGGGTCATGGGGGCCACCGGATTTCAGCAGGGGGATGAGCCTCCTAAGGTGCTCTTCGGTTGGAGCTTTAAAGCCCGAGAGTTGGGTTGGCCTGTCTCTACGTTCGAAGTATGAGTCTTTGATTCTACAATTGTTCTGCACATAGAGAATTTGTTAAATATGTTTCAACCTTCTCCTGATAAAACACGGACAAGGACATCACAAATGTTCTGCTTATTAGCGGCAGAATTGTGATTAGCGAGAACTACACGTTTTTTAATGACTTGGAATAGGGTTTTGGAAAGCATCAAATGCAGATTCTATCTTCTCCGAGTGGTATAGCGTGTTTGCAACTATTATACATTTTTTATGTTCAGCCAGTTTAACCCCTTGTATGCTCAGGACAGCCCCCGGCCATCCTATGTCACGGTGGGAGTGTGCTCAGGACGGCCGGGGGGCGATTCCCCAGCACAGCCCAAATTCCCCGCCTGTGCGGAAGAATTAATTAGTGGGTGGAGTTCGAACTACTCCCGGTCGTCCTCTGCACATGCCTGCCGTCCTGAGTACGTAACGGGCTACGTCCAATAATTAAATCCCTGCACCGGGGCGAAATTAGCGCCTCAGGGAAGGGGTTAACTTTATACTTATTTTTTTCCTCACTCTCATAACTTATTTAATTTCTATTCTAGCCTGTGACATTCTTGTCTGGAGGCTTAAGAGTCTCATTATATCAGGGCTGGGAAGCCTTTTTTAATACGGAGTTTTGTGTAACTAGGGCCAGAATGTCTAGACCCGAACCTATCCAGCTGGAAGAATGTCCTACTTTCTGCTCTAAATTGCGAGCTGGATGACAGGGTGAAGACATAGTAGGAATTCAAAGTCTGCCGGCTGAATTCTATGCTAGCCTGTCCCTGGGGATTATTGGATAGCAGGTCTGTGTGATACTTTATCCTGGACTCTTAGCTGCCACTTCACTACCCAGTGGACTGATCACGTTAGAAAAAGAGAAGGTAAGATGTTGTTAAGCAGATTGTTGGTAAAGATTCCATCTAGCATGTGTCCCGCTCAGTGAGTAGGAATCAAACTCAACAGCAGGCACTTCAATTCCCAGCAAGGGAAGGCAGGGGAGCTGGTTGGTGAAGTCTGTTGTCCCTGAGACTTCAGCAGGAGGCAAGCTGTATCTCAAACCCTTGGAGATCCTTTACAAGTTGATTTGAAAGTAGCACAAAGTCCTTTCTCCTTTCTTTGGCAGTCAGGTAACCACTGCAGGCCAATCTCCCAAACAGCACTCAGTTGCTTTGGTTTTTTTCCTCAGAAAAGGTTCTTCTTGATTCCCAAAAGTGATCAGGGGTCTGGGTCCCCATTTTTATACTAGCAAATCCTTGGTCCTCTGAAGGCAGAGGGTCCTGTACCCAGTCCAAACCAGTTCTGTGCAGTCCTGGAGCACTTTGTTGACAAGACTTCTTCTTTCCTTTGACAGTGTGGGCCAGAGACATCAGATGCACCACAGGAGGTGGAGCCAGCATTGTGGAAGGCAGGTACAGCCCTATTCAGACCCAGGTGCAACTCCTCCCACCCATCTACATGCAGATAGCTCTTTTCAGCCCTGTGCTAACTCACCCTGTCTCCTGGAATCCCCCAGCCCCTCTCACTCAAACTCCAGACAAGGAATACACAACCTAGCAGAGGCAGGCTTGGATAGTTAGGCAAGAAAATACCTACTTTCTAAAAGTGGTATTTTCAAACACAGAATGTTAAAACCACCTTACTAAAAGATGTATTTTATCATTCAGGCATACTAAACACGAATGTCTACCTAGTTCCCTGAGTCAGTTGGGATTATAAGATGTAATAATCAAACTGCCCATTCTGGCCTATGGGGAACAGGTAGCCTTGCAATAGTGAAAAACGAAAATGGCTGTAATTTACTATTAGGACATGCCACATGCACCAGGGCATGTCCTACCTTTTACCTACAATGCACCCTGCCCTTGAGCCTACCATAGGGGTGACTAATATGCATAAAAGGGAAGGTTTAGGGACTGGCAAGAGGGTGCACTTGCCCAGTCAACATGGCAGTACCAGACTGCACACAGGCTCTGCAATGGCAGACCTGAGACACATTTTACAGGCTGCTTCTGTGGGTGGCACAACCAGTGCTGCAAGCCCACCAGCAGCATTTGATTTACAAGCCCTGGGCACACTCAGTGCACTGTACTAGAGTCTGACAAGTAAACCAAACCAGCCACACATGGAGTCACGAATCCATACATCAATTTAACATATAGAGCATCATATGCACTTTAGCACTGATCAGCAGTTTTAAAGTGCCCAGAGTCATAAAACAGCCAACAACAGGTCAGACAAAATACAGGAGGAAGGCACAAAGTTCAGGAATGACCCTGCAAAAAGGGCCAACTCCAACAGGCCTCATAAAGCAGTCGGCAGCGTGGGCGCACCTAAGGCAAGTTATCTGTGGCCGACTGTCCCTGGACTGTCCCCCTGGTCAAACAACCCCAGAGCAGATGTGGAGTCGAACCTACTTGTGCAATGCACTACTAGCTGTTAGGCCTTACAGTAAGTGCTCTCCGAATACTACAGTAAGTGTCTCTCCCCCGACTCACTTCTACCAGATAAAATGTGATTGCATGCACCTTAGAGGAACGAGGCTCAGACCGGCATCAGGTAGAGAAGAAACTGCTACATTAGATCAGGAACACAACAAATACAGCCCTACTAACCCATGCAGATATTGTGTTTATGCATTAGAACACAAGGTCCTTAGTGAAACACCTCCTAGAATTTGACTAACTAGTCCTGGTGCACTATGTAGACATTATGTTTGTCATTTAAATGTGACCGGATTCCAACTCAGACCCAGAAATCATCGCCGCTATTCCACCAGAATACGATGTCTACCGTTTGGACAGACCTAGAAAGAAGGGAGGGGGCTACATTCAGATAATTTCAATGCCACCTTTATGCCACTCACAGGGATTGATTTGGAAGCCCTGGTGGTCTCGACAGAACTGTCCAACTCTTAGCCCTTTAAGAGCATGCTAATTTACCGGCCCCCTGGACCGAGATCAGCTCAGCGTGTTTCTTGAATCATCCATTCTCAATTCCAATATCTCGGTTCTAGGTGATTTCATCTAGAAAAGGAATTAGACTTGGACTCCATAAAACTGATCGATACAATGAATGGCCTCAGATAGTTTTATCAGAGCATTTAAAGCTATACTTGAAATTGGGCATGGTTTCTTGAAATAAGCTTGTTTTGACAAATGTATAAAATTTTGAGCTGTTGAGCTGGGCCTTCTGAGAGACTGTGTGTCGCTGGGAGCTGGAAGCGCGACTCAAGACAAAGAAGCGTGTTGCCACCACAGCCGTTGTCGTCGCAACACCGGAGAAGAGTGTCGCCGTCTCAGCAGACGCCGTGGCATCACCGGAAAAACGTGCTGCTGCTGTCGCCATCGCATCACCTGAAGTGCCTCGCATCACCGGAGAAAAGTGTCGCTGTCGCAGCAGACGCCCTCACATCATCGGAGAAGCGTGTCGCCACCACAGCCTCTGTTGTTGCATCACTGATGAAGGGTGTCGCCGCTGTCGCATCGCATCGCCGAAGCGTCTCACTTCCCCAGAGAAGAGTGTTGCCGTCGCATCAGACGCCGTCGCATCACCGGAGAGTTGTGTCGCAGGGCCTGTCGTGGGTCAGAAGAATCGTTGAGTTGCCGCACGGCCGTCGGGCGTGCACGCATCGTTGGCACATCAAGAAGAAGACGCCATTTTGTTTCATTGCACCGGATCTTCATCCCATCACGGCACTGCTAGTCGCATCTCCACGGAAGCGCAGTAAGAAACCGACGCATCAACTCCCCTCGCAGAGAAGAACCAACGCATCCCCTACACAGCAGTAGGAACCCCACGCATCATGTTTGTTGCGTGTAAGGAACCGATGCATCACCTTCCCTGCAACCCTTTTGTTGTTTAGTGTTACACATCCAAAGGCACATTGAACTCAAAGTGTCGCATTTTACATCTAAAGAGAACAATGCTATTTCTACCATTTTTAAGTACAGTATTGTGGATTTTTGTCGTTTGTGGTCTTGTGTTAAGTCTATGTAAAGAATACTTATTTTTATACTACAACTTTTGTGGTGTCCATCCGTAGTGTTGTCAAAGGGTTACTGTATGTGTTCACAAATGCTTTACACTGAGATAAGCCTACCTGCTTGTGGCAAGCTACCAAGGGGGTGAGCAGGGGTATTTTAGGAGTGTACCTCCTTACCCTGACTAGACACAAGGGTCCCTATTTGGTCAAAGGTAGCTACCTCTGCCAACTAGAGACCCCCAAATCTAACAAGGCCCGTCTTGAAGGGGATGTGGCCGGAAGAGTAAGAAGCACTGCAAGCGGTGTAATCACTAAAACAGGTGAGGGTAAATTAAAATAGTAACTAAGGTCCAGCAACCTCTTTTGTCGGGCACAGGCTCACCTCTGTCTTAGGAAAACTGGTAAAAGTAAATTTAAGGAAATTCAAAATGGGGAAAGAGCAAGCATAAACCAATTAAAAAGCCTAGGAATCAGGACAAGCCCTTTTCCAAGATGGCGCTTCACAATACGAAGCCAGGCAAGCAACATCATGGATGATTTTGTCAATAACGTTTAACCAGTGTGCCCTATTGTCAGGCTTACCCAAGCTGACAATGTTGATTTTTAGTGGTGGACCAAACATGGTGGATGCCTGACGTATCTGTCATCAACAACATACTGCTAAGTGCAGTCTGTACCTACCTTTTCCAGTGGCTGCTGTCCCACAATCGTTAGAATGATCAGTGACTGCTGAAATCCGTTGTCTGCTGTGTAAGCATCTGTTGAGAGAAATTCTGTCTTGTTGGCATATCTGGTTTTTAACCCGTTTAATTTCCTTGCTTCCTAACCATCAACTGTAGCAGACCTCTACCACTGTTGCTGCACAATTTCTTTAATCATATAAAAAGTGATGGATGGCACCCTTGAAGTATTCTCTGCCACTGGTAATTACTCCAGCCGCATGCCAGTCCATTGTTATTTTGCACACCATGCCACTTTAACTTGGATCCAACTATATGCAAATCAGTCTGGACCATGCTCCAATGGGAACAGTCCAACCCGAAACACCAAGCCAGATCCTTCCTGAACTGGAACACAAGCATCCCAAGACTGCTTTCACCCTTGTTCTGGGCTCATCAGCCGGGCATAGCAGAGACTGTAGCTGACAAGGGTTTCACAAGGCCTGAAAGACAGCTGAACAGAATGTATTGGGAGCTGCCGTGGAGCCAGGTCGACCGGCAATGTACCTTGGGCAGATAGATGAGCAGGTAGGTCTCGTTCCCCTCTCAGTTCTCAGAGCAGTTTTTAGCCAAAAGAGTTTTAAGTCCCAGGTTTTGCATTTTAGCTATGCGTGCCCCTTTAACAGTGAGTGAGTGGTAGGGCACAACTTGGGCGGTTAGGGCTTTCTCAGGCTCGGACCAGGTACAGGTGCAAGAAGGTTGTAGCTTTTTCAGTTCCTGAGATTCTGATTAGGAGGCCAGCCATCTAATCTTTGAAGTAACTCTGGTAGTCCTTAGCTCAAGAAGTGGAACAGGGCTCAAAGCAGCAGGGCAGGCCTCTGAGGGTTTAAGAAAGGCTTCAGGCAGCAGAGCAGTCCTTTCAGGTGCAGTAAAGCAGTCCTCTGAAGTGCACACAATCCAAAGCAGCAGGTAGTTCTCTGAGAGTCCTTCCGCTGAATGGTAATTGAAGAGTGGGTTTGAGGGTACTATTTTTATACTTGGTGATTTCTTTGAAGTAGGAGACGTTTCTAGAGAATTCCTACTGAGGTACGTGGAGTTTTCTTCCTCTCCTGCAATGGCTCCAAACCGGCTGCCTGAACAATGCAATGTCGAGAAGTCCTTTGTGTGAAGGCAGAGCACAGCCTTTTGAGTTGCAAGTAGGGCTGTCCCCGCCTCCGTCCCCCCATCTTGCCAGTGATGGACTATCCAGGTATGCCTAATTCCTCTAGTGTCTGGCTTTCTAAGAGGAATAAACAAAGTTCAACTGTCAACTCCACCCAGTCGTTTGACCCAGAGACAAGCTGCAGAAGCAAAATAGCCAGAGAATAAAGCTGCCAATCACCAGGGGGGGGGGGGGGGGGGGAGGTGGAGAGGATTCTCAGTAGCCATGAAAGACATGTTATGGGACTCGTGGTTCTTGGAAGAGGGGGGGGGAATAAAAGCAGAGAGTGGGAGGCCAACTGAGTTAACTGAGCTACCCACTGAGATTTGCACGATACTACTACTCCGTGAGACGCCGCCCGACCTCCGGGATGTGGGTTGTACGGCTGTGTACATGACAATCAGATGGTGTCTAAGGGACTACGGCCCCGCAACGAAATACTGCAAATATGTTGTAATACTTGCATTGAACTCTGCAATAAAAATTGTTTAAAAAAAAAAAGAAAAAGAAGAAAGCTGCCAACTTCTAAAAGTGGCATTTTTAAAATTGCAATTTACAGTCTACCTTTACCATTAAAAGTGGGTTTTAAATTACAATTTTTGATTACCAAACATGAAATCTCTACCGGTTCCCAATTAAAAGTTAGCACTTGTTAAATATAATAACGCAACCCAATGTTATCCTATGGTAGAGGTAGGCCTTATAGTGGTGAAAAACACAGGAGCCAGCGTGCGTATGGAGCGGCAGGGCCTGGGCCACAGGAGAGGGAGAAGGAGTGGTTTGAGCATTTATAAGTGCGCATGTGTGTTTCGCCAGCCGTCTTAGGCTAGCAAAATCCACATGCGCATTTAGGTTTCTCCAAGCGGGCTGTATTGAACAGCCGGGTTGGAGAAAAGCACAGACTCCCTGTCCTGAGCAGAGCGTCAAACCAACCCACTCAGGGCAATCACTGAGCTGCTTTCATTGCAAGAGAGCAGAGCTGGGATTGAATAGGGAGTCTATGATGCTGTCCCAGTGTCTGCTAGGACCAGGAAGAACACAGAGGCGTTAAGCGATACGGGAAGCAGCTGGCAGCTTCAGATAAGTTCCTTTTTTGAAGTTATTATTAAACCCGCCCCCTGCTCTCCCTTCCTACGCTTCTCCCCGCATTCCCTCCACCCGCCTGACCACTTTTTGTTTGTGGTGGCTGCCACTGTTAATAATAGTCTGTTATATGGATAGAGGCTGTATTTTGTATTTGACATGCAGCTGGATTAGTTCATACTTTAATGATTTATAAAACAAGCATCTATTTCTGCTCCTCCGTGGTCACCTCCCAATGTTTGACTCTGGAGTAAATATATTAGGCACTCCCTGTTTAAAAAGAGCTATATGTTTGAGACAGACAGAAAATATGGCTGCTGCTCTCAGCATGGGGGAAACCTATACCAGCTACAGATGAAATTGTAGGCCCAGCATTGCCCACGGCCAGACTAGGAAACTACTTAGTGCTCAGGCAAAAATGCTCAAACCAGCCCACTCCATTTGTCTCCTGGGCAATCTCTCTCTTTCCATCTATCCTCTCTCTTCTTCTTCTTTGATCGCTTTCTCTCTACCTTCACTCTCCCTCCCTCTCTTTCTTTCTCACATGAAGTCCCCTCCTCCCAAGCCTGCTGCAATTAATCCCAGCAGTGGCTTAACGAAAGTTGAGGGGGCCCCCCTGCAAAGTACATAGCGGGCCCCCTCCCCAGGCCACCACCTAACACTTTTGCAGAGGAGGCCCCCTGGAGCTTGAGGACCCACCCTGCACCGAGTGGGTTTTGGGGGCTTATCTTACACCAGAGGTCTGTGGGGATGTCTGATTCTGTGCCTGTGTAGGTCTGTGGGACTGGCAGGTTTCTGTGCCTGGGAGGTCTGTGGGGCTGGCCGGTTTCTGTGCCTGGGGAGGTCTGTGGGATAGGCAGGTTTCTGTACCCTGGGAGGTCTGTGGGGTTAAAAGTTTCTGTGCCTGGGGAGGTCTGTGGGACTGGCTGGTTTCTGTGCCTGGGGAGGTCTGTGGGGCTGGGAGGTTTCTCTGCCTGGGGAGGTCTGTGGGACTGGCAGGTTTCTCTGCCTGGGGAGGTCTGTGGGGCTGGCAGGTTTCTCTGCCTGGGGAGGTCTGTGGGGCTGGCTGGTTTCTCTGCCCGGGGAGGTCTGTGGGACTGGCAGGTTTCTATGCCTGGGGAGGTCTGTGGGACTGGCAGGTTTCAGTGCCTGGTGAGGTCTTTGGGACTGGCAGGTTTCTGTACCCTGGGAGGTCTGTGGGACTAAAAGGTTTCTGTGCCTGGGGAGATCTGTGGACTGGCAGGTTTCTCTGCCTGGGGAGGTCTGTGGGGCTGGCTGGTTTCTCTGCCCGGGGAGGTCTGTGGGACTGGCAGGTTTCTATGCCTGGGGAGGTCTGTGGGACTGGCAGGTTTCTGTGCCTGGTGAGGTCTGTGGGACTGGCAGGTTTCTGTACCCTGGGAGGTCTGTGGGACTAAAAGGTTTCTCTGCCCGGGGGGGTCTGTGGGACTGGCTGGTTTCTGTGCCTGGGGAGGTCTGTGGGGCTGGCGGGTTTCTCTGCCTGGGGAGGTCTGTTGGGCTGGCAGGTTTCTGTGCTTTGGGAGGTCTGTGGGGCTGGCAGGATTCTGTGCTTTGGGAGGTCTGTGGGACTGGCAGGTTTCTGTGCCTCGGGAGGTCTGCTAGGCTGGCAGGTTTCTCTGCCTGGAGAGGTCTTTGGGGATGGCAGGATTCTTTGCTTGGGGAGGCCTGTGGCGCTGACAGGTTTCCGTGCCCGGAGAGGTCTGTGGGACTGGCAGGTTTCCGTTCCCGGAGAGGTCTGTGGGACTAGCAGGTTTCTGTGCCTGGGGAGATCTGTGGGACTGGCAGGTTTCCGTGCCTGGGTAGGTCTGTGGGGCTGGCGGGTTTCTCTGCCTGGGGAGGTCTGTGGGGCTGGCAGGTTTCTGTGCTTTGGGAGGTCTGTGGGGCTGGCAGGATTCTGTGCTTTGTGAGGTCTGTGGGACTGGCAGGTTTCTGTGCCTGGGGAGGTCTGCTAGGCTGGCAGGTTTCTCTGCCTGGAGAGGTCTTTGGGGATGGCAGGATTCTTTGCTTGGGGAGGCCTGTGGCGCTGACAGGTTTCCGTGCCCGGAGAGGTCTGTGGGACTGGCAGGTTTCCGTGCGCGGAGAGGTCTGTGGGACTAGGAGGTTTCTGTGCTTGGAGAGGTCTGTGGAGCTGGCTGGTTTCTCTGCCTGGGGAGTCATGGATTTGGAGCCATTTATGCACCAGAGACATTGATACTGAGCGGAGTACGATGGCTTCAGGGCGGAAAAGTGCATGGAGCGCCCCACAGTTCAAAGGTCCCAAGTGAGGTTGGTTGTGCTGGTGTTAAAAAAAAAAAGTCCAGAAAGAAAAGAGAGTTACACGCGCTGGTACCTGTTTCCAAGGACGTCACATGCAACCTCTGGTAGAACATGCTTCGTAACGTAGAAAGGCTGTAAATGTTATTTTTTTCCTTTCATATCATTGCGACAGCAGTAAACAGAGGGGAAGTACATGGTATGCAGTGCCATGAGAATTATGCACCTTTTAAGACTGTTCTGGCAAACGTTTCACCTCAGTCTCAGTTTAACAACCAAACAGCAGAGAGTAACTGAAAGGTGGCCTGTCAATTTTAGCGGAGGGCATCTGACTGTGAAGCAATGCATGTTGCTGTATTTTAGTAACTTTTATCTGTTTCAGCTAGAAACCATTTTTTCTGCAAGCTGCAATTTATGTAGCACCCCTGCCACCACAGCCCCAATCCTCACCCTCTCTGCCCCAACTCTCCCCCACTCCACCCACTCACACCCTGATGTCCAGTTCAGCTGGACCCGCCCCTTCAGAAGAGACATCACTCGGCAACTAGAAATCAGCGACAAGAAATCGGGTCAGTTTTGGGAGGAAGTGGGTACCACTTTGCCTTGACAAAGTCATTAGAAACCAACCCGTAAACTTCTCCCAAAGTCACAGATAAAGGTGTAAATTCATAGGTGAAGGGTAAATTCAATGACAATGTTTGTGTTTTCTGTCAAATCTGTAAATCAACATAAATCGCAGGTGAAACTGATGACACTCACTTTTAATCTTTAATCTGTAACATAACCCCCCTCTCTTTTCCAAACAACCTTCATGTACCAAAGGCGCGTTTCTTTTACTAAATTACTTCACTCTAAACTGGAGACCTTACGCACACAAGTGGCCGTCGCAATGAATTTTGGGTGGGGTCCACTTGTCTGCGGGGGTGGCATAGACTGGGGGAACAGACAGACTCACCTTTGCAGGCCGCAGAAGACAGTGCAAACAAGGCTAGCCAGAGAAATAATTAATTTTATGGCCGGTGGTCGCCGTCGCACGTTACCTCTCAATTGTCTCCACTCTGGCCTCTGGGATTCCTCCTCGCTTCACCAGTCAGCAATGCGCATTGCAATTGGTCACTAGCCCCACCCTAAGGGTTAAGAGTAAGACCGCACAGACTGGGCGGCGGAGACATCTACACCCTGTGCAGTGTGCACCATTAACATTTTTTTGCATTTTACCATTTAATTTAATTTTTGAAGAAAAGCCTAGAGCGAGCGTAAGTTACATAACCTACCTATATTAATTAATTACCTATCCCAGACGGTCACTGATGTGTAGTGCTTGCTGGCACCGCTGAGGGGGCCCCTGGAGCTCAGGTGTTCCCCGCAACGAGGGGGCTGCGGAGGCCTGTGTTACTCACTTGGGGCCTGTGATATGTTCCTGCTTATAATTCCACGCCACACAATTAAACTATAAATAATTTAACCCTACAACATTCCATAACACATAATTACAATCCTAAAAATACACATATTTCCACTTCACTCCACACCACATAATTCCACATCACAGAATAACATACCACACAACTTAATACCACTCCCAACCACATAATTACACTCCACACAACTCAACTACACATAATTCAACTTGAACCTATATAATTACACTTCACACAACATATTCACACTCAACTCTAAAACACATAATTACCCTCCATAAAATACAACTCTGCAACATGTTGCATAATTCCACTCCGCATAATTAAACACCACGCCATGCCACATAATTCCACACGTCACACAATTCCACAATTCATCCCCACACAATTTATCACCTAGCATGATAACACTCCACATAATACCAATCAGCTCCACATAATTAACCTCCACATAATTATGCTCTACTCCATACTGCATAGATACACTCCACATAAATCCAGTCTATGCCACGTAGCAATACTCCACATAGCTACACTTCACACCATGCCTCATAATACCACTCAACATAATTTCACTCAACACCGCAACTTCCCCGTCACACAATTCAACTCTACACATTTCCATTCCACACCACATAATTTACAACAACCTACATAATTCAGACTAACACCACAAATGCACAACACATCACACACATCCAATCTACACCACAAAATTCCACACAATGCTACAATATTTAACAGCACACCACATAAGTAAACTCCACTACATACCAATCCACAACACAAAATACCATTCCAGATAATACCACTCCAAGACACACAATCCCTCTCCACTCAATACCACATAATTAAACTGCACATCATGCCACATTATTTCACTATACAGATCCAATCCACAAAACACAATTCCAAGCTAAACCATATATGTCCACTTGACACCACACACAATCCCTCCACCAAACAGAAAACGCATAGGTAAAATTGTCCTTTATTACATCAATAGCTCTAACTCCTACCTTCCAATGGTCCCAGCAGAACCTGTTTCTGGAGTTGCAAACTTTATGGCCGAAGTCAGCTCTGTGCTGCCTTAGAGGAGCAGTGCTCTGTGGTGAATGCTGTCTCTGGGGCCCCCACCCCCATCCTTTCCCCTGTCAGCTCTCCTCTGTGCTGCCTCCTGCTCTCTCTGGGGCCCCCACCCCCATCCTTGTGCTGTCCCTTCTCAGAGGCTGTGCCCTGTGGGGAATGCTGTCCCTGAGAGCCCCTACTCCATCCTTTGTCAGGGTCCTAAGCAGTGCTCTGTGCTGCCTCCTGCTGCCTCTGGGGCCCCCACCCCCATCCTCTTTCTGGGCTCATGACTCTGACTGAAGAGAAACAATGTAACTTGTTACAGTGTTTCTCTTCAGTCCTGGGTCAGAGCGAGGGGCTCATAGCAGACTGCAGACACTGCAGCTGCTTCAGAGCCTCTCACAGATCTCATCCGATGAGCTGAGGTGGCCCCCTTCACCTACTGAAGACTGGGGGCCCCCCCGCACCGCGGGGGCTGCGGGGATGTTTGTTACACCCCGGAATTCCAGGGTACTGTGAAAAGGGGGAGGCACCAGGAGCAGCCCTTGGCTTTCATTTCCGGACTCCAATGGCTTTATCCCACCGAGGAAATGCCTGGTGGGATAAAAGGCCCACGTTTAGCTGCTAGCATTTCCGCACTTCTCGAAATAACAAGCCTCTCTAATGGACAAAAAGGTATGTAGGAGGAGTGTGGAGAGTGGAGAACCTCTATGTAAATAATTAAAAATGCTAGGCTACATTTCTCGGCTGGAAGGTCACAGCAGCCTTACTGCAATTGTCAGAAAACTTCAGAGGGTGAAAATTTCTAGAACCTTTTCTGATCATTCATTCTGAAGTTGCTAAGCATTATTATGTGATTTCCTTGGTATGTGGGTTCGTCTGAGCTCTTGCAGTTGCTTGCAGTAATATTCAAATGTTACATAAATGGCTGCAAAACGCTCTGAATTCAGATAGTTCTGAGGTTTGCTTCTCACATCCTAGAATAATGAGGATGGATATTGAAAATATAATATTGCTTTGTAGCCCTCTGCCAAAGGCTAACTAAAACAGTTGTTTACGACCCTTTTCCTGAGTTAAAAATTGATTTTCTTTTTGAAATTGATTGTTTTTCGCATTTCAAACAAACCACATAAATCAGACACAAGTTTATTTAAAAAAACAGGTCTAGGAACATAAACATGCACACGAGTCTGTTGCATAGACAATGATAAATAATGTGTGCACAATCTGCATATTAATCTGAGGGGCGGCCACCGACAGGCCGTGGCGGTCCTACCGAAATACAGCCCTTTGGGCCAACCTCCGCATTAGGATGCAGGCAGTTGGACCCTTATGTGTGGGGGGACTGACTGCCGCCTCTACCAGGATCTACTGTTCCTGACAGGGTGGTGGTCGGAATCGTGATCCTTAATGGAGGCGGTGCCTGCTCTGGCTCTGCCGTCAGGATCATGATGTCTATTTCCAACAGCCTTTTCAAAGCGGTCCCACTGCCATGAAAAGGCTTTTGGAAATGGATTTTGGTGGCCCCAAGCAGGACCTCTGTCCCCCCCTAGCCCACTGCTAAGTGGCAAGGGGGGCACATATGGTGCCCCTGTAAATATCCGTACACTGTGTTCTAGGCACCATATGGTACCTAGCAACCAGTGCATGGATGTTTAAAAAATGATTTTTCTACTGCGGCATGTGCTGTGACCCTGTTCAGTGCCGCAAAAAACCAAGCTCTAGTAGAAAAATGCATTTTCTGACCACATACGTGGTGGTCTAATCAAAATATGGCAGGTGGGACCACAGACTACTTGTTGGCCAGTCTCACTTCCGCAGGTTTGGCGGTCTTTGAACCTCAGAATGGGGAGTAATGTGCAATCTGCAGGTCCACTCCCCATTTCCATTCTGAGGTGAGCAAAATGGAATTTCACGTTATCTGCCAAGATGATTTTTCTTAAAAAGGAGTTTGTTTCTTGTTGTGAATTGGTCAGGGGAGTGAATCATTCTAAATTCGACACAGAGGCCAATTTTCAAAAAGTAGTACATTTGAACCCATAAAATTATACCTATGACCAGGTGCAGATGTATTACTTTTTGAAATTCACAAACATTTCCTATAGTTAGGTTGAACAAGGTGCACTGTTTCATGTATACTACTGGGAATATTGTGGATGTGGGAAACGCCTGATATTTTGACCCCCCAATACTTTACCTCAACAGAACACCCATAGGTTGATGAATCAGAGACTGTGTTGAACCTCAATTTCATGAGGCAGTGTGTCATCAAGGTAAGGCAGTTCCCAACGCATCAAAAATACAATTAAATAGGCAAGAGTCCAATAAATAATTGAAAAGTAGATCAGCGGAATACATTTAAAAGATTTATTACAACAATTCAGTACGATGCAAAACAGAACTATTACAATGAAGGCTCTCAGCAAATAGAACATTACAGAGTAGTATAAAATCAAGAGGTCCCAAGTGGGTGGCAAAATTAATGAGAAACAGAAAGCATCCCTAGCAGCATCTGAGTCTTCAGGAATGTCTTCTGGCTCACCCCCAAAATTGATAGTTTATATAAACTATAGTCACATATTAGATCACTAAAATAGCCAAGTCATTGTACTATAATCAAAAATGTTACATACATTCTCATCAAATCAGAGCACACTTTTTATTAAACGTCATATTGCCTTAGGACTTAAGCACTATCCCACTACAAGAATAATTATTCTGCCTGATCAATGCTAATGTAATCCTGAGAAGGTAGGACAAAGACTACACATGAACACTAGCAAACTATTATGAATAAATATGGCATAGTGAGCTAGCGTAAGGTACTTGAAGAAACAGACATTATTGTGGCTATGCTAGGAAGGTTTCATCAAGAAGAGCAAGAAATATGTCAATGGAAAGAAACAAACATGCTTAACTGTGTGTTGCAAAAATAACAAACTTTGAAATGTGCAAGGAGAGATAGCCATTTTGAAAAAGATGACTACCAGGTCCTTATTGAGGGTAGTTAACAAGAGTCAGGAAAACACACTTCTACAGGTCACAAGATTTTTTTTAAAGAAAATAAAAAATATCAGTATGTACATGTATAATCAAGAATAAAACGACATTTTGCACATAGTTAATGATGGCTAAATTATAAAGGCACACAAATCTTTAACAACTTCCCTCTCCTAATTATTCTATAATCACTAAAACCTCCAATTAATCTAATTAGTCTAGCAAATATAACACAGTCTGCATCAGTTTCTGCTTCTTCTGAGTCCATTTCAGCCATTTGTAAACATGATATCTGGTATCCTCCTTACCAAATTCTTGTTGTCTGCTTTTAGACAATCCTCTTTTCCCACAAGCCATGCTTCGCTACAGCTTGGACTTTAAGAGAAAGTTTAGTAATTTTTTACACATATGCATTAATAATCCTACTATTATCAGGTATGAAGTGCAGCACTCCTTACCCCTACAAACACTGCCTTCCTTTCTGAGAAGGATACCTGGCGCTAAGCAGTTTTGTATAATCATTGCTCGCATTGCTATTTGTTTGATATTAATCTGAGTTAAGGCCTCAGCAGTATTAGAAACAAACCTGTCCACAAGCGTAGACAACCTTCTAATTTTCACATCATTCATAGCCACTCCTATAGATCATAGCTCCAAGTATATCTAATACTATTTGCCCAAAACTATGTTTCACTCTCTTCAATTTAACATCATCATTCATTTCATTTATATGACAGACCATAGAAAACACTAGAGTACAATACCATGAACCATGAACCAACGCAGTAATTAGGCAGGTTAAAATAGGCAGTTTTACCACACACATAATATATTCCTCTCAATATTGGTTTTTCACCAACCATAAAATCACAACTAACAACAAAACTTCTTTCAAACTCACTCTCACCCATGTATTCTATTCACCTGACACCCTTAGGTTCACGATGCAACATACACAACTCACCCTTTTCTCCTTCTCCAGTCTCAATCATGGATGTAAATTAGAAGGTCTAAATTCTTACCCTTAATCTGTTCTCGTATCTTTGTCTCATCTTTCCTATCACTCCCATTTTCTACACTTCCTCATTGTATTCCTTAACAAAGCCACACTCCTTTTTACTTAAACTACACATATACTTCTGTTTAGTCTTAGTGTTATGGATAGTTTGTGCAACTGTATTCAGAAATGTACTATATTTTACACCATCTTTAGCATTTTCAGAAACAGGAAGATTATCCAGTAAAACATTAGGACCTGGTAGAAACTCATACTCTTTAAATATACTAGTAAACATATTACAAGACAATCCATAAGAAACTGGAAGCTATGAGTGGGTTGCACCTTACCTGCAGAAGAAGGGACAAAAGTTCACACCAAGCAATTTTTAACCCCCATTATATCTGCATACTCACCCAACATTTTAGTATAGGTTTTGTCCTGAAATCCACTAACTAAAATTTCTCGAAGGATCAATGTATTAGATCCAACAACATTTTGTACTGTGGTTAATTCAACCTCTGTGGAGTCATCTCCCTCTGGAGAAAGGAGGCACAACACTAAACCAGCTACACTAAAACTGTCAGTATCGTAATAAAGGAGAACAAGTCAACAATTTAACAGCATTTGCTTTACGCCATTTTTATTGAGATCAAAAATTAAACGGAATGTGGAACTTTAAAAATCATTGAAAACTCTTTTTCTCTTTTAAAAAATAATAATAGAACTTCTTTCTCAAATCTCAATTATTTCAGGCTCTTCTTTGATTGAACAGGTTTTAATCTTTTACCGTTGTGAAAAATGTGGAATCAAGGGACAGTAAAAGTGTATAAAAGATCCCCACTCCATAGAAGAAATCTCTTGGTGATTTTGTTTTTGAAGAAACGCAAACTTGTTAAAAGTTTGATTGGCACCCGTCATGTTTGATGGAGCCGTCCGTCAAACTTTTAACTCATTGACAGGGACCGCTGTGATGGCGCTTCCTGTCAATAACTAGAGGTGTCCCCTGGGCCAGCGGACATCTCTAAATTGGAGGACGGGTACTCAATAGGGCGACAGAGTATTTTACTCCATCATCCTGACGAAGTACAATCAGAACTCCGAAGTATAAATTAGGCCCCTTAGGAATGAACTGCTGACATCATTACGTCTTTCTTGTTTGGATCAGAAGGGCAGGACATATAAATGATCTCAGTTTCTGGAGGCAGAGAAGAAAACTTTATCTGATCGTCCTCAGTTTCTGACAACACTCTGGACCAAGTCATATGAGGTGGACTGCTTATTTGCCAATCTGCAAAGAAGAAGAATGCTTCTTGTCCATAAACAGACAATGCATTTCCCCCTCCAGTTCCACTCCGAACAATGTGATCCTTTCTAATGGAATACGCAATGCTGCAGACGACTGTGTTATATCTGTGTGACAAAGTTTAAGGTAAATGTTTCTTCTGGTCACGACAGTGGCGCCTTCAGCTAGTAGTGATGTTAATATCACATCAAATGAAATATCGTAAAGATGCTTCAGTTTTTCTTTCATAGCTCCAAGTAAAACTGAGCATTCTGATCCTAATTGAGTGGCTTTAAAAAGCACTTTGAAGACTGAAATCAGGAACTGACCGGCATAAATCCCATAAATCCCAGCTCACATAGAAAGATGTACCTCAGCATCAGCCTTCTTCAGCACAGAGTACATTTCCTTTGTAAAAGATTTTTTTTTTCAAATACATTGACTGTTTTCTGGAGGCTAAAGGGAATTTGGACCTTGAGGAGGCAGACTCACTCAAATTATGCCTTTTTTAAGCATCCCTCCCCATACAGCTGCTTTATCAATTACTCAGAGTGCTAAAACACAACATACCTCTTCAGTGTGCTATTTAAAAGTAGGGAAAAGAGCATGTTGGCATGGGTACAGAAACCAGAACTCTGCGCATGAGTGACCCAATCTCTGCTCAATTTGCACGCACGAGCCAGAACTTAAACCAGGCTGTGGACTTCACGGTCCCACCCAGAGAACTTCTCCCTCCTCAAAACAGGAAGGCCACTCCCCTCATTAATAAAGCTTACACTTTGGCCACTTACCCACCACCAAAATAAGGGAGAAGATGGTCTATTGTGTAACTCAGGGATCACTAGCTGACATGTGCTTATGCCCTCCAGCCGCATTGTGCAGCTTAGCCTCCCTGTGTCTGGCACAGAGAGGAAGATAAGTACGATGTTGGATCCCAGAGCCCAACTTTCCATCCCTTGTCTCAGGTGAAACAGTAAAAACGGAAATAAATCTGGGAAAGCTTCAGCTTTGTTGTACCTACAGGGATGGGCGGGGTTCTCGCCTCCTTAATTCTGGTTCTTTTTTTATGTCATGGTGTGGAATCTCTGTACTGGGGTGAATGTATGACATTGTTCTGCATTCTGTCCATCAACTGTGGTTTTTGCATTTGTCACCCCGAGTGGGATGGGTTTGCTCAGACGTGAGTCCCATGTTCTCCACACCACTGGATTCAAGCAAGCCGGGCTGAAGACGGCTGGAATGCCAGAAACCGGTCCTCGGAAGCTTGTTT
The DNA here is from genome assembly GCF_964263255.1 of Lissotriton vulgaris. Classification (NCBI taxonomy): domain Eukaryota; kingdom Metazoa; phylum Chordata; class Amphibia; order Caudata; family Salamandridae; genus Lissotriton; species Lissotriton vulgaris. The sequence goes on from NC_141687.1 coordinate 119,963,817, forward strand.
CCGGTCCAGGGAAGGCATGGCTTGGCAGTTCGGGCTGGACTGTTCCCATGAGGCACAGGGTCAGACTGATTTGCATATGGCCATGTCTGAACTGGGGTGGTGTGGAGTGCAAAAAACGATGGATTTAGGCCCAGATCTCTGTACTGGGGTGAATGTATGACATTGTTCTGCATTCTGTCCATCAACTGTGGTTTTTTGCATTTGTCACCCCGAGCGGGATGGGTATGCTCAGACGTGAGTCCCATGCTCTCCACACCACTGGATTCAAGCAAGCCGTGCTTTCCAGAAACCGGTCCTCAGAAGCTTGTTTCCGGTCGAGGGAAGGCATGGCTTGGCAGTTCAGGCTGGACTGTTCCCATGAGGCACAGGGTCAGACTGGTTTGCATATGGCCATTTCTGAACTGGGGTGGTGTGGAGTGCAAAAACTCAATGGATTTAGGCCCAGACCTCTGTACTGGGGTGAATGTATGACATTGTTCTATATTCTGTCCATCAACTGTGGTTTTCGCATTTGTCACCCCGAGTGGGATGGGTTTGCTCAGACGTGAGTCCCATGCTCTCCACACCACTGGATTCAAGCAAGCCGGGCTGAAAACGGCTGGAATGCTAGAAACCGGTCCTCGGAAGCTTGTTTCCGGTCCAGGGAAGGGTATTCACCTGTTACAACGCATTTTTTACTCCGCACTACCACTACAACGCAGGCATTACAACGCATACCGTTACAACGCATTGCGCTGGGGGGCGCTCTAGGATAAGAGGTAAGTTTAATTTACTATCCAACACCTTCCCTAGGGTCCACGGGGACTGGAGTTAGAATAGTAAATTATACTTACCACTATCCAGCACCCCAAAGCGCTATGCGTTGTAGCGGTATGCGTTGTAAATACCGCGTTGTAATGGTACGCGGAGTAAAAGTATGCGTTGTAACGACATACATCCCCAGGGAAGGCATGGCTTGGTAGTTCGGGCTGGACTGTTCCTATGAGGCACAGGGTCAGACTGATTTGCATATGGCCATGTCTGAACTGGGGTGGTGTGGAGTGCAAAAAAACGATGGATTTAGGCCCAGATCTCTGTACTGGGGTGAATGTATGACATTGTTCTGCATTCTGTCCTTCAACTGTTTGCATTTCTCCCCCCGAGTGGGATGGGTATGCTCAGACGTGAGTCCCATGCTCTCCACACCACTGGATTCAAGCAAGCCAGGCTGAAAACGGCTGGAATGCCAGAAACCGGTCCTCGAAGCTTGTTTCTGGTCCAGGGAAGGCATGGCTTGGCAGTTCGGGCTGGACTGTTCCCATGAGGCACAGGTTCAGACTGATTTGCATATGGCCATGTCTGAACTGGTGTGGTGTGGAGTGCACAAAAACGATGGATTTAGGCCCAGAGCTCTGTACTGGGGTGAATGTATGACATTGTTCTGCATTCTGTCCATCAACTGTGGTTTTTGCATTTGTCACCCCGAGTGGGATGGGTATGCTCAGACGTGAGTCCCATGCTCTCCACACCACTGGATTCAAGCAAGCCGGGCTGAAGACGGCTGGAATGCCAGAAACCAGACCTCGGAATCTTGTCTCCGGTCCAGGGAAGGCATGGCTTGGCAGTTCGGGCTGGACTGTTCCCATGAGGCACAGGGTCAGACTGATTTGCATATGGCCAAGTCTGAACTGGGGTGGTGTGGACGGCAAAAAAACGATGGATTTAGGCCCAGATCTCTGTACTGGGGTGAATGTATGACATTGTTCTGCATTCTGTCCATCAACTGTGGTTTTTGCATGGTGTGGGATCCATCACAAAAGTGATGACTCGTGTCACACTCCTAGATTTTTCATTCACCAGTTACTATACATAAGGTCACACTTATTTTGTAGGTACTGCACATTTGTCCAGAATCACAGGCTGTTGAGCTGACTCAGAACTTGATTCTCCAGTTCCAAACTCGCCAGCTCTGGCTGTACTGCCACCTTCTCTCTCCTAGATCCGATCTAAGTGCCTAGGGTACCTAAACTACCTCGTAACTGCTCTAGCATGATGCAGTTTCCTTAATGTGGAAGGAAGCTGGCACATGCCTTTAAGTTTACTAATAGAATTGTCATAATGACCGGGCAGGAATGTTTCTCAGTTGACTTTAAAAACTACTCTCACTTTTAATAAAGACTAAGTCATAGATGTATTCCAGTGCACTAAGGTGACATGCATCTGTGTGTTCAAGAAATATACTGTGTTTTATTTCCAAGTCACTATATCTGGAATCAATCCTGGCATCCCAGTTTGACCAAATTGTGTGATCCTAGCCAAATAATCGCTGTTCTGCTTACGCCTTCCCACAACAACTTGTATCAGCGTCAAGGCCCACCACTAAACTCTGAAGATAGCATCTATGTTAACACCATCACACACAGACTCGCTGACTCTACAGGAATGGCAGATTCAACTGGTTCCAACTTTTTTCTTCCTGCGGGAGCTCCTAGATTTGTTTTTTGTTTGCATTTTTCCATAGAGTAAACTCAACCCTAAGGTATTGTGGTGTGGTGCTTTACGCCGAGACTCGCACCTACTTAATTCATAGATATAATCTGGTGTACTAAGGTGTTTGTGTTTCACAGAAGCACACTTTTTTAAATTTTCGAGTCATCCTATCTGGAATCAATCCCACCTTTCCTATTTGCCCAAATTTTGTGATCCTTGTGTGATACTGTATATCATAAGGCCTCCACTTTGCTTGTTATTGCATAGGTGAGGCCAACAAGGCTGGGGTGTAAGTTAAGTATCAGGCCCCCTTATGACTGACTCTGCTCCAGCATCGCCAGCCTGACTACCTGCGGATGAACCAATGGCTCTAAAAGGCATTACATGAAACTGTGGCCAAGGGGCATTAAAAGCTGATGGAATATAAGCAGAAAAACGGCCTCTCTGCTACGCACGCCCTTCCCCCAACATCTCGTCCAACTTCCCGGGCCCACAACTAAACTTGAAAGATAATATCCATGTAAACACCACCACACACAGATTCGCTGACTGTTCTGTGACAGATTTAACCGGTTTCAACTTCTTTCTTCCACGTGGGCGGTAGGCAATACTGAAAGCATTGGAGCGCTTTACATGAGCACCAGTTATATATCATGAGGTCACATTCATTTTGTAGGCATGAGAAGATTAAATGATTTGCCCAGAATTACAAGATGTTGAGCCAACACAGAGATACAGAACTTGGTTCCTCTGTTCCAAACTGGGCAGCTCTTGTCATAATGGCCTCTCCCTTGACACACTTCCCCAACACCTTATCCCAGTGTCCAGGTTCACCACACACAGATTGTTAGTTACCGCATATACCTTTTAATGTAATAATGTTATTGTCACCACGGCGGGACCCAACAGTTTCTCTGTTCACGTTAACAAAATGCACTTTTAATAGAGACTTCTTAATTCACAGATATGATCCAATGTACTAAGGTGATACACATCTGTATGTTAAAGTAATAAGCTGTTTTTATTTTTTAAGTCAGCTTATCTGGGATCAATCCCAGAATCCTTGTTTGACGAAATTGTGTGATCCTAGCAAATACTGTATTTCCTGAGGCCTCCTCTTTGTTTGTTATTGTATAGGTGAGGCCAACAAGGCTGGTTTAAAGACAGTCAAGGCACACGTATATGTGGTGTGGTTGAACCATTGTAATATACACAAGATTTCTGCATTTGGGGAGTCTGCTCTCCCTCCACTTACTTGGAAGATAACATATATAATCCCACAGTCAATCAATCAGGGAATTGTGAAGCACCCTACTTACCCGTAAGGGTCTCAAGGCATTGGAGGGGTGGGGGGGAGGTGGGGCGGGTGCAGCACTGTTCAGTCAAAGAGCTAGGTCTTGAGGGTCTTCCTGATGATGTGCAAAGTGTCGGCGTGTCAGGTGTTGATCAGCTTGTACCAGGTCTTTGCCACGATGTAGGAGAAGGCTCTTCCTCCCGTTCTGGCTCTGCGGATGCGTGGGGTTTTGGCAAGGTCGGCAGAACCGAGGTTTCTCTTGAGTACATGGAATGAGATTCTTTCATTGAGATATTGTGGTCCGGTGTTGTGGAGGCATTTGTAGGCGTGGGTGGGTATCTTGAAGGTTACTCTCTTCTCGTTGGGGAAGTCACTGGAGGTCTTGCAGCTGTTTGTTGATATGTTTGTGTCGAGGGATGCTGAGGATGACTCTGGCTGCGGTGTTCTGTATGGTCTGTAGCTTGCGGAACAGAGATTTGTTCATCCTGGCATAGAGGCCGTTTTCGTAGTTCAGTCTGCTGGTTATGAGTGCGTGGGTGATGGTCTTTCTTGATTCGGGAGGGATCCATTTGAAGGTCTTGCAAAGGATGCTGAAGGTGTTGAAGCAGGTGTAGGCGACGGCGTTGTTCTGTCGGGTCATGGTGAGGGAGGAGTTGAGTATGATGCCGAGGTTCCGGGCCTGGTCGGTGGGGGTGGTGGGCTGTCGAGGGCGGTGGGCCACCAGGTGTTATCACACGCAGAGGGGGAGGGGCTGAGGATGAGGACTTTTATCTTCTCCGAGTTAGGCTTCAGGTAGCTGCTGCTCATCCAGGATGCGATGTCCTTCATTCCCTCCTGGAAGCTGAGTCTGGTGGTGAGGGGGCCCCTAGTGAGGGAGAGGATGAGCTGGGTGTCGTCGGCGTAGGATACCATGCTGAGTCCATGCTGTCTGACAATGGTGGCGAGGGGGGCCATGTAGATGATGAAGAGCGTGGGGCTGAGCGAAGATCCTTTGGGTACTCCGCAGCTGATCTATGTAGGTTCAGAGAGGAGGGGCGGAAGTCTGATTCTTTGGGTTCTTCTGGTGAGGAAGGAGTGGAGCCAGTCGAGGGCGGTTCCCTGATGTAGACTCGTCGCTCCTCCTGACATCAAACTCTGATCTCAGTCCATTGCTAAGGGCCTAGTGACTCTGTGGCAGGGCCACAGAAGTCTACTAGTGTAATTGTTGTCCCCAGGACAACAGCTCTTCTTTCTGTCTCTTGGGCCTCTGCTGCAGCAAACAAGTCCTGATAAGGAGCACTCTGAAGCAACAGACTTGGGCTCAGCTCCAGAAGGTTATATTTTCAAAGTAAAACCATATGCAGTACTAAACACGTGCTACTGCAAGGAGAGCAGCCCCCTGCAACCCTCCTACAGCCTGCCCCTCTGTGATGATCAACAAATTGTTGCCACCTACTACCTCCTTGTCCCCATGAGCCTGCCCCACCCATAGCTATTGAAGTGAATGGAATGTTGCTAACTCCTCCCAGGGCCACTTTTTATGTCCCCCAAATGCAACCCAATCAATTGCATTCTAATTCAGCACTCCCTTTCATATGATGTCACTGCTGTAGCTCGTGCCTGCAGGTCAAAGAAAATGTTGCTTGTGCAGTATGACATCTGCAAAGTTCATTACAGTTCACCCAAGAGATTCGGAGTAGTAATTTCTTTTCAGCTGCTCAGTGTTTTTACCCTGTTCTTGCCTCTCCCCTGAGGGTGGCAGGGCAACGCCCCCCACATCCATTAACACCAGTCACCCCTGCCCAGTGCCCCTCTACCCCCTGAGCCCCCTTTATCTGTTTGAGCTTGCTAATTTTATACTTGGGTTGAAAATTTACGCCTCACCACTTTCAAAATCCACCAGCCGCCACTGGCACTGGCACAAGGCACATAGGTGTAATGAGGTTGAGTGTTTGCTCTGCCCTTTGACAATGGTTTGCGCTTGTCTCACCTCCTGGGCGGTTTCAATCACTGCTCCGTGTGCTTACCGTCAAATATTAAGATTTTGTGATTCTGTGTTCTGTGGATGCACTGCCAAACAACTTTCCTTTCTAATGCGGTCAAAGGTCACTTGTGAAAGAGGGGGATAGCCTCTCAAGATTAGCGTCCGTAATTGTTTCTTTTTAATATGTACTGACAATAACATTCAACATTATCTCAGTACCCAAAGGCAACAGGAGAAAATAATTATTGATATTAAGCAGTAATACTTTAAGATCCTCGGGCTGTCCTCAGGCGGATGGAAATATCTGTCTAGATTTGAACTGAAGTCAGCAAAAAGTGTGCTCATCTCTGGCGGAGAGAGAAAATAAATGCTAATATCTGAGCTCAACGTTATAAAATAGTTGCTTGCCTCAATAGTCAAATCCATTTGGATTTTCCAAATGGCCAAAAGAATGCAAATAACCTCTACTAAATTCATTGCTTGTAAATTGACCTCATACATATTCTTTGTGGACATCCCGAAAACCTGTTTAAATTTCACCATTCAGTGGCTCAACGAGCCTGAGCTCTAACTCCGCCGTGGTAAATCAGAGAGCAATTGCTTCTTCTGAAGAAGAGGTCCTGAAAGTGGCATTTACATTTTAGTGTTGCACTGTATCAAAGTACATAAGCTAGGAGTACGCCAGAGCTGTTTTCTTGTGCAATCAATTAACAAACGCTCATCATCCAACTTAATGGGCTTCCAAGTGCGACTTAGTCCACTAATCAGCCGATGTTTCACGCCTTATGCTAATGTGTGTGAGAGAGGAATTATCTCCCTGATTGCTTCCAGCAGAAGATGAATTCTTGGCAGAGTATGCTAAGCATGCTCAGCTCCAGCGTCACAGACTGCTGGCGCGCGACAAAGGGAAATACAACTGGTGTTAAATAGTGTTGGCTGCATTTATGAAGACATCTGTCGTATTATCTTGCATGACAGCAAAAATGAGCACCGTGCAGGATACGGCATGAACCTCCGCATCATGTGAGTCTCCTGGCTGCGCCCTCGCGGAACATCAAAAAATATACAATAATATTTAAATGTGTCTTTTGATGGTTTGCACCATAGGAATTTATTTCAAATCAAACATGGGAATGTTTTTTCCAGCAGAAAGAGCGGAAAGACTGAGACAGACTCTTACCTTGCTGTCATCCCAACATCAAGCAATTTCAAATCTCTGGTTAAAGGTACATGGGCACACGGCGTCAACTGTGCACGCTCAGTGTTGTTCCAGGGTGATCGTGGCACCAATCTGGACATGCATCATAGACCCTAGGAACATGGGCTGTTTGTATCAATGTTCCACACTCTATGCGCAAGCTTTCCGCATTACTAGGATATGAACATGCCACACTCCAAGAAGGAAAAGTAACCACAGCATTAACTGAAACAGGGGACATCACACAATTCGAGCCTCAACAGTACTAAGGAAAAGATGGCTCCAATGTTTCAAATGCTTTTTGCCCAAATAAAACTTATACTGTGTAAAACAGCAGATTTAATCCGGCCCAAAAACCATATCCCAAGGTACTCAAACATCTCATTGACCTACAGTGCCATCTTTATAGCTCCTCGAGCATTGGTTGGAAAAGGAGGAGTAGAGGAAGCAACCCCTTTTTATATTTCTCCAAAATCTTAATTAACTGTTTGTGGCTGTTTAGATGGTCACAAATCATGTATAGGTTACAGAATGCCTTGGTCAGTCGGTAACCGTTTGCATAGTGGAAGCTTTCCTTCAGGGTACTCAGTGAGTGTGGGATAACGCATGGTGTGCAGCAAAGGAGCAGATATCTAGGATGAAGCAAAATCTTTCTGATTCGCCTCTGGTTCAGATTGTGTTTTAAGAGTGAATGAACAAACAAAGAAAACCCAAAGTTCTGGGGTTTGACACCTAGTCAAAGGGTATGGCCCCTAATCAGTGTTATCAGGAAGAACCTGAAAGAAAGAAAAGTCCCCTCACTCAACAGGGTTTCCCCAGGGTGACATGCTTCATCATTGGGGCCATCCCAGGTCTCTACGAACTGGGGCGTGCTACGACTTGCGGAATTACGTAGGAGCACTTGTAGTGGAAGACTATGTGTGGTGCAGTGTGTGGTGGAGTGGGTAGAAAGTGATTAAAAATAACTTGCTAGTGGTAGATGCGGTCCGGTGGGGAGAGGTCTAGGTGCCCAGACACGGCGTCCCCAGCACTGAAGATTGTTTCATAGGAGGACACCCCCGCACCCCCGAGTCCATGAAGTGCTACCTTGCATAAAACAAAATGTACTATGTGACATGGGGGTCGTATGTATAAATTACGCATGCTTTATTAGTAGCAGCGTTTTCTTTATTTTTTCACTATCTTTATTTTCCTATTCAAGTTTATTAGGAGTGGCAAACACAGGGCTGGTCCCTGTGTGGTCCTGATGAAGAGCTAGGGGTAGGCTTGAAACATGTTGATCATACACTGAATTCCTACACATAACAGTTAGGTTTCCCAGTGTAACCCCTCCTTTTAGACATACCAACCTAGGAGCAAGAATAACGTTTTTAAGCCCAGTAGCAAGGTATTTTTAATCACTTTCATCCACTCCACCACACACTGCACCACACATAGTCTTCCACTAAAAGTGCTCCTACGTAATTCCACAAGTCGTAGCACGCCCCAGTTCGTAGAGAACTGGGATGGCCCCAATGATGAAGCATGTCACCGTGGGAAAACCCTGGTGAGTGAGGGGACTCAAGAAAGAAATGTTTCTTTCTTTCAGGTTCTTCCTGATCACACTGATTAGGAGCCATACTATTTGACCAAGTCTCAAAACCCAGAACTTTGGGTTTTCTTTGTTTGTATACGTAAGGAGGGCGACCTAGTAATTTACCCTCTACCTCCCCCTACCTTGTGTACTTTTAAGAGAGAATGCACACTTTTTGGCAAAGATTTTTTGAGTACTGAACAAGAGAAAAGTTAGATAATTGGTAGATCATGTTGTATCACACCTGGGGGCATATATTTATCAATGTATTGCATCGCCAGTGCAGCAAGCAGGGGGACGCAAGAGAGTCTCAAAACCTATGTGAGATTTATCAAGCCATACGAGGCCACCTTGGGTGGCCCTGCGTGGCTTGATAACTCTAGAGTGATGCAGGGCAGTGCAAGTCATTGCCTTGAGTTACTCTGCCCCAGGGAAGCATGAATGGGGTGGCGCTTGGGTGTTCCCACGCATCCAGCCATGGATTCTGCCATATTCCCAGATTTACCAACATTGGTAGACCTGGGAATGTGTGCCTTCCCATCAGAGGTGCAACAGGAGAAATCTCTTTGCTTCTCCTTGTTGCTTCCTAATTCTAAGTGTGCTGCAGGGAAATAAGAAAATGCCTCTGGATTTGTTTTTGGACAGGGAGGTGTCCCTTCCTGCATAAAAACAATAGTGCCTGCAACGCAGGCGTCCTTGGACCATGGTGCAAGCGTGCCTGGGTTGGATCTAGGCAGCCAAAAGCGTGCCAGTGATAGGAAAAGATAAGAATGCGCCATATAATGGTAAATACGGTGCATTCCAGCCCTTTCCCTTTCATGCAGCGCAGCATGGTGGATTGTGTTGTGTTGCATTGCATGAATTATTGATAAATATACCCCTTGGTTTGTTATCCAGAACAGCCAATGTTCCATATTATTTTCCAGTGGCATGTCCAGGGTGTCAAGGGTGCAAGCAAGGAAAATAGGCCCCCTGCCCGCTGGTTGAGCTGTAATAATCAGGGTTCAATAGACCGCTAGGCCTCTGGGCCCCTGTGCCGATACATCTGACAGCATTTTCTTACAAGAGAGTTTGATAGAGGGGCAGGGCTAACATGCAGGACAAACTGTGAGGGACACAGAAATGTGTGCCACCGTGTGCAGCATAGCGTGTACAAACAAAAGAGATGGGCGGAATGCCAGGGTCGATCTCAGCCACTGGTAATTACTCTGGGCCACATTCCAGTCCTTTGTCTTGCTGCCCACTGTGCCTCTCCAGACAGAGAGCTACCATAAGCTAATCAGGCTTGGTCTTGTTCCAGTTCAAAAAAGTCCATCTGTCCTACCAGACAAATCCCACTGAATGGGGTGGACCTCATCAGACGGAGGCGGCTTCAATCCTATGACACGGGGAGCTGTGAGACACACATTACCAGCTTCACTCAGGGCATGACACTGAGAAGCAAATAAGTACTCAGTAGAATGAGTGGATTCATTCCAGCCACTGGTCATGACACTTCTTCACTTCTAGTTGGTGTTGTGTTTTATAGGTGGGCAGTGTGAGGACGTGGACGTTCTTATCCAAACGTGGGCTCATGATTTGTCTAACAGGTACCTCCCAAGGTCACCTTCCATGGTCCTCTGCTAATAATATTAGTACAACCAAAAGGCTGATGATGACTATTATTATAAATATTATCAGGCAATTATATTAATATTATAGATACTATTTTTATTTGCATTGTTATATTAACAACCACAATGCTGTTAATAATATTATTATTTTTATTTTGATTGGTCTCTGTACAGTGCAGGCTATTAAAAAACATGCTGGAGCCAACTGCATCCCTCAGAGATTTCTGCAAAAATGAATTTGCAAAAAACAGGTAAATTCTGCTAGTACCCCAGCACCTGAAGTCCATGGGCGATGCAGGCTATCTTTAATTTTTTAGATTAAAAATGAGTTTAGTTCTTCACATTTTTAAAATAATGTGTTATAAACTCAACAATATTAAATAAATATAGGTGAACAATAGAAACAGAATTGCTTTTTATCCAAAGGTGGTCTAAAGTCAGAGCACTATATTACAAATTCTTACCCTCTTACCCAGCGGGCAGTAGTCATCATCTCAGTGCTCAGATTATGGACTCCTAAACACTTGACAACGCCAGGTACTGACACTCCACAAATTCATGATCTGCATTCCCACATCACACCTGTCAGGTTTTAGTACGGTGTGACCTCAAACCTGCAAGGTGCGCCACTATCTTGCAGCAATGCTGTGCGCCCCCTTAAAACTGGACAAACTCTCCTGCTTCAGGATTATGGGCCTGATTTAGATCTTAGCGGATGGGTGACTCCGTCCCAACGGCGATGGATAACCCATCCGCCAAAATATAAGTTCTGTTATGTCCCATGGACTTATATTTTGGATGAAGGATATCCCTCACCGTTGAGATAGAACAACCTGTTCGCTAAGATCTAAATAAGGTCCTACGTCAGCAAACGGAAACATGAGGTTAAAATAGAAGGATTGGGAGAGGGGAAGAGATATATGCCTATCGTTGGCTAGACCTAGGGGCAAATATGTGTGAAAGGGAAAGGGCAGGAATGCGCCTTATTTAACATTGCATGGCACATTCCTGTCCTCTTCTTGCACGGGTGCACAGTGTTCTGCCTAGCACCAACGCAGGCACCCTTGCACCATGGAGTTACCAACAGGCTTGTTTTGTGCTGGAAGAGACACCTTCCTGCACAAAAACAATCCTCAGAGGAATATTGCTCTTTCTCGTGTGTGCCAGAGAATGCAGCACAAGTAGAAATAAGAACAAATCAGCAGAAATACAAATACTTCTCCTCATTACGCCTCCTCTTGAAAGGAGTAGCATTTTGATGCATTCCCAGGTCTAGCACTCATGGTCAATCCGGGAATGCTCCAATATTGATGGGTGGATGCGTGGGAACGCCCACGTTCCACCCACGGAACCACTCCTTGGAACAAAGTAAGTCAAGGCACCATCTTGCGCTGCCGTGCATCACACCAGATTTACCAAGCGACGCAGGGCCATGCAAGGGGGCCTTCCATGGCTTGGAAAAACCCATTCTAGGTTTTGAGGTGCCTGTGTCCAAGGGCGAGCCAAAACCTTTGATAAATATGTCCCTTAATTGGAAAAAGAATAAGTGTCAGGACCCAAAGTTTTTCTCCTGAACCCATGCCTGTTGCTATAGAAGGTCAGTTGCCGAATACCTCGACTGTGTAGCCTTCATCCCATCTCATGCCTCTTTCATCCACCACCCTGTCTCTTTATCTTTTATACTGCATGGTTTTTTTTAATTTCTGCTTTACCTATTGTCACTGTAATTTCACATTTCTTTTCCTCTTTTTTCCCTGTTTTGTGTTTTTCTTTCTCTTGCTCTGGATCAAAATATGTTAAGGAAAATGAGTGCTGGTCCCGAAACATGAGTGCGGTGAGGACCACCTGAATCATCGGCTCAAATGAAGCACTGGATAAACTTGAGTGTCTTTTGCTCTTCTGGAATTCAACACAAACCGAGTAGCCTGGAATGATTACAGACTCTTCTACCAGGGGCGGCTCTAGGCTCATTGTGGCCCTGGGCAGGGAGCGTAGGTAGGGGGCCCCGGAAGAGGGGGTCTGGGAGGGGCGGAGCGGGGAGGCCAGTGAAGAGGGGGGATCAGGGGGTTTGGAAGTGTAACAGAGCCGGAGGCCGCCAAATCCCTGCCAGGGGCCGCCACGCAAATATGTATCATTCCTCAGAAGATTATTATATTAAGGATATATATTGGCGTGGTGGCCCCTGGGGTTTGTTGGCCCTGTGCAGGTGCACAGCTTGCACATGCCTAAGGCCGCCCCTGCTTCTACTGGGGTGCCCGTGCTTGCTTGTCGCTGCTTCACTTTCTCGTGCCCTCCCCCAGAGCGAAACCACTAACTGTTAATAACCTCCTGACATAGGCAATATTAAACATGATCAAGACAGGTAAAGGCACAACTACCAGCTGCCAGCTTATAGATTTTTGGCCCCACCACAAGGCTAGAAGAAGCAGCTCTCTAGGAGTGAGGCAAGGGGTAGCTCCAAATTGGTCTGCAAATGAAGTTAGGACTCTTGTTGTAAGCTACTTAATGACAAATACATAAAGTTTTACATTTGACCCTTTTCTCAATAGAAAGTCAGTGCACGGACTTTAAGTGTTCAGAAACATGTGGCCTAAGTAGGAGACCCACACATAATCTGACAGCTATATTCTAAACATTCTGTAGTCTATGAAGTGGATATTTGGGAACAGATAGATCATGTGCATAGCCGTAGTCCGGATGCGTCGTTTCTAAGGTTCTGACCATACTGACACATAGTGGTAGAAGACTTTGGGCCAGATGTATCAAGATTCCGTTTTGCGAATCCTAAATTGCGATTTTTTGCGAATCGCTATTTAGAATTCGCAAAACGGTATGTATGTACAAAATCGCTATTTTTTAGCAATTCCTTATTATTCTTTATTTGCGAATTCGCAATTTTGCGAATTCGCAAATAAAGAATAATTTCCAATGCATTCCTATGGGCCAGGAGGCCCATAGGAATGAGAGTGCAATAATTCTCAAATTGCGAATTGGCAATTTGCTAATCGCAATTTGAGAATTATTTCAAGGGTGCAGGAGTGTCTCAAAGACACCCTGCTGCACCCCTGAAATCTACATGTGTGTGCATGTGGCACACATACATGCCCAATGGGCATGTATGTGTGTCACATGCCACCCTCACAAATGCCAAATAGGGCATTTTTAAAAGAAATCGCAAATTACCACCAACTACAAGTTGGTGGTAATTTGCAATTTCTTAACACAAAATCGCAATTTTAAAATGTTTCATACATATCATTTAAGGAATCGCAAAATTTGCGATTCCTTAAATGCTATGGCAAAATAAGGAATCGCAATTTTTTGCGATTCTTTAAATTGCAATTATTTCATACATACAAGAAAATGCTAAAAGGCCGTTTGCGAGTCGCAACGGCAGAAATTCTGCGAATTTCAGCCTTTGCGAGTCGCAAAAGCCTTGATACATCTGGCCCTTTTAATCAAGAATTTAAGATTAAATAACACCCTGCGGAAATTTAGTTATCGGATTAGAAGAGGAAAGTCAAAAATGTATCTAAGATAATGTACAGCAGACGCAGGCACATTCCTCATGGAGCTAGGCCATAGAGGGGCGTGCCACCAAGGATCATCACTACTGTTTTCAGCTACTGGTTTCAGTGAGTTCTGATCCATCCATGAAGACACTGCAATGAGGCAGGACTGAAGGTTGTCTAATAACTGTGTGACATCCTTCCAAATCAAAGGATTTGATTAATCTAATTAAAGGGCCCAGGTGCGCCTTAGTGTGGGGCTTAGCGCTAGTCATAGTGGAACTTTACAAAAGAGATTGAAGGTAGAGAATTTAAATGTAGGAATAGAGACAGTATGGGCCTGACTTGATAGAAAGGATTCTAGCCATCCCATTGTTTTTTCAAAAAACAACTACCTTGTGCAGATTGTCCAACAGGACAACATGAGAAGGGGTCTCAAAGGCTGCAGACAAATCCAATGCTACCAAGGTGGCTAGACTCTCACATGTTAGGTCATATGAAGCAGACCCATTACCACCACGGAGACACTTCTACGCCATGAAATACATGGAAGCAAGCCTGTCATGCCTCAAAATATTAAGCGTTTTTCAAAAATAGTTTATTAGCCTCCTTTTCCACAGGTTTTGACAAGATGGGTAGCAAGGAGACTGGGAGAATATTACCGGGTATATTAAGATCAGCATACAATATTTTAATGGGCGGTTTCCAACTGAGCAGTACCATGGCAGAGTTGAAGGGAATGATAATAAGCTGCATACTTTCAATATACATGCAAAACAATGAAACGGAGAGCCAACGCAACAATCGCACCTCCCTCCTTATCACCAGTTCATTTGGGTATAGAGCGTAAAAGAAGCGTTGTGTGCACATTCACTCTACCTGCTGTTTCAAGAGGTGTGACCCCAAAAGTTCAACCAATGTATGTGAAGTGCACTGGACAATGAGTTTTCACAAATATTAGTCCAATTCCGTCTTATGTCGTCTTGACCCAGCTACTCAGGCGAGTTTACTGAGTAGCCGCGTTGGGAATGTACTCGCCTGAGTAGCCTGGTCGGGAATGTAAGAATGGCATGTAACAACAACGAAGTTTAACAATCACCCTCAAAATATGAGTATTCAATGAATTGGAGTTTATCACACACATTGGAATATCATATCGATTACACATATACCTTGAAGGTCAATACTCGAGCCCTGAAGAAGTTCACATGTAGTGAAAGAATTGTGTTGTCTGTTCTGTTCCATTTATAAGAAAAATAAAGATTGCCTTGGATGACATAAGATGGAATTGGACTAATATTTGTGAATACTGATTGTGCGGTGCACTTCACCTATATTGGTTATACTTTCAATATACCTGGGAGGATCATTGTACAAACAAGCAGGAATGATTTGTTCTCTGATAAAGACCAGGTAATTGTCCCAAATTCTCTTGATTTCTGTATTCCAGAGGTGAGTTGTCACTAAAATTCAATTATCTATTATTAAAATTTGTCTTTAAGCAATAGTTTTTTTCTATAACTAACTTTTCTCAAGATATGCAATGGTCTCTGAGCAGTAGTTCCTAGACTTGAGTTTGATCTCCAGATGTATGTCTTTATACACATTTCTTTTTAAACTCTAACTCCTAGAACTGACTTGTCTTTAGGTGACTAAATCAAGAGCAGAGAGTTAGAATGGTGGAGTAGTGCAGCAGTGAAAAAGAAAACCAGAACTGGAGATCACTTCAGAGGTAAACACTTTCAATGTAGAATACTTTTTTACTACTAAAGAATTCAGACAACGTGACAGATTGGTTTCTAGGCGTGGCTCAAATACTAAGCCGCACACAAAGAAACACTGGTTCCTGTGAAAACAAAAATGTAAGAGATGGGTGGCATGAGTCAAGGGTGAGAGACAAAATAACTAACCCAAAATATTATGTTGAATAATTTATATAATCCATGGTATAGTAAGCGAGTGAATAGACATACAAGATGCAAGAGATTGCATTGCAAATAAACAATATGTATCTGAAATATATTAATAAATGGTAAACATATGCCTTCATAACTATGTAATAGGTGCTGCATATGATTTAAGTGGTAAAATTCAGTGCCCAGGTGAATAGAAAAGTGTAAAAAGGTAATGCAAAAAAGAACACAAGTCAAATTCACGTAAAAATGGTGTATGGAACAAATTGTTTTAAATGTACAAAGATCACAGATATAATACTTTACTTTTATGGACAGTTCAAATATATTAGCTAAATATTAGCTAGCTTAACTGCTCTCCCAGAGTTACTGGGCTTGCCCATCTACCTTTGCTAGAAAATGCCTGTCGAAACTTGAACTACTTCCAGATCTCGCTGTCAACAGCATACTGCAAGAAGTCAAGCAATATATAAATGGATATAAATTTAACCCAATAACAACTTATTTAGAGCAATTGTACTATTAAACACAATTCACACATGTATTACTACAGTGAAAAAGGTCAGATTGCAGTGTATTACCAATGTAGAATGAAAGTGACATGAAAAAAACTGAATTAACTGCCTTGGAGAATTTAAGTTTGAATTACTTTCCACATAAAATCTTGCTCCTATTTCCCAAGAGAGTTCTTCAAGGTAATTTTACCTCACTGCATAATATTAAATTATTGCATTCAGATTCTGGTTAAATATCTGTTTTTAAAACAAATACACATGAAAAATGCCAAGGTACAAACCATTACTTATTGTCTCCCGTAAGCCATAACCTCTCGCCGCAATCAAGAATTGCCATATGGGGGGAGGAGCTACGCTAGCGAACAAGATGGCTGCTTAGGCCCCCGGCTCCGCCGACCTCCGTCTCCTGCCAGATGATCCTGTTATTTCTCCTGTCTTTACGCCCTGCCTCCGTGTGTTTGAACCGGACTACAGCTCGATGGTGCGATCCCGAGATTTCTACCGGTTTGGTAGACAGAGTTATATCGTGTTAAAGTTTGCGGCCTAGCCCAGCTTTGAAGCCGGGATCTGGAGTACTGGCCCAGCCGGGTTCCAGTTGAACAACATCGGCCGTGAGCGTGTGGCAGGGTCCAGTCTATTGCTGTGGAGGTTTTCTTGGCCAGATTTTGATGGCGGTCTCCTGAGTTAGTAAACATCGAAGGAGGGGTGACGATGCACAACTGAGGGTGTGGGCGGAGTTACCTGACCCATTGGCCCGGTTAGCCACCTGCCGGCGTTCGCTGGGTTGGGATCTTCGCTTGCAGTGGCAAAGCGCATATCGATGGCGCTGTTAACATTGAGTCCCCCTCTGCTGCTGTCCGTTCCACTTTTGACTGTTCCCCCGGGGAGACCGGGCTCTATGGGGGACGTGAAAATGGTTGATATCGAGCGAGGAGCAGTGGAGCGGACTGAGAATGAACCGTCATTGCGAACTGTGCTGGCGGCCATAGGGGTTCTTCATACTAACGTGGAAGCCCTTATTCATAAAATGATAGCCCGTTCATTTGAAATTGGGCGGATTGGACCGGACCCTGCTCCACTACAAGGAATGAAGCAGCTCAAGATACCCACGATGGCCATTTTGATAGAGGAAACGGGCCCCGTGCAACGAGAGGTGTCGGAGCCTCCGGCCGGTGTGATGGCCGATAGGAGCGAGATCGGTGCTTTGAATGGATCGTCAAGCCTACTATCAACGCTGACTGTGGAAGGACTAATCGGTGCTCCCTTTCCGGAGACTTTTGATGAGAACTGATTTGGGCTTGAAACCGCGTCTCTCCCCTATCCGCCAGTTCCATTACGATGGTGGAGGAAACAAAGTTGGGAGTTCATGACGGTGAGGAGAGTCTTTGGACCTGATGGAGTTCTCAGTGACTTAACATCTTTGCTTGATCTCAGTTTGAACTTTGCTGCACTTTCCTTGTATTTTGACTATCCTGTGGAGGCGGCAGTTCGTCCGGAAGGGGTTCGCACGTCCGATCAGAAGGATCAAGGATGAGACTGATTGACTGGGTTTGACATCGTGGTCTTGATGGATGTGGGATTTGCTACCATGATGCTTGCGGGAGGTTGGGCGGTGTTTACAGTTTCCCCTGTTGCGTACTGCATTAGCTTCTTAATAGATTTGTGGATTTACTCCGGGGGATTCTTGGTTCTGGCGGGAGGGAGGGAGGACCGGGGGCACGTACGAAGGTGCCCTCCTCCATTTTCTATTTTTAGTATTTAGTTAGATGGGGTGACAGGCACACTGCTAATTGGGGTTCCGAGAAAGCCATGTGCAGGGGTGCAGGGTGGGGGGATGGGTGTTACTGTTAGTTAGTTTAGGCTGTGGCGTGAATATTTTTGTCATTTATCCTGATTTAGTTTTTTCGTATCTGGGGGCACTACGCCTTTTTTTATCCTGTTCTGTTGGGTGGCGGGAACTGAGTACCGTAGCGCATCAAATGTAGCTAAATTGTGTGTAGTCAACCATTATTGAACGATCAACGCGTCGATGTTTCAATGACCCCTCCCACTGTTTTTTACAGAAATCCCGATATCTGAAAATGTTTGCTTATTATTGTAACTGAATGTGATGTCCCAGATACGTCTTTGTTTTATTTTGTTTTATATTTGAAAATAAAAAGAAATATAAAAAAAAGAATTGCCATATGTACAGAGCTATCTAATTAATCCATTACAAATAATGTAATTTAGTTATAATTCTGGCAGTCAATGAATACCTTATAACACTTAAATACACTAAAAACCCATTAATACAACATACATTGAAAATCATGTATCCTTTCCAGTGCGTCGCTGCTTATAGTCATAAAATGGACCTGTCCCAAAGAGTCATGACTCCAGTGAGACCAGGGTGACAGCACAGAATCACAGCTATTAGTCTACTAGATTTTACTATTCGGTTCTGCCACTTGGAATTTGCAACCAGTGAAAACATTGAGCCTGCTTAGGTCTTTCCAGCCTCATGTTTTACAAACATAGCATACAAAATCATGCATTCGCAGAGGTACTCAAGCAACACTCTTTTGTGATTGGTCTGTTCAAATGCCACTCAAATCATGCCCCCTCCCACTACAGCACAAAGTGTAAGTCAGTGTACTAGCCCATTACAGCCATTGGATCAGTGGTGCCTGGTGAACTTTGAAAGTGGTGGGGTGTAAAAGCCTGCCTCGAATTGAAGAGAGTATGAAAAGTAAGCACATCCTACTTTCATGGTGTGACAGGACACCCTACTCTCCTTAAGTGTGCTGGTGGTTAACCATCCCTAAGAAAGAAATGGTGGTAAGGCAATATTCTTGCCCTCCTTCTCCCCACCGAAAATGGTGCCAGTAGTGAGCAAAGATGGTGAACAAAGAGGAAAGTCAGTTATCATGCACAGCCTAAATGTGCTTATGTTGTTATTATACATGGGAGAGGGGTAATATTAAGGTTTAGCAAAGACAAGAAAGGTTTTTACAGCACACTTCCTGAACTCATATTTGTACGTTTTCTCATATGGAATAATGAAGAAAAGGAGGCATGTCGAAATTAAACAACTGCCTAGGATCACACAATTTGGTAAAGTTTGAGGCCAGTATTGATAACAGTTTTTAGGTCGAGCATGAGCCAGCACGCAAGCTCTGCTCTGCGAAGAGCTGTGGTAGATCAGTACGGAGAGAAGCTTTGCCCACTCCCCAGCCCTTATTTTTCAGTGGCTTGTGTGTTTGCGCTTTGTAAATGCTGGCTTCTGATTCATTATGAGGCTTGTTAGTCCCTCCTTAGTACAGCCATGTCATCATTTGTATCGTCCCATGGTTACTGGCCCCTTTACTTGGTTGTTGCCCGTGGAGTCTACTAAATTCTTTACTGAGTTTCTCCATTAGGCGGGACGACATGCTTCGCGTAGACCAAATTCCGATGTACTGTGCGGTACACCAGACCTTTAAGAATCACAACATCACCTGGTCGCTCTGCAGCTGCCTCAGTGCTTTCGGAAGCAACGACTTGTGGAAAACAGAGTATTTGTTTCTGTGGCGGGAGACCAACAAGCCAGGCCACCGCGGGAGTCAGCTAAAGATTTTAAACGTGCTCGGTTAACCACCACCCTCAAACCAGGCGGATTAAGCACCGCCGCGGTCTGGGCATCGGCTGTGCACCGCCGGCCCATGGTGGGCCTATGATGCCCACCTGGGTGCTCTGAGGTGGGGGAGGGGCTGAGGTGCCGCAGCCCGAGCTCACCACAGCAAAACGAGAGATTTGTTGGAAGCTGCGACTTGGAGGCAGATCTGTGAATGGAAAACTAGTAGTGCTGCTCAAACCAGGGGTGTAGCTAGCAATAGTGCAGCAGGTGCAGTGGCACCGAGCCAAGTGAAACAAAGGGCTAGTACAGCGGATATATAGGGGTGGCTTATTTTCCTTGGGTCCATTCTTCCAGTGGCACCGTTGCTACGCTGCTTGCCCTATCAAAATAGCTCTGAAGCGCTAGACAGCGGAAGTACCAAATTAGTCACTTTCAAAGTTGATAGGTCGCAGCCATGTTTATCCCAAGAAGCTGCTGCATGCTTAGCACGCATGTGTGACTCACAAGAGAAATAGGGGCGCGCAGGTGCCTAGATACGTTTAGAATTGGTATCATGGAAGTGTTTGTGGGTAAGCTCCTTCTTTGACACGGCCTGATAGCGTCGCACTCCTGTTTTATCTACTCGGGTCTAACGATTTCTCAGATGCCTATTTCAGGGCACAAGTCCTAAAAAAAGAAGTGGGGGGGCGCTGACGTCACAACAGGAAGTGACGTCACAAAAGGTGGCTTGCACCATCGGACTCATTGCCTCCCCTCACTCACCCCTTAGATGCGATTGCATCAGAGAAAGCCAGCGCGTGAGGAGCGTTCTGAATGAGCTCCGATCTCGCCCCAGAGAGGCCAAAGAGTGAATGTGTGGCTCCATTTGCTCCAGTTATCGAGCTCCTGTTAAAATAAGTGGGGGGACGCCGTCCACCTGCGTGGTACCCCGACTCGAGCCCTGGGCCCTATTTTCAGTCGCTGGACAGGGGCGTCTGTGGTGCCAAGAGCCAGTGCCGCACATTTCAACCGAGCTCCCTGCCCTGCGCTGGGCACCTCCAGCGCTCCGCACCTCTCCGGGAGCAGTGTGTCTTTATTCCAGACACGCTGTGCAGTTTACACTTTGCACTTCCCTCGAGTTGGTAAATTTTTTCAGACAAAATTAATCCAGAAGGGTGGTGTGGAGGGGCTGGGAGCTCAGCAATGCATAGCAGTAATTTTTCAATGCAGGGACCTCACGCTATTCCCCGTGAAGCCTTGCTTTGTGACCTAGAGGTGTTAGCTATTTATCCACCTGCCTTTTACATTTCTTTTTGACTTTCAGATACCTGCTTTCCTTAATCTATGTTTAGTGTAATTTTCTGAATTGCAAATCCTATTACATGTTTCTTTTTGGTAATCCTATGTATAGTTATTCATAAAGTATTGCAAATAACAGAATGCATGAAAATGTAGAAATGGATGAACCATTAAGAATTTACACGGAAAGCGCTGCCATCCTCTGAATATTACACCCCTTTCGTTCCCTCCCTTCGACATTATTCTTTTATAAGAGACAGTTCAGTGCTGCTTCAATTCTCACTTCTCCCTACATTATAATTTTATGTGAGTATACCTCTTCTGCCCTTAGTATAACTGCTAGCATCCTTCTTCTGTGATGAGATCTGTTGGCAGTCATCTACAACTGCAGCTTTCCATCCCCATTGTATTCTTCTGTGAGGACATCTTTTGGCCATATAGTGCAACTTCAGCTTCCAAGCAGGTGTGTTCTCATTTGAGGACATCTCTCAGCTGGGTGGTAAAATGGCAGCTTTCTTGGTCCTAGTTTGTTGCAGGTAGCAACCTAATGGGGCTCCAGGTAAAAGGAGGACCAACCGGCCTTTTAAATCTTGGGTAGTGCGGAGACTCATATCAAATAGTCCGCTGATGACAAAAACAAATAACAAATTCTTGCTGCAGTGAAAAAATAAAAATGCACTACATATACAGTCCATGAATTAAATAGCAAATTAACTGTGTGATAACAGACTCTGCTTTTCATTTTTAAAATGGTTCATCATGTATTCCACAAAAATCAAAAGGACACATGTAAACTGGTAGAAAGGTGTGAGAATAAAATGGTAGCGTGGGTTCATCCAAGTCGTCCTTTACAAAGTTTCAATCCAATAGTAAAAGAAGGCTGATCTGAAAACCTTTTCTATATGTATGAACTATGTATTAAATACAATATGTTTTACAAAATTAAGCAAGCAACCTTACACGTGAAACCTAAAACACCTGGGGCCTTATTTATGAAGGACTTGCGCCGCCGGTGCGTCACTTTTTCCCATGTTAAAAGTGACGCACCGGCGGCGCAAGTCCTTCATAAATAAGGCCCCTGGTGCAAGCACCATTACATGTGCAACATAGAAACATACAAACATTCTCATTCTTTTATTTAATTTATAATGCATTCACTATTGCCATACAAAAGTCACAGACTATTGGTTTCACCAATGCTTGTTGCAATTGTTTTGCTCTCTGGAAGAGTCCATTGGAAGACAGACGGTGTGAAGGTCCGAGATTACAAGCCCCTGGAGTTCAGTGCCAAACACATCGTAATCCTTTCAGGGTAAGTTTTGCTTTCGAATCTGTTCTTGTGGGTACACATTTGACTTGTTTTTAAATTCAGAAACGTTTCCCTTGTTAGGACTCTAATCCTGTGACAGTCACGAGTTTCCATGTGAACGTCTAGAAAACCTTTCTGCAATATACAGGCTTATATATTTAAAAATGTGAGTTTAAGTGCAAATATTTTTGTTTTTTTTCTCCGAAGGGTTCCCTCAGAGAGGCCCCTACCCCTACTTTGTCTCCAATTTGTGCATACTCCAGGCCACTGGAATTATATGATTCCACGGCGGTGGCCTTTTTCGCATAATTATGGATTTTACCGATTTGCCACATAATCCATCACCTACTACTGCATGATCTGGATATATTAACAACGTATTGTTTCTTGCTCAAACGGATCAAAAGTTGCGAAGAACGTGGCTACGGGGTGGGTACGTGTACAGTGGAAGGCCATCTGCAAAGGTAAACTCTTTTTCTTCCAGTAGCTTTTTTGTACCGGGTTGTTAAACTGGTAATACTGAGGTGAAATATTTGCCCAGACAATATACAGTGTGTAAGAATTGCTAAATAATTAAGTAATAGGTTCAAAAAATGTGCCGCATTATGCCATGTAATTTGCCTTTTCGTACTGCATAATTAAGTCAACCCTGTCACATAATTTGGTGCTTCTCTGTCGCATAATTTCATGGCCCTGTTCCTTCACAAACATGTGTACGCTTGTAAAAGTAGAGCGAAGTAGATTCCTGCGTTAAAGCTTAGAAGGACAGCACAGTTTTGCGCACGATGGAAAAACATTGAGGCGGAAGCAGTAGTGTAGCAAAGATGCCAGGAGCTCTGGAAATAAGTCCGTTAACTGCTGGTGGAATAGTAAAATGTAGCAATTTTCAGGGTTAAATCTACCCCTCAGGGCTCAGGGCCCAGGTGCCACTGCACATGCTGCACTGGGCGGCGGTGCCCACAGTGCACTCAAGTCCTTACCAAGGGCCTCATTTATGAGAAATGATGCATCGCTGCGTGAAAGCAGCGATGCGTCACTTCTCAGTGCGCCCTCCTTGCGACATACCTGATGCGTCATATCTACTGTACGACGCATCATGTCGCAAGGAGTTACAGATACATCAGTATTTCTGACGTATCTGTAAGCGCAAAAGTGACGCATTGCTAGAGTGTGTCACAAAAGTGACGCAACTCCAGCAATGCGTCCTTTCACATTGGGCAAGCCCCATGTGAAAGGGCCTACGTCAGTCTTACGCCTGCTGTGAGGCAGGCGCAAGATTTTGACGCAACGGCTTCCTAGAAGTGACACCGTGAAATCTCATAGATTTCACAGCATCACTTCTACGAGGCTTTTTGCGGGGGATCGCCCCCCCTGCATACATTATACCTGATGCAGGTATATTGTAGCGCAGGGGTTTACAAAGTGACACATCTGCTTAGATGCGTCACTTTGTTAATAGTGCGCAACAGGAGGCATGTTTTACACCGACGATGCGTCACAGAAAGTGACGCATCGGAAGCGCAAAACTGCGCAAAACTGACGCAAGGCCCTAAGTCTCTTTGACTCTGTCTCTACCCGCGCTTTAAGTGAGCCGCGTCTCACTGGGTCTGAGCACTGGCAGTTATTTAAAGGGGGCCTCGAAACGGGTCTCTATCGGGCTGTGTTTTGTGCCCTGGCACAGGGGTCCGTTTTTTCCCGGACTGCAGTGACAGCAGGCACATGATGTGCGCATGCTCACACTGCTCACTTCTCAGTAGTGGAGAAGTTACGGCATGACGTCATGCCAGGTGAGCTTGTAGGGGAAGGGAAACGCTTTACAGAGAGTCACTTTCTCTCTTGACTTCCCTTCTGTTTTTGAAATTCGGGAGCAGCAACATTGTCGTGATGTCACCAGGGCTATAAGTGGAAGCTTTTTCAAAATTATATATGAGCCATAGTTGCTGCTTATTTATCTTATGCAACTAACAACCATCATGGGCGGCTCTGGGCTCATGGTGGCCCTGTGCAGGGAGCGTAGGTAGGGGGCCCGGAAGAGGGGGTCCGGGCAGGGCTGCGGGGGGTCAGGGTGTTTGGAAGTGGAACAGAGCCGAAGGCCACCAAATCCCTGCCAGGGGCCGCCACGCAAATATGTATCCATCCTCAGAGGATTATTATATTAAGGCTATATATTGGCGTGGCGGCCCCTGGGGTTTGGTGGCCCTGTGCAGTTGCACAGCTTGCACATGCCTAAGGCCGCCCCTGCAACCATTGACAAAGACAATAGTCCTGACTTGTTGTAGGTATGATGTTACTTGTATCATATATCTGGATGCAATGACAGAAACAGCAAAATACTAGTCGGGCGGTGCACTATGCTAAGCACAGATTTTTAGTTTACAGGTTTTTAAGCTGCGCCCTTAATTACATTGACCACGACCCTTTGAGAGACCCCTCAGTTTTTTCATCTCACTTAAAACCCTGGGGCCTTATTTATGAAGCACTTGCGCCGCCGGTGCGCCACTTTTAAAATGGGAAAAAGTGATGCACCGGCGGCGCAAGGCCTTCATAAATAAGGCCCCTGGGGCCTTAATTATGAAGGCCTTGCGCCGCCGGTGCGTCACTTTTTCCCATGTTAAAAGTGACGCACCGGCGGCGCAAGGCCTTCATAAATAAGGCCCCTGGTCTCTACCTTAATCGGGTCCTCATGGTGCGGCAGGCACGCCCCGCCTCCACCCCCTTTCCCCCCCCCCCACACACACACACTCACTCTGTGCAGCTTCTTACAGCCATAAGAAAGAGTGTAGGAGGCAGTTTATTTTCCCAGTTTATTTCCGGTATGTTAGTATCCGTAATTGAATTTGCCTTTTAAAAATTGCTTTATAATCTGCCTCTGATGCCCAACCGAAGACAATACTGGACTATCAATTATGATATTGCATGCATGGATATGCATTAGGCTACACAAAGGGCAGCATACAGTAAGGGATTAATCCTCCAAGCAGGGAAACAGTACCCGGGGCGCCAGAGCAGATGGCGACACAGGAAATCCTGGAGAGCCGGGATTAAAAAGCAATTTGCGGCATCTTTAAAATGAGCCTTCGATTTGGGTCACGGGCTTTAACTCTTTAGTGTCAGGTAGGTTTGTAGGTTGCTGCATGTCACTGCTGATCCAGTGACGCTGAATGCTGTGCGTAGTGTACGGTTGCATTATTTCCACGTATCTGAAAGCATAGATGCAAATACATCCCAAAAGCGAGGCAGTATGCTTTGGATTTTCATTGCTCCCAGACAAAATAGCATTTTGGCATTTGGGCGCTCCCCTCCCCTAGCAACAAACTCTTTTATTAGAATCAAATGCCCTCTTGTGGACAGCTACGGTGACACACTAAGGAAACTGCAGACGCAGGCATTATGGGAGAGAACAAAACACCGAGCTGGCTATAAAGATAGAGAGCTGGCAATGTCCTGGAATGAGGCAGCCCTAAGTAATCAGAGAAGTAGCCATTGAGGCATTGATGCAAGTGGGCATTAGCCTGATGAAGGCGTGCGCTCAGAATGTATTTACACAAACATGCTCGTGGTCTGGAGGGGTGACTGCACATTACAATGGCAGGGCCATGAATGGTCTCTCATTCAATGAAAACAATCGTTGAAGGACGAAAACACTCACCCACCCTCGGGTGGCATGCCTCATCATATGGTCTCTCCTCCCACCACCTGCAGAAGCTAGTGGTGAGGGCTACACTCACCTCACAGAAGAAGGAACACTAAAGAGATGGTGTGAGGGAGAGGGTCCTTTGTGAGTAGGGGAAGTGTGGGTGTATGTAGGAGAGTGCAGTGCGATGAAATAAAAATTCTGAAATTCGTGTCTCCAAAAGAGGAGAACTAAAACCAAAAGGAAGCTAATTCAACCCAATAGTTGGAAGAGGTCGACATGTTTCTGCGGTAGGGCCTCTAGCCTAGCCATAATCAGTTCTCATTCACTAAACACACTCAGCCTGAACATGACAAGCGGGTCAGTGGCAAATCATAGCACCCATCATTTAGCACGACCAATGGGGAGGAAATGTGAGAGTGTCCTGAGGAATGCTATGTGATGGTTGAGCAATCATAGCATGCCCTGAGGATTTTTAAAATCCGATCGCAGCAGTCATTGAAGATTGCTGAGTCATGAAGAGCACATACTGGGTGACAGATGGAAAATCTAAGCATGCCCTGAGGATTACTATCTGATGGTAGAGAAATCAAAGCAAACCCTGAGGATGTCTAAGTGATGAGCGTCAGATCCGAGCAGTCACTGAGGATTGCTGAGTCACGAGGAGCACCTTCTGGGTGACAGATGCAAAATCTAAGCATGCCCTGAGGATTACTATCTGATGGTAGAGAAATCAAAGCAAACCCTGAGGATGTCTAAGTGATGAGCGTCAGATCCGAGCAGTCACTGAGGATTGCTGAGTCGCGAGGAGCACCTTCTGGGTGACAGATGCAAAATCTAAGCATGCCCTGAGGATTACTATCTGATGGTAGAGAAATCAAAGCAAACCCTGAGGATGTCTAAGTGATGAGCGTCAGATCCGAGCAGTCACTGAGGATTGCTGAGTCGCGAGGAGCACCTTCTGGGTGACAGATGCAAAATCTAAGCATGCCCCGAGGATTACTATGTAGAATTGTGTACTTGGGAGTTGGGAAATCCTAGCTTGCCCTGATTATTCCTCAGTGATCAGTGGTAGATCTGAGCAGTCACTGAGGATTGGTGAGTGATAAAGAACAAATCGGAGGGCATGCCAGATATTATTACTGAGAGCTTGGCACAGTATAAGAGGCTCTAATTATACTACAACTTTGCTCCTAAAACTAGACGGCATAAATGGAACAATAGAGGGAGGAATGACATTGTAACCTGTTCTCACTGAGCTGGTGGTGACTGTATATTAACGCCCCCCAGCAAGAGAGGTAGAAAAAAAAGAATATTTGTTTAAACAAGATTTATATCAATGCTCCCCAGCAGGAGAGGTAGAAAAAAAGAGTATTTTTTATTCAGGTGGCCGAAAATACTTTCCTAAAACAACTGCTGAGGGTCCCCCAAGGGACATCAAACTTCTCCATTCACGAAGAAACTGGTGTTCAATACATCAGCGACACCCTTGGCTTGCGCCCCATGCTCTTCTGGCTAAAAAGTTGGCTAAACAAAGATCTCGTTCTTACACACAAAATATACAGGGATTTGTTGAATTTGGACCACATTCCTGTAATACCATGGATCAAATACTTAATGAGATCCTTTAATGAGCTGGGACGCCTGGATCTTTTCTTAACTCCAGAGTGCATAAAAAAGGAAGACGTGGCCTTTGTAAAGGAATCTTATTTAGAGCGTAAGCAGATCAAGCGTGAGGAACAGGAACTCCACAAATCTGGAGCACGCAGACATCTAATGCTCAAAACCTCTCCAGGAATGGAGGACTATCTTGCATGGCCTCTATCAATGCACGAAAGATTTCTGCTAGTAAGGTTTAGATTGGACTATTTTCACCTCTTACTGGCAGTACCTAGGGGGAGCCATAAAGGACAGGTGTTAGCCCCCTGTGGCTGTGACAACCTGTCTCCACAGGATCTGTTACACTTTGTCCTTTTTTGCGACTTTTATGCGGCCCCCCCGTAGATTGTTTTTAAAATCTCTCTTCAAAAAAACTAAATTTTTCACAGGCACGCCCAGCTTTGTTTTACCTGCAATTGTTAAAACCCGACTGTATACCGCTGATTGTAGGGTTTTTAAAATGCTCTTTAAGATACAGAAAAAGCCTGGATTTCAACTGACTAGGATAAAATATATTACTATGAATTGCTTTTAACTTTATATATTGCCTCTATACTCTTACTTAATATGTACCGACCCTATTGAACTCATGTAACTTGATCCGTGATGTCCATTCTTAAATTCGCTTGTTCACTTGTGTAAATGTAACTTTTATGGTTCTCATTTTTGAAGCCGAATAAAGTTTAAATGAAATGAAATGAGTATTTTTTAAGTATTTTTATTTGTTTTAAAGAGCTCGCAAGAGACAGATGGGGCAGTAGTACTAGGAACCTACATTTGAAACTGAAGGCCTGGGTAGGTTACATGTGTCTTCAACGAGCAGGAAATGGACAGACCCATTATGATTATACCCATGGCTCAGGAAGGGGCAGGAATTGTACTGTACAATGGGTCTTCTTCTTCGGTCACCAATACATGGTTGTGTGTAATCCCTCACTCATGCAGGAACTTGGAAGAGGTGCCTTTTACTTTTTTAGAAACAAATATGTGAGTAGGAAATAGAAGGCTGGACCAAAACTATGGATGCTTGGTACAGGGAATAGCCAAGCTCCCTGCTTAGCTAATATTTAAGGTCTCTGCAGAGAAAGTAGTGGTGCGTCAACACTCTCAGCCTGACCTTGGACAGGGACAGATCACTCCTACTGGGTGATGAAAGAGTCTAGTTTCCAGGCACATCCAAACTGAGCCCTGTCTGGAATGATCATACATGTGTAGCACTGCAGTCAGTCCTTTATCATTCCAGGGTTCATGGAAGGAAAGGAATAGTAGGATCTGCTGGAAAGCAACAGGAGGTCAGCTGATAGAAGAACCCATTCAAGGCACCCAAGAAAAAGGGAAATTACAGAGAGAAGGCAGTGGTACACAGCCACTGGCAGAAGACTGTATTACCAAACTGTGCAGGTCTCTGCCAAGAATGAACCAGGAGATCACCTCCAATATACCAAATGGTATTATCCTTAAGTCTTGTGACTTCAGTCAAATAGGCATATAACTTCCAAATTTGAACGAAACTGTCGTCTCTAATTGTGAAAGTCTTAGAGACAGTTCCAACTCGCTGTATAGCCGAGAATTCAATATTGAATATCAATTTTGTTATCTTCGTCTGGCAACAGCGTATAATTTGGTGTAGCTGACGCCTAAACCTCGATGCTTCACCGCAACTTTGTT
Organism: Lissotriton vulgaris; assembly: GCF_964263255.1. Taxonomy (NCBI): domain Eukaryota; kingdom Metazoa; phylum Chordata; class Amphibia; order Caudata; family Salamandridae; genus Lissotriton; species Lissotriton vulgaris. The sequence continues at coordinate 119,993,010 of NC_141687.1, forward strand.
GCGGTGAAGCATCGAGGTTTACGCGATAACGAAATTGATATTCAATATTGAATTCTCGACTATTCCGCGAGTTGGAACTGTCTCTAAGACTTTCACAATTAGAGACGACAGTTTCGTTCAAATTTGGAAGTTATATGCCTATTTGACTGAAGTCACAAGACTTAAGGATAATACCATTTGGTATTTTTTGTCAACTATCCGTCCTGAAGATGGTCTGACGGTCTCATCGCCATCACAGCCCGAAACGTCGACAGCGACATCTTTTCTTTTAAGACATTGATGGTATAGAATTTCTGGAAAGATGTCAACATAGTTGTTATATAGGCTAACTAATGTCACCTTTCTAGCTATGGTTGGTTGCTTTTTATCTTTTCCCTGACCAAAAGGTTTGAACATATATTAAATATATGGCTTTTTTGAAGTATATTTTCGCCCCCTGTATCACTTTTGGAATTATTATTTATGATTTGTTTAATTCTTTCACAATTAAATGTATTGATTGTTTTGATTGAATCTGTTGTTAACCACTGATCAGGGTGTACCCAAGAATATTGAGATAATATCTCCTAGAAACATTTGATAAACAAAATCCCTTGTAGGCACCCCTTTTTTTGATAACTTTATCGCCCAAGCCTCCTAGGGTTTATTGGGTTCCCACTCCTTTTTGAGATTGACCTTAGGGCTGTGGCATCACCAGCACGGCGTTGTCAGATGCGGAAGCTATGCCACCCAGAATAGAATGAAGTGTCCCTGCTTGTTGCACAAATGTATCCTAAATTCCACTCCATTATAAATGACAAATATCCCTCCCCTTCAGATAAAGAATTTCAGTCCTTCTCACCCTACTGGCTCTAGGTGGAAGGAGGTTTTTCAGCATGAAGGTTACGTAAGAATCTTACTTGTGAGTCTTTGCTCTCAAAACTTTAAGAATCCAACACAACAGTTTTCTGAAATTTCTCTTCCAGTCGCAGTCTACTCCTGCGTGTAGTTGGCATTTCGGCATCTAAACGTGTTCTACATTTATAGTCCGTTATAAGTGACATCGTCGTGTTGGTCTAGGAAATATTTATGATAGGAAGAAGATTGAACAAGCATTGGCAAAGCAGGCTGTAAAATTGCGTTCTATTGCCAGGGTCGGATTGGGAAAGCAGGCAGTAGGGCATTGGGCAATGGGCCGGTGCCTCAGGGTCATCTGGGGCCTGTTTTTTTAGGGGCCTTTTGTCTACCCCGGTCCACGCCAGACTCGCAGTCTACCCTGGTCCCCACCAGACCACTGTAAAGTGTTGGCAGTATCATGGGCACTCCCGTGCCATGCTGTCAAACCAAGGCTGGGGGCCACATGTTATACTGGCCCTCATGGCATTCTCAACTCAGCCTGCCTTGTGTGACCGGGCCGGCCCAGAAACAGTGTAATTCCCTCACTGGGTCATCACTGATAAGCCATGGCGGGTGTGGGGAGGGTGGGAGTAAGCAGGAGCCTCGCAGGGGGGTGGTAGGCCTTCTCACTTAAGTCCCCCTAGAGTAGCAGCATCAGCTGTGTGCTTTTCTAGACCCCCAATCTGTCCCCTGCCCGGTCATACCCTAAGGCTATAATGGGACAGGGGAGAGGGGTTTAGTAAGAGAAGTGGCCTTGTTAGGTGCCTGATGTTGTTACCTCGGTCCCAGTGTCTTTTAGGCCTTGGTGTAAGGGTGGGGTTAGTATTTGAATAGGCCTTTCTGCGAGGTCACATATCCCATAGGAAAAAAAAAACAGGATGTAGCGTTATAGTTGGTGAAGCTGGAAATGGGGAAGTATGTTGCAGTTCTGGCGTCAGCTCAACATCCAGTGATTCTGGCAAATCACTTAATCTTCCTACCTAAAATAAAAATGAATTTGATTTTGTGCAATGTCGTTGGTACTCATGGTAATTGCTCCAATACCTTTGGACTGAGTTCACACTATATAAAGCTACAAAAAGAAAATACTAAACATTTTGGAATGTGGGCCACCAGGAGTGTCCTGGCTAAATTGTGATACCAAAGGACCCTGGCTATTGCCTTTCCAATGCCTTTTGACAAATCCATACATGTGCATGCATCAAACAGTACATGTGCATGCATGACCAGCAGTCTTACAATGGGATTCTATTAAAGAAAGCCAATTTCAAGATGGCCACCAATGAGTATGCATGTGTTGTGACGCAAGTACACATGTCCGTTATAATACATACACATGCATGTGGCGAGACGTATGCATACGGATGCAAAGTGGCCATTTTTTATGTACCGTTTTATAGAACAGGAAATAAGTGGGGCACAGCTGGATCTGATGGCTATTATTGAGCCGGACCCGGGCTGCCCCAGTTCAGGGGCGGCCTTAGGCATGTGCAAGCTGTGCTGTGCACCTGCACAGGGCCACCAAAGCCCAGGGGCCACCACATCAATATATGTCCTTAATATAATAATCCTCTGAGGATGGATACATATTTATGTGGCGGCCCCTGGCAGGGATTTGGTGGCCTCTGGCTCTATTCCACTTCCAAAAACCTTGACCCCCACCTCTTCACTGGCCTCCGCGCTCCGCCCCGCCCAGACCCCCTCTTCCGGGGCCCCCTACCTTCGCTCCCTGCCCAGGGCTACCATGAACCTAGAGCCGCCCCTGCCCAGTTAAATATGCTGAGTTTGTTTCAGTGTATTTTTCCAACACCTAGACATATTCAGTAGCTCCAGCACAATGTCTTGTCTGCTTTTCTGTTCTGAGCAGTAACCTGCAGGTGATGAAGGGCCCTTCCTATCTACATTTCCAGCTGAGCCCAAAACAAAGGCCATCAGCTCTCCTTTTGTTTAAGGATCACGTTAGCTGGAACCAGTCTGTGGTTGAACACCCAGATACAAATTCACTGGAAGGAAACAAACTCACACAGTGTGTTATCACTTCACAAGTACTTAAGAGAAGCTATGATCTAGAGGTAGGATTGGACCTTGTTTAGCCCCTGTATATAAATGATATCCAGGCACAGTACGAATGTCAGATGTATGTGCATGAGCCATTAGCCAAATAACAATTTAAATAGCACTTACTAATGTTTTAAAATTGGTTTATAGAGCTACTTATTTCAATGTACGGTGTCAGCAAACTTCACACACACACACACACAGAGCCACACACACATATATAACATAGATACAATAAATGATACAAGTGTATAAATCAATGTATCGGGAAATGTTACATAAGACATTGAGGGTTACAAAGTATAGGAGTCACATATTCTCCTATCTGATAGGCATTATAAGTTCAAAGTTCCTTGCAGGGTCTTTTGGGACCCCTAGGGCCCTTCATTGTAAACCAACTGGCAACTTGGCATGAACACTTCCTAGACACGGTGGGGATTTTTTTCCCAGAATGCCCAGCTCCTGACATTTGCCCAGCTGCAAAATGACTGTAATGTTCCCCCCCGGATCATTAGTGATTAGTGCATGGTTTGGAGAAACACAAAATCAGGATTTAAAACATAATTGATGGCTGGAGGGGGCGTGGCTAAGGCGCCGATGTAGGTGGAAGCGGGACTCCGGAGCTCCTCCGCGCCCGCCTCGCACCACCACATATCCTGCGCCCCGGCTTGAACCCCGAGCCCACAAATGCATACAGGAGGGTCTCGGGAGCACGACGGGTAAACCTGGAGGTCTGGGGGCCCCCGTAACTGCCCTCACCGAACTTCTTGCGGAGAGCGCGGCACCCGGAGGAACGAGCGCCCAAAATGGCGGCCACCGTCCCAGCCTGAAACGCCTGGCGGCGGAGCCCTGGGAGCGATAAAGAGCCCTGGGACACTGGGGTTTTTGGCCGTTTGCCTGCGGAGGTCCCTTGAATCCATTGAAGGTGAGAGGCATTGGCGGGCGCCACAGAGTGAGCGGGACCGGAGGGCAAGGGGCGGCCGGTCTGCCTGACCCCAAGATGGCGCCGCCCGAGTGACAGTGCCTGCCTTCACTGCCGATCGCGGAGTCCCTGGGGCCTCATGGGGTGCTGAACCCGCCCTCCAGACGGTGGGATAGTCCGGGGCCCCCCCCGCCCGGGGAAGCGCGGAGCCCACACCACCAGCAGGCTAGCGACGCTCGGAAGTCGATGGTGGGGAGATTGGATGCGGAGATACCGGCCACCTACTCCTGAGAGGCACCCAAACTGAAGGTGGGAGGAGGCGGCTGCCTGACCGGAGACGCCCGCATACCGGGAACCACCCCGGGACTGGTACTTGCAGGCGCGAGGGCAGCCTGGGACGCGCCGACGGGGGTGACCTTGTCAAGCGACCGAACGGGAGCACTGGTGCCCCGCAGACCGGGTGGAGTGGGGCCTAACCCTTGCGCTGCTTGATGACTGTGAGCCCCGCCTGACAAGGGCCCAGAGGCACGAAAGGGCTGAGTGTCTGCGACGGACCTGGTGAGGAGAGCAGGAGTACCCTGATTCGCCGGCGACCAACACAGGGGCACACGAAGCTAGCTGCCTGCCAGAATGGTGCGAGGAGGCAGGAAGAAGGGCGTTGATGCCCTGAAGTTGGATGACCCGGGCCACCTCGTGGAAGAAGATGCACCGGGGACTGGTGCGGGGAGCTCGGCCTGCCCACGGGATCTGTCCTTGGCGGACATCATGCAGGCGATTGTGGCGTCGCGGGAAGCTCTCGAAAAGCGCATGGACACCATCGGATCAGACCTGACCTTGCTGAAGGATGACCATAGGAATCTAAAAGAGCGAGTGGCGACCACGGAGGTAACCCTGAAAGATCTGCCCGGGGATGTAGCTGCTCTAAAGACACCATTGGCGGAGATGGCACAGAAGGTACGAGTGCTGGAGCTCAGAGCTTAGGACAGCGAAGGACGCTCTAGACGCAATAACCTCCGCCTTGTGGGGGTCCCAGAAAAAGCGGAGGGGCAGGATGCGGTCTCCTACCTGGAGGGCTGGCTGCGGTCTGAGGTAGCCCCAGAAGGACTTTCCCCGTTTTTTGCCATTGAGCGGGCGCACAGAGTCCCTGCGTGCTCTCCCAAGCCGGGAGGGCCGCCATGACCGATAGTACTGCGTCTCCTGTACTTCCGAGACAGGGACCACATCCTCCGGAGGGTAAGGGACCTGCTGGACCTAGGAATCGACAACAGCAAGGTCATGGTCTTCCCGGACTTCACTAGGGACGTGCAAAGACAAAGGGCCTCCTTCCTGGCGGTCAAGCGGAAACTGAGGTCGCTACAGCTGCCATATGCCATGCTGTTCCCGGCGCGGCTGAGGGTCATTGCTGGGGAGCACACCCACTTTTTCCTAACACCTCAGGAGGCCTGGAGCTGGTTGGATGCCAGGGGGGAGTCGAGCGCAGATCCCCCCCGGAGACCTCGCCCAGGAGGCGTTCTACGGAAACGACGCCGACGTGAGGTTCTGGTTCCCCGTCGGGGTGGCAGCAGGAGAGAGCTAAGGCGGTGCTGGCAGTGGCGGCCATCAGCCAGGGAGACGCCAGCCCCTCCAGTAGCGCATCGGAACAGTCGAAGGTCAGTGCTCCCAGCCCGGGCTCCAGCAGTGGACACGAACTTTCAGAGACGGAACTGCCGGTGGTGACTCCCCAAACAGCAGATGGAATCCTTGGATCGCAGGACACTGATCACGAATGTAAGGTACTGGGGTGCGGATGGGGGCTGCTTCCGGACACTATGCAGTGAGGTGTGGATACCTCCTAGGACTTATCACTGAGATGTGGGGGGAGGGAAGAGCCGGGAGGCCTCTCCTGAGTGTTTTGGGGGGGGTGGGGTGGGGGCGGGGCGGGAGGCTTCGGGCCTGCCTGGGGTCGGCGTCACGGCCACCCTAGCCCTATTCTACTGTGATACACCTTTGCTACTTGAGTTTGGATGGGGTTTCCATGTTGGTTGTCTGTCCTGGGGTGTGGGAGTTGGGGTAGTTTGCTTAAACAGGTTGGGGGGGGATGGGGGTGCGACCTCGGCGTGCTGGGGGGGTCACTGAGAGGGTAAATGGAGTACGATGGACTCTACAATGGGATCCGACTTAGGCTACAAATGTCTCACGTGGAACGTAAGGGGGATGCATACAATGCATAGGCGACACAAGATCCACTCCTATTTAGTCAGGCGGGGCATTCACATCGCCTTTCTCCAGGAAACACATCTGCTAGCTAAGGAAGGGAAGGCGCTGTAGCGACGTTGGAGGGGGCAAGTCTACCACACTGGCTACTCTGCTTATGCTAGGGGGGTGGCCATTTGGATACGGGCGGGGGTACCTTTCCAATGCACACAACAGGTAATTGACCCGGAGGGGAGATGCATAATGGTGCGGGGCAAGCTGGTTGGGAGGGACCTTAATTTGGGTTGTTTGTACTCCCCGAATGTGGACCAGCCTGCATTTCTCTTCCTGCTGTCCAACAAACTGGCCCCGTTTTTAGTGGAACCCTTGCTCCTGGGCGGAGACTTTAATAGTGTGACTGACACTGCCCTGGACAGATTGCACCCCCCCCAACCAAATGCACCAGCTGGCAAACTGGCACTTGCACGCTCCGCCTGGCAACGCCAGTGGGATCTGGTCGACTCGTGGAGGGCTAACCACCCGTCGGACAGGGACTACTCGTTCTTCTCCGCTCTCCATGAATTGCACGTCCGCATAGATGCCTTCCTGTGCTCCCAGGACGTGCATGCAGAGGTGTGCCACAGTGAGTACCTCACGCGCTCGATCTCTGACCATAACCCGCTTCTCGTGCGGCTGCGCTGGTCGCAATACCGCCCGAGGATCCCAGCCTGGAAACTGCGCCCGAGGCGCTGGACGACCAGCTCTTCCGAACCACAATAGCCTCGGGCATCGACGCGTACTTCCAGATCAACGCGGGCACGGCGGGCTCGGCCGCGACGGAATGGGACGCCTTCAAATCGGTGATGCGGGGCCAATGCATAGCGACGGCGTCGGGTGTGCGGAGAACCTTGCTAGAGGACATCGCGAGGGAAGACGAGAAATTAAGAGGGCTGGAGAGGGCGAGGCCTGAATGACCGGACACACACGAGGCCCTGCTGGAGGCGCGAGAGGCGGTGGCATCTGATAGGTTTCATTTTCGAATGTCCCGCCCACTGACATTTACATATGCAAGTTAGCATCATGTGTCTAACTGATGAAGTATACACTTATGCTCTTACGTTACTTTTACTACTCATGTGATTATTCATTTATACGTGTGGTGATATTTGGTTTCCTTAGCTTAGCTTGTGTGCCTCCATTTTGAGTATTCTTCTGTGTCTGCGAGTCGCACTCGCTCATCCACCCCTCCCGTAGGAATAAGAAAATCACTAATGCAGCAGTTTTCGTTTCTCAGCTAACTGTGGCCGAAACTAACAAGTTCCTTATCAGTAGTGTTCTCATGCACCAGAGACGCTGAGGCTCGGCTCCGCGGCCTTGGGCACAGATAGCTAATGTTGCCATTGCAGGTGCAGATGCCTCTTGTATGATGCCATTGTTCCTCTCTCTGGGGTTCAGTAATTTTCCAGAAGGGGCGTGTTTTATTTCACTGTACCATGTTATAATGTATTGCTGTGATGATATGAGTTAGTCCTCTCGGCGCACTCTTAGGGGTGAGGTCGGACAGGGCCCTCTAATATGGGAGTTTGTGGCCTAATAAAATTACCTTGTATATTCTTCTCCACTGTCCGGCTGACTTATTACTGAGTAACTATAGGTGAGTGTGGTAAGTCACTCGTGTGAATTTGAGCCACGCTTATCAGATGGCGCCCGAACAGGAACCCCGGATAAGGATCTTTCTCACCGTAGGTGGGTAGCAGAAGACCGGGGACCCTCTGGTCAGCACGGTGGGTCCGGGTACCCATTTTGATGCCGAGCTTGGTTCTCGCGGCGCTGCCCCACCTTGCTGATCGGGAGAGGTCCCGGTTCGGATCTTATGCCGGGGTCCGGAAGGCAGAACTTGGAGCTGACCGAGTTGGTCTTGGCAGCCGGAGGTGGAGAACGGTAGAGGTCGGTATCGCATACGGAAGGTGAGTGGTCCGCCTGTTGTTTGCAGGAGCTGGAGTGCTCCGAGAGACTGGGGTGTCTCTAATGGTTTGAGGAGCCGGTGTGCTCCTGGGGCTAGTATGCTCCGGGGAACTCAGAGTGCGAGCGGTGCTCTGACAGACTTAACGGAGGTTGGGAGGACATTTTGTTTGTGGTCATCCGACCGGGTGGTACTGTGGTGGAGGCGTGGCTCATTGCGGGTAGGCTCCGGAACTCACCCCGAACCCCTAAGGTGGCGGTTCAGTGGGAGAGAGCCCTGGGTCCCCTGTGATAAAGTGCGCAGGGATCTGTAGTGCCATCCGGGTGACGGATGTGTTCTCCATCCTCAGAACAGTTAGTGTACTGTTCGGTCTGCGGTAGGGTCCAGGTTCCCCAGGACTTGGTCGACGGGCCTTGTCCCATTTTGGTAACACGTGTTTGGCAGGATTTTGATGTATAGGATGTATGTGTGTGTTTTGAATCCAATGTACATCATATGTGTGTGAATGTGTTAGAGGTAACGAAATTGGTGATAGGTGTGATTGCATTGTGGTAAAGATGCCGTTCTTCAGTAAGTTGCGGTGCTTCGGATGCTGTTGTCGAGTATCAGATTCTAGATTGGCCGAAAGTCAGCCTGCTCCGGTAGAGGGCTCTCCTAATTTTGACATGTATGTGAAACACGGATTGCCCCCGATTTTGTTTGGTACCCTATGGCACCGCTATACTAAAGACAATGTGGATTTGCAGTGGCCTCTGACAGGTTCTTTCGAGGTGGCTAAATTAGATTATTTGCAAGACAAATTGTTTGCTAGACGTAGTCGTCAGAGCATGTTCGATTCATTAAGGATGTGGCAGAAGGAAGTTAGGGAACGTCAATTGAGAGAGGAGAGAGTGGCCCAAAAGAAGGCGGCGCAGACGATGGCACAGAAAGCGAGGGAACATACAAAGAATGAGAATGAGCAACGTATTGAGCGCGCAGATAGGCTTTGTAGGTTGAGAGAAAATAAAAGTTATGTGGTGCGAGAGGATGAACAAGATGAGATGGAGGATGTTTTGAATACCCGGCCCCCTCCCCCTTATGCCCCACAGCCACTGTATCCCACATTGCCGGTTCCGGTTTCCTCCGGTGGGGTCTCGGACCCACAAGCAAGTGCCCCACACCCGTCTGGCGCAGCGTCTTCTACCCCTCCTTCGTTGCCGGCACCCTTGTTTCTTTGCTTGCGACCAGCTCACCCGCCCCCTCTCAGTTTCTCTCGCCACTCCCTGCCGCCTCTGCCAGCGCTACCCCCAGTCAGGAGTTGTTGACACCGAATAGAGGTATGGGAAGTGGGTTGCTTTCTCAAGTACGCGTTCTACAGTTGGCTTAGATGAAAAAACGGTGGTGGCTAATCAAGCTTGTCAGTGGGCCAGGAATAACATTTATTCGTTTGAAGACATTTGGTCCACAATGAAAGATTTTGAACCTCTGATGCAACAGCATGCTTTGTGGCACATGTCGAACACGTTGATAGCGCTATGGGAGCAGGGGTACGGAGGAGCAGCTCCCGCGACTTTGCAGGACATAAAAAACGGAGCTTATAGGACTAACACTGGGGTACGGGAGGATATGCGAAGTTTAAAATCCATATTGCAGTATAGAAATGAATTACCCTCTGCAGGTTCACCACATTTTCCTGGGATACATCCGATGCGTGAGGTGCACCCTATTTTTCACCCTGAGGCCCCCGAAGTGGTAGATCCGGTCACACATGCTGTCACTAGAGCGCCCATTTTCAGGAACAGTGGGTATATACACCGTGGAAAAGGAGTGAGGTGTTAGCTTTGAAGGCTCAGCTACCAGATTCTAGAAAAAATCCGACTGCCTATTATAAGGAATTGACAGAAGCCGCATCCTCAACTGTTATGACTTTAGCTGACATTGAATTATTTTTTGGACTATTGGTCCCGGTGGACGTGTGGAGGCAGGTGAAGGGTACTGACCATGCAGAAGAGTTAGGTGGTACGTGGACGGAATTACAGGATTGGGACAAGGAACGTAAGCCAGGGGAGAAGCCGAAAGCGGAGATTTTGGCATTGCCGGGGCGGATTATTAAGTATATGAACTCTCTCATCCCCCCGAAGAAAGTGGACTGGGATAAGTTGACAGCCTGTAGACAGAAGAAGGATGAAGCTGTCTCTGATTTCTTTACCAGGTTTGAGGAGACGTTTATGGACTTCAGTGGACAGGATATGTCACAGGACGGAGGGTTACGACTTTTCGTTAACAGATTCGTAATGAACTTGTTACCGGAAATATCGGCAAGGTTACAGGCGTCGGAGAGTACGTGGACGACGTCCACTCCCTCCGGCATCCTAAGCATGGCTCAGTATTATGAACACAGAGAAAATGAGAGTAAGGACAAGCAGGAAAAGAAGGCTAAGGATTTGAAGACGAGGGTTTTATTACAACAGGTATCCCGAGGTCGAGGAAGTGGTGCTTCACCTGCGGCAACGGGACGAGGGGGCAGTGGTTATGGCAGGGGTGACAACAGAGAGCGATTGGGGCCTAATCAATGTGCAAAATGTAAACAGGAGGGGCATTGGTGGAGAGATTGTCCTCTGTTTCAGTCGAATGCTGGTAACGGCAGAGGGCAGGGCCGAGGTGATTCCCGAAGACATGATGGGCAGTCTGATGGTGGTGGGAGACAAGGAGGGAATTGTTTTGATGGCAATACGGGTAGGCAAAATTTTCAGAGGGGAGGTGGACAGTACTACAACGACGATTATGCCATGGATGATTTGACAGGATTCTCTCATAACTAGGACAGCGTAGGACAGAGCGAGGGACCAATTTCTGTGGAAATTGATCAACGAGGACCCTATGTGACTGCAGACTTGTCAGGGTCCCAACAGAAATTTTTAGTAGATACGGGTGCTATGAAAAGTTCAGTGGCTCGTTCTCAGGTCCCAGGGGCGGCTCTGTCTGGCAAGAATAATATCTCCGTGGGGTTCTCAGGTACTCCGGTGATTAGCCCCATCTCTAAACCACTCACTCTTACGATTGGCCCTTTCACTGTAGATTCCCCTTTTCTGCTGACTTCCAACTGTGGCGAGAATTTGTTGGGTTTAGACTTGCTGAAGAGGTTGCATGCCACCATTTATTGTTCCCCGAAACGGTGTGTACCTCACATTGGGTCCTACCGTTGCGCGTGCGCAGCAATGTTTTTCCAAAGACGAGCCTTTGCCGCCTGAATTCGAAGGGGTTCCAGAGAGCTTATGGGCCAACAGTGATACAGATGTGGGAAAAATGGATATTGCCCCTGTGACAATTAAGGTTAAGGTGGGAGCCCAATTGCCTAGAATACCCCAGTACAGGATATCTAGGGATGGCGAAAGGGCCCTATTACAGACAATACAGGATCTGATTCGGTCAGGAGTTGTGGAGGAAACGGACTCTAACGTATGTAATAGTCCTATCCTTCCGATTCTTAAAAGACGGTCACCTGATGCCAAAGATGATACACCTGATGTTTATAGGTTTGTGATTGACTTACGCCACATTAACAAGGTGGTGGAGCCCCAATACCCAGTGGTTTCTGATATTACAACAATACTGACAATGATTCCCCCATCGGCTAAATATTTTTCTGTCCTGGATCTGAAGAACGCTTTCTTCAGTATTCCTGTACATGAGGATAGCCGTTATCTCTTCGGATTCCCATTGGCTGGCCGCAGTTTTAGATTTAAAAGAATTCCCCAAGGATATACAGAGAGTCCCAACATTTATAGTCAGGCATTGAAAGCTCAATTGGATGACTTGGAACTACCCGCAGGCAATGTTATGTTACAATATGTGGATGACATTCTAATAGCATCGGACACCGAGGACGGTTGTCGGGCTGCTACGGTTAAATTGTTGCATCATTTGGCACACAAGGGCCACAAAGTGTCTCTTCCTAAATTTCAATATTGTCGAACGGAGGTAACCTACTTAGGTCATCTCCTTTCGAAGGAGGGGAGGAGGTTGACACCGGAGCGCATAAAAGCGATAACTAACATGGCTGTACCTAACACGCAACGAGAGGTGCGCGCGTTTCTGGGCACAACCTCGTATTGTCGCCAGTGGATACCCAACTATGCCTTACTAACAAAACCCCTACTGTATCTGACTACTAAAGAGGTGTGCGAACCCCTACCCTGGACCCCCGCATGTCAGGCAGCTTTCGAGTCACTAAAAACTGCTTTATGTTCTGCACCTGTTTTAGGAACACCTGATTACCAGAAGCCTTTTGTGCTTTATGTACACGAGGCGGAAGGTTGCGCGTTGTCTGTCTTAACACAATGTTTTGGGGGGGAGCAGAGACCTTGCGCCTACTTTTCCGCGATGCTCGACAATGTGGCAAGAGCGCTGCCGAGCTGTCTGCGGGCCACAGCGGCTGCTGCGGTCTCTATTAGACAATCGGCAGGGCTCGTCCTGGGTTCAGACCTCACAGTGATGGTACCGCATACTGTGGACATTCTATTGAATAGAACACAGACGCAGCACTTAACTAGTGCTCGTCTTACTGGTTATGAAATTACCCTTTTCGCACCCCATGTCACGATAAGGAGGTGTGCCACTCTGAACCCTGCCACGTTGTTACCCATCCCAACAGACACAAAAGACGATGAGATACATGATTGTTTGTTTCGGACAGAAGAGGAGACGAAAGGGAGAATTGACTTGACTGACAAACCCTTAGATGATACAGACGGGGAGCTGTATGTTGATGGGTCTTGTTTTAAACTTGCAGACGGTACATCGACGGCAGCATATGCAGTTACGACATTACAGACAGTAGTAGAGACTTCTAGGATACCTTATCATTCGGCTCAGGCTGCAGAAATAATAGCCTTGTTGCGAGCGTGCAAATTGAGTGAAGGACTAGACGTGAACATCTATACTGACAGCCAATACGCCTTCGGCGTGGCTCATAGTTACGGGCGACTGTGGGCAGAACGGGGATTCCTGACATCACATGGACAAAGAATCCAACACGGCCCACTGATATTACGACTACTTACAGCATTGACGCTACCCAGACGACTGGCTGTGATAAAGTGTAGTGCACACAAGGCAGTGGTGGACGATGTGGGACGGGGTAACGCTTTTGCAGACCAAACAGCAAAAGAGATTGCGAGAACGAAACTCCCACGAATGTTTGTGGCAGGGCCAGCTAGATGGGTACCGGACGTTAACATGTTTGCAGATACTGTACAGAGTGTAAAGAATATACAAGAAAAGACGACTGAGGAAGAATTGAAGACATGGAAAAATGGTGGGGGGCGATTGGACTCTGACAAATGTTGGACAGATGTGACCGATAAAAGACGATGGTTACTCCGAAACGTAGTGGTGACAATGGCTCATGGACCGGCACATATTAGTGCCAAAGGTATATGCAAATTACTAGACCCAGTGTGGAGCAATAAAAATATCCCTAAAGTGGCGACTCACCTGGTCCAACAATGTATGGTATGTTTGAGGCACAATCCAGGAAAGGGAACACCCGTCCCAGTAGGAAATTTTGCACCCCCTTCTTTCCCTTTCGAGGTGATCCAGATGGATTATATTGAAATGGAAAGGGTTAATAATCTCAAATACGTCCTGGTGGTTGTATGCTCTTTTAGCAGATGGGTGGAGGCATTTCCAACAAAAGATTGCACGGCCATTTCTACAGCTAAGATGTTGATTAAAGAATACTTTTCTCGTTTCGGATTGCCTAGGGTGATCTGGAGTGATAATGGCACATCCTTCAATGCTGAATTGATGAAACAGATAAGTAAGGGCTTGCAGATTTCCCAAAAGTTCCACGCGGCCCAACACCCTCAGGCCGCGGGACTTGTGGAAAGATTTAATGGAACGCTTAAACTTAAAATGGCCAAAATACAAGAGAGTACAGGTCTCCGTTGGCCAGATGCCCTTCCTTTAGCCTTGCTTTCTACCAGAGTGACAGTTAATTCCAAAACGGGTGTCTCCCCTTACGAGGTAATATTCGGCCGTCCGGCCAACGTATGGGGAGTACCAAGACCCAAATGTTTTTCTGAAATTGAGTATCCTCTGTTGATAGACTACTTGTATGCTTTGACTAAAGTTCTTCGTTCTATTCATCAGCAGGTAGCGGACACCCTGAAGCCGTTGCCGGAGGGGCCCGGACACTCCATCCTACCCGGGGACTGGGTAGTCGTGAGACGATATCAGCGGAAATCCTGTTTGGAGCCCAGATGATCGGAGCCGAAGCAAGTACTTTTGACTACGCGTACCGCACTTCGAGTTGAGGGCAGGAAGGCGTGGACCCATGCGTCGCATGTGAAGAAGGTCCCGCTGCCGTTATCCTACGACAAGTGGGTAAGAGAGGGCGTTGCTGACGAGGAATGTGAGGAGAAATAAAGCTGCATTCTTTTCTCTGATGCCTCACTGAGGGGAGGGGAGCCGAGTGCAGTGAAAAGAAAGAAAGAAAGAATTGCAAGCTCCAATACTCCCATTGAGAATAGTGATCAGGCATCAACGGACGCAACACTTGCCACGGATACACCCATTTTGTTCACAGATCCTGAAGTGCGAGGGAGCACTTGCTATAATCTGCGGCCCAGGAAAGGAAAAGGCATAAGGGATTAAACACTGGAAGAAGGGCTTAGATAGAACACTGGAACAGGTGGCGGAACGGACATTATCTCACAGAAGAAGATTAGTGATAGGGATGGACTTGTAAGAGCCCTGGTGTTTGGCCGAAGATTCTGTTTTACGAGACATTAGAGTGGTGCCTGGGCCCAGATTAGTGCTCCTGAGTTGCGGCAGTTGTGCAACTTCAACGAGGGATTAGGGAATGAACAATAGAAGTCTACCTGTGAGGCTTTAACGGACACAGGGACGAAGATCCCTTTTAAGGGTTGAAGAACCCCTCTGGCCGGTTTTAGGACTATCTGGGACTATTTTTCTTAGTTTAGTTTTTTTTCCTTCCTTATTTTTTGTTTTAATTTTTGATAAAAGAAATGTACCCCTTTGGTCGTCCCGCCCCTGACGAGGAGCAGCCTTTTGCGGCTCCTCGTAGACCCGAGCCTGCTTCTCCATGGTTGGCCTTATCACGAAAAGGGAAAATAGTGCTCATCATAATAGTGCTTATTGCTTTCCTCGTGACTCTCGGAATACTGTTCTTCCTGGACAAAGCTTATCCTGTACATGTGTTTGCCCCCACACCTTCTGCCATTCCTGAGCATAACATGATAACTGTTGACTATGGTGAAAGAAGCTTACGTAAAGGTTACAAAGATAATGTTTTTATTAAGGCTCTACATCATCCTCATGCCGTGTATAATGTCACAGATTGCTGGGTTTGTGGTTTGTTACCCTTTGCTGCTTACAAAAAGGATAGATTCTTGGCACTTCCCTTGACACCAGTGAATAGTTGTGTGGGATGGTACACTTTGATTGGTATGGTTAAATATTTCCAACAGCCAGATTCTCTAACTCCCCGATTACAAGACAGAGGATCTACTATGACAATGCGAGTACGCCCTATGCCCACTTCTTCTCTTGGACGGTTGTATACTGATGGACGGTTTGACCAAACGTTTTTGGAGACATGTGAAAGGAAAGTAGGACGATTCTTGACTCCCAATGACACCGACAGGGTTAGAGAGAGTTTCTTACGGCCAAATTCCTCCCTGTCATATAGACACCCGCCAAAGGGGAATGGTAGCAACAAGTCTTTGGTGCCCTTAGCAGTCGTAGGACCATCACCATTCTTTTGTATTGCAGGACGGGGTCCTATAAAGGTTGGGAACAGCTCCTGTAATGTGACAGCATCAGTACGTCTGCCCCTTAGTCCTTCTCTAGTCACGCCTCCCAACATTTACTTTGTGTGCGGGGACAATGGGTATTTGTGGCTGCCTTAGGGTTGGGGTGGTGTGTGTTATCTAGCTTATATGATCCCACCTGTGTATGTGGCACCTTCTGACTATCATAAGACTCACCGTAGGTTTACCAGCTCGTCAGAGCAGCGTAAAAGGAGGGCACTTCAGGTTGACGACGTAGATCAGACTGACACATCTTTACAACAATGGACAGATTTTTCTAAGGGTCTCTTGCCTTTCTGGGGTCCGATATTTAACAGCAGAGCTATCCGCAGGTTATCGAGGGTGATGGAAAAAGTGGTTATTACTGAAGCAGATATTACTACTAATATGACTGTTGAGATGCAGGCTATGAGATTATTCACGATTCAAAACAGGATGGTGTTAGACGTCATCCTTGCTGATAGGGGCGGAGCATGCCGCGTCATCGGGACGTCCTGCTGTGTTTATATTCCTGACTCGGCCCCGACAGTTAACTTAGCAGTACAGAAACTCCACAGACTAGCGACTGAACTTCATCAAGACAATGGGACGTGGTCATTACAGGGATAGCTCTGGGGTGTCTTCTCCTCGTGGGGCTGGAAAATATTGATGGGAATAGTTGGAGTAGTGGCTGTACTCCTGACATGCTGCCTTTGTGTTTACTGCCTTCCCCCATGTTGCTCAATGTGTGCCAGTAATTTGCGGCCCTCAAGAAAAATGACCGGTCAATATCCTGCCTCTACTGCTATTGAACTTCCTGATGTACGTTGGTTGATGTTAATAGACCAGGATATTTTTGACTGAAATGCATCCAGCCCCTAGCATGGAATGTAAAGGCGCTACCTTTTTAGCTAATAAAGGCTATGCTCCAGTTAGCCAAATGATGCTAAAAGGAGGGTCTGATAGGTTTCATTTTCGAATGTCCCGCCCACTGACATTTACATATGCAAGTTAGCATCCTGTGTCTAACTGATGAAGTATACACTTATGCTCTTACGTTACTTTTACTACTCATGTGATTATTCATTTATACATGTGGTGATATTTGGTTTCCTTAGCTTAGCTTGTGTGCCTCCATTTTGAGTATTCTTCTGTGTCTGCGAGTCGCACTCGCTCATCCACCCCTCCCGTAGGAATAAGAAAATCACTAATGCAGCAGTTTTCGTTTCTCAGCTAACTGTGGCCGAAACTAACAAGTTCCTTATCAGTAGTGTTCTCATGCACCAGAGACGCTGAGGCTCGGCTCCGCGGCCTTGGGCAAAGATAGCTAATGTTGCCTTTGCAGGTGCAGATGCCTCTTGTTTGATGCCATTGTTCCTCTCTCTGGGGTTCAGTAATTTTCCAGAAGGGGCGTGTTTTGCTTCACTGTACCATGTTATAATGTATTGCTGTGATGATATGAGTTAGTCCTCTCGGCGCACTCTTAGGGGTGAGGTCGGACAGGGCCCTCTCATATGGGAGTTTGTGGCCTAATAAAATTACCTTGTATATTCTTCTCCACTGTCCGGCTGACTTCTTACTGAGTAACTATAGGTGAGTGTGGTAAGTCACTCGGGTGGATTTGAGCCACGCTTATCACAGCGACGGTGGAGCGCCTCCGGTGCTTCGACTACAAGGCCTACCTTACACGCGCGCACTCGGAACGCGACAAGTCAGGAGCTCTGCTGGCCTGGCTGGCCAATCCGGCTCGCCGGAGCTCGGTCATCCTAGAACTCAGAGACCACGCGGGGGCGGCGCGCTTTGACCAACAGGGGATTAATGGGTTATTCTATGATTACTACACGGAGCTTTACCGCAGCAGGGTCCTCCCTTCGCTGGATGAATTCCAGGCCTTTATGGAGGATCTTGAGCTCCCGGAGCTGGGGGAGGAGGACGCGAAGCGACTCGGGGACAAGATCGAGGAGAGAGAGGTGCGAGTCACCATCAAGAGCATGGCGAGGAACAAGACCCCGGGCACCGATGGATTCCCAACGGAATTTTATCTCACCTATGTTGATCTCCTTGCGCCCCGGCTGACGTGGCTATACAATGAATCGAAGAGGCTGGGTAGCCTGCCTGCGACCACCGGTGAGGCGCTAATCGTCCCCCTGCTAAAACCGGGCAAGCAACCATGGGACAGAACGGCGTATCGCCCATTGTCCATGCTCAACCTAGACTACAAGATTCTGAGTAAAATCTTGGCGACACGTTTGCTCCCCCATATGCCCATGCTGGTTCACGCGGACCAGTCGGGCTTTATCCCAGCCCGCAACACAGCGCTTAATGTGAGGCGGCTCCTACATATCCTGGAGGCCGACACCTATGACGACGACGAGGCAGTGGTGTTTGCTGTCGATGTGGAGAAGGCCTTTGACAGCCTAGAATGGCGTTACCTCTTCCACGTCATGCGCGCGTTGGGCCTCGGTGAGGGCTTCGTGAATTGGACGTCGCTGCTCTACCAGAATGCAACGGCGAGGGTCAGAACTGGGCGGGTTATCTCTGAGATGTGTGTGGTGGGCAGGGGCACCCACCAGGGATGTCCTCTCTCCCCCCTATTGTTCGCCCTGGCTGTTGAGCCCCTCGCGGCGCGAGCCCGGCTGGGCTGAGCATTTCGGGGACTAGACGTCTATGGACAAGTACACCACATCGCATTGTACGCAGATGATCTGCTTATGTTCTTAGCGGACTCGGCTGACTCCCTGCGTGGAGCTAAGACCCTCCTGCAATCTTTGAGCAGAGTGTCGGGCCTCCGAGTGAACTGGGCGAAGTCCCACCTATTCCCAGCCCGCCCTCGAAGAATATGTCCACAAACCACAGAGGGAGTGACGTGGGAGGAGAGGAGTCTGCGGTACCTTGGCACCTCGATCTTCCACGATAGGGCGGATATCGTTGAGGGAAATATTGGATCGGCAATCAGGCACGCTAAAGGGAATTTTGACTTTTGGAGCACGCTCCCATTGCCACTGATGGGGAGAGTGGCGCTTCTCAAGATGGTGACCTTGCCTCGGCTGCTTTACTTCTTCGGGACTCTCCCGATCTGGATCCCGGCGAGCTACTTAAGGCGGCTGCGGACGATGGTCATCGGCTTTCTGTGGGGGACGGGCAGACGCAGGGTGGCACATGACACGCTTCTCCGCCCTCGGTCGGACGGGGGGTTGGCAGTGCCAGACTATGAGCTCTACTACCTTTCGGCGCAACTGCAATGGCTGACGCAGTGGGTGGCTAGAGCCAGGAGAGGGGAGGACGGCCCGGGAGAACCGGCGGGCCCGGTCCAGGTGTTATCCTGGATTGTCCTGGGACTCCCGATGGGAGATTTCCACCTCACTCAGGAATTTGCGACAGCCCGAAAATGCTGGAACAGGTATCGCCGTAGGGGTGGTATCGCGGTTCCATATGCGCCTGAGATCCCACTCAAGCTCTGCGGGGCGCTTCCATATGGTGGTTCGCGGCACGGAATAGAAGGCTGGGACCTGCAGGGGCTGTCGTCCATGGGTGACCTCTATGAGAACGGGGTGCTGTTGCCTTTCGACCTCCTGAAGGACCGCTTCGAGTTGGCGGGGGGGACTTCCTTCTTCACGCGGCGCTGACGGCGGTGATCCGCAAACATTGGAAGACGGGCATGACGGAACCGCCACTGTCTCTGGGCTGCCAGTATGTAGTGATGATGGCGGGGACGGTCAAGGCTGTCACATGCCTGTATCGACGCATGGTCTCGGAGGCCGTCGCCCCACTGCTGACCCTGAAGGCGAAATGGGAGGCTGACCTGGCGACCGAGATCCCTGAGGAGGCGTGGAATGGTATACTGGAACGGGCCCGGAACGGGATGCGCAACGCTAGGTTCCAGCTGGTGCACTTTTATGTCCTGCACAGGGCCTACCTGACCCCTGACAAACTACATAAGTACTTCCCAGCCCATCCGGCGTCCTGCCCGCGTTGCCCGGCGGACGTAGCCGATTTCCAACACATGTTCTGGTCCTGCCCTGAGTTGGGTTCCTTCTGGAGAGAGGTAGTGGATGTTCTGAGGGAGGTAACGGAGAGGGACTTACAACTCACCATGGCACACTGCATCCTACACTGGTTCCCACACACATCAAAAAACAAGGTTACCAGCAAGTTTCTGGACCTGGGTCTCCTCCTAGCGAAGCGGGCCATCACGTCCCAATGGAAGGCGACCAGGGGCCCCACGGGAGAGCGTTGGAAAGCTGAGCTACATAAATGGGCCAGGTGTGAGGGAGAGCTTCGTATGCAGGCCGCGCTCAGGGCAGGCAATGACGCGGCTCAGGAGAGGGCCAGGGCATGGGAGAGGCTGGTCCTAGACCTCACGCTTCTGGACATGGACGAGGAGGACACCCCGGCGCATAGCCCAGCTCCGGCGGAGCGCCCGCCTGACGGAGGGGTGACCTAGGCCCCCTCCTTTGCACCCCTATTTACATTGTGATGACTGACAGCTGGTTGTTGATAGCTCCTGATGGCTCACTTCGGATCTGAACTAGTCGGGAGGGTTGAGGTCTCGTATTGGTGGTACTCTAGCACGCCTGGGTGGGTGGGGGGTGCGGATGGGGGGGGTACTGGGAGTGGGAAGGGGGGTAGGAGGGGTCGGGAGAGTTGGGGGGACGGGGGGATGGTTGTTCAGTAATGGTAAGGAGTGGCTCTTGGTTCATTCGGACATGGGGCACAGAGGAGGGAGCGGAAGGCCTGAAAAGCAGCACTGCCATTTCCCGAACATCTGGTAGTTATTGGACAATGCAGAATTCCCCAGCGCAGTTCTTTATCCATGATATCGCCGCTCAACCTCCGGGGTGTGAGCTAAATGGCTGTGTGACACAGGGGTGGGGAAGTTGCATATATATTGAACAACAACGGAAATGGCACAAATGCACTGATTGTATCACTTACCTTGCTGCAATAAAAAGATATTTACAGAAAAAAAAAATAATTGATGGCTGGAGATGTCTGTACTGATAAGACTTTCTTCCTACCCAAAGAAACCCTTTTAGCAACCTCAGAATAATAATAGCTTGAGAAAAAAGCAAAAATGTTCTAAACCAGTGCCTTGCAGTTTGCATGCAGCGCCTTGATGCTGGATCACAGCTCTCTTTGCTATATTTGAAGGATTAGATCTTATGCAACTAACAAAAGGATTGCACTGTCAAACTTAGCAACCCACTTTCCCAGCACAGACAGGGGCTACTATGCCTCAACCATGCTGGCTGAGGTCATGATCAACTGGTGTACTGTGTCCCATGCTATAGCCGTACAAACTGGAGGGCAAGCAGACACAATCTTCTCAGGGAGGAAAAAGCTTAGAAATGAAAGACACAACAAATAAAGTACTTTTCATCTCACCAAACAATGAAATGCTGTACAATTCAATGGATAACATGGACAGAACTGCGGAAACACACTACAACCTCTTCCATTTCTAGTAATCCTCCTCCTTCCAGGTGGGGCCCACCCTTCTATGGGTTTTAGGCAGGATTAGGTTCTGGTGCAGTTCTCTCAAAGTTCTCACAGTTTTTAGTGTGCAGCACGGTTCCTTCAGGTGCACACAGATCAGCCCACCTGCCTCCAAGTCTCTGATACCTTGGAGCATACTAAGCCACGCAATTTACTTGCATGCTATTATTGACAGTCCCAGGTAAGTGGCACATGTGGCACATCCACCCACCTTTGCAGTGTGATCTCTTTGTTTCAGGGAAGCGGTGGCAGCTTTTCTGAATGAAGTTGGAAGATAAATTTGGGAAAGCATGACTTATAGCCAGCTTCAGACTCAGCAATGAAAACTGTTTTGTTCAGCTGTGGGTAGCACTCAACAGAAGTACGTGTGACCTACAGTGTGAATCTTCATACAGTGATACTGTAGGAGGCTGGCTCTGTATATACTCTACCAAAGTAGGGTGTAGTGTGTACAGAATCCAGTGGCTCTCCAGAGGTATATCAGAGGCTCACGTTGATAATAACTTACTTTTTTTGTGGTAGTGAGGTTGAGCAAAGCAAAACCAAAGGGGATGATGGACGGAGTGTTGAACATTTCAAGCACTCACCCCCAGTCAACTGATCTGGGTTTAATCCATCATCATTCGTTAGCTCACTCTACCACCCTAGTTCAGACATGGCCATATGCAAATCAGTCTGACATTGTGCCTCATGGGAACAGTCCAGCCCGAACTGCCAAGCCATGTCTTCCCTGGGCCGTAAACAAGCATCCTGGGACCAGTTTCTGTCTAATCAGCCGTCATCAGCCAGGCTGCCTTGAATCCAGGGGCAAAGTGAGCAAGGGACCCACATCTCAACATTGAGATGCAGGCTAGACAAATAGTGCACAGATAGTCCAGCCTGTTAAAGACATAGACAGTGAACAATGTCATAACAAGTCAGAGAAACAACCACTCATCATGTAGGAAAAGGAGCATTCTGAAATCTGTATTTTTTGTGCTTGTTGGTGCCGCAGAGTTGGAAAAAAACTGTATTTAGTCATTTCATTTGATTGCACTTTTAACAGGTTTTGAAGGCAGTGAATGTGTGTCAGAAGGATGATGCACTGTTCCCTTTCTCATCACTAACCAGGATCATGGCATTGGATTCAGTTGAGGTGGGTCTTAAACTGCACCTTTTTCTACCTTTGTAACCCGCTCAAATGATTAATTCGTTACAGACTTCCCTTTATTATGAATAAATGTTATTGGGCCTCACCACCCTAGCTGCTGAATGTGTCAACAGACAAACCATGAACACAAAAAAACACTTTATCGTGCCTCACATTTATTTGTCCATCTCCCTTTCCCTGTCTGTAAAGCCCTGCAGCAGTGTGTGTTCGAGGCACTACACAAGACTACGTTTGAATAAAATGTTTCAATCTGACTTTCTATGTATGTGTGTATATCCTATGTAGATGAAAATATACACACATCCTTACAAAGCCAGGTCTAAACATTTTAAATAGATGTTATCGATTATATAGACACAAACCCACACCTACACAGTACACACATGTTATTTACAATTGCCCTTTGCAGGTGGCCCCGCCAGTTGTATCTGTGGTCCAGTGTGTACACCCCTAAAAAATCACTTCTACAAACGCCACTGGCGGACTGGCTGATAATGGACAATTGATTCCTGTTTCCTACTGCTAAAATTAGATCAACCCAATCAGGTCAGGTAATTATCGATTGATCGCTTGGAAGACCCAGGGTCAGTGGTTTGAAAGAGAAATAAGAGAAAATAAAAAAAAGCTAGCACCATGCAACACAAGAATCGCTACAATTACAATTATTACGCATGCTTAGCAAATAATATACATCGCTGCTACGTGCAAATCTTAAGGTTGCGAGACTAACCCTGAATAGACCAACGAGACCTGTTAACTGTTTCTGGAAAACAGTCGAATGGAAGCATTGTTTGTGAGGCTTGGCTATACGGCCATCCAAACATACTTCAACAGCGTGTGTTCACTTAAGTGCTTATTTTACCAAAAACCAGCTACACCAAACTCAGATTACAACACACTCATTACATAGTTGTCAACAGTTCAAAAATATTTTCAGGAACACTTTGCAGCACAGTTATCAATGACTTGTTTGAAAATGTACCACACCCACTGCCCCCAAAGCTCCGCCCACTCCGCACAACCCACATAATTAGCATGATCTAACACCGCCTACTTAAAATACTGCCACAGATTGTCACTTGCATTATAAAATATAAATGTGCTAGTAAAGTACATACATACATACAAACAAGACCGATAGCAGCACCTTCCCAACTGGACAAAACTATCAATCTTAAACAGCAGTAACAGAAATGACTCACTCACTCTGTCAAGAAAAGCAGATGGCGCCCAGTGAAACAATCTTTTTGGTGCCCCATTTCCTTGTTCTCCTTAGCTACCCGCACAACCACTGACCAACAGCGCCTCTCATCTCTCCATAGTCCAGACCATAGTCCCTCTCTCACAAAGATTTAATTTGTTTGTTTTATAGCCCTGATCAGAACAATCAACATCACAGACACATTACACAGAGACAATGAATCATACGTGTGTAAATCAGTCTAGGAAAAGGTAAATTCAACAATGAGGATTACGAGGTGTAGGGGTCACATGTCACAGATACTATGAGAGAGTATATTTTAAGGGTGTTTGGTATGAAGAAGTTGAAACTCGGGTTTAAAAAGTACCAGAGTGGTTGGGGTTCGCTTTACTAATAAGAATGGATTTGTACCCAAACTAACTCCTTTTAGCAACATTAGGTCCTGTGATAGGCATGATACACATTCTTTGCAGGAGGCACAATTAACCCTCTGCGCTACTGGTGAGTCAAAACTTGCACTAGACAAAACTCTGATCTCTCTCCAGAAAGAACATTTAACAACAGGTACTCTCTGACTTACCAACAGAGTCACTGACCATGCTGGGAAATTACCTCCTCCTTCTCGGCATAGTCCCCTTAGCTCAGCTGCAGTCTGTGGAGTCACAACTGCGTCACATCTGATCTGCAGCCGAGCCGTAGACTGAAGTCAGGGTGAAGAGGGCATTGCGTGGGGCACGCTGTCTACAGTGCTATACCCTGTGCCGTTAGACACACTTGCATGACACCAAAGCAGAACAGGACCTGTGTGTAGGTGCCACGGTGCATGGCAACTGCAAGAGAACCATGGGGAACGTGACCTGCTCAGCCACTTATGCCCAAAAGCCTCCCATGCAGTTCTACACCCAGAGGCAGTTAATGTAGCAGTAATGTAAATGCTTGATAATCACACGCACCTTCTAGAACAACCTCCCGTGTCCTGTGCTTCGTCCAGGCCCAGTCATCACTCACTCTGAACACCCTTGGCCAAACCTGCTTGGCCCGCAGACTCTTCCAACCCTTCTTCTGTCTCATCCAGAGCCGCATAAGGCGGCATCTTAGCTCGCTCGGGTAAGGACACCAGTCATCGCCAAGCCCCCTGACCAACTCTTGTCAGGTATAAATCCACTCACGCACAGCACCCTAAAGCGGCGCCTAACCCAGGAAAGAATGGCCCACGCGGAAGAAGACGCAGCACATCAGACCTTCAGAATTCTACGCGTCGCACCAGGATTGGCTGATGTGTCTTCAATAGTCCAATCGTAAAACCATCTTCTATTGCCGGGACTATCCGTGGATAGTGAATTACCCTATACAGTCTCCAACTTGCCAGAACTGTCCAGGCAAAAATGCAACAGTTGGCAGCTATGTAATTTTAGCACACAAAGGAGCACACAAAGACTCACACATTCACTGCAGCACACTTAACTGCACACACTTCACAGCAGCCAGAGCTTTAAGTGGGGTGAGCCCTGCCGGGTCTCAAACTGACTTTGAAATGGGTCCATATCTGGCCTCATAATCATGGCTTTAACTTACCAAACAAAGCTTTGATCGATTTGTCAATAATGTCTGTAAAAACTCTGGAGTTGAAGCTGAAGGTGGTGTGAGTTTCTCACAGGGCCTGTCACTGGGTAGTAAAGATGTTTAGACTACATGCTCTTCAAGTTCTTGGCCTCTAATTGCAGAGTACACAGAGTGATGGCCATCAAAGTGGGAGCCGAACCCCAATAATCTCTAAACCACAATAATGTTTGGGAGATTTACAGTACATATGAAATATTCTCAAAGAACGGCTCATACATTAATCTTCATCTGCAGGCCTACATTCGAACTTCCATTGGAAGTCCTTCAAAATGATACATAGGGAACATGGTGGAAAGCTTAATTCACAATGCATGCTTTCTAAGGAAAGTTACTGTCTACATCACGGTACTGTGTGCTCTGCAGAAACTGTTATGATTCATAAATGTACCCCAATATAGGCTTAGGTAGTCACCCAACCTTTCACCTACATTTTTCTGCCATTATACTACCTGACGGTTTTGGTACTAACCTTTTGCCTAGTTTGGTGCTGCATAAATGTCGTGGGGTTTTCTCCGAAAACAAGCCTAATTTATTATGCATGAGGATTCTCAGAATCACACTAGGCCTAACATCTTCTGCATAATAACTATGTAAAAGGGTCATCACTTTCGTCATTCTTGACCGACATGACACAGCAAGGTAGAACCCCTGAGGGTAAATATTTGAGTATATAAACACCCTATCTTTGCTGGGGAACAGGAGAAAGACTTCTATGCTGACACGCTGACATGAGACGCTGATGCTCCTGCACGCAGACACACCAGCACGCAGTGGTCTGACATCCCGCGCTGGGTGTCCATCTCGATATCAAGAGAATGCCCTACAGTTCCTCACTTCAGGTAATGGGGATAGCTTCATCCTCGGGGGATTCTTGGCTATACACTTACATACATACTAGGCACATTTAGGTACATCTAGTTAGGGTTAGTATCGTAGGAGTATGCATTATTACTGTCATGTGTATATTTGCTTGCATATATCAATTGGTACTATGGTAGAAATCTACCAACCGTTTACTCTTCTGGTGCTTTTAACCATTTATATCTCTTTCTGTATTATAGTTGTTACAACACACATATTTTACATTAGAATGACGCTGGCTCAATAAATGCTTATTGAAAACGTCACCATCGTTTACTCTGTGAACCTCTCTAAGACAAAGTGAGCACGAGTGTCTGGGCAAAAAGTACTGTACTCTTACCACGACCCCTGAGGGAAAAGGGTTGTCATGTTCGATAGTTGACAGAAACTATTCTCTCCTTGGTAAGAGGGTTAATAGTGGCACAGTGAGCTAGCTGGTGCACAAACATATCCGGTGGGGGAGTCTGGAATCAGCCTGGACACCGATCTCACAGTTTATGTTGTCTAAATGTGCAAATCCTATATAGATTTATAGGAAGTACACAACAAAACTGTGAGGAGAAAAGATTTGCAGTGGATCACTGATTGAGAAGGGGAATGAGCAGGAGCAAGATGAGCAGAGCACCAGCAACGTAAATGTAAATTGATACTTGTATAGCGCACTACTCACCCACAAGGGTCTCAAGGCGCTTGTACGAATACCGCTGTGGAACCCATCCTGGCTTTCCCTGTGAGGCGTCCACTCCTCAGCACCCCCAAGGTGGAGGCCAGGCATCCTTAGCGTTGTGGGGGCCGTTGTGGAGATTAAGCAAGCTATTGCCCAGAGTTGCAGAGTGAGACTCCATGATTGGAATAGGCACGAGGTGAGAATTATCAGGTCCGTGGAATTTTGAGCCCAAGACCGACTGAGGCGGGGAATTGAACCCTGGTCCCGGGCTAAACCTCTGCATCAGGGTTTGCCGCTCTAATCATTGAGCCACACTTCTCCACCCATTTTATTGAAAAGGTGTCTCACAAGACATTGTTACATGACTATACTACATATTTAATCAGACATCTGAACAATATAATTGTTGTTTTGAGTACAATATCAATAGTTCATTGGTTACAACTATATTCTGCATAAAAATATTAATTTGCACAAATAATTTGTTACCCAAAATTTCACATCATAAAAAGCTCCTGCAGCCAATGTACTAATTGTAATTATCAGTTTCTGTGAAAATGTTTGAAAGAGGTATACACAGCTGCTGAAATATTGGCAGCTTCACAAGAAAAAGAAAATGCTTTGCTCACAGCAGCCGCGGCCTGTGCAGCTAAGAGCAGTGGAGCGGTAGGGCCGGGTTGGGGGGGAATTCTACAGACTACCATGAGGTCCGTCGAAATCCCTCTCTTCCTCACCCGGCCCCACTGTCTCACTGCTCTTACCTGCATGGGCCCAGGTGATTCACAGGTGAGGAGAATATGTGTGTGTGAGAGAAAGAGGGCATGGTGAAGGGAAGATGACTGTGACACAAGCAAGTACATGTAGAGGGGCAGAGAAAAGAATGATGAAGCGGTTGGAGATGACATGTACAGAAAGTTGTGAGGAGAAATAGGGCATGTCTCTGACCGAGAGAGATTTCAGAGGAAAGTGGTGTTAACCGGAGAATGGAAGCAATTCAGACTCTCTGCAGGCCACTCTGTCTTCCACAGGCCTTAGTAATGTTTACTTCAGTTGCATATTTTCTGAATTGAAACTTTTTCAGTTTGAATTATTCACAAAAAAAATCACTATCTCATTTATTTGATTCCGTTAACAACCATTGGCAAAACTAATACCCGGCTTGATTTAGACATATAAGTTTGTTGGGGGATATGTCTGGATGCAGAAACCTTCCAGAAAGGCATCCAAGTATTAGTCAGAGGACACGAAAGGTGAAGTATAGAATTTACGGGCATATTACCAAGCAAAAGCGATAATTATCGCTATTGCTTGGTTAGAGACAAAAATTTACAGCTGAGCTGCGGCGATTTTTATCGCAAATAAACCTTGGTATTACCAAGGTTTATCGCAAATGCGATAAAAATCGGCTGCAATGCATGAATATCGCTGAAAAGTCCGCGATATTCATGCATTATCGAGCGAATGCTCTTAGCCATGTTATCCACCTCCCATTGGATAACATATCTAAGAACTGCTCAGGGCAGGTGTTAGCTTTTGGAGATATTCGCGCTTAGCTTAGCGCGAATATCTCCAAAAGTTGGTAATAGGAGATAGCGATGTTAGCGACTGTTTCCAGTCGCTAACATCTTGGCACGCTCACTTTGCATGTCATTAGTGATAAATATCACAGACATGCAAAGTGGGGCCCAAGATGGTCGCTGTCTCCTACTAGCTGCCGCTAACTGGTGTTAGCAACAGCTAGGTAATAAGGAGATAATTTTATCTCCGCTTTCTTGGCTTTTAAAGCCAAAAAAGCGGAGATAAACCCCCTTGATTATATGCCCTTAGTTCCCTTGTTTTAAGCCATGACCATAATTAGTTAGGCCACACCTCCTGGAAAGAATTCCTAGTTAAGCTTCTTTGATGACACCCTTTTAAAAGACCCTCCCCTACCTTCTTCATCTCACTTCAGGCACTGACTGAAGCACCCATTTCAGCACATAGTCCCTGCAGCACACATTATCAATCAATAAATCAATCAGAACATTTGTAGAGTGCACAACTCACCCGTGAGGGTCTCAAGGCTTGGGGGGAGGAGGGGTGGGAGTGCTGCTACTGCTCGGACATCCAGGTCTTGAGGAGTCTCCTGAAGGCCAGTAGGTCTTGGGTCTGTCGTAGGTGGATGGGGAGGGTGTTCCAGGTTTTTGTGGCGAGGTGGGAGAACTATCTGCCGCCGGTGGTCACTCGACGGATGTGGGAGATGGTGGCGAGGGCGAGGTCGGGGTAGCGAAGCTGGCGGTTCGGGGTGTAGAAGGTGAGTTGTTCATTGAGGTACACTGGTTCGGTGTTGCGGAGCGCTTTGTGGGCGTGGGTGAGGAGTTTGAAGGTTATCCTCTTGTTGACGGGGAGCCAGTGCAGGTCTCTCAGATGGGCTGTGGTGTGGCTGTGGATATTGAGGATGAGGTGTGCAGAGGCGTTCTGTATGCGTTGTAGCCGTTTCTGGAGTTTGGCTGATGTTCCTGAGTAGAGAGCATTGCAGTAGTCCAGTCTGCTGGTAACAAAGGGCTGGGTGACTGTCCTTCTGGTAGCGGTGGGGATCCATCTGTAGATCTTGCGGCGCACGCAGAGGGTGTTGAAACAGGAGGAGAAGACGGCGTTCACTTGCTGGGTCATTGACAGTGCTGAGTCCAGGATGACTCCCAGGTTGCTTGCGTGGTTAGTGGGTGTCGGTGCATGCTCCCTTTATCCCAGATTATATTGTTTTGCTAAAGTGCCTAAAACAGGAGGTTTAAGTGCTTGTACCATGAATAATACTTGCTTGGTGAATGGACAACCTAACCTATAGTATGAATAAACACTTGTTTCTACAATAAGTTTAGGAAAAGGTCAATGGTTAGTGCTGGTTGATAACTGTGATCACAGTCACTGTGGAACCAATGTGTGTAGCCCAGACGTTAAATGCACTCCTACTACCAGGCTACTGTCTCACAAAAAGGGCCCTTGATGCAGCAGATGCAGGCAATGGCATCCTGGGAGGTAAAGGGCACACCTGGGACCATTTTATGGATGCAGCACATTTTATGGATGCAGCACATCTTCATGGATTGCGCTGGGTGTACCTTTCAAAGGTGCGCCCAGCGCATGGCAGGAAACTGTGCTGCATTATGAGATGATGGATGGAGCACTGAAACTTTTTAGGCACTCACCCCCAGTCACAGATCCTGGTTGAATCCATCATCATTCCTTAGCTCACTTCGCCACCTCAGTTCAGACCCAGCAATATGCAAATCAGTCTTGACACTGTGCCTCATGGGAACAGTCCAGCTCGAACTGCCAAGCCAGGTATTCCCTGAACCAGAAATAAGCATCCTGGGACCAGTTTCTGGGTAACACCCTTCATCAGCCAGGCTAGCTTGAATCTAGTGGCATAGTGAGCAAAGGACCTACGTCTGGGCATACCCTGCCAACTTAGGGCGAACCATTGCAAACACAAGGAGATGATGGAGGGAGCGCTGAAACTTTTCAGACACTCACCCTCAGTCACAGACCTGGGTTGAATCCATCATCATTCTTTAGCTCACTTTGCCACCTCAGTTCAGACCCAGCTATATGCAAATCAGTCTTGACCCTGCACATCATGGGATCAGTCCAGCCCAAACTGCCAAGCCAGGTCTTCCCTGAACCAGAAACAAGCATCCTGGGACCGGTTTCTGGGTAACACCCTTCATCAGCCAGACTAGCTTGAATCCAGTGGCAAAGTGAGCAAGGGACCCACATCTGGGCATACCCTGCCAACTTAGGGTGAACAAAGCAAATACAAGGAGATGATGGACAGAGCGCTGAAACTTTTCAGACACTCACCCCCAGTCACAGATCTGGGTTGAATCCATCATCATTCTTTAGCTTACTTCGCCACCACAGACCCAGCTATATGCAAATCAGTCTTGACCCTGTGCTTCATGGGAACAGTCCAGCCTGAACTGCCAAGCCAGGTCGTCCCTGAACCGGAAACAAGCATCCTGGGACCGGTTTCTGGATAACCCCCTTAATCAGCCAGAGTAGCTTGAATAAAGTGGCAAAGTGAGCAAGGGACCCACGTCTGGGCATACCCTGCCAACTTAGGGAGAACAAAGCAAACACAAGCAGATGATGGACGTAGCGCTGAAACTTTTCAGACACTCACCCCCAGTCACAGATCTGGGTTGAATCCATCATCATTCTTTAGCTCACTTCGCCACCTCAGTTAAGACCCGGCTATATGATATATATATATATATATATATATATATATATATATATATATATATATATATATATATATATATATATATATATATATATATATATATATATATATATATATATATATATATATATATCCAAATCCTGGCACTACAATCCTGTAGGAAGAACCAGAGTCGAAGCCCAAGTAGATTTCAAGTGCTCAAAGATTTATTTTTGGCAGAAAAACAACCCTACGCGTTTCGAGGTACGCCTACCTCTTGACCCGTGAGCAAGAGGTAGGCGTACCTCGAAACGCGTAGGGTTGTTTTTCTGCCAAAAATAAATCTTTGAGCACTTGAAATCTACTTGGGCTTCGACTCTGGTTCTTCCTACAGGATTGTAGTGCCAGGATTTGGATATATCGAGGGTCTGGCGACCCTGTCGAACGCCCGCTGCACAAGCGGCGGAAGCACGCCATCCTTGTAACTTTCATATATATATATATATAGAATCACTGACAGAATTTCGATTTAAAAAAAATCGACCTACTATAACATCGAGTCTCTAATATCGATAGCACTAATATCGACACCCTATACTTAACATGAAAACTACAATAATATCGAGCAAACTATATCGATGCACAAAAATATCGTCTACAGAAATATCGTTAGCATAATTATCGAATACCATAATATCGACACTCAATACTACATATAACACACTACAATAATATCGAATACTAAAATTTCGATAGCACTATTTTCGTCTATATCAAAATATCGATAGCTAAATAATACTCCTTTTTTATATATAACACCAATAAATCTATTCTCTAAGTAATACACACATTTCAAATGACTTCACTAATGTATTTTCAATTTATTAAGTAACATTTAGTGTACAAAATTGTTTTTTCGCAAACTGACGAAATTTGTATATAAACTCTTTGTAAACATACTTATTTTATACTTAGTACTCATTTTACATAATCTTTATTTATTAAAAGAGTTTTTTTAAACATAAATATATCATTTCAATTCCTCAACATAAACTATATAAGAAGATATATCTTAAATGTTTAACTTAAAAAAATTCAAACTAACCAATAATAACTCGTCTTTACATATCTGACCAATCAGATAGCAAACTTAATTACACATAGACTATATAAACCAATCACAAACAGCCATACAAGTTGCAGGAAATATTCTTCATGACCACATACTGCCAATTTTGGGAGCACCATCTATATTCTTCTCTGCAAGAAAATTCGTCCTGAAACTACAAGTAAGTAATCATATAGCTCTGTTAATAAATTCTAATGTTTTTTGGCTATTACTTATAGACCAAGATTTGTAACCTACTTTGTTATTTCTTTATGTACTTTACCTTTAAACAGACTCTACAAACAAATCAAGTTATACTTCAACTTCAAGATACAGGACACTTTAAATTTAAAAAAGGTATCTACATATGTTTAACATTTACTTAACGTTATTTGCCAATTATTGGCCTAATTTAAAACTCTATACTTTGTTTCTTAGCCTGTAAATCTTAATACATAGTGTGAAGCCAGAATGTTTTGAGGAAAAAACGTTACAATGCTGTGTAAAAAATGTTTTCTTCCTGTTCTTAAATATGTTTTTATGTGCTTTTACTCATAATACATGTGTCATCCTCGGTTCTTTTTAGCAAATAAGTAACAATGCTTTATAACAAATGTGTATTATTTATATAACATATAAACGCATTAGTAATTTTCATACACTTTCTCTCTAAACAGAACTCAAAGGTACAGAAAAGAGATAATTCACATCAAAGAACAAACATTCTGCTACTACTATAATTCTCTTGGTAAGTTCATAAATAAAACATAACTAGTCTTTATAAACTCTATAGAATGTACTAGAAATAAAAATGACTCTTTTTATGCATCTGTTAGTATAATCTTCCTGTTCTTAAATATGTTTTTTTGTGCTTTTACTCATAATACATGTATCATCCCCGGTTCTTTTTAGCAAATAAGTAACAATGCTTTATAACAAATGTGCATTATTTATATAACATATAAACGCATTAGTAATTTTCATCAACTTTCTCTCTAAACAAAACTCAAAGATACAGAAAAGAGAAAATTCACATCAAAGAACAAACATTCTGCTACTACTATAATTATCTTGGTAAGTTCATAAATAAAAATTAAGTAGTCTTTATAAACTCTATAGAATTTGCCAAAAAAAATAATTACTCTTTTTATGCATCTGTTAGTATAATCTTGGAAATTTCTCTTTTTAAATCCAAATAAACAAAACTATTTTTAGAGACGTTATAACGTAAAAAAAATGTTACCAAAAAACAAATTGTAACTTTTCCTATAACATACTTAATTATTTCTCAACAGACCGTGGCAATAGAAGAACAACATCAAACTGAACAAGCATCTACTTTCGATAAATAGAACATTACTGCTGGTAAGTAAATTACTAGAAGAATACTAGCTTAATTTAAAATGTTTTATACATTTCTGATTGTATTAATATTTGTATATTAACTTTTCTAGATACCAGAACTCAAGAATGACTGATGATGCAACATTTATTACATCTCAGAAAGGCAAATTTTTGTTATGCTATATGGGCTACATTTATACTCAGGAGAAACAAAAAGACCTTAAAGTGAATTGGAAGTGTACAAAATATTACTCCAATAAATGCTATGGCCGTGCTACAACAAGGGAAACTAGTGTTATAAATACCACTGAACATAATCACCCACCAAACATCTCGGAAATAGAAGTGAGATCCACTCTTGAAAATATCAAGGAATTAAGTACCAAATCAGAACTACCTACCAACGTAATTCTGAAAGAATTACTACCTAAAGTTCCCAAAGAAGCAAGAGGTCAGCTACCATCTATTGCTACCATTAAAAGAACAATAGCAAGAACAAAAAAAGCAAGTAGACCCAATATACCAACTCCTAAAACTTTTGATGAAGTCATAATTCCGCCAGAGCTTGTAATTACTCATAATGACGAGCCATTTATTTTTTATGATAATCATAGCAAGGACAAAAGAATAATCATGTTTGCAACTAATGACAATATAAAAAAATTAACTGAAAGTACTACTTGGAT
Organism: Lissotriton vulgaris; assembly: GCF_964263255.1. Lineage (NCBI taxonomy): Eukaryota > Metazoa > Chordata > Amphibia > Caudata > Salamandridae > Lissotriton > Lissotriton vulgaris. Next base: position 120,027,134 of record NC_141687.1, read on the forward strand.
GATGGATGGAACTTTTTCTATATGCCCAAAACCTTTCTACCAGTTATACACAATTCATGGGCAATATCATAATACCTGTATCCCCTTCATATATTGTTTATTACCAAACAAACAAGCCACAACTTACTCAGAAATCTTACAAAAAATAAAGGAACAAACTTCTGACTACTTCCCAATGAAAATCATCATAGACTTCGAGCAAGCTATGATTAATTCTATTTTGAAAACGTACCCACACACATCCATTCAAGGATGTTATTTTCATTTCAATCAATGTCTCTGGAGACATTTACAAAAATCTGCCCTTAGTGTTGAGTATGCAACAAATATAACTTTTGCATGCCAAATCAAACATCTCATTGCTCTGGCATATGTACCATTAACTGATGTGGCCGAACATTACAATTTGTTAATTGAAAGTCCTTGCTACACCCAAAATGAGCAAAGACGCGCCCCACTTTTAGATTACTTTGAGGACAACTGGGTAGGAAGACTACATAGGTCAGGCCACAGACGCCAGCCAAAATTTGCAATTCCCTGGTGGAATGTCTATCTACCAACACTCAACCAAGAGGCAAAAATGAACAATGCTGTTGAAGGTTGGCACAATGCCTTCCTCTCTTCTACTGGACGTACAACACCCACATTACACAAGCTAGTCACAGCTATACAAAAAGAGCAAAGCTTTCAGGAACTACGTATGCAGCAATCTGTCATACAACTGAAACCAAAACTCTCTAGACAAACTGCTCAAATGTATTTATATCTTCAACAGCAAGTCCAACTATATCCTACAACAAGAGGACTGGAATATTTAAAAATGATAGCCAAAACATTGAACTAATTGCAATAACTAAATTAATTGATAGAGATCAAACAATATCCTTAATCTAATAAAACACATATTTTAATATAATAAAAAAATATTTATTTAGTCTAATTTATTTTTTAACACTATTCTAAAAAGACTAAATAAATATATTATTATATCACAATATTTGTTTTTAAAAACTGCTTCCATCCAAATAAAATAACATAAATTTATAACTTACCTTTAAATAGAACATCATAAAGATAATCCTTTACCGACAATACAATGTGTAAATATCAAAGACTTAATCCAACAAATCATTAATTATGTTTTCTTTAACTCTGCTAAAACTATCCATCATCCAAATTAAACGACTATTTAAAAGCCATTTAAAATAACGACTGGTATCTTAAAGTGTGAAAAATATTTCACAGAACTCAAAATATAAAGGAAGAATGTAAATCATCTCCGTTCTAACAACTGAAACACACTTCCTTTTAATTATATGTAACTGTGAAAAGTACTACTATAAATGTTCATTATTGTTATATATATGGCTCGAAATTATGTGTAATGTTAAAAAAATAGTATAGTATATTGTGAATAGAAAATCTTTTTGCCTGTATATTAATTATATATTACATACTTTTAATATTTATTACATTAAGTATGAAAATATAAAAATATTTAATGTAATATTTATTAAAATTATTATATAACTAAATGTGTAATATTGTATTTGTTTATCAGATTTAATTGTTTACAATATGACTAATATGTGAAAATTGTTATTATTAAAACGTATTTATTAATAATAATAATCATACATAAGAATATTGTAATGTTAAAAGAATCATTGATGATGATGTACATGTTCTATTTAGGATATTTATATTATATTATACATTTAAAGTGTTCATATGTTAATATCATCATCAGTATATCACTATATGTATTAAAAATTTGTGACTTATGTTTTTCATTACACATGTTTGATGTTTTATTAAGAAACAATAATTGTATTATGTATGTATAATATCAAACATTGCATTATGTGAACTAACCATTTTTTCTCTACAAATTAAAAGTACTTGTCAAGAAAATTACTGTAAAATGTGATTATTAAAAGAACATTGTCCTCCTTTTTTGTTTATATGTATACCAAAGATAGCTTGATAAAATGTATATGTGATCGTATATTTCAAGTGTTGAATAAAAAAATTTACAGGAAAGAAAACTGGTGTCCTTATTTTGTATTACCTATGACAAAATCATTTTTATGTATCTTTGCAAATGTATTATAACTGTAATGTTCTATCTATTTCTATATACCACATGTAAATAAATAACATACTATACACTGAAGTTATAACAATTATTATTCATACACCCTTATACATATAATATCAATATTTGAAAGACACATAATAAAATGTTTAAATATTCCGACTCCAATAACAAATTTACTTTAGGTAATTGCTTCTCAAAAACCGTGATTAATTTCCTATTAGAACTGCAATCACCATTAAATTAGAGTAAGTGCAGGACACAGAACATATTAAATTTACTCTTCCAACTCCAATTAACAATTAATTTAAGTAACTGCAGGACATTAAATAATAATAAATTACTATAGTAAATCAAATGTTAAAAAATGAATAATGTAATATCATTAAATTGAATTTAATATAATAAATGTAATTTAAATAGAATCTTAATTTATGTTTTCCCTGTACCCCTATAACTAAAAACTGACCCTGAAACCTAAAAATACCCCTTCACCCACAAACTAAAAACTGACCCTGAAACCTGACAAAACCCCTTCACCAACAAACTAAAAACTGACCCAGAAACCTAAAAATACCCCTTTACCCACAAACTGAAAACTGACTCTGAAACCTCACAAAACCCCTTTACCCACAAACTAAAAACTGACCCTGAAACCTTACAAAACACCTTTACCCACAAACTAAAAACTGACCCAGAAACCTTACAAAACCCCTTCACCCACAAACTAAAAACTGACCCTGAAACCTAAAAATACCCCTTTACCCACAAACTAAAAACTGACCCTGAAACCTTACAAAACCCTTCACCCACAAACTAAAAACTGACCCTGAAACCTAAAAATACCCCTTTACACACAAACTAAAAACTAACCCTGAAACCTAAAAATACCCCTTTACCCACAAACTAAAAACTGACCCAGAAACCTAAAAATACCCCTTTACCCACAAACTAAAAACTGACTCTGAAACCTCACAAAACCCCTTTACCCACAAACTAAAAACTGACCTTGAAACCTTACAAAACACCTTTACCCACAAACTAAAAACTGACCCAGAAACCTTACAAAACTCCTTCACCCACAAACTAAAAACTAACACTGAAACATTACAAAACTCCTTCACCCACAAACTAAAAACTGACCCTGAAACCTAAAAATACCCCTTTACCCACAAACTAAAAACTGACTCTGAAACCTCACAAAACACCTTTACCCACAAACTAAAAACTGACCTTGAAATCTTACAAAACACCTTTACCCACAAACTAAAAACTGACCCAGAAACCTTACTAAACTCCTTCACCCACAAACTAAAAACTAATACTGAAACATTACAAAACTCCTTCAACCACAAACTAAAAACTGACCCTGAAACCTTACAAAACACCTTTACCCACAAACTAAAAACTGACCCTGAAACCTTACAAAACACCTTCACCCACAAACTAAAAACTGACCCTGAAACCTAAAAATACCCCTTTACCCACAAACTAAAAACTGAGCCTTAAACCTTACAAAACCCCTTCAACCACAAACCAAAAACTGACCCTGAACACTTAAAATACCCCTTCGCACATACACAAAAAACAGACCCTAAACGCACAAAATGTACCTTTGATAAAACTACCCACCCTGATCCACTATAAACTCGACATCCCACTCCTAAAAATATGATACATTTATTTTTTTAATATGTACTAAATTATAGATTTTTAATACTTTTTACTACATACACAAAATACCTCAATTTAGAACAACAACATAATAGTGTTCATAATTTCGTATTTAAATAATATGTATATAAAATTTCGAATCGAAACAAAAATGAAATACAAGGCGAAATTTTTTATTCTATAATTAGAGTATACTTTGTTTATACACTACCCACCCTTATCCCCTTGAAACTATACATCCCACTCATAAAATAATTAGACAAATATTTTTAGATAATAAAAATAAATATTATAATTACAAATCTTTTTTAGTACATACACAACAGCAAACTTAAAAAATAAGTACTATATTCGATAACAATCGATATCATTTCGCATAATTCGAAATTGGTTTAAAATTTAGAAATTTCGCAAATTTATATGAAATTGCGAAATTTTAATTTATATAATTACCCTATATATTTTTAAAACACTACCCACCCTTTTCCCCTATAAACTCTACATCCCGCTCCTAAATTTATTGTACAAATATTAGAAAAATATAATGTAATATTTTAATATTTATAATACTTTTTAGTACATACCCAAAAAATAATCATAATGTTTTATAAACTCCCTAAATTTCGATCAAATTTCGACTACTACAAATATTTTAAAAAATTCTCGAAATTGTGAAATCTAAAGGAAATTCGAAATTTAAAATTGTACAATTTCACTATACTTTTTTAAAACACTACCCACCCTTATCCCCTATAAACTCTACATCCCGCTCCTAACATTAATATACAATTATTTAGTAAAAAAATAAAAATTTAGATATATTTACACAATTTATTAATATATATCCAAAAGCAAAGTACAAATAATTTAACAATACTCAATAAATTTTTATAAAAATTCGCATTTTTAAATAATTTGAATTAAATTTCGCTAATTTAAAATTTTACTTCAAATGCGAAATTTATTATTCTATATTTACACTATACTTTTTTAATACACTACCCACCCTTATCCCCTATCAACTCTACATCCCGCTCCTACACTTCTAACTAAAAATAATAAAATTATATGTAAAAATTACCTTATATATAAACAACATTTAACTATATCATTACTTAACATACTTTAAAACATCACTTTTACATATCGATATTTTTGACAATCGATATTTTCAGCATCGATATTACTGATTTCGACATTCATGTCTTCGATATTTTTGACACACACATAAATCGATATTTTCTACGACGATATTTTGGTTTTCGAAATTTCTTACCATCGATATTTTGGACTCGATAATATGGTACATCGACATTAACAACTCGATATTTTGACTGTCTACCATATATATCTATATCTATATATATATATATATATATATATATATATATATATATATATATATATATATATATATATATATATGAAGAACTCCGTTCCCCACACGCTGATACCTCCCCAGACGTGGGGCAAGAACAGATACGGACCACCAAGTTGTAAGATGCAGATTTATTCAAGTGCTGTCGCCATAACATTTCTGCTCATTTGAGCCTTGATCACATGTATATAGCAGTTCGGGCTTCAATCTAGCCTGGCTGATGAGGGGTATGACCCCGAAATCGGTCCCAGGATGCTTGTTTCCAGTTCAGGGCTGGCTTGGCAGTACGGGCTGGACTGTTCCCATGAGGCACAGGGCCAGGGCTGATTTCAAAGTCCCCATTCAAATGAGGGAACTGCCTCTGAAGATAGTGCTGGCTCTTTATGTGTGCCAGGTCTATCTGCATTAGATAAGAGGCCGCTCAATTGTCAGCAGCCCCTTCTGAAATACTAAAGTGTCCCTGGGTGTGCAAAGCGGGTGTCCCCAGCCCCAGACCCATGGGCGTGTGTCAGATAGGAAAGGCTACACAGTGGTTAGAGAGGCATATTGCAAAATGATAGAGCCCACATGCAAAATGGAGGGGGCCCTGTCTCTGCCATATCACACAGATATTCATTAGTAGGGTATGCAGGGCCTACTCTAGGTCCCTGAGTGGTTGCTGATAATGATGAAGCAGCTGGGTCGGAGCCTACTGACAACTGCCAGGGACTGGATGAGCAGGATGTTAATCAGAAGATGGATGACAGAGATCCTGCTAACAAGGTAGAACAAAGGTGAAGGAAACTCGCCTCCAAATAACTCTTGGGAAGTAAATAGTTCAGCCAAATCTGGGGACTAGGGAGGCCTGCCATTCATCAAATTGATTCTGCACCCGATATCCGGCGTAGCGCTCCGCATTGCGTTCATTGTTTACAATATTTTATTCGACCTGTGTGCATAGCGCTGCTTCTTCTCACTTCGCATTGCTTTCAGTGTTTAGAATATTTTTATTCGACCTGTGTGCACAGCGCTGCTTCTTCTCACTTCGCATTGCTTTCAGTGTTTAGATTACTTTAATTGACCTGTGTGCGTAGCGCTGCCTCTCCCCCACTGCCATAACCTTAATTGAAACTGACTTGGAAGCCGGTCTGTGGCATAGTGCTCGCATTACTTTGCTCAGTGATTTTATTAATATTGTGTGCTCCACCGCTAGATCGCATTAGTCGCATTGGCCCCTAAGCACAATTGCTGCCTGATTGTTTGCGCCCATAGCGTCCTGTTGTCCTTGTTGTTGTTGCTTCCACCATTTTGTTGTGCCTGCAGCCCGTCCCTCCCCCTACGCTACCGCCTCCCAGCTCCCCCTCCCACGCTCCGCCCCCTCCACTTCTCCACTTATGACAGATGCATCAACGTGCAGCGTCCACGCGCAGCGGTCGTGCCCCATTCGCGCCGAAGGTGCGCCAAAGGTAAGCCCGTTGACGCCCATCCGCGCCTGGACCGCGCCCAGCGCCAGACCCCCTGCCCCGCCGCTCCCAACCCACTAAAATCACATATGATGCCGCTACTCTCCTCGCCCTCAACCCCGGACTCACACCACAATGCTGCGAAGCCACCCCGGGACGTACTCACGGCCCATTCGCCTGCCTCTCCTGCAAGTTCAACTGCTTCAGGACCCTCACCAACTCCACGTCCTCCAAACACAACTCTGTCTTAAACCGCCTAAAGTGCATCCTGCTCAACACCCGCTCGGTCCACAGACACGCAACAGAACTCTGGGACCTAATCGACACTGCGTCACCTGACGTCGCCTTCCTTACTGAAACATGGATGAACACATCATCAGCTCCCGACATCGCCATAGCCATACCGGACACTTACAAGATTATCCACAAAGACCGCACCAATCAAACAGGAGGAGGCATCGCCATCATCCACAAGAACAACATCAAAATCACAACTAGCTCCGACGACAATCTTGCAACCGCCGAACATCTCCACTTTCAGATCCACACCGACCCCAGGACCACACTGAGAGGCACCCTCATCTACAGACCTCCAGGTACCCGCACCCAATTCAGCGATGACATCACGGACTTCGTCAGCCCACACGCCCTAGCCTCCGAGAACTACATTCTTCTAGGAGACCTCAACTACCACCTTGAAAACAAACACGACAGCAACACCACCACCCTTCTAGACAACCTGGCCAATCTCGGACTCAAACAACTTGTGGACACCCCCACCCATTTAGCCGGACACACGCTCAACCCTATCTTCACATCCAGCAAGCAAATCTCCTTCGATCGCACCACAGCTCTCCACTGGACGGACCACAGCTGCGTTCACTTCAGCTACAAAACCTCCCTAACCCACAATCGCCCTCAACCTATTCCTAGGAGAAACTGGAACAAAATCACCTCCGACCAACTCCTCACATCACTCAACCTAAACCCCCCCACCCTCTCACTGGACCCAAACCAGGCGGCCACCAAACTCAAGCTATGGATCGCCCACAGTGCTGACGAATTAGCACCCCTGAAAGAGCACCAGATCAATTCAACCAGCAAAAAGGCCCACTGGTTCAATGACGACCTTAAAAAATTCAAGAAGCTATGCCGCACTCTGGAGAAGATATGGAGAAAAAACCCAACCCCAGACAACATGGCCTCCCTCAAGTCAGCCACCCGCAAACACCACCAACTGATTCGATCCGCTAAGAAATCAGCATTCAAGGACCGTCTCGACAACAACAATCATATCAGCAAGGAACTCTTCAACATCGTCAAAGAATTCACCAACCCCACCGCAGCATCCAACAACATCACTCCCTCCCAAGACCTCTGCGACGTGTTATCCTCCTTCTTCTACACAAAATTGCCGACATCCACAACAGCTTCGAGAATTCTCCCAGCGATCAACCCTCCCCACCCCCCTCAGTTCCTACTCCGACAACTAACAACCTCAGCGCCTGGAACCCAATTACCACTGAAGACACCATTCGCCTCATGAACTCAATCCACTCTGGCTCGCCCACTGACCCTTGCCCCCACCACATCTTCAACAAAGCTGACTCCATCATCGCACCCTATCTCTGTAATGTCATCAACTGCTCGTTCAACTCTGCCACCTTTCCAGAAAGCTGGAAACACGCCGAACTCAGCGCCCTTCTGAAGAAACCCACAGCAGACCCCTCTGAACTTAAAAACTACCAACCCATATCCCTCCTCCCATTCCCGGCCAAAGTCATCGAGAAAGCCGTCAACAGCCAGCTCGCCGCCTTCCTCGAATCCAACAACTCCCTTGATCCATCTCAATCCGGGTTTCGAGCCAAACACAGCACCGAAACCGCCCTCATCGCAGCGACCGACGACATCCGAACACTCGTGGACAACGGAGAAACAGTGGCCCTCATCCTACTCGACCTTTCCGCCGCTTTCGACACAGTCTGCCACAGCACCCTTATACATCGCCTCAGCAACATCGGCATACAAGGAAAAGCCTTGGACTGGATCGTCTCATTCCTCGCTGGGAGAACTCAAAGAGTCCGACTTCCCCCATTCTACTCAGAGGTCACCGAAGTCATCTGCGGCATACCTCAAGGATCCTCACTCAGTCCCACCCTCTTCAACGTCTACATGAGTCCTCTCGCCTCCATCGCGCGCCATCACAACCTCAACATCATCTCTTACGCCGACGACACCCAGCTGATCCTCTCCCTCACCAAAGACCCCAACACCGCCAAAACCAATCTTCACGAAGGCATGAAAGAAGTAGCTGAATGGATGAAACATAGCCGCCTAAAACTCAACTCAGACAAAACGGAAGTACTCATCCTAGGATCTTCCCCCTCAGCTTGGGACGACTCCTGGTGGCCTTCAGCGCTGGGCGCAGCACCCACACCCACAGACCATGCACGTAACCTTGGCTTCATCCTAGACTCCTCTCTCTCGATGTCCAGACAAGTCAACGTACTTCGCATTCTCAAAAAGATCTTCAGCTGGATCCCCCTCGAGACAAGAAAGACTGTCACCCACGCACTGGTCACGAGTCGACTGGATTATGGTAACACACTTTAAGCTGGAATCACAGCAAAATTACAGAAAAAACTCCAGCGCATCCAAAACGCGTCAGCAAGACTCATATTAGACATCCCGCGCCAAGATCACATCACCGGACATCTAAAAGACCTCCACTGGCTTCCCGTTAACAAAAGAATTACTTTCCGCCTTCTCACCCACGCACACAAAGCCCTCTACAATCTAGGACCCGAATGCCTCAACACTCGACTGTCCTTCTACAAACCCACCCGCCAACTTAGATCGTCCAATCATGCCCTCGCCGCAGTCCCGCGCATCCGGAAATCCACCATGGGTGGCAGATCCTTCTCCTTCCTGGCTGCCAAGAACTGGAACTCACTCCCCACCCACCTCCGCCTTACTCAGAACCACATCTCCTTCAGGAAAGAACTTAAAACCTGGCTTTTCGACAAATAATGAACCCCTTCCCCAAGCGCCTTGAGACCCTCTGGGTGAGTAGTAGTGCGCTTTACAAATGCTAGAACTTGAACTTGAAATTACCTTTCCAAGAAAAAAAATACCTGCCATTTGTTGTTTTAAGAGTCTGCAAAAGCCTTGAGGTGATACTAAATAGGACTGCAAACAAATTTGTGAGTATTAATTTGCTACTTAACTTTTCTGTCTTAGTATACTTTAATTATTACTCATACATAATTAACGCAGCTCTAGAACACATTTAATAGTGCTACTTTTTGTATTGTCTTCTTTAAGTATGTACAGATAAATACTAAAAATACCGGCTTTAGAGAGGGGCGTGGCCACGCAGGCGACTAAGATGGCCGCCTGCGCTTGAAGCTCTGCCGGCCGGGCACTTTACAAGCCCGATTTCAGCGATATGGGCTTTGAATAAATCAACAGACGCCTTACCATGATGCCCAGGAGGTGATGTGGAGCGAGTGGATGCCGGCGGTGGGTCGATCCGGGGAGCGGAGCAGTCCTTTCCTGGGCCTGCATTGCTGAGATGTGGGCGCAGGGCCTGAGACCGACGCTGGCGTGAGAGGAACGGCTTTGGACCATTGAGGTGATCGGAGGCCCTCGGTCGGTGTCCTTTGCTGAAATTGCCACCCCCGGATTAGGTGATCGCCCTTCCGCCCTTTTTCAGCCTTGCAGTTGTGTTGGACCGTGGCGTGTTGTGTAGCCGCTGGGGGTGTGGCGGGCAAGCGAGGGAGGTCTGCAAGGTCTTGTTTTGGGGGTCACGCCGGCTCTGGGCCTGATCGGGTGTGCTGGCTCCCTCCCCCCTCGGTTGGCCCTGGAAGCGCTGAACTACATCGCCCTGCGGGTGCTGGAGCTGCTGCCCCTGCGCCTGGGCTGGGACTTGAGCTGTGCTGGGCCCCGCTGACGCTGCCTCATTTGCGATCTGGCAGCGGCGTGGGGAGATACTACCCTGAGCCTCTGTGCTACCGCTGCCGATCCGCAGGGAGGAACCACTCTGTTCCCCAGTCGGGCTGAGTCTTACTGGGGCATGACTTGATCTGCAGGGAGGTGCCTGACGCCCCCGCACTGAAACACACTGACGTGAGCTTATGGTCCCACCGTACCTACTTTTTAAGCTACCGGCTGCACTTGTGCTGAGAGCACAAGCTCTAAAATTAGGTAGTGGTCGGGAAAAACAATTTAATAACCACCCTCACACTCCTAAATCAATAAAAACAGTGCAATAGTGGTTTAACAAATAGCCACTAAAGATGAAAGGTCGACATGTTTCTGCAGACGTATGGAGTCTAGTGATCTCCTGCTGCTTCTTCGGGACCATTAGTGCTACTGCTAGAAAAAATAAATAACAAGAACCATATCACCTGAAAGTGTATGTATGAACATCTTCTCATCCTAAAGATAGGGGAGAAAATTATAATATAAGGGTACAAAGTCATGTATACACTATTGCACTGTTTTTATTGATTTAGGAGTGTGAGGGTGGTTATTAAATTGTTTTTCCCGACCACTACCTAATTTTAGAGCTTCTTCTCTTTCTTTTCACAACACACATCTTTTTTCACGCACTGCTACTTAGTTCCCTTCTAGATACGCCTTTCTGTTTCACATCTGTAAATATCACTGTGGTTTTTCCTGTGCCTGGTGTAGTCATCTGCCAGCACAGGTTTTTTACCCTCTAATGTGACAGAAATTATGCACCAGAGATCCCAGATGATGAAGGGCGGTCTCGTTGGTGGACTGATGGGAACTCGCATAGTTTAATAACTATTTCCTGTGTAACTTTATTTGGGTACATAGTCTGTTTGTTTCTTGACTCTCTGTTAATTCTAGGTTGGTGTCACTTATATACAGGGGGCTTAACAGTAGGGTCTATAAACTTACCCCTGGGACCTTCTTTGTGTGTAATGGTGAGATATACCTGCAAGATGGTTGGTAATATGACCTGGCCTGCATCCCTGTTCAATTGTTTACTGTTGTCATGGGTCCTAACATGTAACATACATTGCGTTGCAATTATATATGAAGGCGCCTTATCAATGTACCGCTGTGAGCATTGCTTACTGACATGTATGTGTAAAACTGAAAAATAAAGATTTAAAAATATAAAAAAATACCGGCTTTAGGTGATTTTGCTTATTTTTGTACCGGCGGGACATCAAAATTCCGGTGGTGCCTGTAGCAACCCTACTGGGGACTGACAAAGCCTCCTAGGGTTCATGGACTATCCTCTCACAGGAAGAGCTATGGTTTCACTATCTGATGACACTGATGCTGATGATGATGCACAAGGAAATCGGAAAGGTCTCCCAACTAAAAGGGGTGCAGGGGCTGTCACCCCACTGCAAGTTAAGCAGGGTCCATATTTCAAAAGTGAGTTATTGCTGTGGCAGCGTCATATCACTGAAAGCCAGCATTGTATGTATGAAATGCAAGTATCTGACTACTTTGCAACTTTCAGCTCTTCGGCGCTCCCTATACACTCCGTGTGCATTTCTTCCGGTGCTGTGTGCTCTGATATCACGCTTTACTCGGAGCACGCGAGCAGTGTTGGGAAATGTCCTAGCAAACGGATCTGCCTTCCGGGTTTCAGAGTGCAGGATGCGCCTGCGGCGTGGGCGCATTAGACAAGCGCTGTATTTTCAGGCTCGGCTCCTGGGAGTGACCGTGATGCTCGCAGACAGGAAGGCCCTGTCAGCTCCCGGCCGTCCGGAAGGCCTCCTCTGTACCGCACGCCGTGTCAGGGTAACGAGGCGGGAGATGTTTCCATGTCAAGTCTATCATGGCGGTCATCTGGAGGTGGCCTCTCGCGGGGAATTATGGGAACCAAGCGAGTCTAGCAGGGTATGATGCTTGCTACAATTACATCACTCGTGTGTACCTCTACTCGAAACTTGCAGAACACCATCTCTGGGTGTTTCCAAGAGCTTTGCATTGCAAGCCAAGGACTAATATAGCTCGCTGCCCGAGGGTGAAAACAAGCTCGAATTGTGGGCCGGTGCCATATTTCTCACTGAAAAGTATTAGAATGAATCTTAAGGTTACCAGATGACTACCACAGTCTGGGAGTTGAAGTCCTGGCTAAGTGGTGCCAACTGAAGAACACACAACTGGAAACTTTGATTTGTGAGAGAAAAGTCCTCTGTCACCTGGGAGCCTTAACTAGTTTACCCCAGGCTACTCTTAAGCTTCTAGTATACCCCCCCACCCCACCCCGCTTATGTGTTTGTTAATAGTGGTTAAACCTCGCATAAATGTAGGAACCCATCCTCCCTTGTGTGGCGTGTTTATCATACATGGTCACACCACACTTCTTCCAAAAAACACTTAAATCCTTGGGGCCTCGTTTATGAGAAATGACGCATCCCTGTGTGAAAGCAGTGATGCGTCACTTCTCAGTGCGCACTCCTTGCGTCATGATTGATGCGTCATATTTATAATATGACGCATCATGTCGCAAGGAGTTACAGATATGTCAGTATTTCTGACGTATCTGCAGGCGCAAAAGTGACGCATTGCTGGAGTGTGTCACAAAAGTGACGCAACTCCAGCAATATGTACTTTCACATGGGACAAACCCCATGTTGTTAGTGCCTGCGTCAGTCTTACGCCTGCCATGAAGCAGGCGTAAGATTTTGACGCATTAGCGGCCAAGAAATGGCACAGTGAAATCTTATAGATTTCACTGCGTCACTTCCATGACCCTTCCTTGCGTCAATACGCACCTCTTGCATACATTATACCTGGCGCAGGTATAATGTGGCGCATGGGTTTACAAAGTGACGCCACTTTGTAAATATGGCGCAACAAGGTGCATTTTTTACGCCACTGGTGCGTCACAAAAAGTGACGCACCGGCGGCGTAAAAGTGACACACAGCCTCATAAATGAGGCCCCAGGTATTTTGCTCTTTAATATGAAAGAGAAAGGATTTTTGTTACACGAAAAATAGAGGTATTATCTCTGGTCATGGACTGTTTTTTTTAATGAACACCAGTTACATTACACAGGGTCACATTCCTTTTTTTGGGCACAGGGAGGTTAGAATCGTGGAGCTGATACTGAGACTCGAACCTGGGTCCACAATTCCAAAGTCGGTAGCTCTGGCCGTAATAATATCCTCTCACAGCCTAGAGCAAAATTAAATACACCAAAAAATCAGTCAGATATTTGTTGTAAAAAGGTAGAAGAATCAATTTAATACCAGTCAGATTAAAAATAAACCTGTAGCTCAAATGTATAGAAACATGCAGAAACATTCTATCTTTCTTATAATTACCTAAAGTGTGGAAAAAAGAAATATGTTGCCATAAATATCTCCTTGCTACTTATCAGAGCAGAATAAGGAAAACCCACGTTTGGTTTTCGTTTTTTAAAGTAAGGCTGTAATTATGCTCTGTAGCCCTCCTTTCCCCCTCCACAGCTGGCTCTGGCAGGAGGCATTGTGATGTCGAAACTCAACTGTAATAAGTTTTTACAGTTGAGCGGCTAGGTCATTTCTTTATTACATGCAGCTAGGGAGGTCACAAGTAGCCTGTAGCATGGAAATTATAGATGGGATTTTATACATGGATTGCAGGCTCCCTGGTATTTTTCTGGTATTAAAATTATTGTAGTGCTGTAGAGAATTACTGCAATTTTTTCTAAATGTCTCAGCTGTAGCACGCAATTTAAAGTATAGCAGTCATAGTGTTGTTCCCTCAAACATATATCAACCCTACTGTACTAGTAGTGTCCCATGAAAAGTATAGCAGACCTGAGATGAAGTACTGGGATTGTACTAAATGTATAGATCTATAGTTGCCCTCCTGGGTAGTGCTGCTCAGTGAAAAGTATGGGAGCCCTGCTGAGAAGTGAAAGTACTGTCCCATTATTTATATTGCAGCCCGCAGGGAAGTGTGTCTACTGTCCTATTGAAAGTGTAGCAGCCTGCTGGGAAGTACTGGTACTCTACAGTTGAAAGTATAGCTTCCCTTCTGAGGAATTATAATATTGCCCCACCGATAGTGCAGCCGCCTTGCTCAGAACTGCTGGTTCTGTCCATTTGAAGGTATCGCAGGCCTACTGAGGGTGATAGCACTGTCCGAATGATGGTACCACAGCCCTCCTAGAGAGTAATGGTACAGTCCAGTTGAAAGTACAGCAGCCCTGCTGGGAAGTGACTTCACCATCTCCCTGATGGTGCAACATCCCTGCTGAGAAGTGCAGGCACTGATACATTGAAAGTACAGCAGCCCCTGCTGCTGAGAAGTGACTTCACCATCTCCCTGATGGTGCAACATCCCTGCTGAGAAGTGCAGGCACTGAGACATTGAAAGTACAGCAGCCCCTGCTGCTGAGAAGTGCAGGCACTGAGACATTGAAAGTACAGCAGCCCCTGCTGCTGAGAAGTGCAGGTACTGTCCCAATTAAAGTATAGCAACCCTGCTGAGAGGTTTTGTCACTTTCTCATTCTATTCACTTGCATACAGTAGACCTGCTCATGAGGGTAGAGGGTGACCACATGCTGATGGAGTTTTCACTACTAACGAGTGCCAGTTTCCTGCACACACAAGCACACTCACTCAAACACACACGCGCGCGCGCACACACACACACACACACACACACACACTTCCAAAATTGTTCATATTACACACCTTCATAGATAAAACACAAAAACTGTCAGTGCATAGTTTCCTCTTGTGCTGCTGCAGTCTACAAAAAGAGGCAGGTAGCCTATGTTCTCTCTCAGCTGGCAAACCTGGGAACAAAACAGAGTTTACTTAGCTGGGTTGCCATGAATTGCTGAGATTGAGGGTTGGTTTGTAGTTGCAAGTTAAGTGCTAGAGAGGGACTGCAGGAGGACTACTTGTGTCATCAGTAAGCACTAGTGAGCGAAGATCGTTGAATCTGGGGTAGTTTGATGTGATTGTCACCAAAGCCTCAAGACTTGCACCCTTAAGGGGTCACCTGGAGCCCAATTGGGTAAATTAATGGGTCAAATCAAGAGTGATGGTCTCTGTTACAAGAGCCATATACTGTCCTACTCACTGCAGAGGGTTTGTCCCTAAACTATACATATGCTGACGAGTTATTTTAAATAGCCTGTTTGAGAGTCCTTCCTCGCCGGAAGGACTCAGAGAGTCCGCCTCCCCCCGTTCAGATCAGAAGCCACCGAAGTCATCTGCAGCGTTCCTCAAGGCTCCTTGCTCAGCCCCACCCTCTTCAATGTCTACATGAGCCCCCTTGCGGCCATCGCACGCCAACACAACCTCAACATCATCTCCTACGCCGACAACACCCAGCTGGTCCTCTCCCTCACCAACGACCCCGCCAGAGCCAACCTTCACGAAGGGATAAAAGAGGTAGCCGAATGGATGAAGAACAGCCGCTTGAAACTGAACTCAGACAAGACAGAAGTCCTCATCCTGGGATCCTCGCCCTCCGCCTGGGACGACTCCTGGTGGCCCCTCGCCCTGGGCTGCGCACCCAAACCAACAGGCCACGCACGCAACCTGGGCTTCATCCTGGACTCCTCCCTCTCCATGACCAGACAAGTCAACGCCGTCTCCTCGTCATGCTTCAACATCCTGCGCATGCTACGTAAGATCTTCCGGTGGATCCCCACCGCGACCAGGAAGACGGTCACCCAGGCCCTCGTCACCAGCCGACTGGACTACGGCAACGCCCTCTACGCCGGAACCACTGCCAGACTCCAGAAGCGACTCCAGCGAATCCAGAACGCCTCAGCAAGACTCATCCAGGACATCCCCCGACACAGCCACATCTCCGGACACCTGAGAGACCTGCACTGGCTCCCGGTCAACAAGAGAATTACGTTCCGACTCCTCACCCACGCACACAAAGCCCTACAAAACCAAGGCCCAGGATACCTCAACAGCCGCCTCAACTTCTACACTCCCACACGCCAGCTTCGATCAACCAACCACGCCCTCGCCGCCGTCCCCCGCATCCGAAGAGCCACCACAGGAGGAAGATCCTTCTCCTACCTCGCCGCCAAGACATGGAACTCCCTCCCGACCCACCTCCGCCTGACCCAAGACCACCTCGCCTTCAGGAAGCAACTCAAGACCTGGCTGTTCGAGCAGTAGCGGACCCCCCCTCCCCAAGCACCTTGAGACCCTCCGGGTGAGTAGCGCGCTATATAAATGCTGTGGGATTGATTGATTGATTGAGTGATTGATAGCTGCTTTCTACTGTGACGTGTCAGGTTCACTGCCATAATATCGAGAACACAAATATCATGTAAAAAATATTATTGGAATGGGCAGTTCTATTCTGTTGTGGAATAGAACCAGAGGTTCAGACCGCACTATTACGATGCGACCGCCCATAGGGTGGTCGCAAACATCCATTTCACAATGGAAGCTTGTGGTGCGGCGGGAAAAACCCTCATAGTACCTGCCACACGGTGCAGGGATGCCTAGGGGGCACCATAAGAAAAGACTGACCTGCAATGGCTGTCGGAAACTGACATCATAATCCAGACGGGTAGCTGTCTTGAAGGTGGTCAGGTTGTCAGTGGTTGGGTTTTTTCTCCATGTTTTCTCGAGAGTACGGCATAGTTTCTTGGATTTCTTAAGGTCATCGTTGAACCAGGGGGCCTTTTTGCTATCCTGTTTGGTTTGGAGGTTTTTCAAGGGTGCTAATTCGTCAATGCTGTGAGTGATCCATTGTTTGAGTTTGGTGGCAGCTTGGTTTGGGTCCGATGAGAGGGCGGGGGGCTTTGGTTGAGCGATGTGAGGAGTTGGTCGGAGGTGATTTTGTTCCAGTTTCTTCGCGGAATACGTTGTGGGGGGTTGTGGGTCGAGGCAGTTTTGTAGCTGAATTGAACACAGCTGTGGTCCGTCCAATGGAGAGCTGTGGTGTGATCGAAGGAGATGTGCTTGCTGGAGGTGAAGATTGGGTCGAGCGTGTTTCCGGCTACATGGGTGGGGGTGTCAACAAGTTGTTTGAGTCCGAAATGGTCAGGTTGTCCAGAAGGGTGGTGGTGTTGCTGTCGTTTTTTTTTTCCAGGTGGAAGTTGAGGTCTCCCAGTAGAATGTAGTTCTCGGAAGAGAGGGCATGTGGGCTGATGAAGTCAGCGATGTCTTCGCTGAATTGTTTACGGGTTCCTGGTGGTCTGTAGATGAGGGTGCCTCTAAGTGTGGTCCTGGGGTCGGTGTGGATCTGGAAGTGGATGTGTTCGGCGGTTGCAAGGTTATGGTCGAAGCTGGTCGTGATTCTGATGGTGTTCTTATGGACGATGGCGATGCCTCCTCCTGTTTGGTTGGTACGGTCTTTTCGGATGATCTTGTAGGCGTCCGGGATGGCTATGGCGATGTCGGGTGCTGATGATGAGTTCATCCAGGTTTCTGTAAGGAATGCGATATCTGGTGAGGCAGTGTCGAGTAGGTCCCAGAGTTCAGTGGTGTGTCTGTGGACTGAGCGGGTGTTCAGCAGGATGCACTTCAGGTGGTTGGAGTTGGAGCTGTGTTTGGAGTTAGTGGTTTTGGTGAAGGTCTTGATGCAGGCGAACTTGCAGGAGTGGCAGGCGAAGGGACCGTGGGTACGTCCTGGGGCAGCTCAGTAGCATTGTGGTGTGCGTCCGGGGTTAAGGGCTGAGAGGGTGGCGGCGTCATAGGTGGTTTGCTATGGGGCAGTAGGAAGGCCCCTACCTTACAGGCATGGCTTTGCAGTTTGGCGTACTGTAATGTGAACTGCGAGGAAAGTGCAACCCTCGTGCCCAGTTCCTCGCGACCTGTAGACAAATGGGGCCCGTACAGAGCATATATTACCAAAAAACACAGTGAAGTTGACGCACAGGTTGCAAAGTGAATTTTTCCCGAAGGGGTTGACTAGGAGAGACGTAACGAATTGTATTTATATGACATGGTTTTTCTTCTGTGCTATGCATGTATGTCACTATGGTTCGGGCGGGGTTGCGGTTGGGGTGGCGGGACTGTGATGGATGGTGAGATATACCTGCAGGATGGTTGGTAATATGACTTGGCCTGCAGCCCTGTTCTATTGTTTACTGTTGCCATGGGTAACATATATTGCATTGCAATTATATATGAAGGCGCCTAATCAATGTACAGCTGTGAGCATTACCTACTGACATGTATGTGTAAAACTGAAAACTGAAGATTTAGAAAAATAAAAAATACCGACTTTAGGTGATTTTGCTAATTTTTGTACCGGCAAGACATCAAAATTCCGGTGGTGCCTGTAGTAACCCTACTGGGGACTGACAAAGCCTCCTAGGGTGCATGGACTGTCCTCTCACAGGAAGAGCTATGGTTTCCCTATGTGATGACACTGTGATGCACAAGGAAATCGGAGAGGTCTCCCAACTAAAAGGGGTACAGGGGCTGTCACCCCACTGCAAGTTAAGCAGGGTCCATATTTCAAAAGTGAGTTATTGCTGTGGCAGCGTCATATCACTGAAAGCCAGCATTGTATGTATGAAATGCAAGTATCTGACTACTTTGCAACTTTCAGCTCTTCGGCGCTCCCTATGCACTTCGTGTGCATTTCTTCCGGTGCTGTGCGCTCTGATAACACGCGCTGTACTCGGAGCACGCGAGCAGTGTTGGGAAATGTCCTAGCAAACGGATCTGCCTTCCGGGTTTCAGAGTGCCGGATGCGCCCGCGGCGTGGGCGCATTAGACAAGCGCTGTATTTTCAGGCTCGGCTATTGGGAGTGACCGTGATGCTCGCAGACAGGAAGGCCCTGTCAGCTCCTGGCCGTCCAGAAGGCCTCCTCTACCGCGCGCCGTGTCAGGTTAACGAGGCGGGAGATGTTTCCATGTCAAGTCTATCATGGCGGTCAGCTGGAGGTGGCCTCTCGCGGGGAATTATGGGAACCAAGCGGTAGGCTGAGTGACGCTTGCTTCAATTACATCACGCGTGTGTACCTCTACTCGAAACTTGCAGAACACCATATCTGGGTGTTTCCAAGAGCTTTGCATTGCAAGGACTAATATAGCTCGCTGCCCGGGGGCGAAAAACAAGCTCGAATTGTGTGCAGGTGCCATATATTTCTCACTGAAAAGTATCAGAATGAATCTTAAGGTTGATGACTCCCACAGTCTGGGAGTTGAAGTCCTGGCTAAGTGGTGCCAACTGAAGAACACACAACTGGAAACTTTGATTTGTGAGAGAAAAGTCCATTGTCACCTGGGAGCTACCTGAACTACTTTACCCCAAGCTACTGTTAAGCTTCTAGGATACCCCCCACCCCACCCCGCTTATGTGTTTGTTAATAGTGGTTAAACCTCGCATAAATGTAGGAACCCTTCCCCCCTTGTGTGGCGTGTTTATCATACATGGTCACACCACACTTCTTCCAAAAAACACTTAAATCCTTGGGGGCAGATTTATGAGTTCTGGCACATCTCTGCAAATCAGCAGGGATGCGCCAGAACGGATGCGTCACGCAATTCCCTCCTTGCGGCACCACAGATGCGCCGCATTTACAATGCGGCGCACCATGGTGCAAGGAAGGGCAGATGCGTGACGCATCTTGTGGTGTACGGGCGGCGCATTGCTGGAGTAGCGTCGCAAGCGCGACGCAACTCCTGCAATGTACAGAGGCCACCCATACATAACGTGGTGCGTCACTCCTTACGCCTGCTTCAAGCAGGCGTAAGGATTTGACGCGGCTGCCTCGTAAAACTGACTCAGTGAAATCTTGTAGATTTCACTGCGTCAGTTTTACGGGGCTTTCCTACGAGGGAACGCCCACCCTGCGACAGAACGCCCACATGAAACCTGACGCAGGTTTCATGTTGCGCAGGGCTTTACAACGTGACACATCTGCCTAGATGCGTCACGTTGTAAATAGGTCTCAGGGATGCGCCACGTTTCCGCGCAGCGTAAACGTGGCGCAAGTCCGTCATAAATCTGCCCCTTGGTGTTTTGCTCTTTGATTTGAAAGAGATAAGGTGCAACTAATGCACGAGTTCACAAGCAATAGAGAATGCATATATTGGGACATCGCACAGTGATTGTGAAATGTACTAAACACAGTTTCAGATTGTTGGGTAAAAATAGACCTTAGTACTTAATTATGTGTATTATGATTTCAGATTAATAATCCCTTGATGAAGAGCGTAATGCTTGAAATGCATTGGGAATAGATACAAGCATGTTAAATCAATGAATGAAATATAGTAGTTATGGATTAAAGACTCGCTACAGAATTATATTTGAAAATGTAAATAAAATTTACAAACAGACATCTACACGCATGGAGTAAAATTTGTACGGAAATTAAAAGGAGTGCAAGGAAGGAGTGGGTCCTGTGAACGCAGAACACACATGTCAAAGTTGTTTACGCATACCCTAAACTGCTCAGTAGGGTACCGACCTTTTGCACCAACGACATATACAAAGGCTGTATAACATACATGAAAACTATTGAACACCAGAGTGCAATACCACATCTCTTGAGTCGTAATAATATCCTCTCACAGCCTAGAGAAAAATTAAACACACCAAAAAATCAGTTAGATATTTGTTGCAAAAAGGTAGAAGAATCAATTTAATACAAGTCAGATTAAAAATAAACCTGTAGCTCAAATGTGTAGAAACATGCAGAAACATTCTATCTTTCTTATAATTACCTGAAATGTGGAAAAAATAAATATGTTGCCATAAATATCTCCTTGCTACTTATCAGAGCAGAATAAGGAAAACCCACGTTTGGTTTTCGTTTTTTAAAGTAAGGCTGTAATTATGCTCTGTAGCCTTGTTTTCCCCCTCCACAGCTGGCTCTGGCAGGAGGCATTGTGATGTCGAAACTCAACAGTAATAAGTTTTTCAGTTGAGTGGCTAGGTCATTTCTTTATTACATGCGGCTAAGGAGGTCTAAAGTAGCCTGTAGTATGGAAATTATAGATGGGATTTTATACATGGAGTGCAGGCGCCCAGCTATTTTTCTGGTATTAAAATGATTGTAGTGCTGTAGAGAATTATTGCAATTTTTTCTAAATGTCTCAGCTGTAGCACATCATATAAAGTATAGCAGTCATAGTTTTGTTCCCTCAAACATATATCAACCCTACTGTAATAGTAGTGTCCCATGAAAAGTATAGCAGACCTGAGATGAAGTACTGGAATTGTCCTAAATGTATAGATCTATAGTTGGCCTCCTGGGTAGTGCTGCTCAGTGAAAAGTATGGGAGCCCTGCTGAGAAGTGAAAGTACTGTCCCATTATTTGTATTGCAGCCCGCAGGGAAGTGTGTCTACTGTCCGTTTGAAAGTGTAGCAGCCTGCTGGGAAGTACTGGTACTCTACACTTGAAAGTATAGCTTCCCTGCTGAGGAATTATAATATTGCCCCACCGATAGTGCAGCCGCCTTGCTCAGAACTGCTGGTTCTGTCCATTTGAAGGTATCGCAGGCCTACTGAGGGTGATAGCACTGTCCCAATGATAGTACCACAGCCCTCCTAGAGAGTAAAGGTACAGTCCAGTTGAAAGTACAGCAGCCCTGCTGGGAAGTGACTTCACCATCTCCCTGATGGTGCAACATCCCTGCTGAGAAGTGCATGCACTGAGACATTGAAAGTGCAGCAGCCCCTGCTGCTGAGAAGTGATAGCTGTGTCCCACTGATAACAGCATCGCTGCTGAGAATTGCAGGCACTGAGACATTGAAAGTGCAGCTGCCCTGCTGAGAAGTGACTTCACCATCTCCCTGATGGTGCAACATCCCTGCTGAGAAGTGCAGGCACTGAGACATTGAAAGTGCAGCAGCCCTGCTGAGAAGTGCAGGCACTGAGACATTGAAAGTACAGCAGCCCTTCTGGGAAGTGATAGCCCTTTTCCTTTGATAACATCATCCTTGCTGAGAAGTGCAGGCACTGAGACATTGAAAGTGCAGCAGCCCTGCTGAGAAGTGATAGCCCTGTCCCACTGATAACAGCATCGCTGCTGAGAAGTGCAGGCACTGAGACATTGAAAGTGCAGCAGCCCTGCTGAGAGGTGATAGCTCTGTCCCACTGATAACAGCATCGCTGCTGAGAAGTGCAGGCCCTGAGACATTGAAAGTATAGCAGCCCTGCTGAGAAGTGCAGGTACTGAGACATTGAAAGTACAGCAGCCCTTCTGGGAAGTGATAGCCCTTTTCCTTTGATAACATCATCCTTGCTGAGAAGTGTAGGTACTGTCCCAATTAAAGTATAGCAGCCCTGCTGAGAGGTTTTGTCACTTTCTCATTCTATTCACTTGCATACAGTAGACCTGCTCATGAGGGTAGAGGGTGACCACATGCTGATGGAGTTTTCAATACTAACGAGTGCCAGTTTCCTGCACACACAGGCACACTCACTCAAACACACACGCGCGCGCGCACACACACACACACACACACACACACACTTCCAAAATTGTTCATATTACACACCTTCATAGATAAAACACAAAAACTGCCAGTGCTTAGTTTCCTCTTGTGCCCTTGCTACAGTCTACAAAAGAGGCAGGTAGCTTATGTTCTCTCTCAGCTGGCAAACCTGGGAACAAAACAGAGTTTACTTAGCTGGGTTGCCATGAATTGCTGAGATTGAGGGTTGGTTTGTAGTTGCAAGTTAAGTGCTAGAGAGGGACTGCAGGAGGACTACTTGTGTCATCAGTAAGCACTAATCAGCGAAGATCGTTGAATCTGGGGTAGTTTGATGTGATTTTCACCAAAGCCTCAAGACTTGCACCCTTAAGGGGTCACCTGGAGCCCAATTGGGTAAATTAATGGGTCAAATCAAGAGTGATGGTCTCTGTTACAAGAGCCATATACTGTCCTACTCACTGCAGAGGGTTTGTCCCTGAACTATGCCTATGCTGGCGAGTTATTTTAAATAGCCTGTTTGAGAAGTGCAGGCATCACTGTCTTATATTAGCTGCTTTCTACTGTCACGTGTCAGGTTCACTGCCATAATATCGAGAACACAAATATTGTGATAGATAAATATCATGTAAAAAATATTATTGGAATGGGCAGTTCTATTCTGTTGTGGAATAGAACCAGAGGTTCAGACCGCACTATTACGATGCGACCGCCCATAGGGTGGTCGCAAGCATCCATTTCACAATGGAAGCTTGTGGTGCGGCGGGAAAAACCCTCATAGTACCTGCCACACGGTGCAGGGATGCCTAGGGGGGCACCATAAGAAAAGGCTGACCTGCAATGGCTGTCGGAAACTGACATCATAATCCAGACGGCGGAGCTGCCGTCATTAACCCCTCAGCTGCGGCGGCTATTCCGCCGCAGTGCTAAGGGGGAGGGGGGGCCGCGCGGCGCTCCCGTACCCGTGATGGAACCGCTCCATCACGAGCCTCGGGTGGGCTGCGCTTGTGATGGAACGGTTCCGTCACGGCCCTGCCCGCTCAATAGAACGCTCAGTGCAGGCGCAGAATTCGCGCCACGCAGGCGCGGCGAGCGGGCCGTGATGGAACCGTTCCGTCACCGGCACAGCCCACCCGAGGCTCGTGATGGAACGGTTCCGTCACGAGCATGCAAGGGGTTAAAGGATTAAACTGCCTTAACCCATTGGAACCACGTCCGAATCCCCCTGCGGTCGGACATTTAATCTACCATGTCAGAAAAAAACCTCCAACCACTGGTCGAGGCTTTCCACCAACATCGTAATCAAGCCCTACGTCTGAGCTTGCTGGGTCTTTCCCCCCGGCGCTGAGCCCTTCTTTTTTGGCTATTTGGGGTAGTTTGCTCTAAGTGCTGCATAACTCTTTTTCCTCATAAGGTATCCTCTCTAACTTTGCTTCCTTTTTTTCCAACATCCTGGGGATTCTGAAGATACTCAGGGTTTGTGTGTTCCCCTGGAGGTGACTGAGAAAATATGTAAAATATAGCTACATTTTGAGGTTTTTTGAAAAAATAGGAAAAATAGTTCTCTGGATAAATGTGTCATTGTTTTCTAAAAAAGCACCAAAGAACCGTTTGCTGTGCTAAAGTCATCATCTACAACATGCAGAGCTGAATAAAAAAGACTAACTTTTTACCAGTTTTACCATTTTTCAACGAGGTAATCAATTGTTGCTTTTTTTTTGCTGCTCTTGGTCTACTTTCAGTTTGTGGTGGAAACCAGTTGGAAACCCATGGGAGATCCAGAAAATCTATAGGTTTCTGAAAAGTAGGCTAAATTCTAAATTCAGCAATGGGTTATATGTGCACATTGCAATGAACGATTTACAAAAGCAATATACCATTACATCCTCTATACCCTTCTTGTTGTGGGGATAAATAGGGGTTGTAGGTTTTCTAAGAACCCAAGGTACCCAGAGTTAACAACCAAGCTGTGTTTCTGTAATAGAAAGGTCTAGCATCCGCAGGGAGCCACAAACTCCCTCCACCCAGCATTCCCCCAAGTCTCCTGATAAAAATGGCACCTCACTTGTATAGTGCCGACTACAGGAAACAGCCCTAAGAGCAACTTGGATACATCACATTTTTCCACTCAAAACAAACCCTTTTTTTGCAAAGTGGGTAACCGTAGATTTTAGTCCCTAGCTCAGCTGGCACCTAAGAAAACCTAGCAAACTCGCACATTTTTGTAAACTAGACAGATGGGGGATCCAGGGTGGGATGAATTCCATTGCTCTCTCCAGGTTTTTTTATGCAGAATCCCTTGCAAACCACAAACTTTGACTACAAAAAACATTTTCCTCACAGTTCTGTGATGGAAAGTTCTGGAATCTGAGGGAAGCCACAACAAACTTCGTTTAACCCAGCATTCCCTCAAGTCTTCCAATAAAAATGGTACCTCACTTGTGTGGGTAGGCCTAGATTCTGTGACAGAAAACGGCCAAAAACACAACATGGATACCACTCAAAACTAACCCTTTTTAGCAAAGTTGGCATCTGTGGATCTTGGGCCCAAACTTAGGGACCCAGGGAAATCTAGCAAGCCCGTACAATTTATAAAAACTAGATAACCAGGAGAGTATAGAGGTGTGTGACTTGTGTGACTCTCACTAGGTTAACCCAGAAGCCCTGCAAACCTCAAAGTTTGTCAGAAATCAAATTTGTTCCTTACATTTCTGTGATTGAAACAGAACTACATCCCATTCAGACACACTCTCCCTGCTGTAATTACACCTAACAGACCACCTTTTATCACTAACAAATGTATAATCATCCTTCCACCAGTTGTCCAACAAACACCCTCCTCTCCCCTCTACCACAATAACACTAACGCACAACACACACACTGCACACCACCACACTTTGTAACTCTTGCAACAAACCAGTCTAAGATAAACTCTCACCTCTACTTCATTCCCTCCAACAAACAACATACACTCTACTCATAAACACATCACCACCCCCTCTACGTCACATCCTCCTCTCATAAACAATACTACACAACCAAATCCATTGCATGAAACATATACATCAGCACCCTTTTTCACTATTCCTCAAAAGCAAAACATATCACACACACCAGCACAACAAGATCTTCAAAGCGCAACACCTCATAATACTTACCATCACAAAATACAAACATATACCCACCTTTCAAACCACACAAACGAACAAACTCTAATGCCAAGCTTTCACTCTTCCACCACACCTAACACAAATACAGCAATACAGCAACTCTCTTCCAACCGCCTCTCATCCATTGGACAATTTAGAACATTACTACATGACCCACATGCTGCACCACCTCCCCTGACTCATACGCCTTCAACACACACAAAAAATATAAGCAACATGCCACACTTCACAACTTTGCTTCCCCATGTTAACTTCACAACAATATTACACCACAAAAGCAACACAGCACTCCAACTCACTCTCAAACACTATCTCCAACACATACACATGCAGACCCATCAAAATGCCTTCTTAGCATGCTGGATGAGGAACACCATACAGAACAGCTACACGATTAATATCCTAATACAGCTAATACTACACTAAAAACACACCTGCTACAAACCCACACAATACTGATCACTCTTCTACCAAAGTCCCACTATCACCAAAGGCCACTCACTAAACTGTCTACTAATAAATGCTCGATCCCTCTCTAAAAACAACCATCACATCTACGACCTTCTCACCAATGCAAAACCAGACATACTATTCATAACCAAATCATGGTTGGGAGAAGATATGGCTCCAGTCCTGCATGAAACCATTCCTCTAGGCTATCAAATAATCACCCAAAATCGTATAGCCAATAAAGGAGCTGGTCTAGCTGTTGTATTCAAGCAAACAATACATATCCCTAAAATTGACAACATCTCCATAAAGAATCGTGAGGCTCTTCTAACAAGATGCAATCCTACACCGTCTTCCTCCTGTAACTTCCTGCTCCTTTACAGACCTTCACCTAGCAAGGCAACATTCCCAGACGAACTTCTAGACACAGTTTCAAACCTGATATCAATACACTCAAACCTATGCGTTCTGGTTGACCTTAACATTTGGTTTGATAAACCCAATATGACCCATCCAAAAACTATAATCACCACCCCAGACGTATTGAACCTGCATCAGATTGTCCACAATCCGACACACACCGCTGGACATATCCTAGATGTAATTTTTGCTTATACTGAACTAGTTACCTTTCAAACTATAACTCCAGTCACATGGTCAGACCACCACTTGCTTGCCTTCCAACATAAAACAACGCTAAGCCACTCACCTAAAACTACCTTACATCCATCCACCTATCGGCCGTGGAACAAACTCAATTTGGAACACTTGGAAACACAACTGACATCCAGTACAAATCTGGAAAGCATAAATTCTGTTCAAAATCTATATGAGTGGCTACAGGAAGCTTTTGACATCCTGATACCACTCAAAACCACACAACAGAACAAAAGAAAAAAAGCGCCTTCGAGAAACATAGAAATGAAAGACATAAAGCAACAAATTAGACATCTGCAACGTACCTGGCTCAAAACAAACGCCAAACAAGACAAACTTCACCTACAGAAAATTAACAGATTATACAAGTCGGCTATCAAAAAATCTAATAAAAGGTACTATTCAGACAGAATTCAAAACGCTAAATGTGCAAATAAAGAATTCTATAAAATACTCAATGAATTTCGCAAACTAAATTTCCTAGAAGGAAAGATTTCACAGACAAACTGGCAAATTATTACACAGACAAAGCAGACACATTGGAATCGTACTTAAAACAGAAACAAAGCACCAGCACTAACCCTTGTATAAAACAACAATCCAAGAATGCTCTAATCAAGCCTCTCCTTTCCTTCCAACACATCTCACAAGATGAATTGATGTACCTGGTCAAAGCTAGCAGGCCTGCCGGCAGCCCTTCTGACCCCTGACTGCCACAAATTTTCAAGACAATTCTTTTAACAACCTCTGCTGCCACTCCATTAAGAAGAATCCTTAACTACTGGAATATTTCCAGAAGAACTCAAAAAGTCATACATACGCCCTTTACTGAAGAAAACAAACTTGGACCCGCTGAACCCTGACAACTACAGACCCATTACAAATGGACAGATCCTGGGCAAACTGATAGAAAGAGCAGCGTTCGCCCAGATGTCACAATTCATTGAAGAGAATGACATACTTTCAGACTTCCAAACAGGATTCCGTCTGGGGGGAGGCACTGAATCTGCCCTCCTTGCCATCTAGGATGACCCAAAGAATATGGTTGACCGCAACGGGGTTGCTGGGCTACTTCTCTTGGACCTCTCAGCTGGCTTTGACATGGTTGACCATGACACTCTGAAACAAAGACTCTATGAAACCGGCATAGAGGGAACTGCTTTAGACTGGATAGCGTCCTGCCTACGAAACAGAACTAATGTCATCCATACCCCGCCTTTCTCGTCCAAACCATACTCCTCAAAAGCAGGGGTCCCTCAAGGTTCTATCAACTTGCCCATGCTTTTCAACATCTACATGAAGTCATTACCAGTACTGATCAATAAATTTCACCCCACGTGCTATAAATATGCAGATGACACGCAAATACTCCTTCAACTGGAATGAGCCAAAGACATTGGAAAATCACCAATTTTCAGCTGTCTCAGAGCCTTGGATCAGTGTATGACCTGGAGCCATCTCAAATTGAATGCTTCAAAAACTGAAATACTCATGTATGACGATTGGAAACATTACAACCTGCTTGCAGCATGGCCTGATGAACTGGGATCACTGCCTAAAGCATCGAAGGAAGAAAGAAACCTCAGAATGACCATGTACTCCAAGCTGTCGATGAATGCCCAAATGGATAAACTAGCAAGATCAAGCTTTGCTACTATAAAAACGCTGCGATGAATTTTCCCTCATTTGGGATTTCCACACAAGGTCCAAGCTACCATCTCCCTTGTTCTGTCCAAACTCGATTACGCCAATAGCCTCTACCACGGATCACCTTGAATGACCATGAAAAGACTACAACGGATTAAGAACTCGGCTGCCAGACTACTATTGCATATCAAACCGCGAGACCACATCTCCCCTGCCTTGAAAGCCCTGCATTGGTTACCGGTTGCCAGAAGATATCCACGTTCAAGCTGCTTTGTATCACCCACAAAGCAATACATGGAATGGGACCACTCTTTATCGGGAATAAAATCACCAAATACATTCAACAAAGTAACCTCCGCTCTAAAGGAGCATCTCGCCTCAAACTCCCACCATACAAGAAAAAAACCATGGGTGGCACATCCTTCTCTGTTCAAGCAGCCAAACTATGGAACTCTTTACCCCCAACATAAGGTCCACCGACAACCACCTTATCTTCAGAAAACTACTCAAGATTTGGCTCTTCCCCACATAAGCACCATACGCAAACAGAATTTACAGCATATCCCTCTGTATACAAGCATTGTTTTTCCACTATTGATATGTACCTATCTTTGTGTATTAATTTGTATAAACATGTAAAATAATTATGTTGTTGAGAGAAAAAAAAAATAATAATAAATAAATAAAAATCATCTTTAGTATACATGTACATACTTCCATTGTGCATCTATGTACCTTCCATGTACTTGGATCTGTGTGTCTGTTACTTTTCTCCTGAAAAAGCATATCCAATGCACTACCCAATTTCTCATCCTGTACCTCTATCAATATATTTAATCTACATATATGTACCTCCTTTATTTATCTATATACTTTCAATGTAATTATGGATCTATATATTTATCACTTTCTTCTAATTTAGCATTTCCAATGCATTTCCCCATTTCTCAGCCTATACTGCGCTCAATATATCCTCTAGACCAACCTTTTGACTCATTTCAAACTTCTTCTACTACTCCTTCCAATGCACTACCCTATCTCTCATCCTATACATCTATCAATATATCCTCTACATCCACTCTCTCATTTATCCCAAACCCCAAACCACTACTATGATTGCCAAAATAACCCTTTCTGGACTCTCTCCTACTCTACCCCTCCTTGCATCATCTGACACCTCTTTTACTATACCGATCCCCTAAAACACACCTTTCTAAACTCTTTCCTCTGAGTCCTCCCCTCCAAAACTCCTTTTTACTCTTCCAAAATCCTCCTCCTATTGCTAAGACCTTGAAAAAAAAAATCAAATCTTTCACTGTTTTATCCCTCTACTATCCTTTTCAATCGAAATTAACAGACTAACATGTTCACTGCTCAAATTCCATAATAAACTATACTAATATACTACCCAAATAACTGAATAACATATCCACTACTCAAATTACTTCATATTTTTTTTTTTACTATACAAATTTTCAACAGTAATCCTTTATAGTTTCCGGAGTGGAATGCTACTCGGCAAAAAGCGATTCAACACCCATCAGGGGTAACAAGTGCTATATGAATGCAAATCTTTCTTCCCCTTTTATCCCTCTGCTATCCTTCTCACTCCAAGTAACTGAACAATAGCCACCACTAAAATTACTTCATATTTCACCATATTAATTCACCACTAATCCTTTGTAGGCTTCCTGAATAGCGTGCGTCAACAAGCGCTATATAAATACAAACCTTTTTCCTCCTCGAACCTTCAGCTATCATCCAAATCCAAATAACTGACTAACCTATTCAACACTTAAAATGTACTTGCATGTTTCACTATAATAATTCAACACTAATCCTCTATGGGTCCCGGAGTAGCGTGCTCTTCGCCGAAAAGTCGCTTTGACGCCTCGTCAGGGGTAGTAAGCGCTACATAAATGCAATTACAATAGAATACAATACAATATCTCTGCCCAGTGGATCCCTGCTTCGTCATTGCCATGGGAAACACCAGCGATATAGGGGGAGCAGCCGCTTGGGCAAGACTGGTTCTCCCCCATCCCCATCAGCTCGTTTTACTTTGACTTTAGTGTGATGACGACAGCGCGCCCTGTGTGCTGATCATTCTTAGACTAAAATGTAAAAAAACCTCAGGCTACTCTGGAAGCTTCTCCCGAGCAGGTTGGATTTAAAGTTGAATAAAGGAATACCTCTTGTGCTCTGCACCGGAGGGGCTTTTATATGCCTCCCCAGTGTTAACCATTGGCCAACAGACGCACTGGGGAGGTACTGCGCAGTTAATGGGTTAAATGGGTTAAATAAAGCAATGTTCTTTTAAATGCAGTCCTTGGGATGCGTTTAAAAAAAGATATGTTTTGCAAACATTTTTTAAGATTAAGCAGCAGGGACCACTTACATTTTTAAATCAACATTCGCAAAGGGGAAAGGGTATCTTGAGGGCTTCTTCATTTTATGAGTGGGTTCAATACTTTTGTGTAGCTGGCAAAATATTAATGTGTTGCAACCGGATTTCAGTCACAAAACATGCATCCTTCTGAATCTCATTTTGCAGGGTGGTGTCCTAAATATGCCTCTTTCAAATATCTATTTGGTGTGCAGTCGCAAACCCAAATTGCGATTTGGTAACGTGTTATAGAATTGCAATGTGTGTTAGGTACATAAAATTTTTTTAAAAAGTGGAAATTTAGAGGTTGCAAATGGCTATATTTTGCAAATTGGACCTTTTGTGACTAGAAAAGGGGGCATATTTACAAGCCCCTATCACCACCACAATGTACCTCTGAGTGGCGTTATTATGGTGATAGGGGCCTCGCCTTATTTACAAGGCAGCGTTAAGCCACTTACCATGGGTTAACACTGCCTTGTAAATAAGGCACCATTTCACGTGGCAAATCCTGGTCTTAATCAGGCGAAACTATGAGAAATGCTTCATTTTCCCTTATTTTTGCTGTTTCCATGTGTGCTGCCTTGTGCAGCACACATAGAAACAGAAAATTGCCTATGATTGTTTATATGCAGGAAGGTCACCCTTCCTGCACATAAATGATCATTTTTTTAAAATGCAGTTTTGCTACTTCTCTGTGTGCTGCAGTTAGCAGCACACATTGAAGTTACAAAACAACCTTCAACGATTGTTTATGTGCAGGAAGGCCCCCCTTCCTGCACATATGAAGGGGGCCCTTCTGCACATAAACAATCTTCCTCCCAAAGCAGACACCCTTGCAGTATGGTGCAAGGTGCCTGCGTTGGCGCTAGGCAGCTGAACTCAGCGCCAGCGCTAGGCGAAAGCTAGCGGTGCGCTGCATTCTTGTGAATACGGCACATCCCTGCATTTTCAGACTGGAGAAGTGTGGCGTCAGCAATGTTTGCTGCGGTGCTTGTCCATTCTGCTGTAAATATGCCCCTGAGTCTCTTGGTTCATCTGGCCTACGTGTAGTGTCCGCGTTATCTCACATGAGGCTTACCGACACCAACCCCCTCTGCACCGCACTGCCTCAGTCCCTCCCTCTCTTCTCCTGAAGTGCGCGTGCCCCTCTTGTTACAAACAGTGCAATTGTTCAAGTTCACGAGACGGCTAATTAAGTTGAACAGAATATAATCAGGGTAATGCGGATCAACAAAATAGAGAGCGATTCAAATTATGCAACAACTCAGCTGTTGAAAGAGTTCATAGGCTGAGCCTGTAGATAATGAGTTCCCCAGCGTGGAAATAACCTAGGAATGCCAATGAGTGATTCAACTCCAGTGCTCTGTTTGTGCTTCTGTCTCTGCCCATAGGCAGGCAGGAGCACAGAAAATGAACAGGGCTCTACCAGCGCTGAGGGCTGCTTTTGTCTTTCCTCTGGTTTCCTAGCAGCAACCAATAGGAGGAGGTGGGGGTATAAGGATGGCATGAGGAGCCAACCCTCTTTAGTTGTTGGTGGTCAGGGTGTGTGTGTTGGGGTTTCAGCCACCTCTGGCATTCCAGTGAACTGACATCCATGTTCTTCATTGGTGTGGTGTCACACACCATGGGCAAACATATATACCTAGGCTAACTTTGTGCAGAAGCACACTTCATGTCATCCTGGCAGGGCACGAGCTTCTGTGTGTGACTGAGTTGTGATGGCCCTAGCCTTAGATGATGTGAGATGTCATTAGGGCCGCTCGTCATCAGGAGGCGTCAACAGGGAAAGAGCCATAATAAACTTGTGTAGTAATGCACCACTTGCTTCTGCTTGTTTTGTGTTTCATAGCACTGTAACGGGTGTTATTGTTGCTCAACTTAATGGTACTCATCTTATCAACCTCAGAAACATGAATGGCTGACTCAGCCTCACTGTGATTCAGCCCTGCAAACTTCAGATTTCAGTAAGATATAACTAGACAGATGCATACATTTATAACACACCCATTCAATGAGCCGGCTATATCTGCAGGTGCTGTACTTTCCACCTGTCGTTGGTAGACTAGAGCCCACAGGAGATGATAGGTTAATGGTGGGGCATTTGCTCCTGTGGAGTTAGGGTGCTGCCAGCTGAGTGGGACTGGTAGCACAAGTGTGTGATGAGGGATTATAGGTTAAAGCGAAACTCAAGCTTGATCAGCAGCTGATGGAGGTGACAGGACTGGTGAGGGAGGATTATCTCACAACAGTGACTCCTGGGAAAAGGCAGACCAGATCTGTAGACAAATATATGAAAATCTGCAGAAATGTTTTCCAATTTTCGCAGGCAAATAAGGAAAATCTTCTGAACCTATGGAGGAAAATCCCAGTGCTTTTGAGCTAAGGCTTCATTGCCAAAAGTAATGAGACACTGCTTCAAACTGCACTCTCTGGGCCTTGTTAAGAGTCTGGAGGTCCTCCAGCGGTGCCATCACCTGCTGGAGGACCGCCAGAGCTGTAGTGTGCCAGCCCGTCGGATTACGAGTTAAATCCTGGTCGGGAGGCTGGTGCTGCGGCTGTTTCACAGCGGTGGCATTGTTGGGCTCATAGGAAGGCCTAACATGCAGACCACCATTGTGAAGGTGCCCACAGCACCTTCCTGCACGTTGTGGCGTGCACCATGTCATGCATGCCTTTTAGAAATGGGTAGCTTGGTGCAGTGCGGGTGGGCCAAACTCCAGAATCCACGCAGCACACACAGGCGACACACAAGGCACACTACAGAAAGAGACTCCACACCAGGTTGCATTAAAATAACTTGTGTATTATAAAACACAGTGTAGAATGCAATCTCAAGGACAACCGGCACCGGGTAGCAGTTCACAGGGGATTATTTACAAGGCAGGGCCAATCGGGCCGCTGCCAGAACCATCACAAGATACAATTAGTATAAAGGTAAGTGCGACGAATAAATGTAAAGTCCATCGGTTTTCGCCAGTAGCTTCTGGCTAGATCATGCTCTTAGCATGAATCACATTAGCATTGGCATAAACATGCAAGAGGAAATCACATTAGCATGCAGCCATTAGGCCTAAACATAATACCCGCCATGTAGGCATTTACGTGGGAAGATAGCAACACCGCTGCAAGATCATTAGGCATACATCATATTAACATTGAAGGGACAGCCTTAGTATTTGACATCTCCGTAGCGTAGGTCACATTAGACATAAGTCTTGAGGCTCCTCTCTAGGCATAACTGCACACCGTCAGCATGGGTCCGACACATGAGGCCTAGAAGGAAAACATCCCTGAATTATCACATCAACATCAAGCATGAGCATGGGAACATAAGGGCATGAAGGCGTAACATTAGGCATAAGAGCGGCAGGTATAAAACACGAGTAGGACATTGGGCATAAAAGCATTAGCATGAACACAGTAGCGCAGGCCTAGCCTCGGCACATCATAACCTGATGTTATGCATGAAAACACATTTGACAGAAATCATGCGCATAAATCACCACTGCTGTAGGCCTAGAATGGAAACATCAGGTTAGGCACAGTGTACAGAACACCAACGCTTTAGCCTTAGGGGAAAAGTAACCTTAAGCATTAGGCATGAACATGTGCGCCTAGAGGCTTCGTCCTTAACATCAAAGCATTAGACATAAAAGGTAAACATCATGGCATTATCATAGGCACAAGAACACCTTAAATACCAGACCAGCCTAAGCCCCCTTACTATGTAGGCGTCATCTTGAGCAACACATTAGCAATCAGGGCCAGCACTAGGGAAGGGTATTGGCATGCAGCATCTCACATGAGGCATGCAGGCATGAAACACAATTAGCATGTGGGCAATACTGTCACTAGGCATTAATCACAATGGGCCTGATTCACAGAACTAACTTAAGACAAAATCCTAAACTTACTACTTTTGGTATTCACAGAAGTTAAGATTTTGTCTTAAGTTTGTCTTAAAACAGACTTAAGACAGACTTAAGACAGACTTAAGTTAGGATTTTGTCCTAAGTCTGTCTTAAGTCTGTCTTAAGACAAACTTAAGACAAAATCCTAACTTCTGTGAATACCAAAAGTAGTAAGTTTAGGATTTTGTCTTAAGTTAGTTCTGTGAATCAGGCCCAATGTGCATAGATCAGCCTCACTGCATTGGATATCTGCATAAACCTTAGCAGAAATGCAATAAGCAGTAAAGCGTTAGCATTGACACATTAGCATAAATGCACTAGGATCACCATATGAGCGTAAGTCACATTAGGAGGGGGCATAAAACATTAATAGCCATGCAGTCCTTGAGGGAAAGCGTGCCATCAGCCTTGCAGGTTAGCCTTTGGCGCCACAGCGCCTGGGGAAAATGGAGCCCCTCTTCTGGACTCTGCAATTAAGAGTGCCCCACAATGTTGAAGCTGGCGGCTGTCAACCAAGCAGGCAGGGGGGAATCCCACATGCCGAGTTTCCCTCGTAGCGCTTTAGAATCCCGGTGCTGCAGACATCCGCTCCTCTTCTACTGGGCACAGTTGTAGTGCCTTGGCAGCAAGCAGAGCACAGTCAATGTGAATAAGGCACTCTGACAGCACCACAATGCAGCACACAGCAGGGGAATTGAAATATAGCACTTTGACAGCACAGCACTGAGGGCCTCAGCTCCTCGTCCAGCGCCACAAAGCGCAGTGTTGCAGATGGGGTGTGGAAGCGCTCCTCTCTCCTCCTAGTGCTCCAAATGCAGCGCCCGCGACGCGCTAGGGCCCAGAGGCACACAGTCCCACACAGCCAAGAAGCTCCCACGCCCCTCACCTCCTGGGCAGTAAAGATGAAGCGCTCTCCTTCACGGGCAATGACAGATAGCCCTGCCGAGGTGCTAGGGAGCAGGCAGCAGGCCACAGTCACTGGAATTATCGCTCTCTCGCAGCACAGTGCGGTAGGTGCCAGCACCTCAACTCCTGGGAGTGCAGTCCAATCCAATATAGTGCTCCTTTCTCTTTCAGGCGCTAGTCAGCAGGCAGAGCACAGTTGTAGCGTTCACTAGGCGCTAGGGCAGGAGAGCAGGCAGGCAGTGCTAGGCCAGTTCAGCAGTCAGTGGGTACTCATCAGCACAGGACAGCAGCTCCTCTGAACCATCATCCCCTGTAGCGTGGCACTCCTCCTGGTACAGCAGCCTGTACTCTAGCAGCGGGCCCTCACTGGCCCTGTGGACAGGGAAGGGGTGCAGATGGGCTCAGGGGCCAGCACACAGGCCCATGCGGCGGTGCCCCCTGGCAGCAGGTCCGCTCTCTCTCAAGTCCACGCTCTGTCTGGGCACATGGAGGCACAGCCCCCCCCCTACTTATACGCCCCTCAACCCATCTACCAGACAGTGCCAGAAGCTTCTAGAAGCGTCTGGGGAAACGGGTTCTAACTGGCTCAGGGGGATGAGTAGAGCACCCTGGGTGCCAGGCTTTCCCTCCAAAAGCTGGGATGGCTGGGAACCGAACAGCTAGACTGCTAACCCACCACAGTCGTCAGGTGGCACCACACAGCCATGGCATCCATTTCAAAAACGACATTTCACCAGGGTGCTTTCTTGCAATGGGGGAATTACAGGTGCACACACCATTGCATTACATTTTCCATGGCATCTCACACCACACATGGCCTATACATTTCTCTACCATGGGGGAGACATCCTAAAATGGGGGGTGGGGGGGAGGTGAAAAGCAAAACATTTAGGGAAAATGGGCCAAGTCCAACAGTGCCACACTGTACATGAACAGGGATGCAATTCCAAAGGGGCATACCATGTGCCCCCCTGCATCACCCTAGGCCAGGAGTGGCAGGGGGTTCTATTAGCCCCCCCCCCCCTTAGTTGCCTCTCCAAGATGAATAGGGTGGTGGACATGCAACTCAGAATATACTCTGCAGTGCCGCAGTGACCATGGTAGCATATTCCTGCTCTAGACCTCTGCACGACCGATGCAAGATCCTGGATCTCCGGCAGATTCCGCGGCCTTGTGGTGGCTACTGCCAATCTCATATTACTGTGGGTGGGCAGCAGTGTGATTGGTCAAACCGCAAGTACGTCAATCCTATGGACCGCTGTAGTCGTAATAAGGCACTCTGCACTTTTGTGCCACAATCTTAAATGCTTAGAAACAAGCTTATTGATTCTGAAGGTTTTCAGCCCCCGTTGTGCACATTTCTCCACAGCTTCAGTTTGTGAATCTGTCTCCCATGCACACATCTCTCCACAGCTCCAGCTTGTGAATCCATCTCAGCACACACCTCTCCAGACCTACAATTTGTACATCTGTCTCCCTCACCTCTCCACATCTGCAGTTTGTGAATATATCTCCATTGTGTATATCTCTCCACAGCGTCAGTTTATGAATCTGTCTCCCTCATGTACATCTCTCTCCAGCTTCAGTTTGTGAATCTGTCTCCCTCACACATCTCTCTATAGCTTCAGTTTGTAAATAGTCTCCTTCTAGCATATTTATCCACAGCTTCAGTTCGTGAATCCGATTCTCTTTCACACATCACTCCACAGCTTCAGTTTGTGAATCCGATTCTCTTTCACACATCACTCCACAGCTTCAGTTTGTGAATCCATCTACCTTGCACACGTCTCTGCAGCTTCCGTTTGTAAATATGTCTCCCTCGTGTACATCTCTCAAAAGCTATAGATTGTGAATCTGCCTCCCTCGTGCAAATCTCTCCACAGCTATAGTTTGTGAATCTATCTCTCAAGAGCCCATCTCTCCACAGCTTCAGTTTGTGAATCCGTCTCCCTCACGTACACTTCTCAGCAGCTCCAGTTTGTAAATTTGTCACCCTCACATACAACCCTGTTGTATCACTTAGTAGGGTGACTTGAATGACTTGAGCTGAGTAGTTCCTAAGGGCTTAACTATCATCAGGTACAAAGACACTATGTCTGAGGGGCCCAATGTACCCCAATCATGCAATGCAAACTAGTGGTAGAAGGACTCCCTTTCCTTTCTTGCATTAACCCCCTATGTCTTTCTCCCCTCACTGGATACATAAGTATAATGTCTTTGCTTATATCTTCATGCATCCTCATGTCCTGCGATGTTATGCAATTTTTCTTTTTCTTTGTGTATGTAAAGCGCTCTGATACCCATGGGTCTAGCTAGCACTATATAAAACTTTATAACTAAATAAAATAAAATAAATAAATGACTCATGGGCCACTTGCTGTGCAGCTGCACACACCCCATGCTCACCCGACGCACACCTCCGCACAGCTGCTATTACAAGTAACCTCCACAGCAGAGAGTGCCTGCACTGTTGCTGCTCTGTGGTAGTGACTGGCAGGGTGGCTGCACCTGATTAGCCCCAGTAATTCCAGAAGTTAATTTCCACAAATGCGCTTTTATAGAAATGCTGTTGCCATCCGCTGATCCTTGATGTGCACAGCCTTTGACCCTGTGCAGCGGTGTTCGGGAGCAGGGTCGGATTGGTAACGCGGGGACTCAGGAGATGGCCGAAAGGCCAGTAGCCGAGTTCCAGCTGTGGGCTGCTTTTTGGGGCAGCCTGGGGGCTGCATGTGCTGTAAGGATGCCGCCAGCGGCCCAGTGGGTGCCTGAGTGGCCTTTCTAGAGGCAGATGGGCAGAGGTATCACTGACTTTCTCTCGCTGGGCAGGCCCATTAATTTATGCTGATTGAGCGGGGCAGGGGGCCTGAGCAGAAGTGGTCTCACTAGCATTGATGTGTGGCTCAGCAGTGTGAACTAATCTGTGCATTTTTCTTTTATCTAAGTGAAGTTAATAAAACATGCCCCAACCCCTTTCTTTTCATAAAACTTCGCTGAAGCAGTGTTTTGCGGAAAGGCAATACGCAAATGTGGGCCAGTTTTTTTGGGTGTGCCCAGGACGATTTTTGATCCCAATCCAACCCTGCAGCCAGGCCCTACACCGAGTCCTCTGGTATCAGTCACCCACACAACTCGCGACCTGTGGCTGTGCACAGTGAGGGTTGGCGCGTGTCTTGGTCACAAGCTAGGCTCTGTGCCCAACCCCCTGCTATCAGCTCACTCCACTGCACACATCCCTATCTCTCGCCCTTACATGCTGTCGGTCTTTCTTTTTTAGCCCTTTTTAAAACTCATATGTGAATTGCAATTCTTCACAAAATCCACTCCTTAAACGCTGCTAGCATGAATGCCATCTCCCTTTGACCAGTGATGTAACGAAACCTGAGGGGGCACCCCCTGTAAAGTACATGGAGGGCCCCCTCCCCAACCCAGTCAGGAACTCTGAGGCCAGGGCCCCACTGTCTCTGCACAATACCAGAGAGAGTCCCCCGGAGCTCGGGGGCCCACCGTCCATGCACAGTATCGGGGAGGTCTGAGGCATGGGACCCGCACCACGGGGGATATGGGGCTAATGTTACGTCACTGCCTTTGACTTGTACATCACCACATTTTTTCCTGGCATAGCTTTGACATTTTCAAAGCCTCTGGCTTCCCCCTGCACTCACCTGAAGACAAATACCTCTGCGGAGGTCCCCTACGGCTACGGACCTCTTCTTTTCCACAGCAGAAGATGCCCAAAAGACATTTTTTGGAGCCCTTCCTCAGCAATTCATGTTTGAAGAAAATCTAATTGTGACTAACAGGAGTCCTGAGAATATTGTCTGTCTGTCTGTCTGTCTGCAAGCCAGTGGCCTCATGACGAGAGTCCTGGCACTTATTGCTCTTACAAAGTAAGCACTGGTGACCGCATTGTAAATTAATACATCATTGCACAGGAATCTGAAGCCAACTTTCAATTTATATACAAGTTCAAATACAATCTGAGATAGATAGATGTCCGTCCGTCTGTCCGTCTATCTATCTCAGATTGTATTTGAACTTGTATATAAATTGAAAGTTGGCTTCAGATTCCTGTGCAATGATGTATTAATTTACAATGCGGTCACCAGTGCTTACTTTGTAAGAGCAATAAGTGCCAGGACTCTCGTTATGAGGCCACTGCAGCTTGCACTACACATTGCCCCTCTCAGCGCTGTCAATGATAGTTACAACACAACTGCTAATCATATCACTCCAACAAGTGTGACAATACGGTCTGTTTCAGGCCCCCAAAGCTATAAGAATGAGTGACACTTAGTAGTCATTTTTAATGTAGATTGATTTACTAATTAACTGTTGTTGTGGTCATCTCTAAATTAGCCAGACAGCGCCACCTTGTGGCAGACTTTTAAGTGCCAGTGCTGAGCACCGGAAACCACCAGCTCAAATTAAGCACTGGGGATAACATCATACTCCATAGCAATTATACGATTTTTTTGCATTTGGGCTTTTTCGTATACTTCTGGATTTACCATACTTGCCACTTAATCCTCTTTCTGCCTCATAGTTTGGAGATTTCAATGAAAAAAAAATTCTAGCTCAAAGTTAATTAAAAAAGCACGGGAAGGTATGCTACGCCATGGTGCAGTGGCAGACCTTATGCAAAGATTAACTGGTCACCTTTAAGTTGCTGATTACTATACTTGGGTTTTAACCTGTTTCTAAGGAGTTGAAACATTTACCCAGACAGTATCAATGGAGCTCCGCCAATTCTGGGGCCCAATAATCACCAATGTTATAAGAGCAGCAATTGTAGGCCCACTAGTACCAACTTGGCATGAGGCAATCATTTACCCCATATTTAACAAGCATTGGTAAATGCATTAGGATTCGCCTTTGTGATTAATAAGCTGTTTTTTGTTGTAAGTTTTAGCTTGCTGAGTAGTTGTACAATACAAGTTACAGAGAGTCTGTTAAAGTGTTATGACTTATTTATGTTCAAAAAGGCAATATATTGTGCAGTTACTAGTGGTATAGTGCGGCTAAGTAATAGAAACGTTTGAAAAATGAAATAAAATAGGGGGAAAAAGGGAAATAATAAAGTTAATTGATGTAATAGCAATATTAAGTTCTGACAACTTTTGGCCATGGTGCCACTGCACCTGCTGCACCATTTAAATCAAGTTCCTAGTGCCTGCACGATAACTGCATTTGTGACTGCCTGTTTAGTAGTAACATATAGCAATAATTGGTGTTTAGAAGAGTAATGACAACTGTTGGCCCCAGTGCCACTGCACCTGCTGCACCATTCAAATCATACCCCTATTGTCTGTAAGGTAACTGCACTTGTGACAGACTGTTTAGTAGTAAAATATTGCAATATTTGAGTAGGGTTCCTAGAACTTTGGGCCCCAGTATCACTGCACCTGCTGCACCATTGAAATCATGACCCTAGTGCCTGCAAGATAACTGAACTTGTGACTGCTTATTTAGTAGTTAAATATTGCAATATTTGGTGTCTAGAGGAGTTCTGACAACTTTTGGCCCCAGTGCCACTGCACCTAGAGCACCACTGAAATCTTGGCCCTAGCGCCTGCTAGATAACTGCACTTGTGACAGCCAGTTAGTAGTAAAAATATAGCAATAGTCTGCGTTTATTGGGGTCCCTCAGCTTTTGGCCCCAGTGTCACTGCACAATTAAAATGAAACCAGTTTTAAGGCCAAGATAAATGCAATTGTGTTTGCCTGTAACGTAGTAAATTATAG
Source organism: Lissotriton vulgaris (assembly GCF_964263255.1). NCBI lineage: Eukaryota > Metazoa > Chordata > Amphibia > Caudata > Salamandridae > Lissotriton > Lissotriton vulgaris. Next base: position 120,068,970 of record NC_141687.1, read on the forward strand.
CAATAGTAGGTGTTTAGAGGAGTTCTGTCAACTTTTGGGTCCAGTACCACTGTACCTGCTGCACCATTCAAACCGTGACCCTGTTGTCTAAAAGGTAACTGCACATGCGACTGCCTGTTTAGTAGTAAAATACAGCAATATTAGGTGTTTAGTGGGGAGCCAAGAGCTTTTGGTGTTGGCGCTACTGCATCTGCTGCCCCATTCAAATCATGATCCTATTGCTTGCTAGACAGCTGCGCTTGTGACTGACTGTTTAATAGTAAAATGTAGCAATATTTTGGGTTTAATGGGGTCCCTAGAGCTTTTCGCCCCAGTGCCACTGCACCTGCTGCACCATTTAAATCAAGCCCCTTTTAACTGCAAGATAACTGCAATTGTGCCTGTCTGTATAGTAGTAAAATATAGCAATATTAGGTGTTTAGAGGAGTTCTGACAACGTTTGAGCCCGGTGCTACTGCACCTGCTGCACCATTTAAATCAAGCCCCTTTCACTGCAAGGTAACTGCAATTGAGACTGCCTATTTGGTAGGAAAATATAGTAATATTAGCTGTATAGAGGAGTTCCGATAACTTTTTGACCCAGTGTCAGTGCACCTGATGTACCATTGAAATCATGACCCTAGTGCCAGAAAGATAACTGCACTTGTGCCTGCCTGTTTAGTTGCAAGATATAGCAATATTATGTTTTTAGAGGAGTTATGACAACGTTTAGCCCTGGTGTCACTGCACCTGCTGCACCATCAAACCATGACCGTGTTGTCTGCAAGGTACCTGTACTTGTGACTGCCTGTTTAGTAGTAAAATCTAGCATAGCTCTTGTATAGTAACTTTATTTTTAGCATACAATATAGCCTTATATCCCGCCGTAGAAGGCTATACCATGGTGCAGCATGCAGGAGCGTGCTGTGGAGGTGTCCCGGCGGTGCCTGTCTAAGGTTCTCCTATGAGCCATAGAAAGGCACCGCCATGACACCGCCACAGCATCTCCTGCCCGCCAAGGATTCTATCTTAATCAGGCAGGCGGTCTCACTCTGGGCTGGGCGGTCCTCCGGCAGGGCGCTGGCTTGCCTGCCCGCAGGGGGATGCCAAACTCAGAATTTGGCCCTAAAACACATATGGCATGACAGAGGTCCTAAAAGATGTGACATACATCACACAAGTCTCCATAGATGCTGCATACTGCATCAGTCAGCTGAAATATATATCATGAAGGTATCTATAAATGATGAGAACTTTTATCTCCAGGGTAGCTATTGTTAATGAAACACGTCAGCACTCAGGTCTTTATAGATGAGCCATGTTATATGCCATAGATTTTTGCAGATGATGACATATGACATCACAGAGGTCTTTACATCACACACTCACTACAGACAAAGTCACATATGGCATCCCACTGGTCCTTATAGATGCGACAAACATGCCACAAGTCTCCACAGAGTATATCACATGGCTCTTTATAGACGATGAAGCATATATCACACAGGTCTTCCCAGGTAATGAGACGTGTGACGTCACACAGGCCTTTGCACCGCTGGTGAGCTATGAATGTGGCATCACTGGAGGAAATGAGCATCTCAGAATGAATCTCGAAGACTGAACTGCTGCAGGTGTGCATGGATTGGCCACTGGCCGTGTTCCAAGGGACTGCCATCCCCCATACAAGGCAATGAAGGCTGCTTAATGCGCGCGGGTGCCACCGGGAAGTATATTTAGCTCTGGCTGGTTGTCTGCTTGTCCTATAGAATGCATGTTAATGTCGCTCATCATGTCGGTATTGTTGGCCTCCCGCCTCCCGGCACTCTTCATATTTACACGCACATTAAACCTTCCATCCAATCACCATGCAGCAGAGAGGAAAAAAGCAACAATGCCGCTGCCGATAAATAGAGAAAATGAGGCGCCTTTAATCTTCTGCTCGGCTCTGCCATTTCTGGCAGCACTTAAGCATGCAGGCTGTAACTCTGAATGCCTGGCCTTGTAATCTGCCATCTGCCAGCCTTGCATCCATTCCGATACGTCTGCTCAGGAATTAAAGGCAGACAACCCTCCTGCCTGGGCGATTGAGTTCACCGCTCCATTAATTAATCTTAGTATGTCACAGAAGTGGACAGCACTCACCTACAGCGTTGCCATAGCAACAGACATCAACAACATAGCTGCAGGCAAGTGGTCGCGGTCTGTTTTCATGCCCCATATCTGTTTTGGTGTCTGTTGAATCTTTTTCTGTTGCTTTATGGGATAATAAACCTGTGCCATTTAAGAATCTACAAGCACAAACAATACAAGTTATATTTCAAAAGGTATCGACTCACTCAGATAAAGAGAAAGGTTGTAGAATGCATGGATTTATAGCAGCCACTGGTAATCACTCAGGGCAACAAACCTTGTTTGAGACCCAAAAAGGACAGTCCAGCCGGAACTGGTTACTGTTAGGCCACATTCCTTCTGCACAATTTCAAAGACAGACAACCGAAAGCTCCAGTTTTTACAGTGTTCCTACCAGAGCAAAATACATGGACAGTGCTGGACCAAATCAAATATTACAAAGGGAAAACGCAGAGAGATCCATTCCTACAACTTTGTGCAGAGGTAAATTAATGTTATATCTATAGATGCCTCATCTGCAATGCGCCCACAAATAACAGTGACTTACACATCAGGAACTGTGTGTTTTTTGGGAGGTACACACAGCACTTACGACTAACTACTCACAAACTTAGGACTTTGTGAATAGCCCCAATGCTAATTATGTGGGTATTTTGGGGAATAGGGTCCCCAAAGGCAGATTGAAATGTTTTCTAAGTCTATCAATCAATCAATCAGGCTCCTGCATAGTGCAGCTACTCATATGCAAGGGTCTCAAGGCGCTGGGCGAGGCGGAGCTGCTGGTCAGACTCGGTGTAGGATCATTAGAAGAGACAGGTTTTGAGGTCCTTCCCGAATTGGGTCAGCGACGCTGATTGCCTGAGGTGGAGAGACAGGGTGTTCCAGGTCTTGGCAGTGAGGTATGAGAACGACCTTCCTCTGGTACTGATCTTGTGGATCCTGGGAATGGAGGCAAGGGCGAGTAGGTAGCATCGGAGTTGTCTGGCGGATACGTAGTATGTGAGGCGGTGGTACAAGTATGCTGGTCCTTCATCGTGTAGAGCTTGAGTGAGGAGCTTGAAAGCTATTCGTAGGACTATAAAGGCCCAATTACACATTTACTCTAACCCTCTGCCTACATATTTTTCACTGTGGACAATCCTCAGTTGTAGAATTTGGGCCTGCCCAAGCACAGAACGGTACGCTTTACGAATTAAAAAACATAAATCTAAGCTAGCCCTGTTGAACCTACAGATCAATGCTCTCAAACCAATATTAATGATGGCAACCAGCGATGATGAAGAATAACAGACAAGACGATCACCATTCTACTGTATGGCTATCAACAAATTAATGAACAACAGAAATCCGTATACAATTAAAAGGAATATTTAAAACAAAACAAAAAAAACAATTTTAAACCAAAAGGGAAAAATCTTAAAGGGTTCAACCTTATCTATATATGGGCTTCACAACTGACAACAAAAGTCCTACTGGTCCACCCACTGAACAAATGATGAAGGCCATAATGGAGCAAATGAAAGCAACACGTATACCAGTATCATAGAGCGCAAGTACGCATACTTCCTTAACAAAGCAGCAGATTCTAAAATTGTAGGTACAGTCGATTACAGAGTTGAATTGCAGAGTTCCATAAAGGGAATTGGCTAAAATGGAGAAATTAAAGGAAATAGTTGGAAATAATCCCATGTGATGGTCAAAGGGACACTGATCACAATGTTGGAAGTGGATGTAGCCCTCACCTTAGTGACAAAGAGAGTGAGAGCAAGACCAGGAACTTTTGTTATGTCATGACTTGCGAATAATAAGGTGAGACGCTACTAGATTGAATAAACTTCTTCACATCCACAATCCTCCGGACTATGACAAAATGTAATCATTGTGTGAGTTCAAACTTGACCCATAGTCACATTGTGCGTTTAGATTAGCACTATCACTCATTAACCCTACCTTGTGCTTCCTCGGCACTCATGTATATTTCAGGCCTTAATATATTTAAAATTGGTTTGTGTTTGTGCATTGTGTGTCCATTTGGCATTCAGACTCAAAAAGGGACCATATAATGAATGTGAGTTGCTTGTTTTATTTGCGCAAAGTGAGCAGAACAATCCTTTTTTTGTGTGTGCAGATTACCACATGCCACATTACCACATGCCTTCTGGCTTGGGCTGGGCTGCTAAACTGAAAGCGTTGGTTGCTGCATGGATGGGGTGTGATCATCGATATTACTATTGATGCGAATAAACCCTCGTGCTGCTAATATTATGTTACAGCAGACTTTTATTTTCATCTTCTTCTCTTCATCATGTGTACCCAGACTTTTCTGATAGATTATGTTCATGTCTCTCACAACATGCAGATTTAGCACACTTATTATTATTTGTTCTCTAGTACAAATGTTGACACAAGTTAGGAACCAAATCAATTCAATTTTCAATTCATTAGAACCTTTTTCAATTATTAACATTTTCTTGGGAAGTATATCTAGCAATTAGAACCATATTTAACCCCACACAAAGATTATAGATCTATTGTTGGCAGTCGTGTTCCAACAACTAATGAAAACTTGAAAGATTTTATTCAGTTGTCTCTTCAATCCTGGTGGCATGCAGTTTGCTACGATCACACAATTGACAGCACACATTTATCCCCTCTGACTTGTTTTTAAGCATTCTGTTTTATAGTCTCTTTAGATCAACACGCCAAATATTCTTTTCACCTTTCACCTCTCATAGAAGAAGTGCTTCAAAATACTTGATTTCCCTACTTCATTTATAGACAATTTATATAATTGTTTTTAATTGCTTGACTGCTTAAGACTTGCTTTACACTGGTATCAGATTTTTTTTTATTTTTGTACCGAGTATATTTCTCTTATCGTATCATCCCCTATTTGCCGTCCCACTTTCTGCCCCATAACTGTATTTTACTTTATTGGTTTGAATGCATTACCATGTTATATTTTGTTGACCTCTAATAAACTTCTTTTGATGTAAAAAAAAATGAAAAGACTATACTATTGCTTCTGAATGCTTTAAATTAAATCCTTGTCTTTACCTGGGTGTTTCAAAATGGGGTTCTGAATTATGTGACCCCACTACCTCCTTATGTATTTAAACTCTCCTTGATTAGGGGCTGGAACAGAGGGAAATCAGATTATTGGGATATGCCCCTGTCAGGAAACTTAAGGGGGGCCCCCTCTGTTCACCAGACTGTATGCAGGGGGTATTACATGCCCCAACAACAGACTAGATAGTACATTGATAGCGCCAGACAAATAGTGAGTTCTAGACTAATTCATAGTGGATGTTCGGGAGATATTTATTTTACTTTGATTTCATTTAGAAGTGCTGAGTTCTCTATTATTATGGTAATAATACAAATTCAGATGCTTTACATTAGATTCTCATGTTATAAACAGCAGTTAATATAAAATACGGAAGCTTGTATGTGTACTGATTCTGGGGGTTCATGCCAGGGTCATTGACCTACACCCTGCACGAGTGAGAGTTTCTCAGGCAAGTTTGTCAGATTCTATACACTCCCACGCCCAGAAAGCAAAAGAGAGGGTTTCACAATAACCTGAAAGTTTGGATTTGCTCCATTGTTCACCTATTATTGCCGCATATTTCATTTGACAGACACTCAGTAACCCTTATTGTATGTTCAAATGCACCTTCGCTCATTCATCTTAAATGCATAGTCAGATCTGCACTCAGAAACCTTGGGTGTCAGCCGCATTTGAATCAATACTTAAGAGACTTGCTGTATGGACACATTTCACCATCACTCACTAATCCTCAGTACACCCCCATATTTGCACCATCATCTAACACGGCCCTGGTTGAAATGTCATCTTCTCAAGGCTGAATATAGCTGTCTTAGACTGAAAAACTTACCATGTAACAGCTGTATCCTCATGTACCTGACGCTGTTAGCGCACAACCCCATGAACCATAACAGGGAGAACATCCTTGAATGTATTCTGTTGCAAACTTTTCTTGATTTTTATTGGTCATTCGCTTGAGAACCATGTTCTAATGTAGTGAATCTAGAATCCTCTAGTTTAGAATCTCGTAAAAGAGTGCTATTTTGTAATGTAAGAAGGGATCCTTTCCCCAATCTTACAAGGCGAATCTCTGTCAGTTTTGTCTCTGAACTCTCCTGAGTTCATGAGTGTCTGTTTTTTGGGCTTAGCACTATGACTGAATTTCTATTTGACTGATTGCAATTTATGTCTTTGTACTTTTAATATTTTCATAGTAAATATTCATCTCTCACATTTTTATGTCTGTCATTCTCTAAGACTCCAATGTGATTAAGAGACAAGGCACTACTGAATTTTCGCTACAGGAGATATGGGTACAAAGGGGTGCACCAAAGTCCATATAGGGACTTCGCCGCTCCCGGTCTAAGAAGATCAGCTCAGGCACGGTAAAAAGATTGGGGCGAGTTTGTATACAGTTTGCTTCTAGATGCGCCTCTGTAGTGAGCAAAAATGGAGGTGTACCTTAATAGAGGTCCAGTGAAGTCACCAGAAAGGGTGCAATAGCTTAGCTCATTAACTGAGGTCCCTAGAGTCAGCAGAAAGGGTGCAGTACTGCAGTTAGGTACCAGACACCCTTTGCACTCACATGCTTCACTATAACACATCAAAAAAATCATACTGTGCTTTTTTTGGACTCACATATGCACATTATTAAAGGCAGCCCTGCACCACGAAAACAATCCAGCACAGAAAATAATTTGTATGGCCTGCATTATGTACCCAGTGCCTTCATAAAAAAAGAACAAAAGATCAGCTATCCTCTTAAGAGAAGGAAATGCTTCTCTGCAGAGTGACTGGCAGAAGGGCATTAAGGAGATGCTAGGCAGGCACCCTGGGGAGATTGGACCTGATAGCCTTTCATATGCTATATGCAGGCTGTAGGTGTCATGGCATTTGCAAAATCATACACTCTTCCCTCATTTCCGATTTCTGCCTGCCCATGAAACAATGGACACATAAGCTCAGATGCAAAATGAGAACACTTGTCTGCAAGAATACCGACCCAGTGACAGTCAGCAGTAATTAGATATAGGAATGTGATTTTCTGAAGCAGTTTGTTTTTCAATTGAAATTAAACGTGGCCAACCCAGATAGTAAACACAGAGGAAAGAAGTAGATGTAACTGGGAGTAGGGTAGACAGAATTGGACATCTGCATAAACACGATTATGTGATTGTTTGTTATACTGGCAAGTGTGTTACAGGGTAATGGACCGGGCCGTTTCTGCAAGGTTACCCGATATGCAGCCTTCCTTTGCTGTATCCTGTTTTGTTGCTTTAGGACTCATTTCATTTCATGAAGCTTTATTCGGTTCATATAAAAAATGACCATAAAAGCACATAATACAAATCGTCATTAAACAGATTATAAAATACAGAAAAGAATACCGACAAATACGGGCAGGGAATTTAAAATAACATGCCTTTGCGTACACTAATCGATTGAATTAAAAACGTAGCAGTATAAAAGCAGATGTCAGCAGATTTTAGGTTAAATATAAGATTCATTGCCTCATCAACTGTACGTACACCATATTTAACAAACAACGGTTTCAAATAAGTGATACGAAAATTCATGTACAGTTTACATATCAATAAAAAGTGCAGGGTGCTCTGTTTGGAAATGCCATCACACAAACATGGGCCGTTAGGATGTTTTTTAAGATTTGGTAAGGCAACTAAATGGTGTGCTACTCCAAACCTCAGTCTAGTTAGTACATACTTGTGGGATGGCATGGTCACCATGGCTAAATATAATGGAAAACCTTCGGTAGAGGAATATCTATTAAAAAACATAACGGTTGACATAGACCCACTGGCTGAAGCTTGCTTGCTCACCTTGTTAACCAGATATTTTGCTTTCAGGTCATTTAGGACTCTGTGCACTTTTCTACCACTAATCAGTGGTAAAGTATGTTCTCCCTTCCAAACATGGTAAAATTGCTATGCACCAATTTGGCACATTTAATTTACTTATAAGTACCTAGTAAGCTGCACTACAGGGAACTAAGGCCTGTAAATTAAATGCTTCTAGACAGATTGGCCCAAAGAATAGCACTGGTGCACAAAGTACTGGCCATAAAAAGGGCAAGGGAAGGGAAGATATGGGTTCAGCACACATGAATGGTGGCAGTAATATATAACCTAGGGACAGAGAGCAAACCTTTGACTCTAAAATCCCAGAGGGGATTGTTCCAGTATACAGAAGGTGATAACATCACAAAATGCCTCACAGCGTTCAAGAGAGCCTGTGAAGCTAGGAAGGTCAGACAGAATTATTGGGGCTCTCTCCTTTGGGAACTGTTCTCTGGTAAATGTCGGTATAGGCTCCTGACATTGAATGAGCCTAAGGACTTCATCAAACACAATGGAGCAGAAATGCACATCATCCTGATGCAGGGAACCACTTACTTGTGCAAACTGCACTCTGTCCTCACAGACAGTGGTGGCTCCTCCGCTAAGGCAGAGGAAATCGCCCACTGCTTTTTGGCAGTGAAAGACAGAGAAAATAAAATGAAAATAACTCTTTATTTTCTCCTACTTCTACCCACAGCTTTGCATGAGGAACGGGGGCAGGGGAGGAGTGGTAGCACCCTCTTAAAGTGTGCAATGACTGCTTGGATGGCCCTCTCAATCTTGCGCACTTTGCATGTTCTCCGTACAGGCTGCATTACAGCCTACGTGGAGAGCATGCCCAGGCCTCCAGTCAGCGTCTGAGTGCCGAAAAATGGCGGTCAGACCAATCAAAATGCTGCAAAGGTAGCATTGTTATTGGCTGACTGGGAGTCGGGTGTGCTTCCTATGGCCCAGCAACGGAGGACTACGGAGGAGAGACAGGCGAGGAAGCTGCGAAAAGGTAACTTTAAAGATTTTCATTTAATTTTTACGGATCACTGAAATAATATCGAGGGACAAAATATCGACTTGCAAAAATATCGTGGACACAATATCGACAGACAGAATATCGAGTTTGCATCTACAAACAGGTAAGTACAAAAATATCGAGTACAAAATATCGTTTACAAAAATATAGTTTTAAAAATATCGACTTTATTAAAAACAGTGTTAAATTAAATTAATATTAAAATTTAATTACTAAAATATACTTAAAAATACTTAAATTAACTTATAATAATTAAATAATAAATTAAATTAATAAAAATAAATGTTTACAATAATATTTGTTAAAACATATATATATAGTAACATACTATAATTTATTTATTTATTATTTATTTATTTAGAAGTTTTCTATAGCGCTATCAAGACCCGAAGGTAGCAGAGCGCTTTACAGTAAAGGCATGAAAAGGTGGACAAAAAGACAAGTAACAAATAAAGGTGATCATCAAATGACAGTTAGGGGAGAGGAGAAGTTCGTGCAGTAGGACTTCTTGGCAATAGGATACAGAGTTCTCACATAGTTCTGGGGATGGATGTTGATCCTAGTTACCCAGGACCTAGGGAACGGATGAGGAACAAGGATTTGAGTTGGCTCTTGAATTCCGCATAGGACGGTATGGTTCTGATATGCGGGGGGATAGAGTTCCATATTTTGGGGGCATTTCCTGAGAAGGAGCAGTCCGCAGTTTTCTTCTTTCTGGTTTTTGGTAGGATGAGCAGCAGGGAGTTAGAGCGGTATAGAGACAAAATATCGACTCCAAAATATCGACTGGACATAATATCGAGTTTTAAATATAGACTGGACAAAATATCGACTGGACATAATATCGACTACAAAAATATCGTTTTTCAGGTAAGTGAAGTAATATCGACTGTATAAAATATAGATAGCAAAAATATCGATTTTTTAATAATATATAATATTTTATAGTGTATTTTGTATGTAATAATATGTGTGAATAGTGTGTATTAATGTTATAAAATATTTTATTACATGAATTTTGTTTTGATAATAATTGCGTAATGTAATTCTGTAGCGGGTTGTGGGTTTATAGGGGAATAGGGTGGGAAGTAATTTAATAATAATTAATTAATTAATATATGTTGTTCATATTTTTAATTAATTGATAATTAATTAATATTAATTAGTTAATTAATTAATATAATTTTGAATATATTTTGTATTAGTAAATAATTGTTAATTAATTAATTGTAATTAGTTAATTACATTCATTAGAGTACATTTTTTATATATTTAATTTTGTGTTATTTTTAAGTAATTCATTTTGAAAAAATAATATTAATTATTAAAATAATTACACCTAATGTTCTAATATATTTACTTTATTGTTATTGTTAATTAATAATTAATTGGTAATTAAATAATATTGATAAATTTTGGGTAAAGGAGCATTTTTAGGGTTCAGGGTCAGTTTTCAGTTCATGGGTAAAGGGGTATTTTTAGGGTTCAGGGTCAGTTTTCAGTTCATGGGTAAAGGGGTATTTTTAGGGTTCAGGGTCAGTTTTCAGTTCATGGGTAAAGGGGTATTTTTAGGGTTCAGGGTCAGTTTTCAGGTCATGGGTAAAGGGGTATTTTTAGGGTTCAGGGTCAGTTTTCAGGTCATGGGTAAAGGGGTATTTTTAGGGTTCAGGGTCAGTTTTCAGTTCATGGGTAAAGGGGTATTTTTAGGGTTCAGGGTCAGTTTTCAGTTCATGGGTAAAGGGGTATTTTTAGGGTTCAGGGTCAGTTTTCAGTTTTTGGGTAAAGGGGTATTTTTAGGGTTCAGGGTCAATTTTGGGTTTTTGGGTAAAGGGGTATTTTTAGGGTTCAGGGTCAGTTTTGGGTTTTTGGGTAAAGGGGTATTTTTAGGGTTCAGGGTCAACAAATAAGATTTAAATTTTTTTTTTTATTATTTTCTTTTATTATTTTATTATTATAATTTAATTTAAGTCGTTTTAAGTATATTTTAGTAATTAAAATTTAATATTAATTTAATTTAACACTGTTTTTAATAAAGTCGATATTTTTTACATCTATATTTTTGTTAACGATATTTTGTACTCGATATTTTTGTACTTACCTGTTTGTAGATACAAACTCGATATTTTGACTGTCGATATTTTGTCCACGATATTTTGGCAAGTCGATATTTTGTCAGTCGATATTATTTCAGTGATCCAGTTAGAGCTTCTCAAGATTCTACTTTGGCCAGCTTTTGTGAGTTTGTTTGCCAGGTATTCTGGTTTTCCGGTGTGGAGGGCCTTGTGGGTTAGACAGGCCGTTCTGAAGGTGCTACGCATATCCACCGGGAGCCATTCAAGTTCTATGAGTGCAGGGGAGATGTGGTCGGATTTTTTGCATCCTGTGATCATTCTTGCTGCCGCATGCAATGTTGTTTTTAATGGAGCCAGGTGTGATTTGGTGATGCCTGTTAGGATTGAGTTCCCATAGTCCAGTCTAGATAAAACTAGAGATTGCGTGGCTAGTTTGAGGTCCTTGTTGGGAATGAAAGGTTTGATTTTGTTCAGCAGTCTGAGGTTAAAGAATGCGCTTTTTGCCGAGTTCTTAATGTGGTTTGTCAAGGTTAGTTTGGGGTCTAAGGTGAAGCCCAGAGATTTTACGGAATCAGCTAGCGTGAGAGAACCTTTAAGAGCATCGATCGACTTCAGCCACTCGATGATTTGAGGGTTGTCTTCTTTGTTTGAGATGAGAAGAGTTTCGGTCTTGTCGGGATTGAGTTTCAGGTGATTCTTTGTCAGCCAATCTTGAAGATCATTTAAGACGGCATTTACTCGGTGGATGTCGTTAATTGAAGAGGTTTCCAGGTAGATCTGTGTGTCATCCGCGTAGAGGTGGAAGTGGATATTGGCATTCCTGAGTAGTTTGGCGAGCGGTTCCATATAGATGTTGAAGAGCTGAGGAGAAAGTACTGATCCTTGGGGGACACCCCTGTTGACTTGCTGGGATTCGGAGGTGAAGTTCTTCATTTTTATTATTTGCGAGCGGTTGTGTAGAAAGGAGGAAAACCAATCGAGAACTACCTCGCCGAGGCCAGCTTTTACTTGCAGAGTCTTGATGAGGAGCTTATGGTCCACCGTGTCGAAAGCTGCGGATAAATCAAGGAGTATGAGGAGGCAGCATTTGTCAGCGTCAAGGGAACCGTGAATATCGTCTATGATGTTCAGCATCGCGGTTTCTGTGCTGCGGCCTTGTCTGAAGCCGGATTGGAGGGGGTCTAGGAGATTGATGTTATCCAGATGATGAGTCAATTGCAGGAGAACGCATCGTTCCAGTGTTTTGGCAAGTAGAGGGAGGTTAGATATCGGTCTGAAATTGTTCAAGTCAGTAGAGTCAAGACCGGGTTTTTTCAGCAAAGGGGTGACTTGACCCATTTTTAGACAGTCGGGGACCACTCCGCTTTGTAGGGAGCTGTTTATGATTTTGCCCCAGATAGGTGCTAAGGTGAGCTTCATTTTTTTGATTAGTGAGGGGGGAATGGGGTCTGAGATGTGAGCTGATGGTTTGGAGGTCGAGATCAACGAGATTATCTCAGTTTCCTGCACCTGGCGAAAGCTTAGCCAACGGAGGGGGGAGGAGCGGATGGTAGGGCCTGTGGGATGGCCGCGTTGTTCTTCTGGAGGTGTGAGTTGTTGATGTCTAGAGATAATTCGATTTTTAAGATTTTATCGTTGAAGAAGGTGGCGAAGTTATCGCATAGTTCTTTGGACTCCTGCAGGGGTGAGGGCAGAGGCTTGGATGTTTGACGTCTGATAATGTTGTAGAGCTCCTTAGGTCTGTTTTTGGAATTGGCTAGTGCCTCTCGGAAGAAGCTGGATTTCTTGTTTTTGATGTGGTTGTTGTATTTCCTGCGTGCTGTTTTTAGTTGTAAGCGAAGGATGGCTGTTGGGTTGTTTCTCCACTTTCTTTCTTTGGCTCTCAAGGATCTTCTTTCTGCGTTGAGGTCCGCATTGAACCAGGTTCTAGAAGGGGTGGCACGGCTTCTTTTGAGCTTTAGTGGAGCTAGATTATCGAGAATGGAGACTAGCTCGGAGTTGTAGTGGTCGATGAGATCATTGGTCGAGAGGTGCAAAGAGTTGTCTGGAAGAAGTGAACTTAGTTGACCTTCTAGAATGTCTTGGGGTACTTGGGAGAGGTTTCTTGACCATTTGGGGGGGTCTTGGGGAGGTTTGAGCGGGATGATGGGGTGATTGATGTGAAATAGGATCATATGATGATCTGACCAGTCAACAGGTAGTATGTGGTTGACCGTGATTGAGTTCTTTTGTGCGATGATGGCGTCCAGTGTGGCTCCTTTGTAGTGCGTCTCCTCAGTGCAATGTTGAGTAAGGTTGTTGTCGGCGAGGAGGCTGGATAGCGATTTGATTAGAGGGTTGTGGATTTCGTTCCATCGGAGATTCAGGTCACCAATTAAATAAGATACTATTATATTACCGTACGATAGCAGAAGTGTAAAAAATACTATTCCCACTCCAAAGAGTGCAAGCGTAGGGAAAGCATTGGATAGCGTAGGGGTTAAAATTACTATCCCCACTCCAGTGGGTGCAACAGTAGGGAAAGCGTTGGATAGCGTAGGGGTTAAAATTACTATTCCCACTCCAGTGAGTGCAACAGTAGGGAAAGTGTTGGATAGCGTAAGGGTTTAAATTACTATTCCCACTCCAGTGGGTGCAACAGTAGGGAAAGCGTTGGATAGCGTAGGGGTTAAAATTTCTATTCCCACTCCAGTGAGTGCAACAGTAGAGAAAGGGTTGGATAGCGTAGGGGTTTAAATTACTATTCCCATTCCAGTGGGTGCAACAGTAGGGAAAGCGTTAGATAGCGTAGGGGTTAAAAATTACTATTCCCACTCCAAAGAGTGCAACAGTAGGGAAAGCGTTGGATAGCGTAGGGGTAAAAATTACTATTCCCACTCCAGTGGGTGCAACAGTAGGGAACGCGTTGGATAGCGTAGGGGTAAAAATTACTATTCCCACTCCAGTGGGTGCAAAAGTAGGGAAAGCGTTGGATAGCGTAGGGGTTAAAATTACTATTCCCACTCCAGTGGGTGCAACAGTAGGGAAAGTGTTGGATAGCGTAGGGGTTAAAATTACTATTCCCACTCCAGTGGGTGCAACAGTAGGGAAAAAGTTGGATAGAGTAGGGGTTAAAATTACTATTCCCACTCCAGAGAATACATTAGGGAAAGTAAATACTTCATAAATAATTAAAAAATGTATTATTGAATATCTATTAATAATTAATTAAAAATAAATAATATTTGTATACAATATAATAATTTATATATTATCGTTAATTATTAAATGTAATATATAAATTATTATATCATTAATAAAAATTAATTATAACATAAATACACACTTTTCACACATATTATACCATAAAAATACACTATAAAAAATTAGATATTATTAAAAAATCGATATTTTTTACTATCTATATTTTTAACAGTCGATATTATATCACTTACCTTAAAAACGATATTTTGGTCATCTATATTCTGTCCTGTCAATATTTTGTCCAGTCTATATTTAAAAGTCGATATTATGTCCAGTCGATATTTTGGAGTCGATATTATGTCTGTGCACCAATTTTTACATATCCGCTTCCCACCACATCCCCCTGCGTCCTCCCCCCTACACCACGCCACCTCCGCTCGCTCCTGCACCCGCCCCTTACCTCTGATTGGTGCCGACCCCTTCTGCTCACAGAGGACACAACACCATTCATGCAGTACAAGGTCTCCATGCATACCACATGTAAATATGATCACACAACACACCCTCAGGAGTAACTGAAGGATCACAATTAAGGGAGGGTACAGGGATTCTGCGATGGGTGGCAGTTGTCACCTCTCTCTTTGAGGTAGGCGTAAAGAGGCATGTAAAGATTCAGCCAACACTAGCTTTCTATACCCCCATTGCCGGGTGAGGGGTCAGTAGTCATTCTCTTTTATAAGCGGGGGTAAGCTGTGCCTTGACCCTCACTTCAGAAAGAGCCAGCAGTTGGCAGTGGGAATCAAAATCACTGCTGTATCATACTGGTAGGTAAGTGCCCCTTTTGACATGGTTATCCCCCCACACTTTTCCCTGGCATCTGCTGCAATCTTGATCGAAAATGTGCTGGGTTCCTTCCAACCAGGTCACCAGCAACAGTGTTCTTTCACTAAACGTTGTAATTATTCTACAATTGGCAAACCTTCAGGATTCCTTGTAAGTCCCTACTAAATGGTACCCCTTTTATCTAGGGCATTGGACCCAAAGATGGCACCTAAGGGCAGCAGCACAAATTGTGCCATCCTAAGGAACCAACCTCATGCAGTCTGCCATTGCATCCTGTGTGACTTAGGGCAGAGAAAACCAGAGTCGACATAGCACACATCCCTGTGTGCCATACCTGCCTGACCCCTGTGGCAGGCTTTACAGCCATAAGGCAGGGTGCACTATACCCATGTGAGAGTATATCTGCGAAAGTGAATATGCCTCAATGATAATCTCAGTTCACCCTTGGATATCACCAGTGCACAGGGAAGTCATAACGAGTACATAAGCTAGACATTCATCATTACGAGCTCCCCGCCTACATGATGGTTTGACTATACCCCAAGGTGTTTGGTGCCAAACACCTCAACTTAATAAACACACACTGATGCCAGTGCTGGATTTATTAATAAATGCACACAGAAGTCAACTTAGAGGTGCCCCCTAAAATGCATACAGATTACTAGTGTGGTGACTCGCTGGTCTGAACCAGCCAGCCACCATAGACAGGTTTCAGACCTCCTGAGGTGAGGGCCTTCTCTCTCGGTAGACAGGAACAAAGTCTGCTGTGGATGGAGGTGTTCACACCTCCTCTTAGAAGAATGAACATTCCAGGGCGGGAAGCTTCAAAGGCCCTGCCTCCTTTGAGGTGCGAACTCGGAACTCTCCAGATAGTGGAGAAGCCCACCTCCACCCTGTCCGGACCCTACTTTATGGCAGCAAGACAGACGGGAACATTTGTTAGATTAGGTGTGCCCACATTCAGCAGCACCACCCTTAGGGCAGGCCAGTTGACGTGGACCCCACTTTTCAGAATCCTCCATCTTGTGTTGGAGAGAATTAGCCTATTACGGTCAGGGTTATGCCCACTTCCCTCAGACAAAGAAGAGCTGCTGAACCCGAGAACTGAGTGCCTGTGACGGGGATTTGGCACAAACCCCTGCCTGCTACTTCAGTACTCAACAATCGAGGTGAACTGTCTTGTTCTGCTACTGTTTGGTCTCTAAGAACTCCAGAGGACTACCAGCCTTCGGAAACTGACCAAGAACTACCTTGGATAGAGGGGTTACTCCCCTGCAGGCCACAGGCACCGGAAGCGCAGAGTCCAGCCCACTGACTTGCAGCTCCCTGGCCAGACCGGTGCAGCAACCGACCAGGAGGAAGTACTCATCCTCTGGAAGTAAGATCTGTATCACCACTGAGTGTGGCGGCAGCAGGACCAACCGGAGCTGCGCAGTACCAATCCCCGGGGTACTGAGCGCTCTGCAACTAAGATAGATATCGAGTCCAATCGGGACTCCAAATGTACCAGAGCCCAGCAGCCGCTGAGGTACATCCAGATCCTTGAGACCCACTTAGAGAGTGTTCCAGCAGTCTTGAAATTGCCACTGCCAGCTGTTGGTCCCTGGTCGAGAGGAGTACCTTTATGCACCAGGGCTGGCCAATCTACCTGCTCTGCACCCACCCGGCCTACCTGGCCTGGGCATTGATGAACCAGCTGTGCTCACTTGTCCCTAAGGCCCCCATGACCTTAATCCCCATTTGGGAGCTCTTGGACTTATCCGCAAGCTCCCTTGTGCATCCTGTCTTTTATAGGGTCCCCCTTCCCCTTAGCGTGTCAGCTACCCTACCAACTCCCTGTTCCCAGCGGAATTCGGGATGCACCTGACTAACTGTTGGTATGACATTGGACCTTGGCTTCCTACTACTGTAAACCCGGAGGGTGAACCCCTACAACTGTCTGTGCTGTGTGCTTTAGCTGCCTGGTTTTTCCTCCCATAGGATGGTATGGTAATTGCGCAAAACTTGAAACTATTTGCTTATCTTTCAAAATTCATAAGAAATATGGCACTTACCTTTGAACATAGTTCTTAGTTTCCAAATTGGTCTTGGATTTATTATTTGAGTGTATGTCTCATTTATTGCCTCTGTGAATATAGCAAATGCTTAGAACTCCCCTCTGATGAGCCAAAGTGCTCACCTGCACTATCACAAAAGAGAATGTTATCTACTTTATCCTCTGTAATCCAATTGGGGACCCAGTCTGCACAGTGTACTTTGTTTAAATACACTATATAGAGAGCCAGCTTCCTACAATACTCACGGGGTCTTGAGGTGAGAAGCTACTGTCAATAATTATTGGCTGTGAAATCTTTTGGCGTTGCCAATGCATATTTTTTATGGTATATGGCTATCGTGCATGCATCTGCAGTGGTCATTTATTAACAGAATTTCCAAAAATAAAATAAAATACATTCATAGAATGTGAACGCAGATGCACAGGGGATCCACAGTGGACATCTTTGAAAAGATTTAGGGCCAGATGTACGACCCTAAATTGCATGCGCAAACGGGTTAGCGAAACAAATAGGGCCATGTACAATTCCTATTTAGCGAGTAACAATTTATTTGTGACTGGCTAAATAGGAATTGCGACTTGCTATTCGGAAGGGGTGTTTCAAGGGCGCCCCTTCCTAATAGGCACTCTCTACTCCATGGAGACTCTTAATTTATTGCCCACTTCAAGAGGGTGGTAATGCACTCGCAAATAAGAAGGGGTCCCCAGGAGACCACTTCCCCTTTGCGGTCTGCTGAGGTCACCTTTGAGCAGGGCTTTAAATGGGCTGGTACTCACCGGTACTGAGTACCGGCACTTCTTTTTTTCCCCCTCAAGAGTACCAGCACTTCTCCAGTTACTAAATAGAGTACCGGTACTCACTGTCACACAGTCATGTGGGCATGCTTCGCATTTGTACACTGCGGTGCATGCTCACATATTGGTGATTTCACAAGGAGGGCAGTAACGCCAGGGCACCACAGCAGAGCAACGTGTGACCCAGGCGCGCATCGTTGTGATCAAAGGGCTTCAGCCCCCCCTCCTCGTGTGAGTCAGCTCGGCCGAGACAACCTTCCCGGGGCAGACATACACACCGCACCCGAGTACTTCACAGGTCTTGAAAAGACCTTTAGCTTGTTAATGAGGCGTTGAAGTGTTTCACCCCTTCTTAGAGCCCCTGCTGCTCAACTCTGCTTTTGCCTGAAGCATCAACCCCCCCCCCCCCCTCCGAAATTTGACGCACAGGAAGAAAGGGAAGCTCTTTAAAAAGCAGAATTTGCTCTGGGTTTCCCTTTCTCCTATGCGAAAAAGACGGAAAGGATAGCACATCAGCTGGCGGATAAGAAAGGGGACAACTGAGGAGAGCGTGTGTAAGCACAGTTAGCTGAAGAAATCGAGGGGTTATCTGAAGAAGAAGAAAGGGGCAAGCAAACGATATTAGAGAATACACTGCGGGCGCGGGGCAGTGGGTTTAAAATAAAGCAGCTGATTGATGAGGATCATTTGATGAGAGTCAGAGGTGGGTAGGTGTCCCAAGATAGGAGCCAAGGCTTTCGAGAATGACACAGGTCTTTGGAAGGGGCCTGTTGAGTGAGGACAGAGCGACAGCTGCAGTGGCAGACTGGTATTTTAAGTGGGGGAGGGGTATCCTAGAAAAAGCAAGATAAGGAATTTGATGAGAGGAACGAGGAGACATATATGATGAAAGGTGGTGTGACCACCTGAAAAAAAAAATGTAAAGAGACACATGGGGCATCGGAGGGGACATGGGGCTAGTAAGTAAGGTCTAGGGACATCAGAGGGTAGAGGTAGGGAGAATTTTGTCATCCAAAAAAGTGTTATCTAAAGCGGGGGCGGCAGCTGAATAGAAACATTATTTTGAGGGGAGGGTGGAATTTTTAAGTCATGTGTTTTTTTTTATCAGCTAATATAAAGTTTACCTTAATGTGACAAATTATTTTGTAACAAAGTTAAACAATGAAAGGCCCAACAAACAATCATAAGAATTCAGATTGCATACTTAGAGTTAGAATGGATTTATCAAAATACTTAAACACAGTATTGACCTTACTGGGGCACAGTGGAAGGGGAAGAATGATGTGCACGGAGTTGAAAATGCACATTCACCAGAAAACACTGAACGTAGCTAACAATATAAGCATTCAAACACGACTAAGACATGACGTCACATGGCTTGGTGAATGTTTCTCATTCATTTCTATGATGTTAGATCACACGTAAAATTGCTTCCAGAATGCTTGTGTCCTAGAAAGCTTGTTTCCGGTCCAGGGAAGGCATGGTTTGGCAGATCGGGCTGGACTGTTCCCATGAGGCACAGGGTAAGACTGATTTGCATATGCCCATGTCTGAACTGGGGTGGCAGAGTGGGCTAAAGAACGGTGATGGATTAAACCCAGATCTGTTGACTGGGTGTGAGTGTTTGATTGGTTTAGATGCTCCGTCCATCAGCACCCCCTTTTGTACCGCTGTGTCTGATATCAAGCATTTCTCAGAAACTAGGCCTATTCAAGATTGCCAAGTACGCTTTTTTGCTGTCATGCTTAGTCACACTTTTTAGTATTTCTTTGTTCTTTAAACCTGATAAGTGCCACTCTCTAAACAAAAGCGCTTCAACACCCCATCAGGGGTAACAAGCGCTATATAAATGCAAACCTTTTTCCCTGTTCGATCCCTCCACTATCCTTCTGAATCCAAATAACTGACTAACCTATCCACCACTCAAATTACTTTCACATTTTCACTATAATAATTCAACACTAATCCTTCTTAGGTTCAGGAGTAGCGTGCTACTCGCCGAAAAAGCACTTCAACGCCACGTCAGGGGTAGTAAGGGCTATATAAATGCAATTACAATACAATACCTTCAGTGTGGGTGGATTTGATGGGAAGTGTTACAGTGGTTAAGGTGCTTTCATGGGTGTCTGAATATTGTTAAGGAGGCTAATGGGCAGAGAGTTGCCTCCATTTAGGCAGGTGAGGACCAGGGATTTGACTGACAGACATCTGGAAGGAAGGATGTCTGGAGGCAGAGCTCTTACCATACTGGGACAGGCCCATACCCAGTTACCTGCCACAGATGCAGAAATGATTAGAATCCCCAAACAGTGAATGTTACTGACATTCTACAATAATCACAAACGGGGAAATTCAGTTTTATTTCTGCATGTCAAAGACTGTCTGCATTGGGGAAGGGACACTTACAGCCAGCCCTTCACCTCCTTTTATAGCAAATTGATGCAAATTCACATTACTTTCTGAGGAAAATAACTGCAGTTTTCAGCTAAATAAAGTAAAACAATCTATTTTAGGTGTGGTTTATGTTTCATTTGCTGCCTTCTTCTGGGTGCACACCCAACACTCCAGTTTGGGAGTTATACACCCACAGAGTGTCACTACTGTGTTGTGACAAAAGTATAATATGAACATGGATTTCAATCCATGTAAAATTAGTGAATTGGCAAAGTGGTACCCAGACTACTGTAAATATTGTCCCAAGAATTTAGTTGTTATTTCATATATGGCCAGAGGGCTAGACCCCTCCCGCCAGGCAGGGAGCTTAAGAACGGCCAACACCACTACAGGCCAGGACACATATCCCCGCACTGGAAGGAGGGAGCAGGCAGAGAAGTCAAAAGAAGGAAGGATCATGGTTAGCCGGGGATTCGCAGGTATGTCTTTCCAGGACAATGCTGTGGAGGCATCCAGGAGTGTGCATCTGTGATCAGTACAGAGATATGAATGGGAAGTGCCAAATGTCTGCCACTCCCAATGCCCCACCCAATTTCAACTACAGCAAGTTAGACATCTGTAGGGTTCCACTGCACTATGAGGTGCACCAGACTGGTTATCACCAGTTGACACAACAGCTGGCTGTATCTGGTATTCATGAAAAAAGTGAGCCACACAGTAGGAGTAGGAGCACCAGGGAACCCAAAGCACCCAAGGGAGGAAGCCAAACCTTGGACTTGAGGAGAAGGAGCAGGCCTAAGGGAAGCTTTGAGCATCAAACACATGTGGGTACAGGGTGCCTCCCATATCAGAAACAGTGGCTACGGCAGGCCTGCTGACCACCATCATCAGTGACGCTGTGCTCATATGTTCATGGTTATATGTGCCTTTACTATCCCCTCAGAATTTTGGACTAGGTTTTGCTTGGTTGCACAGTATCTAAAAGTGAATGAAAGGGTGAAATATTATTTCTCTATTGTGAGACCCCCAGATAACTTTCTTCTCCAAGGATCACTAGCATGACAACTGATGGCTTCCTTCCACCTGATGCATTTTGCATCTTAGGATGTAGTCTTTTTTCCTTTAATTAATTTTCAGTAAAACAAGTTTCTGCACCTTTTTTTTGCTTAATATACAGGTGCCTCTGTCAAAAAGGGAAACCTGATAGTTACCTTTCAACAGTCTGTCAACTAGTACAACTTAATACATGCAAAAGCATCAACAATAAATTGCAGAGGGAAGCAATTTGTCATCATTCGCAACCGAAAAAAATGATTGCGCCCTTCAAATGGTTTTCATTAGACCCACCCTTAGTCCCGCCTCTAGCCCCGCCTCCTTTCCACGCCCCCAGCTCAATCTGATGAGTACCTGCACTTTTTTTTCCCCCTTTAAAGCACTGCCTTTGAGGTCTGTTGAGCCCAGCAGGCCACCATCCCTTGGAGGGCCAGCCATTCCCAGTGGGGTCGCAAATTGCGAGTGTCTCTTGAATACTGATGAGGCATGCAATTTGCGACCCCACTGGGAATCGCAAACAGTGTCTCAGACACTGTTGTACATGGCATTTTGTGACTTGCAAATTGTGACTCGCAATCGAGCGCAATTTACGAGTCGCAAATTGTCATGGTCATACATCTGGCCAAATATTTCTTTTTTACTATTTCTATTCAAAGATGGACATTCGTGCATCTGGGTTGCTCATCTCTGAACGCAGTTCATTTTTGAAAATCATGATCAAAGATGGCCACTGTGGATATGAGAGCATCTACTGCAAAATAGGGCTAGTAAAAATTTAAAAAACATTGAAATATGCGTGATGGCCAACATTTTGATGGTTATAGGGGCAAGAGAACACTGGGTGACGGTGAGGCATGGCAAGGGATTAAACAGGAAAGGGATGGGGCAAAAAGAGAGTGTGAATTGGGCAAGAAAAAGAGGGAAACAAAATAATCCATCGGATGTGCTGAAATGCAAAAACTGACGTTTGCATGCCAAGTATACCTTGAGCCAAAGAGCGTCAAACTGGGGAGTGCTCCCCCTTGGGGGTTTGTGGCTGCATTTTCAGAGGGTTGCAAATGCCTCTGCCTTTACTTAAGTGTGTTTCCAGGCTGTCTTCATTAACATGCAGTTGAAGTTGGGATTGTAATACTTAGTGTTGCCGGGGTAGGGGCAGTGTGTGTGGAGACGGGTCAAAGAAGTGGCTGAAAAGAACAAAATATAATGTACATTTAGCTGTCGTTCGAAGACAACAGCAAAATGTACAATATTTTGTGCATTTAATTTCATATAAGTAAACAGACAGTATCTAGTGCAAACGTATTTTAAGGGTCAATTAAAAGGACATGCTGGAGAGCTCTGCTGATACCCCCTTATACTACCCCTCAAAAAGAATAAATATTTCTAACTGTGAAGCTTCATATGGCTCCGTCAATTAAAGTCTATACTGGCCCGAAAGCAGCCTTTATATTAGGTAATAAACCAATTGCACACATTTCCGATTATTTCAGGTACCAGGCACCCTGGTGAAAGTGAATGTTTCTTCTTTAACTGTCTCTCTATATCACAGGAGCCCCTTCAAGCCACGGTGCACACGGAACAATGCCCAAGCAACATGGGTGTTGGTGGGGTGCTAGATTTCTTTTTTTATATAACAGAGTGGCAGAAAGCCTGCTTTGGGCATCAGGCCTCGGTGTGCTGGAGTTGAGAAGTGGGCAGAGTAGACCTGTAGGGTGCCACGGCTGCAGAATTAGCTACAGAAAACGCCCCTAAAGCACCAAGCACCAAGCAGCCATGCCCCTCACACTCCGCCAGCATATGCCATAAAGTTGTAAGGGGGGGAAACTTTCAAACGTTTTACCTAGGGGGTTCAGTTCAAAATAGTTTGAACACCTGTGCCTTAAGCAGTCAAGACACTGTGAGACCAAAATGCTACTGGGCGGGACAACCACAAAAAATAGTAAGAAAAACATCAAATCAGAAGCAGTGAAGAGACACAGGCAACAAAGCCATCCAATCATAGCCAAGTGGGTTGACCCAAGCCCACTGTGTATGTAACATATACTGGAAACAAAACTGTCTGTGGCCGAGGCCTAAAAACATGCGGCTTGTCCGAATGTGCAAAACACCAAAAGACACCTGACCTGCCATGAGGGACCCCCAGGCCACTACTGTTTGTATTATATATCTGTGGGCATCATAACAGAATGTTTTAGAATTTGTCAAAAAAAGAGCTTCTTTGCACCTTTTAATACCACCTGCAGAATGGCGGCTCTGTTCACTGGATGTCAATAAATCGCCACAAAAACAAAAACACTTCCAAGCCGCTTATTCTCCAAGCATAGTTAAAAAGTTCAGTTCGGGTTTAGCCGGAAGAAAAAAGATGTTGTCACAGACTGGGTGTTTTTGCTTAATATGAATGGAATGCAAATGTCGAGATTGCCATGGGGTGCACGTTGAACCTTAGCTGCAGCCAGCTGCCTGCTCAATGGCATGTTTGTGTGTGAGAGGCCAAGGGCAGGCAGCCAAGAACATCTGGGCTTGGGAGGGGCATACAGCTGCTTCAGTTCCCGCTGTCTGTGGAGGTACTAACTCCATCATATATACACTGGTGGCAAGGGGGTGGGTGGGCTCCCATGATTGACAGCGCGGCTAATGAGCAACGTCCATTGGCCTGGGTCAACTGGTAATTTTGGGGGGTGAATGTCTCAATCAGAGGCGTCAATGGCGGCTTTCTACCGTGAATAGGGCTCACAGAGACACGCGCAGGGGCCGTCTTCGAACGCGCCTCTCAGTAATCTTTTATCTAGATGCAAATGTGGTTTAGATTTTTCTGAAGAGCATCCCGGACAGGCGAGCATTCTCGGAGGGCACAATCGGACCGCTGTTTTGCCCCGGGTGCGACCCCTCCTTTTCAGGGGCCTCTTTTTAGCGCTGCTGAATTTTCACTGCAGTCCGATGCGTAGAGCTGCATCTTGGGTTCATAATGAACACTTTGCCAGCAACAATGTGTCATTCTTATGAGGTAAACACACCGCAAACAATACCATGGCTGTTTGAAAACATAGCTTTTTTTGTACAGGCCAATAACAAACGAGGCATTTTCAGCACAAAAAAACCCCACAAAGATGTTTAAGGCCGGGCACAGAGCGCCCCAAATGTGAAACTTGTTTATAGTTTTTTAGAAGAGAAAAAAACCGGGGTACCAGGTTACTAGATGTAAGGCTCGCTAGAAATGTTATTTTCCAGGGTCATAAACATCATGTGGACCTCTTCTCTCTGGTTTTCTGGTAGCACAACCTGTTTAGAAATACAAAATAAACATTTCCTGGGACACATTACGCGGCAGGCCGAGTATATAGCGCCACCTAGTGGCAGCTGAAGTTATTGCTTCATAATAAATACATCACAAAAACAAAGCCAACACTACTTTTGTGCAGTGGCAGCGCGGGGCCCTAAAACGGGCGTGATCGAGGCAAACAGCGCCGGGTGCCACCCACTCCTCACTGCACCCACCTCTTCTCTTCCCACCCCCACCCTCGCCCCCTGTACCGGCCTGGCTGGACATTTTGTTCGAAGATATATACACCAGACAGGTCATCAATACCATCAAGCGGATGAGGAATGACGGCGCGCCGGGGCCCAATAGGATTCCAGCGCTGGTCTTTAAACAGGCATTAGAGTTCTGGGCATCACTCTTAACTCCGCTTTTTAACCACACCTACCAGACCACTACAATCCCCGACTCTTGGAGGGGCTTTATACTGTTTCCCATCTTTAACAAAGGTGACCGCTCAGAGCCTTCGAACTACAGGCTCATCGCCCTGCTCGACTTGGAGGCCAAGGCATATGCAAACCTTTTACTCAGCAACCTAGAAAAATGGGCTGAAGATGAAAATATAATACCAACGTATCAGACTGGTTTTAGGGCCAAGGCATCTACAATGGACAACGTCCTGGCGCTAGCACATCTTTTAGCCAAGGCAACCTTGAAGAACCATCCCCCACTATTCTGCTGCTCTGTGGACTACAGCACAGCATTTGACAAAGTGGACAGAAAACGCCTATGGTGGAACTTAGAAAAATGGGGGATACCACCGAAACTTTTGAAGGCTATTAGGTCACTATATGAGGCCACCTAGGTGAGCGTTAAAACAAGCACTCGCACTGTCACTCACAAAATAGCCACAGCAAACGGGCTGAAGCACGGGTGCGTGCTGGCCCCCATCCTATTTAATTCATACACCGCTGATTTGGGTGAGGCTCTAAAAGGTGCCAGTCTAGTAGCCCCCAGATTAGGAAGAGTGAGGCTACCAGTTTTACAGTACGCTGATGACACAGCCATAATGGATCACACGAGGATAGGCCTACAACAAGCTTTAACGGCCCTAAACAGCTTCAACATCGCCAATAGCCTGTCAGTAAACCAAGGGAAAAATAAGGTCATCATTTTCGGATCCTACCATCAGAAACGGCAAGCACATTGGCAGCTGGGAAATGCTCAAATATACTCTGTGGCCTCTTACAACTATCTGGGGGTTTGGTTCTCGGAACGGGCCAAAGCAAATGTCCACCTTAATCAGCTGACCTCGAAAGCCAACAAGGTAACACATTTGCTAAGACAATTAAGCCAGAACCTGATCAGCCCTTCCGTTAGCCCAATTCTGATAGCCTTAAGAGAAAAGCTTCTTCTTACTGCAATCTCCTATGGACATCTGGCATTCCCTGGGAAGCTGGACCCACTTCTCAACTCTGCCCAAGTTAAGGCTTACAAGTCGGTGCTACATATACCTAGTCTGCAAGAAGAACCAGGCTGAGGCTGGAGATTGGCCTAGCAAGGCCTGACGTGATCGGCCAGGGGGACCTTATCAAGTTGTATCAAAGGATATTAAAGGCCCCGGCTAATTCCCTTAAACACCACTTGAGATACTTCTTTGAAGACCCAGCATCGACATGGCACACCAGGCTGGGAATTGCAACTAAAGCTCTTAAGACAGTGGAGGAAAATCTT
Source organism: Lissotriton vulgaris (assembly GCF_964263255.1). Lineage (NCBI taxonomy): Eukaryota > Metazoa > Chordata > Amphibia > Caudata > Salamandridae > Lissotriton > Lissotriton vulgaris. Next base: position 120,095,396 of record NC_141687.1, read on the forward strand.
GTGCGGCAGGACATCTAGCTGAACTTTTGGAAGAGAGCCATTAACAAACAAGTGAACGAAATCTCCTTTTCACTTGATTATAAATCCCTTCGCCGTAGCCCCAATTTGGAACCCCTAAACCACTCATACACTGTGGGCAAAGCACAATCATATCTAAGCGAGGCCATCACAACACAGGCCCGAAGCAAAATCCTAACCATGAGGCTGATCACGCTCGGGATAGCAGATTTCAACCCCGCTTGGGCCCAAAGAGGGGACTCCATATCCTGCAGGCTATGCATGTACAAAAGGGAATCCTGGCTGCACCTCCTCTGTTGCAGTCCTCATTTTAAAAATGAACGCCGGCGACTGCTACACCCCATCTGCATGGATCTGAGCAAAGCAACATGCTCCGAAGCATCAGCCCTGTGTTTGTCAACCACCAACACTATGTTCCTAGAGAGATCAGCGAAATTCGTTCACCACATTAGTTTAGCACTAAAAACCCATAATGAGAGTATTCCATCACTCAGGAGTCTCACCTCAAAAGCAACTGATCAGAGTTGAAGTGCACTCGTCATGCAGTTTCATTGACAGTGCCACTTGCACGCCCCCATATGGAAGAAAGTATGGACTTGTCCTAACGCATACAATTGCTGGGAAAGCCCAATCAATGGGACTAAGACTGTGGGAGTTGTATCCTTTTTTCTCACTCTGTTTTTAAAAAAATATATATATATTTATACCATTTTTTTTAACTAGCACTGGCCTATACCTTTTTTTAAACAAGCAAAGACTTTTTTTTAGAATTACTGTTCTCTGCACTTTCTCTTTTTACTGTAAAGACTTTAATTAATTGTACAGTTAATAAAAAAAAACCCTAGATATATACATAAATGTTCAATATGTTGTGATTGTGACTAATTATTTTGTCTTTACATATAGCCACCCAAACTGTGTAACTCTTCACTTACCCTACGTACGGTTCTCCTGGAAGAAGGGCTGAATGAATAAATATTTTTAAAATCAATGAAAGCTTTGTTTTAACTGGAGCGAGAAAGGGTACACTGAAACAGAACTTGAAATGTCCGTAAACTTTGGGAATCTTTCTGACTACTCAAGTACATGGTGGTACAAAAGGGGGTGGTGATGGACAGAGCATCTGAAATAATCAAACACTCAATCCATCACCGTTCTTTAGCCTACTCTGCCACCCCAGTTCAGACATGGCCATATGCAAATCAGTCTGACCCTGTGCCAAATGGGAACAGTCCAGCCCGAACTGCCAATCCATGCCTTCTCTGGACCGGAAACAAGCTTCTGCGGACCGGTTTCTGGCATTACAGCCGTCTTCAGCCAGGCTTGCTTGAATCAAGTGGCAAAGTGAGCAAGGGACTCACGTCTGAGCATACCCTGCCAACTTATGGCGAACAAAGCGGTACAAAAGGGGGTGGTGATGGACGGAGCATCTGAACCAATCAAACACTCACACCCAGTCAACAGATCTGGGTTTAATCCATCACCGTTTTTTAGCCCATTCTGCCACCCCAGTTCAGACATGGCCATATGCAAATCAGTCTGACCCTGTGCCTCATGGGAACAGTCCAGCCCGAACTGCCAAGCCATGCCTTCCCTGGACCGGAAACAGGCTTCCTAGGACCGGTTTCTGGCATTACAGCCGTCTTCAGCCACGCTTGTTCGAATCCAGTGGCAAAGTGAGCAAGGGACTCACTTCTGAGCATACCCTGCCAACTTATGGCGAACAAAGCGGTACAAAGTGTGCAATTGAATCGCCCAGGCCGTCGTCATTTAAACCCCCTCCTAGCCAATCAGAAAGGCAATCCTTTACGCGGCAAATTTATGGGAAGAAGTTCCCTCTCTGGTCGGCCCACCTCATTCGCGCACCGAATGTGCCGCGTATCTAGTAATAGTCTAAAAGTTTCCAATCAGGTCCGCGCCCACGAGGATACATCACCACTACCTCCTGAAAAGTACAATTATGCCAAGTTGAAATACAGAATTACTTCTGTTTCCTGTTAGCGTAAACCGACCAATAAGAAAGCAATGTCACGGTAAACAGGCTGTTCGTAATACAAAAAAATAAATATTATTTCCAAATGGATAAGTATCCTACATAAAGTAAATATTATTACCAATATCTATGGTTCCAATATGTGAGAAATAAATAACTCGTCGGGTCCGAGTACAAAAAGACCAATTACGAGGAGTAGCTCACTTCCTCCTTAATTAGTTTCCTGTTACCTAGAAATAGCCAATCAGAGGCCCGTAATCCCGAGCACAACACAGAGCGATGTGAACATGTCTAAATAGGCAATATTGCCGGTATAGAGTATTTCCTGTATATGGGAAACAGCCAATCAAATGAAACTCTATTCATACATGTCCAATTTCATTCACCAATGCAAAGACAATAAATACCAAAGTGTATTTACAAAATACATATGCTCCTAATTTAGAAACCCTTTCTGAGCGAAAAGAACAATATAACAAGCACTGGCGTTGCCAATAGGTTTCGCATTTGGAAAGTTGAAGCTATTGGTTTTGTAAATGAAATTTTATATTTATATATCGTTATTGGCATTGTTAATAACAATATATAAATATACAATGTCATTTACAAAGCCAATAGCTCCAACTTTCCAATTCGAAACCTATTGGCAACGCCAGTGCTTGTTTTATATTGTTTTATGTGTCTATGCACAGGGAAAGCTATTCAAAGGTGTCTGTTTTAAAGACCATGTGAAAAGGAAGTTTATGCACATAGTTGATCTTTCGCAGGAGGGCGGTTTTACGCCATGTCGCCTCGAATGTAGAACTGTCTCCACACTGAACACTTCATTCCGTGGCAGTCAGTGCCGAACCAACTGGCTCTTATAACATTGTGTATTAGTGCTCGTGCGCTACTCGATTTTCTTTAAATGTGTCTTTGGTAGGCGGTGTAGCATGGGCACCAGATGTCTTAAACGTTATTAAGGTTTTAGTTAGAAAAGTAGACCAAAATAGATTATTGCATTTTATACAGCTCGCTCCCATACATTTCATGTCTGTGTAATATATGTGTAGGTATGTGCATGTTTAGTCAGGTACAGCATAGTGTTGTGGTATTTTGCGTGCACATACATATACTCACTCACAACACGAGTACGTGCACGCTTTTAAATGCATGCTGATATGCTTTCAAAATACATACCTATACATTTTATACAAATATATGCGTACAGACGTATTTCATGTGGCTATTCTATATGTATGCGCGTGTACGTATGAATATGTATATCTATATATAATGCAATTAATATAGCAGCACACGCAGGAACGCACGTGAGCACGCAGTTTAAGAAACGTCGGTGTGTACACACACATTTATATATATATATACACATATTTCTCTAAACCTAATATATACGTGTTTGTGCTCCGTGCCCCACTGCCCTCGTTGGTATAGCTAAAACAAACTTGATAGCATGCGTGCCAGTCGCCACAGCTATCAAACACACGTGAGCGAGCACGTGCTCTAAATGCCGGGTTCTCGCACGGCTGGTGACACACTAATAGTAAGCCAGGTTGAGCTATATTATTTTCTTTAATGCTATACTAGGTGTCACCTTGCTGTTGAAGGCTACACATATGCACTACACGATGCGTGTCTTAAATCTGTCAAAGAGAAACAATATGCTGCTGCGGCTGGATGCGCAATATATAGGCGCCAACAATGTAACCTTTACACTGTAACGTCACGGTAAGAAAATACTCTCCACATTGACACGTTGTAGAAGTGAATAAAATCATCCCCTTTATCGCACATTGCATTTTAATCCCACCTGTGCCCAGCTAGTCTGACGAAGTTTGCGGCCTTGGGCGTGGACCCTCACAGGTTACTGCCGCCTCCAGTCCGCCGGAGTGAAGCGTGCTTCAGGTCCAACCCTTAATGCGCCTCCGGTGCCACGGGCGCGCACTCAGGGCGCTGTCTGCCGCGGTGGGGAGGAGTCGCAACCCCTCCCGGGCCGGGATGGACTCACGATTATACAATACGTTGCATCAGAATGTGCCAGCATAATGAGTCAGTTAGTCACACTCGGGACACAGGACGGGGACAAAACAGCGCGAGGCCCGTGGGTCGGACTCTGAAAGGCGAGGCCACGGAAGCCGAGCCCGCCAGACGCGGCACTTCTCAGCGAGGCGCTAGACACAGGAACCCGGTCTCGGGTACGCCCATTGTTTATTGCCCCACTGTATCATCCAGATTTCTGTTTTTTTTCCGACTTTTTGTTTGAGAAATTTGTGCCCGGAATTCTTGGCAGTCTATAATTTAGGCGAGCACACAGTTTAGTTCGAAAATATAAAACGCTAGGCACGTAAGTGCACAGGGATTACCTATCGGTGCATCATTGGCTAAGTGGGGTACAGTAATGAGAGGCTGCGTATTCATATTTATTAAAGAAAAATGTGACTTTGTACCTTTGGAATATGCATGCGATTTTAAAATCGAGAGCATCTATACGTAAAAAAAATATATAGACAAACATAAAGACAAGTCAGGTCCCGGGCCGGCCAGCCAATCACAGCGCGGCCCGGGGAATGACGTCACGGGGGTGTCCTGGGCCGGCAGCCAATGACAGCGCGGCCCAGGACAAAGGGGCAAGACTTAAAAAAAGCCCGAGAAACGCCCCCGAATCGCGTTTTCACTGGAAAGCGTGATTGACAGCCTCTGTCTCCCAATGGCTAGCCTCCATTTATGGAGCTAGCCAATGGGAAACAGAAGCGGTCCGAACATCCCTACTGTAGACAAAAATTTTCGATCTGGGAGGGGCACTGCGTGCCCCTCGCCAGGTCAAAATCTAAAAACAGATAAAGGTGAACCTTGTAAATGAACCACTGTAGTAGAGGGAGACGCTACCTTCTATGACAGAGAGGTACCTATTTTCTTATATTACAATGGTATCATCCCGAGCCTGACACTAAGCTGTAAACATAATCTACGTTACGCAAAATTGTACAGATGGTTGAAAGAGATTATGAGAAATAACTGAACCCATCAACATATTATTCATATAGTGGGTAGATAGCAAGTCATAAGTGCGACAATGAATAACGATATGCGACACATCCCTTATTTTAGCCCAAAAAGTAATGTAACTCATTTTCAGTGTTCAAACCTGACTCAACCAATCTACAACGACTGATCCAACGTGCTTCTGTCCGTCTCAAACAGAGTAACCAGTCACCTCCCCTTTTCCACGGTGTGACTTTCTCTACTCCATGGAACCTTATCTCAATTCTTAGAGCGTGACGGCCTTAATATGTTGAAAAATGGACGATCTCGGATCCAGATTCTGAACAGACCTCACATTCTCCATAATTCTTATTTTAAGTTTCCTCTTAGTGCTGCCTATATACACTTTGTCACAGCCACACTTGATTGCATAAACAACGCCTTCAGTATTACAGTTGATAAACTCCCTTATAGTGTATGTCTGGTCCGTATTGTAACAACATTTCATTTAATCTATTCAATCCAAAATCACACACATTACATGTTCCACAAGTGTAAAAGCCTGGTGGAGGTTTAGGTAACTGTTAGAACCGGCTGTCTCTAGTTGGCAGAGGTATACACTTCTGACAAATAGGGACACACCTTTTCTAGTCAGGGCAAGGGGATCACACCCTTCGATAACCCCTGCTCACCCCCTTGGTAGCTTGGCAGAGCAGATAGGCTTATCTCAGAGGCTGTGTGTTAAGCATTTATGACCACATACAGTAATAAAGTGAATACACTACAAATGGACACGACACAGTAGTATTATAAAAATAAGGATTTTTATATAAGGCTTAGCACAAGACCAAATAACGACAAAAATGTACACAATCTTAATAAATACTCTTGGAAGGGAAAAATAGTTCAAAGGTAGTTTCTTCTTTAGCACAAAGTCTTTCGTAACAAAGCAAATCTTCTTCCTGGAAACACAGTTCTTGTCAACAAGGTAACCCACACGGGAGCTACACGACGTCGAGGCAAAGTTAATCCAAAGGTTCGGCGTCGACCGCGAGGAGCGCTACGTCGAGCCCGGAGTCACACGGACCCCCAACAACACAGTACCTTGGAAAATGAAGCACACGATGATCGGCGGCGTCGAGCAATCCGGCGTCGCGTCTTCGGTGTCGATCAGGCCTCAGCAGTCGTTGATGTCGATGATGATGTTGCAAAGTGTGAGCAGCGCTCACGGCGTCGAGAGGGCATGCAGTCGATGCGATCAGCAGCGGTGCAGACACGAGGTCCCTTGGAGCTGGAGCCGAACTCACTACTCACTGGCGTTGCTGCTGGCGTCGATCAGGCCCGGCGGCCGGCGTCGAGGAAGCGGGACACTTGAGCCGTCACTCACGGTGTCGAGCTGGATTCGGCGACGTCCGTCGGCGTCGAGATTGCTGGTTCTTTCAGAGGTGCTGGATTCACAGGTTCCAGCAAAGAGCACTTTAAGCAGATGAAGTCCTTTAGCCCTGTGACTTCCGCTGGAGGCTGGCACTCTTCCAGTCCTTGGAGATTTTCTTAGCAAGCGTGAGAGTACACACACAGTTCCTCTCTCCTGGTTCCTTGGCAAAAATAAAGAAGCACTGCAGGATTCCCCCCAGCAAACAGCACACTGGCAGAAGGGGTAGGCAAGTCCTTAGATCAGCAGGCCTCTTGTCCTTGGTTACAGGGTTCCTTGTCAGAAGTGATCTGATTAAATGGTTCAGGGGTCCTTCTCTTATACCCCTTTTCGGCTTTGATCCCTTTGTCCATGCAGGGGAATTTCCCAACATCCTGGGTCTGTTGTGGGTGGAGCCAGGCAGAAGCACTTGGCCTATTCACTGAGCAGGGCTGGGTCCTCAGGCGCCCAGCAGGAGGTGGAGCCAGCATTGTCACGGGCAGGAGCAGAGCTATCGGCCTCCTGGCAGGAGGTGGGGCTAGGATCGTCCATGGCAGGCACAGAGCCATCAGCCGCTTGGCAGGAGGTGGAGCCAGCATTGTATCAGGTAGGGCAGGCTATCAGCAACTACTCTCCCCCTACTCTCAACGCAAATGTCCCACTCATCCCACAATGACTCACTCAGACCTCTGGAGCCACCCAGCTCCTGTCACACACACGCAAGACCAGCAGAAACCAGAAATGGTTAGACAAGAAAATAGACACTTTCTAAAAGTGCTATTTTCAAACCCAGAGTCCAAAAACCATCCACACCAACGGATGTGTAATTAACCCCCGAGTTCAGGGATACCAAACTCGACATTGCACCATGCTCCCCGAGCCAGCTAGGATCATAGCATTAATAATCCCGGCGGCCCATTCTAACTAACGGAGAGCAGGTTACCTCGCAATAGTGAAGAACGAAGATGGCTGTTGTTCACTATTAGGACATGCCAACTTGGTCAGGCGTGTCCTATCTTATACTTACAACGCACCCTGCCCGTGGGCCTACCATAGGGGTGACTAACATGAAGTTAAGGGAAGGTTGGAGGGACTGGCAAGTAGGTATACTCGCGCAGCCGGCGTGACAGTACCAGACTGCACGTAGGTCTCGCAATGACCGACCCTTAGACATTCTTTTACGAGACCGCTCTTGTGAGTGGCACAACACGTGCTGCAAGCCCACAAGCGGCATTTGTATTTACAAGCCCCGGCACTCCTGGTGCACTAGACTAGGGACTGACAGTAAACCAAATAAGCCAAACGTGGAATATAATCGATACATCAATTTAACATAGGGAGCACTTGCGCTGTGGCACTGATCAGCAGTGGCACAGCGCCCAAAGCATATACCAGCAAAACATCGTAAAACAGTGGAGGCAAACAGAATAAAATGGAGGAGAGACTCAAGCCAATGATGTCAGGTCTAAAACGTGTCCCCTCCAGCTGAAATGTGGGGAGAACTACCCTTGACCTAGGGAGTCCTCATCACTAAGGCGGAAAAATCTGGACAGATCATCAGCATTGGCGTGATCTGTACCAGTGCGGTGTTCCACCGTAAAGTCCATCCCCTGTAGGGAAATGGACCACCTCAACAGTTTCGGATTCTCACCCCTCATTTGCATCAACCATCTGAGGGGCCTGTGGTCTGTCTGAACCCGGAAGTGAGTCCCAAACAGGTAGGGTCTTAGCTTCTTCAGCGCCCAGACCACAGCAAATGCTTCTCTCTCTATCGCACTCCACCTCGTTTCCCTGGGAAGTAACCTCCGACTGATGAAGGCTACAGGCAAGTCTCGGCCCTCTTCATTCACCTGAGCTAGAACAGCCCCCACGCCATGCTCTGAAGCGCCCGTCTGGACAATAAATTCTTTCGAGAAGTCGGGTGCCTGGAGTATAGGTGCTGTGCACATTGCAGTTTTCAGGGTGTCGAAGGCCGTTTGACAGGCATCAGTCCAGATCACATTTCGTGGCTGCTTCCTGGAAGCCAGAGAAGTCAAGGGGTGCACAATGTTACCGTAATCCTTGACAAACCTCCTGTAATAACCCGTGAGTCCTAAGAAGGCTCCCACCTGAGTTTGGGTTTTGGGCGGCGCCCAAGCCAGGAGGGTATCGATCTTGGGTTGCAGGGGGGCAACCTTGCCGCTCCCTACTTGGTGCCCCAAGTACACCACCGAACCCTGCCCAATCTGGCACTTACTGGCTTTGATTGTGAGGCCTGCTCCGCGCAGGGCCAACAACACTTCCTGGAGGTGGCGCAAGTGTTCCTCCCAGCTGGCGCTGAACACTGCGATGTCGTCCAGGTAGGCGGCACTGAAATCCTCCAGTCCAGCCAAGACCTGGTTGACCAACCTCTGGAAGGTGGCAGGGGCATTCTTCATCCCAAAGGGCATTACCCGGAACTGGTATAGCCCATCTGGTGTGGAGAATGCGGACCTCTCCTTTGCCCCATCAGTCAAGGCGATCTGCCAGTACCCAGACGTTAGATCAAACGTACTAAGGTACCGGGCAGCCCCCAACCGATCGATGAGCTCATCAGCTCTGGGGATGGGGTGCGCGTCAGTCTACGTGACCGAATTGAGTCCTCGGTAATCCACACAGAACCGGAGTTCCGGTGAAGCACCAGGCGCTGCAGCCTTCGGGACCAAGACCACTGGGCTGGCCCAAGGACTGCTAGAGGACTCAACCACCCCTAACGCAAACATTTTGGAGACCTCCTCCTTAATGTATGCTCGAACCTTGTCAGTCACCCTGTAAGCCTTGTGCTTCACAGGAGGGCTGTCTCCGGTGTCAACGTCATGGACACACCAATGAGTGACACCCGGAACCAAGGAAAACAGATCCGGGAATTGTCCCAACAGGTGGCGACAATCCTGTTTCTGCTCAAGGGTCAGTGTGTCAGAGAGGACCACACCATCCACTGACCCGTCTTGCTCTTTAGCACACAGGAGGTCAGGAAGAGGCTCACTCTCCTCCTCCATTCCAGCATCTGTAGCTAGGAGCATGCCCACTTCGGACCTTTCTAAGTGGGGCTTCAAACGGTTGACATGCAGGACCCGCAAGGGGTTCCTGGGAGATTTCAAGTCCACCAAGTAGGTGACATCGCTCTTCTTCTCCACAACCTTAAATGGTCCAGTCCACCTGTCCTTGAGCGCACAAGGTTCCACAGGGGACATGACCCACACTTCTTGACCAGGCTGAAGCTCTACCAGAGTGGCATTCCGGTCGTACCAACGCTTCATCTCCTCCTGGCTGGCCTCCAGATTTGCCTGAGCAAGTTCTCTGAAGCGCAGAGTCTGGTTCCGAAAGGCCAGCATGTAGCTGTATACATCCTGGGGAGGTTTCCTGGGAGATTGCTCCCAGCCTTCCTTGACCAGACTCAAAGGCCCTCTTACCGGGTGACCGTACAAAAGCTCAAAGGGGCTGAACCCTAGAGACTTTTGCGGCACCTCTCGGTAAGCAAACAACAGGCATGGCAAGAGGACGTCCCATTTCCGCCTCATTGGTTCTTCAAGACCCATGATCATGCCTTTAAGGGTCCGGTTGAATCTCTCAACCAGCCCATTTCCTTGAGGGTGGTAAGGAGTGGTGAACTTGTAGGTTACCCCACACTCCTTCCACAGAGACTTCATATAGTTCGAAATGAAGTTGGTGCCCCGGTCTGACACCACCTCTCTGGGGAACCCCATCCGAGAGAAAACACCCATCAGTGCCCGTCCCACCACGGGGGCCGTCACTGTTCGGAGAAGGATGGCTTCCGGGTACCGTGTGGCATGGTCCACCAAGACCAGGATGAACCTGTTGCCCAGGGCTGTCTTGGGGTCCAGGGGCCCAAAAATGTCAATACCCACCCGGTCAAAGGGGGTACTGACCACTGGAAAAGGTTGGAGGGGAGCCTTCTGCTTCCTTCCGCTTTTCCCACTTGCCTGGCAAGTGTGACACGTCTTACAATGGATGTCTACATCCCTTCGCATCTGAGGCCAATAAAAATGGGTGACAAGCCTGTCATAGGTCTTGTCTTGCCCCAGATGTCCAGCTAACGGAACGTCATGAGCCAAACCCAGTAGGAAGGCTCTAAAGCACTGGGGTACCACCAGCACATGGGCTGACCCAGGCTCAGCAGCCTTAGGCTCGCTATACAGGAGGTCGTTCTCCCAGTACACAAAATGTGACCCTGACTGATCACCTGAGGATTGGGCTGAGGCCTGCTGCCTCATACCCACAAGAGAAGGGCATACTTTCTGTTCGGCACAGAATTCCTCCCTGGAGGGACCACCATCCTGCTGCCAATGGGTCAGCTCGGGCAGGTCTCCCAGTTCGGCAATTTGTTCCCCTGAGGGCTCCAGGGCATCCCCCTCAGGGTCTACCTCCTCCTGGACCACGGGAACTACGGGGGCCGGTTTCCCGCGCCTCCTGCCTCTTCTCTTCACAGCTGGGTCCTGGGCCGTACTTTCAGGCTCCGGGACCCCATCGACACCCTTACTCGCTGTCATCGATCGAGTGGTTGCACACACCCACTCTGGCACGCCCAACATTCTCAAATGTGTCTCCCTCTCCACCTTAGCCCAAGGGGAGTCTTCTAAATCATTGCCCAGGAGACAATCGACAGGCATGGCGGGCCTCACAGCAACTTGAAGAGTACCTGAAACTCCCCCCATTCAAAGGAAACCTGAGCTAACTCACACTCTTTCTGGGAGTTGTCAGCAGCTATCACAGGGTAGAATGCGTGGGGAACCACCTGCTCTCGGGACACCAAGTGACACTTGACAGCTGTCACACTCGCTCCGGTGTCTCTGGGAGCTTCCACTCTATGGCCATTAATGGTCACCCACTGCCTATACTTACTAATGTTACTAGGCAGAGGGGGTGGAGGGACCATTTGCATGTCTCCTAGCGAGACCAGGGACTTTTCTGCGGGACCCCCCCCCCACCAGGGACAACCATCTCCTCCCCTCCCAGGGCTACACTTGCCAACTGACGGGGGGATGCACGCGGCGGTGCATTCGACTTCTTCATGGGACACTGGGGGTCATAATACCGGTGTCCCACCTGCCCGCAAACGTAGCAGGTTAGGGGGCCCCTATGAACACGTTTACCCGTCGGGGCCCCTGGCTTCTTCTCAGGGGGAGGCTGGGAACCTTTCCCTTGGTTCCCTTGGGGATTACTTTGGGGCCCTTTCTGAGACTCCTTCTGTTTACCCTTGTCCCCCCCACTCTTCTGCTGGGGACCCTGCCCACCTTTGGCTGAGTCTCCCACTGGACCCTTGTGGACCCTGGTACTGACCCAGCGGTCCGCCTCCTCAGCAAGTTTTCTAGGGTTAGATATCTTGCTATCAATCAGGTGCTGGCGCAGCTCTGGAAAACAGTTATTAGACAAATGCTCCCAAGCAAACAAATCATAAAGAGCTTCGTAACTTTCCACTTTGCTGCCCTTCACCCAACCATCCATGGCTCTGCAAAGATAAGACACATACTCAACCCACGTCGTACCAGGCAACTTCTTACATTCTCTAAAAGCTTGTCTGTACTTCTCGGGGGTTAGGCCATACCGCAACATTAAAGCATCTTTCATATGAGTATACGACATCCTACCCTCAACAGGCATGTCTAACAGGGTATCTCTCCCCTCATTCACAAAGCGACCCCACAACCCCGCCCCCCAATTCTTCTCAGGGACCTGGTGGGCCAATAATGCTAACTCATATGCTTTAAAACCACTGACCAATATCTTCGTTCCTATGATAATCTTTTATCACATCTTTGGGAAAATAAAACCTACTTTCTGCAGGCCCAGATGGGATGCTGCCACCAGAGGGATTCAATTCTAACTTCTTAGCTTGGATGTCCAACTCCCTCAACTTGGTATCACGCTCCAAAGCTAACTTCTCTCTTTCAAAATCTAACCTTTTGGTCTCCAAATCAGCTTCTCTTCTACCTCTTGCATTTTCTAACTCCAACTGCCCATTTATCTTTAGCCTTGCCATTTCCATGTTGTATGCACGCTCCTTCGCCCTTTCTTCTCGTTCTTCAGGGGAAAGACCTTTGGAGGAAACACTGCTTCCGGGAGAGGACTCAGGCCCATTCACTGGCGCCTCCTCTTCCCCTTCCACTGGCGGTACCACCACCGGATCAGTGGGATCTCTGGCCTCCAACCAGGCCTGCAATGCTTTGAGATATTCCTCTTTTCGTGAGATGCCTTTGGTAGGCACTTTCAACTGCTTGCAAAAGGACTTCAGCTCCTTCAAGCCGTAGTCGTTTATCTTCACTCTGTCGAATTCCTCCACAACAACAGGGGTAGTGACTCCGGTGTCACTCATGGTCAAAACTGGCAGTGTTCAAAAAATCAAGCTTCAGAAAAGCGGAGAACCAAAAATGGAATCCTTCCAAGTAGATTGTTGCTGCGCTATGGTCTGCTTTCACTACGTAGCGTACACTAATCACTGCACATGGGTCATAAATGCAAGGTTCAAATCCTCACAGCTGCATCCAATGTTAGAACCGGCTGTCTCTAGTTGGCAGAGGTATACACTTCTGACAAATAGGGACACACCTTTTCTAGTCAGGGCAAGGGGATCACACCCTTCGATAACCCCTGCTCACCCCCTTGGTAGCTTGGCAGAGCAGATAGGCTTATCTCAGAGGCTGTGTGTTAAGCATTTATGACCACATACAGTAATAAAGTGAATACACTACAAATGGACACGACACAGTAGTATTATAAAAATAAGGATTTTTATATAAGGCTTAGCACAAGACCAAATAACGACAAAAATGTACACAATCTTAATAAATACTCTTGGAAGGGAAAAATAGTTCAAAGGTAGTTTCTTCTTTAGCACAAAGTCTTTCGTAACAAAGCAAATCTTCTTCCTGGAAACACAGTTCTTGTCAACAAGGTAACCCACACGGGAGCTACACGACGTCGAGGCAAAGTTAATCCAAAGGTTCGGCGTCGACCGCGAGGAGCGCTACGTCGAGCCCGGAGTCACACGGACCCCCAACAACACAGTACCTTGGAAAATGAAGCACACGATGATCAGCGGCGTCGAGCAATCCGGCGTCGCGTCTTCGGTGTCGATCAGGCCTCAGCAGTCGATGTCGATGATGATGTTGCAAAGTGTGAGCAGCGCTCACGGCGTCGAGAGGGCACGCAGTCGATGCGATCAGCAGCGGTGCAGACACAAGGTCCCTTGGAGCTGGAGCTGAACTCACTACTCACTGGCGTTGCTGCTGGCGTCGATCAGGCCCGGCGGCCGGCGTCGAGGAAGCGGGACACTTGAGCCGTCACTCACGGTGTCGAGCTGGAGTCGGCGACGTCCGTCGGCGTCGAGATTGCTGGTTCTTTCAGAGGTGCTGGATTCACAGGTTCCAGCAAATAGCACTTTAAGCAGATGAAGTCCTTTAGCCCTGTGACTTCCGCAGGAGACTGGCACTCTTCCAGTCCTTGGAGATTTTCTTAGCAAGCGTGAGAGTACACACACAGTTCCTCTCTCCTGGTTCCTTGGCAAAAATAAAGAAGCACTGCAGGATTCCCCCCAGCAAACAGCACACTGGCAGAAGGGGTAGGCAAGTCCTTAGATCAGCAGGCCTCTTGTCCTTGGTTACAGGGTTCCTTGTCAGAAGTGATCTGATTTCATGGTTCAGGGGTCCTTCTCTTATACCCCTTTTCGGCTTTGATCCCTTTGTCCATGCAGGGGAATTTCCTGGGTCTGTTGTGGGTGGAGCCAGGCAGAAGCACCTGGCCTATTCACTGAGCAGGGCTGGGTCCGAAGGCACCCAGCAGGAGGTGGAGCCAGCATTGTCACGGGCAGGAGCAGAGCTATCGGCCTCCTGGCAGGAGGTGGGGCTAGTATCGTCCATGGCAGGCACAGAGCCATCAGCCGCTTGGCAGGAGGTGGAGCCAGCATTGTATCAGGTAGGGCAGGCTATCAGCAACTACTCTCCCCCTACTCTCAACTCAAATGTCCCACTCATCCCACACTGACTCACTCAGACCTCTGGAGCCACCCAGCTCCTGTCACACACACGCAAGACCAGCAGAAACCAGAAATGGTTAGACAAGAAAATAGACACTTTCTAAAAGTGCTATTTTCAAACCCAGAGTCCAAAAACCATCCACACCAACGGATGTGCAATTAACCCCCGAGTTCAGGGATACCAAACTCGACATTGCACCATGCTCCCCGAGCCAGCTAGGATCATAGCATTAATAATCCCGGCGGCCCATTCTAACTAACGGAGAGCAGGTTACCTCGCAATAGTGAAGAACGAAGATGGCTGTTGTTCACTATTAGGACATGCCAACTTGGTCAGGCGTGTCCTATCTTATACTTACAACGCACCCTGCCCGTGGGCCTACCATAGGGGTGACTAATATGAAGTTAAGGGAAGGTTGGAGGGACTGGCAAGTAGGTATACTCGCGCAGCCCGCGTGACAGTACCAGACTGCACGTAGGTCTCGCAATGACCGACCCGTAGACATTCTTTTATGAGACCGCTCTTGTTGGTGGCCCAACACCTGCTGCAAGCCCACGAGCGGCATTTGTATTTACAAGCCCCGGCACTCCTGGTGCACTAGACTAGGGACTGACAGTAAACCAAATAAGCCAAACATGGAATATAATCGATACATCAATTTAACATAGGGAGCACTTGCGCTGTGGCACTGATCAGCAGTGGCACAGCGCCCAAAGCATATACCAGCAAAACATCGTAAAACAGTGGAGGCAAACAGAAAAAAATGGAGGAGAGACTCAAGCCAATGATGTCAGGTCTAACAGTAACCAATCCAAAGGTCTATCTATCACAGGCTCAAGATAATTTCTACTGATCAATTCCTTCACTGTGGGACTTCTCCTGAAAATAACTTCCGCATGTTCCCCTAGTAGACCAGTCAAGGATGGGACACCTTTAAGAATATCCCAATGTTTGTTCAATGCCTTGTATATATCACCCTTCTGTATACAATACTTGGTGATAAAAGCTAACTGTCCCTTAGAGTCTCTCTTCCTGTCTTTGAGTCAGAGTAGTTTTCCTATCCAACTTATAAATTCTCTTTTTGGCATTAACGAGGTCTGTTTCAAGATATCCTCTCTGGATGAGTCTGTTCTGTAAGGAATTGAGTTCTAAATTAAAGTCACTATCTTTGCTGCAATTACGTCAAATCCTTACCATCTCGCCATAAGGAATGCCTCTAATGACTGATCTGGCATGGTGACTGTCAAACCTGAGAATAGAATTAGTGGCAGTAGGTTTCCTATACAATTTACTCAGAATCTTATCCTTCTCTATAAATAACTCCACATCTAAGAACACTATGTGAGACCGGCTGTGTTCAAGTGTTAATGTTACATTGAAACAATTGCCATTAAGATAAGCAAAATATTCCTGTAAGTCCATCATCGACCCTCGCCAAATCATAAGAATATCGTCAATGAAGCGAGTCCAAAACAATATATTGTCATTCCATTTCACAGCACCACGGCCCCAGGCATGCTCCCTCTCAAACCATCCCATGAATAGGTTGGTGTAAGAGGGAGCGAACCTGGAACGCATTGCTGTCCCCCTAGACTGATGATACCAAGTGTCTTCGAACAAAAAATAATTGTTCTCAAGAATTAATTCAGCCATTTCTACCAACATGTTAGAATGCTCTCTCGAGCTCACATTTTTATTGCCCAAAAAATGTCTCAATGCCATTAAGCCCATGTCAGTATGTATACAGGTATATAACCCCACCACATCCATGGTAACCAGGGTATATCCATCTTCCCAGCTAACGTCCTCTAATTTATTTAGGACGTCCATGGTATCTCTAATGTATGCGGGCAGGTTCAAAACCAGAGGTTTCAAGAACATGTCCACGAATTCTGACATGTGTTCCGTTATGCTACCCATACCTGCTACCATGAGTCTACCCGGAGGTTTTTGACTAGATTTGTGCACCTTCGGTAGGACGTAGATGAAGGGATAAGTAGGATTAGTTATACACAGGTATTTGAATTCAGCTTCATCCAACATACCTACTTCTTTCCAATTAAACAGTCTATCATTGATATGTGAGGATACCTCTGTTATAGGATTGCAAGATAACTTCCGATAACAGGTGGGGTCATCCAATTGACGCTTAATCTCATTACTGTAGTCTACTCTATTCATGATAACTACATTCCCACCTTTATCTGATGGTTGTATAACGATGTTTCTATCTGTTCTCAAACTTCGTAAAGCTATCCTCTCACCAAATGATAAATTGTCTTGAAATTTCTTTTTCTTCTTAAAATGATTGTCCTGAATTCTATGCAATTCATCTAACGTTTTACTGATATATAGATCAATAGCAAAGAACTGTCCTCCTTGAGGAACACATTTAGATTTAGGTTTCAAACCACTGGAACAGCTATAATCTGTTGCCACATTCAACATTTTTGCCACATCCTCTTCCCCAAGGTCATCGCCTTCAGTGATAGACAATAATAAGCAGGTATTGCGTAAATCATTGATAGACATTGCACAATCTTTATTCAAATTAGAGCTTACAACAGCTGGTTTTTCATATTCAGAAAAAAGGTCCTCAATTTTAATCTTCTAGCAAAGTGAAATAGATAAATTTCTAAATCTGTATAATCACACTTACACATAGGGCAGAACGATAGGCCTTTCTTCAATACTGTCAATTCATCTTGACTAAGGCACCTGTCAGATAGATTAATAACTTGTAATTCTCCTGATTTAGCTTCAAGCATCACTCCTTCTATTTCCTTTGTGCATCCTGGCTTCTTGTCCCCATCCTCGTACCTCCTGTGCTTCCTGCCCCTGCTGTTCTTGCTGTGTCCTTTCTTTTGCCTTTCTTTATTCGAGTAATCTCGTCCAAAAAAGATGAGTTAGTAGAAGGGATGGCAGCCGCCGATCCTCCCGCTGACAAATCCTCTACAGACGACACACTGGAGCTACTATAATTAACAGAGCTCAAGTCACTTTGTCCTACAACATTCACCGGACCCTTAGATCTAATAACCTCATCATATCCTCTGGCAAAGGTAAATATCCTGCCCTGGGCATAATCTCTTTCATCGCGTCTGATTTTAGTCATTTTTTGTCCTTGATCTGCAATTGAAACTTATTGATAACATCTTTCAGTATCACATAGTTTTTCTCTGTGAGTTCAGGGAGATTCATTGCTTTAATATCTGTCTCTAAGTCCAAAATTTGTTGTTTAAGCTTGTCCACTTTTCTGTTAGCATTCTTGATCAAAATGTTGATCATGGTGAATGACGAGTTATAAAGATTCTCTTCCCAATCTTTCAATAAATCTGTGTCAAGGTCGTCAAATGTCGGAAATATTAATATCCGTAGACCTCTGGGAATTCTTCTTAAATATAAATAATTCTGTAAGGTGACCCTGTCCCATCATTTTGAAAGTTCCGCTTTCTTCAGCCTTTCTAATTTCAGGAACTTATCCCTCAAACTGTTGGCAGGTGCATCTTTCTTAGAAGTAGGGACTGTCCCCTTGCTATTTTTAAACATCTCAGCTGCCAATTTCTCTCTATCATCTTCCATTGTAAGTATAGATTAATAAAACAATTCAAAGAAAATTACCAATGTTATTATCGTGCTATAAACCCTTTACAGACAAATACTAGTAAACAAAGGACGGTGAGGGTTACCCAGTCAGCACAGACAATAACCAAATTCATATATAAAGTAGTTCTGATAGTTAACAGTCCAATGTCAGCTCAAAACCTCATTTGGATCCACTGAAAAAATCCAATCGTGTCCATAAACAAATTCCAATGAATTGAGGGAGCGACAGATTACACAAGAAATATCGGAAAGGTTCACAGATGTGAGTTCCAAAATGTTCTTTATTGATATTATTCCAAAAGAGATGATGGCGATCAATTAGTAGTACATCTTCGTTGTTTCAATAGTCAATACACATGTCAAACAGCCGACGCGTTTCATCCAAACATGGACATCATCATGGCTGTTGTACGAAAAGCACAAAATCAAAAAAAAAGAGATATAGATTAATCATCTATAATGTTACATAAGTGAAAAGAATTCAGCACAAAACACATTTTCTTATGATAGTTCAACAGTCACAGACACCTGCCTATTTAACAAACTAAAAAGTATAGAAAAACATTGATTCAAATATATATGTCACTCCCTTGAACTCAGTAAGCACATAATGAAATTATTCCAAAAATGTTATTAACTAAGTATTCTAATCAGCCTACCTCTTTCTTATATGCAACTTGCAACAGCGAGATTTAGTTTCATCAATCGTAAAGTCATTAATATCGATAGCAACGCAACCTGATACGAGATCATCAGTGAACATGACACAATTTTTTTAAATAATTTTTTGAGAAATGAATAGATCATGTAAGAACAACAAACATCACATGGTAAGACACAGTTCTCTCCTTGTTCCTACTCCACCATTACTTTCTACGTTTTGGAGGACACCACAGCATCATATATCAAAATGTATCTCACAATACCACCAAAGCGTCCAGTGCATAATAAAGTGCAATAAATACTACAGTGCTAATGCCAAAGTGTTCTATCCTTCACACAATTAAAAAAAATGTTAAAAACTGTTCACATTATATAGGTCACCAGTAATAGAGTGTACACAAGCATGAATAAAATCCAAACTTGACTTTACCTCCATACTGAAGGCCACTGCCCAAATAAATGCCTATTTACAAATGGGTACAAAATTCGAACACCAAGGGGCCATCATGTCTATCATAACTCGGCATAAAAAGAGATAGATCAACTATAAAAAAACTATAAAAAGTTGTGCAAATCTTCTGTGTTATTCAACCCATGTGGATGCTTGGTATCAAGCTCTAAAATCATTCTTGATTCCAACTGTCTTAGGGATTTTTCACGATACCCTCCGCGTCGGAGTTTGAGAATGGCAGCCGCCACAAAGTAACTCAAACAACTTAAGTCATTATGAGTGTGTTTGAAATGGCGGGCTACCGGATATGTGGGGTCGTTTTTAACTATGGCACGTAGGTGTTCCAATATCCTGGCATGCACCTGCAGCTTAGTGCTGCCCAAATATTGGAATCCGCAGGTGCATGCCATGATATATACTGCAAATTCTGTTCTACAGGAGAAATTGCCCTTGATGGCTATTTCATTAGGACTGAATGGCGAAGCGTAATGTGTGGTATTTTTACCAAACATGCAGGCTCTACAAGTATTACACTTCATAAAGCCATTCTTTGGTTGCAACCACATTTTGCCTGCTGATAGTTCTGGGTAAACCTTCCCTATCTGCGTGCGCATTGAAATGCCCTTTCTGTCAGTAACCGTGGGTTGAGATGGTAATCTTGTGGACAGGACACCATCCGTCAGAACAATTGGCCAATGACATTTAACAGTGGCACGTACTTTCCTCTCTTGTTTAGTGTAGGCAGTAATCAGTCTCGGGCAGAAGTCGCTAGTTGATTTATCTGTGTTGTTACTAAGCAATGACTCATTCAATCTTTCACTGGTTTTTTTTTATGGCTGCTTTGAGGATCTTTTCACTGTAGCCCCTTTGTCTAAATCTGTGATACGCCTCCTCTGTGCATCTGTTCAGATCCTCATTGTTGTTACATATCCTTTTCAGACGCAAGAATTCTCCATATGGGATATTGTCAATCATATGTTTAGGATGGGCACTATATCCATACTAATATAATAAAGAGAGAGCCCAAACCTTTGAGGCGGGTAATCTCAGGAACCACAGCACCAATCACAACACCCAATACAGTGTTGGAAAGGGCAGTTGCAGCAGAAGGACATAGGCTATGCAGACGCCCACCATATACATTTAAAAGGTAAAAGAACCGTGCCAGCAAAGTAGTCCCTTGTGGGTGTGTCTGCGTTGTGCTCTGGGCGTGTGCTGGGGGCGTGACAAACGCTGGGGGCGTCTGGTACGTTCCGCCCTTCATGCCATGTCTCATATTGTGTGCTAATCCCACCCTGCTCCCTTTAAATACCCCTGCACCCCATAATCATAACCCACCCTTACTCCTTAAAATACCCCAACACACTAAACACTAACCCATCTTAACCCTATAAATATACCCTGTACCCCAACACCCAAACCTATCTCTAAACCCTAAAAATACCCCTGTACCCCAAAACCCAAACCAAGCCCTGAACTCTATAAATACCCCTGTACCTCAAAACCCAAACCTACCCCTGAACCCTAAAAAACCTCTGTACCCCAAAACCCAAACCTACCCCATAACCCTAAAATACCCCTGTACCCCAAAACACAAACCGAACCCTGAACCCTTAAAATACCCCTGTACCCCGAAACCCAAATCTACCCCTGAACCCTAAAAATACCCCTTTACCCCAAAACCCAAACCTAGCCCTGAACCCTAAAAATAACCCTGTACCCCAAAACCCAAACCTACCCCTGAACCCTAAAATACCCCTGTACCCCAAAACCCAAACCTAGCCCTGAACCCTAAAAATACCCTTGTACCCCAAAACCAAAACCTAGCTCTGAACCCTTAAAATACCCCTGTACCCCAAAACCCAAACGTACACCTGAACCCTAAAAAGACCCCAAAACCCAAACCTAGCCCTGAACCCTAAAAATACCCCTGTACCCCAAAACCCATACTTATCCATAAACCCTAAAACTACCCCTGTACCCCATAACCCAAAACTATATCTGAACCCTTAAAATACCCAAACACCCCAAAACATATACCTCAGTACCCCAAAACATATACCCATACTTACCTTATCCAAACATTAAAAAAACATGCTTTTACCATGGCATTACATTTTATATGCTTTTCCCACGCATTCATTTACAACGAATTTCGTTGTAAATGAATGCGTGGGAAAAGCATATAAAATGTAATGCCATGCATTATAATGGCATTGCGGAGTCACAGTACTTTTGTAATGAAAGTATGCGGAGCGATGGTATGCGGAAAGAAAGTTGTGGTATAATGGGTGTTTACCCTCCCCCGGTAAGTACATTGGTGGCACGGCGGCACACATCTCCAGCAACATACTCATACTTTTTTACCACCCATTTGAAAAATGCACAGATCTCTCTCATTGATGGCCAGCACAGACATACACTTTTAGACACACCTCCCGCCACAAGTTCTAGAATTGCGAACTTTAGAGCTGGGGGGCTACGTTCGAATCTCGGCATCAGCTCAACATCCTGTGATTCCAGGCAAATCGCTTTGTCTCCCCGTGCCTACCACAAATGAATGTGTTCTTCTGTAATGTAAATTGTGCTCATGCCATGTTGTCGAGTTCGCGCTATATAATATTGCAAGTAAAAATAAAGTAGGGAAATTCGAGTTCACACACTACTGAACGCGCACTCTTAAGTGCATCAGCAGTGCACTGTGAATCGGAGCGTTTCACGGGCCTGTCACAGATAAGAAATGCTATCAAAACGAAATCCTACAAAACAATATACTACTGGCCGGCAGCAATTCATACCCGGACAACGTCGGGACGGGCTGCTATAATATATATATATATATATATATATATATATATATATATATATCCGTTCCAACTCCTACTCCTCGGCAAAGATACCGACTCCTCGATGTAGGTACAGACCACACACACTGCTCTTATTTTCAATTCAAGGGTGGTTTATTGTTCTTCTGTCCCCAGCATGACGCGTTTCGGCTGCAGCAAGGCAGCCTTGATCACATGACTTAAAAGAACCAATAAGTGTGCTTAAATACTGTGAATGTCCCCAATGAGACTCACGTACAACATGAACATGGAAGAAATACTTCGTAAACGGAGCTGCTGTCTAATATCACATTAACAATGTACAAAGGTCCATGTGCAAAAGGCAAGTTCATTTCATATTCATACAAACACATGTAAACACTTAATAAGGCAAATTAATATATTTACACATTATTTACAAATAAATATATCATTTCATACTAATGCCTATGGAATAAAGTGCATTGCCCATCAAATTTATGATTCACTCCAATTCATGTATATATAAATTCCAATGCTATAGGAAGTCTCAAATAGAGGGAACGTGCAAAATATGCTATTGAAAAGTGCAAAATAGTGCTGATGTGCAAAATTGTGCTTATTAAAACCGAGTATTATACTCAAATGTTATTAGGGAGTGCATTGGTGGTGGCACGTTAATTGATCTCTATTAATGAAGAGTTACATGCCACCCACTAACAGAAGTAAATGTGTGTAACAGTCAAAGTGACGCTGAAAAGCCTTATTAAGACAACACTAGTCATGTAGCACAACGGAAACATCATGGCATAGTGCCCAATGCCTGATAAAAAGCTCGCTACGGGAGGTACGGGGCCAAACAGGGATATACACTTCATTAAATATTATGGCATAGTGCCCTTTTCACTGCTACGTGGACAGCTACAAGAGTAAGGTTCTTTATTGGGGTACCTAAAATAAGTTAGACAGAATAGCCATTCATGTCCCATTGGTGTTAGATGTAACAAACAGCTTCTACCCCTGGCTCTATCCAAACGGATACATGATCGTAGGTGCTTAGACAGAATACCTAACAGAGCTCTCTATGCTACATTCACTAGAGGAAGCAATAAAGGTCCTCCCCCGTATTTAATCCGTTTGGGATTCTGGTATCAAGTAATACGATGTACTTACTCTCAAGCTGCCTTAACGCTTTCTCCCTGTTTCCCCCTCTGATGTTTTTAGGCACCGCATCAATGATAAAATATCTTAATTCGTTTAGATTTTTGTTGTGGACCAATTCGAAATGCCGGGCTACCGGATAATTACCATCCGAATTGACCACAGCCCGTAGGTGTTGCAGAATGCGGTTAAAAGCCTGCAGTTTTGTGCTGCCAACGTACCTGAGACCACAGGTACATTGGAGCACGTATACTGCAAAGTCCGTGCGGCAGGTGAAATGATCCCTGATCTTGATAGGATTAGGGTCAAAAGCAGAGCAATACTCACTGGTGTTTACACCAAACTTGCAGGCCCTGCAGGATATACATTTGAAAAAACCGCATTTGTTAGAAATTCGATGAGGTTTCATTATTACCTCCGGACTGGATTTAACCAGCATGTCCCTCATGGACGGGGCTCTTCTAAACACCACCCCTGGTTCAGCTGGTATAAGGGGGGCTAGAGTAATATCTGTCTTTAACAGGGGCCAATGCTTTTTCAAGATTCCTCTCACTTTCTTGTGATCTTCATTGAATGTGGTTATCAGACTGATGTTATTTATCTGTGTCTCAACCTCCCTTTCAACTGGATTAGGAGTAACATCCACATTAATGGAGGCTAGATAATTGTCCCTGTCCAGTTGGTTGGCTCTGTCTTTCGCCTCTAATAAAAGGGCAACCTCATACCCTCGAGCACAGAATCTTTCCAACGCCTCATTCTGACATTTTTCCAAATCCGATGGGGTGCTGCAGATCCTCCTCATCCTAAGAAACTCACCATAAGGGATGCTTCTAATCAAATGGTTAGGATGGGAGCTACTTGCGTGCAGTATAGCGTTGCCCGCTGTAGCTTTCCTGTGCAAGCGAGTGTGTAATCTCCCATTCTCAATATAAATCTCCACATCAAGAAATTGGATGAGGTGTGTACTGATCTGTGAGGTGAAACCTAAATTGAGATCATTAACATTTATCATATTGACGAATTCATTAGCTGACTCCAACGACCCTCTCCAAATCACACATATGTCATCAATGAATCGCCAAAAATGTACCAAGCAATTGGGAAAACAATCGGCGAGTGTTTTCTTGAGGACATGCTCCTCCCACCACCCCACATGTAAACATGCGTAGGTGGGAGAGAAGCATGCCCCCATAGCCACCCCTCTCAGCTGCTGGTAAACCTCCCGGTTATAAAGGAAGTAATTGTTATTCAGACATAATTCAAGCATACTCATTAACATGTTGCTGTGTTGACTGTAAGATATGCTACGTTTGTTTAAATAGTATCTTACTGCATTTAAACCGTCCTTATGCAAGATGCTAGTGTATAGCGAATTAATGTCTAAAGCAATTAAGATAAAGTCATTTTCCCACTTGATACTGTTAATTTTAGAGAGGAAATGGCCAGTGTCTTTTATGAAGGATGGTAAATTTTCCACATATTCGTGCAGGAATTGATCGACATATCTTGAAATAGACTCCAGTAAACTCCCTTGGGCGGAGATGATTGGACGCCCAGGGACCGGCAATGTTTGTTTGTGAATTTTAGGAATTAAATAAAAGAAAGGAGTGATTGGGAAATCATTTTTTAAAAAGGCATGTTCTTGCTTGCTTAATAAACCAAGATGCTTCCACTGATTCAATTCCTTATGGGTCTTCTCTTTCAGGATCTTGATATCATTAAAGCTACCCTTTTTGTAGCAGGTGGTGTCACTTAAATGTTTTTCCGCTTCTGCCATATACAAGTCCCTTGGCCAGATGACAGTGTTGCCTCCCTTGTCTGATTTGTTAATTATGAGATTCGAATCACTCCTTAACTTCTTCATCAATCTTTGGTATTGTCTTTCCATGTATTTAATTCTTTTCTTTCTACGTGTAGTACTCATTACTAATCCTTTCAAATCTTCCACAACTATGTCACAGAAAGCATCGATGTTGTCTTTCGGCATGATAGGACAGAAAGTGGAAGGAGGCTTGAAGGATGTCACACATGGTTGATTCATTGAAATCCCAGCCCTGGAAAGATTCTCCTGCGTTGAACCTGGTTCGAACTCCACATTTTGCGCCAGTTCATTTGCCACTCTCAGAGCTTTCACATCCGAGATCTGAAACACTTTTGAAGGTTGGGTCTGGTTAGTGATGTTTGTAGCCCGAACCTGAGCGTTATTTAGTTTGAAATGTTTCCTCAATTTTAGTTTGCGGATGAATTTGAAGACATCTATGCGTGTCTGCACGTAATTAAAAGAATTTTTTGGACAATAAGATAGCCCCAAAGAGAGGAGTTGCATCTCTGCTTTAGATAAGGTGGTATCGGACAGATTGATGACAGTGTTGTCCTGTGCCGCTTGTACTTCAGTTGTGTTAGGGGTTGTGTTTAACATTTGATTCTGGGCCTCGGTTGGATTATCCAGGGTGGGGTTAGATGCTGCCATTACCATTTCTTCCCTTGCCCTCTGCCTCTCTTTGCAAAGCCTCTGCCTTTTGAGTTTTCTCCTTGCGCTGCGCTTTTTGTTTGCTTTTCTTCGTTTAGTTTCCGCTGTTGGCGAGTTAGCGGTCGCAGCGTTTTGTGTCTGTCCTCCACGAGAAAACCCAATTCCTCAGATGGTGTGTATTTGGTAGGTACTAATCCTCGATTAGTGCCTCCTGCTGCCCCTTCATCTGAATCATAACTGCTGCTTCTTGAGCTCATTTCTGGTTCTGATGTCTCCAATCTTTGCTCATTACCATCTGTTATATCAACATTTTTTGCTGCCAGTGCTTGTCTTTTTGCGTTGTCGAATTTACGCGCAAACGTGAAAATCCTACCAGTTTCGTAGTCATTTTTATCTCGTGCAAACTTATATTGCTTGCGCTGACTAATTGTTTCCTGGTGTTTTACCAGCCTGGCATCTATCTCCTCTCTTTGTTTTTTGATGAATTCTTTGTCTTCTTCTGTTTCCAACTCCTTATTCAATTCCTCTATTTGTTTGATAATTTCTATGCGGTCAATCTCAGCATATTTAATAAGTAAACAAACCATGTTCATTGAGGCGTCTAAATTCATCGTGGCCCACTCTTTCAACAGAAGGGGATTGGGATTCTCAAAAGATGGCGCTATGAGTATCCTCAATCCCCTTGGCACACGCCCCACATCTTTATATTTCTGCAATGAACGGTGCTCCCACCATTTGGTGGTTTCAGTTCGTAATAGCTTCTCCAAGCGTTTCATTTTGCTTTTCAAATCCGTTGTTTTTTCATTTGCCTTAGCGTTGTCATTTTTGGTTTTCAGCGTCGGCAAATTAACAAACATTTCCTCTGCCAATGCCTCCCGGTTCCTTAAAGCCTCTGCTGGTAAGGACATTTTTCTTCGAACAAAAACCAAATGCCTTTCACCGGGGAACGGAAATACGGTCCCCAGCAGTCTTTCAGTACTGTTAGCGCAACTCTCCTTTCACCCGCAAAATGGTTAGCCAGTGAATCGGCACTCACGGATTGTTTGGGTTACCCGTCTGGGATCAACACGGTGCTTCGTCGATGTCCTCCGACTTCTCCAAAGCTCCACTGCGGAAACCTCCAGGCTATCCGACACTCCGCTCCGTATCTCACCAATGCGGGGGGCTGTATGCTCTTCTACTCCTTCCGGGTCATTGTTGCTTCGCTTCCGCGTTCGGCCGCATAACACAGCAGCCCGTAGACGAAAGGAGGGTCTGTAGAGGCGGCAACGGCCGTTAACCGCCCAATAGATATCCGTTCCAACTCCTACTCCTCGGCAAAGATACCGACTCCTCGATGTAGGTACAGACCACACACACTGCGCTTATTTTCAATTCAAGGGTGGTTTATTGTTCTTCTGTCCCCAGCATGACGCGTTTCGGCTGCAGCAAGGCAGCCTTGATCACATGACTTAAAAGAACCAATAAGTGTGCTTAAATACTGTGAATGTCCCCAATGAGACTCACGTACAACATGAACATGGAAGAAATACTTCGTAAACGGAGCTGCTGTCTAATATCACATTAACAATGTACAAAGGTCCATGTGCAAAAGGCAAGTTCATTTCATATTCATATAAACACATGTAAACACTTAATAAGGCAAATTAATATATTTACACATTATTTACAAATAAATATATCATTTCATACTAATGCCTATGGAATAAAGTGCATTGCCCATCAAATTTATGATTCACTCCAATTCATGTATATATAAATTCCAATGCTATAGGAAGTCTCAAATAGAGGGAACGTGCAAAATATGCTATTGAAAAGTGCAAAATAGTGCTGATGTGCAAAATTGTGCTTATTAAAACCGAGTATTATACTCAAATGTTATTAGGGAGTGCATTGGTGGTGGCACGTTAATTGATCTCTATTAATGAAGAGTTACATGCCACCCACTAACAGAAGTAAATGTGTGTAACAGTCAAAGTGACGCTGAAAAGCCTTATTAAGACAACACTAGTCATGTAGCACAACGGAAACATCATGGCATAGTGCCCAATGCCTGATAAAAAGCTCGCTACGGGAGGTACGGGGCCAAACAGGGATATACACTTCATTAAATATTATGGCATAGTGCCCTTTTCACTGCTACGTGGACAGCTACAAGAGTAAGGTTCTTTATTGGGGTACCTAAAATAAGTTAGACAGAATAGCCATTCATGTCCCATTGGTGTTAGATGTAACAAACAGCTTCTACCCCTGGCTCTATCCAAACGGATACATGATCGTAGGTGCTTAGACAGAATACCTAACAGAGCTCTCTATGCTACATTCACTAGAGGAAGCAATAAAGGTCCTCCCCCGTATTTAATCCGTTTGGGATTCTGGTATCAAGTAATACGATGTACTTACTCTCAAGCTGCCTTAACGCTTTCTCCCTGTTTCCCCCTCTGATGTTTTTAGGCACCGCATCAATGATAAAATATCTTAATTCGTTTAGATTTTTGTTGTGGACCAATTCGAAATGCCGGGCTACCGGATAATTACCATCCGAATTGACCACAGCCCGTAGGTGTTGCAGAATGCGGTTAAAAGCCTGCAGTTTTGTGCTGCCAACGTACCTGAGACCACAGGTACATTGGAGCACGTATACTGCAAAGTCCGTGCGGCAGGTGAAATGATCCCTGATCTTGATAGGATTAGGGTCAAAAGCAGAGCAATACTCACTGGTGTTTACACCAAACTTGCAGGCCCTGCAGGATATACATTTGAAAAAACCGCATTTGTTAGAAATTCGATGAGGTTTCATTATTACCTCCGGACTGGATTTAACCAGCATGTCCCTCATGGACGGGGCTCTTCTAAACACCACCCCTGGTTCAGCTGGTATAAGGGGGGCTAGAGTAATATCTGTCTTTAACAGGGGCCAATGCTTTTTCAAGATTCCTCTCACTTTCTTGTGATCTTCATTGAATGTGGTTATCAGACTGATGTTATTTATCTGTGTCTCAACCTCCCTTTCAACTGGATTAGGAGTAACATCCACATTAATGGAGGCTAGATAATTGTCCCTGTCCAGTTGGTTGGCTCTGTCTTTCGCCTCTAATAAAAGGGCAACCTCATACCCTCGAGCACAGAATCTTTCCAACGCCTCATTCTGACATTTTTCCAAATCCGATGGGGTGCTGCAGATCCTCCTCATCCTAAGAAACTCACCATAAGGGATGCTTCTAATCAAATGGTTAGGATGGGAGCTACATGCGTGCAGTATAGCGTTGCCCGCTGTAGCTTTCCTGTGCAAGCGAGTGTGTAATCTCCCATTCTCAATATAAATCTCCACATCAAGAAATTGGATGAGGTGTGTACTGATCTGTGAGGTGAAACCTAAATTGAGATCATTAACATTTATCATATTGACGAATTCATTAGCTGACTCCAACGACCCTCTCCAAATCACACATATGTCGTCAATGAATCGCCAAAAATGTACCAAGCAATTGGGAAAACAATCGGCGAGTGTTTTCTTGAGGACATGCTCCTCCCACCACCCTACATGTAAACATGCGTAGGTGGGAGAGAAGCATGCCCCCATAGCCACCCCTCTCAGCTGCTGGTAAACCTCCCGGTTATAAAGGAAGTAATTGTTATTCAGACATAATTCAAGCATACTCATTAACATGTTGCTGTGTTGACTGTAAGATATGCTACGTTTGTTTAAATAGTATCTTACTGCATTTAAACCGTCCTTATGCAAGATGCTAGTGTATAGCGAATTAATGTCTAAAGCAATTAAGATAAAGTCATTTTCCCACTTGATACTGTTAATTTTAGAGAGGAAATGGCCAGTGTCTTTTATGAAGGATGGTAAATTTTCCACATATTCGTGCAGGAATTGATCGACATATCTTGAAATAGACTCCAGTAAACTCCCTTGGGCGGAGATGATTGGACGCCCAGGGACCGGCAATGTTTGTTTGTGAATTTTAGGAATTAAATAAAAGAAAGGAGTGATTGGGAAATCATTTTTTAAAAAGGCATGTTCTTGCTTGCTTAATAAACCAAGATGCTTCCACTGATTCAATTCCTTATGGGTCTTCTCTTTCAGGATCTTGATATCATTAAAGCTACCCTTTTTGTAGCAGGTGGTGTCACTTAAATGTTTTTCCGCTTCTGCCATATACAAGTCCCTTGGCCAGATGACAGTGTTGCCTCCCTTGTCTGATTTGTTAATTATGAGATTCGAATCACTCCTTAACTTCTTCATCAATCTTTGGTATTGTCTTTCCATGTATTTAATTCTTTTCTTTCTACGTGTAGTACTCATTACTAATCCTTTCAAATCTTCCACAACTATGTCACAGAAAGCATCGATGTTGTCTTTCGGCATGATAGGACAGAAAGTGGAAGGAGGCTTGAAGGATGTCACACATGGTTGATTCATTGAAATCCCAGCCCTGGAAAGATTCTCCTGCGTTGAACCTGGTTCGAACTCCACATTTTGCGCCAGTTCATTTGCCACTCTCAGAGCTTTCACATCCGAGATCTGAAACACTTTTGAAGGTTGGGTCTGGTTAGTGATGTTTGTAGCCCGAACCTGAGCGTTATTTAGTTTGAAATGTTTCCTCAATTTTAGTTTGCGGATGAATTTGAAGACATCTATGCGTGTCTGCACGTAATTAAAAGAATTTTTTGGACAATAAGATAGCCCCAAAGAGAGGAGTTGCATCTCTGCTTTAGATAAGGTGGTATCGGACAGATTGATGACAGTGTTGTCCTGTGCCGCTTGTACTTCAGTTGTGTTAGGGGTTGTGTTTAACATTTGATTCTGGGCCTCGGTTGGATTATCCAGGGTGGGGTTAGATGCTGCCATTACCATTTCTTCCCTTGCCCTCTGCCTCTCTTTGCAAAGCCTCTGCCTTTTGAGTTTTCTCCTTGCGCTGCGCTTTTTGTTTGCTTTTCTTCGTTTAGTTTCCGCTGTTGGCGAGTTAGCGGTCGCAGCGTTTTGTGTCTGTCCTCCACGAGAAAACCCAATTCCTCAGATGGTGTGTATTTGGTAGGTACTAATCCTCGATTAGTGCCTCCTGCTGCCCCTTCATCTGAATCATAACTGCTGCTTCTTGAGCTCATTTCTGGTTCTGATGTCTCCAATCTTTGCTCATTACCATCTGTTATATCAACATTTTTTGCTGCCAGTGCTTGTCTTTTTGCGTTGTCGAATTTACGCGCAAACGTGAAAATCCTACCAGTTTCGTAGTCATTTTTATCTCGTGCAAACTTATATTGCTTGCGCTGACTAATTGTTTCCTGGTGTTTTACCAGCCTGGCATCTATCTCCTCTCTTTGTTTTTTGATGAATTCTTTGTCTTCTTCTGTTTCCAACTCCTTATTCAATTCCTCTATTTGTTTGATAATTTCTATGCGGTCAATCTCAGCATATTTAATAAGTAAACAAACCATGTTCATTGAGGCGTCTAAATTCATCGTGGCCCACTCTTTCAACAGAAGGGGATTGGGATTCTCAAAAGATGGCGCTATGAGTATCCTCAATCCCCTTGGCACACGCCCCACATCTTTATATTTCTGCAATGAACGGTGCTCCCACCATTTGGTGGTTTCAGTTCGTAATAGCTTCTCCAAGCGTTTCATTTTGCTTTTCAAATCCGTTGTTTTTTCATTTGCCTTAGCGTTGTCATTTTTGGTTTTCAGCGTCGGCAAATTAACAAACATTTCCTCTGCCAATGCCTCCCGGTTCCTTAAAGCCTCTGCTGGTAAGGACATTTTTCTTCGAACAAAAACCAAATGCCTTTCACCGGGGAACGGAAATACGGTCCCCAGCAGTCTTTCAGTACTGTTAGCGCAACTCTCCTTTCACCCGCAAAATGGTTAGCCAGTGAATCGGCACTCACGGATTGTTTGGGTTACCCGTCTGGGATCAACACGGTGCTTCGTCGATGTCCTCCGACTTCTCCAAAGCTCCACTGCGGAAACCTCCAGGCTATCCGACACTCCGCTCCGTATCTCACCAATGCGGGGGGCTGTATGCTCTTCTACTCCTTCCGGGTCAATTGTTGCTTCGCTTCCGCGTTCGGCCGCATAACACAGCAGCCCGTAGACGAAAGGAGGGTCTGTAGAGGCGGCAACGGCTGTTAACCGCCCAATAGATATCCGTTCCAACTCCTACTCCTCGGCAAAGATACCGACTCCTCGATGTAGGTACAGACCACACACACTGCGCTTATTTTCAATTCAAGGGTGGTTTATTGTTCTTCTGTCCCCAGCATGACGCGTTTCGGCTGCAGCAAGGCAGCCTTGATCACATGACTTAAAAGAACCAATAAGTGTGCTTAAATACTGTGAATGTCCCCAATGAGACTCACGTACAACATGAACATGGAAGAAATACTTCGTAAACGGAGCTGCTGTCTAATATCACATTAACAATGTACAAAGGTCCATGTGCAAAAGGCAAGTTCATTTCATATTCATATAAACACATGTAAACACTTAATAAGGCAAATTAATATATTTACACATTATTTACAAATAAATATATCATTTCATACTAATGCCTATGGAATAAAGTGCATTGCCCATCAAATTTATGATTCACTCCAATTCATGTATATATAAATTCCAATGCTATAGGAAGTCTCAAATAGAGGGAACGTGCAAAATATGCTATTGAAAAGTGCAAAATAGTGCTGATGTGCAAAATTGTGCTTATTAAAACCGAGTATTATACTCAAATGTTATTAGGGAGTGCATTGGTGGTGGCACGTTCATTGATCTCTATTAATGAAGAGTTACATGCCACCCACTAACAGAAGTAAATGTGTGTAACAGTCAAAGTGACGCTGAAAAGCCTTATTAAGACAACACTAGTCATGTAGCACAACGGAAACATCATGGCATAGTGCCCAATGCCTGATAAAAAGCTCGCTACGGGAGGTACGGGGCCAAACAGGGATATACACTTCATTAATATATATATATATTCACAGAAAAAAACATAGGTTTCACACCAGTTATAGTTAGGAATTAGCATTTAAAAAACCTATTAAATTCACAGACATAGCAAAGGCACATCGGGCTACCAGTCCCTACAATTTTGCCAAGTTTGGTGGAAATCCATTCAGCCGTTCGGGCTAAAAGTGAGTCCAACCGCCCTATGGAAATTAACATGGGGAAAACACGTTTTGGGACCCCCCTTTTATCTCGGCCCCCGCTTAACGAATCTCCCCCAAACTTTCAGGGAAGGAGCGGAGAGGAGCTGGCCTTTTTCTTAGAAAAATTCAGCCAATTCCGTCCATCAACGCCAAAGTTATTCCCAATAGAATGTTGCGGATTTCTTATGGAAAACGATCCTAACTATAACTACCTACTGGCGACCACCAGTAGGTAATAAATAAATATAAATATATATATATATATATTTTTTTATTTTTTTTGTCTGCCGAGGGAGCGCAATAAAGCAAATTTGAAATTTTGGAGGTGTGTGCGCCATGCTTTTTGTTAAAAGTGCATTTGGAGAAATATATACATATGTATATATACATCTGAATGTTGTTCATTTGACATCTGGGAAAGTCTTTTCGGTAGAGAGCATTGCATACATAAAACCCCAAGCCTTATTCCAAAAAGAGAGTCTTTGATGTGTTTAATTTTATAAAGTGAAACCCCTTTCTAGGTGGTGTTGTGTTATATGTATTGCCGCATCATGTTTGAGCCACCATATGGTATTTTGTGTTATCTGGCTGAGGGCGAAGCACACCACCTCCTCTATCCCACCCAGTCCTCTCTCCCAGGCCTCCCTCAGTCGGATAAACTTGTATGGGGGAGTTGTCTAACAATTTTTGATATATGAGTGAGATCGCCTTTTTGGGTAAGTATTAGTTGAGTAATCTGTCTCGAGAGAGGAGATTTGAGGAAGGTCTTCCCTTGGGGGTCACTTTATACAGGGCGTGGCGAGCCTGCAGGTATCTATAGGCCTCAGCGGGTGCCATCTTATAGCCGTTTTGCAGATCAGAGTAGGGGATCACCTCTCCATTTTTCCATTAATCTCATACTTAGGACAGGCCTATAA
Organism: Lissotriton vulgaris; assembly: GCF_964263255.1. Taxonomy (NCBI): domain Eukaryota; kingdom Metazoa; phylum Chordata; class Amphibia; order Caudata; family Salamandridae; genus Lissotriton; species Lissotriton vulgaris. The sequence goes on from NC_141687.1 coordinate 120,129,041, forward strand.
GATCCCATTTTGTCAAACCCCCTCAGGAGTGCCAGTGTCTCAAGACATGCTGTCTCTCACAGGGTAGCTTGCGTGATCTTTCCTCATCAGCCCAGAGCAGCCATCGCTACGTACCACAGAGAGACAGTGACGGATGTAGGGTCATAAAGGGATGTAGGGGTTCCCCCCCATAGATTGCTTGGTGGTAGCCCCCCAGTTGCATGTTCCTCCTGTCCATCCTGTAGGCCGGTACATCTTATAAATGGTGCGCCCAGTGATTGACTATGATTAGCTGAGACGCCCAGTAGTATTTCGATATGTCAGGAAAGGCCATATCCCCATCATACCAACCCCTCATCATTTTCTGGAGTGCTATGCGAGGGGGACCCCCATCCCAAAGAAGCGTACAGGCCTTACTATCTATGGCCCAGAAATAAGACTATGGTATTGGGTAGGGCAGGAATTGTGGGAACTAAAGCTAATTTGGCAACCAAGTCAAAGATCAGGCGCACAGCTCTAAGTATAGGAATATATTACAAATTCAACTAAATCAGAAAAGTGAACTCCAAGAGAGAAAGGTACTGGTTACCAACAGTGACCCAAGATACCCCGGGACTCCAGGGAATTAGACAATCAAAACAGTATCTCTCTGAGCTCCACAAAATTAATCACTAGGTTGCAATTCACCAATCCGGTACAATGTCCAATAATATTCAGTGCAGAGGTGATATCTTCCTTGCCAAGTAAAGTCTTTAGTTAATGAAAATTCCACAATTCCAGTATTCCAATCTCCTTTATTGGTTTTTCTTTACTCCAATTCACAATTTTGTCCTTAATTGACTTTCAGCCAACACGTGTTTCGTCTGATGCTAATCCTTGCATCAACAGACTTCATCAGGGCTGAAACCCAAACATATTTACATTATTAGTTGTACCAACTAATAGAGATATTATGTTACCCATAACCAATTCCACCAAGAAAAGTGTAAAGAGCCAAACACGTCAATTCAAGAGGCTACAAAAATTAACCCATAAACTTAAGAAAAGAAAGGAAAAATTATTCCAGTGAAACCAGGTATATCATACACTAGGTGCTCACAAGGCAGATACTAGATAAAAGTAGTCCCAAACGCACCATTCCATTAATAAAGATAGCAGAGTATTACCTCAGTCGCAATTAAGTCTTGCCAAAAACAAAGTTTCACAATGCTTTTGTGATACGTAGAAATCAGTTAGAAGAGCCTGGAACAAAGGTATACTTTCATAGTAAGTTTAATTAAAATTATATATATGTGGGAGCTATTATTTATAAACAAAGGTGCTTCCTATTCATAGTGTTATGTGAAAAACTCACCTATCGTAGTATAGGTGTATTCTCACTGAGGGGTACATCAGATCCGATGCAGCAATTAGAGATTCAGGATACACGAGTATGTGTACCTAAAAAGAACGAAATATTTATTAGGTACTTTACCATTGAGGGAAATACGCTTTTTTCTCGAAGTTGCAGGCTAAGACATTATACTGAAGTGCCTTCGTAAATTATACTCGGGCGTAGAAGAAAACCAGTGTCGGCAATTTCATTAATAAACACACAATGCCCGCGTTCGAGTTGGTTCGTGCAATATCCTACAGCGCGTAGGAATACAAGTTCAATCTAGAACCGTGCCCGCATTCAAATCTCTGCCGGCGTTTACCTGTTCAGTTTATCGCAGCGTCTCCTCGTCAGCTTCCCGGCTTTCCCGTTCGCGTTCCCTTAAGGCGCCATATTTAAATGTTAAAACGCGCACTGCCAACTAGTCGCGCCATGTTTGGCGAGGCACGTAATAAATAAATAGTGAATAACTCTTAGTTGTGGTATAATTGCTGCATCATAGTTATTTTATAACTAAGTAAATTAATTGTTTTGTTGTTTTTTTATGTTTTTTGATCAGTTTACAATCGGATCTTCACTACTTCTTTTATTATTATTTACTACATGTAAGATGCTAGTTTTAATTGGAAGTTAAGTATATTCAAAGTTTCGTTCGTACCAGTTGTTCCTAGTTAAGTATTAATAAAAGTACAATATCAAGTATTTAGTCCTATCTTTGTTTCTCAAGACCTCCGAGTAAGAATACCGATATATATTATCTGTGTCTGTCTGGACATTCCACATTTTAATACAACATCTATTTACAGAGTTGTATTGCAGAAAAATAAGTTTCATAGTTAGATAAATTTAAAAATAGTTTCAGTTTATAAAAAAGGTTTGCATAACAGCTCACTCGAACCAGTGGTTCCAAAAGTAATTGTCTAACTGATTTCTACGTATCACAAAAGCATTGTGAAACTTTGTTTTTGGCAAGACTTAATTGCGACTGAGGTAATACTCTGCTATCTTTATTAATGGAATGGTGCGTTTGGGACTACTTTTATCTAGTATCTGCCTTGTGAGCACCTAGTGTATGATATACCTGGTTTCACTGGAATAATTTTTCCTTTCTTTTCTTAAGTTTATGGGTTAATTTTGGTAGCCTCTTGAATTGACGTGTTTGGCTCTTTACACTTTTCTTGGTGGAATTGGTTATGGGTAACATAATATCTCTATTAGTTGGTACAACTAATAATGTAAATATGTTTGGGTTTCAGCCCTGATGAAGTCTGTTGATGCAAGGATTAGCATCAGACGAAACACGTGTTGGCTGAAAGTCAATTAAGGACAAAATTGTGAATTGGAGTAAAGAAAAACCAATAAAAGAATTGTGGGAAGGCTATCATCTTGAAGAGAGCCACTTTTCCTAGCAAGGAGAGAAGCAGAGTTTTCCAGTGTTTCACGTCTGTCTGTAAGTGCAGCAACGGGGTTCCAGGTTGTGTGTGTAGAATGCGAACGGATCTCTTGTAATAAAGATACCCAAATAGAGAAATCCCTCCATGATCACCCCAGCTCCACAGTTATTAGGGAGTACCGGGGGCTCCCCATGAAGGACATAGTTCAACGATTTATTCCAATTTATAGTGTGGACAGAGTGCTTGTGAGAGAGTGTACAACTTTGCCTGGTGCCCCTCAGATGAGGAAACGGTGCTGATGTGCCTCCATTCACTACCACCTGTGCTAGAGGACCTGGATACAACAATGGTATCCAAGAGACAAAGCTGGGACAAAGCCTATTTCTTCTAGGACTGCATACATAAAGGGCCACTTCACGGTATTAAGGGCCATTCGCTCGTCCAAGGACAGAACCAGTGTGCTCTTACAGACCTCGGACACTCGTCCCAATACCCCAGGCAAGCTCCGAGGGTTGAGTGCCGTGTTTCTACCGGTCATAAATACAGATTCATTTGGATGTACCGGGGAAACATCACCCCAACCAATCGTGTGGCCAAAAGTATTGTGAATTTTAACTTCCGCATTCAGCAGTGGTATAGGCCTATAGGAGCACAGTCATCAGACTGTTTATTTTATTTGGGGATAGCCACTATGCTCGCTAGCCTCTGGTCCCCAGGAAGTTTGCCGACTTTGTGACTTTCAAGAAACATGTGCAGTAGAGGTGAGGCAACACTGTTAGCTTTCAACTCGTAAAGTTCTGTTGGAATCCCATCAGGGCCCAGCACCTTGACCAAAGCTAAATTACGAATCGCATGTGCCACCTATTCCTTCGTCAAGTCCTCTCCCAGGGCCTGTCTATAATCCCTGGAGAATTCTGGTATTTGAATATCTGCAAGAAGTTCACGGGACTCATCAATCGTAGCCACTTGTGCAGTGGGGTAGAGTTGAGTGTAATAATACGCAAACACGTCTGCTATGCCTTGTTGGTCTCTTATTTGATTACCACCAACATCACTGATCTCCAGGAACCCATTGGGAGGCTGCATCTGTCCTGTCCAGCCATGCTAGCAATTTGTCGGATCTGTCCCCTGACCTCATATAAGGGATGTTGGGAGGCTTAATAATAGTTTTTGGTGGCATGTGCCACAACATCTCTGTATTCATTCTGTTTGAGGTACAGCGCATGTTATAAATACCGTAGGCCGTCTAACACTTGTTGAGATTTCAGCTGGCTAATATCTTTCTCCGGTTGTTCGATCGGGCTTGCTTTTCTTGTTTATTGCCTGCGATCAGCTCTATGCCATGACCCCTAATGACGGTTTTATAGGCTTCCCACAGTCTTAAAGCGGATTATTCTTAGCCCTAGTTTTCCAGCAAATAATGCTCCATGGCTTCTCGGATAGTCTTATGGATACGGTGAATTTTCAGGCACCAGGGGTTGAGTATTACCCTGTGTCCCCATCACAGCCTGGGAAGCCATAAGTAGCGCTCCAGATGAGTAACAGGAATTGCCTTGGGCGAGGTGCTGTGCGGATACAGGGAAGATCTTTAGTCAGGGTAAGTTTATAGTCAATTCGTGATACACTCCCATGTGCTTCTGAGAGATGTGTGTATTGTTGTGTTGTGGTATGGAAAGTGTGCTGCATGTCTGTCAGTCCAAACACTGACATTAAGTCACTTAGTGAGTGTAGTGTTCCTTTCTGGGGCCATGGGAGTCATTGATCTGTCGTCTCAAAAACTGTGCTGTTAAAGTCTGCCCTCAGGGAGTTGGAGGAGTGTGCCCAAGTCTGCGAAGGCTGTGTCTTGAAGTTTGCGAGGGACATAGAGGGTAATAATATTGAGGGTCCTGCCCCACCCTCTCCCCCACTGTACTGTCCATGCAAAGTATCTCTCATGTGGATCTGGCTAAGTCTGTAGCATAGTACAGAGGACTAACTTACGCAGGAGAATGCCAACCCCTCTCCCCCGAGATCCCCTTGTGAACCCTGCATGAGCAATCATTTCATATCCCAATCTGTCTAAGGCACAGCAGGAGTTACCCTGAAGGTGCATTTCTTGCAACAAAACCACCTCAGGTGAAAAGCGTCTCAGGTACTACAAAACTGTCCACGTTTCATTTTGTCAACTAGGCCATTGATTGAAATTGAAATTGAAATTGTGTGTGTCTTATAAAGCGCACTTCTACCCGCTCCGCAGGCCTCGTAGCGCTATAGACCGCTGGGGAACCCGTCCTGGCTTTCCCTGTGAGATAGTCCCTCCTGGGAGTCTCCAAGGTGAAACCAGGCATCCCCGGCGTTTGTGAGGGGCCGTTGTGGAGATGAGGCAAGCTAATGCCCAGAGTTGCCGAGTGTGATCTCTGGTTGGAGTAGGCACCGATGCGAGAATTATCGAGTCCGCTGAGCCTGGTCCGAGACCCTGCCGCGTCGGGAATTGAACCCTGGTCCCGGGCCGTTCTCTGCTCTCGGGTCTGCCGCCTCTAACCAGTGAGCCACACCACTCCATTGATGTACTAGGATAACACCCTGAAGCTGGAAGCGTCTACATCAGCTGCCATGGGGGACCATTAAGAGAAAGACTAGGAGCATCTGCCATTGGGACAGGCATAGACATTGCAGCGAGGGTCACGACAATTGTGATCTACACTGAGGCTCCCATCTTGGGTGGAATTGATAGGGAAAGGAGATGGAGCCCAGTAGTGCAGTTTGTCGCCCTGGTCATGAAGGGCTGTCACCATTAAACTGATAATGCATACGAGAAAAAAACTTAGTGACATCCCGAACATTATCCCCTCACTCTGACTCCCTGCATGACTGACCTAAAACTGTCCACCTCCCCAATTGTCCTGACCGATTTATGCCCCAAAATAATACTAACCAAAAGAGAATGCGGGTATCACCGCTGGCTACCCCAATCACCCCTTAAAAAGAAAAATTATTATACCACCACAGTTATCATGAACATGAAAGGAGCCTGATACCAATAATACTCAGGAGTCAATGTCCGGTGCTCTATGGCAGTTCAGTGGTGCTCGGTGCTATCAGAGGAGATGCACCAGAACCCCCGTCTGAACCCGCCCTGCCAAAGTTTTGGTTGGGGGGAATCCCATGAAGTGGCAGTGTCCACATGTATCAGTGAATGATTGCTATAGGCTCTGGTTCCCAGCCCTTGCGTGGCTTCTCCATCGTCATGCTACCACTGTGATTGCAGATGTTGTTGCATTTGCCCCACCATCCTCCGACCCTCCAGCCAGTCTCAGACCTCTGCTGGACAGACAAAGTACCAAGACTTGCCATCTGCCACCAACCTCAGCTTTGCCGGAAACAAAATGGAGTACTTGATGTTGCACTGTTTCAGCTCCTTTTAACTTCTAGAAAGGATTGGTGCATCTGTTGCACTTGGAGTGTAAAGTCTGGGAAGAAAGCAATCGTGGCATTGTTGCACTTGACGGGAGGTGCAGCTCGGGCGGGCTGAAGGATAACCTTCAGGTCACAATAGTTGAAAATGTGAGCAAGATGGGGTGCGAGAGAGCTCCCGGCTTCGGGGAGGGTACCTGGGGCCTCATTTATGAGGCCTTGCATCAGTTTTGCGCTGCTGATGCGTCACTTTTTGTGACGCATCGGCGGCGTAAAACATGCACCTTGTACATGCACATATTTAAAAAGTGACGCATCTAGGTAGATGCGTCACTTTTTAAACCCCTGAACCACATTATACCTGCGTCAGGTATAATGTATGCAGAGGGGGCGTTCCACCGCAAGAAGCCTCGTAATAGTGACGCAGTGAAATCTATGAGATTTCACTGCGTCACTTTTAGGATACTGTTGCGTCAAAATCTTGCGCCTGCCTCACAGCAGGCGTATGACTGACGCAAGCCCTTTCACATGGGGCTTTCCCCATGTGAAATTACGCATTGCTGGAGTTGCGTCACTTTTGTGACACACTCCAGCAATGCGTCACTTTTGCGCTTACAGATGCGTCAGTAATACTGACGTATCTGTAAGTCCTTGCGACATGATGCGTCATACATTAAATATGACGCATCATTGGTGTCGCCAGGAGTGCGCAGTGAAAAGTGACGCATCGCTGTTTTCACGCAGCGATGCGTCACTTTTCATAAATGAGGCCCCTGGTACTCTAAACACCCATCCCACCAAAAGGTTTAGAAAGGCCGCTGAGCTGCGGATGTTTGAGCACTAACACAGAGAATGACTGCAGGTCCCTATGAGCAATTCTGGCACCGCACTATTCTGACATTGTTTCTCTGGGAACGCCCCTCAAAGTCTTCCAGCTTGGCTTCCATAATCTCTGAGGTCACACTTAACTCCTTGACTTTGGGCTGCAGAGTTTTAGTCTCCTTTTTCAGGGCGGTAATAGAATCTTCCACCTCCTTCACCCTTTCTCCCATATTTTGGAGGTCTGCGTGCACCAATCCAATGTCTATGGAAACCGAGTCTGTTTTAGTTTCAAATGCAGTGCATATGCCCTGTATCAGCGCCATTATGTCAGCGAGAATGGGGGAGTCTTCTGCCGTGGTGATATGAGTTTGAGATGCACGCTGTTCCTCCACCTGCGACACAGCCATCGTGTCCCTAGGTTGTGTAAATTTATCCTGCTACATGTTTTGGGCAGTACGAGGACCCCTACCACTGGTGAACTCCAAATCGGCACCAGGTACTACTGCACACCACAGTTCATCTTGACATGGTGAGTGGGAAGGGTTACTTGTGCAAGTGGGAGGCAAGGTACTCACCGCTGCCTGCCAGGTGGCATATGAGGCACACCTGCGGCCTGTCGGCTTTCCTGTTTCCCTCCCTCTCCTCCACTCTACCTATGTCCTCCACTAAGCACTTCTGTGGTAGTACACTTTGTCTCTTTGTCTCTCAGAGTGCTGCAAATACCACTAGAATTGGTGCAATGGGGCGACATGTGGCAAGTGGGGAGTGCACTGTAGGGCAGTGGAGTAACGATATTTGAGGGGGCCCCTCTGCCAGGTAAGTGGAGGGGCCCCCTCCGGACTCTATTAGGAGCTCTCAGGCCGAAGTGCTGTGCTGAGGGGGCCCCCTCGAACTTTAGGGCCCCCCGCACTGCGGGGGATGCGTGGGCCTGTGTTACGCCTCTGCTGTAGGGTTGGTCTAGTTCCCCCCCCACAACCAGGTGGTAATAAAGAATAGGCAACACTCACTGTGATTGAGTTGACATGCGCATTATAAGGCTCCATAGATCAGTTCAATAGGTTGTAGGCTGTGGGAGGAAACGACCCGGGGGGCAACTCCATCAGCCCCCCTCTCCCACTTGAACGGCAAAGACACAATGTGGCAGTCAGGCAGGCTCAGGCTCTCCACCACTTGTGGGCTCCACCTATACCACTTATACCAACATAGCTTTAGACTACGCCACTCCACAGAGTCTGCCCTGATTATGGCCACAGAGGAAATTTGCAGGCAATTGGATGAGGGCGAAGAACCGTCCTTATCCTACTTAACCTATTAGCAACACTTGACACCATGCGGTGCGAGTGTGGCGGCTGAAGGCAATAGGAATGCAAGAGACAGCTCTAACCCTACTCTCCTCCTTCCTAGCATCCAAGGAGCTGAGGGTGTGCAAGAACAATCTTAAATTATAACTGACCTTGTTCAATATTTATGCCACCCCTCTTGCCAACTTAATCAGAGAGCATGGTTTTAAGTTAATCTCATACGCTGATGACACCCTGATATTTATATATATCTCATGGAGGGTTGAAGTCACAGCCGTTAGTTTCCATAAATGCTTGAAGTGTATCATGGGCTGGATGAATCTAAATTTCCTGAAGCTTAACACTGATAAAACAGAGGTCATGGAGTTTGGGAAGGGTCCACCTATATGGAATCAAGCATGGTGGCCCATCACGGCAGGCAACTGCCCCCTCCATCTACCAAGGCGAAAAATCTGGTAGTGATATTCGACAACCAGTTAAACTTTGTAGGACAGATCAGTCGCATGATTTCCTCTAGCTTTTTTCTATTGAAGATCCTACCTAACATCTTGCCTTTTATCCCTCAGATCTTAGGAAAACGGTAATAGGTGCATTAATCCTCTCAAAAATTGACAATGGCAACACACTATTCTGGGCATTGACATGTATCCGATGGCTAAATTACAGTCAGTGAAGAACGCCGCAGCTTGACTACTACTTAACATCCCGAAATATCACTCCATTTCCGCGAGCATAAGGCTGCTCCATTGGCTTCCAAACCAACAACGTGTGGAATTTAAGACCCTCTGCTTAGTACACAAGGCACTGTATGGCGGGGGAGCAATGGTTATGCAGAAACTATTTCTTTGGTACTCCCCACAACAGAATCTCAGATCAGCCAACACTTGGCTGGTTCTGGTTCCCAAAATCCAAAAAGCCAGATGGCAAGGGAAAAGCCTATCCCATCGAGCAGCCAAACTCTGGAACAGGCTGCTGAATACTATTAGGCTGCAGCTGAATAGGCTCCAGTTTAGGAAAATGATTAAACTTGGCTATATCCCCCCAAATAAGTTCAGTCACTGCGCCTGGACAAACACACTCCAAGTTCTTTTTAGCGCAAAGACGCCTCAGGATTTGTGCCCTTTTTATAAATATTATACGTACTTACTTGCTACACCATACAGATGGCCAGGAGCCTGTCCTTCCAGATGATTTCAGCTGGGCTCAGGACTTCTCCTGCAGCTGCGGGGAAGCCGCCCCCCACCTCAGCCCAGGCAGTAGTAGTCAGCAGCTTTCACCCCCTTGTCAGGCAAGTCGATCCGATGGGGGTACTCCACTTCTGCCTTGCGTAGGGAGCACTCCCGCGTCCACTAGAGACCCGAGCCTGTTGTGACCCTTCAGGATTGCACTGGGCCTCAGGAGCTTTTGTCGTGCAGGACACCACTCCACATGTTATGTTATGTTATGTTATGTTATATTGATTTATTATGCGCACAGATACCCCAGCCAAGGGGCGTCCCGGCGCAGAGACAAGGTAGAACATAACACAACAGGAAACTAAAAACATGAAAGCAGCTAAAACAGGAAAGTTTTTAAAGCCCTCCGGAAAGTCAAGAGGTCCTCCATCAGACGAATTTCAACAGGAAGGGAGTTCCATGCTGACGCGGCCTTTACACTAAACGAGCGGCCACCCATGCGACTAAGCCTAAATCTGGGGACCACCGCAAGGGCCAAACCCTGGGAACGGAGGGTGCGGGTGGGAACATAAAAGGAAAGACAGCTGGATAGGATTTCCGGGCCAATACCTCTCAGAATCTTAAAAGCGAGACACAAGACCTTAAAAAGGATGCGCTTCCTGACAGGGAGCCAATGTAGGGTACGAAGGACAGTTGCCACCGAGCTGAATCTGGGCAGGCCGACAATCGCCCTCGCCGCAGCATTCTGAACCCGCTGCAGACGGGTTAGCTCGGCCTGGTTAGCCCCAGCCAGAAGAGAGCTGGCATAATCCAGGCGGGAGATGATAGTTGCCTGGATCACCAGCTGCCTGGTCGGGGCGTCAAAGAACTTGAGAACAGGTCTCAAGCCCCTTAGGAGACCGAAACAACAGGCCGCAGTTTTTTTAGTATGCCCTACAAAGGAGAGGCCCGCATCCAGCCAGACCCCCAGGTTTTTCACCTCAGATACCGGGGTCGGAGTGGGTCCCAGCTCAGAGGGCCACCATTGGTCACCCCACAGCTCCACTCCCTTACCGACAACCATCACCTTCGTTTTTGTGGCATTTAGCTGAAGGCAGTTGCCTGTCAACCAGCTAGCCACCGCCTTCAGTCCAGACTGAAACCTGGGGGCCTCAGTCTCCGCATCCCCGCTGAGAGTAACCGCCAGCTGTGTGTCGTCGGCATATGAGACCAAAGTTAGGCCCCACTGCCTAGCGACATCAGCCAGCGGTCTCACGTAAAGATTGAACAACGTGGGACTCAGCGAGGACCCTTGCGGAACCCCCATGGCCAGCGGTTGGAAATTGGACTTGAAGGGAGGGATGGCAACACAGAAGGAGCGGTTATCTAGAAAGGAGTGGAACCATTGCAACACCTGACCGCCAATGCCGGTCTCCTCAAGCCGATGCAGGAGGATGCTGTGGTCTACCGTGTCAAAGGCGGCGCTAAGGTCTAACAATATAAGCGCCGCCGTTTGACCAGCATCCAACCTTGCACGGAGATGTTCCACCATCACAAGTAACGCGGTTTCCGTGCTGTGGCCGGCACGGAATCCGTTTTGTGTGGGGTCGAGGGCATTGGTCCGTACAAGATGTTCAGACAGGGCCAAGTTGACATGGGCCTCAGTGATCTTGGCTGGCCAAGGTAGCAACGAAATGGGGCGATAGCTTTCAGGCTTGGCCGGGTCCAGGGAGGGCTTTTTGATAATTGGGGACACCACAGCTTGCTTCCACTTAGCTGGAACTACTCCCGTTTCCAAGGAAAGGTTGACGAGGGAACATACAGCTGCACGTCCCATAAAAGCCTGATCTCGAAAGAGAGCAGGCCTTACTGGATCGGATGGAGATCCAGATTTGACTTGCAACGCAAGTTTATCAAACCCGTCCAAGGTAAGGGGGGGGAAGACAAGCAGAGTAGACTGATGGTGGGTCCCATTGATACTTTCCCGACCGGACCCTATGCTAGGGAATGTCCGATAAATAGCTTGGACTTTCCCCAGAAAGTAGGAAGCAAGGGATTCACAGTGGGAAAGAGAGCTTACGGTCATAGAGGTAGTCCGCTTTGACATAAGATCTTTTACGGCCTTAAAGATGGCTTTCGACGGATTAGTACTGTTCCGGAATTCCGCGGCATAAAAAGCCGCTCGAGCTCGACAGATAGCCAGATGGTAGAGCTTGACGGACCTGGCGTATGCAGCTTTTAGATCAGCTCCATAGGTTTTCCTCCAGGCCCTCTCAGCCCGTCTACAGGCACCCTTTAGGGCCCGAAGGGCACTATCGTACCAGGGGCTCGACTCTCTGGAGTTGATTTTAGTAGATACAATAGGTATCAGAGAGTCCAAGGCCCTAGTAATCCAGGAACAGAAGAGGTCATACCCCTTTTCTACCTCCGTCAACGGGCCCAGCGGCTCCTCTAATAGAAGACGATGGAAGTCTTCTAACCTAAGCTTCTTCCAGGCCCTCTTCTGAACCCGTCTAGCCGAGGAGATGGAAGGGGTGGCTAAGACCGGGCATAGGATGGACACCAAAAAGTGGTCAGTCCATTCCACCGGCGAGATAGAGGTGATTGTAATCCCCGGCAGATTGGTAAACAGGGGATCCAGAATATGTCCCCCCGAATGGGTAGGCTGGGAGACCATCTGGGGAAGTTGAAAGGCCTCTAGGTCAGAGGAGATGGAGCGCACTGTCAGGCCTGAGAGGGTGTCGAAATGCAGGTTCAAATCGCCCATGATGGAAAAGTTGGCACAGTCTGCGACCAAAAGGCCAACAATGTCGGGAAAAGCATTTCTAAACGCCACATCGCTGCCGGGCGGGCGATAAACGACCATCCCGGACAGCGTAAACTCAGGGCTGACAGAGACCTTGAACAAGGCACTTTCACACCCAGAGATGTTTAGGGCACTCCAGACACAGGAATAGGAGGACCTTACCACTAAAGCTATACCCCCACCTCTAGACAACCTGTTCAAGGTGTACATAGAATAACCGGGTGGGCAGGATAGATTTGTAATAGCGGTATCCGCATCCTGTAGCCATGTTTCAGTCATGGCAAAGATGTCTGGAGCTTCCTCCTCAATGAGGTCAAAGATGTTCTGATAGTGTTTCAGCGCAGACCTGACATTCAGGTTCAGGATCCGCAAGGAGGAAGGAAAGCCTGTAATACGGCGGGTCACCGGAGAAGTAGTCCTTGGGAGAGGACTCGGAGAGTCAAGAGCCCACCCCTTACAGGGGCAATGGTACGGGCCTCGCAATGGATGTACCGATGGAAGGGTACAACAGCGGCTTACCTGACCGATGGCAAACAGGCACTCCCGCGAGTATGTCAGCATGGCGACGCTAAGATGGAAAAATAGCCGTTACCCGGAATCCCGCGACGTCCAGCGCGTCCGTAGCGCGGACGGGTGCAGACGGGCAGGACTCTGGCACGACTCCGGCCACGCGAGGACACGCCCGCTGCACGATCCCGCTGCGCTAGGGGAGGAGCCTTAAATAGGTGTTCCCAGGCGTCACATGCACATTCAAGCGCTGTCAGCTGGAAAAGCCTCACTCCACTCACCCCACTCCAAGATGTCCGCCAAAAACGAACCAGGCACCCACCCCAGGACCAGACCCGCCAAAATGGCAGTGAAGGGGCACAATTTATGGTGCAGGTAAGGGGCAATTTAAAAAGGGTCAAAATGACCAAAAACAAACTAAAATAATATTTTACGTTTTTAAAACAGCAGTTTTACTGCAAAAACGCGCAAGCGCTCTCGCAGCAGCAGCTACCTTGTCAGGGGCTGAAAGCAGGAGGGACTCGCCCTAAATAGGTGTTCCCAGGCGTCACATGCACATTCAAGCGCTGTCAGCTGGAAAAGCCTCACTCCACTCACCCCACTCCAAGATGTCCGCCAAAAACGAACCAGGCACCCACCCCAGGACCAGACCCGCCAAAATGACAGTGAAGGGGCACAATTTATGGTGCAGGTAAGGGGCAATTTAAAAAGGGTCAAAATGACCAAAAACAAACTAAAATAATATTTTACGTTTTTAAAACAGCAGTTTTACTGCAAAAACGCGCAAGCGCTCTCGCAGCAGCAGCTACCTTGTCAGGGGCTGAAAGCAGGAGGGACTCGCCCTAAATAGGTGTTCCCAGGCGTCACATGCACATTCAAGCGCTGTCAGCTGGAAAAGCCTCACTCCACTCACCCCACTCACCCCACTCCAAGATGTCCGCCAAAAACGAACCAGGCACCCACCCCAGGACCAGACCCGCCAAAATGGCAGTGAAGGGGCACAATTTATGGTGCAAGTAAGGGGCAATTTAAAAAGGGTCAAAATGACCAAAAACAAACTAAAATAATATTTTACGTTTTTAAAACAGCAGTTTTACTGCAAAAACGCGCAAGCGCTCTCGCAGCAGCAGCTACCTTGTCAGGGGCTGAAAGCAGGAGGGACTCGCCCTAAATAGGTGTTGCTTGGTGGCCCAGCAGTTTGCAGGGGACGTGCGCCGGTAATGTTTTGTTGCCACAGGTCATGCCACAGAGTCTTTCAGTACAGTGGGCCGTTCTGGGGAGCGCTGCTCACCACTCCGACGCGTCTTTCAATCCACAGGATCACACCCACCTTGTAGTCTCCAGGCACCAGTCTTCGTTGCGGCTGTGCGTCTAAAATGCTGTACTCTCAAAGTCGGTCAGCCTTCAGCCCTGTGGCACTCCTTTTGCACCACACACCTCCCAACAGGCAGGGGAGAGCTACAGCTCCCTTATTTTTTATTATGGGTTAGGTGATTGGGAGCCGCGTTAGTGAGCGGCCATCTTCATCGGTGGTTAGTCACACCCCCAATGAGGAGATATTTAGGTATAGTTGAGTGCTGTCTGCAAATAGATTACATGCAAATTTGGCATATTGCAGGATCACAGTCAAAGGCTCCATGGCAAGATAAAGTTTGAAGAGAGTGGGTGATAAAAATGATCCTTGGCAGATTTCTTAGGCCCTTATTTATGAGGCCTTGCGTCAGTTTTGCGCCGCCGGTGCGTCACTTTTTGTGACGCACCAACGGCATAAAATATGCGCCTTGTTGCGCTATATTTAAAAAGTGACGCATCTAGGTAGATGCGTCACTTTTTAAAGCCCTGCGCCACATTATACCTGCGTCAGGTATAATGTATGCAGAGGGGGCGTTCCCCCGCAAAAAGCCTCGTAATAGTGACGCAGTGAAATCTATGAGATTTCACTGCGTCACTTTTAGGATGCTGTTGCGTCAAAATCTTGCGCCTGCCTCACAGCAGGCGTAAGACTGACGCAAGCCCTTTCACATGGGGCTTTCCCCATGTGAAAGGACGCATTGCTGGAGTTGCGTCACTTTTGTGACACACTCCAGCAATGCGTTACTTTTGCGCTTTCAGATACGTCAGAAATACTGACGTATCTGTAAGTCCTTGCGACATGATGCGTCATACATTAAATATGACGCATCATTGGTGTCGCAAGGAGTGCGCAGTGAAAAGTGACGCATCGCTGTTTTCACGCAGCGATGCGTCACTTTTCATAAATGAGGCCCTTAGTTTCTAGAGGATGGATTAGAGAGTGAGCGCTTCAGTTTGATTAACTGTGATCGTTTGTTGAGGTCTGTGGCAAACATGTTAAAAAATGTGCTGCCTATTCACATGCCCATGGACCCAGGAAGTAGGGGTGGGGTGCAGGGGGAGCTGCATCACCCCCATATTAACCATACTTAAGTTCAGGGTTGAATGGGCAAAAAAATGCTTTAAAATGTTGTGTTCATTTTGTCACATTTGCTGTGTATTTGAATACAGAGGTGAAAAGGTCAAGCAATGTCTTCTGCCATATTGCTGCATATTCATTTAAAATGGAGACTGGTGTTTACTTTTCTTTTTTGACCGCAAATTGAGAGGATTTGGCAAAGTAAACTTTGTGAAATGAAAGGCTGTAAGATGTCTATTTAAAAAAAAAATGTAAACACCTATAAATGTACTGTACAAATATTTTAAAATATATTATCAGTTAGGATAACACACATGAAGTGCATTTTTATGTAATTTCGAAGTGTGACAGAAACAAAGGTTTTAGTACAATGAAGACACTTAATTTGTTGCACAAATAAAAAATATACGCTGAAACCCCATAAATGATCAGTTGTTTTTGCCCTATATATGTTTAGCATTCAAAGTCCATGTGTGCGCAGATGTAGTGGTATATTTGTGATAGTATGTTCCAAAATGCACTACTGGCTACTTGTCCCACCCTTACCACTCTCCGGTGGAATTAGCGTGGTGCATTTGCTACACTTGTTCTTTGTCTGACTCTTGGATTTTCCACAATCCCTATTACCTCAGTAACGTAACATTGAAGGCAGCACCTCCACTCTGAAAATCTTTCCAGAACCACTCCACATGCTTTCAGAGTGCTTCTGCGTGTTTCATCATTGACTTTGTTGAACACTAGTGAGTGGACGAAGAATAGAAGAAGGCATGCGTTATTTAGATCCAACATCCTCAAGATGTTATCTGTGGCAATAAGGATGGCTGTTTCAGTAGTGCCTGCCTTGAGGCCTGACTGCAAGATGTTAAATAGGTCCTGGTCTTCTGTGTGTTGACTGAGTTGGAAGAGTACACATTTAAGCAAGGTTTGCCAGGAAGGAAGATTGGAAACAAGACAAAAGCTATTCAGGTCTTCAGGATCCGCACCTATTTTCTTGAGGAGAGGAGCGACCTGTCCTAATTTTAAGCAATTTGGAATTGTTCATTGGGTTAGTGAGGTGGCTGAATTCCTTGACTAAGGCTGAGGGGAAGGGTATGTTGGATTAAGGCCTAAAATAACTTTGATGAGTTAATCTTTTATGAGAGTTTTGAATCTATATCATGTTGCATCGTTCTTCAAGGACTGAGTGAGGGGGGTACATGGCGATATTGCTGGTATTGGTGCCTTGAATTTGATGAGTGGTCATTGCAGAGCCACTGTCGTAGGGGGTAGATGATCAGTGATTGTTCAATCTTCGCAACCTTGTCTTCGAAGAATTCCACAAAGTCCTTGCACTTCTCTGCTGTAGCGGGTGTGTTTGGGATGGGGGTGGAGAATATTAGTTGCATGAATCTGTTGCACAGTTTACTGTGGTGGTTTTTTGCCTTAATCATCTGTGCTGGCAAGAAGGAGGCTATTGCTTTGAAGATATGTTTATTGTACCTGTACCTTTCATGCTGTAAAAAGGCGAGGTGTGATAATGAAGCGTTTATTCCTCATAATGGGCCAGATGTACGACGATTTTTACTGTGCGCAAACTTGTTTTAAACTAGTTTGCACACACTAAAATCCTTGGGCCCATGTTCAAAACCTATTTTGCGACTCACTAAATAATTAGAAACTCGCAAAATAGGTTTTGCGACTCGCTATAAGGAGGGGGCGTTCCCTTCCTAATAGCGACTCATGAGGGCAGGCAGTGGTCCCAGGGACCACTGACTGCCCTTAACCCCTTCCATGCTGATGACGAACCCCAGCCGTCATGCACTACGGTGCTCGTGTGCTGATGACGGCTGGGGTTCGTCACGGCCCGCCCCTGTTCGTGCTGTTTACAGCACACATTGGGAATCGCGGCCGCATCGAAGGGGTTAAAAAATGAAACCAAAACGTTTCATTTTTTTTTAATGCATTCCGTTTTCCGTTTAGAAAAACAGGCTGCATTTAAAAAAAAAATGCTATATTTAATAGCAGTCCCGGACATGATGGTCCGCTGATCCCAGCAGGCCACCATCCCTAGGAGGGCCAGCCATTCCAAATGGGGTCACAAAATGCAAGTGCCTCATTAATATTAATCAGCCTCGCATTTTGCAACCCCATTGGGAATCACAATCACTGTCTCTGACACTGTAGTACATAGTAAATTGCGACTCGCAATTTATGACAAGCAATCGAGCGCAAATTGCGAGTCGCAATTTACTATGGTCGTACATCTGGGCCCTACTCTCTGCCAATCTGAGCATTACATGAGGAGCTAGCGAGACTCCACTTTATAAGTCTATGTGTAGTAAGTATAGTACAACAGAGGAACATATGGACATTTGTAACATGCATAGATTTCAATGGCATTCCTGGAAATGTATGTGAATCCCCTGAGAATGAGAAGTACAAAGCAGATCGTTAAAGATGAAATGGCTGAGCAACAATGGTTACAGTTAGGGAAGGGCCCCAATTTGCATATAGGAGTTGCATGGGAAACTTAAATAGGATCAGGCTGCTTTTCAAGATCTTTTTGGAAGCAACCAATCCATAGCTGACCATGTCAAAGAAGGGTATCTTCGTGTGCTCAGGAGGGCTAATAACAGCAAATTACGCGAATTCCCAAACGGCGAGAATGGACATACCATCCAAGAAGGCATGAGGCTTTGGTCAAGGGCTAGACTGCCCAAAGTGAAAACCTTGCTGCAATTGCATTCATTTTCTGGAGAAGTAGGCAATGCACTGCCATTCAACTTAAATGAAGATGCTTGCACCACATGGCTCACCAGAACGGATGTATAGACAAGAACTAGGGATCAGAAGGCAGTGGCCTGTGGCACCGAACGATCTGTCTGTGGACCACCATGCATAAGAAGGGTTAGTTCCAAGTAGACAATACAAGCTGCAACAGATTACAAAGGTGGCAGGGTATTTTTCTAAGTAACTTTACTAAGATGACTGAAATGCCACTTTCTAGTCTCTGAATAGAGCAGCCAGCTAATGAACACAGGAACATACCAGGAGCCTTTCCAGTGTCCATAGAACTGTAGGGTACCTGCACCAACTGCATAAGGGATACGAGGCAAAAAGGAGCCAATGGACCAAATAGCAATGTAAATGTGGAAGGTAAGGAACTAGGAAGATGGGAACTGAGGAAACCATTAGAAAGGACAAAGCAAAGGTGCAGGGTATAGTGCCCAGGTGTAAACTGTAACCAGAGTAGAACACTAATCCAACTGTTATGCAGATTTGTAGAGCATACTATCACCTAGAAGGGTATCCCGGTGTTGAGCAGGCGTAAGTCTAGCCACACCTGGGGCCTAGTGGGACTACATGAAAAGCCAGGACTTCAGTTTCTTGCGGAATTCAAAAAGTGAGGAGGGGGCTCTTATGTGTAGAGGCAGGTCATTCCATGCTTTAGGAGTGATGTAGGAGAAGGCTTGACCATCTGATCTGGTATTCCATATGTGTGGGATTTGTGCAAGAAGGAACCCGGATGAGCACAGGTGTCTTGAAGGTTTGTGAGAGGAGGTGTGATTGTTGAGGTATGTATAACCAGTGTTATGCAGAGCCTGGAAACGTGGGAGAGGAGTTTGAATAGTGTTAGTTTGTGAATGGAGATCCAGTGGAGCTCCTTCAGCTGTGGTGCGATGTGAGGACAGGGTTGGAGGTTGAGAGTGATTCTGGCCGCTGAGTTCTGAATGGTCTGCAGCATGCTGGTGAGTTTATTTTTGATCCAGGCATAGAGGATGTTCCCTTAGTCCAGCTTGCCTGTGACGAGGGTGTGTGTGACAGTTTTCCCGGTGCTGATTGGGAGACATTTGAAAACCTTCTCAGCATTTTCAGGGTATGGAAGCATGAAGCGATGACAGTATTGACTTTGGTGTTGATGTCTAGTTTGCTGTTGATTGATCGTTGTTGATGGTCCTGAGGTTTTTGGCATATTCGGTCCTAGCTCTGTTGGCCACTGTGTGGAGTACCATGATTTTGGTCTTTGCGTTGTTCAACTTTAGACAGTTGGTTTTCATCCAGTGGTAGATTTCAGTCATGCAGGCCTTTAAATCGATCCGGCTATGAAGCATTTTATCCATGAGTGAGAGAAAGAGTTGGGTGTCAGTGGTGTAGTAGAGGCTGTTTATATTGTGAGAGAGGATGATAATGGCTAGAGAGATCAGACATGCGTTGAAGACAGTCAGGTTCTAGGAGTATCCATGCGGAACACCGTAGATGAGGTCGCAGGTGTCCAAGGTGTACAGTGCCAGGCTGGCTGACTGACTGGGTTCTACCAGTCAGGAAGGAGCAGATCCATCGGAATGCTTGTCGTTGGATTACAATGAAGGATTTGGATGAGGATTGGGTGGAAGACTGCCAAATGCTGCGGAGTGGTCCAAAGGGAGGAGAGCAGCCGTGTCTACTCTGTCGAGTCATGTGCATGGTTTCCATGGCAGCATTGAGGGCAGTTCTCGTGCTGTGATTGGGTCTGAAACCAGACTGAGTATTGTCACGTAGTTGATGGCTGTTGAGGTATTTGGTGAGGTACTCAACATATTGCCAGTCAAAGAGCACACAGTAGGATGGCCCTTTGTGCTGTGCCAGAAAGTGTATAGTTCAACCCTGGAAGTTTATTCTAGTGGTCTAGATTCTGATAGATTTGGTTATCCTCCAGCTCTGCCTCTTCCAGGTTGTATGGTATCACCTGTAAAGTTGACTTTTAAAATGTTGACTACATTAAAGTCGAGTTGAAATTGTCGATATAATAACATAGCGTCCTTTATTACAACCCATGCAAATTCCAAAATTGTTGAATTCAAAAAGTCGTTTTATTACATGTATTCCTTAATTCATCTAACTGTATCCTAATAACCACTCCTGGTGCATGGAGGAACACAAGTGCCTGAGCTTCCTACCTTACATACCCGGTTGACAGTTAGCAACTTAATTAGAATCGTTTTTATTCCGTATCAGCGGCTAGAATGTCTGTCTGTTGTATACTTGACATATGCCCCTGCTTGACGTGAGAACGTGGCACTGGATCTCTGAAACACGTTTGAGGGGGCTCAATCTATATGTTGCTCGACCCCATGATATGTATCTGTGATTTCTGAAGGCTGCTTGATCAAGACATCATCCTCAGCCTTCTCTGCCTTCTCTGCAGAGACATCTCCTGAGATGTAACAACACTCTAGGAGCTTTATGTTAAATGAAAAGTAGAGTTTAGCCCTTCATGCCAACTCCTGGTTGGTTACTGGGAAAGAAAGGTTATGGAGTGAAGTGAAGGTCCTTCCTGCATCAATATATCCCCGATGCTCCTCTTCCTATTCTCCTCTTTCTGCCCCTTCTTGCTTCCTACCTGCACTCTTTCTGCCCCCCTCCCGACTCTCCTTTCATGACCATCTTTTCTTGCCCCCCTTCCTTGCCCTCCTCTTCTTCTTCAACTTTTTTCTTGCCTCCACATTGTACCCATTTTTGCCAGTCCATGTTTCACTCCCATTGTTCTGCCCTCTCTATTGCATTGCAACCTCAAATTGCATGCTGGCTCAAAAAGCATCCTCTATAATCTTAAACTCTGGCATAAATAGCTGATATTTGCATAAAGTCTTTGATCACTGCCTCTCCTGTTTGCTTTCAAATGGCCTGGGTCTTTGTTTCTCATTCTCTGCATGCCTTTTTTCTCTGGACCCAACCTTCCCTGAGCCATTTGCATATTTTCTTAAATCTCTACTAACGTATTTCTGTAATTTGCACACCACTCATTCATAGCTGCCAAGGTTTCCAGATCCATAGGTGAAGTGCTGATTCAGGCTGGGCTTTTTATTTGAATTTTGGGACTTGTAGTCCTGTTTTAAAATGGAATACACAAGGCTACAAGTCCAAAGAATTCAAAGAAAAATTCCTGGCCTGACGGAGTACATGAAGCATGGACCTGGTAAACTCGACAGGGTTGCTTGTTTCAAAGATCACAAACTCTCCTTTTTTAAAAGCCATATCCCTGCAACCGAACCGACCCCTGAAGGGGTATCTCCGCGTTTGCCTTGGGAACCCGTCCTGGTTTTTCCCTATGAGATAGCCCCTACAGGGCATCCCCAAGGTGAAAGCCAGGCATCCCGCCGTGGGGGGGCCGTTGTGGAGATTAAGCAAGCTTAATGTAGAGTTGCAGAGTGTGAACTTATGATTAGGTCAGGCACCGAAGCGAGAATTATCGAGTCCGTGGACATTTGAGCTCAACACCCTGCCGCGTCGGGAATTGAACCCTGGTCCCGGGTCTGACCTCTGCTTCAGGGTCTGCCTGCTCTAACCAGTGAGCCACACTTCTCCACATATAGCTGCCTAGTTTCCCAGGTCCATTATTGATGTGCTGGCCCACTGCAGGTTTTCTTTTGAATTGTGGCACTTCTGGTCCTGTTTTGTAATGGAATGAACAAGACTACAAGCCGCAGAATTCAAAGTGGCCTGGACCAGCACAACACCATACAGGCCAACCTTTCTGATTTGGGCAGGAGACTACCAATTTCAAGTCTAGTCTTATGCCTTCCGATTCCTGGATGCAGGAACTTAATTGGGAGTTTTGTAAAACTGCCAAAAATAAAATATTGATGCATTTCACGTACGCTCCAATCGCCCCCTCCAAGAATTATCTCTGACATTTGTATTTTATTTTATTTAGAGTGTTTTATAAAGTGTCCGCATGACCAATGTGTATCAGAGCACTGTGCATAGGGTTGAAAGAGCAAGTTGAAAGGTATTGACAGATAAATCAAAGTAAAGAGTCACAATGGGCTGTTGCAACATATAGCACAAATATACAACAGTCGGTCCATTAACATTCCATTAGACTTCATTGTTCTAGCAACTTTGTGGTGGGTATTTGCTGCTGCTCTGATACGGGTACCCCGAGGAGCACAGTTTTCAAGGGTTCTCCTGTAAATGACATGTCTCTGATCCATCTAAAAGTTGCTGTCCTTGATGCAATCCTTGTGTCCTAGGATTACAAAGGTGTAGTGATGGCCACAGACCAAGAGGCGAAATGTATGATAAACATATATCGTTTATTAAGTAGTTCCTAACGACCTCAGCCACAGCCTACTTTCACCGGGTCAGCTTCCCTCAAGCCCCCGGCGCTCGCCTTGGAATGCTGGTAGCGGTGACATTCCAAGTGATGTCACCGCGAGCAGCTCCATTACATGCAGAGCCGCCGGGGGAGCATTAGGTGGGAGATACCACACATCCCCCTCCCTTGCGTAATGAAACATGAGAATTAAACAACAACAACCAAAAGCATTTTAGAGAATCACATCATAACATATTGATCAAAATGTCTGGGGGGTCTGGTCACTCTCCTGCTAGGCCTTCCACCTGGGTGGGGGACCGGCAACGGCATCTTTGCGTTAGAACCTTTGCTCCCCACCACATTGCCTTCACCCTCCCCTTCACTACTGGAATCAAGCCCGGGTGGGTGAAATCTCACTACTCTTCCCAGGTTCCAGATTTTCCCCTCTTGGGTCTTCACAGCATTCCTGAACAATTTGGTGATCTTGGTTGGCCTACTATATCCTGACTAACTTGCTCTACCAGTAGGGGTCTGATCTTAATGTCGTCCCCTACTTTTAACCCAGCCTCCCGTGTGGATTTGAGTCTGTCATATCTTTCTTTCCTCCCCACCATGGCTCCCTCTTGTCTCACCAGGCTTTCCGCTTCTTTGGAGTGATCTGACCATCCCTGTGCCACCCCATCCATCCTGGGGATAGCTTGGTGTTTGGTATCCTTGCCCGGAGCAGTTCGAAGGGAGTGACACCCGTTGTTTGGTGCGAGGTGAACCTGTATGCCTCCACCCACTTCCATACTTCTTCCTTCCAGCTTAAGCCACTGGCCTTGGCTAGTTGGATGCTCTCTTTGAGAGTTTTATTAAAACGCTCGACCATGCCATTGGTCTCGGGGTGGTACAGAGCACAACGTTTGTGTGAGATACCACGCTCCTTAAGGAAGTCTTCCATCTCTTTTGAACTTAATTGCACCCCATTGTCCGTGAGAAGGCTTCTGGGTAATCCTTCCCTGACAAATAACTCTTGCATGAACTCGATGACTACCATAGTTGTGACTTCACTCACTAATTTCACCTCCGGCCACCTGGAGTACATGTCCATGAGCACCAGAATGTACGGCGTGCGCACTTCACCAGTCAACGGACCCACAATGTCCAGCGCTAATTCCTCCCAGGGTCCTGATGGTGGCGGCCTGCACACTATTGGAGGTGTCATTTTTTTTAGGACTTTGTCGCTGTTGTTGCATGCAATACAGCCTCTTATCATTCTTTCAATGGCAAGGTCCATGCTTGGCCACCAATAGTTCTCTCTGAGTCTTTGTTTTGTTTTGGTGATGCCCATGTGTCCTTCGTGAGCCATCTCCATCAGGTTCATTCTCACAGACATGGGTGGTACTAATCTCGTCCCCCTGAACAGGCATTCATCGACTATGGACAGTTCGTCTTTGACAATCCAGTATGGCCGCAGAGCCTCTTCACGTTTATCTTCGTGTTTCCATCTGTCCTTTACTCTTTTGCACACCTCCTCCAAGATTTCATCTTCCCTCAGTGCATTTTTCCATGTTTCCTCTCCTACCGCTCTCTGGATTGCGCAGACATTCTCCATCTGATTTTCATCCTATTCATCTTTCACCCTGTCGTGTGCTTCCTTTCCCTCATTTCCATTTACCAACCTTGACAAGCAGTCTGCCGCAAGGTTACGCGTTCCCGGGACATACTCGACACTCTTGTAGGCCGACCACCCAACGTCTTATCCTGCTGGAGATGGCATCCAGGCCTTTCTTGCTGAAGACTCCAACCAACGGTTTGTGGTCAGTACGAAGGGTGAACTGTGTGCCCCATAGGAAGTCTCTGAATTTCCTTAATGCCCATGATACAGCCAATGCCTCTTTCTCAATCACAGAGTAGTTGCTTTCAGACTTCTGGAGTGATCTTGAGGCAAAGGCTATCGTTTCCTCTCCATTTTTTCCCACTTGTGTGAGGACCGCTCCCAGCCCTTTTGCGCTTGCGTCGGTGGTGACCACAGTCGCCCGGTAGGGTATGTAGGACTTAAGGCTGGGGGCTTCAGCAAGTGCCTTCCTCACGTCTTCAAACTCTCTCTGGCACACCTGACACCAGTTGAACACTATCTCTTTTTTCAGTAGTAACCTGATGGCATAAGTCCTTCCTGCCAGGTTCTGTTTCAATTTCCCATAGAACTCCAGCATTCCCATGAATGACTTGATTTCGTCCTTGCTTGTGGGGGGCGCCAAGTTCACCATGGTGTTCTGGAGCTCAGCTTTGGGACAGATTCCTTCAGGAGTCACTTTGTGCCCCAAGAAATCCAGCTCTGCACAGCCAAAAATGCACTTCTCTGTTTTTACTGTTAGGCCTTGTGACCTAAATCTTCCCAGCACCCGCCTCAGTGTCTCATCGTGCTCTTTCTGGTTTTGGGCAAATACAAGCACATCGTCCTGGTAGCATATGACACCACGGATATCCTTCAATATGTTTCCCATGAGCCTCTGGAACATGGCTGCCGCCGAGACCAACCCAAAAGGCATCCTCTTGAACTTACATGGGTGTCACAAACGCTGTGAGTTCTTGAGACTCTTCGTGCAGTTTGACCTGAAAATAAGCTGAGGTGAGGTCGAGTGTGGAGAACACCTTTGCCCCCTCTAGCATGCTCATCATCTGGGTGATGTTCGGTAGTGGAAATCGATCGACCACGACCTCCTTGTTCAATGCTCTCAGGTCGATGCAGAGCCGAACCGATCCATCCTTTTTCTTTGCGGCCACGATGGGTGCCAACCATTCTGTTGCTTCCACTGGTTCGATGATGCCTGCCTTGCACAGTTTCTCTAACTCTGCCTTCACCTCTCCTTGTATGGCAATGGGGAGCTTCCTGACCTTCGCCACTACTGGCTTTGCGTTCTCTTTTAGCTTTATCTTGTGACAGTAGTTCTTCAAGCATCCTAGTTCCTCCCTGAATACTTCTTTGAACTCCGTCACAAGGTCTTCATTTTGTTCCTGAATCTCCTGTATCAAGATCTGGGGATTACTATTGGGGTTGAGATAGACCCCCAACTCCTTCTGTGCTTGCCAACCCAAAATGTTGTCCCCTACCGTAGATACATACACCTTGGACATAGTTGTCCTGTTCCTGTACTCAATTTTGTCTCAAAAGTAGCCTTTCATTGAGATGGGACGACCTGCATACCCCCCGGGCCTCACGTCCATTTTCCTCAGGATTATCCTCCCCTTAGATACTTTGGAGAATTCCTTTGCACTAATGATAGTAATCCTAGAACAGGAATCAAATAACGCTACTAACTCAGTACTCCCCACTTTTATGGTGTCACTGGGGCTGCTGACCTGACCTTCATCAACCCGCAC
Source organism: Lissotriton vulgaris (assembly GCF_964263255.1). NCBI lineage: Eukaryota > Metazoa > Chordata > Amphibia > Caudata > Salamandridae > Lissotriton > Lissotriton vulgaris. The sequence continues at coordinate 120,154,626 of NC_141687.1, forward strand.
TACCATTTCTTCACAGGTGGAGTCATTAAGGCATTGGATCTGACTTCCGTTCACTTGCACTACAATTTCATCGCACACCACATTCGTCCTGTCCCTGTTCTGTCTACTATTTCCTTGTCCACTCTTGCAATACTGTTTGAGATGTCCCTTCTTCCCGCACTTGTTGCATGTGAACCTAAGGGCGGGACAATCTCTGTCATTGGCTAGATGCCCCTGCTTACCACATCTATAGCAGGTGCCCTTGAATTGTCCCCCCACCTTGCTCTCTTTCTGTTCCTTGCTCACTTCTTTTTGGCCTCTGATCACAGAAACGGCCTCACACTCGGTCACTACTTCACTCACACCGGGTTTCTCTTTTCTCCCCAGTGTCTTGTTTTATTTCCTTGACGCACTGTAACATGTGCTCAACTTGTTTTGCTATAATTAAAACTTCCCTCAAGTGTGGGTCATCCTTAAGCCATAACTCCTCTCGTACCCGCTCCATTCTGCAAGCCAATACAAACTGGTCCCTGATCCTTTCTTCACTCGCACCACCAAACTTGCATGTCGCAGCTAGTTTCCTTAATTCAGAGACAAAATCTTCGATGGATTCCCCTTCCTTCTGTGCTCTCTTCCCAAAATGATATCTTTCCTTTATGGTGCTTGTCTTAGGGAGGTAATGTAAATCTAATTTCTTCAGACTTACTTCTAGCTCGTTTAGACCCCTTGCTTCCTGTGTTCCTAGATCTGGGAGGTGATCTAATACTTCCTCCCCTTCTGCTCCTAAGTAATACGCCAATAGTGCTACCTTTCTCTCTAGTCCCAGGTTTGGCCCACACACAGTAGCATAATTCAAAAATACTTTCTTCCACTTTTTCCACTGGATCGTGGGTTCCCCGGGGTTGGTCAGGAAACAAGGTGGGGGCGTCACACTCTGCATGGCAAGGCGTCACTGAGCGCTAAGGTAAAGAGAAAGGAAAATGAATATGCAAGTGGATGGCTAGTTGTTAAGCGTACTAGTACGGCACAGTGTACTTCTCAGCCCACCGAAGTGTGCAGGTATGTTAATCCACCAGGCAGTTTGCTCCCCTGAAAACAAACGTTCTATTACTATATTAATAGTTCATTGAGCATATACTACAATAGTAGGCACAGTGGTGTGAGTCTGCTTTTACATAAGGATACTCTGTCAAATGTCTAGCACCAACCAATCCCCACAGCAGTATATCATGAAACAAATAAACCACTTGAGGGCACAGTGGTGTGCAGACAAGTTCACAGAGAGACCGGTAGTGTACCAGAGGATTGCTTTTCCTATGTTCGTGCACAGGATGATACCAACAAAGGAGGATGGCTCACAGTACAGTTACTTGTCACACCATAGACATCCAACCAACCCACACTCCTGTGAGCAGTATATCGAGGGATACATAAGAGAAAACTCCGGGCGTTCCAACGATTGAAGCTCACAAAACCCTTGCAGATGAACAGTCCCCAGAGTGGTGATGCAACAGTTAATCCTTCCCTAATCTCCAACACGCTAGGAAGCAACGCGCTGCTTACACCGCCTGTCACTTTAATGTCTACAGAGTTGACTAGACGAAATGCGTGTAGGCGCGCAGGCAGCTTCCTGAAGAGGCAACGCAAAGGTTAAAGAAGGAGAGAGGCTCGTCAGGTAAACATTTCTCCACTACCGCCTCACATCCACAAGGCCAACCTCTCAGCTGACACCCCGGGTCATCCAGTGCATGTCCTACTTTCCGACGCTGGCACTATGCTGCGAAGTTGCTAGTCCTTGGTTATTTTCCTCCACTCCACCCGCTACCGTGACCGCAGGCCACGAGTTCAAAAGCAGTCTCCTGTCGAGTCGCGGGTGTATGCACAGCGCACCTTCAGACAGCTGACAACATGCCGTTTCCCACACGATCCTAGCTGGCGCCACATCAAGGTTTTCAAACTCCGCTATTCACAGCCTCCTTACGCACTTCCTTGACCCCTGTGGCAAGATCTCAGACAGTCTGCTTTTCGTACGCGGTCACAGGCACAGAGCGCCTTCAGTTAGCAACCACTTCCAGGCGTTACCTTAAGTTCTTTATAACGGAGCCGGGTACTTGTTAATTCTCGAACTTGCTGCCGCTCCTCATTCCGATTCTTACAGCGCTTCAGTCTGCCACAGGAGCACACGATTTTCCTTCTTCAGCTCCCTTCGTCTTCCGTTCTCCAAGCGTGTTGAGGTCGCAGTCTCCAAAAGACCCTCGTCGCCAGTGTAGTGATGGCCACAGACCAAGAGGCGAAATGTATGATAAAGATATATCGTTTAATAAGTAGTTCCTAACGACCTCAGCCACAGCCTCCTTTCACCGGGTCAGCTTCCCTCAAGCCCCCGGCGCTCGCCTTGGAACGCTGGTCGCGGTGACATTCCAAGTGATGTCACCGCGAGCAGCTCCATTACATGCGGAGCCGCTGGGGGAGCATTAGGTGGGAGATACCACAAAAGGCTATGCAAGGAATCTATTCATTAGATTCCTTGCTATTCCACTATTCGTCGCTTGCTAAGGAACAGCTCTAGTGGAACCCTCAAAACTATTGCTGAGTTCAACTTCACACGTGCTAGACCGCACATTTCACAGAATGGTGCTCTGCTGTCAGCGATCGTGTTAGGTGTAGTGTGCAGATCTACATTTACCATTACAAAATAGGAGCTTAAGCATTTGGGGTTTGTTTTTATGAAATACAAGATTGTGTGGCTGGGAGCTTGGTATATCATTTCTGAATTATGACTTCCTTAACAGGCAAAATCAATCTAATATTAAAGAGTGCAATGTATGTGCTTACAATTATCTTAAAGCGTCATTGTCATCGTCAATGTGCCTATCCTGTCCCAGCTGTGCTCACTATTTGGTCACTATTTGGCTTTCTTTGTTGTAATGGATGCACTGATTAGGCCTTTCCACAGTGCCCGGTGCCCCTCCAGTTCACTGTGGGCCAGGACTCCCAACCCAGGGAGAAAGGAAAGTCTTGAGTACACCCCTTTACCAGCCATCATCTAGCTCATATCGTTCTTTTCTATCTACGGTGCCCGAAGCTAGAATGGAGCCGCTGCATAGCTGCCAGGGTTTCAGATTGCTTATGTGTGACATTTTCATAATTTTAGTGTAATTATGAGTGACAAATCAACAACTATGACTGACACTTTCTCGCAAGCAAAATCATGCAATAAAGAAGAGGGAAATATATAAATACAAGAAATTAAACCCATTTGAGCTGCAAGAAACCCTAATAAGAGCTTACAACTGTTGTTAAGCTCCAGAAATGTAAGGGCACTAAGCTAGTAAAAAGCAGGAAATCATGGCTAATCCTCATCAAAAACAGCTTTGCGAATATATGTGTGGTTCATGTTCTTTCACTCCTTCTCCCCTTTTGTCCTCTTTCTTGGTTTTTCCACTCCTTCCCACTGTCTCATTTCCCTCCCTGGTACTCTTTTCATTCCTCCTTCCTCACCCCTCCCACCTTCCCCGTCTCTGCAATCTGGACCTAAAAGCACTATGAAGCAGTCAGCACTGTGTACTTTCTAGTGTTTTTTTCAAGTCATTCAGTTATCCAACCCTCTTCCTCCATTAGCTTCCCCTCAATTGGCTGCCAAAGTCAAAAGCTCTCCCAGAGGGGAGAGCTTTTGGCTTTGCCAACACTTGTTATATCCACTCTTCCTCTGCATACTTGGAGCACAAACTCCTGCCCAACAACTGCTCAGACACTGCAGCATGAAGCTGCGTCCGCATAAACTCCATTTTTACTGGACAAAGTTATATTATGTGCTACATCCCCACGCCCATTCACTCTGGGAGAAACACATGAAGTGCAGCTACATTAATGAACAAAAAAAGATTAAACCGGTTAGACATTAGATTAATAGCTGCATTCTAAGTATTCAGTATAGAATGGTGTGAAACATAAAACTTTTATGAAACAGAAAATTATCCTGACGTACTATCCTTCCTAATGACCAAAGTGTGAGCTCCACATATGCAAAGCTTTATTGTCAAGTGCCTTATATACTGACTTGGCCCTGGGCTCAGAACGCTCTGATGAAATATAGAGTTTTGCAGGGTGTTTCTAAAAAAGCGCGCTCTGTGATGCGCTTTCCTAAGTCCTGCAAGCTCCTGAGTCCTCTTGCTGGACAATCCATGATAAGGGGCTATTATGTCATGGCAGACTGCCCCAGTACACCTCCCCTCAATGTCCTGTACTGACCAAGATTATGAGCCGTCTATGGCGGTCACTTCTGCCTGCCCCTCTCGCTCTTTGCTCCCTGTGGCGTCACCTTAAGAGCACATTTAAATAAAGGACAAATTATCCTGGCACAGGCTTTTGCCTGGTGTTGGACGGTGGTTCTGACACTATGGCCTGCCCGGATTTTATGCTTTTTTAAACACCTAATTGTAGATCTTTTACTGTGGGGGAGCCTCATAAGTTGGGATTCAGCCACAGTGAACTCATAATGAAAGAGACTGCATGGGGATTTTACTGGTGTCCCCCCGGCTTGACCATGCCACTGCGCAGCAGCTGGAGTAAGGGACACCGGGCTGGTTACAGGCAGGCACCTGTGTACATGCGTGTGCACACGTGTAGGGGACGCACAGGGAAGATTCCTAGCGTGCGCAGCCAAGGAGCATGGCAGATAGACTGGTGTGGCAGGACTTATGCAAAATGGGGTGGTGACATTGAATAGGCATTATACAGTAGGTAGAAAGATACCAGGGAAAGTCAGTGTGCTTTACAGTGTGTATTCCTTTATTCTCTTATGGGCGTAGGGAGCACATGTGCTAGTTTTACTTTCCTAAGGCCTAACAATTCTAGACGAGCACTAAAGTCCACTGTAACGGGTGTGAGAAGAAGTATTCTGCAGAGTCCAAAGTCTTATTTTTTCTGCTTTTGGGTCATCCAGTACTGTCATATTTCTCTGACCCAGCCATTACCAGTCCCTGGCTGGGGGCTGACCTTAGTAGCCTGGATTGATGACCTTTCTTCCCAGAGCGAAGACCTCCTCTCTACAAAGAGAAGATAGATGGGGCTACAGGCTCATCCATCAGCTTTTATCACAGGGTGCCAGACACCAGGCTGCATCAAGGAGGGAAGGCAGAGAGGGGGGAAGGTGCTTTTTCAGAGACCATGTGGCCAGAGACCCTGGACGACGCCATCTTGAACCAACCCAGAGGCCTGGGCAGGAAGGAGGGAGCCGGGGCAGAGAAGGGGTGTGTCGCTGTGTGATAGGGCCAACAGAGACTTTATGCCAGCCCCCTCCCCAAACTTTAAAAAGTATTTTCACTGGAAGAGAAGCTCTCTCTGGGATGTGGTCTGCTGAGGGAGAAGGTTCTGGAGCCTGGCACCATGGGCAGTTGGAAGGAGGAACCCCCTGACTGCCCCCAGGATCCTGTACAGCGCTAGGTGTAGAGTCCAGGACCAGTGCACAGAAGCAGGGGCCTCTGCGCAGGGAGAAGAGAGGCCCAGGAGGGAGCAGCTGAAAGGCTGGTGCAGGGAGCCAGTGAAGACAGTTCCCTACTGAATCCCCCCCTCTCAGAGACCCGGAGGGCAAAGGAGAGTGCTCCCAGTGGCTGGGGAGCGCCACAAGGAGCAAGAAGAGATGAAAATTGTGCAAATCGGCCCAGGGGGCCGAGATATGCCCCCCAGAAGGTAGGTGACCTCTGGGGTGGGTCCAAGGGTCTGCCACCAGCAGAAGCGAAGCGGGGGAGCGCCGTCGCGCCCCCCCGTGAAAATACCCTAAAGGGGGGCCAGTACCCGACTCAGGCCCTCACCGAAGATGGAGGTGGGCGGGGAGCGCCGTCTCGCCCCTGCAAAGAGGTTCTAAGGCGCCCGGGACCCTATACCCGGACCCCAAAGCAAAGTTGGGGAGTGCCTTTGTGCTCCCCGTGAAAATATATCCCACGGGGGGCCAGGAGCCCACCTTGGCCCCCGCCGACGAAGAGCAGTGGGGAGTGCCATCGCACTCCGCGTGAAGAGGAGGAGGGGCCCGGGACCCCATCTCCGGGCCCCGCAATGACTGGGATGGGGGAGCGCCCCCCAATGATGTCCAGGTGCCCGGGCCCCCTCCCCGGGTCCCAAAGTGAAGAGGAGGTGGAGGGAGTGCCGTTGCACTCCCCCGAAGACCCGCTGTAGCGGGGAAGCAGTCTCGCGTATGTCCACTGGAGCGGGTAGACCAGAAAAGGAAGGCCGGCTCCTGCGTCAGCAAGCGAAGGTTCTGGCAGGGCAGACAGCTGGCAGGGGCAGCCGGAAGTGGGCACCCCGCGCCGCAAACCCTCACCTAGGGGCCCGGGTGGGACCAGATCCCCCACCGAGCACTGGATGCGGCACGAAGTGCCAAGAGGAACAGCAGCGTGCTCTCTCCCATAATGCATTGCAGGCCAGGACCAACCTACAAGGGCAAACAGCATTTTCTTTGCTTGCGTTGGACCTAGGAGAACGGGATCACCGCAACCTGTGTGCCAAGGTGCAGGGGGAGCTGCTGGAGAAGCGCAGTCTCCCCCAGCATGAAAATGGAAGTCTCTCCCTAAGTCACCGGGGACACTGAAGAGATAACCCCCTCAAGGGCTCAGCCACTGTTTCAACACTACCTGGGCTGGAACTTTTGTTCTACAGCTGGGGGTGTATTAAGAAGTGCATCAAATGATAAGGAACTGAGTTGGGGATGTCTGGAGAAGGGCATCTCCTGGAGATGAAGAGATGTAATTGCACCCTTAGTGCTCCCCGCGCTCCCTGGGCTCCTGGCTCCTGGTATCGTAGCGCTATCACGCTCCCTGCTTATAGCCGCTGCCAGCTGATTTGCGCATCGCTCGATTTAGCAAGAACTGCCGTGTAACACTGTCTGTGCTTGTCTGCTTGCTCCTAGCGCTGCATTCATTTTACATAGCTCCCAGCCATTTTGTGATTGTAATATTGCCTGTGCTCGTCTGCTTGCTCCTGGCGCTGCATTCATCGTACTTTGCTCCCAGCCATTTTGTTGTTGTTGTGCCTCTTAGCCCGTCCCTCCGCCCCGCTCCCGCCTCCCAGCTGCTCCTCCCTCCCACAGATAGTAGTATCTCGTGACGTCCTCGCTTGCGCTGTGACCCTCCTGACCCGCTCAGAGGCGGTCGCTCCCCACGCTCCCTGGGCTCCTGGCTCCTGGTATCGTAGCACTATCACGTTCCCTGCTTATAGCCGCTGCCAGCTGATTTGCGCATCGCTCTATTTAGCAAGAACTGCCGTGTAACACTGTCTGTGCCTGTATGCTTGCTCCTAGCGCTGTATTCATTTTACATAGCTCCCAGCCATTTTGTGATTGTAATATTGCCTGTGCTCGTCTGCTTGCTCCTAGCGCTGCATTCATTGTACTTTGCTCCCAGCCATTTTGTGATTGTAATATTGCCTGTGCTTGTATGATTGCTCCTAGCGCTGCATTCATCGTATTTTGCTCCCAGCCATTTTGTTGTTGTTGTGCCTCGTAGCCCGTCCCTCCGCCCCGCTCCCGCCTCCCAGCAGCTCCTCCCTCCCACAGATAGTAGTATCTCGTGCCGTCCCCGCTTGCGCTGTGACCCTCCTGACCCTCTCAGAGGCGGTCGCTCCCCACGCTCCCTGGGCTCCTGGCTCCTGGTATCGTAGCGCTATCACGCTCCCTGCTTATAGCCGCTGCCAGCTGATTTGCGCATCGCTCGATTTAGCAAGAACTGCCGTGTAACACTGTCTGTGCTTGTCTGCTTGCTCCTAGCGCTGCATTCATTTTACATAGCTCCTAGCCATTTTGTGATTGTAATATTGCCTGTGCTCGTCTGCTTGCTCCTAGCGCTGCATTCATCGTACTTTGCTCCCAGCCATTTTGTGATTGTAATATTGCCTGTGCTTGTCTTATTGCTCCTAGCGCTGCATTCATCGTACTTTGCTCCCAGCCATTTTGTTGTTGTTGTGCCTCGTAGCCCGTCCCTCCGCCCCGCTTCCGCCTCCCAGCTGCTCCTCCCTCGCCCCACCCACTCCACCATCCACTTATGACATACGATATTGCGCGCCCCATGCGCGCTGAAGGTGCGCCAAAGGTAAGCTCGTCTACGCCCGTCCGCGCCTGGACCGCGCCCAGCGCCAAACCCCCTGGCCCTCGCAAAACCCACTCCTCCCGCATTACGTATGACGCCGCTACCCTCCTTGCCCTTAACCCCGGACGCAAACCACAATGCTGCGAAGCTGCCCCAGGACTCACCCATGGACCCTTCACCTGCCACTCCTGCAAATTCGCCTGCGTCAGGACCCACACCAAATCCACGAACTCCAAACACAGCTCCCACTCTAACCACCTGAAGTTCATCCTGCTGAACACCTGCTCGGTCCACAGACACGCCATTGAACTCTGGGACCTACTCGACACTACATCGCCGGACGTCGCCTTCCTTACAGAAACCTGGATGAACGCATCATCAGCGCCCGACATCGCCATAGCCATCTCGGACTCAAACAACTTGTTGACACCCCCACCCACCTTGCCGGACACACGCTCGACCCTATCTTCACCTCCAGCAAACACATCTCCTTCGACCACACCACAGCTCTCCATTGGACGGACCACAGCTGCGTTCACTTTAGCTACAAAAAGACCACGACCCACAACCCCCCACAACCTATTCCTCGAAGAAACTGGAACAAAATCACCACCGACCAACTCTTCACATCGCTTAACCAAAACCCTCCTGCCATATCATCGGACCCAAACCATGCTGCCACCAAACTCACACAATGGATCACCCACAGCGCTGACGAATTAGCACCCTTGAAAAACCACCAGACCAAACAAGTTAACAAAAAGGCCCCCTGGTTCAACAATGACCTTAAGAAATCCAAGAAGTTATGTCGTACTCTCGAGAAAACTTGGAGAAAAAAGAAACTAAAAGGAAAAGGAAAATCCCAACTTTCTCATTGAATCTTTGTTGCTAGAATAGAGGTGTGCAGCAGTGCTTAAGAGGTGCGTATTTATTGCTCAACTAGTTCACTGGTGGCTTTGCTTGTTTTCAACCTGACCACCTTCAAGGACGCCACCCGCAAACACCACCAATTGATCCGATCCACCAAGAAATCAGCATTCAAGGATCGACTCGACAACAACTCCCACAACAGTAAAGAACTTTTCAACATCGTCAAAGAATTTACCAACTACACCGCCGGCACCAACGACATCACTCCCTCTCAAGACTTCTGCGACTCTTTATCCTCTTTCTTCCACAACAAAATCGCCGACATACATAACTGCTTTGAAAACCAATCCGAAGAACAGTCCAATCCACCCACCTCTGAACCAAAACAGCACTCTCACAACCTTTGCGCCTGGAACCCAATCACTACTGAAGACACCATCCGCCTAATGAACTCCATCCACTCAGGATCACCAACCGACCCATGTCCCCACCACATTTTCAACAAAGCAGACTCCATCATCGCACCCCATCTCCGCGATGTCATCAACTGTTCCTTCAACTCCGCTACCTTCCCGGAAAGCTGGAAACATGCCGAACTCAGCGCACTTCTGAAGAAACCCACAGCAGACCCCTCAGAACTTAAGAACTACCTCCCCATCTCACTCCTCCCATTCCCTGCCAAAGTCATTGAGAAAGCCGTCAATAGTCAGCTCGCCGCCTTCCTTGAATTAAACAATTCCCTCGACCCCTCACAGTCCGGCTTCCGAGCCAAACACAGCACTGAAACCGCCCTCATCGCAGCTACAGACGACATCCGAACACTACTGGACAACGGAGAAACAGTCGCCCTCACCCTACTCGACCTCTCCGCCGCCTCCGACACAGTCTGTCATAGCACCCTCATACAACGCCTCAACAAGGTTGGAATACAAGGAAAAGCTTTGGACTGGATCATCTCGTTCCTCGTAGGGAGAACCCAGAGAGTCCGCCTCTCCCCATTCAAATCAGAGGCCACCGAAGTCATCTGCGGCGTACCACAAGGATCATCACTTAGTCCCACCCTCTTCAACGTTTACATGAGTCCCCTCGCTTCCATCGCACGACAACACAACCTCAACATCATCTCCTACGCAGACGACACCCAGCTGATCCTCTCCCTCACCAAAGACCCAAACACCGCCAAAACCAATCTACACGAAGGAATGAAAGAAGTAGCCGAATGGATGAAGAACAGGCGTTTAAAACTGAACTCGGACAAAACGGAAGTCCTCATCTTAGGATCATCCCCCTCATCCTGGGACCACTCATGGTGGCCACCGGCCCTGGGTACAGCACCCATACCTACAGATCACGCACGTATCCTGGGATTCATCCTGGACTCCTCCCTCTCTATGGCCAAACAAGTCAACGCCGTCTCATCTTCATGCTTCAACATCCTACGCATGCTCAAAAAAATCTTCAGTTGGATCCCCGCCGAAACAAGAAAGACAGTCACCCACGCACTGGTTACTAGCCGACTGGATTATGGAAATACCCTTTACACCGGAACCACTGCCAAACTACAGAAAAAACTCCTCAGCCAGACTCATACTGGACATCCCCGTCAAGCTCACATTTCGGGTCACCTGAAAGACCTCCACTGGCTCCCCATCAACAAGAGAATAACGTTCCGTCTCCTCACCCACGCACACAAGGCCCTCTATGACCTAGGACCCGAATGCCTCAACACAAGACTGTCCTTCTACACACCCACCCGCCAACTACGATCATCCAATCAAGCCCGCGCCGCAATTCCGCGCATCCACAGATCCACCATGGGAGGAAGATCCTTCTCCTACTTAGCGGCCAAAACCTGGAATTCTCTCCCCACTCACCTCCGCCATACACAGAACCACCTCTCCTTCAGAAAGCAACTAAAAACCTGGCTTTTCGATAAGTAATTCACCCTCCCTCCCTCAAGCGCCTTGAGACCCTCTGGGTGAGTAGTGCGCTATATAAATTCTTGAACTTGAACTTGAACTTGAAGGTTACACGTATAATGTGAAGTGTAAGGTGATGTCATAAGCAAAGTGGGGTTATGCTGTATATGCATAATCCTGTGATTTCATCTGTGATGCCTTTTGGAGCTGTAATTGCAATGCATGCTAATGAGCCACAAATGCGATGAGTACTGTCATTCTAAAGGGATATTTAAACATGTATTCTTGCTGCTTCGCTTAGGTGAAGAACCCAGTCTGCTTTCTCTTAAGATGTAGGGGTGTATACTTCATGGTCAGTAGGAAATGCTCGGACAGGGTCGTGTGTCACCAAGGCAGGGTTACCTATTTTTAATGCTTGTTGGGATAATGGGGTGGGTCGCCACGGGGATGGTGCCAGTGTGCGGGGCTCTCGCTCCCGGTTATGTTCAACTAATAGCATTGGGGGCAATATGTGGTGCATACATGGGAGTGGTGGTACTAGACCCCACACCTCCTGCGGGAAGGGTGGAGATGTTATGCAATGTCACAAAGTAATTCCAACAGTTTATGTATATTTGTAAATTGGTATATAGTATTGCATAGTGCGTGTGTTTAATAAATGTACTCTTACTTTATAAAGCAAAGTACAGACTGGACAATCATTTATTGAGTGTTATTTCTGCGCATCTGCAAATGGCGATTACTAGCCTACACCACCTCCCTTGAGTAAGCCTCAGACTGCTCTGCAATGCTACCCTCTGAGAGCAGGTGCTACAATTGGGTGTTTGGTTCCCAATGAAGGACAAATGTAGTCATGTTATTTGTGCAGGCCTCACAGATGCTGCCTCGTTTTCCAACACCTGGAATGGCCACACTTCTCCCATGTAACTTCCCGATCCTCTCTCGGCAGTGTGTGTGAGCAGGAAAGAAAGGCATGTGTGAACATCTAGGGGACAAGGATGCACTCTACACTGTGTGTGTGCCCTGTCCCCAACTAAAGTTAAGTGCAGAAAAACAGCTTTCCGAAAGGCAGAGAAGCTGCACGTCGTCTGAAACTTGCGTTCTGCTATCACACAGTGAAAACGAAACTACAAGGGATTCTAAGAATAAAAATCAACATGCAAAAAATGATTCCCTCAAGTAACAGTGGATGAACTCAGTCAGCTCCCCGATGGAGCAGCTGCTTCTAATTTGTGTGTCCTTCACACCAACCCTAAGGTGTCGTATTACTTACTGAGGTGACTAAATTCATGTAGTGCTCACAAGGCTCTCATCGTGGGCTGCTCCTGGCTGAGTGATTCGGCGGCTGCTAAAAGGCAAGACGACCTACAGGGCAGGCTGGCAGTAAACTGTCCATTTCAGTTGTTCTAGAGGTCCCGCCTGCTGGACCGAGTACAGAAGGTAACACACACAGTAAAGCAGCCACGCCCCAGCTGGGAGATCCAGCAACCACACGTGGGTCTCAAAGAGGCCGGACAAGCGGGGCTGACAGTAGGGTGACCAACTGGCATTGGTGCAAATTCAGGACGGTGAGTGTAAAAATTCAGGACAAAGGGTCAAAATTCAGGACACAAATTCAGGACAGGAGGTCAAAATTCAGGACAAAACTTCAGGACAATAGGTACGTTTTACAGACACATCAGAGGTCGCGCAATAGTATATAAGTAAGCCCAGCCATTTCCAAACATATTCAACCGTTTGCAAACCTATCCATCATGTATCCTTCCATCTATCATTTCACTCATCCATCCCTTCATCCATCCCCTCATCCATCCTTTCACTCATCTCCATTATCCATCCATCCATCCACCATTTCACCCTATCCATCTGTACACTTATCCATCCACTCTTTATCCCATCCATCCATCCACTCATCCATTCAGCCATTTACCCTTTCACCAATCCAGCCATCCTTTCACTTACTAATCCTTCCACCCATCCACTATTTTAGTCATCCATCCATCCTCCCTTTCTCTCTCCATTGACCCTTTCATTTAGCCATCCTTCCTTCCATCCATCCATCCACCCATCCATCCATCTACTCATCCACTCATGAATCCATCCATTGATCCTATCACTCATCCATCTATCATTTCACTCCTTCACACATCTATTCATCCTTTTGTCCATCTACCCTCCCTTTCACTCACTCATCCATCCTTACATCCACCCTTTCACTCATACGTCCATTCATTCACCCTTGCACTTATCAATCCATCAATCCATCCATCATTTCACTCATCCACCTATCCACCCATCATCCTCCCAACCATCCACCCACCCACCATCCACCCACCCACGCATCCATCCTTTCACCCACCCACCATCCAATCCACTGATCCATCCTTTCACCCACCCACTATCCACCCACCCACTCATCCATCCTCTCACCCACCCACTCATCCATCCATCCATCCTTTCACCCACCGACTCTCCATCCATCCAGCCATCCTTTCACCCACCCATCATCCATCCATCCGTCCTTCCCATCATCCATCCTTCCCCTCATCATCCATCCATCCTTTTGCCTCATCATCCATCCATCCTTTTCCCTCATCATCCATCCATCCATCCTTCTACCCACCCACTCATCATCCATCCAACCTTCCCCTCATCATCAATCCATCCTTCCCCTCATCATGCATCCATCCTTTTACCCACCCCCTCATCATCCATCCATTCCCTAATCATCCATCCATCCATCCTTTCACGCAGCCCCTCATCATCCATCCATCCACCCTTCCCCTCATCATCCATCCATCCACCCTTCCCCTCATCATCCATCCTTTCATCCATCCATCTCCTGATCCATCCATCCACTCCATCCATCCATCCTTCCCCTCATCCATCCATCCTTCCTCTCCATCCATCCATCCTTCCCCTCCATCCATCTATCCATCCATCCTTCTCCTCATCCATCATCCTTCCCCTCATCCATCTTTCCCCTCATCCATCATCCAGCTACCCTTCCACCCATACATCCAGCTATTTACATTTTCTCTCCATCCTTCCCCTCACTCATCAATCCATCCATCCTCTCTCATTAGCCATTTATTCAATCTGTCATTCATCCATTCACCCTTTCACTAATTCATCCAGCCATTCACCCATCCCTTCACTTACTTACTCGCCGACCTTTCCATATTAATTTTGAGCTGAGCCCTTTTGAGAAGAGGCCCATCAAGAACTTCACCCTCGCTGCAGGGGCCGTTCCAGGACTGGGACAGAAGCCACCCAGGGCAGAGACAGGATCCACCACAGGGGGGGGACAAGAGCCACCACAGGTGGGGGTAGACTGGAGCCACAACATGGGGGGACAGGAGCCATCCCAGGCGTGGGGTGGACTAGAGCCACCACATGGGGGGACAGGTGCCATCACTGAGGGGAGGCAGGAGCCATCACAGGAGAGGGAACACAGGGGTGGGCATGCAGTATTCTAGTATCATCTTGGGCTCCTCTCCTGCACAAGACAATGAGAAGACAGGCTCTCTGTCCAAAATGCCATCCCCCACTGTGATGTACAGTACTTACAGGAGATACTTTAAGAGAACTGATTGAACTGATTGTCCTCCATACTTTGTTAATCAGTGTGGGTGCGATTGTGCCATTTCTTTATTTTCTTACATTATAGACTGCATGTTTGAAAAACCGAGGTTTGCTTACAATTTAGTGACAGTAATTAAGCTCTGTGAAGAGAACCACGTGCTGCCTCGGTGTAATCAGGGGTGTAATCTGGCTGAGTCTCGGATGTTTGGGGCCCTGGGTAGAAATGGAATGTGTGAGCCCCCCTCTAAATAGCAGCGACATGACACATTCAGGGCTGTTTGCATGTGAATAGATGTTGCCGCTCCCGAACTGGCAGCCCCTCCCTCTCAGTCACCTTCGAAGCACCTCTTAACTGGTCATCAAGGGCTAGAGGTGCGAGGGTAGCCATCCCGCTGTGCCTCTCCAATGCTGCGGTGCATCTGAGGAGCTTTGGTGCAGCATCGGAGTGAAGAAGGGAGGTGGGTGGAAGCTGTGCTGGCTTTAGGGTGGAGCAACCGGTGCCCTGTTAAAATGACGGACAAATTGCGTCCGTTAAAGATTCCTTCACGGACAACGGACAGACGGCCGAAATTACGGACTGTCCGTGAAATTTACGGACGGTTGGTCACCCTAGCTGACAGAGGTAGAAAGAAACAATGTATCTGTGTGTGGCATATTACGCTGACTCTCTCGGCTGGTGCACGAAACCTAAATTCAATCGCAGGCAGAGGGGACAGTGCTTAGCACAAGCCTGTATTTGGACGCCTTGTGATTCGCAAAAGGTTTCATAGAGCTAAGCTACATATGCGTGACAATGCATTTAATGTGGAGATGCAGACACCTGCATTAATATGCGTTAGACTCACGCCTGTTGCGTGATACCTGGCAGGGCCTCCACTGGTGCCTCTCAAGTCGGTTGGGTCCTCACTTTTCAAGGTAGGAAGGATTGCTCGCATTGAAAAAATATAACGGATATTAACATTTGTTGTACACATAAAGCCATTTGTATTCACTTTTAACATGACTTTTCCGTTTTTGTTTATTTTACGTATCAGTCAGGTCTGGGATCATCATTACAATCAGCTCTAAAGCACGTTTGTAGAGTGTCAAAAGGCACTATTTTAAATGGGTATGTCTTGTGGGAAGGACGTAATCTACTAGTCAGAATTGCTTTGGGCATATCGCTCTATGTGTATGGTGTTACAAACGAAATACCATTTGAAATGATGCGTGGAAGACTTCCTAATACTAAACTTGTCCCCACTTGGATTAAAGACATTGTATCACAAAACTCTACTCCCATTGATGCCTCTCTATCCTCTTCTCTTATAACAATAAAATAAAGATTACAACAAAGTGATTTCTTTATTATGTAGAGTATAGGTGGACCAGAATAAGGGGCAACAGACTGTAGGCAGGTTGGTGCTTTAACTTAACTTTATTCGCCTGAGTGTGCCGGAAACCGCATCTGTCTACTTTTGCGGGCTTCGCACGGCTCACGAAAATGGCGCCTGCGCTCTGCGTCGTTGCATCACACCACAACGACTAGAGCACAACCCTACATATCTCCTCCCTTCAACAATTAAACATTTGTGAACGGAAAGTCCCCAAAATCTACGTGCTTCCTGGAGCATCAATCTCTCCCATCTCATAGTCTCTGTACCTAGCTGGTCTAACCACTGTTCTGCCAGCTCAGGTGTGTCTCACCGGGGTACCGGAGGCGATCTCAGTGTTTGCTCTCGGAGTTCTCGGCCATGGTCTGTCTCCACCCGTGGGCCTGCTCTTCGGTGCCGCCTCTCTGGGACCTACCTGGTGTCCCAGTGTGCACTCCAGATCACTCCTTTCTGCTGACACCATCTCTCTCATGGCTTCTCCCAGGGTTGCTTCTTCTTCCTCCGATGGGAGGACCTCTGCCTGGTTGTCATTGAAGTGTTCGTGCTGAGCTTCTTCCTCTTTGGTCCACTGCAGTATCTTGTTGCACTTGGACATACGATCCTGAGACCAAACTTTCCCATTGCTGAGCAAGGCCGCTCTGTTGTAAACCTCCTTCACTTGCAAGGACGCACTGAACTTGCTGTCACCCTTCCTCTTCAGTTGGGCTAGTTTGACTCGGACCCACTCTCCACTTTCCAAGTTCGTCTCCTTCACGTTCCACCTTTTATTGTAGTGTTCAGTGTACACTCTGCGTGCTTTTTCCATATTGTGGTGTACTACTGTTGGAGACCACTTGCTCACTATTGTGCGTTCCTTCCACGCTACATTGTCCCTGGTGAAAGGGTCCTGTCCCCTGAGAATCTTAAAGGGACTGTATCCTGTGCTGGTGGGAGTGATCCTGTATGCCCATAACATGTTCCTCAACTCTTTCTCCAAGTTCTTCCCCGCACTGATCGCCAATTGTACCGACCCCATGACAACTCTGTTAAACCTTTCGGCTAACCCGTTGCCTGCTAGATGGTACACCGACGTGTGCTTGACTTTGATTCCATTCCTTCCCATGTAGGTGTTCCATTTCTCTGACTTGAACTGGGGTCCGTTGTCACTCAGGATGGATCGCGGGATACCTTACCTTAGAAATACGGCTGTAAGGAACTTCAGTACAGTTTCTGTGTCCATGTCCTCCTGTATGTCAATTTCAGGCCATTTGTAGTATCTGTCCATGAGTACCACCATGTACTTTTGGACGCCTTATGCATCCAGCACCGGACCAAGGATGTCCATTGACAGCTCCTCCCATGGGTTCATTGGATTGTTGAACTTTCCTAACGATGGTCGCATTAAGCTCTGGGATTTCTCAGCTTTTTGGCATTGTGTACACCCTCTGACGTATCTTTCTATCTGACTGTCCATTGCGGGCCACCAGTACATTTGTTTCACCTGCAGTTTCGTCTTTACAATGCCTAAGTGCCCTTCATGCAGGATTGAGAGTAGGCGGGCTACCAAGGTATTTGGTGGTACTACTTTATCTCCCCTGAGATGAAAGGTGCCCTGGTCTCCGATGGACAATTCATCCCGCACTTCGTAGAAATTCCTGTGTTCAGTACTCAGGCATCTCTTTTCCGGTCAGCCTTGTAGGATGTACTGCCTGACCGCGGTGATGTCCAAGTCGTTATCGTAGACGTCTCTCCATTCTTGTGCACTGATCACCTTTTCTTGGTCGTCCATGAACGTCACGCTGACTTCTACTTCTGCATTGCTGGGAGGAGCTTCCTCCATGGCAGAAGCTCTGCTCAGGTAATCTGCCACTTTGTTCTTTGGCCCTGGTATATATTCGACGCCGTACCTGTAGTCCAGCAACTTTAACGTCATTTTTGCAATCCAGGGGGTAGCGTTCGCATGTCCGCTTGAGGTGAGCACTTTGACAAATGGTTTGTGGTCTGTCCGGAGACAAAACCTCGAGCCCCATAAAAACTGGCAGAACTTCTCCATCCCCCAGACTGCCGCCAGCATCTCCTTTTCCACGACACTGAACTTCTGTTCCGTAGGGGACAAGGACCTGGATGCGAAGCTGATGGCGGACACCACACCTTCTTTATTTTCCTGCATTAGGACGGCGTCCAGTCCCTTTTCGCTCGCGTCCATGGTGAGTACGGACATTGCCCGCTGGTCGAATCCATGATGGGGAATTGCCGCACAGATGTCTTCTTTGATGCTTTGGAACTCCTGTTCTGCTTCCTTCGTCCATTCAAAAGATGAACTGTCTCTGAGGAGGTGGCGCAGGTTGTGTGTCTTTGTGGCGAAGTGTGGCACAAATTTGCTATAAAACTCTGCCATGCCTATGAAAGATCTAACCTCCTCTTTGTTTGTTGGTGGCTGTGCATCCCGTATTGCTTTGGCGTTGGATCGTTTGGGCGTAATCCCCTGAGCGCTGATTTTGTGGCCCAAGTACGTGACGGATGACATTCTGAAACGACATTTCTCCCATTCAGCAATGAGTCCATTACTCGCCAGCATGTGTAACACTGTGGACAGCTTTGTATCATGGTCTAATCAGTCCTTGCCCATTATCAAGATGTCATCTTGAAAATACTGTACCCCATCTATGTCCTTAAACAACCTATGCATCAGTGTTTGGAAGACAGCCGCCGTCGACGCTAGTCCAAACAGCATCCTGCGGAATTGGTAGTCCCCGAATGGGGTAATGAAGGATGTCAGCTTACGGCATGTGTGATGGAGAGCTATCTGGTGGTACGCTGACGCAAGGTCGATGGTGGAGAACCATTCACACCTTTGGTTTTGGCCAGCATCTCATTGATCCATGGTAGCGGAAACTTCTCTACTATAATGTTTTTGTTCAGCTCTCTCAGGTTCACACATAGGCGCACCTTGCCGTTGGGCTACCTGGCCACCACCAGCGGGGCCAACCATTCCGCGCTGTCTATCGGCTCTATGATGCCATTGTACTCCAGCCGTTGCAGTTCCAACTGTACTGTTTCTCTTATTGCCAACAGAATGTTTCTTACTTTGTGGCACACAGGTTTGGCGTCTGCTTTGAGGTCTATTTTATGCGTAAATTTTGTCCGCTTTCCTATTGTGCCTCCAAACACAGTGAAGAACTCCTCCTTCCATTTGGTGGAATCTGGCTGCCTTTCAGGGCCTGTCATCAGGACTTGCGTGATGCCACCTAGGTTTAGTGATATGCCTAGCTCGCCGTGGTCAACCCATCCAAGGACAGAGGGTCCTTTCTCCGCTATATATTGCTTGCCGTCTGCCTTCTGGTCCTTGAACTCAAATTGCATGACTCTGTACCCCACCATGGGGATTGGCACACCCGTGAATGTGACTGGTCAGATATCTGGAGGTATCAGGTGGAGTCCTAGATGCTGTCTGAAGAGTTTGTCCCACATCTTACGTTGCACTGTGATGTACGGGACCCTGAGTCAGCCACCACTTTTATTTGCACTCCTCTTATAGTCAGATTGCATTGTGTTTTTTTTTGAGCGGGTGCAGTCGATACCAAGTATGTGTTCTTCTATGCAAAGGACATTATCCTCTTCGTCCTCCTCTTCTCCATCCTTGTCAGAGTTCTGTGCGACATACTTGACCGCGGGTCGCCTTTGTTTCCGGCGACACACTTTCTCGTAATGCCCCATGATTCCACAGAACATACACTTGACCCGGAACGCTGGGCATCGCTTGTCCTGGCTAGCGTGAGATTGACTCCCACACCTGTAGCATGAGTTCTTGTCTCCATTTGTGGATTTCTTCATGGGATGCTGTCTGGGAACATATTGAGTAGGCATCTTTGCGTTCCCTGCTTCTCCTTTGCCCTTGTCTGGAAGTTCTGTGTCCGTGACTTTGTTGACCATGGGTTTCGTGGGGTTCTCCCGTTTTGTGGCCTCGGCGCATCTTTTCGACAGTTCTGCCTTCTTCACCATTGCTATGACTTCTTTCAAGAACGCATCTCCACTGACCCATAGCTTGTCCTGGATTGAGGAGTTCGTGGTGTTCATGACAATTTGGTCTTTGATGAACTCGTCATGTAACGCGCCGAACTTGCAGGTGACCGCCAGTTTCTTTATTGCAGCCACATAATCATCTATAGACTCTCCTGCCCCCTGTTTTCTTCGTTGGAAGTTGTACCTGTCTATGGACGTGCACACCAACGGTCTATAATGACTGTCTAGATCTTCGATCGCGTGTTGGAAGACGTCGTCAGCGGCGGCCTGCTGTGCTTTAGGTACTAGGTTTTGGAAGACCCTGATGCCTTCAGGGCCCAGGTTATGGGGTAGTATCCCCTTCTTTCCTTTGCTGGGAAACTACCCTCCGCTTTCATCTTCCAGCGCTTCCAGGTAATTCAAAAAGTATACTTTCCAATCGTCCCACTTCATTGAGGGCTCCCCGGGTCTGGGCAGGAAGGGGATTGGCGTTGCGAGCGAAGAAGCTTGGGCACTCATCTCCGCTCTACGTTCTTGGAGTTCTTCCGCCCCTCTGGGACTTCCTGGTGCACTGGATCCGTGCTGGCGTGGGGGTCTCCTGTGGGGCGCAGACTCTCTGCCTGCACTATGCTGTGCCTGCTCCGCCAGGGCCACGGGGGGAAGTGTTGGCATCGCCTACGTGAGATATGGTTGCCGCGCTAGGATGGTGGGCTGGGTCAGGAGCAAGCGGTTGCGTCTTCCCTTTATGCCACACCCGGGCTGCAGTACTCACGATGGTCACTACCTTGATGCTTGACTCCTCTGTGGGTGGGCCGTGTGTTCTGCAACTCCCAGGTGGAGGGTCTGTATTCCACTTAGCCGTCAGGAGATCAGGCTGACATGCTTCCTCCTTGTCGCGCTTGTGGGCTTCCCTCACCGGCCCCTGGTGTCTAGCGTGCCTGGGTGTGGGAACGTGGATGCGGGCTCACTCCTCTGCCACGCTCTCTGCCTGTTAGCCACCTGCAGTGCCTGGAATGAGCAGTCTCATGGTCCTATGCAGTTCTGGGTTGGCTGCCAAAGTGATTGGCAGTGGTGGTGCCCGTTTTCGCCACTCTTGTCGCCAATTTGTAGAGTATAGGTGGACCGGAATAAGGGGCAACAGACTGTAGGCAGGTAGGTGCTTTAACTTAACTTTATTGGCCTGAGAGCGCCAGGAACCGCGTCTGCCTACTTTCGCGGGCTCCGCGCGTCTCCAGAAAATGGCGGCCATGCTCTGCGTCATTGCGTCACACCGCAACGACTAGTGCGCGACATTACACATTATACCTGCTGTTTGTAGTATGAAGTAATAAGGAAGAAAACACCATCTTTTTGTAATTTTCTTTTTCTACTTTTCTACCGACTGGTACCTTAAAATGTAAGTTTCTGGTTGCACAAATGGGAGTACATTCTGATATTTATACGTTTCCCTGGTCTTCATTGCTTTATTTTGCTCATGAGAAAGTGTCACTCATAGTTGTTGAATGTCACTCATAAGTACACTGAAAAAATTAAATTATATATTCTGAAGTCAATTGTTGAGATACATTGGAGTATTGAGCTTCTCCCTTTAAAACTATATAATAAACGATCACGTTTACCTAAAACAGCATCATTCCCAAAACACTCTTGTTTCATACGAGTTAGTGATGGGCGTACACCTAATGCCTACTCACTCCATCTGCATTGCTTAGCATGTATTAAACCCCATAAACTTTGGTTTCTTAATTGTTCAAACGGCAGAATGGATCTGGATTCCAAGATGGCCGCCATTTTAGATGCGTGTTCGAAAGCGTGCTAGCCTTAACTCTGGCAAGTTCAATGTAAGGTCTGCTATTTGGGGCTCATGTTCGTGAGGGGAAGAAAACGGACATCTTTAGGTGGTCTAATTTCGATAAAGTGGAAATGTTTACCGAACAGTAAAACGCGATTACGTTTTTTTATGCTATAAAATGCAACACGTATTATACTTGATAATCTGTATTGTTTGAGGGGACATAAAATAAATCTGACAGTTGGTCATTATAAAGTTTGCAATGTAGCAACGTTTTAACGAGTACATTTTATTAAAGACGTTCTGTACTCATGATTCTCTTTTGACGATAATGATTGTGTTTCTTGGCATGTTATTAGCAAATGTCTCCTTTTCAAGATGGCCGGTTAAAAAATGAATCCGAGCTCTGGTGCTCTCTTTCCTCTATGTTTATTTCTCAACTGGCCTGAACGCAGCTACTCAGCCAGTCAGCAGCAAGGTTGACGTTACCCTGGCAACGCATCAGGAAGGCCTGGAGAGCCTGGGTGCTGATGGTGGGGTTCGCAAACTCGTCCTTATGCTGCAGGATGTCCGAAGGTAGATCTGACCCAATTCTGTTTCTGGAGGCGTCTGTGTGAGCCGGTCAGTCTGAGCCGCAGTGTCCGACAGAGACCGCGTCGCCCGAACTAGTTGCAGAGGGACGTGCAAAATGCTGAAAGCCAAGGTGCTGCTGGTGGGACCCAGCGAGGTATGCTCCTTATCGCAGTGTACAAGTCCCCCAAAAAAGAAGGGGGGGGGGCTAACCTAGTTAGGAAGTATGCAAGTGACATCACGACAGCGCATGGCATTACATGTGGCATCATAGGAATTGACATCGTATGCTTTGGGATGAGTCGCGCTATTCAGGAAAAATAGTGGTAGTTAAATTATTTCAACGCCTCCTCAGTAAGCGCTATATAAATTACATTAGTTTTTTGCAACTAGCGACTGGGAGAGACCAACATATCAGCCATTCTAACAGTGTATGCATATCTAGTAAACGAGCCTGAACAAAGTGAAAAGCTGCCTCTCTTACGTATGTGTGAAGTGCTAATCCTTTGGTTCCCCTCTGCTGCATTTGCTTCTATGTGTGAGGTTCCTGAATGCTCCCAGCCAGGAGACTCAAACGAACGCAGTTCTGATGCCCCCTCAGTTTCGGCCTTTGTTAGGGGCCCAGCAGGAGCTGAAAGTGTCCCGGTGTTTGGAAATAACACCGGGACGAGTTCAGCACATTATTTAGTGCCCAACTTCTTATTTATTTATTTATTTATTTATTTATTATTTAGAAGTTTTAGATAGCGCTATCTAGACCCGTGGGTATCAGAGCGCTTTACATACACAAGGGAAAACAAGTTGCATTACATAACAGGACATAAGGCTGTAAAAAGATATAAGCCAAGCATTATAATTAGGCATATATTACATAGGACATGATGCATAAAGATATAAGCAAAACATTATAATTAGGCATACAGTGAAGGGGAGGGAGGAAGCTAAGACGGTTGAAACAGTCAATTAACCATCTATCCTTGATGGACAAATGAACAGGGAGTCAGCTAGGCTATTGAAGTCAAGGTTCATTGACTTGGAGGTTAACGTATTTCTTGACAAGGAATTTCATGTCCCTTTTGAAGGAGGGGTTGCATCTGAGGTCTATAGGGAGAGAGTTCCACATACTGGGTACATTACCAGAAAAGGATCGGGAATGAGTGGTTTTCCTTTTTCAATGTTGGAGGGATGAGAAGAATTGAGTTGGAGCTTCTCAGAGTTCTGGATCTTCCAGCTTTTAACAGTTTGCTGTTTAGGTAGTTGGGGGAAAGTGAGTGAAGGTGTTTGTGTGTGATGCAGGCCAATTTGTAGATACATCTACCTTCAATGGAAAGCCAGTGGAGGGTTGGTGTGATGTTTTCTAGCCTTTTTACCCCAGTTATGAGTCGAGCTGCCATGTTAAGGACTGAACTTAGTGGGGCTAGGTGAGCTTTTGGTGTCCCTGTTAGGATGGCGTTCTGG
Organism: Lissotriton vulgaris; assembly: GCF_964263255.1. NCBI lineage: Eukaryota > Metazoa > Chordata > Amphibia > Caudata > Salamandridae > Lissotriton > Lissotriton vulgaris. The sequence continues at coordinate 120,178,231 of NC_141687.1, forward strand.
TAGTCCAGTATAGATAGGACTAGGGATTGCCAGGGTGGATGGCGTTAACCCTGTGAAAATAGTGTGTGGATGCCGTCCACCCACGTGTACCCCCGACTTGTGCCCTGCCTTACCGTCTGAGGGGTTCCCTAGTGAGATTTGTTCAGATGAAGCACTTTAGGACATCCAATGAAAGAGAAAACGGCTTGACCAATATTAATTTCTGTTGTAATCTACTAAATTGTGTTAATCTGTAAACGCTAGATCAACTCGAGACACCGGAGAGAAATCAAGTAAGGTAAAACTTCAGGGTATCCAAATATTGGGATTAATATGATTATTGGGGTTCGGCTCACACACCACTTTAGACATCCTCTGCTTTCTCTCTAGATATCCCACGCAGTGACTCGGTATTGTGTTCCTCACTAGACAAGCCATTATATCTCTCATGTCCTATTTCCCTTCTTAAATTGTATACGTGGGTTCCTGGCACATTTTCCAGAATGTTCACATTTTATTTACTTTTGTTTTCTCGTTTTTTTGTTAAGTCTGCCTGCACTAGAGGGCTAACAGTGCTTTGTAAAAACTGAGTGCAGTTGAGAGTGCAAATGGGTGCCGTAAGAAGGCAGCAGCTTGAGATATTTTGAGAGTGTAGGTAAAGCAAATGAAGTGAATTTGACTAATATACCTGAATTGAGAACAGAGAGCTTAGAGATATGTTGAAGAGGAAATCTCAGTCTTCATCAATGAAGAAAATTAATCTTTATGACGCCAGCTGTCTCGCTACAGCAAAAAGTCAACAACTGCTGGAGTTGACCCAGTCAGGCAAGCTAGGTTCTCTTCCCCCCATTGAAACATATAACAAGCCATTTCAGGGATTCTGAAACGACTGAGACAAATGATAATAACTTAATGAATTTGAAAGATGGGGCTAGTTTGACCATAATGGTGGAACTACTCTCCCGGCAACATAATCAGATGTTACCTCAGCTTGAGAGGGGGATCCTAGTAGATTAAAAAAAAATCTCATCTCTATTAGATAATCATGATTTGGAGGTGAAGGAGAAGAAAAAGAACAGCTGGCCCAGGATAAATGCGTGCTCTAGTGGGAACATGTGCGTTCCTTTGTCCAGCGGGATGTGGTGTGCTGCAGTGGTCTGCAGTGCGTACAGTTGTGGGATGTGGAGGTTGCATCCTGCCATTTATATATGTATATATATGTTCTTAGCGAGATGTGGTGTGCTGTAGTGATCCTGCAGTGCGTATAGTTGTGGGGTGTGGAGGTTGCATCCTGCTATATATATATATATATATATATATATATATCTGTGTTCTCTTGCAGGAGACAAAAATTCTGTTACAGGTAAGATGGTTCAGCCCCACCGGCAACAGAATCCTGCTGCTCAGCCCCACTCACTCCAACGGACCACTCATCCAAACCATGCACTCATGAACATTCTATTGCATCACACTCACACAGGCTGAGCAGCAATAAACTAGGAGACAGTAAATGTAACACTTTGGAGGCTCAAATTAGCCCTACTTTGCCCTTCCCAAGGTGTATTCCAAGGCAACACAGGAAATTACCTCAAGTGTGGATCTGTACCTAGTATTTCAAAAAAATTGAAAAGAGGGAGGGAAAGGTTCTCAACTTGCTCACAAAAGCTACGTAGGGAAGACTACATTGGGTGTACTCTTGAACAAAGAGTCATTACATACCTCTGAGATAATAAAAATATTCCCCAGTCTCAGTCGGATAACCATCAAACAGCTTCTCGGCAGGGGTAAAGCAGGAGCAATGACCAGAATTTAGATGTACTACCAACCAGCATTCAGGTACAAGCTGGAGTACACCGTATATGCGGATCAGAGTGCCCTGCATCGTCAACACTGCTCTCCTCTGGTCAATATGGGATAGTAGATTCAAAATAATTGGGAGAAGCAGGGGAGAAGATTTTTGCTTTGCTCTAGCTTTTACTGAAAGAAGTTCAAGAGGTTAAAATAGTTCAAGAGAATCTCGCTGGCAAGCTGGAAGCAAGATTTGAAGAGTTAGAAATAAGAATCTCAGCTCTGAGTGACCGTCAAATAGAGGTAGAGCAAAGGGTTTCAGATCTGGATGACTCGATGTCTAGTCAGACTAAGCTGATTCACTCAAAAAAGCAAAATTTGAAATTTGGAAAGCTGCTCTTGCAGGTCCAACCTGTGGCCGTAGGAATCCATGAGTATTGGAAAGGTGATTCAGAGACCACAGAGTCAGTCTCTTGCTTGATAGCAACTTACGTGCTTAAAGAAACTACACTGGTCTTAACCATCACCTGAGCACATAGGGTTCCCTTTGGAATACCGCCCAAGGATGGGGAAAAAGCTTCAGACCATATTGGTCCACTTTTAGGGCAATAGAATCTGTGAAACTGTCCTGCGAAAGGCTGTACAGCACAAGTCCATAAACCATGAGAGAGATTTTTCCTTCCAAATCTACCCATATGTGACATATGAGACTTCTTGTCGCCGATGGGAACTCATGCAAATAATAAGTGAATTTAAAGCTGAGGGGGTGCAATCCCAGTATATTCAACCAGCAAACTTAAAAATGTTGTGGGCGTGTAACTTTCACGTTTTTCTGAAATGCAGGCTGCTAGGTATTTTCTCCAGACAGTAGGTTGGGGTTGAGGAGTTATCCCGCCCCAGAAAGAATAAGAGTTTTAGGGGAGGGGACAGTGGTCCATAGGTGCCAAATCAGTGAAACCCATAATATGTGGGTGCAGAAGGCCCTTGCTTTCGGGGGCTCTTTGGGAGTATTGGTGTGGTTAGGGAATGGAAGGAGGTGTTGACAAGGGGCGGATTAAGTTGGTGAATGCGGAGGGAGAACGGGGGAGATGCTGACAAGGGGTGGGGATAGATTGGGCAGGATGGGTTGTAAATAGTGTTGGGGAAGGGAATGTGTTTTTGCTGGTATAGAAAAGCTGGCTCGCGATATAACTGATCCAGTGAGAGGTGAGGGTCAAGGGTTGAAAAAGAAATGGTGGATTGATCAGTGCTGTGCAATCAGTATATTCCGCAATGGGAGGTCTGTCAGTAATTACAGGCTGAATAATAGAATGAAATGCCAGGACATTTGTACTTGGTCTGAACAATTCAGCCCAAGTATTATTTTGCTCCAAGAAACTCATTGGATAAAGGGGTAGGAGCCTAATAGGATAAAGCACCTCTGACATTAGGAAGGTGCTTTTCCTTCAGCTAAATCAGCTGAGATTGGGGTCACAATTCTAATAATACATGGGATGTTTGGGAAATATTTCCCATTTATTGATGATGGTTAAAGTTAGTAGGCAATGCTTCAAATTGAAATAAGCAATCAGAAAATATTAATTTCCCCATGTTATGGTCCGGTAAGTGTTGATCTGAGTTATTTACAAAAGATTGGATGGAAACTAAGTAATCTACAAGGAGAGGTTTTATTAGGGGACATTTTAATTTTGCCCCAGATATTCTCTCTTCCTCGGAGCCAGTAAATGAAAAGAAAACCGGAGAAAGGTCTCCAGGATATCTGTCATCGTGTAGGATTGGGAGATATTTGGAGAAGAAAGAATGAGAGTGGGAGATCATATACCTATTATTCAAAACTATACTTGTTTGCTTCCAGTATTGATTCATTTTAGGATCCTACTCCCTTTCCATCCACGAAATCCCACATCTCTCTAGTGGCTTGTCAGACTATCAGGTGGCCTTACTGAGATGGGATGTTCCTCTACCAAGGAATACCCCTAGATGGGTGCTTGCTAGAACAATTATATTCGAGCCAGCTCTTATTAATCTAACCCCTTGGAAATAATGTTTTTTTTCACTACTACCAAGTCCTCTTCGGATATCTCCATTGTGTTGGAGGCCTGATTTCAATATAAGCATCCAGGAGAGAGTAAATGAGGGAGAAAATTGGTTTCTTACACGAGGAAGTGGGCAGGGCCTATCAAGCATTAGCCTTGAATACCACTGAAGGTTTGATAGAGAGTTAGCAGAATGCAAAGAAAAAGATAAGAGTTTTTTATCTGCAAAGAGAAATAATATAAGGACTCTTCAGCAAGAGGTATATGAGGAAGGAGAGTTTGTAGGTTGTCTTTTAGCTTGGCGGGCTAAAGAGAGGTCCAAACAACATTTGATTTGACTAGACAACATTTGATTTGGCTGGCGCTTATGTGTGCTGACTAGCCAGCACACATAAGCGCCAGAGAAAGTTAAAATGTTTTTTTGGGAATATTAACAGAATTCGTATAAGGATGAGCAAGCAGTAAATGATGGGTTAGAGCAGCGAGTTACAGATTTCCTTAAGGATTTAAGATTGCATGCCCTCACGAAGGAAGCATCCTCCCTTTTATTAGACCCTTTATCAGAGAAGAAGGTAAAATACATTATTAGACTGTTTCCTAATGGTAAAGCCTCAGAGGAAGCAAGGTGTGGCTCAGGATTCTACAAGGTTTTTGCTTTCATTCTTAGCGCCCCATGGCTTTACTTTTTTACTAACATTACTTGGTGGATGGTAGGTCCTAGATTCTTTTCGGAAAGGGATAATGGTGAATTTTTTTTAAAGCTAGGTGAACCGCCAGCTTACCTGAAGTCATATATACCATTAACTCGATTGAATACTAATTACAAAATCTACACACAAATAGTTTAGTAAGCTGCCCCACACTCGTAGCCAGGGACCTGAATGGTTTTATTAGTGGGTGTAATCTTTATGCAAATGTGTATTTCATAACTGAATTTATCGACCTGGGAACAATTGATACTATTCCAGCTTCAAGTTTGAAAGTCTGTGGGATGGTTACAAAATTAATGAAGAAAAAATAGAATGGCTTTTGTTGAACTCCCAGTTTTGAGGGAACATGATAGGGCAGGCCTGAAAAGATATTTAGGTATTTTTTTACTTTGACTCTGAGGAACCGATGGAAGTATTTAATAATAATTTCACCTCTTCGGAGCTGATGACGAGCTCAGCTCGTCATGAGGTTTACCTGTTGTGCGCTCATGACGAGCTGAGCTCGTCATGAACCTCAGGATTTCGCATTTTTCAGCGCACATCTGGAAAATGCGCCGCAGCGATGCGGTTAAACCAATGAGGAACAAGGTCACCAGACTGTTTGACATATAGAAATGATTACTGTTAGACATAGCATCTTTTTTTCCGTGGTTTCCCCATTCTTTTTTAAATGGTGGTTGGTTCCACTTTGATTGGCAAATTTGATTTACTTGTAAGTCACTGGTACAGTGCACCAGATGTGCACAGGGCCTTTAAATTAAATGGTACTAGTGGGCCCGCAGCACTGATTTTGCCACTCACTTGAGTAGCCATGCAAACATCTCAGATCTGCTATGTCTGTGTGTGCAGTTTTAAACTGCCATTTCGACCTGGCAAGTGCATCCACTTGCTAGGCCCAAATCTTCCCTTTTATTACATGTTAGACACCCATAAGGTAGGCCCAAAGTAGCCCCATGGGCAAGGTGCAATGTACTATAAAGGTAGGACTGTACTGTTGTGTTTTACACGTCCTGGTAGTGAAATACTGCTAATTTAGTTTTTTCACTTCAGCAAGCCTATCTCTAGGTTAGCGTTGGAGCTACCTTGCAAAATCTTACAAGTGTATCTGCCAATTAGTAGCTGATAGAAAATTGGAGTATGGTGTCTCTGGACTCACAATTTAAAAATACATCTTTTTGTGAAGTTGGTTTTTAAATCGCAGGTCTGAAAATGCCACTTTTAGAAAGTGAGAATTATCTTACTTTAACCATTCTGGCCTCAGCCTCAGCCTGTCTCTGAATACACGTCTGGGTCAATACGACATGTGGGCTGTTTGTCCATTCACTCTAGATAGTTACCCAAAGCGGAGCTCAGATGTGCCCTGCATATCTGGATGGCCCATTACACCCGGCTGATGGAACTTCCTGAGCTAGACTGGTGGGAGGAGTTTACACTGACACCTGAATAGGGCTGTGCCTGTCCTCACAGAAAGAAGTCTCCACCCCCTTTAGTGTGTCAGGAGCCAGGGTAATGCAAGGCTGGGTCTTTTGCACCGTAAAGACTTTCCTTTAAAGTTTGCCTACTTCAAAGGCTGAAATGGGTATAAGTTCTGGACCTCTGACATCATATACTCAGAATACTTCTGGGTTGAGGATATTCTGCCAGGCGGAAGAACTGGATAGCTGTCAGGAGGGACTGCCACTTTACTGTGTTGGTTTGCTGCTTCTGTCCTGAGAGTGAAAGAACTGGACTTTGCTTTCTACATCCTACTTGCCAAGGTCCTCCGAAGACTTATGTTGAGCGTGCCTCTTGTTGGAAGTCTCAGGGCCATTAAAGACTTCACCTGCAGTACTTGGGATCCTTTGCTGGGAGTCCTAACGTGTCAGTTCCTGGGCCCTTGGAAGTGAGTTTGCTGTGATAACCAAGAAGAAAGCACTGCATCGACTTTGAGTGTGAATTTGGAGCCGGCAACGCTCGTTGACACTGTGCCTCTGCCTGCACCGCAGCCATGGTCCCCAATAAGTGCAACAACCATGACTTACAACCAGGCCTTGATGCCACCACAGCGCCCCCGAAGTCCCGAGTGCCATGTCACTGGCACCTGTAATACCTGACGTCGACTCCGCGAAGTCAACGCACTGCTGTTTGACCTTCAAAACTTCGTTGACCCCACACAGTCATAAGGAATCACTCCCAATGCCGCATCACCTCCACTGCAACAGTAAGGAACCGACGCATCACCTCCCCAGCCTAGCAGTAGGGAACCGGCGACTAACCTCCCCTGTAGCAGTAAGGAACCGATGCTGCACCGGTTTTAGCGACGCCTCAACTCCCTGGCGCGGTGCAACATCTTTGTTTTTTCATAGTTTTGCAAGGCAAGTGCCTGGTGTCCATGTGACTCCACAGATGGCCCACGCTCCATTGTGGGAGAAAATTACAAAAAACAATTTGATGGACAGAATGTAGATCAATGTCTTACATTCACCCCAGTACAAGGATCTGGGCCTAAATCCATCGTTTTTTGCACTCCACACCACCCTGGGTCAGATAATGGCTCTAATGCAAATCAGCTCTGACCCTGTGCCCCATGGGAACAGTCCAGTCCAAACTACAAGAGCCATATGTTTCCCAGACCGGAATCAAGCATCCGAGGACCGGACCGGTTTCGAGGTAACACCTCTCATCAGCCCGGCTAGCTTGACTCCAGTGGTGTGGAGTCTCTGGGACCCACATCTGAGCTACCCCAGTACACTCAGGGAGAAAATTACAAAAAACAATTTGATGGACAGAATGTAGATCAATGTCTTACATTCACCCCAGTACAAGGATCTGGGCCTAAATCCATCGTTTTTTGCACTCCACACCACCCTGGGTCAGATAATGGCTTTATGCAAATCAGCTCTGACCCTGTGCCACCATGGCTTTTGTAGTTCGGACTGGACTGTTCCCATGGGGCACAGGGTCAGAGCTGATTTGCATATCGCCATTGTCTAACCCAGGGTGGTGTGGAGTGCAAAAAAACGATGGATTTGGGCCCAGATCTTTGGACTGGGGTGAGTGTGTGACATTGATCCACATTGGGTCCATCACCTGTTGTGTTTCCACGCTCCATTGTGGTCGGTTCCGAACTGTTGGATTCGGCTCTGTCAATCACGCCGTATTGCCCTAGCCTGAGCTATTCTGTTTCTAAACTTTTTACTTATATCTAATGTTGAGAAAATCGTATCTTGCTTTGTGTATGCTGGATTTTTGCCATTTTGATTTTGCTTTACTCATATAAATATTGCTATATTTCTAAACTGCTTTGGAGAATATTTGTGGTGTTTTCACTGTGCTACTGCAAGTGTGTGACCAAAAACTTCACACATTGCCTCTAAAATAAACATGACTGCTCTTCCCATGCTACCAAGGGGGTGAGCATGGGTTGTTCTGTGGGTCTAACTTACTTACCCTAGCCGGAGTGTGCATTCCTGCTTGGACAGCGTGCAAACCACTGCCAACCATAGACCACCATTTCTAACATTGATGATCAGCAGTGATGATCAGACTTGTATTTGTACATTGCATACAGTGATTAGTGTACACTACTTCCATATCTCAGACCATTACACCACAGCATACTGTTTTTTTCTCTTTCTGTTTTTACAACTTGTGAGTTTTCACAATCATGTCTCAGTCTGGTGAGCCATCAGCTGTAGCTGCAGATTTGGTGTTTTAACAGGAGAGGTTGGAGTCCTATATGGTGCCTCAGGTCAAAAAGTTTTGCAAGGAGCTCAAATGTCCTTTTAAAGGCCTCACTAGGAAGGAGGAGCTGCAAAAGAGCTGAGGGCCTTGGTGGAAGCCAGGGTGGCTGGTGAGCTCACAGAGGATGGGAATGATAATGTGGATATGAAGGAACAGAGCCTTCATGGTGATTTTGTGAATCAGGATCTGCTGGGGGGAAGATTACACACCAGGACCAGCAGCAGTGTCTCCTCTAATGGTCTGTCCCCAGAGGAGCTGACGGATAGGTGGGAAACTAGAAATCTAAGCATGAGAGGGAGTTCCAGTTTGAACTAGCTAGACTTAAAAGAGGGGCAGAAAAGGATATCTTGGACATATAGAAGGATAAACTGACCATGGAGGAGAAAAAGATGATTTTGGCTCAAGAGCTGAGCTTGAAAGAGCTAGATTTGAAGAACAAGTCCAGCACAGATGGTGGCAGCAATTCCAAAGTGCGGTCCGAAGGAAAAGTGTGCCTGCCCAAGAACCTAGGGAAATAGTAAACAACGGAGGATGATGTATGTAGGTGGTTCCAGGGTTATGAGGAGCTCTCTCCACATGCACCGGTTCCCTGAGTGAGATTGGGGGGCAGGCTTTGACCACTATTACACAGGGAAGAGACACATTGTTGCCACTAGGGACCACAAGTGCGCTTTCCTACCCTGCGATGAAGGATGCCCTAATCACTAGGGGCCCGATGTAGGTAAATCTCATTTACCGACTCTAGAATGCTGAATTTTACCGATTCGGTATTCTAGATTCGGTAAATGAGATGTAGGAAATAAGGGCCCGATGTAGGTAAATCTCATTTACGGACTCTAGAATACCGAATTTTACCGATTCGGTATTCTAGATTCGGTAAATGAGATGTAGGAAATAATTCAGTAATTTTTACTGAATCGGTATGATTCGGTAATTACCGAATCAGTATTTACCGATTTGGTAATTGCCATTGATTCCTATGTTCCTCAAGGCCCATAGGAATCAATGGCAATTACCGAATCGGTAAATACCAATTTGGTAAAATTACCGAATTGTCTAAGGGGACAGGGTGTCACTTTGACACCCTGTCACCCCTGATTCTGGCTTGCGACACACATACATGCCCTAAGGGCATGTATGTGTGTCGCATGGCCCAGGTGCACATGCACAGATGTGCATGTACACTGGAATTCGTTATTTACCACAAAATATTATTTCGTGGTAAATAACGAATTCTTAAGGGCCCGTGGCGCTGTTTTCAGTGCCACCTACATCTAGAATTACCGATTCGGTATTTTACTGAATCGGTAAATTTACCGAATCGGTAAATTTGCAGCCCCCTACATCTAAATCGCCAAATACCGGTCATCGGCCGTTACCGACCGGTATTTGGTGACCTACATCTGGCCCTAGGTATGGTCTTACCCTGAGAAATACCGGGACAAGTTTAGGAGGAGTACCAAGCTTAAATCTCAGATCTAGCTTAAGTGTGTTGATTCTTTTTCAGAGCACTGGATGGTTGGGTGAAGGGCAGTGATTTTTATGTGTTTGTGGGTTTTGTGTTTAGCTAGTGAACTCCTGTTGAACTGCCTCATGGCTGCTTTGTTCAACTTGCAGTGAGGAGGAGAGGTTTACCTCATCACTTAGCTGTTAATCTGCTGTTAATCTCTCTGCATTAAAGCTTTGGGTAAAATAGCTGTCCATCCTGTATGTGGCTTTTGCGGAATATGCAGATGTCAGCAGAAACGTCCCTCGTCAGAGCCCCTGTTCAAGTAGGAAATGTAAGTAATATATTCTAGAAAGTTATTGTTCCACTATACTTGATACAGTTGCAATTTAATCAAGGGGTTTCAAAAGTGATATCAATCAGCTCTCTGTCAAAATAATGGAACATTGCATTTGAATAAGAAAAATGCCCTATTTAGCTGCCTGTTATTGGATTAGCCACCCATATGTTTTGCTTTTATATTTTTGTAGTGTGGAAAGACAGTTTTGGCCAACTTCTTGTCCGATGCCACAGAAACAATTGGTGGTGAATATAATCCAACTCAAGGTGTCCGGTAAGAAAGTTCATATAATGTGTCACCTGATTTGTTACCAGTATTTTAAGATGCTTAGCCATCCTTGTGACAATTCTTTGGCAGTTAAACTAACCATATCTTAGTTTAACCACAAAAGTATAACAGGGGTTACAAGATAGATATGGAGGTTAAAGAGCGTAGCACCATCCGTGTGAGTCAGTAATGCCTTTTTTCAGTGTTCGTTCACCTCACACCTAACAAAATAGATTACATCTTCAATTCCTTATTTTCTCTGTCGGGGGCAGAGTGCGTTGCAGTATCACCGCATGACCTGAGGCTTATCGTTTTATATCTAATTGCTTTGGTAGCCTCATAGGAGTTCAGAACTTATTTCACCAAAACATTTAAAATAAGTATTTGCAAAGCCTACAGGTCTAGACTCCAACAGCATGAGATGTTGGCTTTGCCAATGATTTATTCTAATTGCATGTATCAAGACGCATCCATGTGCTTAACTGGCAATCTTGGAATGGGTTTTATATTCCAAGATGGCTGCTGCATGCGCACCCAGGCATCGTGAACATGCACAAGCATGCTTTGTGATGCGTGCACATGCATAATGATGTTGGTGGGCATTTTTATTTTATCCTTCTGGCATGGTGAATGGCCATGGTAGAAGGTTAAATTAAAATGTAAAATATAAAAGAAAAAAAAAGAAACTTTCTTGAAGAGTAATCAACGGATTCAGTGGCCCAGAAGCTCTTTGCAGCTAGCCACCTGTGTCCTTTTCAATAAGTAAGTAAATAAATAAATACAAATAATAGTTCACAGGAAGTGGGGGAATGAGGAGGGAGAATAAAAGTAGTATGCAAGTCATATAAACAGTGAATCAAATGATCCGGCAGCACTCCGCAGCCGCCAGGCCTTCGTAAAAATAAATAACTATGTAAATAAATACCTGAATCATGGGATGCCAGGTGGGGATTTAGGTGCCAGCATGAAGAGGTGAATGAAAGTAGGACAGGAGGGAGTAGAAAATGCAGGGAAGAGCGCAAGTAAGCACAATGACCATGGAGGGCTGAATATAGCATTTAAAAGAGAGTCCCCTCTGGAATGCAGCAGATGCAACACATCTAGTCAGAACAATGTGAGACTTAACTACTCGTGGACTGGTCAAACACAAGCATAGGGAGGAAAGCCATTGAATTAAGAGCAGAGCAGAAAGCCATCCGATCATGAGCAAGGGGCTGACCCAAAGCCCACTCTAAGTATGTGTTATTTATTGGAAACAATACGTCTGTGTACAGATAGTTAAAGCCTCCTGTGACCAAGACCTAAAAAAAAGCTTAAAAATGGGACCGTGGTCACTGGGCAGGAATCCAGTAAGGGCAATAGCCTGGTTCTCCAATTCTGGATCCGCAAGTTACCCGAGCCATTGCTACAGGACATCTAGGATAATGTTGCCATGTAAGCAGGCATGCTTCAAAAAGCAGTAATAATTCATCCATCAGATGAATGACGATGAAAACGTAAAATTTGATCGCTATCCAATCCCAATTAGAACTAATGCTGCCTGGAAATCAGTGAAGATGAAATAAAGGCAGACATTTCTTTGGTAAGATCTGGAAGGGGTGGGAGCATGGTGTTTCTACTGACTAACAACCCTCTGACCTTCAGATATCAGCAATCGATGTGTGGTGAGCTGATTTTAGGTTGCCAAGGGACCCCGGAATCCTCACTTGGCCCCAGAAAACCTTTCTTTAAGACGACACTTATGCTTAGGCCTACTTTATCAACACCATACGTTTTTGGATTGTAAACATTCTAGTAAAGTCATGTGTTTCTTCCGTCGTTTTCTTACGGTATTCCACTATTCCATAAGAGCTGCACTGTAGCATTTAATATAAACTTTCTCATCAAGTATATGTAATTAGATTAACTAAAAATAGCTAAGCTTATTGTTAAATTATTCCCCCCGACCCCCATATATGAGACTTCACGTAAGTAATGCTGGGCAGAACTGCAGCCATGGGGAAACGATTTCTGGAAAAAATATTGATCTGCTTTCAAGAAAGGGCATTTTTTATCAGGTTCCCAAGTAAGGGAGCCCGTTATCCACAGAAACCTTCCGACAATATATGTATGGAAAAACAAGGATGTTATGATCAGTGTTGGTCCCACAAAATAGACGTTCTCATAATAGAATTAGAGGAGCGGCAGTACTCCCACTACAGGCATGTTGACTCGCAAATGAACACAAATCCTCCTAAAATAAAAGTTGCCCATACTGATTGATATACCCACATTTGTTTTTTCTTGACCAAGATAATTACTTCTTTGAGTGAGAAGATGGATACCTGCTAATGAGGAATGGCATACTTGTATTGCTTAGGTTGTGGCATAATCTAGAACATCTTAAAACCCCTAGATTTCATCCACTTAGCACACGCTACCTCTGAGATCCTGAAATTAAGAGTATCACCACAGACAAAGGTTTTTTGCCAAGGTATATTCTTGGAAAAATCCCTCAATGACCTAGAATGGCACTGGGGTATCGCCTGACTGGTCCTGTCTCAAATCAATAACCATTATTGGCTTTCTGATTAATCACAGCCAAAGAGCAGTGTTTCACCTTTTTAGTTTACAACAAACATATTGGCATTAAGGGAAAAGGTACTGCAAATGCCACATAAAATTAAATAAATGTATGTTTATACTTATGCAAATGGAGGCCAGCACACCTATCATATCTTGCTAAGTTTTGCTTATTTTGTGTTAAGACTCTAGTTGGAATAATTCAATCTAGTGAGTCCTTCAGAAGCTACTGAAGGACTCACTAGATTGAATGTTTTCATGCAGTCATGCAGTCAATGCTGCTTTCCATTTTCTGTGCTTTGCCCATATGTTTTAATTCTCTCTTGATACTGTAAAATTCGTATTCTGAGATAAGGTGTCTGTTGGTACCCATCAGTCATTTGTGTTTTCAAGCTAGCCTGCCTCTCTTCTGCCGTTGGTGGTCCACATCTTTGTAAATAAAACAAAGGGAACGTTTTACTTTGCCAGAAATTAAACCAGTCCTGGATCTACCTGAAAACACAACATAGGACATTTTTTCTTCCTTTTTCCCCTTCTTTTGTAGTAGTTTGAGTCTTGAGAGGAGATGTTATTTCAAAGTTGCTACTAACTTGCCACCGTGAGTCTCCATTATGCTTTCTTGAAACTTTGTGCCTTTTGATATCCGCCTCCTATTGACGTTTGCATTTGTACTGAGGGGAAGAACATAAGAGGAGCATGGGTGCAACCTTGCCTTCTTTGCAAATTGTAAGTAAGTAGATGGGGTATATCGGGAGTTATTAGGTAGTCTTCCCAACCAAAACAATTGTGATTTTAGACCAATCCACCCGATTCTGTCATTTTAAACAATGACTAGATAGCGTGCCTACAATAGTATGACGAGGATAGTCAGAGACTCAATAGTTTTTTTGCTTCACAATAAGTAGCTCCCTTGATGTGATGAAGCACACAGTTGCATTATTAACTGCATTCCAACAATTCTTCCTAAATAAAATTTAAACATCCCTGCTAAAATTCACTGATCACATGGATGATTTTCGGCAAACAGGATCTCCGGTCTAAAAGTTGATGTGACAATTGAGCAAAGCGCTAAGGGTCAAAGTGCAATCAAAATTCACAAAAAGACAACAACGTACCAGTAATTAGGGATCCATGGCACACCTACCAAATACTTATAGAAAACACAAGACCAGCATACCATACCCATCCTTATCAAGCCATGCATAGCCATTGATGCACTACTTTAGCCACAACTAGTCAGACAGGAATGACAACAAAGGAGTGCCTATCTTACTTGAGAGGGCACAGAAGGCATGTTTGGCTGCTAGTTCTCCCCCTGCACTGGTCTCTGTACCTGATAATTTGTGCTGATTATTAGCAAAGCAGCCTTTTTAAAAGTGGTGACTGGGCCTGTGATTTGCAATTCTGCAACATTGCCTTGCATCATTTGGAAATAAAAACCTCTAGTAAGTTTAAACAAGTGGTTAATACATGCCTAATTCTGCGTGAAAGGGACTTTGGCTTAGTGTGTGGATCTGGCTGCACTGATTGATTTAAAAATGTATACGTTTTTGGGCGCGCAAATACTGTCCTAACGCAAAACACAGCTTAACACTACAGAGAAGCAAATGAGAAGAGGTGGCCCTCAGCTTTCGAAAAGGAAATTCCTCAGGAGTTTCCTGAATATCATTCATTGATCAGAAGTGTATAAATGGTGTGGGCGCTGATTCTAGTGTTGAATTACTGGCACTGAAAAAATTTTGTCCTCCTAGTCAAACACTCCGATACATAGGAACATCTAAGAGGCATGTGCAGTTGTTGGGAAGGAGAGTAAAGTATTAGTTTGCATCCGGAATAGGGAGTTCTCAGGGAGTGGTAAGCTGTGAATTAATGCACACGGGTTTAAAAAAGATCTACATGGAGATGGGCAACCAGTGTAGCATTTTTAAACTGCCTAATGTTGAGGCAGTGTGTAGGGCACAGAGAAGTGCAACCTGGCCCTAAAATTCTGAATTTGCTGAATATATATTCGTGTAAATAAATCGATGAACCAAGAAGTAATGCACTGTGTTATCCATGCAAATAAAGATTGATAACATGGTTCACTAAGCAATGCGACTCGGGTGGTAAAAAAGGAAGAATCTTGTAAAAGATTTTCAGCTGAAAGAAGGAGGAAGACAGAAGTTTATTAATCTGCAGAGCCAAGAAAAGGTTGCAATCGAACAAAACTCCCAGATTTCTGACCATCAAAGACCGCTTGGGAGAGAGGCCCAGCTGGGCAGACCAAGAATCGCCTGGAAGACTCTGGGGTCGGTTTTTGCTGCTGAAGATGATAATCTAGGTTTTGTCAGTAGTCGGTTTCAGGCAGTTCTTCCTCATCCAGTCAACCACAGCATACATGCAGTCATTAGAGGCAATATTGTTCTGCACCTGGTCATCAAAAGAACGTGTGTGTCATCAGCGTAGCTCGTCAGTCTAAAACCAGCCGAACGGCTCACTTTAATGAGAGGACAGATTAAAAAGCGTCAGGTTAAGGGAGGAGCCTTGAGCAGTAATATGAGTAATAACATTGAAATTAGATTAAAAAGGAGAGAGATTTACTGCTTTAGAGCGGTTGAATGGGTAGGACTTAATCCAGCCCAATGGGGCATTGTTAATGCTCTGAAGGGCGGTTATTAAGAATATCAAAACAGGCGGCACATCTAATGAAATCCAACAAAACAAGAGCGGAACATGTCCCTGGTTTGCCAGTGTGCACAAATGATCAAGTACAGAGACAAGTGCATTCTCTGCTCTAAGAAAGTCTGAAAACAGTGTCCACAATGTAATTAGATTCCAATAGAAAGAGAAAATCTATTTGTTCTCTGGTATTTCCAGAATATTGGTCGCAAAGGGTAACTGTGTGATCTGAAGAAAAGTGCTCAAAACCTTCAGGTCGGAATTCCAATTTCTGTTGATATCTACATTATCTTAGAGTATAATATTACATTTCGTTTATTGATTTTTTTGATTATTGTTAAAATAGGGAACATTGTTCTTAGGTATACAATATACAACTTCTACAGGTCAGCAGAACGTTTCTTAAGTAGTAGCAGTACTAAAGCCATCTTCCAAACTTGAGGAACTAAAGAAGTGGCTAGGATTTGTTGCAGCTGGCCTGAAGCATGCTGGTAACATGAGATGCAGCCAGTCTTAAAATCCTAGGAGCACAAGTATAAAAGGGAATTTCAGATAAATTAGTGGCCAGACCATACCCAATAAAGTCAAGCTACGGAGGTTCAAAAGCAGTCAGGAATGGCATATTTATCAACACAGTATGGAGTGTCTCCGAGGCAGCCATCTCCAGAGGTGATGCAGATGACTGTAATGGAAGAAATAGTAGAAGTGTTGTCATAAAAATAAAACAAATCAACACCTCATGCTTAGTCCTGGTTGAGGTCTGGCCTACTAAATAGGCTCTTTAGGAAGTATGGCTGATTAGCAGCAATCTTCCACATGTATACTTAGATAGCACCGAAGGGTTACCCCCACACTTGTTTTCAAGGGGTGCTATTCAGGGAAGTTCATGAAAACGGAAATTGCTGACTATACTAGAGTGGAGTGGCGGGCAATTAGGTCATGGATGTCCTACCCCAAGAGTCTCTCCAGGTCTGTTTTACAAGCAAATACCAGAACCTGTGGTCTAATTTATCTGTATAACACCATCAACCAAATTGATGGAGTGAATTAAGTCTAGGACTGGTAACTGAAACCCCTCGGTCAAAGCCATCAGGGGTTGGATAGATCATGTCCAAGGTTAAATCTGTGCTAGTTAATGCTTTGTTGTTTGCGGCACACAGACTAGAAGTGCATGACCCAATTTTCCACTGCCAGTTGGATGTGCTTTTGGTTATGGACACCTGACTAAGAGAAGCACCCTGGCCGGATTTACTGATAGGCATTCTGGAGTCTCATAGACTGATCAGAATGGGTCATGTGATTGGGACAGGTGGGGAACTGGGAGTATTTTTTTATTTAAAAAAATACAAATACAAGCATGCTATTCCACTACTCCTATGGCTTTCAAACATCTGATGGTAAGTCTGGGTTATGTGGACACAGTATATGTGTCTATTCCCTTCATTTACAGACCTCCACAGACTCCATCTGTCTTTGAAAACGCTTTGCTAGCGGGGTGCTTGGACCATATTCCAAGGTACTGATTCCTGGTTACTTCAGGGTGTGGCCAGAATACTTGCTTGCTAATGTTGCAGCTGTGGTACTGTTCACCCTTGACTAGACTTTAAACCGGATGCATTTCAACCTACCCATGAAAAAAGGCACTATTTAGACTGGGTGCCTATGCAAGGGTTAAAGATTGGTCAGATCTTAATCTTACACTGGTGAGCTAGTCAGGTCCTTCCCTACATAGTGGTTATTTGGATGCAGTTAGGACAGCATACACAATGGGAAAACCATAAGTTTTTAACATTTAACTTTAAAGGCCTATTCTCGGGTAAATTAACTTTAATCGTAAGTAAGGGATGCTAACCTTGCCATATTTCTACTCAGTCACCATGAACGTAGACTGGTATTAAAATCTGCCCTCAACGTTCATAGAAGATTATTTCCCCTGGAAAATGTGTAGGCAAAAAAGTCTATGAAATCACAGATTTGGCTCAGCAACCTCTCATGTTCGTAAAGAGTAATGAAATGAAACTTGAGTGTCCAGGCCAAATGATACTTGCAAATCCCGAAGAGAGGACTTCAAAGAAACCAGAAAACTGCACAAGAAGGCTCTCTTGATGGCCAAGGAAAGTTACTTGAGAAGATCAGTTCATAGAGAGATGTAGCAACATCTGTTCCGAACTGCAAGAAATTGGTGCACCACTACACATGAACAACTCCAGGAGAAGGGCTAATTTTATTGATGCACACATTCTTGTCCTAGAGCCCAACAATAGCCTCTCTCAAAATCTAAGAGCATTACTCCTTTTTCATCCTTCTTCTTCTTCCGGGATGCATATCAGCAGTTTACATCATTCAAACAGTCAATGCTACTGTCTGTCTAGGGATCCTTGTCCCTTGAAGGTGATTAGAGAAAACCACAAAGAGCTGGCTCTCTAAATGTGAGATATTATCAACAGCTCTTTTATAGAGTGTGTGAAATGGGTGTACAACCAAACATTCTGAAGAAGGCATCCACTCTGCAGATAGAAATATATCCGCTCTAATGTATTCCAAGCAAAACAACATTTAAGGGACAGCCAGTTTGGCTTATGAACCCACAGAGAAACAGAGACTGTCTTGAATAATATTCAGTCAGACATCTTAAAAAATGTACACTCTGGAAATTCAGCACTTCTGATACTGTTCGACTTTTGCACACGTTTGGCATCCTAGACCACCCTGAATTGCTAGACAGGTTGGCAAGGATGGCAGGTATGAGTTAGATTCATCTATACTACTATTATAAAGAGAGAACTAGCACCTTTGAGCCAGGTAAACTGGTAAACTACACCACCAATCGAAACACCCAAGACATCTTAGAAAACCTCAGGGGGAGCAGAAGGACATAGGCTACATAAAAATAAAAAAAAAACGTTGTTTAAAATATTTAGAAATAAAAATAAAGTAGTGCCTTGCAAGTAGCTCCGGCCGGACGTCTGCGTAAGGGGAGGAGCGGCGTTCACCAGCAACAGGAAGAGCGGAGGACATGAGTGCCGGGAGGAGCTGCGGGGCGGAGTGCGAGAGGAAATACAAAAATGGCAGTGGTTCTGCCTAGAAGCCCCGCACCTAAATGAGCGCCATGCAAATCCAGCATCCTGAACCAAATAAGAAATAACTTTAAAAGTCCGGGCTGCGGTGCTAGGTGAATGATCATTCCAGCTATCTTTGTGGCAAGTTTCCTACTGAGTTGTTGCAAAGAAATACAATGAAAGTTATATTTTAAATCCCAACTATATTCCTTAGAAATTCAAAGTTTTTTATAGACGGGTGAAATGAGGAATGTGGTACTCGTGAAACAATCTAAAAAGATGTATCACTTCCCAACTTAATTGCGAGACTTCGCTGTTGCCTGCGGCGTGCATATTACCAGGCCGCGGACCACGGCATCTCCTGGTTCCAAAGTCGATGGTCTAGCCGTGAGCCACATCCTCTCACAGACTTGGATGTCAGGAAGTTTTTTCTGGTAAGGCTTTTTCTCTGTGTCCTCAATGGGACCCTGTCAGAACGAGCGGGCTGCGCAGACCGTTTCTGCTCTCACCTCGCGTTTGTGACTTGTGTCCTGAAGTACTGTGCCGTGATCTGACCCGTCACCCTCGACCCGTCCGCTGCCAAATACAGTGAAGGTGCCTCAACAGGCACTGATGCCTGTAGTGCAGAAGTGCATGCAGTAGAACCGAGGCCATGATAAAATGCGAGGCCTGAACCGCGGTCTCTGCTCACGGTGCAGGGGAAGTCACCACAGCTGGCTGGCCCGTACCGCGACGGATTTGCAGTGTTCCACAAGTAAGTGTGTCACACTGACTACCTTTAATGTACAAGATAGGTTGTTTCAGATAATAGTGTTTGTATTACGGTCTTTCTCGCCCCTTGCCATTGAAAGACACTAGCTCACTGTCATTTTTTTATTCTAGCGCTTTGTAACATCAATCTAATTACATAAAGCTTCTCTCACTATATAAAAATGTACATAAATAAAACTTGTATTCCCTCCCCCCGTAACAAACCCTCCGTTTCTGGGAGGTCAGCCCATCATCTCCTGTGAACGAGGCGCTATCCATCTGTTAGAGAGCACGCTAGAGCACCGCAGGGGAAACCAGAAACCTTTCAACATCTCAGCAGTGTTCTGACTGGAGAGCAAGGGGGGGGGGGGTTTCCGGACATTTACACCCGAATCATGGCTCAGGGAGCGAGGGCCTCTAGGCACTGCTGGAGCTAAGTCAGGGCACAGGGAGCGAGGGCTTCTAGGCAGGTGCACTCTGGTTCAAGAATAATAGAAACAGAGAAAGCTAAGAAAACCCAGCTCAGGTACAAGAATAATAGAAACAGAGAAAGCTAAGAGAAACAATCACAGGTAGGGGTGTATCTGCAGTGGTCCGATTCTCGCCAGTAGAGTAGCTGACGTTCTTTAAGTCACAAGAGCACCTTAACTTTTTACATTTCTTTAAGTGTGCATTGATATTTATATATATATATATGTCATATTATGTGGCGTCACATGCCACCTCACAGAACCTAGGTACCTCTCAGAACACTCGCTGACTGTATAATTATATTAGCATTTGCTTACATTAATCTCCCTTCACAGACATTGCACTTCAGAGTACACTACATGCACATGTGCAAGAATGCAAACGTGTAGCTTAGTCATATATGGCGACTACTAACTAGAATGTTACAAGCAGACATGATGTTAAATACAATAATCAAATAAAACGTTTGCTGTTTATTTAAAAAGTTCCACAGCAGAGCATAACAATGTTGAAGTAATTTTAATATAGCATGTGTGTATATATATATATATATATATTACCTACTGGCGGTCGCCAGTAGGTAGTTATAGTTAGGATTTTTTTCAATGTTAAATCTCAAAATTCTATTTGGAATAACTTTGGCACAGGTTGACGAATCTGCTTGAACATTTCCTCAAAATGGCCTCGTCAAGCTCCGGTCCTTCCCTGAAAGTTTGGGGGGATTCGTCAAGCGGGGGCCGAGATAAAAGGGGGGTCCCAAAACGCGTTTTCCCCATGTTAATTTTCATAGGGCGGTCGATTTCACTTTTAGCCCGAACGGCTGAATGTATTTCCACCAAATTTGGCAAAATTGTAGGGACTGGTAGCCCGATGTGCCTTTGCTATGTCTCAAGATATGTGCTCCAGTGGATTTTGAGTAATTTAGGTTCAAAAAAATATATATATCTAGAGCCGCGCCCCGGTACGCGCGCAGGGGAGCGCTCAAAGCGCGCCACGCGACTTGCGTACGGAAAGCTGATTGGCTCTCGGGTGTCTGTAAACATTCGAAACAGTCCGCAGCGGCCGCCATCTTGTACCTCGGTAGGATTGAGGTGGTAAAAATCAAAGGGGGAAATGAGCAAAAGGGGGCAGGGTACACCCCCCCTGACCCCCTAGGTTTGATGTGGGGGTCATAAAAAAGCCGTACGGGGCCCCCCAAAATTTTTTTTTTTAATTTGCGCCGAGGGAGCGCCTGGTACGCGCACCGGTGAGCGTACGATTGAGAAAAAGAATGACACTTTTTAAAAAAAAAAAATAGCATTTTTTTATAAATTGGAGGTAGTTCTGAAAAGAACTTTTTTTTTGTTTTTGTTGTTTTATATTTTTTTTATAATTTTTGAAACGATTTTATATTTTTTTTGGTTTTTTTTCAGGGGAAAAACAAAAACAGGGATTCAGAAAATGCTCAACAGGAGCAAAAAAATGAGAAAATTTAGGGACGGGGAGAGCATTGGTGTTCCTGTTTCTTTATTGCAATGAGTTCAACGCTCTGCTCCCCGTAACAGAGTAGTTCGTCACAGTCCTTGCATAAAAATTTTATTCCTGCAAATACCGGCTGGATGTTAGGGACCATTCTTGCACGTGTTGAACCTGAAGGTGTTGCTCCACCAGTGGAGGTGCTGCTACCATCTCTTCGTGCCTTCTCTGCCAGCTCCCTGACACTCTCCCTGGAGTAATTGTTGGGGTGTCTTCTTTTGACATGCCTAATTAAATTGGCATTTCCAAAGCTGTATTTTTTTAGAGGATTGCCTCTGGATAAAATACTTCCACATATTTTACAAGTTACTTTACTTGCATTAACTTTTTTTTGTCCTTCAGGGATGTCATAAAATTTCCAGATGAAGTGGTTCTTTGTTTTCTGGTGAGGAGGGTCCTCTTGCACAAATCCATCTGAATCACTGCTGGAGGACTCCCTTGCAGTCATTGTTGTAGATCAGGAAAGTATGAGTTCAAAATTCACAAAACACCTCTTGCTTTCTCCAAGTGCAAATCAATAGTGAGAGAAATGGGTGGGTTTCTCTAAATTTAGAAAAAAATAATTATTGAACCAATGAAAAGTGTTATTTACAGGTCACATGACCATGGGCTTCATCATTATGAAACCAAAACTGTTATGAACCAATGAAAAGTGTTATTTTCTGGTCACATGACACGACGCGCTTACGCGACGCGCCGCGGGGCGCGGCCAGAGGCGCGCCGCGTAAGCGTGTCAGACGCCTACGTTGCACGATCGTATTCGCGCGAGTACTTCCGGGTGCGCTTACGCCGTGCGTATCACGCGGTCGCGGCTACGCGAACGTCACGATCATGTTTTCGTTTGCGATATTGGCGCTCACGGGACGCTCCCCGGAGCGCGCCAGCGGGCGCTTTTCAGAAATACGCTTTTCGGGGCGCACTTCGGGGCGCGCTCTGGGAGCGCTCCCCCCAAAAATTAAAAAAAAAAAATGGGATAATTGTAGGGACAGGTAGCCCTATTCTGAAGTGGTTTGTAAAAAAATTAACTTAATAAAAATATGTATTGTGCTACATTGGGCTTAATATATGTTAGAGCCCAAATGTAGCCCAAATGTAGCCCAAAGTAGCCCAATGTAGCCCAAAGATGGCCACCAGAGACCAAAAATTGTAAATGTAGCCCAAATTTCAACTAGATGTAGCCCAACTGTAGCCCAATGACAGAATGTACCAGAGTGTTAAAAAGAACAACTAGAGTGCTAACAGTCTTATTTATAAAGTGAAACTTATAGTTAGGAATTAGCATTAACAAAACCTATGAAATTCACTGAAAAAAACATAGGTTTCACACCAGTTATAGTTAGGAATTAGCATTTAAAAAACCTATGAAATTCACTGAAAAAAACATAGGTTTCACACCGGTTATAGTTAGGAATTAGCATTTAAAAAACCTATTAAATTCACTGAAAAAACCATAGGTTTCACACCAGTTATAGTTAGCTGGAAATTTTACTGACATAAAACCATTGAAATTCCCACGTTATAGTTAGTCGGACTCACTATAACTTGCGCGTGCAATGCACTGCTGATGACATCACATATTACATCACTCATGACATGGTGAGTGACATCACTCATGACATCACTGATGACACCATCCTTGTGACACAGTGACAGACCTCCTCTCAGTGTAAAGTAACCCTTGAGACACATATTCAAAAATAGAAACTGAAATTTTTTAAAAATGGACATACCTATATCAGTTACAACAAGCAATTCTGTACTTCCACTATCTATATACACATCCACTCATTCACCAACAGTTCTATATAGTCACTCATACATATACTCACTCATCATATGAAGAGATACACCTATACATCCTGTTACACACCGACATTCATCCAAAAGTTACTCACACACATATTCACACGTGTAAATAAACTATTGAACAACAATTTATTTGAATATAGAGTTATACACACACTTCCACCTTACTTCTATTGAAAATTACACATATTTATTCTCTTAAACAATCACTTATAGAAACACATACTTATTTAAACAGGAACTCTTACAATCTCTTACTCTCACATATACTCACTTATATACATCAATATTCACATATACTAGATTAAAACATATGTAGTTACTGATAAAGACACTAGTGAGACAGTCATTCACTCACTAACAAACACATATAGACACTCATCCAC
Source organism: Lissotriton vulgaris (assembly GCF_964263255.1). Lineage (NCBI taxonomy): Eukaryota > Metazoa > Chordata > Amphibia > Caudata > Salamandridae > Lissotriton > Lissotriton vulgaris. Next base: position 120,201,728 of record NC_141687.1, read on the forward strand.
CCATACAGTCCTGTACATATGCTGTCTTCAAAACACATACAAACAAAGAGTCAGTCACTCATGCATCTATGTGCTAAGTAATACCCCCACCAAACCATATAGACACTCAAACTGATACTAATAAAAATATCAAATAACCCATATACATACGCATGTAGCTACTTATCAACACATGTAGCCACTTATACACAAAGTGAAACACTAATATATGTATTTAAATATTTAAACATAACTCACTAATATTTATTTTTCAGAAAGACACATATTCACTGGATGGTGTCATCAGTGATGTCATGAGTGATGTCACTCACCATGTCATGAGTGATGTAATATGTGATGTCATCAGCAGTGCATTGCACGCGCAAGTTATAGTGAGTCCGACTAACTATAACGTGGGAATTTCAATGGTTTTATGTCAGTAAAATTTCCAGCTAACTATAACTGGTGTGAAACCTATGGTTTTTTCAGTGAATATATATATATATATATATATATATATATATATATATATATATATATATATATATATATATATATATATCCATACTAATATAATAAAGAGAGAGCCAAAAACCTTTGAGGTGGGTAATCTCAGGAACCACAGCACCAATCACAACACCCAAAAAAGCATTGGAAAGGGCAGTTGCAGCAGAAGGACATAGGCTATGCAGACGCTCACCATATACATTTAAAAAGTAAAAGAATCGTGCCAGCAAAGTAGTCCCTTGTGGGCGTGTCTGCCTTGTGCTGTGGGGACGTGACAAATGCTGGGGGTGTGTGGTATTTCCACCCTTCGGGCTGGACTGTTCCCATGAGGCCCAGGGTCAAGGCTGATTTGCATATGGCCATATCTGAACTGGGTTGGTGTGAAGTGCAAAAAAACGATGGATTTAGGCCCAGATCTCTGAACTGGGATGAATGTATGACATTGTTCTGGACTCTGTCCATCAACTGTTGTTTTTGCATTTGTCACCCCGAGTGGGATGGGTATGCTCAGACGTGAGTCCCATGCTCTGCACACCACTGGAGTCTATCTATCCTGGCTGAAGACAGCTGATAGCCAGAAATTGGTCCTAGGATGATTGAGTCCGGTCCAGGAAAGAAAAGGCTTGGCATTTTGGCCTGGAATGTTCCCATGAGGCACAGGGTCATTACTGAGGTGATGTGGAGTGCAAAGAAAATGATGGATTTAGGCCCAAATCTCTGTATTGGGGTGTTTGTATGACATTGTTCTGCATTCTGTCTATCCATTGTTGTTTTTACATTCCGCCCTTCATGCCATGTCTCATATCGTATCCGGGTGTTCACCCTGCTCCCTTTAAATACCCCTGCACCCCATAATCAAAACCCACCCTTACTCCTTAAAATACCCCAACACCCTTAAACACTAACCCATCTTAACCCTATAAATATCCCATGTACCCCAAAACCCAAACCTATACCTAAATCCTAAAAATACCCCTGTACCCCAAAAACCAAACCTACCCCCGAACCCTAAAAATACCCCTGCAACCCCAAACCTAGCCCTGAACCACAAAAATAACCCTGTACCCCAAAACACAAACCTACCCCTGAACCCTAAAAATACCCCTGCACCCCAAAACCCAAACCTAGCCCTGAACCATAAAAATAACCCTGTACCCCAAAACACAAACCTACCCCTGAACCCTAAAATACCCCTGTTCCCCTAAAACCCAAACCTAGCCCTGAACCCTAAAAATACCCCTGTACCCCAAAACCCAAACCTAACCCTATACCCCAAAACCCAAACCTAGCCCTGAACCCTAAAAATACGCCTGTACCCCAAAACCCATACCTATCCCTAAACGCTAAAACGACCCCTGTACCCCATAACCCAAAACTATATCTGAACCCTTTAAATACCCAAACACCCCAAAACATATACCTCAGTACCCCAAAACGTATACCCCTATACCTATACTTACCTTATCCGAACATTAAAAAAAAAACATGCTTTTACCATTCATGCATTTACAATGAATTTCGTTGTAAATGTATGCGTGGTAAAAGCATATAAAATGTAATGCCATGCGTTATAATGGCATTGCGGAGTCATGGTACTTTCATAATGAAAGTATGCGGAGTGATGGTCTGCGGAAAGAAAGTTGCGGAATAATGGGTGTTTACCCTCCCCCGGTAAGTACATTGGTGGCACGGCGGCCCACATCTCCAGCAACATACTCATATTTTTTCACCACCGATTTGAAAAATGCACAGGTCTCTCTCATTGATGGCCAGCACCGACATACACTTTTAGACACACCTCCCGCCACAAGTTCTAAAATTGCGAACTTTAGAGCTGGGGAGCTACGTTCGAATCTCGGCATCAGGTCAACATCCTGTGATTCCAGGCAAATTGCTTTGTCTCCCCGTGCCTACCACAAATTAATGTGTTCTTCTGTAATGTAAATTGTGCTCATGCCATGTTGTGGAGTTCACGCTATATGATATTGCAAGGAAAAAGAAAGTAAGGAAACTTGAGTTCACACACTAGTGAATGCGCACTCTTAAGTGCATCAGCAGTGCACTGTGAATCGGAGCGTTTCACAGGCCTGTCACAGATAAGAAATGCTATCAAAACGAAATCCTACAAAACAATATACTACTGGCCGGCAGCAATTCATACCCGGACAACGTCGGGGCGGGCTGCTATTTAATATAAAATACTAAAATCCTTAGTAATTCGACTATTTGTTTTGTGTGCACACCTGTGTTTTTTTTCTTCAAATTACTGTTTTAATGTTTTTTAATTTAAATCATACAGATTGTTTGGGGGTCCCCGGCTTCCAGTGCTGACTCAATGTGGGTCCTCAGGAGCCAAAAGTTTGGGAACCACTGAGTTAGATGGTATTGAAATGGCTATAATCTTTCCTGCACGATCGTAGCCATATAGGCGTGGTGAGCTCAGAATAATTCGACCCAGAAAATGTTAACTATGAGGTGATTCAAGGTTCAAGTTTCTTTACATCTTTTGTAATGTATACTTTCAACCCTTATACGAGCTTATAGATAGCATGAGTGACATTTTCATACCTACGTAGATTTCCCACAAGTACTGTACTCTGGCTAAATAGTGATGCTGACGGCAGAAAGTGTCAGGGATTTTTAACTGTTTTCCGGAATGGACATTGGAAGCTGACTTGGACTGAACACCTCTAAAACAGAGTTCCTATTAATCAGTAAGTATCATTGGTTGCCTGTAGTGCCAGTTGTAGGCCATTTATAGTGAGAATGGTTGGTATTCAGACCAAAGCAAAGGGTACACCTCTTGTGGTGTTCTATGAGGAGTGCTTTTCTATGGCTAGTCAACTCAATCAGATCATTTAGTCTTCGAAATGCCAACTCAAACTCCTGAGAAACGTTCACATTACTATCAACTGTTGCTAGAGTGTGTATATGTACTAAAATGGATTGTGCAATGCCCTGCTGGTGGGACCTCTGTAAGGAATGTCAGCAAGCTATCCGCGCTGCAGGATTCTGCAGTAAGAGCATTCTTTAAACTGCCTAAAAGTGCACACAATTCCATAACTTGATGAAGCCTGCTCTGGCAACCCATATGCAATTTAATGTTCTAATGCTGAAACACAAAACTCTTTTTGGCACTGCTGAGAATCCTCTAAAGAGAAGCCTCATACTGTACTGCCTTGAGAACCTCCGGTAAACTCTCCTGATATCCCCAAAAAGACAATGGCCAGCTCTTTATGGAACTTCTTACTGAATCACCTTGGCAGTATCCAAAAGCATATTATTTTTATAAAACTCTAACTATGCATTTTTTTGCATAACCTTGGCTAGAAAAGAATAATACTAGAACTATGCCTGAACAAATAAGCTACTCTGGCACTATCTGCCCATGCCTAAACAGTTAAGGACAAACTAAGTCTCTTTCTTTCTGTCTTTGTTTCTTTCTTTCTTTCTTTCTTTCTTTCTTTCTTTCTTTCTTTCTTTCTTTCTTTCTTTCTTTCTTTCTTTCTTTCTTTCTTTCTTTCTTTCTTTCTTTCTTTCTTTCTTCCAAATGTTAGAATACCAATTGCAGCTTATCTACTGATCACCCTGCTGGATTGGAAAGCAGCAACCATGCAGACTCTTACAACTCTCAATTTTGAATGTTGCAGGCTCCCAGCTCCATGGCAGAGAGAACTTATCTTTGCCAAGGAAAGATACTACCTACTGCAACTAGCAAGTTGAATGTGTTCAACCACTGGACTTATCCATCTAGACCTATTTAGCCTACCGAGATAGAGCATAAAGTGTGGTCCTTTGCACGGTCAGGCTGCCAAATCTCCACACAATCAAAACTCCAACACTAGCTCTATTTCATTCAGTCTGTTCCTGCACACATCCACGTGTTATGACGTCATCAGAACAGCATGCAGTAAGAAACAATAATGGAACTTAAGCCATTCCTCATTAAACTCAGGGTAAATGGACTCAAACTTGGTTGCTTCATATAGCCTGATACAGCATCATCCAAGCAGGTCACCTACCACACCACCCATACACGAACAGCACTCTAGGAGTGTTGGACCCGGCCCTTTTGGCAGGTTCATCCCGAGACTTTTTGCTTTTTCCTAGCCTGTTTCTGTGACCTGGTGTTGGTGATTTTAGGCCTCTGCGCACTTTTTCACTCTGGTACAGTGTAAAGTGCGTGAGCTCTCTGTATATGTGTGGTGAGTGACCTGCCCTCCCATAGGAATGGGAGAATATGTATGCCCATGGTAGTTCCTGATGTGTGGGGAGTGCAGGGTCGAGTTTGGTATATGCAAACTCGTGAGATTGAATGCTGCATAATGATATATGCGGCATGAGTGTGTCTAGTGTAGAAGTGCCACTTTTAGAAGTTGGCATATTTGTGTAATTTGTGTCTGGCGTGTGATTGGCTGGTGAGCCTGGTTCAGGAGTGCCTGGGCCTGCTTGTGGATTGACTGTCTGGTTTGAGGGTGACAGGGGCTGGGGAGCCCCAGGAGGTTGTCTGAGTCAGCCCGTGGATGAAAGGCTGCATCTGCTGCCGGGGAAGTGGGAGGAGATAGCACCTGGGAGTGAAGAGGGCTGTGCCTGCCTGCCACAATGCTGACTCCACCTCCTGCTGGGCGACTGTTGCCTCTGCCCCTCACACTGAAAGGAGTTCCCTATAACCAGTTCTAGCTGGTTCTCACACTGCCTGCACCCTTTACACAAAGGATTTTATAGTATAAAAAGGGGCTGTGTCACCTTCCAAAATGTTCTTGTTTTCAACTTGAATCCTGCCAGGGGCGTGCTGCTGCTTGGGCCCAGGGGAATCCCTGGGCCCTGCCCAGCCCCTGGATACCTGATGGACTTGTCCTGGACCCCTGATAGACTTGTCCTGGACCCCTGAAAGACTTTCTGCTGGCTCTGCTGCCCCCTTCACTCATGGGGGCTGCTTTATTGCTTATAGCGCTGGGAGAGCGCTTTATTTTGTCCCATAGCGCTGGGAAGCGCTGTACTGTCCTCAAAGCGCCAGGGAACGCTTTACTTTCCTTCCAAGCACCTGTGAGCGCTTCATCTCTGCCCTAGCGCTGAGAGCGCTTTACTTTTGCTGGTTGCGCTTGGGAGCGCTCCTATTTCCAAGCCGGTGCCCACCCGGCATTTGCTGTGTGCTTTATTGGTTTACGAGTGCCCACCTCGATTTAAGGGTACCTCATGAAGGCCAGTGCCCACCCGGGATTTGCTGCTTCTATTTTTGTTGATACCGCTGGCCCGGAGATCCACGAGAAGGTGCTGCGCCCGCCTCCCTACCAAGGGCCGCGCTGCCATTGGCAGCCCTCAGTTCAGGAAGCCAGGCACCAGACACCCGGACGTGGGCGGAGCTCCGAAGTGACCCGGAAGCTGCGCGGTCGCCCAATCACTGTACGGCCCCAGAGGGAGGGTCCCGCCTCCCAGGACGTCCCGGTGAAGCGCGGGAGAGCCCCTGACTGCCGGGGGCCCAGCAGCGAGAGAAGAGCGGCGGGAGTGCATGCGGGGCTCCGATGGAGAAGGAGAGCCCCGCGCTGCTCGAGAAGAAGCTTCAGCCCAAGCAGTGGAGGAGGAGCCCCCGCCCCATGTCCCGGTGAGTGGGGAGCCCGTGGTGTGCTTGTAAGGAGAGGGGGGGCGCCGGGGCACATTGCCGGTGCCCGTCCCCCCCCACCCCCCAGTGGCAGCATAGTATGCAGAGCCTGCGAGGCTCCGAGTCCCCCGCGCCCGGGGCCATTGTTGATTTGTGGAAGAGCCCGAGAGGCTCCCCGCCCCCAGTTGTGTTTAGAGCCTAGATAGGCTCTGGGGGCATTCTTTTTGGAACCCAGAGAGGCTTGTGGGGGCATATTTGTTGAGCCTTGAGAGGCTCCCTGCCCACATGGATGTTTAGAGCCCTGTGAGGCTTTTGGGGGACACAAGTTGCTCAGAGCCTGTGTGGCTCCCACGTGGCCCCATCATTATTTATTCCCAGCTGCCCAGCAATTAGTGGGCAGCTGCACCGTTTAGGCCCCTGACATTTGGACACAGGGCTTCCTAGCCCCAACAAGGCCAGTTGGCCTAGGGACTGCCACAAGTGGTGGCTTATGTAAGTTTTGCGCAATTGTGTGGTTTTAGTACACCTCTAAATGTGTTCTTATGCATTATGTGTTTTTGCGCTATTGAGTTATGTTCTGGCACCTCTGAATGTTTGTATGCATCATGTGTCTTCTTTGATTGCCAAAGATGTTACTGCATGTGAATGCATCTCCGGTTAAATCTTAGACTTGTTGGCAACTTGAACATCTGGGCACCCAGCACCAACAGTGATTCTCTCCACAAGTAGCTCCTGATATTACAGGTCTCTTATCCCTAAAAGCTGAATTCTATCATCTCTGCATACATTACAAGCCATCCGCTACATGCCACACATGCCTCAAGTATGCAGCAAGGGACAATCCACACAGGTGTATCCTGTGGCAGTCGCACACAGGTATTTCTTCTGTGCAACTGCACAGGACTCCCCATCAGATACACCCGCTCCACAAGGAGTGACCATTAGGTGACTGCACTGACAAAGGCCACCAGAACCGGAAAGGTGGCTGATACTAAAATGCTCCACTTCACCAAACATGGAATACTCATCCTTGCAGAAGAGGTACATCTCCATGTGAAACTATTTCTGGCATACAGACCAAAAGCAAGTGCAGCCCTCCAGATCGAATTTGGAAAAATGCCCTTCTCAATCAAGAAGTGGCTAGTATATAGATGGACTCGGAAATTGACCAATTTCATTGTCCCTGCCAACGCCCAGAAATGTGATGGAATGGGAAGAAATCATAGCTTCAGCACTTCTCATGTAACTGATTATAGGTATCACTGTTTGACAGAGACAACTAGCTGTACGGCCAATCTGATAGCTACTGGCAGCAGAGCAACCATATTAAGGAGTATAGAAGGAAGAATGAAATGGCCCACCAAACTGTGTCATCTCAGCAACATTCACACAACTGGTTCCAAAAGGATGAAGCTGGCAGCAGTAGTAGTTGAACTCTTCAGAGCTTGTTCTGTGACAGATGGTTTCTCAGGTAACACATCAAAGTGAGGTGGCATTGTTCACCACTCCATGTATGTGTATTTTGCCATAGCAATGCACTCATCCTTAATTTATTCATGTATCCTGCGGGATAAGTCTCCTCTGCTGGCAGATACATTCTCACACGTTTGCACCCATATCTTCCACCTTCTAACTTGTCATGAGCACACTGTGATAATATTGTTGACCATCTCAATGTCCCAGAGTTGTATCTATGTTCCTGGCTTTGAGTAAGTATTCGTATATGTATTCATGTGGTTTGCACTATTGTGGGCTTCTCATATCACTAATATTACTAATTTTGATGTAGGTAGACTTAACGCTCAGTTGAATAAATCTGTTACCCTGATGAGGAAGGAGATCCACAAGCTAAAAGAACTGTATGAGAAATAAAGGAGTATCGTCAAGCAAATTACTCTACACACTATGTTTTCCACAACACTCGAACCATAAAAAGAAATGGGCCTCCTGTTATTGCTGTTACTAGAGCTCAAGCGGATCTTTGTGTAAGCAGTATTGGCAATATCCCTGTGGGAAATAGTGACTGTACTTTACTGTTAAATATTACTGGAATGAACAATAGCAGTTTTTTGTCCTCATACAATACCTATTTCATTTGCGGAAGTAAAGGTTATTATCATCTACCTATTGGTTGGTCCGGCATCTGCTATGTGTCCTTTTTGCTTCCACCTGTGTTTTTGGCACCTGCATCCTACCATAAAGACTATAAACTGTATAGTGACATTTCTAAGAGTCGATTCAAGAGGACAATAAACAATAATGAGTTGGATGAAACTGATACTGCACTACAGCAGTATAATGACTTTAATTTGGGACTATTCTTCTTTGTTGGTACAGCCTTAAACAGCAGAAAGATCCAATGCTTGACACGTGTTGTAGAGGCTGTAACCAATCAGACAGCAATGGTGCTTGGAAATATCACAGAACTACAAATTGCGAGAATTATGATGCTCCAAAATAGGATGGTCTTTGATGTCATCCTGGCTGACCTTGGTGGAGCATGTCGCATTATTGGGAGTAGCTGCTGCATTTATATCCCTGACCACGCCCCTTCTGTTTTTGATGCAATCTCTAAGATGCACAAAATAGCCAATGAAATCTACCAGGATTCAGGGACTCGGACTTTGACTGGATGGCTATGGAACATGTTTACTGTATGGGGCTGGAAATTATTTTCAGCCCTATGTATAATTGTTGCTATTCTTTTTACTTGTTGCCTATGTATTCAATGCGACCCAATGCTTTGTTCCCTTTGTGTTTCTACTTGCACCTCGTGTATACCGACTAAACAGAATGTTAAGAATGTAAATGCCCGACTAGCAAATGATCAAGAAATTAATGAAATGATGCAGATCGATGTCAATGATATTTTTCGTATTCCTTCAAAAGTATAAAAAAATGTCTTCAGCATATGCTAAAAGGGTTGTCTGTGAAAATCTGGAATAAGCTGAAACCATCTTGGTTGTGGCATCCATTTGTTGGCTTTGTACTGCTCCCATCCTCCGCTGCTCATCTTTTTCCCTGCCTGTGCTGTCTAGTTTAGTTGACTTCCTGACTCATCTAAAAGCAATATGCATGATAAAGAGTTTGTAGCTGCCAGAACACCTGTCTCAGACTCAACTGTCAATCTCTTAGTGCTGCCATAAACACTCCTGCTCCCCCTACCACTTTGCTGACTAATTGATTTCCCATCTGCCCATGCTTGTCAGTAACTGTAAAGGCCTGTACCTTCTATTTGTATCCACATGATTACCAGTGCAGAAAAATCTGTATATTAGGCCTGTGTCCTGTGACTTCAATGTACTACCTCAGGCAGCACTTGAGAGTGCTGGGTGGACGTAGTCCCACGCATGAGTGATTAATAAACTTGTTATTTGAATTCCAGCTTCAGTGCCAATCTCTATTTTGTTGGTCTAAGGACCCATGGACAGAGAAGGGTGACCCCTGCACCGGTGTGCTCGTTAAGAAGCACATTTCCACACCGTAAGCTGTGGTGGTTCTGTACAGCGAGTATCCCTGGTATAGGCAAACTGAGCCGAAAGACAGCAAAACCCTGTACAGGGTAAAGAATATGCTCAAGGAGTAAATGTTGGGGTCCTGATGGGAATGGGGATGTTGTTACAAATCCCAGGTGCAGAGATGGAGAATGCCTCCTGCTCTAATTTTTGTTTTTCTAGCAAGCTCCAGCAAAGGGGTTGTGCTTGTCAGCCAGCTAATTAAAGGTGCTGATCATGATGGCTTTGAGATTGTTCGGGATAGCAATGGAAGCAGGGTGATGTCCTATATATTCAGGTCCTTGACGAGGCATGCTGATGCTTGTAGATTTCCCTTCAGGTGGGTGAAGCAGTCACTGTGGAGTCTGCAAAGCTAGGAAATAGGGTGTTAACACCGTGCAGATGGATGAGCAGAGGATTTGAAAGGCTACTCTGAAGTCACTTTTTGGAGGCAGTAGTTTGTCTTGGTTTAGTAGAGAACTGGTGCCCGCTGTGCTGATTTTTGTTTACAGGTGGCACTTGAGGGTGAAGACGTCATTGTCCTGAGTGAATCACCTGTAAGTCACCCAGCTTATCCAGTACTACCCGTCCATGTCTGCAAATCCTGCTTTCTTGTAAAAGGGTCTATCCCTGGGATAACTGAGATCGGATTATGGATGTCTTCGCCTTCATTCCCCTAAGGCATCTGCATCAACAGTATTTAGGCAGATGTTATCAGCCGGTGGAATGTTTTTCCCGCTCTATGAGCTATATAATCAGTAGTTTCTTCTGGTCCCAACCAGCATGTTCCTGATTTCTGTATTGGAGAGTCTGCTAGCCATTTGGCAATTCATTGCAGCTGTGCTGACAGATTATATTGTAAGTCGGGTATCCCACAACCCACTCTCATTGCAATGGAGACCGAGTTCGTGAATTGCAACTCTGCATCAGTTTACACCCCATATCAATGAGCCTAACACACTGTCTACTTCTCTGGACCGTTTATTACCAGGTAGTTTCATTGGTATGATTGCAAGGAAATTCAGAAGGTGAGTTCGCGCTGCCATTTTATCAAGACTATTCTCCCCATCACAGACAGTGGGGTGTCCTCCAGAATGCTATAATTCCTTTCAATGTTCCAGAGTTTCTTCCACTGCAAGGTCAGATGTTTCATGAAATATTCGTGCCCTCAAGTGCCTAAACATGTGCAATTCCCAGTAATGTTGACCACAGGCCTAAGAGGGCATCCAGGCAGCCTGTTTCTGCCAGACTAGATCTACACAAGCCTTTCCCACATTTACACAACGCCCAATAATTGTAGCCCTTTTCTCAATATCTGCAGACCTTCTATAACATCTTATGTGTATTACATGGAATCGTCCGCATTTAACTAGATTGCGTGTGCTATGCCCAATAGCTTGATTCCAACTTCGATGTTTATACCCCACATTAGGTTTTCTAGGGGTTCCATGATAAGTGCAAAAATTATGCAGGACATGGGACAACCTTTCTGTGTGTCTCTCCCTGCCTGGTAGTTGTCAGGAACTATGTATGCAGTACGGACTCGGGTCATCAGTTCACTGTAAAACAGAGGCAGCCATTTGAGTGAGTTTCCCTCAAAATATGCAGTCACTTGAGCACTTCTTACAACCAACTAACCATGTCAGAAGTGTTCTCCACGTCCATCAACAGTAATGGCAGCCCCAGTGTTGTAGAAGGAGACATAAGAAAAGAGTCAAATATTTTAGGTATTGTTATATCTGGGTTCAAAGCCACTTTGATTCTCATGCACCATACTGGTTGGTAAAGGGAACAGGGTTTGACTATTAGTTTACTGAGAGTTGTATAAACCGCATTGAGCATGTAGAAGGATCTATAGGATTTTATCTCCCAAGGATTGCTGACTGACTCATGGAGAGATATTATCACTGCTTCCTTTGTGGAAGAAAATGCATTTGCCATCAACATTCACTGCTGTGCCATCTCCAGTAATTCTGTAACCAGTATGTTAAGATATGTAGCAATGAACTCAGTGGGCAGAGAGTCTGCCCCCAGTGTTTCCCCACTTCCAGCTGGCTGATAGATCTTTTCATTTCCAGAATCATCCAGGAGGTTCCTATCAGATCTACCTTCTCTGGGTTAAGATTGATCATTCGTGTTCTGTTCAAGAATTCTCAGTTTAGCAATACCTCTGTTCTCCGTATATACGGTGGAATAGCATTCATACAAAACACATTTAATTTCTCGTTGACGAAGTACATTCATTTCCAGAAAACAATTCAAGAAAACAATATGTGCACTTCTATGCTTAATGTATGTATAATCCTTATACATTTAAGATGCACTATTAAGTCCCTGAATATAATTCAGAGTCATCTTAAAAATATTTGGAGCCCTACCAGGCATGTTTTGGAGCACTCTGAAGTTTATTACACTTTTTCTGCTATTTCAAGCCTGAATAATGCAAAACAATATTGAATTACTTAACTCTTACACAAACAGAATCACACAAAAACAGCTGAAATATATCCTGCCCAATGTCCCAACAATCTTGAAGACTACACTGGCTAGAGAGGGACAGAGTCAGAGGTAGACAGTGAAAGGGTTGGTGGTTGAGGTAAAGAAATAAACAGAGGTTAGCAGAGAAAAATATTACTCTGCCAGGGGGCCCCTTGAAAGGTGGATTCCCTGGGTTATTGTCCACTTTGCCCATGCCTTAAAGCGTTTCTGCGAACACTTTGGCCTAGATGTAGGGAATTTTATTTTACCACTTCTTAAATACCGAATTTTACCGATTCGGTATTTAAGAAGTGGTAAAATAGAGTGGGGGGGATGTAGGTATTACAGAATCGGTAAATACCGAATCGTTAAGATTCGGTATTTACCGATTCTGTAAATACCGATTCGGTAATGCCCATTGATTCCTATGGGCATTTAAGCCCATAGGAATCAATGGGCATTACCGAATCGGTATTTACCGATTCGGTAAATACCGATTCCAGCAAGGGAGCAGGGGGTGTCACTTTGACACCCTCTAGCACCCCAAGTACAGGCTTGTGTGACATGTGGCACACATACATGCCCTAAGGGCATGTCTGTGTGTCACATTGCACAGGTGTGCATGCACAGATGTGCATGCACACTTAGGGCCAGATGTAGGTAGGCATTTACCGGTCGGTAACGGCCGAATTCGGCCGTTACCGACCGGTAAATGCAATTTGAGATGTAGGGCCCTGTATTTTACAGAATCGGTAAATTTACCGATCGGTAAATTTACCGATTCTGTAAAATACCGAATCGGTATTTTTTCCGATTCGGTAAAATTGATATGTAGGTGGGACTCTTCTGAGTCCCACAAGCATTACAGAATCGGTATTTTACCATCAAATACTATTTGATGGTAAAATACCGATTCTGGTGTGCATGCACATGTGTGCATGCACACCTGTGCCATATGACAGGCAGACCTGCCCTTAGGGCAGGTATGCCTGCCACATGGCCCCCGAACCTTTTTTGGGGGTGCTAGAGGGTGTCAAAGTGACACCCCCTGCACCCTTGTCAGAATCGGTATTTACCGATTCGGTAAATACCGACCGGTAATGCCCTATTCATTCTTATGGGCTTCAAAGCCCATAGGAATGAATGGGGCATTACCGGTCGGTATTTACCGAATCGGTAAATACAGATATTTACCGATTCGGTAAAAGGAACATCTGGATGTTCCTACATATCCACCCCTCAGATTTACCGATTTTTAATTATCGGTGCTAGAGGGTGTCAAAGTGACACCCCCTGCACCCTTGTCAGAATCGGTATTTACCGATTCGGTAAATACCGACCGGTAATGCCCTATTCATTCCTATGGGCTTCAAAGCCCATAGGAATGAATGGGGCATTACCGGTCGGTATTTACCGAATCGGTAAATACAGATATTTACCGATTCGGTAAAAGGAACATCTGGATGTTCCTACATATCCACCCCTCAGATTTACCGATTTTTAATTACCGAATCGGTAAAATTCGGTAATTAAAAATCGGTAAATCTCATTTACCTACATCTGGCCCTATATTCGGTATTTTACCACGCAATAGGATTGTGTGTTAAAATACCGACTCTTAAGGGCCTGTGGCACTCTTAGGAGTGTCACCTACATATGGATTTACCGATTTGGTAAATATACCAATTCAGTATTTTACAGAATCGGTATATTTACCGAATCAGTAAAATTACTGATTCTTAAAATAACATGCCCCTACATCTGAAAACCTCAATACCGGTCGGAAACGGCCGAAATCGGCCATTTCTGACCCGTATTAGGGCTCCTACATCTGGCCCTATATGTCATAAATAAGAATTTCATCATTTTAGGTATTCTAGTTCGCTCTACCCTCCCAGCCTCCAAATCCAGACATCTGAAGTCTGACCCATTATCACAGAAATGCCCCATGTCATCATGCATCTCTACACCAGAAAACAAGCCTTACACCAATATTTCCCTAATGCTAACCCCAGGATTCTCAATGAAACCAATCCAGCATAACTCCCCTCCTCCCAGCCAAGAAACTATGGTGTCGCACCCTGTATCCAAAAGGACTAATAGCAGGGTCACCGAAATCCTGTGATGCCATGGCGTTTTTCGCATTATTATGGATGTGCCACATTTGCCACAAACTCAATCATCTGCTGCATAGTTTGCAGATTTTAAGAAAAAAAATAGTTTCTAGCTCAAAAGGATCAAAAGCTAATAAAAATGCAGCAACTCGTGTTGCTGTGCAGTGGAAAGCACGTTGCAGACGTAGACTATTCACCTTACAGTTGCAATACTAATATGGTGAATCCTTTGCAGTTTCTTGCTGCATAATTTGATAAACCCTGCTCCATAATTTGGCTCTCCCTTGCCGCATAAGTCCAGTGACCTGGCTAATATTTAATTATCTCCAGTCTTCTTGTTTTGTGAAGCGAGAGATGACGAGACGGGCATCTCTGGCCTGTCTGATACAGGACGACTCTGTGTCCCTCACAGGTCACTCATCACAAATGGCGGTTTCATCACCCCTCTGCAAGGCATTACCCCTTGGACTGCTAGATCAATTGAAGGGTCTCCATCTCCTTTCACACCAGCCATCCTAGGTGTGACAGTCAGAAGTTCATCTTTGTGCACTAAAGAAGGGCCTGATCCAGAAGATGTGTCTGAGATGGAATACGACCCCATACACTCCACTGGACATCGTGTAACTTGGCATGTGCTCACTATTGCCAATTGTTCTAATTCTTACTGTGTTCTAATAGTCTCCCAGCTTCTCGGTATTTATTGCACGTGGTTGTCCACTCCTTAACAGGTTCCATCTGGCTATCCCATTGTTGCTCTGCCCACTCCCATACTCCCTTGATATCATCAGACAAAACATCATTCCTTCCTCTAGCACTTTCAAACTCACCAGCATGAAACAGATTTCCAAGTTTAGAAGCTTGTAATTTACTGTCAAGAAGTTGGAGTGTTGGGTTTGATTTTCCACACTTTAAGCGGGAGGAAGCATAACTTTGCAGTTCCCAAACCTGAAATGTCTAGTCTCTGTTGCTGTAGTTGTGGATGTGCACTACTATAGACCTAGTACTTTCCTCTTGGTTTTTTTCTCCAGAGTCTAGCCCATTTTCAAGTGAGCATGTTCATTGCAGGCCATGCTCTTCAATTCATGTTAGATGTTGATTTCAACTATGTGCTATTTGTTGTGTATTCTTGCTCTGCGTTGTTCTAGTATAATTTCAAAGATACTAATATTGCATAACTTATATATACACACGCACCATAACGTTTGTATTCTCCATTTGTCTGATTCGTGAGATTAGCATTATGTTTTTGTTGATAGGATCCTAGAATATGAAAATTCAAGTGGAAACATCAGCAACAAAAGTGCAAACTGTGAAGTGGAGCTCTGGGACTGTGGTGGCGATCTCAAGTAAGGATTGTATTTGTTGTGTAATAACCCTTTGAACCTTCTCTTGACATATACACATTCCATGTACAGAGAGAGGAGAGAATGAGAGAGAGATAGAGAATGAGAATCATAAAATGTTTTGGCGGCCCCAGCCAGGTGACCACTGGGGGAGAGTCTCTTTTTGGTGGCGGGGGTTGTGGGAGGGATTTGTTGGTATCCTTTCCTTCTGGGCACTGCAAACTTACTAATGAAGCGGGTCTGTGCTTACTACCAGGCTGCTCTATTGATATACAAAGCATGAAACCGGTCCTAAGATGCATGTTTCCAATCCAGGGAGGCCCTGGCCTGGCAGTTTGGGCTGGACTGTTCCCATTGGGTGCAGGGTTACGACTGATTTGCACGTGGCTGGGTCTAAACTGGAATGGCATGGCGAGGAAAAAAACAATGGATTTAGGCCCAGATCTCTACTGGTGTGAGTTTATGACATTGTTCTGAATTCTGTCCATCAATTGTTCTTTTTGCCTTTGTCACCCTGAGTGCGACGGGTATGCCCAGACGTGGGCCCAGTGCTCTCCATGCCACTGGAGTCAAGCTATCCTGGCTGATGAGGGTTGAAAGCCCCTAAACGGTCTTAGGATGCTTGTTTCCAGTCCAAGGAGGACCTGGCCTGGCAGTTCGGACCAGACTGTTCCCATTGGGTGCAGGGTCAAGATTGATTTGCATGTGGCTGGGTCCAAACTGGAATGGCATGGAGAGCAAAAAAACGATGGATTTAGGCCCTGATCTCCATACTCAAGTGAATGTAGGACATTGTTCTGCATTCTGTCCATCAATTGTTCTTTTTGCACTTTTAGTAAGTTGACATTTTTTGTCCAAACCATTTGTACTTTCTTCTTACAGTGTCTGGGGTCATCTGATTGTGAATGACTCTGCAGTTGGGGTTTGTGTATTTCTTCCAGACAGTGAGACAAAAGGTGACTAAGTGTGGGAAGGACACCCACCAGAATGACTAGGTGCGAACATTTGCCCTGCTCCACTTACATGTCAAACTGATGTGCCTCTTGCAAATGCAAATGAGTATAACACCAGGCCTCCCCTGTCTTTTGTCACCCTATACATCTTGGAGCCCATGCCTGGTTGTAGATGTATTTTCCAGAACCAGATAATTGGTAGTATTGGGAATCCCCTCCTTCAAAGGCTGGCACCAGGTATAAAAATTGGACCACCAGAGCCACTCATCAGTACTCTCCTGGACCTGTGAACATTAAAGAAGAAGGACTTACTTGCTCCCCACAGAACTGCTCTACAACGTGAGGCCTGCCTTCCTCCTAAGAGGACTGTCCTGCTGCTACCAGATGATTGCCATTCTGCTTGAGGACTACCTTGACCCCAAGACGGCTGCTGTGCTGCTTCAGGCCTGCCCTGCTTTGAGAAGGAATACCGGACCTGCTCCCTGAGTGACTCCAAGGGTCAGTTGGCTGACCTGTTTGAGCTACAAGGACACAGCAAGCTCCAGAGTCCTCCCTGAAACTGCTTAGTTGACCTGCAGCACTGAACTTGTCTAGAGCTGTGACTTACCGGAGACCTGCTGTAGTGAGTTCTTGACCCCCATGAGGTGCCTCCCCAAATCCTGGGCCCTTGGCTGGCAGCGGTTTAGCTCCTCATGCAATAGAAGGTAAAATCCTTAGGTTTTTCATGACCAAGAACGGGCCAGTTTGTGACGAGACTCTCCAGCTTACAACGACCGCCAACGTAAAGCTCCATTGAACATGAGTCTTTGCACTACAGCGACATCCAGCCAGGCGAGATCAGCACTTTGCACTACAGCACTGATAGCCCGAAGTGACTACCAATGTGAAGTTCTAGCAACCACCATCCACGATGCCCGACCACATCTGCGATACTGCAATGACCGTCAACGACGACAGACCTGCTGTTGGTGCTACAGCAACAAACATCGACGACTCGCTCCATGCGGTCTCCTCCTCCGCAAATGGAACTCTTCCCACCAGACTTTGAAAAGGTAACTTTATCAGCAGGACATACCTCGTTCCTGTATCAGCCTGTGCTCTATCGCAGTCGACCTGAACTTTCTACAGGTTTAGCACAACCAGATGACTGCAAGTGGTGCTGTGTGCTTTTAGGCTTATATATCTACCTCAAACTTTAACATTAAATATATCTGGTTCTACTAATTGGGTTTTTGTTGTTTTGGTATCATTTTATTTAATCAAATTTACTCTATTTCTGTAAATTCCTTTGGGATATTTCTTGTGTTTTGTTTTTTCTTTATTGCCCGTTGTGTGCTGCAATAATATTTTATACGTTGACTCCAAGTAAGCCTGACTGCTTTGGGCCAAGCTACCAGAGTGTTAAGCACAGCAAGCAGGTGAACTAGGACTTTCTTTGTATGTTCTCATTACTGCAGTTCTTTTTAGTGGCCAGGGGCCTGATTCATTTTAAAGGTGTGTGATTATTCTCTGTAGCTCACAAGGATGTTTCCATAGCCTGTACTGTAATACCAGTTGTGCAGGGGCACATTTCACACCCTTGCAGTATCACATGGGGCATTCCCTGATTTTTAGGTCGAATTTGGCAGCGCGCGTGCGTTGTCTGCAAGACATGCTATATTCAGTAAAAAGGCTTTAATCCTGCCTTCTGCTTTCCATAGGTTTACTCCAGCGTCGTTCTTCTTTGCTACCTCCTGATTGGCTCTGGAATCAATACATCACTTCCATTTGTAGCTGAGCAGCACCGCCCAAGTACAGATTAATTCCCCTTAATTAGTGGCCACCTGATTTTATGCAGTTACTATTTCTTCTATCCTCCTGCAACAAACACAAGGAGATGATGTACGGAGCACTGAAACTTTACAGATGCTCACCCCCAGTCACAGTCCTGGGTTGAATCAATCATCGTTCTTTAGCTCACTTCGTCACCCCATTTCAGACCCAGCCATATGCAAAGCAGTCTTGACCCTATTCCTCATGGGAATAAGCAGCCCGAATTGCCAACTCATGTCTTCCCTGGACCGGAAACAAGCGTCCTGGACCTTTTTCGGTGTAACACCCCTCATTAGCCCGGCGAGCTTGAATCCAATGGCAATGTGAGCAAGGGCCCCACGTATGGGCATACCCTGCCAACTTGGGGCAAACAAAGCAAACACAAGGAGATGATGGACGGAGCGTCTAGGGGGATATTTTGAGCTTTGCTTAGTCTATATTTTTCACACGCTTGCTCTCGCCCGCGCTCTAACACACTTTATTTATAATGTTTAGTTCGCTTTATTATAATTTATTGTGCATGCTTTATTATGCGTTGCGTCCGTGGTTTAGCACACATTGGTTTCATGTTTTGTGTGCTTTATTATGCTTTATTGTGCATGCGTTAACAATGCGTGGCCACCACACTTAATTTCACATCATGGGGGCAGCGCAGCACCTCTACGACCTTTGAGCTGTAGGGAACTGAAGGTCTGTACCGTCACCACTGCAAAACCCCTGCAGGTGGGCTGCAAACCGAGCTGGCTGCTCAAAACGATTTCAGCCCGCTGCAGGTAGTTTATTTTACACAACGTTTTCCCAGCTAGCTACAGTAATTACTTTCTATAACTGGACATATTGTTTGGGGTGAAGGGCAACAAGTTTTAATGTGCATTTTGTCCTTGGGGCAAGCAGGCCCAACCCCGAGAAGCACAGAACCTTTGGCTGCCAGTTTGCAGTACCACAGTAGAGATCAGGGAAGGGCACTGCCTGCCGTTAAGTTAATATGTGTGTGCATATGTTAATGCTGTTCAAACTTGTATTTATGGTTCATTAATTGAGAGCCTTTATTATTAGGCTGAGCGCTCTCAGTAAATGTAAGTTCTGACTGCACTACTGACAGTGGTTCCAGTATAAAAATGTGGACACACGGTTTCAAAGTTTAGCAATACGAGGCTATGCATAATGCTCCCAGAATTCTCTCTGAATAGATGCAAATATTTGCAGAAGCTTGAAAGCAAGATTAATGATTCTTTGCTTTCAATATAAAATGTCCCTAAAAAATTAAAGTAGGAAAACTAAATTACTGTAAAATTTCAGGTACCATTTCTTTGCCGCATCATTTAGTAAAATGTGTTGATACATGCTAGTATTTCCCCCAAATATTCATATTAGAAAATCAGTGTAACCAGTTTCAATAAGATTTTTGGGAACAAAAATAAACAAGCATTGGCAAAGCCAGTATGTCTTAAATGGTGGTCAGCTTTTTAGTTTTGGCAATGCGTGACTTGTTGTGGCATGGTTTTTGTAAAACCTTATTGATGTGAGAGCTGCCGGACCCTCACCATTATAACAAACCTTGGCAAAAGCAAAAATTGTTTTTGGTCTCAAAAAAGCACACACTGCAACATTAGTTACTGGCACTGAACAAAACTACTTTGTGTGCCGATAAGCTCCTTATGAAAGAGCAGACTGCTGTCACTCACGTGAAGCCAGCCGATACAGAGAGAGAATTTTTTTTTTTTTTTTTTTTAATTTTTGGTAAACCTTTATTATATATTAAGCAGATACAGGTAAGGACCTACAACCATCACGGCTGGCCGCTAATACGATACAGTCAAGACGAGTCAAAAGCACAGAAAACTGTAGTCCGCCACCCGCCGGCACATTACTAAAAATAATTAACATTCGCCCACTGCATGTCCCATGTGTGACGGGATCAGGGAAGGTTTCTTTTAAAATGTTTAAAGAAAAACAGGATCCGGAACCGTATATTCGAGCAATAACAAAATAAGGGATTGTGATACTATAGGATATGCATAGTCAGGAGTACTATAATTAAGATAATAGCGTCAGTATGTTCTAGTCAGGAGTAGCAATAAATCCTTACACATTACAACATCGTAGCAATCTGATCATCACGCCTCAGAGTCATAGGAACATCTACCCTAATAGAACAGAGGAAGAAATTACAGGAATACACTACCCAGATCCCAGAAAAGAAGGAAAGGTAAGAAAAACAAGGCCATAGAAACAATAAAA
The DNA here is from genome assembly GCF_964263255.1 of Lissotriton vulgaris. Classification (NCBI taxonomy): domain Eukaryota; kingdom Metazoa; phylum Chordata; class Amphibia; order Caudata; family Salamandridae; genus Lissotriton; species Lissotriton vulgaris. The sequence goes on from NC_141687.1 coordinate 120,222,248, forward strand.
GGACAAGACTAAGAGAACCCATCCCCCCGACCCCCCACCCTGCACTCCTGTAGATGGCTACGGCCTACCCCCCTAACAGTGTGCCTGTCGCCCTAAAAAACCAAAACCCCCATAAAGAACTAATCCAGAAAAGAAAAGAAAAAGGGTTACAAGTAGAATGGAGGAGGACATCCAGGCCAGCTCCCGGCCCCACCCCACCCCGCGCCTACCCTCAACACCATGAACAATACGAAATTAGATACAATCAGTCCGCAAGAGGGTATTAAAGGATACAGTGTCAGCCCGCCTAGTTACATTGTCAAAACATTTCCAAGACTCAGCAACGTCCATTAGCCCATCAGTAGTCCCTGCACAATTAAGTCCTCTCTACCCCTGACCCACTCTATCAAGCTCACCTACATGCAATAACCAGTCAGTGTCCGAAGAGATTGTTCCAAAGGAGTCCGGCATCCCGAGTGAAGGAGCACCCGGATATGAAGAGTAGAGCAAACACGGGGATCAAGCCAAACCAAAATGTTCACTGGACGTCGTAGCAAGACTGGGTATGGGGCCGTCGGTAGTCCAGCAAAAGTAGTAGATCCATACCACTGTCGAAGCCTCACCGCAGCATTCGAAGGTTTTACAGGGTCATCCGACCCCTGCAGCTTCGCAGGTCTCATGTCCCACGACGTAGACGAGACTCCCGGCTGCCAGCTGGAAGTCGTGGAAGTCGAGTCACTCACAGTCTCCCTAGTTGGCGGGGATTCAAGAGCGCAGTCCGTCGATGTGGAGGCAGGCCGAGCTGTAGTCGCCCATAACTCGAATGGCGCCTCCCTCCTCGGGGCAGCAGCAATGGCGTCCAGCTTCTTCTCCAGTTTCCATGAGTCCCGTTGCAGGGCAGTGCGGAGGGCGCCGAGGGCCAGAACCAGGTCACCAATCTTCGGCTGGTCGCAATGTGCTCCGTTTTCTGCTTGCCTCCCAGCCCCAGTCATTCCATCCCCCCGGGGCAGCCGAAGCCGGGCATCACCGTCACAAACTACCTCTCCATCGGCATCCATCACAGTGGAGGAGTGGGAACAGGTCGCAAACAAAGGAGAGGGGAAGTGCGCGGCGCCACAAGCAGGCCAAGGAAACTGTGCACAATAGTCAGGGCCGCCGACACCTCCCGGCGGGCTCCGCCAGAAACAAGAACACTCTTCTGAACAAATCAGGGGATTCCCACAAGGTTCAGGATAGGGTGGGTCCCACGTCCGATGGCCGCTGCAGTGGGAAACTCTCCTCCTGAAAAGCGGCAGCCCGTATGGTGGGAGGTCGGGATCTCTCCGTGACACCGCCGGCAGCGCCGAGGCACAGAAATGGGATCGGAGCAAGTTGTACACCCGCTTGGGGTAGTCATTCAGGCATCACGACTGATGGTCGCCATGTTGCGTCGGCGGTCAGCGCATCGTCCTACTTCAAGCCCCGGCTCCAGCGCCATTCCAGGCCGCAGCAGCAAACGGATCATACCTCCGGCATCAGAGCAGGTAGGGACCTCGGAGGCACGGGACCGGCGAGCTCCGTCGTTCACCCACATGAAACAGAAATGCGGGCACAGGATGGCGACCAGGATGAAGTCGCGAGGTGGGAAAGGTTTACGGAGCCGGGAGCCGAGCAGCCATCTCGGTCGCCGGCCTGGCTCCTCCCCCCCAGAGAGAGAATTTTAATAAACAATAAAGGTCATGGTTAACACCAGACCAAATTAGGGGACCAATTTGTAAAGACATTTTCAAAAGTGCACCCTTGGTTTATGTCCTTGCATTAAGGGCAGCTATATGGCTTTCGTGAATTCACAAGAATTTACAGCTTAGGGCAAGAAATAGTACTCCTAGAAAATATTTGTGAACTGCATTTTAGAATGAGCAAAGTGTACATTTGCTCATGCGAAAACCTGAGTGCTTGCAAGTTTATTTTCCCTTCAACCACTTTTTTTCCCAACTCTGGAAGTAGGTTTACGTCTGCCATTGTCAGAAGTAAATTTCCAACATTTCTCAGTATTGGAAAAGATTAGAGAAGAGTTGTTGAAAACCCTTAAAACATGCAAGTTAGTAGGTTTGCACAGACTCAAAAGGACATTCCAACCCTGGAACTATTGTTTACCACTACCATCAGTCCCAGTATGCAGATCTGTGGAAACGTAGCAACATAAGAGAGATTACTAGTATTCAAATAGTACCATGGTATGAGCCCTGGCATAATCAAAGAGGCTATACAAGAAGAGCTCTTTTGTAATGAGATTGCTGACATAATTTGTCGCCGCACAACATAGCACCAAAGGGACAAGTGGATTCTGTTACAGGGCAAGTAGATTTATGAAGCAACCTGCCCCATTGACAAGTAGATATTTTAATAAATTCCACACCCCAGCGCCATCAAGAAAGCAAAGAAAATGTTTAGCTAATGTGAACTCCCAAGCATGGACCTGGGATACTACTTGAGAGTGCTGGTAGAGTTGTCAACGCTGGTATGGGTTCAGGAGTACACCGTGCATAGCAGCTTATTTATAGCGTTTTGTAAAAGAAAGGTGTTCTTGTAAAAGGAACTCTAATGGTTTAATATTATGTTTGATAGTTGTCACTCTACTACATTTTCGGAACTCATGAAGGAGAGCAGTTTATTTCAAGATTTTATAATGTATGAAGCAAAACAAAATCGTCACATTTATTAATTAAATTAAATAGAAATACTTTGATAGAAAACACATGGGTTTGATCATGTCTTGGCAACAGTACTACGATAAAGTGCATTTCTGCAGTTACAATGAAAGATTGCAGTAAACAAAAAGTCTTGTGACTCATGGGTCATATGGCATTAGGCCATACAGTTGTGGTTTTCCAAAACAGACAGATGAAAGACATAGGGGCATATGCATCAAAGTATTTTTTGCGATTACCAAATATTGACTTTTAATGAATTTTATTTTTAGTAATTGCAAAAAAATCGTTATATTTTAGCTATTCTGTAAAATTGAGTCTCGAATAATTGTGAATCCGCAGTTAGAGAATCGCTAATAGCAAATCTGAAAATTCGATGCTGAACGATGACCAAACAACCAGGAAGTGAGGCATCCAATGCTGTCACCTGTGTACTGAGAGAGAGGAGGTGGCAGACTGCAGGAGTACAGCACTAGGAAGCCTGTTGGGACAGCTGAACCTGTGCAAGTAAATCAGTATGGCATCAGTAAACACCGAGAAGGAGCCAGCACTGCTCATACAGTTGAAAATCAGCTCAGTGGGGGTCACACAGCGCTCCATTTTGGATCTACGCATGCGGTGGTATGACCTGCAGAGCCAGGCAAAGGAAAAGATTGCTGCAAGGTTTGCTGATGCAAAGAAGACTGGAGGAGGACCCTCAACACAGACAGCTTCTACACCCTTTGAGGACCTGGTGGAGTCAGCCCTTCAGCCTGAAGCTGTTGCTGGAGTGACGTAGATAGACACCTCTGCACAGCCCATTACTTAGCGAGGTAAGATGATTGCGAATGACCATTCAATGGTAAATTTGATAAAATACCCCTTACGTGAGATCAGGCTTAGTGTAGCGAATACTACTCCAGTCCACATTTTACTTTCTACCCACAAATGCATTATGAGATTAGCAGTCAGCAACTCCAATAGGATAGGCAAGGAGGGATCAAAACCGCATTGGTGCATTCCAGTTCAACAAGCAAGTGAAATATATAGACACTGTTTTTTGTTATATAACTTTATTACACAAAACTATGTGCTATTGAAATAAAAGTCCAAATATAAACACTGAAATGGCACTGTTTAACATCACAGATTCACATGCACAGGAGTCAAATGAAAGTGAATCCCATGACTCTCTGGAGACTCAAGCACAAAGAAAGGATGGAGTGTACTCACGTGCCCCGCTGCAACTCTCCTGCGAGTTGCGGCCGCTCTCCAGCCACCTCCTGAGGACGCCACCAGTCTTCGGTCCAGACGTCCTCCTCCTCGTCCTCACTTCGGCTTTGCTGCTCCGCTCCGCTCACTGTCGGTGGTTCTTCGCTTGCTGCTGCCTCCTGCCACAAGTCCGCTGCTTGGAAACCCTCTCCTTCTTTCCCGACGGCTTTTCTATCTTCCTGGTAGGTTTCCAGACAAGCACTTCCGGGGTCAGAGGTGGCCGTTTCCGGTTCCTCAAAGGGTGTCCCACTTCCGGGGTCGAGGGAGATTGTTTCCGGTCCTCCGGGCTTGGCTGTTGATGCCGGTTCCTGTAGGGGAGGAGAGAGAGAAGGAGTCCTGTGTGATAGGGACGTTGTCTGACCTGGTGCGGGGGATAGGGCCTCCACGCTCGATCGTCGCCCCGAGGAGGTAAGGGCCGCTTCTTCGCCACACTGACCCACCAACATCACAGGTTGGGCATACACCCACACTAAGACCCTCAAGTCCAATTGCGGCGCAGCAATGTGCACATCAGGAGGAGCAGGGCAAGGGCACATATACAAGCAGATAAAGGCGACAGATCAGCTGTTTTTGGTGGGCTGGAGAACGCAATGTTGAAGGTGCAGCGCCTGCAATGCAAGCACATGCATTCAATGCAGGCACAACTTTTATCATTTTAAAAAACATGGTAGATATGAGGGACAGCATCAAACGGCTGACAACAGTAGTGGTAGAACATGACACAAGCCATCAAGAATTTTTGAAAGTTAATGCAGGAAGACCATGTGTCCCACCGCAAAAGACAAAATTATGGTAGAAAGTCTGTGACCTCCCTATTTAAACAATATGAAAACCAATCGTTATCAGAATTCAAAATAGATGCGTGCTGCCTGGTGAAGAGCTGCCAGCCCAAAAACTGAACAAGTGCTGGTAGAAAACCACAAGTATGCCAGGCGCACTGCTGGAATAAAGTATTAAATTTTAACACTTGTAAATTTCAGAGTAAAATAACATCTTTAACAAAAAGTTTTTCACAAGAAATCTTAAATCACAAGACACAAACAGTAGAATTGTATCATTGTATTGAATGCAAAAAAAATCACTTTTTAATTGATTAAATGCTTTCAAAGTGTCATAGTATGTGATGAAATAACATAATGGCTAATTCAATTGAGTTCTGCCAGTGAAAGCACCAAGACTGACATGCTTCTAGCGATTATGCCAAAGGTAAACCATTTTATCACATGTTGTGGGTTTACTACTCATCAAGCGTGCGTTTTTTATGGTAAGAGTATTCATAAAAAGAACCCTGACCACATTCCATATCGGGCACCGTGTGTCAACAGCCACATACGTTTTCATTGAAAATGGCTATTTCAAGCCAAGGCCTCTTTAACTCTCAAACATTGTGGATTCTTATCGTGCATAGGTGAATTATTTGCTGTCAGAGTGCAAAGGCGCGATGGTACAGGCAAACACCAGGCATAACTGCTAAATATGTTTAGCTATAATTTTTACAAATACAGTGAATTCCTAAAGTGGTAGCTTGTAGCCGTGCAACGTTCTCCCAAGCCCAGTGTGCATTGCTTTTACTGACATGAAAGCAGTTTCTCATGAACAATGGCGCAATCAATTTCCTTCAGGATCTGGGCTATGTCAACTTTTAGTTATTTATTTAAACAGCGACGATGATGAGGGGCAGGGGAGCCGTGGGGTGTTGGGGATGGTAGAGGGCAGTCAATGCACGAGTGGGCAGCAGGGAGGGAGAAAGGAGTAGGGCAGAAATAAAGGATTTTGGAGAGAATGAGGTTTAAACACATATAAGGCTTGATGCGGAGGAGTGGAAGAAGCAACATGCAATCATTTTGTAAACAAACAGACAGACCACCTGGCACATAAGCGCCAGAATGCTCTGTTATGTTTTCATCAGCAACAGAGTCTAAGTGCACCGTGACACGGTCTCCCGTTTTTTGCACTCTTAGGCATTTTGTTTTGTGTTTCTGTAAAGTTTTGATCGCAGCCTGGGTCTTAGTGCAACATAACACGCTCCCATACTTCCCCCACTGTAATAAATTAACTTTTTCACTTGTGATGGATCGCCATGTGTAATTGCAATAAGACACACTCTTTCGCTTTACCAACCATAATAGATTCGGATTTATATTTGCGGTAAGTTTGACAGCAACCTATTTCCACAAATATAATGGATTATTTTATTTTCTGTGTGAGTGTGTGATAAATTATCACCCGCTCCAGAACGTTAGTGCACCATAACACACTACGGCGATCACATTTACAATGATAATGCAGGTAAAATACACGTGCACTATTGATGCGCTCCTTTCATATTCATTTGTGGTCTTGCAGCCAAATCAGCAACACAGTTCTCCAAACCATGTCTAACTGCAACTAGACCCGCTCTCCTGCTTCTTTCACCATCATGGATTTTGTTTAATGTTTGCAATAACTTTAACAGCAATCTATTCCCCCGAACATAATGGAATCATTTAATTTATGGTTGTGTTTGTAATACATTTTCAACCGCTCCATGATGTAAAGGAACCATAACATTTTACATATATCCAAATTTAAATGCTAATAAAATATGTTGGCAAACGAGGTACAATACATTTGCCATGTTGGAGCTGTCCCTTTTTAGGTTCAGCCTAGGAGCGCGTGCGCTGCGAGGCATGCTGTATTAAACCCTCCCATGCTCATGACGAGCTCAGCTCGTCATGAGCCACGGTGGCCATGTGCTCATGACGAGCTCAGCTCGTCATAACGGCCGCAACGCTTGCACGCGGGGATAATTCCCCCGCTGTGCTGAACGTTCTGAGGAAACGGGTGTGGCCACAACAAGCTCACCTCGTCATGAGCACAGCGCCACCATGGAGCACCGGGGCGCTGTGCGCGTCTCTCCTCCTCCAGCACAGAGGCGGAATCTGCCCCGCAGGCAAGGGGTTAAGGTAGTAGGTACTTGAAGCTCCGCCCACATTTTTCTCTGGCTTGTGTCAGTGTCCACTGTGAACTGGCTGTTCATTGGTCAATAGGTTTAGTATGCCACATTGTTTGAAATGATTCAACTTGAGTTCAATTCGGGTATGATATATTTATTGTGCCAAGGCAGAATTCATTTTTCATCGACCTTGTTGCAAATCATAATCATTCAATAAAACATAATCTTCTCATGATAAATTTCATCCATGAAACTTATATTGCATTATACCATCCCAATGCTTTTCGGGCCGTGGACCTTCGTCGGGGGATATCAATTCTATAAAATTATGTTATAATAATCCACGAGGAAACAAGTCTCTATCTCTTGAGTTATCAACCTAACCAACAAGGTCATGTGACTACACATATGGTTCTCACGTGATAACGTAAACGTGAAGGTGACTCTAAGCACATGCATATCAATAAATCAAAGTTCTTATTCGTCTCTGTGTAAGTCCCATAGAATTTAAAAAACAAAACTAATCACTGTGCCTCTCGTATAAAAATTAAGTGAATGATCACAACAGTGACTTTCACTGCATTGCAGTGAAAAAAGAACTCAAAGCAGTCTACGTGTGTAATTAACATAGATTCATACGCAGATTTAAACAAACCGCCGTGCTTCTTAAAGACCACTAAGTGGATAGCATGCAATACTACCAATGTTGAATTGCATCATGAAGACCATCAACAATATCCCAACATCACAATCTCAACCGTATGAACAATGTGAGTGTTTTCCGAGTGTTTCCCAGTAGTTCAATATTCCAATTTTAGAGTGTGTCTAAAATGCTTCCGGTATAGAAACAACAATGACGGACTAGTATACAGTGGTGGGGGCCATCTTGCGAGATGTCTAAAGCTTAGGCGCCATGTTGTAGATGTACAAAGGCGTGAAAGATTAGTATTGTTATTAAGGGAAAACAGGCTAACACCGTAAAGAGTGACACTATAATATGTAAAATCAAGTCCTATGTAAACAGTGAGAAAGGTAATGAAACATAATAAAACATGGCTGCTAGTGCGTATAACACAGCTTGATGATCAGGATACCACCCGGTGTATATTTGATTTGATTTATTTATGTGTTTTGTAAAGTGCCTGAATCATCCCCAAAGGGGTATCTTTGCCCAGCGGACATGCAACAGAAAACTGACGGAAGGCAGAAATTAAAACAGAACAGTTTTGAGTAGCCGTCTAATTTGAAGATGGTCAGGGCACTGTCTCTAATGAGTGGGGAGCTGGTTCCAGTATAGGGGAGCAAGGTGAGAGAAAGCTTTCCCACCCATCCTTGATTTCTTAAACCGGGGAACCAGGAGAAGGGATATATATATATATATATATATATATATATATAATATATATATATACATAACATCCTGGTAATCATGGTAAACACAAATACAATGGTGGGGGCCATTTTGCGCGCTGCCTCATCCTTAAGGACCATAAAGTGAATGTATTATACATCCCTATACAAGTTGTATGAGAACACATAGTTCCACAGATTTGATGACCAAAACATACACAAAAAAATATTTGCTGTGTGCATGATAACATTAACATAAAATAAAAAGTTAATCAGTGTAAAAGCGGAGACATGTAAGTAGCATAGTCTGAAAATTCCTGTAGTCGAACACTGTACTGCACCCTACTAATCACAAATACCACATATATTCCATTCTGTTGTTAAGGCCATTAGGTCTCAATGTGTCCAAGTCCTTAATCCAAAATTTCTCTCTTTGTAACAGTCTTTTATTATTGTATTTTCCTTCCATTCTGTCAACAATTTCCAAAATTTGAAATTTCAGTTGACAAATGTTATGACCATGCTTTAATGGCTAGCAAAATCCGATTTCATGTTTTTGGTCCGAATATTACTTTTATGTTCATTGAACCTTGTCTTTAACTTTCTTTCAGTCTTTCCTACGTATACCAACCCGCACGGCTATTTCAAGAGATAAATTATGTTCTTAGCAGAAACTCTAAGGTCAATCCTGTTCCCTTTCATGGGGTGTGTAATCCATGTTCCTTTAATACTACTGTTGCAGTTATTGCAATTGTAACAAGGAATTGTCCCTTTATATATAAAGGTTTTCGTGTTACTGTTGATGTGGGTTAGTATCTCTTTAACGTTCTTCCCTCTCTGGTAAGCAAATATTGGATTTTTTGAAAAGATACCTTTGAAATCGGGTTCAGTGGTTAGCACTGGCCAATGCTGTAAAATAGTTTTTTTTTTAACTGAAAGCTCATCGTGGAACATTTTGAGAATAAAACCATCCTTTTACTTTGTTTTTTCTCATGTGTGGATTTCAACAATTCCTGTCGTGTTTTATTTGCGCAGCGTTCTTTTGCTTGATCCAACACCTTGTTGGGCTATCCTCTATCTCTGAATTTATCAATCGTTTTCTCCATTTGATCACTGGAGGTTTCTAGATTAGATACAATTCTTTTCACTCTTAGAAGGGAGAGAAAGTAGCCTTATGGCTAGAGCGGTGGACTTTGTAGCTGGGGAAACGGGTTTGAGTCTCGGCTACGTCACTCAACATCCTGTGATTATTGGCAAATCACTTAATCTCCCTGTGTCTAACAAAACAAATCTGTAACAAAACTGATGTCTCGGAAATGCCTGTGCAGGTTGGTATACGTAGGAAAGTCTGAAAGAAAGATGAAGACCAGGTTCAATGAACATAAAAGTATTATTCGCACCAAAAACATGAAATCTGTTATTGCCAGCCATTTCTTAGAGCATGGTCATAACATTTGTCAACTGAAATTTTGGAAGTTGTTGAGAGAAGGGAAGGAAAAGACAATAATAAAAGCCTATTACAAAGAGAGAACTTTTGGATTAAGCGCTTGAACCCACTGAGACCTAGTGGCCTTAATGACAGAATCAAATACATGTGCTATTTGCGATTTGTAGGGTGCATTACAGTGGTGACTACAGGAATTTTCAGACTATGCTATTTATATGTCTCCAGTTTAACATTGATTAACTATTCTTTTCATTTTATTTTATTTTGATGTTATCATTCACACAGGATGTACTTTTTTTGCATATGTTTTGGTCATCAAATCCGTGGAACTATGTGTTCTCGGACAATACATAGTTCCACATATACCCCCGCCATTACATTTGGGTGAACTATGATTACCAGGATGTTATACAGCGGGTGGTATCCTGATCATGAAGCTGTGTAATGCACTAGTTGCTGTATTTTATTATGTTTCATTACCTTTCTCACTGTTTACATAGGCATGGATTTCACGTATGATTGTGTCACTCATTATGTGGTTAGCCTGTTTTCACTTGATAACAATACTAATCTTTCACGCCTTGTACATCTTCAACATTGCGCTTAAGCTTTAGACATCTCAGAAGATGGCTCCTACCACTGCATGCTAGTCAATCGTTGTTTCTATACCAGAAGCGTTTTAGATGCGATCTAAAAATGGGAAAACGGGAAACACTCGCAAAACACTCGGACGCGGTACACGCTGGATGGCCTGAAATGTAAGTGATGGTTGGGCACACATAATTTGTGCGGTTGCAATTGAGATGTTGGGATATTGTTAATGGTCTTCAGGATGTATTGACATTAAATTAGGATTTATAACGTGCACTAATACCCAGAGGTGTCTAGGCCTGGTAGCTCAAATCTGAGGTGGGAGCCTGCACGGAAGAGTCGAGAAGAAGGACCACTATTTGTTAAATAGCAGGGTTTTTAGGGATTTGCGGAAAGCGAGGGGGTTGTTTTCGGTCTTCAGTCCTATTGGGAGTGAGTACACAACTTCACTGTCCCTGCCATGAATCTTGTCCCCCTCCTCCCCAAGTTGCCATTTTGACTTTAGATACTGCAAGACTGGCGGAAGTTGCAGAACAAAGCCCCCTACCAGGGAGATACGACTGAAATGTGTGTGCCAGGAAATCTGGTCGAGTCCATGGAGTGCCTTAAAGGCAGTACAGAGGGCCCTGAATTCGATCCTTCTTTTTACCGGTAGCCAGTGCAAGAAGGGTAAGGCATGTGCTAGCGATTGCAGTTTAGGTATATTGAGCAGCAGATTGGCTGCTACATTTTGTAGGACCTGCATTTTGTTGAGGAGTTGCATATGTTTGTTAAGGAACAGCCTGTTGCAATAGTCCAATCTGGACAGTCTGAGCGCTGTCACCACCTCTTTCTGGAGTTCTAGCTGAAAGAAAGGAAGGATCTTTCTGATGGTTTTAATCAAAAAGAAGCAAGAGGAGGTGATTTCGTTAATTTGCCCGTCAAAGGATAGTTTGGACTAAAAAATGACTCCAAGGTTATTCACTTTATTGGCCGGAGTGGGAGTTTTGCCCATTTCCTGTGGCCACCATTTAGGTCCCCAGAAAGAGGTATAATTTCCAAATAGATTTACACCAGCCGGTGGAATGATCGGGGGGAGTGCTGCCGTAGCGATCACTTTGTGAAGAAGCGAGGACGTCGGCGTCACGCTGAATGGCCATTCAGAGCGACCGGCTGGTGTAGAAGATTGATTAATACACAGAAATAGGAATCCATTTCTCCAAGAATTACTATTGAGTCTGTCGGCTGACATTCTCCCTCCCCTTGAAGGACCGACCCAAGGAAGTATATACACATATTCATGCTGTCCTACCTCTCCCTTTTAGTCCTGATGAAGACCCGACACAGATGCATACAAATTTGTACATTTAAATAGGGTCGAAACGTCGACGTTCTTTTTGTGTATCTGTCCACACAGAGTCTCAACAAAACAAGGGAATAATTCATTCAGTTGTGACAATTGTATTCAAAAGGGAACATTCATGATTTAATGTTTTGTCTATATGTATGATTATTTGTCATTTGTTTTAACTTTGTACAGCACCTTGTTCTGGACAGATTTTCATAAATTGTGAATTAATTCACAACAAGGTTTATACTAAAAAGATTTACCTTGAGAACTATATTTGGCAGTGTGGGTCTGCTTATATCCCCCATGGGATATGTTGTTTTGATATGTGTTAATTACAGGTTGTTCACATTATTTGTGATCCCCAACAGAACCATTGTTGTTGTTTAGCTTCCATACCCAGGTTCTGAGGGTTACTGGGCGACCCCATTACTTCTAATGGCATGTCTTAGGATGTCAAACCAGCAGCTCAATGAACCACAAGACATCTAGAACAGTCTTCTCTGAATGTTCAATATTAAAGGGAGTTGCTTGGCTGCATTGCACAACATTTGTCAGAAACCAAACACCACATATCCATGCAGGAACTTCATGCCAAAAGTCTGGCATGGAGCGTTGATGGTTTGGGTTGGGTTTACATTTGCCAGACCTGACCACCTCATACTCATTGAGCCCACAACGGATTCCTTTCTATTCCAAAAAACTTATACAGGATAATGTGAAAGCAGTTATCCTACAGGGAAAGCTTAATGGACCATGCGATGGGAAAATGAATCAAAGAACATCTGTAAATCTACAACGAAATCATTGAAAAGAAAACAATCAGGCTTTTATGATGTCAAGTCACAGTCCAGACCTCGGCTCTTTTGAGATCATGTGTTAGGACTTATGGAGAGCTGTACATAGCTAATCTCCTCATAATCACTGGGTGATGTGAGAGACTGATATCATCTTCAGGTAAGTAAAAGGTAATGCTGGTACATGGGGTTCCTCACTGCTGAATCATGGAGTGCATTTCCTTTGTCTCACACGCCTACAGAATGTTAGCTAATTTTGTTTTGGTTAATACTATGACAAAGTGAACCCTGTGTGTGGCAATTGGCACATGAGGTTGGATGTTTCTACTTTTAGGACTTAGTGAGGAGTAGATGAAGGTCACATACTCCTTATTATGTCAAATCCTAAGAGGTTGAGCTCTCCCACCTAAAATTCACATCAGGCTCTTTTTTATAAGGTTAAAGTGTGGATTTGTGTGCCTGCATTGGTCTAATGGGCATGTACAAAACAATCCATATTCATAAAAGACCGCAGACAAAAAAAATAATTGGGTACTGAGAGTCTCAGGTTTCTTACTAAGCCAGATCCTTGCCTCCGTTCATGTGGTGGATTGTTCAGTACTATTGATATACATGCTTTCTACTTTCAATTTATGGCCCATAGAATGCATTATGAAAGCAAGGTGCTCCTTTTGCTTTCAATCACACCATTCTGTCTTTCACTAAGTAGTAACTTATCTAAGATGGAAGTGAATTGACGTGTATCCTTCCTTAGACAAATCGCTGATAAAAGCTTCCTCCCTCCAGAGGCCAAAAGACCACTCAAGATTGTGTAGCCTTTCCTCCACAACCCCAGTTTGCATAATAAAGAAGCCTGTCTATCTGCAACACTAATAGTGGGAAATGCAAAAAGAACAATTGATGGACAGAATGCAGAACTATGTCATACGTTCACCCCAGTACAGAGATTTGAGCCTAGATCCATTGTTCTTTTGCTCCCTATGCTTGTCCAGTTTGAATCCAGCCATATGCAAATCAGTCTTGACTCTGCACCCAATGGGAACAGTCAGGCCCGAACTGCCAGGCCAGGTCCTCCCTGGACTGGAAACAAGCATCCTAGGACTGGTTTCTGGGTTTTACCCCTCATCAGCCAGGATAGCTTGATTCCAGTGGCATGGAGAGCATGGGATCCATGTCTTGGCATAGCTATCCCACTCGAGGTGACAAAACCAAAAAGAACAATTTCAAGGACAGAATGCAGAACAATGTCATACATTCACCCCATTACAAAGATCTGGGCCTAAATCCATCGTTTTCTTTGCTCTCTAGGAGTCTTGTTGCTTTATGCATGCTGGAACTGCTCTTCCAGGTTTATGTGGAAGAGGCAGCTCCTTCTTGCCTGCCTTTCTAACAAGTGGAGAGAGGATACAGTCATTCATATCTTCTTGTATATAAACTGACTGTGTGTGGTAATCAGAAGAAACCAACTTCATGCTGGTGTGCTTTTTTATATTTGGGATCAAAATGTATGCCTGACAACCATCCTCTTGGACAATGGGTCATTGCATAACATTTGGATTGTTAGACAGAGAATGTCTGAATCTTATTTTATGTACTTTTTTTAATTAAGTTTGAGGTTGAACACCTTTGACTCGACAGTATATTTGCATTCTAGTTGTTTTTGTTGTGAACTGCTAGCAGGAATTATTTGTGTACACTCTTCCAGGTTTGAAAGCTGTTGGCCAGCCATGATGAAGGATTCCCATGGAGTTGTTATTGTCTTTAACCCAGACCTGCCCAGCCACCTTAAAGAGTTAGAAGTGTGGTACTCATCCTTCGTGCATCAGCAGCGCTTGCAGGATAACCAGTGCCTTCTCCTTGCTCACCACAAACCAGGTTCTGGGGGTGACAAAGGGCGTCTAATGCTGGGTAAGCAAATAGAAGTGAGGTACATCTGTAAGAAGGGCTATCTGTCTGTCTGTCTTTTCTGTCTGTCCGTGTGTGTATCTGTCTATCGATCTGTCTAATTGTATACATATATATACATCTAGTTTCACCATCTTTTTATAACATCTAGTTTCGCCATCTTTTTATAAATACACCCACAACACACAGCACTGTAATATAATAACCACATTTCACCACACCCCAGCAGCCATAAGTCCAAGAAGTGCTTTGAGATCATAATCAAAACTGTAAATATGTACATACACTTAGACCTCCGCTCACACCTTCCCGCCGCAACTGACTTTTACACAAACACGAGACATAGGCACTACATGGCAGACTACCACCCAAAACCTTGCCCAGGTTGACTATATTGCCCACTGGGGCAGTACGACAGATTCTGGACACACATTTCCATATTCGGAATCCAAGAATGAGAGGCTCCGCACAAACGTGATATCTGCTTCATGGGTAGCCAGGAATGTTGGCCACACACGATTCCCGCACACCAAGACCCTGAGTCATCAATCAGACCCGAAAGAGCCAAGGTATCAATGTGCCCACTAGGGCAGTCAGATAGGTCACATACCCACACTTCCTGAGTCTGAACCAACAATACAGAGCCCCCACCAGAAACATGGGAAACAGCTTTTTGCACAACAGGCCCGTGCAAGCGCGGACACACTTCGCACGCGGCAGGCCGCACAGATCTAATCTAGCCATCATCATCAGGGACGAGCACTACACTTAGTTCATGATTATTACAGAACTCTGGATGGAGTATGCCTGACACTTAGCGGCTACATTTGAAAAGCGTTCCAGATTACAATAGGAACACGTGCCCAGTAGGGTTAATTCACGGCAGCCACTCGCCGAGCCAGAGCAAGAAACCCCGGTCGCAGAGGAAAAAAAAAAACCACATAAACCGAATAACTCAGGGCAACAACTACAGCGACTAGGGCGCGAGACAAAAGGCCTCAATTTCAGATTCACAGCTAAACGGGCAGAGGTACAAACACATGCTCGCATGCCTTACCTGACACGACTTTGGCAGTTACAGAACGTGCACAGAGGACCTGTTTAAGGGTGTTGGGGTATTTTATGGAGTAAGGGTGGGTTATGATTATGTGGTGCAGGGGTATTTAAAGGGAATAGGGTGGACAACCGGAGCTGGAATGTACAGAACCTGGGAAGAAAAAATTATCCAGTATTATGGGTATCTTTCATAGATTCACATGCCTGAATCATTCCCCGTCGTCGAGAGGGGAGTCCCCGGTAAATAGAAAAGTAATGTCCTATAGACATACATAGAGAAAAGTAGGCCTAAGGGCCTTGCCTTAGTAGCCTCTCTATGTCCTTTTGTAAAAAGGACCAAACTCTAGAAGGTAGCCAATCAGCGGCCACCTCCCTCTAGAACCTTCCTGCCAGGAGCCTCAGTCTCTCAGATTTTCTACTGCACGTTGTGCTAGGGAGTCACCACCTGAGTTCTCCTCAGGTTTCCAGGATTTATCTTTTTTTCACACAGAAGTTGAATATTTCTTCTAATAACAACAATGGCTGATCACCAGAAAAGAGGACTTTTCAGAGCCTGTTCATCCTGTGGTAAGAAAAGACTGCACGTCGATGACAAGCATGAAACTTGCCTCTACTGTCTTTATCCTGATCATTCTGCTAAAGAATGTAGAATATGTAGAGCATTCTCTACAAAGACACTTAAAGACAGGGAAGGAAGACTGCTCCTCTGGTTAAACAGACTAAAAAACAGAGATGATGCAGTATCTTCAGAGAACGGAGAAATGGATTCAGTTTCCTCGAAACTGTCCTTGAAGAGGCCAACGGTTGCTTCCCCTGGCCCTACAGACGTTCCTCCTAAAAAGACTACCACTAAGTCTTCTGAGGTAAAATCTGTCAAGTCTGAAAAGGAAATTCCCACCTTCAGAAAGCCATCTCAGTCATCAACGACGAGTTCGTCGACGCTTTCTTCACGAAAGACAGCCTATGTCTCCACATCGACGACCACAGTCTCAACGACGATGGCATCGTCAGCTTCCGCATCGATGACGACTATAACTCAATCGTCGACAGCGGGTAAGACACTGCCATCGATTATACTTATAAAAAAGCAATCGACGTTGCTTAAAGTTCCGTCAACGGCATCGTCGGCGACGACACCATCAACGACGAAAAATAAACTGTCGACGCCTGCACCGACGACGAAGACGCCATTGACACCCGGCGCATCGTCGACGAAGACATCGACGACGGTAAATGCATCGTCGACGTCGAAGATATCAACGTCGAGCACGCTGTCAACAAAGGCACCGTCGACGACTACACCGTCGACGACGAAGACTCTGTCGACGACCTCACCGTCGACGAAGGTACCGTCAACGAAGGGACCGTCGACGAAGGGACCGTCGACGAAGGGACCGTCGACGAAGGGACCGTCGACGAAGGAACCGTCGACTAAGGAACCGTCGACGAAGGAACCGTCGACACTTGAAAAACAATCGGCGTCTGCACCGTCGACGACACAGTCGACAACGACATCGTCAACGCTGTGGAAAAAATCAATTTAATTCCCCCAAAACGGAATGAAAAGAATCACATTACGCCAGAACTAACATCCCCAAGTAGAGTACAAGGATTGCTCCCATCTTGTCTACTACAAAGTGATGAATCTGAAGACGACCACTATGATCAAGCTACTAGTCCTTCAGATCTCATTGTAAAGTGCCAGAGCACAGATGAGGATGATGTGATTTTTACGGAAGAGACCGTACATACGCAAGTCCAACAACAGGCCACTCCTATGGTTTGCCTTCCAGTTTCTATTGTCTCAGATCTCCAATTCTTGATCGCAGACTACAAGAAACGTTTCCCTGAATCACCAGCGGCACCTTCAAAAGAGAAATCTCCATTATCATCCAAGCCGCATCCATCTCCAAAGACAAGACCACTACCTCTGGATCTTCCTCAGGAGAGAGAACCAGTTCATAATGTTCAGTCCTCGGATGACGACGCTGAGGAACCAGAAGAAGGGGAAGTACGAGATGATCTCTCTTTTCACAAAGATGATGAGGATTATATCGCTCATTCTCCAGCCACACCTGAACCTCAGACTTCAGAATCCCCCCCAGTGGACATTGGCGGATTCCACAACTTGGTGGAAAGAGCAGCCACAAGATTCCACATGGCTGTAGAATCACAAGAAACAGACTGTTTTCTTTATGATTTTAAAGATCCGATCAGGAAGACAACCAGATCTATTCCCATAATAGAGCACATATGGGAACAAGGTCAGCAAATTGATGCAAACACCAGCATCGGTCTCTATAGTGGTGCCCAGACTGGATAAAAAGTATAAGGCACCAATAACAGCAGCTACCTGCCTTAATGCACATCTTAAACCAGATTCTGTAGTCACCCAAGCGGCTCAAAAGAATTCTAGAAATCCATCCTCCCCACTGTCAGCACCACCAGACAAGGAGGGCCGGAAATTAGACAGCAAAGGCAAACGCTTTTCAACTACGTCCGCCATGACTATCAAAATAGCTAACGCCATTGCGTTGATAGGCAGATACAACAGACAATTGTGGGAAGACATTGTCCCATACCTAACAGAAATACCAGAAGACTCGAAGGAGGAAGTCCAATCCCTCCTAAAGTAAGGTCAAATGTCAGCATCAGAAATCATCGATTGCGCAGTAGATGTCGCAATGACAGGCTTCAGGCAACTGGCAGGTGCAGCAGTCTTAAGGAGACAAGGGTGGCTCAAAGCAACATCCTTCCGCCAAGAAATCCAAACTAAAGTACTCGATATGCCCTATGACGGACAACATCTATTTGGTGAAAAAATTGACGAGGCCCTACAGGCAATCAAAAAAGACACAGATACTGCACGAGCTCTAGGCACCTTACAGTTCAGAGACCAGTCCTTTCGAGGACATAGAGGCAGAGGTCAGCCCTCTTACAGAGGATCATACCAGGGAAAATCCTCATACTCCTATAATCAGGGCTGATCGCAATTCCAACAGCGACAACAGCAACAAGGTCGCCAGACCTCCTATGGGAAATCAAATTTCAGAGGGAACCAACAGGCGGACGCCAATGACAGTTTCCAACAGCCAGTCCCTCCACCATTTCATTCTTTCAAAATTGGAGGCAAAATAACACACTTCCTCCACAATTGGAAATCAATAACAACGGATCGATGGGTGATCCAATTAATCCAATACGGACACTCACTGGAATTCAGTTCAATCCCTCCAACAACTCCTCCTCGCAAGATCCAACACACACACCTCCGATTACTCCTTCAAGAGATTTCATCAATGTTGAAGAAAGGGGCATTAGAACGAGTCCCATCAGCTCAAAAAGGAAAGGGATTTTATTCCCGATTCTTTCTGATACAACAGAAAAGAAAGAAATGGAGGCCCATAATAGATCTCAGGGCACTCAATTCATTCCTGAAGAGCCAATCGTTTCGGATGGTAACCCTTCAGGAAATCTTAGGATCTCTAGAGGAAGGAGACTTTATGACGTCCTTGGACCTCCAAGACGCATATTACCACATCCCAATACACAGGCGCCACGGGAAATACCTACGATTTGCTGTAGCAGGACAGCACTACCAATTCTGTGTCCTCCCATTCGGCCTCAAATCAGCGCCTCGCGTTTTCACAAAGTGCCTCTCTCCAGTGTCAGCTTACCTACGTCAGCAAGGCCACCAGGCTTTCCCCTACCTGGACGACTGGCTGGTGAAAGCACCATCTATGAAAGGCGCACAAATGTCTTCCAACGCCTGTCTCAATATTTTCGACAAACTGGGCCTGACACTCAATCATGAGAAGTCAAACTTACAATCCTCCAAAATTATAACTTTTCTAGGGGCAACTCTAAATACGACATCTTCAACAGCATTCCCATCGCAGGAAAGGAAACATAAACTAATCGCTATGGCACCGCAGTAACCTCAAAGAACACCATCCGAGTCCGTACTTTCAAGTCCCTTCTAGGGATGATGTCCTCGTGTATACTACTCATTCCTCACTGTCGGCTCAGAATGCGCCCCCTCCAGGAGGCACTGACCAAACAGTGGACTCAGTGTACAGACTCATTCGAGGATCACATAGTGATTACTCCACAAATCACCAAGGCCTTACGCTGGTGGAAGACTTCCACCAACCTATCACAAGGACTAACGTTCCTGCTGCCTCCAACTCCACATGTCATAACTACAGACACCTCTCTAGAAGGATGGGGAGCAGTCCTTCAAGAGTTGCAAATCAGTGGCAAGTGGACAGACCAAGAGAGGAAACTACACATCAATCTCCTAGAACTGAGGGCAGTTTTTCTATCTCTCCAAGCCTTCCTCCCGCGCATCAAGAACTCAGCAGTGCTTGTGAGAACGGACAACACAACCACAATGCACTACTTAAACAAGCAGGGAGGAACACGTTCGCTGACACTATCTCGCGAATCACAAAAAATTTGGAACTGGCTAGTACTCCACAACATCAAGCTCACGGCAGAGTATGTCCCGGGGAAGGACAACCTCATAGCGGACGCTCTGAGCAGACAAAGGTCTCTGTCCCACGAATGGGAACTCAACCAAAATGTTCTAAACAACATTTTCTCAACATGGGGGAGACCGCAGATCGATCTATTTGCCACCAGGGAGAACGCCAAATGCCGCAACTTCGCAAGTTGGCATCCCCAATCACGGTCACTAGGAAATGCATTTTCCATTGCATGGCGCAATGTGTTTGCGTACTCATTTCCGCCATTTCCCCTACTAACAAGAGTCATTCGGAAAATGAAGACGGAGTACTGCACACTGATTCTCATTGCCCCGTTCTGGCCGAGGCAGCACTGGTTCACGGACCTTCGTCGCCTCTCAGTCCAACCCTCAATCCATCTGGGACACCATCCATCCCTACTCACGATGTCCAAAGGCCAAGTACTCCACCCGAATCTGAAATCCCTCAGATTATCGGCATGACTCCTGAGTACAGAGAGTTCTCTCAACTAAACATTCCGCAGGACTGCAAGAATGTCCTAGCAAAGGCAAGAGCTGACAGCACAAATAAAACGTATTCACTAAAATGGAAACGCTTTTGTGTTTGGTGTATGGACAACGAGCTCCATCCCTTTCAGATCACTCCAGAACAGCTCCTACCATATTTATTACATTTGGCACAATCTGGACTTGCCCATGCATCTATCAGAGTTCATCTAGCAGCCATCTCCCGCTTCACAAGAACATCAAAAGGAACATCTCTATGGTCCCACAGATTAATTAAGCAATTCCTGAAAGGGCTCTACAGATCCTTTCCTCGACCACGCAGAGTTCCACCAACATGGCACCTTAATGTGGGTCTCAACCAATTAATGAAACATCCGTTTGAGCCCATCCATAGGGCCAATATCAAATACATCTCATGGAAAACGGCACTACTTTTAGCCTTGACTTCAGCGAGAAGGGTCAGCGAACTGCAAGCTCTTACCATTCAAGATCCCTTCATGCAGTTCAGAGAAGATAGAGTGATTTTAAGGACTAATCCACGCTTCATTCCTAAGGTCCCTTCGGACTTCCACTTAAATGAACCACTAGTCCTCAAATCATTCTTCCCTAATCCTAGTTCTGCAGCTGAACGATCCCTTCACTCTTTAGACCTAAAGAGATGTCTTAAATTCTACCTAGACAAAACAAAACATATCAGGAAAACGAATCAGCTTTTCATTGCCTTCAGCAGACCAAGAAAAGGCATGTCACTTTCCAAACAAAGCATTTCAAGATGGATATCCTCTGCAATTGCCTTTTGCCATGATAAAGCTGGACGACCGCTACAATCCACAGTTCGAGCTCACTCCACAAGAGCTGTGTCCACATCGGCGGCACTATTCGCTGGAGTGCCAATTCTGGACATTTGCAGGGCAGCGACCTGGAAGTCGCCACACACATTCACCAGGCACTACTGCCTGGATACGGAACTGATGCAGGATGCAGCTGTAGGCCAGGCTGTACTTCGCCATCTATTCCAGTGAGATGAGCCTTCCTCCTTCCCTCCATCCTTCGTTGGTATGCACACTTTCTTCTTTATTATATTTACTTGTTGATGGTTGCTAGTCGTATGATATGTATTATCTCAGACTGCTTATATTGTCCCATCACAAATGTGCATAATGTATTGCTCGCTACTCTGATTCAGGCATGTGAATCTATGAAAGACACCCATAATACTGGATAAGAAATGCGTTACTTACCTGTAACTGCAGTTATCCAGTATTGGTGTCTTTCATAGATTCACATGCAACCCTCCCGCCTCCCCTGGAAGGGCTCCTCTCTCTCTAACATATATTACGCCTACCTAGCTTGGTGCGTACGAAAATCTGAAAGACTGAGGCTCCTGGCAGGAAGATTCTAGAGGGAGGTGGTAGCTGATTGGCTACCTTCTAGAGTTTGGTCCTTTTTACAAAAGGACATAGATAGGCTACTAAGGCAAGGCCCTTAGGCCTACTTTTCTCTATGTATGTCTATAGGACATTACTTTTCTATTTACCGGGGACACCCCTCTCGACGACGGAGAATGATTCAGGCATGTGAATCTATGAAAGACACCAATACTGGATAACAGCAGTTACAGGTAAGTAACGCATTTCATATGAATATTGGGCACAGCGCTCGTTTTTTTTTCCGTAATACTGCACCCCGCACACGCCCACGCCCCCAGCACACACCCACAGCACACGATATGAGACATGGCATGAAGGGCGGAACGTACCACACGCCCCCAGCGTTTGTCACGCCCACAGCACAATGCAGACACGCCCACAAGGGACTACTTTGCTGGCACGGTTCTTTTACCTTTGAAATGTATAGGGTGGGCATCTGCATAGCCTATGTCCTTCTGCTGCAACTGCCCTTTCCAACGCTGTATTGGGTGTTGTGATTGGTGCTGTGGTTCCTGAGATTACCCGCCTCAAAGGTTTGGGCTCTCTCTTTATTATATTAGTATAGATAAATATATATATATATATTCTTCCAGCTGCAAAGTACAAAGTACAGCACTCACGGGAGCTTGTAACCCAGATTTTATTGGGGTTATTAGCACATAAGACGCGTTTCTGCGACTGCCTTTTTCAATCTCAAACGGCAGCCACAGACAACGTCATTTAAATACACAATTCATCGGTGGTTTGAATAGTATCAAAACAAACAAAGGACTGTCACAATGGTACGAATTTCATTGCGGCCATCTTTGAACATGCAAAATATATTCTTTTGATCATGTTAACATTACTAATTACATATTCTAAAGCAAAAAACAAAATATATCTCTCCCTGAATGGGCTTCACTACACATGTACTAACAACTCATCTTGAGTATTCGATTGTTATGGGCAATACAGGATAATATTCATAATTAAGCTGAAGATGGGCATATCCTGTGCCGACTATGTACAACGAAACACCACAATAGGTCAATTGAATACTAATTCCCCCACCAACAAAAGGAAAAATAAAGAGAGAGAAGAGAGAGAAGAGAAAAGAGAAAAACACCTATTTTCATTGTACTTATATTTACAATCCAGAAACTACCACTGCAGTCCTAAAGATGAATAGCTAATTCCTCCCCACTATTAAGTCTATAAGGCATTTTTGTCTGTATGTCTATAATATATCTGGACTCTAATCTCCGGAGTTTCAGTTGTCTGTCCTACCTGTGATGTTGCCAGGAACATGATCTAGGCAGAAATACCACAACAGATCCCTATTGCTGCTATGATATCTTCTCGAAATGTCGAGTCAATGGGAACAGTCCAGCCCAAACTGCCAAGCCAGGTCCTCCCTGTACTGGAAACAAGCATCCTAGGACCGGTTTCGGGCTTTCAGCCCTCATCAGCCAGGATAGCTTGATTCCAGTGGCATGGAGAGCACGGGACTCGCGTCGGAGCATACCCGTCCCACTCGGGGTAACAAATGCAAAAACAGCAGGTGATGGACAGAATGCAGAACAGTGTCATACATTCACCCCAGTACATAGATCTGGGCCTAAATCTATCGTTTTTTGCTCACCATGCCATTCCAGTTTGAACCCAGCCATATGCAAATCAGTCTTGACCCTGTGCCCCATGGGAACAGTCCAGCCCGAACTGCCAAGCTAGGTCCTCCCTGGACTGGAAACAAGCAACCTAGGACCGGTTTCGGGCTTTCAGACCTCATCAGCCAGGATAGCTTGATTCCAGTGGCATGGAGAGCACGGGATTCACGTCTGAGCATACCCGTCCCACTCAGAGTGACAAATGCAAAAACAACAGTTGATGGACAGAATGCAGAACAATGTCATACATTCACCCCAGTACAATTCGTAAATGGGCAGATTTGAAGCATGGACAAAAAAATCTATTTAACAGGGAGTCCAAAATGAACACTAATGGTGAAAGTCAGAAATAGCCCTGATAATGAAACCCGCACTACTCTCCATTCCACTTGTTGGAACAGGTAACCTTTTTGGAGTAAATACTGTCTTTGGTCCAGATCTCTAAATGGTTCTCTGATTGTATTCTTCTGTGTTGCTTGGTTACACTTAACTTTATGTCTGTCTGAGGTCTCGAATGGGTAACTTGGAAGCCACTGGTGGCTCACCAGTATCCTGTAGTAGCGCCCTGAAATGCATCCCAGTATAGTACATAATTCACAGTGTGTAGCCATATCGAAGAATGCAGTGCTACACATCTCTGTATCCTTGGGATGACCTCCAGCCAAACAATGGGAGGGCAACAGGCTTGCACACAAATACAGTCTGCGAAAGCCTGCAATGCCTGCAACATGACCACCTGTCTCCACTGTCAATTTAGCAAAGTCGCATAGAGACTGGCCAGAAAATAATTACCGGCAGTAGCCATGGAGGAGTCGCTAGAGTGTGGGATTGCCAGGGACAGTGGAAGTGTGCGAAAACCATATGTTAGCCGTCCTGTAGCCGAGAAGAGCTAAGGCTGGATAGAGAGTGGAGACAGGTAATGGTGTTGGTAGTTTCAGTTGGTGAGAGTGTTGTCTAGCTGCATGTATGAGTATTTATATTATTTGTTTTTGTGCATATGTAAGCATGTGTGCATTTATGTATGTGTTGTGATTGTGTCTGGCATTGTGCTCTTACTTGAAAGACACTTGTCTCTTCCTGAAAGCCTTTCCTTGTGTCTGGGAACTCAAATATATCTAGGGCCCCCAATTGAAGGGGTTCATTTCTAGAACGTTTATGTCTATTTCAGACATGTTGTAGCACTGTCGTAATAAATCTTGATAAATGTTAGACATCCTTGAAATAAACCTGGCATATTGGCAGCAGGCATCCTTGCCATAGTGTGAGTATGGTCTTAGCATTATGGTGGGCAGCAGTGGCATTGCATAGGGCTGCTTGCCAAGCACTGCTGCGATGGTGATGAGTAGGAGTACCCACCACCTGTGCTGCAGCGCCTTGGGCACCCGCAGGCAGAGAGCTTCTACAGGTACCCCATGTATGGCTGCCAGAGGCTGGCCTGCACCGAGCTCCCTCCGGTTAATCCCAGCACACGGCTCGAGATTGACATAGGAGTGCTCCTGTGCTCTGCCCTGTAGGACACTAGACCGGTCAGTTTGGGGAAGTTCTGCCTGTGCAGCTCTTTGGCGCCCGAGCTCCAATGCCCCTAAATCCTCAGCTGCCAAGCCTGAGACAGGCAGGCTCCTCTGGTAGCGACTGGACATATGGAGGAAGACCGCTGCAGACCCAACAGCAGGGATAAGGAACACTGCCTGCTCCTAAGAACAGAAGAGCACAATAGAAGGGACCTTCTTTTGTAGACATTTATTCTAATTCCACCTACCTAAAAATCTGAATCTGTCTTTCCGATTGCATTTCAATCTAATTCAGGTTTCCTTGTTTGTTTTAACTTTTTCTTTTATTAACTGCATCAGCTAATTAAAGTTGTTGGCAACAGTTCTGTAGTCAATGTACATTGCATGGTTAAAACACTATATTATATCTAGTTATAGCAAATTAACTTTTATACATGTGATGCAACAGCTGTCTGTTTTTAATAATTGACATTTAATATCCTCAAGAAATTCCTGAGCGGCAAAATGGCACTTCAGTTGATGTTGATGCTTTCTTGTATTGGAAATTGAGCGGGATGAACAATAGTTTTGAAAGTCTGGCTGGCACTTTGTTTCTTTCCAGAAGATATATTAACCATAGCTATCTGGATAACGGCACACAAACAAAAACGAACCACCGAATCCAAAGGCCATTCTCGTGCCATCCATTATCCCATGAGCACAATCCCTGGCACGTGCTGCTTAGGTTTCTGAGGTGCTGCCAAGTAATGATCAACCAATGCTCCCTGTCACTGTGTTCGCTGCCTGGACTCCACTCCTATCCTCCTTGATATATATCTGAACATTGGAGATTGCGGGATACCAGGATGGTACAATGGTGCTGAGCCATGAAAAGGGCACGTATTGGAGAAAAGGTAGTGCCCACTACCCTCTGCTTGTCCCCGACTGAATCTGCTGGCTTTCTGTCTCTGGGCTGCCTCAGTGAAGAGAAAGAGTCCAGGCTGGTATCAAGGAGGCATCTGCCATGGTCCTCCTGCAGTGCTCGTGCCTTTTTCCCCATGATCTTGAAACCCTACATGAACGATCCCAGCGAGAGAGTGTGGAGCGCACAGGGGGTTGAGGTTTCATATGGTTGGGAGTGTCCCTTTGAGCTTGGGTTCTGAAAACAAGCATTTTAGTTAGTGTCCTGTTTTGCAAAACATTTTATAGCTGCAGTAATAATAAAAAGAGTGAAGTAATCTAATTAAAATTAAATATCCATGGATTTTCTTTGAAGAAACGAAAAGTGATAGTGAAGGTAAAGTTTCCTTTGGAAGCATTTGTATTCACAATTGTCTCGGGTTATTAATGCACTCCTTCTCATGTACCAACCAACAGTCAAGAAACCGATGGGGATAAAACTAGTGCAATAATCTAGAAAAATAGTCTAATAAATGTGATTGGCCCAATGCAGACCTAGACTGATCCCAGGTATTCTGAAAACCCCATGTGCATCCAAGCACGAGAGCCCAAATAAAAATAAAGACTGCCTCCTGCCTCCTAGAGATGGCTATTTCTGAAGTGGTCCTTGGAGGTGCGCCGACTGCCATTCTTTGCAAAACCGAGCAGATGGTGACTTGCAATGTCTCAGTGTGCAGACCTTCGTCGTCACAAGAGAAGTAGAAGTGGGCCAAGCAATATCAGAAAATGCATGTGAAATGCCAGTTTCGCCACTCTGGAAACTATAACCGCCAGAGTTGCTCATAGGCTCGCCATACTGCAGACCAATGGGGTCAAAATTGGAGCAGGACTGCAGAACTTGCAAGGAGTCACATCCCACCTGGCTGCAAATACAACACAAGAACTTAAACAAAATCCAGTGTTGTTCAGTTTATAGAGGGTCTATCACCAGCTCTGCAGAAAGAGCTTAATTTGGGTCTTGATTCCCTGAGGACCTAATCATGGGATATAGAAAGAGCTGACCAGTCTCCTGTTATCGTGAGTCAGTTGATTTCGACTAAACACATGCTTTGCCTCTGCAGTTTTGGCAGAGTATAGTCTACAACTGGATACAGGACAAAGCAGAGGGTACTACTGTATGTTGGCACAACGACCTAGTAAATTGCTTCATGGGTGAGGAAGGAAGCTCCCCAGGCTCTGCCCTTGATTTACTCTTTAAAGAGTGAACTAATTAGGTGTATCTCCAGAGTTGAATTGGGCTCTATCCGTATTCTTCATAAAGGGAAGAAAATGCTTAGTTGATTTCCCCGTCTACCTATAGCCCTCTTTCATCTAGCCTCCACAATCCATTGGAGGGTCAGTTACACCAGTAGACTGTCTGTCCATTCATTTGCAAGCTACATTATTCCAAAGCGAGTAAGCCAAGGCACAAATGATCTATCTTATTTATCGCAGTCAAGGATATGACCATAGCTTGGATAATCAAGGTTGAGAAGAATGGCAGCATGCTATATAGCATGTCTACGTCATCTACATCTTGAAGGGCTGTGCTTTCCAGCACAGAAAGAATGGATGAGATCGAGATTGTAGGTGTCGGGTAGACTGACTGTGAGAGCTGGTGAGCCAGAACCCTAAGATTCCGTGGTAGATGGCCTGTGTCTGTGAAAGCACAATGTCTGAAAGGAAATATACAGTCAACACACAGACGTGGTATGCTATCATTGGCAACGGCAAAAGCAGTGATTGGGCGATAATTGTTTGAGCGGCGTTGCATGCCAGCAAATTGGGACTGCTAGCCCAGACCTTCTGCCTTGAGCAGGCCGTGGACTGCTCTGCTTCGGGTCCCTGAAAGAGTCAAGTACTACAAAGAGGTACTTAGTTTCCAGTAATCCGGACCACTGGAATTAGGCGATTTTGTTGCGTTTTTTGCGTTTGCCAAATAATACATCATTTACTGCATAATCTACAGATTTTAATAAAATGTTGCTTGTTCAAACGATTCATTGAAAAGATTGTAAAAACGCAGCGACACGTGGTGTTGCAAGTGGTTCGCCCTTTGCAAAGGTTGACTGTTCAGCATTCTGTTGCTTATTGCTATAATTGGGTGTTAAACTGGTACTAATGAGGTGCAACCAATACCTAGTCAATGTTAACAATTGTAAAAATGACAATTTAATGAAGTAATACTATCACAAATTGTGCTGCACCTGCTCTATAATTTACCCAGCCCTGCCGCGTAAATTGGCTTTTCCCTGCCGCATAATTCCAGTGGCCCTGCCAGTAAGAAGACAAAACAGCCCTATTACTCGTGACCAACTCATATCCCTCACAACTAATAACCCAATTTCTTACAGATATATTCTCAGATTTATTCTATAAAATTGTTAGGTTTGAATATAGTTAACAACTTAAACATTTCAGTTATGTTTGCTCAATTATCCCTTTTAAAATGCAACCCAGTACACGATGGTCGGCATGCTAGTGGTAGCATGAACTTCCTAAAAGTATCCACAGCCCGATCCTTTATTCGCATTGGGCGGAGGGACTTTGGGGTTATTTGAACCCTCGCTCTCCTACTTTGACAGACACTGTCTTCCATCCAGGCTTGAGTGAAAAAAGGAACATTACTGACGGCCTATCACGCAGCATTCCTGTACCCATGATGTATGTCTTTGTTCTGGAGGTAAATAGTCTATTCTCCTGTGGCCAAAGCCCCCCCCCCCGCCGCCCGACACAGATAGATCACTTGAACGCCCCTCCCCCGGTCGGCTCCCCAGTTTGAAGAGCTCTGAATAGCTTTTTCCCCAAGTGTCTGCACCTCAGGGCTTGGAGGTCAGTGCAGTGTACTGCTTTGTAACCCTTTGAGGGGAGGCTGAGCTATGATCCACACACCTCCACCACCGGAGGCGAAAGTTTGCTTTTTTCGAGCTACTTTCAATGGAGTATTCTTGATTTCATCGCAAGAAGGGACGGACAGGAGGGGAGAATCAGCCTCATTCCTATAATGGAAATAGTTTGTGTTTCGCCACTGAGTGGCGCTGTTGCTTATAGTTGTAAGTAAGCAGTTCATTTTTCTTACTCCCTTATTTGAGAATCCTGCTAAACTTAGCACTGTTCTAACGAGGGGACAACTGTCGTGTACCCAGTGAAAATTCTCTTTTTAGGCACAAACGAGGGGCGGCTCCCCACTGCTTTCTCGCAGTGCGGGAAGCAAAAACATAAAATGCTAATACCTTTTTAGTTATTACCATTTTATGTTTGTGTTTCGGGTGGGTGAACAAGGCTGCTCTGCTCCCGAGCAGGGCAGTGGAGGAGTGGTGTGCCCATCCTGAGTGCGCAAAGACCCGATGTATAAAACAGTCATGCGCACTCTGCTCTTCTCCATGCACGCTGGAATACAACCTGGATGGAGAACATGCCCACCCCTCTAGCCCCTGGCTGAGTGCTGTGTCACGGTGCTCCAGACCAATCACAACGCTGCTAGCATCGTTTTGATTGGCTTAAAGGGAGGGAGCCTGGCTGCCTGCTGCTTTCTGTTCCTCTTGGAGGAAGGATAGCAGGAGCCGAGTAGACACCCCTGTGGGACCTCCCTCACAAGGCATGCCGCCTGCAACTGTGAACAACGTGTTGAAGGTGATGAGTGACTAAGCTATGCCGGGTTCAGTTGTTCTCTAGTGCTTGCCCTTCGCATATTGATGCACATGTGCCATTGGGTATATGCTGCGCTTTAGAAAATATTAAATATCACCCATGGTAAGTGTGGTACACAAACAAGGATGCGTAGTCCAGGTGTAGTGGAAGATCCCTCTTTATTGACAGGTAGTTAGGTGGCAGGTTACAGGATAGGAAGTTACAAGGAGAAAACCTCACCAGGAGAGAGCTACCAGCTCCTCAGCCTCAGATGACTAACTGACAATCTCCACACAGGGAGGCACACTAACATTCCATGATGTCACAGGACATTCTGATAAAGTGGTAGAGAGGGAAAATACATAGAACCATTTACCACAGTAAGTATGCACAGACTGGATGCAGCTGTCCAGCATGGTAATAGAAATCGGGGGATGTATGTAGCTGGATTTCTACTTCTCTTGTGATGGCGAAGGTCTGTATGCTGACAGGGTCAGATTGGGATCACAATTAGGCTCGGGCACTCTAAGAATGTGGCCTACATTCCCTGATCACCCCTTTCATGGATCACCATCTGTTTAGTCACTGGAATGCAGCCGGTTATTTTTTGTTATAGTGTGAACTTGGCCCGTAGTCACTGGAGCAATGTATATGAGCACCAGCTGCATTACACAAGATCAAAATCAGTTTAATTTTCTGTATATAGATGAAGTGATTTGCCCAGAATCACAGGATGATGAGCTGACGCTGGGGCTCGACCCTAGTTTCTAGGTCTGCAACTCTGATCATAGCGAAACTTTATGCAACCCCCTCCTCTCCCCCAACAAGTCCTAAAAAACACTATGGATGAGGTCACAACACCTAGCCGCTACGGAGGCCACTTGTCTTACTGACCCCATCCCCAGGCCACTATAACCTCAGGGCATTTACCTGGCAAGGGAGGTGTCAAAAGCACATTGCTGCAGCTCAAGGGAGTGGGATGACCTGCACCCCCTGTGAGGTCTTTGCATACATCCCACCCTCCCTGCACCTGCCATGGCCTAAACGTAATGGCCCCGCCGGGGATAACAGTGCTTCTGGAAGGGTACGTTTGGGAGGCCAGTCGCTTGCTGTCACCGCGGCGAAGACTTGGAATACTCTCCCCCACTCCCTGAGATTGATTGAAAATGTTGTATCATTTAAAAAGGCACTAAAAACATATCTCTTCAGAACTGCTTATTAGCTTATTTAAAATTCTGGAAATAAAAAACAAACTTGAACTTCATCCTTCTTTCTTTTGGTCACCTGCTTGTTTTTCTATTCACGCGCCAGGACACTCTGACAGTATCGGAGCGCGCTATAAAACAGCTAAAATAAAAAAAATAAAAATAAATAAATACGCACGGCAGAGCACCAAGGTGAGAGTGCCTGTAGTGACACAGTCACACAAGAATTTGTATAAAATCTTCTTTTATTCTTGAAGTTAGTAGTACAGGTAAAAAGGTGCTGCCAGCTTGAAGAAGAACTCTGCACTGGCAAGCACTCCAAGTACAACTCATAATGACATACTTACATTCTAAACATGACATGTAATAATTCTAACAATCCTCTAGTAACACATAAACTGTTCTAACATCACAATCTAGCAATCCTGGCTGATGCCCTGCACAAACCTTCTGTAGTGAGAAGTTTAGTCAAAGGCTTGTGGTCCGAACGTAAAATAAACTGTTTACCCCAAATAAATTTGCGAAAGTGTTCCATTGACCACACGACAGCAAGAGTTTCGCGCTCAATCACAGAGTATTTTTCCTCACAAGGTGATAAGGAGCGTGAAGCGAAAGCTATGACGACCTCACCACCTTGTTCAGAAACCTGTGAAAGAACACTGCCTAACCCAACTCCACTAGAGTCAGTGGTCAAATATGTTTTAGCAGAAGGATCAAAACCTTGTAGCATAGGTGCATTAACTATGGCATATTTGATTTTCTTAAATGCAGTTCTACATTTTTCATCCCAAACAAAAGGTGATTTGTTCTTCATAAGGACACGCATGTGAAAAGTTTTTTGTGAGAACTGATTAACAATTTTGAGTCAAACTCAGTTAAACCAATACATGATCTCAGTTCATCCTTGGACTTAGGTTCAGGAGAGTTCACAATGGCTTCAACTAACTTGGTTTTTGGTTTTATACCACCATCACAGATTTCATGACCCAGATATGTAACAGTGCTTTCTGAAAATTTACATTTGCTGAGTTCTCCCACTAACCCATTATCAGCTAGAACTCTTAAAACCTTTCTCAGTAGGTTGTCATGGTGATCTTTATCTTTTCCCATGATTAAAATATCATCTTGGAAAAAAACTACACCCTTGATGTGTCCAAAAAGATTGGTCATTAATCTCTGAAATACTGCAGCAGCAGAAGCCAAACCAAAAGGCATTCTTTTAAATCTAAAACACCCAAATGGGGTAGCAAATGAAGTTAGATTTCTACTTTCAGGATCAAGAACTACCTGATGATACGCTGCTGATAAGTCAAGAGTAGAAAATGCCTTGGCATCTTTGGTCAAAGACAGCATTTCATCAATGCGTGGGAGTGGATATTGATCAACTAAGATTTGACTGTTCAAATATCTCAAATCCACACATAAATGGGCCTTACCATTGGCCTTGCGTGCGACGACCAATGGCGAAATCCATTCTGCCGCTTCTACTGTCTCAATAATGTTAGAGTTTAACAATTTGTCCAATTCAGATTTAACTTCATCTCTAATGATGATAGGAATGTTCCTAGCTTTGTGGATTCTTGGGACAGCATTGTCTTTTAATCTGATTTGATGTGTGAAACCTTTGAGTTTACCAATAGTGCCAGTAAAAACAGAAGGAAATTCATTAATAACCCATTTTTTAGTGTCCTCACTTATGCAGGAAACCAAAACCTGTTCCTTACTGTTGGGATCTAAGATTATGTGTAGACTTTTTTAGTCCCTCCAACCTAAAAGAGAAGGGCCATCCTTAGAAAAATACAATTTACAAGTAGCATGCATCTCTTTAAACTTAAAAATCAAAAGTCTGAACCCTAAAATCTCAATAGTGTTGTCAGTATAACTAACAGGTGAGATATCAGAAGGTTCCAACCAATTTCCAATTTGGTTCACAAATTTCTGATCCCAAACATGCTTATTTACAATAGTATAAGGTGACCCTGAATCCGCAGCAAGTTGTGTCATGATTCCACCTAATGACACTTGACATAAAGGTTTACTGGCATCAATATCAGAAATATTTAACACAACTTGTTTTTTAATTACGTTCTGCACCAGTAGCACTTCTTCATCTGAAGATGAAGTAGACTCTTGTCCAACTTCTTGAATACAAGCAATTTTACCTTTGGAATTCTTAAACGTTTTCTTCCTACAAACCTTAGCAAAATGCCCCATCACCCCACAATTCAAGCATTTAGTGTTTTTAGCTGGACATTTAGGATAATGGGCAAGGTGAGAATGACTGCCACACCTATAACACACTGGTTCGGAAGTTTTCTTATAATCAAAGGTTTCCTTTCTGAAGTTACTAGATTTGAAATCTTTGTTATTTTTAGCAAAGGATTTCCCTTCAGAAATTTTGTTAACAATTTCAGTTTCCTTCTTTTCACTAGAAAGAGAAGCTTTAGCACAACATTCTGAAAGCTCGGCTTTCTTGACCATGGCGATAATTTCCTTCAGAGTTCCATCACCTTCAACCCATAACTTGTTTTGAATGGTTTTAGTTTTAGTGTACATGACAACCTGATCACGAATAAGATCATCATGAAGTTGAGCAAATTTGCATTTAACAGCTAGTTTTCTTAGTGCTGAAACATAATCCTCCACTGATTCAGATTTTTCTTGCTTGCGTTGAAAGAAGGAATGTCTGGTGACAGCAATGCAGACACAAGGAGAAAAATAATCATCCATATCTAAAAGTGCTGAATTGAAAACGTCAATATCACCAGCAGATCTATCAGTTTTATCCAATTGGTTATATATTCTTAATCCTTCAGGACCAAGACCTAACAGTAAAATTCTTTTCTTCCTTTCAGGAGTGAAAGGTCCACTCACATCTTCAAGATTTGCAATATAGTTAAGGAAATATTCTTTCCAATCCAACCAAGCAACAGGAGGATCACCAGGAACAACTAAAAACTCTCTAGGAGCATTTAAGTTTAAACCATGCATAGGTTTTTCACCAGAAGTCGTGGCACTATTAGTGTCAGGCATAATGTAAAGAAATACGTTTGTATAACACAGTAAATGAGTATCTGTACTTTAGGAAAATTGTTGCAGGCAGCACCTTAAATTAAGCACATTTTGTGTACATTTATGAATAAAGAAGAGTAATTGGTAATAAGCAAAAATGATACCATATGATTCAATGTTCGAGGCAAGTAGTTTGAAAAACGAAGTAAATGCGGTGAATTGCGATGAAGTAGGTGAGAAAACCAATCCAAAATTGCCGCCGGCGTGACCTTACGTGAGGTCGTACCCAGAATGCAGTGCGCGTCAGATTGACGTAGGTTGTAGTGACGAACAGCACAAACAAAGGTTCCACGGAAATGCCGCGTTGTTTGAAATCGCTGGCGGTGAAGCGAGGACGCTGCAGCGGTTAGTGGAACGCACAGTTCAAAGGAAGCTGGCTGGGCGCTGGTAGGAAAAACAATTGAAAATAGTTTCCTTTTCACAAGAAGTAAGCGAAATCTCACTGCATTAGTAGCGAAGTCCGATCAGGTGGAGAAACGATGAATTTCTCCGATGATTTCTCTGATGAAGTACATTCTTTAAAAACAATTGTGGAAGAAGGTTGAATCCACGCACGTGAACATGAATTAGGATCTCCAAAAGATATCGGTTTCCCTCGTCGCAAAATTTGTAGTGACACAGTCACACAAGAATTTGTATAAAATCTTCTTTTATTCTTGAAGTTAGTAGTACAGGTAAAAAGGTGCTGCCAGCTTGAAGAAGAACTCTGCACTGGCAAGCACTCCAAGTACAACTCATAACGACATACTTACATTCTAAACATGACATGTAATAATTCTAACAATCCTCTAGTAACACATAAACTGTTCTAACATCACATAACTAAACTAGGTAATACAAGCATCACTACAGTGCCCCAAAGCATAAAGCAACACCTGGGCCCTTAGCTTCAATTTACAGCATGGCAGGAGAGCGACCTAGATACTGGCGCCACATTAAAGTGGGTTGGCGAGGAATGGAAAAGAAAGTCAGTCTCTTGGGCCGGTTTACAGAGGCCCCAAAAAAACAGCCTTCAGGTGACCAATGCCGATTACTTGCCTTTACAATCCGAGCCTGCATGCTGAGACATCGTACACCATCGGCTCTGTCTTGCAAAGAATGGCAGTCGGACCACCTCTGCATAGTCATCCCTAGGTGGCAGTCATCAATCGTATTTGGGCTCTCGTGCTTGGATGCTCAGGGGATTAGCTGAATACCTGGGAACAGTCTAGGCTTGTGGTCGTCCATTTACATTTATTATACTATCTTTGTAGATAAAGGCACTTGAATTATCTCCACCGTTTTCTTGACTGTTGTATGGCAAATGAGAGTTCGAGAATAAATAACCCGTCACAAGGTCTGAGGCTGCCACTAAAATGCATGTGAGTTCTACTTAACAGCGGCGGCTGCAATGCGAGGCAGGCTTGTAGCCCTGTTTCATGGTTCCGACGGCATGAGAAGGCAGTGGCAGCTGGCAGGTTTGCAGTGGATGAAGAAGGTGCGTCTGCCTGTGGTACGGCAGCGTCGTCCTTCCTCCCTTCACCCTTCTTGTTCACTCAGGGCCACAGGTCTGCTTGCCTCAGGCCAGCGGGGGGAGGCGTTTCATCCTTGCCGGGGAGCAGTAGCTTCCTCGGCGACCGGTGATTCTGTTTGCTGTGGGCATGTTACGGCACCAACAGCCCAATGTCGCTGAGACTTCTTAACAGGAGGCAAGCACACACAAGGCCTGGTAGAACCTTAGCAAGCAGGATACAAGAAATCCAAATCCAGTTCTTTCACTCTCCAAGACTGAAGAGGCAAGCAGGAGGCCAGCCCATCACAGCAGCAAGCAGAGTCTGTCTCCGACAGTCTGCTCAATGTAATGCCCATAGGTTTTTGACTCCACTCTTGCGTCCATTTGGATATGCTTGCGACAACTGGCTGCTTTATAAGGTCTTAGTTTGTGTCTTTGGTGCTGTGTTTTAGCTCTGCTTTCGGCTGGGCTGTCACAGATGCAGTGCTCCTCAGCAGGGCCGGACTGGCTACCGGGCATTTTGGCACTCTGCAGAGCTGGGGGCTGATTTCGTTGATGGGGACCTGCGTGTGGTTGATTTTGAAGCACACACAGGTCTCCATCTACGAAATTAGCCCCCACTGCAGTGACATCAGCCCCCAGCTCTGCAGAATGCCAAAATGCCTGGCAGCCAGTCCGGCCCTGCTCCTCAGCAACGGTCTGTTCGGCCTGCGAGGCCCTCTGGGCACAATAGCTCGTCTAGCTGACCGGCTGCAGCTGCTTCTTGGGCTCATGAGCTCGGATCTCATCTTGATGCCCTGTGTTAAGTTTTCTAATAGGGGTCTGCAGTTGCTCTTGTTTTTACTGCTCGCCTATGTCCACTCCGGAATGCTGTGCAGCTTTGTTGTTCGGCAGTCCTGTTGTGGATACGTTTGTGGGATAGGTCCTCGTCATAGGGTCACTGCGTCTGTAGACCATGTCTGTCAATGGTCTGTGTGCTCTTATTTGCTCCATTCACTGGATCTGCCTTGGTTTAGTCTGTGTTACTGATCCCAATGTATTTCCTGCTCTGTTGTAGGCTTTTTTAATTTTTAATTAAGATCCTTCAAACTTTCAAATTCATCCATTTAAGACAGTGCCATTTCTTAGTTATGCACCACTAATCAGTAAATATGGCATGCATATTCAGGAATAAAATGAATATACAAACAGAGTAAAAGCCAGACCAGCACTACATTAAGATTCGTTAGAGACCAGATACAATACAAACGTTCTTATTAAGAGCAATTAAAGTGTCTGTATGCTTTAAGTTCAAACCAGGATAGAACGTACAAATATGCAAACAGGTCAAACTTCTAATTCTATTTCAGGGTAATAGCAATGCGTTCAAATAGACAATATACGCCTTTCTAAACTATAAAAAGAATAAATAATGTGAAATAAATATTTGGTCTAACCGTAGTATTTAATTGAAGTACCATTCTCATACTTTTTCAAATGTCGTAATCCACCCCCCACCCCCTGTTTCGCATTGTATATAACCGTTCACAGTTTCTGACTTGCTTCATTTTCCGAACCTACTCACACATTGTTGGAACCTGACATGATTGCAAATTTTAAAGCAGCAGAGTCCTGGCAACCACCAGTGCAATATATAATAATTTCACCCATTTATCCTATAGACGAAGAGAAGGATCAAATCCCAAAATTTTCAGCCAGCAATTAGAGTCCAGTTTAATTAGACATTCAGCCTCCAAGTGCCGGAAAATATAATTCCAAAACCCCTGGACTAGAGGACACTGAGTGATAATATGCGTCCAGTTAGCTGTCGACTGATCTTAGCGGAGGAAGCACTGGCTAGACTGATAAGGGTAAATCTGGAATAGGACCTTTGGGGTTCAGTATAGTAGCCATTTGCTAAAAAATAACATCCAGTGCCAATTAGCTCCACGTAGCAAACTAAAATTGAGTTTATTAATCTCAGTCCACATTTTTGCTGTTAACTACAACCCTTCATGTTTTTCCCATGTTGTCATTGCTTCTGAGTGAGGTCTGGACGTTTTGTAGAGATAAAAGTTTTTTCCATTATCCAGGTCTCCTATCCACAGCTTCTTCAGATAGCGAGAGCGCCAGATTTTTACACCTGTTAATATGCACCAAATCCAAATTACTAAGAAATGTATATATCATGCTGTAGGACCCAAGAAGGAGGAAATAATTTTCAATTAGATCATGCATTTCGGAGATATTGAGCCACCTATCCATCACAATAAAGTCAGAAGTTTTCCTAAATCCAGCCTTGGCCCATTTTTGAATTAGTTCAGATGAATCTTTAATCCCAAATGCCGAAGCGAGTTCGGATACGGGGGTTGCAGTATTGATAACTGGTATTGTATAGCTTCTGTAAAGATTCTGACATTTGCGAAAAAATAACTGGATGCTCTTATAACAGATTTCTTTTGGGTGATTTTGTAATTTTTAACAAATTGCGTATCTGGTGCTCTGTGTTATTAACTTCATGAAATAATTCACAAATATTCTGGTATGCAATTCTGATTTGAACCTAGACAGTACTGTGTAAAGTATGCAAAATAATAGTCCCTGAGATTAGGGAGCGCTAACCCGCCTTTCTACAAATCCTCATATAAAGTGCTTAATGCAATTCAGGTGGCTTTGTTTTCCCAAGAAAGGACGTGAACATGAACTCAAGCTTTCCAAAAAGGGTGCTAGTAAAACACATGGAATAGCAGAAAATAAAAAATTGAATAATGGGAGAAAAGACATCTTGATCAGCGAGACCCTCCCCATAATAGTTAACGGAAGAGAGTTCCAGCCTGACAAAAGATCCTGTACTTTTAAAAGCTGCAGAGAGAAATGTAATCGTATGAGTCCGCAATCCATGACGAGAAATTGATTCCTAAATATATTTTGGGTTGGGAATTTGCACATGAGGTAATATCAGGTAATACCAGGATGCCCCTTCGCTGGGGCAGCTGTGCGCCGAATAAAAGTTATTAACATAACATAACATAACATAACATCAGTAAGCAGAACGTCTGGCTTGCATCTGCTTTGTATTATTTCCGTTTTCTTGTTATTAATTTTATACCTGTAGAGAGCTTCAAACTGTCAAAAATCTCAAATACCTTTGCGTAGACCCCCCTAGCACAGTCGAAAATTAGCATTATATCATTGTAGTATAGATTTAATTTCCCCTTAGCTGGCAGCTAAGGGGAATTGTCTCGGATGGCAATAACCAGAGGTTCATTAAAAAAGGCAAATGAAACAGGAGACAGTGGGCATCCTTGTCTGGTCACTCGTTTAACACTTATTTGTCCTATCTCAACGGTGTGTAATCAATGATAATGGCTTCTGCATTGTGGTACATTCTTTGTATCAGCCCCAGTGGGGTATGCCGAATCTGGACAAGATACAGAATAAGGTCTCCCAGACCACAAGGTCAAATGTCTTCTCTGCATCCAACAGGAGTACCAGGGATGGTATATTCTTGGTCTCAAAGTAATCTAGTGCTTCAGCTAAATAGTGCTTGTTTGGCCCTAGCTGCCTTCCATTTTGATCAGAGTGGATCAGAGTTGGTGCTATTATGTTAAATCTATTATCTAAAAGTTTTGTAATCATTTTGTATTCTGAGTACAGAAGTGTGATTAGACGATATTAGTTGGGGTCCTCATCGTCCTTCCCCTTTTATAAGAAGCTAACCACATTCCATTTATAAAATGATGCTGGTATCAGGCTCCCCTCTAGCATTGTATTGGAGACCAGTAGAAAGTATTCCAATAGAAACCCATAGAAAGCTCAAAAAAAGTCCGCCGGTAGACCATCTGGTCCACAGGCTTTACCTTTCGTTCGGTTCCTAATAACCTCGGCAATTCTTCATTAGAAAAAGGGTGCATTATATTAACCTTCTCGTCTCGGAAAGTACTGGTATTTTCTGTTCCCAAATGAACATCTCCAGGGACGCATTATTAATCGATTGTTTTTGACCCTAAATACACCTATAGTGTTCAAACATTATTTCCCCAATGTTAGACAGGTCCTCGCTCCAAATACCGGTGACAAGGCATTTCAAAGTGCTTATCTGATTACTTGCAGATTGCTCCCGAGCCTGCCATGCAAGGAACCTCCCTGTAAAATTACTTTACTCGTATACCTTTTGAATATAGGTACAGTTTTAGGTTTCATATTTTAGGTAATATGCCTCATTTAGTGCCCGTTTAGTCTGATTGAGCTTTCGTTGATTAAGTGCCAAAGAAAGTCTAAGTAAGCTATAGTAGCACTGCTGCACATTTTGTTCTAAGGTTTGCTTTTGTACTTTATCTTTTTTTAAACTTTACAAGTCTTTACCAATACCCAGCCCTAGAATATATGCCTTTAAAGAATCCTAGACAATATGAGGGATAGCCGTCCCATGATTAATTGCAAGAAATACCCTTATCTCTGTTTTGCAGAATAGCATCCAACATTCTGTCTGTAAATACTGTCTATTAAGAACCCAACGCTTAGGGTGTACTAACATTTTCCCTAACTCAGCCCTGAGAACAATCATTGCAGGATCCAAAAACCCATTAGGTAAGATTAGCTGATTTCTAAAATTCAGGGTCATAGATATCAGAAAGAAATCTATACGGGAAGAAGTACGTAATCTACCCAAAGAACAGGTATACACAATTTTGGTAGGAAATACTTCCCTCCATGGATTAACCCCATGGTCTTACCATAATTTTGAATGTTTTAGGATTTAGTTGCCTTTTGGATGTGACTTAGGAATCGATCTTAGGATTTGGTAAAAAATGTAAGTCTCCTCCTATGATTACTTCGCCAGGAATTTGTAATAGTGATTGGAATAATTCTTCATATGGCTCGGCATTATCTTCGACTGGGGCGTAGATGCTAGCGAAAGTAAATTATCTGATTCCCAGCCTACAGGTCACCCAGCACCAACTTACATTTTGATCATTCACGAAGTTTACCACCTCTGCGTGAAATGCTTTACCCAGAAAAATCGCAGTGCCTCGCTGTGTTGCCTGGGAAGTTGAAAAGCCCCGGTATGCTGTCCAAGATCTAAACATGGAGAATTCCTCTAACTTTCCACCGGTATCTGAGTCCCTGTTAGAACTGGGGGTCTCTAATTGGCATTTGTGAACACATACTGTAATACAGTGAAAACACTACAAATGGACACCACACCAGTTTAGAAAAATAAGTAATCTTTACTAGACTTAACAGAAGAACAAACAACAAAAATCCACAATACTGTAATCAAAAATAGACTTTAAAATGATAGAAATTAGCTTAGTTCAATGTAGATGGTAAATGCAACACTTTACTCTCAAAGTACCTTAGATGCGGCACACAAACAAACAGAAGGGTCGCAGGGAAGTTGATGCATCGTTCCTTACTGTTGGACTTGGCCCTTTTTGGCAGGTTCACCCCTGAACTTTTTGCCTTAAGCTCTGACATGGTAGTAGTGATTTTAGGCCTCTGGGCCCTTTAGCACTGTGGCCAAGTGTAAAGTGCGTGTGCGCTCTGAGTGCGTATGGTGAGATTGGCCTGCCCTCCCATAGGAATGCATGGGGGATATGTGTGTCCATGGTAATTCCTGGTATGATAGGGGTGCAGGGGCGAGTTTAGTATGTTTGAACCCGTGAGGATAAATGCTGCACAATGGTGTGCGCAGATTTATGGTGACTGGTGGAGAAATGCCACTTTTAGAAGTTGCCATTTCTGTGTACTGTGTGTCTGCTTGCCTGATGTGAATTGCGTGTCTGGCTTGTGATTGAAGGAGCTGAGAGGTGTGGGTGGGTCCAGGAGCCAGGGTGAGTCAGCCCAGTGATGAATGGAGAGATCTGCGTGCAGATGGGAGGGAGGAGTTGCACCTGGGACCTGAATAGGGCTGTGCCTTCCCTCCACAATGCTGGCTCCGCCCCCTGTGGTGTGTCTGATCACTGAGCCCCCACCTGACAAAGGGGAGAGGTGCTGGGCAAAACAAAGTGCTCCAAATCCCCTCTAAACCAGTTCTGACTGGTATCCCCAAGCCCTGTGCTGTGACACAAAGGGCATATAAATATAGTGGCTGTGACCCCATGTTTTTGTTTTTCTCTTGATTTGAGGAGGGGGCTGCTACTGCCAGGCTCCAGGAGGAACCACAACAAGGGACTGCCTCCCTGATAGAGGGCCCTGTGAGTTGGCCTGCCTGGGACCCAGACCTTTGTCCCCCTTCCTTGCACTTCGGCCTCTAGCGCCCTGTGAGCGCTTTACTTTTATTTCATAGCACTGTGCTCCCTGCTGCTGAGGAGGAGCTGCTCTATCTTCTACTTTGCAGCACGGAGCTGCGATCCCTTTGAGAGGGAAACCTGGTGGAGGGATTCCCCCGTGATGCTGATTATTGATGCAGGTGGTCACCCCTCCTTGTCCACCCTGGCAGGGGCCCACCCCGCAGTTGCTGCCGCACCAATACTGTTTTGCGAAGCCGTAGCCCACCCGGCATCGCCGCATTTTTTTATTCCTGGCGGGTGCCCACCCCGCATTCTTGTCCTATCGACCGGGTGCCCACCCCGCATGTGGTGCTAGTGAATTTCGGCGGTTGCCCACCCCGCTTCATGCCGTTACTAGGGAGGAAGCCTACCCCTCATTGCCATCTTGGAGGAAGGGAAAGTCGCCGAATCACCACTGCGGCCCGGCCGAAAAGAGGCAGTCAGGCCAAGTTGCCTGGCATTGGGCGAGACATGCTCAGGAAGTCACGCCTGCTGCCGGAAAAGTCGCCCGGAGCCTCGCGGTCTCTAGAGCAAAGTCCAGGGTTCCATGAGGGGGCCCGGGTGAAGAGGAAGCCACCGCGGGGGAAGCGGGGCTACCGTGACCGGTGAGAGCCCCGCAGTGGAAGCTGCAGAAGCATGAAGCCCCCCCAGCGGAGGAGGAGGCCGGAGAAGGTCTGTGACGATCCGCCTTAAAGGAGAAGGCACCAGAGGAGGAGTTCCCCCCGCAAACCAGGTGAGTGTTCCTTGTCCCGGGGGGTTCTGTGGGTCTTTGGGCCAAGCTGCTCTGTGCGCACTTAGGGCCAAGGTCAGCACTAGAGGAGTCTCATTGGTTCCAGTGGCGGTGCTTCAGCCTCCCCCCACCTGACAGAGGGGAGGAAGGTCACAGAGATCGCCATATGTTTTCTAATGGCGCATACCGAGGCACATTGTCGGTGCCTGAGTGGTCCCGCCGTTGCGGGCCGCTCCTACGAGGGGGCATGTTTTGTTTTAAGAGCCAGAGTGCTCCAAGGATGTGCTATCTGTTTTTAAGGGCCCCAGTGGGGGTCCCGAGGGCCAGTGGTGCCCAGGGCTTTCTCTCATTCACAGCTGCCCAGCAAGTAGTGCATCGTTTAGGCCATACTTTCTTTGGGGGACATGTCTGAGTTAGGAGTGAGATGCACTCCTTTGCCCCCTACATTCACAGCGGTGCAGCACTTAGTGCCAGCTACTATGTTTAGGCTTGCGCTGTGCGCACCCTGGACTTCCGCTGCCTTGGCAGCGCACCCTGACTTTTGGACATAAGGCATTTAAGCCCCTTTTGTGGTGGCCAGTAGGCCAGGGGGACTGTTGGGTTTATAGGGCGCCAGGCCCTAATGTGATCTATATGGTGCTAGGAAATGTGATTCATGTAGTATGATTTACGCACCCTGTTTTATACCTCTAAATGTTGTTTTTATGATGATGAGATTTGCATACTATGGTTTATGCTAGTGCGATTATGTTCCACTGTGAGATTTATGCCCCTAATGCGAGCTATGTTTAGGAGATTAGGGTCTAATGCGTTTACATTTATGAGATGATTGCATGATGTGTTTAGGCGGGTGAGGTTGGCGCAAAATGTAATTTGCGCCTAATGTGATACTGGCCATAATGTAGTCTGTTACAGGCTGATACTAAGTACAGTGATTACCAGTGGTTACTGGTTGTCCGTTTATGACATGTTTTACTTTTACTAAATTCGCTTTGTGATGGTTCTGACAGTGGTCCAGTGGGCCCTGTCAGGTGTATATAATCCCTTGTAGATATGGCCCAGTGCCAGGTAGCGCCATGTACATTATGTGTTTACTATTCTAATGTGTTATGAGATTACAAAGGCTATTTTTGATATAACCTTGTGTGAAGTTCCTTTTGTAGTGTGCCTTTTACACATGGCCACTGGAATAGGCCTGACTGCTCGTGCCAAACTACCAAGGGGGTGAGCAGGGGTTATCTTAGGTGTTTAACTCCCTTGCCCTGACTAGAGTGGTGGTCCCTGCCTGGCTTTGGCGCAAGCCTTATCCAACCAGAGATCCCATTTCTAACACTCAGGAAAGTGGATGCGTTGGTTCCTTACTGCAGTGCAGGGGAGGTGATGCGTTGTTTCCTTACTGTGTGGGGAGTTGAGGCGTAATTTCTCACTGTGGCCCGGTGACAATGCGACAAGATGGCACCTCAATGTGACGTGACGATCCGGTGCGATGCGACCAAATGGCGTCTTGATTCGATGCTACAGGGTTGTATGCGATGCGTGCACGTCCGACAGCCGTGTGTCAACTTCGGTAACTTCTTAGCTGCAACAAGCCCTGCGACTCGCTTCTCCGGTGATGCGACGACTACCTCTGCGGTGGTGACATGCTTCTCCGGCGATGCAACATGCTGCGTCGATGATGCAACGGCAGACAGCTGTGGCGGCGGCACTCTTCTTCTGCGATGGTACAGCAACTGCTGTGGCGGCGACATGCTTCTCCTCGTTGCATCGCGCTTCCAGGTTCCAGTGATACGCAGTCTTCTCAGAGTGCTCAAACAATAGTAGGCACCTCTCTGCAAGTAGAATGCCCAGCAGGGAAATTCAGGGGGAGCTGGTGGTGAAGTCCTTTTATCCCTGAGACTTCAGAACAGGAGGCAAGCTCAATTCAAGCCCTTGGAGATTCTTCTTCAAGATTGCAAAAGTACACACACAGTTCCTTTTCTCCTGTCCTTGGCAATGAATTAACCACTGCAGGCAAACCCCAACAGCAAAGCACAGGGGCAGTCTCCTCCTTCAGCTTCCTTGGTTTTTTTCCTTGGCAAAGGGTTGTCTTTATTCCAAGAAGTGATCTAAAGTTCTGGGGTCTGGGTCCCCCTTTTTATACACACAAATACTTTGTCTCTGAAGGCAGCGAGTGTCTGTACCTAGTCCAAACCAGTTCTGGGTGCATTCTGCCAGTGCACAACTTCTTCCTTTGTCAGTATGGGCCAGGGTCAACC
Organism: Lissotriton vulgaris; assembly: GCF_964263255.1. Lineage (NCBI taxonomy): Eukaryota > Metazoa > Chordata > Amphibia > Caudata > Salamandridae > Lissotriton > Lissotriton vulgaris. Next base: position 120,266,715 of record NC_141687.1, read on the forward strand.
GACGTACCACAGGAGATGGAGCCAGCATTGTGGAAGGCAGGCACAGCTCTCTTCAGTCCCAGGTCCTACTCCTCTCACGACTCCTAATGCTGAGAGATAGGTCTATTCAGCCTAGTGCTGACTCACCCTGCCTCCTGGCGCCACCCCAGCCCCTGTCACTCACAAACCAGACATGAAATACACAAACCTAGCAGAAGCAGGCTGGATGGTTAGGCAAGAAAAAGTGGTATTTTCAAACACAGAATGTTAAAACTAGCTTCACTAAAAGATGTATTTTATCATTCTGAGTCCAGGCATACTAAACTCGATTGCTGGCAACGCAAGTCTGTGGGAAGCAGCACAGACCCTAGGCACATAATATGCTATAGGCACTGTTGGCGCGCGCTGGCATCACCGCGCAGCCAGTTTCAGTCTGGCATGATTAACAATGTGTGACAATGCATTTCAGTGCGGTGATGCGGATCACCACACTGAAATGCGTTAGTGTCACACCCCATGCGTGATACTTGGCAGGCATGATGTGGAGGAGTAGTAGGACACGGGAGAGGGGGTCAAGGAAAGGCGAAGAGAGTGTGCCTTAAGAGGAGCAGAGGACCCCTTACCTTGAGCTGTGTGGTGCAGTACTGCAGTGCGTGTACGGTGGAACTGGGCCTGGTGTCAAGAGTGCCACAGCATTTCACCACAGCCAGCCCTCGTATATATCTAATGCATTTATTCTTCTAGCCTGGATGACGGGGAGAGAGTGATGGTAGAAAAAGGGAGGGGGCGGCATTTTTCAATTCTCGCCTAGGGCGGCAAAACACCTAGAAACGGCCCTGTCGTGGCAGCTGATGGAAGAGCGGGGATCCTCGCTCGCCTGGTCAGGTCAGACTCCATATCTTATCGTGCTGCCCCTCTCTAACCCCCTCTTCTATCACTGCTCCTACCCCAGCACTGGACACTGACCCTCTCCTTTCTCCTGACCTCGACCCGCCCTTGCTCGATACTCTTGGCCCCTCTATCTCAGAATGTAAATACAATCTAGTGGCGAATAATTCCTTCTTCATTTGTATAATGTGCTAGAACGTGCTTACAATGGATTGTGCGGAAACTATAACTATGTAAACGTGTTTGTAGGCCAGTTTATGAGCTACTGTTCATTTTGCCTCTTAGATTCTTGAGGTATACTCCAATCTTCTCTGTTGCTGCTAGCTTTCCAGTTTCATGTTTCTCCTCAGCTGTGGAGAAGTAACTTCCGCAAACATACTATTAAATGTAGTGGCCTCGGTGTATGGTGCTTTGAAGCAGTTTTAAGATCTTATTAGAGTTTCTCGTTCCTTAAATGGATGAAACTTCTGAAATTCATGTTTCCCTTGTCTTCACTACTTGATTTTTTCTTGCGAGAAAGTATCACTCATAGTCATTGAATGTCACTCATAATTACAATGAAATTATGAAAATGTCACACATAAGCATTATGAAACCTTGGCATCTATGTACAGTCGTTGTTGAAAATTGAATCTTGGCTGTGCTTCTGAGTCTGGGAGCCCCTGGCCGGGCTTCCACTGTGTCACGCCACTTCTCATTCAGAGTTTCACTCGACCAGAATAGAGGGCTGAGCTTGGCCCAGAGCTGGTTACTGGGCTCAGCTTACACTGCCTGCAGCACAAGCTCTGTCCTGCTTTAAACATTCTGAGCTGATAACAAAGTGTCTTGAGTAATTAAGAGGAGCTAAATATGTGCGACAAAACATTCTTGTGCAGTGATATAGTGCACCCATTAAAATGTGTTCGACTAACCCGAGATGCGTGGCACTTGACAAGGCTGAACTACGTGTATCATAATGCACTATGGTTCTGGAGCCAGCCAGGGAGTGTCCACTCATATGTCAGTCTTGCACAGACTGCCCCTGCCCGGCCCCTATGTTTCTGACCCGCACCGGAAGTTCGGGGTGTTTTTCAGATTTCCCCGTCTTTCTGCAGTGAATTTAGCTGGCCCTGGCTGCTGCTCAGGGATTGAGAATTGGGTAGTCCGAGGTTGCGTGGATGAATATAGTGTGAGTGAGTAACAGTGGTATTAAAAAAAAATGCAGCAGGATGTTGCGTTAATTATGTTATGTTAATTTTGACTATGATTTAATTCACACTCTTTGTTATAGTACGGATCTCCTTGAGTGTGCTGCCCTTAACAAGAATGAACTAATAGAGTACAATTCGTTATTATTCATGGGCACATTTTAGTGCATTGGCACTGTATTTTAAACGTTTTAAATCATAGGTGTTTTCATCTAACTGTGTGTATTTATATTACCTGAATATATTTAACTATATGTTCAGTTGATCAATAGAGGCATATGTTTTATCAATGTATTAAAACAGTTTAGTCTGTCTTTTCGTTTCACTAAACAATGGACAATTGTTTTTATAGGCACTAGTGCATTATTTGTATTTAAGGTGTTTCCTGTTAGTGGCGCGTCATGTGATCAAGCTCGCAGTTGGAGAGCGAAACATGTCATGGCGAGCACTATGCTCGAATAAGAAGGGACTTTTTGGCAATTAATTTGACACTGCATTTTCATCGTACAACAGAGTATCTGTGTTTTTCTGGAGATCGTTGAGGTCCTAGCCTGGGTGTGCTGCCAAAGGATTGGCAGACCAGGAGTTGGAGTGAGATATATAAATATAAATGTACAACAAAACGCTTACCTGGCAGCCAAGATGGTGCATGCTGGGAAACAAAGTCTTCCAATGAGACAGCGTCCAGGCGTTCAGGAAACCAATCGACTCAGCTGGGCTTCCACCAATGGCAGCAAGATGGATCACAGATAAGCTACAGGTGGCAGAAGTCAGTGTTTGACATTTGATAAAGGGACCCATCCCGAAACGCGTCATGCCTCCGGTTCTGCAGTAAAGGTTTTCTTCTTGGCTCCCCGCTTGTGTCCCTCCGGTTCTTTCTGTGGTGGAGTGAATCTTCCTTTTGATATTTTCGTGCCAAACCCTGGGAGTTCTTGGGGGACCTGTCTCGTTTTGTGGCCGAAGCTCAAGGGTATCTGCTCTGCAGCATTCGTTGTGTCCAAGGTATTGGAACAAGCTCAGGCCCCCAACCAAAGAACATTGCAGTGCTGTGCAAACACAGTCCGTGACTTCATCGAGGGACCAGCGTCATGGTAGCTGAGTCTCCAAACCGCTATGGACTTTGAATTTTGCAGTGAGACGTCAAGGGGGCCCGGGAGAGACCTTGGAGCAGCAAGGACACTGTGTTATTTTAACCGCACCTACACAAGCTTCGTCACGATCGCCACCACTCAATTATGAGTTTTCAATGAGCCTACAATGAAAGGCTTACCTGGCAGCCAAGACAATTGTTTTTATAGGCACTAGTGCATGATTTGTATTTATGGTGTTTCCTGTTAGTGGCGCGTCATGTGATCAAGCTCGCAGTTGGCGAGCGAAACACGTCATGGCGAGCACTATGCTCGAATAAGAAGGGACTATTTGGCAATTAATTTGACACTGCATTTTCATCGTACAACAGAGTATCTGTGTTTTTCTGGAGATCGTTGAGGTCCTAGCCTAGGTGTGCTGCCAAAGGATTGGCAGACCAGGAATTGGAGTGAGATATATAAATGTACAACAAAACGCTTACCTGGCAGCCAAGATGGTGCATGCTGGGAAACAAAGTCTTCCAATGAGACAGCGTTCAGCCGTTCAGGAAACCAATCGACTCAGCTGGGCTTCCACCAATAATATAATGTTTCACCCATTATTGACTGAATAATTGCTTAAATGCAGGAAGTCAATAGTTAATAAGTTATCACTTATTTGAAATGTGCAAAATACAGTATTTAAATATATAATAATTGTTAGAAATGGGATTTCTGGTTGGCTAAGGCTAGCGCCAAAGCAAGGCAGAAACCACCACTCTAGTCAGGGCAAGGGAGTTACACGCCAAAGATAACCCCTGCTCACCCCTTGGTAGCTTGGCACGAGCAGACAGGCTTATCTCGGAGGCAATGTTATGTTATGTTATATCTGCTTATATAGCGCATGGCTACCCCAGCAATGGGGCGTCCCAGCGCTGTGAACGTACCAGAGAACAAAGCATGTGACGATGAAGTAAATGGAAGAGAACAACCAGGTTTTAATCTGTTTGCGGAACAGCAAGTGGTTAGAAGTAGTCCGAGCCCCAAGAGGGATCGAATTCCACAGCTTCGGTGCCAAGTACCTGAAGGAGCGGCCACCAGCTCTACTCCTTCGGATCTTAATCGTACGGGCAAGAGATAAGTCTGCCGAACGAAGGGCACGCGTGGGGGCATAGAAGAAACAGAGTCCCTGCAGGATTTGGGGGGCAGTACTATACAAAATTTTGTGAGTTAATCATAAACTTTTAAACTGGATACGTTGTTTAACCGGCAAACAGTGCAGACGACGGAGAATGGGAGAGGTGTGGCAGGTTTTAGGTAGTGCAAATAAAATGCAGGCCGCTGCATTCTGGGCTCTCTGTAGCCTGTTTATCATCGTCAGATTAGAGCCCAGCATAAGAGCATTACAGTAGTCTAGGCATAGTCTAAGACCAAGGCCTCGATTATGATCTGACGAGATGTGTAAAGCATTTGCGCACACATACAGCAACAACATCCCAGGCACACCACAAAAGGAACTCCACACAAGGTTATATAAAAATAACTTTTGTATTCGTAAAACACATCAGATAGTAAACACACAATATACATGGTGCCAACTGGCAGGAGCAATATTCACAAGGGATTATTTACACAGGACAGGGCCACGTGGGCCACTGTCAAGATCAACACTTGGCAGAAATAACACTTAGAGTAACTGTAGCACCAAATAACAATTATAGAACACAACCAGTAACCACTGGTAAAAGGTAGGAACCCACACTACGCAATACTAATCACCATAGGCATAGATCAGGCAGGGACACATAAACTCACTAGTATAAACTATACTAGGCAAAACAACCTCCTAAGCATGAAAGCACATCTAGAGGTATCACAAGCTTAACGGCATTGCACATTACGCATAAATCACATTAGGCCTAACCAGTATAAAGACAGTAGGCCATCTCCTCACTGGTCTAAACACATTAGACCCTACCCCCTAAGTATAACTCACATTTAGGGGCGTAAGACATAGTGAAGTACAATCTCACTAACGCCAACCTCCATAGGTAAAACCATCTCTAGAGGTATAAACACAGGGTGCGTAAAACATACTAGATGCATTACATTTCCTATCACCACATTCAAAGCACATATCAATTACATTAGGGCCTTTCGCCCTATACCTCTACCAGTCCCCCTGGCCAACTGGCCATCAAGAAGGGGCTCAAATGCCCTATGTCCAGAATGTCAGGGTGCGCTGCTAACGCAGCACCAGTCAGGGGTGCGCCACCTGCGCAGACCTAAACGTTGCAGCTGCCCAATACTTGCTGGGCAGCTGAGAACCAGAACAGGGCCGAAACGCTGCAGCTGGCACTAAGTGCTGCATAGCTGTGGAAGGCCAAAGTAGGGGCGAAGGAGTGCGACTTATTCCTGAGTCCAAAACAACATGTCCCCAGAGAATTGCGTCAAAGCGGTGCAGCTGCCCACTACTTGCTAGGCAGCTGGGGGATCAGCAAAACTGTGGCATGTGCTCTCACTGGCCCTTTCTAGAACACGTTGCGCCACAATGTTGGAGCCACACGGGGCTCTGAAGATACAAGATCCACTCAAACACTGTGGAGTGCGCTGGCACTGTAAATATAGTGTAGGCTAGGGCTGGAGCCATCTAGGCTCTGAAAATGGATTCTGCCCCAAGGGCGAGCACTGGGGATAGAAATCAACTTGCCCCCATGGAGCACACTGACTCCGCAAAGAAAACAAAAACATGCCCCCTTGGAGGAGCCTCCGGGGGCTCTAAACACAACAATGCCCCTGGGAGCCTCATGGGCTCTAAATACAACAACACATGGGAACAGGCGGGGCTGCTCGCAAGAAACGTTGTCCCCGTGCCTCCAAGGCAGCATGATGCACCCTCGGAGCTCCCCGCGCAGCCCTTCGACACTCACCGGGCGTTCTCCGGCTACTCCGGGCTGCCATCTCCTCTTCACCAACGCCCCCGCCTGGGGCCCGGGGCTTCCCTACGCGACGGGCAGGGCTCTCTCTGCATCTTGAGAGCCTCGCAGGCAGCTGCAGTCTTTCTCTGAGGCACCGAGCTTCCCTACACCCCTGGGAACCCCGCGCTGCAATCGGCCCTTCCCCTGGGCCCAATGCGGCCTGGCACAGCCCGGCTTCCCCCAGGCAGGGGGAAGTAGAAATAACATCCTCCCGTCCCCGCCCACAGTCAGGCGGGGCAGGCTGACTTCCGGGTTGTGCGCGAAGGCCGCGGCAGTGATCTCTCGTTCCCGGGCAGTAAGAGGGGTAGGCTCCCTCGATAATAGAAATAAACAGCGGGGTGGGCACCCGCTTTGGAACTCATTAAAACGGGGTGGGCACCCGTAATTTAGGTAAAGGACTGGCACGCAAAACGGGGTGGGCACCCATAATATGAAGAATTAAATGCGGGCATAATGCAGGGTAGGCTCATCCCTGTGAATAGCAAAGTAGGCACCCGCGCTGCGAGTAAATGCAGCCATGGGGAGCTAGGTGCCCCTAATAAAAGGACAAATTAGGATAAAGCGCTTCCCAGGCGCTAGTGGAGAAAGAAACCCCAGTTCAACAGAGCAACTGGGGAAAAAGGGCTCCAAGAAGTCCTGGGCATAAAAGATGGAGCACAGCAGCTCCCAGCAAAGGAAAGTCCTCCAGCATCCACGGGATGGCAGGGCCCAGGGAGGCAAGCCTTCCCCTGGGCCCCAGCAGCAGCACGCCCCTGGTAGATTCAAGTATCAGGACAAGAACATTTTTCATGGGGTCACAGCCCCTTTTTATACACAGGAATCCTTTGTCTAGGCTGTAGGGCAGGGGGAGAACCAGCTACAGGTTCAGTGGAACTCCTCAGCACTTTGTTTTGCTCAGCCCCTCTCTCTCTTTCACTGGCCAGGCTAGGGACATCAGACACAACACAGGGGGTGGAGCCAGCATTGTGTAGGGAAGGCCCAGCCCTATTCAGGTCCCAGGTGCACTCCTCCCTTCCATCAACATGAAGATCAGACCCATCCTGACTCCTGGAGCCAGGCACACCAGCCAGCTCCAGCCAATCACAAGCCAGACAGTCAATTCATATTTACTGCACAGACATGCCAACTTCAAGAAATGGCACTTCCACACTAGACACAATAAATCCATGCACATCATCGCGCAGCATTTAATCACACGAGTTCGCATATACCAAACTCGACCCTGAACTCCCCACACATCAGGAACTACCATGGTCACACATATTCCCCATGCATTCCTATGTGAGAGCGCACGCACTTTACACCTGGACCACAGGGAAAAGTGCGCAGAGGCCTAAATCACCAACACCAGTTTACAGAAACAGGCTAGGCAAATGCAAAATGTTTTGGGGTGAACCTGCCAAAAGGGCCAAGTCCAACAACAATGTTTTCCAATTTTTCAAAATAATCCATCATATTACACAGATTAATTTTACAAGTATTTTTTGTCAACAGTCCTGATGTGCAAAAAAAGTGCAAATAAAGTGCTGGTGCTAGGTGTTCTTGTTAAAACCTATTTTCTTCCCTTCTATGGATACTTGAATTTTCTCCATTGTTTTTTCTACTAGTATTATATTATCAATACTATTCCAGCCAACCGCTTTATAGTTCCAATTGTTTAACACAATTCTTATAAATGTGGAGTATTTAGCAAAAATATTATTAGATTCTCAGATTCTTTCTCCTAAAATTGTTATAGAGTCTTTGTATAGCAGCTTGATTTTATGTAAATTAGGTCACATACGTTTTAGATATTAAATACATACAGAAATATATTTAAATATATAAATATCTTAAAAACATACTGTGTACAATACATAAAAACACTGTATGTAAAATCCGTGTTCGAATTTACCATTTCTGTTTGGGTTTTTAAACAGGTGTACATGTCCTCAGTATTGTTCAACCCACCGGGAGATTTAAAATCCATCTCAAGGACATACCTTGTCTCTAATCTTCGTAATTTGGCCTCTCTATTGCCACCTCTTCTGCTCGGGGGCACTGAATCAATTAGATATTTTAGATCTTGGCTCTTAGAGTTGGGTATTCCCTGAAGTGCCTTGCAACAGGGTATATATTATCTTGATTATTTATAGCCCTGATTTGTTGTAATACTCGTTTGTGGGCTTGCAGCTTTGTACTTCCTATGTATTGGAGCCCACATGGACCCACACAACATACTCTGTCTTGCAAGTGAGTAGTTTAGTTATCTTGATCTCTTTATGGCTGAATGATGTTGTATATAAGGTTTTGTTAATACCCAGTTCACATGCTTTGCATGTCCTACACCTGAAAAATCCTTTGTGGGACTTCAACCAATCGCAATTTTCAATCAATTCTGGACTTGTTTTCATCAATGTGTCCCACATAGATGTTGCCCTTTTATGTGTAATAGATATTTTATGTGACAAGGTATGTCCTATCACAGGATCACTTAAAACTAGTAACTAATAACGCTTGATGATGTTGCGTAATTCCCTGTGCGTTTTGCTGTTTTCCATGATTATTCGTAATTCCTCAATCTTGATTTCATAATCAGGAGTCCTGTTTGCCTATTGACATTGAAGGTTATTTATACATGTCAGAGGCTTCGGTTTAATTAATTCAAATCTTTCTGGAATCATGGATTTTGTTATTGCCCCTTCAATAGTTTTGAGTGAATAACCACGTGCTAAAAATCTAGCTTTGGATTCTTCCTGGGCCTCTTTCAGTGTCTTATGATTGCTATTCACCCTTCTCAATCTCAGCATTTCCCCATAGGGAATGCTGTTTATAAGATGTCTCAGATGAACACTGCTGGAATGTAAGATCGAATTGCCAGCAGTTTCCTTGCGGTAAAGTTTTGTCTCTATTTTGTTGTTCTCAATAAATACCTTTGTATCTAAAAAATGTACTGTTTTATTTGTAGTGGCCGTAAAGTGTAAATTGAGTGAATTCTCATTGATAGACTTAACAAACTCCTGTGCTTCATTTTCGGTACCTTTCAAAATGAAGAATAAATCATCGATTAAGCATAGCCATAAAATGATATTGTTTTGGACAATCACCTCATGATCCTTTGCGAGAACGAGTTCCTCCTACCAGCCCATGTGCAAACACGGATGGCTGGGGGAGGAGCTGGCTTCCATGGCCACAACCATTATTTGCTGGTAATGTAGATTATTAAACATGAATACATTGTTTGGTAAACAGTATTCAACCATCTCAATCACCATCTTACTGTGGTCTGTCAATCCACCCAATTCTGTAGTTAAGTAATGTTGTAATGCTCTGATACCATCAGTGTGTCTAACACTGGTATACAGTGATGTGTCATCTAACGCCATCAGTATGTAATCATTTTGCCATTCAGGTCTTTTAATTTATAAAAAATAATTGCTGGTATCTTGTACATATGATGATAAAACTTGCACATGATTTTGTAACTAAAAATCCACATATTGTGACGTATGTTCCAAAAGGCCCACACATGCCGAAATAATAGGTCTGCCTGGTGGTTTGTTTGAGTCTTCATGAACTTTTGGTATAAAGTATAACGATGGTGTGATGAGGTAATCATTTTTTAACCCCTTCGCTTTCCAAGATGATAATTTGGTGTGGTATATTTTGTATTTCTTTTAGATCTGTTCTATATATATATATATATATATATATATATATATATATATATATATATATTCTTTTCACAGATTGCCCTTCTTGGAATCATCACACACGGAGAGGTAAGAACACAAGTCACCACCGGCAGCACAGAGGTCAGCAGTGCTCCAGACCCTTCAGTTGCCATACGCGTTTCAAGCATACACTGCCCTTGTTCACTGGCAAAATGACGGTACAAACACATTCAGTTTGGGACAGCTGATTTAATTCGTAACAAGTCCCGCCCATGTGGGCGTTTACTCACAGGCATTGTGGATATAGTAGTCCCTTAATAATGCCCAAAGACTCCGCTGTCCGTACAAGCCCGTGCTCTGCTGTTTCCATCATTTAAATATTTACTCCTTGTTAGGTGAAAAAGTCTTAAAAGCATGTTTGGCCTCCGTGCCAATATGTGATTACGAACATTCAGATACCTACCATCTTTAGTGTGGTCTGTATCATGTAGTTTAAACCACTTGAAGCATAGGAAGAGCCCAGAGTTAAGAGGTGCTACAGTTTATGGTACGTGGTTCCATTAACTATATAACAACTTCCATTTACTATACAGTAACTCTCGAATCCACGTCTGAGCAGAGGGGCCTTCCCTTATAAGGGTCATTGGCATTAAATGACGAGTAGTCTATGGTCCAAGTGTCAGCCGAGGAGGGGCGAGGGAGCAACCCAATGTAATGCTAAACATGCAACCAGCCATAGTAAGTGTTACTGCAGTGGTGCAACTCAGGGAGTAGCAATTATCCCGTCCTTAGTATATGCTCTGGGAGTCAACCAAAGGGCAGCAGAGAAGCAACCCATAGGTACGGGCATTGCTCACTGACATCCTTGGTTCCATCCAAAAGTGGCAGAGAAGCAACCCATATCAATGATCATTATACATCCAACCATACAATATCTTCTGGGGTTCACCATAGAACTGCAGAGGAGCCCCCAATAGGAAGGTGCCTTATAGAACCAGTCTTAGTATATGCCTAGGTCTAGCCAGGAGCAGCAAAACTGGGACCTATAGTAGTGACAATTTCATAACCAGTTGTGGTATATGTTCTGAGGATCTAGTGAGACGTGGCAGAACAAAAAACACACTTTGGCCTGGTCAAAGGTGAGTTGGTGAATTAACCAGTCACTAGAGCTAGATTAAGAACACGAAATGGACAAGAGGAGGGTATAGAAGGAAGGGGTATAGGGAGAGAGTCGCATATAATCGTATCTTAGGTCAGGTATGTGTTGGGTGAAGAATTTTAATAGAGCTTTTGAGAGAAGAGTGGAGGAGGGAGATGAAGTGAGAGCAATATTAGCATTTCCGAAGATTTGTTCAACGTTGATAGGTCTTAAACTAATGCTCCAACTACCCTGGTGCTGGATGTGAAGTGCTTGAGACCTAAATTAAGACCTTTCTAAAGTAAGAGCTTTCAGAAGGCTGTCTGGTTTTTATATGGAGGGCAGAAATTACACTCGCGTCCAACGAGTGAGATTTTGTTGGATGTTATGCAACTTACATCTAGTGAAAGAAGGTGTGCTTCCAGATGTGAGACTCATACACAGTGGGTGAGGGTGTGCACCAGGGAGGTTGATTCATCACAAATGAGTGAGGCTGTTCTTCAAGAATGGGTTAGGCCCAGTAAGAAACACTGTCATTTTACATGCACACGGTTCTTAAGAATTAGTTTCTCTGAAACCACATTGCTTACAATTCCACTTCATAAGTACATTATCACGACACCTTGAACTTTTAGTTTAAGCCCTGAACACACATTGTGCATATGTTGTTGTTTGTTATTCTTCCAAGAGGTGACATGGCAATTACAAGAGAATAAGCAATGTCAGCCTGGCTGAAGCCGCGAAACTGAATCGTGGATACTGGTATTGAAAATGCACATGTGTTTCCTTGTTCAAATCAGAGGAGCACTCTGCTGTCATTGTGAGGTTGCTATTATCTGAGTTTGAGCACAGCTGATTCCTATATGCCCTCTGCGAGGATGGATGTCCAACTTGCGACCATGACTGGGATCTGCATACTCTCACCTTCTGGTAATGGGGAGTTACGTCAACCAGTAGAGGATTCTAGGCAGAATACATGTCCTAGGCCACTAGGTTAGGGAGCGCATAGTATGAGTACACTATACACAGTACTGTACACTATTGTATGCCAGCATAACTATACTGCTTTAGCACTATGGTGCAATTGTTTTATCCTTTTAATTATTTTCATATTGCTAATCATTTACATTTGCTTCTGTCTAGTAATCATCTTATGCATATATTCTATGTTCTATGTTAGGGGATTTGTAAAGCGCACTTACACCATAGGTCTCTTGGCGCTGTTCCTACATAAGCTACTGCGGGGGCCGGTTTAAGCAATTTGTTCGAAAAGCCAGGTTTTCAAGGCTTTCCTGAATGCCAATAGGCTATCACACTTCCTGACTGATAGAGGAAATGAGTTCCAGAGTCTGAGGGCCAAATAGGCAAACCTACGCCCACTAGACGTCTCAATTTGATAGATGGAATGGACAGAAGATGAAGATGGGCGGAACTAAGATTGCGAGTAGGGACATGTCTCGAGATCAGGCTGTTGAGAAATCTGGGACTGGTGCAATGCAAACCCTTAAAAATTATACACCCCGATTTGAATGCAGAGCGTTGCGCCATAGGTAGCCAATGTAAAGTGCGCAACAGCATCCTGGCAGACTGCCATCTTGGCTGTTTATAGATCAATCTCGCCGCTTGATTCTGAATTATCTGTAGGCGATTTACCAGACCAAGAGAAAGGCCAGTATACAAAGAATTAGAAAAATCAAGGCGGGAGAGTACCAACGCAATCACCACCTGAATCAAGGCTTGATGAGATAACAGATAGGCGATCTTTCTTATTTTTCGAAGTTGGAACAGAGAAGAAGAAATAACCGTGCCCACATGGCCCCTTAAGGAGAGATCGGGGTCTATTGTTACTCCCCTACTTTTCACTGATAGGGACGGGACAGGAGGGGGACCTAAAGCGCCCGGCCAAAAGGGAGGTCCCCAGCTAGTGAGGCTCTTCCCAGGCAGCACAAATTCGGTTTTCCCTGGGTTAAGCTTTAGTTGGTTCTGGTCCATCCAACCTTGGATATGCAGCATAGTGTCCTGGAATTCAGCAGCTGCATTTAGGGAGTCCAACTTGAAAACCAACTGAAGATCATCAGCATAGTTGAATACAATTGCGTTCCTAGCCTCGAGGGAATGCATCAGGGGGCGGATATACAGATTGAACAATATACAAGAATCACAATGGTTCAATAAATATTGCAACACTCCTTTGTGTATTCCTTTTGTATCTTCCTAAGTATGCACAAGTGACTGAGCGAAAAGGTTCTAGATCTGTTACCACGATTCCTAGGGGAATCAGGGTTGTCATGTTCTGAGGTTACCCAATTAATTTGTTGCCTTCCCAGGTTTAGAGGTACTTATTGTGGCACTGTGAGCTAGCAGGACTATCGGCCCACATATCCTGAGGGGGTGCATGGAATAGGTCTAGCACCATCCCTATGTTATGTTGTCCAAACGAACAGTTCCTACTGAGAAAGTGGAAACCGTACAACATGATGCAGCCAACATTGGTAGTTTGGGTTCATATTTAGTAGATCGCCTTAGAAGCTCTCCCTTGCATACCCAGAGGCCGCTGCACACCTCCTAACCAGAGACGTCCGTGGTGGTGGGGTCTATCCTCCTTATCTGAATAGGTAACTCCTTTGTATTGGCTGTAGGTTGTTCAAGCTTGAACCTTTCAAAGGATCTTCCCAGTGTGTTTCCTTCTCTGAATTCCATGCATAATTATGTGCAATACAGGAGAAGATAAACTTAGCATCACTGAGAACTGCAGACGTGGGTACTCAGAAGCTACTACAACATGGTCTCACAGTTGCGGGTGGGGAAGTTACCTTTGTGGTTGAGGCACACGAGGTGTTCTATGGGTTACATTCTCAGCAGCAAACAACACAAGGCTGTTTCACAATTATGCTGCAGCTTAAGTACCAAAAACTACACACCATAGAGATGAAATATGAAGCAATATCATAAATCCCTTTTAGAGATATTGAATTTTTTCAAATCGTATATCTACACCTACGAATAGTGGTGATTTCTGGTTGGTATTACAAACGTTTCCAAGAGTAAGCATGGAGATGTACACAAGTAGTACATTCCCATGCATACTTATCCTCCTCGATATTATTGATATTAGTCCTAAGAAGCAAATAGAGCAGACTTGTCCCTTGGGATATTAAACGTGTTTTTTGTTTGTCTCTTCATCTGGAAAATGTATTTGTTGATGGAAAAAACACTGCTTCATGAATTTGAAGGGTGCAGTCTTTGCAAAGCTGAAAAAAACACTTAGTTTATCCTTTAAAAAAAACTGTTTTCACAGCGGCCGTAGATATGCACAGTGTTGGTGAATACTGACGAATAGTGGAGTTTGTGGTACTTTTTACATGATCACTCCTCTCTTTGAAATTCCTCCTTGTCTAGTCCAAATCCTAAAAGTGTAGTTGCAGGACAAACTGCCATATTAGAGGACTTTTAGCAGTTGGAAATCCCATCTTCGAATACACGTCTCCACAGATAGGGAACCAGGCCTTTGGAAAATAGACAAGCATATAGTTCTTTGCACTAATAATTTGCACGTTGGTGTGCGCAAATATTTGACAATCAAGAGCTCAGTGACTCTGATTAAACATATACATCTGCGCCATCCTATGTAACCTCCAATAATACGCTTTGTAGACTTCTTCACCCCTGTTAGGATAAGTTTGAAATCTTGAGAGCCACTTTTCATATTCAGTGCTCGTAAACATGATATGAACAGTTATCTGTTATTTTACGTCCCCTCTAATTGATGTCTCCTTCATTTGAAGCACCATCGTTGACCAAGCTTAGACTTGCACACTCCAACCTGGACGAAGAGCCTGAGGATGTCCGAATGGAGTTTCTAAAGTTCTTGGAAGGAGTGATCAACTCGATGTCTGAAAACCGGGACCGTGAAGAGATGTCCATCATCACCTAAAGGTGCCGGAGGCCTCACAGGAGAGATCAAGGTGATGACGCAAACGCAGCCCTTCTGCAGAAACTCTACTCATGTTGGGGCAGAATCTGTCACCATTGCTGCCTCGGACGCTCACTGACCGCTAATGTGTGGTCGATGTACGAGACCAAAACTCTTGTTCCATGAATTTCTTGGGTACCCCTTATTCTCAGGAGTGTCAGGAACATCCAAGGTAAACATTGTAAAACGTTGATATTTTTGTTTGTGGATTTTGTACTAAGGAGTTTAGCATAGGCAGACTCTAGAGGTGCAGGACGGTCCTTTATACTGATATACTTTCACGGTTCTTTGCTTGGATTCAGGGCGCAGTCTAGTGTATAGTTTTTATGCAGTGGATCTCTGAGTAAGTCTTCTGTGCCAGGCCACTTTCATGTGTAGGGTAACCAAAGCAAATTGTCTCACATCGGTTCTGGAAAAATGGTTCATTTTATTAATTTGTGCCCACCGTACTCAGTGGTGAAAGTGTGCTGATTGCTCCTAGTTGTACTGAAAGAACAACGCATTAGAACTGCATATTCTTTTAAAATAACCTAGTTAGAAAACACTGACAAAGGCTTTGTCATGGCTGGGGATAGAGCAAGGACATTGTGGAGTCCTATCACGGTGACGGTTATAATGCATCATTGACCAGGCCTAAACAGTCATATTAGTGTACCGGCTACTGAGTTCAGCTTCCATTTTGTCATTTCTTGAATTCTCTGCGTTCATCCACCTATTCTAAAATTCCTAAAGCTCAAAAGAAGTTTCACGGTTTTTTGTGTTCCACTGTGTGTATGAAATGTTTATCTAATTCCTAAACGTGAATGCTCTCTTGGGATGTAAAGTTTTTATTAAAATATCTCAATTTCTAATTTTGGACTTATTGACTCATCTTTACGTGCAAACAAGGCAACAAATACCATGTGGCGACAGTGTTATAATAGTATCTTAAATTATGTAAAATCAAGACAAACAAATCTTTCTGTTTTTAGAGGATTTCTAAATTTTTATGTCACTGAATAATCTTTTTACTGGTAGGAATGAGTTCCTTTTCCAAGGCACACTACTGATGTAGCTGTCTTCACTCTTGCATTTGTGCCTGCGCAGCAATGTGCGGGAGCGATCCTACAATGTTATATACATTATAGTGCAGATAGAGATACTCTTTCACATAGCTTGCCTTAATACCATGCTCCCAGTAAGGTTCATAAGAAAGAAACATCAATGGATGTATTCTTTTTGCTTGTGGTGCCGTTGTACCTCCTTGAGAACAAAGGCGCCGCACTAGTCTTCCTGTTCATATCCCATTACACCCAGCCACATATAGCTTGCAGCTGTTGGCACTGTCCATGTATATAAAAGCTTCAGTAGTATCATCTTGATGCTGTCGCCTCAAGATTTTTGGCTCCATTGGAGACACACATTGTTTGTGTCCCTCCCTTTTCTTGGCCTGCCTGTGCCATTGCACGGGGCAAACCTTGACGATGACGACACCTGTGTGGCCTACGCAATGAAACGGTGCACATTTTAATGATAAAAAGGCGTAGCAACTTTCAAACGACCAACTTAACTTGAGGTGGGGATCTGCTACAGTGTAGGAAATTTGAAATGCCTTTGCTTCTGAGTGGTTAGAGTTAAAGCGACGATGGTTACATGTTTGATTTCAAGTTGCAAGAGTTAATCACACTTTCTCCCTTCTGGCAGTCTGGAGACTTCCCCTAGCACTCTACAATGATATGTTTAGAAGTCAGTCAATCGGGTGCCTTTGCTATGAGTCATGCTTTGCCTCTTTTAGCTCTCATAGTGGAAGATCCCTTTTTTTTTTTTTTTGCTTCAACTGTTGGCTGAGGGGTTGTGATTGCACCCTAATGTTGATAATATATGCACCATTGTTATGGTCCAAGCCAGTCTAGGGCCAGGAGCCTTTCTATCTGCTCATGCTGTTTCTGGTATAGATGACTGGATCACATGTTCATGTGTTCCTTTATGCACATTAGATGCACCGACTTTGTGAATAATACTCTTCTGCAAAACGTTCTGCTTGTAAAAACTGATTTTTTTTTTAGCTTTCCTCAAAAATGCCTTTGGCTGCAAAAAGCAGACTGCAAAGACCGGTCCAATGCTCAAGGTTCAAATCAGTGTCAGTCAAATGTGGGTGTCCGGCTAGGAGGTCGTCCTCGTTGACGCTATCAAAAGGAAAGGAGGTCTTAGCAAATCTCGCCCTCATGCTTTGAATTGTGGCAGGAATGAGAAACAGTAAAACAATGGTCCCACATGGTCGGAGACACAAGGCTGGCTTTCAATTAGGAAGTGTCTTGAGCGTTCCTGTGCATGCGGTCCAGGTGTGCGTCACGTGATACGGCACACAATGGCGGCTGTGTGGTCCTTCATGGGGCTCTGTCACCATCGCACAATCGCTTCTAGGAAGCACTGCATCTTGACTGCAGAAAATATTGTAACCTTTTGTTTCCGAGCAGGAATTTTCTGGGATTTCTAAGTTTGTGATACTTATCAGAAATACCTTGGCCCATGCTTTGAAAAGGCTTTGTCTGCCACAGAGCTGAGAAGAACATTCCTTCGGTCGGTGTGTTGGAACTATGCTAAGCTTGCATGTGGGATCCTGCGGGGTCACGGCGTTCCTGCAGGTTTCCCAGGATGGCAGCGATCTCCGCTGTAAGCTTTGCTCCTTGGAGATCAGTGCAGACACTCTCCGCAGCTTTCAAGGGACATGGGGCTCGATAGCACGCAGGAGTGGGAGCTGTGGGTTGCATGAGACTATCACCTCCCTGGTTATTCATGGCTTGAGGGTATATACATATTACAGGACATTGACAAGGTTTGGTATTAGACCCATCTAACCTGTCCATTTTCCGTGTCTGGTCTAAAGACTCAGTGCTGTGTTGGTTACAGCTTGCCAGTACTCAAAAAATTAAAACTAGGGATTCTGTGGGTGCATTGTCACCCTTTCTGTCAAAGGACTTGAATAATAATTGCTAAATTAAATTTTCCTGTTAAAAAGTATGACGTTCGCACACCCAGTCTCTGCAAACAGTCCTAGTGCCACTGCCACAAACTACTCTCTCAGTGCTTCAAGCCAAACCATTCATTCAGTGCCCAAATGACAGCTCTGACTGAAGTTCTCCAAATATATTCCCAAGGGTTCGCTCTCTGCAGTTTTTCTTACACAAGTTCCTTCCTCTCTTCTCTTCACAATCTTCCCAGACATTCTCTCCCCTTCCCCAATATACTATCCGGGTGTCTGACTTGGGCTCAGAGTACAGTCTCACATCTTATACTTGCATAATTTCCACACTGCATTTTGTAAAAGAACGACAGTTTGATTGGAAAAGGTATTCCAATATTTATAATTAAGAGGAGTTTCTGACTTGGATACATTTCCGCGGTTCCTCCTCCAACTCTCTTATTATTTGATGTGGATAGTTCTGAATGACCCAGTTAGCACCATCTCACTTAAAGTTTTCTTCTGGAGACTTTTGGCTTCATCCAGATGCTCACATTTATCCCTACATAGTCCATACAAGCGTTTGTCCAATAAGGGTGAACTTTAACTGATGATGACTCACATTAAGAACAATATTTGCTGTATTTGTACCCAAACCAATATTGCCTCCAGGATTCCTGGGCATTTGACACATTTTGTTACTGAGTTACTACCCCTAGGACGTGAGTATTTCTCATTTTAGCCACAATTATGTTACAGCAGGCTTATTAACTCTTGGAGCCTCCCTAATTGGATAGTTTTGAATGAAGACACGCTATATAATGACTTGCTTCGTCCTTAATGGACAAACAATAAAATGTTTTAAATTTGGAAACAAAGATTTTTGGAAATTGGACACCTGATTATCTCAAAGATTTCATTTAGGGGCATTTGTATCAAATACCGTTATTGCGATTCTCAAATAGCGATGGGCTAGAAGGCCCATAGGAATGAATGGGGAAGACATTCTCAATTTGCAATTCGCAATTAGAGAATCGCAAATTGAAAATGCAATTTGAGGGTGTCAAAAGGACACCCTGTTGCACCCCTGAAATATGTATGTGTGCACACTTGGCGAACATCCATGCCCTAAGGGCATGTATGTGCGCCACCTGACACTTTGAAAAATGCAAAAAGTGCATTATTCAAAGAAATCGCAAATTACCACCAACTTTAAGTTGGTGGTAATTTGCGATTCCTTAAGGCCAAATCACACTTTTCCTGTGCTTCATACATTGCATTTAAGGAATCGCAATTTGATGTTCCTTAAATGCAATTGCAAAATAGAGAATCTCAAATTTTGCTATTCTCTAATTTGCGATACCCTTTTGGGATGGTACATCCCAAAATGCCTTTTCCCGTTTACCAACAGGTCGATTCTGAGAATAGGCCCGTTTGCGAACGGGAAAAGGGCTTGATACATATGCCCTTATATTACCTGAACTGCAACAACATAGTGATTAGATCAGGCCCTGGAAAGGAAGAAATATATTGGGTTTATTTGTATTTCTGTGTGGATGGGATGTGGCCTAACAGTACGAACTGTACTGAGTTCCATATAATGAGCCCCTCTTTGTAGTTGCACAGTGAAAAGAAAATAATTTACTCGAATGAAACCCTAGAGTAATTACCAGTGCCTGAGTTCTAATTTAAGCGTAACATCCGTCACTTTTTTGTTTACTTTGTATTAGTATAGAGGAATTTTCTGACCAAGGCATTGATCAGAAATTCTAGACCTAAGCCGACAAATGTCATTGTCTGGTGAGATCCATGTTAACAGCACTGGTAGGACTGATAACAATTGGCTGGTTAGAACAACTGTCTACTGAATCTTAGTCAAAGTTCTACTCAGAAATATATAAATATATTTGAGAAGTTTTAAGGCACAATTTTGGAAAAGTATAAGTAATAAATATAAACGTTTTTGCGGGATATAGACAGTAGGACATGGTACATTCTGGTTGTTCTATGGTGTGTTTGTATGGTATAATTAAGGGTAGAAAATATAGTTAGGACAAGTTTTCTGAAGTAAATAAAAGCTTCACAAATTAATTAATATTGTTGAAACCGATTTGTGGGCCGTTTACGGCCAAGAATGAATTGGCTCCCCTTGAGGAATTTTATAAGAGTCTCAGATTAGTATTCTTTTAATACTGGCCTACACATTCCAAGCAATATTTTTGTACAACCATTGCCTATTAGTTTGCAAGGAATACTAGCTATGCAATGCTGACCTGCTTTCCTGTTGGGTATGAATGGGTTAATAGGATTACTGCTAAGATTTATTTGGTTAGGACAGGAGTGAGAATAGTATTAGGATTTATGTTTTCCGGCTTGATTTCTACTTTTAGAAAGTTTGGCATCCCACAGCAAGCATTGTCGTTGCACAGAGACCTTTCACCAATTGCAACTGAAGTCAATGTGTTGATTTGCAGTGATTTTCAGTGCAAAAGACGTGTAGAGAAAGTACCCTTCGAACGACTGCATACGAATGATAGTAATACCATTGGAAGCAATTATGAGTTCTCGGATAAGCCTGAAGAGAAAATGGAGTGTGAATGTCACCAACACAATCTGCGTTTTTTTAATGTCTTCACTCTGTAATCAGGACCACTTCTGAAAGCAGGATGCAACATGATGACCATCCTTTTGAGATTTAGAAATTGGATACGCTAAATTTCATCTGTTGCAAGTGATATACAATTTATCCAAAGTTATTATGCTCGTCCATTTCTAAATTACCAACAATAAGATAGCAATTTATATACAACACATACTTAACACTTTCTCAATTGTTTTTAAATATGTTTATTTAATTCCATTCATGGTATAATTAAATCCTTCAACTAACAGTACAGGAAGACTTGTACCAAATTATTGATAGTGTTGCAGTGAAGCACATTACAAGAAATTGTACACATCGTGATCCATGACAGGAGGATGTTTTGGATTAACGCAGATCTGTCTCATTGATAGTGAATAATTAATTGTTGGTTCTCAAGTATTTTGGCTCATGATGAATGCACTGGTTTCAAGTGATCCGTGCAGGTAACACGGCACGTTTCGGCATCCCTGGGAGGAACAAAGTGAGCGGCAGCTTATGAAATAAACAGTCACATACTATGAAGTTGACTACATGAGACTCATAGCTATCTCTTCTCTTTGACAAAGCCTCCTTTTCAGCAGTTCAGGATCTGGTTTACAAGGGCTGTGAGCTGCCCGGGCTTAATGAAAGACAGCAAGTGGTGCAAACGGTGTCAGATGGTGCTGTCCATGAATATCAATGAAGACAAAAAAAATCCAGCAATCCGCTGTTCTTGTGAGATGGTGATGTGTGGACGCCTTCCAAGCAGCACTGAGAACCAACTCAGAAAGAGTGTCTTCCAGCAAGTCGTTTAACGCCAGGTAGCGGTGTTACTGGACCAGCCAGTATCCCACTCCTCTCAAGGCTTTTACTCAGTCGAGCACTGTACAGCGCATACATATTCAAGTTATCTAATACCAAACAAACATAATTCTTTCCAAAAGTGAAAAAGAAAAGGCTATAGAAGGTGAAATATATATTTCCAATAGATAATTAAATCCATATCTTAGAATGTGTTTTTGTTGGAAATCTTTTCGACCACTAATAAATTAGGTAATCTGTAGTGTCTGTTTCTGATAGGACATTTCTAGAATGAAATGGAGTGTTATGCTTTACAGGAGGGTGTTGGCGTTTCAACAGTAGTACAATAACTGTTGTAGTAGAAACATAATCCAATATTGCCCTACAAATTAAAGTCATGTGTAGTATACAACCAGTTTTAGTACACATTCAAACAATGCAAAATGTACACTATTATTATATTTGTTAGATTTACACTTTGGGAAATTTTAAGAAAAATTCGAAGGGAGTCTATTCTTAGGAGTTTTGCCTGCTGGAAAATCCCATTTGACCATTCATCTCCGAACTTGAACCTAGGAAAGAGGGCGTTGTTCTCCAAAAGTGCTAGATTCAGAATGGGAACTCTCTCTCACTAACCTGAGAGAGAGCTCTTCTATGATTGGTCAATGAATGGGGGTGTCTTATTGAATGCTGCAGAGCCTGAGTCAACCAATCTTTGAGCTTTAGTTTTAAGACTAGAAAAAGCCTAAACCTTTGTAAAAATAGGAGTTAAGAAGTGAGAGACTCCGTAGATTGCAAAATGTTACAAAAAGTATTAATGTTCTTTCTGCAGAAGTCTACATGGCCACCTGAGTAGTAATCAGTTGAATGGTGGCAAGTTATTTTCCCTTGAAAAACTCACACCTTCTTCCTTTAGCCAGCCACATTCAACTCTTATTTAAGATTTTCTCCTCTGCCTTACTATTGACTACCATTTTTTCCGAAAAGTCAGAGTACTCTATCGTGGTAGGATTTTTGATTTTCTCTACTACAAAACGAGTTTTAAAAAAACCAAAAAACTAGAGGACAATTGTGCTATTTGTATCGGATTCGTACATGAAAATGAAGTATTTCCGCGCTGGAGATTAAAGGCACAGTAAATGTGTGGTGGACAAATCATGAAATTATGTTTGGACGTGTCGGTATGACCGTCAGTTGTAAGGTTTCACTTAGTGCATTTCCAATGTATGTATGAGTGTGTCCGAGAGCATTGCTACAAAAGAAACTAGCAGAGAGAACATAAGAAACTGTGCAAATATATATAAATATATAATGTATAATTTAACAAAAATATAAATACATTCATTACAATTTAAAAGTAACCAATATTACCTACATTACAATAAGGAACTCATTTAAATACATGTTTAACGCTACAGTACATTGTGTATGCTTTTAGCACACTTTTGTTTAGTTTAAGTCCTTTTGTCATAAGATTAACTCACAATAAATAGAATGATTGTACTTTCAGCCCTTCATCAGCAGTAAATAAAGATATACAATATATATTTATATATGTACATATAAAAATAGATTTATATTAAAAAGATTCCATAAAAAGCTATGTACATGTGCCAGTAATGAACAAATGTCCTAAATGTTTTTCAGAAGGGTGCCGATACGGCAAGGTGGACGTTGTCTAATGCTTGTTACTTTCTTCAGTTCGAATTGCCGCTCCAAAAATGTCTTCATGATACCGCAACTGGCTCTGCAAATTGAAAAGACAACATTATTGTTTTGATCAGCTGTGGTGACTGCTTTTCAAATTATTGTTGATTACTGCTGGAAAAAATCTAATGTTGAAAGGAAAATATCCACACCACCTTTCTTTCGGAAATGTTCCCTATTTCTATGTTTATGAAGTTTCTCTATATTTACAAAAAATGTTCTCTTCTTTCAGGCTATGTAGTCCTTATATGGTACTTTTTGCAGTACCGCTATACTAAAATAGCCCTGGATAATATTACCATTTTCTCTATTTGACTGAAAAATGAGATCAAAAACACATTTAGTTTAAATAATTTGGCTAAGCATTAATCTGAAAAAACATAATGGTTCAATACAAACCTATGCAATTTTGTTAAATAACAAACCAAAATTACATGCGGATTAAGAACACTAACCAAACCTATTTCGACCTGCAGACAATAACAGCTGTTAATTCTCTTCCCCGCTATAATGTGGAGTTGGTGAGTAAAAAATATATTATTCTGTGCAAATCCTCTGCCTAGCCCCTCCCACCTCAACCAGAGACGTTTTAAGACATTGACAAAGTGGGCAATTGCCCGCGCCCACCAGCTAACAAGACCCCCTGGGAAAGTGAACTTCCTCTCTATCAGTTTATTCATCTTCTACTTTTTAGTGGATCCCAAACTTTTTAGAACCACAAGATGGTTGCATAACTCACTTAAAAAACTTCTCACTTTGCAATTGGAGAAAGAAAAGTAAATACCAATACAATATGTAGCAATTGGTCAGAAGACATAAAGACTGTCATCCGAACCCTGTCTTTGAAGCTCCAAATGTGAAAGATAAACACAGAATTAAAGGCATCTTTATTTATTGCTAGAAGATTTGCGACCAACCAAAAATCGGCAGCCGACCCACAGTTTGGGAAACACTGGAAAAACACCAAATTGTTTTTTTTTTCTAATTGTCTATGGTTGTAAGTGCTTACATTCTCCATAACCGAAAGAAAGGGATGGATGGTCGAGCACAGAGCGCTAGACCAACTTGTGTTAGAAGGGGTGGAGCTGCGACGCTGAAACAGTATTAAGGAGTCATTTATCGCTTCTCCCACCGTCTAAATTCACCATTGGTTGGGGGAGGGTAGGGTGGCAATAAGATCGCTTCTCCCACCGTCTAAATTCACTATTGGTTGGGGGAGGGTAGGGTGGCAATAAGTCAGCAGAGCTCACCCAATGTTCAATTTGAGCCAGTAGTTTGCCGGTGGGGGAACACCGGCACTTATTTTTGGGGGCCAGCACATATTTTACTCTCCTCAGATATTTATGGAGGAAGAGAAAGACGAAAAAACTGTTATAAAGGAGAGAAAGCAGGAACCTGCAAGAGTGAGATGAAGGGGTTGAGTGTGTCTGGTAGAGGCTCGAGGTGGATTCGAGACTACGCAGCCTTGAGTTTGGGTGCGCCAACATTTAATTCCAGCGACCCTGGGCTTCTGAGCAGAGCTCCGGGCACCCGCACTCATCGTTTTACAAATTAAGCACTGAGGCCAGGAAGCTAGAGGGTAGCCACAATACCCCCTTCTGAGGCCTATAATGTTATTCATAGTCAGTAACATTCTGATTAACTGCCAGCTCCCAACATTCTAATTATGGTGCTAATAAATGTTTGAGCTTGGCCTTCTCATATGGGGCTGTTCAGGTGCTGCCTAATGTCTGCCCAGAAAACCTAGCCTACAACAGCATGACCTAGTGACATTGTTAGTTCAGTTAAAAGACAGCAAACAGTACATAGAGGCAAGTTTTCTTTAAAGTGATGGAATGGGTGAGTTTTCCATGTGATGACCCATTATGCACTTAATAGCAAAAACGATATGCCTGATACTAATTTACTTAGTTTTACAAATTAATTGTCACTGTTGAGAGGTGTTCTAGAGTGCCTCATAAGGGGAAGGTCCAGGGGAAATACCCAGACGCTGCAATATTATCTGTTATGAAATGTTGTTTTAGTACAGTTTTTAGAGATTTTAGCTCATTAATGGCCAATAATTTGAGGCAATAACATCACAAGATTTTCCGTATTATGAGCCAGTGCTTACCACTTGCTCTTTGCAAGCTTTAAATGATTTTTCTGACCTCATATGATATTACCAGATTACTACTAATAAACAGAGCAGTAGAAACATGCAGTAATTCAACGGAATCACAATTTCCCCATTCCACAACTAAATTCAGAGTTTCAGATTCGCATGCTGGCTTTTAAGTCAGGGAGCTCATTTCAAACAGCCTTTGTTACGATAGTGATTGGATGCCTAGCCTTCCAACATTACTGGGTGTGTCACAGCACCGCCATTGTTCTGTATATAAAATGGCTGCCTACCAAGTCTCAAGCAATTATGCCATCCCTGGTGCACGCACGCATGTGGCGTACAAATGATCAGCCATCTTTACACAATGCATGCGCTGGTTGAGACCTATGCTTGGATTTGTATTATGATTGGTTGTAAACCTTGAAGAAATATAATCATTAGATTTCAGTGTTATAGATACTAGCATTATGTAGTTACCACTCTCTTATCTTATTACATATAGTACTCCACACTCTAAACAGGAACCCAGTTGATGTTTTATTAATTGTTGGGTCCTGAACCTGATGACTTGTGTTATAATGTAAGCTTTCTAATTCTATGGAATGTGAGTGTTATTTCCCATAACTTTCATAGATAAGGGGACAGCACTGCTGCAGGAGAAAAAGAAAGGGGTTGTGGGTAATTTCAACCATTAGTCAATGTCAAACCTTAGTCACCATCTCAGGCTGCATGGGACTTAAATAACTGACCTCGGAAGGCTGACAGGCAGAATGGACCTGCCAGGTTTAAGATGGGTCACTATAGTGGCTGCTTTACTGAGCTTCTTTACTAGCACAATTATTGGATTGATAAGAATTAGCAAACTGTAGATATCGCGTCAAAGGTAAAAAGGGGTTTCTGCTCGCTCCCACGATTTCCTATGTAATCATGAACAAGTCAGTGACCACAGTGCAGTGTGTACAGCAGAATGTCTAGTACCTTTAATTTGGAGAAGTATTCTTCCACCTGCTCTTCAGTGAGCTTCAGCTTCTCACCAATGACTTCCTTCAGGACAGTACCAACTTCCCGCGCCATCCGTACGTCCCCGCAGACGTACAGGTGGCCCTGCTCCTCATTTACGATCCGAAAGACCTCCTCCCGGAGCTGACTTCGTAGAATGTCCTGCACGTAAACCTGAAAGTAAGATAGGAGTAGTTAGTCCAATGTTTTGTGGTATATCAGGTGTGGGTCATGTAACTACCTGTCCTGATTTGCCAGTTCTGCCTGCACTGCGCCGGCCTAGAGACTCAACCATCCCAGAGTAGGCCACACTGGTGGGCCTTCTGCTTGTTTCGTGAATAGTCACGTGTTAGGTCATCAAGGCTGGGTGTAAAAGACAGGGGGCCAGGCCTGGGGGTACACGTACTTATCATTAATTTAACAGATCTATTTTATGTAGTCAGTGGTGATCCTGACGTTTTGACATTTACAAGGGATCAACACTGGACAACGCTCATGTTGTTATTTGCATTGTTATGATTATGTTACAAATACACAGTGCGCATGCTCCTTGCGCACTCGCGGCCCTGTTACTGAAGCTCAGATGACCGCAGACCTCTAGATTCCTGGCACCTCTACTGCTATAAGCGCCCCCTTGTAGGTGGTAGTGAGGAGCCAGTCTTACTTTAGGTGTCCCAGGCTCCCTGGAGTACGCGGTGTACACTGCCTTCAGTACGCCCTTCCGTCTCATTTCCTCGGTCTCATCTTTGTAGAGGTGATCCAGTCTCGCCTGGCGGCATCCGAACACCAGGACCATTCCTTGCGCCTTGACACCTGCAATGGGGAATTACACTCTCAGTGATGGAGCAGTTTCATATTTGACATATCTGTACAGAGCCCTCATCGCAGAAACAGGTGTTCACACTCATACATCAGTTGGGTTCCTTAGTATGGCCGGAAATTAGCTAAAGGGCACTTTTTATGGATTTAATTGCTGTAAATATGAATGTTTATACGGTTATTGGATGCCATCTCACTTGATCCATGCCATCAATGAAAAATGTTTGAAAGAAGAGAACTTCTGCCTTTGACTCTGAACAAATGAAGTGCTGCCTTTGTGCCGGAAATAATGTACAAGAGGTTGGTTTATTAATATTGTCTAGCGCCTAGCCTGGCATCCCCCTGCATGCTGTCACAGCTGGTGTACACTCCACGCACTATTAGGGGGCCACCAGTGCCATATTTGGAGAATAGTTTGGAAAAAGACAACTTAAAACCTCCAAATTGCACACGTTTGAGTATCTTCTATAAATGCTTGGATTGCTAGTTTGTGCCACTGGTTGTGAGATACTTATCACAGTCACAAGTGAATACTGTGGCTTGTGGGACAGTTATCACAGTCACACACGAATACTGTAGATTGTGGGTCACTTGTGAAAGTTTCAGATGAGTTGATAGATTTTCAGATATTTCTGGCTGTTACTGTGGTCTACAACAGCTTGTTTATCTCAGTCACAACTAAATACTATGGATTCTGTGACATTTGTGGGATATTTATCAGAGCGTAATTCTAATATAAGCCACACTGCATCTTTGTCTCTTGTTAAACAGATTACGCTCACCAGTGTCCGATTCGACTAGATTCTGAGTGAGAAAGAAGACGTCTTATACTGTAAATGGAAGTCCTAATGAAAAGACAATCACACTCTCCTCATGTGAGGCCACAGCTGACTCAAACCAATAGCAGGGGTTACTTGGATACCTTTTGTTTGCAGGTCGCAGAGGCGCTGCTGCCAGAAGCTCCGGTATGGTGAGATTCCGGTTCCTGGTCCAATCAGCAAGCACGGTTTCGATGAATCCTCTGGAAGCTGAAAAGTGCTGCAACTGCAAGAAAAAGAGTATCTGTAAGTGTACTGACATTACATGTCTAGCTGCTTTTTTCCTGTGAAGGCAGTTGGACTATTATAGCACTAATCTACCCCTCTGATGGCCACAGTTGGCAGGGTCTCACTCAGCCCTAACACAAACAACTCAAACTCGACTGCAAACACCTGCCACTGTTGAGGCCAAATTTACTTTAGCTGATTGACCATAGTGAAAAATAGTTAACTGATGACAGGCATGTAAAGTCACAAACTGGACATGATCTACAGAACTTCACAAATTGTAAAGGAATTGCAGAGTGAGAAGTTACGAGTGTGATTCCTCACTTACTGGTGCCTGAACAGTGCGAATGTCAAAATGTTAGGGTGCTATGATCCAGCGTTGACCACATCAGTCACAAGGATCGGTTCCAAACGTATGTGCGTGAAACCAAGACCCCAATGAGAACATCAAAGCCCAGTAGGTGTAAAATTTCAGCCAGCAAACTCAAAATGGTGGGAATCCCCAAAATATTGTTTTCTGTAAAGTTACTAGCTTTGTATATACGAGTGCGGACGTTTGTTAACACCTTTGAGTCCTTTTTACTCCATCACTGCCTCTGGCCTGAGATCAAATGTTCTTGGCAGGTTGGTTTACAGCCAGGATTTGTACTCGAGCCGCCTAACCACAACCCATTGTCCGCGCTGCTGTTTTCCCAGAGCGCGGCAGCACGCCTGAGTACCAAAAGCAGATTGTGTGACCATATAGCAACTCTCTTGGCTCAACTCCACTTGATACCTATTTGTTTTGGCCTCTGTGCCCAAGGGCTGGAGTTTCTACATTCTGTTCGAGAGTCACTTGTAGCGTTAGGCCAGTTTATTACCAAGACGCCATTGATGATCAAGTATTGAGTAAATAAAATAAATGTAAATCATGGTATTTATGTATGTACTACAGGTAGAAGCCAGTGGGCATTGTTGCATTTATTTATATCAAAGAAGAAAGCACAGACCACCTCAACACTGTTCAAAACATTGGTCCTTTCGATTTGTTTATCAAATTCAATATGAAACTTGAATTTAATTATGCTAGCCGTGTAAATAAAGAGTGAAAAATTGTGCGCCTTTTATCCCCACCATTTCCTGGAAATAGGGACTAGTGACCTAGCTCTTTAAAACAGTATTGCTTGAAAGGTGCTTATAAGTGGGTGGCTGTTTAATTCAGGTAGGTTAACTTATGTATTTCAACCAGATCTTCAAGACCAGTGGTGTGCATTCATTGTATGTGAATGTATGTAATGTGACTATCCTGGACATCTGTAATGGGACTGGCCTTCCTGGGCCTATATTTGACATCCCTGCTCTGGTCCGGGGGAAGGGGGATGTTAGTTCAAAGCTGCACCATATTTTCTCACCTTGGGCAACAGTTTCTGGTTGGTTCCTTTTCGTTGTAGTTTGACATGTATGTCAAGCAATGAGCACAAGAAGCATAAACACATATAGATAGATGTAGTAGAAGTACATACCTGCGCACAAAGCAGTGGACCGTGTCATTGAGGCCGATGGTATTCAGCCAGGTGCTGCAGACTCCATGATGGAGGGGACCCTTGCCACCTGAAGAAGAGAAGGTCCAGGTGAGACATCACAGAATGTTTACATTTGAAACCCAATGAATGAAGTCAACCCAACCATAGGTCATCAAGCAAAGGGGCATTCCTTGGGCTGTAATGTTTTCGATTGTTAATGATGTAGGATTGCAAGATTTTTATTTTCCATTGGATAGCTGCTTTGAAAGACTGGCATGTACAGTTAAAGCAATAAGAAATGTGCAAAGAATGCGGGTCTCAGCACATGAGACCACTGTATTTAGAAGGGGGCATAACTGTTTTAGGGCCCTCACCCTGTCAGCCTAAGGGACATCACTGCAGCCTTTCAACAAGGTAGTGAAAGGGTCTTTCCAGAAGATGCTGCACTCCCAGTCACAGTGGAAAGCTGGAGGAGAGCGCAGATTGGCTGCGGGGAGCTCTCCCCAGGCACAAAGGACCATCACTGAGTATGATTGGTTACTCAGGGCTAGAACTCGTTTACATCCTGGATGCAGGATGACATTCTGCTAGGTGGGCATCATTTACCAACCAGGAAGTGTCAGTCAATTACATCTGGATGACAGACCACCAGGAAGAAAAGGTGTGCATTGTATGAAGAGCACAGTGTCTATACATCAGACCACACTTCCAGGGATTTAAAGGTTGCCTTTTTAGTCAGAGGGGAAGAAGCTTATGGCTCCACCCAGGGGGCCGGTAGCCGGTTGGGGGCTGCTCCACCCTGCTGCTTCTTCTCAGATTCTGGATGTCGTCCTTAGTATCTAAACCCCATTTTACCCCCTCACCCCCATGGTAAGTGTGCTGCCAGCTCATCACACTGAGCTTTAGTTTGAAGTCAACCAAAATAGGCTTGAGTGCCCCAGCTACAGTCACAAGCTGCTTACAATCCTTTGAACCCTGTAGCTGAGGGCCTCAATCTGAGCTCCCTCACTCCCACCCAGAGGTATCACAACTGCATTCATGTTAATTTACCAGCAGTGCCCCAAACTCCCTCGCTGATGGCATTTCGAAGATTGGTGATGTCAAGAGAACTCTGTTATCTTAGTTATTGATCGCCTACAGGGTGATCTAGAACCATTAAGCACCTCTGCAGTCCCCTAAGTCATAGCCAACAAGTACTACCAAAGCACTTCAACTGGGTGTCTTTTGTATATTTCGATTTAATATAGACCAATCCTGGGGCTGCCAGCACTTCCCAATGGTCCTCCTGCTGGCACTGTTCACATGGAGTCCTGGGTCACAGTGTCTGCCGAAAAGGTGGCTCTGTCTGTTAGCACAGGACTAGTGTCATGCCTCAGAGCACTCTAGTCATGCTACCTAGACAAGTGTCACGTTCACAAGTGTTGTCTGTACATTGTCACTGGATCACAGTGATGAATAATTATTCATCACCACAGTTGATGATTTACAATTTGGAAGCATATTTCCTGGGGATGAACAGGTAGCGCGAACACACTGAACAAGCTCCAGTGAACCTCACCAATGTGGGGCTAGCAGAGGCGGAAGTAGTGTGGAGGTACTTCTCGAGCCACTTGCATGCCGAGAGACCTGCGGTGCTGCGGTGCCACCACACTACAGGCAGAAGAGCCGCCGCCAGGACGGAGAGCCTGTGGATGCAACGGCATCTGGCAACAGCTGTCGCACAATCCTCTGGGCACACCTGCTCCCAGGGAGAGAACGCAGTGCGAAGGAAAGCCCTTCTGTGGTGCTAGAGTGGACCACAGACAGATCATGATTGTATTGCATATTGTCGTACTGCTGTAACTCCCTACACCTACTTTATGGTGCTATCAGGTCAGCTTCAACAGACAGAAGGACAGTGGCTGCATTGTGTGGAGGGATAGATGTATGAGGAGACATAAAGCAACAATTGAAATTACTCTAACGCTACTCAGTACAGATGTTTATCATCACAAATTATCGCTTGTGCTTGGTAGGTAACCAGAAGTCTGTGTTTGTGGTTCTTATAATCTTGTTCTGGGGACATTTCCATTCAATGCTCTTTATAAAAAGTTAGACATGAAGGCACGTACTGTTCGTTGAAATATTACTTAAAGACATGCTACGCACCTTGTGTTCTGTAGTTGACCACGCCGACCGTCAGGTGGATCTCGCCAGGCACCAAGTCCCGCGAGGAGCTGATGGAGTAGTACCTGGCCTTGAGTGTAGGTAGTTGAGTGAGCAGGAAAATCGCTGGTACACTGATGGATGGGAACTCTTCCAGGACCTCTGCAATGCTTGGATAGTTGAAGCGTTTCCATTCGTTGTACTCTTCTAAACTCTGCAACCAAAGAGTCCCAAAGAAACATGGCGTCACATAGGGCTATTCGTCTCTTCTGACCAGCATGCTTCCATAAATGGTCTTAGCCAGAGCTCTACATGTCACTAATGTGTATTGTAAACAGCCATTGGTTAATTCATTTCTGGAAGCTGCAGAACAGTGGATACTTTGCCTATCAAGGGCTTGGCCTCGGCTTGTACACGTGCAGTATTCTGTAGGATCCGCTTTCCTCCTTACTTCTGATCTTTACTACATGAGCTACCAGTAACCCATAGTGTTGCTGCCAGTCCTTCAGATCAGTCTGATCACAGTGTGATTGGAGGAGTTTAATAGTTTGTGGCACAGATTGAACACTGGGAAAGCTATCAAGCTGTTGTGCAGTAGACGCAGCCAACAGGCTTTCAAGGAACCAGTGAGACTTTACTAGTTGTAACCTTATAGGAATGGATGTCACTTAGGGCTTGGCAGAGGTAGCAGTTCATACCAGTGGCTTATCATTTAGTAGGCCGACAATGCACTGGCTACCTCAGGTTATAGGAGCCATGAATGTAGCTACAGCAGAGGAAGAAAACGTGGGTTCTCAGAGCCCTGTTTACTTTATGTAGTTTCAAGTCCTAGCTATCCCTTTAGCCCATAAAATTATATAAAAGGCAGTTGAAAGTTTAAGTTAGGTCAAAGGATCATTGGGGTTCAAAGGTGTGTGATGTCTCTACTGCTATGCCTTGATTTTTGTTAATTGATGACTATGCCAATTGTAAGGCTCCTTTATAGCCTGATGGCATGCGTTGGCAGTGGTCTGGTACTGTGCTGCACATATTATGTCATGTTACGTTATGTTGTGCAGATTTGTAGAGCGCACTGTCACCAGGGAGGGTATTCCTGGAATTGACCAGGTGAGTGTCTAGCCACAACTAGTGCCTAGTGGGACTGCACGAACAGTCAGGACTTCAGCTTCTTGCAGAATTTAAGAAGTGAGGAGGATGCTCTTATGTACTGTTTAAAGTGAAGGCATATCCACCCAACCTGAACAGGTCACACTCAATTACTGTAGTCTTCTGACCATCACACCAGAAAGTAATAGAAAGTACTCACATGGCTCAAGGACGTAAGTCTAGTCCGGTCTCTTTCCTGTGTTGCCAACAGGCTGAGTTTCTTCAGGAACAGTTGGGAAGGTGGCGTGGTGATGTCCAGGAAGTACGTCAGTGCCTCGGATACCGTGCAAGGGGGGATCTTCTGATCTACTGCCCAGTAGTTCCCTGCGTGGTAAGCAAACAGAGATAACAGAGATAACATTAACACAAGGAGTAGAATCTTGCCAACAGCACACACTTGAAATATAGTTTGCTGTGCTGAAATGTCAGTTCTACTATAATGGTGGTATCTTCTTTGATCGCGGGAGGTGTCGGCAAAACCTACAGATACAGCTTTTTATTAGTGTTCACCACTATGGCCATGGGAGGACTCTCCTGTTTGCAGACAGAGGTTGCAGCACACGGTTCTGCAGCAGCTGGGGAACATCCATGTGTATCCAACCCGCAGTGGTACGTGGCTACTACCCCATCACCAACCTCTTTGAAGGTTTCGGCCTCAACTATGATCACTGCGTAATTGCACCATTGTTTGCCTCACCCGATAAATAACGATATCCAGGGGGATCTTTATTTATTGCATCCAATAAATAAAGGCCATTAGGAGTTTGGTCCTTAAAATGGAACGTAACATGCAGATAGATTTTGATGCTACCGTACCAAAATGCACCCCCCCAAACTACAGACTTTTTTCAGTCCCTCCCTGCCCACCTTAGCATCCCTATTTTGTCGGATGTAAACCAGTTAAAAAAAAAATTGGGGGAGTTTTTTATAGCACAAACTAGACCTGAAGATATTGGGCGATTTACTTGAGCACCAGTTTGGTTACAGATGGACAAATAATTTTTTTCTGGTAGGCACGGGGAGATTAAGTGATTTGCCCAGTTTATTTTTGAGTGTGGGAGTTATTGGATTTTTGGCACAGTGCATGTTATATTGTCTCCGGCCCCCTGCACTATGCTGCCTGCTCTCTGTGCTGCAGAGGAATCATTGACAGATGCTATATATTAAACACACAAAAAGAGATGGGAGGAATTTTTGCAATATGTTTAACCGCTGCCCATCATTCAGGGTGGTGTTCTATGCCACCTCAGTTTGGATCAGCCATGTGCAAATCAGTCTCTGGCCTGCCCATAGGAACAGTCCAGCCTGAACTGCCAGGTCTTCCTTGAGTGGAACACAAGCTTCCCAAGACCAGTTTGGCCCTGTTTGGGGCTCATCAGTGGGGTGTAGCTTTGTTCCAGTGCCACAGTGAGCACCGGACCCACATCTGAGCATACCCTTATCACTTAGGGCAACACATTCAACACACAAAGGTTTATAGGAGGAAGGCTTGCAATAAATATAACCACTGTGAAACGCTCGGGTAAGCATTCCATCCCATTGTTTTTTTGCCATCCACGCTAACTCAGTTTGGGCCCATCCGTATGCAAATTAGTCTCGACACTGCTCCAATAGCAACATTCCAGCCCAGGGTGGCAAGGACCCAGATGTGGGTCCTGTGCTCGCTGTCCCAAGGAAACCAAACTACACCTGAGTGAGGAGCCCCAGTGAGGCTCTAGGGTTGCTTGTGTCCCGTTCAGGGAGGACCTGCCTGGCAGCTTGTGCTGGACTCTTCCGACTGGAACATGGTCAAGACTGATTTGCATATGGCTGGGTTCATGCTGAGGAGACATGCTGTGCAAAAGAACAATGGGTTTGAATGCTACTATGAGAGATTGGCAGTGGTTAAACGTATTGTAAGCATTCCTCCCATCGCCTATTGTATGATTGACAGATGCATCATATCACTCATGATACTTTGTTTATTGACTGTCTGTAAGGCATAGTTCTGGTACTAGTCCCCAGGGTTTCCTAAGGCCAAAGAACTGAACTGTGAAAACCATCACTGCTTGCTATCACTGAGAGGATTTTATTCTAAACGTTTCTGAAGGCTAAAATAACTTTGGAGGTCGTATGTCGACCCCAGAAAGTACTGTGAACTTCTGTTTTTTACGCTATTTCCATTTTACTAGCCCAACATGTCCTATGTCTAAATAAACACCTATTGTCTTTATAAATAAAAGCTGTGAATATAAAATGAATTTAATTGTATGCTATTACAGGGTTATATTTTATCTTATCTTCAAACCTGCTCCCTCCTCCTGGACTAAGCTTTGACTACTTGGAAAGTCAGTAGTGCAAAGACAATACTTGATTATCCAGTTGAAGGGCGGTCGTACCACAAGCTCTTGATGTCAAGCAGCGAACTACCTTTCAAGCCAAGGGTACTCCCCAGTAACTTCTGACTCTCCCAGGACCTAGGAAAAGGTTCTCCCTTTTGCTCAGTTAAATCAGAGGTAGGAATGTATATCCCATCAATGAGAATGTTCATTTGCAGCCACTGCTTCTGACCTCCCCCAATCCCTGCAAAACCCGTCAACACTATTCAGCTCATCGGCTAGATGAGGGAGAGCCTCACCCTGATCGCTGCGCGTCTCCAGTCTCACGGTCTGATCGCTGGCTGGGGTGTCCTTCAGATGCTTTAGGAGGCGGTTAACAAGTTCTGGCTGGTTGCCGGGGAACACTCCAGCGTGTTCTCCTGGCAGATAGCGAACGTCCTGGTCCTTCCCACAGGAAAGCTTGAGTAGGATTGTGGCACGACTGTATGCAAAGAAACACAAAGTGGAGCAAATGTTTATATTCGTCAACAGGATTTCCCTTTGGCAGGAGAGTTGAGGAGCGATGAGGACTTATCTTAAGCTCTTAGGTTTTGTGATAGGCTTTGGAAGTTAATACAGGTAGTTCCACACTTGGCAAAACATGAGTGTGTACGACAATGTTACAAAAGCTTTGTCAATTACTATAGGAGCCTCCTAGTTGGAGAGACTAAAAAGCTAATTCCTCGTCCTACGCAAACCTATAGTCACACAGTTTTATACTTAAAATAGTTACAAAACTGTGTATGCCCTAGAGATTTCTACCAACTGACAACCTGCACAGCTTTAGAGAATGATCGTTTGGTGTGTATAAAATCACAAATTGCAACATTTCCAAAATGGTTTCCAAAAAATGCAAACATTACTTCGTTTCTGTCCTTAAACCCTCTTGGCAGAGCAATTTGCAAAATGAGTCCTTCCCCTTATAGCAGAATTACTGTGATACTCATAATCCCCCACTCAAACATTGCTTCCCTGGGTACCTGGAACTGAATAGTTTCAGAGCAATATCAGAAAATTCACCATGATGAATCTAGACCAGTGCCAAATAATTGAATCATGGGCGACTATTTTGATATCTGTTTCAACATTCCATTGTGTCTTTTACTCTTGATGTACTTGTCTATGTTTATTTTTTGTTCAGTCAATTGTTTGTACAGCGATCTGACATCCTTGGATCATGTTCGTGCTTGCTATACATTCTAAATAAATAAATAAATAATAACTCTCAATGAATCAATGCAACTAAGTCTTAAAAGACCTCGAGTGCCACCTGTGAGAGGAGCCTGCTCCACACCACATAATAATTCCAGGCATTAGTTAATGCTGCAGACTCTCTCGATTGTTTGGCTGAAGTAGTTTCCTGCTGGGCCCTGCTGTAACCCTAGCACAGAGTTATCAACTTCCGGTTCTGTAAAGAAAACAAGCTCCTGTGAATAGAGTCCTCACTATATCTTGGATATTCCCTTGCTCTGGGTCATCTGGCAGCCTGCCTTTAAACCTCTTCCGTTCAGTAATATCCGATGTCATTTATAGAGCCTGACACTGGATACAATGTCCTAAATCGGACCGGACTTGAGTTTTGGACAGTGCTAAAATGACTTACAGGCCTTTTAAATGCAGGACAAGTTCACCCTTTGCATAGTCTGCAACGTTTTCTGATTTAGATGGAAAGTAAGTGACTGAGTTGTTGTGTTCTAAATGATTATGTTTTACAATGAAAACAGCTGTGAACTGAAATAGCCCCTTGCAGACATGATCTATGAATCACTGTGTGCATTTGTAAAACTATGTTAGCAATAAAACCCATAACTATGGAAAAATATAACAAATTCTATTATTGCTGAAGTATTGGGTTTAGGTCTAAGAAGGTATATCAGATCACTATTCACTGGCATAAGAAACACGGGGGCATATTATCAAGGGGGTTTATCTCTACTTTTTTGGCTTTAAAAGACAAGAAAGCGGAGATAAAATGATCTCCCTATTACCTAGCTGTCGCTAACACCAGTTAGCGACAGCTAGTAGGAGATAGTGACCATCTTGGGCCCCACTTTACATGTCAGTGATATTTATCACTAATGACATGCAAAGTGGGCGTGCCAAGATGTTAGCGACTGAAAACAGTCGCTAACATCGCTATCTCCTATTACCAACTCATGGAGATATTCCCGCTAAGCGCAAATATCTCCAAAAGCTAACACCTGCCCTGAGCAGTTCTTAGCCATGTTATCCAATGGTAGGTGGATAACATGGCTAAGAGCATTAGCTCGGTAATGCATGAAAATCGCTGACTTTTCAGCGATATTCATGCATTGCGGCCGTTTTTTATCCCATTTGCGATAAACCTTGGTAATACCAAGGTTTATCTGCGATAAAAATCGCCGCAGGTCAGCGATACATTTTTGTCTGTAACCAAGCAATAGCGATAATTATCGCTATTGCTTGGTAATATTCCCCTATGTTTCATGAAGCAGAGAGGGAACTGTGAACTCCTCCCCATGAAAGAAGATCTAAGCAGTCTTGGAACTTGACTTTTGGCAGATGTCACACTGTCGTAAAAGTGGGAGCGTGGCCGCCGAGTCAAAAATCAGGACTGCTGGCTTGCAGGCGTGTGCCACTAATATTAGTAAGCAAGTACAACTGTACAACTTTGTAACTGTTTTGGATGAAGAAGAAACTCTTGACTCCCTGGATCAAGAAGCAGAAGAGTAGTGCCTGTAGTGTTGCCTCTTCACCTATCCCTTTAGACATACCTCCCTTCCTCACTGCTTGTGTCAGTGGATGGCCCAACTGGTTATTAATCCCATCACCTACAACATATTCTGCCAATGCAAAGTAAACAGCACAGGCAGCAATCGCACTAGGAAATACAAAAAGTGAACTAAGTTTTACAAGGAATTGAGAGAAAAAGCGCTCATTGGATCATCTTCCCCTTTCACGTTTTTTCCTAAGGTGACATCCACACTACAAGCATCGGCACACCTGCCGCGGTGAGTACTGAGGCCGTACCTTGATTTGAGGCTGGTCAGATTCTGTCTCGCTTTCAGTTTCATGGGGATCACATTCCTGGAGTGCAGATTGGAAAGTTCTGGAAATAGAAAGAAAAACAGATCTCAGTTACTCGACAGCATTCCAAAACTCTTCCTTTGCTGAGTTCTCCTTACACAAGATCAGTGGTGAGCACTGTGACTGCATGATGCGGAGGCTGCGAGCGTGTGTAACTTAGCGGCCCACGCCTTTTGGAAGCCATTAGTCAGTACATAGAGGATAACTCTGTTCATATCTTCCAGGAGCCTGAAGAAGAGCTGAGATTGCAATGTTGAAGAATGTTGGCTCTCTTTACTGTGCCCACAGCACTGCCCATGGC
Organism: Lissotriton vulgaris; assembly: GCF_964263255.1. Lineage (NCBI taxonomy): Eukaryota > Metazoa > Chordata > Amphibia > Caudata > Salamandridae > Lissotriton > Lissotriton vulgaris. Next base: position 120,305,135 of record NC_141687.1, read on the forward strand.
TAGACCCACTTTTCTTTAAACAATGCGTAATTTGCACTACAGCTTTGCTGCATTGAGGTAGCGATAGGCAGCTGCTTTATGGTGCCACCAAATGAGGCCATTAGAGGGCACCAGATTGCAACAAATTGTCTCAAAGGGTCCTTCTGTTGGAGAGCGAGAGCCTCAAAAACAAGTGGCTCTTTGAAAAGCTTTCCTCCAGAGCTGCATTGGCACATGCCTGCTTGCTAGCTGAAATTCACAGCACAACAGCACATATACCTTTGTTCACTTTCTGCTTCAAGGCTGCTCAAAAGGGAAGAGCGTTTTCATCTTGTACAGACTCTGGTGCCAAGAGGAACTTTTGAACAATTATTTGTGCTAGAAACCTTCTCTACATATTGTTACAATACAGATCAACAGCAGAGAATGAAATATCTTTTACCTGTTAGAGTGCTGGTTTGTATTGTTGTCGCCACCACCCCTTCTTCAGCTGTTTGGACCTCTGTACCACACCTGGGGCTGCGGAAATGCTCTGAAGAGCTCTTAGTACTGGCACAATCTAGTACCTGCTTCTCGCATATCTGACCAAAGCTGCAGCTGCCCCACAAGGGGATCCATAGCCCTCTTGTCGAGAGACTGTTAGCCACCATCTTGTGACCATGAACGATAGAGGGAGTCAGGCCCTCATAAGAAATCACAGTTGAGGCTGAAAACTCATAGTTTTCTTAATGCAAAGCAATATGCAGGGCTTTATGTGCACCTCAACTATGGAATTCCCTGCCCTAGATCTTTCATGCTTTTATATGCTAGTGTCTTTTATGTTTTTACAACTAGTGTCTTTTATGGTATTACGAGCCAGTGTCTTTTATGTTTTTTTACGAGAGTGTCTTTTATCTTTTTACAAGCTAGTGTCTTTCATGTTTTTATGGGCTAGTGTATTTTACGTTTATTACTAGCTTGTGTCTTTTATGTTTTCACAAGCTCGTGTGATTTCCGTGATCTCTAGTAGAAGTTAGTAATGGTGGTTTTGCCTCAGGCACCTAGTTCGCTCAATCTAGTGTTTGCTTTGCTTTGTTCTTTTATTTATGATGACCTTTTAATGTCTTCTTCTGTTACAGACTGTTGATTCGTTTGTAACCTTTGGCATACTATCATTTCTTTATTATTTTGTTGGACCAGGCAGCTCATTGGCTGCTGTGGTTGAAGGCACTTTAAGATCTAAGTGGTGATTGGAGCACAGAAGAGAGGCTGCAGTGCATATGTACATATTGAGCCACATGACGTCATGATAGTGATGTGCGTCAGGACCCGTTTTGTGCTTTTTGGATTAAAAAACTCATCCAAGACACCATTTCTATTCACCCGCATGGGTTTGAGTTGCGCAAGGATAAAGAGGATGTGAAAGCGGAGGAAGGCAGACCTCCCAAAAAGTGATAAAGTGCTGCCGCTTACTGCACTGCATCATTTCAAGCAGAGAGTGGTGGTCCCAGGCAGGCATCAGCTGTCTCTGCGGCCAGGAAGCCTTTGCAAATCCTCTCTCTGGTGGGTGCATGACCGGGAGCCCCCACTCGCCCTCCAGTTGTGGGGTGCAGGGAGCCCAAAGCTGCCTGCTCGTGCCCTAAATAGCTGAGTTAGTCTCAATGTGCGTCCGTCTCAAAAGTCCCTCAAGCAGCAGCTGGTTCCCTCGTTGTCTCACTTCCCGCCCTGTTGAACACTCCTTTTCCTGATTACAATTAGGCGAAAACCCGGAAACCAAAGACCCGTTTTCATGTGATGACGTCTTTCCCTGTGAGAAGTGGCGGCGAGCGGGAAGCATTGTAAAGGTGGGTTCATATTTCAAAGGCAGCGACCTGGCTGCAGGCCAGGGGCAGGCCCCTGTGCTGCGGGTCCACTCCTGGCCACAGTCAGGCATGACTACGAGTCAGCTGTGGAGGCTCGTCTGTCAATCTAACGTTTGCTCTGCTGGGTGGAGATGGGCCAGCCAACAAATTAAAAGTGAGTGTCTCAGATTGTCAGAAAATTAAGCTGGCCTATCATGTTAGTCATCATGTGAGTAGCAGTGCATGAGTGGGGATTAAGGGACACAGGAATGGGAGAAAGGAGTGTGGATTGTGAAGAGCTACTAAAAACTACTAAAACTACCACTAAAAACACAAGAGTGTGAAGAATTACAATGTTTTAAGAGCTTCAACACAGAGACAAGAGTGTGTGTGTTTTTGTGTGCGTAAGTATTTAAAAATCACAATACAAATCCGACAGACACCTTCCTACTACATAAATATAGTGGTAACCCATTTGCAAACTGGAAAGGATTGCCAAGGAGCCCTTTCCCCTTCGTGAATTTTGAGAAAAATATTTTTTAAGAGTATGATGGTCGATTGGGGAACCTTGTAAACAAACGCATCCTCGGCTACATTTTTTTAAATGGTTCTTTTTTTTCTAAGGCAATCACAGACATGGTGGTTTTCTGATCCCAGCAGGCCACCATCCCTGTGATGGCTTGAACCATAGTGTGTCACAATTTGCGACTTACCTCATTAATATTCATGTGGAAGGTCGAATTGTGGCCCACTACTATTCTGTATTTTGCAAACAGACTTATTAGTAGATAGGTATGTTTGCAAAATACATCGGTGACAATATACTGGTCACAATTTGCTTCTTACATCTAGACCACTGTCCATTACTTACAGAAACAATTGAATACATGCCTTCTGAAGCCACACCTGACCCATGTACCACACAACCCTCGACCTTGGACACAGACTTACCTTACCAAGGTCCCATAATGCCCCTCTCCAGCTCCTGCATAATCACCCATTGTGAAACAAACCTTACATAGCAACTCACTGCACTGCGTTCAAAGCCTCGCGATATTAGAAACAGACAAAGGACTACTGACAGTAGCACCTGTAATCCTCCGTACCTTTTGCCAGATCCAGGGACTGTGTGGCGTTCACAAGCCGGTGCTGCGTGGGGTTCCAGGTTTCATGTGAAGTGTACACTTTGGGGATAAGAATATTGTTTCTGTCCCTGATTGCAAACGTCTCACAAGTGATCTGCAGATAGAAAAGGGGAGTTTTTAATGTTATTTTGTTTGGCACACTTTCCACACCATGCTCACCACTTTCATTTATTGACCGGCAGTGACTCTCGACCTATACACATCTTCTAGTTATTTTGCAATGTACTAATTCTAAGCCAATGTTTTTAAGAATTAATGTCAGCCTCTGGTAATTACTCAGGACGTCATTCCAGTACATCGTTTTTTTGCTCTCCAGGCAAGGACTGCCATATGTTAATCAGACTTGTCTCTGCTCCAGGAGGTACCTTCCAACCCGAGCTGCCAACCTTGGTCCTCTGCAGACGGGTACAAAAGCCACCACAAAACAGTTTCGTCCCCGTGGGCGTCACCAGTGAGGTGCTGAATTGCAAATGGCGGCCCTTGTCTAGGCTGCACAGTGGGCAAAATAAATAATGACTTGGAATGTGCTTAGTTTAATTCAAGTATTAATAGTAGGATGCTGTTGCCATTGATTGGCCTATATCACCTGTTTTCCTCGGAATCCCACCAGCGTACTCGTAATCCCATCATAATAGACTTTTAAGTCGTTTAAACTCAAAAGTGACCAAGGTGATAGGCACATCATATGAAACAAGCATTGACAAAGCTAACAATTCTTGCATGCATTATGAGTCCTGATTAAGACTAAAGCATTAATACGCCTACTGCATTGCAAAAAAATTGTACATTTTGTTTACAATGAGGCTTTAATGTGTGATGACATTGTACACTTTTGAGATGCAAAAAAGTCCTTCGTGCATTGCAGAACCAGCACTCCACATCCACAGCAGGTGGAATGATACACCTTACATTCAGTAGCATGAGGGGAGAGAGTGCAATACTCCTCTGAGAGGAGCCAAGACCCACACTATATATAGATAACAATAGGTCTCTAGACAGCTGTGCTGTCAAGCCACACCTAACAATGATTGTTCAGTGGGTAACTTAGGTCCAAGACAGCTGGGTCCAGGCCATCTATTCAGGCAGTCCACATAACCAAAATTAAAATACAGTGAGTATAAATTAAATTCGTCAACATAGTCAGTGGGTATCCTGGAAATCTAGTATGGCTGCCGCCCATATCAACCTACATTAGACATCTTGGGGACTAAAGAGAACGAGATATGCTGACGTGTTACAAAAGTAAAAGGCGCTAATGGCTCAAAAGACGCTCTTAGATTACTGGAAAGGCTATCGAGTAATGCGGCTTACAAAGAGTCATACCCATGTGTCTGATTGCATTATTGCAGTTCTGTGTTATGTTGAGGAGTCAGAATAAAAAGTACCTTAAAGGTGTGTAATGCCCAGGTGATGAAGGCCTCGTCCTGCCCGCTTAGCTCATCGCCCTCACCCGTCAGGCTGATCTTCGTGGCACCAAGCTGAGCCAACTTCTGGTCTACCGTGTGAGCAAAAGCGCAGAAGAGAGGGTACATGCTCGATCCAAGGCCGAACACGGCGTACCTGTGGGAACAAGAAGGCAGTCTAAGACCAGCACTTACACAGCACATAGCTCTTTTAATTCACGGGTGTTCAGTGTCGGTCCACAAGAGCCAGATCCATGCCAGACTTTCAGGATATAACAACGTGCATACTATGGATCTACATAGGAATCATGTAGATAATTAATGGTTCTCCGTAAACTCTGGCATGGATCCAGGTTCTCATGGTCCGGTGATATTAGTGCTGCAGATGGAATAGACATTTAGCTACTGGAGCATTCAGTATTTTTTTTTCATTAATTCAATGCTGCCACCAGGTAGTGTCGAACGCTGCATCTTTACATTGTTGGGTGCAATTAATGTCCCTTTCTATAAGTACTGGTACTCCTATAGTGCAAACCTATATCTGTCTGTTTATTCCAGGGGTTGTTGGGAGATGATTAACAGATTAATATCTTTGATTCACACAATAAACTGTTATTGATATTTTTGCATTTTGTTAAACTGGAATTAAGTAACTTTTCCAGATGAAAAAGACTTTCCATCGTGTCAGGCTCTAGATTCGAACCCTGGTCCAGACTCTCCAAAGCCCACAGATTAGCCCATATGCCAGATCTTTTCCCCCTTTTCCTTTTTCCTGTCGTATATAATCCAAATCTACCAGGAGAGTTGAAAAGACCCCTATTAAACTGCTCCTCTTGAAGGTCACCTGTCCCAATCTGGTAACATCAAGTGAAAAATCCTGAAACAGCACCTTCTATTGGGCCACACCAATGATACTCGTCATTCATTAGGAGACACCCAACACATTCTGAGTGTGTTTTCGTCTCCTACATGTAATTGCTTCCTGTGTTATAAATCCCACCCATCTACTCCTAAGCAGGACTCGTTTTATCCACCTGGAATCATGCCCGGCTGCAGCCCCCCTTCTGAGCTTTGAATCTGCAAACTGGAGTTCTTTGGGTAGGAGCTCAACCCGCCGAGCTATCATGAGTCTATAAACCGATCCTGATTGGTAGGCACCTTTACTATTTAGGTGATCTTCAAAGCTCGGGAAATGCCCCTAGAACGAGAACAAAACAATACCTGAATTTGTTGTTCAGCTTTTTCAGAGCGAATAGGGATTTCTTGAACGCCTGTTGAAGACAAGAAATGTGAGTATGCAATGCAGAAGTCCGAAACATGTTGTAGTCTAAGTCATTATTTGTTTTTAAATATTACTATTGTTTTTAAGGGAAACAAATCTTTGCTGTTGACCTCACAGTCGATCACATGCAGGAAAATATTATACCTTGATACAAAGCCATTACGTTGGAACCCTCAGTTCATTCAAGTTCTATCAGTATTTCAAACAAATCTCAGCAAGTGACAGAATTAACATCATAATTATTATTAATAATATTATTAATTATTATTATTATACATGGGATTCTGGAATCCCTGTATAAACACCTGCCTCTAATTTCTTCATATCGGCTAATAGTGAGGCCCCCAGCTCGTCAGAACTCGACTATTAAGAGCTATTAAAGTCCTGACGTCACAATGCCCGCCTCCAGAGCCAGCAGCTGAGGTGAAAGGCGGGTCAGGCCATGAAGCATAATGGAACCAGCTGTTTAAAGCAACAAAATGAAATATTGCTGGTCTTCTGCTCTATTTTTCTAGCTTACAGTAACAAATAGAAATAACTTGTTTATGTTTGAACTCCTTAGACTATCTCTGCATGTTTCTACCCATTATGGGCCCTCGCCCACAGGGCAGCCTATCCTGACAGGGCCTTTAACAGAATGTGCTGCCCTTGTAGCATTCTATATTACTACTGACAGAATGCAGTAGCATGCGTCATATCAACATGGTACCAATGGAGACAGTGCATATCGGAGCAATAGTGAATAACTGAATTATGAATTGGTGCTGTGATCTGATCTGTCCAATGACTCACCTCTCCATTGTGGGGGGAATCTCCGTTGCCAAACGTGCTGGTCACCACCAGCAGGAGCGTTTCCTTCTCCAGGTCGCTGACTTTATACTTGTCCATGCACAGAACCTGGAAGAGGGAAATACCTGTATTCATAAGTTGCCATAATGCAGCTGACTTGTGACAGCATCATCAGAGGAACCAGAAAACATCATGTTGTACTTTGGAGCTGCAAATATGGCACTGTTGAGGGGAGGAGCGCAGGGGGCAAACATACCGTTTCGGCAGTGATGCTGACAGCCCTTGTGCTGTTCCCGGGCACTATACCACTGGATTCAGACAACAGGTATTTTCAGCAGAGTATTCAGCCATAGACACAATGGCACTTCAGTGCTCTAAAAACAGAGGGTGGACACATTCCCAGGTACATCCATAGAAGTTGTGTTACTACCTCAAGACCTCTGTCTTGTAGTCTTGTAACAGGCGACACCACAGTGACTGACAAGCACCTATCCCCTGCCATCGGCTCGGCCACTGTAACCGTTTCAGTACATAAAAAGGATGCTCGATAAGGTCCACGGGTTCAAATGTACGTACGTCTTGCAAAATTTCCCCTTCGTTTACTTCATTGTATCCTAGTTATAGACACTTACATCAGCTGGAGTATGTTTACTTCATCTGCTGTATTTAACTTCTGAGTTGTTCACACTAACAGCTCCCCTATTATACAGATGTGGGTCCCCACATCTTTTTCATCTTGTTAGCTCTCCTTTCACTTCCTTAAATCTATTTTCCCATATACAGATATGTCCCAGAGAATAGAATACAATCCTGTGAGGTGTGGGAGACCATCTGAAAAAACATAAATGTTTTTAAATCCTCTAAGATTTATCAAAAGGGAGCCCGTCAGTGGGCTTTTGGGTATTTGCATCAATGAGAACTGACACAACTTGTCTCTCTCTCTACGAAAGACCCTAAAACAGTGGGTTATCAAAGGCATTTTAGAAGAGGTTCCATGCTGTTCGTCAAGAGAAAGGTTCTGTCCAGGAGGGCAACTAACCTTTCTCAAAAGTCATCTGGAGACATTTTGCCAGGTAATCCTGGCATTCCTCGTGAAGCGAGGCCCCAGTACTTGTGTAAAATATCATCCGAAGGGTTCAGCTGTTTCTCCTTATGACAAGAAGACATCTTGAGATGTTAAACATTGAAACTGTGAGTACTATCAGAGATCTGATGGCATTGATGGATAGGAGCTTGTGTATACAGAGCAATGTGCTATAGAGCATACTAGAAACTGTAGTGCTTAGAGGTGCTGATAATTTATATGAAGGTCTGATTATATGGTTCTTGTTTTGTTGACTTTGGAGAAACAAAATCTGGGTCCATCTGGCAGAAACTTAACCTATGGCCTTTAATATCTGCAACAGGAGCATTAACTAGCTTACTTATCCTAGGGAAGAAGTATGCCTCAATCCTTGAATAAGGTATCTAACACATCTGTTAAAAGCAGGTGAAGAACTTGCCACGTGGGACAGAGTTTGAACCCAATGCTGGTTAGGGATACAGTAAATGTCCTATTTATACACCATGCTTCTTCCATCACTGATCAGAGGGTGGCCATGTCACCTTACCTTAGTGTTGAAGGCACAGTTGAACAGCAATGCCAGTTTATTGGCAAAGGTTTCAGATTTCCCCGTTTCGGTGGCATACAGAATGGTGGCCTTTGTTCTCCGTGCCATGGACCTCCCCATTAGTGCGGACATAAAGACCACAGCTCTGTGGAAACACAGACAGAAATTTTGTTACACAAACTTCATATTATTTTTAGAATTTTTTCAAAAAGCCATCTCTGAATGTGTCATCATGAGCACTAAGAGATTTCTAGACTGGAAACTCACTTGGCAGCAACACTAAATTTGACCTTCTTCTTCTTCGGCATTCGCGTCTCATCCTTCCATACGTGTGTCTTGTACGCTTCCACCTATGAAATTATGAATAAGCTGCATGACTGAAGAGCATTCAAAAGGCTCATTTTACAGAGATATCCAATGAAGAAGTTCAGGAGGACATTTTGTACGTTTCCTAGTTGTTTACTGTAGTCATCCTTAAGATGATAGTACAATTCATACATTTCAAATGAACAATACTTCAAAAATGTACATTTAAGTTCTAAATGCTACGAAACTGATAAACCTGTCCCTCAGTTCAGACATATTAATTGTAATCAAAATTTCTGAATCATTTGTATCCCTTAGAATAGCAGCAAATGTTAGATGTACATACCTGAGTCATAACCACTAGAATTCTATTCCATAATTCCTTAGCTCATTCTAAAACCTTTCATTAACTTTACATAAAATCATTTTCAAGTATCACTCGTAAGTGTCAAGGCGGTAAATAATGATATCGTTTGAATTTTAAGAAGGATTGGGAAGGACTTACTGTCTTATAAAAATAGTCCTACCCAGTTTCTCCCTTGTTCATAAAGATGAAAGCAACAAATGTAAGCTTTTTTAAATTAAATGTATATCCTATAGCCATTTGTGTCTGTTAAAATATTGGAGACACTACGTGTTTGTTTTATAAACCTATACATACAAATATTTTACAAAAAACATATTTATAATTTCCCTTTATAAATATTATAAACAGTTCTAAAACAGAACAGGGATTCAATCAAATCATTATTTTTATTAACAAACCTCTGAAAATAATATTATATTAAAGTTCATTGCAAGCTTTAGCATGTGTATCTAAAATGCTATTTCTGGAAATTATTGTGTTATGTTAGTGACAGAATGCAGCAGAACATTGCAAAATGCTTCATTTCATGGCAATTTTTTTATGCTTAACTGCACTTCCCAAAGAGTAAGAAAATGCTTCCAATTTACACTGTTAAACGTTTACCCTTTTGAGTACCTACTTGTACTCTCCTTACTAGTGTAATAATTCTATGCTTCTAAAGCAGAGACGTGCTTATGACCATGCACCAAGGCAATCGGGTAGCATGATCTCTTCCATGTGCACACATGTCCCACCTGCATCTCTTACCTGGTAGTAATAGAAGGGCGAGAGGATATAGTTCAACATCTCCTGGTGGAACACGGGTGTGATGCTTCCGGATATGGGAGGCACGAGCCAGACCCAGTCGGCCGGGCAACCTCCTCGGAGCCTGTGCTCATTGTGCATGTACTTCATGAAGGACTCGGCTGCTGAGTGGTGGTCCATGATGGTGACATTGTGTTTCTGCGAGCAAGTGAACATAAGAGATTGATGACCTTAGCAATAACACCTGAGTTTCTTGGATAGGGCTAGCCCTTCTCACAAGAAGGCCTAGGGCTGCCAGACAAATAGCTACAATTATCCTAGTGTGCTTTTTGTGATGCGATGGGGCAAGCAACAGGAAACCTCCCGGGTTGAAAATGTGCGGTACAAAAACACGCAATACAAAATAGGAGCATCCCATTGGTCAAGAGCGTAGGCACCCCTGTGACCAAAGTTAATATAGAGGAGGAACAGAGCAAGGAAATACCATAGAGTTGAAACTCCAACCAAAAACTGAATGCTACCGCCATCTTACAACATCAGCATTAAAGCAGAGGGCGTTAGAGTCAATAAGCAGGCATCCATCTTTGATCAGCCATGAGGACCGAGTAAAGGCCTTCTTCAGTAACAGAGTTGGCGGGAGGAAAGCAACATTCATCAGCGCGCTCTAGACAGGCCATGCACTGTTCTCTCAAAGTAAGCCGGAAGTGCTCATGGCGAGACTTACCTGGAAGCTATACAGCACGGCCACGTTTATCTCAACGACAGCCCGGTCTTTCCACAAGGAAGCGAGCTTGTGTGTCTCCAACCCCATCCGCCGCCCGACCTCCTACAGGCAAAGGAGAGATACAGTGAGGAACAAGTACAAGGGGCAAGGCTTCTAAGTGTATCTTTGTGTTAACTGTTTAGCATCGGACAACTCACAATTGTCATTTCAGGGGTCAGCGGTAATCCCGAGTGGGCCGGAAACATGATTTACCAGTTTGGGTGTTTCCCGGGGTGATTTCAACTGCTAAAAGCATCAGACATTTCCCTGCAAGTTATTCCCCAACAACTTTTCTCCCATTGTGCAGTAAAGTGACTGAATTGAATGAATTCGAAGTTTTTGTCTTTTAAAAGTGTAATTTCCACATGCAATGACCCAAAACCTATTGTAATCGAGGTCAAAATGATTTAGGCTACACTTCCATCCGATTGGGCTACTGAAGTGACGCCATGATGCAGAGTAAAGACGTCATAGTTAGTATGGAGCACAGCAGCCAGAGAAGCTAGCAAGCCTGTCAGTCACTTCAATCGTTCTCCTAGGCCCCCATTACAAGTGGCCAGTTAAAACCCCAATTATTTCCCTGCCCCAGAATTACTGATACCGGGGGCCCCAGTAATCCTGGGGGGAAAAAAATAACGGGGACTACACAGGAGAATGACATGCAGGAATCTGCATTTCCGAATGGAGTACCAGATGTTTTCCACCAGAGTTTCCTTTGGAGATGTCAGCTGCTTTTAGAAGCCGAAACTTCTATTCTAAAAACACAAATGTATAATTTCATTAGACCCGGTAGTGGCCCATTGGAATTTACAGGCTACTGATGTGATAATCCGAGCACAATTATTTGCAAAGGGGTGAGTTCAAAGACAATGTACAGCTCTTCTGGTAAGGCGCTGAAGGGCATTAGCGGATGGACAGAACGGTATGCTGTGGACGTATGCTTGGTTAGCAGGCTATCAGTTGCAATTTGGCCTGGGAGAAAAGTTAATTACACTTGAGTAATTTTGCTTTACTCTTTTTACACAAAAAATACTAAAAATTATGCCCGTTCACGTCATTAGGAGTGATTTGGCACAAAAAAACAGATGTCTCTGTAGCTAACAACATTACTTTGCTTAATTTCCTTTCGAAGGGTTTCTGATATTTATCTTGGAATGATGAAATGCTGCGTTACCCTGATTCTAGTTTCGGGTTGGGACTGCAGCAGTCATAACAATGTGCTGTGCTATTGTAACTAGAGTGGGCATGTGATCTGCAATCTTCTGATTTCTGCAGCAAGTGCAATGTGTGAATGAACTACTTAAAGGGATATGGAAATTGTAAACTTCAGTTCTCATCTCTGCAGGATAAGCTTCAGCCCAAAGAGCTTTCTTAGTGTGATTCCACCTATGGGCTACATTGCGGTAACAATGCCTCTGCTCACATAGAGGACTGGGGGAGGCATATGGATTTTCTACATTGATAAGTGTAATGAAGGTGATGAAAAAATGGGTGTTCCTTCAGGAGTGTGTCTTGGCGTGTGCATAGTGCTTATGGTGAGTTGTAAGTGGTAAGTGTAAGGTAGAGGAAATTGTGAAGAAGTGGGTGGGAATTTGGTACTTCTACAGGAGTATCTTAACCTCATGCGCGCTAGCGGAATTCCGCTCGCGCGCTGAGAATTAGAAAATCGCACTTTGCGTGACGAGCTGGGCTCGGCATCAGCGTGCGAGGAGGCTACGCGATGACAAGCCCAGCTCGTCATCAGCCCCGAAGGGGTTAAGGTGTGAGCATAGTAAATGTGGTAACTGGGTATTTACAATGTAAAAGTATGTGGTCGTAATGCACTCTGTTATTTAAGTTTCAAGAAATATATTCAAAGTTTAACATTTTAAATAAAACTATGAGTGCAAAGTTGCCAGGGGGCTCTGGCCTAGATCTGGGATAAATCATACATAAATAGCTAGAATTTTTTTTGTAGGACTAGCGTTCACTGCAATGCCCTAAGGCTTCCCTTTAAATCTAAGTCCAAACAAAAATTACCAGATGGTGTTCCAAGCAAGTAATATTTTTAATCCAGTTGATTGTAGAAATCAAAAGTAAATCGCAAATGTTGACATCAAACTTACGTAACCGTAGTTGAGATAGCACATATTTTTTTTTATTCTGTGAATCCACAATAGTCATGAATAAAACCCAAAGCATAATTTTGGGTGTAAAACTCTTTGTCAGGGGTGGCTTATGGTAATTCACAAGGGTTCCGTATTATGGCCGAATCCGTGAAAGACCACTTTACTGGTTGTGGCTAGGAATATGTAGAAAAGGTCAGAGAGATTTACCTTCAGTAGACAAAAATAACCATGTTGCTGTAAACATCTACGCTCTGCTCATCACTATTTTAGAACGATTATGATAATGAAAGGCTAGTTTTTGTTTTAATTGTTTAAAGTAAAGCTATAATGGTCCTCTGTGACCTGCCTTTGCCTTAACTGTTGGCTCTAACAGGAAGCATTATGATGTCACAATCTAACTGTAATAATTCATACTACTGATAAGCTATATCATTTCCTTATTTCAGGTGATGAGAGATCTCACAATTGCTGTCATCATTAAATTTGAGAGGGACATTTACACAGGGATTGCAGGCTCTCATGTAATATAAATGTACAATTGCACAGGGATTCTACACATATGCATTTTCTGCTCTGTAGTCAATCAATAGACTTAGGGTGTCGGCAGACAGGTGTGTGCTGGGATAGTTTCACTGGTCATAGTTTTTCTTGAACCTATCCTGGATTTCTGTGAGTGCAATGGGATACTGATTTCTTCCATTTCCCAAAGTCTCAGATCATTCTCTACTTCATTCCCCATTAGGACTTGGAGGACCACTACCTGCTGTGAACCTGCCTAGACATCAGCAATGTAAGGGCAGTAGATGTTAACATTTGGCATTAGCCTCTGATTATTAGCTAGCCTGAACACTTGTATACTGAGAAGCCAAGTTTGCTGTGTTCGTGATCTAGAACTTGGGCAGAACATGTCTGTGTGAGTTATGTTATGTTAATAAGCATCTATTAAGTGCACACATGCACACCCCAATAGGTTTGCAAGCGAGTTACCTCCAGAATGTTGAGACGTTGCACGTCGCAGAAATCTCGAACACCAATTTCTGTCCCCATGTACCAGCCGTTGAAAGGGCATGCTGAGAACTCAATGCCCCCAACCTCCAGAAGCATGTTGGACACCGCAGGCAACGCATACCATCTGAGATCCAAATCTTTAAACCATTCATACCTGTTCAGAGTAAGGAGGTTACATTCAATCATTTATTATTTTCCAACTGTTTAGCAGATCTCTATTCTGTATACTTTCTAGAGATTATTGGGGAACTGAAAATTACTAAAGGAGCGAACATCCAAAATAATCTAACACCATCTATTCACAGAAAGAATGCAGGAACCGTGTGGGTTTCCTTACCGTGTCTTCCCATTGGCATGCTCTGGAAGACCTGGCCTATGAGTGTACTGAATTTACCAGAGTTAAATCTAGTGTTTCCCTTGAGGTCACTGCCCTACAGCTGCATCGTAATAGGACAATTATCTATCTATCTATCTATCTATCTATCTATCTATCTATCTATCTATCTATCTATCTATCTATCTATCGACCAATCCACAAGTATGTTTCCCTGCTTTTGCACTCAGTGTAGTAATAGGCACATTTCTTGATTACCAAATGAATCGTACTAAGCAAAGAGATGTGTATAGATTTAACCACTATTGTCCCCGCCGGATCTACTTACTTTGGATGTTCCATTGGCACTTCTAGGATAGCTTCTGGGGGGATTTCAAAAACTTCAGGGTCTTGGCCGTTGGCTTGGAGCACCAAGGGGAGGATATCAAAGCGACCATACTTTGGCTTCCATCCAAGATCTATGCACACCTGAAAGAGAGACAGAGACAGAGAGAGAGAGAGAGAGAGAGGTCAGGTTGAGCGAGATAAGGGTGAGGGAGATGGGATACTCAGAGTGCAGGGGAAGAAACCGGATAGAGTCACTTGCCTGCACAGCGTGACAGACTATGCATTTCACTCATTGCCAGCATTGCAGGACCGGTTCGGTGTTTCCAGCACTGCTAGCACTGCAGGACAAGCTATAGGTCTCAGTCATTCCCACCAGTGCAGGACAAACTGTTGGTTTCAGTCACTGCTACCACAACTGTAGATGTAAGTTTCAGTCTCTATGTTCTGCTGAGTTCCTAAAGCCTTTAGAGGAGCGGCTTCTGCATGAAGGGCTCCTCGGAAGACACATATCCAGGAGAAGCGGCTTCTGCATAAGGAACCCTGGGAGAACACTTGTCCAGGCAACTTCCTTCCTGTGCTAGTGTAGCTGCGTGGGCTATGAAGAAGGGGCTACTGGGCAGATACATGGCCAGTTGCTGTGCTGCTCTACCTGTGTGAGCTCCCCAGGGAAGGGTCAGGGGCAGATACATGGCCAGAAAGCTCCTGTGCTGCTCTACCTGTGAGCGCTTTTCTGGATGGGCCACTGGGCAGATCCATAGACCATTTGTTCCTATGCTACTGTACCTGTGTGAACTCTGCACTCGCCGGGTCACCCAAAAAGGATCCATCCTCCATTTGGTAGCCAGCGTAGCGAACCAGTTGGCCGTTCCATACTCGGAAGTCGTGCTTCCCATCGGTGCGCTGGGGGAAGACTGTGATGGTGGATCTAGGGAAGAGCAGCAGATTGAAAACTGGTGAAAAACAGGCATCAGAGCCGATCCCAGAACTGTACACATTTTATACTTGAGTTTTTATCAAGAATGGACCAGGTGCCATTGGCTACCAGTGAGCTGTACAATGATTTAAGTGGAATAGACACATAACATTATCAAATATTAGAAATAAGAGTAGCATTTTACAGTAATATTGGAATGCAGATTGGAGGAATGCTTCTGATTCCCTTTATAGTAATAGCCCATCCAAAGGTCTTCGATAGGGCAAGCGGGGATCCTGTCAAATGCTGTCCATCCCGTGGGAGCTGCATGCCGGAAGTAAAAGACAGGTGGGAAAAACATGCCAAAAGCAGGGTGTGTACGTGGGATCATGCATTTAGATAACGTTGAGAGGATTGTACGAGTGAATATCGACACCAACAATATCGTGGCATACTAATATCTAGGACAGAATATTGAAGGAGTATACATCGAAAGGTATGCGCACATAGGAAACCATAGAGTTACTATTCCGTACCCCACCTCTACGTACCTTGAAGATATATGTACCACGTAGCTACATATATGTGGAGTTACGTATCGAAAGGCTAGTCTTATTTACCCGTGTATACTTTCAATATTCTATCCTCAACATTCTGTTGCATCGACATTCTTGACTCAATATATGCTTAGAGTAGTTTGTTAATCCCTGGTGGTGTGATAGCTCAAAGTTAATACAATCCTAGGTGACTGCCTAGGATGCCACCAGAAAGGGGTGCCCTATCGTGGACGTACAAGGAACAAATGTGGCCAGTTTACTTTTGAGAGCGAAAACTGTATTTGTGCCTATTTCACAAAAAACCCTTCAACAGAGCCTCATCAAGGAGTAAAGAGAAATCCTGAATGGTAGTCATGTATAATGAACCAATATCAATACTGGACAGAATGCATTTCAAATAATTTCTATTAACAAATGAAAAATACATCACTGGCTGGCTGGAAGGTACTAAAGCGCTTCTCTTAGACCCCTTTATTAAATCCCCTTTGCGGTGATTGAAAGAATGTGTTGATCACGTGCTGGAACATCTCACCTGGATTATACCTCTCGCTGGGAGGAGCTGTTGCTGACATTTAAAGGGGCCATCCAGTAAAATATGCCACAATAGGTCTTAAAATCCACTGAGTTGGGTAATAAAAACATCCGCGAGTCAAACTCCTAAACCCATTCAGGTTGCAATATGTGCCACTTGAGCACTTGACATTATCATGTTTCCCCCAAACCTCATCACTCTCACTGGCTCCAGTTTCTCATCTGTGTAAGGTATATTTGCTATTGATCTACCTAACCTTACATTTCTGGCGTTCTTTTACATTATTGTCAGTTACCTCTGTTTCTAATCCTAGATTCTTCTGGTCACTCCACACCCAATCTATATCTCTTCTCGATTTTTTCCCCCATAAAATTCATCCAGATCACCTTATGTTCCATTGAACTCTGTACTATTCCTGCTCCAGTTCTTTCTTGTCTCACCTGAAGATTTGCTGTGTCTAGTTACACCATCCGGGCATCACAAGTGCTACCTCGCGGTGAGTGCGGAAGATTGTCAGTGCAGAAAGCGCACATGTAAAAAGTACCAGCTCTTTTCCAAATGATGCAGAATACGGAGGCGAACGTGATTCGAAAGTAAAATAAAATAACTAAACAAATCATACTAAAAATATGTGCATCGTCTGCGTCTGCTTCCTCACAACATTCTTTCTAGAACAACTCATGTTTTCTTCAAACAAAGATGGCGGCCATGTTCTCTCTTCCTAGACGTGCTACTCAACGTACCTTAAATTTCCATTATTTGAGGCATATTTGAGATGGCGTAAGATGTGTTCGAACATCTCTTTTGCTGTGGTGATCTTCCGAGCATCAAACACCTAGAAAAGTAGAAACAAACCAAAGAGATTTTTAATTTGAACTATATGACGTTAAAGTTAACATACGACTCCACGCCGGAAAGTGGCGATGAATGTGGCAGTGCAGTGCCTGCATAGAAAATAGTGAATGGCTTATCATATGGTACAATACATTTGTGGATTCTTTGTGTATCTCTTCTACGCTGTGTTCTTTTTAGATCCCTCTACTGCAGGGGAAGGGGCAGATTTATACATTTTGAATTCAAATTACATTTGTTACAAATGTTTGTCGGGCAACTATGCACGATACTAGAAGGGTGCAAGTGTACCGTATCTCAAAAGCAATATTATGCAAACGACAAACGCTTCCCATTACTGTATGATAGCCAAAGGTTTATTTATTTATATATAAGCATTGCTTTATAGAATGCCACGTATCAGTTTCTGGTCACTTTGCAGTACACAATGGCAATACATTTGCAAAGTGTATTTTTACGGGTTGTTCAATAATTCTGGCTTAGGTCCCTTTTCTGGGGGGTACATTTTCACCTACTTGTCCGGAAATGTGGGGGCTGGTCTGTCTGCTGAGGAGGAGGGGCATGTTTGTTTTGTAGTGATGGAGAATCTTCTTGAAAGTTACTTTCCTTGGACAGAACTGCTCTCAATTTCTGTGCAGCACAGTCTAGGCAGGGTCGGAAATCTAGTTTTGGGTTCTTCCAGAGTCACGCTGCCAGCACCGGCTTGTCATGTCCTGCGGCTGTTACCCTGAGTGTTCAGCTGCCCAATTGCCCTGTTGGTTCATGACTGTTGTGTGGAGAGGGGTAGACTTTGGAATTGGTCCTGAGCCATGGTTTGCATATACCTTCTATACGTAACAGTTAATCTTTAGTTCTCTCTTTAGTGTAAGCAAGCTAATTGTCATTGGGTTGGGAGGGACATGATCTGAGATACTGAAATTAACTCATAGTCTCTTAGCTTGGTTGTGGGACACAAGTGTTTCTATAAGTCTTCCTTTGCGGTACCAGCTTAAACCATGGCTTAGTAGTCTAGGTGGCACAGGAGCCGGGCACTTCTTAGTTCCATGGGGTGACTAGATTGTAATAAGGGGTGGATTTTTCTAAGGATCACAAGCTGAAAATTGGTGTTGTTGACCACAGCATTGGTTTGGGAAGAGAAGGAGGCTGTAGGGACAAACCAACCACCTGGGTACTTTGCTTTTGTTGCAGGTGTTCGGATTATGCCCAGAACAGTCTGGGTCAGTCTTTGAACGAGCGAGGATTGAAGTCTTTGGTATCATCCTTAGATGATACGAGGGTTACAAATTGAAGGAACACTGATTCTCCTAAGATCATCCCTTCC
This sequence comes from Lissotriton vulgaris, assembly GCF_964263255.1. Taxonomy (NCBI): domain Eukaryota; kingdom Metazoa; phylum Chordata; class Amphibia; order Caudata; family Salamandridae; genus Lissotriton; species Lissotriton vulgaris. Next base: position 120,323,295 of record NC_141687.1, read on the forward strand.
ATCGATCCAATGAACTTCTCAATTTTTCTTGTAGCAGCACAGTTCAGGGATCTTGCTGAGATTCTTTAGACATTCAGGGAGGTACATTTCAAGGGTGTACACTGGTTATTGTATGGTTATTTGAGCAATGATGCACACAAACCCAAGGGAATGGAAATGTGGATGAAACCCTCGGGTTAATATTAATTTCTGTTAGAGAAGGCCATCTGCCTGGTGCAAAGGGTGTGATAATCAATACAAGTGTCACTGACACCACCGATAGGGATACACTCAGAATTCAATGAAATCGCATTTCCATCTTTGATAATACAATCATTCCTGGGCAAGCTAATGACACACCAGCGTTGATAAAGTTACTGCACCCCACAAGGAAGACCACCAATGAACTCTCTGTGAATGTGAACCAGCAGCAACGCATGAGGCGTCAACCCGAGCCATTCATCTGTACTCAGTACTGTGTGCAAAATGATGGCTGTACTGTGGCCGTACTGTGCATGTCTGAGTGGTAAATGTGTGTCACTTCCCACACAGATTCAGTATATTGTCAGTTTCAGTCTAGCAAGATCTCATGCCAAGGTAATACTTATAGTGCGGGTGCTGTGGAGGAGAAAGGGTTAAAGAGCTGTGGTGGGTGGTCCTCGTGAGCAGTAAGAGCAGATAATGCTGTTACCTTCAGGTTCGACCACTGGATCCGCCCAATGCACCGAGGCGCGTTCCTCCAAGCTTGCTTGGTGGCGTAGATGAGCTCGTCTTCGGTCAGCTGGTAGGTTCCTGTAGTCTCTATTTCTTTGGTGATGGTCTCCAGGCGGGCCAAATGTTCTTCTATCCTGGGCCTGTAAAAGTTAAAGCAGAACTTTGTTACATTGAGCGGATGCTACCCCTAACCATGCTGTGTCCAATCACAACTGTCCACGTCACCTTAATTGTCTCATCCTCATGGGGAAAGATGTTATAAAATCTTTGGTAACAATCTCATGTGCTTTCCTAATTTCCATGCAGTAATCTGTGGTGTCATCACATTCTTATGTGGGAGCCATATTTGTATATAACCAGTTTTATAAGGCGCTTACTACTTAGGAGTACTTTGTTTAGGTGGATGAATGAACTGAGGCCTGAGGAGATAAGATCATTTTTCCAACATCACACAGTTTGGTCTGGTGGAAGTTAGAATCAGGCCCCCGGTTCTTCCTATTCAACAGTCAACAAACTCACTGCCAGATCACACCCCCCTCTGGATGTGACAGGTGAAAAAAGAATCTGCAAGAGCGAGATAAAGGGGCAGCGACTGTTTGGTGGAGGACAAAAGAGCCATGAAGTGGAATTAAGACCAGAAAGCCTTGGTATTTGGCAACTCCAACATTCGCCAGCATCACCTGCAGCTTCTGGAGAAAGGTTTGGGCACCAGGGGACATATTACATACAGTGACTCGGGGGCACAAAGGACATGAGCGTCTGTTCTTTCCGCTCCTGTGGCACTGTACTGCAGCGGCACCGTATTTCACGAATGTGTTGTCCCCAGAGAAGCTGCGACTTTGCATCTGCCCTGAGGACAGTGTCTTATCAGTAATAGGGCACACTGTCCCTGTTTGCACCTGTCTCACCAATTTGAAAGCCCATGGCGGCGTAAACAGTAATACTGCACCCGATTTGTAATACGGTCCCAGCACTTTCTATTTTACAAACTAAGCACTGGATGACCCTTAAGCTGTTTCTGACTGATTCCATTTTGACGACAACCTTAATGTATATTCCGTCAGGTGCTGCATTTTTATGGTGTGTTGTGTTTTCTGCCTCCTTCGCACCAGTTTCTGCACGGGCCTAACATTGTTTTAAGTAGCCCCCAGTGCTGCTAAAAACCAGGGGGCATATTAACAAGGGCTTTATCTCCACTTTTTTTGGCTTAAAAAGCCAAAAAAGCGGAGATAAAACTATCGCCCTATTTACAAGAGGGTGCTAACATGCATAATCGCATGTTAGCATCCTTTTTTCTGATGCCTCCCTTTGCATTTCTAATGAGGTGCAAAGTGGCCATCACTGGGCGATGGACTACCTTCTAAAATATTGCTGATGTTCACATCGCGATATTTACAAGGCAGCCCACAGGATTTTAGCACACGTTAGATTTTGGCGAATACAGCGGTATTAGCCAACAACTACCTTCTGCTAAAATCCTGACTTACCTATGCTTAACATAGGGGGTGGATTATGCTGATACGACCACAGGGTCGTATCAGCAAGGTTATCGACGTTTTGCAGGGAACATCGCTGGAAAACCAGCGATGTTCCCTGCAAAACGGCGCTTTTCCTGCTATCTCTGGAATTTTTATCGCCCTGGAGAAACGTGTAGTTAATAACGCGCTACCAGGGCGATAAATTCCAGAGATAGACGGCGATAAATAACAAAGCGCTAAGCGCGATTTGCGTTATTTATCCCCATCCGTTGTTCATATGCCCCCAAGGCTGCCTAGTTTTTATTTCCCATTCATATCTCCTTTTTCCACCACTCCACACTTCCTGTCTCTTTACCTCATTCTTGGAGAATTTTTCAAACCTGTTTTCTCCCCTTTGGTGCTATTTTCCTATTTTATCTGCTTCTCACAGCCTCGCTGTGACTTTGTGATTGATACTTGCTGGACATCTCGTAGAAATGTAAGGAACACTTCTTCCTAGTTTTATTGATTTAGTAGGCATCGTACTTTATTTAATTTTTATTTAATAACCCACTTTGTCCCATGTGTATATTTTGTTGCTGCAACTTTAGTATTTTGTTCTACTTTTCTATTCCATTCCTTAGTCTCAATCTCTGAACACAAAAATTATTTTGTGAATTTCTTCAAATTATTTTCTCACGTTGGTTTCTCGTGCTGACGACAAAAATATGTCAGTGTTGTCTCTGTGGCACATTTGGTCACACTTAGGGCAATGAAAAAGTAAATATGAAGTTCTTTCAAAATGAGGCGCCTATGATTATCTGCATATTATAGGTCCCTCTCCATAAATGCACCATGAGCAAAAAAAGGATGGAATGGAATACCCACTGATTAATACAACATTTGTATCCCTCACTTTTGTTTGTTCATAAGTGCAGATTTTATGCACGCAATTCCATTCCAATTACGTCTATTTAGCATGATATTATATTTTAATTTTCAATGCAGGTGAAGGTGCTACCAGGCCGCTTTTAGCACTACATAAAAACAATAAACAAAGACAAAAGGAACTAACTGCATAATTAAATAAATGAAAACGAACTTACTCGTTTAGTGAGTTGTTGTACTGGTTGATGAATTCTATCGCCTGCGTAAGGACCTCATCTGGTGGGAGGGGCCCGTCCCGCGGGCCCCTCACTAAGTTCTTTGGGAACATGATGGAGCCCTGGCAATTTTTGGTCCGGCAACCGATATTCTACAGAAAGAGAGACAAAAATCATCAAGATGCAAGACCATACTATCACTACTTGGTATCTACGCCTACGCGTTCAGTGCAGTTCCCTCTACTGTACTTAGCACATGATGCATTAGCCAAAACGAAATTACATTAAAATATAACATGTATTTTAATGACCTAAACACATTATTAGATCATCAAGAGCAATCCCAAGGATTGTTGCACACATGCCACATTTTGAGGACTCAATCAGCTTTCTGAATCAACCTGCCTTTAACATTAGAACTCATAAGGGATAAAAGCCATAAAATAAAATTATTTCTCATTTAGGTTTGCTAACTATCACACTGACAATCAAAGAACAAGCTGTTCATTTGATTACGTGCTTAAGTACAAGTAAACTATCTTTCATAATCAAGACTCTTATAAACTAGGGTCAGATAAACTAGTGTTGAGCAAACTAGTTTACATAAGATACTAAGATAAACTGTGGTGAGATAAATTGGTATGAGATAAAGCAGTTTTAGAAGTACATGTATTACACAAACTAGACTCAAGATAACTAGTCTCAGGTACGGTAGTCTTAGATTGGTAGACTCAGATAAAGTCCACTAAGATAAACTTGTTTTACACATATATTAGCAACGTTCAGATAAAATGGTCTCAGATCACCTGGGTCAGCTAAATTAATCTTGGCTAAACTAGACCCAGATAATACAGGGCAATATAAACTAGGCTAGTTTAAGTAAATTATATTGTGCTACAATAGTTTCGATAAATAGAAATTTAGTTAACCTATGTGGAAAGAGAAAAAATAGTTTCAGATAAAGCAGTCTTAGATAAACTTATATCAGATCAACTAGTTCAGATAACTGTTTAACTGATCTCACATAATCAACTTGCTTAAACTCAGATAACCTAGACTCACAATCCAGAAACTGCTCGCAGTTATGTGAAATCTGACAGAATGGGCTCTTTGCCACCTGTCCTCTGGGCTCAGGCCTCAGAGGCACTGTGCGGCAGGGAGGTTCGCTGCCTGACCCCTAGGGGGAAGCAGAGGGCCGCTGGCCACGGGGCCCGGATCCCAGCGTGCCCACTTACCTCCTTGGCCGTCTTGTGCAGCGTGTCTTGAAGGGTCACGCCGTTCTGGAAGTTGTTCAGCTTGAGATACCTCGGGCACTGGGGGGCTTTCGCCACCGGGGTGATGTGGTTCGTCGTCTTCTGGAGCCACAAGGGGACAAAGGAAAGCCGTGTTATTAGGAGGAGCGGCCGTGGACCCCCGGCCTGGGCGAAAGGCGGGCAGTGCCATTGCTTCAGTCTTTCTCCGCTCCATGATTCCTCCCCTCACATCCTTGCCTCCCGTGTTCTGCCCTTTCCTCCTTTCACCTCTACTTCCTCCCTCTTCTCGTTACTCCTGCCCCCTCGCTTTACCCGGATCCCCCTTTGACGCAAGCTCCCATCGCTTCATATCCCACCTCTCAAGCATTACTCTGACTCGCCCCCGGATCCTCTCCCCTCCTTCTAACTCTACCTCTCTCTGCTCTCCATCCTCTCATCTGTCTGTCCTGCCTCCTCATGTTGCCACCACTCCCTCTCTCCATTCCTATGGCTGCCTCTTCTCCACCCCTTTGCCCCATGCCCTCATCATCTGACTGCTCCGTCGTCTCCTTCTTTCTACCGCTGCCTTCCCTGTCATCCCATACTCCTCACAGATTGTTTTCATCTTCTCCTTTTTCTACCTACTTTCCTTCATCTCTTCCTTCCATTCTCTGCCTTCCCGCTAAACGGCCTACCTCGATACATCCACTCCCCATCTCTTTTCTTCTTCTTGTCTCCCTCTGCTTCTATCCCACCTACTCCTCCCTTCCTCCCTTCTTTCTTTGGCACCCAACCTCGTCTGCCACATTCTCCTTCTCACCATCTTTCCTTCCTTCTCTGCCTCCCCTCATATCCCACATTCTACTTACACCTTCCCTACATCTCATTTTCCTCTTTTCTTCGTTCCCTCTTACCTTCCTCCTTCCTTTATTCCTTACCTCGTATTCCCTTCCTCTTTCCTTCTTTTCTACCTTCCTTCTCTGCCTCTCCTCCTATGCCACATTCTCCTTAAATACTTCCTTACTCTACTTCCTTCCACCCCTCTTCCCTTTCTCCCTTCCTTCTTTCCTTCCTTATCATTTCCTCCCAATGCTACCTCGTTCTCCTCATTCCCTCTCGCCTACCTTCTCTGCTCCCATATTCTCCTTCTACATATTTATTCCGTTCCTCTTCTCCACCTTCCCACCCAACCCTACCGCCTTTACCTCCCTTCCGCCTTCTCTTCTTTCCTTTCCTCTTTATCTTTCCTTCGCAACCCTGCCTCTTCACCTCTCTCTCTCATTTCCTTCTTCTCTATTTTGCCTTACTTCGCATCCCTGCTACCTCTGCAGACGGACCTCTCCAGCCATCCAATCCAGCATCCATGCTACCTCAGACCTAGCTCCTTCTATCTTCTCTGGTCCTGTGAGTGATCAGGAAGCTTTGTGTGCAGAATCTGCTCTCCATAATTCACATCATGTTGAGTCACCAAAATGGCAACTATAGCTGAAGTCATGGCACACACTCCTTGACCCCAGGTGACCCCTGAGGATGACCCCTCGTCCTATGCTTTGACTTTCAAAGTTCTCCTGAATGCTGCTGGGGGCTAGAGGAAGAGGAGAGAGTGGGGGGACAGACAATAACCGAAGCCCTCTGAACTTTTGGTTCCTGCTGCTGCCTTCATGGGCGCTGAGACCAGAGACAGGCACAGCAGCACCAGGACAACCAAAGGCAAAGCCAGAGGGGGCAACTACTGCCACCGGCTGCCCCCATACGACACCCATAGGTCACACATCAGGAAAAGCAGCCAGACAGGTGAAAGGAGTGAGGTGAGACAGCAGAGGGTGAAAGGTGAGCCCAGAAGATGCCATGAGATCGGACCCAAAGGAGGACAGTGTGGCACATGGAGGGCACCTCCTGCCTGCAGTCACCTACCTCTGTCTGTGCCCGCACGTGCGTCATGGCGTCGGCGTTCTTCTTCTCGCCATTCAGCTGGGCTCCCTTCTGCGGTGCGTGACTGTGGAAGGGAAGCACAAGTTCAGTTGTTCTGTCCCTAGACCATCTGCCCTTCTTCATGTGACTTATGCCAGAGTACTCCAAGTTCGGTCCTGGAGGCCCGAATCCATGCCAGATTTTTAAGATAACTATATTTATCTAAATGTGGAGAAGTGTGGCTCACTGGTTAGAGCAGGCAGACCCTGATGCAGATGTCAGACCCGGGACCAGGGTTCAATTCCCGACGCGGCAGGGTCTTGAGCTAAAAAATGTCCACAGACTCGATAATTCTCGCCTCGGTGCCTACTCGAATCATGGGTTCACACTCTGCAACTCTGGGCAATAGCTTGCTTAATCTCCACTACGGCCCACCGCGATGGGATGCCTGGTCTTCACCTTGGGGATGCCCAGTAGGGGTTATCTCGCAGGGAAAGCCAGGACGGGTTCCCAAAGCAAGCGCTAAGAGACCTGTTGGTGATTTGGCGCTATATAAATCGAAATTAACATAACATAACATATGTTAAAAATCTGGCCTGGATCCGGCCCTCCAGGACCGACCTTAGTGACCCTTATTTACACGGTGGATGTGAACAGCAGCGTAGCAAGGGCGTCGGAGGCCCTGGTGCAAGCAAGGAAATGGCCACTTTGACTGCTTTTGGGGTATTAAAAAAGGAAATGATCAGGGTTCAATGTCACCCCTCCCGCTCGAGGCTCCAGTGCACCTGGGGCCTAGAGCGGGAGGGGTGACATTGAACCCTGGGTGTTGACTCCTGGGGGTGACGTCTGCTGCCGCTTAACAAGGTAATTTGGTGTGGAACTCTCTGCATAATCCACCAACATATCAGGGTAGAACAAGTGACATCAACGCACCAGAGCGTTCCGGTTAGCCCCTGATTCCATCCCTGGGCCCTCATTAATCTGCTTTTTTCTGCATGGGCATTAGGAGATGGATGCGGAGTGCAAACTACATCACTACACATGGTTCCTAGAGCCTTGTTCACTTTCTGTTCCAGCTAAGCTTTCATGACCTCTGAGACAAGGGATAGCAAATAATAATTCCACACACGTCATTTCGCATCAGTAGTAATAATGATGTCAAACAATTACACAGAAGCATGCTCAAAAGACACAAAAGACAAAAAGCAATAGTTTGATTAGATTGCTAACAAGGAGGGGTGATATTACAGATCAGTTTCATCCTGACCAGCTTCCAGACAATATCCTGATAGGGTGCTTCCGACTCAGGTGCACATCTGGTTGAGTTGCAGTAATTAGCAGGTGCACAATTACCACACCACTTCATGTTTCAGCCATCAAAATTAAAAATAACATTCTAATTGCACCTCATGTTCCCCATTTCAAAGTGCTCAATCCCTCAATACATGCCCCATTACCTTAATTTGTGCCAGGATTTGCCTGATGAAAGTCGCAAGTGCAAAATCCCCAGAGTTTGCAATCTGTGCTCATAAACCCTATTTGGAAGCGGAAGGGAGTTGGCGCCCAAATCGGAACTAGCACCCTAGTTAGGATGGACATAGCGAATGAATGGCGCCTACTTATCTTGATCGACATCTGGCAAAAATGAAATGATTGACCTGAGATAATCCTCAGATGCTAGATCTCTACTATTTGGCCAATGGTCGGTGTCGAGATTATTCTTCTGCGCTCTCGCTGAAGAATCGGGAGGAGGGGTCCATGCGCATTCTAGCCATGGTTCCTCAAAACACCAGAGTGAAGAAGCCATGTTTTTGTTATTTGTGTACCATCAGAAGGCTTTTCCCATACTGACCTCTCTTCAAACAGTTAGTGCCAAGGTTGACTTGATGTTATCGAGACTCTGTTTTGGAATGTGTTCCCTCACTTCCTGCATGAAAAGCCTCATCATTACAAGCCCGTTGAACAGAAAGCAAGAACCTAGAAAGTCTGACCTGGAAGGAGATCCTCACATGCCCAGATGTACCACCTAATATCCACCACCGGAATATCGCGGCACAAGAATATCGAGGGACAAAATTTCGAAACCATATACTTTGAAGCATAGATTTACTATTCCTAATCTAAACACCTTGAGGATATATAAATATATTGCCAAGGTAGATAAAAGTGGAGTTAGGTATAGAAATCGTAGACTTATTGAAGAGTCACCATTTTGTTATCCATACTTTATCCGCGATATTGTGTTTCATTGATATTCTAGTGTCGATATACAGTGTGCACACCCACAAGCCCTTGTGGCTGAAGCCGGGAAGCCGAATCATTAACTCTTCTAGCCGTGGATCGTAAGAAGAGCCTGGCACTGACTATTCTGAAGAAGTCTTATGTCCATGCAATGGATTGCTCCGTCAGGCTGAAATAAAGCCTAACCTATCCGGCGGAGAATTTGGAAAGGATTATTAGACCAGAACTAACTGAGCTGGTCTTATTAAGTGCAGTTAGTCAATACATATGACACCTGGATCAGTGTCCTGGCCAGCAAGGGTCCCTAACACAGGGTCTGACCTGTTGAACAGGCAAGATAGGTCTTCAGGCCAAAGATGTTTGGAGAGAAGCTCTGGAAACCAGTTAACCTTGAGTTGTTGACCTCACCCCTTCCACGCAGAAGAGTAGGAGAGGAAAGGCATAATGGGCTCCAGACAGGAAAAACGGCTCAGATTCACCCAAAATAAGCCTCTCCAGCTGCGAATTGGCGCAGCGGGGAAGTACTTGGTAATAAAAAGGAACAGGCGTAGGTGGGAACACTTCGAGATGTGCTTCCTGCAGGAAGCCTCTTCAAGCAGGCTCCGTAGGGGTCACCGCGGTGCTTTTTGCTTCTCTCCGCTTCCCAGATATTTCCTGCGTCATTTCTGACAGTAAACACGTGAATTAGAATCTGTTTCCTGTCCATAAATTTCTAAAAGTAGGTCTTAGAATGACACCCTCGCTGGAGAACGCGTGCCAAGTGTCAAACATTGCAAATGGGATAGCACAACTCACAACACCACATCTGTTGCTTTCACAAATTGGTTGATCTATTGCCTTTATAAACGCTACCACTGAAGCGAAATCTCATTCAACATATGTCTATGTACCATACGCTCAATGACAACTAATGTGCAGGTGAGGAAAATCCACGCAAGATGACAGAAACACCATGAAACTATAAACGAGGGCTCGGTTTGTCGTTAATCGCTCCCACATTGGTATAGCCCAGTGTTCTGCCATATAACGAAAGAGGATCATCTTCAGATTCATTCAGTGAATGACTATATGCCATTGGCTGTTCTCAGGTGTTGAGCATCCTCAGATGATTGTCATTCTATTGATGTCCTCTGTTGTCTACTGTTATGTTATTTGTCATGTTATTGGCCATTTATAGAGTGCACGTTCACCGTAAGGTCTGTTGGTGCTAAGGTAACGAGAGGCAACAACTGAAATCCAAATCAAACATAGGCATGCTGGAATGGCCATGTTTTTAGAAGTTTCCTAAAGCTCGCATAGTTGGAAGATGATCTAATATCTGGAGGGAGAGAATTCCAGGTGTGACTAAGCCCTCTTCTCCTTGACCAGATTCAAGATCCTACAAATTCCCCACTGTCACATTGTTTTTAATCAGTTCTTAGTGCACTAAGCATATTTTCTCATTCTTTTGTTGCCCTTATGTTTTTTTGGGGTAACCACGCCTACAGCAGCACTCTACAACTACCAGCACACAAGAGGACGGCTTGCAGAGGATACCGGTCCAAAATGGCTTCTTTATGTTTGGTCGTCTCTCTTTTATTACCTAGTTTACTACTTTCAAACTACACTATAAATGACAGATCAGTGGCTTTTTAGAAATCAGTGGTTGGTAGGAAGACTAGCATTGTTCAGAATTACCAAGGGATCTGTCCCCCCAGTGGTACGCCAGTCTTAGCTGCTGATTGAATGACAAGAGTGCAGTGATGTTCAGGCTAAGCATCACTTTAGTCCATACCCCTGGACCATTGCCTACTCCCAAACAACTTTTTCAAACAATCAGTGGGTTACTACCCTCTTTGAGGAGTGGGTAACTTTGTAATGATTTGTAACCGGAACCACGGTCTCAAAAAATTGGTGCATTGCTTAGCAAATGGAAATTTGAAGGGGACGCTCTAAGCAGAGACGGACTGGGGACGCAAACTGTCCCTGGCAATAGAGTCAGACCGGCTGCGCGTGGGGGGAGGGCGGGGGCGTGCATGGAAAACACGGCAGCTGCTTTTGTTACAAGGGGCTGATGTTGCTGCTATGCTGCAAACCGGTCCCTGCTAACACAAACCTTCTCCCACCCCCCAGGGGCCAAAAAGCAGCCCACACCCTGGAGACCCACTGGGGAAATGCCCAGAGCCCGCTACAGCCAGTCCGGCCAGCCCTGACTCTAATCATGCCTCTTCCAAATTGTGGCTCAATATTCATTTCTAAATCCCTTTTGTAATTCAATAACCTGTCACCAAATCGCAAAATGGTTTAGTGCATGCAAAAAAAGCCATCTGAAGGTCATGAACGGTCCGATTGCTCAAATGCAGGCGTTGCAACCTCAAAATGGCTTCGTACACCTGGCGCTACATTTTGTTGGAGGGGGTTTCGAGGCAAAAGGAAGCCTGAAGGTGGTCTCCACATTCTAAAGCTATCCCAGAGTTTCACACATTGGGGTGTGGTCATCTGCTAGGAGTGGTGTGATCAGGGTCTGGCACGCGTAGATGGCGTGAGCGTATATATTCACAACCAGTGAATGACTTCTTGTCAAACCACACATGATGCTATTAGCTCTCATTTGTCAATGGCGAGCATGGGAGTTGTGTTATCTTCTTGGAAGACAGCCAATGATTTCCTGATGCTGCAGCGATAAACATCGAATAGGATGTGTTGCATTTGTGATGCCCGAAGAGTTCTGGCCTTACCCTCCATCCACAGGGCAGGGTGCGCCGGGAGTAACCGGTGCACTCGTCGGCTCGAGTTGCACCTACATTGGCGGCTGCAGATGAATATTGCTCCACTCTTTGAAGACGCTGGGAGCTGCAGCCCTTGGCCCCGGGCCATTGGCTCCGTGCCCAAGGTATTCCTACACACGCTCAGGTTGTTTTATTTTTTGTTGGCGTGTCCTGCATTGAAGAGGCTTATCTGCAAAAATCATACCCTGGGGTTGACTTGAGAGCTCATTAAACATTGTTTCCAAGCGAGTTTGGCTGTGTGAACCGAGCCAATGCCAGCAGTGGCTGCATACAGACAGTCACCCTAGGCTTCAATTCACCAAAGCACCAGCAGTTGGCAGAAATGACTTCAATCACCCTTTGACCCCGAATAGAATCATGGGATTGAGCCTGGAGCCCCCCAGCACCCTCCTATTTGTGCTGAGAAGGTATGGGGGAGGGGAGTGCACAAGAAAGTGGATTGCAGAGAAGTAAACATGGCATGGAGCCCAGTTTATCTAATGTTCCTGCTGCTGCTTTCATGCTCTCTGGATGCAGAAGCTCCACAGGTAGAGCCAGGGGTAGCAAAGGGGCAGCCAGGGATAGAAGGCGCTACCCCTAGTTGACCCCCAACTCATGACCCTGAGCCTTGGCCTGCTGCTCCTGCGCTCCGCATTGGCAGTGTTGGCACAGTATCCATGAGCCAACAGGTCGCAGCTGAGTTCCTTGTGATGGTGAATGTAAATATAGATAAATATAGAGAATAAAGTCAAAACCGAGCTGTGGAAGGCCTCTGCCAGGGGATGCAGACATATTACCACTTAAGATTTTGGTAGACAGGCCGGCAAGTCGTGGGGAGTGGGGGTGGTAATTAGGAAGGGCGTGGGCGAGTTAGATGAGAAACCATGAGGGGGCAAGAGAGAAAAACCTGTCTGTAGCAAACAAAAAGCAGGGAAAAAAATTGAAATGGCTGGAAGAGAAGGTGAAATCTAGGAGAAGTGAGCTGCAGTCTTTAGCTAGTGAGGAGGGAAAGATGGCGTCGAAGAAGGAAGGTGACAGTGATCAAAAGGCGATCCCAGCCTGCAAGTGTCTTTGGAAAGAATGTGTAAGATCCTTGTGCATGTTATCAGGGGATTACCCCTGCGTTGAGCAGGAGGGGGAGAGTCCAGACCCTGGGTGCATAACCCAACCAGGATGGTGTTGTAGAGTTTTCTTTTTCGAATGTCGGGGCTCCAAATAAGGTTTCACTTTCTGATGTCCAGCTTTTTGGTCGGGTAAGGAGGAGTGCCCGTGGGTCAGCATTCGCAAACGATGCAGGCCACCTCGCTGATTAACCTTAACTTCAATGGGACGCCATTGAAGTGCCTGCAGAATGAGGAGGAATGTATCCAATCCGAGCCACCCTCTGCAGCGCTGCCTTTAGTGGTAGGTGGGCTTGCATGGCACCCATGCGGATATTAGCCCAAGCCGGGGAGGTGAGCGTTCATGTTACGAGAAGCCCAGGAGCAGCCTTAGGAGGTGGTTACTCAGTTTATAGCTAAAAGGCTTGTATATTGGCAAAGATGCTTGTGGGTAGGGGGCGGGGGGAGCACCAGGAAAGCATGCCCTGATCACTGTGGTTCATCAGTTCTGGATTACAAGAAGCCTGCAACCTTCACACCTCTTTGTCCGGCACCTTTGACTACCACGAAGAAGTGGATGCATGAACTACCCATACTATAAAAGCCTACCCTGCCCTAATGGCTGGCCTTCTTGTCCTGTGGGTTTTGCCTTTTTACTAGCCCGGAGGGCTGCTGAGAACACCCCACCTGGAGGACAGAGAGAAGAAGCATCACCATACCTGTCGTCATTGAAAGGGTACTTGGGCATGAAGTTGTTGTTCAGATCTTGCAGGTCATAGCTTCTGTCCTTCTCGTTGCCTAGGTTGAAGAGTCTCTTGAAGTGGCACTTCATTTCCCAGGCGTTAAGTAGTTCGACGGGAGCTGTCTGCGAAGGGATCGAGATAGAAAGTAGACCTGAAGAGAAAAAGATAAGCATTGGTTACTACAACAGATCGTCCTTCCGCAAAGACTACATGCCACAATAGAACCTGTAAACTCAGTGTCACTGCTTGAAAAGATACCTGGCATGTCACAAGACCCTAGTGCCAGCCAGTGACCCCCCTCGCCAACGGGCACGTCCCACCTATTCATGTTACTGGGGCGACTTACCCTACCTTGAACAAGGCACACCACAGCCCCACTGTACCAATGCCCCCATACATCAGCTACCCATTCTTACGCAGTGCCGTTTGCTGCATTCCCCACCCAGATTGCTGTTGCCTCGCTCACAAAAGTAGAAACTATAGACACAATGGACATCAGTTCACAAAAGCGCAAGGGGTAGCGGAAGTGACATCATGAACTCTTTCCCCTGCTAAAATAGCATTATATAGTTGACCCCTTGTTCCACCTTAACCCTCTACTTGCTGCTTCAGAGTGAGGAGAGGGGCAAAGGTCTGAAAGTGCAGAGAATGACCAGAGGTCTTCCAGCCCTGTATGTTTACTATTTCTGACTTACCTTTCCAGAGGGTGCAAGGGCAGAGCCAGGGGTACCAAAGAGAGAGACCCCGGGTACAGGAGAGCGGCTTCCCTTACTAACAAAACAAAGCAAAAAGGCATTGCTGGCACGCCCTGAGGGATTACAGGCGTTGCCAGCCATCTCTAGGTTCAGAGGTGTGGCAGTCACTTTCCATGGGTGTGTTTGTGTCTCTGGTGATGTCACAGGTTGGCAGGCCACTGGCATCTGTTGTGGCAGCGCGGGGGAGTCTCCGGCAGAAAGTGAGTCTTGTGTTCGTCTTCCAGCTACTTGAGGCCACTTACCCTCCAGGTGAGTCATCATAGAGGAAGTCCTGTATGGCCTTTCATCTGGTGCAGAACATCTCTGGTTGGTTCAAGGGTGGGATCACACTGTTGACCCATCCGGTCTGGCACTGCGTCCGGGTCTATCTGTCCTACTTTATGTCAACGCACTTTGTGCAAGGTGTCATCAGGTGTCAATGACAGGAGCCTTGTAAATAAGGCACTCTGGATTGGGCGGCATTTCAGCTTACTGCAGGACTATGGCAAAGTCCAGCTATTCATCGCGTTGACGGCCTCCTTTAGAGAGCGCGAGGCGGTGAGGTGGTTTAAGGTGAGGTGACCCATCTCTGCCCCGTCTCTAGTCTGTGCCTGCCTGCTTTGGTGCCTCGAGGACACACTAAGGCTCTCCTGCTTCACCTTGGCTGCCCCCCACCATACTGCCCCCTATGGGTTTAGAGCCCGAAATTGTGGCTTCCCGGGGCCGGGCAATGCCCTCTAAACTGTATGAAGCCTTCAGTGCTTGCTGTGTGGAGCCCTTGCCCGCTCGCCCCAGGCTTACAAATTCAGGGTCTGTTTACAAAGGGTTGCTATGTTATCTGCACTTATGTAGCGCTGCCTATCAAGGGACAGGGTATCCAGGCACTGGAATGATAAGTATTGGTAAGTAAACTAAGGCAAAGCTTGACGTCCGCTGTAAATCTTTGTTAATCAGTCACACTAAGGTATTCTGACAACAGATCATCCGTGAGTTAATAAAATAACACATATACATTCTGCTGGTGTACAATCAAAAGCGGTTCTTTAGGGAAACAGAGGATTAACAATGAAGAAGTAATAAAAAGATATCAAAAACTAAAATCCTAGGTGGGGCTTTAATACCTTGATCTATTGCAAACTCAGGCAGCGTGTCACTTCGCAGATACCGAAGAGATAAACTATGTTTTAAGGGCAGTTTTTGAGTTTTCTAAACTTTGCGTGAGTGAAAGACATGTATGCTCTGTGAGAATGTCAGATGAAACCATGTTTTGAGGGCAAGTTTTAAGCTTTGTAAGCTTTGTATGAAAGTAATGCATAAAGAAGAATTTATGGACAGAATGCAGAACAATGTCATACATTCACCCAAGTATGGAGATCTGGGCCGCAATCCATCGTTTTTTTGCTCACCATGCCATTCCAGTTTGAATCCAGCCATATGCAAATCAGTCTTGAACCTGCGCTCAGTGGGAACAGACCAGCCCGAACTGCCAGGCCAGGTCCTCCCTGGACTGGAAACAAGCATCCTAGGACCAGTTACAGGGATTCACCCCATATTAGCCAGGATAGCTTGACTCCAGTGGCATGGAGAGCACAGGACCCATTTCTGGGCATACCAATCCCACTTGGGGTGACAAACGCAAAAAGAAGAATTGATGGACAGAATCCAGAAAAATGTCATACATTCACCCCAGTACAGAGATCTGGGCCTTTCATTATGCATTTTACATTGTTAGTGTATCGCAAACAGCCGACAGGCTGTATGCCTGGGGCTTTTTCAAGCCTCATAAAATACAGGTTGGTTCCTACAATAGTTTGTTTTGTAAAATTCGAGTCAAAGATATAATGGGGCAGATTTATGAGTCCCTTGCGCCACGTTTACGCCGCTGTTGCGTCACGCAAGGCGGCGTAAACGTGGCGCATCCCTACGATCGATTTACAAGGTGACGCATCTAGGCAGATGCGTCACGTTGTAAAGCCCTGCGCCGCTTGTGGGCGTTCCGGCGCAGGGTGGGCGTTCCGGGGCAGGTGCGCCTCGCAAAAGTGGCTGAGTGAAATCTATGAGATTTCACTCAGTCACTTTCTACGTCAATTCCTTACGCCTGCTTGAAGCAGGCGTAAGGGTGACGCACCATGCATTGTAGGGGTGGCTCCTGTGCATTGCAGGAGTCATGTCGCACTTGCGACATGACTCCTGCAATGCGCCGCCCGTGCGCCGAGAGATGCGTCACGCATCTTCACTGCCTTGCACCATGGTGCGCCGCATCATAAATGCGGGGCACCATGGGTGGCGGAGCAGTGGCGCACTGTGGCGCATGTTAACTGGCGCATCCCTGGGGATGCGCCAGTTAACATAAATCTGCCCCAATGTATCCATATTGGCTGATTCAAAGAGTGATGGAGAACTTTGTCAGGATTTTGAGAGGATTTGCATTATTTCATTTACTCGAATTTTACAGAACAAACTATTGTAGGAACTACCCAGTATTTTATGAGGCTTGTAAAAGCCCCAGGCAATACACCTGCACAAGGGGCGAAACACGTGTCGGCTGTTTGCGATATACCTACAATGTACATAATGGAATGGGACTTTTCTGTAAAGCTAGGTGATGAAAAGCACAATGAAGTACATATAATGAGGAACAAGGAAAGAATAAAAACAAGAGAATTACTAATCCGAGTTTCTCTTCAAGTCAAGGGGTGGGCACACAGTCTTCGTTCTCTTATAGCCTGCCATGCGACTGACTGCGCCATTCAGCCGGGATTTCGACTGACCATTTGTCAATAGCAGGGTTCTCCAAAATCGGTGGTGCAGGGCCGAAACAGCGCCATATTTTTAAGATAACTACATTTATCTAAATGGGGATATATATTAAAAACTGGCATGGATCCGGCCCTCCAGGGCCGACTTTGGAAACCCTGGTGAAAAGGATGAGAGGGCGAACAGTTTTCCGATAGGCCAGTCCGCCTCGATGTATCGCCTGAGTGTGGCACGCTCTGCACTACACACCTGTCTGCAGTGGCGCTCCGGGAAACTGACACCTGTAGTTAAAAACTTTCTGCAAATTGCTCCATTGTGTCTGTAATCCTTTGGCATGCGCGGCCCCGCCAGGCAGCTCGCCTGGCCGCTGTGATACACCCACAGCGGACTCACCTTTCCTCCTCTTTGTCGAGCTGCCAGCCCCCGGGCTCCCTGCGGCCGCAGCCCGGCCTCTGTTCGAGAGAAGGAAGCAAGGTCACACAGCTCAGGGAAGAGGCCTCCTCAGACGCAGCCAGGACTGAGCGCGTGCCAAGAGACCTGGGCGCGCGCCCAGACGGGCATCCTCTCAGCATGGCAGGGCAGACCCGTGCTGCACAGCTGCACAGTGCGCGGAGCCACCCTGGAGAGAAGCTCGTGGTGGGAGACCGTCCTTTGTCCCGTCACATGCCCAGCGGACGGGGCAGCCGGCCTGGACACGTCCACCGGGCAGAGGGGTCGATGCGGCTGCCTCCCCGGCCGCTGCACGCAGCCTTTGGCACCAGCTGGGCTGGGCAGGGCAGCCAGCCCTCTTCCTTGATGGTTTCCATCAGATAACCCCGCTGGAGGCAGTCCCGTCCCACCGAGCAGGAAACAACAGGGATAGCTCGGTGGGCACAGGCGGTGGTGCAGCGAAGGCCACTTCACCGGTCCTCGGTCACTATGGAAACGCGCTGCAGCAGGTGGGACTGGAGGGGGGATGCCAGGTGGGAGGGGGTGAAAGGTTTCCCAGGTGAACCGGCCGTCCCCCAGACTTTGGTGCCAGCACATCTCTGACGACTGCATTACTCTGCATGATGCAATGCACATACGTGAAATGTACACGATAGAAGCGTGATGTAATGCGGATACATGAAATGTACACGATAGAAGCGTGATGTAATGCGGATACATGAAATGTACAAGGTAGTCACCCGATGCAATGCACATACATGAAATGTACAAGGTAGTCACCGGATGTAATGCGGATACATGAAATGTACACGGTAGTCACCCGATGTAATGCACATACATGAAATGTACAAGGTAGTCACCTGATGTAATGCGCATACATGAAATGTACAAGAGAGTCACATGATGTAATGCACATACATGAAATGTACATGGTAGACGCATGATATAATGCGGACACATGAAATGTACAAGAGTCACATGATGTAATGCACATACATGAAATGTACATGGTAGACGCATGATATAATGCGGACACATGAAATGTACAAGAGTCACATGATGTAATGCACATACATGAAATGTACATGGTAGTCACCCGATGTAATGCACATACATTAAATGTACAAGGTAGTCACCGGATCAATGTAGTCACCTGATGTAATGCACATACATGAAATGTATATGGTAGTCACCGGATGTAATGCGCATACATGAAATATACAAGGTAGTCACCCGATGTAATGCACATACATGAAATGTACATGGTAGTCACCGGATGTAATGCGCATACATGAAATATACAAGGTAGTCACCCGATGTAATGCACATACATGAAATGTACATGGTAGTCACCCGATGTAATGCACATACATGAAATGTACAAGGTAGTCACCTGATGTAATGCACATATATGTAATGTACATGGTGGTCCCGTACATTGCTGGCTGAATATTTTCTTATTCTTATATGTGTATTCTCTGTTGCACTGCATATGTTGTGCGGGAACAGGATTACAAGAATGGTGACTTGTTTGCATTTTACAGGGCTCTTTTTCCATCACTCTAAACATGTTTACTGACATGCCTCCCCTTCCGGTGCACACGCTGTGAGAACGGAACATGTCCGTCCACTTTCCCAGACTCTCTGCACCACTTAAGTCCGATGAGCAGATAAGTGTGGGAAACGCATGCCATGATGATGGCGGGTGCCCGCTGCGTGGGTGGGCGCCTCATTTCATTGCATTCCCTTACTTCCCTGACAGTCCCTCGAATGCCAGATAGGCAGGGACGTAGCTTCAGGGGGAGTGTTTGGGGTGTTACAACCCCTAATAAATCTATTCTCTAGTAAATAGTTGGATGCAGGTGTTTTCAGCTGGGTACGGCGAGGAGCATGTCGGATCTCACCTGGGATTTTTGCATACACGCACAGACAAAAACAGACACCCTCTCTCTCTTGTTTCTGTTTTGAATGTCTTAACAAATATTGGTTATTTTACAAAGTAGTGTGTTTAAGTATCCCATACAATTTGCATCCTGCTTCCTTTCCATCCCCTCTTAGCCCCCTCCCCCCCCTTCTGCACTCTTCTATTGTAATGTATTTTAACATGATATGCCCGCATGGTTGTTGGAAACCCTGACGCTCGCCCCTCCCCCACAATCTTACTGACCAAGCCACGCCCCTGCAGATATGCTAAATCAAGGCTAGAATATATGTGTGAGTGCTTGTGAGCATAAGGTATATATTACATGCATCCCACTCTTCTGCACAGAAAACACGTTGTCCATCTACTGTCAGACACAATATGTCGGGCAAACAATAGTGCAAAAACAGATTTTTTACGCAACGCTGCAAAATAAGTAACCAAAGTTGCTGCGCTGCGTTGAATGAAAGGGAGAGGTAAGAAAGTGTCATATATACTACAAGAAGGCACTGCTGCGCCCTTCTAAAGCCCGGGCACTGCCAGGCGGCCTCGCCACACGCATCATACTGTAAAGTCGTGCACGTAATGGCTAACAGGCGTTGTGCTGGAAGTATCTGCTTCCAGTACAAAATACTACGCTCATTCTGTAAAACTTTACCCACTTTGTATCTGTGCTGCACAGTGGCACACACCAAACTGTGGAGAGTTTGGGGAAAACATGTTTTCCTTATTGGCGCCCACTTAGAAAGGGGTGTCATGTTTTTGGAGCAAAGTCCAATCTGCCGTTGTCAGTAGCTCGGGGTTTGCATCACAAGCCATAAGAGGAGGAGTGTGAAGCCCATAGACCAACCGCTGCTCGGCATTACTTTAGGCAACCTCCCAAAATCCCAAAACAACACTTTGTGCCAGTTTGTGTCATTTCTGGAAACTTTGCACCAGCACAAAGTGTTGATAAGTCTGCCCGTTATCTCGCATAAGTAGACTTCAGAAGGAGAGTTTGATGCTCCTCCGAAGCAGCTCAATTCACAAAGACAAATCAATTATGCCGGCCAATTAAACAGCAAATGATATGGGGTCGGCGCTGTTTAATGTTCTACAGCACTTCATTTATGATTTTGGAACAGAACATTCTATAATTCAGGCCTGGAATTCGGGAGTTCTTTCACTAACTTTGAAATGTAATGTCCCTGCATAACATTTTGGGAGTTAAGGATTTACTTGGCAAAAACACAGAATGTAACAGCTGAATGAGTCACCATGTGGATTCTTACCTTGTGTTTGGTGATCTGCGAGCAGATTGGCCGTTCCAGCAGCCAACGTTTTTTTGCAAGAATTCCAATCTAGAGGCAAATAAAACCGGAAGTCAGATATTTTAATGTCCATATTTAAGATCCGGGTTTCAAAGTCACATTTTAAACACAATGCAGGATGTGGAAGTGTGTGGCTTTTTGGGGACTTTTCCTGGGCTTTAAATCTCCCAAAAGTATCAACCTGAACCCCTCTTCGGTATTCTCCAGTCTTTTTTTTCCCAAAAGTCACACCTGAAACACCCTTGTGACTTACTAGGAACTTGTTTTTTAACCTTTTGAGATGTTATCCATAGGTTGTAAGGAATGCCTATTGGTGCATTATTGGGCAATTTAAACTAACCCTGGATGTGTGAGCTTTAGTGGAAACTTCTTAAAAACCTTTTTGCAGAAATAACAATAGTGATAAATTGCTTTCTATATAGTGCTTCATACCGCGCCTGCTGTTTTAAGCTCTATAAACAACGTTTCACTATAGATGCAGATAGACTTTCGTGGTCGTTGAATGGTGTAAACTGGGCAGAACCCAAAGAAGGGGTCTAGCAAAGTCCAAAGCTGAGTGCCTGAAATCTAATGTTTTTCTAGTTGTTTCTCCTTCGTTTTGTCTGGTCGATCATGGAATGCTGACTGGGAAATTGTTTTTGTTTTTTATATAGCGCTCAGAACTGCAGTTTTGCGGTTTCCAAGTGCTGTAAATCATGGTTGTTGTTATTCCCCATTTCAATGGCACTGACTTTATGAACCCTGGAAGGATGAACAGCTGAGGTGAACCTGTCAGGATGTGAACTCATGATCAGCAGCTCCTACAGACATACATTCGACTGATTCTAGCGCTTAACTCACTGAGCCAACTTGCAGGCCCTGTTGTCCCTGATCTATAGTTTGGGTGGAGGGCATTGTGGGGGCGGGGACAAACGTTTGGGCTGTTTCCTGGGAACTCACTACTGACACGGTTTTTCCTGCCCATTGGAGTATTGTGCAACATGGTAATTAGCTGTGTAATTAAGCAGTTCTATTTAAAGCTTCGGAAAGAATTGCCAAATCCCCCGGATCACACATGCAGTCACGCAGCTGAAGGGATGAGGAATGTCTTATATGTTACAGTTTATAAACAGCAAAGGTGACCTGCTGGGCCTGCCAGTCTGGGTACACTGAAGCATTGTGGTTCTGGGGGTGACTGGGTGAGATAAAGGGGGACCATGGCCGCACGGGCAGGGCTGATCTGCATTTTGCCCTCTGCTGGGGCACAGGCACCGTTCAGACGTAGCCTCGCCAAGAACGTAGTCGGGAGATTTATGACAGTCACCCCCCTCCTCCCTTTCTCTCAGCACTCAAACCTCACCTGAGTTTCAGGGTATTCACCCTCGCTCTCTCTGCAAGCATGAAACCCCCAAGCTACCCCCGGCCATGGCCGAGCTGGGGTCATAGCCGGGTTAACGAGGTCCCGCCATGGGACACATTGCATAACTGTAGAATTTGAGGGTCTCTGCACATTTCTTCTTCATCGTAACAAACGATGTAAGATCTCTTCGTTGTATGGAGGGCCCCAGCCGCCCTTCGTATGTAGACATACACCTTCTGCATTTGTATTTCGGTGCACTTCTGAGTTTATAATTTTTAGGGGCTGATTTACAAGCCCCTGGCGCCGCCCCCTTGTGTCACTTTAACATGGGAAAAGCCCAGCACTGCCAGCTCCTCTGCCGGATTCGTGAAAGTAAAGAAGGGTGGTGGCGTTTCCTGTGGCCCCCCCAGCGCAAAAACGCCCACGGCTCCTCTGTGAGCGGCAGGAGACACTGACGAGCACTTTACAAATCAAAGTCCGACAAAATCAGACATAAACTACTGACCGAAGGTGTGTTTACAAATTGCTGAAGGCATGCTGTCTTTTTTTTGCAAATGGTGGTTTCTGCCAACAGGAAGTAGAAACTGCCACATACGGACCCCGTGGGCAGCGGGCACCATTCCCGGTGGACGTCGAGAAATGCCATTTTCTCACCTTGACCTCCTTGTTCAGCAAGATTCCACTGGTGCTTCTAGGCACCTGCACTGAACACATCTGTCTTTTGAGTACGAGTTGTTGTCTGGTTTAAACTTAGTGCACCAAGGATCTGAGGTCTCCTTTTAGGGTGTGGTGGGTCGCACTTGTTGAGGTACACCTGTGTGGCACCTACAGGATCACATTGGTACCACCAGCCTTTTGCTACTGGTGAATTGTCAGAGTATTTCTGTGATTTACAAGTCAGCCTTGCAATCAGACATACCGCATCGCTCAAAATCTGTTAACAAAATATATGGCCGCAGGGTGCCACGCATTACCGCACAACTATAAAAGGTGTCAAGTATAGCACACCCTTCCGCCCTGTTGGAAACAGAAGCCCCTATGGCAGTGCCCGCTTTGTCCAGCGAGTATCAGTGCCTCAGCAGAGATCTGCGCAATCACCGACACTCTGCTCATTCTGTGCTTGGCCTCTCTGCTGAAACTGCCATCGGCAATGGCGATTTCGGTGGTGGTTTTGTGAGAAGAGACGATCGGGCCAGTATAGCAGTAAGACCTCTAGACTTTCTGTTTGTTCTGTGTATCCATCCGTCTTTATCCGTGTAAACTATCTACCGTGGCTTTTAATATAGCGCCTGCGCTCACAGAGGTTTTATGGCGTTGGATGCTGATATGAGGTTGACAGAAGGGTGCCAATGGAAAGCCTCCGTGCAGTCGTTCCTTTTCGTTAGTGCCTGGGTTTCGTGCTCAGACGCCCCGGTCCTCTGTGCCCCACGAGTTGGATTACCACCTGCTGGTTGGGCTTCATCGCTCGCAGGCATCTCTTGAAGGATGGGCGGTGTTCAGTCGTCACCCACGCGGTGTTTGCCATCACTGGCTCAGCTTAAGGAGCATTTACATGTGATATTATCCGCTATGCGAGGAATGGCGCAAAGGTATTTGTTGCTAATCTTCTTTGATAAAATTCGTGCCGTCATTTCATCCGCTGCCAGTCAAATATAGATTTCCTTCTTGGCGAACTTTCAAACCTCGTTAAACATTAATTTGGCAAAAAAAACGTTGCTAATCGTCCCCTCCAGAGACAGTCTTTGCTAAAATAGCGCCTTGGGCGTGGGCAGAGAGGAACAACCTTGCTGATTGTAGTGAATAAATGAGGCAGCAGGGGGGGGTGGCGTTTGTGTTCACTGGTCAGTACCTGGATGAGCAGGGGCTGGCCCCTGAACACCAACATCCACAGACCACCCCAGCTCAGCGAAATCACCCATCGCTTAACTGACTGAGGCAGATGATTGTTTTGTTGATATGTGCCAGCAGGGGTCAGAGGGTGGAGGTGGGGGGGAGGGAAGAGGGCGCTAAAGAGCCGCTAAAAGAGTGTTAAAAACACCGCCCACAGTATGATAATAAAGGACTGACACCAATTTAAACTGGCGAACAAGCCAAAACGAACAGGCAGGAGCAAGACGAGAAGGCGATGCTGTTGGTTTAACCTTAATGTACACAGCTCCCTGCGCCCCTCAGAATATGGCGCCCTGGGCCCAGCTCGCACTCGCAGCTCGAAGGCCGGCCCTGGCCCCCGCCTCTGTTCCCGAGGGGTGTGTCTGCACCTGGCACAGTGAACACGACCCCCCCCCCCCCCCCTCCCCCAAGCTCTGCTCGAAGGTGCTGCTCAGCAGTGGTCCTACCCTTTCTGCTGGAGGGGGCGGGCCTCAGGCCTCGAGCCTGTGGAGCAGCCTGACTGACAGGGATGGGCACCAGACACATTTCCTGGATGAGTGGCGCCTATGCAAAGGAGTCCCATTGGCTGGTTTGTTTATTGCGCTGACTTACATTGCGCCCACATTCCATCCCACCTTTCCGACACTTTGGAGCACCCTTGGAGTACAAGATTGGCTGCGGCTATATCTGGATCACAGTGTGTCATGTCATGTGTAGGTTTTTCCAATCAACCAATCACAGCTTTCCAATAACTGAAAATAAACCTTGACAACACTGCATAACAGAACCACGGCGTTCTTGAAACAACATCTTTACTGTTTTCTTTGTGGCAAGAGTTTATCAATGATTCTCCCTCTAACCGGAGCGTATTCCAAAAAGCATGCATCATTCCTAAATTTGTAAAAACAAGCATTGGCAAAGACAGCAAGTCTGGCTATGGCTTTGCGGTTTCTGTCTTAGTCAATCCTGTTTTACAAAGCTTTAATTTTGAGGATCCGCTGGTCCCTCGCCAATATTTTAAAAATACATAACGATCATGGTCGTAACTCTTTAATGGAACTACTTTGTGACAGTGCAGAGCGGGTCACTCACTGTGATATTATCCAATGACTGTATCGGCCGAGCCAATGCACCTGTCTGTCTGCTACTGTGGGTGTGAACAAGTGGATGACACAACAGCAGGTCAATGCATGAAGGGGGCTGGCTGAATACCCCATAAGTAAATATGTTAGATAATCATTTTAGTAATATAAAAAGTTCTTAGTTACACAAATAAGGGGTGGCCCTGACAAATACCATAGTTGATAAATACCAACGCTGTGTGATCTTGAGCGCACCTCGTGCCTAGTTCTCCCATCACCCAAAATTCTTCTTCATCCCTGCTTTCTCTCTTGGTCCCAATTTCTCTATCCTTCTCAGTAGTGCGCTATACAAGTATCAATTTACATTACATTACATTACCTCCTTTTTCTACCTTTAGTTTCTTTTTCATTTGCTCCCCCTTCCTTCTTCCTTCCTGTCCTTCTCTTTCTCATTTTTGTTATCTTTCTCACTGTTGTTTTATCTTTCTCTACCCCCTTGTCATTATACTCCTAGCCTTCTATTCATCCCTGCTTCTCAATGTGAACTGTTTTCCTTTCCTTTTCTTCATCCTTCTTTCTTCCCTGGATACTGCTTTCTATCCTTCTCTTCTTCCCTTTGTCACTGTCTTCCTATGCGCCCCCTTTTCTAGATTGTTCTCTGTCCCGTTCTCTCCCTTGTTTCTTGTACTTTCTGGCCCTTCTTTTCTCATTGTTCCTCTATTTTCACCGTTTTCACAACTTTCTCTTCCTTTTTTATCCCTCTTTTTCTATTATTCTGTTTTCATTCATTTGCACTGCTTTCCTTTCCTCTCATTTTCTTCCTGCTTCCTTTTCTAGCTTTCTCTCTCTGGGTCAAGGGCTGATAATGAAAATAAGCCCCGGTCCCTACAATTGAGTGCCAGTACCCACCACCTGCCAACACCGGCAGAAATTAGGCGCTGCCGGGCAGGCACTGGCTGGAAAAGCCTTTCCGCCGGATTTGCAGATAATCAGCTATGGACGCCGCTTCGTAGAAGTTTGGCGTAGGCTGTGAGGATATCGTACATTTACCTTGCTAGTAGTAGATAGTAGTGTGAAGGAAGATAACGTACTACAGGAAATATTGTCTCTAGTACTCGTCCTCACTCCTGCTACGACGCTGCTTAATGTGTAACTGTGAAGTCACATGTTCGCCCGCCCGCCCGTCTGTATGTCACTCTGCCCCCTGTCTAGTTATCAATCCTGTAGATTAAGCTATCGAAGTGGAATTATTCTCTGCATTTTTTACGATTAATCTAATAACCGTAGAGGAAGCAGCTTCCGGCGTTGCATCTGAGACCCTTTCCCCCTTAGTTATGAAGCTAGCGCTTCTGCGGTTCCCTTGGTGAGAGCCTAGGGGCTTATTTACAAGGCCCTTGCGTCACTTTTGCGTCATTTTTAACATGGGAAAAGTGACGCAAAATTGGCGCAAAGGCCTTGTAAATCTGCCGCCAGAATGTAATACACATACAGCGCCTAGACGCCTCAGAGAAACAGATCCTTGTGGGGTTTTTCGGGATGCTCTGAGACTAGAACACTTCAAAGAATATGTCCCGGACAAAGGCACAATTGTACTGTCAAGGTACGCGTCAATGTATGTACTGAAATCTATTTATGAGGCGGGCTACCTATAGACTCACAGGAGCTGAATTCGATTCGAATTCCGTCCCGCCCTCATGGCGCCATCCAGTGTAGGGAAGACGTTGTCCTCTTTGCCCATTCGCGCACCCCACTAACCACCCGCACTGCGCATTCTGGGACGTTGTTGTGTTTGGTGACGCCTGCTCGGGGTCCGAGATGCATCCTGACGTCATTACGGGATGGCCCCTCTTAGAGCGCACCATCCATTCCTCACAAGAGCCGCTTCCAAACAGGGGTAGGCCGAGACCAGCAAAACCACCGCAGGCGAACCCTGCCATCGGGGCCTCGCCATTTTAGAATTTGATATCTTAAAATGAGTGTGTCATTCAGATCTGGCGCCCGCTTGTCTTGGCGGCAGAGGGACCTTAGGGGTTTATTTACAAGCTACTTGCGCCGCCAGTACGTAACTTTGTCCCACACTAAAAGTGACACACCGTCGGCGCAAGTGGCTTGTAAATAAGTCTTACGTTTTCACTGAATCTCTACATTACTCCTGGGCTTTGGGACGGGGAACCACTTGTTTCTGCCACCTCTCACCAGCCTTTGGAGGTAGTCCTGAGGACTCCTGATCCTAATTACTCTAAGAACTCTTTTTAAATCTCGCCACCTATCTTGATGGCACCTTCTCTGTCAGAGTTTTGCATCCACTTTCGTGACAAACTTTTCAGGCGGCTTTTTTTATTTTCAAATGTAATGGTGAGTGACCCCGGCCTCTCCTACACATTTTACCCGTGTTGGCACTTTACTACCTACGTGAATGGAAAAACCTGCGTAATAAAATGTACACATTGTGCAGGGTGACGACACCAACCCTCTAGTGTCCAAACGGAGAGGGCAAATAGGGTCTTTTAGGGTCAGGATCCCGCGAGGGCGGAGAATGGGCAGAGGGCACGATGAACCCCAACATGAAATATGGTTTCTATCACTTAAGGCAAATACATCATTTCAATATAGAGTTTCCTCTCGGGCTAATAAGAATACCCGCCTTCTTCAAAAGGGCTCTGTACTGAGAACCCTCACAAACCTCCAAAGTATACTTGCTTTGCCAAAATACAACGTCTGCCAACTTTCGCACAGTCATTCAGAGCTTAAATTCGATTTTGGCCTTTTGTGTAGACGTGGTAGTTCCCATACTACAGCCTCCTACTGTCATATGGCGCTACACAAAAAAGCTAACACAATCTAGCCATAACACAAGTAACTTGACTTCATACTGCAAAATACAAAGTAACATATAATGTCGGAACAATGCCAGTCGGAAGATGGTTAAACGCTCGCCGCTGACGTCTGCAGAGGTCTTGCGGCCGCAGTTCCAATCACAGCAACGAAAACCAGACTTTTGAGCTCAACAGATTACCATTAACAAGGATAAAAGAGACAGCGCTTGTTTAAAGGGTTTAGAAACGGCAGAAGTGCGGCCTCAAAGCACTCAGTTTAAACCCAGGTGGTATTATACCGTAATGTAACACACAATATTGAATGCCGACTTACCTGATTCACTTTCCAAAATCTGCCCGGGCGGGATGCTACCTGGCACACCGACTTTCTTTGGCGAGGTTGTTTTAGTTCTTACCAGACACCATGAGGTTATATAGTCTGCCAGGGCGTTATATGCAAATGACGTGTCATAGACCTACAGCTTTACAGCAAGAGAAAAATTCCCCAAAGCCGCTGCCCTGTCAGCATCACTCAGTGAAGGGTGTGGCGCGCAGGAGGAAGCGACACAGGTGTCACATTCATTGCAGCGGGCAGCTCAGCGGGTTTCGTTTTCTCCGCTCTTGCTTCATCCGCATGTTTTTTTTCTGTGTCAATGTTTGCCAGGCCGGTGTCAAAGATTTTCCCAGTGGCTGGCTTTGGGACGCAAGGAGCCGAGCTCGGCCAAAGGCTGCCCTGGGCCAAGACCCAGGTCAAGTCGCCCCTCACCCCATCCTCTGCCAGACGTGCGGGTGTGACGGGCTGACACGGCAGGTACAGGAGATGCTGACTTCTTTCCCTCCCCTCAGGTCATCCGGCTTCTCTTCCCCCCCTTTCCTTCCTCTTCTTTCCTCCTCAATCCTGTCACTTGTTTTCCTCCACTGATGTGTTCACAAATCACCCCTTCTTCATCTTCTTACCTTACTCACAACTGACCTTTACCCCTACTTCCTCTCAGACCCGGGCTGCATTTCTCTGTTTACCCTCTTCTTAGGGTGACCGAAATGTTAAAGCCAAAAACCGAGACATTTAACAAAAATAGAAGGGCCACACTTTTATTTCAACCAAGCTCACTCAATGACAGGGCTCACCAGCACAGAATTACAGACAGAAGAGGCAGTAGGAACATAAATAAAATGCAAGTTTTAAAGCCAGTACCATGCCTGTTAATTACATTGCTTTCTTATAACAGCTGCTAACTACCTCTGGTTTGGAAAACATAAAAAAGGCCCCTCCCACCATTTCCGGTTGACCCTCTCTAAAAACAGGGACATGAGCTAAATTTCCTGAAATCTGCCAGGCCAGCTGGTGGAAAACCGGGGCGCCTGGTCACGCCACCCTCTCGGTTCTTCTCCACCCCTGCCCTCTCCTATAACTGCCCCAGTCTTTGACCGTCTCTACCACCCCTTACCCGCCAGGCCTTTGCCCTCCTTTTCTCCTCTTAGACTTTATGTCTCTGTTTTCTCTCTTCAGCTCCCCTTTCTCCTCCTCAGCCACCTATTCTTCAGGGCTGAGGTCGAACCGCAGCCTGTGGTGCACACACACTCTGAGCTACCTTCTTGCTCTTTCTCCTCTTACAGCCGCCCTCAAAGGACATCTTTACATCAGAACTTAGCAGGAGACTTTGGGGCTTATTAATGAGCCCCTTGGACCAGTTTGGCACCGCCCACGCAGCGGTGGAGTAAATAATGCGCCATGTTGCGCCATAATTACGAAGTGACGCATCTAGGCAGATGAGTCACTTCGTAAGCCCCTGCGCCACATTATACCTGCGTCAGGTATAATGTATGCAGAGGGGGCGTTCCCCCGCAAGAAAGGGTCGTAGGAGTGGCACAGTGAAATCTATGAGATTTTGCTGCGCCACTTCTAGGACACCAATGCGTCAAAACCTTACGCCTGCCTCATGGCAGACGTAAAGGTGACGCAGGCCCTTTCACATGGTGCTTGCCCCTTGTGAAAGGAACATTGCTGGAGTTGCGTCAGGCTTCCGACACAACTCCAGCAATGTGCCACTTTTAGCGCTGACAGACGTCAGTTATACTGACGTATATGTCCTTCCTTGCGACATGATGCATCATATTGTAAATATGAAGCATCATTGGTGTCTCAAGGAGGGCGCACTGAGAAGTGGCGCATCACTGCTTTCACACAGTAATCCGCCACTTCTCGTAAATAAGGCTCTTTGTGTAGCCATCGGCAGGTGTTTATTGGGGAGCACATTGTTTGGAAGTTTGGAGGAATAGTGCTTACTGGACGAAGATTATGCCACAGTGTGAAGGAAGTGGTCATGCTTTGGGTAGTTGTCTTTCACCTCGTTGGACAGGGGTGTTCCTCGGTTGACCCCAGAGTACCTTGAATAAATATGTGAGAGGTGCAGAGACTCTGTGCTCTGCTGCTTGAACCTAAGAGAAGAAGAAGGGCAGCCATGCTGGAAAGCCGATTAGCACGTCCAGGCCCTGCATTCTGACTGACTGCGCCTGCTGCACAATCTGGAACTACAGCCCTGTGGATGTACCTTTCTTGAAAAGGATTAACGAGTGAACTCCCTGCAAGCTACAGGTTAAGAGAGCCAAACTACATCAACTCCACCAATAGTCAGTCCCCTGCCTGGAATGCATCCAGTGGCCTCTTAAGGGTTTTGGCCAGGTGCATTGTGGGTATTGTGGTCCCAAACTATTAAGGACCATCTTTGAGCTTCTAGACTCTTGGATTGTGTTTTGGAGCCTTTGGACCCTCAGGAGGAACTTCAGGTAAAGTTCCAGAAATTTGGAGCCACTTTGGAAAAAAGCTCCATAGGGTGACGGACTCAACCGCGAGAGTCAGGCCAGCCACCTTCAACCGCGACTAAGCCTGGATTCCAGGTTTGTCCTGCTGAAGAGCTCCGGGGTCTGCATACAAGAGTTTGGCCAGGAGCTCCCTGAACGTCAAGCTGACAAACCCTCACCGAATCCAGACTGAAGTAGAGCAGCGAGGGACCTGAGCAGAAAAAGCTTCAGAAAAGTTCTGCACAGGGCTCTATGGTGGCCAGCCTGAAACTTTAACTTTGTCCCAGTCGGTATGACCTGCAGGGCAGTGACGTGGGGAGGGGGAGGGGCAGGGTGGGGGGTAGTAATGTATGGATTATGGAGTTTTACAGGTCAGTAAACATATAAATAAATAAAACTAATTTCGTGGCGCGCACTGCATCGCATTTGGTGATGCAGTGCACTCAACGAAATTCATTGTATTTATTTAAATGTTTACTTACCTGGGAAGCTCCGTAATCCATACATTACCACCCCCCACCCTGCCCCTCCCCCTCCCCACGTCACGCCCTGCAGGTCACCCCACTACCGACCGCGGCTGGTCCCAGAGTGGCGATATAGGTTTCTAAGGTTAGACAGTGTTTAGTCTTTAAAAATTCATCTCTCTACTCTTCCCTACCTTAGATTTTTGTTGTTTTGGGGTCATTTTTAAGAGGAAAATATTTCCTATTGATATAAATGGGTTCAGAATTTTTATTGTGTATTGTTTCTCATTTATTGAATTGGTGCTTTTGAATGCTTTACATCCCTGTCTCATAATTAAGCCTGCCTGCTTGCACCTAAGCTACAAAGGGCTGAGCATGGGAATCATTTATTGAGACCTATACTGAACCCTAGACTGGGTTGGTGGCCTCATTGCAAGCGGTAGGTGCCTACTTACCACTACTAGTAACCCACCTTCCAACAATAATGCTGACAACATGTTTATATCAGGCTTATTAATCCCTCTCTAAATGATTTTACCACTTATTTATATACCCTGATGTGTCTCTTTTGCATATGGATTTAAGGAAGTTGTTTTTATACAATTTAACTTAAATTATATGCTTTTTGCGCTCTTTGCACCACATCTGCATGATCAAGAAAAAACAGCTCCCATAGATTTTTAGTTGGTAAAAAAAGATCGACTGTAGAAGCTGTTTGAGGCTGTGAAAGTGTCCGGGACAACAGTGCAATTATAAGGCCAGCGATGTTATCGGCCGAGATTTATAAAGCATCTCTTCCGTAAACATGGAAAAGTCCATCCTTTGCTTTGATTATACTTGGAGCAAGATTTATGCAAACGTTTCGTATATATTGATTGTAATGTCTTTGGAATTCCCCCCAAAACACCTGTATCTTAGAAATGGCATTTTGCCAGAGATTGTCAGAGGGCAAAACAAGATCTCTGTTTAATGCGCTTGAAACTGTGAGAGTCTCACTGGCAATGGCGCAATAATATTCCAACTACATTTTTAGATCAGGCATATAAATCATCAATTCTGTGATTGAACTATATCGCCTATACTCTGGATGGTATCCACCTGAGTTCAGATGCAAGTAAATTGTTTTTTATGCCTTGATTTTAAAAAGCTCTTATCGGAGATACTTGTACTGATCACCATATTTTTGCCTTTTTATCGTAATCTGTTGATTAATACAATAATTTTATATTACTATTCCTAGTGGAAAAATAAACACATAAAACCTGGTAATTATTTGTCTCAAACAGATATTAGAAATAGTTCAATACAAGTAATACAAAAAAAGCTGCACTAGCCCGGATTGTGTAGAAACATGCAGAAAGATTCTACCCTTTCTCTATTTAAGGAAGGCAAAAAATAAACATGCTCTCTCTGCTTGTCATTGTAAACTAAAAGCAGAAGAAAGACAAACAAAATTCAGTTTTCGTTCCTTTAAACAGGTGCTTCGATTATTTTTCGTGACCTAACCTGCCTTTCACCACGTCCGCTGGCTGTGGCAGCAGGCAT
This sequence comes from Lissotriton vulgaris, assembly GCF_964263255.1. Lineage (NCBI taxonomy): Eukaryota > Metazoa > Chordata > Amphibia > Caudata > Salamandridae > Lissotriton > Lissotriton vulgaris. The sequence goes on from NC_141687.1 coordinate 120,355,590, forward strand.
TGTGACGTCAGAACTTGACTGTAATAGCATTTAATAGTCGACTTCTGACTTCTTTTCTGTATTATCGGTGACTGGGTATGTCACAATATAGCTGATTATAAAAAAAAATTGAGACTAGCATTTATACAAGGATTACAGAATCCAATGTATTATATTTCAATAACCGCGTGTAATTAAGAACATGTAACTTTCATTTAAAACAAATATTAATGTAATTAATTTAAATTAATTCTATGAATATTTTTTAGCAATTTGAAATACATAATAAATAAATATAAACATTCGACTTAAGGTGAAACTCTTTCAATAAACCGCTGAAGTGATCGAAACACGCCTGAGGCGGACACTTGTCTGCATATTTGATGGAAGAATAAAATATATCATGCATCTGTGAGCCCGCGTACCTGGATTTTATTGTTTGTGGTCCGGACCTGTGGTATATCCCCTCCTAACAATTGGAGGATCAGGACTTTGGTTACAAATATATATATATATATATATATATATATATATATATATATATATATATATATATATATATATATATATATATATATATATATATATATATATATATATATATATGTGTATATATATACCTGCACTTCTGATCCCTGCAAACTTGATTTTCTGCTCGCTGGGAGTGGCGACATAAGGGGACTTGGGAGACTGGCTAGTTAACTCCGCAACAGGGGTCATCGTGTCCTGCTTCGGTGACCGCGAGGAAGACTTCTATCATACCTTCCCCACCTCACCAACCCGGACAGCCACAATCACTAGGCTTTCTGGGAGTTGAAGTCCTCCAACTAAACCGGACTTCAACAGGTGAGCCTTATTGCTAGGGGGAGGAGCGGACCACGCCAGTACTTCCTCGGAGGCAGCAGGATGAACACACAACGGATGAAGGCTCCCAGTGTTGGGTACTGAGGAAGCCACGACGGCGAAATGCATCTACCGCCACTGGGACTACCTGACGGTTAATAAAGCCCGTTTTCCATGTCCCCCTTGGGCTCCTGCTTCATTCATTTTCGGAGGGAGTTTCGTTAATATATATATATATATATATATATATATATATATATATATATATATATATATATATATATATATATATATATATATATATATATATATATATATATTCAGCTGTGGTCTGCAGTAGGAGTTCCTGCAGGGCGGTGACGTGGGGATGGGGAGGGGCAGGGTGGGAGGTAGTAATGTATGGATTACAGAGTTTAACAAGTAAGTAAGCATATAAATAAATGAAACGAATTTCGTTGTGCGCACTGCATCGCATTTGGTGATGCAGTGCACGCAGCGAAATATGTTTTATTCATTTATATGTTTACTTACCTGTTAAACTCTATAATCCATACATTACTACCTCCCACCCTGCCCCTCCCCATCCCTACTCTGATAAATGTGGCTTCACCCCCTTGTTTTAGGGGATGAGGTCAGGTACGTCTACACTTTGTAGTACATTTAGTGGTGACTAGCCCAAAGTAGTACAGTTAGTACAAAGTAGAGTCCATTTGTTCATGTAGATATATTGATGTGTACATTTACTTTTTTGAATAACACTTGATATGTGTTTTTTATTGGATAATGCTAACTTGGTTCAAGTATACGGCTTCATACCGCACTTTTGCAGTTTCTAAGCGCTGTAAATAATAACAGGTGTTACTGTTAATCAGTATAAAGGAGTCCGTTTTCCAGCTTCAGAGTGCTGGAAAGCTGAGCCAGCACTGCATGAATATAAACTTGTAACCTACATATTCATTTCACGGCATGTTTCAGCTGTGAGTGTTCAGTTCACTGAGCCACCCTATTACTAGAGTACAAACCGGTTTGTGTGTGTATTATTATCTCGTTTCCCGCAATGGCCTGGCAGTTGTGTCCATTTCCTCGTAGGTTCTCTTCCTGCACGCGACAGGACTTTTTGAGGGGGTGGACTACTTGATGGAAACCATTACCTGACTAGGCATGGGAAAGGAATGGCTGTATGTCTGTCCGCCGCCCTGTGGGTGTCCTCCCATGGTGCAATATACGCTCCAGGCAAGGAAAGGTTTGTATTTTTATCTGAGCGTTTCCTGCAACGTAGAGCGGACCAGGGATACTGCAGAAGCTCACAGTGCAAGTTTTAAACAGGAAATCCAAAGCTGCAAGAAAAAAAATACACATTACTGTGAAATTTGGAGAAATATGCAAAGGGTATGTTCTCGAAATGAGGCAACCTTGGCTTTGAACGCTCAATAAATCATAACATGCTACCGTGCACAATTGCAAAAACTGGTCTTCATGAGAAATGCTGACATATATGTGGGCTTTGAATGACACATACGTTTTCTACATAAGTTACACTATGGAAAAAGCTGCCTTTCCTCTGCTACATCGTCTGCGAAGCCTTCACGAACTGCAACTTCACTACACAAGTTCACTAAGTCCAGTGCTTATTGGTGCATCCTAGGGTCACCCCGTTACAGAAGACTGCAAGTCCCAGAGTGCATTGTGCTTTTGGCTGGAAATGTAGAAGCAGCTCATGTGTCGCACATAACATTGTGTCACTGACAGAAAAGTTAAAACTAGTTAGAAATCAGAACTTAAACTGGCTTCTGTTCACCAGAAAGACACAGAATGCAGACACCAGGCATTCTTAGTAGGAACTCTGAAACTCTATCAGACCCCGTTTCAGGGAGGTGGGAAAGCAAGGGTCAGGCAGAATTAAAGAATAAAAAAGTGCGAAAGAAAGAAAGAATGAAAGAAAGAAAGATGAATTAATAAAGGAAGAAAACAGATTAATTAAAGAAGAAAGAAATATAGAAAAAAGAATGACATAAAGAGCCAAAGTCGTGGGGCTCTGGTTGTTTGCCTCTGAGGTCCCTGGGTTCATCCTAGTGTGGCTTTGCAAACTGGGCCAAGTACAACCCTTTCAGCCCTTGACTTTCGGGGTAGTGAAGGCCAGCACTCACAGGCTTCTCGGAGAGGTTAAAGTGGGGGATTCTGTCTACGCACTCAACACTACACCAAGCAACCAAATATGATGATTGTCCAGCCCAGGGCTTCTCTTTAGAAAAGACAAATTCTTTATTGGACCATGACGCACTACTACACACTACATTCGCACTAGGTACGTGACTAGTGGGTAGAAGTCCTCACTGCTTCAAACTGGGGTCCCAATCTAGCACCTCTATCAAACCGCCTCTTTCTCCCTGTCACTGAGGTCATATGTTTCATGTGGTGTAGTCTGTAGATCAGCGGTCTTCAAACTGGGGATGGGTCCCCCCTAGGCGGACCTCTAGTGACCTCAGGGGGGCGCCAGGCTCTGGCTAAGAGAAGCGTTATGCTGATGCACAGTGCTTTGTTTGAGCTGAAAAAAGGAGCTGTATTAAGCGGCTCTGTAATGGCCAATCTCCTCTAAGCTACAGGAGACTTAGGAGGTGCCTGTGAGATGCTCCTATGTTACTACTGTGGGCAATAAAGAGTCATGCTCTTTGCATCTCGGGCTAGACAGTTTGTTGCTGTTTTACAATCTTAATAAACGGCCTTTTTTCCCACCTTCAGCAATTTATTTTTAACTTTTTAGTGGACCATGCCCCGGATGCTCTGTTTATCACCGAAACTTGGCTACACGAAGCCTCGTCGCCAGATGTGATTGCAGGCCTCCCTCAAGGCTACTCTATTGTAAGGAGAGACAGGCCTAATAGAACTGGAGGCGGAAGAGAGATTGCTTTAAAAAAATAAATATAAATGTATTGCTAATAATTTACCTGTGTAGAAAACAACAGGAGAGTGAGGAATGGATACATGGGTGCGTCCTCTTCCCCAATATAATAATAGAAACAACGTGGATGAACCCACTAGTGAGTCTTTCAAGTTTATTGACTCAGTGTGATGCAACAGAGTACAAACATCCAATGGATTTGTAAGAAGAACCCTCACTCACCAACCTAGTTGGTGGCATGCTACATCATTGGGTTCCCAGCTGGGCTGCCGCACGCAACCCAACAGTGCTTCAAAGCCTGAGTTACAGCCGTGTGGGTTTTGTTGTTTTAGTCAGTGAGGTGTGTCCTCAAAGAGTGGTGAGGTTAAAAAATGTCTCTAAGGAATGCCCAACGGAAAAACTTTATTTGTAGGATCCTAGGCACGATTAAAATAAAAAACGGGGATATAGTGAAGATAAAAACTGGTCTTCGGTATCCCCTAAGTGTAGGTCGACATGTTTCAGCCTTTTCGATAATCGTAAGGCTTTCTTTAGGACCAAAACTGATGTAAAAAACAGTGAAGAGGCTACAAACGTGTAGGTATCCACGTGAGTGAAATATCAGCTCACGCGCTAAGGTGTGCTGTGCATGTAGTGGTATAGCCGTACTTGTGGACCCACTTATTGGTTGAAATCTGTAAAATAAAAACACATACAACGTAAAGGACATACACAACATTCAGAAGCAACTTTGCATAGAACGCTTCACTGTCCTTTCTTGCATGGTGCGCACTTTGCTGTGTTCTGGTGTAACTCATGAGTGGAAATATCCGTGAAAATAACCCTGTCAAAAGGCATAGCATGCGATGAACACAGATATTGTTTATAACGTCATGCATGGTGAGTAGTGCTTAGCATGCATGTTTATAGGTGAGCAAATACCTGGCATGGTCACAAGTATGTGCAAACAATTCAGCTAACTGGTGATGTCATGCTGGGCTACAGTAATTACTGTGTGAGACTCATTAGGTCTAGCTGTAGATGCAGGGATAATTATTATGCGTTTAACAGCAATGTCGTTTAATTAGAGAACATGTTCCTAATATCACAGAGAATACATGGGGACAGAGAAGTACCACCTCAGCGGAGAAAATAACGAATGTCGGAGTATCTTACACCAGCCGATTTAAAAAGGATCCGACAGATCCTGCAAGGGGGAGCCTCCTGTAGTCACACACTGAAAAAGCAAAGTAGGGGTTAGTGGAGTTGTCTCACTAGGAGACAAGTTACGTTCTGATTGCGTTTTGTTGTAGAAATGGGGCATGAGCACATACTTCATCAAGGATGGCCTACTTCCATTCTAACCTGCTTTAGTCTTGTCAGGATCCCGCCAGTAACTGTGCCGGCGGGCACCGCGTTGTTACAGCTGTTCCAGGAGAGGGCGTGGCAGCGTGATCTGACGCTGGCCATGTGATCGCGGAGCTCCCTAGAATGTTGCTATAATGATGACCCCGCTAGCGTGGTTTACTGTAGGAGGCGTGGTGGCCAAGACGAATGTACGACGTTACAACGCATACATTTACATTGCATTCCATTACAACAATTTTTTTAAACAACATTTACCACGCATTCCATTACATCACATTATACCTTTACAACACATACCATTGCAACATATACCATTACATTGCATTTAAGGTAAGTGTTGGATAGTGTAGGGGTAAAAATTACTATTCTAACTCCTGTGGGTGCAACAGTAGGTTAAGTGTTGGATAGTGTAGGGGTAAAAATGACTATTCTAACTCCAGGGTGTGAAACAGTAGGGTGTACTATGTGTTGTAATGGTATGCGTTGTAATCACATACGATGTAATGCCTGGGTTGTAGTGACATGCGTTGTAGTGACATGTGTTGTAGTGACATGCAATGTAATGGCTACGTTGTAGTGACATGCGTTGTAAAGGATGTTGCAATGTAATGACTGCGTTGTAAATGTAGTGCGTTGTAATGGCAATATCACTATGACCAACACTGGATAATCGCAATGTATAATGTGTGGGCAGAAAATAGAGAGTGTATGACAATACGGTAATATATTTCTTATATTTAAACGCTACCGTAAACACAGTGCAGAGTACGAAGAATAATTTACATAACTGGGGTGATTAGTTCCTGGATTAAGGCGCAAACTCTAACGTTGGTTGGCGTGGTGAGAGTTGTGCTTAAAAATAAAGAACATTAAAGCTTTATGTAAATGTTGAAATCCTAACTATGTACGAATATGCCCCGCAGTTGATCGAGAATGGCAATATCACTGATCCGTTTGCCAAACACTGGATAATTGCAATGCATAATACGTGGGCAGAAAAATAATGTAGACAATACAGTAATATATATCTTATATTTAGACCCTACCGTAACCACTGTGCAGAGTACGAAGAATGAATTACATGACTGGAGTGATTATTTAATTGGGGGAGGGGTTCTGGGGTGTAATACGCGCATGAGCTAAGCTTATAGGAGATGGGGAACAGGTACTAGTGCTCTACTGGTGTGATACAGATAGAATAATTCAAAGGTTCTGTTGTAACCTGAGTTTAGGGTATGTGTGTGGGGAACACATTTCTACTGCATTGATGGTCGGAGACTGGGGGCATAAGGTGTCTAGATGCAAAAGAGAACATGTGCAATTACATTTACACTGTCTGAAATGGTTTTATATGTAGGAGAACAATGTTGTTTATTTTCGCAATTGTAATGGGAAGTGGGCAGTGGTCACAACACAGGCTGAGAACTCAGAAAGTATAGTTAGGAGTACCATGGTATCTCACTCATGCTCTGTTGAAGGAGTTCCATGGTATGTTATCGTTCAGGACATTTTGATGTGTAGATAGGCGGTAAATCCGGTAATACAAAAATCAAATTTTAAATATCGAGTTGCCAAAATACCGACTTACAAGAATATAGTGGTGCAGAATATCGAAATGCAGGTAAAAAATATAACTTTTAATAATATCGAAGTTAGTAATATCGAAAGTCATAATGTAGTTGTTAAAAATATTGTTTTTTTTTAGTATTTTAGGGGTTAGTATTTGTGTTAAAATTATATATGTTTTAAGTGTGTTTTGGAATTTTATGTTAAATAATTTTTGCGTATTTTAGTTCCGTAGCAGGTTGAGGGTTTATAGGGAAATATGGTGGGAAGTAATTTAATTATGATATATTAATTAATTATTTGAATGAATTAATTATATGTTAATTAATTTTTGTGTCATTTTATTCTGTAGCGGGTTGTGTGTTTATAGGGGAATAGGATGGGAATTAATTTAATGAAAATTAATTAATTCATAAATTATTTATTTAATAATTTTGTATTTAATAATTTATATTATTAATTGTGTTAATTAATTAATTAATTCATACATATTTATAATTCGATTAATAATAATTACTAATTTATTATGTAATTATGTTTATTGTGTAAACAAATATTAAATAGTTATTAATTTGATATTAAATATTAATAATTAATTTGGTAATATGTTAAAAGAGGTTTGTGTGTCCATAGGGGAATAGGGTGAATAGTGTGAATTATTACGTTTTAATTATTGGTATTGATATTTAATTTATTACTAATTAGTAATTGGTAATTACTTTTCATAAATTAACTAATTGATAATTATATTAATTGGATTAATTATTAATTAATAATACATTTTAAATATTTATTATTTATTGTTAATGATAATTCGTTTTTTGTTAATATTTGGTCATTAATTTATATTAATTGATTAATTGATAATTATATTCATGATGTGAATTTTTATGTGGAGTGGGTTGTGTGTAAATTGGGGAATAGGGTAGGAAGTAATTTAATGTTATTAAAGTTATTATTATTTTTTATTTATTGGTATTTTTAATCAATATATTGTTAATTTATTATAATTCATTATTTAATTAAAACATTTTTAAAATGTATAAGTATGTTATTTTTAACCAATACGCTATTCAACGCTTTCCCTACTGTTGCATTCTTTGGAGTGGGAGTAGTAATTTTTACCCCTACGGTATCCAAGACTTTCCCTACTGTTGCACCCCTTGGAGTGGGAATAGTAATTTTTACCCACCCGCTATCCAACAATTTCCCTACTGTTGCACTCATTGGAGTGGGAATAGTAATTTTTACCCACCCGCTATCCAACACTTTCCCTACTGTTGTACTGTTTGGAGTGGGAATAGTAATTTCTACCCACCCGCTATCCAATGCTCTCCCTATTGTTGCATTCTTTGGTGTGAGAGTAGTAATTTTTACCCCTACGGTAGCCAAGACTTTCCCTACTGTTGCTCTCTCTGGAGTGGTAATAGTAATTTTTACCTCTACGCAATCCAATACTTTCCCTACTGTTGCACTTTCTGGAGTTGGAATAGAAATTATAGCCCCTAGGCTATCCAACACTTTCCCTACTGTTGTACTGTTTGGAGTGGGAATAGTAATTTCCACCCACCCGCTATCCAACACTTTTCCTAGTGTTGCACTCATTGGAGTTGGAAAAGTAATTTTTACCCACCCGCTATCCAACACTTTCCCTACTGCTGCACTCACTGGAGTTGGAATGCAAATTTTTACCCACCGATATCCAACACATTCCTTACTGTTGCACTGTTAGTAGAGGAAATAGTCATTTTTACCCACCCGCTATTCAACACTTTCCCTACTGTTGCACTGTTTGGAGTGGGAATAGTAATTTTTACCCACCCGCTATCCAACACTTTACCTACTGTTGTACTCACTGGAGTGGGAATAGCAATTTTTACCTACCCACTATCCAACACTTTCCCTACTGTTGCACTGTTTGGAGTGGGAATAGTAATTTTTACCTACCCGCTATCCAAAACTTTCCTTACTGTTGCACTCGGTGGAGTAGGAATAGTAATTTTTACTTTCCCGCTATACAACACTTTCCCTACTGTACCACTCGCTGAAGTGGGAATAGTAATGTTATCCCCTATGTTATGCAACATTTTCATTTTCACTATTGTTATATTTAATGTCCTGTAAAATATTAATTTAAAAAATATGTTGAATGTTTTAACTTATTATATATTTATTTTCATATTTATTATATATATATATATATATATATGTATATATATATATATATATATATATATATATATATATATATATATATATATATATATATAATTATATTTTAAAATATGTTTTTAACATGTCAAATAATAACTTTTTAACTTTGCTAAATAATAACTTTTTAATATTATTTAATTAATGTATATATAAACAAATTAAAATGTATGTTTTTTAGATTACATTTTTGTATTAATTTATTTTGACCTTTTTTAATTAATTTGGAGTATGTATTACTTCATTATATTTATTATTTAATTAATGTTATATTACTTTTAAAACATTAAAAAAACATCAATATTTTAGCATTCTATATTTTTAATATTGATATTTTTTATTCGATATTTTTACACTTACCTGTTTGTAGATAGCGAGTCAATATTCTGTCATTCTACATTTTTACCTCGATATTCTGGTAAGTCGATATTCTTGTATTTTATATTCTGTCAGTGATCCGGTAAATCCAGCGTTGCTCCTTTTCTAAGAGACTACTTTGTAGGTTGGTGGTACCCTTGTCTATCTTCGTGGTGTTACGCTTACAGCGGATATTACTCCTGTGTTCACATATCCGAAATTTTATTTTGCGTCTTGTCATCCCTACTTAACAATAAGGGGGAGAGTGGGCAACCCTGTCTAGTACCCCTCTCTACCTGATATTGACTTGAAATGTGGGGTCCCGTGCGAGCCCTTGCTGTTGGATTCATGTGTAACAATCTCACCCATTTTATGTATTCCGGTGGAATCCCAAACATAGTCAACGCAGTCAGAATATATTCCCAGTGTAAAAATGGTTGTTGCGTCCTACGTACAAACACTTGCTCCAACTTAAAAATGGCAGCCAATACAGGCGTCTACTTTCTTTATCTGCAAATTTGTAAAACGTGCCACAACCAAAATGGTGTTTACGTTAGCGTAATGAACAACTGGTACGCTGACCTTTCCATAGATGCGTTCCACTATTCGTCATGTGTGTGTCAGTGACGATATCCTCTACTCTGAAGGAGCCGATTAATGAAGAAATATAATGATTTTAGAGAGTACCTCTCAAACTTAACACATAAATACCGCAATCGTATTTTTTCGTCTCTGTCTGTGAAGTGGACCTTCACCGCTCCTTGTAGACACCGGCAACCTCTATGACGATGAACAAAGATAGCTGTGGGTTCTGCGGACACCTTCACCTCGACGCCACAAATTTCTGTAGTAAGTAGGCACTTCACAATGTAGTTACTTGAAGAAGAAGGTTTATTTCTTACAGGTGCTGCGCAGCAACCGGCAGAGAGAAACGTCTGACAGCAACTGACACGACAATTACAAGTCACTTTAAACATTCCAAAATAGAACCACTTAGCTTCTTGGCACAAGCGAGCTACTGCGTGAAGGGTATGAAGAGGAGAACACTACACACTCCTTTCCATGCATGACATTATAAACAATATCTGTGTTCATCGCATGCTATGCCGTTTGACAGGGTTATTTTCACAGATATATCGACTTGTGAGATACACCAGATCACGGTAAAGTTGCTTCTAAATGTTGTGTATGTCCTTTAAGTTGTATGTGTTTTTATCGTACAGATTTCAAGCAGTAAGCGGGTCCTTAAGTATGGCTAAACCACTACATACACAGCACACTTTAGCGTGTGTGCTGATATTTCACTCACATGGCTACCTACATTTTTGTAGCCACTTCACTGTTTTTCATGTCAGTTTTGGTCCTGATGAAAGCCTTACGATTATCGAAAAGGCTTAAATATGTCGACCTACACTTAGAGGGTATTGAAGACCCATTTTTATCTTCACTACATCCCCGATTTTGATTTTAATCGTGTCCTAGTACCCCACAAATAAAGTTTTCCATTTGGCATTCATTAGAGACATTTTTAACCTCACTGCTCATTGAGCACACAACGCACTTACTAAAACAACAAAACGCGCTCCACTGTAACTCAGGCGTTGAAGCACAGCTGGGTTGCATTCGGCAGCCCAGCTGGGAACCCAATGAAGTAGCATGCCACCAACTATGTTGGTGGGTGAGGGCTCTTCTTACAAATCCATTGGATGTTTGTACTCTGTTGCATCACACTGAGTGAATAAACTTGAAAGACCAACCAGTGGGTTCATCCACGTTGTTTCTATTAATAGTTTACCTATCCTGGAACTGTGAAGCTCTGTCACTCACTTTGGAATTATCGCCCACGTTGACTCTTTTTGGTGCTATAATTTATCGCCCACTTCAAAATGCAGGTGGCTGGTGCCAGCTACTTCCTGATTTTGTACCCCCTAATTCTAAGATCCGCTAATTTTGTTTTATATGAGGATTTGAATATTCATTTTGAGGGCTCTCACTGCAGCACTGGTCTAGCCCTGATTCTAGATCCAGGCTCTTTAAATCTTAATCTTATGAACCTTAGCCCCACTCATCTAGCAGGGCATTTCGTAGATCCAGTCCTATCCAACATAGATAAACGTTTTTCCCTGATTCTTGTGCCACTTGTTTGGTCAGAAACGATACAGAAAAGGGGGGTGGTGATGAACAGAGTGTCTGAATTAAGCAGACCACTCTTACCCAGTCCAAAGATCAGGGCTTGATCCATCACCGTTATTTATCCCACTGCACCATCCCAGCTCAGAACCTGGCTATATGCAAATCAGTCTGTCCCTGGCCCAGTGCATCATGGGAACAGGGCAGACTAAACTACCAAGCCAATTCTTCACCAGAAAGGAGACAAGCTACCGGGGACCGGTTTCTGGCATTTCAGCCGTCTTCGGCCCGGCTTGCTTGAATCCTGATGGTGCAGTGAGAAAGGGACTCATGTCTGAGTATACCCTGCCATACCTATAGTGGCCAAAAACGATACAGAAAAGGGGGTGGTGATGAACAGAGTGTCTGAATTAAGCAGACCACTCTTACCCAGTCCAAAGATCAGGGCTTGATCCATCACCGTTATTTATCCCACTGCACCATCCCAGCTCAGAACCTGGCTATATGCAAATCAGTCTGTCCCTGGCCCAGTGCATCATGGGAACAGGGCAGACTAAAATACCAAGCCAATTCTTCACCAGAAAGGAGACAAGCTACCGGGGACCGGTTTCTGGCATTTCAGCCGTCTTCGGCCCGGCTTGCTAGAATCCTGATGGTGCAGTGATAAAGGGACTCATGTCTGAGTATACCCTGCCACACCTATAGTGGCCAAAAACGATACAGAAAAGGGGGTGGTGATGAACAGAGTGTCTGAATTAAGCAAACCACTCTTACCCAGTCCAAAGATCAGGGCTTGATCCATCACCGTTATTTATCCCACTGCACCATCCCAGCTCAGAACCTGGCTATATGCAAATCAGTCTGTCCCTGGCCCAGTGCATCATGGGAACAGGGCAGACTAAACTACCAAGCCAATTCCTGTGGAAGGGTATACTCAGATGTGAGTCCCTTGCTCATTGCACCATCAGGATTCAAGCAAGCCGGGCCGACGACGGCTGAAATGCCAGAAACCGGTCCCCGGAAGCTTGTTTCCTTCCCAGTGTAAGAATTGGCTTGGTAGTTTGGTTTGCCCTGTTCCCATCATGCACTGGGACAGGAACAAACTAATTTGCATATAGCCAGGTTCTGAGCTGGGATGGTGCAGTGAGCTAAAAAACGGTGTTGGATCTAGCCCTGATCTCTTGACTGGGTGAGAGTATTCTGCTTAATTCAGAGACTCTGTCCATCACCACCCCTTGTTGTTAAACATTTTGTCCACCCTAAGCGTGGAAGGGTATACTCAGATGTGAGTCCCTTGCTCATTGCACCATCAGGATTCAAGCAAGACGGGCCGACGACGGCTGAAATGCCAGAAACCGGTCCCCGGAAGCTTGTTTCCTTCCCAGTGTAAGAATTGGCTTGGTAGTTTGGTTTGCCCTGTTCCCATCATGCACTGGGACAGGAACAGACTAATTTGCATATAGCCAGGTTCTGAGCTGGAATGGTGCAGTGAGCTAAAAAACGGTGTTGGATCTAGCCCTGATCTCTTGACTGGGTGAGAGTATTCTGCTTAATTCAGAGACTCTGTCCATCACCACCCCTTGTTGTTAAACATTTTGTCCACCCTAAGCGTGGAAGGGTATACTCAGATGTGAGTCCCTTGCTCATTGCACCATCAGGATTCAAGCAAGCCGGGCCGACGACGGCTGAAATGCCAGAAACCGGTCCCCGGAAGCTTGTTTCCTTCCCAGTGTAAGAATTGGCTTGGTAGTTTGGTTTGCCCTGTTCCCATCATGCACTGGGACAGGAACAGACTAATTTGCATATAGCCAGGTTCTGAGCTGGGATGGTGCAGTGAGCTAAAAAATGGTGTTGGATCTAGCCCTGATCTCTTGACTGGGTGAGAGTATTCTGCTTAATTCAGAGACTCTGTCCATCACCACCCCTTGTTGTTAAACATTTTGTCCACCCTAAGCGTGGAAGGGTATACTCAGATGTGAGTCCCTTGCTCATTGCACCATCAGGATTCAAGCAAGCCGGGCCGACGACGGCTGAAATGCCAGAAACCGGTCCCCGGAAGCTTGTTTCCTTCCCAGTGTAAGAATTGGCTTGGTAGTTTGGTTTGCCCTGTTCCCATCATGCACTGGGACAGGAACAGACTAATTTGCATATAGCCAGGTTCTGAGCTGGGATGGTGCAGTGAGCTAAAAAACGGTGTTGGATCTAGCCCTGATCTCTTGACTGGGTGAGAGTATTCTGCTTAATTCAGAGACTCTGTCCATCACCACCCCTTGTTGTTAAACATTTTGTCCACCCTAAGCGTGGAAGGGTATACTCAGATGTGAGTCCCTTGCTCATTGCACCATCAGGATTCAAGCAAGCCGGGCCGACGACGGCTGAAATGCCAGAAACCGGTCCCCGGAAGCTTGTTTCCTTCCCAGTGTAAGAATTGGCTTGGTAGTTTGGTTTGCCCTGTTCCCATCATGCACTGGGACAGGAACAGACTAATTTGCATATAGCCAGGTTCTGAGCTGGGATGGTGCAGTGAGCTAAAAAACGGTGTTGGATCTAGCCCTGATCTCTTGACTGGGTGAGAGTATTCTGCTTAATTCAGAGACTCTGTCCATCACCACCCCTTGTTGTTAAACATTTTGTCCACCCTAAGCGTGGAAGGGTATACTCAGATGTGAGTCCCTTGCTCATTGCACCATCAGGATTCAAGCAAGCCGGGCCGACGACTGCTGAAATGCCAGAAACCGGTCCCCGGAAGCTTGTTTCCTTCCCAGTGTAAGAATTGGCTTGGTAGTTTGGTTTGCCCTGTTCCCATCATGCACTGGGACAGGAACAGACTGATTTGCATATAGCCAGGTTCTGAGCTGGGATGGTGCAGTGAGCTAAAAAACGGTGTTGGATCTAGCCCTGATCTCTTGACTGGCTGAGAGTATTCTGCTTAATTCAGAGACTCTGTCCATCACCACCCCTTGTTGTTAAACATTTTGTCCACCCTAAGCGTGGAAGGGTATACTCAGATGTGAGTCCCTTGCTCATTGCACCATCAGGATTCAAGCAAGCCGGGCCGACGACGGCTGAAATGCCAGAAACCGGTCCCCGGAAGCTTGTTTCCTTCCCAGTGTAAGAATTGGCTTGGTAGTTTGGTTTGCCCTGTTCCCATCATGCACTGGGACAGGAACAGACTAATTTGCATATAGCCAGGTTCTGAGCTGGGATGGTGCAGTGAGCTAAAAAACGGTGTTGGATCTAGCCCTGATCTCTTGACTGGGTGAGAGTATTCTGCTTAATTCAGAGACTCTGTCCATCACCACTCCTTGTTGTTAAACATTTTGTCCACCCTAAGCATGGAAGGGTATACTCAGATGTGAGTCCCTTGCTCATTGCACCATCAGGATTCAAGCAAGCCGGGCCGACGACGGCTGAAATGCCAGAAACTGGTCCCCGGAAGCTTGTTTCCTTCCCAGTGTAAGAATTGGCTTGGTAGTTTGGTTTGCCCTGTTCCCATCATGCACTGGGACAGGAACAGACTAATTTGCATATAGCCAGGTTCTGAGCTGGGATGGCGCAGTGAGCTAAAAAACGGTGTTGGATCTAGCCCTGATCTCTTGACTGGGTGAGAGTATTCTGCTTAATTCAGAGACTCTGTCCATCACCATCCCTTGTTGTTAAACATTTTGTCCACCCTAAGCATGGAAGGGTATACTTAGATGTGAGTCCCTTGCTCATTGCACCATCAGGATTCAAGCAAGCCGGGCCGACGACGGCTGAAATGCCAGAAACCGGTCCCCGGAAGCTTGTTTCCTTCCCAGTGTAAGAATTGGCTTGGTAGTTTGGTTTGCCCTGTTCCCATCATGCACTGGGACAGGAACAGACTAATTTGCATATAGCCAGGTTCTGAGCTGGGATGGTGCAGTGAGCTAAAAAACGGTGTTGGATTTAGCCCTGATCTCTTGACTGGGTGAGAGTATTCTGCTTAATTCAGAGACTCTGTCCATCACCACCCCTTGTTGTTAAACATTTTGTCCACCCTAAGCGTGGAAGGGTATACTCAGATGTGAGTCCCTTGCTCATTGCACCATCAGGATTCAAGCAAGCCGGGCCGATGACGGCTGAAATGCCAGAAACCGGTCCCTGGAAGCTTGTTTTCTTCCCAGTGTAAGAATTGGTTTGGTAGTTTGGTTTGCCCTGTTCCCATCATGCACTGGGACAGGAACAGACTAATTTGCATATAGCCAGGTTCTGAGCTGGGATGGTGCAGTGAGCTAAAAAACGGTGTTGGATCTAGCCCTGATCTCTTGACTGGGTGAGAGTATTCTGCTTAATTCAAAGACTCTGTCCATCACCACCCCTTGTTGTTGAACATTTTGTCTACCCTAAGCGTGGAAGGGTATACTCAGATGTGAGTCCCTTGCTCATTGCACCATCAGGATTCAAGCAAGCCGGGCCGACGACGGCTGAAATGCCAGAAACCGGTCCCCGGAAGCTTGTTTCCTTCCCAGTGTAAGAATTGGCTTGGTAGTTTGGTTTGCCCTGTTCCCATCATGCACTGGGACAGGAACAGACTAATTTGCATATAGCCAGGTTCTGAGCTGGGATGGTGCAGTGAGCTAAAAAAACGGTGTTGGATCTAGCCCTGATCTCTTGACTGGGTGAGAGTATTCTGCTTAATTCAGAGACTCTGTCCATCACCACTCCTTGTTGTTAAACATTTTGTCCACCCTAAGCATGGAAGGGTATACTCAGATGTGAGTCCCTTGCTCATTGCACCATCAGGATTCAAGCAAGCCGGGCCGACGACGGCTGAAATGCCAGAATCTGGTCCCCGGAAGCTTGTTTCCTTCCCAGTGTAAGAATTGGCTTGGTAGTTTGGTTTGCCCTGTTCCCATCATGCACTGGGACAGGAACAGACTAATTTGCATATAGCCAGGTTCTGAGCTGGGATGGTGCAGTGAGCTAAAAAACGGTGTTGGATCTAGCCCTGATCTCTTGACTGGGTGAGAGTATTCTGCTTAATTCAGAGACTCTGTCCATCACCATCCCTTGTTGTTAAACATTTTGTCCACCCTAAGCGTGGAAGGGTATACTTAGATGTGAGTCCCTTGCTCATTGCACCATCAGGATTCAAGCAAGCCGGGCCGACGACGGCTGAAATGCCAGAAACCGGTCCCCGGAAGCTTGTTTCCTTCCCAGTGTAAGAATTGGCTTGGTAGTTTGGTTTGCCCTGTTCCCATCATGCACTGGGACAGGAACAGACTAATTTGCATATAGCCAGGTTCTGAGCTGGGATGGTGCAGTGAGCTAAAAAACGGTGTTGGATTTAGCCCTGATCTCTTGACTGGGTGAGAGTATTCTGCTTAATTCAGAGACTCTGTCCATCACCACCCCTTGTTGTTAAACATTTTGTCCACCCTAAGCGTGGAAGGGTATACTCAGATGTGAGTCCCTTGCTCATTGCACCATCAGGATTCAAGCAAGCCGGGCCGACGACAGCTGAAATGCCAGAAACCGGTCCCTGGAAGCTTATTTTCTTCCCAGTGTAAGAATTGGTTTGGTAGTTTGGTTTGCCCTGTTCCCATCATGCACTGGGACAGGAACAGACTAATTTGCATATAGCCAGGTTCTGAGCTGGGATGGTGCAGTGAGCTAAAAAACGGTGTTGGATCTAGCCCTGATCTCTTGACTGGGTGAGAGTATTCTGCTTAATTCAGAGGCTCTGTCATTCACCACCCCTTGTTGTTGAACATTTTGTCCACCCTAAGCGTGGAAGGGTATACTCAGATGTGAGTCCCTTGCTCATTGCACCATCAGGATTCAAGCAAGCCGGGCCGACGACGGCTGAAATGCCAGAAACTGGTCCCCGGAAGCTTGTTTCCTTCCCAGTGTAAGAATTGGCTTGGTAGTTTGGTTTGCCCTGTTCCCATCATGCACTGGGACAGGAACAGACTAATTTGCATATAGCCAGGTTCTGAGCTGGGATGGTGCAGTGAGCTAAAAAACGGTGTTGGATCTAGCCCTGATCTCTTGACTGGGTGAGAGTATTCTGCTTAATTCAGAGACTCTGTCCATCACCACCCCTTGTTGTTAAACATTTTGTCCACCCTAAGCGTGGAAGGGTATACTCAGATGTGAGTCCCTTGCTCATTGCACCATCAGGATTCAAGCAAGCCGGGCCGACGACGGCTGAAATGCCAGAAACCGGTCCCCGGAAGCTTGTTTCCTTCCCAGTGTAAGAATTGGCTTGGTAGTTTGGTTTGCCCTGTTCCCATCATGCACTGGGACAGGAACAGACTAATTTGCATATAGCCAGGTTCTGAGCTGGGATGGTGCAGTGAGCTAAAAACACGGTGTTGGATCTAGCCCTGATCTCTTGACTGGGTGAGAGTATTCTGCTTAATTCAGAGGCTCTGTCATTCACCACCCCTTGTTGTTAAACATTTTGTCCACCCTAAGCGTGGAAGGGTATACTCAGATGTGAGTCCCTTGCTCATTGCACCATCAGGATTCAAGCAAGCCGGGCCGACGACGGCTGAAATGCCAGAAACTGGTCCCCGGAAGCTTGTTTCCTTCCCAGTGTAAGAATTGGCTTGGTAGTTTGGTTTGCCCTGTTCCCATCATGCACTGGGACAGGAACAGACTAATTTGCATATAGCCAGGTTCTGAGCTGGGATGGTGCAGTGAGCTAAAAAACGGTGTTGGATCTAGCCCTGATCTCTTGACTGGGTGAGAGTATTCTGCTTAATTCAGAGACTCTGTCCATCACCATCCCTTGTTGTTAAACATTTTGTCCACCCTAAGCGTGGAAGGGTATACTTAGATGTGAGTCCCTTGCTCATTGCACCATCAGGATTCAAGCAAGCCGGGCCGACGACGGCTGAAATGCCAGAAACCGGTCCCCGGAAGCTTGTTTCCTTCCCAGTGTAAGAATTGGCTTGGTAGTTTGGTTTGCCCTGTTCCCATCATGCACTGGGACAGGAACAGACTAATTTGCATATAGCCAGGTTCTGAGCTGGGATGGTGCAGTGAGCTAAAAAACGGTGTTGGATTTAGCCCTGATCTCTTGACTGGGTGAGAGTATTCTGCTTAATTCAGAGACTCTGTCCATCACCACCCCTTGTTGTTAAACTTTTTGTCCACCCTAAGCGTGGAAGGGTATACTCAGATGTGAGTCCCTTGCTCATTGCACCATCAGGATTCAAGCAAGCCGGGCCGACGACGGCTGAAATGCCATAAACCGGTCCCTGGAAGCTTGTTTTCTTCCCAGTGTAAGAATTGGTTTGGTAGTTTGGTTTGCCCTGTTCCCATCATGCACTGGGACAGGAACAGACTAATTTGCATATAGCCAGGTTCTGAGCTGGGATGGTGCAGTGAGCTAAAAAACGGTGTTGGATCTAGCCCTGATCTCTTGACTGGGTGAGAGTATTCTGCTTAATTCAGAGACTCTGTCCATCACCACCCCTTGTTGTTAAACATTTTGTCCACCCTAAGCGTGGAAGGGTATACTCAGATGTGAGTCCCTTGCTCATTGCACCATCAGGATTCAAGCAAGCCGGGCCGACGACGGCTGAAATGCCAGAAACCGGTCCCCGGAAGCTTGTTTCCTTCCCAGTGTAAGAATTGGCTTGGTAGTTTGGTTTGCCCTGTTCCCATCATGCACTTGTACAGGAACAGACTAATTTGCATATAGCCAGGTTCTGAGCTGGGATGGTGCAGTGAGCTAAAAACAGTGTTGGATCTAGCCCTGATCTCTTGACTGGGTGAGAGTATTCTGCTTAATTCAGAGACTCTGTCCATCACCACCCCTTGTTGTTAAACATTTTGTCCACCCTAAGCGTGGAAGGGTATACTCAGATGTGAGTCCCTTGCTCATTGCACCATCAGGATTCAAGCAAGCCGGGCCGACGACGGCTGAAATGCCAGAAACCGGTCCCCGGAAGCTTGTTTCCTTCCCAGTGTAAGAATTGGCTTGGTAGTTTGGTTTGCCCTGTTCCCATCATGCATTGGGACAGGAACAGACTAATTTGCATATAGCCAGGTTCTGAGCTGGGATGGTGCAGTGAGCTAAAAAACGGTGTTGGATCTAGCCCTGATCTCTTGACTGGGTGAGAGTATTCTGCTTAATTCAGAGACTCTGTCCATCACCACCCCTTGTTGTTAAACATTTTGTCCACCCTAATCGTGGAAGGGTATACTCAGATGTGAGTCCCTTGCTCATTGCACCATCAGGATTCAAGCAAGTCGGGCCGACGACGGCTGAAATGCCAGAAACCGGTCCCCGGAAGCTTGTTTCCTTCCCAGTGTAAGAATTGGCTTGGTAGTTTGGTTTGCCCTGTTCCCATCATGCACTGGGACAGGAACAGACTAATTTGCATATAGCCAGGTTCTGAGCTGGGATGGTGCAGTGAGCTAAAAAATGGTGTTGGATCTAGCCCTGATCTCTTGACTGGGTAAGAGTATTCTGCTTAATTCAGAGACTCTGTCCATCACCACCCCTTGTTGTTAAACATTTTGTCCACCCTAAGCGTGGAAGGGTATACTCAGATGTGAGTCCCTTGCTCATTGCACCATCAGGATTCGAGCAAGCCGGGCCGACGACGGCTGAAATGCCAGAAACCGGTCCCTGGAAGCTTGTTTTCTTCCCAGTGTAAGAATTGGTTTGGTAGTTTGGTTTGCCCTGTTCCCATCATGCACTGGGACGGGAACAGACTAATTTGCATATAGCCAGGTTCTGAGCTGGGATGGTGCAGTGAGCTAAAAAACGGTGTTGGATCTAGCCCTGATCTCTTGACTGGGTGAGAGTATTCTGCTTAATTCAGAGACTCTGTCCATCACCACCCCTTGTTGTTAAACTTGTTTGGTCAGATCATTTGGCAGTACCATTTTGCGTACCTGTACTTCTGGACGTCATTAGAGCATCACAAAGACCCACAACTATGTTGAGGGTATGATACAGGTTGGACCCAGTAGCTCCTATTAGCCAATGTAAGAAAAACTGCTCCTGTTCTGTTGGATGAGACAAGATTGGATCAGTCACTAAGTCTAAGGCTTTTAAGTTCTCTATATACCATATTTTGCACTTTAAATCCTGACGCCCATCTAGATTTTATCTTTCGCCCATGATTTTTAGAGGAACTACAGACAGCTAAGACTGGCTGCAAGAGCACTGGAGAGGTTCTGAAGGCTTAATTAAGATGACTTCACCAAGCTTAAATATAAAATGGCACTGAAACATTACTACAGCTTCTGCAGAACGATTCGAGCTGACTTTTATTCCAGTCAAATCCTGTCGGCGCAAAATGGCAATAGAACACTTTTAAGAATAGTCAAGGAGCTTTTGGACCCATGCAGGATGGCTCCCAACTTGACATTAGCACAGGCTCAATGTGAGGAACTAGCGCTCTTTTTTGTGAGCAAAGTTCAGGACATCCATCACTCTTTGAGGGAGACTAGCGGAGAATCCAATTCGCTGGATCTCCAGCCGGCACCCTCTGTTCTTGAGGATCTTCCCTCATCATTCTCCCCTCCTGCCCCTCAGACACTGGACAGCTGGGATGCTCTGGACCAACCCCTATTTCTTTCCCTGGCACAAGCTATTAGATCTGGCTCCCCCAAAGACCCTCTCTCCACATCCCAACTTCGGCGCTTGGATCCTGACATTATGCTTCTTGCACAGCATCTCCTTAACTGCTCGCTATGGGAGGAAGTTATCCCCATCCTCGGAAGCCTGCCATGATCCTTTCCCTTCTGAACAATCTAATTCGGACCCTTCCATTTGGTCCAATTATCGACCCATCTCTCTTTGACCCATACTGGCTAAAAGTTTAGAAAAACATGTCTGCAAACAACTCTCTGACTTTGTGGAGTGCCAAAGTTCTTTTGCATGGCCCCCAGTCTTAGTTGAGAGTTGGATACAGTGCTGTGTCAGCCCTCCTCAGGGTCACAGAACATCTTAGATGGCTCCTGGATGAGGGTGAGACAGCCGCGCTGATTTTGATCAGTCTTAGCACAGCGTTCGATACTGTGTCCCACATTATGCTTTTGCTAAGATTGTCTCAATTAGGGATTCAATGAATGGCACTTGCCTGGCTGTCCGGCTGTCCTCCTTTCTAAATGACCGAACTGTTGCAATGAAACAAAGTTCCAAGTTACAGGGTAGCTGAAGAAGTATTTACAACTCTGTGTTACAGTCCTGATATGCCCTTCCTGAATCTCGTTCCAACACAACTCTGTGTTGGAACGAGATTCAGGAAGGGCATATCAGGACTGTAAATGCAGATAAAGTCTACCTGCGTTTTGACCCTTGGACTTAGTAGGTTCCAGCATAGTCAAGCAAGCAGGCCAGCTAAAAACTGAACGGCCCCTTTTTTGTTTGCTTGTTTTATATCAGGACTGGTGCCGCAAACATTGAGTGAAGATAGGCATCCTTTGTCTGTGTTTTTGTATATCTGGTGTAATTGTAAATATGTCTCATTTGTAGTGTTCGTAAAATTTGTGTTGTGAATATTGCATTCTATGTGAATTTTGCTACTGAAATGGTGTCAATGTTCGGACATATATGAACGTTTTTTTGAAAATGAAGGACTAAGTAAAAATTACTAAATTAAAAGTGTGTCCGCTTAGATCTATTGGATAAGTGGTACTTGATTAGGTTTTTACAAACAATCTACCTGGCCATCTGTAGATCTATGTGCAGCGCTTTCCCCCACCTCCCTCAACCAGCCACGGCTGGCAGTGGGAGTACCTGCAGGGCGGTGACAAAATTTGTCAAAAATAGATAGGGCATGCTGCAGTCCACTCGGGGTCTTTGATAAAATCAGAGTGTTGTCTGCAAACATTAGAATTGGTGTCTTAATGCCAGCCAAGGTAGGAGCATCAGTGTTTGCAGATAACATGCGCGCGACAACACCATTAATATATAACGTAAAGAGCGCGGGTGCCATCGAGCAGCCCTGACGAACCCCTCGCTGCACCGGGAAGTCAGAGGTAACCAATCCCTGTACTCCCCACTGAATCCTGGCAAAGTTTGCTTCATGCAACTCAAAGGTTAGATTTAAGTCGCCAGCTATAAGTATATTGTTATCTGCGGAATTCATTTCTAAAAGCTGATCCAAATCCGCTATAACTTTAGACCTGCCACCCTTATTGCCCCTAGCATAAATATTGTAAATGTCCAACCATCCCGGAGAGCCCAAATCAACACTAATGAGCTGGATGTCATTACTTCTGGTGGATACCTCCTTAATCGTAAGTGCTAGACTCTGGCGGACCCAAATAACCAGACCTCCCATTGGTCGGCCCTTCATCCCTTTAATAGCCGGAACAAAATAGTTTAAATAACCCAGGGCAAAATGGGGTTCACACAGCCAGGTCTCCTGGAAGATACATACATCAAAATCATTGATGAATGTTAACCATTCCGGAGAATCCAGCCTGGAGCGCAAGCCAGCAATGTTCCACGAAATTAGCTTACCCCCACCCAGTCCATTAATATTACAAGAGTGTGGGGATACCGCAGTAACAGGGATTGTAGATTGTTCCGTCACTATACCTACAGTTAGTTCATCGGTTGAGTGAATTATTGAAACGCCTCACTTTCCCCACTTGTTCTTGTTTGCCCAACCCGAGGTTCGGCTACATCACCATATGTACTTCTAACCGGTGCATCTACCTTGGTCAATTTATCACTAGGGTCACCCCCTATGTTACTTTGTGGTCGTGAGGTCAGGCCTGGTATGAGTCAATTGTTGTTTTCAAGCCCAGAGTCATAACTCTCTCCACGACGACTCTGTGCATGGAAAGAATGGCCTTGAGGAGGAAAACACGCCTTTCTTAGTTGGATTCGTGAATGCGCTGGGGGTTGGATCTGAACTCCAGGGCAAAAAGGTTGTCGGCAAGGGATGTTGAAATTAATGTTAGCTCGATTGCGTCAAATTCATCGATATGGGAACTTAATCTTATTGCCTTTATTATGTCTTCCCTAATCACCGAGCGACACCCTCTAACGTGCCGTAACCAGTGAATTGCCTTATTAGTTAGGGAATCAACGTTTTCTCTGTAACCACTGGGCCCACTAATTTGGGGACATCAGTCATGTAGATTTTATTAGGACTATGGTCATCATTTTTTAAATGCACATTCCCCCTCCAGCTAGAAGCATTATTATCTGGTACCACCGTTCTAGTGGGTGCCCTAGGTGTGGTGCTCCTTCCTCCTGTGTTGATAAGTTCTGGTTTCTGACCTTGTTTTATGTAAGTGCCCGTACTAAAGGGTGCCCTGAATGTAGTATTACTTCCACCTCTGACTGCGATTCCAGGTTTCTGACCTTTGTTTGTGTTA
This sequence comes from Lissotriton vulgaris, assembly GCF_964263255.1. NCBI lineage: Eukaryota > Metazoa > Chordata > Amphibia > Caudata > Salamandridae > Lissotriton > Lissotriton vulgaris. The sequence continues at coordinate 120,379,246 of NC_141687.1, forward strand.
GTGCCCGCACTAAAAAATGTCTTAGATATAGTGTTACTTCCTCCCGTAGTAGTAGTTTGGGGGTTTTGACCATGATTTATGTTTAGGCCTGTTGGCCTTCTCACTGCAGCAGATGCCCAGTCATTAGGACCTTTAGGGGCCAGGTCAGAGCTTGCCCTAGCAGCTGAGGCAGGTGCCAAAATTGGGCCTCCACCCTCACCCCCTTGCTGAATCTTCTTAGCTGGGCGGGGTTTCAGGGGGAAAGAGTTGTTAATACTAGTAGTGTCATTGATAGAAAGAGTATTATAGTTAGAAGAGGTCTCCGACCCCCCATTAAGGACACTACCAACCATGGATGTAAGATTTACAATCAGGGACTTCATTACCTCAATTTCATCACGCAACAGGGTCACCAAACTTGTCAGAGTATTAACTTCTTCTAGTGCCATTTTCCCCCTCATAATATCAATGTCCGGCACTGAACTGGATAGTGAATTTGCCACAGTGGTAACACAAACCCCCGGTGTTTGTGGGACTTGAAGGACAGGGGGTTCATCGTGAACAGCAGCAGCTAGTACCGCATATCTCTTTGAGCCTGATATTAAAGAAGCAGAGTCAGTTGAACCAATATCTGGAGTGATATTAGCTGGCCCGTCCTGGCCCTCTTGTGAGGGAGCCGCACCCGTTGAGTTAGCCAAGCTGCTACCATCTGCAGTGCTTTTCCTAATTGCTCTTGGTTTTGCTCTGAACATATCTGGGATTACAGGTGTTTCACCCACAGTTGCCAGCCCAGATAGATCTATGCTCTGCTCACTATGTTCATTACCCTTACTAGAATCATGACTAGCCACAAGAATCTCCTCACAATCATCAACGAGGGCGCAAATTCGATCAATCAGCGTGGTTAACCGCATTTTTAGTTTTTCTACCCTTCCTATGTTTCGGGGGGTTAACAAAAGCCGCCCCCCCTTCCATAGACTTTCGCTTCCCCATATCGCTGTGGTATGCCAGTTGGTTAGATCTAAAGCTTCAAGTGAGACCTTAAGAACAATTTAGTCTTAGTTCTACCTGGAAAGGGGTATCCACAGTCTTCCCAGGAATGGTAGGAGCTTTCCCAGGTAGGCGACCCCACTTGTCAGATGCAACAATGACCACACCAGGATGGAAGATTAAAGGGAGATGGCCCAGCCCAGCCTTGGCCAGCCCCGGACTGCCACAGATTGTCCCGCCCTTGTCCCGGGCTTCTCCCGGGACGCTCCCGCGATGCGGGGAAGGAGGCTGGTTTTAAAGCACCTCCTGGCGCGTTTGTCGCATTGGCGGCTTCCGGCCGCGTTGCAGGCTGGAGCCTGTAGTCCTCGCTGCTTGAACTCTCCCCCTCACAGCGGCTGCAGAGGCGTGTTGCGGCGGCGGGAGGAGAGCAGAGCAGGTAAGCGCCGTCCAGGACAGTGGGCCCAGAGCAGGAAGAGGGCATGAGCTCTGGGCTAGGTGCCCCCCCGCAAAGCACGGCAGGCAAAGATTTACAGGGCAACCGACGTTGCCGACAGGGTCCCCCGCTCCACCGGGAAGGATGCTGGTTTTTAAGCGCCTCCTGGCGCGTTTGTTGCGTTGGCGGCTTCCGGCGTAGTTGCAGGCTGGAGCCTGTAGTTTTCGCTGCCTGAACTCTCCCCCTCACAGCGGCCGCAGAGAAAGATGGAGGCGTGTTGCGGCGGCGGGAAGAGAGCAGAGCAGGTAAGCGCCGTCCAGGACAGCGGGCCCAGAGCAGGAAGAGGGCATGACCTCTGGGCTAGGTGGCTCCCCTGCAAAGCAAGGCAGGCAAAGATTTACAGGGCAACCGATGTTGCCAACAGGGTCCCCCGCTCCACCGGGAAGGAGGCTGGTTTTAAAGCGCCTCCTGGCACGTTTGTCGCGTTGGCGGCTTCTGGCCGCGTTGCAGGCTGGAGCCTGTAGTCCTCAGAATCACTGACACAATTTCGATCTCCAAAATATCGACCTACAGGAATATCGAGTCAAAAATATCGAGGGCAAGAATATCGACATCCTATCTACAACATGGTAAGTACAAAAATATCGAAAAAATAATATAGAAGTTAAAAATATCGATGTTAAAAATATCGTTTTTTTTTACATATAAATGTAAAATAAAGTAAATAACACTAATAAATAAATTCTACATAGTTAAAAGTATCTAATAATGTTTAAAATTAATAAATAATACATATATAATAATAAAACATTATTTAAATATATACAGTAAATATATAATGTATATGTACTGAACAATAAGTTGTAATAATTATTTTACTAATTTATAATTTAATAAAATATATTCTAAATTACAAATACATTTGCAAACATAAAACAATAACATAAATAAAATGTAAAAAACATACAAAATGTAATATACTTTTAATATTTTTACAATTAATTATATAAAACGTTGGATTGCGTAAGGGTAAAAATTACTATTCCCACTCCAGAGAGTGCAACAGTAGGGAAAGCGTTGGATAGCGTAGGGGTAAAAATTACTATTCCCACTCCAGAGAGTGCAACAGTAGGGAAATCTTTGGATAGCGTAGGGGTTAAAATTACTATTCCCACTCCAGAGAGTGCAACAGTAGGGAAAGCGTTGGATAGCGTATGAGTAAAAAGTACTATTCCCACTCCAGAGAGTGCAACAGTAGGGAAAGCGTTGGATAGCATAGGGGTAAAAATTACTATTCCCACTCCAGAAAGTGCAACAGTAGGGAAAGCTTTGGATAGCGTAGGGGTAAAAATTACTATTCCCACTCCAGACAATGCAACAGTAGGGAAAGCGTTGGATAGCGTAGGAGTAAAAATTACTATTCCCACTCCAGAGAGTGCAACAGTAGGGAAAGCGTTGGATAGCATAGGGGTAAAAATGACTATTCCCACTCCAGAGAGTGCAACAGTAGGGAAAGCTTTGGATAGCGTAGGGGTAAAAATTACTATTCCCACTCCTGAGAATGCAACAGTAGGGAAAGCGTTGGATAGCGTAGGAGTAAAAATTACTATTCCAACTCCAGAGAGTGCAACAGTAGGGAAGCGTAGGATAGCGTAGGGGTACAATTTACTATTCCCACTCCAGAGAGTGCAACAGTAGGGAAAGGGTTGGATAGCGTAGGGGTAAAAATTACTATTCCCACTCCAGAGAGTGCAACAGTAGGGAAAGCATTGGATAGCGTAGGGGTAAAAATTACTGTTCCCACTCCAGAGAGTGCAACAGTAGGGAAAGCGTTGGATAGCGTAGGGGTAAAAATTACAATTCCAACTCCAGAGAGTGCAACAGTAGAGAAAGCGTTGGATAGCGAAGGGGTAAAAATTACTATTCCCACTCCAGAGAGTGCAACAGTAGGGAAAGCGTTGGATAGCGTAGGAGTAAAAATTACTATTCCCACTCCAGAGAGTGCAACAGTAGGGAAAGTGTTGGAGAAGCGTAGGGGTTAAAATAACATACTTATAAATAATAAAAATTTTAGTAATAAAAATTTTAACTATTAAATAAATATAAAGCATACACAATGCCTATACATAATTATTAAAGACATGATTATCAAAATAGTTTTAGCCCAAATTAAATATTAAAAAATACCAATGTATATTATTTAATGACCATTTAATAATTAATTATCAATTATATTATTAACAAAACAATTAATTTAAATACATTATTACTTAATTACATTTAAATTACTTCCCACCATATTCCCCTATTAACCCACTACCCGCAACAGAACACATTTATCTATTTATGAATTAATGAAAATTATTTACCAATTAATTAAAATTAATAACAAATTAATTAAAATAATTAGCAATTATTTCAAATTAATTTATAATTCCAACTAATTAATAAATAAGTAAACATAATTAAATTACTTCCCACCCTATTCCCCTATAAACCCACAACCCGCTACAAAACATATTTATCAATTTATGAATTAATTATATTTTATTTCCAATTTATGAAAATTATTTTGCTATTAATGAAAATTAATTTATAACTCCTACTAATTAATAATTAATTAAACATAATTAAATTACTTCCCACCCTATTCCCCTATAAACCCACAACCCGCTACAGAACATATTTATCAATTAATAAAAAATAATTTCCAAATAATTAAAATTAATTAGCAATTAATTAAAATTAATTTATAACTCCTACTAATTAATAATTAATTTAACATAATTAAATTACTTCCCACCCTATTCCCCTATAAACCCACTACCCGCTCCAGTACTAAAACATATAATTTGCTTATAAATAAATGTATTAATATATAAAATGTATGCACATATAATATTATTTATTTTAAATACTTAAGTAACACATATAACACATACATAATAAAAAACAAAAAAATCATCCAAATATCGATATTAGTGTCATCGAAATAAGTGACATCGATAGATATGCTATCGATATTACTAACTTCGATATTACTTACATCGATGTAAATAATTTCGATATTACTTACCTTAGGGTCGATATTCTGTCCAACGATATTCTTGACATCGATATTCTATACCTTCGAAATTTCTGACACGATATTTTGGTAGGTCGATATTTACAACTCGATATTTTGACTGTGTACCAGCAGAGCAGGTAAGCGCAGTACAGGGCAGCGGGCCCAGAGCAGGAAGAGGGCACGAGCTCCGGGCTAGGTTCCCCCCCCCCCCAAACCCCCCCCCCCCCCCCCCCCCGCAAAGCAAGGCAGGCAAAGATTTACAGGGCAACCGACGTTATGTGAACAAAAGGATTAGACTTGGTTATAAAGAAAAGTTTATAGCTTTTTACGAAAGGCCAGAAGTGGCTGACAGGTCCTAAGATCCAAGGGAAGGGAATTCCACAGCCCGCAAAACACCGTTGCACAATGCTAAGACTGAATGCACATCAATTTCCAAATTCTTTTAAACGCAGAGTGCTCTTTTGAAACGTGCTTGTTTTAGACCAGGGTCTGTGATCCATGCATAGTGAAACAAAACATGTTCTTTACAAGGAACAAAACCTTCAATTAACATAGTTTGAACAGCTTTTAAAGGTGTTTATTTCCTGCTGTAGACAAAAGCCTTTACGCTCACGTCTTATCATCGCCATCTGGGAGAAATGCTCACTTCTTTAGCCCTGAATGCGGCAGTCAGCTGTGGAAGGACAGGAGCCCAGGTTTCTCCTTCAATGGCCGGAGATGCAGTTCTCCCTGCGTGCACTGTTTTTGAGACATTTTCGATCCGTTTAGGCAATGAAAACATGGGGCTTTATTTATGAAGGACTTGCGCCGCCGGTGCGTCACTTTTAACATGGGAAAAAGTGACGCACCGGTGGCGCAAGGCTTTCATAAATGAGGCCCATGTTTTGTTGAGATTGGAATTACACATCAGATAGTGGATTGTGTGGCACACCCAGCAGACCCATAGCTGCAAACAAAATGCGGTGGCAGGGATGTGTATTATTCCAGTAGACCTGGGTTTAGGAAATAGTTACATTTCTAAAAGGTTACCAATTCACACAGCCTCTGAGTGTGCGCGGTGTGTAGCTGCAGACCACTGTGTAAGCGGAAGTGCAGGTTTCGAAGATATTTACTGGGGGTGGACGGGAAACAAGCGCTGGGGCTTTATTGGGCATAGGGACAGACAGGTAGAACAGTTGTAGGTGTCACAATGTTTCGGAAGCCATCATTTCATTTCTGAGCATAGGTGCTATACTTTTAACGGCACAGTGAGCACTTCTGAGCATAGCTACTAGTAAGTAAGTAAGTAAGTAAACTTTATAATCCGGAGAGGCACCTGTCAGGGATATCCCCTCTTGCCACTTTTATTCGCGCTGGAGATGGAGCCCCTGGCCTGTCTTGTGCGTGCTGACCCCCTACTTCGAGGCTTATCCTGGGATCCCCACCATGTTGACAAAATTGCTCTATATGCGGATGATGTCCTCCTTTTTTTGGCTGAACCGGAGGGCTCTGGCCCACAATGCCTAGAGGTTCTCCGCGCCTCTGAGGGTGTCTCTGGCCTTCGGCTTAATCCGGTAAAGTCCACTTAAGTCCCCCTCCACTTGTCTAGGGCCTGCTGTGATTGGCAATCGACTATCCCCTTGCGACGCTAATCATTCAAATACTTGGGAATCCGGATAACCCTACATCTGGAGCTGGAATGGGCTTTTAATCTTACACCGCTAGTCACAAAGGCCAAAGCTGATCTTAAACACTGGCAGTCTCCTCCACTCAACCCCCTCGGAAGAGGGGCGCTTTTTAAAATGATGATTATCCCCCGCTTTTTGTAGCTTCTTCAAAATATTACCTTTCATCTACCGGCCAGTTGGTTCCGCCAGTTTGACGGTGTACTCACCAGGTTTCTATGGGGAGGCGGGAGGCCTTGTGTGGCCCTGGCTCCCTGCCAAATTCCTCCCTTTGATGGAGGTATGTGCGTGACCTACCTTCACCTGTACTACCTGGCTATGAGGCTCATTGTGGTGCATGATTGGTTCGCTGGTCCGACCCGGCTTACCACACCGAGCTTAGGACCATGGACTTTCCGCAGCTCCTCGCCTATCTGTACGCGGCCCCCATTTCACATGGCATCCCGCCTGTCACTAAAGCGGTCCTAATGGCTTGGCGCTCTGCCCTGCGCTATACGCGATGGGACAAGAGACTCACCCAGCACACGCCTTTGTGGCACGGCACCTGGCTCCACAAGGCATCGACCCTTCAGGGTTTTCAGCAGTGGCATTCGGTTTGGGATTTCACTCCTCAGGGATATTTGGATGGGAGATCACATAAGATCCTTTTCCAACCTACAACACCGTCATTCCCTTCACTCCTCCCAATCCTCTAAATATTTGCAGCTCCGACACACCCTTACTGCCCACATCTCACCAGCCACCTCCCTCCCTGAATTCAGCCCTCTGTAAGTCCAGGTCATGATGGGCAATTTGGGTAAAGGAGGGGGGATAGTCACCAATTTACCGCTCCCTGATGAACAATAGCCCTGCGACCCTAGACTCTCTCCTCACCCGCTGGGAGGGTTGGGTGGGCCCCATAGAAGAGGCGGACAGGCGGTACAAGCTTATGGCCCCTAAAACCCTGATGACCTCCTCTAAACTACGTCTTGTGCAACTTTAATATGTACACACTACATACCTTACTCCTGCACGTCTGTACAGGGCAGGGCTGCACCCCTCCCCAGCCTGTACTCGTTGTCACCATACCCCAGTTGATTTCTACCGCATGGTCTGGCAATGTCCCCTTCCAGCTTCCTTCTGGACGGGGGTTGAGTCAGAGCTCATGCAGATTTTGGGATTGGTGGTTCCCCAAGACCCCATACGTCTCCTTCTGGGCGTTTTTGATGGTCTCGACGGCTCCAGAGCAGACAAACACTTCTTGGCACTGCGATTCCAGTGGCCAAAAGGGACATAGCAGCGGCTTGGTCCCAGGCTAGACCCCCTACGGTGCGTTAATGGCAACGAGGGTTGGATTAGTGTGCGACCCAAGAGGTACCCCTCTTCGAGGCTAGGGGGTGTCCTGAGAAGTTCATAAAGGTGTGGGGCAAATGGCTAAATTTGTTGTTCTGATTATTATGCAAGCTTCCTTTAACTTATGCTGTATCCGTGAGGTGACCCCTTCGAGGTCCCTATTCTTAGGCCTGACATGCTGCTGCCTGATGTTGATGGAATCTGAAACACTGTATAAATTACCACTGTCCCTATATGTTTTGTTTGCAATAAATGCCAATAAACTAGATTATAAAAAAAGTATATTTTATAACACGCACGATTGCCGAGGCATCTTGCTGTACCGTACGTCATGCTATACCTTTAATGGCACAAGGAGTACTTCTACCATAGCTACTATACCTTTATTGGCACAGGGAGTACTGCTAGCATAGCTGCTATACCTTTAATGGCTCATCAAGTATTTCTAGGCATAGCTGCCATACATTTAATGGCACAGGGAGCACTTCTGAGCATTGCTACTGTACCTTTACTGGCACAGGGAGTACTTCTAGCATGGCTGCTATCCCTTTAATGGCGCATCGATTACTTCTGAGCATAGCTGTCATACCTTTAATGGCACAACGAGTACTAGCAAGCATAGCTGCTACACCATTAATGGCACAGGGAGTACTTCTAGCATAGCTGCTATACTTTTAATGGCACAGTGAGCAATTCTGAGCATAGCTGCTATATCATTAATAGCACAGTGAGCACTTATGAGCACAGGTACTATACCTTTAATGGCACAGTGAGCACTTCTGAGAATAGCTGCTATAGCTTTAATGGTACAGGGAGCACTTCTGAGCATAGCTTCTATAGCATTAATGGTGGAGGGAGTACACATGAGCACAGCTGCTATACCTATAATGACACAGGGAACACTTCTGAGCATGACTTTTATCCCACTGGCTGCTGCCTCGTCCAACTTTGTCATTCTTGGGGACTTCAACTTTCATTTTGACGACCCCAACGACGTAGTAGCAAGGGATCTTCTAAGTTCGCTCGGGGCACTGGACCTACATCTCGTTAATATGGGAGCCACTCACATTAGAGGTCATCGGCTTGATGCGGTTTTTGCTAATTCTGCAAACCTGCAGGCTCTCCAGATGTTGGCTCTACCCTGGACCGACCACCATCTCATTCCGTTTAGCTGGTTGCTGGGGAACCGGAGAGACCCCGCACCAAAACAACATATTGTGGAACGACTCTGGTCGAAGCTCCCGGTGGACTGTTGGGCGGAAGAGCTAGCTAGAACCTGTCCTCACCCCGTAGATGATCCCAACATCGCTGATCAGCTCTTGGGCGAATGGCTGACTAACGCCTTGGACTTACTGATCCCGAATAAAAGGAGGCTTGTCAGGGAGAGAAGAATTGGCTCTGCCCCCTGGTATACCCCCGAACTCAGGTGCATCAGAACCTCTTGTAAAAGGCTTGAACGCGCTTGGAGGAGAGAGCAGACGGAAGAAAGCCGGGCCAATTACAAAAGGGAGTTGAGGAAATATAAAAGCGCACTGAAGGACGCTAAAAAGATTTTCTTTAGCGACAGGATTGAGAGAGCAAGCAATTCTTCTGGAGAATCGTTCAAAATCTTCAAGGAACTTCTGAAAGCCCCAGTCCCTCCAGTGTTGCATGATAACCCCAAAGAAAAATGTGAGGAACTGGCCAGCTTCTTCCATTCAAAAATTGAGAAAATCTTATCCTCCTTACCCACTATTCCTCAAAGCCACGAATCGGTTACTAGCCCCACAAGTCGCTCGATTGAGCTAGCATCTCTGGGCCCCTTCTCGGAAGAGGAGGTGATAAAAGTCCTGTTGGAAATGAAGAGTGGCTCCCCGAGTGACCCAGTTCCCATAAAACATCTTAAGCTCGTGGCTAACACCGTGTCAACTCCTCTGACTGATCTCTTGAATCTTTCACTCGCTCAGGGCACAGTGCCCCAGTGATGGAAAAAGGCTGTGGTGAAAGCCCTATTGAAAAAACCAGGACTGGATTCATCCAATTTGACCAACTTCAGGACAATTTCACTCCTGCCTGGATTTTCTAAAATTGCAGAGAAGTTGGTCAACCGCCAGCTCTCTCACCATCTTGAGTCTAACCACCTGCTAGGAGATTCCCAGACTGGTTTCCGCCCCGGCCATGGAACTGACACTGCCTTGCTGGCAGTAGTGGAGGAGGCAAGGAGCACTTTGACACCGTGAGTCATCAGGTGCTCCTCCAACGTCTGTCAGAGGTAGGTGTCTCAGGGATGGCCCTGAAATGGTTGGGATCTTTTCTCTCTGACCGTTTCTACCAAGTCTGGGAAGGGTCAGAGCAATCTGCCCTAATCCCTCTTCAATGTGGAGTCCCGCAGGGCTCATCGCTGAGCCCTACCCTATTTATATATATATATGACTCCACTTGAAAGAGTGGTCGCCCCTTCAGGGGTGAAGATCATCAGTTATGCTGATGATACTCAGCTGGTGGTGGGCCTCACTCAGCTGGCGGAACAACCTGAGGTGTTACACGACTGCCTTGCCAATGTCTATCGTTGGATGTCTATCTCCGCTCTAAAGCTTAATGGAGGTAAAACCGAGCTGATGCTCCTGGGCAATTCCAGCCCCTCCACTATTGCGAGCTGTTGGCCCCGGTCTCTTGGTGACCCACCATCCCCCAAGAAGGAGATCAAGTCCTTGGGAGTATGGTTGGAAGAAGATCTGTCCTTCAGGACTCATGCCAGGAAGACCGCAGGGGTTTGCTTTGGCTTACTGAGATCAGCCCGAAAAGTGCTACCTCTGCTCCCTGATCCAGCAAGGAAACTGTTGATACGTGGCCTAATTCTATCGAGGCTCGATTATGGGAATGCGCTATTTCTCGGTGCTCCCGAAGCGACCTTCAAAACCCTCCAACAGATGCAAAACGCAGCTGCGAGAGTCCTTATGGATGTTCCCAGAAGGCAGTCTGCTGCTCCAGCCCTCAAAGCGCTTCACTGGCTCCCCGTAAAGGAGCGGGTGAAATTTAAAGCGCTATGTACAGCCCACAAAATTTTACATGGCAAAGGCCCCCCCATCTTTGCTAACATGGCCCGTCCTTACAAACCCCCACGTCTGCTGCGTTCGGACCAAAAACACCTTTTGCAGTTAGCGAGAGTAAGAAGAGCTCGTTCTGGGGGCAGGCGTTTCTCTGTGCAAGTGGCCTCTCTTTGGAACTCTCTGCCCCTCAAGATCCGCTCAGAGCCCAAGATCCTACCATTTAGGAAACTTCTTAAGACCTATTTGTTTCCATAGTAGTGATTAGCTGAGTCTCTCCTTCTGGTCTGTTGCGCCGGGATGCCCCCGGGTAAGCTGAGCGCATTATAAATTTCATATTATTATTATTATTATTATTAAATGCACAGGGAGCATTTCTAAGCGTGACTGCTATATTTTTAATCGGTACAAAAGGGGGGTGGTGATGGACGGAGCATCTGAACCAATCAAACACTCACACCCAGTCAACAGATCTGGGTTTAATCCATCACCGTTCTTTAGCCCACTCTGCCACCCCAGTTTAGACATGGCCATATGCAAATCAGTCCGGTTTCTGACATTTCAGCCATCTTCAGCCCGGCTTGCTTGAATCCAGCCCGGCTGAAATGCCAGAAACCAGTCCTCGGAAGCTTGTTTCCGGTCCAGGGAAGGCATGGCTTGGCAGGTTGGGCTGGACTGTTCCCATGAGGCATAGGGTTAGACTGATTTGCATATGGCCATGTCTGAACTGGGGTGGCAGAGTAGGCTAAAGAACGGTGATGGATTAAACCCAGATCTGTTGACTGGATGTGAGTGTTTGATTGGTTCAGATGCTCCGTCCATCACCACCCCCTTTTGTACCGCTATATTTTTAATAGCACAATGGCTAATTTTGAGCACAGCTGCTAAAACTTTAATGGCACTGCGAGTACATCTGAGCAGGGATGCTATACCTTTAATGGCACAGGGAGCACTGCTGTGCATATCTGTTATACCTTTAATGGCACAGTGAGAACCTCTAAGCATGACTGGTATACTTTTAGTGGCACATGGAGCACTTCTGAGCATGGCTGCTATACCTTTAATGGCACAACAAGTACTTCTGAACATAACTGCTATATCTTTAATGGCACAGTGTGACTTCTGAGTATAGCTGCTATACCTTTAATGGCACAGGCAGTACTTCTGGTCATAGCTGCTGTACCTTTAATGGCACAGTCAGAACCTCTGAGCAGAGCTGCTGTACCTTTAATGGCACAGGCAGAACCTCTGAGCAGAGCTGCTGTACCTTTAATGGCACAGGCAGAACCTCTGATGATGTTTTTAGTCTGATCAATGTGAAAGATGAGCTCTGTTTTGGGGTTCAAACGATAAAGTCTCTCCTACGAGGAGTGAGGTAGGACAAAGAACATCAAAAGAGTGATGGACTGCCCGACATTGAAGGAAGTCACAAGGGTTGGGAGAAAGGCTGCTCTAGTCCACAGCACAAAGAATATGGTGTCGGGCATCCAGGATCACATAGCTTGAAACTCCAGAGATACTATCCTTGTAATGGACTGTCCCAGCACTTACCAGGAGACAGATGCTACTTCTGAGCAGAGCTTCTACACCTTTAATGGAACAGCTGACACTTCTCAGCATAACTGATATACCTTTAACAGTACACTCAGTACTTCTGAGTGTAGCTGCCATACATAAGGTGACAGTGAGTACATGTAAGGGGACAGTGAGTACTTCTGAGCATAACTGCTGTATCTTTAATGGCACAGCCAGTACTTGTGAGCTGAGGTGCTCACAATGAGAAAGATCATCTTCTCTATTAGGATACGTAGGAAACAGCTGTGCAATAGCTCAAAGCTTTACACATCAGGAAAGTAAGGACTAAATTAAGGTCCCAATTTGGCATCATGATTGATTTAGGAGGAAACACGTGGATCAAAGCTTTGAGGAAATGCATCACAACAGGTGGTTTGAACATCAACCACAATAACCTTAACAGTGCCTACTCAGGCCCTTGCTGGGCCAAAAACAGAGCAAACAGTAACACTTCCGACAGTTTAGCCTATAAGGCGCCTGTGTTATGGGTGACACACCAAGCCACACACTCGTCCTGCGTTTGTGAATGACACCTGGCTGCCAGGTTGACATCCACTACTTTGGAAGGCAGACTGAATGCAGTCAAACTGCAGCTGCTCAACCTTTACACATGGAGGTGTGGATTGCACAGGACTGGATGCAGGACCCTGCACTGCTACTGCAATAGAAGATTCTCCCGAACAAGCAGCCTGATTGGAGGACAGATTCTCATGCCCAAAAGTTCCGGGTACCGCACCCTCCCGGCTCAATCCGAAGTCACTCTGATGACTTGGGTCTGGTCGTTCTCAATCTTCTTTAGAACTCTGGGCAGGAGAGGCAGCAACGGGAAAGCCTGCAGGAGTCCCATGCTCCATTCTAGGTGGGATGTGTCCCTGAGAGAAAGCCCTCTTGGAATCTCCAATGCACAAGCGTGTTGATACTGTGCATTGTCAGCGATGGGGAATAGATCAAGTAATGCTTCTCCCCAAGCCATCACAGATGTAGCCGCCATTTGTGTTCTGCAGGCATTGCCCGCTGTGTCCAACTGCCCTATCATTTATAGATTCCACCAAGTGGTGCACGATCAGAGTGATGCCCTGGTGATCCAGCCAGGTCTATTGGCGCAGAGCCTCCTGGCAGAGAGTGTCAGACACCACCCGCCCTGCTTGTTGCAATACAACATGACAGTGGTGTTGACCAGGAGGACCTAAATCACTCTCCCCCGAAGGATGACATAAAGGCTTTTAACGCCAAGTGAATGGCTCTCAACTGCAACAAGTTGATGTGAGGAGGTCTCTGCCAGAGACTAGAGTCCTCAGATTGCTACCTCTTCCAGATGACTCACTATCCTAGAAGTGATGAGTCTGTCACCATTATCAGCTCTGGTGGGGTATGAAGAGGGGTCTGCCTCTGGTCCAATTTTGGTCAAGTAGCCACCCCAGAAGGTCTTTTTTCAGTCTCCTCCAACCTGGACAGAGCCTGACAGGTTCCCTTAGCACTGGGCTTACTAAAAACATCTGATAGTGAACTTTAGTCAAGTTCGGATGGGCCCTGTTATCTGGATGAAGTCCACGACTGACTGTGGTGTGCCCTCCTTCAACAGCCAGTCCTCGAGATAGGGGAAGACTGGTCCCCTCAATCTCTGCAGCTACACTGTGACCACTGTCATCATCTTCATTAACAACCAAGGGACATTTATGAATCCGAGCGGGAACATGGCAAGCTGAAAATGCTCATTGCTTCTTTTAACTCCGGGTAGTAGCTGCTAACCTGCAGGGCAGAGATATGGAAATAGATGTCCTGCAGGTCAAATGTCATTATCTAGTCTGTTGTATCCACGGTAGATAGAACCTGAGCCAGTGTAAGCATCTTGAAGTTGTTTTTTTGCAGGAAGAAGTTGAGAGGTCAGAGAACTAATGTAAGAGAAAGGACTCCACCCTTTTTCGGCACATGGAAATAATGGGACCAACAGCTTGGAAGCTGCTGTTGGAGGTACTGGGGACTGAAAGGTTTGCCTTTCTTGGTAGCCTGGACATTGTCTGCTGGATTCCCTACCATGACTCAAAAGGGCTAGGGTGCATTTTTTTGGGGTGGTGAGCCTTGTTGCCACTAACTATAGGCAAAACTCAAGCAATGCAGCGAAGGGACAAAACTATTGTGGATACTGTCGTGCAGGTGAGGCGAGACAGTGGGTGCATGCCGTAGCTATACTGTCTTTGAAGTGCTCGAAGGTGCAGTCAGCCTTCTCGCCAAAAAGTTGAGACCAGTCAAAAGGCATATTCATGAGAGATGCTAGAACAGCACCCATAAAGCCCATGGATCTCATGTTTGCATGCTGCTGGAGCACTGAGCCAGTGCCGACCGCTCTGCCTAAAAAGTGGGTCGTGTTCAGGCCTGACCTTATGTCATACTTGGCTAAATCCTGGCCATCTTGAATGACCCGTGTCAAGTTGGCACAAAATTGTTATTTGACTGCTAGCAAGATCCCAGTAACCTCTGTCCCTCCGGGCAGGTCACCCCCCGAGCACACTCCTCGTGAGTGAGCCCGTCCTCTGGTGCCGCCTCTGCCCTGAGCTGTGCCCTCTGCCAGATCCGCTTTACACAGATCTCCTGTGCCCCCTGCCACCTGCTTGCCTCGCCGCCGTTTTTCTTTACCCGCCGTTTTTTCCCTAGCCCCCAGTGCTCCCCCCTCCTCGCCTAGCCCCGGCCAGTTTCCCGCCACCTCCTCGCCGCTGCCCCCCTGCGGCCCCACCCCCTTCCCTCGCTCGCCATCCCCATTCGCCACCCCGCTCCCCCTCCCAGCGGCCCCTCCCTCGCACGAGACTACTTATAGCCTCTGTGGCCAGCGAGGTGCAGTGACCTCAGTCCCTCCGGGCAGGTCACCCCCCGAGCACACTCCTCGTGAGTGAGCCCGTCCTCTGGTGCCGCCTCTGCCCTGAGCTGTGCCCTCTGCCAGATCCGCTTTACACGGATCTCCTGTGCCCCCTGCCACCTGCTTGCCTCGCCGCCGTTTTTCTTTACCCGCCGTTTTTTCCCTAGCCCCCAGTGCTCCCCCCTCCTCGCCCAGCCCCGGGCGCGTTTCCCGCCACCTCCTCGCCGCTGCCCCCCTGCGGCCCGCCCCCTTCCCTCGCTCGCCATCCCCATTCGCCACCCCGCTCCCCCTCCCAGCGGCCCCTCCCTCGCTCCGCCCCCCCCACTCTCCTCATATGGCTGAGTG
The DNA here is from genome assembly GCF_964263255.1 of Lissotriton vulgaris. Classification (NCBI taxonomy): domain Eukaryota; kingdom Metazoa; phylum Chordata; class Amphibia; order Caudata; family Salamandridae; genus Lissotriton; species Lissotriton vulgaris. The sequence goes on from NC_141687.1 coordinate 120,394,508, forward strand.
GCCAACGCACAGTATGCACGAGCAGCGGGCGCGACCTAAGCGCGCCGAATGTGCGCCAAAGGTAAGCCCGTCTGCGCCCGTCCGCGCCTGGACCGCGCCCAGCCCTCGAACCCCTGGCCCCCGAAGACCCCAGCACACCCGCCGGACGTACACCGCCGCCACCCTCAACGCGCTCAACACCGGCCGAGTCCCGGGATGCTACCAAGCCACCCCGAGACGCACCCACGGACCCTTCAGCTGCCACGCCTGCAAGTTCACCTGCATCCGGACCTGCCTCGCACCAGCACCCGCCAAGCCGAACACCAGCAGCAACCACCTCAAGTGCATCCTCCTCAACACCCGCTCCGTCCACAGACACGCCATCGAACTCTGGAACCTCCTCGACACCACAGCTCCTGACGTTGCCTTCCTCACGGAAACCTGGATGAACGACTCCTCAGCACCCGACATCGCCATAACCATCCCAGAGGGATACAAGATCACCCGGAGAGATCGCGACATCCAGACTGGAGGAGGCATCGCCATCATCCACAGGGACACCATCCACATCACGACCAACACCAACGACACCCTGACACCTACACTTCCAGATCCGCACCGACCCGAAGACCACCCTCAGAGGCACCCTGATCTACCGACCCCCGGGACCACGCACACAATTCAGCGAGGACATCGCCGACTTCATCAGCCCGCATGCCCTCCCCTCCGCTGACTACATCCTCCTGGGGGACATCAACTTCCACCTGGAGAACAACAACGACCGCAACACCATCACCCTGCTCGACAACCTCGCCAACCTCGGACTCAAGCAGCTGGTGTCCACCCCCACCCACCTCGCCGGACACACACTCGACGCCGTCTTCTCATCCAGCAAAGACATCGCCTTCAGCCACGCCACTGGACTCCACTGGACGGACCACAGCTGCGTTCACTTCACCTTCAGAAGAACGACGATCCACCACCACCAGCAACAGGTTGCTCGAAGAAGCTGGAACAAGATCACAGCCGACCAGCTCGCCGCTTCCCTGAGCCAGCACCCTCCCGCCAGCTCAGCGAACCCCAGCCAGGCCGCCGACAACCTCACGAAGTGGATCAGCAACTGCGCGGACGAACTCGCCCCACTGAGGACCCCGCCCAGCAGACCCGGCAGCAAGAAGGCCCCACGGTTCACCGACGAACTCAAGAGCTCCAAGAAGAACTGCTGAGCCCTCGAGAAAGCCTGGAGAAGGGAACCAATACCGGACAACATGACCACCCTCAAGCTTGCCACCCGGAAGCACCACCAACTGATCCGCGCCACCAAGAAAACTGCATTCAAGGACCGGCTGGACAACAACGCACACAACTGCAAGGAACTCTTCAACATCGTGAAAGAGCTCTCCAACCCCAACGCCGGAAACAACGACATCACCCCATCGCAAGACCTCTGCAACTCCCTCGCCTCCTACTTCCACAACAAGATCGCGGACATACACAACAGCTTCAGCACTCAACCGACGCACGCCACGACCGAACCACCGCCCCCCACCACCACCCTCCGCGCCTGGACTCCGATCAGCACCGAAGACACCGTCCGCATGATGAACTCCATCCACTCCGGATCTCCGACCGACCCCTGCCCTCGCCACGTCTTCAACAAGGCCGATGCTGTCATCGCACCCCACCTGCGGGACATCATCAACACCTCCTTCGACACCGCCACCTTCCCGGAGAGCTGGAAGAACGCCGAACTCAGCGCCCTACTAAAGAAACCTACAGCAGACCCCACCGAACTCAAGAATTACCGCCCCATCTCGCTCCTCCCGTTTCCAGCCAAAGTCATCGAGAAGACCGTCAACAAACAGCTGGCCGCCTTCCTCGAGACGAATGGATCCCTCGACCCCTCACAGTCTGGCTTCCGGGCCAACCACAGCACCGAGACCGCCCTCATCGCTGCCACCGATGACATCCGAGCCCTGATGGACAACGGAGAAACAGCGGCCCTCATCCTCCTAGACCTCTCCGCGGCATTCGACACTGTCGGCCACCGCACCCTAGTGCAGCACCTCAGCAACGTCGGAATCCAGGAGAAGGCACTGGAATGGATCATCTCCTTCCTCGACGGAAGAACACAGAGAGTCCGTGTACCACCGTACAAGTCAGAGGCCACCGAAGTCATCTGCGGCGTCCCTCAAGGATCCTCGCTGAGCCCCACCCTCTTCAACGTCTACATGAGCCCCCTCACGGCCATCGCACGCCAACACAACCTCAACATCATCTCCTACGCTGACGACACCCAGCTGATCCTCTCCCTGACCAACGACCCCGCCACCGCCAGAGCCAACCTTCACGAAGGGATGAAAGACGTAGCCGAGTGGATGAAGACCAGCCGCCTGAGACTGAACTCAGACAAGACGGAAGTCCTCATCCTGGGCTCCTCGCCCTCCGCCTGGGACGACTCCTGGTGGCCCCCCGCCCTGGGCACCGCACCCAAACCGACAGACCACGCACGCAACCTGGGCTTCATCCTGGACTCCTCCCTCTCCATGACCAGACAAGTCAACGCCGTCTCCTCGTCATGCTTCAACATCCTGCGCATGCTACAGAAGATCTTCCGGTGGATCCCCACCGAGACCAGGAAGACGGTCACCCAGGCCCTCGTCACCAGCCGACTGGACTACGGCAACGCCCTCTACACCGGAACCACCGCCAAGCTCCAGAAGAGACTCCAGCGGATCCAAAACACCTCAGCCAGACTCATCCTCGACATCCCACGACACAGCCACATCGCCGGACATCTGAGAGACCTGCATTGGCTCCCCGTCAACAAAAGAATCACCTTCCGTCTCCTCACCCACGCACACAAAGCCCTACACGATCAAGGCCCGAGCTACCTCAACAACCGCATCAACTTCTACGCTCCCAAACGCCATCTCCGATCAGCCAGTCACGCCCTCGCCGCCGTCCCCCGCATCCGAAGAACGACAACAGGAGGAAGGTCCTTCTCCTACCTGGCCGCCAAGACCTGGAACTCCCTCCCTCCCGACCTGCGCCTGACCCAAGACCACCTCTCCTTCAGGAAGAAGCTCAAGACCTGGGTGTTCGAGCAGTAGCAGCACCCCCCCCCCCCAAGCGCCTTGAGACCCTCCGGGTAAGTAGTGCGCTCTATAAATGTCTTTGATTGATTGATTATGTTCCATAATGCATGTGAGTACCTCCATCGCAAACAGCTGGCAATGACAGAACTGAAGACGAAGCTAGCTTAAGAAAATCAAAATCAGATCAAAATAGCTGCCACCGAGTAGGAGTCCTCTGGAGAACTCCCGTTTTGGGGATTACCACATCAGTAGTTATCTCCATTAAAACCTTGCCATCTGCCCTACACCCTCCTGCCCTGGGAGGCTGCTGATCACTCACATTGTAATTGCACCTTTTTGAACTCCTACTTACCCTCTGGCTCAACTGCTGCTACTCCCCCGGATTGGGCCTGCAGACTTCCCTGCTGCTTTGAGGTCGGCGTCTTGTGGGACCCGAATGGAGCCCGCCTGGTATCCCACTCTGCGATCAGACGGTGAGTCCTTGCCCCCACTCGCCCCTGCCTGGTCACCTGCCTGGAGGGTGACCTGAGTCTGGCAACCCGGAACAAAGCACTCCAGGTCGCCTGCTGCCTTTGCTAGCTGCTGGGATGGGTCTGATCTCCCCTACGACATTCGGAAGGTGGGTCCCAGCCTCTCTCGCCCTTACTGTTTCGTTTGCCCTCTGCCGGCTGCTGGGGTGTGTCCTGCGGCGTGGAGCAAGACCTTTTAGCCCTGGCCTGCTCGTCTGTCTCTGGGGACGGCCTCACTCCTGCGAAGCCATCCTGCACTCCAGACTACCGCCTGCCATGAGGGCAGCCCTGGGTCCCGCGGCAGCTCCCCTCCTGGCATAATGATAACCGATCCTGGAAAGCCAATAGGCATCATATTACTGTACTGTAGGTGAGTACTATCCAGTGGAAAAAAACGATAAACCTTATTGGAAACAAAACTACCCCACAAGCTTGGTCATTTTAAAAAGTACCAATATCTCCATACTTTTCTGTCTATCTCTTCGATCTTGGGGAGCCTGTACTCTGACCTTGATCTCTTTCCAACTCCTATTCCCTCTTGCCTTGGCTCCTCATCAACTCCACTTGTGTTAGTTACCTTCTAATCTGTAAAGGGCTGCCACTGGCCCCGCCCCTCCTCAGGATCCACCAGCACCATGAATGGTATCGACCTGCTACCTGGCCCCCGGATCTAATGTAGGTTCTCCCTGTTCCTGACTCCCTGCAATCAGCGGCCTTACCTGACTGTGCCCCGGAGCAGCGATCTCTACCTCTTGAACCACTGCTGCAGCCTACCAAAGCTCACCCTCCTGGCCTCAACCAGCCCCTTCTCTCTCCAGTCTGGTAGGCCTTTGCCTGAACGCAACAGGGAGAAATTCTTACACTGTTGTAAACCCTCCTAACCTCTCCAGGACTGCTGCTAAAACCTTCAAACACTCCATTATGAGAAGATACCCTGAGACCCTGATCTCCAACCTGTGCTTTAGTGCCAACAAGGGTACAATTATCAATTACCTCATTTTCTACTCCAGAAAAACAGCGTTATGGCGTGCAGCCAAATCAAACCTCCTTAACGTACATGAATCCATAAACATTCCGTACGGCGCCATACTCACGATCATGCCCTCCCTAAATCAAGCTGCCTTTACCATCAACTTATACAAAAACGCCATTGTACTGGTCCAGGCATCAAACAAAGACCTCAAGAAATTTGCTGACCTTTTCACTATCCTCAAAAAGCATGTGCATGACTCCTATCCCTCCACGCTCCTCCAGCGCCAGCTGTCGCCATCTGACCTATTCTCATAGCACTCAAAAGGCAAGGGTAAGAGCTTCCCTTTAAGCTCCACCAAAGCTACAGCCACTCCCCCTCGCGCCCCCACCCTCTCCGATGGTGCAGACTAGCCCGACTCTACCCATTCAAAACAGCTCTCTAGGCAGCGTCTCACCTATATCAGCTAGGGAACGTCCCTCCACTCCCCCAACATCCTTCATCTCTCAAGGAGACTTTGCCGTCGCACCCCTAGTCCAACCCATGCTGCTCTCCCACACCCAAAGTGACGAACATAATAGACACTTGCAGCTCAGCGGACCCCGTCCCAAAAACCCTGGGCCCGATTCACAGAATGAATTTAAGACTCAATCCTAAACTTACTACTATTTTGGTATTCACAGAATGCACTTACTACTTTTGGTATTCACAGAAGTTAGGATTTTGTGTTAAATTGTCTTAAGACAAACTTAAGACAGACTTAAGACAGACTTAAGTTATGATTTTGTCTTAAGTTTGTCCTAAGACAAACTTAAGACAAAATCCTAACTTCTGTGAATACCAAAAGTAGTAAGTGCATTCTGTGAATACCAAAATAGTAGTAAGTTTAGGATTGAGTCTTAAGTTCATTCTGTGAATCGGGCCCTCCGTGACCACCCAGCTCATCACGTATAGCCCCTTGCAAATCCCTCCCCTCAGAAACCTAGACGCAGGATGGTCAAGCTCCGCTACAGGCTACCCGACCATGCCAGCAGAACCGGCCCGACCTACTGATCTCCTTCCCGCAAACACAAACCTCACTATGGATCTTGAAACTCTGAACCTCAGAGCAGCCAACATAGCTCAGAGCATCCATAACTCCATTCTTGAATTGAAAAGCATCCTTCACATCACTGACCTCTCTCTCTCGAATTTTAAGCTCTCCCAGAACTCAATTCTTCCCCCACTCACCAAGCCCTTCCTTCATCCCATGCTGCTAGGCTTTAAACACCTTCTTTAGTGCCAAACTTATTTCCGCTACCTACTTCCGACCCCCTCCTGATGGGTCCCATCTCTCCTCTCTGCCCCCCCGAGACATCACCCAAAAACCAATCGCACTGGTCTAATTTCAAGTTATATGATGACCATTCCATCTTGAACATTCTATCCTCTTTAAATCCAAACAACCACTTTAACGACCCACTCCACTCCAACTGTTTGGCCGCTACCTCCAAATTTATCATTCCTATTTGGACCGCAATAATCATCGCCTCCCTACTACAAGGGTCGATACCTGACTCTCTACAAGCCGGTCAAGTCATCCCCATGCTAAAAAAAACAACGTTGAATCCTGTCTCTCCAGACAACTTTAGACCAATATCTAATATCCCACTTCTAGCTCAAGTTCTTGAGAAATGTGCGCAACTTTAATTGAGCCAACATATCACTAACTTCAAACTACTAGACGATTTCCAATCTGGATTCAGGCCGGGGCATAGCATGGAAAACACCATTCTCCATATTGTGGAATAATGCACTCCAAGCCCTTGACAACGGCAGAACTTGTCTCCTAATTCTATTAGATCTATCCATGGCTTTCGACACAGTCAACCACGAGAATCTTCTAGAATGCCTCAAACTCAGGATGGGATTAGGGGGATCCGTGCTCAAATGGTTTAGCTACTTCCTCTGGAACTGCTCCCAGCAGTCCAGGCATTAGATATATCCAGAATCGAATATGGATGCTCTACCTTTTCTGGCCCACCCAAGATCTCCTCTGCCCCCCTAAAAGCTTGCCTCAACGCTACCGCCAGACTCTTAACAGGCTCACAAAAATTCGACCACACCTCACCGCATCTGAAGGAACTGAACTGACTTCCTCTTGAAGCCAGAATCCAACTCAAACTGGCTTGTATCACCCACAAGGCGCTACACACTAAATCCCCTGCATATCTTGTCCAGAAACTCATGGTGTCCGGAGGTGCCAGAAACTCCTGGTCCAGAGATCTTGTGCTCCAGCCACCACGCTTTCAAAGGAAAAAAACTAACAATCGTGCATTCTCTGGGGCCGCACCAAGAATCTGGAACTCGCTTACACCCTACAGAATTCCCTCTCTGTCAATTTTTGAAAAGGAGGCAAAAAGTTTCCTAATGGGCAAGTTCCTCCCATAACTCAAGCATTGCACACATCGTTCAGTGGCCTTTTGGATTTCTCTACATTTAGATCTGAAATTTATACCCACCCATTTTACTCCCAAGTGTTTCACTTCCTTTCAGCCCTACTTATGTTCTTTTTGTCTATGTCACATATGTATACAACTTGTTATCTCAGTAAAGCCCTCTGATACCCTAATGGGTCACGTTCACGCTCTATAAAACACTACATAAATAAATAATGAAATAAAACATTCTCTTCCTAAATGCCTCAATTTATTTTTACTCTATGGGGGGGTGGGGGGGGATAAAGTAGTAGTAAAAGATTTGGGCCTGCTGTTGCAGGCCTGTGTTACCAGGCTATCGGGATTAAAGTACTGAGTCTAGAAGGCAGGGCTGCCGGTGCAGGCTTGTGAGGACAAGCCACCTGTCTGTTCATGGGGGCAGGAGCATGATTTAGCAGAACTGCCAATGAGGGTGTAGGTCAAGACTTTGTTGAATGGCAGTAGAGGTTCAGAGGAGGTCTGTATGCATTGTTTAACTTCTGTGAAGATGTTTATTTTTAGCTCAATGGAAGTCATTTGCATATCCAACACTTCCGGCACTCATCTAATGACCATGCCAGAACTGGGATTGAGACATAAGTGTATAACCCCATCTGTCCAATGATTACACCTGCGTGGTCTGTGCAGCCAGGACGCTGGAAGGGCACGAGCGCAGGAGCTATTAAAATATCGCAAAAGCCTTGGGAGGTATAGATCGGTTGACAGGCTACTATTTGCATATAATGGTATGACCATGCCGAAAGAAGCTGACTCTTCCGTGGAAGGGACAGGGGGAGCTCTCAGTCCAATGTCAGGGGAAGTGTCCAGTCCACTGGCCTCTTGTAGGTCCAGATAAAAATTGGCAGCTGTAAATTATGGGGAGAATACATTCTCGCTATCATTACTAAAAGCTGGATGGCATTGGTCAGAGTTCAATCTGAACAGATGTTGGATCAATGGAAGGCAGCTCATAGGAAAAGGCACTTATGAGTCCAAGTGTATTGGAACTGTGACAAAACATGCCAATGGCTGTGGTCGAAACAGATTCGATTTGGAGTCAGGCATGGAAAAATGGATCGATGACTTCCTCTGCCATGGGTGGCATCGGGGAACATCTTTAAGGAAGCAGGAACAGGCATGGATTATCTTGCCGGGCTTAGAGTCAGTTCCATTAGGGTGCCAAAGATGCTGAACATAGCTTTCTAAAATGCCCCAATCTATTGTGGCATTGCTGATGGGATAGGGAATGTGGGGTGCATCGGGTTCAGCTGCGGAATCAGCTCTTAAGAGGGGGCTGGAAGGGTGACCAAGGGGCACCTTGAAGTCCTTGCAACCTTTCAAATAGAGTGGTCAGGCTGAAGAGTGGCCCTATTGGAGTTTTTATGCTTCTTTTGGATTTGGACTTCAATCAATCAATCAAGTAGTACTTGTAAACATAGGTAATCATCCCAGGGGTATTCATGCACTATGATGCTGGTGTCAGTCAAAGAGCAAGGCCTTGCATCACTTTCTGAAGTGGATCAGTGAGGGTGCAGTGCAGAGGTGGAGAGGGGTGTTCCATGCTTTGGCGGCTAGTTGGGAGAAGTTCTACAGGTGCAGGGTGACGTGGTCTCTCTTTGGGAGGTTGATGATTAGGCTGGCTGCTGATATTTTGATTGTCTGGGGTCTTTGCATGTGTTCGGTGGAAGTGCTTTTATACAGTGCATTGCCAAAGTCAAGTTAGCTGATGCTAGGGGCCCGTGTCACTGTTTTCCTTGTGCTGATGGGGAGTCATCTGAAACCCTTGCAAAGCATGTGGATTGTGTGGAAGCATTCTGTCATAATGGCGTTAACCTGGCGTTTCATGGAGAATTTGCTGTCCAGGATGATGCTGAGGTTCCAGAGGATGGTGTGTCTGACGAAGATCAGGACTTCAGCTTTATCCATGTTGAGTTTCAGACAGTTGTCTCTCATCCATGCTGCAACGTTCTTCAAACAGTTGTGGAAGTTGATCTGCATCATGGTGGGGTCTGAAGAGAGTGAGTGGACGAGCTGGGTGTCGTCTGTGTAGGAGATGATGGTGACGTCGTGTGAAATGGTGATGGCTACGAAAGGTGTCATGTAGAAGAGGGTTAGACTGATGGATGATCCTTGATCTACGCTGTAGATGGTATGCTTGGGCTGGGCACTGCGCCCAGTGAGAAAGGATGGCATCCATCTAAATGCATTGTCTATGATTCTTATCTGGCATAGTTGGTTGATGAGTGTGTGATGGGAGATGGTAGCAAATCCTGTGAAGAGGTATACGAGGATGAGGGCGACATCTTTTGTGGTGATCAGGGCTGTTTGGGTGCTGTGGTTGGATCTGAAGCCTGATTGGGAAGGGTCCAGCAGGTTGTGTTTTCTTTTCAGCTGCTAGGTGAGTTGGCAGATGATGGCCTTTTCCAGTTCTTTGGCTGGAAACAGGAGAAGTGAGATGGGCCAGTTGTTATGGAGATCGGTGGGGTCTGCCGAAGGTTTCTTCCGAAGGGGGTCTGACCTCTGGGTCCATGCACTGTTAAAGGTAGCTGTGGAAATAGAGGCGTTGAAGATGGTGGTGAGCTGGTGACTGATCTATCTCGTATTTCCCGAGGTTGAACAGTAGATGAGGGCATGGGTCGGTGGGAGCTCCAGAGTGGATGAAGTTCATCAATGTGGTTGTGATCGGCATGCTGAGTTGTTGGTATATGCTGAGCAGATGGTTGGTGCTTGTGGTCAATGAGTTGCTGAGCAAGTCGGAGGGTTGGAGGTCAAAGTGTCTTCAAATGGTTGCTAACTTGTTGTGGAAGTGGTCGGCAAGGGCGTCACAAAGTTTCTGTGAGGTGGGGACTGAGCAGGTGTACTATCTGATGATGGTGAAGAGTTCCTTGTATTGCTTGGTGCTGGTCTCGATCTGGTGAGTCAGGGCCTCCTTCATGGCTTTGAGCTGGTGGTGGTACTAGTTGAGGCAGATTTTTAGGTGACTTGGTCTGAGTAGTTTCTGCTGGTGTGCCATTTTCTCTCAGGTGTTTGTATCTGTGCTTCAATGCACCGAGTTCTGGTGTGTGCCAGCTGTCTCGTTTTGTGGCCCTGTGTGTTCTGATTGGTTTGGTGGAAGCGAGTTGATTGGCTGTGCAGGTGATCCAGGTGTTATCTACTGTCTGGTCCAGGTTGACAGTGTTGTGGCGCTGGGTGATGCTGAGAGCCTTGGTCCATTGCTGCTCTGTTACATTGGTCAAGTTGCAGCAGGGGGCACTATGTTGGTTGGATGCCGTGCTGTGCGGTCCGGTGAGGGTGAAGAGCACTAGGGAATGGGCGGACCGGGAGAGTTCTGAGGTGTGGCTGTATTTGATTCTGCTGCTGGTTGTGAAGATACGGTCGAGACTGTGTCCTGTTTTGTGGGTGGGGTCCAAGACCACTTGCTTAAGGCTGATGTTGTCCAGTATTTACAAGAGGTCGGTGGAGTTGATGTCAGTGTTGTAATTCAGGTCGAAGTTGAGATCTCCAAGGAAGAAGAAGTGCCCGGTTTCGACAGTGATTGGTTTGAATAATTCAGCAATGGCGTTGTTGAGGCAGGTAAGTTGTCCTGGCAGTCTATATTGCAAGGGTGCATTTAATGGTTGACTTGGCATCTGTGGGGAGCTGGAAGTTCATGTGCTCCATGATTGGAATGGTCTCATCATCATTGATGCTGCAGGTGATTGATAACTTGTGTACATGATAGTTTGTCCCGAAGCATCACCAAATTTTACCGTCTACGTCTATCAACTCGACCGGTCCAAACAGAAGTATTCATCCTTGGTTTTTCTCATCTGTGAAATACAATCCAGACTGTTCATCTTTGAAAATTAAAGCATTTGCAACCCCAGACAAAGGATTTCTTGTATTTGGACTTTGATTAATATTTTGTACAAATCAAATTTACAATTTGTGCGTTAACTACTGTTTGAACCTGTCGAGCTAACAGACCAAGACCGTAACATTTTGTGGTGTTATGGGTCAAACTATCATGTATTGTGCATTATGAGTTTTCTGACACTTTCTAACACTAGGTGGGTGGTATAGTGTAATCAGTCCCTGTATAGCACATATATCCTTCTTGAGTCTGTTCTTTACTTACCTTTATTTGTGATTTACTTTGATTTGATGATGAACTTAGAGACCTAAGAAAAAAGCTTCGCCAAGCCAAGAGGAGGTGGCGGCTAGACTATAAGCCGGAAGATCTTAATTTATATAAATCTATCTTCTCTTCCTACAAACATGCAATCACAGAAAGGAAGGCTGAATATTATGAGGGTAGAATTCAGTTTGCTACAAATAAGCAAAAAAAACTTTAAAATCTTGAAAGAACTCAGTCATAATAAGGAGGCTAAGTCCTCAGTTACTTCTATTGACTGTGATGCTTTCCAGGTTTTCTTTTTACAAAAAGTTGATGGCATCCTTCTAGAAATAGAAAATTCCCCTCTGAGCCATGGCCCCCCTGCTCAATCCACAGCCTCCCCTCCTCCTGAAATTTGGCTCGCCGACTTTCCTCCCTTGGATGTTCAAACCTTACTCTCACTGGCAAACCGAGTGAAATCAGGTTCACCTGCAGACCTGTGTCCTCCAAGAATTTTCCAAATGGCTCTGCCGAGTTTAGAGGGTCTCATTCTTAAATTACTGAATACCTCCTTGGATACAGGCCATCTTCCTCCTGTGCTGAAAGAGGCCGGAGTTATTCCCCTACTTAAATAGTCAGGCGCAGATACCTCTGTCCTAAAGAATTATAGGCCGATTTCCCAGCTTCCGTACTTAGCTAAAGTACTTGAACAACATGTCCTTAAGACATTGACCATCTTTCTTGAGGAACAAAGAGTGTTACATCCTAGACAAGCTGGCTTCAGAGCCCACCACAGTACGGAGTTGGTGATGCTATCTGTCTTGGATGAGTTGAGAATAATGGCTGACAAGAAAGTATCGAGTGCCCTGATTTTACTAGACCTTTCAGCGGCATTCGATACGGTCAGCTATAAATTCTCCTGTCTCGCCTGGCTAATGTAGGGGTAGAGGGGCCTGCTTTTCAATGGCTCGAATCCTTCCTGACTGACCGAACACAGAGGGTACAGTTGGGGGATCGGGGATCGATCACCGGTTCCCTGACATGCGGTGTTCCACAGGGCTCGGCCATGTCACCTCTGCTTTTAAATTTATATCTTCAACTACTGGTGGAGAGTTTGGCTCAGCTGGACTGCCAGGTTTTCAATTACGCAGACGACACTCAGCTACTTGTACGTATTAACAACACCAGTGTCAGCCAGGATTACGTACAAGAAGTGCTGCGTTTTACAGCGAGCTGAATGACTGACAATTCACTCAAAATAAATCCACACAAGACGGAAATCCTGGCTGTTCCATGTATCAACAGCCCTAGGTGTGACCTGTTCTGGCAGCGGGAATTAGGAGTTTCACCTACCCCAGTCCCAGTGGTTAGAAGACTGGGCATTAAAATCGACGCCGACCTCTCTATGAACAACCAAGTGTCGGCAGTGGTTGGTACCTGTACAGGGATATTGAGGAGTTTGCGGAAGCTTGTCCCTCTCCTCACCACTATCTCCCTTCAGGTCATTGTTTCTGCCGCAATACTGTCCAGGTTGGATTATGGGAATGCCCTCTACATCGGCCTCCCCTGGAAATTATTAAGAAGACTACAGGTTGTGCAGAACGATGCGGCGCGCCTTATTTTTAATCTTCCCAGACGGTCCCATGCTTCCCCATTGCTCTCCAAACTACACTGGCTACCCATCAGGCAGCGAGCATCTTTTAAGGGCCTTTGCATTGCCCATAAGGCCATTTATGGACAGGCCCCAGTATATATCAGGGATCGCCGGATGAGTTACACTCCTGCTCGGGCTCTTCGTTCCTCTGCTGCTTGCCAGCTGGTTACTCCATGGTTCAATTCGGCTCGCAAGGGTGGGATAGCCTTTTCCACTTTGATCCCACAGCTTTGGAACAATCTTCCCGGACATTTGCGTAAAGAACCGGGTCTCCTTCCTTTTAGGAAAAAACTTAAAACTATCTTGTTTTTGAAGGCACTGACCACAATTTAAGCCTGCCCATTCCGACTCAAATGCACTGCCTGTTGTAATTCTCTCCTCTAGAAGCGCGAAGAAACCTGATGGTGAACCTGCGCTATATAAGAAATAACTAACATAACATAAAATGTGTGAGCTTATTTTTTTTATCACAGCCACTTGACTCCTTGTGTACATTGGCGATGCCTCCTCCGTGTCTGTTGGTGCTGTCACGCTGCTTCATCTTGTAGCCACTGGGAGTATCCATGGCAATGTCAGGGACTGATGTGGGGTGAGACAGGTTTCAGTGATGAACGTCAGGTCAGGTTTGACAGTGGAAATTGTGTCCTAGATTTCGGTGGTGTGTTTTCAGAGTGGTCTTGCATTGATCAAAAGGCAGCTGAGTTGTCACGGTGTGGTGTCGGTGTCCTGGGCTCACTTGATGCTAGTTGGTGTGGTCGGGGTATATGCAAGGGTGGAGGTAAGCTTGCATTGAATGCAGGTAAATGGTCCTGGGGTGGAGTGCGTTGATGCTAGGTAGCAGTTGTTATTGCACCTGGGAATCAGGTTACGGAGTTCTGCGACAGTGTACCTGTACGTAGTGCCTGGATTCATGGCACTGGGCGCAGATGGGTGCCGACAGGCTTGCACATCTGCGCAGAAGCATCCATATGTAGCCCTGGGAAGTGGGCAGAGCTGTCTGGGAGGTGGGAGGGCGGGGTTGAATCGCCTGGAAAATGATATGGCGCAACAGAAACAAAAATGAGCTACAACAACAGTAGTAGAGCGCACACACTACCAAATTTACACTTAGGCAGCCAGGAGCTTCTAAAATAACAGTGATTTATCAGAGTACAGCAAAATACAAAACTACAGCAGAGGCGGAGGTGAGACTCGAACAGTGGGTCGAGTGGGGTTTAGGACCTGAGCCTCCCTTCACTATAGGAATGCAGCAGGGGAGCAGCATGCAGGACCTGGAAAAGTCGAGGGACTTAGCAAAGACTTGGACTGCAATGAAGACCTGTCACAGGAACAACTCCTTGATCGGGAACGAGTCAGTATACTTGACTTCGAGCAAAAGCAGGCCTTACGCAGGTTCCTCCAGGGCTCGTCAAGTACATCATTTTTAATTCTATGCATCACTCTTAGTAAATATGTGTGGATAATAACAATATTTTTTCTATATCTGGGAATTTATTTTTAATTTAAGCTTCAGAAAAATTATTTTACTTTAAATTAATATATTTCCCTTAAATAATTATTTCAAAATTAAGTTAAATGTACTGCAGCATTTTTTTCTTTACATTTAGTATACATATAGTAATGAATTTACATTAATATTCAATATAAAATATTTCAAGGATATATTTTCAAGTTATATAATTTTTATGAATGTTCTTTAAGCTTTACCATACACAGAATCACCACATGGCGGTGACGACATCTGCATGGCAAAGTAAAGGGAAAAAATAACAAAAGTGTATTTAATGTGACAATGTATTACAAATATTTTTACATGAAATATTAATGTAAATTAATGTGATATATTTACTTCAAAGGTAGAACTATTAACCTAATTTTGACATACATGTTTAATTAATGGATATCTATTAAATTAAATTAAAATAAGTTTTCAGAAGTTGAAATTAAGTTCCCACCTAGAAAAAAAGGTAATTATTATTACGCATTAATAAATATTAACAGTGATGTAAATTAGTAAAATGAATGCAGTCATATTTTAACAACAATATTGTCATATTAATTTTTACATTCAAATGAGGGTAATAAAGTGTTTTATATTTAAATGATATGTATGTACTAATTTTATATATTTTGTAACATTAAATTACATTTCTTTACATTTTTAACGATTTTAAAAAAATATTTCATTTCACATTATTTTCTATTGAATTTCATTTTAATTTCCTACCTCCGTTATTTTCTATGGGTGTGGGATTGCACTACCAATGATTGGTCATCTGTGATGCTGGACGTGCTGGCGCGAAACAAGGACAACGCAAAGGCTTAATAAATCTTGGCCTTAATGCTTACATATATAAATATACATTTATAGTGATGAATTGTCAGTACATTCAATGAGCCTGGATTCTGTGAGCATTCTGGATAATAAGTGATGGCTTGGTGATCCCACGGTTTAAGAAAGTGAAGCAGAAGGCCGTTATGTCATCTATCACAGCCCAACGATACGGTAGGAATGCTTACGACACAGTGGTTACATTACTAAAAAACTGCAGTTCAAGTATGACCACCAAAGTTTAGATTGTAATTGAAAGAGAGGGGTGAACCAACTTGGGGCCTCATTAGGATGGCGGACGGACCTGCGTCCGTCCGCCACCCCCGAGGTAGAGGGACCATCCGCAGGGGCAGCGGCAGGCAGTGGCGGTCACATCCTGTATCTTTAACTCGCGGCGGGTGCTGCTTGAAGCAGCACCGGCCGCAAGGTTAAAAATGAATGTTTAACATTTACATGCACAAAGGGGCAGGCACCGTGCGGTGCTTGTCGCTTTGTGCATGTAAATGCTGGGGGGTACCATAGGTACCCCCCCTTGTGCACCCCCCACCCCCGACACCCTGGGGGCTTGCAACAGGCCCCCAAACACCAAAGACCACATGCTTTTCTACGGCGGAAAAGCAGCCGTGGAAAAGCATGTGACGATGCACATCCTAATTTGGCTGACGGTGTCTTGCAGACACCGCCACCAAATGGCCATCCAAAACCCACGTATCAGCGGCGGATGGACCTGCCGTCCGCCGCTGGTCCCACCGCAATCCCACCGCCATCCTAATCTGGCGGTGGGTGTATTCTGTGGCCACGGCGGTGAAGCCGCATCCTCCGAGCCGGCGGTGGCTTCCGCCGGCCCGGAGGATGCGGGTTCACCGCCATCCTAATGAGGTCCTATGTTAGCCTTATGGTCCAACTTTGTGCTGGTGTTGTTGCGGCATCAGTAAAGGTTTTGTTTGTGGAGGTAGCTGTTTTCTGGATGTGCATCATAGGCTAGGTAGTATATAGAATGTAGCCAATATGGAATGTATGTGGTCATAACCACATATGGAATGTTACTTTTCAAGTGTTTGTTCATTTGTTGAAGCCTTGAGGACAAGGAGTTGAAGGAGCATTCTCTCTGCAAGAATGTTAATAGATCTATTTTGACATACAATTGCCTCCTGTACTTTACACACCGTTCGGATTGGCGCAGGGTGTGAATTGAACCTTTAAAATGCAACATACAAACAAAATTGAACAAACAGCCTGAGAAATCGATTATCTTCCGTTAAGAGCGCAATGTGGCATTTCAAACAAGTGCATTATCAAACAATAAAGCACATAAACCGCGTAATCGGCAATTGGCAGCAATCGGCAATCAAAGTGCACACGTGCAAAACGAATGTGTCTGCTTGTAACTAATTTGTGATTTGATTGTCATACTTGGCAGCCACCTTTGTATAAATAAAACAAGACAAGCCACATATCAGCTGCTATCTTTGAGTCAGATACTCACACTAGTTCTCAATGGAATAGACAACTCTGCGGCTATCTTAAAGTCGGACAAAGTTAATTACATTTTTAAAAAACAAGTTTCATCTAAAAATATACAAAAGAGAGGATGTACTCGCAAAATACTAGATTTTTTTCCCTAAAATAAGATATCTTTACAACTTATATATATATATTTTTTAAGATACCAAAAATGTTATAAGAAGGGGAAAGCTCAACAGCAAACACACAAATGGATGATATATACATTCAAGATGAAGAGAGTATTTCCAGCATGATTTTCAGGATACTTATACCCTTTGACATCACAGATCAACAAGCTGTTGCACAGATATGGGAAAAGTGGACAAGGAGATTTGAGCATTTTTTAAACGCAACATGTCTAATGATCAAGCCAGGGATTTTTTTTACTAAACTTGATAGGTAATATAGTTGAAGATCTGATTGTAACATTCCCTGATGCAGACAAGACCACATCCAAAGGACTAATGAAATGTTTAAATGAAAGATTCAATTCACAAAGAAATTGTGATTTTGAAAGGTACAATTTTATTTAACATAGCCTGTTAACAAGAGGACGAACCTGATGGATATGTGACCAATTTAATAAAGCTGGTTATGTTTTGTACATTTGACAAATTTATTAATGAGGAAGCAATCATATTTAGAATTATCCAAGAATGTAATACACTAGAATTCAGGAAAAAACATTTGAGAAAACATATGATTTACAAGCAATTCTTCATATGTAATGGACTGAAGCACAGGCTAAGAAACATGCTACTAATATGGGACAAGGAAGAATAAAAGCGATGGAACGTGTCAGACAAATGGTCAAAAAAGACAGCAAAACTGATCAAATTAATTTCTTGCAGAAATAAAGCAGGATATGTAACAGATGTGGTTATTCAAGCACATGCCCAGCATTAGGACAACAATGTAAAGAATGGAAAATTAAACCATTTTGCAAGTGTTTGCACAGAAAGATAGTGATAAGACATAGAAAAAGCAAACCAAATGAAATATTCAACACATTAGACAAAGAGAGAGTTCAGACCATAATTCTGTGGATGAATTTGAACAATTGGAATGATTATAAATGATAACTGAATAAAGTAAAAATTAGCAAATTCACTTATTAAAGAAGGAACTCATAAAGAAAACAGCATCTGTTGAGATATTAGTTGGATCTCAATAGGCTCCTTTAGTCCTTGGCAGTGGATCAACGTTTAATATCACGTGTGTCACTGAATATGACAAGTTGCAAAAAAAGCCTTCACTAATCTCTTCCAACATCAATGTGTTTCAATGAGGAGTCAAACGTCCTGTTGTCTGCTTGTAAAAATGTGATGAAGACTTAGCATATGGAAATATGTCTATGACAGTAGTAGTGTATGTTTAAAAGGAGAGGTTCCTAGTCGTTGCTTCTTAAGCAATGTTACTGCTCAAATGAAGGATCTACTTTCTATGACACTCAATATTACAACAGTAACCTTATATTAAGAGAGTTTCCTGTTTTGTTTGAAGGATTGGGTAAGCTGAAGAATAAAGCTATTACTCTACACATAAATCAAACCTGTAGCTGAAATGCATAGGAGAGTTCCAATTAATTAGCAAGATAAAGCAGTAAATGAGATACATTTACTTCTTTGGGAAGATGTCCTCGAACCAGCAAGTGGTGTAATGCCTTGGGTGTCTCTGATAGGAAGTGACTAAAAAGACTACAGGCAAGATTCAAATTTGTGTAGTTATGAGGATACCAAATACACTAATTGAGAGGGAAAGGCACCCAGGGCTTCACTTAAATGTTATGATTAGCATTTTAAATGGTGCAATGCTATTTTCTCAATTAGATATTTGCACAGAATATCATCAGTTTTAGATAGATGAGCAGTCAAGATACATAACAGTTTCTACACATCTGGGGTTATTTTGTTATGAAGGACTACATTTTGGAATTTGCTCAGCATTAGATATATTTCAAGAAATCATAAAGAGTGTCATTAGACTAGTGACAAACTAAATGAACTATAGTGATGGTATACAGGTATTTGGAAAACACAAAGTGAACATGATCAAACTGTAAAGGAAGTATGTCAAGAACTAATGATAGCTGGTCTTACATTATTCCAGATAAATGTGAAATCAGCTAGTCAGAATAAGATTTCTATGGACATTTATTCTCGAGTAAAGGAAAGAGACAAGCCCCTATGAAACTGTCATCTTTAAAATCAACAAGTAGCCCAAAAGATATAGTGGAATTACACTCTTACCTAGGAATAGCTAGTTATTGCTCTAGCTGTATCAAGGACTTTGCCACTATCACCTCATCTTTCCAAGAATTAACCAGAAAAGAAAGAATGTTTAACTGGGATGAACAGTGGGAATGTGCATTTAAGAAGATTAAAGGTGATAAAGCATCATTAGCAAATGTATAATATTTTGACCCAGAACTGCATACGGAGCTAATAGTAGATTTTAATCCTGTGGGATTAGGTGCCCTTCTTGTGCAACATAAACCTGGGAGAGAAAGTCCTAGATATGTAGTATCACACGCCAGTAAAAGCCTGACTATTCGCAGGCTGTGAAAGAAAGTTTGGCTGTGGTTTGGGCTTGTGAGTATTACCATGATTGTTTATGTTAAAAACATTTTGTGATAATTTTTCGAAATCCAAAAGCAAAGAGGCCTTTTCACATTGAAATATGGGGTATGAGGCTAATGGATTATGATGTTAAAGATATTCACATGCCAGGAAAAGAATGCAATCCAGCAGATTTTTTGTCCAGAAATCGAAATGACATGAATAAGGAACAAGGGAATAAAGTTAAAGAGTATGTATGTAAAGAGTATGTATATTTTATAATCAAATCGGTAATTGCTGAAATGATACCAATACGAAAATTGATCCATGAATCTGTGAATGATAATACCCTTGAAAAGGTATAATGAATAATAATAAATGGAAACATATAAATCTTACGACAAACCTTCAACCAGGAATAAACAAAAGAGATATACTTGTCTTTACAAAAGTACAAACTGAGTTAACAATAACCTAATCTGGTATTCTCTTCCGAGGTAACAGAATAGTTTTCCCGCATGCATCGAGCATTGCACAAGTGTGTAATTGATCTGGTACATGAAAGTCATAGAGGGATATTTTCTACAAAAAGTCTTTTACGTGAAAAGATGTGGTTTCTATGCCTTTCCAGTCAAGTTGAAGAGGTTGTACAAGCTTACCAAGTATGTCAATGCACTACAAGAGAAAGGTATATCAAGGAGCTACATATGCCGAAACTTCCAGATGTATGGTCTGAATTAGCATGGATTTCTATGGACTATTAGATTCTGGACAATATGTGTTTGTCATAGTTGATGAATACTCTGGAATTCCAATTGTAAAAATGGTGCTATCCACTTCTGCGTCTGCGGTACTTCCCATTCTTGATGACAGCTTCTCCACATGGGATATACCTAAGATATTGAAGACAGACAATGGACCACCCTTCACTTTGGCCACAAGCTACTGGAAAAGTAGAAAGGTTAATGGTTATCATAAAAAAACCTATACCGAGAGTCAAATTGTCACAATATTTCATAAGTGAAGCTTTGTGTCAGGTTTTTATGTGACTATAGGAAATACACCTCAAAATGTCTTTCAGAGTTGTAATTTGGGCAAGCCAGACAAACACATCTGCCACAAGTACAGTTAAAACCTCCCAAAGAACATTATAACATTGCAAAGAAAGATGAAATGATGAAAGAAAAAATTAAACAATATGCAGATCAAAGGAAAATCGTTCAAGAGAAAAGTAATAAAGTTGGAGATCTTGAATTAGTGAAACAAAGTAATTTGAGGAAATCTGCAAGTAGATTTCATTCATCGCCATTGGAAATAACAAAAATAAAAGGATCATCAATTACTGCACACATTAAAGAGAGAACAACAGTGAGAAATAAAGCATGTTTTAAGAAATGTATCGCTCCAGTTCAAGAACAAGAAACACAAGTTTCAGGACAACAAGAAGACAACTCTTTCATAGAGAATACATCAATAGGACATGATAAAAAAAGTAATTGTGAATCTTTCAAAAGAACAGGAAGAACACTCAAGAAACCACAAAGCACAATGTTACTAATTTTATTTTTTTATTTTTAAAGAGAGGAGATATGTATTGATGTAATTTATAGAATTTAGTTGATATAGAATGTATGTGGTCATTACCACATTTTGAAAGTTGCTTTTCAAGTGTTAGTTCAGTTGCTGGAGAAGAGCTGAGGACAAGGACTCGAAGGAGGCATCTCTGCAGGAATGTCAATAAATCAATTTCGATATACAAAGATTACCTTCTGTACTTTACACAGTTACAGGTTAGATGTCCCAAAAGATAGTTTTATAGCAGAGAGAAATCTTGAGGCAATAATGAGCAGGACCTGTAATTGTTTTCAGACTTCAATTTTCCAGGAGAGAGGTGGGCAAGAGGCAATAACAAAACAAACACTCAGTAGAAGAGTATATTGAGATTTAATGTCACCATCTGATATTCAGTCTTTGTAACTTGGGTTTTAGGTGTTTCGTTAACCAAGAACTTTTTATTGTTTGAAACATTATATGTATAATAAACTTTCATGTAGGGGATTTGAGCCCCTCCCCTCATCATCCTTTGCTCTATTATTGAGTCTTTCCTATTTTTTCCGCTCACTACACCATACACTTATGGTGCAATGGTCAGCCCACTTCTACTTTTGGTTAACTTTACTGTGAGGGATGGCACTATGCAAGGAGCACAGCCATGCAGTGGTTCTTCTCAGTGCCAGGGACTACTATAACAATGTGATCTATATACAAGCAAAATATTTCTGCTTTAATACTATTTTTCTCATTGGGCCTGGCAGCTTCTCCTACAGTAAGGATTTACAAAACCATTGACACAATAAAGCAAGGTTTGATGAAACCATAAGGATGCCAACCAATACAAGATATATTGTTAATGTTTGATATGGAGACATCATTTGAAGATCACATTTTTTTAAATATAGGACGGTTGCAATTTTAGAAATATTTGGATACATTCAACTGGTTTTTGCACCTCGTCGAAAGTCTGATGAGGGGCTTTACTGCTACAAATATAGTGCACACTACCAACTCTACTCTGCAGGCTGTCATTATTGTTAGAGATAGTACCAGTGCCTCTTAATAGAAGTTAGAACTCATATGCCTTTAGTGGGCCAATGCCAGCATTTCTCAGAGGGTTGTTATACTTTTATTGGGATTCCCCTAGCAAACCCCTGATGTATTCGTTTTTGATTCAGGGCATTGAGGGTAACTTTTCCTTGGTTAGTTTCCCAAGATAGTTGTTTGTCTATTTTAGAAAATGCATAAAAAATCAAATGAATGTCTTAAAAAAGGACAAAAATCTATATATTTCAATATATGTTCAAGGAGTATTGAGATATTGATGCAAAGGTTACTCTGGATGTGCTAAAAAACTATATTCTCTGTAGACCAATCTTTGAATCTTTGAATAAGTACCGGCACTGTGTTGTGCGAACACCTTGGGAGCGAAATGGCACTTCTCTGCAGGACTGCAATACTTCAGATAGGGGAATATCAGCCCTTTTCTGCACAAAGCAACTATTTAAAGACTGAGGCTCAGATGCTTTAAAATCTAGTAAATTCCAGCATGTGTAAGCATTCACCAATTAGCTATGAGTGCAGATATACTAATGTTTTCACAGTCTCATACGTTATAGATAAGTGGCATAGGCTAGCAAATCCTTACCCCATGACAGTGGATAACAGAAGAGCGGGGAAAATCCACAGTCGGTGAATTAAGATAACTGTGAAATTTCACATGTATTTATTTTATTCGTTTTTCATCATGTGGAACATAATGTTTCCCCAATTTATCCTGTAAAAATTGTATTGAAAGAAGAATTAAACCTAATTACTGCATCAAAAACCGTATCAGTCTTTAATATTGTGTAGTCATGAGATATTTTATCGCAGAAAAGAATATCATTTGTTTAATTCATTTTTAGTATAGTTGCTATTTATAACAAGTTTTTACATACTTTTGTATACAATATGTTTTTTGCTATGATTATTATTATTTTAATTCATTGTGCGATTTTATGATTGTAATATATATTATGTATGATATTTTGTTACTCAAAATTTTAAAAGAGTGGGTTGTAGGATTTGTATGGGAATAGTACTGGAAGTGTTTACACATTTCTGCCTATTTAAAAAAATATTTGTGAATGTTATGTTTGAAAAATATGCTTTGAATATATATATATATATATGATCAAGGCCTCTGTGTAGGCCGAAACGTCATGCTGTGTGCCGCTTCCTCGAGGGTACAATAAAGAAAAGATTGCTCACTGCACGTGAGGTCTCCTTCCTTCTTCCTGCGCAGCGGTCTCCAGCATTGGGCTCCGGGCGAGAGGTAGCTGGGATTGTTTCATATATATATATATATATATATATATATATATATATATATATAGATATAGATATATATATATATATATATATATATATATATATCTATATCTATATCTATATATATATATATATATATATATATATATATATATATATATATATATATATATATATATATATATATATATATATATATATATATATATTACAGTTTATTGTTGTTATTATGACTCACCAACATGAGTTCCACACTCCACAGCCTTTAAACAAAAGCCCAAGATCCAGGAGGTTTCAAAGCGATTGGAACAGCCCCACCAGTTCCCGTAGCCTATGACCAGGGAGGCTTATGATGACTTCCATGAATCACATATAAGGTGTCCTTGTGAGGGTTGATGCACGTTCGGAAGCACCTGAAAAGGACTTTTCCCATTGGTATTGGCCCTGCTGTCCCTGGGGCACCACAGTACCAAATTAGGTAATTGTTTGTGCAACAGAGATGTATGGGGTGCCTATTTTACCCAAGGCTAATCCCTTCTATTTCCTCCAGTCCTCTAGGGGATATTTAAAAAAAAACGTAGGCTTCTTTTGCTCCTGGTGGTGGTCTCTAGTCACTAGGTGTGTCCAGTTTTGTCCTTCTGGCCTCTAGTATTTCATAATCCACTTGAAGCTTGCTCTTTTGCACCTTAAGTCTGCATTCAGGACCTGTTCTCTGCCCAGCGCCTGGTGTTCTCCTCAGTCTCTGGTCACTTGCATCATGATGCCCCCCAAGGCAGAATACTGTCCGTGCCCACAGTCGTCTGGTCCCATGGCCACCTTGGCCACTTTTAGGGCACTAGTGTGATAGCTGAAGTCAAGGATGGTCCTCTAATGAGGGTCTCCTTCTACGAACCCAGCCTGGAGAGATGTATCTGCTGGGGTACTAATTTCCTCCAAGGTCCACCAGCAGATCAATCTCTCTACTGTCCCTCAGAAGGTGTTAGGTGGCAGCACCCAAGGCCATGGAAAGGCGAATCCAAAGAATTCCATCACTTCCAAATATGGGGGCTGGAGGTCCAGTCTTATTCAGGTTCTTGCAAAATCTATCTTCTCTCTCATTGTCTACCCTGTGCAGATTGTTTTAAATGGGGACAGAAAGTTCCAGACGGTAGACACATCTGTCTGGGATGACCCATTAATTCACTTTATTCTACTTCATCCCAACCCTTTGTCACGGCATTTTGGGATATTTGAAGATAGCGACTTGAAGTGGTCTGTTGAAAGACTAAGCACTGCCACTAACTACCCCACCTGGTATTAACCCTCCAAAACCTCAAAAGGGAGCCCCTCCTGTGACTGGCCCCAGAGGTCTAGAATTTCCCCTTGGTCCTCCTTTGGATGAGCCTCACCAGGCCTAGTTCAGTGTGAAAAGTAATTACCACATGCAGATTCAGCCCCCTTTTCTTTCCTAGTAACAGGGGCCCAAGCACTGGCAAATAATCCTATTGTATGTGGGAGCTCTTTGATTCTCCAGCTGATCAACAGAGTAATTCTCCTGAACCAACAGGGGCAACTAAAAGCCTGGAAACTAATTAAAAGTAGAGTCAGAGAATTATGACAAATCCGGAAGTGCCCAAAGGAGTGCAGATATGACAAATGTGACCATGAATCTGCACTCCAGAACCCTTTTTACCATATGATCAATGCTTCTCCCTACTCTCTAGCCCTCACTATGTCAAAACTGTACTTTGGTGCAGATTTCGTCTATAATGTACAAATAAAGTAAGCACACACATGAGTGTTAAGCAACATGAATGTCCACTCTCTCTATAATGCCTGCACAGGGTCAGCACCAAACCCTGAATGGTCTCTCCTGCAACAGACTTCCTGTACACAGAAACAAGACGAGTTGAATGCAAGTCCCAGTCACTGAGCGGGCACGTGTTCACCTGCCGCCAGCTAAGAGTCTCTTACCCCGGCGGCTGCCCAGCAGTGGACACAGGTGGCGAGCACTCTCAATCTATTTGAACAGATTTTACAGTGAGTGAGTGAGACTCGGTAGTGCAATTTACTCACAGCAAAAGTCCAATAACCATGTAATCCAAAAGCCAAAATCCCGGGTGTTTAAATGAGTAAAAAACAATTTTCCTACAGAAGATGGTTCGAGAAGGTCTCTGGGATTCCCAAGAGATGGATACCAGGCTACACAAACTGGATTCTTGGGAGGCGGTTCTGCTGGGTATTTCAATATATTGAAATATACTGAGTATATTTTCATTATAATTATTTCTTTATATTTATTTCATACTATTACCACACTCATTGGACCTCAAATGTCTAAATGAAGTAAACATGCATTTAGCGATGCTAGCAATGTAGAAAACAGCTTTGCATACATTTGTAAATATCTCAAATTAATGATGTGATGTTGTTTACTACATTAGCAACTACTATAGGATTATAGCGTTCTCTCCCCACTTTCACAATGAGAAGAAAATAGCATACAGGTGGATTTGCGGCTGTACTAATCATCACTTTTTAAAAAAAATGCAGAGCCGGAATCTGTACACGACACATTGCGATCAATTTGAATACATTTTTTTTGTCTTGTAGGATGGTTATGTTGAGTATGCAGAAATCCGTCCACTGTATTGGGTTTTCCCAAAAATCTACTTTTAAAGTGATTTCATCCTAATAATTGAAAGTCCATAAAACACCACACGGTTTGGATGTAAGTTAAATTATGTCATAATAATAAGATTGCATACAGAGGGTTTTTCAGAACTATGGAGAATAAGTTAAAAAGACACAGATTATATTAAAGAAGAATTAATCTTGTTGAATAGATTTTGAATAGAGGATATAAGGAAGAAATTCATGAAAAAATCGCTAGATAGATCCTCATTTACTACCGAAAGAAGACTGTAGGAATTTGACAAAGAGACTGAACAAAGACTTAAAGTTGAGATATTTATCATCCATTATAGTCAAAAAATAACAAGATGAAATAATAAAAATAATCTATATATATAAAAACGAATGTATGTCTGTCTGTTTGTCCTTTATGCTTTACTACACCATTCATCCGATCGCCATGAAGCTTTGGGAAGTTGTTGAGTACACTACCGTGAAGGTTTCTGGCATAATTTTTTTTTAAATATCGACCCCCCAGGGCCCTCATAATCTTTCGAATACTGATGTACGCACCAGACGGAAAAACAACAAATCGTGTATCCACAAGCACTCAATTAAATAAATAGAATTAAAACACCATTCATCAGATCGCCATGAAACTTTGGGAAGTTGTTGAGTACATTCCCACGAAGGTTTCTGGCATAAACATTTTTTAAATATCGGCCCCCCAGGGCCCTCATACTCTTTCGAATACTGGTGTACGCACAAGACAGAAACACAAAAAATCGTGTATCCACAAGCACTCGAATAAATAAATAGAATTAAAAGAGCATTCATCCGATCGCCAGGAAACTTTGGGACGTTGTTGAGTACACTCCTGCGAAGGTTTCTGGCATAACATTTGTTTAAATATCGGCGCCCCCAGGGCCCTCATAATCTTTTGAATACTGATGTGCGCACAAGACGGAAAAACAAAAAATCGTGTATCCACAAGCACTCGATTAAATAAATAGAATTAAAACAGCATTCATCCGATCGCCAGGAAACTTTGGGAAGTTGTTGAGTCCACTCTCGCGAAGGTTTTTGGCATAATTATTTTTAAATATCGGCCCCCCCAGGGCCCTCATAATCTTTCGAATACTGATGTAGGCACCAGACGGAAGAACAAAAAATCGTGCTATCCACAAGCACTCGAATAAATAAATAGAATTAAAACGACACTTTGAAATGTTTTCCATATTAAAATGAATAAAGTTCAATAAAAATGACACAATGTAAATTGAATGTTATCATAACGAGTTTCCTTGAATTTCCTTTCTTCGGAGATTGCAGCAACAATCGATGGGTAAGCTAGTAATAATAATAAAGAAGCTTACAGAGCGCATAGTTACTCCTATAGAAGTGTCCCAGTGCTAAGGTCATGCACCTAACCGAGATCTTAGACGCACAAGAACAACAGATGCTTAATTAGGAAAAAAAACAGTTTTTTAAATGTTTTGAAACAGTAAAAAATGTCTTACATTTGCCTCAACTACAGGGGGAACAGTTCCAGAGCTTGGGCGCAAGGTGGCTAAAAGAAATCCCACTCATATGAACTCTCTTCACCCTCAGGACCTTAGCTAATAGGGCCTCAGAAGATTTGAGATGCCACAAAGGGGAATAAGATGTAAATAGAGAATGCAAATAAATCACACTGGTCTTCCTGAAGATCCTGTAGAAGTTACATAGGGGCATATTAGCAAGAACTTCGTTAAAATTATCGCTGTTATAGCGGCAGAAACTGCCGCTAAAACGGCGATAATGGCCTTGCTAATATGCGTTATAGAATTCCAATAGAAGCCCAGGTTAGATGTGCAGGCCATCTAACCTGGGTTTCTATTGGAATTCTATAACGCATATTTGCAAGCCCATTATCGCCAGTTTCCTGCCGCTAAAACAGCGATAATTTTAACGAGAATCTTGCTAATATGCCTCAGAGAGTTTTAAAAGCAACACGCTTCTGCACTGGAAGCCAGTAAAGCTCTGGGCCCTTGGGAGCCCATTTAGGAGCTGCCCAGTTCTGAACCTATTGGAGTCTCAACTGCCATGACTGGGAAACACTCAAATACAGGATATTGCAGTAATCCAGCCGCAAGATGAATAAAGCTTGGATCACTGTCTTTTGGGCAGATAATGGTAGAAAACCAAAAAAGGTATCGAAGACTTCAGAACCCTAAAACACATTTCTACTACAGCTGTGACTTGGTCATTGAAAGTGAACTTTTGGTCAGACCAAATGTCCAAGTTCTTGACTTTAAGCTTTAGCGATGGAAAAGAACCAAGTGGCGTTGGCCACTAGTCAGGAGACCAAAAGGCAGGCTGTTTCCCCAGGATAAGGACCTCAGTCTTACCTGTGTTTACCTTCAGGCAGTTGAGGTCCATCAACTGGGCAACCTCTGACACACAGGCCCTCAGGGTGGCAGTCCCTTTAACAGAGTTTTGAGGTAAGGTGACCCCCTGTGAAGTGGAACCATCTTTGATCGAAAGGGCTTTGGTAAAACCTGATAGAAATGGCCCTGCAAGAAAGATGCCAGCCATTTTACGGCCCTGTGTCTGACACCATAGCTCCACAGTCGCTCAAGTAGGTAGCTGTGAGATATGGTGTTAAAGGCAGCACACAAGTCCAGCAAAAATAATGTTGCAGTGCCTCCTCTGTCCACAACCTTGCACATGGACTCAGATGCGGGAAGCAGTGCCGACTCTGTACTGTACCACGGGTGAAAGCCTGACTGAGTTCTGTGCAAAAGATTACTTTCCTCAATAAACCCTACAATCTGTTGATTAATGTGATTTTCTGCCACTTTGGAAAGAAAAGGAAGCAGAGAGATAGGCATGTAATTCTCCGGATGAAGGGATTTAACCCCTTCCATGCTGATGACGGCCGGGAGCCACCATGGCACACAGTGCTTGTGTGCTGATGATGGCTCCCGGCCGTCATGACCGCACCCGCAATCGGAATGTGCCGCACAGGTGCAGAATCGCTACCGTGCCCAAGCGGTTAACGAAGGCTTTTTAAGCAATGGAACCACTGTCGCATTCTTCCAACTCAGAGGCACCTGGGCCATCAGGAAAGATTTATTCAACGGATCTCTGAAAACAGGAAGGAGCTCATCCATTCCACGCTCTAAAATACCAGAAGAAGCCGGTTCAAGAGGAGAGCCAGACTTGACAGATGCAGAGCAAATCTGTACCTCGGTATCCGCAATAGGCTTAAACTGTAAAAGTTTATCAGGATTTGTAGAGGGCTCAAACCAGCAGTAAAGACATGGAACATTTCTGGCAGCATCCTGAAAGGAGACGTTGATACCTGCTAATTTATCAGAAAAATAATTGGCAACAGTATTGCAACTATCCTCTGACAGGGTGTCATCTGCCGAAACGTGATCCATTGAGGATAAGGTTTGTACGATCGCAAATATCTATCTAGATGAAATTTATGCCATCTCAATTTTATTTGCATAGAATGCCTGACGCACCTGCCTAATGTGACTATGATAAGATTTTAAGGCTGAGTAATAAATCTTCTTTCTAGTCTGATCAAAGTTCCTGCGCCACACGCTCACATCGTTTACAATGTTTTTTAAGCATGGCTAGTTCCGCAGTGAACCAGTCTGCTGAAGGTTTGGTTCGGCGTACTACCCTCTCAGCTATGGGTCCCTAACAATCAAGCACCCCAGAAATCCAATTGTCCACTTGCATGTTAGCAGTGTTGACAAAATTGTCAAGTTTGGGGTGAATCATAGGCAAGGCATTAGTAAAATTGCTGGTAGTAACTAACCCTGGGTGGGTAACTAGGCTCCGCCAGCGGAGTTGATGTAGTTTTGCCTACTCTGCGTTCCGTTGCGAACGCAGAATTCAGACAAAAGTACGACTCTGTGGCAGAGCATAGTTAGCCGGCCCCTCCACCCTCCCTAAATAATTAAAATGAATTAAAAGGCACTTACCTGCCCGTGGTGCCTTGTCCTTGACAACACTGCTCTCCTGCCTCCTCCTCGCTGTCCGGCTTCATTGAAAACCCCTACATTGTACGTCTTGAGAGTGCGCATGCACTCGCAAGACATATACTTTAGGGGTTATTAGTGAAGCTGGACGGCGAGGAGGAGGAAGGAGAGTGGCGATGTCCAGGAGGAGGCAGCCACGGGATAGGTAAGTGCCTTTTAATTAATTTTCATTATTTTGGGAGGGCGTGGAGTGGAGCGTAGTGAAGTTCAAGGGAGTTGCTTTCCAACTCTGTGGAACTTCGCATAGAGGCACTACGTCTGCTCCGCCTAGGTTTAGTAGTAACCTCAAAATACTGTAACAGTAAAATACTCGAATTTGCTGAAAAAAATATACTTCTTTAAAAGATATGATCGCAGGCAAACTTTCTATTACATTTAGGGGCCGATTACGATCTCATCAGGAAGGCCTCCAGACAGGTTCTGTAGCGAGTAAATCCGATGCGGAGCCTATGTTTCCAACCAAATCTTCCCCCATTCTGAATAACCAAGTATGATGTGAAGATCTCGTCTGCATCAACCAAATTGTTTCCGAATTAGATCTGTCGGTCCAACTCATTTGCAACCAAATTGTCGCGTACAATGGAGCCGGCTTCCAAACGAGCGAGCACAATGCACAATTCGGACAGCCACATCGACTCGGTGGCAGTGAGACGAAACGACTGTGGGAATCGGACTACAGGGGGCTGTAGCAGGCCCCCCTTCACCCGGGGTCCTATGAATTGGGGGTACCCAGTGGTCCCCCCTTTCCATGCATGCACAGTGTGGTGGGCACCATGGGGTGCCCGCTACAGGGTGTATGCTTTTCACCATCCACCGCTTTTTGGTATGGGAGCCTACATATGCATTTGGTATACAGGCTCCCATAGAGTTCAATGGGAGTTCGAGTGAACTGAGTCCGTCACTATACGGGTGCATCGGAATTGGTCGCTGTGACTCGTGGAGAGCAACTTGCTAGGAAAGCCCTCCGAGTCGTACAGAGGGCTTTCCTAGCAAGATCATAACCGGCTCTTAGACGAAAAGATACTCTACTATTTTATATTCAAGCAATATGACTAGAAAAAGAGACTGAAGACACATATGGTTAGACAACCCATATTCCTCAAGCGCCTCTCGACCCACCTAGCTTAATGGGCACATATCCCTTGTCTGATAATGGGAATGCGTTCTTGATGATGCATTGGACAGATCTCATTGCCAGCTTCCTAGGGCTCTAATGGTTTCTAATGCATGCACTCTCCTCCTGACTCCAACAGTGTTCCCTTTGTGATGTTGCGATGTGTGGCAAAATTTTCATCCTGGACTATGGCTTTATTCATTCTACTCTCCAGTTTACGACCTCTGTGGCTGACTTTATAGAATAGTCTGCTCCGCCCCAATATGCATGGCTATATCCTCACCGGATTACCTGGGCAGAGAGTTATTGAGATCATAATATACTATTGCGCACCAACTGCTGGGCAAGGCTGCCTCTCCAGTTCCTACCTCACTTGCAACTTGCGGCATTGAAGGACCCAGCATTCTGGGACACCCTGGCATCAGTGAATATTTTGAAACTAATATGGGGGTGGCCTCCTCTTCAACAGTGGGGTTGGAGGAAATGAACCAGGGGATTATTATCGAGACCTCTGCGGGGGTCACAAGTCAATCCTTTTGGACTTAAACAGGCTTGATAAGGAGAATATTGGAAATGTTTTCTGAGATCTGGATGATCTGGATGGGAATTCATGAGACCCTGGCCTTGCTGGCGCACCACTCTCTTCAAACCGCACCTTACAAACAGGGTGGAATTGGTGCTCCTACCTTTGAATAATATCAGGTGGCCCAATACAAATGGTTGGCTCATTGGTTGGCAGGGCACTCCCTAGATGAGATGCATACAGTCAAACCACCACTCACTCCTGGGGACATCTGGTGCTTCTGGCACAGGGAGTACCACTTTTCGTACAGACGTCCTTCCCCATCTCTTGGTGGTGCTACATTGCCTGATTAGAGGTCTTTTGATTACCAACGTTCTCACCCTCTTTGCCCCCACGATATTGCTAATGGGTTTGCCCATACCTGTGGGACACTTGGTAGGTTACGAGCTATACTTCTGGAAGCAGGTTGGCATAACGACACTTGGAAACTAACTCTGAGATGGTCACCTTTTGCTGTTCCTGGACCTTGTGGAATATTCAGGCCTCCCTGAGGCCTATGCCTTACCTATGGCTTGCGTAGAATGCCTGCTCTTAGTAGGACTTGGTATGGAACCACCCACACACGAGCTGATACACTCTCTGCATACCTTTGGCATCAGTCGCAAACTGATCACTTGGCTCAATAAAGCCTCAATTACCCTCACACAGGTTTCACTGCGAACCATGCAAGACACCTGGGATGGTGAATTCGACAGGGACCTTCATGATAGTGAATTGGCTAGGGTGTTACGATACCCAAAGAAAGTCTCACTAATGCTTAGATGAAGCTTATACAGTTTTACATACTACATAGGGTGTACCTTTCGCTCACATTTATGAGCAGAATTTCCCCTGTGGCCACAGATTCCTTTCCTAGATAAACCACTCCAGCGTTATGTTATTTCGATTTGTAGAGTGCGGCTATTCATCCCTGAGTGTAGACCTTATGGAGTGACTAGTCGAACAGCCAGTCTTTAGCTTCCTCCGAAGGTCGAGAAGGTCTCTGAGATTGCCCCTCTCTACGCTACTATTATGCTGAGGTGGTAAATTGCCTCGAGACTATTACCAGGCTACACAAACTAGATTCTTGGGAGGTGGTTACGCTAGGTATTTACCAGCGTTCAAAGAAACACAAGGTAGCATCCCGTTTTATTAACTTGGTTCTTGCAAACAAAAATAATTACCCTACATTGGAAGAGCACTCAGCCCCCTCTCAGTACCTCATGGTGCCAATCCCTCAAGGTATGGGCAGAGGCAGAAAGAGTGGCCCTTCACAGGGAGGCCAAAGGGCTACACTGGTGGGCAATAGCCCTTGACTAGGAAACGCTGGTGTACCTACTGACTCATGCACCATATGGCGACAGCTTCTCGTTCTCGTCCTCAATACCTTTTTCCTTGCCATGAGATTGCATCACACCCCAAACCACCAGACCGGCCATCATTTCTAGATCACTGGACCAGTAGGCCCTTCGATGAGCAGGCCTACACATCTCCTATTGGTCGCTCACCATACCATATACTAGGACCGAGACTCTCCTCCTTCAAAGTCTTACTCTCCAGGTCATCTTCCGTTGTTCTCCCACATTTCCTCTTTATTGTTTTACCAGATTACTGCATTCAGCTGTCACACATTCTGTGGCTTTATTATTTATATCTTACATAGAGGCCCTAGCCTCTAAGTGCCAAAGTGCTCCCCTACTTCCATCCTTCTATCCGGCTGATTTACTAA
Source organism: Lissotriton vulgaris (assembly GCF_964263255.1). Classification (NCBI taxonomy): domain Eukaryota; kingdom Metazoa; phylum Chordata; class Amphibia; order Caudata; family Salamandridae; genus Lissotriton; species Lissotriton vulgaris. The sequence goes on from NC_141687.1 coordinate 120,427,591, forward strand.
CCATTTTGTAAGCCAGTCTACATTGACTATACTCACTGCTACTTAAGAAATATGTATGTAAAACAGCCACACGTGGCAAATGTGATTTTTATTTTACCGTTTGCTGTACACTGTTTATATAAAATGACAATAAAAAAGATAAAAAATGATTAGACCAAATGCTAGACTTTTATGAATTGTTTGAAAGAAATTTTAGATTGAATTTATTTAACTGTAATAAACAAGTCTGTATATATAACATTTAATTGATCTGTAAATAAGTAATTGATCGTGTTAGATCACTTTAACCTAGGTGGCAAGAGTACATTTGTACTATCAAAAATACAGATCCAATGTTTCCAGCAGATACCGTGCTTTATAACTCATTTGTTGTCAAACAGAGGTAGATGGAATGATCAACAGTTGATTCTTACCAAATGCTTTTAGATTCCAAAACTTTATAGCATTCGTAAACAAAACATTGAATTCTTCTTTGCTTTATTTTTAACAGCAGCCATGTAAACAAACATAAACTATAGGGATGTCATAAAAAACGACCTCAAGTTGGTGGTAATTTGCGATTTCTGTGAAAAAAGCACTTTTTTGCATTTTTCAAAGTACAATGTGAAGCACATACATGCCCATAGGGTAAGGGCATGTATGTGCGCCACATGTGCACCCATGCTTATTTCAGGGGTGCAACAGAGTGTCCTTTTGACACCCTTGCACCCTTGAAATAGCATTCTCAATTAGCGATTCGCTAATTGCTAATCACAATTTGAAAATGTCTTCCCATTCATTCCTATGGGCCAATAGGCCCATAGGAATGAATGGGGAGGTATTCCTTAATTGCGAATCGCAATTTGATATTCAGAATTAAGGAATATGTAGGATTCGCACAATTTATTGCAAATCCTACATACATAGCATTTAGCGATTCTCAAATAGCAATTTGCAAAAAATTGGTATTTGAGAATTGCAATATGACTTTTTGATACATATGGCCCTTATTCCTGAACAATGTGGGTCCTTCTTTACACCTAATCCAAGAAGCCTCAAAGTCAATTTTTTTGTTTTTTTTTTGCATTGGAAGCAAGTACATCTGTCGCAGAGCATTGTATACCTGATCACATTTATTTACCTGAACGTTTGTGCCACCACATTTTGTGTGCCTTGTAGTTTGACTATGACCTTTGTATGAAATTGTCAGGATCCTTGATCTTTGCTTACTTGGAGATGCAAGCAAGTGTAAAGATGTAATTCTCAGAACTTCATGGGCAGACGAGTTTCTTATTTTAGAGGAGGTCACAGGTTTGCACAGAGCAGAGATGCCCCTCAGTGTGAGGCTGCGAGATTGCTACATCACCAATATGAGAAGCACACACCAGAACTAAGATGTACTACGAGTCCAAGAAACTCTCTTGAGACTCACAGCAGTGGCGGCCATCATGATTCTTTTGGGACATGTTGCTGGTGTTGTATGGTTTTCATTGCTAGGCAGTCAGTCTACAAGTTGCTGGAGCTGGATCTTCATGACATATTGGATTTCTTCACATATTCACATGTCAGAGAATACAGAGAAGCATACTAGATATCATTGTAGATATGTACACCAGGTTTTTGTTGTGTGGAGTTTTGTATAACGAAAACTAAACACAAAGGTATCAGGGCACTTTACATGAGAACCAGTTACGTTACACACGGACACATTCATTTTGTTAGGCATTGGGAGATTGTAGGACAGATTTAAAAGCCCCTTGCATCACTTTTACGCCACCATTACATCTCTTTTGGGACGCAGTGGTGGCGTAAAATTTGCGGCCCATTTACAACGTGACGCATCTAGGGAGATGCCCTTCGTCACATTATACCTGTGCCAGATATTATGTATTCTGGGTGGGCGTTCCCATGCAAAAAGCCACGTAGAACTGGCGCAGTGAAATTTACAAGTTTCACTGCGTCACTCTACGCCTTCACTGCGTCAAAATCTCTACGCCTGCTCAGACCAGGCGTAAGGATTCACGCAGGGCTACCTATGTTTTCTGACACATTGCTGGAGTTACGTCCCTTTTGAGACACACTCCAAAAATGCGTCACTTTTCCTCCAACAGATGCGTCGGAGTTTTTGCTGCATCTGTAATTCCTTGTGCCATGGTGCACTGTATTGTAAATAAAGTTCATCCATGGTGGCGCAAGGACATTTGGAGGTGACGAAAGGCAACTGACGCATCTATGCAGATGCATCAGTTCCTTGTAAATCTGCCCCTAAGTGATTTGCCTAGAATCCCAGAATGTGGAGCGTCCCTGCCTAGACTCCAAACCGGTTCCACAGCTCCGATGTTAGGCCACATTCTCTTCCCTGTTGAAGTGCTATGAATACATCATGTTTTGTGTTACGAACTCTGTTCGTGAGTCAGCAGGTTTTATGGTAGGAACTCTATTCAAGACTGATGAACTCTATGCTAAAGTCACTGTATCTTGTTTAAAAAAACTTAAAATCACTGTCATCCTAATCCTTACTACAACTTCAGTATTGCAACTATTCCTAGGATTACAAACTCAACTGTACACACTTCATCTCTGTAGTGTTGAGGTATTTACTTGTGGTGACAAATGATTGCATTGGTTCAAAAACATAGCGCTAAGGTATATTCACGATATTCCAGACAATGAACTATGGGAATTTCAGGTTATCAAAAACTCAGAATTAACCTCAAATCTGCAGATTATAGTTCTTGATACTAGAATGCTTATTACAGCCCAGATTATTCTAGGTAGTGTTTTTAAACATTATTCCTTTCTTTCATCTCTTAAAAATCGCAGAGTTATCAGCAACCTCACAGAGTAGGCAATGCAGAGATTATTACAAAGTATAACATGACACAGTAGAGTTAGAGAGTTATTATATTAGTCACTGTGGCCTAAAAGAACATCATTTTATTTGAGATATTTAATCAATCAATCAACACATCTGTAAAGTGCACTACTCACCCTTGAAGCTCTCAAGGCGCTGGGGTAGGGGGGAGCTGGTGCTGGTACTATTCGAACAGTCTGGTCTTGAGTAGCCTCCTGAAGGTCAGTAGGTCCTGGGTCTGCCATAGGAGGATGGGGAGGGTGTTCCAAGTCTTGGCAGCGAGGTAGGAGAACGATCTTCCACCGGTGGTTGCTCTTCAGATGCGGGGGACGATGGCGAGGGTGAGGTCGACAGAGCGGAGCTGGCTGTTCAGGGTGTAGAAGGTGGGTCATCTGTTGAGGTATGCCGTTCTGGTGTTGTGGAGTGCTTTGTGTGCGTGGGTAAAGAGCTTGAAGGAGGAGCTTGAAGGTGATCCTCTTGTTGACGGGGAGACAGTGCAGGTCTCTCAGGTGGGGTGAGATGTGGCTGTGGGGAGGGATGTTGAGGATGAGGCGTGCAGAGGCGTTCTGTATGCGTTGCCGTCATTTCAGGAGTTTGGCCAAGGCTCCCGCGTTTCCGTAGTCCAGCCTACTGCTGACGAGGGCCTGGGTGACCCTTCTTCTTGTTTCTTTGGGGATCCACCTGTAGATCTTGCGGAGCATGCGTATGGTGTTGAAGCAGGAGGACAAGACTACGTTGACCTGCTTGGTCATGGAGAGTGTTAAGTCGAGGATGACCTCCAGGTTGCTTGCTGGACATCAGTGACTTTGCTCCAGCTGCGGTGGGGGATCTGTTGAGTGTGGTGGTGCGTGTTGGGTTTCCGGAAGGTGAAGTGGATGCAGCGATGGTTGGTCCAGTGGAGTTCGGTGGTGTGACTGAAAGAGACGTGGGAGCTTCGGAGCGGATTGAGGTGGAGCGTGTGACCGGCGTAGTGTGTGGGCTTTGTGACGAGCTGTCTGAGTCCGAGGTTGGCGAGGTTGGCGATCAGGGTGGTGGAGTTGGTGTCGTTGGTGTTCTCGAGGTGGAAGTTCAGGTCTCTGAGGAGGATGTAGTCTGTGGAGGCATTGGCGATGGAATCACTGAACTGAGGCTGGGGTCTGGGGGATCTGTAGACGAGCGTTCCTCTGAGGGTGGTGTTGGTCTCCCTGTGGATCTGGAAGTGCAGGTGTTCGGCGGTGCCGAGGGTGTCATCGGTGTTGGTCAAGACATTGAGGGTGTTCTTGTTGACGATAGTGATTCCACCTCCTACTCGGTCGGTGCTGTCTCTGCGGGCGATCTTGTAGCCGTCCGGGATGACTATGGCGTTGTTGAGAGCAGACGAGGCATTCATCCAGTTCTCCATCAGGAAGGCGACATCCGGGATAGACGTGTCAATCGAGTCCCAGAGTTCGACGGCGTGTTTGCGTGCGGAGCGGGTGTTGAGTAGGATGCATCTGAGGTGGTTGCATCTCGGCGGGCAGTGTGGTGGCTCAGAGGCTGGTGAAGCTGCAGTTCCAGCAGGAGAATGGTCCTTGGTTGCGCTTCGGGGCAGCCAAGAAGATGGTGTGTGATCGTCTGGTGTTGAGTGCGTGGAGGGTGCTGGCATCGTAGTGGCGTCCGTCGTCGTGGCGGTTGCGGGGACCAGGGGGTCTGGCGCTGGGCGGTATTCACACCTCCACAACATAGATTCAGAGCAGCTGAATGATCAGGTGAGGTAAAGTTATCCTGTATCTCTGTTTCTCTCTCTTGTCCCATTCCCCTCCCTCCAGTATGTTGACCAGCATACTTCTGCTTTGCACGGTCACTAGTTGGTCAAGGGAGGTGTGGCCTTGCTAGTGGTAGATCTGATTTGCCAAGTTATTGCCACCGGGACAGTAATTAAATATAGTTACAAAATCAATCTGAGCTTAAAGAGATATCATTCAGAGGTAAACAGACAATGTTTCATGATTAAATCTTGCCTTTAGGAAGGACTCAGTCGGTCCATAGGGACTCCCCAGGTCAGACACTTGAGGGATGATGCGCCAAGAGGTCGTTGATGGCAAATGCGCCCAACAGATCCCAAAGAATAATAATGCTGACATCACCACCATCGTCATCCACCATGGACATCACCACGACATTCACCGCACCCCTGGCCAAAAGCAGACTCTCTACAGAGCTCTGTAGGTAACTCTTCTTTCCTGTGGAGCTAATTAGGAAACTTGGTCTAAAATGGACTGGCTCTTTATGATATGATATGATAAAAATTATTTATAGAGCGCACGTTCACCAGCGGTTTCTTGGCGCTTGAGTGGAAGGGGTGAAGGCCACGGCAGTGTGTTGGAATTAGTTGTATGCTTGGGAGAAAAGCCTGGTTTTAAGCGAATTCCTAAATTGAGGATAGGAGGGTATTAGGCGGAGTTCTGGAGGGAGGGAATTCCAGAAGAGTGGAGCTTTATGGACATAAGAATCATTTTTGAGAAGAGATTGGGTTGTTATTGATCCGTTTACTTTGTCAAGAACTATTTGCCTCACTTCTAGAAGCAATTCCTCACACCCAACAGCAGAGGGAGGATGAACTGGGCATCTTTTACGGAAAGCAGGAGTCAGCAAAGAAGAATTTCAGAGGGAGAACTTGACAGTCTATTTTCAGTTATGAGCTCATCAAAATTCGACATAGCCAACACCTGAATTTCATCAAGCATTGCTCAACAGGCTTCTTTGTTAGACATTAGAGAGGACACAAAAGGCTCAGAAACTGACTGACTCACTTTAGTCTAAAGGATTAGGGTAGGCTCTTAACTAAAGACTGCAAAGAGACCGCTTAATTTTGTCCAGCCAGAGGGGCACAGTAATTTGGATGTAGAACACAGCCTTCCCCTGGGATGAGTGAGCCATCTACAATAATATTTAACTGAGTTCTTGGTTACTCTATCCCTGGCAATGCAATGAGTGGAGCACGGGCAATGGGCATGGCTGGAGGTCCACCACAGGTAAGGGGGGCACACTCTCTCACATACCATGAACAAGGCAGCACTAGTATGTCAGAGCTCCAGATTATTTCACAAGCACCATCATGGTGACCTGCCTATTGCAGGCCCTTTTTGGATTTGAGAATTATCAGAGTATCAGGATTAGGACTACCTTGGGCATGGACTGGGCATCAAGTTGCACAACATGGTTCGCGTCACAGCCAGCAAATTAATTCTTGCATTAGGCCCTGATTGGGCAGTAACATCAGATGGTACTGAGATGAGTCCAAGCAGAACGAGGCTGTTTCTAAGTGTATGATGTTTATTGACTCAGGACCTATTTTCATCTGTTTGGTGAGACAAACAGCAGGAGGAGTTTGATTCAAGATGCTGAGGAGCTGCAAAAGTCCTCATACCAGATGAAGTGCTGACAATAGAATCCCCGCAACAGGCTGACTGACCTTGACAAAATCAATCCTGTAGGCCTGCGTAAGAATTGCTTTTGGAGAAAACTGCCTTTAACCTTCCATATCTTTGCATCACCACTACATGCACCTTGAGTCAGTTGCCTGTTATAAACACCAGCCATTGACGGAGCATCAAAGAGCAGCCTCTGCAAGCTTCCTTTGTCCATTCGGAGATTTGTGGCAATGGGCACACAAGCTAATCCAGCATGAGACCTGGGTCAAGTGTCATATGGAACAGGGTCAAGACTGATTTGCATATAGCTGGGTCCGAACTGGGGTGCCAAAGCGAGCTAAAGAACGATGATGGGTTCAACCCAGATTTGTGACTGGGGGTGAGTGTCTGAAATGTTTCAGCGTTCCGTTCATCACCTGCTTGTGTTTCCTTTGTTCACCCTAAATTGGCAGGGTATGCCCAGACCTGGGTCCCTTGCACACTTTTCCACTGGATTCAAGCTGGCCTGGCTGATGAGGGCTGTTAGCCCGAAACCGGTCCCAGGATGCTTGTTTCCGGTCCAGGGAGGAAATGGCCTGGCAGTTCGGGCTGGACTATTCCCATGAGGCACAGGGTCAAGACTGATTTGCATATAGCTGTGTCTGAACTGGGTTGGTGAAGTGATCTACAGAACGATAGATTCAACCCAGATCTGAGACTGGGGGAGAGTGTCTGAAAAGTTTCAGCACTAGGTCCATCATCTCCTTGTGTTTGGTCTGACTTAGTAAGCCAACTGTATAGGCAGAAAACATGTCACCCTGAAATCATAACACTACACACTTTATACATTCATTGGGGAACTTCTGATTTAAAACTGAAAGTTACCTAAGGAAATTCAAGGATAGTCCGAGACAACCTCACAAAACCCGGTAAACTTGGATGGAGACTGCACTAAAGTCAACTAAATGCATGGACGAAAGACAGCAATGTGAGGACATACAAATATATGTTCAACTGGATTACAAGGCAAACTGTGGGATTCATTGTTTTGTGGGCTGCCAAGAACAATGGTTTAGACCTAGCTTGATAACCCAATAGATCTTGCTATTGGGGTTTGGAGAATCCATGATGATCCTTGGAGGAGATTAGAGGCAGAGTGACTCAGGCCACCAGCAGTCCAATCAGGGTGGAAGTGGGAACACACAAAATCAATAGAAGCAATTTTAAAAAAGTTGCCAAACATTGGTGAAGAGGACAGTGGGGTTTACACCTCCAGGACTGAGGAGCCAAGCAATACAGCGCTTCTGTAATTGTGAAGGATGCAAGTGAGATGATATTTTGGGACAGAAGGACAGATTTATTGTAGATGGGAAGCTAGGCCTGCAGTAGGCTGAAGCTATTGAAAGTGTTTCATGTGCTTGAGAGAGGCGGTCTCTGTTGGGATGTAAGAAACTGAGGCCCAGATATATGAAGATTCCATGCAGTGCAGACCAGCAGCTACAGTTGCGGTCTCGCGTGGCGTGAAAGGGAGGGAGCAGATCAGCGCTATCTCTACTAAGATGTGCTGCAGGTTTTCTCTCTCCCGGTGATGGTACACTTTAGGTTGCCATGCGCCAAAGCGCACACCCTTGTGTCGCAGTGCAAGGGTGTGTGTTTTATGTAAGGATTTGTTTTTGCAATGGAAGAGCAAATTCCAGTAGAAACTTTTAACACTTTTCTTTCTTAGTATGTGTGATGTAGAATGCAGCATGGATGCAAAGCAAGAAATCATGTGGATAAATAAAAACATTTCTCCTTGTAATGCCTGCCTCGAGAGGCACAAGATTTTGGCGCAAACACCTGTCTAGAAATGTTTGTAGATAGGGATTTGCGCCAAAACCCATGGGGGGTGCATGGGAACGCCCATCTACCACCTATGAACCACCTTTGTTGCAAAGTAACGCAAAGCAACAACTAGCGCAACTATACCTGACTTTTGGAAACTATCCATCCTAAATCCTGATTTGTGATCGAATCCCAGCGTAACACTTTTCATTTGTGTTTACACAAATAACGCAAACCTGGCACAAAGTGTCAGTAAATCCGGTCCTGAGAGTGACGTAATTCCATGGTGAGCACATGACTTGGTGGAGGGGGGCTGAGGTAGACATTTGAAATGTGAGCCTGGTGTTTTTTTTTATTTTTTTTTCGGTCGGTATGGTTTTATTTTCTTGTCCGGCTCAGCTCAGACTGTCCCAACGAAACAAATTTTGATTGAGTTGGGAAAATTCAGTTCCAAGGCAGTCATGAAAGAAGCTGTCAGGGCTGCTTGCGGTTCTGTTATGTTTTTGGTAGGAGACGGTGTGTAATGATGCACCACACGGCATGTGTCCACGTAAGCAGTCGCCCGAGGGCGTGGTTTCAAAGCAGGGTTTTAATTAAGGAAGTAGTCAGTAGGGGAAAACATCCATTGTATTTTGTGTGGGTGTGGCGGTAGTAAGGGTTGAGTGGGGCCGCATTTTGAATAAACTATCATTATATCTGCTGAAGGATTAAAGTGGAGCTCGTTTTGTGAAACAAAATAGTAAAGAATGCTGTCGTCACCAAGATTTGACAGGAACCGAATCTGTAATAAAAAGCGAGGAGGGCCTCTTCTGTATTTTTGGATAACCAACCCCCTGGGAATGACTTCGTTCACACCTCATTGTTGATTGGGTTGGCCTCACGAAAGTCAACAGGACACTGCTGACTCAGAACCCTACTTCATTGGGGAGTATAAAGGCACCTCTGTCGGGGGTTTTTCCCAATACTTACTCACAGCTGGATTTGGAACAGACGATTGCAAGTAAAATCTGCAAAGTGTAACAACAGCATTTCCCATCGTTGCTTAAAAAGCTGAGTTGTGAAGGTGTGCACCAGAATTTAACACATCCTGCAAATATCGCACAACGTAAACACACAAAACACATACACACACAAAACACAAAAACACACACACGCACAAAATACACACACAACACACACACAGGCCCAGCTGTATTAACAAAATACATTGCAGACTCTACAAAACGCAGCAGACCGTCTGCTGATGAGCCTAAGTTTTGTCCAGTTTCACAAACCCTTAGGGAATTCCACAGGCTACCAATTTGGGCACGAATCAAGTTCAAGGCCACCAGGCTGGTCCACTCTTTTTTCAAAAAAATCTTTAAATGGTATGTGCCTACTCAGTCCCTGCTTATGATAAAAGTGAACAATGCCTCTGACACCATAGATCTCACAAATTATTTTAAGTCAATGTCCTATTTATTGACAATGAACGCTTAAATACTTTAAGCACCTTAATTTACACATTTTTTCAAATAGGTACACATTGGGTGTAAACATTTCATTTTGAGTATCTCCTTATATCATGTAGCACATTCGATATATATTTACAACAACTAATAACTTGCTGACTTAAAGAATAAATCAACGTGAAAAAAATAACCAACACATAGTGATTGAAATAAATGGATACAAATATCGACAATACACAGTGATACAATTAATAGCAAGGTCCTACTGTCGGTTTGACTGAAAAATTACGTGGGTGTCCTAGGGGTATGTTAACAGTTTTACCCTCAAGGGAATATTGAGTTGTCCTGCGTATAGCCAGGGAAAGGTACTTATTTAATGGGTGATTATATGCCTTGTTGTGAGATACATCTCTCACGATAAGTCCAAATTATTTTAACTGGATCATAGGGCATTAGTTTCTCCTGGCTCTAAGGTTGAGCCGCTGTGGGACATCGTATTACACCCAATCTCAGCGGAGGCGATTCAGCATGTCTGGTTGTACATGTAAAGTACAGGGGACGCTGGGGTGGGTCCCAAGGTAGCCGGGTTGAAACGTGGGCCAGCAGTCTTGAATTACTGCTAGTGCTGTCGCTGCACGCTGCTCGGTTTCTCAATTCTCTTCGTCACAGCGTAGTCATCGCGGAACAGACGGTCCGCGGAATCCACGGGCAGAGGAGCTTTGCAGTCTTGGATTTCAGCTTGTCTCTTCGGAGCGTGGCGCTTCTCTGCCGACTCTCGCTGTTGTTCGTTTCAACCCGGCTACCTTGGGACCCACCCCAGCGTCCCCTGTACTTTACATGTACAACCAGACATGCTGAATCGCCTCCGCTGAGATTGGGTGTAATACGATGTCCCACAGCGGCTCAACCTTAGAGCCAGGAGAAACTAATGCCCTATGATCCAGTTAAAATAATTTGGACTTATCGTGAGAGATGTATCTCACAACAAGGCATATAATCACCCATTAAATAAGTACCTTTCCCTGGCTATACGCAGGACAACTCAATATTCCCTTGAGGGTAAAACTGTTAACATACCCCTAGGACACCCACGTAATTTTTCAGTCAAACCGACAGTAGGACCTTGCTATTAATTGTATCACTGTGTATTGTCGATATTTGTATCCATTTATTTCAATCACTATGTGTTGGTTATTTTTTTCACGTTGATTTATTCTTTAAGTCAGCAAGTTATTAGTTGTTGTAAATATATATCGAATGTGCTACATGATATAAGGAGATACTCAAAATGAAATGTTTACACCCAATGTGTACCTATTTGAAAAAATGTGTAAATTAAGGTGCTTAAAGTATTTAAGCGTTCATTGTCAATAAATAGGACATTGACTTAAAATAATTTGTGAGATCTATGGTGTCAGAGGCATTGTTCACTTTTATCATATTCACTTTGATTCCAGCCTCTGATTTCCTTAACAGAATCAATCCCCTGTGATTTTTGTTATACTCAGTCCCTGCAGCACAGCGCAGCAAGACAGGTAAACATTCCCAGAATCAAAAAAGCACATTAAGAGGAAGACGTTTCTCTCAATCCATCTGTAAATGGCGGAACGTAATGTCTGACCGCCTTAGAGCTCAGCCAGATTTTCCATGGTTTAGGAAACCACTGAAAACGTGACCTTTTTGCTTGTACACTGAGCTTGAAGCTTTTTTAGACGCTAGGAATTCCAAGTATACTCTGTATGTCATGTTTTATTGTTTTTTGTTTCTTTGTATGACTTTGATTAAGTCGAATAAAGATACTCTGACTGACTGACTGACTGACCTTTTTGCTTCTCTTTGATTTCCCTGCATTTGTTCTGTGTTATTGTGTTTGACAACAGCGCCAAGATGGCAATTGGTATTCGAGCGCTTTATGAAATGATTAACATTAACATTAAGCCTTTGCATTCTCTCACCGCTTCGCACAAGGCAGCAAAACGACAGCGCACGCGCTTCAGGAATATCTACGAAGCCAAGAGGCGATTTTCACCACCTTGTGTAGTTTTGTGAAGAAGTGTAATGCAGCGCAGCGGCATGGGCTTCATTACTTCACATTTGCAGCCGGTGGTCGAAGAGGGCGGGATCGGCAGGGCACGGCGTGCCCCTACTTTTTACATTTAACTGATTCCGTTCCGCTACTTTTTTAGCTAAACACTCATCCCAGGGCCAGAAATAGCCAGGGCCCAAAGATAAGGCTTGCCGTTCATGGCAGGTCGAGGAGGCAGGACTGGCAGAGAAGGAAAAGGACACTGTTTCTTCCTTCCTCCTGCCCCCCGCCTCCCACCATCACCCCCGTCGTGTGTGGCAGCCCGGGCACACACACACCCGCACCCGAGCACTTCACAGGTGTTTGAAAGGCCAATGACGTGTTAACGAGGCTTTGTTGCTTTTCACCCCCTCCTGAGCCCCTGCATCGTCACTCTGCATATTGCTGAAAGAGTCGGCTCTGCCTCCACCCCCTGGAATTTTTCGTAGTTTTAGTTGCGCCTCTGCTGCCCGGAGAAGGCAACAATAAAGATGTCATGATACCTCCGGTGATTCATTTCCTTCCTAAGGAGAGATGCAGTGTCCACTTCTGCTCTGCAGAACAATCTTTTTTCTTCTCCTTATTTCCACTGTTGATTGTTTCTGTGCAGCTGTGCCGCTCTTGTCATGGCTCTCACTGGCCTTGAAGTCCCTCGATGTGCAGATTGGTCTTCCTTGGTGGTAGTGTCCGGTCTGGACACAAACCAGCCTTGGTTGATGCAGGTACCGAGGGTATTTGTGCAGGGGGGTTCCTGGAGGGTCTAGCATCTCAAAACTCAGTAGAGAGATGAGGTTGACCTCCTAGAGCCAAAATGACCTCCTACTTGTGTGCTGCTTCCTTGGTGGACCCGATGGGCAACAATACGGTCTACTGGGCAGACGCGCTCTGTGCCTGCAGATGCAGGGGGATGGCTCCTCCAACCCAAGGGAGATGCTAAGTGGTTGTTTTAAAACTGGACAGTCTTCCAAAGGTTTGGGAGGATGCACAGCTATTGGATGAGCCGGGTCTTTGCAGTGGTCGAGGTACCAGCAGCCAGTCAGGGTTTGGGGCCAATTTCATGGCAGGTTCTCTGTCCTGCAAATGATGACGCTTCTTTGTCCTTCTTCTGTTCCCAGATAGATGAATATCTTGCTCTGGTGTGGAGGTACCATAACTACTGAATTTGGAGGCATTTAGGGGAGTGTAGGGCAGTAGCCAATGAGCTAATTACCCCTGGGGTGTCTACACCTCCTATATGACTACTTCCTGCAAGGAGTAGGCCTAATCTTAAGCCAGAGTTCTTAGTTTCACCAAAACCTAGCCTAGCGTGTAAGTGTGACGGCTTCTGCACCATTTCATGCATCCTGCAATGGGTGTCTGCATGTAGTTTTTGTGTGGGTCCCTTTGGATGTCATAAGTGGAGTGGTGTGGCTCACTGGTTAGAGGCGGCAGACCCAGAAGCAGAGGTCGGCCCGGGACCAGGGTTCGATTCCTGACGCGACAGGGTCTTGGACCAGGGTCAGCGGACTCGATAATTCTCGCCTCGGTGCCTACTCCAACCATGGGTCCCACTCAGCAACTCTGGGCAATAGCTTGCTTAATCTCTACTAACGGCCCCATCAGCGCCGGGGATGCTTGTTTTCACCTTAGAGATGCCCAGGAGGGACCATCTCACAGGGAAAGCCAGGATGGGTTCCCCAGCAGTATACAGCGCCGGGACGCCCCTTTGCTGGGGCAGCTGTGCGCTTTACAAGTATACAACATTTAACATAATACATACTGCCGCCCATAGGGACCCCCTTTAGTACCCATGCCCTGGGTACAATAGGTACAATTTACCAGGGACTTACAAGGGTGCTAAAGTCCGTGCCACCGGAGTACAATTGAGTGTGTTGTAGTTTTGAGGGAGAGAGCACTGGCACTAGGGCCTGTTTAGCAGGAACTCAGAGCACATCCAGTCAAGAACATCAGTAGCAGAGGGCAAAAATGGGGGTGACCATGTCTAAAAGGGACACTTCCCTACAGAGGCGTTCTTTAATATGCCTTGTAATATTAAAACGAGAATCTATAGGATTGCTAAAATCATCTAAAGCTTTGGCATCTTATACCCTCCCTCAGGATACCAGACACAACAATGTTACCTACTTAGCAGACCGTCATTTAAGTTATAGATATTCATTCATTGGCAACTCACAACTTTAACAACCACAAAATCAAGTTAACATCCCACATAGTGGAGTGGCTAGGCTTCGGGGGGTGGGAGTGGGGGGGTATTTATGTACCTTATTCTCTTCAGTATTTCTACACACCAGAGGTTGTTCGGAATTAGGTTTTCCGTCAACCTTCTGGTAACAGTCTGATGCTCCTGATCTAAAACCATTAATTTGTCTTGTACAACTTTTTTCCCAGCTGCTAAGCATGCTAAGAAATTTAACATTCCTGTGACATCTGATAAAATGGGAACAATACCCCTTTCCAGGTACTTCCTATGATAAACTTTAGACCTTAACTGTGTCCTGCGCGGATGAGGCTCTGGTGTCCCCGGACGCAGATTCCTAAAGTCCAGAAGTCCTGGAACGTCTGTGAACATCATAAATTGTACCAGGCTCAGCTAGCCCTGTTGGGCAAGTCTATGATTCTGGCCGTAACAGGTCATCAGACTCAGCGGGAAGAAGCAGCTGGATAGGACAATCCACAGAGGGTTCCAACAGAGAAGGATATCTAGGCTAACTGCTCCAGAGCAGTGTTACCACCTTTGCTGAATCTGTATTAAAGCCACTGCATTCGGGATGGTGGAAGGTAACGGACCGTCACACAGGGGCAGAGTAACGGTCCATTACCTTCCACCATCCCGAATTTTTGAAGGGGAAGAAATGAATAATCGACTTCTGGCGTTTTTCCTTTTTAATTGAGAACTGCACCTCCTCGGCTGGTAGGAGCACCTCTGGCCATATGAGGTTGTGAAGACTTATTGGTCCATGTGCAGTGGCTTTAATACATATGACGCCCTAAAGAAATTGCCTAAAATCCATGTGGCAATGAAACATGTCGGCAAGTGAAGTAGTGTTGGTTATATAGGTGACAACCACAACTACTTTTTCCTTCTTTTTAATCCCCATACCCAGCACAAGAGACAGAATAAAATTGCATTTCTGTGTTGGTGTGTGTGTTTTATATGTTGTTTTGACACTTATTATTATTATTATTATATCTGATTTTGTAGAGCGCTCAGCTACCCGTGGGTTTCCCGGCGCTAAAAGAACAGAAGTAAAAGAGAGCAACGGAAGTAAAGGAATCGGTTACAGAGAAAACAGCCAGGTTTTCACACCTTTGCGGAATTTGATATAAGATGTTTCAGACCGCAAAGGGATGGGAAGCGAGTTCCAGAGCACGGGTGCCAGGTAGGAGAACGGGCGTCCGCCAACTCTGGCACGCTTGAAGCGGGGAACAGAGAATCTGCAGTGAGTGGAGGATCTAAGGGTGCGGGAGGGACAGTATTGCTGGACTAAGGTGGAAAGGTAGTGGGGGGCTTTTCCAGCTTTAATACGGTGCATAAAGCATAGTGCTTTAAATTTAGTCCTAGATTCTATGCGCAGCCAGTGAAGGCTACGCAGGGAAGAAGAGACTGAGGTTGTTCTAGGCAAGTTACTAAGTAGACGGGCAGCCATGTTCTGGACTACTTGGAGCTTCCGGGTGACCTCCTTACATGCACCCAGAAGGAGTACGTTACCGTAGTCCAGCCGCGATGTCACTAGGGCCTGGACAACTGACTTCTGGGTATCTGGAGGCAACATCCATGTGATCTTCCTCAGCCACCTGATGATGGTGGTACAGGTGGCCGAGACCTTGACCACATGTTGTCTCATGGATAACTGATTATCAAAGAGGACCCCCAGATTACGTGCTGAAGTTGCTGGGACCGGTAAAGGTCCCATTTGCTGAGGCCAATGTTGCGGGCCCCAGAGAGCGGAATCCGGCCCAAACAGGAGAAGCTCTGTTTTATCGCCGTTCAGCTTTAGTTTGTTAGTCAGCATCCAGTTGGCGATGTCAGTGAGTCCAGAACAGAGAGAAGAAGAAGGGGAGTGTTGATTAGAGGAGAGAGAGAAAATAATTTGGGTATCATCAGCATAAGAAAAAATAGAAAGTCCAGCCTGTTCAGCAAGAAAAGCAAGAGGTCTAACATAAAGGTTGAAAAATAAAGGACTGAGAATAGAACCTTGGGGAACACCATACAGAGAATTGTGAACAGTGGACACAGAAGAGGGGGAGAAGACCTGGAGAGTGCGATGAGAAAGAAAGTCAGAGATCCAAGCAAGGGCGGGGCCGCAGATACCAACAGACTTCAAGGCAGACAGAAGGATGCTATGGGAGACGGTGTCAAAAGCGGCACTCAAATCCAAAAGGATGAGTGCCACTGTCTCCCCTTTGTCTACCTGGCGCCTGACTGTCTCCGAGACTCCCAAAAGGGTGGACTCCGTAGAGAAGCCCGCCCGGAAACCAGACTGAGAAGGGTGGAGGACGTTCGCTGATTCAATGTAGGTGGTGAGGTGACGATTAACATGTTTCTCCAACACCTTTGAGAGGCAGGGAAGCAGGGAAATGGGCCGGAAGTTGGCTGGGTTGCTGACATCCGCATTAGCTTTCTTCAGCAGTGGAACCACCATCGCATGCTTCCAGATGTTAGGAACCACTGCCTCAGTGAGAGATGCATTCAAAAGAGCCAAGATACAGTTCAGAGGGACAGTGTCCAAAGTACAGAGAATCTGGGGGGGCATGGGATCCAAGGGAGAGCCGGATTTAATCTCTGCCAACAATTTCTGGAAGACGGGCATGGAGATACATTCCCATTTATCTAATCGAGGAGGAGAGAGTCGTTCAGGATCATCCTGTATGGAGAGTTGGTCATGTTGCTGGAATGGTGACCTGGGTGACTTTATTGGTCACTTAGTTTTGTTTGTTTTTTACTGCATCTCTTCACAAAAACTCTTCTTGTGAGTTTCTGGACACCAATTCTTTTTCTTTCTGAGCTTGATGGTGCCAATGATGAGAACAGGGCTATCCTGGCGAGTACCAGCCAGGTTCCCGTTGGTGGTGCGCCCGTGAGGTGCCATCTTGCTCTCACACATTTTTTTCGTTTCAAGCACTCCACTTTTGCGTTGAAAGTGTGTGTGGTATGAGTGGTCTCACAACTGTCTTTTAGCCATTGGGAACCAGGTGAATGTATAAAGGAGGCACAATCCTAAGATATACCAACTACCCCATTAACTAGTGAAAGGGGAGTCAGGTTTGCAATATCAATGCAACAAATGGTATATCTAAAATAAAGGTAAACTTTATAAGTGCCTATACAGTCTAGGTTTTTTGTGGTATTAGTTGCCTTGGAAAGATTGCCTGAATGAATATCAAGAGCTAGCCACCAACCATGGATGCTGTTTGAGGTAAATATTAGGCTAAGTTAACGTCACCTTCATCCGAGACTTATTGGCATTGTCAATGTCTTTTAGCCATGGGGAATAATAACACAGCTGCTGTTCAGCATGACTGAAAGTCATGTAGATCTGAAGTCAGATATGGGAACTATGGACTAAAAGTCCCACAATGCATTGCTAACAATGGGCAGACTGAGCTCCTCACACATGGACGTGTTGAGCACAGCTGCATGGGCCCTTCCTTGCGCTGAATATCATGGTGCTCTGTGGTCCGCGCCCAAGCTACATTTACCACAAATGCCCGGTAGCTCTTGGGAAGCAGTTACTGGTGCTCATGAAAAGGCTCTGATACCTTTGGCTAGAGTTTGTGCGATTTAGATCTGCAAAAGAAACAAATGAAAAAACGAAACACAAGCTCGCAATTTTAACACAAACGCCCGCCAGCTCATGGGAAGCAGTTACTGGTGCTCATGAAAAGGCTCTGATACCTTTGGCTAGAGTTTGTGCGATTTAGATCTGCAAAAGAAACAAATGAAAAAACGAAACACAAGCTCGCAATTTTAACACAAACGCCCGCCAGCTCATGGGAAGCAGTTACTGGTGCTCATGAAAAGGCTCTGATACCTTTGGCTAGAGTTTGTGCGATTTAGATCTGCAAAAGAAACAAATGAAAAAACGAAACACAAGCTCGCAATTTTAACACAAACGCCCGTCAGCTCTTGGGAAGCAGTTACTGGTGCTCATGAAAAGGCTCTGATACCTTTGGCTAGAGTTTGTGCGATTTAGATCTGCAAAAGAAACAAATGAAAAAACGAAACACAAGCTCGCAATTTTAACACAAACGCCCGTCAGCTCTTGGGAAGCAGTTACTGGTGCTCATGAAAAGGCCCTGATACCTTTGGCTAGAGTTTGTGCGATTTAGATCTGCAAAAGAAACAAATGAAAAAACGAAACACAAGCTCGCAATTTTAACACAAACGCCCGCCAGCTCATGGGAAGCAGTTACTGGTGCTCATGAAAAGGCTCTGATACCTTTGGCTAGAGTTTGTGCGATTTAGATCTGCAAAAGAAACAAATGAAAAAACGAAACACAAGCTCGCAATTTTAACACAAACGCCCGTCAGCTCTTGGGAAGCAGTTACTGGTGCTCATGAAAAGGCTCTGATACCTTTGGCTAGAGTTTGTGCGATTTAGATCTGCAAAAGAAACAAATGAAAAAACGAAACACAAGCTCGCAATTTTAACACAAACGCCCGTCAGCTCTTGGGAAGCAGTTACTGGTGCTCATGAAAAGGCCCTGATACCTTTGGCTAGAGTTTGTGCGATTTAGATCTGCAAAAGAAACAAATGAAAAAACGAAACACAAGCTCGCAATTTTAACACAAACGCCCGTCAGCTCTTGGGAAGCAGTTACTGGTGCTCATGAAAAGGCCCTGATACCTTTGGCTAGAGTTTGTGCGATTTAGATCTGCAAAAGAAACAAATGAAAAAACGAAACACAAGCTCGCAATTTTAACACAAACGCCCGCCAGCTCATGGGAAGCAGTTACTGGTGCTCATGAAAAGGCCCTGATACCTTTGGCTAGAGTTTGTGCGATTTAGATCTGCAAAAGAAACAAATGAAAAAACGAAACACAAGCTCGCAATTTTAACACAAACGCCCGCCAGCTCATGGGAAGCAGTTACTGGTGCTCATGAAAAGGCCCTGATACCTTTGGCTAGAGTTTGTGCGATTTAGATCTGCAAAAGAAACAAATGAAAAAACGAAACACAAGCTCGCAATTTTAACACAAACGCCCGCCAGCTCATGGGAAGCAGTTACTGGTGCTCATGAAAAGGCTCTGATACCTTTGGCTAGAGTTTGTGCGATTTAGATCTGCAAAAGAAACAAATGAAAAAACGAAACACAAGCTCGCAATTTTAACACAAACGCCCGTCAGCTCTTGGGAAGCAGTTACTGGTGCTCATGAAAAGGCTCTGATACCTTTGGCTAGAGTTTGTGCGATTTAGATCTGCAAAAGAAACAAATGAAAAAACGAAACACAAGCTCGCAATTTTAACACAAACGCCCGTCAGCTCTTGGGAAGCAGTTACTGGTGCTCATGAAAAGGCCCTGATACCTTTGGCTAGAGTTTGTGCGATTTAGATCTGCAAAAGAAACAAATGAAAAAACGAAACACAAGCTCGCAATTTTAACACAAACGCCCGCCAGCTCATGGGAAGCAGTTACTGGTGCTCATGAAAAGGCCCTGATACCTTTGGCTAGAGTTTGTGCGATTTAGATCTGCAAAAGAAACAAATGAAAAAACGAAACACAAGCTCGCAATTTTAACACAAACGCCCGCCAGCTCATGGGAAGCAGTTACTGGTGCTCATGAAAAGGCTCTGATACCTTTGGCTAGAGTTTGTGCGATTTAGATCTGCAAAAGAAACAAATGAAAAAACGAAACACAAGCTCGCAATTTTAACACAAACGCCCGTCAGCTCTTGGGAAGCAGTTACTGGTGCTCATGAAAAGGCTCTGATACCTTTGGCTAGAGTTTGTGCGATTTAGATCTGCAAAAGAAACAAATGAAAAAACGAAACACAAGCTCGCAATTTTAACACAAACGCCCGTCAGCTCTTGGGAAGCAGTTACTGGTGCTCATGAAAAGGCCCTGATACCTTTGGCTAGAGTTTGTGCGATTTAGATCTGCAAAAGAAACAAATGAAAAAACGAAACACAAGCTCGCAATTTTAACACAAACGCCCGTCAGCTCTTGGGAAGCAGTTACTGGTGCTCATGAAAAGGCCCTGATACCTTTGGCTAGAGTTTGTGCGATTTAGATCTGCAAAAGAAACAAATGAAAAAACGAAACACAAGCTCGCAATTTTAACACAAACGCCCGTCAGCTCTTGGGAAGCAGTTACTGGTGCTCATGAAAAGGCCCTGATACCTTTGGCTAGAGTTTGTGCGATTTAGATCTGCAAAAGAAACAAATGAAAAAACGAAACACAAGCTCGCAATTTTAACACAAACGCCCGCCAGCTCATGGGAAGCAGTTACTGGTGCTCATGAAAAGGCTCTGATACCTTTGGCTAGAGTTTGTGCGATTTAGATCTGCAAAAGAAACAAATGAAAAAACGAAACACAAGCTCGCAATTTTAACACAAACGCCCGTCAGCTCTTGGGAAGCAGTTACTGGTGCTCATGAAAAGGCTCTGATACCTTTGGCTAGAGTTTGTGCGATTTAGATCTGCAAAAGAAACAAATGAAAAAACGAAACACAAGCTCGCAATTTTAACACAAACGCCCGTCAGCTCTTGGGAAGCAGTTACTGGTGCTCATGAAAAGGCTCTGATACCTTTGGCTAGAGTTTGTGCGATTTAGATCTGCAAAAGAAACAAATGAAAAAACGAAACACAAGCTCGCAATTTTAACACAAACGCCCGCCAGCTCATGGGAAGCAGTTACTGGTGCTCATGAAAAGGCTCTGATACCTTTGGCTAGAGTTTGTGCGATTTAGATCTGCAAAAGAAACAAATGAAAAAACGAAACACAAGCTCGCAATTTTAACACAAACGCCCGTCAGCTCTTGGGAAGCAGTTACTGGTGCTCATGAAAAGGCTCTGATACCTTTGGCTAGAGTTTGTGCGATTTAGATCTGCAAAAGAAACAAATGAAAAAACGAAACACAAGCTCACAATTTTAACACAAACGCCCGTCAGCTCTTGGGAAGCAGTTACTGGTGCTCATGAAAAGGCCCTGATACCTTTGGCTAGAGTTTGTGCGATTTAGATCTGCAAAAGAAACAAATGAAAAAACGAAACACAAGCTCGCAATTTTAACACAAACGCCCGTCAGCTCTTGGGAAGCAGTTACTGGTGCTCATGAAAAGGCCCTGATACCTTTGGCTAGAGTTTGTGCGATTTAGATCTGCAAAAGAAACAAATGAAAAAACGAAACACAAGCTCGCAATTTTAACACAAACGCCCGCCAGCTCATGGGAAGCAGTTACTGGTGCTCATGAAAAGGCCCTGATACCTTTGGCTAGAGTTTGTGCGATTTAGATCTGCAAAAGAAACAAATGAAAAAACGAAACACAAGCTCGCAATTTTAACACAAACGCCCGCCAGCTCATGGGAAGCAGTTACTGGTGCTCATGAAAAGGCCCTGATACCTTTGGCTAGAGTTTGTGCGATTTAGATCTGCAAAAGAAACAAATGAAAAAACGAAACACAAGCTCGCAATTTTAACACAAACGCCCGCCAGCTCATGGGAAGCAGTTACTGGTGCTCATGAAAAGGCTCTGATACCTTTGGCTAGAGTTTGTGCGATTTAGATCTGCAAAAGAAACAAATGAAAAAACGAAACACAAGCTCGCAATTTTAACACAAACGCCCGTCAGCTCTTGGGAAGCAGTTACTGGTGCTCATGAAAAGGCTCTGATACCTTTGGCTAGAGTTTGTGCGATTTAGATCTGCAAAAGAAACAAATGAAAAAACGAAACACAAGCTCGCAATTTTAACACAAACGCCCGTCAGCTCTTGGGAAGCAGTTACTGGTGCTCATGAAAAGGCCCTGATACCTTTGGCTAGAGTTTGTGCGATTTAGATCTGCAAAAGAAACAAATGAAAAAACGAAACACAAGCTCGCAATTTTAACACAAACGCCCGCCAGCTCATGGGAAGCAGTTACTGGTGCTCATGAAAAGGCCCTGATACCTTTGGCTAGAGTTTGTGCGATTTAGATCTGCAAAAGAAACAAATGAAAAAACGAAACACAAGCTCGCAATTTTAACACAAACGCCCGCCAGCTCATGGGAAGCAGTTACTGGTGCTCATGAAAAGGCTCTGATACCTTTGGCTAGAGTTTGTGCGATTTAGATCTGCAAAAGAAACAAATGAAAAAACGAAACACAAGCTCGCAATTTTAACACAAACGCCCGTCAGCTCTTGGGAAGCAGTTACTGGTGCTCATGAAAAGGCTCTGATACCTTTGGCTAGAGTTTGTGCGATTTAGATCTGCAAAAGAAACAAATGAAAAAACGAAACACAAGCTCGCAATTTTAACACAAACGCCCGTCAGCTCTTGGGAAGCAGTTACTGTTGCTCAGGTAAAGTGCTCCAATACCTTCAGGCTGAATTTCAGTGCAATATAAAACTGAAAAAACATTTTTAAAAATGTAACACCAGCTTGCAGTTTTGCTGCTTTGCAGTTAGTGCAGTTTAACAATGCATACATAGTTTCAAATGAAGCCCGGTGGGGGTCGAACAAGGAGCCTGTAAAAGCACGAGCACTCATGTGATGTGCTCAAACACAAAGAAAAATGTACTTCTAAACCAGGAGCAGTAGATGGACACAGGTACTTGGTCAATTCTTTAGGGCAGGGCTAAACACAAGAAGAGGCTTGACGCATACATGCCATGGACAGATGTGGACAAAGAATATGAGGACGATGATGGAGCAAGCAAATGGTAAGCCTACGGGGGAATCCCGCAGATGGAACACAGCAAGTCTCTTTGAGACAGCACTTGCGTTGTCTAGCCGAGACCTAAAAAGGGCAGATCCCCTTTCAGGTTAATGCGATCCTGGGTTCACCATAACTGTTCTTACTGCAAGGCAAAGAGAAACGCCTCTCCTTACCTAGGCCATTGTCTCACCACTGGGAGCAGTTTTTTCCCCTCTTTCATGCCTAATTCAGGCCACTTTCAGGCTCGGAAGTTGCTGTAGAGCTATTGCAAATTGGCCTCTCTAAATGCTACATTTCCCATATATTTAATAAAAAATACCGTTTTAATATTAGATTACATTTTTAAATAATTAAAAAAAAGTCTTTGAATGGAGTCTGCAGCTGTTAGAGGTCAAAAAGTTACAGATTAAAGTGTATACCTATAGTTTGACTTTTCCATTTAGAGTCTTAACTGTGACTACTTCGGTTTGGGTCTAGTCACTAGGAGAACATGTTATTTATAAATAATGTCAAATGTATTCCATACCTACATATTATGACCCCTACCTAGTGGGCAGCAAGGTGTCCTTAGAGATCGCATTTAATATTTAAAATCAGGTTTTCGTACCTGTCAAAAGAGTGATTTTGACAGGTCTGTGCAGCAGGTTTCAAGCTGCTGCTGTCTGGCTTCACAGTGTCGGCCTCAAGCCATGTTTTCACTTGCAACACTAGTCAATGGAACAACAAGACTGCATTACACATGTGACATTCAACTTTCCATGCAATGGGTGTAGTTCCTACACCATATATTATTTCCTTTAGGACCGTTAAATGTGCAATTCAGAGAGTTGCCAATGTTTACATGTTTTAGAGGCGAGAACACATACATTGGGCGCTGAACAGCAGTGCCCCAGAGTGCAAAGTCTAAAATCCAGCAATAAAATTAAGCAAACAAAGAGGGTGACCAGGCGAAATGGACATTTTCCTCAAATGTGTTAACATGATCTACTATTCCTGAAGACCAGAAACAGTGTTTTGTCTTAATTAACATAGTTCGCCCCTCCTAGGTAGTTAAGAATCTAGGGTTGCAGGGAGTGAGCCAACAAAAGCGACCACATACACACCTGGCTAGTGCAACTTACACCCTCATTAACCTCTCTCTTTCTATAGATGCTCTTGAGACAATAGAGTGTGCCATCTTTGAAACCCTTCTGATGGCCCTAAAAGGGCATAGAACACATTGCTTACTTGTTGGTACAGACAGCTCTACATAAGGAAATTAAATTGAGAGAGGTGAGAGCCACACATTGAACAAGATTTGTGTAGGGCTTTAAGACGACTCACTGTCATTAGAAGTCCTCTGTTCCAGGATTTTCTTCAGGGAGAGGAAAAATACAACTCTACCCTTGCCATGGGAGTCTTCTCCCATGGCGGGGAAGCATTACAATGATTTTACTGTTCAAAACCACCAAAATTTACCTGGTGGCAAGAAACAGTAAAAAAATGACTACATGCCGTCCACGAAAATTGGAGAAATTCTCCGCCATTGGCAAACTAAAGGTCGCAATGCATTTAAGTCGGGTGGGTAGACCTTCATGTTGGTGGTATGTATTCTCCTTTGTGACGAGAAGTGGCATTGAAGTGCCCAAACTACAGTTTTCAGAAAACATGGGGTTCTCTCAGTATTTATAATGCACATGCAGATAACATGCAACAGACCACTGTACACTGTATCAAGGTGAAGACAATCCAGCATTGTGTGCGCGGGCGATGGGGACTTCATGTAGTATGGATCATGGGGAACAATGGTGTTGGATAGGGGAAACAACCTTCACAACGCAGTCATTACATCGCACTACCTTTACATAGCAGTCATTACATCGTAACATCCTTTACATCGCATGTCATTACAACGCAGCTATTACATTGCATGTCACTGCAACACATGTCACTACAACGCATGTCACTACAACGCAGGCATTACGTCGCAAGTCGTTACAACGCATAGTACCGTTACACTATTTAACACTTACCCTACTGTTGCACTCATTGGAGTTAGAGTAATAATTTTTACTCCTACACTATCCAACTCTTACCCTACTGTTGCACTCACTGGAGTTAGAATAGTAATTTTTACCCCTATACTATCCAACACTTACCTTAAATGCAATGTAATGGTATGCATTGTAATGGTATGCGCTGTAAAGGTATAAAGCGATGTAATGGAATGCGTTGTAAAGGTATAAAGCGATGTAATGGAATGCGTTGTAAAGGTAGTTTCTGAAAATGCGATGTAATGGCATGCTATGTAAAAGAATGCGCTGTAAAGGATGTTGCAATGTAAAAACTGCATTGTAAAGGCATGCATTGTAAATGTATGCGTTGTAACGTCATACATTTGTTGGATAGGGTGCCCTTGAAGAGCAGCAGCCTGCTTTGTAGACACTGGGCATCCATTGTCCACATTCAGGCCTTACTTTGTATACCCAGATTGCCGGTCAGGACTCTCTTAAACCCATCATGACCGTGGTATGTCCAGACTTGCCCGTGTTCGAGCCTCATCAGGAAATTCCTTTTTCTTCTTGGGTCACTTCTGGGAGTCACATGCCAGCTATGATATCAGGTGTTTTATTAATAACTTTATTGTGAAACAGGTTCCTATTTATATGCTTGTTGTCGTTCGTGCTTCTTTTGTCCTATTTTTAAGGGCTGAGTCAGGCCAATTAAGAAACTGTGTGTTGTTTACCTATGTTTTATGAGAAGCATGCACTATATTTAAGAACATGAAATGTTCCGTTGTGATGTAACCGCGCTGCGTGGGAGATTTCATGCATGATCTTGCTAAGACTTAATTATAAGTACTCACCTTATACAGGCATGTTTGAATTTGACAAATCTTGCAATGACGTCACCAAGAAGCTAGCATCTTGTGAGAGCATCCCCGGAAGGCGGAAGTACCTCGACGGAAGCTTGAGCCTCACAGATGATAGGAACACGGGTGGAGGGGTAGTTCAAAAGATAATGGGGCTTATTTACAAGCCCCTGGAGCCTCCAGTATGTCACTTTTTCTATATTAAAAATGACGCACTGGCATGGCAGGAGGCTTGTAAATAATCTCAGTGCTTAATTTGAGCAGGTGCTTTCTAGTCCTGCAGGTGGTGGTCTCAATATTAATTGCCCAATTTAAAATAAAAAGAACCACATACCTTGCATGGTGATGGGCTAGTATGTTTTCATAGGCAGGCATGCATCTGTTCAGGCAGACATGATTGTGTATCATCAATTTAGTGATGAAGTCGTCACGCCTGTCATCAATCCAAGAAATCATCATTAACGAATGGCTTGCATTCTATTCCCGGATTCTGCTGCACCCTGCCACTGCCTGAGGCCTAAGCCTCCCATTGGATAATTGTAGTGGGGGTCTGCATTGCTACTATCCTCAACGTGCTTGATGTGGCGGTGGTTCACCGCAACTTTTGTGCACTATGGAGTCAAGGTATTGAGAGCTATCAACATAGAAACTCTAAAGCATGTATTATTTTCATGTGAGATTCAATATATATCTAAATACAACGTAGTATTGTTTTTACAAAGGCCAATTGTTCAAAAGTTGCATAGACGTAGTTTGGCGAGATCGGCACCTCCCTCGGGGACGCCAGCGCCTCTTGCCAGTCCGCCTCGTCCATTTCTCCTACCTCCTACTTCTTCCTGCCATCTCACCTGTAGGGAAAGTGTGGGGTCGGGGTGATTATTAATGAGTTTCCGATATGTTAAGGACATGGCCTTTTTGTGCATGTGTTCAGTCAGTATCCTGTCTTCCAAGGGGGAAGCCTCTGGAAGGACGGTGTCAGGCGGGATAACTGCCTCTAATACGTGTCGAATTTGGTGATAGCGAAACATTTTTGTGGTTGCCAGCTCGTATTGGGTAAATGGAATCACCTTTCCCTTGGCCCAGAGATCGCCTACTTTTGATATCCCTATGTTATCCCATCGCTTGAACCCTTTCCTGTTGCGTAGTGAACCCAACACGGCTGAGTTTCAAAGGGGTGTAGCTTGTGTGATCTTTTTATTCCATCCAAGCTTTCTGTGGACAGTGTGTCTGAATGCATCCGTGATTTTATATTGTTTTTTAAATTCTTGATATGTGATAACATTATATATATGATTATTCGTTTTTATGGTTTGTTTGAAATCAATAAATTACTTTTTTTTAAAGAATGGAATATCTACCATAATTTCCATAACTTTTGCTCAAGATTTTGTAGCCCTTCCTAACTCTTTTAGACAGCCGAGAGTGGGAGGGTTGCACTTCTCTTACTCGCCGTGTAAAAGAGAATAACTCCAAGTACTGATGTTTTAACATATTTACATCTCAGCAAATTTACTTCCATCTCTTTGCTACCTTTTCCGCTAAGATTCTGGAAAAAGATGTGAAGCTGCAGAATGTGTGCTATGATGAAGACAATAATCTTCTGGATATGGCATAGTCCGGATTTCACCATCTTCTTGGGACAGAAACTCCTTTACTGAAACTTGCAGAAAACATACTCTTGATCATGCACCAAGTAATACTGATTTTACTAAACCTATGTGTATTCTTCCTTATTATCACTCAAGACACTCTTTGCCATTGACTACATCAACCCGGCTTCCAGGGTCAGACTCTGGCAGAGCTCAGATAATTTTGAACACACGGATCTCAGCCTCATCTTCTCCTCCCTTTTTGGTCTTCTCTTCACCTTCTCTTGTGTGAAGGGCTGCAAGATTCTTGTCTCAAAACTATTATGGGGCATATGTACAAGGAGTTAACGCTGCCGCAGTGTCAAGTTTTTGAAGGTGAGGAGGATGTATGTTAGGGCTTGGTGGTGTTGGTGGTGTTGGTGGCTGTGGTGGTGTTAAAGGTCTGGCGGCAGTGGCGCCAGGAGAACTGGCCGTGAGTTGTGTTCAGTGTGGCCTGTTGGCAGTTGTACTTTCTTCCGGGGTTGAGTGTGAGGACGGCGGATGAGTCGTAGTGGTAGACGCTAGGAGATCCAGGGTCCCTGACACTGGTCGTGGTCTTGGACGGACGCAGACGAGCTTGCCTTTGGCCCACCTTCGTTGTGCCAGCGGCGCAAGGGCACAGCTGTTGCCATCAAATAGAGTAGGGGGATGAACAAGCAGCTGGAAGGCAATGTAATTTGCATAGATGCCGGTCAATTGCCTGAAACTACACATGACAAACCTGAATTACCAAAGTAGCACAAATCACACACCCCAAAATAGAAACTCTGCAAACACAGCAGGCACAAATAGTAATGGACACATCTCTCCATTATATGTCACAGGTGATCAAGGATATGCACTCTCTCCATGGCTGATGACACCCGTCAGAGCCACAAAGACCCAGGCACAGAGAGAGCACAATGTTGCCCTTGGACGCACCAGGTCCATTGTGGAGAGAACATTTGGCGTGCATATGTCACGGTACCAGTGCCTTGACATCTCAGGTGGCAGACTGCTGTACAGCCCTGAACTAGTGTGCAAGATCATCGTGGCATGTTGTGTGTTGCACAACATATATGTCCACACTAATGCACCATGGATTGAAGTGACAGATGAACCGGACAATACTGAGGGCAAGCAAGAAGATGAGGCTGATTCTGCACACATCACAGTTTCTGCTGCAGGAACAGCACGAAGGGACAGCATTATTAATAATTTCTTCACATAAGCACGTCAAAATGACATCCTTTTTTTCCTTTCTGTGCAAAATAGCATAGTTTGTGCATTAAAACATCACAACACCAAAACCTTGTGTGCATGTCCATTCTCTGGATACGTTTCTCTATCTGACAAGTGAAAGTTAAACATTGTGCAGCAAGTAATGGTGAATTGAAAGTTTGTGGGCGGGTTTATGTTTTGGGATCGGAGATGAACTTTAGAGTGTGATTTGGGATCAGAGATGAATTTTAGTATGTTTTTTGGGTCAGAGAGGAAATTTAATCAAATACTGTTCATCTGAGGACAAAGTTGCACTTAGCGTCCACATTTTTGCTGCCGTAACACTAACGTGACAATTTTTTCATTATCGCGAGGGAAAATAATCTCTAAATACATGTGACATGCAGAATCTCACTGCATAGTCAAAAAACAGGCCGCAAATACACAAGAAGTGATGTCAGCATTCATTCTGTTGCCTGGAGGTATACTGTGCACTTCTGGTGACTGTGGGAAGTGTTAGTGTTTGGTGTTGTGTGCTGGTGATTTTGGATTTGAGAGTGTTGTTGTATGCTGTGAACTGTCCTTAGTGTCCCTGTGAAATCTTGTGTACTTGTCCTTACTAGTTTTTTGCGTCTTGTACTAATTCTTGTCGGGTGTTTGTTCAAGGGGAAATTTACATTCTTAAAAGTTGTTGGGGTATATATTAGGGTTTTAATTTTTAGGAGTGTGTTTAGGTGTGTGCTGGAAGATGGTGGGTGTGGGTGTGGGTAGGGAGGGCAGGATGTCGGAGTAGCCATTGGGGAGCTTCCTCTGGCTAGTTAAGTACTACCTCCCCTTGATGGTTGAAAGTGGGGGTCGAATCCATCCTGCAGGGATATGCTGTACGTGTGCAGAAGGTGAGGTGGGAGCATGTGAGGAGCCAGATGCTGCGGGTCTTTGGTGTGGACAGTACTGTACAACAATAGAAGCACCGATGGCAGGTTTTGGTGGGCCGTGAGGGTGACATGTTGGACCACCTGGAAGTCCTCATTGACCTACAAGGTAATAAGTACAATCTCAAAATAGTTAAATGAACATTATTGTAACAGATATAAAATGCTGTTTCTAACACAAAAGGGTATATGTACAAGTAAGTGGCGGAGTGAGGCGTTAGAGGTCATGCCTTCATGCCTAACTTTGTCACTTCAGAATTGCAACGCTGCACCATGGTTACAAGCATATGGTGCAGGCTTGCGCTTCCCCCTGTGCTGGCACAACAATCAGCAGTGTAGTGCCAAGGCTGACACCCTTGTACCATAGTGCAAGGATGTCTGCATGCCGGGCAAAGATTGTTCAGGTACAGGAAGGGTGACCTTACTGTACATAAACAATCCAAGGCATTTGGATCTGCACAAGGCAGCACACACGGAAAAAGCAAAAAGGATGAGGAATATTGCTTTTTTCCTCGTTTTGCTAAGTTAGGATCAGCAATTCCCTGATCTTTACTATTGGCGCTGCCTCCTATGTACGCTGCCCTTGTACCTAGGTTATATGTGACGTTGTATTATATATGAAAAACTTGACATTCTTCATAGGGCATCTCCAGAGTGTCTTACGCCACCAATAGTTGTGACACACCCTTGTGCGATCTACAGCAATGCAATTGTCTACAGAGCTTGGAGAACATGATGTTGGTGGGAGAAACGGGGCCTTGGGAATGTGTTACACAAGTCCAGGGGCGTAACAAAGGCCCCTGCAGCCCCCGCGGTGCGGGGGGGGGGGGGGTGCCCGCGCCTCTAGGGGCTCCCTCACTCTTAGCTGAGCCAGCAAGTCAGCAAGCCTAAATATTGCGCACTCCGTCACATGAATTAAATTGTGGTACGCCACCCAAGGCATCTTCATCATCAATTAAGGGCCCCAGCCTCTTAATTACATGATGGCCTCACTGACTGCAATAGACAGTCTGTGCTCCATGATTTGGCCAATGAGAATACGGAGAGAGAAGTTGTAGACTCTCTTCTCTCTCCTTTCTGTTATTTGCCTCCCTGTGAAATGGATCTAAAAAAGAAAAACATTTTTGTTGGAAATGTCGTATTTTTACTTTAACAACACTCATGCAAAATTTTAGCTTACGCAGATGACATTGCTGTAATTTCTCCAAATCCCTCTGAATCTATAGAACACCTTGAACTCGAGGCGATGAAATTTGGAAAGATATCGGGGTATAAATTAAATACATCTAAAACACAGATAATAAAAAACTCATTTACCCCGTGTACAGATAATCGAGTGGTGCAGGAAGGTACTTATTTAGGGGTTATCATAATGCCAGACCTGGATATCTTAGTAGAAAAGAATATCAATCCTTTGATTAAGAAAGTAGAAAAAGACTTGGATAGGTGGGATAAGTTGCATATGTCAATAGTGGGGCGGACGAATATAGTAAAAATGTTGATACTCCCAAAATGTTTATATTTTTTTAGAGCAATACCTTTATTATTTGATGGTAAAAAATTTTAAAAACTGGAGTGTATAATAAATAGATTCATTTGGGCAAAGGGGAAAACGAGAAGAGCCCTTAGATTCTTGACACTGCCGAGAGAAAGGGGAGGCTGGGGAGTTCCAGACTTAAAATCTTATTATTGGGCGGCGGCTCTACAGAATATGATTGGTATGTTGGGAGGGGAAGAATCAGAGGAGTGGAGCAAATATGGATCACTAGCAATCTATGGATTAACCTTGGGCATGGAAGTGAAGGATGTTTTCCTGAAATTTACAGAGGCCAGCTATTATAAGAGGACAAAGTTTAAGACGCTTATAGCAGCATATGAAATCTGGAAAAGCTTTGCTAAAAAAATAGGCTTGGGGAAATATAACTCGTACACTAGACTCTCATATAATCTAAATCTCCCACAAGATATCTTTTCTGGACCTATATTTGCAGAGTGGGAAATTAAGGGAATTAGAACTATAGGGGACGTAAAGGGGGACCAGGGAATCCTTCAATTTTCAGATTTACAAGCTAGATTTAATC
The DNA here is from genome assembly GCF_964263255.1 of Lissotriton vulgaris. Taxonomy (NCBI): domain Eukaryota; kingdom Metazoa; phylum Chordata; class Amphibia; order Caudata; family Salamandridae; genus Lissotriton; species Lissotriton vulgaris. The sequence continues at coordinate 120,458,688 of NC_141687.1, forward strand.
TAGAAACTAGGCAATTCTTCAAATACTTACAAGTCAGGAGTTTTCTTCTGAACAAAAAAGGAGGCGTTTTGGGATTTAGGCGTAACTCAATTATGGAGATAATTCAAGGGGGGCAAGATTGCACAATTAAAAGGCTATATGCTGAACTGATAAAAACAAAACGGGATGACTACCAAAAATGGAGCGAAAAATGGAAGGATAATCTTAATATAAATTCCGAAAGCTTTGGTATCTCCCTAGAAAAGGGTTATTCTTTATTATGTTCAGCACCATTGCAGGCGCAACATTACAAAACTATATATCATTTATACTTTACACCCGCTAAAATAGCACAATGGGGAGGTACAGTGGGTATTAAGTGCTATAGGTGTGGAAGCTTAGATGCCGATTTAAAACATGTATTTGCAACATGCCCTCACTTAGATTTACTAAAAAAAGACATTGAACGCTTCATAAACAATATTTTAGGAATGGACATTGCGTTAACTCCCGGAACTATATTATTAGGAGTCAATGTTGAGGACGTACGACCATTCTCTGGGAGGGAATTTCTATTCGTTGCAATGTCTGTTTTGAGATTATGTATAGCCTCAGCATGGATTGACCCTATACCACCTACTTTTCATAAATGGCTGGCTAAGTTATTAACAACGTATAATGTGGAGAAAGAGATTTACGCAAGGAAGGGAAAAAGGGGAAGGAAGCTGGGCAAGATAATATGGGATCCTATAACGAGGTGGAGAGATGATTTAACAGTTTAAAAACGGAGGTTTGTCTGAAATTTGGTTAAATGAGGTTCATATATGAGATATAAATGGGTATGTTGGTTATAATGGGAGATAGTTATTCGACTGTGTGGAAACATGAGGAAAGAATAATTTTGCTTGACTACACTCAGGTTATACAATTTGGAATAACATTCTGGATCAAACTACCTCACTCCTTTGATTTAACTGGATGTTGATTTCTCTATCTCGCCTGTTGATGTTTTATTGTTTGTTTTTCCTCAATGTCATGCACTTATTTTACTTTTTTTCATTAATTTTGTCGTGCCCTGTATATAACTGCAAAACATCTTAATAAAAAAAAAGAAAGAAAAAAAAAAAAAAAGGAAATGTCGTATTTTTCTGACATTTTAATTCCAAGTGCAGCATCTGGATTATAAGGTTAAAAATACAAACAATAACTAAATAAAGAAAGACAGAGTGGTAGCAAACTGCCCAGATTGATTTTATTCACACCCAAACACATTAGCGCCACTTTTACAGAGTTTGCCAGTGAAGGCTATTTTTGTTTTCTTGTCTTTGTTTTCCCTGAGCTTGCAACTAGTGCACCAATCCTGGAGGTATTGCAATGTGTGGACTGGAAAATAAAATGTGTACTGCGGCTATGCGTTCAGGGATGTGGTCTTTTTTACTATACTGCTTACGTTTTATAAGGATATAAGCAATGGGCTTTGAAATAGGTCCATTCAGGGCCCTGTAGTCATGTCCTTAACTTTTCAGGCAAAAGCACTCACTGATTTCTGAATAGTGAGTGTAAACGCTTTAAGGTAACCATGTTGTTCCTGCTTACAACTCACATGGTTTGCTGAAGTTTGCATTCCCTATGAGAGTTTGATTTCTCCAGAATCGCGGCCGCGCCCAAGGGGTTAAAAGCGCTTGCTGCCTCCTTCCTGGCCCCCAGCAATATTCTGCAACAATAAAACTGTCATGGTGACTCGAAAGCCACCAATTCCGTCTTGAGCTTGCCACCCCCAAACAAAATAGGTGCCACTAGAGCTATTTAAATTTTTTTTAGGTTACAGTGCATACCAGTAGCCACATATGGGGCAGAGGTTTGGGGTTTGGGGATAAGTCCCAGTATTCAACAAGAAGAAAACCAATTTTGTAGAAAAATACTGGGTGCCCCAATCTCATCCTCTGAGTTTATTTGTCACAAGGAATTAAACCTCCCCTATACACGTAATTTTATTAGAACAAGGCCAGCTCTATTCTGGCTTAGGATCTGGAGGAATAACTCAGCTGCCCTAACACAGGATATTATAAACGATTGTCTTAAATGTGAAAAGGGCTTAGCTATCCCCTGGCTTGCGGGAGTTTTAAAAACACTCTGTGCAGTGGGTAGGGTAGATCTTTTCTCCGACCCATCCAAGATCGAGCCCAAAGATATGAATGGGGTTAAACAAGCACTATATGCACTTTATAAGAAAGAATGGGAAGGGAATCACTCTACCGTTGTGACATACATGGGGAACGAACTGTGTAGGCAACCGCTCCCACCCTATCTTACTCTACCCATGACCAACTGGGAAAGATCACTGTTATTCCGCCTGAGGGCAGGCTCTGTGAAATTTTTATTGGGCTTTCCTTTGGGTTATCATCATACAGCACATTATAACCCATGCCCGTGTGATGGGATAAGCACACAGAATGATTTGCACTACCTATTTTTCTGTAAATCTTATTTAAAGTATATTAACTGGTTTTTAACTCCATATTTTAGAAAACAAAGACCCCTTTCTTTAGGGGAGTCTTATTTAATGTTGCTTTCTTTGGATACAGATGAATTAACTTTTCGAACTAGCACTTTCTTGAGACTGATAACTTGTGTACGCAAAATGATGGAAAATCCCTGAAAAATTAGATTTATCAGAGCTGTAATAAATTTTAAGGATCATGATTACTATAAATAGATTTGCATAGAGAATGGGACTGTTTTTATTGTATGTACTTTTATGAATTTTATGAAATTCGAATAAAGGTCTTTTGAATTGAATTGAAGTCATAATGACTCTGGTGTTTAATGTTATTCCTACAGAGAGATCATTTTGTCTAGTGGAAGTTTTGATTCATGGAAAGGTAGCTCAGAGGGTCAATGTGCCTGCTGTAAAGAACATGTACCATGCAGAGCACAGAGTGCAACTAAATGTAAATAGCTCAGTGTGTTGCTGCTTTTGTCAGAGAGACCCTTTTGTTACTTGCAGTTTTTAATCCCAACAAAGAACAGTGAGCTATTAACTTTCATCAAAGAGCTGCATACAAACTTCAAGGTATAAATTAGAGCTGCATACAAACTTCAAGGTATAAATTAGAGCCTTATTTTTTTCGCCCAGTCTTTGATGATTCCCAATGTTGCAAAAAGTGTTCTTTTGGACAGAAATCAATTCTGATTATTAAAGAGAACCCTCAACCATGGAATTATGTTTTAAATTCTGAGTTTGTGTTTCTCCAGACCAATCACTATTAAACTATACGGCCTACTAGTATGGTTGTCATGTGACTCCTACACCTTGTAGTCCTTAGTCTTATGTAACATTTTCTATACAGTGATTTACACACATATCGATTGTCTCTGAGTAATGTGTGTGATGTAAAGTGCATTGACACCCTACATTGGTATAAGTGGCACTGTCAATCAAATTAAATGCATTTAAGAGAGAGTGTGGTTATGGAGACTTGAGGGGCACTGTTAAATGGTGGTAGTGAGTGAATCTATGGCAGAGGTGGTCATTGGGGGGCAATAACAAAAATTAATGCACAGGGCACCACCAGTGCTAATTCTGGCCCTGCCCTTGAGGGCAGTCTGCCTCACCCATGTGTACCTCCATTGGCCTTGTTTCAGCAGCAGTAGCTGCAATTCACCAGGGATTGGCAATGCAGGATTTGCACGCACACCAAACTAAGTTCACATACTTCACAGTCTCTCTGCTTCATTCACAAGCACTTTTACCATGTGCTGCTTGCTGTGGGGCCACTGGAATTAATTATGAAGCAAAGGAGGACAAAATAATGCTGCAGTGTTAACTAAATTATGCATTAAAAAAAGCCTGCAGCGTAATGCAGTATATTTCCAGATTTTTTATTGTTTTGGCATGTCTACACGTGCTAACAGTCTCTTGAAAGATTTCGCCTTATTAGTACCAGTGTAACATACAAATGCAACAGTGAGAAAGGTGATCAGTCAACCTTTGCAATAAGCCATCCACTCCGCAGCAAAACAAGTCACATTTTTTTATTAACTTTTGATACGTTTGAGATTAAACAATTTATTAGTTTAAATGGTCAGATCATGCAGCAGAACTTGCATTATGAGGCAATTATGGCAGAGTCATAATTATATAGAAAACATTTGCAAACTAGGATATTTTGCCATTCATGTTTGAACTGTTGTGGAAAAAGGGAGAAGTGCTGATGACAAACTCCATGGCTCGGCGACCAATGGCTTGTGCTTCCACATTTTATTGTAATTGGGACATTCTGTGATTAGAAGCATATCCCACTTTGTGAATGTGTTTTAATGTCAATAACTCATTTTAACTTTAAATAATCATGTGCATCCATTGGTTGATTAAACTAGGCAGTGAAATGCCAAACAAATACTAAAAATTGAGATGTTTGCGCATTCTGGCCACACCTCTTGCTCCGCCCACTGATCCAATCCTTGGGTTATTCCCACCCTCTGATTCTCCGCCCACAGTTCCCCTACTTTTTTTCCTCACTTCGATCACTGTAGCAGTCACTAAAGTTCTTCAAAATATTATTACAATGAACTGTATCCCGGTGCGACCACCCATTATGTGTTCACTCGATTCAAAGGAAATGGCGGGCAAATTTACGTCATGGCAGCATTGGCTGGAGTCCTGGTACTCACTTCTTCACTGTGACAGTCCCAAAAGCTCTGCGCTTAACATATTCTCTAAATCAATCTCTCGAAGAGTGCTATACAGTACTGGCCGAGTGAGCAGTGAGTCATGTTCTGACCTGAGGGAGGAAGGGGAAGAACAGAGGTGCATAGGGTACACCAGCTGGAAAGGCGTTGCTGCTTTCAATTCCACAAAGCACTTTATGACCATTCAGGGCAGCAGTACAGCACAAGCTGCCCGCCACTGGATGCCCCAGCAGTGACAGCACTTCTGAGAAGCTGATGTCGACCAATGTGGCCTTCCCTTGAGAGGCTGGGACAAGAAGGCAATGTCTTCACTGGAAGACAAAGGTGCAGGAAGGATTGGGGTTCTACGGGACCCCAAAATAACCAATCTTAACTTAAGAAGGTGAATGAGCATTATTGTGTCACGTTTACTGTGTGTTAAAAGACAGCAGGCTAACACCGTATCTCGACTAACAAATTGCTGCTTAAATTTTTAACATGGGCCCCCATGTCTGGTCGGCATTGGTGTGGACGGAGTCCAGGTGTGAGGTACAGGCAGAGTACATTTGACTGCATATAACATAATGGGGGCACACACTTTAAAATGAAAGACAATTTAAATAATCAGTACGAAATACATTCTTTTACATAACAAAGCCTATACCTTTCCCTGCACGTAATGTTTTTTTTAAATCACAGCCACCATACTACATAGAAGAATTAGAAGAAAATGAACGTTATAATCTGTTTTTTTATTTTGCTTTACATCTGGAATGTCACGTCATTCGGAAGAATAGAAGTTTTACAGTCAAGTGCTGGCTGCAGAGCTGCCCCAATCTTCGTGATGTTTCTCTGTGTAATTTTAGTTAACGTTTTTAATAGCACACTGGTATTGTTGTGAGCATGGAAGATGAGACTTACTACTTGTAGCCTGCTTGGGGCCAGAGCTCTCTGTTTCATGTTGGTTAATGCCCTTCCATTTCTGATGCTTTGCAACTTTATTAAGATCTTTTTAGGGTTTCTGGTTGCTCAAATGGATCTAATTTCTGATATTTAAATATTTCCCTCATCTTCATTGCTTAATTTTTGCTCCTGAGAAAGTGTCACTCAAAGTCGCTGAATGTCACTCATAATTACAGTGAAATTATGAAAATGTCACACATAAGCTATCTGAAACCTTGGCAGCTATGCATTGGTGCGCAGGCCTGGGCCGCGCCGCATTGGCTGACAGCCGGGCCTCTGGGCTCTTCATTTAATTAAATGTTGGGTTGGGTGCGCGACGCGCAGTTGTCTCCACGCTGTGCAGTCCTCAGGGTGGGTCTGCGACATTGAGGGTGCGCGTGTGACCATTGAGGTGAGAGGCATCCCAGGACCCAGCCACGTCAGAGACTGTCATGAGACGGACCGTCTTTCAGCGTGGGGCGGCTGCGGTCGCCGATCATAATTTAATTATTACTATCCCCGGGCCCCCTGCCTGGCAAGCCTTGCCCTCTTCTGCTGCCTCTTGCACCTGCCTGATCTGAAGCTGCAGGCCAGGCTTCAGGTAAGTCTGTCTGAGGCGGGAGTGGTGCGTGGGTGGTGGTGGCCCGTGGTCATGCATGTCCAGGGTGTTGTTGACGTTTTCTATCTCGCCCTCCACGTCCCTAGCCTAACGAGGCGTAGCGGGACAAAATGGCAGCATCCACAGCATGATATGGGCCAGGATTTCTTCGGATGTGAGGTGAGCGCACGGGCGTTATTAAAATGCAGCCGTCCCCACCATCAATTTTTATTATAAAGTCTCTAACAATACGACACATTCAAGACCGCTCCATCCCCTGTCTTTTTCTGTCCTTTAGCTCCTGCCTCCTTGCTGAGATTTCTGGGTGGTATGTAGGTGGTGGGCTTAGCCTCTGGGGGAGGGGGGCCCCTCCATGTGCTTTGCAGGGGGGCCCCCTCAAGGTTCGTTACGCCACTGCACAAGTCGTCTGTGCAAAATATGCAAATGTGCAAGCATGATTGTCTTGTTTAGCTTAACTCTGCATTATCATGTCTTGTGGGAATAACAGACAAACTAGACACAATCATGTATGCATCATGAACTGCAACAGTATAGTTACAGAGCATTGACATTGATGGTGATGAATTGGCTGATAAATAGGACACGTGTGAATTTACGTCAGTTACCAACACACATTTCTTTTCATGTATCACAGCTGGCAGAACACTCATCACACAGAGGGAGTCGACGCCTTCAGGGACCCACACGCCACTGGTGAGTTCACCCATTAAATATTGTCATTGTGAGATGTGATGAATGTCTGGGTCAAATCATGTACTTAGTAGTATGCAGTATGGGTGTGTATCACATGCAGTCACGGCCCGTGGAGGGAGTTTCGGTGGGGCGGAGAGGCGGGGCGGGGGAGGGGCAGGGTGGGGTGTGCTAAAAACCAGAGTACGGATAATTGAAGGTAAGTAAACAATTTAATAAATAAAACAAATTTCGTAGCGCACCCGGCATCACATTTGGCGATGCAGGGCGCACTACGAAATTCGTTTTATTTATTAAATTGTTTACTTACCTTCAATTATACATACTCCGGTTTCTAGCCTCCCCTGCACACAGACACCCTTGCACTCTTGTGCAAGGGTGCCCTTGTTAGCGCAGAGTTGATAAACTTCATGCCATCGCCAGCGGACACACAGGGCTACACTAGAATATTGCACATATGGTGCAGCCCTGTGTTGCAGAAGTGGAAAAGCGAGGCTCTACACCCGGAGGACTAATGCCTCTCTCATACAATTCCTCGTACATGTCCCCCTCAGTCAGGGTATGTGGCAGCCCCATCATTTGACACTGACAGTCTCATTGGGTTGTGATACTACATGTCACATGCCATGCACTGTCATGTCAATGTCGCCAGCATGTTGTAACTGATTCTTGATTCTACATTGCATTGTCCATGTCACTGTCGAACTTCACAATCTTTCGTTGGAGTGTAGGCTCCCATGTTTCACTGACCTTGTGTTTCTGAGTTAAATGGAGAACATTGACATAGTCATCAGGACTCGCATTTTGTCATTGCTCATATTTGACAGACAACATGTCACCAGAGGTGGCCCACGGATTACAGGTCAGGATGGTATCTTCACATACACTGGGTGGCCAAGGGATACCGCAACATGGCGAGGAGGCATCAAGCTGACCAGGCAGCTGGAAGGTGGAAGTTGGCACCCGATGTAGTCCTTCGACCCAGGCAGAGTGACACACAGGCCATACCTGGCCCTTCTGGCAACAGATGGTGGTCCCAACGTGGACCGGGATCTGAACATCCCCCCGAGACACCACATAGACAGGCTGCTGCCTCAGGATCCGGCACACAATCTGGTACCCCCTCACAGCCTTATGGACAAAGGACAATGCCAGCTGCAGCATCCGATCAGGTAGTTCTATTTACCAATGTGGACCGTTGCACAATCATGGACATGAACATCAGAGTGGCATAAATAGAATGTGAAATGGTGGAGCATACCACCCACCTGTGTAGAAAAAGGGTAGGGCTGTCGGCCTGTTTCAAGATTGCCCGGCGTTACCCGCCTCTATACCATTCTGGTTACCAAACAAAGAGACAGGCGCTGGAGACTGGAAGGCAGGAAACAGAGGTTTTTATTCCGACGGAGCAGAACACATCAGATCAGACAACAAGGTATCGTCTCGAGGTGCTCTGTCAGCCTCTCTGAGGCCTGGCCTCTTATACACTGGTTTATGGCATGTGACCTTTCTTTATTACAATCAAGACATTGTGAAGCAAGGAAAAAGACATCCCCGTAATCCTCGTGTCAATCCCACCCCCACATGCATCCACAATAGAGGTCCTCGACCTGCTGATAAGAGGAGGGGGTTATCACGCAGCTGAGTGTTCCGCCGATTCTTAGGATGTGTGCGCCTGATCGTATCCCAGGGGGTGGGGAGGCCCTGATCAATAGTGGGTCCTCTGAAGAGGAGTAACTTCATACAATAGAGGGCAATAAACTGCGTCTTCCGACTAGGTGAAGGCCTGGGACCTCGTGCGACCGGTCGGATTCAGAGGAAAGGGTCATCAAAGGAGAAGTATTCATGAGGGGAATGGTCTGAGTGGACAAACAAGCGCGGAGCTTATCAACAAAGGGATATTCATGAAAGGAGAGGAGGTGTTGGTCAGGCGCGGGTGCGAATCCCAAGGACAGGGTCATGCGGACTTGTGCATGTGAGGGAGGGGGTAGCCAGGGTGCGCGGAGGGCGCTCGCAGGGTCAGGGGAGCGCGCTGGCGATCGATCGTGAACAGGGAGACCATGGTACCCAAAATGGCTGCTGTGCAAGTTATACGTGGGTGACAAGCTGGCGCAGATGATGTTCAGTTCGTAAACTTAGATTTCCACACCTGCAGGACATAAAGGTTGCCCTGGGTCTCCAATTTTGAGCTGTCCGATATAGACCCATACCCATTTTCTCTGTTGCCCCAATGTTATTTATTATTATTAGTTAGTGATAGGAAAGTATTTTATGTGTTAGGTAGTGTAGTTGTAGTGTAGGAATAGGTAGTGTTAGATTTTAACATAGTTTTAGTTATGTATTCTCTTGTAGTATTTGGGGATCAGTTTCCTTTTCCTATGGGTGGGGAGTTGATGTATTTGTTGTTATAAAAAAATGCAAAAAAATATATATTTGCGCATGATATCTGTGTAGTTAGTTTATGTTTAGCTAAGATGTATTTGTTCAGTCTTCTGATGTGATTTAAGGGTGGGAGGAGAATTGATGTCTTAGATATGTGGTTGCGTGTTTAGGATTAGTTACGTTAGAGAGTTTAGTTAGCATTCACTTTGTTCCAGTTAGTTAAGATTAGGTTAGTTGTGGTGGTGCTTAGTGTTAGTTTAGGGTAGTTAATTTTGTTACTTGATAATAAATGATTACTGTTTTTGAATTCTGGTTGCACTTATGTCTGAAGTGATTTGGTGGAGTGTTGCTTTTTACCTTGTATACAACTTATTCAATCACAGAACAATCATTTGAATATGTACGTGTTGTCATGACATTTTACCTGGCTCTGTCATAGTGTCAAGAGCCTTTTGATTTGAGCACAGCAAACGTGCATGTATTACAAGGTGGCAAGTAGGAGTTATGGCCTAGGCTAGGGACTGTCTTTTGTGAAGTTTAACATCTTATATGTGACTCACAGAGTTGCGCAGCACATTGTTGCCCATTTACAACACAATGTAGGAACATGGCCTTGAGCAGACATTGACATTGCAACTCTAATCCATCATGAAACGGGATGTGTGCACCGTATTCCACAGATTACTTCCATTCCCTGCAATCACATGAGCCTGGTGCAGAGTCCATCTACCATGCACAGACTGCTGCGTAGTGCAAGTGTGTCAGCATTATTGAAATTAGATGTTCCTGTGCATGGAGGCTCACCCTCCTGCCCATGTAGAATGTTTTCATTTTGCAGATCAAATGTGCACGGCATATGCCAGAACACTGCTCTGATGGAAACAAGAGGAGAAATGTAGCAGTGCTCCCTGTAGTGCCAGTACCATACCCACTTTTCCCATCTGTTAATGTTGTCATTGCCTCATAGTGATGCCACCCTTAAAATGGTAGTAAAGCATCTGACTGTATGCTGATTGAAGTGTACTACACATTTCTAGACACATTGCCATCTCCCTTCACATTAAGCCCAGCATGAGAGGGTTCTTTATTTCCAAATCATTGTTAAGCCACGGGAAGTGGCTGACTGAGGATTTGCACTTTAGGATAAGGCCCTATTGCCAACACAACTTCACTGAAATAGACATTGTGGTGCCAATAGCGGCTGATAGATTTGTGCCATTACGAATCTTCATCTATGTGATTATGGTGCCCTCTGGCTTGGAATGTGACATGCAATGACCCCCATAACAACAAGCTTTGTCCACCCCGAAGAGTGTGAATAGATCTGCCAAGTGAGACTTGTAAGCAGTGCTAAATGGAGACACTACTTGTGGCATGCGACTGACTTGGACATATTTCCACACATCCCTATTGCCATCATGTATGTAGGGCAATGTTGGAAGGTTGTATTTGAGCAATGAGGGCATTGGGATGCCCTGGTCATTTTAACTGCCTTTCTGGGACACAGTTTAACATGAACATTTATCATGGGGTCCCTCGCAGGGCTCGAGTCGGGGTACCACGCGGGTGGACGGCGTCCCCCCACTTATTTTACACAGAGCTCGATAACTATAAACTGCATCTTAGTGCATGCTACCTTTCTTAACGTCACTTCCTTTCATGACGTCAGTGTCCCCCCTACTTTTTCTTAATAAGAACTTGTGCCCTGGTTCCTTGGTGTACGTTTTGATGACCTTTTTTAACAAAGCAGAGAGTACGCACTGCGAGACAGGGTGGCCGGTCTTTTTCTTATCTCGCTCCCCATCTTTGAAACAAGCTACCCCCACATATCTCATCCATCTCAGATCATATGTATTTTTGTAAGGAATTAAAAACCTGGCTATTTCCCAACTAATAGCGATCCGGTGAACCCTACTGCATCTGCAAGCACCCTGAGACCTAACGGTGACATGTTGCGCTATAGAAGACCACATGACTTTGACTTTGACTTTTGATGGATTCACTGGTACAAAATTTTTGCAGACTTCTATATCTGAATGGTCATGGGAAACACACATCTGCGTAACTTAAATATTTAAATTTGCAAGCGCATTGGCTTTGGTGGAGACTGGCCCAGTACTTGGTCAAACAACCCCCACATTCCATCAATACACAGTGGAGGGCCTGACAGAGTCCTTGAGGGTAACATGTCCAAAGGAAGAGGCAGAGTTCAGTCAGCAGGAGTTGTAGATCTGCCGTAATAAAATGCTTAGGAGGATCGACAGTACAACTGGAATGTAAGGCAATAAAGTTTCTGAGCCTAGCGGCAAACAAACTAGAAAAGAGCGGCAGATAACTTGAACCGGTTAGGTATGCAGGGTGACAGAGTGCAATTAATCACTCCGTAGTCTACTTGTTTACAGCACGATGCACTTTACCTCGTAGAAATAATCATCAATGGTATCAGCACCTTATCTCAGATCATTAAGTTCAACTTAAAAGACTTCGTAAAGCAAACATAACACAAAGACACAGTTTCTCAGAATCATATATTTCCTTTTAAATGCACAGCCCAAGTATAACATCTCAAGAAGTAAGTCTTTCATAGCATGACTGGCAACCAATAAAACTATAGGAATCAATTGCACACTGTTTTTACTACTCATTTTTATGAAAGTCTACCAACAAATTGGTGCATTTGCTTGTGAATTATATGTGTTTTAGTGGCTGTGCTGCTCTTTTATGATTTAAACTAAATCAAATAAAAGTAATATTCATTTCATTTCATTTTAGGTCAGCAGGCGGATTCCAGTGTAATTGGGAACAACCCAAATTATGGCAGTCCATATCGAGTTTAAAGGAGAGTGTCACAGTGTGAATCTGACGACAGTGGAAGCTGATTTCCGGGGCATGATTCTAAGCACAGATCCGAGGCAAAACAGTCCATTTGGCATAGATGAATTCCACAGCTTTCTTCTTAGCAATAATGCAGAACCATCTACATCTTCGTCCTCTGCTGTGTCACACGAGAGTGTGCGTGGTGGTAGATTGGCTGCGGCACTGTGAGGCACTGACACAGCAGGGGCTGAGATGTGGATGTTGAAGCATCAGCAGCATTCATCTATGCCAAACTTCGAGGCAGCACTACTGTGATAAGCAGCAGCAGGGCATGAAAGATTCCAGCTACGTGTCTGTGGTGTGCAGCCGTGGCAGCCATTTGTGAGGCTTGCATCTACTCCTTTCCATGATCATTCGCATGTGACACAACTCCTTGCTGACATCACTGGAGCCACTCTGACTGGAAATTGTCCTTGTCTCTGAGTCAGTACTCCAGGGATGTCAGCCATGGAATGTTGGAGAGCATGGAGCGCACTGTGGGTGTCTGTGGTGGTCTGTAGGTGGTCCCAAATGGGACTGAGACACCCATGTACACCATCTGATTTGGTCACCAGGCTGTCAAACCCTATCCGTACCTGACCAGCCATCTCCTGCTGGACCTCTACCGCTCGATGTTGAAATACCATAAGTGGGTCCTCAAGGTCCTGGGAGACAACTGTGGTGGTTGGTGCTTGCAGCTGGGTGGTTTGTGCAGCGGCTGGAGTTTTCACAATGCTGCTAAATGGCACTGCTTCTGGAGATGGGGCTCTAATTGAGTCGAGCAGATGTTGGAGGGTGTCCTTGTTGATGGTTGCAAGGTCTTCCTCTTCATCATTGAAGAGTGGGACAGGCTGCTGTACAGGAGGTGATGTTTCTTCCTCTGCAATGTAAAGGGGAGATGCAGATGTATGTGTGGTTCAAGTATGATCATGCATTGGATAAGTTTACAATTAGACTGCGTGACAATGTCCATTCAGAATGTTTAGGCGGAGATGCCTATTAAATGGTGGATAGTGATACATTGTACAACATCACAGATGTGACGTTAGAGTTGTACATTATCATCTCACAGTTTACTTTACCAAATATGAGTGACCAATATCTATACACATGCAGCACCAGTTGTGCTCAATAGAGGCAGTGTTTCTGTTTGTACCACATTGCTGTCAATGTTGATTAGCTCAGATTTAGGTGTCTGTGCACTGCATTGTGTGAGTCATCGCTACTCAGTACACCCTGATACTTTTTCAAGATTGTTCTTTTTTGGAGGGGTGGATTGCATGGTGCCACACCTTACTGTTGGTAATATAACATGATTGTTGTTGTGCCATGATTAGGCCTATCCCACTGGTGTGATCTGGGTTGATGTAACATGCCACATGATATGGGCAGGGCAGTATCCTTGATTTGCCATGATACACACAGTGTAGATACTTGTGTAATTTTGTTAAGTCAAAGGGAGTAATGCCATCTTAATGGATGCATGTTGATCTGCAGGTGTGGTACAGCTTTGGCTTTACTGCCCCTTATCCCTTTCACCCAGTGACACTTTCACTTATGTGGATTTCCAAAGGTGAGATGCTGCAAGCTTGAGGAAATATGGGTCTTGGTCACAGTTAGGACACTTGTGCATTGTTGGCCAGCAGATGTCTTTCTTAAGTCAGGGGTTGTATGAACAAGAGGAAGTGACAGAGTGTGGCCTGCACCTTTAAGGATGAACTCCACACTCAGCCACTCCAGTGACCGTGGCCTGCACCATGTTGACATGTTCATGGTGCAGGCCTGCATTTCATCATGCACTGTCACTTTCCTTGTCAGTGTGGCTCACAGACAGGCAGCTTTGCTGGGTAGAGCACATGTGCATGGGTTTGGTGAGAGAATGTTTATGTGTGAGGAGGGACCCCTTCAGTCACACTAGAAATGATGGACTAATTGCTGTGTCAATGTGTGTTGCACAACACAGTACACATGTACTTCCAAATAGCTTTGGCTTTTGTGAGTTCTCTAGTGTGCATGTCGTCGGTCATGGTTTTCCTTGCAAGCATTGCTTACTGCCCTCCTGTTGGCTTAACCATTGTGAGTATGGTGCAGTGTGACTTTCTATTGTTGTTTCAGGCTAAACAGACAGTAACAACACCCATTACCCTCAACGTTGACACCACGTATAATGTGTAAGTGAGCCTCGATTTCAGAGCCGTGGATATCCAAAGGCTTATTAGTGGTGCTCAGGCCCAATCACCCCCCCCCCACACACACACACACACACATCATATCAAGTGCGACTGGCAGGGTGATGTGTGTTTGGAAATATTGCACGCAGATGCTCACATGGATGATACATGCTGTCCGGTTTCAGATTATTTGTTGCTGGGGTTTGTGTGCAGATGATAACAGATGTGACTGCATATTTGTTCAACGATACTATTGACTTTCCCAAAATACTTGTTTACATGCACATCAAGGTGTAACGGGCAAATCACACCAGGACTAATGTAGAATACAGTTTTAGGTATGGCACATGTGTACACTTGAGAGTAGACGAGTGCATTTTGCGCTGAGGGGTGATGGTGCCATTTATCAATTAGACATTCTTTGGTGCTAAATTTCTATTCTTGCTTGGTGTCATACTTGACTTGTCATACTTCTTTACAGGGACTTTATCTTCCTTAATGTGCGCTCCCGGCACAGTCACGCAGTAGAAATACGGGATCTCCTCGACACCCTCTCGCCAGACGTCGCCTTCTTCGGGGAAGCCTGGACCCGACCCTCCTCCGCCCCGACATCGCGACCGCCACCCTCGATGGATACAAGATCCAGAGGAAGGACCGCCCCAACCACCGAGGAGGAGGACTCGCCATCGCACACAAGTACTACCGCTTGCTCACCACCTCCAGCACGAACGACCCCTTGTTCTCCATGGAACACCTCCATTTCCAGATCCAGACCAGTCCCAGAACGACCCTACGCGGCATCCTCACCTACAGACCTCCTGGACCTCGAGCCAAGTTCACCACAACCATCACCAACCTCATCACCCCCCACGCCATTGCCTTGATGGACTACATACTGCTCGGAGACCTCAACTTCCACCTCGACAACCTCAGCGACCCCAACTCCTCCACCCTTCTGGACAACCTCACCAACATCAGTCTGAAACAGCTCGACACCATACCCACCCTCAAGGCAGGACACGCGTACCATGCTACACAGACAAGACACGTAGTAAAACATTATGGTGACACATTCCTGATATGCGTAGTCCATGCACTGTACTGTTGAAGGCATGTCCCCCCTGCTTATGGTATGACATCACCTTTTGACTCAACTGTGCTGAATGTGTGCATTGTGGGATATGCACCTTTGAGCTAGAAGGCTGCATGATCACTATGTTGTGACAATGCAAGTGTTTATGGGATGCATACTCACTACATGCTTTCTCACCTGGTGTGCACAGGGCTGCATCTCATAAACAAGGAAAGTGGCCCATTGCCTGTATATGCAGCAGGCTGTCAAAATGGCCCCCTTGCCTCACCACCACGCATGTGCAAGAATGTGTATTGCAGTAAGGTCCCCCTTCATGCACATGTACAATCTTCAAATCAACTCAGACACCCCAGTCCCTGGTTGTTACTCACCTTGTTGCTGATGTGGATGGTCATGTTCAGCAGTATTGCGTCCCTTGATTCCAACCACCGATTCCTCGCAGATGACTGCGGACACCTGTTCCTCCAATGTATCCAGATCCTCTTGTGGCACTGGACTCCTACCTCCGGTCTGCAGTGCTGCATTGCAATTGGCCGACAGTTTCTCCTTGGTTTTATGATTAGCATCATGCCTGCGCTACTTGCAGCCGATCACAGTCTTCCTCACCTCTCCGACAGCATTCACCTGGGCTCCGATGGACTGCCATATTGCATTTTTGGTCACCAATGACACAGTAGTGGTGACAAAGAGCTGTGGTTGTTTCTCTGTCATGTCTGCAATCAGGAACTGGTTTTCATGCTGGCTGAACCTGGTTTTCCTGATCCTCTTCCCCGAGACCTTTTCCTGGCTCTCTAGCTAGTCCTCCTGGCTGTTTAGGAGGTTGTTGTCTCCTGCAGTACTGGGTCCAGATTCCTCCATGGTTCTACAGAGTTTTTTTTTCTGTTTGTGATACTTCGTGGGTGTTTAGCAGTCGCTATTTCCACCTGGCATTATGATAATTAGCGTGCAGGTTCTGGCCGCTGATTGGCCTCCCGCCACTTTTTTCACATTAGTGGCAAGATTTTTATCACCATAGCGCTGTTGTTAACGTCGACAATTTCCGCCGAGATGAGAAACTATTGCCTTGTAGCAATGGCTTGTACATACGTTACTAACATGGCAATAGTTTTCGGCAGTACGCAGCGATAAAACAATTGCCAATAACTCACATTAGCGATAGTTATTACCAGTCCGTGTTCATATACCTCTATGTTTTTAAGTCTTTATAGGATCTTCCTGGCCTCTTTGATCAGTTTGTTTGGCTTCCCACTAACGGCCTACAAGTTGATATGCAAATTGTGGTCACTTAAAAACGTAGTGACTGTGTCTCTTCATTGGCTGCTTGGATGAGCACTGATTCCACGTGTACAAACATTAGGAATGCCAATTTTCTAATTGCATTTATCTCTGAATTGCAGCTAGGACATCGAAATTCCTTATGCATGAATTTTTGAATGCCCAACTAGCTATGATGCCCTGTAGGTTGCAACTCGACCTACCTAATGAATATTAATGAGGTAGGTGACAATTTGCAACCCATTAGGAATTGCGGCCACAAGAGGGATGGTGGCCAGCCGGGGTTAGCGGACTACCATGTCATTTTTCAAAAAGCAATTTATTTTTAAATGCAGCTCATTTTCCTTCAAGGAAAACAGGATGTGTTTAAAAAAACAGAAAAAACAAAGTTTAAGTTTCATTTTTTTAAGAGCAGGCAGTGGTTTTATTTTTTTCAACATTATGAAAGGGAAAGGATTCCTAAGGGGACCTCTTCCCATTTGCAAATGGGTTACCACCACATTTAAACTGGTGGTAAAGCATTACTGTTTTGCAACCGGAATTCAGTCACAAACAGTAAGGCACACAATACCGATTCAGCATTTGGAAGGGATGCCCTAAACACGCCAGTTCCAAATACCGGATTGCGGCTGCAAAAACAAGTTACTAAATCACATTTTCCCTTTGAAAAATATTTTTTATGGTCACAAATGGCCTGATTATGAGAATGCTTTGTACATTATGTGAATGCTTTGTACATCTCTCCCCTACTTCCTTAAACTAAATGTGAAAAATGTGGAGGTCCTGATTTTCAGAGGTACTCCATCCATATGAAATTCAGACTGTGAGCTTCGAGCTTGCCACTCTGGCTACATTTTCTTTCTCTGCTAGAAACTTAGAACTCATTTTAGATTCCTATTATCCTTAAGAATCAGAGGGAAAACGTATTACGGTTTTGAATTGTCCTTGTGTCACGCAAGGTGGCGCAAAACCTAATAGAGATTTTTCAAGCCACGCAGGGCCACCTTGAGTGTTCAGCAAGACCTCTGATTTCCTGATCAGGAAATTCTGGGCTCCGCCCCAGCAGCTCTGTCGTTGTGCCGCTGCCCCCTGCACCTATCTGCTAGGTAGGTGTTCGAGGTCCATCTCCACCTGCAGGCTTCTGCCTGCGCCTCATCCCTGGTGGTCCAGTGGGAGAGCCCTGATCTTCTGCTGGTCCGCTCGGCCAGCCTTCTCTATTGGGTTTTTTTTTCAGTTATTGTGCCTGTTTTTCAGTTTTTTATTACTGTGCGGCGTGTCCTTTGTCTTGGTTTATTTGCATTGTGCTTGTTTTTCGCTGCCCTTTCCCCGCCGATACTGCCCCTGTGGTGCCTCCCCCTTGCCGGTTCCCACTACTGCCTCTCAGCTGCGTTTCACTCCCCCGTTCCCTATTTAATTGTGGTTGTGCCACTGGCGCGCCAAAGGCAAGCCTGTCTGCGCCTGTCCGTGACCTAACCGCAACAAGCACCAGGGACCCTGGTCCTCTGGTCCTCTTACCACTCACTGCTACGACTCAGCTACCGTTCAGGCTCTCAACCCAGGAAGGAACAACAACTGCCAGCTGTCCACGCCGAACACCACCCACGGCCAAATCTCCCTCAGATACTGCTGACAAACCTTCACCAACCCCTGCACCCCAAAGGCCACCACCCTCCAGGCGGACACCAGCAAACACGAAGCCCTGAGCTTTATCTTCCTTAATGTGCGCTCCCGGCACAGACACACAGTAGAAATCTGGGACCTCCTCGACACCCTCTCGCCAAACGTCGCCTTCTTCGCGGAAACCTGGACCAGACCCTCCTCCGCCAAACATCGATGGATACAAGATCCAGAGGAAGGACCGCCCCAACCACCGAGGAGGAGGACTCACCATTGCACACAAGAACTACTGCTTGCTCACCACCTTCAGCACAAACGACCCCTTGTTCTCCATGGAACACCTCCATTTCCAGATCCAGACCAGTCCCAGAACGACCCTACGCGGCATCCTCACCTACAGACCTCCTGGACCCGAGCCAAGTTCACCACAACCATCACCAACCTCATCACCCACCACGCCATTGCCTCGATAGACTACATATTGCTCGGAGACCTCAACTTCCACCTCGACAACCTCAGCGACCCCAACTCCTCCACCCTTCTGGACAACCTCACCAACATGAGTCTGAAACAGCTCGACACCATACTCACCCTCAAGGCAGGACACGCGTATTATGATGCAACCACCACTGTGGCGGTCGCATCATGCTGAGTTAACATTGCGGTGGGTGCTGCTGGCTGCAGCACCCGCTGGAATGCTAAAACAGCATGTTGCGCGTTTCACTGCACTAAGTGGCAGGCACCACACAGTGCCTGCCACTTAGTGCAGGGAAATGTAGGGGATACCATGAGTAGCCCTCCAGTGCAACACCACCTTCCCACAACACAACGGAGGCTCACAACTGGCCCCCAAAACCAATCCCCACCAGCCTTTCCATGGCAGGTTCACCGCCATGGAAAGGCTGGCTACAGTCAGCATTGTAATTTGGCGGATGGTGCCTGCTAGGCACCGCCACCATTTTACAGATGCTGACCGCTCCATCAGGCAATTGGTATGACTGTCCGTGGCGGAAGCATGGTGGGCGGTCCTTGCGACCACCGTGGTCCAAAAGCGATTCCCCCCACCATCGTAATTTGGCAGGGGGAAAATTGCTGTTAGATGGCGGAGTGCCAGCCACCACACGGCTGGCGGTGGTGGGTCTTCCGCCATCATAATCACCACCTTAGTACTCATTTTAGATTTCTTCTTATCCTTAAGGATCAGGGGGTAAATTTATCAAGGTTTTGCATCGGCCTTGTGCCATGCAAGGGGGCGCAATGGCAACGCATCATGCATTATAGGCGCTTCGTCTGCTCCCTTCCCCTTGCCTGGGTTTTCAGACCGCCCTCGGCCGAGTATTGATGCCGAGGGCTGGGATCTGATTATGGCCGCCATCTTGGGGGTAGGACTCGCCGCCCTCGCGCTCTAGTAGCGCTATAAAAGGGAAATTTGTCGTTTGCTCAGGGATTACCATCTGCTACTAACCTTTTCCCTCCTGAGGCGGAAGCCGGGAGGTCTCCCTTCTTTCCTTTGCACATTTTTATTTGTGTGTGTTGACTTGCTTGTTCAGTCATTTTAATTGTGTGCAGTGCAGGTTCGCGCTTCGCGCTTGACTAATAAGCGTTTGCTGCCTGTTAGAGACTTCCCAGCGCTCTTAGGCGCTTCGTCTGCTCCCTTCCCCTTGCCTGGGTTTTCAGACCGCCCTCGGCCGAGTATTGACGCCGAGGGCTGGGATCTGATTTTGGCCGCCATCTTGGGGGTAGGACTCGCCGCCCTCGCGCTCTAGTAGCGCTATAAAAGGGAAATTTGTCGTTTGCTCAGGGATTACCATCTGCTACCAACCTTTTCCCTCCTGAGGCGGAAGCCGGGAGGTCTCCCTTCTTTCCTTTGCACATTTTTATTTGTGTGTGTTGACTTGCTTGTTCAGTCATTTTAATTGTGTGCAGTGCAGGTTCGCGCTTCGCGCTTGACTAATAAACGTTTGCTGCCTGTTAGAGACTTCCCAGCGCTCTTAGGCGGTTCGTCTGCTCCCTTCCCCTTGCCTGGGTTTTCAGACCGACCTCGGCCGAGTATTGACGCCGAGGGCTGGGATCTGATTTTGGCCGCCATCTTGGGGGTAGGACTCGCCGCCCTCGCGCTCTAGTAGCGCTATAAAAGGGAAATTTGTCGTTTGCTCAGGGATTACCATCTGCTACCAACCTTTTCCCTCCTGAGGCGGAAGCCGGGAGTTCTCCCTTCTTTCCTTTGCACATTTTTATTTGTGTGTGTTGACTTGCTTGTTCAGTCATTTTAATTGTGTGCAGTGCAGGTTCGCGCTTCGCGCTTGACTAATAAGCGTTTGCTGCCTGTTAGAGACTTCCCAGCGCTCTTAGGCGCTTCGTCTGCTCCCTTCCCCTTGCCTGGGTTTTCAGACCGCCCTCGGTCGAGTATTGACGCCGATGGCTGGGATCTGATTTTGGCCGCCATCTTGGGGGTAGGACTCACCGCCCTCGCGCTCTAGTAGCGCTATAAAAGGGAAATTTGTCATTTGCTCAGGGATTACCATCTGCTACCAACCTTTTCCCTCCTGAGGCGGAAGCCGGGAGGTCTCCCTTCTTTCCTTTGCACATTTTTATTTGTGTATGTTGACTTGCTTGTTCAGTCATTTTAATTGTGTGCAGTGCAGGTTCGCGCTTCGCGCTTGACTAATAAGCGTTTGCTGCCTGTTAGAGACTTCCCAGCGCTCTTGGGCGCTTCGTCTGCTCCCTTCCCCTTGCCTGGGTTTTCAGACCGCCCTCGGCCGAGTATTGACGCTGAGGGCTGGGATCTGATTTTGGCCGCCATCTTGGGGGTAGGACTCGCCGCCCTCGCGCTCTAGTAGCGCTATAAAAGGGAAATTTGTCGTTTGCTCAGTGATTACCATCTGCTACCAACCTTTTCCCTCCTGAGGCGGAAGCCGGGAGGTCTCCCTTCTTTCCTTTACACATTTTTATTTGTGTGTGTTGACTTGCTTGTTCAGTCATTTTAATTGTGTGCAGTGCAGGTTCGCGCTTCGCGCTTGACTAATAAGCGTTTGCTGCCTGTTAGAGACTTCCCAGCGCTCTTAGGCGCTTCGTCTGCTCCCTTCCCCTTGCCTGGGTTTTCAGACCGCCCTCGGCCGAGTATTGACGCGAGGGCTGGGATCTGATTTTGGCCGCCATCTTGGGGGTAGGACTCGCCGCCCTCGCGCTCTAGTAGCGCTATATAAAGCTCACTTCTTCCTCCGCGTAGCGGACGCGTACTGCGGACGCGCCGGACCTGCGCCGGAGTCGAGCCAGAGTCCTGCCCGTCTGCGCCCGTCAGCGTCCTGGAGGCGTACGGCGTGGCAGGATCTCTTAGTCCCCACTCTTCATACTCCTGTATTAACATGTTATCTTACTCATCCCAGGAGCTCCACTCCCTGCGCACTGTTGAGGTGTCCTGCCACGCAGTTTTTCCTGGTCGCCATAGGGGTAAGCATAAATGCCCAGGCTGTAGTTGGCATCTTTCTAGCTTACCTCCTCCCACATTCAACACGAAGGAGCGAAGCATTAAACATCTCTGTTTACTCCTCAACACCAGGTCTATGCATAGACATGCCAGGAGATTTTTGATCTCCTTTCCACGGACAAACCTACCTGTCTTATGCTTACTGAGACATGGCTCAATGAGTCCTCTCATCCGGACATTGTTGCTGCCACCCCCCCTGAGTACAACATCTTCAGACAAGACAGAGATAAGGGTAGAGGGAGAGGAGTGGCTCTCGTGGTGAAAAAAACATCCACGCGTTCGATCATTCACACGGAGACCATCACGGGCGCCGAATCCCTTGCCTTCTCCCTATCCCTATCACCTCAACAATCTGTCAAGGGGCTTCTAGTATATAGACCCCCGGGACCTGCAGGATCCTTCTTTGAGGAACTCCAGCAAGTCATGTCTGCATTAGACCTGAGATCTGAGCGGTGTTTGTTGGCGGGAGACTTTAACTTCCACATGGAAGATTGTCATGATCAGGATACCATTAAGATGCTTGATGTTACGTCTGCCTTGGGCTTGCTCCCCTATCTCTCAGGCCCGACCCACAACAAAGGTCACACCTTAGACCAGGTCTTCTCCACTTCACCAATTGAGGTCACTGCTCTGCTGCCGGTATTATGGTCCGATCATCGACTAGCTCACTTCCAAATATTTGGCACTGAGAAGCCAGCAACGACTGCTATGAGACAGCAGGGAAGTAATTTCAGGGCTTATCATCGGGTGACCCCAGATCTATTAGCCCAGGCCCTGGTGAACCATCCCGTGTCCTACACTGGTGATCCGGACAACGACCTCGAAACCCTACAGACCTGGCTCTCAGCCAGATTGAATGAGCTTGCCCCTCCACAGCCCCCCCGATCCGTCAGCAAACGGGTCTCGGCTCCTTGGTTCACTGCGGAGTTGGCCCACTCCCGCAGACAATGTAAAGTCGTCGAACGGACATGGAGAGCCCAATATGATGCCGAGGCAAAACTGACTTATAGATCTATGATTAAATCTTATCATAGACTAGTTCTACAGGGAAAGAAATGCTACTTCGCTAAAAGAATCGAGGAAGCAGCAAATTCCTGCAAGGAGATCTTCTCAATCGTAAGGGAATTCACTACCCTGCGATCGAACCCAGCACAGGAAGTACCGGCTGAGACCTGGGCTGAGACTATTGCCAATTTTTTTACCACCAAAATTAGGCAGATACAGGATTCTTTTCCCCCGAGACCGATAGTTGATCTTTCGACCTTGCCGGAAGAGCTAGCCCATCTGCCCACCTCTGGCCCTGTTTTGGCAGACTTTCCGCCGCTCACGGTATCTTCATCACTAGCACTTATGAGGAATCTTAAATCTGGTTCGCCATGTGACCCCTGCCCGGCTAAATTTTTAGCTAAAATGGCAGACGTTGTTAACCCCCCTAGCCAACCCCATTTTGAATCTTTCCTTGAATCAGGGAGTTCTATCTCATTCCTGGAAACAGGCCATGGTTATCCCTCTTCTCAAAAAGCCTAGCCTTGCCCCTGAAGTCCCGGCCAATTATAGACCTATCTCGCTCCTTCCAGCACTCACTAAAATCTTGGAGAAACATGTTCATAATGTGCTCCCCAACTTCTTGGAGTCCAATGAGCTTCTGCACGCGTCTCAATTGGGTTTTCGACCTAACCTAAGCACTGAGACAGCGCTCTTGGAGGTCTCAGAGATTGTAAGGAGTCGCTGGATGCCGGAGGCAGGGTGATGTTAGTTATGTTAGACCTGTTGGCGGCTTTTGACACCGTCCCCCATGAGGATCTCCTCATAAGACTGCATGATATCGGTCTGAGGGGGACGGTGCTCAGTTGGTTTCGTTCCTTTCTAGCCAATCGTCGACAAACGGTCTGGGCCTCCCCTGGATCTGCCGAAATGTCGCCTTTGGGAGTTGGAGTTCCTCAGGGCTCAGTATTGAGCCCCACTCTATTTAACATCTTTATGACCCCTCTGGCGGCATTGGTGGAGTCCTATGGGGCCCAGATCGTTTCCTATGCTGACGACACCCAGCTTCTCTTCACCTGCCGGAAGAGCGAAGAATTCGATGGTGAAAGTATCCGAGAGTGCCTTGGGGCTGTTTTTAACTGGTTCCAACTGAACAGCCTCAAGTGTAACTCGGATAAATCCGAGATACTTTTCTTTGGATGCCCATCGATACCGGACTGGCATGGCTGGTGGCCTGCCGACATGTTCCCTCCAGCTCATTCCTCTGAGTCAGCTAAGAACCTGGGAATTAAAATCGACAATGGGCTTACGCTCAAATCCCAGGTGCTGAGCCTCACAGGAACATGCTTTGGTATCCTCAGAATGCTCCGAAAGTTATTTCCGTTGCTCTCTGGAACATCGGAGAATAACTGTTCAGGCCCTCATTGGATCCAGACTGGATTACGCTAATATCCTGTATCTGGGTCTTCCGGAGTACCTCTTACAACGTATGCAGGTGGCTCAGAATGCAGCTGCACGAGCCATCTTCGGCCTGCATCGTCGAGCCAGTGCCTCGAATTTGCTGTAAATCTTACACTGGCTCCCCATCCGGAAGAGGATAATATTTAAAGCCATGACACTAGCTCACAAAGCCTTACATGCTACAGGTGCCCAATACCTACGAAAGAGGCTGGCTTTTTATCTGCCGGCACGATCTTTAAGATCAGAGTCACTGGCACTCGCAGTAGTCCCCCGTATAAAGAAAGCCCGTATTGGAGGACGGTCTTTCAGGCTGCTGGCCCCCCAGTTGTGGAATTCTCTACCTCTGTCTTTGCGGTCCACACCTACAACTTACTCGCTTTTAGGAAGGGTTTAAAGACCTGGCTTTTTACTGGCTAGAGTTTTTTAGTTTTATCTTTTTGTTCTGCCTCTCTTTTGTTGTTGTTATGTTTTACCTGTCTCCTCCCTGGGTCTGGAGCACAAAGTGCCGGGACACTCCTTTGGAGTAGCCGTGCGCTATAGAAGACCCATATTAACATAATAACATAGCATAACATCATGGTGCAAGGGTGCCTGCGTTGGCGATAGGCAGCAGTTTGTTCACCAGTGAAGACAGAGAGCATGATTGTACCATATACTATTGAATACAGCACATTCTTGCCTGCTCCGTTTCATACAGCACAGTTTAATAAGGCGGCTTGATGTGTTGCATTGCCTTATGTGAAATCTTGATAAATTTGCCCCCAGGTGAGCTAGACATCCTGCTGTTTTATTCTGTAGGTCCCACATAAAATAATTCCTCTTTTACCTCAATGTTACTAATAACTGGTAGCCCAATCACTTATTATTTCATGTCTTGACTATTGCCCCTAAGCCTGTGCATTGTGGGGTCCCTCAGGGCTCTTCATTGAGCCCTACATTATTTAACATCTATGTGGCCCCCCCTTGCCAGAGTAGTTAGATCTTTTGGGCTGGAGGTGCTGTCTTATGCTGACGACACCCAAATAATGGTCTCGCTCACGCAGCCCGGAAAAGACTCTGCCCTTAATTTTAGGAACTGCATGGAGGCCGTTTCTCAGTGGATGGTACAGAATTTCCTGAAACTAAACGGGGAGAAAACGGAGGTGCTGATTTTTGGGAGCAGTCAGGATATCTGGTCAAACGATTGGTGACCGCCCTCACTTGGGGATTGCCCCCCCCCTCGACAGTTTGCTAAGAACCTAGGGTTGCTAATGGACACCACGTTCTCTTTTAACCGTCAGGTTAGCAGGACTGTTTCCACTTGCTGTGGCATCATCAGGGTTCTTAGAAAGATTGCTCATTATCTCTCCCCTGATGCCGGAAACAGGCTACTGTGGCACTAGTTTCCTCAAGACTGGACTATTGTAACACCCTTTATGTGGGCATAAATAAAAGCCTTATCTATCGTCTTCAGATGGTCCAGAATGCAGCGGCAAAGATGGTTCTAAAACTCCCTAGACTTGCCTCTGCCTCGTCAGCCCGGAGAAGCCTACATTGGCTCCCCATACACTCTAGGATCTCCTTTAAGATTCTTTGTCTTGCTCATGGGGCCCTTCATGGTACAGGCCGAAAGGGGATCAGGTCACTTGTTCATCCTTACTCCCCTAGTTGATCCCTTCGTTCTACTAACAAAAATCTCCTTGCGGTTTCTTGGTTTGTAAGAGCGAAATGGGGAGACAGAGCATTTTCCTCGGTCGTACCCAGGTTATGGAATTCTCTTCCTTCCGAACTCCTAGGGCACCCTCTCTTGCTTTGTATCGCAAAGCTTTGAAAACTTGGATCTTCTCTGAAGCGTACCTGTAAAAGTCTTCGCTGGTGGATTACACATTAGATGACCTGCTTCGGCATCTTGATGCCCTTGGGCTAAGTTGCGCGATAAAATACTCCTTTCATTCATTCATTCACTCCTTCAAACTCGGCCTTCCAGCATTTCTTCACTTAGTGCTTACAACTGATCTAGACATCTGCTCATTTTAGCCCTACCTACCCAGCCGAATAATTTTCATTCCCTTCCCATAGATAAGTGGGTCCTGTCCATGGCTCCTTGCCTCTGCCATTGTTCTGTTATTTAGAACAGGGCTGGTACATTTTCAACAATATCCTCACCGTTACACTCCTACCAAGCTACTATGTGCCAACTAAGCCAATCTTCTGCCACCTATTGAACCTCCAGAGCATGAATGGGCGCTCGCTCCTTTTCTCAACTTGCGATCAATCGTTGATACCCCTTATCTTACCTGCTTCGGCTTAATTTGTAAAAGAATATGTGCTGTGGCGCAATGTTTAGCTCAGGAGCTTGTATCATGGGAACTCCAAAGTACCCCCATACACAAATATCTAGTTATAAATATCGATGTGAAAAATATCGACATCCTTAATTTATAATGATAAGTACAAAAATATTGAGTTATAAGTATCGTTGTAAAAAATATAATTGTACTAAATATCGATTTTATTATATCTATAAAAAATAATATTAAATATATTAAGTAATACAATTAACTTTAAAAAAATGTATTTGATTTAATATACATTTTAACAAATGTAACAAATTCATTTAATTACAAACATTTAAACATACGTTCATAGCATGTAGTATATATATATATATTTACTTTAAAATAATAAACTATTAATTTACATTTATTTTATAATTGTATATATGAAAATTTATAAACAAAAATATATATATACATACACCAATAAACATAAAATCTAATAAAAAAAACATTATACTATAAATTAAAACATTCAACTATTTAATTGCCTTTAAACTTAAATGTTCCACTTCAGTGAGTGCAACAGTAGGTAAAGTGTTGGATAGCCGAGGGGTAAAAATTATTATTCCAACTCGAGTGAGTGCAACAGTAGGGAAAGTGTTGGATAGCGTAGGGGTAAAAATTACTATTACCACTCCAGTGAGTGCAACAGTGAGTGCAACAGTAGCGAAAGTGTTGGATAGCAGAGGGGTAAAACTTACTATTCTCACTCCAGTGAGTAAACCGTAGAGAAAGTGTTGGAAAGCGGAGGAGTGAAAATAAAATTACTATTCCCACTCCAATTAGTGCAACAGTAGGGAAAGTGTTGGATAGCGGAGCAATAAATATGACTATTTCCACTCTAGTGAGTGCAACAGTAGGGTAAGTGTTGGATAGAGTAGGGTTAAAAACTACTATTCCCACTCCAGTGAGTGAAACAGTAGGGAAAGTGTTGGATAGTGGAGGGGTACAAATTCCTATTCCAACTCCAGTGAGTGCAACAGTAGGGAGAGTGTTGGATAGCTGAGGGGTGAACATGACTATTCCCACTCCAGTATGTGCAGCAGTAGGGAAAGTGTTGCATAGTGGAGGAACAAAAAGACTATTCCCACTCCACTGAGTGCACCAGTAGCCAAAGTGTTGGATAGCGGAGGGGTAAAAATTACAATTTCCACTACAGTGAGTGCAACAATAGGGAAAGTGTTGGATAGCGGAGGGGTGAAAATTAATATTTCCACTCCAATCAGTTCAAAATTAAAAACAAACAAAATATCACCAACACAAAATATGAAAAAAATGAAAAACACATAAAAATATTGAAAAAAATCAAAAAAATAGAAACATATTTAATGTTAAATAGATATGACAAATACCTAGAAATATTATATTAAATACATTTTAAAATAATTTACAAACAAATAACTATTTTTAATTAGAAGTTATTTGTAAACAAAAACCTTTATTATTACATAAATGTTATCTTTTTAATTTCCTACGCTATAACACTGCACATTTCACAACACACATCCCAGTTTGTAAAAAATGTACCTCCACCATTAACATAATTAACCCTTAATTAAAGAAATATTATTAATTAAAAAACAAATTGAAACAGATAATAATTTATTTACTCCCCAAACGTTACCCCTTTAAAACCAAAACTCACACACAAAAAAATAAACAATTACCCAAATTAATTATCAATTGATGAATACATTTTAATCATCAATTAATTATTAATTAATTAAACATAAATTACTTTCCACCCTCTACCCCTATCAACCTCACAATTCACACCAAAAAACGATTACAGAATTTCCATAATTAATTTTAAAATACTAAATAATATCAATTAACAACTACTTAATAATAATAATAATTAAATTACTTCCCACCATTTACCACCATAAACCCCACAATTCACATCTAAAATTAATTACACAATTGCCAACAATTTGAATTGTAATTAATTAATTTGCATTAATTAACAAATAATTAAGAATTAATTAAAAGTAAATTACTACCCACTCTTTACCCCTAAAAACCCTACAACCTGCTCCTAAAAAAAGACACAATTAACATAATTAATTACCAACTAAAATATTTAATAATAATTAACAGCCAATTAATAATTGCATAATAATGGAGTACTTTCTACAATTAGCACTATAAAATCTAAATTTAATAAATATTAATACATTTAAAAAAATCATTATTTCTGATAATTAAATTACTTCCCACCCTTTACCCTATAAATGCCACAACCCGCTCCTAAAAAATAACACGATTAACATAATTAATTACCAATTCATTCATTAATATTAATTATTAACCAATTAATAATAAATTACATCCAACAATTAACACTATCAGATCTAAATTAAATAAATATGACTAAATAAAAATTAATTATTAATTTATTATAATTAAATTACTACCCACCTTATTCCCCTATAAACCCACAACCCACTATGGAACTAAAAAACGCAAAATGTAATTAAAGTAAAATTGATAACTGCTAAAAATGTAACACATATATTAAAAACAATAGTCATAGAAAAAAATATCACATACATTTAAAAGACATACTAAAATACATAACACTAATTAAAAAATCGATATTTTAAACAACTATATTTTTGCAAACGATATTAATGACTTCGATATTTTTAAAAACAATATTTCTTACCTTAAAGTTGATATTCTGGACCACAATATTCTTGCTGTCGATATTTCTGTAAAAACCACAGTTGATGGACAGAATGCAGAACAATGTCATACATTCACCCCAGTACAGAGATCTGGGCCTAAATCCATCGTTTTTTGCACTCCACACCACTCATATTCTGTGTCACAATATTTTAACATTTGTAACTCGATATTCTGTCTGTGAACCATCCTGGCAAATTGAATGTCAGGGTACGCAATCTTGATTCCACCTCATGCTTCTTTCATCCACAACCAGCTACTCTACACTTTATCTGACCCTTTTGAGGTTTTTTTCTTCCCTGTTTTCTCCCTTTGTTACAGATTTCCTGTCTTTCTCTTCCTCCTGCTTTACCCCTTTTGTGTTTTTTCTCTCTCTTGCTCTGGATCAAAGTTTGATAAGCACAAATAAGGATCAAACCCGAATGCTGCTGTTCGATACTGTTGGTCCACTGGCCTTAGGACATCTGGTTTACATAGGCAATAATTTATTTTTTAACCCAAACAGCACATAAAGACAAGCTTTGTATTTTAAATATTTTTTATTAGATTTAATAATCTTTTGTAACAATAAGCCAGCAGGTGTACTGTCACGATCATAGGAGACAGATGGAACATGTGGTGGAGATCATATATACCAATATTTATTTTGGGGTTGTAGATAGTACTTGTCAAAGAGTCTGTCAGTATGTTAACAGGCATATCAATCCAATTTCTCCTCAGCCGTGCTCTCTGTCTCATCCACCACACTCTACCCACTCGCCTGCGTGTCAGGATTCAAGAACACATTACAAAACTCCCTCCACGTCCTGAGATCATTCTCCAGTTTAGCATCACAACCACTGGCTTTCATGTGCGCATCCTCCGTCAAGGACCACTCATGCACACCTCTGTACCACGCTTCCAATTCTGGGGTATGCTTCCCCATCCACCATATTGTGACCCTACGCTTTGCCAACACAATAATATAATTGCAGGAGTTTATGTGCTATTTCATGCTTTTTGGGTTTCTTAATGTGTTGGTATGCAGTGCTGTGGCGTCATCTCCACTCGGAGTCCTGTTCCCTCCCGCACCAACTCCACCAGTCGAACCCAGAATTGGTGGACATCAGAACACCTCCAGGCTAAATGCAAGAAGTCTGCCCCCATTCTGCCGCACGGAGGACATCTTCTGGACGGTCCGGGTCAATGCGGTGCAACCTTACAGGTGTCATGTAGGTGCAGTGTAAGAAGTTATAATATATTAACTTAAAATGTGCATTGCAGGATACTGTATGCAAAATTGAACTTACTGCGCTCCACGTCAGGTCATCCAAAGGCTCTGAAATGTCTGCATCCCATGCCTCCTGAGCCTTAGGTGAGGGACCCGTTGAGTCGATTTAATTGGCATCATATGGAAGAGAGGAGTCTACGCCCAGCTCTACAAGTAAGCAGTATGTCTAGCGTGTGTATCGTCTGGCGAATGGCGAGGTACGCAGGTCACAGGTCTGTTTGACCAACTAGGGCAGGTCATATGGGGTTCCTGCTCCCTCCATCAACGCCGCTGGGAGCCAGTACAATTGGACTAGCTCCCTTCAGAGCTTTTTCTCCCAATTTTTACCATCCTCCAGCTACTGTCAGTGTGCTGCATAGTAATAAAGGTTCAACCTGGGAGCCTCCAGCCCCTCTCCTCCTACCACAGTTTCAACACGCTCAAAGTCACTCTACTCTGATGACCGGCCCAATATATTGACACCAGAACCAGGTTTATTTGCCGGAACACTTGCGCTGGAATATGGCACAGAGAATTTTGGAGCATGTACAGGCAACACGGAAGCACCACAATCTTGGGCACTGCCAGTCTTCCCATCAACGAGAGCAGCAGGGTGTTTCAAAAGAACACCGACCACTTCAGAGCTTCGACCAAAATCCGCAAATTCGCAAGCTGCGGATTTGTTTGCTGGGTGGCGCTTGAAAAATACAATATCGCATGTGCGGCGTCGACTTACCGTGATTCTGAGTCCGCTGAGTTGTTTTTCTCCCGGTTTGCGTGTGCTGCGCCATTTTGGATCTTGCTGCGTGATCGCCCAAGAGTTTTTCGAACGCAATTACGTCATCACGGCTCGCCATCTTGCACAGCGAGAGTTTTACAACGCGAGTACGTCATAAGGGCCCGCGATAACGCATTGCGGGAGGAAACAATGCCGAACATGTAGATGCGGTACAAAAGGGGGTGGTGATGGACGGAGCATGTGAATCAATCAAACACTCACACCCAGTCAAAAGATCTGGGTTTAATCCATCACCGTTCTTTAGCCCACTCTGCCACCCCAGTTCAGACATGGCTATATGCAAATCAGTCTGACCCTGTGCCTCATGGGAACAGTCCAGCCCGAACTGCCAAGCCATGTCTTCCCTGGATCGGAAACAAGCTTCTGAGGACCAGTTTCTGGCATTCCAGCCGTCTTCAGCCGAAATTGCAAAAATTGCAATTCTGCATCCACCACCGCAGGCAGCATAAACCTTCTGAAAATGATGATTTTGATCAGAATAACTTCTCATATTGACATTTGGCTGCACTTTTTGGTGCAAGGAGTCAATTTTTGGGGAGGGGTGGGAGGAAGGAAGTGCCCCAGAGTCTACAACTTCCTGTTCCTGTCCAGCAGGGTCCTCCCAGTGCTTTGTCCATGTCCTGGTCACTTTTGATTTGGATCTTGAGCTGGAAGGATTGCTTTTTGTGGCCGCTGCTGGATATTTGTATTTGAGGACTTTTTGGACTTTGGAGCCTGGGTCACTTTTGGACTTGGGATTTTACAAGTAAATTGGTGTTGTTTGTTTGGGGCATTGCAGTTGCTGCAACTACAGTTTTAAAACCTTTTCACAACTTAAAAAAATATATATTGTGGGTAGCCACAGTATCCAGGGTTAATCATGGGTGCATGATACAACTGTTTCTGTGATTTTATTTTAACTTAATTCTAATTTATGTCATGGAATTATAGCTTACTGTTATATGTTGATTTTTTTTTAATTTTGGGATGCCTGTAAAGCCTCCCTAGCCAGTAGGCCCAGGGTTAGTGAGTGGTGCATGGACTAATTCTTTCTGTGGGGTGTCTTGAATTTAAACATCATTGAGGGCATGGATGGCATTGGATTGTGGTGATTTGTGTGTGTTTTTCGACTTTTTGGGGTGTTGTTGGGGCCTGGCCATGTGGGTGGGGGCCCTTTTGAGGCCTGGTCCAGGAAGGGCCTGGCCATGTGGCTGGGGGTCAAGGGCCCATTTTGAAGCCAGGCAGTGTGCTCAGGCCTGCACCCAGTTTGCCTTGCTTTCTTCCATTAGGCCCAGGGGTAGTGAGTGGTGCATGGACCATTGCTTTGTGTGGGGCCTCTTGAATTGAAACATCATTGAGGGCATGGATGACATTGGATTGTGTTGATTTGTGTGTGTTTTTCGACTTTTTGGGTGTTGTTGGGGCCTGGCCATGTGGGTGGGGGCCAATTTGAGGCCTGGTCCAGGCAGGGCCTGGCCACGTAGCTGGGGGTCAAGGGCCCATTTTGAAGCCAGGCAGTGTGGTCAGGCCTGCACCCAAATTGCCTTGCTTTCTTCCATTAGGTCCAGGGGTAGTGAGTGGTGCATGGACCAAGTCTTTCTGTGGGGTGTCTTGAATTTAAACATCATTGAGGGCATGGATGGCATTGGATTGTGGTGATTTTTGTGTGTTTTCCGACTTTGTGGGTGCTGTAAGGGCCTGGCCATGTGGGTGGGGGCCATTTTGAGGCCTTGTCCAGGCAGGGCCTGGCCATGTGGTGGGGGTCAAGGGGCCATTTTGAAGCCAGGCAGTGTGCTCAGGCCTGCACCCAGTTTGCCTTGCTTTCAACCATTATGCCCAGGGGTACTCAGTGGTGCATGGACCTAGTCTTTCTGTGGGGCCTATTGAATTTAAACATCATTGAGGGCATGGATGGCATTGGATTGTGTTGATTTTTGTGTGCTTTTTGACTTTTTGCGGTGTTGTTGGGGCCTGGCCATGTGGGTGGGGGCTATTTTGATGCCTGGTCCAGGCAGGGCCTGACCATGTGGCTGTGTGCTCAGGCCTGCACCCAGTTTGCCTTGCTTTCTTCCATTAGGCCCAGGGGTAGTGAGTGGTGCATGGACCAAGTCTTTCTGTGGGGTGTCTTGAATTTAAACATCATTGAGGGCATGGATGGCATTGGATTGTGGTGATTTTTGTGTGTTTTTTGACTTTTGGGGTGTTTAACTGATGCTCCTCTGGTTTCCATTGCTTTTAGGTGCACAAGAGAACCACCAGTGCCAGGAAGAAGTCCTGCAGCAGTGTGTGCAGGACAACGTCACATGACGTCACATGTGGCCACAGACAAGACAACTCTGCAACTTGTGCAACTGCGGCCTGCTGTTCTGACATCTGAAGAAGATGGCCCCAAAGAAAGGTGGCTGTAGTGCCTCAGCGAAAAAAGTTGCCAGTGCCACTGCCAGTAAGAAGGAGCAGAAGAAGCAAGTGGCACCACCTACCAAGGAGACTGGTGTGCCCACCAACACATTTTTTGGGACAAAAAAACACTACGCCTGCAGCAGCAGCGGTGTCCGCCGGGGACCAAGCTGGAAGCAGCACTTCCGCTTCATTGGACTCAGTGCCACCACGCCAAGTTAGGTCCAAGACCATAAGTGCTGCTACGGCAGCCACTTTAGTTGTTCAATCACCATCGACCAGTGATGTTGGCTCATCACAAGAAAGTACCATCCAATCAACGCCGGGTGTAACTCAGCTGACGAGTGTTCAACAACCACAGCTGCAACCACAACCACAGGTGCAACTAGTACAAGCGCAAGTTCATGGGCAAGGACAGGCGGAAGGAGAGGCGGAAGGAGAGGCGGAAGGAGAGGCGCATGGAGAGGCGCAAGGAGAGGCGCAAGGAGAGGCGCATGGAGAGGCTCATGGAGAGGTGCATGGATAGGTGCATTGAGAGGTGCAACTAGAGGTTCATGGAGCGGCACAACTGGATACAACGCTTGTTCCTCCAGAAGTAGGGGCACATCAGGAAATTGATATTCAAGCGGAGGTGCCATCAGAGGAAGCCACTCCTCCTGAGGATGATCCATTGTCTTCCAGATCCCCAGCAAGAAAAAGGTCAAGGAGGGCTACTACTACTACAAGTTCAAGCCCCCTTCATTCTGAGGACCTTGATCCTGATTGGAACCCACAAATGCAGTCTGAGAGAGAGGCACGCCATGAGCCGACAAAGGTAGCTAAGCCTAAAAGGAAGGTTCCCGCAAGGGTTCGACTTATGTGTGATGATGACGAACAAGAAGTGGTGTCTTCTGCTGCTGATGAACAGTCTGACGACGACCCAGTCATCACAGACGTCACTCCAGCCCCAGCGGGCAGGCAGCAGACAGACATTTTCACCTTGTCCCGAATGGCTGGTGAGCGGGATGTGGGCGGCGTGGTACTGGTACCACCACCAACGCAGTTAACTACAACACCAACACGACCTACAGCTTCCATCTTTTTTAGTCAGAAGGGCTGGCAGGGACCTCCATCCAGCTCGACCTCCATTACCTCAAGTAGTGGTGCTGTAAGTGAATAACAGAAACAAATTCAGCCACGCCCATCCTCCACTTCATCTGGCATTGAAAGTCAAAGTAGTACCTCCACCACCAGCAGACATCTCCATTCCCCAGTTTGGGACTTCTTTACTGTTAGCGAAAAGGCGGAAAACATGGTTGTTTGTTCGATTTGTAAAGTATTAGTTAGTCAGGGTAAGCTTGGTACCAACTATGGTACTGGAGGCCAGAGAGGTCATCTGAAACACCACCACCCTATCCAGTGGTATGCGCACCTAAGTAAGATCCAGGAAGTCCAAAGTAGAACTGATCAAAATGTATCCATTCATATTGCATCTGATGCTGACGAGGGGCTGATTGTGCAGGGGGGAAGTCAAGAACCGACCGACATTTTTTCTGGTACACCCAGTACCCCTGGCAGCAGCACTGCAGTGGTAGCGCCCACACCCTCTACCCCTGCATAATGTATGAGGCACACTATGAGTCTGGGACAGACACCAATGCAAAAAAGTAGATCAATGAGCCTAACTGGTTTGAAGTCTGCATCATCATCATCATCATCACGTAAAATGGTCCAGCCCACCATTAGAAGCATGTTTTGGTCGGAGGCACCATTTGAACGCAACCACCCAACGGTACGTCTGTATAACGCAAAGCTGGCTAAAAAGCTAGCTCTGGACATTCTCCCTTTTTCTTTCGTGGAAGGGGTGGGTTTTCTAGAATTTGTGGCAACAGTCTGCCCTAAATGGAAGGTTCCTAGCCGGTCCTATTTTGCCAGAGTTGAGGTTCCAGCACTACATCAAGATGTGCTAGAGGTGTTTGGGGCAGCTTGGCAGAAGAGTGCTCTTCACACTATTCACTTGACAACAGATATGTGGACCAGTTGCCAAGCCCTTGATTACATGTGCATCACTGCACCCTGGGTCTCTTTTGCAGGGGTTAGAGACAAGACAAGTGCAGGTGTTGGCCCTGACACAGTTTTTCAAGCTACTCGGAAACATGCAACATTAGCCATGTTTGC
The DNA here is from genome assembly GCF_964263255.1 of Lissotriton vulgaris. Lineage (NCBI taxonomy): Eukaryota > Metazoa > Chordata > Amphibia > Caudata > Salamandridae > Lissotriton > Lissotriton vulgaris. Next base: position 120,494,502 of record NC_141687.1, read on the forward strand.
AATGGAGAAAACTCATACTGCACCTAACCTTTTGGACGAGTTTGATAGGAAGGTCGCTGAATGGCTGCATCCAAGAAATCGCATAGTTGGTTATGTTTCCACGGATAATGGCAGTAATATAGTTAAGGCCATGCAGGATGGTGGCTATTTCAGAGTGCCGTGTTTGTAGCACAGTATTAACATCGTGGTGCAAGATTTCTTGAAAAACGAAAACACAGTCAGCAAGATACTGACCACCTGCCGAAGAATCTGCACAAATTTCAGCCATTCTTTCAAGGCCCGGAAGGATCTGAGGAGCATTCAACATGAACGTAGACTGCCAGTCAAAGGACTCATCCAGGAGTTGGCAACACGTTGGAACTCAACCTTTTACATGCTTCAGCGTCTGTCTGAGCAGTGGGGGGTAATAAATGATTATGTCTATAAACTGGGTTCTACTATGAAAGACATGAGGCTAGAGTTGGAGGAAGGGAAGCTAGTTGCAAGCCTGACAGACATGCTTCGTCCTTTTGAGGTCTTCACGCGTGAAGTCAGCAGTGAGGACTGTTCTTTGGGCAAAGCTATCCCATTGTTGGTCATGCTAGAGCACCAACTGAAGGCGGTGTCTTCAACGTTCCGAGATGATGCTGAAAAGCAAGAATCATATCAGTTGGCGGAGAGGTTATTAAGCCACCTAGTTGACAATTAAAGGCTTAAAATCATACATACAGAACAACATTACATTTGTGCCCCTATTTTGGATCCACGGTATAAAAAAGGCAGTGGCCAGCAAAGCATTCATTCCTTTTGATGAAGCAGATGTTTCAAAGTACTAACATTGGCTAGCTGTGTCAGCCACTCGGTTCGAAAAAGAGCAGCAGAAAATTCAAGGAGCCGGCAGAAGTACAACTGAATCAGCAGGCCATCCAGCGCCAAGTTCCACTTTTGAATCTGTGGCCGAAGGGAGTCACTTTCCATCACAGCCGTTAACGACATCAGCAGCAAACGTATCATCATCCTCACGGGCACCAGGCCCAGCCATAATATTGTCGGAAGCGGATTGGCTAACTCATCAAGGCTTTGCTCGTTCCAGTGCTGCAAAGGCCACAGATTGTACGCAAAATGGAACAACCATGGAGAACCTTGAGTCGATGATGCAGGCCTATCTGGATGACCCAACAGAGGTCTTTGTTAATCAGAACCCATTGATGTATTGGTACAGGAAAATACCTCTATGGCCACTGATCACCAACCTGACTCTAAATTATTTGTCTTGCCCACTCGCAAGCGTGTCTTCTGAACGTGTTTTCAGTGCTGCTGGTGCCCTTGTAACTTCAAAAAGGACCTGCCTCTCGTCCAAAAATGTGGAGAGGTTCGTACTGATCAAGATGAATCAGCACTTCATACTACCACCATATTACAAAATATGTGAATGCACGCAGGAAGAAGAGGATACCGACTTAGGTGACGGAAGTTCTTCTCTGTTAGCTGACCTACTCCCGTCTCAATTCATAGAGTTTGAGGACGAGCTTTACTTCCCTGACACGAGGCCTGAAAATGACTTCCTTTTTTTCGTCCTTATTCACTTTTATTCCTGTTTGTCTTTCTTTGTTTTGCAACTTTTACCACAACAAAACTCTAATCACCTAATCACAACAAGTCCATCAGCAGCACTGTCTTCATATTATTTTCCTTATTGATTTGAAGGTGCCGCAGTCTGCATTCCTGAGGTTCACAAGTTCACAACTTAATCATGCTCCTCTATCCTCTTCCTCCAGACTCCCCCAAACCATTTCCCTCAAGGCAGATGGATGGATTACGAAGACTAAAGAAACTTTGTCTTCATAGAAAAGTTCCCTCAAGTGGGACTGAAATTACTGGCTGATTACATGCTTGCTGATTGCTGACAGAGTTACTTCTGATATTGACAGGAGAGGCTGCCCTGTGGGCCCTCACTTTCCGAAGAAAATGCGGACAAAAAGTAGAAAAAGTAATGAATAATTGAGAAGATGGCATGCAGTGGACAGCAATGACTATCTGGCTCTGATTAAACCAATTGCTGTTTGTTTTTTGTGCATGAAATGAATCATATGTCTTGTCTTAGTTATTATTCAATCTTTTACACAGTAATTGCAACTCATGTCACCTACTCTGTTTTTTTCACCTTGTTTAATTCAAATTGTACTTTAAATTCAGGGGCCACTATGTTGCATTTTACAATATGCAAAATGTCCTTGGAGTGGACTCACTTGCCAATATACCATGATGATTAATTAAATAATATATCTTTTTTCTTTACAGTCACTCACTGGGATGGATGGATCATCAGCGTCGGTTTACGGAAGAAATATGGCCAATTCGTGAGTGGTAAACCAGTCTACAACAGCTACTACAGCAGAACTACATATCTGTCTATTCGTGGTATGTAGTGGTCGAGGGCGAGGCAGTGTACTGTTGTTGTTATGCCAGGCAGAGTCCACTCCAGACTGCAGTTCATGTAAAATTGGAGCTATGTGGCTTGCTGCATACAATTATATATGCTTTGTCTGTCTGACAAAGAGCCTAGGTATGCTACATCAGGTTGCTTCACTCGGTGGTGCCTGCCTTGACCGTCTTCATGGCACTGCCTCAAGCTTGGGCCAAACGTCTGTTATGTTTGCGAAATTTGCTGTTTTTTGCGAATCTCGCGAAATTAACGAAAAATCGCAAATTCTTGAGAGAAACGGATTTTTGGCCCATGCTTGCGGCAGGGCCATGCAGACGGTCAAGGAAGGCACCACTGAGTGAAGCATCCTGATGTATCATACCTAGGCTCTTTGACACAGACAGACTAAGCATATCTAGGGTTTTGGGTTCAGTGCTATTTACTAGGGTTTTTGGGTTTAAGTTGGTAGGGTTCCCGCTGAGTCTAGGGCTCAGAGCCCGATGCAGGCTCATTCATAATGATGTTGGCAAGGTTTTAGGGGGGTTTGGCGTTCTTTGGTCCGGAATTGGCAGAATTTTGGCCTTTTTTGGTGTTTTGCGGGCGCGTGTGTTTGGGTGAAAACTAAGTGAAAACTAGTCGTAGACCTTCTTCTTCTTCTTCTTCTTCTTCTTCTTCAAAGAGCGCAGTGGTGCGATTTTGTTCTGCCTAGCTGAGATTCTTGGGAATCGCTGGAACAAGTGTCCAGGTAAGTTTCAAGAGGATCCAAGTAGTGGAAGTGCGGAAAACAGCAATTTTTTGTGAACTGTGCAATTTGCCATGTTTTGAATATACCAGTATTGCATGTTTTTGGGGGGCTGTTTGGCGGTGTCCTAGATTTGTGGGGTGGGTCGGGGGGTCTGGGAGCACTGCTGGGATAGTCTAATTTTGATTGTGAGTGGTTTGAAGAAAATCCATGGTGGAAAAGGGGGTTTTGGGCCTAGTTGCAGACAGCGTTTTGGCACAATTTAAACTGAAGCCTAGCAGTATTGCGTGTTTTTGGGGTGCTGTTAGGGGGGTTCTAGATTTTTGGGGGGGTCTGGGGGTCTCGGAGCACTGCTGGGCGTAGTCTTATTTTTATTGCGAGTGGTTTGAAGAAAATCCATGGTGGAAAAGGGGGGTTTGGGCCTAGTTGCAGACAGCGTTTTGGCACAATTTAAACTGAGGCCTAGCAGTATTGCGTGCTTTTGGGGGGCTGTTTGGGGGTGTTATAGGTTTTTGGGGGGAGTCTGGGGGTCTGGGAGCACTGCTGGGATAGTCTAATTTTGATTGCAAGTGATTTGAAGAAAATCCATGGTGGGAAAGGGGAGTTAGGGCCTAGCTGCAGAGCGCGTTTGGACCGATGTTGACTGATAGGCCAAAAATTTTCAAAGTGTGATTTTTTGCATTTTTGCGTTTGACCTGTTTTGCGGGTGAGTTGACGGGTCTGGGGGCATTGCTGGGAAGGTCTAATAACGGGCACAAGTGTTTTGGATAAAATCGATGGTGAAAAAGTTTTTACGTTTTTGCTCACTTGCCTGTTTTTGAGGGGCTGTTTGGGTGGGTTCCAGGTTTTTGGGGGGGGGGGGGGTCTGGGAGCACTGCTGGGATAGTCTAATTTTGATTGCAAGTGATTTGAAGAAAATCCATGGTGGGAAAGGGGAGTTAGGGCCTAGCTGCAGAGCGCGTTTGGACCGATGTTGACTGGGAGGCCGAAAATTTTCCAAGTGTGAGTTTTTGCATTTTTGCTTTTGGCCTGTTTGCGGGTGTTCTACTTTTTTGCGGGTGGGTTGACGGGTCTAGGGGCATTGCTGGGAAGGTCTAATATCGGGCGCAAGTGTTTTGGATAAAATCCATGGTGAACAAGTTTTTCCGTTTTTGCTCACTTGCCTGTTTTTGGGGGCTGTTTGGGGGGGCTTCTAGGTTTTTGGGGGTGGATTTTGGGGTCTGGGAGCACTACTGGCACAGTCTAATTTTGATTGCATTTGTTTTTAAGAAAATTCATGGTGGAAAAGGGGAATTAGGGCCTAGCTGCAGAGCGCGTTTCGACTGAATTGAAGGCAGGCTCTACATTTTTTAAGTGTGAGTTTTTGCCTTTTTGCTTTTTGCCTGTTTGGGGGTGTTCTACTTTTTTGCGGGTGGGTTGACGGGTCTGGGGGCATTGCTGGGAAGGTCTAATATCGGGCGCAAGTGTTTTGGAGAAAATCCATGGTGAAAAAGGGGGGTTAGGGCCTAGGGTTAGGGTTAGGGTTACGGTTACGGTTCTAAAATTGCAGTTTACACTTTACACCTAGCTTGAGGGGAAAGATCCGCAAATTTCGCCCAAACTTATTTATCTTTGAAAAGGAGACTCAGAGTACGCACTTTCAAAATGATGCTTGTATGTTTTGTAATACTGTCGTCTCTGCAACTGAAAGTGTTATTTTTGCACTACGCAGCGTACCTTATATTTGTTTCTCCGTGGTGTTTTACTATAACTTCCTGTTTTTCCATCAACAATTACAAGCCTGGCTTTCTCCCTGTGCAATAGCAAAAAGGATGACCTCAGGCTTAGCGACCCGCAATTCAGCATCCACCAGGCAGGCAGTGGACAAGGTGTCTTCTGGTCCCCAACATTGATCGGCGGAGCGTCAGATGGAATGGAGGAGTACCGCGAAAAAGAGGAATGGCTGGATGCATGCAACTTCCCAAATTCAACAGGACAACTACAAAAACATACAGTTACAGTATGCATCTTCATTTCTACTTATCTTTTAAGTAATGTCATTGCTGTGAACTTCTGTGAGTGTGACTCTGTGCTTTTGTTTGCTCTCTGCTTCAATTCATCCCTCCAGCCATTGTATACTTTTTTCATTGCTATTTTTAAACTAATTTAATGTACTAAGTGGTTCTTCTCTCTGAGGGCAGATAGGCAAGTGAAATTGCGTAATTACTGCAGCCCTGTACTGTCACATTGTTTCTTCATAGTTAGTACATTGTAGAAAGTACTACTTACTTTACAGGAACCTATCCATTTAGCAAACAACTTCATGCGTGCAGTAGTGCATGCACTTCCTTCATGTCCCTTAAAAGATTTATGGATAGCTTCGTATCCAAAGATTTGTTTATTTTCATTTGTTGTTTGTCCATGCTGTGTTTTTTTTCCTCTCTCCACAAAACTTTCCCCACAAACCCCATTCCCATCCAAGTTTCAAACCCTAACCCTCTTCCCCCGAGCGGTGTGGTTTTCATTGAGATGTGAGTAAATTGCAACAATAATTCCACACACTTGCTGGAAAGGATAAGGTGCAAGCAACAGAAAACATCCTCCTCCTACACGTGGCGAATTATTACGCTGCTGTGCCCTTGGCCTTCAGTACTATTTCTTGTAGTAGCCAAAGCCAAACTCCACGCAACTAGTATACTTTGGAAACTTTAGCATTTGTTTGGCTACATTATGGCACTGTTTTTGTGTACTATGCTGTCTATCGTACTGTTGTAATGATCCGCTCAGGCCACTCAAGGTTTCATTTTCTTTTTTTTCATATGCTGCTACTGCCACTGTGTACCACCACTACCACCACAACGATACTATTTCATCCGCCCAGGATTGCCAACCTTCATCGCCAGTTGCCATGCAGCCAGCCCTGTGCCTAGCCCTAGGCCTATTCTCAAACACGAATCACAGGTAAGATAAGCGTTTGGGGGGGAGGAAGAATAATGGAGTAGGAGGAGAGAGGAAAGACTGACGGTAGTACTATTAAAGTAGTATGACACTTGAATTCACTAACTCTGGGAGTGGCACTTACTTTTGTAAACATTTGGGCGATTACTTAGACAATTTGAATCAAGCAGCCAGTTAAGTTTCAGGAAAACAAACGAACAGTTAACCCCCCGCCTCTCCCGCAAAACAGTAAAAACGCATATGCAATGTTTAAGTTGAAAGTAAATAATTATTTAAATCCATAACAAAAATAAACTATCCCGCAAGACCCAACACACCCCCTCCCTAACCCCAAAGAATGTCAGTGAAAAAGTCCCCAAAGTCCAAGAAAAAAACCAACTCCCAATTCCCAACCCCCCCAAAGTCTTTAAAAAAGGGGCAAGGGACAGTCTCTCCTCTACTGCCGCCAGTGGTGTCCTTTGGCCACGTGGGCCAGTTGCTCCCCACGGAGGTTCTTCTTGAGCAGGCTCTTCATTCTCTCCATCTCCTGCTCAAGGTTGGACACCCTGAGGGTTAGGCGGTGGATGCGGGCCTTGCACCTGCTGTGGGGGGCATCTGATTTTTTGGCTGCTTGGCAGTGGCGGGTGGCTGCGGTACCATGGCTCTGTACCGCTGGAGGCTTGCGCTGACTGGCTGACCCAGGGAGCACGGAGGAGGATGCAGCTGTCGCGGTGGATGTTGTGGTGGACTGGGACTGCGTGTCCTCCTCCTGGGCCACCAGCCGCCGATATTCGGCGACAATCGCCTCCAGCTTCCTTTGCCGGGCCCGTCTAGCCAGCTCTTTCCATGTCAGTTTGGAAGGAGCATCTATATGAAGAAAGAAAGACATAATGTAACCAATGCTCTTCAAGATTAACACAAAATAATTCAGCAGAAACTTGTGTCACAGTAGAACTAGCAACTTGCAAGCACAGTACATAACATTTGTGGCCTGTATCTATCTAACCTCCCACTTCGTCAGCCTCTGCTCTAACATTAGTGGGAGTTTCAGGAATCAATTCTACGAGCACTATATGGACCAACTACATTAGAGTCGACTATGACAGTACACCAGTCTTATTCTTCTTCTTCTCTCTTGTTTAGCGAAATTGGTACGTAAACTTCTGGAAGCCGGCATAATGCCAGCGCAGTCAACTTGCACCCTGAGGGCCCGTGAATTGTGAACCCTTTCTGTAGAGGTCATGGTATCGTTACGATTTTGGTAGTAGCGAACTGCAAATGACGAGTGCGGCATGTACGAGTGAGTTTGCCATGTTCGATCGATGGAATCACTATGCATTCATGGATTTCGTTCTGAACCTTCGGGTTCCATTTTGTGTACGGCAGCCAGTTTGTGGTTGCCCTCACATAGGCCGATGACTATGGCCGAACGAGTCTTTGGGACACGTACACCTTTAGCTGACCTTTAGATGACCTGAGCAAACTGACCTCGTTGCCTGAAGCTAACCTTGCTGAGCCAGTTCCTTGTCCGGTAGCTGGTCGAGATAGAGATCAAACAGCAGGACATTGCTGAGTTTATTGTACACGCACACACCCTTCTATCTTGCTTCTCATCTGTTTCTGTTCCTTCTTTTATGGCCTATTTATGGTTTGGGTTGTGGTCCTTTTGTTATGGGTTCGTCCGGCCTGTCCGAGCAAGAATGTTGGGTTTTCCCGTGTAATTGATGGTGGTCTGGACAACTGAAAAGTGGGATTGTCGTTATGCGATACCCTTTTGCAATGTCACTTGTGATTGGATAGTTCGTAAATAATGGGTGTTTGTCAGGAATGTGATTTTTAGCATAAAAGACGATGTCTCGCAATATGAAAATTGAGCAGTCTCTAGCGAACCTACTCGTGTCGTACTTCGTAGATTTCTGTTCCTGGTTGCAGTCAATAAATTTGATCTTTGACGTCACCGAGAAGTATCCCGTGTCTCTGTATTCTAAGACAGGTGAACCCGAAGACTTTGGGCGCTGGGTTCTAAAACCCCGTTCTTCAACCTGAGAAAAACAGACGCAAGCCACGATGACACAGACTTGCGTTACTGTACCAGTCCAGTACATGCAGGTGGTGAAGGTCTTACTTTTCTTTTACGGGTGGCACTGAGAATACTCTGTTACAAGGGCTAATGCTTCATTAATTTAACTTTCACCCTGCAGTGCCAATGACTACTAGAAAAGGAAAATGAAGAAGATACATAATATGATTATCTATATCTTCACAGGATATTTGCTTACATACGGGATGACTTTAGGTGCTTGTTTTTTATTGAGTGAACACTGATAGGCCACACATGAATGACAGAGTTGTACTAAAATTATTAACAAAGGTAGTGAGTGGCTCCCGTAATCGCCGGATATATGCTGTGCTTGCAATACAAACTACTGCTACTATTCATGGTAGTATTCGGAAAAATTACAACTTCTTTTCCTTGCCTTTGCTACACTGGAATGGACGTGCGGGTGCGGTGTTACATGCTCTTCAAAGTAAAACTTACTTCATCCAGTGACCGCCTACTCTGTGTACATACACATATGCTATCCATGAGTCAGATAGTACCATGATCCAGGCATCCATCCATTCAAAGTAAATGTCAATCATTCTTCTTAATGTCTCAACTGGACAAACCTTAGTTTTTCTCACGGAAAAACATTTTCATTTTATTTTGGAAACTGCAAGCCATGCATCCGTGCTTGACTTGCATTTGAATTTGAATCAAAGGATATATTGCACACACATACAGTTTCTGTTTCAACCACCCAGGCAGTCCTCTTCCCTTTCTCCTTCCACCCATCCTTGCTTCATCCTTCAACCGGCCATGCATCATATTCCCAGCCATCTCGGGCTGCATTCAAAAACACGTATCATTCTTTGCCAGTCATCATTACTTTTAACTCGCTCGTCCTTCCACACTTACTTACACCCTTCTTTCCTTTTTCGTTCATCCGATCCATCAAGTTCATCTCCGATCTGACTTGGCTTCTCGATAAAACTTTCACAGCTGAGTTGAAGCCAATTTAGAGGAGGCTACTACCTGGTTGATAAAAACTTAGGGGTAGATGTATTTGCGATTTCTTAATAGCGATTTTTAAGGAATCGCTATTTAGAAATCGCAAAATGGGATATATGTAAAAAATCGCTATTTTTTAGCGATTTCTAAATCTTCCTTATTGGCGAATTCGCAATTTGCGAATTCGCAATTAAGGAATAATTTCCCATTCATTCCTATGGGCCAAGAGGCCCATAGGAATGATTGTGAAATAATTCTCAATTTGCGATTCATAATTTGCTAATCTCAAATTGAGAATAATTTCAAGGGTGCAAGGGTGTCTCAAGGACACCCTGCTGCACCCCTGAAATGTACATGTGTGTGCATATGGCGCACATACATGCCCTATGGGCATGTGTGTGCATCACATGATCACATGCCAACTTCAAAAATGCCAAATTGTGCATTTTTAAAAGAATTCTTAAATTACCATCAACTACAAGTTGGTGGTGATTTCTTAACCAAAATTCGCAATTGAAAACTGCTACATACATAGCATTTAAGGAATCGCAACATTGCGATTCCTTAAATGCTATGGCAAAATAAGGAATCGCAAATTTTTGAGATTCCTTAATTTGCAAATTTTTGATGCATGCCAACACATGCAAACAGACCGTTTGCGATTCGCAAAGGCCGAAATTTGGCGAATTTCGGCCTTTGCGATTCGCAAACGGCTTCATACATCTAGGCCTTAGTTCTAAATTTGTAAGTCTTCTTAACAGTAAAGTATACTTGTACTGTACAACATATACACCCGTGCAGAGAGCACACTACGCAGTCTGCAATCTCAATAAGTAAGGAATATAATAGCTTACCACCGCCCGCCACTCCCGTGGCATCCCCCACAGCAGTTCCCGCTGGCTGTTGCACCGCCTCTGCCCCAGGACTGCCCACCTACGCGCTGGTCCCGGCACCGGTGGAGGGCTGTGCCGATGTTCCGCCTAGAAAATACATTTCGGATTCTTAGATGCCATATACACCACTCCTACTATTTTGTCGAGGAATGAAATTTTTTTACTATGACTACACAAACAAATTTAATAATTTGTGACTCTCTAGTCTAAACTACAAATTGCCCTTTTTTCAGGGAAGGGTGTTTTTTAGTTACGCTTAGCCGTAACATGTCTTGCTATACTTTTTGGCACAACTGATAAATGCTTGCTTTTTAACACGCATCATTTTTCTCATAACAGACAGAAGCTTCCCTTCTAAGAACAAGAGCAAGATCAGATCATCATCACTTGGATGGAGTCAGCAAGGATTCAGCACCACAAAGAAGACTTGAAGTTCCAACCTGGTGAGGGCTCGCCCACAATTAATGTGTGAAATCACTAAGCACTTTTCAATTTTCAATCCACCATTTATGTTGTATGATGAACTTGATTTTAATAAATGTTTTTTCTTTTAATAAAGCTTTAAAAATTACATAGACTGTGGTTTTTGGTCATGAGTGAGTAACGAAAGGGTTTGCAATTTGCAAGCATGAGTCCGTGGCTCTGAGAGGTCGGTACTCTGACTCCATAGTCTTATGTCCTGGGTTGTAAAATCATTGGGGATCAATCATCGATGAATTCGGAAGCTAAATGACTCTGACACACTAGCTAGTCAGTAAGGAGATTGGGGTTTTAAATTCTGTTATGACTGAGGTATGTGGAAAGTCTAACTGCGCCTATTATAATTGATAAACAATGCACTATTTCGTGTCCATAGTTCTGTTTGTGCAGAATAGTCCCTGCAACAGTAGTAGTATGGATTGTCCTCCTATCCAATCAAAAAGTAAACTAGTATCTTATTCTTTCTTGTTGGCCATTGACATTTTATTGTTGGGAAGTGTCAAAGCGTAAACATTTAGAAGACTTCCAAAGACATTATGGACAACCCAGAGGACTGCACTCAGTGCATAGAGCCATTGCTGAATAGAATGGGAGTTTTGTTTAACATCTTTTGCCAACTGTGCAAGCTTAGTTAGCTACACAGACAGACTAATAATAATCTAGTAGTACCACAGGGAGTCATATTAGAGGCAGGATAAGAATTTAGAAACAGTCTACAAGAAGATCAAAGACGATTTAGAAAAAATCGAATGAGGAATGGTAGGAAAAAATAGGTGCTGTAAAAGATAGGGAAGTATAATTATTAATATTAACAGGAAAACTTACTGGGGCCAGCAAAGTAGCCCTCGCCGGACCGATCCTGGCCTTCCTGATCTTGTCCCCTCTCCGCCGGCGCCGCTACTTCCTCCGGTGTCCCCTTGCCCCTGGGGGGTGCTGATGTACAACATGAAAGAAAGACACAAACATGGATGATATTTGTCAACCAAATCAACCATTAAAAAAAAAAATATATATATATTTTGGGGAAATAGACAACAATTGCACTAAATTTATTGACCTATCTGATGTGGTCTACTAGGATATTAGTATTGCTGGATTTGCGGACTGTCTACTTGGAAAGGTATGTAACTCACTAAACCAACTACAAAAAGGTTCGACTAGGACTGGCAGGCAGCACTCCGCAGCACGCGAAGTGACAGACACAGTCCATCGTGATTGCAGACCAGTAAGAACACTAAAAAGTTTCCTGATAAATAACCAGTCATAATATACTCAAACTCTCCATCCACCACCACTATCTCTTCTTAGTGGCAGGAGTACAAAGGAAGGACTGGACTTGAGTCTCTAGGGGCAGATTTACAAGCCCCTTGCGGCTCTTTTGCTCCGTCGTTGCGTGACTTTTGTGACACAGCGGCAGCGCAAAAGAGGCGCCATGGTGCCGGTATATTAACAACGTGACGCGTCTGGGAGATGCATCATGTTGTAAAGCCCTGCACCATCAGGGGGCGTTCCAGCGCAGGAACGCCTCCTAAAAGTGGCTGAGTGAAATCTACACAATTTCACTCAGTCAATTTTTGGCCAATGCTGCGTCAAAACCCTGCGCCTGTTTGAAGCAGACATACGGCTTGATGCAGCATTGGGGAGATAGGGCACCCCAGAGCATTGCTGGAGCTGCGTCGTGCTTGCGACGCAACTCCAGCAATGCGCCGCCTTTACGGCACAGATGCATGATGCATCTGTGTCGTTTTTGCCCCATGGTGCGCCGCATTGTAAATGCAGCGCCCCATGGGTGGTGGAGGCGTGGTGCACAATTACTGGTGCATCCCTGCTAATTTGCAGGGATACGCCAGTAATTGTAAATCTGCCCCTTAGTGTCTAGCATTACGCAGTTCTGTAAAGTACACTCATACATAATCACTCAGGCCAATGAAATGAGCACAAAATCGAAAACAAGTAAGCATAGTAGCACCGCCACTGAGCAGGTGAGCAGTACACCTGCAATGCAATCACAGAAGATTTTGAAACATAATTTACCTACAATGTAATCGGCAGCATTATTACTCTTCGGAAAAAACAAACATTTGCAATATGATAACATAGAGCAGGAGAAAACAGAATAGTGATTAAATAGCTACTACTACTCACCAAGCCGAGGGATCTTGACGCCTAGCAGGTCAAGCAGGTCACGTTCACGGTCCAGGATATCAGACCACCGGTGCGTGACTGGCTGTAGGTGCGCCGGACCTGGGACTGCCGATACATGGCCTGGCAACCCTTCTCCCACAGCTGCCGACGCTCCCGAGCCTGTACCCGCCAGCAATCCTGCCGCCTGCCGCGATGGTCTTGGGGAGGCGGCGCTGGACATAAAAAATCAGTGCGGCCACCTCCTCTGCGCTAAAGATCTCCCGGGCTATGACTTGCTCCAACCTCAATCGCCCGCATGGGAGCCGGGTACGGGGTGCGGGACCCTTCCACTTGTGCTTCCCGGCTCCCTTTGCCATGGTCCTGGACAGGAATGGAAATAATAAATAGGAAAAAGAACAGGGAAAAAGTAAATAAAAGAAGAGGTAAAAAAAGTAGTTTTAAAATAATGAAAAGTAGAAGAAAACACAAAATATAGATCTAAAAAAATAGAGAGCTAGATAATAAGTAAAAAAAGATTTTAAAAAACTACAAACAAACAAAGGATGGCAAAGATTGAAGCTGGGTAGAAAAAGCATGCCCAGAACCATAGCAATGAATGAAAAACAAGATGGCAGCGCCCATTGAAGACCGCGTGGGTAAGTTCGCGCAATAGTTCCCCCGCGAGCACGCAAAAACACATGCGAACTCGTAATATCGCGCTGCACAGAACGCGAGATTGCTAATAGCGACCGGAAACGGAAATACACAAGGCGCACAAGATGGCCGCGCCCATGTACGACCGCATGGGTAACTTCGCGTTGGTGCACTGCAAGCGGCCCGGGAATACGCAAAAAACCCCGCAAACACGCATAAAAACAAAAATCCACAAATTCGCATGAATTCGCAAATTTTGCGGATCGCGAATTCGCGTACCGCAAATTTGCAAATTTCGCCCACACTTAGGAACAATTTGTGAAATGCACGTGAAAAAAGTCAAAGATAAATACCCAAAATGCATTTCAGGGCGGGCCATTATGCTGCTCCTGCTCAGCACCTAGGACAAGAAAAGAAATTGAATGATAAAAAGAGTACATCGGATGAGCATTAGACCAGCTTAATGCAACGTGGTGTGCCACAATCGTGTGCACAACATACCAATGAGAGAGAAACAAGGAAAAGAACGAGACACAGTAAGGTTAGGGAACTCACTCACTAAACCGGGCCCAGGGAGGTGTATAGTGGCGGACTTCTCATCATGGAGATTGTATTGCAGGAACGGGTGTAACACATCCCTAATAGTAAAAATGCTGCACAACCCCTTGTGAGGGACCCCTCTACTCACTCTAGGTCAGAAGGATCAAAGTCCAACGTACTAAACGTAAAAATAGATATCCAGCATGATGTTCAAGACTCCCATGAAGGCGGGGGTGGATCCAATGGTAATTAGCGCTAAACGCCTGCACTTTCACAGGCTAGTAGAGAAAACAACACACACAAAACCCATGTGAACATTCATTAATGCTGGAAACAGTCATTACATATATTTCGGAAAGGTCCCGTACCCTATTCCCCATTATCCATCAAGTACTCACTCTTCAAGCAGAAAACCATTCCCTACCGCCCACTGCGTCCAACCGCCAAGCCTGAGCTGAAGGAAAGGCCGCGGAGCGGGGGGTGAGCGGGGGTTTTAAAAAAGTTGCGCTCGTCGGCGCTTGGGGCAAACCCCCTTCCATGGCATACTAAACGAGCCATTACAGATGCGCATGCGTGCAGGATCTAACCGAAAACATGCATGCGCCAAAAGGGGACAACTAATCCCCAGTGTATGGGCGTCCCGTATAGGAAAAAGTATGTCTAGATCTATGAAGAGTGAAGCGGAACTGCTGCTCAGGTTGGCGTCCACTAGTCATCATAAGGGTGACGTGTTCTATTTGACGGTGAGATAATTAATCTTCACCACGAAAAATCCTCTGTTGACAACTGTACCTCAACTGTTAATGTTGAGCAACAGGGGCAGCACAAGTGTGTCCCGTAGATCACAGTAAAGATTAGCCTATATCAGAACATCAAGCATTAAAGTTACTATGTTCTCTGGTTAATTCAAGCTAGGGGTGGTTACCTCTAATACTTCCGCTCTAGTGTGAGCCCTGCTCCCCGCCGGGTCACGTAAGCAGGTCGTCAGCGAAGATGTCTGCTCCCTCCGTATAAACCAAGCCAAAAGATGCCCAGATGTAACCCTCTCCACGTGGAGACACTGGTGGTGTCAACGGAATGTATATTTATCCAGTCTATCCCATTAGTCACTGATCTGTGCGAGAAGTAATCGTTCACCTTTGCCTGCAAACGGGTGAGCCAGATCCCCCACCTGTTAATCCCATACCAATGCCTCGCTACTCTGTGGCTCTGCTTAAAGTCCCCTGCTAATTGAGTGTCATATACTCAGTTAATGCCCAGGACAAAGTCTGCCTTCCCACCTTGTCTTCCAGTATGTAAAATGGTAATCTCCACCTCCGGGTACCCCATCATGGGAGTGTTCCAAACCACTGCACGGCTCACAGGGGCGTGATCTGACAGGAATCTCGCCAAATGAGTTACCTCTGCTTCCTAGAAAGCGTGCATACTTGCCACCAAAACTCTGTTTAGTCTGCTATGTGTGTTATGCGTGGGCAAATAACATGTAAAGAGCTTCTGGGTATGGTGTCTCTCTCTGCATACATCCAGAAGGCCTAACTCTCTCATCACTTCCCGAATTTTCTTTGTCATCTGTGTTTTCGTCCCCCGTCTAGGTGGGTGCCTGTTCAGGTCAGGGTCAAGCATGTAGTTGAATTTCCCCATCCACACTAGTGGTACATCCAGTTCTGAAGCTATTACACCTTGCATAGATTGGAGAAACTCAGGATCATCTGTGTTTGGAGCGTATGTATTCAGTATGGTAATAGCACTGCCATCTAGAGTGCCTCGGAGACATATATACCAGCCATGGACATCAGCCTCCATATATATAAGTGCAAATGGCATCCCAGGGGCCACCCACACCAGGGAACCTCTGGAATAAGTAGAATAAGATGAGTGAAACGTCTGATTCGGCCTCTTCTTTGGCCACCTTGGCGGTCCCCATGCCATCCAGATGCATTTCCTGTAGAGAGGCCATCATGATGTGATGCCTTTTGAGGAAGGAAAGCACCCTGTAACTATTTGTGCATGTGCCTAGACCTCTGACATTCCAACTAAGGAACCTAACCTCCATTGTAATACCTGTGTAACATGACATTTGGGTGTCTCTCACACCTTTGTTGATCATTTTCCACCTGCTGCACTCCCCAGGACAATCTCTGTGACAAAACTACCCATCCCACTCCCACGGACAATGAATGTGCAACTGCGCAATTGTTAATGCCCACCACATGCTTGTGCCTGGATGTGCACAGCATCCCTACATGCCCAGTAGGGGCAAAGAAACTCATCAGCATAACAAGCATCCCTACTTCGCCCCACCCAATGACGAACCATTCGCCTTCCAAAAGACATTCGCTGCGGGAACCCAACTTTGCCAGAGACTCAGCGGCGAACATCTCCCACATTCCTTCCCCTAGTCTAGCCAATCCACACCGCCATACATTCACTCAACTCACGTCCATGTTGGCATTCCCCTGTAGTACACCTCCTCCCAGGCCAGCCCCACACACTGATCCCATTACCCCACTAACTGCTTACAAAGGGAACAAGTGTTTCACGATTCCAGTTGATCCATTCCTCCGTTGTCATCTGTAATCGGGCCATATCCATCAAGGCCTTCAGGACGACATCCGGTGACTGGCTCAGTGTCTGCAACAGTTCTCCACGGTCTGGTAACCCACCGAGGTTGGTGCACTCGGGCCACCATCGTCCACCATTCCTAAATCCATAGCCCCATCCTCTCCGACTCTGACTTTCCGCTCCTCCTGCGAGTCCAAGGACAGTGATTCTGCTGGACGCCCATGCAACTGTTCCTCTTTGTTAGGATGGGTTCTCCACCTCCGTCCCTTGCTGTGTTGTTCATGAGGGGGGAGACCATCACCTTGGACCTCCAGCCAATCCCATACTTCTTCCGGGGTCTCAAAGAAATGGGCTTTGCCCTATGGCAAACACTTCAGTTTTGCGGGGTATAGGAGCTTATATTGCAACTGTAGGCCCCGTAGCTTCCCTTTTGCCCCCAAGTAGGACTTGCATTGGTCATGTACCAGCTTGAGGTATCTGGATAAATGATGATTTTATTGTTCTCAAAGTTAAGGTCCTCCCACTCACTGGCGGCAAAAACAAAACAAGGGAGGTACCCTATGAACCAATACGGGACAGGGTGAGCAAATCTTAAAAAGAAAAATAGTCCCTAAGTTTGAGGATATCCCTTATGTCGTGGTGTCCCTGGCTTTAGGTAATATAGACACCACCTGACTTAAAGAATAGCCCTATAGCCAAATTACAACAATACAGCTCAGCTTTCAACCTAGGCTGAGCGTCAGTTTCATTGGGTACTCAGTCTTGCCTAAAGTCCTATAGCATTCCAAACAAACTTATGTACGAAAGTGATAAAAACAGTAATTTATTAAAAAAAAATTCTTTACAGTACATAGTATCAATATTACATAGTTATACAACAAACAATTACAGTAAAAACCAAAAGTCGACGCGGCGTTTCGTTGTCTTTCGTGTATGGCTACACCTTCTTCAGGATGGTTTTTAAAAACACTAGAAAAAGAATGTCACAATTAAAAACAGACTTACGACAGAGTCCCAATTCATACCTGACAGTTACAAAAATGCATTTGAGTTTTGACCACTTTATACCACAGTATTTTGGTCTAATCCAGGAGAAATAGTACGGCTCTAAACTTATACCGTGATCATAGTTACTTCCAAAAATAGCGTCAGACCATAAATAGTCTTGCCCCTCTGCCCTTGTTCCATTGGGACACAGTGTTATCTTGATCATATAACATCATCACATTTGATCGTTTGTCAATCAGTTAACTTTCCATGTTTAAAGCTAATGGCATGCATAAGTGATCTGGGCCCATATATATAGTTTTTCTGCCCTTTTCTGTTTGTTATAGAAAACAGATTCTGAGATATCCCACTAAGTTCTCTCTTATGTCACGAGAAACACATGAGTGTTTGTTAAACCTCATCTATACATGATTGTCTAAAGGCTTCAATTCAATTTAAAAACACAAATTACTCACATACCTTCAAATTTTGAGCGTGTCTAGTTGCACAAAAATACACTTTAAAACAACTTCTTGTTCCTTTAGTTGCACATTTTCTGATTGGTGGATTTTATTTATAAATTATCCACCTGCAAGGTAGATAGTGTGATATTTTAATAACTGTTCAATGACAGGGAGCCTTACATTATAGTACAATAATGGTACTGCCTCATACCTGGATCCAGATGTTTAAATGTACTGGATGTGTTCGCTGTACCTGGGGTGACCACCGTATGGTTAATATGTTCATATACAATTTGCTAGGAATAGACAGAAATACATGGGCTGTTCAGATGCTGTTCCATTAGTAGACCGGTACATGTCTCTGTTAAAGTCCAAAAAGGAAAATTTTTCCATACTACCTTTGAGCAAGTTGATTAAAACCCCCTCGTGGAGGCTAGGGAAGACGTATATCCGTTACCCTCTTGTTCTCGGGAAGCTTCTTAATATGCGATTCCCTTTGTTCACCGTAATCCGGTTGTTATCTATGACATTAGAGGGAATTAGACATTAACTATATTTTTTCTCAAATTCCTATGTTTGGTATCATTATTTTTCTGTTACTCCATTATTGTTATTTTTATTTTCGCGGCAACCCCAAGTATGAGAGTTCCTCCCTTTTGCCCGATACAAGTCATTTATGGCAGCGCTCGTGTTCTACTTGCTCTAACTGCCTATATTAAATATTCGCCGTCTTTGGTAATTAATGATCTAGGGACGGTCCCTGTCTATTTACGAGCAGAAAATCATTCCTTAGTCCTACTATAACGCAGTTCGAAATTTATGGCATCGGTCGTGGTACGCTCAGACCTACCTTGTTAAGAACCAGCGGCCTCCCTGTCACTTCGTCTCGGTACAGCGTTTCTGATATCAAAGGGAACTCACACAGCCCTGTTTATATTGTACCTTCCGGGCCAAAGTTTAACCGCTTCATCCCGCTTTTTGGGTCCCGATCACGTGGTACGGACCCGCCATCTTAAACCGGGAAAAGTTCAATTAATGCCCATATCCTAAGACTTGACTCACTGGCGGCATGCAGGATACAGTCCTATCACGATAATTCAGCACTTTTGCTATGATTGTTTGCAGCTGTACCCCCGCGTGAGGCACCTCACCAGGGCCCTGTGCGCCCTTTCTCCGACAAACAGATCAGACAGTCCCCTCTGGCGCAAATAAGGTTGTATCCATTGCTCCAGGAATCGTTCTGTTGCAGTTCCATCTGCGCAATCCAGGAACCCAAGGACACATATGTTACTGCGTCAGGCGTGTCCTTCTGCATCTTTAGGTGGGTGCTCCAGTGCCTTTGTGGTCATCTGCCTTTGTGGTCATCTGTTTGAGTGTAGCCATGCCACCTCCTCCCAGGCCAGCCCCACACACTGATCGTATTAACCCACTAACAGTATACAAAGGGAACAGTAGTTTCACAATTCCAGTTGATCCACTCCTCTGCCGCCATCTGTAATCGAGCCATATCCATCAAGGCCTCCAGGATGACACCTGGTGACTGGCTCAGTGTCTGCGATAGTTCTCCCTGATCGGGTGACCCACCTGGGTTCGGTGCACTTGGGCCCCCATTGTCCACCATTCCTAATCCATAGCCCCATCCTCGCCGGCGGTGACTTTCAGCTCCTCCTGCGAGTCCAAGGACAGTGAATCTGCCAGATGCCCATGCAACTGTTCCCCTTTGTTAGGATGGGTTCCCCACCTCCATCTCTTGCTGTGTTGTTCATGAGGGGGGAGACCATCACCATGGATCTCCAGCCATTCCCATACTTCTTCCGGGGTCTCAAAGAAATGGGCTTTGCCTTGTGGCAAACCCTTCACTTTTGTGGGGGTATAGGAGCTTATAGTGCAACTGTAGGTCCCGTAGCTTCCATTTTGCCCCCAAGAAGGACTTACGTCGGTCATGTACCAGCTTGGTGTAGCTGGATAAATGATGATTTTATTGTTATCAATGCTAAATTCCTGCCACTCCCACGTGTCATGCGGGATACAGCCCTATCACGATATGATATGCTATGATTGTTCGCCGCTGTGCCCCTGAGTGAGGCAGTGGCACCAGGTCCCTGTGCACCCTCTCTACAACAAACAGATCAGACAGTCCCCTCTGGCGCATATTAGGTCTTATCCATTGCTCCAGGAATTGTTCTGTCGCAGTTCCCTCTGCGCCCTCCAGGAACCCCAGGACACATATGTTAATGCGTCAGGCGCATCCTTCTGCGTCTTTAGATCGGTGCTCCAGTGCCTTGGTGGTCATCTGCGCCATCTGCTGTTTAAGTGTAGCCACGTCACCCTTCAGGTCCGCTATTTCACCCTCAGCAACTGACACCTTATTTGCAACTTTTCGCAAATCCGCCCTCTGGAGGTTCACATCTATTGATACTGCTTCGATTCAATCTTCCAGAGCTTTCCTGGATCCCTGGATAGCCGCCAGCAGTTCTGCTCTGGAGGGCTCCCCTTCTTAATTGTCCCCTCCGCCTTCTCCTCTGCCTGTTTGCCGCGTTATGCGCTGCGGCGGTTGGCGCGATGTGCTATACTGCGTAATTGTGTTAGTGCCCGCCGACCATGCTGATTTATCCTTGCCCATTGTTGCAGTTCTGACGTCGCACTGCCTCACCTACCCTCAGCCACCCTGCTCTTTAAGGCTTAGAACGAGCCTAGGTTCAGGCTTTTGCCGTCGCCCTCTCTCCAAGCCATGTTCAGGTGCTTATGCTGCATATCCGGCATTCAATAGCAAGACACATATAAGGGACCCCATCTGATAAACTAACTAGGATTGCAAGAGTACGTCTCCCGCAGCATGTGGTTGCTCACTTCTCCGCTGTCAATTGACCCCTTGTAGTCACAGATCACAGGAATATACGCTGCCCTGGCAATCTCCTGCCTTACCATGGCTGGCCCACCTTGCCCTCCGCCAGGCAGTCTATGCCGATAATCCCATCATCCCTCCTGCAGAGTAGTCCCTTACTGATGTCCAAGGCCTTGTGACACCAATACGCTGGCTCCCGGTCCGTCTACCAATTACCAGGTATTTAGCCAGATTTGGTCCACCAGTGCGGGTCACAGGCTGACGGTTAGGGCCTCGACATGGGGACTCGCCTCTCCAAGGGCTTCCTCCTTCACCAGCAGGCGGGGGCACAATGCCCTCCCAACAATAACGTCCTCCCTGCTCATTCCCCGCTTGGTGCCTGCAATCTGCGCACAGCTGCATGCAAAGCCACTGCTCCTGATGCAGGGGACGCTCCCCTCCAGGCTCTAAGACACCGGCAGGCTGAGAACCCTGCTTGCAGCCACCTGCTGTTCTAGGACGAAGAAATCAAGGCGGCCCCACCCAGCCACCCCAGGTCGCAACCGGTGCTGTATTTGACCCGCACAGGGCCGCAGCCTGCCTAAATCACATTCTCCACAGACAGTAGCCACCTCCAGCCCGGCATCCACTCTTCAGGCAGCAAAGCCCTGCAACACTTTTTCGCTACCATCTGCTGTGACTCGTACATGCAGGAGTCAAAACTCCCTCCCCAGCTGAGAAGGAGCCTGGACCGGCCACAATGCTTCAATGGGTCAGGCAGCAGGGATCACGACTTCTGCCCATTTCCGACCCCCCGCCTTCATCTCACGGCCGAACAGACTCCAGGATGGTCCAGGCAACAACAGCCAGTTCCCTGCACAGCGGACACCGCCGGCTTCCAAGGATGTCTCTGCAGGTGTGACCCCTTTGGGTAACTCTGCCCGGAAGAAATCAAGCTGGTCCTAGATCATACCTGCAGGATAGATAAGGATTTCTGGGCAGGAGGGCCAAGAGCTCAGAGGCTCACGTCCTGTCGGCCATGTTGCTTGGCCACGCCCCCACCAAGCACCGTTTTAATGGCTACAAATCCTCTACCCTCCTTTCAGTTTTCAGAGTCCCAGGACAATGCTGGCACATAATTCCATAGGTAGCCGCCTGGTAAATAATAATTATTTTCTGCTATTTACTTGCTTGCTGACTAAATAGTAGAAAATGTTTACTATTTGGCCGGCGGCCTTTAGAATAGGAGAGAAACAGCCCTATTTGTTTGGCCACTGGCTAAATATTAGAGATTCTGCATTGATTGGACGATGGATGTGCAAATATGGCTGTAAGCTTAGTAGTAGAAATTCTGCACTGATTGGCTGTCGGTAGTGCAAATAGCACAAAAACGTATTTATTTACCTAGCTGTTGGCTAAATAGTAGAGTTTCTGCACTGTTTCGCTGGTGGCCATACATATAGGAGGACTAATTAAATATTTACCCAGCTGCTGACTAAATAGTAGAGATTTTACAAAGTCCGGCGGACAGTTGTGTGAATAGCAGAAAAACGTAACTACTAACCTGGCCATAGCTAAAAAGTAGAGATTGTGGACTGTGCAGCTGGCGGCTGTGCAAGTAGAAAAAAGTCACTATTTACCCATCCTTGCTTAAATAGTAGTGATTCTGAGCTGTTTATTGGTCGTCAGTTTTTGGAAAATGTCTTGCCTCAATCCCTGGTCCCCCTCTTCGAGGCTACCAACATCCTGTCCTAAGGATCCCTCTTCCCATTTTGAAATTAGTTACCACCCCACCCCATGTGGGCAATAGCTCATGAAGGGTTTGCAACAGCAATCACAGTCACAAATTATGAATACATTTCTTTCCGAATTGGAAAGGGGAGAGAGGAAACCTCTTTCATGAACCCTCCTATTAGCAATTCAGAATCAATTGCAAAAGTCCTTTTAGTTGTCAGCATCATCATCATCATAAACTTTATTCCACTGTACTTTCAGTCATAAAAGCATAAAAGCACAGAGCATAAAATACATTAAACATATTTAAAATAGTCATAAAAATACAGTATTCAAGACTAAGCAAAATAAAATTGATCTACACATTCAAAAGGAACATTTTTATAGTAAATGACCATTATCAGCCTGATTCATGATCGGGCCGTTTTGCGAGGCTCAAATAGCGAATCATAAGGAATCGCTATTTGAGACTCGCAAAACGGTAATCATGTAGGAATCGCAATATTAATTGCGATTCCCACTGATTCCTTATTTGCGATTAGCTAATTGCTAATCGCAAATAAGGAATAACTCCCCATGCATTCCTATGGGCCAAAAGGCCCATAGGAATGCATGGGGAGTATTCCTTATTTGCGATTAGCAATTTGCTACTCGCAAATAAGATAGCGATTTAAAGGGTGCCAGGGGTGTCCAAAGGACACCCTGTAGCACCCCTTAAATGCAAATTGAAACAGGTGTTGCACACACACATGTCCAAAGGACATGTGTGTGTGCAACATGCAACTTAGAAAAATGCTTTTAAAAGCATTTTTCTAAGTTTTTGCTATTTACCGAGAGGTCTGACCTCTCGGTAAATAGCGGCCCAAAATTGCATTTTCGCAATTTTCAAATGCTTCATGAATTGCATTTAAGGAATCTCAAATAGAGATTCCTTAAATGTAATTCCTCGCAATTTAGCGATTTAGCAATTACCGATTTTTGCATTTGGGATGCTGAATCCCAAATGCAAAAATCGCACTCGCAAAGGGCCGGATTCTCGGAATCCGGCCCTTTGCGAGCCGATTTAGCCTTCATGAATAAGGCTGTTAATGTCTGATAAATGGCCATCTCCCTTCTTAACATCTAAAGCACATTTAATAAGATTAGTTGTAGCAATAATAATTATATATCTTGTGCTTGACTATATCTCTTCTTTGTAGCTAAGGCACATTTAATAAAATGAATCATTGCAATACAAATTTGTGGGGTATCCAGTTTTTGCAGTATATTAAAATCTGTCCTTTATTGTCTGCAATTTGCTGCGCTGAGCACTGGAACAAGGAAATGTTTCCTTTGAAAAGAGTACAACTACAAACCAGCGTAAAGTACAAAGTGCTTTGTTTAGCAACTGAGTTGCAGAGACAGTGAGAGAGATTAGAAAACCTGTAACCCTGACAGGGAAACATTACAAGGAAATAAATTAAATGAAAGTGAAGCCTGGTAAGATAAACTCTGTACTCTCTTTTGTGAGGCAGTGACAGATAAAACTCCAACTCCCATGATGATTTAATGGGAAGACAGTTTTATTAGTCTAAAGAAATTTCCAACTCACTCATAAAAAGGGTTTTGTACATAATGATAAGTACTTTTGTGGTCACATACCTTCTAGTTTTGCAACATGAGGCCCTTCGTGCTAAAACTAACATAGATGCAGGCACTAACTTTTAGGTCTAAAGACCCCAAATGTTTGTATCTTTCCGAGTTGTTTTGACAGACATGGCAAAGAATGCCACGCCATTATACCCTAGGCCAAGAAATAGAGCCTTGGGAGACCCTTTAAGGAGTTATATTGTGCTCCACAAATACTTCTACTTGTTTACATTTACCTGCTGGGGTGACTGATGGCAAAAATGATTTGATGCTTTGCAAGACTAGTTAAAGCTGTTTACTTTTCTAAAGCTATATACTCACTTTTACCGGCAACACCATGAAAATGAACCAGATTTAGCATTACCAAAAGGCTTCATGTTATGAGAACACTTCATGTTTCTGCAGAAAATTAGTGTATTCTGGAATTAATAATTTGGTTCAATTCAATGAAAGCAAACAGACTAAACACCTGAAAACAATGATTTGTGAAAGCAAAAATCAGAAATGGAAATGTGGTATCCCAGTAACATATAGCCATCCGATATTTAGGATTATTTTTTTTCAACAAAGAAACAATTACATAGGGCCCCTTATAAAGTGACCTACACAGTAAAATTGAAAGGCTTCTTTCAAATCTCATGACAGAGCTAATACAAACTAAGGGCCTGATTTATAGGTTCGAGGACGGAGTTAAATCCGTCAGAATGAGAGAGGACAAGACCTCCGACATCCTGGGGGACCTCTGCTTATCAAATTTAGAGTAGTCCGCCAGACCTGTGGGCAACTCTCTACATTGACAGTAACTGCTGTCTATGCATGAAACATTTGAAGGACAGTACAGTCAGATAAGATGTCCAGCTATCTAACTTTTTTAAACATTTTTGTTTTTCAAAAACAAACTCACAAAGCAAGGGTAGGCTTTTGAAAAATAAAACTAATGGTCCCACAAGCTGGTAGTTTTCTCCCAGGGTGACAGGGTCATTAGGTTTTTCTTGTCCTTTATAGCCAGGTATTACTCTAAATAGGGTAGATGGTATGAATTCCTTGTGCAACAGCCCGTATTTTGTAGGTCTATTAGAGGAAGTATTCTGTCGAGAAGAGCAGCCACTAGCAAAGGAATGGGACTATAATTAATTGAAGTGAATGACATCAGAATAGGAATTAATTTTCCCATTAACTCACGGAAAGACATATAGGGGGTCATTAGGATAGCGGGCGGAAAACCACCCCGACCAACCGCCCGCCTGCACCGCGTATACACCGGCGGCCACATTAGGATCAACCGCCACTAAAGACCGACCGCGGTGGTAGCGGGCCAAGCAAAGCCGTCCGACCCGGGCGGTGACGGCGAAAAATTGACCGCGGCGGTCGGACAAGCTGCGGAAAAGCTACAACCCGCCGCAAGTACAGCGGACACACTGCATGGGAAATTATGATAACCTCGAGGGTGTCGCGGTCGGAACCGCTGTCACCGACCGCTGCGGTCGCACACAGGAGTGAATGGGAAAAATAGCGGAAGAGCTGCAGCATAGACAAAACATGGCGGATGATGCCAAAACACCGCAGCCATGACCCCCAAATACATAACACACATACAAATAAAACAAATAAAGCAAAAATGTAAATAAAAACCCTGGACAACTCCCACAACACACCTGACACCCAAAATCCACTTGGACACACCCACACAGCTGAGTATAAAGCCAACCCCTTCACAAACCACAATCCTTTGAAACACTCCAGAATAGAAGGCCATACCCCACATCTAACAGGAGAGGCAAAAGAGCACAGCACACACACACATCCACCACCACCATCACCACCACCTTTACACCAGTACAAATAATCCCGCAAGACACAAAACACACCTCACACCTTAACACCATACCCCTGCACCCACATCCCTGCACCCACAACCACCTCAACCACCACACACCATAACAACACAAAAAATGCCCAAATTCACAGAGAGTGAGTTGACAGTCATGGTCAATGAGATTGTAAGAGTAGAGCCACAACTGTTTGGTAGCCTGGTCCAACAGACAGCATTAGCCACAAGGACACAAATGTGGGAAAGGATAGTCCAAAGGGTGAATGCAGTAGGGACCACCCCAAGATCCAAGAAGGAGATCATGAAGCAGTGGCATGATCTCAAGAGGGTTGTCAAGGAGCGGAGGAGTAAGAACTGGACGGTGGCAAACGTGACTGGCAGTGGCCCTCCCATCCCACCGAAAACATTCACACCGTGGGAGGAGAAGGCCCTTTCATACTGCTTCCTGATAGTCTCACAGGAGTAGCCAGGGGAGCGAAGGCTGGTAAGTACAAACAAATGCCAAACAACACACTGAGAACTACTTCCCTGCAATACCAAAACACCATTACAGTGTCCACCCTCACTCAACAGGTAGCTAGCCATCTTGCTTAGGAGGCCTGTATGGGGGAGGGAGGCCTACACTACCACTCCCAACATGATCCCTGTCCCACAGCTGAGCAGGATACAGGCCTCCCCCACCCAGGAGCAAGTGTCAGCCATTGCACAGTTCAACAAACAGACTTACAGGTCGGTATCCATCTTGTATTGGAGCACAGTTTAGGGGTGGGAGGCCCTGAATTCCTCACTGGGAGAAATGTTTGGGGGTGGGAGGCCTGCACTACCACTACCAGCATGCCCCTGTCCCACACCCCAGCAGCATGGAGGCCTCCCCCACCCAGGAGCAAGTGTCAGCCATTGCACCGTTCAATAAACAGACTTACAGGTCGGTATCCATCGTGTATTGGAGCACAGTTTGGGGGTGGGAGGCCCTGAATCACCACTCCCAGCATGCCCCCTGGCCCACAATACAGCAGCATGGAGGCCCCCCCACCCAGGAGCAAGTGTCAGCCATTGCACTGTCCACCCTCACCTAACAGGTAGGCAGCCATCCTCACTGGGAGACATGTTTGGGGTGGGAGGCCTGCACTACCACTACCAGCATGCCCCTGTGCCACACCCCAGCAGCATGGAGGCCTCCCCCACCCAGGAGCAAGTGTCAGCCATTGCACTGTTCTCGCTCACTTAACCGGTAGGTAGCTATCTTAACTCTTTCTGATGTGTGTGTGGGAGACCTGCATCCCGAAATGCAGCAACAATTGCATGCAATGCATTGACATCCAGCATGTATGAGTAAATGATGTTCCTCTGCACTATGAAATTACACACAGTGTTGCTATGAATTGTACTACTGGTTACTTCATATTTGTGTAGTGTACAGACAGTCGTTTATACGCAGCTGACACAATACTTGCACAGTGCCCAACACTGACCATTCCCCATCTACTCCACAGGTGATTAAGAACTCACTGCTGAGGAGCACACCAACGACCAGCAGAGATAGTCTCCACCCCCGGCACATGGACTCTCAGATGTGGACTCCCAGGACAGTTTGGACGATGAGCTCCAGCCCGGCCCATCTGGTGTTCCACAGACCCAGAGGTCCCAGGCCCCCATCCTCCCCACCACCACGTCTGCTGCAACAACAGCGCAGCAGACCCCTGCTGTCACGGCCTCCACCGCAGCCACCACCGTCACCACCGCCACTACCACTAGTACCACCAGTACCACCTGCAGCACCCTCCCTGTCCCAGGGGATGACCAGCCCACAACAACTACTGTGGAGGGCAGGGAGAGAGTGCGTGGACCAACAGTGGCGAGGCAAGAGGTCCGTGGCAGAAGAGCAGGTGGGAGGGCCAGGGTCACCACCAGACCTCGGGAGGAGTGGACACCATCCCTGGACCACTTCACCAGAGTAGTGGAGGCATACCAAGAGGTCCAGGGACAAAGTGGCTGGTCGGATGAACTTTTAAGGGAGCTCATCCTGCTGATGAGGTCCATCGACAACCGCCTTGGACAGATGGTGGACCTCATGGGCCAGCAAGTGACGTTGCAGAGGGACAGGCGTGTGTCCCAACCACCACCTCTGTCCCCTCCTGTTGTGCCGCAGGATGACAGTGCACCATCCTCCCCTGCGCCAACAGAGAGGAACGAGTCCCCTGATGCAGCTGGCCATTCAGCAGTCCCCCCCACCGCCAAAAAGACCTAGGGGGCGTCCAAAGAAGAGCCTGGGAGTCTCCGGAGGCAAAGCACCTGCCACACGCCAGTCACGGAGCCAGCCGTGATGACAACCCTCTTCCCTACTGCATTGGCTGTTTGTACTGTCTTTACCCACATTTCCTTGGCAATGTCACCTGTCTGTTGGACTGGGTCACCACATCCATGTGGACTCTACTCTTGCATCTCAGCGAACCGGACTGTCAACTCACTGATCATTCCCCACTGTCATGTAAATATTCCCGCACAAATCACATATCCACTGTCAAAATAAAATACTTGATGCACCAGATTTTGTGCTGTATCGTTTTTAGTGCAATATTTACAATGTAGACAATGTCCATGATGTGTCCAAATGATGTACAGTATGTAGTGCAGGATTCGTCTATAGCACCTAGGGAGACACAACAGAACAACAGTCACTGGTCTCATTGTGGCATCACAGGCAGAACACTACACAAATCATACATAAGACACTACAGGCATACTAGACAATGTGCTGCAGGTGTGAACAAATCGGGTGCAGCTTACGTTCACATATGGAACGTCAATGTCACGTTATCACACACAGGTGACTGAACGTGTGTCTGTATGTTACATCCACGCTTAGCCCTTCACAACAACAGCAACCACACCACACAATGTACACCTTGTACCTCGTCACCTACCTTCAAGTGAAGTAGTGTTCGATGAGCTGCTGGCGCAGGTCTACTCCTTCATCCTCTCCACTGTCCTCATCACTAGACTCAGGTCCTTGAGCAGATGGTGGCCTTGGTTCCTCACCATTGTCCAGGAGCAGGGGGGTCACCCTGTGGATGGCCAGGTTGTGCTGCATACAGCATGCCAAAACTATCTTGCATACCTTCCCAGGCGAGTATGCCAGTGCACCTCCTGTCCTGTCAAGGCAGCGAAATCCAGACTTCAGCAGGCCAAAAGTCCGTTTGATTACCCGTCGGGTCCTGCCATGGGCGTCATTGTAGCGGATGTCAGCCGAGGTCCTGGGATTCCTGAGGGGGCTCAACAGCCATGGCCGACTGGGATATGCAGAGTCACCTGTGAATGACAAACACCCATTGCAATGTTGCACAGCCAGAGTGCAGCAGGTAACACACAGCACACCATATCAGTAGGCATACTCACCCACAATCCAAGCATGTTCGGGATGCAGATTCTCAATCATCCAGAGCACCATGCTGTTCCTCATGATGTACGAATCATGCGCCGAGCCAGGATACTTCGCACACTCATGAGAAATGGTCATGTCCTCAAGGCACACCACCTGCACATTGATGGAATGATAATGTTTGCGGTTCCTATATATGTGCTCTGTCGCCTGTGGTGCCACCAGACCTACATGGGTGCAATCGATGGCACCAACAACATGTGGGATGCACCCAAGGGGATAGAAGTCACCCTTCACGGCAGCCAATTCTCCCCTTGGGAAATGGATGTAGAGATTCCGATACAGCATCATGGCAGCAAGAACATCCCTCAGCACCATGCTGACCATGGGCTGTGACATTCCTCCAGCTCTAGCCCCCTTCTCCTGGGAGGAACCTGTCGCAAAAAAGTAGAGTGCTGCCATCACCTTTTATGTGGGTGTGAATGCCGTAGGATAGTGACGGCCAGGCTGCAGGTGGGGCTCCAATAGATCACACAGGATCTTCAGTGTTGGTCTGTCCAGGCGTAATTTCCTAATTATGGCAATATTCTCCATGTCCTCCAGCCCTGTCAGGTGACAAAGGAGATTTGGCCTCCTCCTAGTTGAGAAATAAAATTGAAAATGTCAGTGAGAACCATCATGATATGGCCACAGCACATACCATCAATGATGTATTGGAAAAACATCGACTGCCTGAGAGATGCATGGCACACCAGGTTACATGGCTGGCCTTTTGATACACACAGAGGGCACACCTCTCCACTGTCACTACACAAGTGCCGCAAACACATCGGAGAATGTGAAAGTGCACATACTGGAGATCACAATTCACATGTGCAGGCAAGGTGCAGCAACATCAGCCTATGTTTTGGAAATTACCATGCCTGTATCACACCCATCTGCTGTACCTGTCACACCTCAATGCATCATCTAAACTCTGCACACATCCATCAACACAATGATCACAGTATCAGGAAAACGTTCAGTTGTGTGCATGAGCTGTTGTGAATGCACCAGTCTGATACGATACAATGCAGTGACACAAGCCTTGTCAAGGTCATCACTGACCCACAACAAATGGATTTGTACCACATCATGAACACCACCTCAAGAGTGTCAAGCATCATCAGCCATGAAATGCATAAGTAACATAGCAGGGACCACAGACCAAAGTGTGTCACACTGAACGTGCGTCCACCTGTGGATGACATGGAAATATGGCATTGTGTGCACAATGATGTGCCCTTCACCATGTTGTTGCTGTGTACAGATACAGTGTTCAGGATTGACATAGCCATTAATGGTCATGAAAATAGCGCTACCAACCGCCTGTCCCCGGCGGTGTGACACCAGCACCACCCCCTTCACAAGCGCGGAAGCCATTGGCATATGGACATGTGTACATGGCGGTGGGCATGCTCTGCCAGCGCGTAGGCGGTCATTGGTTGATTTTGAATGATGCACCATCGCGGTAGCGAACCCCGGGCACCCGCAGTGCATCACCGCCATGGAGCATTGCCCACAGCCAATAGGAGCGATGATCGCAGTGGCATGTGTAACGACTGGATTCTCGGACCAGATAGAATCAGCTCATCAGAGTACCACCAACCCAGCTGGAACGTAATCACCTCCCTCCTTAGGACCTATTTACAACAGGTATCTATGTCTCCTACCCAAGGATGGGGAATTAGCAATGTACATGCCTAAGTTTTCTACAATATCACACTCATACCAGTTAGTCTCGCGGCAACTCAGGCCCAGACCATTCTACCCTGGGGCAGTTCTGATTATATACCATTACACACTGGCCACAACCAGTGCTCACTCAAGCCACAATCCGGTGGGTATACATACCAGTATCCTCCCTGGTACTCTCTTTTATCTAACAAGCCACAATCCTGTGGGTATAAACACCAGTGTCCCCCCTGGTGCTCGCTTAACAAGCCACAATCCTGTGGGTATAACGCCGCATCCCAACGACGATCACTTTCCTATGAATACCATTAGCTCTCCATATTGGGGAATCTCTTGCTATTTACTAAGGGTGGAATACTACGATATTATGAGTCACAACGATAACCGAATTAGATGATATGCGACTTATCCTCTACTTCAAGGGCTCCTCTCTCCCTCATTATTCGGTCACTGCTTACCTGATCGGGAGTTGCGTCCGTTCGCGTAATAGTAACTGACTAGAAGAACAGGTTACCTTTTTATATAAGAATAAGAGGCACATGCCGGTTCACTAAGAACTGGGGTACTTTATATATCATAATAACAATATCAATATAACACTATACTATAACATATAGCCTGCAAAGGAAAATGAAAGGTTAGAATGTGCACGCTACAAAGAAAGGGTCGACGTCACCTTATTAATATGAAGTCTGGACTCAGCAGTCATCTGGGTTCCCTTCTCGTCTGTGTCTTGGCTCGTCTTTAGGGTCACACCTCTGCAGTCACGGATACACGTCTGCACCGCTATGCTCTGTCTCCTTCGCCTCCCTCCAAGTCACTGGAACCTTCCTCTCATCAGCTGCTTTCTCTCTGGCTG
This sequence comes from Lissotriton vulgaris, assembly GCF_964263255.1. Lineage (NCBI taxonomy): Eukaryota > Metazoa > Chordata > Amphibia > Caudata > Salamandridae > Lissotriton > Lissotriton vulgaris. Next base: position 120,526,310 of record NC_141687.1, read on the forward strand.
TTCTGCACTACTCCTCTTTCCTCTCAATCGCGGACCATCTTCACTTCTCGGCTTCAATCTTATAACTCAGTTTTAGCCACTCTGGTATTCGTTCTCTTAACTAACTGCTTCACTCTGAATGCTCTGATCTTAAAGGTCAAAGCTCGCCAGCTGCTCCAGCTAAAATAACTTCAATCTTTCTAAGAGAGTATCAGCTTCTCGATCTGTCTCGGACTTTAAAATGGCGACTGTCTGCCCTGAAATAATTAATGGCATTGATGCTAACGGCTAGCTGCCGCCTACAGACTGACTAATTCACTGCCTCATACTTTCACTAATATGGAAGCTTGTCCCTTCATGGAAACTTACGGCCAGTAACCTGCCGCCCACCAAATTCTTGTACCTCCCCATACCAAGGGCACGTTCCCAGCCGGCCGGCCTGATGTTGTGTCTTCAGAATGGAGAAAAATACAGTCTTTAGATAAGGGCCAGCCTGAGCCGGTTCTCTCCAAGCGAACAACACCTCGTAACTAAAACATTACATTTGACCTAGAAGCATCTCAAGCTGCCGGGGCAGAAAGAAAGATGGAGTTGCTCCCGTTTGAGGCCTACAAGGCCCGAAATAAGCATAACTCCATCGAAGGTATACTAACACTCTTACAAAAGGACGGATTATCACTAATACTAATGAATCTATCCCCTAATATAAGTTTATAAGCCCTGATCTAAGGAAAAGGGTACGGAATTATATCGACACGCCTTGTGAATAGGCTCTATTTACGGTTCTAATCCTTCCACTAGAATGATGGTAGACTGAAGTCACCTCCAATCACCTTCCCTCAAGGAGGGGCCGAAAAAGTCGGTCAGAACAGCATGATGCACATTTGAAAAACGCGGAAGGTGTGCACCGCCACCGCGGAGGCGGTCATAGGATGATTTTGAACGAGGCAGACCTGGACAACCAATTGGTGCTGCTTTGCAGCTTACAGATGACCCCAGGGGGCTTTAAGTGTGTGGGAGAGAGCCTCACATTTCCTTTGATTACAGAGCCTGCTGCCTGGGACCTTCTCCTGCTGCTGTCTCCTGAGCCTGCTGCCTGGGACCCTCTCCTGCTGCTGACTCCTGGGCCTGCTGCCTGGGACCCTCTCCTGCTGCTGCCTCCTGAGCCTGCTGCCTAGGACCCTCTCCTGCTGCTGCCTCCTGTGCCTGCTGCCTGGGACCCTCTCCTGCTGCTACCTCCTGAGCCTGCTGCCTGGGACCCCTCACCACTCACTTCCGCCACAGGTGTTCCATGACCACATGGATGGCAAGGACAGAGAAGATCCGTGTCAGTCCATTCACCAGCGAGGAGCTAGAGGTCCTTGTGGACGAGGTGCTGGCACAGTACCCAAGGCTGTTTGGTGGTCCCAATGTTGTGGTAAGTCACCATGAAGGTGGCTGTCGGGCAGGGGGTGTCAGACGTGTAGTTGTGCTGCTGCAGTATATGCCTGAGGGTGTGGGGTTGTGTCAAACACTGACAGACAAGCTGTCTCCAGGGCGAGGGAGTGTGTGTGTCACAATGTCACTCTATGCCATGCCTGCTCCTGTATGTGTGAGTGGGGAGTGTCACATTGTCAGCTACACAGAGCCACCGAATGTTTGCCATGTAGGTGCCAGGACAGTAATTCCTTGTGTGAGTATTTCTGTGTGCCCCTGTTGTCTGACTCAGTGTGACCCAGAAAGTCGGAACAGTGGCTGCCCACACAAAAGAAAAACACCACCAGACTTACATGTTCCTTGCACCAGTTCCTTCCCACTGAATATTACATATGCCACATCTGTGCCCTGTGTAATTGCAGACTTACACACTTCTGTTGATGCATATTATGTTAATGCATCTTGCATTTGTGAGATTATCCTGGACCCTCTACGCCCCAATGTGTGCATGTAATCACATCTGTGTGGGCCATGCTAAGTGCCCTTGTGAGAGGTCCCCCAGTTTGGGAGGGAGGGAGGTTACAATAGGTCCTGAGTCTGGGTCTTGCTACTGTACTGATTGATGTTGGTACCTGACATTATGGAACGTGTGGAGGGCCGTAGCGGCAAAGGTGCGAGCCCTGAGGGTATCCAACCGCCGACGCACACACTGCCACAAGAGGTGGGACAACATCAGTCGGCTTGCAAAAACCGTGGCTGAGATGATATTGGGGATGCTACCACGCACAGGGCGTTTGGAACGGCGCAGCATGACTCCAGTGATGGCATGCATCTTGGCAGTGACTCATCCAGACCTGGATGCACGTCTGAAGGAGCATGGCAAGCAAGCCTCTCAGCAGGCATAAGACTGACTCAAGCCCTTCACATGGGGCTTTCCCCATGTGAAAGGACGTATTGCTGGAGTTGCGTCACTTTTGTGACACACTCCAGCAATGCGTCACTTTTGCGCTTACAGATGCGTCAGAAATACTGACGTATCTGTAAGTCCTTGCGACATGATGCGTCATACATTAAATATGATGCATCATTGGTGTCGCAAGGAGTGCGCAGTGAAAAGTGACGCATCGCTGTTTTCACGAAGCGATGCGTCACTTTTCATAAATGAGGCCCCAGGCTCACATGCTGCAGAGGCATCACCGATAAAAAACTCTCCTGTCACTGAAACTTCACACAGACCTACACATGCAGTGTCTGTGTCCATTGAGGAGGTGTTGCATATCAGGGGTACACCTAGGAAGAGCTCTCCCCGGTGAGGGAAACTGGGGCTGCGAGCTGCGTGCACCTTATAACGTGGTGTTTTAATTTGTTACTTGATTTTATTTTCTTCTGCATTTGGAGCGTTTTTTTAAATTGTTCACTTCTCACCACATTGATCCGCTTTTGTCTGGGGGGCTTTGAAAGAGTTAAGGGGAATGTATTGTTGAGGCACTCTGACACTCTAACACTCCTATCAGCCTTTGACCGCCCTCACTCGGCACAGCCGCTTTTGCCGACACCCGGCGGCGGTGGGCGCCATCTTGAGTCAGGCGGGGACAGCGCTCTAGTCGTGCCGTCCTCCCGCCCTTTTTTCTTTCCATATTATGTGCAAGCCGGCCAGACGGCGCAGCGGGCTGGCGCAGCGGGCGCGCCGGACGCGCGCCGAAGCCGCGCCTAAGCCAAGCCCGTCTGCGCCCGTCCGCGACCGGATCGCGCCGGGCGCAGGGCATGCTGCCCAAATACCCCCTACAATCAGGTACGATAGCAAAAACTTACTCGCCTTGCGTTTTAAAACAGTCAACCATTACGATGATTGCCCCCCCATTGACCCCCTATCCAGCCCCTTCTCATGTTTACACTGTAAATGGGCGCCCCCTGTATTAACCACTGAAGTACTCGATTCGCCTTCCCCTTTAAAGATTAATCCCATTTACTTTAAGGGAGGTCTTATCAACGCTAGATCCCTAGCCTGTCATAGCCAAGACATACATGATTTAATATCAGGCCACGACTTAGATGCTCTTTTTATTACCAAAACCTGGCTCAATGACTCGTCCAATCCTGATCTGGCTACTGCCCTTCCTTCCGATTTTACAATTTTTAGGCGGGACAGACCTCTTGGGCGTGGTGGTGGGGTAGCACTTGCCATTAAAAAAACCCTCCCCTGCCATATATTTGATCTAGGCCACCTTAAAGACAGTGAGGGCATAGGTTTTTCAATCAAAATTAATGCCTCTACCTCCTTTTCGGGGGGACTTATATACCGTCCTCCTGGCAATGCCTCTCCCTTTCTTGACTCTCTAGATGAGGTCCTGGGAGCACTTACACTACATTATCCCAACTTCACCTTATTAGGAGACATGAACTTGCATTTGGAGTCTTGTGTTGACCCCCACGCCATTATTTTTCAACATTCGTTAAATATTTTTGGACTATCCCAACTTGTCACTGCTGCTACTCATCTTGCGGGACATACCCTCGACGGTATCTGTTCTAATCTCACAACTTTGACCACGTCCCTTCCGATACCTCAAATTTGGACTGATCATTTTTTTATTCCTTTTGATATCGAGATACAAGCCCCTGCCTTACCCAGCAAGAAACGCTCCCACCCCTCCTTCACAGTCAATTGGAGGAAAGTGACGGAACGTATTAAGCTGGATTCTCAACCCTTACCTAAATCCCCAAAACCAACTGGAGACGTGACAGTTGACTCCCACAATTTCCATGCTTGGATGGATCAAATTGTTTCGGATAACTCCGAACCTAAAAGCCAGCATGCGAAACAGCATAAAAGAAAACGCACCTTGGTTCACCCAGGCCCTATCCGATAGCCATCTTCTCTGTCGAAGACTAGAAAGAAAATGGAGAAAAACGTATGATGAGGCTGCAAGAGCACTTTATGTTCAACAAAGGAAATTATATCTCTCCAACATAAAAGTGGCAAAAAAGGAATATTTTACTAAAGCCATAAATGATGCCCACCAAAAACAAAAAACTATCTTCACTATAGTTAAGTCCTTCACCCATCCCAAAACTCTTGCGTCCGAAATCCCACCATCTGTAAGCCTGTGTAATCAAATCGCAGACTTTTTTGTAGATAAAATTGCTAATATCCAGAAAGACTTCCCTTCTCCTTTGACCACCTCTTATGAGGCAACAGATAACTACCTCCCGCTTTCTAGTTTCAAACCTGTCTCCCTTCAACAAACACGTAAGGCAATTTTGGCATGCAAATCAGGAGCCCCCACCGACTCCTGCCCTCCCAGTATCCTGCACCATTTGATCGATACAGTTAATCCTCATATTAACACCATCATTAATGAATCTCTTGAGTCCGGGATAGTGCCCAATGACTGGAAGAAGGCTATTGTGAAGCCCCTGATGAAGAAGCAGAACAAATCCCCTACTGATCTTACCAACATGCGCCCCATTTCACTACTACCTGTCCTTGGTAAGATCACGGAACAGTTAGTACACGGAGAGCTAAAAACATTTTTAGAGACTCGTAACATCCTGCATCCGCAACAGTCGGGATTTCGTTCCGGTCATTCCACCGAAACAGCCTTGATCGAACTAGCTGACTCCATCAAGTTCTTGCAGGATGAGGGTAGGCAGGCCGTCCTCATCCTGCTTGACCTAACAGCAGCGTTCGACACTATCTCGCATGTCATCCTGATCAACAGACTGCGAGAGATCGGCGTGACAGACACAGTCCTGGCATGGGTTAAATCTTTCCTATCTAACAGGTCCCAAACTGTGTCCTTGGGTCCCTATCTATCCAGCGAGAAACCTATTACATCAGGAGTTCCCCAGGGGTCCATATTAAGTCCTCTCTTTTTTAACATCTACATGGCTCCCCTTCTCGCTGTGATAGAATCTCATGGGATCCTCGTCACGTCATACGCTGACGACACACAACTTGTCGTCACGATCGACAAAAAGTGTACGGGCGCAGATTTGCGTTTCCAAAATTGTCTCTCTGATGTTTTCCAGTGGCTTAACAAAAACCATTTAAGATGCAATAGTGCCAAGACTGAAATCATACCGCTGAGCAAAGATCTATCTTTCTGCCAGAAAGATTGGTGGCCCATAGGATCTGAGGCCCCACCCAGCGCTGTACCTTCAGCACGGAACCTGGGCGTGCAATTCGATTCATCCCTTTCTTTCGATGACCACGTCAGGATCACTGCTGGATGTTGTTTTGGACTTATTAAATCTTTAAAAAAATTCTTTGATCTCCTCCCCATTGCAGCTCGAAAATCAGTCACGGTAGCTTTAATACTCTCCCGACTTGACTACTGCAATGGATTAATGGCTGGAGTGAAAAAGTCCACCCTTAAAAAGCTGCAGAGCATACAACATGCAGCTGCTAGATTGGTGCTGGGACTTCCCAGCTTCAACGGCGCTGAACATCCTCCACTGGTTACCATTACACAAAAGGATTCTTTTTAAACTTCTCCTTACTGTTTTCAAAACTATGAAAAACACAGGGCCCCATTACTTTGCAAAGCGCTTCACACGCTACAACCCCTCGCGATGTCTGAGATCCTCTGGTACAAATCTCATCATTATTCCAAGATTTAAGTACAAAACTAGGGGTGGGAAAACTTTTACCGTTCTGGCAGCCAGGGCATGGAACAACCTACCTATCAATCTTAGATTAACTGAAAAGGAGAGCCTTTTTAGAAAACTCCTAAAGACATGGGTGTACCAACAACCAGACACCTCTGTATTGGCAGCCATCTAGTTCCAGTTTTTTTCATCACGCACCATCTTACACGTACCTACTGCACGCTAGCCTAGCGCCAAGATGCTCCTTTCGGAGCGAATGTTTGCGCTCTATAAATACCCACAAATATCAAATATCCACCCACCACATCTACCCCAATTCCGAGTCCATTGAAGCAGGTGGATGAGGGCACTGTAGAGACCACCCTTGGCACAAAGTCAAAGCAGGGCACTGTAGAGACCACCCCTGGCACAAAGTCAAAGCAGGGCACTGTAGACACCACCCCTGGCAAAAAGTCAAAGCAAGGCACTGTAGACACCACCACTGGCAAAAAGGCAAAGCAGGGCACTGTAGACACCACCCCTGGCAAAAAGGCAAAGCAGGGCACTGTCGACACCACCCCTGGCACAAAGGCATAGCAGGGCACTGTAGACACCACCCCTGGCACTAAGGCAAAGCAGGGCACTGTAGGGGGTACACCAGGCAAAGAGGGGAAGGAGGTCCTGAGGCGTAGCCAGACCAAGCGTTCCGCAGGATCCAGCACATCACCAGAGGTAGTGCCAGTGTCTGCTCCTGATGTGGGACAATTGGTGTGTGTGCCTGTTGGGTCATCAACACTTCCCATCAACCCCAAGACAGGGAAGCCAATTCATATTCCCAAAAAGTGGAAGGGCACCCCTCCAACCTCTCCCAACCACACTGTGTCAGAAGTCTGCATGACTCCACCTCCACGTGCCACTATGCCACCTGGTCCACACAGCCCTCCAGCTTCCCAATCCACTGTTAGCCCCACATCACCTGGGGCTCTGTCACCCCAGTTAAGTGGGCCTGCTGTCACCGACACACAGTCAGGTCCAAGTCTGCGTGACTTCCAGGAGTGAGTTGAGACCCCCCTCATGCGCCTGTGCCTCATACAGGTGTGCTAGTCCTGACCATTGTTTACTAGCATGGACACTGGCCCTGTTGCTCTGCTGTGCTGGCCTCTCCCCTGCCATGGACACTGGGCCAGTTGCTCTGCTGTGTCATGCTCTCACCTGTTCCTTGGACACTGGCCCTGTTGCTCTGCTGTGTTGTGCTCTCACCTGTGCCTTGGACACTGGGCCTGTTTCTCTGCTGTGCTGGCCTCTCCCCTGCCATGGACACTGGCCCTGTTGCTCTGCTGTACTGGCCTCTCTTCTAACATGGACAATGGCCCTGTTGCTCTGCTGTGTCGTGCTCTCACCTGTGCCTTGGACACTGGCCCTGTTGCTCTGCTGTGCTGGCCTCTCCCCTGCCATGGACACTGGGCCTGTTGCTCTGCTGTGTCGTGCTCTCATCTGTGCTATGGACACTGGCCTTCCTGTTTGTGTTTCACCTGTGCATGGTATATAACATTTTTTCATTATTATGAGCCTTGCTGTTGTCTACTTGTGTTGTACCGCTGCATCTGTGCAATATGTGAATAAATACAGTTACTTCTGGTGTGTGTTTTGTCGGTGTCATTGCTAATTTCAGTTCTGTTTCTGTTCGCATTTCATTGCCTGTGCACCATGCTCCATGTATCACTTCAACATTGAAAGGCTCTTTGCAGCCATCATAATTTTGGGCAGGGGTGACAGGGTCTTAAGTCCATTCTGAGCCTTCAAATTTTAACTGGCATGCAGTCATCTTGTTAGTGATTTGCAGTTGTTGCCTACACTGTTCACATGTCTGGTTGGGGGACACTGCCAGCACAGGGTGTGATGCTGTGCAAATGTATCGAAGCTGGCTGGGATATGCAATGAAGTATGTGTGTGGATTGCTTTCTGTGTGCCCAGCCTTGTATGCGTTTGGTCATTTTGTGTTGGATCTTGGTCCTGGTGCCATGGCCTACATGAGATGCGTGGTGTTGGGTGTAGCAGAGGTGTGCAGTGTGAAGGGTGTCAGTTAGTAGTGGAAGTGTGTGTGCCCCTGTATTGTGTGAGACACACATGTGTCACCCAGGAGTTGTATGCCTGTTGTTTGTTTTGTCTTGCCCTGGGTAGAGGATTGTATGCACTTGTGTGAGCTGTTTGTAGTGCACTGTGCTGTGTGTTGGTGTGTCCATGGTGTTGTGTGGGACTCCTCCCTGTTGTGTTTGTCAGTTTGGAGTGTAAAAGGTGTGTGAGTTGCACATCAGTGTTATGTTTGATTGATCCTCAATGTGTCTTGGGTGTTTTTGTGTGAACTGTGTGGCCCTGCTGCTCCACACTGGCAGTGTGTTTGTGTTTGTCATGCATTGCAGGCACATGGTGGTTTTGGTACTCCTGTATGGCATGGTGTGTGTGGTTTTAGGCCATCCCCTATGTGTGCCACTTGTGCCTGCCCATTGTGGGTATTCCGTCCATCTATTTGTGTGTGGTACACCCCTTACATGTCTGCTACTGACATGCAGGCTGTTTGACTTAGATGCCTGCTTTCCCCTTGGTTTCCATGTGTGTGTGCCTCCCCATCCCTTCATATGTGGGCTTGTGCTTTGTGGAGCAGTTCTTGGGCCATACGTGTTGTTCCACTCTGGACATTGCCCCAATGGTTTATGTGTGCTCTCCTTGTGCTATTGGTCATTCTGTAGTGTTCATGTGCACTTCAGCTGTGTGTGCTGGCCAGTGCTCTGGTGGAGGTGGCTGTGCTCTTGTATCCCAGAGTGGTGCAAGTGTAGTTGTTGTGTTGGATGTGTGGATGTAGGGTCTGGTATTGCTTCAGTTCCTGGGTGTGGTGTTGTATTTGTGCAGTGCTGATTTTTGGTGTGTGAGGCAGTTGTGTCAATCGTGCCTGTTCTGCAGACAATGCTTGTCGTGCATGCGTTGCTGTGTGTATGTGGCCTTGGCATTGCCTGATGTGCATCCTCTGATGTCTTGTGGTGTTGTCTAATTGAGGTTTCATGTGCATCTGTGATGGGTTTGATGTGGCTTTGTGTGTTGATCCACAGGCACTTCTTGTGTGATTTGTCTTATGGTGTGTGTGTTTTGTTCCTGAGTGATGTTGTTGTGTACTCCTGTTGTGTGTGTTCTACCATTGATGTTCCCCAGTTTGGCTGTCAGGGTATGTGTGTTTCTGTTGGAGTTCAGTATGTGTTCCTGTATTGTTTGTGTGTTGTTCTTGTGCAGGCATCGGTTGAGGCATCCCTGTGTGGGTGTTGTGTTTGTGGCTACACCCAGGGTGTGTGTTTGTTTGTGTGTGTGTGTGCTGGCAAGGATTGTGAGCCTTGAGTGTGTGTGGCAGTGGTGTTGTGTGTTCCTTGTCCGCCACTCCTGCAGTGGCTGTCTCCCTGGTTGTGTGTTGTGTGGTTCAGGGAGTGTGTATTGTGCTTGTTGTTGCAGTGCTTGTTGGTGTGCATGGGAGTGCACGGGATGGGCACCTGGCCTGTGGGTTGATTGGGTGTGTTGCTGTGTGGTTGGGGGCTGTGTGTCCCTGTGGTGTTTGTGCCCTGCCCATGCCTTGGAGTGGCCCTGCCTTCTGCATAGTGTGCATGTGTTGGCCGCGGCGGTGACGTGACCTGGACTGGGACGTTGCTGCTGGTTGGCGGTCGATGTGTGTCCCGGATGCTGAGGGGTGCCTTGTTGTGAGTTGGGTGATGTGTGGTTGCCCGTGTGGATGTGTTGTGTCCCCCAGCAGGGTGTCTGTGTGGTGATTGGACCCTGTGTCGGCCTGTGTCTTGTGTGTTGCATATGTGTATTGGCGTACCTGCGGCGGCGTCCGAGTCGGCCCATCTGACGATAGTGTTGTAGGAGGAACATCACCGGATGCATATGGAGGGCTGGGTTCATGGCGGTCAGGACCGGGTATCGGCTATCTTGCTCCGCTGCGAGTTTCCGCCTGCTCAGGCTGGGCGGTGTCTCCGCTGCGGTGCGTCTGCTTGTTTGGGCCCAGTGTTACTTGTGTTTTTATTACTGCATCCCTGTGGTCAGCCATCCCTCTCCCACCCCCATCATTGCTTGTTGTTTTTTCTGTGTATAATTGTTTATTATACCTGTATTCCAGTCGGTGTACTCCCTCCCCGTGCCCATCAATGCTTGTTGCTTTTTCTGTGTACAGTTACCCATTTGTTTGAGGGTGCACTGCAGCAAGGGTTCCACCTGCTCATCACGTCACAGGTTTGTGCTAGATGTCGGTATCGTTTTCTGTCATGCCAGAATCCTTGCTTGCAAATACACCCACTCCCTAACCCATCCTTTAAAGACCTGCAGGCTAATAAATGTAATACAGCATTTTAACTGAAATAGTCAGGTGCATGCAGCCACTAATTGCATTGGACTGGTCCCTACATATGGACGGAATGAATTTCAAACAAATAATCAGAACACCTGATAAGTGTAATGTCTATTGTCCAGCCGGACAAGAAGTTTTAATTAAGCGTTCGAGTCAATAACACAAAAATATAAAGACAATGAAATAACAAGTGGGCACAGCCGTGACCCACAACATACAAGACAAAACAGCGAAAGCAATGGCCAAGAGGGCAAGGCTACAATAAGTCTGTGAACTTGTATTCAGTATTTACAGACGTGAATTTTCATAACCCCAACTTTGCATTTTTACAATATTTCAATTTCATATTGCATAAGGGGTTATTTGTAAGTCGACGACGTTTTGATGCCTTATTAAATTGTGGGCATCATCATCAGGACAGAAAATCAATCATTGTTGTCTTAATTCAAACAATATTATCACTATGCCATTCTGCATTACTGCAAGCATGGTGAACTCAGATTACAAGAGGATAGTGGAGCGATAATGACACTCGTGGTGGTATCAAAAAGCAGCCTTATTCGAGAATAACTTGTCTGTAACCAAGGTCTGACATGAACAAGATAGTTCGTTTTTGAGGGACTGGCGGCTCAATCAGTTGCTCCTGGAGCAACAGACTGCTGTAATCGCCACCGAGCCGCCAGTCCCTCAAAAACAAACTATCATGTTCATGTCAGACCTTGGATACAGACAAGTTATTCTCGAATAAGGCTGCTTTTTGATACCACCACGAGTGTCATTATCGCTCCACTATCCTCTTGTAATCTGAGTTCACCATGCTCGCAGTAATGCAGAATGGCATAGTGATAATATTGTTTGAAATAAGACAACAATGATTGATTTTCTGTCCTGATGATGATGCCCACAATTTAATAAGGCATCGAAACGTCGTCGACTTACAAATAACCCCTTATGCAATATGAAATTGAAATATTGTAAAAATGCAAAGTTGTGGTTATGAAAATTCACGTATGTAAATACTGAATATAAGTTCACAGACTTATTTTAGCCTTGGCCTCCTGGATATTGCTTTCGTTGTTTTGTCTTGTATGTTGTGGGTCACGGCTGTGCCCACTTGTTATTTCATTGTCTTTATATTTTTGTGTTATTGACTCGAACGCTTAATTAAAACTTCTTGTCCGGCTGGACAATAGACATTACACTTATCAGGTGTTCTGATTATTTGTTTGAAATTCATTTCGTCCATATGTAGGGACCAGTGTTTTGTATAATATGTAAACTGCCCAAGGTCCCTGCAACATACCTTTAGGGTTCCCTTGTCTTTTGAAAAATTAATTGCATTGGGGCCATTTAAACATCTATACTAGAGTGTTAGACAACATAAGATGAAAGTAATTTATTGTTACGTTCATTCTGGGGTTACTTAACTCTGTACGGAGATTCATGCTAATTAACATGACCAAGTGTTACACACCAAAGCAATTTATCATAGCAGTGCTTTCCGAGGTTCCCTAAACTCATACAAAGTTGCTGACTAACAATACATGCGGCGGCGCTTTTGGGTAAAATAGTTCAGTGCATGGAGTCACAAATTGCACTGAGATTACTTAAACATCCATGACTAACGTCCTCATTACGATGTTGGTGGGACCACCACCGACAGCTCATCAGTTGCGGCCCTACCCCCGATAGCCCTTCGGTCTGAACGCCGCATTACAATGCTGGTGGTAGGACCTTTCTCTGTCGGGGATAGACCGCTGCCTCCATCGGGATCAGTGATCGGGCTGAATCGTTGTCCCTAATGGAATCAGTGCCGAGGCAGGCACCGCTGTTGAGATTATGATGTCCCTTTCCAACAGCCTTTTCATGGCCGGCCAACCTACATGAAAAGCCTGTCCCTGTCCCTCATAGGCCACTGCAAAGTGTCCCTGGGGGCACAGATAATGCTCCCACCCACCTCCATGCACTGTGTGCCTTGTACCACATGGGACATGGTGCATGACACATGAATATACACAAAGTGTTTATTTACACTGCTGCTCGAGCTGCGGCCCTTTTGGTTTCTAGTAATGTTTCCTCTATAGGTGTTCTAATTGTTTGCAGCCTTTTCTTTCAACCTCGAGTTTAGTAGTGTACTGGGGGGCGCAGTGTAGGTGTGTGTTACTTTTCCTTTTGATGATGGAAGCGGTCCTATTTGCGGCCTCGAAGAGCCAGTTATTCACTTTAGCTTCCTTAAGTATTTTCTTGCCGGTAAGGCTGGTTTGGTAGCCTCTAGGGTCTCGTTCAAAAAGGGGATCTCTATTTTATCCTAGGCGTGCGTCTCATGTGCGAGTTTCTTTCATTCTGCTGATTTTTTTATATACCGAGACTATAAGTAGGAAAATTTAAAGTGGTTGGAGCAGGTGACTTCCCTTTAGGTGCCTGAGTCTAGAGTGGAGATTGTAAAAATGGCATATAGGCTTTATGAGTGGGGCCTTCAATTTTTTAAGGAGATTGAAGTCTGCAAGTGATTCCAATAATTTAGAAGCCTGATTGTCTAGGGGGTTATCTAGCAGAGTGTTGAAGTCTCTTAGGATAGTGAAGTTTGTGTAATTAACAACTTTGTGGCCAAGGCTTGAGAGGTGGAGTCACTTGCAGGGCCATGGGTTCTGTATATCAGGGCTCCTGCAAAGGAGCATTTGGTGGAGCGTGAAATAATGGATCCTATAGCTTCTGTCTTTTTCAAGGCATCTACCTCAAAAGTAGTGTATTTCAGATTTTTTTTAAAAGCTATACCTACCCCACCACCTCTACTATCTTTTCGGTCTAGGTGGATGCAGGCAAATCTGAGGGGGGGCTAGTTTTAGGTCAGGGCAGGAGGCTTCCATTAACCATGCCTCAGTCACGAAGAGGATGTCTAGATGCTCTTCCTCAATTAGATTGTAGATATCTAAGGCGTCTTTACATAATGACCGTGCATTTATGAGTGCGGCTTTGAGTTTGTTGTTGGGGACCGGCTGTACTTTCCTATCACTGATTCCAGAATTTGAGGGATTTAGGGGATGCTTGCAAAAGTAACAAGACATAGGGCCTAGGCTAATACACTGGAAGTGGTTTAAGTGAGGGCGGTGTAATTCTGCCGGTGAGTATTCAAGTCGAGGTCTTACCTCTGGGCGAAAACTGGCAGTGTGACTGGTGCTGGTCGCGGACATGTGCAGACGGGCTTGCCTTAGGAGCGTGTTCGGCACATCAGCAGTGAGCCTGCTGCTTGTCCGCGCCATGGCTATGCTTTTATGCCCTAAATGAAGAAGACGACCAGAACCACTAGCGCGCTGCCTCCATGATCAGAGCCCTGCCCTCAGGTGTGCCTTTACCGTGCAGTACAGTGCATGTAGGAGTAGTCTTCCTGAATGCAATGCAGTAGACTACCTGGTATTCCATATGGCTCAAAGACATTGACAATGCTTATAGTTCTCGCATTGCTGAGACCTATTGGCTTTACCAATGCTTGTTTCTTTTTATTTAATTACTTCTTGTGAGAGCATGCGTATTCTTTCTCTCTCACTTGAATGCAGCTGCCCACCTCATGTCCCAGTCCCCCCACATTTTCTGTGTTGCTCCCTAATCTTTCCCACCCAGTTCATCATTGATTACTCCACCCCCCGTCTTGTGCTCTTTTAGTTTTCGTCCACCCCCTCCGGTTCCTTTGTTGCTCCCTGCCCACCTGATCTCTAATGCTACCTATCACCCAGCTCCACATTGCTCCTTGCCCTCACCTGCTCCGGCATCGTCATCTTGCTCCACCCCTCACAGTTGTGCATCACATTTTGTTTGTTTTAACCACCAGGTGCTGCACTTTGCTATTGGGCCAATCCATTTTTCTCTAATGTGCTTTCATTTATATTTCTTTAATGATGTTTTCCCCATTTGGAAAGAATAAAATAAAAGGAAAAAAAGGGAAAATATAGCTGCTGCTTCATGACACATATGTGCACTCATAATACAATATGCGCACTTACATATTGTCATGATGCAGCTAGTTGGTTTTTTTTAGGTCTTGGCTAGACTGTGCATACGATGTCCCCAAGAGACGTGTTGTGTTTAATGTCTGGGCTTGAGCCCACCAATAGGCTTCCCATTTGCTTGCTCCATCATCTGTCTCATATTCTTAGTTACCATTTGTCCCTGGCATGCATGGACATGCCTTTTCTTGAGTTTAGCCCTGCCCCAGAACATGAAGAAGAAGAAGAAGAAAGCTCTTAATAAAGCGCACTGTGACCAAGCGACCAAGCGGCTTCCTGGCGCTGAGGGTAAAAAGCTAAAGAGTAGAAATTGCCAAAAGAGATCAGCTACAGTACGCTATGGAAAACAAATGAGTCTTGAGGGCTTTGCGGAATTGAGAGTAGACTGGTATAGATGGAGGGTGTTCCAAAAACGGGGGCTACTACAGAAAATCTAGTGCCAAGACCAAGGACCAAGTATGTGTAAACAGGCACTATTCTTTTTAGCATCCATTTTAGGACCTACTTTTTTTTCAATATTCTACACAGTGCTTTTACCTGCTCCATCTCCTCTCACCTACCCTCACTGCTTTCCCTATAGTTGCAGCTTTTAGTTTTCCTCCCTTCTATCGCTGCTGCTCCCTCGCATCTCTCAGTGTGTGCCCCGTACACAAATCACCCCGTCACTGCTTTTCCCTTGGTTGATGCTTTCCATTTCCCCACCTCCTCCCTCCTGTCTCTGGTTGCTCCCTTGCTCTTCCTGGTGCTTGCCCCGTCCACAAATCACCCCCTTCCCTGTCACAGCTTCATAGTTTGTTTCGTTCTAGTGAGTGGTGGTGTTCTGTCTTTTGATATCCTGTTAGTGTATAGCTGATGTGCTGATTGGAGCTTGTGTGCATGGCTGCTAGTACTTGGCACAGATGTAATCTCTGTTTATTTTAGCGCCTCTGGGTACTAGGCGTGTGCATGTTTACACCATGTGTGGTCTTTTGGTGTTTATAGCTGACAAATCAGACCTCAAGTGAATCAGGTATGCGTTATCACAGGGCATGTCAGAGCTTCTAAAGTACCTGTGTCTACCACTGTAACTGCATAGCCATGTTTCTTCTGTGTGAAATGATTTAACTGTGTGTGTCTCACCTTGTTGCTTCTCATTTCATACGGTCGAACTCTATTTCTTAAAATTACTTCTGTTGGAATGCTTTGTTGCTTTTTCGGCACTCACCGGTGGAGTGTTTCCGTGTGCCATTGTTTCTTGATTTGAATTCTCTTCAAAGGAAGCTGAGTCTTGATGTCATCAAGGTCTGTCTGTCCCTCAGTGTCCTTGGCAAAAGTAGTCCTTTTAATGTGGTTGCTGATCCGATGTATTTCCTCATGTTCACTTCTGTAAACTACAGTGTCGGCCACAACAAACAAAATGTAGTGGGGTGGGTGGGGATCGTGGGAAGGAATGTGGGTGAGGTAAATGAATCATTAAAAAAGGCCGCCTCTTGCCTTGGTCTTCCTGTGCGTCCTAATCCATGCAGACACTGGGACGGCATCACAGACTCCCTGTGCAATCGCCGCACTACTCTCACTGTATGAGAGCAGTGCAGGAATTGGCCTGAGCGGTCTGGTTTGACCCTTCGCTCAGGCACAGGGAGTCTGTGCTGTTTTCCACCTTGCTGTGCAATACAGCTGGGTTCAGAAACCTAAGTGCTCATGTGTGTATGGTCGGCCTAACACAGCCAGCCAAATACACATGCACACTTAGAAATGCATCAACCAGTGCTCCGACCCCCTCCCATGGCCCCAGCCCAGCCCCTGCAAACAAACGCTGACTGAGCCAGCAGCTGAAAAAAAAATGATGATAACATTTTGTTTTATTTTTCAGCTGCTGGCTCTGAGACAGTGGGGCGACGCTCCTCCACCATTGCGAAGGAAACGCCCTGGTAAATGC
The DNA here is from genome assembly GCF_964263255.1 of Lissotriton vulgaris. NCBI lineage: Eukaryota > Metazoa > Chordata > Amphibia > Caudata > Salamandridae > Lissotriton > Lissotriton vulgaris. Next base: position 120,542,598 of record NC_141687.1, read on the forward strand.
TCCTAACTCTGTGATTCTTTCTATTTTTTTGTACAGTTTTATATAGGGTCAATATACCACCCAAATGTAGTGGAGTGCTTTACATTAGCATCAGTTGCTTTTTTGTGCTGTGTTTTATAGCGCCAGCCCCATCCGAGGTATTGGAGCGCTTTACATTAGCACCAGTTACTTTTTTTCGGGCAGTTTTATATAGCGCCAACATCACCTGAAAGTATTGGAGCACTTTACATTAACACCAGTTACTTTTCATGAGGACACTGTAAACTTGATGAATCACTTAATCTCCCCCTGGCAGTACGCATTTGTTGTTGTTTCACTGTCAACCTCCCACCTGCCGCTGCTTTCCCATGCTAAACTCCTGTTGCACAGACTCCCTCGTTTCCCAGATCCCCTCCTCCCCCAACTCTGTTTTTCACATTTATTTTTTAGTGTAATTTTATGTAGCGCCAACACCCCCTGAAGGGACTGGAGCGCTTTACATAAGCACCAGTTACTTTTTTGTGCAGTTTTATATGGAACCAAATGCCACCCAAAGGTATAGGAGCTTTTTACATTAGCACCAGTTCCTTTACACAAGGATCCATTCATTTTTGTAGGCAAGGCGAGTTTAAGTGATTTGCCCAAAATCAAAGAAATTCGAAGCCAGTTTACCAGCTCCATAGTCGGCAGCTCTGGCCCTTATGCCAAATTCTCTCCCAAAAGGACAGCATATCACCTCCCTAGCCTTGGCCTCACTTCAACATTATCTGATTACTGATAAATCACTTAATTTCCACGTTTCTAAACACAACAAGCATCGGCAAATCCAGTAGGTGTTGCCTGTGTGAAATCTATTGTTTTAGGTCTTGGCATGCGCTGTCTTGAAGAGAAGGGTTGTGTTCTGTGTTTGAGCTTAGAGGACGCCCATCTCCTACCATTGATAAACTTCAGAGTCACTCTCTTTTCCTTTGATACCATTCGTTATTGGATGTGGGTATCATGTCCTCTTCTTGTGTTTGCCCCACCCCCTCAGCGCATGGACCAAGTACATGTCTCCTTATACTGCTCCGAGTTTGCTCAGCTATTTTTTATTTGTTTTCGAACACTCTATTTTTCAGGATTTGGTGAAGCGCAACAGCTACCCCGGCAAAGGGGTGTCCCGGCGCTGAGAACAGGTGTATAACTCCATAATAACTATATGCATATAACATATATATGCATAATAACTCCATAGTAGTTATTATGTTTTCAGGTAATCTCCCTTGCACACATACACACATACCATGAAAATAAATGCGCTTGTACATAAAAAATGCATTTCTTAAAAAGTTGTTAAAACACAAACTCTGCACTTGTTTATTTTTATTTTTTGCACAAACTGATGGTATTAAAGCACTTTCTCTTCTTGTCAAAGCGCAAACATGAGTCAATGGTATTGGAGCACTGTTAGTGCTCCCCAGTTACATTCCACATTGACACATTCATTTTTGTCACTGATCCTGCTTCAATTAAGATATATTTTTTACCCCTCCATTGTTGCTTTCTCCTGCCCTCTCCTGTCACTGCTTGCCCATCTCCCCATCCCCTCCTACTTCCCTGCTTGACGCAGCCCCCCAAAACATGAACAGCCCGTGTTTATTTTTTTTTTTGCACCTTCCGAATGTATTGGGGAGCTCACTCCGTCCTCCGTCTTGCCATAGTGCGAACATGAGCTGATGTTATAGGAGAGCTTTTAGTGCTCACCAGTTACATTCCACAATGCAACATTCATTTTTGTCGCTGATCCTGCTTCAATTACCTTATTTTTTTCCCCTTGATTGTTGCTCCCTGCCGCCCTCTCCTGCCGTCGCTTGCCCATCTCACCATCCCTTCCTGCTTCCCCGCTTGACCCGTCCCCCCATTACTTCCTCGTCGTCGCTGCTTTTATTTTTTTGCACAATTCGATGCTATTGGAGCGCCTGTTCTGTCCTCTATCTCGCCATTGTGCTAACACCAGCCGATGGTATTGGAGCGCCTTAGGTGCTCACCAGTTACATTACACGTTGAGGTACCCAGGGGGAAGCGTAAGTGATTTGCCCAGAATCATAAACTGTTCAGCTGACCCCGAGAATTTAACATGGTTCACAAGGTCCCTTGTCAGCAGCTATGGCCGTTATGCCACATCCTCGATTCACTTTATATCTACTCAACTGTTTCTCACTATCACTTCATAATTTTTTCAGCAAAGACCCTGTCAACACCAAAGAAACATTGGCAAAGCCAATAGATCTCGGCAATGCCTGAGCTATTGGCCTTTTCACAAAGATCAGAAAGGAGGTATTTGCACAGCTGTATGTGATCCGTGATTTAAACAGGTAACGATGTGTAGCGTGCAGCCAGGGATGAACGCTGTCTGCGCCGGTCAGCGTATGTTCAAAGACTACTACAAAGCCACCCCTAATGAGAGGTAGACTCCCCAGTGCACAGCTTCAAAATGACACAAGGTCTAAAGTTTTGAAACACCCTTCATGTAAAGTTCAATCCACAAGATTCAATGATGCTTCATCTTTTAATGAATATACATTATGCTCCATGTATGCTTCATCATGTTCCAAATATTGGTACTGTATATCATCCACAACATAAGTTCTCAATATTCACTGATCCCAATAGCCCTTCCTCAGGGGATAGCTAGCGGAACGCCGTCAGCGTCAGACCACATTGAGTATCAGGTTAACCTGATACTCAATGTGGTCTGACGCTGACGGCGTTCCGCTAGCTATCCCCTGAGGAAGGGCTAAGGTTTAGCCCGAAATGCATTGGGATCAGTGAATATTGAGAACTTATGTTGTGGATGATATACAGTACCAATATTTGGAACATGATGAAGCATACATGGAGCATAATGTATATTCATTAAAAGATGAAGCATCATTGAATCTTGTGGATTGAACTTTACATGAAGGGTGTTTCAAAACTTTAGACCTTGTGTCATTTTGAAGCTGTGCACTGGGGAGTCTACCTCTCATTAGGGGTGGCTTTGTAGTAGTCTATTGGCCTTTTCAACATGAATGTTTTTTAGCCTTATTTTCTAGCACCATATCTGCTATTCAGCATGACTGAAAGTCACTGAAAAAGTACTATTGTGCGGCCGGTGCAGGCCACGTCACAGCACTTTTTAGTGTTAGGAAGGGCAGGACAATAAACTCAACATGGGACGTGAAGCGATTCGGCAGCGGGTCAACATCTTGTGATTCTGGGCTTTCAGTGACTTTCAGCTATGCTGACAAGCAGATGTGCTGCTGGATAAAAGGCATTCACATTGACAAGGCCAATAGTTCAGGTATTTCTAACACCATACTGGCTTTGTAAATGCTTGTTTGTTTTTGTCACTAATGTGCCACAAAAAACAATCTTCATCTGTGCCTGTTTGGTTAGTTGCTTCTCTGGTTTTAAACTGCATTCTCTCAAATATGGTCCACTATGACGACAACTACATGCACTTCACCAACAAATAAACTGATTTGGCTGTTGTTGATTTATATGTTCAGCCACAAAGCCCACATATTTTCCAGCGAACAAATTGTTCTTATTAGAATCTAATGTGGCACATAATTGTTTGAAAATGAGTACTGTTTTTGCGAATACTTGAAAAGTAACTAGTGATGAATCTTTTTTTGTGGATTACGTGACAATACTACTGTAGGGCACAGGTATATCTTTTGCAAGCGTGGAAGTGCTTCGCAGTGGTGTAATAAAGGTAAACATTCTGTTTCCTAAAGGCTTGTCGCAAGAGACAATACCCAGGTGGAATTGTGGGATTAGGCCATAGTGGCCGCCTCCTCTTATTTTACTAGCAGGGTTTCCCCATAAAAGAGCACATGACAACAGCCACAAGTAGTAGCTCGGTAGAAAGGGTTTCTAAAGGGCGAGCCGCCTGCAGCCCCGCTGTTGGGACATCCTGGATTCCGCAACCTCCCACTGATGAGCCGAAGTAAGAGGTGGGCGGACGGGAAAGACGGCTTCTGGCGACCGTCCAGGCCTCGCTCACGACTATAGGTCGATTTTAGATTTTTCACTTGGTCTAGCTGGGGTACGGAAGAAATGCAGATTTGTAATTTGTAATTTGTAATTTGTAACTGTGTTTTGTATCGCGCCAACTCACCTACAGGTCTTAAAGCGCTAGATGAAAGGAGCACTTTGGTTCAGGGTTACACATAGGTCGTATGCCTAGAGTAATCCACAAATACTCATGGAAACAGCTGGGTGAAACCGACCAGGATAAAATACCGAATTGTTAATATTCCTTATTACCGGTTCGGTAATAAGGAATACCTACCCATTCATTCCTATGAGCTTGGAGGCCCATAGGAATGAATGTGAAGACATTCGGTATTACCGATTGTGTATTACCGAATCGGTAATACCGGGAGGTATTTGAAGGGTGCCAGGGTGTCCAAAGGACAACCTGTTGCATCCCTGAAATGTGCATGTGTGCACATGTTGCACACATGCATCCCCTAAAGGCATGGATGTGTGCCACATGGCACTTTAAAAAAAGCAAAAATGAGCTTTTTTTTTAAAGGAATTCGGTAATTACCACCAACTACAAGTTGGTAGTAATTAACGAATTCCTAAGGCCAAAAGCCCTCTTAAAAGTGCTTCCTACATTGCATTAAAGGAATCGGTAGTACTGATTCCTTAAATGCAAGGCCAATTAAGAATCGGTATGAAGGAATCGCCGATTCCTCAATACCGAATCCTTCCCTACATCAAGAAATGCCTAAATACCAGTCGGTAACCGTGAAATTTACCGAATTTCACTCATACCGACTGATATTTGGGTCACCTACATCGGGCCCCAAGTGAGACAATGCAGATCAATGATTCTTAGAAAGCCCTCTTATGATTTAAGAGCAGGATCTTAGATAAAGGTGATATTTGATACAGGGGATCTTTGATACAGGGGATCTTTGATACAGGATCTTTGAAACACCCCATAAGATGTTAGCAAATAGACTGATAGAGAAAAGGAATAAAGAGACAACCCAGATCGTGAGGGGTTCGAGGGACGAGGTTGCAGTGGGGGGATTCACAGATGGGCAATCGCTACCAAGACTTTTATAGGGTACTAAGTCCAAATCGGAAAAATGTGCCAAGGACCAACCTTGATTCCTGAATAGTATCAAGACACTCACATGCACAACTAGAAACTGACGAAGTATTAGAATCTATCGACAGCATGAAGTCTTGCAAGGCGCCTGGGTCCATTTGCTATTCCACCCAGGAGTCCAATTGCAAATTGAGCGAATTTTACTGAATGTTTGCACACAGATAGTCCTGGAGGAATTATTTTAGAGAATTTGGAATGATGAGGATTGTGAAACCAATGACGGCAGGGGCAGGTGGGGTGGGTCTCCTTCAAGCCAGGAATGGGGTGGTAAAATTTGCTATTCTTAGTGACTACAGTGTTATACAGAGTAGCAAAACTCTACTTTAAAACGATTTCCAATAGATTGAACCCTGTGCTTCCAACATGATCCACAATGGTTGATTGGACTTTGTGGCATGGAGACAGCTGTTTAGTACTACTTGCAGACTGGCCCACTTTGTCAAAATGTCTTAGAATAACAAGCATTGGCCATGCTAATCGGTCTCGCCATATTAGTGTATTATGAAAATATGATAGTAATAATACAGAATGTTCGATATATTGTTTTAAATAAACGACTGACAGTGCTTTAGTAATTTGGGCTTTGTGACAATTTCCCCCCACATATTGAAGAGTCTTGCATTTACAACTGTAGACCCAGCTTGTGATATTTTCGTGTATTTTTTTCTCAAGTGCATGCTTTATCGTATAATGTAGCATAATAAGAAATCGTAAATTAAAACATAGTTGCTGTTGACTACATTTTAGTCCGAGATGGATGTGCAACAGCAGTTGATACAATCAGACAAGGTGCAATAAAGGACATGCTATGACGAGTTCTATAACAGATAGTGGAAGAGAAAAGTTACTCCCCGACCTTGCACTTTACTAAGTAAGCTTCAAGATTACTAAGAATAGCTTTGGAGAGAAGCGTTTGTTCACGTTTGGGAGATATTGAACCGAGCAGTCTGTTCCTGTTTGCCGATGGTAATGATTCCAAAGTGCTGAAAATAACATTTTAAAATAAACATTTTACTGACATGGGTGCGATGTCCGGGTTTCCAGAAGTATTAACTCACTGAGCAACCTTGGCATCGGGTAGGTTAATGCTACACAAGCAGCAAAACAGATTTGCCCTGGTGGAAAGCTTCCGTAATAAGCCCCTGGATGGGCATTTACATGAAGAAATCAGCTCATTGATAAAGGCTTGATGTGTTTACCAGTTGAGTTTAGCTTCATGGAGGTGGGGGTGCCAGCAGGTGACAAAGCCGCAGGGAAACTCGAGGTTGCTTGTGACATGGGAAACAGAGGTATGGCGCAGCGTACACAAGCAATGTCAGGGAGGGGCTACAGACATTGATGGGAGTTTGCTATGGACATGAAAATATGCCAGCTTTCATTAAGTGCTGTTTACTGAAAATTGGTGATGTGTGATCTTAGACTAATTGCCTTTCTGCGTTCCAAAAGTGAGCGCGAATAAAACAAGCATTTGCAATGCAATAGGTCTCGCAATAGGTAAGTTTGAGCTATTGGTCTTGTAAAAGAGCAAAAATGTTGTTATGTTTTGGATTTGACATTAGGTAAAGTAATAATTTTCTCATTTACAATGTTAATAGTTCTACCAATTTCAAGTGTGACACCTATAACCTGTGTTCCGCTGAGTGATGTAGTGGTGTTGGTGAGTGGTGCTGTGGTGGTGTAGAGTGATGCTGTGGTGGTGCTGAGTGGCGCTATGGTGGTGTAGAGTGATGTTGTGGTGGCGACGAGCGATGCTGTGCCGTTCAGTGATGCTGTGGTAGTGCATAGTGATGTTGTGGTGCCCCTGAGTGATGCTGTGGTGGTGCTGAGTGATGCTGTGGTGATGCGATAGATAGAGTGAGTGTGATAGATAGATAGAGGTTGGGCGATAGATAGAGTGAGGGGGACAGATAGATAGAGTGAGGGTAATAGGGATATAGACAGATAGAAGGGTGATAGATAGATACACAGATAGATAAAGTGTATTTATGTTGCATTGAGTAGAGTGTAATTATGAGGTGTGTAATTATATGGCAATGAGTGGTATTATTTTTAGTGTATTTACGTTGCATTGAAAAGACTGTAATTATGTGGCATGTAATAGTCTGGCACTGATTTTTAAAAAGGGCAGAGTCTATTGTATTCAGTAGAGTGTGATTTTGTTGCGTGTAATTATGTGACAATGAGTGGAATTTGGAGTGTATGCTGCATTGTTTGCAGTGTAAATATGTAGCATGTAATGATGTTGAACTGAGTGGTAATATGGAGAGTGTGTGTTGCATTCAGTATAGTATAATTATGTGGTGTGTAATTATCTGGCACTGAGTCGTATTTGGAGTGTCTGTTGCATTGAGTGCAGTGGAATTATGTTGCATATAATTATGTGGCACTGAGTGGTAATATGGGGAGTTTATGTTGTATTCTTTAGAATGTAATTGTGTGGTGTGTAATTATGTGGTATTAAGTGGTATTGTTTGGAGTGTATGTTGCATGGAGTGCAGTGTAATTATGTAGCAGATAAATATGTGGTTCTGAGTGGTAGTGGTTGGAGTGTGTGTTGCATCAAGTAGAGTTTAATTATGTGGTGTGTAATTATGTGGCACTGAGTTGTATTTGGAGTGTATGTTGCATATAAGTATGTGGCACAGAGTTGTATTTGGAGTGTATGTTGCATTGAGTGTATTGTAATTATGTGGCGTGTAATTATGTGGCACTGAGTGGTATTTGGAGTGTATGTTGCATTACGTGTTGAGTAAATATGTGTCATTGAGTGGTATTTGGAGTGTATGTTGCATAGAGTGTAGTGTAATAATGTGGCGTTTATTTATGTGGCACTGAGCGGTATTTGTAATGTATATTGCATTGTTCGGAGTGTAATTATGTGGCACTGAGTGGTATTTGGAGTGTATGTGGGATTGAGTGCATTGTAATTATGTGGTGTGTAATTTTTTGGCACTGAGTGGTAATTGTAGTGTATGTTGCATTGAGTGTATTGTAATTATGTAGTGTTTTATTATGTGGCACAGAGTGGTATTTGGATTGTATGTTGCATTGAGTGCTGTGTAATTATCTGGCACTGAGTGTTATTTGGAGTGTGTGTGGCATTGAGTGCAGTGTAATTATTTTGCGTGTAAATATGTGGCACTGAGTTTTATTTTGAGTCTATGTAGCATTGAGTGCTGTGTAATTATGTGGCACTGAGTTGGATTTTGAGTGTATGTTGCATAGAGTGCAGTGCAATTATGTGTTGTTTAATTATGTGGCACTGAGTGGTATTGTGTGGACTGTGTGTTGCATTCAGTAGAGTGCAATTATGTGGTTTTTAATTATGTGGTGGTGCTGAGTGGTGCTGAGTGATAATGTGGTGGTGCTGAGTGCTAATGTAGTGATGCTGAGTGATTATGTGGTGGTGCTGATTGCTGCTGTGGTGGTGCAGAGTGATGCAGTGGTGGTGCTGAGTGATACTGTTGTTGTGCTGAGTGATGATGTGGTTGCGCTGAGTGATGCTGTGGTTGCGCTGTAGTGATGCTGTATTCTTGTTGAGTGGTATTGTGGTGGTGTTGAGTTGTGTTGTGTTTGAGATTTATGCATTGCTGGTGTTGTATGAGTGTATAGTAGTGTTGCTATTGTTAGTGTGTGATGTGTATATGTGTAGAATTGAAGGTGTGTGAGTGTTTTCTTGTAGTATGTAATAAATGTAATGTCTATGTAACTTTGTATGTGTATGTGTGTGTATGTTGTAATATTTAGTGTGTGGTGTGTGTCTAATTGGTGGTTTGTGTGCCGTAATAGTGATTTTTTTTAAAATGGCGGACGCAATGGGTCTTCTTGACGCTACTTACGTTAAGTAGGTCAGCCGTCTAGTTTTTTTTTTCCCCTTCCGTGTTCAATTTTTGATTGACGTTTGTTTCCAGCCAATCGTAGCGCTACGTTTTTGACGTAGCGTTGCGATTGGCGTGCGTCACCGGGGAATTCCCCAGAAGATCGAGAATCGTGGGGTGCGGAAGGCGTGTTGTTGTTCCTGTCCTGTTGCTGCATCGTTTGACAGGTAAGAGTGTATTTTTATGTTTTTTTAAGTTAATTGAATGTACTATTGATAGTGTGAATAAATTTACTAATGTTTATTACTGAATGTCGATATTTTTGTTTGTTTTTCGTTCGCGACTGTCTTAGTAATAGCGTATTTACTTAATTTAAATGTAATTTAATGGTTTGAAATGTGATATATTATGTATATGTTGCTGAGAACTGTAATTTTAAAAATGTATTGGTTTTATTGGACGAATTCTGTACAAAAAATGTATTTTCCCTTCAAAGGGGTATGTACTTTGAGTTTATTCATGTATTAATTGGATGTGCTGTTTTAATGAATATTTTCATAGTATATTACATTATTGTATATATTTGCATTGTATGTAATCTATATTGTGTCAATTTTTTTTATTGCGCTTATGTGAATAATTTTTTATTGTGGTGTCATTACCTGAAAATGTTCGATTTTTATTCGATGCACATAGTTTATATGAAGGTGCGTAAATTTATATTTTTGTGAAAGTCTTTTAATGTTTTTTTTGTTGTAAATGAAATATGCAAATAATGTTAGTCAACACATTTTAAAACTGCAAATGTGGATGTTCCTTTGAGTTAGCAGTTCCGTTTTATCTGAATGTTCACTTTAATCCCATTTATCCTGCGATGTTCTTTTTTTAAAAAAATGTTAATTTTATTTGGTGAGTGATCATTGACGGTGATATAAATGAACGTATTATTGGTCAGTGTGGTGATTTGGTTATAGTGTAGTTTTCATTTCTTTTGTGAGTAAAAGATCATTTGTTATTTTGTTTTTTATAGAATGATATTTGTGACATTCACAAAAGTTTTTTGTGTTTGTGGTTTGGTACATAGCAGGACTTTGAGGTACACTTGTGTAGGTCAGAGGTGTAAGATGGTCATTTCTTGAAAGGATGTATGTTGGATTAAACATAAAATGGAGGCAGACTGGGACACACTATGAATTTATAATGCCTTTTGTGATTATAATATTTGGAAATAGCATTGAGAATCAACGAAGTGTTTCAAAAATTTGTGAGGGAGATTGTCTGTGCGTTTTATTCAATTTTTTAACTTTCAAAAATGTTTATTTGTGTGGCCCACCTTTAGCAGGTTGTTTGTTTTCTCATTAGGTAATTGTTAAAGTTTTACTTACAATGTGTCCCCTTGACGCAATGTACGTTATGTTTTTTTGCGTTCAATATTTTTTTCCCCTATGAGTTCCGTGTTGTATTTGTTATTGAAGTTTTTTCCAGCCAATCGCAGCGATACGTTTTTGACGTCGCGTTGCGATTGGCGTGCGTCACCGGGGAATCTTCCAGAGGATTGAGAATCGCAGGGGGTGGAAGGTGTGTTGTGTTTTCTGTGTTGTAGCTGCATTGTTTGATAGTTAGTTAGTATTGATAGTGTGTGCAAATAAATTAATGTTTCTGACATAATATATGTGTAATTTTGATTTTTAGTGATAATGTGTTTTTGCTGTATGATAGTGTCTTTGTCCTGACTGATGTAGTAGTAGCGCAGATCGATGTTGTTCTGATGGTGAGTGGTGTTGTGGTGCTGGTGATTGATGCTGGTGTGTTGCAGAGTGATGTTAGTGTTGTGTAGAGTAATGTTGTTGTGGTGGTGAGAGTTGTTGTATTTGTTATGAGTGATAATGTGGTGGTGCTGAGTGATATTGGGGTGGTGCAGAGTGATGTTGCTTTGTTGTTGAGTGATGCTGGGGTGGGGCTGAGTGAAGCAGAGGTGGTGCTGAGTGATGTTGTGGTGGTGTTGAGTGTTGTTGTGGTGACGCAGAGTGAAGTAGTGTGGCTCACTGGTTAGAGGCGGCACACCCGAGAGCAGAGGACGGCCCGGGACCAGGGTTCGATTCCCGGCGCGGCAGGTTTCTGGACCAGGGTCAGCGGGCTCGACAATTCTCTCGCCTCGGTGCCCACTCTGATCAGCGATCACACTCGGCAACTCTGGGCATTAGCTTGCCTCATCTTCACTAACGGCCCCACCAGACCGCCGGGGATGCCTGGTCTCACCCTGGAGATACCCATTAAGGGACCATCTCTCAGGGAAGCCAGGAACGGTTTCGCAGCGGTCGAAGCGCCTTGGGACCCTCCGGGTAAGTAGTGCGCTATATAAATGCCTATACATACATGCTGTGGTGGTGCTGAGTGGTGCTGTGGTGTTGCTGAGTGGTGCTGTGGTGTTGCTGAGTGGTGCTGAGTGGTGCTGTTGTGGTGCTGTGGTGGTGCTGTGGTGGTGCTGAGTGGTGCTGTGGTGGTGCTGAGTGGTGCTGTGGTGGTGCTGAGTGGTGATATGGTGGTACTGAGTGGTGCTGTGGTGCTGCTGAGGTGGTGCTGTGGTTGTGCTGAGTTGTGCTGTGGTGGTGCTGAGTTGTGCTGTGGTAGTGCTGAGTGGTGCTGTGGTGATGCTGAGGTGGTGCTGTGGTGGTGCTGTGGTGGTGCTGTGGTGGTGCTGAGTGATGCTGTGGTGGTGCTGAGTGACGCTGAGGTGGTGGTGCTGTGGTGGTGCAGAGTGGTGCTGTGCTGGTGCTGTGGTGGTGATGAGTGGTGCTTTGGTGGTGCTGAGTGATAATGTGGTGGTGCTGTGGTGGTGCTGAATGATGCTGTGGTGGTGCAGATGGTGCTGTGGTGGTGATAAGTGATAATGTGGTGGTGCTGAGTGATAATGTGGTGGTGCTGAGTGGTGTTGTGGTGGTGCTGGTGAGTGATGTTGTGGTGGTGGTGCTGAGTGGTGCTGTGGTGGTGCTGAGTGGTAATGTGGTGGTGCTGAGTGGTGCTGTGGTTGAGCTGAGTGATAATGTTGTTGCACTAAGTGATGCTGTTGTTGCGCTGAGTGATGCTGTGGTTGCGCTGAGTGGTGCTGTGGTGGTGCTGTGGTGGTGCTGAGTGGTGCTGTGCTGGTGCTGTGGTGGTGATGAGTGATGCTGTGGTGGTGCTGAGTGATAATGTGGTGGTGCTGAGTGGTGCTGTGGTGGTGCTGAATGATGCTGTGGTGGTGCAGAGTGGTGCTGTGGTGGTGATAAGTGATAATGTGGTGGTGCCGAGTGATAATGTGGTGGTGCTGAGTGGTGCTGTGGTGGTGCTGGTGAGTGATGTTGTGGTGGTGGTGCTGAGTGGTCCTGTGTTGGTGCTGAGTGATAATGTGGTGGTGCTGAGTGGTGCTGTGGATGAGCTGAGCGATAATGTTGTTGCGCTGAGTGATGCTGGTGCTGCACTGAGTGATGCTGTGGTTGCGCTGAGTGATGCTGTGGTTGCACTGAATGATGCTGTAGTTGCGCTGAGGGATGCTGTGGTTTGTGCTGAGTGGTGCTTTCATTGCGCTGAGTGGAGCTGTGGTGGTGCTGAGTGGTGCTGTGGTGGTGCTGAGTGGTGCTGTGGTAGTGCTGAGTGGTGCTGTGGTGGTGCTGAGGTGGTGCTGAGGTGGTGCTGTATGGTGCTGAGTGATGCTGTGGTGGTGCTGAGTGATGCCGTGGTGGTGCTGAGTGGTGCTGTGGTGGTGCTGAGTGTTGCTGTGGTGGTGCTGAGTGGTGCGTGCTGTGGTGGTGCTGAGTGGTGCTGAGGTGGTGCTGAGCGGTGCTGTGGTGCTGCTGAGGTGGTGCTGTGTTGGTGCTGAGTTGTGATGTGGTGGTGCTGAGTGATGATTGTTAAAGGAGCACTTGCACCCCAAATATATGAAAGTAAAATTTACTTTAGCCCTAGCACTAATTTCTGTCTCCTATACAAATTTTGTTTGGGATAACAACTGCATTGTATTTCTGGCATTCAGACGTAATCATGTACTGACGGCTGGTGTTATGTGTGGCTGGTGGGTAACTGCACTAATAATTTGCAGATAAACAAATAACATTTAACCATGTATGTAATAGTTTGTAGAGGGTCCGTTGTGTTGTAGCCATTGTTTTTGGAGTTTGTTCACTTGTTAGAGTTTGTTCACTTGTTTGGGAAGGCAAGTTTTGTTTCCTTTAGTTTACATTTGCATTTCACAGAGCATGGCCGCCAACAGATTAGAATCTTTACGGCTAAGCTTAAAGGCTTCCAGTATCGTGGTGTGGTTTCTTCCCTAGACGGCTTTCACCCCCCCTTCCCCAACCCCCAAAATACATGATGTCCAACACAATTGCAGGGTTTTGGAGAGCGAAGAGCGTCCATGAGATGAAGAGGGGTGGAGGTTTGAGGAACGTGCAGCTGACTGAGAGAGAGGCTGTGGTTTGCGTGTTTGCACGTTGTAAAGGAAAACAAATGTAAATGTAAGTTATGAAACTGAATTGACTCTTCTGCCATAGTGTGTTGTCCTCCTTTAAGTGCAAATTGTGAGTGTAGCTTCAACTGATGCAGATGTAATGGACAAGAGTTCAGGCTGGGGTGCAGCTGGAGTACACAGACAGGCTGGGGTGTAGCAGGAGTACACGTACAGGCTGGGGTGTAGCTGGAGTACACAGACAGCACACGGACAGCACACGGACAGGCTGGATTAGAAGCGAGAGAAAATGGAGAGGCTGGTTGAGAAGGTGGTCACACGGGCAAGTTGGATGAGGATGTGATACACACAGACATGCTGGTTGAGAAAGTGAAGCACATGGACAGGCTTGGTGAGGAGTGACACGTGGACATTTAAATGTGTGTCACACGGACAGGCTGGGGTGGAGCTGGAGTAGACGGACAGGCTGGGGTGGTGCTGGAGTACACGGACAGGCTAAGGTGTAGCTGGAGTACACGGACAGGCGGAGGTGGAGCTGGCACTGAGGTTGGATGAGGAGCTATATCACACAGACAGGCTGGATTAGAAGTGAGGGCAAATGGACAGGCTTGTTGAGAAGGTGGGGACACGGGCAAGCTGGATGAGGATGTGGGACAAAGGGGCACTGAGGTTGGATGAGGAGCTATAGCACACAGACAGGCTGGTGTGGAGCTGGAGTAGACGGACAGGCTGAGGTGGAGCAGGAGTATACGTACAGGCTGGGGTGGAGCTGGAGTACATGGACAGGCTTGGGTGGAGCTGGAGTACACGGACAGGCTAAGGTGGAGCTGTAGTAAACGGACAGGCTGAGGTGTAGCTGGAGTAGGCGGACAGGCTGAGGTGGATCAGGAGTATACGGACAGGCTGGGGTGGAGCTGGAGTACACGGACATGCTAAGGTGGAGCTTGAGTACACGGACAGGCTGAGGTAGATCTGGCACTGAGGTTGGATGAGGAGCTATAGCACACGGACAGGCTGGATTAGAAGCGATGGCAAATGGACAGGCTGGTTGAGAATGTGGGCACACGGGCAATTTGGATGAGGATGTGGGACAAAGGGGCACTGAGGTTGGATGAGGAGCTATAGCACAGGGACAGGCTGGATTTAAAGCGAGAGCAAATGGACAGGCTAATTGAAAAGGTGGGCAAACTGGGAAACTTGTTGAGGAGTTGTGACACACGGACATGCTGGGTGAGGAAGTGGGGAACACGTACAGGCTTGGTGAGGAGTGACACGTAGACATTTAAATGTGGGGCACATGGACAGGCTTGCCTTAGCTAAGGTCTTAGCTAAGATGTCAGGGAAAAGAAGGGCCACTGATGTAGGATGACGAGCTATAGTATGCAGACAGGCTGGATTAGAAGTGAGTGCAAATGGAGAGGCTGGCAGAGAAGGTGGGCACATGGGCAAGCTGGATGAGGAGGTGGGACACACGCATATGCTGGGTGAAATAGTGGGGCACACGGACAGGCTTGGTGAGGAGTGACACGTGGACATTTTAATCTGTGGCACACGGACAGGCTTGCCTTAGCTAAAATCTTAGCTAAGACTTTAGGGAATAGAAGGGGCACTGAGGTTGGATGAGGAGCTATAGCACACAGACAGGCTGGGGTGGATCTGGAGTAGACGGACAGGCTGAGGTGGAGCAGGAGTATACGGACAGGCTGTGGTGGAGCTGTAGTGCACTGACAGGCTGTGGTGGAGCTGGAGTACACGGCAAGGCTAAGGTGGAGCTGGAGTAGACGGACAGGCTGAGTGAGAGAGAGGCTGTTGTATGTGTGTTTTCGCGCAGTAAATAAAATGTACCAAAACCATGAAACTTGTTCCATATATTTAGATGCAGTGAAAAGTCCGGGCGCCACACGTTCTACTTCTCATGTGACTGTGGATGGGCAGTTGTGTTGTTTGTCTCCTTTAGCTCTGATTTGCACTTCACAGAGAATATCCGCCAACAGATAAGAATCTTTATGGCTGAGCTTAAAGCACTCCAATATATTGGTGTTGTTTCGTCCCCAGACGGCCCAACCCCTCCCTTGAAAAAAAAAACATGTTGGTTGACACAATTGCTGAGTTGCGTGTTAGTCTTTGGTGCACATGTTCTGTAGTGCCGAGGCAATAGTGAGTAGGTCACTCTGTCACTTTTTAAAATCATGATTATCATGCAAGTTATGGATCAAGTCTGTGGCCTGATCAATATTGTTTGCGATAAAAGAAATGTAGAGCGAGGAGTCTGTGAACTGAGAAATGGGTTTGGAGAGCGAGGAACGTGCATGAAAGGAAGGGGTTGGGGTGTGTAATGGACAAACGGACAGGCTGGGGTGCAGCTGGAGTACACAGACATACTGGGGTGTAGCAGGAGTACACCTACAGGCTGGGGTGTAGCTGGAGTACACGGACATCACGCGGACAGGCTGGATTAGAAGCGAGGGCAAATGGACAGGCTGGTTGAGAAGGTGGTCACACGGGCAAGTTGGATGAAGATGTGGTACACACGGACATGCTGGATGAGAAAGTGAGGCACACGGACAGGCTTGGTGAGGAGTGACACGTGGACATTTAAATGTGTGTCACACGGACAGGCTGGGGGGGAGCTGGAGTAGACGGACAGGCTGGAGTGGTGCTGGAGTACACGGACAGGCTAAGGTGTAGCTGGAGTACACAGACAGGCTGAGGTGGAGCTGGCACTGAGGTTGGATGAGGAGCTATATCACACGGACAGGCTGGATTAGAAGCGAGGGCAAATGGACAAGCTTGTTGAGAAGGTGGGGACACGGGCAAGCTGGATGAGGATGTGGGACAAAGTGGCACTGAGGTTGGATGGGGAGCTATAGCACACAGACAGGCTGGTGTGGAGCTGTAGTAAACGGACAGGCTGAGGTGTAGCTGGAGTAGACGGACAGGCTGAGGTGGATCAAAAGTATACGGACAGGCTGGGGTGCAGCTGGAGTACACGGACAGGCTGGGGTGGAGCTGGAGTACACGGACAGGCTAAGGTGGAGCTTGAGTACACGGACAGGCTGAGGTTGATCTGGCACTGAGGTTGGATGAGGAGCTATAGCACACGGACAGGCTGGATTAGAAGAGATGGCAAATGGACAGGCTGGTTGAGATGAGGATGTGGGACAAAGGGGCACTGAGGTTGGATGAGGAGCTATAGCACATGGACAGGCTGGATTTAAAGCGAGAGCAAATGGACAGGCTAATTGAAAAGGTGGGCAAACTGGGAAACTTGTTGAGGAGTTGTGACACACGGACATGCTGGGTGAGGAAGTGGGGAAGACGTACAGGCTCAGTGAGGAGTGACACGTAGACATTTAAATGTGGGGCACATGGACAGGCTTGCCTTAGCTAAGGTCTGAGCTAAGATGTCAGGGAAAAGAAAGGGCACTGAGGTTGGATGAGGAGCTATAGCACACAGACAGTCTGGGGTGGAGTTGGAGTAGACGGACAGGCTGAGGTGGAGCAGGAGTATACGGACAGGCTGTGGTAGAGCTGGAGTACACGGCCAGGCTAAGGTGGAGCTGGAGTACACGGACAGGCTGAGTGAGAGAGAGGCTGTTGTATGTGTGTTTTCGCGCAGTAAATAAAATGTACCAAAACCATGAAACTTGTTCCATATATTTAGATGCAGTGACGGAAAGATCAAAATACAAGTCCGGGCGCCACACGTTCTACTTCTCATGTGACTGTGGATGGGCAGTTGTGTTCTTCGTCTCCTTTAGCTCTGATTTGCACTTCACAGAGAATGTCCGCCGACAGATAAGAATCTTTATGGCTGAGCTTAAAGCATTCCAGTATATTGGTGTTGTTTCATCCCCAAACGGCCCAACCCCTCCCTTGAAAAAAAAAACCATGATGGTCGACACAATTGCTGAGTTGCGTGTTAGTCTTTGGTGCACATGTTCTGTAGTGCCGAGGCAATAGTGAGTAGGTCACTCTGTCACTTTTTAAAATCATGATTATCACTCAAGTTATGGATCAAGTCTGTGGCCTGATAAATATTGTTTGCGATAAAAGAAATGTAGAGCGAGGAGTCTGTGGACTGAGAAATGGGTTTGGAGAGCGAAGAACGTGCATGAAAGGAAGGGGTTGGGGGTGTAATGGACAAACGGACAGGCTGGGGTGCAGCTGGAGTACACAGACAGACTGGGGTGGAGCAGGAGTACACGGACATCACACGGACAGGCTGGATCAGAAGCGAGGGCAAATGGACAGGCTGGTTGAGAAGGTGAGGCACACGGACAGGCTTGGTGAGGAGTGACACGTGGACATTGAAATGTGGGTCACACGGACAGTGTTGGCTTAGCTAAAGTCTTATCTAAGACGTCAGGGAAAAGAAGGGGTATTGAGGTTGGATGAGGAGCTATAGCACACAGACAGGCCGGGGGTGGAGCTGGAGTAGACGGTCTGGCTGAGGTGGGGCAGGAGTATACGGACAGGCTAGGGTGGAGCTGCAGTACACGGACAGGCTGGGGTGGAGCTGTAGTACACGGACAGGCTGAGGTGGAGCTGAAGTACACGTACAGGCGGAGGAGTAGCTTGATTAGACGGACAGGCTGAGGTGTAGCAGTATTATACGGACAGGCTGGGTTGGACCTGGAGTACACGGACAGGCTAAGGTGGAGGTGGAACACACGGACATGCTGGGTGAGAAAGTGGGGCACACGGACAGGTTTGTTGAGGAGTGACACGTGGACATTTAAATGTGGGACACACAGACAGGCTTGCCTTAGATAAAATCTTAGCTAATACGTCAGGGAAAAGAAAGGGCATGAGGAACTATAGTACACAGACAACTTGGGGTGGAGCTGGAGTAGACGGACAGGGTGAGGTGGAGCAGGAGTATACGGACAGGCTAAGGTGGAGCTGGAGTACACGGACAGGCTGAGGTGGAGCAGGAGTATACGGACATGCTAGGGTGGAGCTGGAGTACACAGACAGGCTAAGTTGGAGCTGGAGTAGACGGACAGGCCTGGGGTGGAGCTGGAGTAGATGGACAGGCTGAGGTGGAGCAGGAGTATACGGACATGCTGGGGTGGAGCTGGAGTACACAGACAGGCTAAGTTGGAGCTGGAGTACACGGACAGGCCTGGGGTGGAGCTGGAGTACACAGACAGGCTAAGGTGGAGCTGGAGTACACGGACAGGCTGAGGTGGAGCAGGAGTATACGGACATGCTAGGGTGGAGCTGGAGTACCCTGACAGGCTAAGGTGTAGCTGGAGTACACAGACAGGCCTGGGGTGGAGCTGGAGTACACGGACAGGCTAAGGTAGAGCTGGAGTACACGGACAGGCTGAGGTGGACCTGGAGTAGACGGACAGGCTGAGGTGGAGCAGGAGTATACGCACAGGCTGAGGTGGAGCAGGAGTAGACGGACAGGCTGAGGTGGAGCAGGAGTACACTGAGAGGCTGGGGTGGAGCTGCTGGCGTACACAGACAGGCTAAGATGGAGCTGGAGTACACGGACAGGCTGAGGTGGAGCAGGAGTAGACGGACAGGCTGAGGTGGAGCAGGAGTATACGGACAGGCTGATGTGGAGCTGGAGTACACGGACAGGCTAAGTTGGAGCTGGAGCACACGGACAGGCCTGGGGTGGAACAGGAGAAGGCGGACAGGATGAGGTGGAGCAGGAGTAGACGGACAGGTTGAGGTGGAGCTGGAGTACACTGAGAGGCTGGGGTGGAGCTGGAGTACACGGACCGGCTAAGATGGAGCTGGAGTACACGGACAGGCTGAGGTGGAGCAGGAGTAGACGGACAGGCTGAGGTGGAGCAGGAGTATACGGACAGGCTGGTGTGGAGCTGGAGTACACGGACAGGCTAAGTTGGAGCTGCAGTACACGGACAGGCCTGGGTTGGAGCTGGAGTACACGGACAGGCAAAGGTGGAGCTGGAGTACACGGACAGGCCTGGGGTGGAGCTGGAGTACACGGACAGGCTGAGGTGGAGCTGGAGTAGACGAACAGGCTGAGGTGGAGCAGGAGTATACGGACATGGTGGGGTGGAGCTGGAGTACATGGACAGGCTAAGGTGGAGCTGGAGTACACGGACAGGCTGAGGTGGAGCTGGAGTAGACGGACAGGCTAAGATGGAACTGGAGTACACGGACAGGCTGTGGTGGAGCTGGAGTACACGGACAGGCTAAGGTGGAGCTGGAGTACACAGACAGGCTGAGGTGGAGCTGGAGTAGACGGACAGGCTGAGGTGGAGCTGGAGTAGACGGACAGGCTGGGGTGGAGCTGGAGTACACGGACAGCCTGAGGTGGAGCTGGCACTTAGGTTGGATGAGGAGCTATAGCACACGGACAGGCTGGATTAGAAGTGAGGGAAAATGGACAGGCTGGTAGAGAAGGTGTACACATGGGCAAGCAGGGTGAGGAGGTGGGTCACACGGACATGCTGGGGGAGAAAGTGGGGCACACGGACAACTTGTATTATATTAAAATATTTGGCACGTAAGTAATGGAATCAGGTTGGATGAGGAGCTATAGCACACAGACAGGCTGGTGTGGAGCTGGAGTAGACGGACAGGCTGAGGTGGAGCAGGAGTATATGGACAGGCTGGGGTGGAGCTGGAGTACACGGACAGGCTGGGGTGGAGCTGGAGTACACGGACAGGCTAAGGTGGAGCTGTAGTACACGGACAGGCTGAGGTGGAGCTGGAGTAGACGGACAGGCTGAGGTGGAGCAGGAGTATACGGACAGGCTGGGGTGGAGTTGGAGTACACGGACAGGCTAAGGTGGAGCTGGAGTACACGGACAGGCTGAGGTGAAGCTGGAGTAGATGGACAGGCTAAGATGGAACTGGAGTACACAGACAGTCTGGGGTGGAGTTGGAGTACAGTGACAGCCTGAGGTGGAGCTGGCACTGAGGTTGGATGAGGAGCTAAAGCACATGGACAGGCTGGATTAGAAGTGAGGGCAAATGGACAGGCTGGTAGAGAAGGTGTACACACGGGCAAGCAGGGTGAGGAAGTGGGACACACGGACATGCTGGGTGAGAAAGTGGGGAACACGGACAACTTGTATTATATTAAACTAATAGCACGCAAGTAATGGAATCAGTGTCATGAGTAATGTGTTTTGAGACCGAATAGCGTGCATGAGAGGGAGTGGGCGGGTGGAATGGACGAACATGCCGCTGAGAGAGAGAGAGAGGCTGTGTTATGTTATGTTATGTTATTGTTTTCTTGTAAAGCGCTAACAATCATCCTGAGTAGGATATCACGGCGCTGTAGCAGCTATTATGAGTGATGGTTTATCATGGGTAGTATCATTTTAGTCTGGTTTAGGGAACAGGTAGGTTTTCAGATGTTTTCTAAACGCCAGGTGGCAGTCTAGGGGGCATATTATCAAGGGGGTTTATCTCCGCTTTTTTGGCTTTAAAAGCCAAGAAAGCGTAGATAAAATTATCTCCCGATTACCTAGCTGTCGCTAACACCAGTTAGCGACAGCTAGTAGGAGATAGCGACCATCTTGGGCCCCACTTTGCATGTCAGTGATATTTATCACTAATGATATGCAAAGTGGGCGTGCCAAGATGTTAGGGACTGGAAACAGTCGCTAACATAGCTATCTCCTATTACCAACTTTTGGAGATATTCGGGCTAAGCGCGAATATCTCCAAAAGCTAACACCTGCCCTGAGCAGTTCTTAGCCATGTTATCCAATGGGAGGTGGATAACATGGCTAAGAGCATTTGCTCGATAATGCATGAATATCGCTGACTTTTCAGCGATATTCATGCATTTCGGCCGATTTTTATCGCTTAGGAGATAAACCTTGATAATATCAAGGCTCCTAAGCGTTAAAAATCGCCGCAGCTCGGCGATAAAAATATTGCCGTTAAGCCAACCTAGCGATAATTATCGCTAGTTGTTGGTAATATGCCCCCATAAGTCTAAGAGCCACGGGCAATTTGTTCCATTTGGTTGCAGCTATGTGGGAGAAGGCACGCTCTCCCATCCTGGCTCTCTTCACTCGAGTAGTTACTGCTCTAGCCGTGAATGGAGAGCGGAGATTTCTAGTTGGTGCATAGAACTGAATCCTATTTCTAAGGATAAGAGGGCCTGTGTTGTGTAGTGCTCTGTGTGTTATACACATCATTTTGAAGGTTGCTTTCTGCCTCATTGGCAACCAGTGAAGCTCTCGTAGGCAGCTCTTGGTTGAGTCAAACTTTCTTTTCTTGCATATGGCCTTGGCCGCCGCGTTCTGCACTAATTGTAATTTGGTGAAGAGATATTCTGCCATGCCTACAAACAGGGAATTTCCATAGTGCATCCTGCTCATCAATATTGACTGAACCATGATCCTTCTACACTCCATGGGAATCCAGGGAAAGACTCTTCTGAGCATCTTTAGTATGGCAAAACCTTTGCCACATATTGTAGCTACATGAGAATTCATAGACAGTGTGGTGTCAACCATTACTCCCAAATTCCTTGCTGTTGGTGTCGGAATTGGGGGGGTGCCCAGGGATACTGGCCACCAGCTGTTGTTTTACAGTTGAGTGTGTCCACCGAACAGCAATATCTCTGATTTGTCTGCGTTCAATTTTAGGCAATGGCTATGCATCCAGTCAGACAGTTCGGTGAGGCAATTTATCAGCCGGTCCTTGGGGTCATTCTTCTCATCCAGGATTACGGTTAGTTGGGTGTCGTCTGCGTAGGAACAGATTTCGACACCCACTTTCTTCCTATCGCTGCCAGGGAAGACACAAAAACGTTAAACAACGTTGGGCTCAATGAGGCCCCCTGTGGGACCCCATGTTTGATGTTCCGGTGCGGGGATGAAAAGTTGCCCATGCGCACTGATTGCGTTCTATCCGTCAGGAACGATTGCAACCACCCCAGTGCTCTGTCCAGGATACCTTTTGCTGCCAAGGTTCTTAATAGCAGATTGTGTGGAACGGTATCAAACACCGCCGAGAGATCCTGTGCTCTGTGTGTTTGCGCGCACAAAAAGAAAATAAAGACATTTATCCAAAAGCATGCTAAAAACATGAAACTTGTAGGATATATTTAGATGCAATGACGGAAACATCAATGACAACTTGTATTATATTAAAAGAATAGCATGCAAGTCGTGACTTATGATGTGACTGGAGATGTGCTTTTGTTTCGTTGTGTCATGAGTAATGTGTTTTGAGACAGAATAGCGTGCATGAGAGGTAGTGGGGGGGTGGAATGGACGAACGTGCAGCTGAGTGAGAGAGAGGCTGTGCTCTGCGTTTTTGCGCGCACAAAAAGAAAATAAAGACATTTATCCAAAAGCATGCTAAAAGCATGAAACTTTTAGGATATATTTAGATGCAATGACGGAAACATCAATGACAACTTTTATTATATTAAAAGAATAGCATGCAAGTCGTGACTTATGATGTGACTGGGGATGTGCCTATGTTTCGTCCCCTTAAGGTCAGATTTGCGTTTCACAGGGGATGTCTGCCAACAGATAAGAATCTTTATGGCTCAGTTTAAAGCATTCCAGTATCCTGGTGTGCTTTAAGCTGAGTGAAGCAATGGTGTCTACATGGGCTGGGGGGAGTAGAAATGCGAGTAACGGCCTGCGGCCGTGAAATGGGAGTCACGGCCTGCGGCCTGCGGCAGTGAAAAGTGAAGTGAATAATTAGGGGAGGAGAACTGGCAGAGGCCGGCCAAGCGCACGCTGGGGAAGCCTGTGGGAGGGAGGCTGATGCCTTCCATGTGGGGAAATGCGCCTGCTTGTGGTCACGTGATTCTCGTGAACTGTTGGAAATCCGCTTTTTGAGAGCCTATTGAGAGCCTTGGGTTTAAGTCTTGGTTTAGTGGTGGTTTAGCAGCATTAGAGTCGCATATTCATTCCTGCGGAATGGAATAGGCGAGACCTAAAAACTATCCTGAACAGATTCATGAGCTGATTTTTTTGGCAGTATCTTGTTGTTTAGGGTCACAAAAAAGAGCATTGCAATGATCTCAGCACGTTAAAGGCTCGCTGCTGACATCAGTGAGAACTGGGTAATTGTTCAGGAGATAAAATGCTTAATCTCAGCCCAGGAGATGAAACCCTCTACCTCAATCCTAAAATATCAACGGTCTAATGCACAGCTCTAGACAAGGACGTCCACGTTATTGGTAAGAAGCAAAAGACTACGGGGCATATTATCAAGGGATTAATCTCTGCTTTTTTGGCTTTAAAAGCCAAGAAAGAGGAGATAAAATTATCTCCCTATCAGCAACAGGGTGCTAACACGCAAATTCGCATGTTAGCACCCTTTTTCTCTACGCTTCCCCTTGCATCTCTAATGAGATGCAAAGGGGGCGTTCCAGAGAAAAATAATAGGAGAAATGTGAAGCGACATTTCTCCTATTATCAAGGATTTCGCTAACCCTGTTCGTGATAAAAAAAGCAGCCTAACCGTGGTTAGCACTGCTTTTTTTACACCTGGTATTTTCCTAACTTAGCCATGATATCCTATGGAAGGTGGATATCATGGCTAAGTTTGTGAGCCCCTATCATCAAGCTAACGCCAAACTTCGAGAGATTATCGTTGGTTTTCCAGCGATAATCTCTCAATTGGCAGTTAGAGCGAGGATTTTTATCACTTCTGAGATAAACCTTGCTAATAGCAAGTTATCTCTGTGATAATTTCCGGCGATGCTTAGCATTAAAAAATTTGTTGCTAAGCATCGTTAGCGATAAATATCGCTAAACGTTGGTAATATGCCCCGACGAGTCTTATTGTTCACTGCTGTAGCATGTCCCCGGTCATTCGCATCCATTCAACATATTTACAAGTCCCACACAAATCTTTATCCGATCTAAGGGGCATATCATCAAGTGGCAGCAATAATGATTAATGGCCATGTTTAGCGTGCACAATCCTAACGCCGTCTATCGTCGGATTCTATCGCCCGGTCAGCGCACTATTTACAACGCGCATCGCCGAGGCGATAGAAATCCCAGCAATAGCGGCGATAAGCGCCATTATCGTAGGATTACCAGTGATAGAACAAAGCGTTAGGGAAAACATTGTAAATAGGGAGATGTGGATTTAGCATTACGATCCACCTCCTATGAAACAAATAGCTAATTCGGGAAATTATCAGGCGTAAGGAAGCAGCGATATACCCGGTTAGCGCTACTTTTAATGTTGCTAGCTGGGTTAGCGATTTCCTAGTTAATAGGTAGAAGCTGTGATAGCAAATATTCTCGCTGAATTTCAGTCGGGAACGAGTACCTCCCATCTCATCAGCGATGCGAGGAGAGGCGCGAAGAAAATGGACACAAAGGCATGGATTCACACGTTAGTGTGTCCATGCTGATAGGGCAATAAAATTATCGCAGCTTTTCATCCGCAAACGGACGCTAAAGCGGCGATAATTATATCGCTGTGCCTTGTTGATATGCCCCCAAATTGTCTTCCCCGACGATAACTATAATTCCTAACCCCAGATGCGATGCAGCATATCACAGTCTTATCGCCGATGCTTCTAAATCAGACACCTCTTTGCATCACTTGCTGGCGTTGTAAACACATCGCATGATGGCAGCCCCGTGTTCTGTTTGATGACTAACTGCAGCATGGGAAGTGTGTTCACTAAAACAAATGAAAGCTTCACTCGGGAGTGAAAGTGCTTAGACACCTTCCCCATGGGCGGCTGGTGACAAAAGTGGTGGTGCGCAAACTGATTTTCGAGTGCGGGCCCCAGGCCACACCCCCCCCACCCACCTACACAGCACTCAAAGAAATGTATTCACACATGCATACACACAAACACATCCATTCGCAACACTCTCCACCAAACATTCATGCATACACGCACGCTCGCACCAAACACTTTAAAATAAAAGAAAAACACACACTCTTACCTTGCTGCCGGTCCCGGTCCGCGCCACCTCTGGGCTCTGCTCCCCACACGTCACAGGCTCACAGCGCCCCTGGCCAATCCTGGCGCCAGGGGCACAGGTACCTTCTCGCCCGCAGCACGCCCATTCGGGCTCCTAATGGGCTTGCGCAACGTCGCAAAAACACAAGTGCGCATGAGTGGGCACAGGTAAAAATTCACCTTCCGTCCCCACTCATGCGCACTTGTGTTGCCGCCTGTACAATCATGTCAATGAATCAACATGACGCCAGACCGCCAGGCAGGGCGGTCTGACGTCATGTTGATTCATTGAAATGATTGTCACAAACGCCGAGGGAGCTCGGGTGGCTTCGGGCAGGGTGGGGTATGCCCCCACGCCCCAATGGACGAACCGCGCCTGACCTTCCCGAGGAGTACATTCCTTGTCTGACCCTTAAGCCCCAGAGCAAAATCTAATTTGTTCATGTGGATGCTGGGAGTTGGAAAAAAATGGCATTGTGAAGGCAAT
Source organism: Lissotriton vulgaris (assembly GCF_964263255.1). Classification (NCBI taxonomy): domain Eukaryota; kingdom Metazoa; phylum Chordata; class Amphibia; order Caudata; family Salamandridae; genus Lissotriton; species Lissotriton vulgaris. The sequence continues at coordinate 120,568,383 of NC_141687.1, forward strand.
TCGGATATACTTAATCCAGGTAGTAGGGCATTCCAATATTCAAGGCCTGATATCACCGGGTTTTGAGCAGTATTTTTTTATTCTTTTTTTTAAAGGAGCACCTAATGTTCCGCTCCTAGTTATTTTCCAGTGATTGTCAGACTTTAGGTCCTTATCCAGGGGGAAGTCCAGTGATTTAGCAATTTCGGGGGGAAATGTTAAAACCTGAAGTTTATCGCGACCTTGGAGCTGTGTAGTGGTATGAAAACAGACTCTTTTTTTTTTGTTCATTAAGCTACATCTTTGACGCCCAAGAGTTAACCCCTTAAGTGCTCTTGTCAGCTAACGGCCATCGCAAACACTACCTCCGTAGTGCTGCACACATCCGTTGGCCGACGCAGCCCCGCACACTCATTAAAACGGCCGCACTGCGGCGGAATTCGCGCTTTGGTTTAAACGGTTAATGTCTGAAAAGCATTGGACAACTGCATCAACTTTTCCTATGTTGTCAATCTTAAGGTACAATTGTGTTTCATCCACAAATTGGCTAGCGCTAATGCTCGCTTTAGTGAAAATTGTCCCGAGCAGTCAAACGGATGTGAAACACTAATGAAGCCAGGAGGAACCTTTGGGAATACCAAAAGGGACATTTGTTGAGTTTGAAAGCAAGTCACAAAATTTGATGAGTTCTACTGATAAGGTTCAATTTCAACCATTTCAGAATGGTTCCTTGAATGCCCATTCTGCACTGGGGTGTATATTATGATCAGGAGTGTGCTTATAGGTCAAAAAGCGCCAGCATGTGTTTGCCTTAGTCAGTCAATACATACGGTGCTCTGGCATGATCTGTGTTTGATAGGTCAAGAATTGCCAGCATGTGTTAGTCTTCATCTTACGGTAGGCTCTGGCATGATCTGAAATATGAATCAAGAAATAGTCTATTCCGCTGCTTAATCTAATTTAGATCTATCAGGCAATCAAAAGACAAGCTTAGAGAAGAGCACACGTTTCTTGGAACAAAATATGTGACCTGGCTGGTCTCCTGTTCTCAGCCTCCTTCCTGTGCAGAGATTTATGTCTTATACAATGATTTGAACTTTTTTCAATTTTGGAGATTTGTGGAAGATTTACCTGGAGGTTCATACATTAGTATGTTGAAATCCCTAACAACAATGGAGGAAGTCCAGAAATCCAATGTATTGAAAACCAGGTCATCGGCATTAGGGCTATAGCGAGAGACCAATGAATAAATACCTTGATGGACTTTTAATGGAGCAGTTACAGATGACCAGATGATGTATGCATTGTTTCCGTACCACCCGCAATCAGGGCAGTCACTCCCTTAACATTACACAGCTGTTCAAAAACAGTAATTAAGATACTCTAAAGAAAAATAGTTTTGTCCTCATATTTATCTACAAGTGTGTCCTACCGAAATAAGATATACAATCTCCTCTTCTGTATATATTCAAGGACCATGCCCCCAATCTCAGTCAAACTCTAGCAAATCAACATTCAATAACATTGATGCTATAAATGAATGCTATAAATTGCTGGCATGGGCCGATCTTCTTAAATTGTGACATCACGTTAGGACAATCATTTTTTCCACCTTAAGTGAACTGGGCGGCTCCTCTCTTATTCGGCCTTATTTGGCATATAGTGATTCTATTCGAACGTTCCTCTCACAATAAAACCCTTTTCAATATTATACTGCATCATTATAAACGTATCAATGGCCTTCATGTCTAGGCATACCTGAGACACCTAGACAACATATTCTGATAAAGAAATCTGATTGATGAAAATTCCTACCCACTGGTAACTCATCTTGATAAATTCCATTCTTTTGTTATTTTGGCCGGTTCGTGCCAATATAGACCAGGCTCAACCCTATGCAGACCAGTCTTGGCCCAAGACATAGACGATCTCAAATTGATCAAACATGATTTAATTCGATGGAATGAGACGCGCCTGGAAGAAACACCAGAAGTTTAGATAGAATTGGACATTTCTATACAATGCCTATTTTGCTGTTTCTGAAAGAGATTTAGTGCTTAATTTGAGTTGATGGTTTCCAGTGCTCGGCCCACCACTTAATTAACAACACCATCACTTATGCCATATGGTGGCACTGTCTGTAATTTTGAAATGAGTACAACAGTACTTTGAAAAATTCAGTATGCAATATAAATTATAAATGTCTGCTGCCCACGGCATTGTTATAGCTTTGGCTGGCCTGGAATAGTCTGAGTTGTCCTACGTGTAGGGTGTGATGGTTAGTAGCTGTGTCGGTACTATCACTGGCAGCACTGGCAAGAGTAATGGGTGGTGCAGGCTGCAGTGGCCTCCTGCGACGGGCCCTGGCACTTACCTTTTTTATATAAATCTGTTTTAATAAGGAAGAGAAGAAGAATCAACATGTACACAGCATGTCGCCTACAACCCTTTGGCGGGCCGGCCGCATGATGAGGTAAAAAAGTAGTGAGTGACGGTGTGCCATTGTGAGGCTATGCATGGAAATTGGATTACACAGCAAGTCGCCTACAACCCAAGCAGGGCCTGATAATCAAATGTGGTAGGTGCAGGTTTTTAGGACTTATCCAAATGGTAAGAACCATAACAAACAATTGGACTCAAACATAAAACAATATGCAAACAAAAGAAGAGGAGACGTGAGAGGAGGGGAGGGGAGGGGAGGATCCCCCTGATACTCTTAGAGGATAAAGAGTGAGAAGAAATAAAATAAAAACAGAGAAAAAGAGAGACAAAGAGAAAGAGAAGAGAAAGGGAGGGTGGGGCACAAGGAGTGGTGATTGCAGAGATCATGGCCGGGAGGACAAATTGCAGAGTGTTGACCTTGGAGTCAAGGGAAGGTGTATTGATTCTTCAAAAAGGTGTAAAGCTCAGCGTTTCTGGGGCTGAAGACGGGCATGTTCTATACTCTAGAAATGATCTATTAATGGTTGCCAAAGTTTGGTGAAATGGGTGTCTGGGGGCTGTAAGCGCGCAGTGAGTAATTCCATCACCACTGGGGGAGTCTCCGCTTTTTTCAAATATAGGGCTATGAGTTGTTTAGCGATGCCCAACATATGAAGACAGATGTGCCAGTCTCTACCTGTCAGCGCACACAGATTGTCAGGCTTGATACCCAAGAGAACAGTAGCAGGAGTTTCAGGCAGGGGGAAACCACAAATCAATTTAATGTGGCTGAGGATCTCCTTCTAGTAGGTGTCCAGAAGTAGATAAGTCCACCAAAGGTGAAGGAAATCTCAGGGAGAATTTGAGCATCGCCAGCAAAGAGGAGAGGATGTAGGGAACATTTTATGTAGCCGGTGAGGGGTTGTAACGGCCGGATTCTCGGACCAGATAGGATCAGCTCCTCAGAGCACCACCAACCCAGCTGAAACACAACCACCTCCCTCCTCAGGACCCATCTGTCCAGGCACCTGGGTACCTACCTGAGGATGGGGGACTCGCAATATACAAGCTCATATCATCAGAAACACCACTAAATCTATAGGGATTACTAGGAATACTCACTGATTACTAAGGACGTCCATGCCCTACACCACACTCATACCTCATAGTCTCGCGATCACATGGGCCCAGACTAATCTACCCTGGGGCAGTTCTGATTATTTACCATTACACACTGGTTACACCCAGTGCTCGCTCAAGATAGACACTGTATCCCCCCAGTGCTCTCACTATTTCATCCAGGGCCCAAGCCACAATCCTGTGGGTATACACACTGACCACAATCAGTGCTCTCACTAATGCCACTCTCTCTCTAGCAGCAATCTCACTCCACACCGTGTCCCTCCGGTGCTCTCACAAGCCACAATCTTGTGGGTATACACACTGACCACAATCAGTGCTCTCACTAACGCCACCTTCCCTAGCAGCGATCTCACTACACACCGTATCCCCCCGGTGCTCTCATTAACGCCGCTACACAACGACGATCCCTTTCCTATGAATACCTTCAGCTCTCTCTCTTTCTCTATGTTGGGAAGTTTCTCTCACTATTCACTAGAGGTTCACTACTACAATAATATTATGGAATGGCCGAATTACTTCGTGTATAACTTATTCTCCTAGCTCAAGGGCTCCTCTCTCTCCCTAATTATTCAGTTGCTACTTACCTGATCAGGGGTAGCATCTGTTCTGGCTGTAACACCTGACTAGAAGAAAAGGTTACCTGTACTATAAGAACAAGAGACACACACTGTATGCAAAAGTTATTCCCTGATTTAAGCGCTCCTATTTCCTTTTGATCCATCAGTTACTATATATAGCATCTGGTTAGAAGAAAGGTTAGCTCTATCATAAGAACAACACATGCACACTGGTTCACTAAGAACTGGGGTATCTTTATTACAATAACAATAAAATGGGAATAGACACATACACATATCTGCGGGGTCTCTGTAAAGCTTTATTACTATACTACATCCACATGTGACTAACAGGGCTGAAAGAAAAGGGATTAGACATACAATGGGGGGCTTTAGCCTAGGAAATAAAAGACAAGATTAAGGTGTAAGTGTAAAGCAAACTAGTTTAGAATACCTCACCCTATCAGAAGGAATGTTTCTCTCTCTCTCTGGTGGAATCAGGGCTCTCTCTCTCCCTCCGTCACCACAGCTTCACTCCTCTGGCTCAACTGCTCCAGCTGGCAGCTTCAACTCCTCCATCTGACTGAATGCATCCTGATAAGCTGGCAGCTCCAGCTGACAGTTCCAACTTTGTTCATATGACTGCTCTCTCCAGCTTCAGCAATTATCTGCCTTCTCTCTCCATTCCAGAAAACCAATTGAACTGAACTGTACTCTTCAGCTCCAGCAACCATCCTACTTCTCTCCCTGCAAGAACCAAACTGACACCCCTCCTCTCCTGTACTTCGCTAATATGGAATCCTCTCCTCTAGTGGAAAGTTCCAGCCAGTAGCCTCCTCCCACCAGGTCCATGCACCAGGCTCCTTGCTCTAGACGCTCCCACAGTGATCAGCTGCTTGTTTCGTCTAGAGACCTGAGCCCAGGGACACTTCTTGATTAGATTTAGCTCTGGCCGGTTCTCTTCGGTTCGCTTAGGACGAACAACAGCTCAAAACTAAAACATTACCTTTACCCTGCAAGCATCTCAGTTCTGCAGGGATAGAAAGCAAAATGGAGTCTCTGTAGTTCTGGGCCTTGTAGGCCTGAGAAGGATGAAATAACACCTAACTCTGTCAGAGTACATACACAAACCATACCAATATGTAATATAAAGTCAGGACTACAGGATCCACCCTCTATTATAGGCAGGATGATGAAAGGACACATAATTATGTCAAAGCCAATAGGCAATAGATGGATTAGAATCAAGAATAAGGGATCTATCATCATATTAAGCAGCTATCCTCTAGTTTATGCTTCTAGGTCTGGAAAAAGGGCTTAAAGGGGCCAACACAAGGTAAGAATACAGATTCAAGATGTTAGCAAGCTTAAAGTCATCATCACTCAGAAATAGAGCCAAAAACCATGTCAGAACAGGGGTGTAGTACCACTGGGTCATCACCTTATAAGCAGTTTCCCACAGGGAAATGCAACAGTAAACCTTTGGAATGTCACGCCAAAGGTCACGCCAAAGGGTTAGAGATTCGGTGTGTAGACAGTGTCAAAGTTGCAAATGTTGTAGACGAGCCCCTTCGGGGAGTTGGAACTCCTGTTTACATTGTTCAAAAGTCTTGAAGGTGGTCTCTACGTAAAGGTCCCTAATCGTTCTACACCCACTATCCAGCCAATCAGCGAAAACGGGGGGATGTAGGGGAGGTGGGAAGAGGGAGTTGCCAGCAATGGGAGTGTGGGGGGATGGAAAGGTAGTGAGAACTTTGGACACAGATGTCAAGAACAGTTTTGGTAGGAATGGCTATGTACGCACTGCGGAGTGAGAGGCCCGGTGTTGCCATGGCATGTCCTATATAGAGCACCCAGTCACCGCCCTGTTCATACGGAACCACACCTTCTCGCTTTCCCATGCCATCCATTCGGAAATGAAGCGTAAATGCGATGCCCAGTAGTATTCTATCAGGTTGGGGCAAGCCAGCCCTCCCCTATCCTGAGGCAACATGAGGATTTTAGTAGAAAAGCGTGGTCTGCGACCCCACCAGAGAAACCTGGTGAATTCACGCAGCATGCTTTGGATCTGGTGTTGTGGGATAGGAGTGGGGAGTGATTGAAACATATATAAAATGGTCAGTAAGATGGACATTTTAAGCACATCGAGACGACCCAGCCACGGGAGAGAAAGAGGCTTCCAAGTTTGCAAGTCCTTTAGCACTGACCGTCTGCATTCCTGCCAGTTGGCTTGCGACCAGGTGGTAAGGGTAGAAGTCAGCTTAAGCCCAAGCTATCTGGTGAAGTGAGGGGCCCACCTGTAGGGGACAAGCGCCTGGAGCGTCGGGAGCTCCTCTACCGGAATGATGAGATTCAGGGCCCAAGATTTTTCATGGTTACCCTTAAGGCCCGATGCTTGCTCGTATAAGCGCAAAAAATGATAGAGGGCAGGCAGGGACGTCTGTTGTTGGGATAACGTAAGGAGGCGGTCGTCAGTGAACAGGCCTCCCTTTTGTTGGTAGCGTCCAAGGGGGATGCCATGTATGTCTGGCGCCTGGCGAATCATAATGGCAAGAGGCTCTACCACAAGGGCGAATAAGAGGGGGACGGGGGGGGGGTAACCCTGTTGTATGCCTCTGTATATTGGGTTGGGGTTGGTGAGCTGACCGTTAACCCGGACCTGAGTCGTAGGAGAGAGATAGGGAGCCATGAGGTGGGACACCATCAAAGGGCCTAGCCCTATTTTGCAAAGAACTGCTCTGAGAAAAGAACAGTCCACGTGGTCAAATGCTTTCTCCACGTCAAGGGTTAATAGGCAAGCAGGAATATTCCAATGTCGGGCTTTATCGACAAGATGCGTGACACATCATGCAATGTCTGTCTCCTGTCGCTGCCGAATAAAGCCGACCTGATCGGGGTAAATATAGCCTGGGAGATGGGGGTCTAGGCGTTTGGCTAGGATTTTAGTATATATTTTGAGATCTGTGTTGAGAAGTGCAAAAGGCGAAAAGAGGAGCAGAGTGTGGAGTCTTTGCCTGGCTTAGGAAGGAGGGCTATTTCGGCCAGTTCCATGGATGAAGAGGGACCTATCGTGTCCGTGAAAGAGTTAAAAAGTCGAAGAAGATGGGGTTGAAGCTGCGGAAGAAAGATATGATAGAGGGAAAGTGGCAATCCGTCCGGACCAGGCGATTTTCCAAGAGGAAGATCCTTCAGAGCACCAGCAAGTTCCATCTGAGAGAGTGGGTCCTCCAGTAGCTGTGCATGGTATGGAGTTATCGGACACCAGGGGCAGTTGTCTAGGACAGTCTGAATCTGCTCCGGGAGGGGCCTCTCCTCAGCGTACAGAGATGAGTAATATGCTTGCAAGGCTTCTAGTTTAGCCACCTCAGTGGTGGCTTGAGTGTAATCATGGTACTTAATATTAGCTATGTGTGCTTTGGCCGCTCGCACCCGTAATCGCTGAGCTAGAACTGTGCCCACTTTGTCGTCTCCTTCATAGTAGCGCTGCTTAAGAGCTAAAAGAGCCCATTCAGGCTTGTTGATGCGGTGTGCATGAAGCTGACCTCAGAGCACAGCCAAGCGCCGTTTGTGAGTAACCGGTGGCTGATCCTGATCAAACTTCTCAAGTGCCTTTATGTTGCGAGAGAGAGTGGATTCAAAAAGGTGCAACTCCCACTCCCGGGCGCACGCTATGGACGAGATGTGCCAGTGGATATTGGCCTTGAAGGCATCCCAGACCACAGGGAAAGTAGTCTCGGACAAATCATTTGTCTCGAACTAAGCGATAATGGCAGCTCTAAGATCCGCAATATCAACCAGGTCCTGAAGGATGTGAGGAGGGAGCCGCCAACATGGCGGGCGGCCAGTATGAGTAGACAGATCTTGTAAGAGTAGTTCAATGTGAGCGTGATCAGAGATCGTGATGCCGGACATAGAGGCCGAGAGCGTCTCTCTGATTAGAAAATGTGAGATGAAGAAATAATTGATGCACGAGTAGGCACATTGGACATGAGAATAATATGAATAATTGCGCATGTCAGGAGAGTGGTAATGCCAGGCATCAATTAACCCTAAGTCCGTCAATTGTTTTTTAAGGGTAGAAGACATAGCCCCCGCCCCATGAAAGGAGCTATCACTACTGTCCACGTTAGTGTCCCACACCAAGATAAAGTTACCCCCTATGATGAGAGAGGAGTCCATACACAACACTCGTTCCTGCAGCATCTACCGGAAGTAAAGGTCTTGAGCCTGATTAGGAGCGTAAATATTACAGAGAGTGATGGTTCTACGACCGATTCTGCCTACCACTTTGAGAAACCTGCCATCAGGGGTGCGAAGTACTTTGGGTTCTCCTTGTTGACACAGGATTGCCACTCCAGCAACTTTAGAAGGGGCAGACGCCCAGAATTGGAGTGGAAAGCGAGGATGGGCCATGCGGGCTACATCGCCTTGACCAGGTGAGTCTCCTGAAGAAAAATTATATCAGGATTCAGCTGTAGGAGATAGAGCCATACCTTATACCGCTTATTAGGGGAGTTAAGTCCGTTCACATTAAGGGACAGGAATTTCAAGCAGGGTGTGTTGATCATGACTAGTGAGAGGTAAGGCCAGACGCATGCAGCAGTGGGAGAGACAACATGAGGCGGGGAGGAGAATTAAGAGAGAGGCCATCCAAGTGCATAGAAGCATGATCCCATGCCACAAAGTGCCACCCTCCCGTCAGAAAGAGAAAAGAGAAAGAGAAACAAAACCTTAAGAAGAAAATACAAAGAGCCAAAAAAAATGTAGCCAACTCAGCCAACCGGGCCGTAGAGTCCTGATCCAGAAAGGGAATAGGCTAAGCTCACCGGCACAAGCCATCCCGGAGGAGTCACTCTCCAAAGAGCAGGTGAGGGGTGGGTCTCCAGGCGAAAATACTTTTCTGGGGAGTACCAAGATGCTGACAATGCTGGGGAGAGACAATAAAAGCTCACACAAGTCCGTTACATCCATCACTATAGGTCACTGAAGAGATCAGGAAGGATTGTGGTGTCTCCAGGCAGAAGGCTGCTTGTTAAGGTGTTGTGGGGCGAGAACTGGAGGTGGAGCACCCATCTGCCATCAAGCGGATGTGTTGTATGATATCCTGTCAGGCCTGTGAGGAGGTCTGGTCACCAGGCCGAGACAAATGCCGAGGGTGACGTATCTGCAACCATTGTGTTTTTTCTGGTTCCCTTTTCAGGGGGGCAATCTGGTAGGGCTATGTGGTAGCGTGAGCGAATGACGGAACAGTTTTGCAGCCTCCTGGAGAGATCATACCACCCTGCGCTTGGATACCTATTGGAAAATAAGGGCAAAGGGATGCCCCCACTGTCATGACTTTCGTTCCCTCTGCCCCGATCGGCATCCCTCAGAGGCATAGGTTGTTGCGACGCCCCCGTTTTTCCAGGTCCTCCTGCTTGAGTTGGAGGTCAATGTGTTGCTCCTCTAGGGTGGACAGACGTTGCCATAGCTGTTCCTGATCTTCCGTACGGGCATCCACTGTTTTCTCGTGGTCATCAACCCTTCAGCTGATTGCCATAACCTTCTTCCTAAGTACGCAGACACAGGAGTGAACTTCAGAGCGGAGCGAGCCTATTTCAGATTTCAGTTCCTGCATGTAGCTAGCAATGAAGGCTTGAGTGACGGTTTCAGAGGCCCCCCTGTCGAGGACGACATGTTGCCAGAGCCTGTAGGGCCAGGCTTGTTCCAAAGTGCTGCAACAGGGTTGTCTTTCGGGGGTATCGCTGTGTCCTTTACAGCTTTCGTACTAGTCATGGCCTCGCAGATCACCTTGCCTCAGAGGCCAGATCAGACAGGCAGTGGGGGAGGCAATAAGCAACCAGAGGATTCACGGGCCTCTAGGATGTTGCGGGGGCGCCTGATGTGAGCTCGCAGGAGGAGACTACCCAGAGAGAACAAGAGAGGGGTGATGGCTGGCAGGGTGCAACTAGGTCAATGGGAGGCCCCTCAACAAGCCGCAATATCCCAGGTGAAGAACCCGTCCTCCTAGAATCCAATGCCTCCACGGGCTCACCTCAGCAGCCAGCAAGAGCACCCCCCCCCGAGAAGGGAAGCCAAAGTGCACGTGGGAGAATGCGGCTGAAGTAGATGGAGGTAAGATGGCCCCTACTAAGGACCAAATCCACAGGCCAAAAAAGCAGTGAGGTCCAGCGAGCGAGAGATGGTTCGGGGGGCCAGGCAAGACGCAAAAGTCTCCCACAATGTAGGGTGCAGTAGTGGAAAGCAGGCACAGGCCGTGCTCCACGCAGCTACCATAGGAGCAGGGGTGCGCAGGCCCTCCACGCACACCAAGGACAAGACGGCACCAGCGTGCGGCGGGAAATATTAAACAGGATTGCAGGTTGTGGGAAGGATTGCCACAGCGAATGGGGGGTGCCGAGAGATCCAGCAGACACCTTCACAAGATGTCAAAGCATGATGCATACCACCACATGCGGGTCCGCCAAGGGAGGATTGCGTCTTGGGACTCAAGCCAAAGGCAGGCTCCCCCAGCCCAGGAAAGAGCGGAGCACACCCAGACAATGCGAGGGGGAAGGAGAGAGGGTCCCGCTCAACGAGGGAGTCACCAGGGCCCGGATGCCCACAGGTTCAGGCCTCGTTCAGCCGGTCCTATCTGGCAGAGAGTGTCTCCGGTTGTGGTGAGGGGGTTCCACAAGCCACCCAGGGCCTCCTCCATCCTTTAGGGGGCCGAGCGTCGCAGGCCGGCCGCCGCAGCAACAAGGGCCGCTGCCCACCCCCAGTCCACGGGTTGCGGGCGGGAGGACAAAAATGGCGGGCGCCGGATTCAGGGCCTCAGAATCCTGCTGTCCAGCGGCAACACCCCGGGCGTCCCGGCCGTTTGCTTCACGGACCGAAGCGCCAGTGAAGACCAGCGCCCAGAGGCGAGGAACAGGAGCCTTAGCAGCCTCCGGCGAATGAGGGCCAGGCCTGATGTGGACAAGATGGTGGCTGCCGGGATTCAACGACGCAGCGAAGGGAGGTGGGGGCCAGCCCTGCAGCGGACCAGCCCAGAGAGGTGTCTTCATGCCAGGGAGTGCCCAGTCGGTCCTGCCGCCCTGGCAGGTAAGGCAGGGTTGGCAATGTTACCCCAGCACCGCTTTAGAGGCTAGAGAAGGCAGTGGCCGGCTGGAGCTCCCACTGCGTGCGTCTCACCCCATCTGCAGCGAGACCACACACCTCGGCACTTACTTTTTAACAAATTCATCACTGGAGAGATTATGTAATATGTACTTGTTTTCTATCCTGTATTTTTCACCTCTTAGTGCAGTTCCCGAGCGGGCCTCCCCAGGAGTGAAGAGATTGTTGTTTATGACTCTGCCAAGGTGTGGGAGCAAGGAGGGAGCAAGCGGAAGGTGAGAATAAGGTCATATCTTGTCTAGGCTTTGTTCTTCTACTGCACCACACCCACTGGATGAAGGCAGCTTCTTCTTCTGTGCCAAAATCCACTTCCCTGCATCCCAGAATTGCTCAATTCTCTATTTCTTTCCACCTTCCATGTGTAAAATAGCTTCCTGTACACACACCACATCCAATCACAGAAGGTAACAGACTTTTTTTTATTATTGAGTGAAACTTTTTGCAAACCTGTTTATTGCAGGAAGGAGCTGGAGCAGACTAGAAACACCCAAAAAGTCGGCTCATAGTCGTCATCAACGTAAATAGAAAGAGCCCAGAGTGCTGGTGGAAAATGAAGCGTAGGATCTGTATGAAATCAATATAAAATGCACTTAAAAGAAAAGGTTGCCATGCACATTATGATACAGAAACTACAAATGAGTGAAGATCAATTCTAGGTCAGCCATAATCATACCAGTAAAGAAGCATTAGCAAAGCCAATAGGTCTCGCCTGTACAAGAGCTATTTGGCTTTGGCAGTGTGGATTTACCATGTTGTACACCAGTTGGCTGCTGTTCAGCATGGCCAAAGGTTAGTGGTGTGAAGTGTACTGACGTGGAGTGGGAGGCAGTAGAGTGTAGTAGACTAGATTTGTTGTAGTACAGTGGCATAGAGTGGTGTAGGGGGAGTAGGGTGTTTTAGAGTTGAGTAGAGGGAAGTAGAGTTCAGTAGAAGAGAGTGTCATTGAGTGTAGTGTCATAGAGTGCAGTGGCACAGAGGGGAGTGGTTAGAGTGGAGTGAGGTGGAATAGGGTTGAGTGGGGTAGAGTTAATTGGGTGGACTGGACAGGGTAGTTTTGGTTGGAGTGGGGTGGGCTAAAATGGGGTGAGGTGGATTGGGGAGGATTGAGTTATGGTGGATTAGATTGGTTATGAGTGGGGTGGATTGAATGGGAGTGGGGTGGATTGGATTAGAGTAGGGTAGTGTGCAGTGTGGTGAATTAGAGTAGAAGTAAGGGTGTGTGGCTTGAACAGTATTAGAGGGGTGTATTGGAGAGGGTGGATTGGAGTGGGGTTGATTAGATTGAAGATTGGTGATTAGTGGGATGGATGGATTGGACTGAGTGGGGTGAACTGGTTTGGGGTAGAGTTGGGTGGATGGACTGGAGTGGATTGTTGTGAATTGGAGTAGGGTGGACTGGATGGGGTAGATTAGATTGGAGTGGGGTGGGTGGATTGGCATAGGGTGTTCTGGAGTGGGGTGGATTGGAATGGGGTGGACAAATTTGGTGGACTGGAGTGGGGGGGAATGGAGTGAAGTGGGATGGATTGGGATGGAATGGAATGGGGTGAATTGGAGTGGGGTTGATTGGAGCAGATTTGATTGCGGTCGGGTGGATAGGATTGAATTGAGTAGTGTTGATTGGATAGTAGTGGGGTTTGGTGTATTGGTTGGGGTGAGGTGGATAGGATGGGAGTGGGGTGGTTTGTTTTTGATTGAGTGGGGCAAATTGGAGTGGAGTAAATTGTTTTGTATTGGAGTGGGGCAGATTATTCTGGATTGAATTGGGCAGATTGTAGTGAGACAAATTGGAGTGGGCAGGTTGGGGTGAGGCAGATTGTTTTGGAATGGTTTGGGGCAGATTGGAGTTGGTGGATTGTTTTCCTTTGGAGTGCTTGAAGATTGTTTTGGATTGAGTGGGTCAGATTGTTTTGGATTGGAGTAGGGCAGATTGGTGTGGGGTAGATTGTTTTGGATTGGAGCAGGGCAGCGTGAGGTGGAGCGGATTAGAATTGGGGCAGGCTGTTTTGGATTGGAGTGGGGTGGTTTAGAGTGGGGAAGACTGGAGTGGGGCTGATTGGAGAGGGACAGCTGAACAGAAATGATGTAAGGCCTACCTTGACGTTTTACGAGGCTGTAAAGAAGAGGGTCAGGCAAGCCAAACACTGGGTCAGCAATGGGCAGGCTCCAAGCCCTTTTTGTTAACATTGTCTTGCTAGTGAGACATAAGTGCTAGTGCATGCTCTTAGAGGCTTGACCCTAAAAAGTGACAAAAACCCATAGAAAGTTACATTTAATTAAAGGAACAAAATAAACCAAAGCTAAACTGGCTGTTCAAGTATTCCCTAAAAATTAATTTGTCACAGCTTTCATTTGTAGAAATCATCTACGCGAATGTCATTGTTTGTGTGTGTATTTTTAGGAGTGTGTTACTCATAGTTAAGCTTCAGATGTAAGGAAGGAGGATACCCAGGATTGCTAGACTTTGGAAATTTTCAAAACAAGTTGAGCTTGAGAGTATGAAAGGGAGAGCCCCGTGTGCAAAGTAGGCAGACGACCCCCGCCAAACCCTGTTGCCACTAAATCATATCTCTATAGTACAAAGACCACAGACATTTTGACAAATTTTTGTTTGTTTTTTGCTCATTTGATGGCAAATTGGTAAGTTACAAACCTTCAAAATTTGACAATAAGATGAATGTAAATGATGATGAAGTTTTTATTTCAGGATCTGTGCCTTGGAGGGCAATGATTCTTATGGCCCTCAAAATGACATCATCACAGGCAGACGCACAAAGAGGGTCAAATGCTGAGTGGACAGGGAGATTAACTCTCATACATGACAGAGAGATTAACTCTCATACATGCTGGCATTTTGAAATTTCGAAATAACAGAAAGGGAGTTTTTGAGGACAAAAACATAGGGAATTTATTTACTTCATTGATGTAATTTGATGCATAGGCGGGAGACGCCTAATGTACATCTATAAAAACCTGTGTGTCTTAACCTGTATGACACAGAATACCTGCATTACAACTGATACCGCCTGCCCCTGATACCATGAGAAGGAAGGTTTAGGTGCTAGGAATTAATTCAAAATATACTAGAAGGGAGGAGGGGCACTCCCAAAAGAAGAAATGAAGAAGATATATAAGAATCACTTTAAACTGACAGGGTCTTGCATGAAAGGCAGTGTGCATGCATTGTTGCTTGCTAGATAGTTTGTTTGCTAAAGGGTACATTGAACCGACCCACTGTTTACCATACAACATAGATTGCTTCATTTTCACTAATATTTCGCCAGCACGTGCCCCTGGCACCACTTCTTCTATAGTTTGTGCCTTTCATGGAGAATCGCCCAAATACTGATTGCTTCATTTTGAATAGTGTCCTTCTGCTGCTCGCGGATCAGTTGACTGGGGGTGAGTGCTTGCAATGTTCAACACGCCATCCGTCATCCCCTTTGGTGTTGCTTTGCTAGCCTTAAGTTAGCAGGGTATGCCCTGACGTGGGTCCCTTGCTTACTTTGACACTGGATTCAAGCTAGCCTGGCTGATGACGACTGATTAGCAAGAACCCGGTCCCAGGAAGCTTGTTACCGATCCAGGAAGACATGGCTTGGCAGTTCGGGCTGGACTGTTCCCATGAGGCACAGGGTCAGACTGATTTGCATATGGCCAGGTCTGAACTGGGCTGGCGGAGTGAGCTAAAGAATGATGATGGATTAAACCCAGATCAGTTGACTGGGGGTGAGTGCTTGCAATGTTCAACTCTTCGTCCATCATCCCCTTTGGTTTTGCTTTGTTTGCCCTAAGTTGGCAGGGTATGCCCAGACATGGGTCCCTTGCTCACTTTGCCACTGGATTCAAGCTAGCCTGGCTGTTGACTGCTGATTAGACAGAAACCGGTCCCAGAATGCTTGTTTCCGGTCCAGGGAAGACATGGCTTGGCAGTTCGGGCTGGACTGTTCCCATGAGGCACAGGATCAGACTGATTTGCATATGGCCATGTCTGAACTGGGGTGGTGGAGTGACCTAAAGAATGATGATGGATTAAACCCAGATCAGTTGACTAGGGGTGAGTGCTTGCAATGTTCAACACTCCGTCAATCATCCCCTTTGGTTTTGCTTTGTTCGCCCTAAGTTGGCAGGGTATGCCTAGAATTGGGTCCCTTGCTCACTTTGCCACTGGATTCAAGCTAGCCTGGCTAATGACGGCTGATTAGCCAGAAACCGGTCCCAGGATGCTTGTTTCCAGTCCAGGGAAGACATGGCTTGGCAGTTCTGGCTGGACTGTTCCTATGAGGCACAGGGTCAGACTGATCTGGGGTGGCGGAGTGAGCTAAAGAATGATGATGGATAAACCCAGATAAATTGACTGGGAGTGAGTGGTTGCAATGTTTAACACTCCGTCCATTATCCTCTTTGGTTTTGCGCTATGATTTAGGCACTATTTTTAGGTTGAGCGTTGGAGACCTCTTGTATATACTTTAGTATATACTTATATGTGTATGTACTTTGTGGACTGAGGGATCAGCCCTAGGACTTGTCTGCTTCTGCTTAAAGACTTTTTTTTCTGTTCAACTGCCTCTATTTATCTTGATAGAAAACAACCAGCTGACATCAGTAAAATACCAGAATTACTTTCTGCTTGTACAACTGCCTCTATTTAACTGTCTTGATAGAAAACGATCAGTAAAATTCCAGAATTGCTTTCTGCTGAGGGACTTTCTTTTTAGGTCTCGCACAGGCAGCGCATGCACTGCCTCTCCGAGGCATCAAGTAATCTGCATTACTACTTAAACTCCACCTGTTGCATTTCCCTTTGTTTTGCCGCTTGCCATTTGT
Source organism: Lissotriton vulgaris (assembly GCF_964263255.1). NCBI lineage: Eukaryota > Metazoa > Chordata > Amphibia > Caudata > Salamandridae > Lissotriton > Lissotriton vulgaris. The sequence continues at coordinate 120,584,468 of NC_141687.1, forward strand.
AAATTCTAGCATTGCTTTTCTTACCTAGTTCATTGTTGGCTAGTGGTCCCATCCGTCACTTCCGTTTCCTTCTGTTTCTGCAGGAAGCAGCATCGACCAATTACAGTAAACTTACGCTGTTGGGCGGTATCTTTAAATGTGGGGACTACTTCATTGTTTTTTAGGTCTCACATAGGCAGTGCATGCGCGCCGCGCTGAATGTCCTCTGTGCCTTGAACTGCAGCCCCCGGGCCCTCCTTTACTGCCCTGTCCGTACCGCTCTTGTCTGGCCTGCCTGCGGCAGTGCCTGTGCATAGAAATCACTGGGAGCTGCGTGGACATCTGCTGCCCCTAGTGCGCTGAGCGCCTGCAGCCCCACCATGTCTGAGCCATTTTACAGGACCCTCCGCGACTCGTACAGTTATGCTCACTCATTGGGATGCACAATTTGTATAAAGATACCTTTCTCTTGTAACTTTTCCTCTGCAATGCTGTGAGTCCGTCCTTTATGTCAGCGGCAAGGCGCCTCCTCTGTGCGGCTTGTTCTTCTTCTGAGTTGGTGATGCGCTGTAGTTTTCCTGGACATCCATCCTTGCCTCGTTCCGGTTTCCTGTTCCCGCACCTTCTTGAATGGACGCAGCTGGTGTGTCACATGATCTGTGTTCACCCCCACTCGCAGCAGCTGGAGGCTCGCCATGTGGGTGCACTACGGAGGAGTAAAAGGGTGCATGGAACTTACCTCTGTGCATGTCAGTTAACACTATTTTTAGCGTAAATTTCTTCTCGCTTTCCGCCTCCCGCTGTCCGTGCTCTGTCACCACTCTCTCTCCTGCACTCCCGCTGTCGGGGACTTCTCTAACCCCCCTCGTTTACAATGCAATGGGTCTTGCGTAAATGCGAGTCCTATTGGATTGCAGATGCTTGTTACAGTGTGCGATTACATAACCAGGTCGGTGGAATGATAGTAGACAAGTTTAATTCTGAGACACAGCGCACACAGGGGCACTTTACACAGTCTTCTGTGAAAGCAAACCCTGTGCTTGTCATTTAAGTCGTTTATATGGGCTTCTCAGCAACACTCTCCTCAACCTCTGTCTGTAATCGATGGTGTTTTACAACCACTGAGGCCCACCCCATTTCCTTTAGCTCACATTCTTTTTGCGTGAGGAGACCAAAAAAAAGCTTGCAGACACGTGCCATATATGTGGTAAAGTGAGCAAACGTGGTGGCGGCTCTTATGTGGTATATAAAATAATTTCATCTGCCTCCACATCTTTGCATACTACAAGAGTTGTTGAACACGAAAGATCTGCAGAACGATTACAGAGCAGGATATCTGCATTGTTTACCACATCTCGTCTCTTACCACATATTGCACGGGTAATTTAGTGCGAGGATGCGTCTTTCATGGAAGAGCAATCATTTGCAGATGTTGGTGCTCTGGTAGGAGACTCTACTGCAGCGTAGTGTGTGTTTTTTTTACAGACTTTGGTTGATAAAGTGAATGCCAGCCAGGCCTTAAATACCTGTGATGGGGCAGATGCGTGCTGCAAATACTACTTCTGGCTAAAGTATGTTGGAGAATTCTGTTGCAGTACAAATTTTCTCCTAAAACGTCACACAGTATGTATTTTTTTGCCACAGCGTTTTCATGGTCTGGAGTGGAAACCTGCAATTGAGGTAGACACCCACAATGCTGAGCATGTCCCTCCATGTTGAGTGGAGACGTCCAGGGCATCAGGAAGACTGCTGCGCAATCTGCTTATCCTTGCTGTTTTAAGATATATCCTCCAGCTCTCCCACCTCTTCCCTGAGTAGTGGTGCTACCTGTACCGAGGCCCACTGGAATTATTCGATTGTGCGACTGCAGCGATTTTCGCATAGTTAAAGATTTTCCTCATAATCCGTCAATCTGCCACATAATCGGCATATTTTAGCCCAAACGATCCAAAAGTTACTAAAATTGCAGTGACACGTGTTGCCATGTATTGGAAGACCATTTGCAAAGCTGGACTGGCCACCATGCTGTTGCTTAGTGCTACTGGTACTAACAAAGTGCAACCAATGCGTTAGGTGTAATAGTCGGCCCTTTACGTTAAGAATGTTGTGGAATCCAGTGTGCTAAAACATGATTTTTGAGACCCTTGCAGTACAAATTAAATAAGTGCGAAGTATAGTTGAAATCACAAAATAGAACGTGCTTTTAATGATAAGTCTTTATTTGTGCTTGAACCTGCTTTTAATCTAAAAACAATACCTCAGCTATAAGTTCTTAGTGCTGGAGCTGAGCAAGGCCCCTAGAACAGGGCCTATCTGCCTTCCTTTACACCGCTGCAGTAATACTGTTTCTACTTGTTAATGGCGGTGTTTTAAGGATATATTTATTGCCCTTTTTCGCCCACTATGTGTAATGATCGGAATGGAGAAAGAGTAGCCACAAAACGCCCTCTCAAGAAGAGATAATTAAGTCAGAAGGGAAATGCCCATTTTCGTTTTGCTGACACAACCAGGGGCATGATTCCATATTACAATGGCCATCCGTAGAATGATCACATAATGGGTCTAGAAATCCAAGCAGACATCATCAAACAAGAGAACATTTTACAATGCGTTTTGCTACTGATTGCTTGTGATGCAAAACGGGACAAATAGAACTGTTCTTTTCGCTTCCTTGGATGTATGTGTTATGTGCTGGTAGTTGCATAGCACAAACTTAGCTCAAGAGCAACAGAACAGTGAACAAGGGCATGCCCCCCCCTGTGAATGCAATAATTGGGAGAAGGTCAAATGTGTGCCCTGTCAGGTCAGCAGAGGTGCTCTTTGAAGATGTGTGTTTTCAGCTTTTTTTTAATGTAGCAGAGTTGGTACTGATAGGATATCAACAAGCATTTGCAATACAATAGGTCTCGCGAGTTTAAGCTATTGCCATTGTAAATGACAAAGCCTTTTATTTGTTTTAAAAACAAAAATAAAAGGCATTGTTATTTGCAATGTCAATAGCTCAAAGTGGTGTAAATTTTCAAAACCAACACATAGATTAAAGGTTTGTCATTTACAATGACACAAACTCAAACATTTTCAAATGTGAGACCTATTCCATTGCAAAGGCTTGTTTCTAATTTTTCTGGCAACTGTATCTATTTAACTTTCTTGATGGAAAACGACCAGTAGAGGTCAGTAAAATACCAGAATTACTTTAGCATTCTCTAGATTCCAGTCCATAGAAATTGTCTTCCACAAGCACCCCTAGACAATATATTTTTTAAATCTTGTATTTTCAGTGATATGACCACCGAAGGCCCTGATTTTATATTAAAACAGATCTTTGGACTATACCATTTCCAGCTGAAAGGCAATATTTCTCTCCATGTGTTCCCATATCTGGCGTGTCACGCAGTTTGGTGCTTACTTTCCCTCCATGTATAAGACGCGTAGATGTTTCAGCACCCAAGCTAATGTGCTCCAATATCTAAATACATATAAGGTCCCAAAGGCGAGACCGATTGCAGTGCAAATGCTTGTTATTTTTCTTCATCCTCTATCCTTGTTGTTGTTTGTTCCCTCCCACCATCCCACTGTCTGTGTTGCTTTTTCCCTTTTACCCCTTTGGTCCGTCTTGCTTCTTCCCTACCACACCTCATAGTCCATATTGCTTCCTACCCCCAACCACACCTGCTGCCTGTGTTGCTTCTTTCCTCCAATCCTTTTGTCATCATTGCTACTTCCCTCTCACCCTATTGTCCGAGTTTCTTCTTCCTTTCCAATTTCCATTGTCGGTGTTGCTTCTTCCCTACCACCCCCTTGTTGCTTCTTCTCCCCTACTCTCCGTTATCTGTGTTGCTTCTTGCTCCTAACCCCGTTGTTTGTGTTGCTTCCCAATCCTCGGTCGTCCAGATTGCTTCTTGTTGCCCCACTTCATAGTCTGTTTCTTCTTCCCTTCCACCTCTGTTGTCTATGTTGCTTCTTCCCGCTCACCCTCTATTGTGCATGTTGCTTTTTTGCCTCCCACCCCTCCATTGTTCATGCTACTTTTTCTCTCCCACCCTTTATCGTTATAGCTTTCTACCTCCCACCACCTGTTGTCTGTGCTGATTCTTCTCTCCCACCCCTCTTTGTCCATGTTACTTCTTCCCTCTCACCCCCAGTTATATGTGCTACTTCTTCCCTTCCAACCCCTATTGTGTGTTGCTTTTTGTCTCACACCCCGTACATATAGTTTCTTGTTGTCCCACCCCCCATTGTCCATGTTCCATCTTCCCTCCAACCCGTTATCTGTATTTCTTCCTACCTCCCACCCCATTGTGCATGTTGCTTTTTGCCTCCCACCCATTGCTTAATGTGTAATGAGCCGGGCCTCTCGACGGGAGGACAGTCTAGAGCGTGCACCATCCGTTGCCCCTGGCAGCACTGCCAATGACCGCACCAACACACTACTAATCATGAGACTCCAAAAAGTGTGACGATTGATACTAATACAGGCCCCTAAAGCAATAAGAATGGTTTTGCAGGCATATACTAATAATTGCAAATTCAATTGAAATAATAAACAGAAGTTGTTGTGCACGTACCTGAATTGGCAGACACCACTACCATGTAGCAGACAGTCATAAGCCCCGGTGCTGGCAATTAAGTGTTGGTGCTGAGCACCGCAAAGCACCGGCAAAAATTAAACACTGCTCCCACCCCTGTTATCTGTGCTTTCTTAAGTCCCATCTCCGTTCATAATAATAATAATCCACATTTGTAAAGTGCGAACAATCACCCGTAAGGGTCTCTAGGCGCTGGGGGCCATGAAGAAAATTAAGCAAACTATTGCTCAGAGTCACATGGTGCTGGGCTAATCTGCCTCCGGCACCGGGGATCAAAACGTGAACCCCAGATTCCAACGTCAGTCACCCTGGCTGCGCCGCTACACCTCTCCCCTATATTACTTCTACCTTCCCACGCCCTGTTGTCTATTGCTGCTTCTTCTCACACCCTGTCCATATTGCTTCAGATGTCCCACCCCCCATTGTTTGTGTTCCTTCTTCCCTCTGACCCGTTATCCGTGTTGCTTCTTCCCGCTCACCCTCTATTGTGCATGTTGCTTTTTTGCCTCCCACCCCTCCATTGTTCATGCTAATTTTTCTCTCCCACCAATTCTCGTTATTCTACCTCCCACCGACAATTGTCTGTGCTGATTCTTCTTTCCCACCCCTCTTTGTCCATGTTATGTCTTCCCTCTCATCCCCAGTTATCTGTGCTACTTCTTCCCTTCCAACCCGTTTTGTATTGCTTTTTGTCTCACACCCCCGTACATATTGCTTCTTGTTGTCCCTTCTGTTATCCGTGTCGCTTCTTACCTCCCACCTCCCATTATCTGTGTTGTTTCTTTAGTCCGAAGCCCCATTGTTCAGCGTCGGATTGGTAACGCGGGCATTCGGGCAATGCCCGAGGGGCCGGTGTCCAGTTCTGCCGTGGGCTGCTTTTTTTTAGCAGTCTAGGGGCCATTTGGGCGCTGTCTCTGTTCTTCTGATGCAGTCAGCGGCCCAGTGGGTGTCTGAGTGGCCTTTCTAGAGGCGGATGGGCGCTCATTACCTCCGTTTAGCAGAGGTATCACTCCCCTTGTCTCTCGGGCGGCCCATTCATGTCTGCACATACTGAGCGGGGGCAGGAGGCCTGAGTAGAAGTGGCCTCACTTGTTTCTTTCACCAGTGTAAACTAACACCTGCATTTTTTTAAACCCCTACCCCCCCCCCCCCCCCACCCCACCTAAAGTTTTTTTTATAAGATTACACCAAAGCAGTGATGAGGAGTGTTTATGCAAATGTGGGCCGTTTTTTTTTTGGGCGTGCCCGGGACGATTTTCATTCCCAATCCAACCCTGCCATTGTTCATTGTTACTTCTACTCTCCCACCTCCACCCTCCCGTTTCCCATGTGGCTGGACAACTCGGCTAAAAGGCATTGGCAACGCCAATAGCTCTCACATAGGCGAGACATTTTAGCTTTGCCAGTTCCTGTATCCTTCTCTTTTTAACTCTTGGGTGAGTTATGGGACGTGTACTGACTTGGCCAAGGTATGAGAAAAAAAACAGAGAGCAAGTTGAAGGTGAGAGTGTCGTCACACATTTCCCCGCCCTCTGTGTACACATGCCACGCCCGCTTGTAGAAGACAATAGACGTGGTTTTGTTATTGCGTATAAAGTGTTGTAAAACTTGTAATACGTGTTTATTGCAGCAAGAAGCAGACTTAATTATAGCAAGAGTTAATTATAGCAAGGCGGAAGATTCTCTCAAAAATCCGATCTGTGTCGTCATGAACGTAAACAGATGGGGATCTGCGAGGTCCGGGGCAAGCCAGTTTCTTTACCTATAAAATCAATTGGAATGCGCATTAAAACAATATTACAAGACATTTATTAGACAGGAAGTACAAAAAAGAAAAAACAGCAACAACAGGCTACTCAAAGTCGCAACAGTAATAAGTTAATAAAATACAGAAAGGCTCACTTAAGGGCACGAAATAAAGCGAGACCAAATTGGCCCCTTCATTAAACATTCGTCACAGCACTTACGCGCACAGGTCATCCACCGACGCCACTGGAAGTGTTTACTCATGGCCAAGTTTTAGGAGTAATGGAAGGGATTATGATCTCCAGAATTGCAGCACGGCTCTGGGAATTTACAGAGTGAGTTTCATTTCAGACTAGAAAATTCCTTCTTTCTCTCGATCTTTAACAGGACTTGGTCGTCCAATAAACATCAAGGGCGTCGTGGGCTCTAATGCAAGCAAGAAAAATGTAGATTTATTTTTCTCTGTTTACTCTTGTCATCCTCATGACCGTCCCTGGGTTTTCCAGACCCTGCATGGGGCCCGTCTCGCGATCTCCATGTCTGTGACGTACCCGGCCCTTGCCACGCCCCTTACTAGGGCAGACAGGAAGGCGAAGGGAGCATCAGTCACCAGGCCCGCTCTTTTTCAAGGCCTGTGTGCTCATTCATAGATTTGGAAGAAATCTTGTTCTGACTTGAATAATTATGCAGCTTACACGGCTGTATATGCTTGACCTGTCAATATTGAAGCAAGTGCTGATTCTATGTAGAATTTTTTACCCTGGCCGTATAAAAACTTCTGACGTGGTGCCTCGAGGAGCAGTCAACGCAGAGCAAAGGCACATGGAGGTATTCACATTTCTTAGCAAGCAGAAGGTTAAACTGTAGCTACTGCACAGCATATTGGGGCCCCTCGCACATTCGAGCCCCGGTGCCACTGTACCAGTTGCACCACCGACAGCTACGCTCCTGTGGGCCTTTGGATTCCAAGGAACTTCCCTTGGAGAGAACCTGTTATGTTTCAGGTACAAGTGAGCAGTAAACGGGCAAAAAAGGGAGCTGGTTGGGATTTTAAGTCAGAGATGTAGCTACAGGTGGGCGGTACACCTGCCTAGTAAAATTATTATTTAGTAAATAGCTGGGTACAGGAGCTTTCAGCCAAGTATGGTAAGATGTCTGTTGAATTTAACCTAGGGTTTTAAATACTTACTCAGAAAAAACACATGCACAGTCTTCTGTTTTGACGGTTTTAAAACTTGCGTCTTTTACAAAATGGTGCTGTTTAAGTACCCCTCACAATCCGCACTGCTTTTCCTTTCCACTGCCCCTTTCGCCCCTCTCATGCGTCCTGCTGTCGTGTAATGTATTTTAACATTATATGCCAATGTGATTGTCGGAAAATCTGACTGAAGCTCACCCCCAGTCAAGTCAAGTCAAGTCATAAAATTTATATAGCGCACTACATACCCAGAGGGTTTCAAGGCGCTTGGGGAGGGGAGGGCGCTTGGGGAGGGGAGGGGGATTATTTGTCAAATATCCACGTTTTAAGTTATTTTCTGAACGCTAGGTGATTCTGGGTGAGGCGAAGGTAAGCGGGGAGTGAGTTCCATGTTTTGGCAGCCAGGTATGAGAAGGATCTGCCTCCCATGGTGGTTTTGTTGATGCGAGGGACAGTGGCGAATGCTTGGCTGGAAGATCGAAGTTGGCGGGAGGGGGTGTAGAAGGACAGTCGAGAGTTGAGGCAATCTGGTCCGATGTCGTAGAGTGATTTGTGTGCGTGGGTAAGCAGTCGGAAAGTAATCCTCTTATTGACGGGTAGCCAGTGGAGGTCTTTAAGGTGACCAGAGATGTGTTCGTTGCGTGGGATGTCTAATATGAGCCTGGCTGAGGCGTTTTGGATTCGTTGTAGTTTCTTCTGTAGTTTGGCGGTGGTACCTGCGTAGAGGGTGTTTCCGTAGTCCAGTCGGCTCGTGACCAGAGCATGGGTGACTGTTTTCCTTGTTTCGGTGGGGATCCAGCGAAATGTTTTTCTGAGCATGCGAAGGATGTTGAAGCAGGATGAGGATACGGCGCTGACTTGTCTGTTCATTGAAAGTGAAGAGTCCAGGATGACGCCAAGGTTCCGTGCGTGGTCTGTCGGGATGGGTGCTTTTCCGAGGGCTTCCGGCCACCAGGAGTCGTCCCATGCAGAGGGGGATTTACCTAAGATGAGGACTTCTGTTTTGTCTGAGTTCAGTTTCAGACGGCTTTGTTTCATCCATTCGGCGACTTCTTTCATTCCTTCGTGTAGGTTAGTTTTGGCGGTGCTGGGGTCCTTGGTGAGAGAAAGGATCAGTTGAGTGTCATCCGCGTAAGAGATGATGTTGAGGTTGTGTTGGCGGGCGATGGTCGCGAGGGGGCTCATGTATACGTTGAAGAGGGTGGGGCTGAGTGAGGATCCTTGTGGTACGCCGCAGATGATTTCAGAGGCCTCGGACTTGAATGGTGGGAGGCGGACTCTCTGGGTTCTTCCGGAGAGGAACGAGGTGATCCATTCCAGTGCCTTTCCTTGGATTCCGATGTTTCTGAGGCGCTGTAAAAGGGTGCTGTGGCAGACTGTGTCGAAGGCTGCAGAGAGGTCGAGGAGGATGAGGGCGACTGTGTCTCCATTGTCCAGTAGAGTTCGAATGTCGTCTGTTGCTGCGATGAGGGCGGTCTCAGTGCTGTGCTTTGCACGGAAGCCAGATTGTGAGGAGTCGAGGGATTTGTTGGCCTCGAGGAAGGCGGCGAGCTGGTTGTTGACAGCTTTCTCGATGACTTTGGCCGGGAATGGAAGAAGTGAGATGGGGCGGTAGTTTTTGAGTTCGGTGGGGTCTGCTGTTGGTTTTTTCAGAAGGGCGGTGAGTTCAGCGTGTTTCCAGTCTTCTGGGAAGGTAGCGGAGTTGAAGGAGCAGTTGATGACGTCTCGGAGGCGCGGTGCTATGACGGAGTCTGCTTTGTTGAAGATGTGGTGAGGGCATGGGTCTGTGGGGGATCCAGAGTGGATGGAATTCATCAGGCGGATGGTGTCCTCAGTGGTGATTGGGTTCCAGGCGTTGAGGGTGTTAACGGGGGGAAGATAGTCAGCTGATGGTAGGGTGGGTTGGCTTCCGGGTTGGTTGTCAAAGCTGTTGTGGATGTCAGCAATCTTGTTGTGGAAAAAAGAGGCTAGGGAGTCGCAGAGAGTTTGAGAGGGGGTGATGTCGTTGGAGTTGGCCGAGGGGTTGGAAAATTCCTTGACGATGTTGAAAAGTTCCTTGCTGTTGTGGGCGTTGTTGTCGAGTCGATCCTTGAATGCTGTTTTTTTGGCTTTTCGGATCAGTTGGTGGTGAGTACGGATGGCGTTTTTGAAGGCGTCCTTGTTGCTGGTGGATGAGTCTTTTTTCCAGGCCTTTTCAAGGGAGCGGCATAGTTTCTTGGATTTCTTGAGGTCCTCGTTGAACCATGAGGCCTTCTTGATTTTGTGTTGGCGTTTTTTCAGTGGTGCTAAGGTGTCTGCGGTGTTGGATAACCAAAGGGTGAGGTTGGAGGCGGCTTCGTTGGCGTTAGAAGAGAGGGCTGGGGAGGTTTGAAGGAGCGATGAGGAGATCTGTTCCGTGGTGATTTTGTTCCAGTTTCTTTGTAGAGTTGGTTGGAGGTGGATGATGGGTTTCGGCTTGTTGTAGGTGAAGTGGACGCAGCTGTGGTCAGTCCAGAGGAGCTCCGTAGTGTGGTTGAAAGAGACATGGTTGCTAGAGGTGAAGTTGGGGTCGAGTGTGTGACCTGCGATGTGGGTGGGGGAAGTGACCAGTTGTTTAAGTCCGAGGTTGGCGAGGTTGTCTAAGAGGGTGGCGGTGTTGCGGTCGTTGATCTTCTCAAGGTGGAAGTTGAGGTCTCCCAGGAGGATGTAGTCTTTGGAGGGGAGCGCGTGTGGGGTGATGAAGTCCGTGATGTCTTCACTGAATTTTGCGCGGGGTCCTGGTGGTCTGTAGAGGAGGGTGCCTCTGAGTGTGGTCTTGGGGTCGATGTGGATCTGGAAGTGGAGGTGTTCGGAGTTGGCGAGGTTGGCGTCAGAGCTGGTTGAGATGCGGATTGATTTCTTGTGGACGATAGCGATTCCTCCTCCTGTTTGGTCGGTGCGGTCTTTGCGTGTAATCTTATAGTCGTCAGGGATAGCGATGGCGATGTCAGGGGCGGAGGAGGCGTTCATCCATGTTTCCGTTAGGAAGGCGACGTCTGGAGAGATGGTGTCTAGTAGGTTCCAAAGGTCAATGGCGTGCCTGTGGACCGAGCGGGTGTTGAGAAGGATGCATTCTAGGTGGTTGGGGTCGGGAATCTGTGGTGTGGTCGGAGCGGAGATGTTGACGGTGCCGCTGAATTTGCAGGAGAGGCAGGAGAACGGTCCATGGGTGCGTCCTGGAGCGGCTTGGATGCAGTTGGGGGCGCGACCGGGGTTAAGGGCTAGGAGGGTGGCAGCATCGTAGGTAACGCGGGGGGGCTGGGCAGTGCGAGGGGCAGGGGGTATGGCGCTGGGCGCGGTCCAGGCGCGGACGGGCGTAGACGGGCTTACCTTTGGCGCACCTTCGGCGCGGATTGGGCGCGGTCGCTGCGCGTGAACGCTGCGCGCGGGGACTCCTGTCATATATGGATAGTGGGAGGGGGAGGGGCGAGGGCTGTTCAGCTGGGAGGCGGGGCGGGCTCAGCAAGCACAACAACAACAACAGGGACAAAATGGAGGGGGGAGCAGAGCAGGGCGCCGGGGGTATATCGCGCTAGAATCTATTTGCGGAGCAGAGATGGTACAGGCAGGCAAGCGCTAATTAAATAACAGGCAAACAAAAATGAACAATGGCACACTTATAATCAGAGCAGCACACCAGAGCAGGGCGCCGGGGGTATATCGCGCTACAAACAAATTGCGGAAGTGGTGCCCTCCACCTTTTGGAAGGTGGGTAAACTGAATTGGGCAGAAGCAACACATGTTTTTTTACTGGGCTTAGAAACAACAGAAGTTCCATCGAAATCGCTATTTAAAAAAAAGTCATTGGAATTCTTATTTTGAAAAAAATAGTAAAAATCACTAACTGGTCTGGGATGGTCTTCCTGTCATCAACCTATTGCCCCTACACAAAAAGGAAAACACATCTTAAGAGTCCCTATTTTCAGGTTGGAGATCTGTGGCTTATTTTGTTATCCTTCTTATGATGATTGGAACATTACAGACTCAATGTAATAAAGCCAATAGATCTGACTATAATATATTGAACTCAAGCAAACAGCAGTTGCTTTTGAATGGTGAATATGGTTGTGGTAATGATGGCGCTATTGGTGGTTGTAGTGATGATGGTGAGTATCAAGTTCCACTGTAACTTTGTGTAACTTGTGGGCATCGGGGTGTTAGTGGTATCAACAATGGTCAGGGCTTTAAGTGGGCCGGGTCTCACCGGGTCTGAGCACTGGCAGTTTTTTTAAGGAGGCCTCGAAACTGGTCTCTATCGGGCTCTGTTTTGTGACAGAAACAACAAAATACCAATCGGGCGGCACACTATGCTAAGCACAAACTTTTAGCTTACGTGATTTTAAGCCTCGCCCTTAAGTACATTGGCCACGCCCCCTTGCGAGACCCCCCAGTTTTTTCATCCCACTTAAAGCCCTGACAATGGTGATGATAATATAGGTGGTAATGGTGGAGTGGTAATGGGAATGGTGATAGTAATAATGGAGATGTGGTGATGGTGGTTGTAATAGTAGTCGTAACTGTGGAGTTAATACCAATGATGGTCGTGAAAGCTATGGTGGTGATGGTTACTGTTGGGGTGAAACAGATCATTTTCTCCAGAGATGACTTCTGCCTTATAATCGATAACACTTTCGAGAAAAAACTCTATGACAGCAATTGCACCATTTCTGTTTAACATGGCAGAACAGACACTGACAAATATGTGTACCGGAAAACAAACCCTCCCCCAAATGAGGGTACATTTCTAGTATCTGTACTGCAAGGGGTTCATATGGCGAGCTTCCATGGAGGTGGCACTGCCAAAAATGTTGACAAGCTTCAGCTGTGTGACCGGTCTGATATGTGCTCAGGCAACCTTACCCCCAATCCAATGACCTCCACCATTGAGTCCAACAGCAGCCGTCCTGTTACCTCCATCCTCTATATCAGGCCCTTCATATTTGTTTTAGTCGGAGCATTGGAGGGTGTCCTGGCACCCCACATCCACACTGTTGAAAGATTCAGATTGCAACACATTTAATTTGTTTAGAAAACCTATAGATCATACATATACCCAATCCGTGCAGTGAAAATGACAATTTAGCAGTGCCACAGATTAAATGATAGATGTTCCAAACTAACCACAAGACTAAGGGGCTGATTACGATGTAGGGCGGATCGCCACCGCCCGCATGGCGGTGGCGATCCGCCCTACATTTCCTTTTGCCTGCCACCCATTAACCCCCCCGCCATATTAGTATGGCAAGCGACCCTGGAGGACAGAAAGACCGTCCGCCGGTTTTCAGCCAGTCGGCTTGTACACTGGGCGGAATAAGATCACAATATGGTGGCCGATTCTGTGAGACACCGCCATCCATATTATGTTGCATGCGGTAATGAGCCTTTCCATGGCGGCGATGTCGCCATGGAAAGGCTTGTGGTCTTTGCTGTTGAGGGCCTGTAGCGGGCCCCCATGGTGTTGGGGGGTGCACATGGGGGTACCAATGGTACCCCCCTAATTCCCAAGCACTACGTGGCAGGCACCACGTGGTGCCTGCCATGCAGTGCATGGGAATGCCGTACACAGTCCATTTACACTTCGAGTGGGTCTGCCGCCAGCAGATCCACCCGCAATGTAAAGGGGACAGGATGCCCCTGCCAGTATGCCGGGCGCATCCTAATTTACATGGCGGGACTGCCGCAACTTTGGCGGTCGGTCCCAGGCTCCCCTCTGCACGCAATCGTAATGGACCCCTTGGTGCTTAGTCTGTGATGGACGTTTGCCCTTCCAAGCCTCCTTAACTCTGCAAGTTTTCTTTAATAAAGCACGCAAGGTCTATATAAAGGGTGGTATTTTGTAGGATTTAGATAAGGTACAATAAAGCACAATTATCACCATTGCGAGATTGAAATGTCACACCCTGGTCCTTAGTTTATAAAGAACAACAATCATATTACCTTAAAAATATATAAATATTTGTGAGGACATTGGTTTAATATATGGTGTTGGTGTGTGAACCCACCATGTAATAAAGGGACAATTCCATATCAGGTCGAGTCAGGTTTGTCTGTAAAACCTTTGCTCAGTCCTGGGTAGTGTGGCTCATAGCAGTCAGGCTTTATCAAAGGAACAAGAGTTAAGCATTTAGAAGTACCAAAACAGCCGAATAAGAAGAAAACAATCCATCACCAATTTATAAAAATAGCTTGTACTTTTAAAATAACACAGACACCTGAATGACAAAAATACACAGAGGATTCTGGAAATAATAATTTTTAAAGAAACATTAAATCACTGCTTTTTACCAAAGCACAATAAATCATTGTCATCTAACACAACTGCGGCTTAGGGTTAGCCACAACAACTCACTTGAAAATAACTATCTGAGCACTCTTGGTGGTGCCAACTCCGACAGGGAGCTGGTCACAGGAACCAAACAGTTCCAGGGGAACAGTTACTTGCCACTTGTAGCAGTCTCCAGTCCAGTTCCAAGTCCTATGGGCAAATAGCTGTAGAAGTCAATGCAGTGGTCCTGATACAAGTGATGTGAGATGCTGAGGATTCTCAGGGATGCTGTGGATGCAAAGCTGGTGTCGGGGGTCTCCCTATGTCCAACCCTGGTCCTCGAATAAGTAGGGGAACTTTGGCCTCAGGGTTGATGTCCCACAAAGTCTGGGTGAAATCCAGCACAAAACCAGTTGCCATGGGTCTACTGGTCTCCGATTACAGCCCAACCAATGTTCCCATTGAACTTGCAGTAAATTCTGTGTTGGGTGACCAAAAGGTACAATGACGATTCTCCCAGGTCCAGCAAAATCAAGGGTAACGTTTGAGGGTCAGGACTCATTCTCTCAGGCTTCATCTCGGCGCTCAACAGAAGGCAGGCAATCCTGGCTACTGAATTCTCCAAAGGGAGACTTCTCAACTTTATTTGGCCCACCATTTGGTCTGCCCCCACTGTCAGTTCTCTGAGACTGACAGTGGGGGCAGACCGCATTGTGCATCTTGTGACTATGTGACGGCGAGAGCACAGCCCCACGCAGTCTCGGGTTCAGCAAGATTGTTATGAACTCGTGAATTCGTTCCCTCACAGAAATTCAGGAGAGGTCCAAAGGTAGGATACATTACCTACAGTCAAATAAACAAAAGTGGGGACCAACATCCTGATGAACGCCTGTGCCGCCCATGTGGGGGTCTAATATTGGCAGAAACATGTTGGTAATAGCAGTGGGGTTATAGGGACCGTGACCTTCCCTATATACCCCGATACATATATTTTTAACCCTTCCAGGGGTCCACAGTCAGAATAAAATGAATTTTGTTGACCTCTAGGTTGTTTTAATATTCTAATACTGCACAGTTTTGGTCCGGGTGTAGAAGGGATTAGACTCCCCTTCTCTTTTCCTTTCTTCTTTTTTTTATGTTCAGAATTATTTTATTGAATTTTTCAAAAAATGACATAAATAGACAATACAAAAATACATGAAATAGCAATAAAATCCAATCATTTGAGTAAGACAAATTATTAACAAGTTAGAATAGATCAAAAGGTGACAATAAAAGAATAATCAATCAAGGGAAAAATAAAATCATGGATGGGAGAAGGGAAGGGGGGAAAAGGAGGGTACATATTATATCATCTTATATGTAGTGTAGAGTTACTATTAACATATAAATATTAGCTATATGCAAATTGTGAAGATAAAAACAGAATAACAGTGAAAACTATTATCATAACAACAAATATGAATCTATAATTCCTTTCTTCTTTTTGTTACGTCACGTTGTCTATGTGTTATATGTGTATTATCACATTCTTTCTTTTTCTCACAACCCTCACCACTGTTCTTCATCTTTTAAAAAAACTGTGCTCCATCCAGTGTGTTGGTCTGCACCTGGATGTATGATGTGGCCCAAGATGAAGCATGACACTGCAAAATGTGTGAGGGCAGTATTAAGACATGTATTGTCTTCCCATTCTTTGTCCTAGGTCCGGGTAGATATTTTATTTACTGTTCCTGTACAGATCATTATATGATCTTGGGTCCGAGTCTGTTGTCTGACATTTTCTACAGTTGAGAGCGACCCTGCAGCACTTCTCTGTGGTGTGAGTTGAATCTGATAGGAAGGGAGCCAGAGAATGCTCAGTCCCTTGTCTTTCTTTTTGGTGTGTTTTCCGTGGCCCTACTAGCACCTGCAGTAATGAATATGTCAATCAGTGGTCTGTGATCCGTATGAAGTTGAAATTTCATACCCCAAACATAAACACGAAAATGTTGTGCTCCCCACCATCAAGCTTGAGCTTCCTTTCCGATGGTGGAATATGACATCTCAGTACCCCTTAATGTACGTGACGTGAAAGCAATAACTCTCTCCTTGCTATCACGATCTTGCGTCAGTACAGCTCCTACCCTATGACCACTGGCATCTGTTACAATTATGGACTTGTCTTGAGGATCACACAACTTTAAAGCAGTGGCAGTAGCTACAGTCTTCTTTACAGCATCAAATGCTGATTGGCACTCCCTTGACCATTGAAAAGTTACACCTTCCCTCATGAATTCTTGCAATGGATGTACTATTTCTGAAAAATGATGAACACATTTCGCATAATACTCTGCTAAACCGAGAAACAATCTTAATTGATCTTTATCTTGTGGTGCTGGAGCTTTCTCCAGGTCTTCTACTAAATTCAGCTTTGGTCTGATGCACTTATAAGACAATGTGTGGCCTAAATAATCTTCTTCTGACAAAATTTAGACTTTAACAAACTAATGGTGAGACCGGCAGTTTCCAGTTTAGTCAATACTTTTCTCAAAGTGTCATCATGTTCATTTTCATCCTTACCCCATATCGACAGGTCATCTTGGAATACTAATACATTCTTCATATCATTCAAAATTTTGTGCAGAATTCTCTGAAGCACAGCAGATGCTGATGAGAGCCAGAAAGGTATTCTGATGAATTGAAATGCCCCTTCAGGTGTAATGAAGGACTTCAAGTGCCTTGTTTTAGGCAGTAAATGAACCTGCTGGTAGGCACTTGACAAATCTAAAGTAGTAAAGTATTTTCCACCAACAACACTAGACAACATTTCACATCACAAGCTTTATTTTAGACAACATTTCATTTACGCGGGGTAAAGGATATCTATCATCCCAAATGCAGTCATTCAAGTCTCTTTAGTCCACACACATGCAGATTTTGCCATTGGGCTTGTGTGCGATAATGATTGGACTTAAGCTTTTATGGGTTCTATTATTTTCTCCTTGCATAATCTATGTAACTCATCTTTCAATTTTCCTCTCAGAGCCATAGGAACATTACGTATCTTATGTACTTTTGGTTTGGCATCATTTTTCAATATAATCTGATATTGGAATCCCTTAAGGCATCCTCGTTCTTCCTTGAATAAATTAGAAAACTCCTTAACCCATTTGTTATTGTTGGGAATATCTGTTAACAACACTTGTGAAGGATGATTGGGATTGAGAATAATGCCCACATTTTTCTGATCTCTCCACCCCCAATAAACACTTTCCAGTTTCTACCACAAATATTTTTGCTATGGTTTCTCGTGTTTTAAATTGTACATTAGCTTTGGAATATCCCCAAACTGGAAGTTTCATACCACAATATCCTTGCGGTTCGACATCAGTAGGAATCAGCTTGACCGACCCCAACTCTTACCATCTAAATTTGTCTATCAAAGTAAAGGGGGAACAAGAGTCTGCCCACATTTTTACAACATTATTATTGATGGTTATCACACACTTGGGAGGAACATATGCTTCTGAAGGATTGTCATGCAGGGAATTAGCATCTCCGAGAACCATTACTTCTATATCCTCATCATTATCTACTTGCACGTCATCTATTGAGTGAATTATCATGGAATTATCTATGGTGTTCACAGATTTCTTTTGTTTTACAAATTCACTAATTTTACACACTCTTGAAAAATGACCAATTCTCCTACATTTATAACAACTGCTCTTAGCAGCAGGACAATGGACAGCATTAGCATTATGTCTATTGCTACCGCACCTATAACAAGATCTTTTATAATTGTCTTCTTGTTTCTTTACATAATTTTTGTTATCTTCAGTATCTGTCTTTATAACTTTCTTAAAGTTAGAATTTAATACACGTACTTTACTGGAATCTGCCTCACTTTTTATGTCATTTTCAGCTAATTCTTTTACGTATTGTAAAGTATTTTCGAGGCGTCTAGCAATTTCAATTGACTTGTCTAAAGAAGGATCTTTCAAGTCTAATAATTTTTCTTGAATTTCCTTATTGTTGGTCCTATTTATAAGTTGGTCCCTAATAATTTCATCCCTCAAATCTTACATGTAACTGCTAATCTTCTCAAAGCTGCCACATATTTTTCAATATTTTCGCCTTGTTTTTGGGAATGAGAAAAAAACTTGTGTCTTTCTACAACTAGACTTAGTTTTTTCCATAATTATCAGCTAAAGCTGATAAGGCGCTTTCATATACATCTTCACCATAATCCTCGGAAGAATCATCAGCATTCCTAATCCTAGGCTGGAAGTTGGGCAAAGTGCTTAAGACTCTTCTCCCTTCCACACCAAAACTAAGTTTTTAAATCGCTAGATTCCTCCTGGCAATATATACAGTCTCCCCTATTGCCTCTAAATATGTGATAAACGATTCTTTCCAATCTTCCCATTCCATGCAGGGAGGACCTGGATCCTGTAAAAAAAATAGGGGGAGGGGGACTGGACTGTGTAGCCATAGCTGATAAAAAAATAAGTTACGTTTACAGTGTAGATCTTTAATAATAGTAAAATTCCCAATAATAATATCAGAAGAAAATGTCAAAAAGTTCAAGCGTTGTAAACATTGTAATCCCGCTCCTGTATTCCGAGAAATTTTAGATAATACACTTCCTTGCCTCAAAAGAATAGTCAGTCACTGGGGATGTTCATAAAAGTTCTCAAAAGACAATAGTTCCTCACACGTTGAAGATTATTCACTCACCAGGAAGAATGAGCCGATAATCTTGCAGCTCCAACACAACAATCCCGCTTACTTGAATGTATACATGCTCATCCGGTATCAATAAGCGCTCCTCCGATCTCCCACTATCATGCACTATTCTCCTCTGAACACAATAACAGGAAAATAACACGAAAAAATAAAATGGCGGCATGTTTGCAGGTCACGCAGAGTAACGCCTGTATGCAGCGCACGTACGTCCTCACCCAAGAAGAAGATACTTTGCGTTCTTCATTGCCTGGCAACTTCCATCGAGTGACCTCAACAAACACGCTGACATCTTCCTAAGTAAGTTGCCACAAGTCACTAGGACTCACAAAGCAGAATTCTTCTTCCCGGAACACCGTCCTCGAACCTCTCTCCTTGGCATAACATCGTTGCTAAGATGCAAGCGCCTTCGTCAAGGACAGGTACTGTTTTTCTTTGAATTCCAACTGCCTCCTAAGAGATATCACGCAATTAATTAAAATTGGTACCTCTTTTACGAAGTAGAATCTTCCTCACACGTAGATCACTCTATATGAACACCGATGGCCAAGCTGGGGGTCGCAAATGCAAGTAAAAAAAATCACTACGTCTGTAAAACTTCAAAAGCACTCCTTTAAGCAAGATGGATGTCCTCCATAGTCATCCATCCCATCCTTGTCGCCTCGAGAACACAGGACACAATTGATGAAGGAAAGAGGTTTATTGAAGTAACAACGTAACGACCCCCGGAGGCAAACTTCTCAGCTCCTCAGCCAAGCTTCTCTGCTGGACTCTACAATCCAGATTCAAACAGTGGAACCTTGATGCTAGGAGCTGGAGAACTAACATGAAATGTAATAGAAAACATAACAGGTCCCACTTAGGCATGATAAATGGTGAACCCTTTAAAAATCTATGTACAATGGGTAATTTAAAAAGTGAGGGTTGTTCTGACAACCTAAGAAAAGCAGAAAGGGACAAAAGGTAAAACCTTCAGAGTGACCAGAGCAGAGCCCTGCTTGGCCACAGAAAGAATGAAATAAGAATTTTAGAGAGGGAGGCAGACAAGGGGTCGACAGACCACTCTGTACAATACTTACCAACTTTTTGCCATCAACAGGTGCATACCAACTTAGTGGAGGTACGCCTGGCTGCCAGAATAACTTCGCTCAGTTCAGGAGGACAGTCGAAAGCTGTCAACTGTCACAGCTCAATCTCCAATCAAGGAGCAAAGGGTGGACAGGTTCGGGTGGAGAACCCTCCCCTGCTGCTGTGACAGATGATCCTCCTGAAGGGGCAGCCTCATTGGAGGATCAATGCTCATCTGCAGAATCTTGGGATACCAAACTCTGTGCCCAGTCTGGAGCCACAAGGAGGACTTGGGCACGGTTGCTCCTAATCTTCTTTAGCCCTCTGAACAGGAGGGCTATGTACGGAAAGGCGTACAGGAGGCATGTGCTAACTTAGAGATGAAAAGTTTGGCTTCGTGAGAGCCGCCTTGGAAACTCCAACACACAAAACTGTTGACATTGCGCGTTCTCTTCGGAGTTGAACAGGTCTAACCAAGGCTCTCCCCACTGCTGAAAGAGATCTTGTGCCACCTCCGGATGGAGACGTCATGCGTGATTCGCTAGGCACTGAAGGCTGAGCTTGTCTGCCCTGGAGTTCTGGGAACCTACCAGGTTTTGATCCACCAGTGAAATGCCCTGCTGTTCCAGCCAGGTCCAGAGTCTTAGGGCTTCCTGACAAAGGGTCCACGACCACACCTCCTTATTTGTTGCAGTACCACATCGCGGTGGTGCTGTCTGTTAATACCTGGTCTAGCCTTCCCTAGATAGATGGTAAGAAGGCTTTCAGTGTCAATGAATCAATCGAAGCTCCAGCAAGTCCTCTGATCTCCACCTCTCCCAGGTGGCTACCCCATCCCAGAAGTGGCGCATCTGTTATCACCATAAGATCTGGTTGGGGAAGGGAATCAATCGCGGTTTGTCAACCACCACTGCAAATATTTTTCAGTGCCCTCCTAGATTTGGACTAGTTCGGTGAGATTTCCCCACTGCTGTGCCCATTGGAACTTCAGGTCCCACTGCAGAGCCCACATGTGCTATCTGGCATGATCCACCAGCAGCCTCAGAGTCAGTTTCATCAATATCCAGTATAGAGGCTTAAACATCGGTATCATAGCCTGAATATCTGTGCTTGTCGCTTGGGAGGATAGGCCAGAAACTGCACCATGTCCAGAACAGCTCTGATGAAAGGGAGCGACTGAGAGCTAGTCAGGTGTGAATTCGGCACGTTGATAGTGAACCCCAGCGAGTACAGGAGGTTCGCCGTATTCTGGAGGTGGGGGATGATTGCTCGGGATGAGCCCTGCTTCAAAAACCAGTCGTTGAGATTGGGGAAGACTGGAACTCCTGGCCTCCGCAGATGAGCCGCAACCACCGCCATCACCCTGCCGAATACGCGAGGGGCACTGGTGAGGCCAAAGGGGAGCACAGTAAAGTGTAAGTGCCTGTGACCCACCCTAAACCGCAGGTAGCGATGGGCAGGCAGGACAGGAATATGGCAATAGATGTTCTGTTAGTCCAATGCTACCATCAAGTCCTCCGGGTCCAGGGCAGGCAGGAACTGATCAAGAGTGAGCATCTTGAACTAGGAAGTAGTTGAGGGCTCTGAGGTAAAGGATAGGATGAAGGCCTCTGTCCTTCTTTGGAACTAGAAAATTGCGAGAATAGCAACTACAGCCTGTTTCTGGCTAGGGAACCCTCTCTATAGCCCCCTTGGCCAAGAGAGTATGGACTTCCTGGTGAACTTTACAAGGTGGTCCTCCATCAGCCGATCGTACGTTGGAGGCATGGATGGAGGGATAGTCTGGAAGGGGAGGGAGTAGTCCCTTCAGACTATTTGCAAAACCCACCTGTCTGAGGTGATATCCCACCAGTGGTGGAGGTGATGGCATATCCTGCCACCAACTGGATGCCTATGAACTGGAAGGATCGGACCAGGATTGTTTTGAGGCAGAGGGGGAGGGTTTTGTGTCCTGATCTGACTTCTGGCCTCCTTCCCTTAGGGTCACGGTCGACTGTGCCCACGGCCATGCAGAGGTTGTTGAACTTGTGCCGTCCTCTCGATCGGGTAAGGTTGGCACAGTTGGAAGCCCCTTCTGTAGCCACAAAAGAAGCGAAGAGCAGATGCAGGCCAGGAAGACACTTAGAGGCCCAAGCATAACCTGCGATTCCTAAAAACGCTCTAATACCACTTCCGCTCTGTCCCCAAAGAGACAAGAGCCAAAAAAGGACATGGCCAAACGACTGGCTTAGACGTCCCCCAAAAAGCCAGATGTCCTCAGCCATGCGTGGTGCCTAATGGCCACTGTCAAGGAAATCACTCTGCCTAGTGAGTCTGTCGTGCCTAGGCCACAGCGTCTGGCAAACTTTTCTGCATTCTCTCCCATCTGCAACAGCTTGAGAAAGGACATCCCGGGCTGCCTCCAGAACTTGTGGCAGCACTTGCGCAACAGCTTCCCATGGCGATTGGTAGTACAGTCCAAGACACATGCAGTGTTCACCAACCATAATGCAAGGCTGGTGTAGGAGAAGATCTTCTTACGAAAGCTGTACAGCCATTTGGATTCCCTATCTGGAAGAAAATGCACCCCAGGAAGTGGAGAATTGGACCAACAAGCTCTCTGGGTTCGGGTAGTTAGAAAGCTGGGTCAACCAGTGCAGGGCGCTGGTGGCAGAGTGATAGTTCTGTTCAAAGGAGACCCTGTGCTGGGCTTGGACATGTTGTACAGTAGAACATCTGTCAAGGCCTCATACAATGGCAGCAGGGGTTCCAATGTGGAGACTCTAGGCAGTCGGACCTCCGTCAAGGCACTGGTCTTATCCACCACAGTAGGAAGCGGCAGGTGCAAGGCTTCTGCAGCCTTACATACCGCCGTTGCACATGAAGCCCCCTCCTCCTTAGCCAGGTTAGGGAGAGACAGCAAGACAGGTTCTGGGGAAGTTCCCAAGCCACTGGCATCACCCAGAGCCTCGTACCTGTCTGGTTCTTCATTGAAAATCAGGATTTCTAAGGCATCCTGCTGCCCCTCCAAATCCTTATCCAATCCCAGCCCTTCATAATAAGGCACAGGATACAACATAGAGCCCAATGGAACCATCAGCGCTGGCCTTGGCATCTGTGGATGCCCAGCCAGCTCTGTGCCATTCGGAAGAAGGATAGGGGTGGGGCCATCGGCAGTGCTGAGGGTCTCAATATCGTATGTAGCACCGGGGAAGGTAGCTTAGGAGGTGCAATTGGCGTCAGTCCGGGAACAGGTCCAAAGAGAAGTCCTGGACATCTGAGCCTGTCTTGCAGAACCCATGGAAACTCAACCCCTTCTGATGAATTTGTGGGCCCAAAGGCATGCTGGCAGGATCAGGCCACCCACATATGGCGAGCATGGTGCATAAAAGGTTTTTAATTTCAAATTTGTTTTATTGGATTCAAAAGCAGAGAAAGGCATTTCAAAACAGCAGGAGCATAGCAGGTATATAAAGCGAGCGAGACAGACAGGCACGTCTTCTCTAGAAATCAGCAAGAGAGCAAGAGTAATACACCAACGGAGAGATGTAGAGCCCGTGCTATAACCAAGGTGCCATGCGAAAGGGTCAAGTGACCAGAACAAAAGGAACCCATCTCCCCTCCCCATCCCAACTCCCCTTCCCTCCCTCCACCCTGACCAGTATGCCGTGCACAAGAGACCTGTGGTATGACACTGTTAAAGCCGCACATTGATGGGCGTTCGAACTCACAGCGGGTTACGCGGTGGCTCCGTGAGTCGCAGGAGGCGAAGATACTTGGGGCATGTGATTTCATTAAATTCTTTAACCAACAAAGATAGAAGCGGTTGCCAGGCCTTCCGAAAGGAGTCCGTGGAGTGTGTCAACGTGGCTTGGATGCGCTCCATGCCTAATGTAAACCATAATTTGTGTAACCAGCCTTTGTGGGTAGGGGCAGTGGGTGAGCCCCAGAGTGATAGGATGTGCTGTGACGCTGCTTGCATGGCGATGCCCATCTGTTTGCCGCGTATGGCCCTCAGGGGGAATGTGAGCGCGTTGGGTAATCCTAGAACTGCATATGCGGGGAAGCGTGGAATTTCTGTCTGGAAGGTGGAGTCAATGTCATCCAGGACCTCCTTCCAGTAGTCCCGGACAAAGTGGCAGTCCCACAGCAGATGTGTTAACGTATCTTGCTCACCGCATCCTCTCCAGCACAGCGCACTCCGAAGGGGGTTGTCCCGGTTGAGTCTGACTGGGGTAAGATGCCAGTAGATGGCCAGTTTCATCGCTGCTTCCCTGGCAGCTGTGTTACGGGTGGTATGCGCCGCTCTGTAATAAATAAACCCCCATTCTTTGGGTGACAATGCCCTGCCAAGTTCCGATTCCCAGCATTTTTGCCCCGCCGTTTTGTTTGGGCTAGTTGCCGGAGAGAGCATCTTGTAAATGTCTGAGATAAGGTGTCTGTCGGAGTCTTTTGTGATCAGCCATTTTTCGAACGGAGTCAACAGCCGATACATCAAGGGAGCACGATCGGGGTGCGTCATCCAATGACGAAGTTGGAAGTACTGGAACATGTGAGGGTTGGTTACCCCATTGTCTTGCACAATGTCGGCAAGAGAAAGGAAGCTTTCGGAGTCAAAAAAGTAGCCAGCCGAGCGGCATTCTGTACCGCGCCATTGTGGAAAGGCGCGGGGGTTATTGCCTGGTGGGAAATCCGGAATGTCTAGAATTGGGGTGAGTGGGGAGGGGAAAGTTGTTAACTCTCTCTTGACTGCTACTGCATCTCAAGCTCTCATGATGGTGCGCATGATGGGGGAGTTAAGGAGATACCTCGGCCTATGTTGACGGGCGAGAAATGGTATCTTCCATAGGGAGGTCTGGGCCATCGCCCTGTCCTGGAACAGCCACCTTTTTTCGGATTCCGGCCTATACCATTCTACCAGGTAGCGGATTTGCGAGGCGCGGAAGTACTGTAGGAGGTTGCGGACCCCAAGACCACCCTCATCCACCGTCCTGTATGCAACCTGTTAGTGTAGGCGTGCGCGCTGTTTTCCCCAGATGAACTGGTGGAGAGCGGTTTGCAGATTCGACAATGCGCCGGCTGGCGGGGGGATTGGGAGGGTTTGAAAGATGTACAAAATCTTAGGCAAGGCTGACATTTTCACCGCCGCTATACGACCTAACAGGGAGAGGGGTTATTTTGACCAGCGGCGCAAGATCAGCTTGGATCTGGGAGGTGAGCGTTTTATAATTATGGGATGCCGTCGCAGCAGTGCTGGAAGTG
The DNA here is from genome assembly GCF_964263255.1 of Lissotriton vulgaris. Taxonomy (NCBI): domain Eukaryota; kingdom Metazoa; phylum Chordata; class Amphibia; order Caudata; family Salamandridae; genus Lissotriton; species Lissotriton vulgaris. Next base: position 120,609,300 of record NC_141687.1, read on the forward strand.
AGGGTGACTCCCAAGTATGGGAGTTGTGAGGAGGTTTGGAGGTCGCATCCAAAAGTTGGTGCAGGGGTGCGCGAATGGGCATTGCTGCCTAGAGGCAGAATCAAAGATTTCCCCCGATTGATCTTGAAGCCAGAGACTGCTCCGAATGTGTCCAACTCCTCTAGGAAAGCGGGTATAGAGCGGGATGGATCATTGAGAGTGGCAATGATATCATCAGCGTAGAGGCTCACCACGTGTGGTTCACGGCTAAAGGTGATACCGTGAATGTTAGGGTTATCCCTTAGTTTCTGCACCAGCGGTTCCACGTAAAGGGCGAACAGGAGGGGCGAAAGAGGGCATCCCTGACGCGTTCCGAGCTGTATCTCAAAGGGATTTGATTTAAGACTGCCTAAGCGGACCTTGGCTTGAGGGTGGTAGTAGCAGCTCGCTATCCATGATTGGAATCGGTCGCCCAGCTGATAGCGCTGCAGGACTTTCTGCAGGTAGGTCCAGTCGACACGATCAAACGCCTTCTCTGCGTCTATGGCTAACAGTGCCGAATCCGAGTTCTGAAAATGCGTTTTGTCTACCAAGTGCAGGAGCCTTTTAGTGTTGTCGCTGCATTGGCAGTTCGGGACGAACCCCGATTGATCTGGTTCGAGGATTCCTGGGAGGCAGGGGCCTAGGTGTGCTGCCAGTATCCCAGTGAATAACTTCAAGTCCAGGTTAAGTAATGAGATGGGACGGAAGGCCGAGCAATGTGTAGGGCTCTTGCCCGGTTTCGGCAACACTACTATGTCCGCTGCAAGCATGTCGGGGGGTATGGAACTCGGGCCTTCAAACGAGTTGAACAGCCTTGTGAGTATCGGCGCCAGGAGTGGGCCAAACAATTTGTAGAAGCTTGATGAGAAGCCATCAGGGCCCGGAGATTTGAGCGGCCGTAAGCGGGAGATTGCGGCCAGGACTTCGTCCGGCCGAATGGGGGCGTCTAAGGCGTCTGAAATCGATTTGGACAGTGGTGTGATATGCGCTGAGTGTAAATAAGCATCTATGTCCGTGGGTGGTATTTGGTCTTCCTTATATAGGGAAGCGTAAAATGAGCGGAAGGCGTCTGCAACCTTTGCCTCGTCAGTGATGGTCTCCCCAGAGTCATTCAGGAGAGTGGTGATTTTAGAACGCTGGGTTTTGGCTTTGAGAGCGCTAGCTAAAAGGTGCCCGGTGCGGTTGCCCCCCACATAGTAGGAATGGCGGAGCCTGAGGGCAGCGAATTCAGCTCTGTCGGTATCAAGGCTAGCTAATTGGGCCCTGGTGGCTTTTAACTGCTTCCAGATCCTCGGGGCACCAGTGCGGCTGTGGACCCGTTCAAGTTCAGCCACTTGAGCCGTGAGGTCGTCCCTTTTTTCCTTTCGTAGTTTGGCGTCTGCTGCCGCTATAGCAATCAGTTCCCCCCATACTACGGCCTTCAAAGCGCCCCAGAGGGCCGAAGTGGAAGTGACAGAGCCATCGTTAGTGGCAAGGGATTCCGAAATGCATTTACGGATTTGCGCAGCGACAGCCGGTCTCTGCAGCATGGTTTCGTTGAGCCTCCATGAGGTCGGAGCGCGCGCGGTAACGGGCACGGTGAGCGTCAGTTCTACCGCGTCGTGGTCGGAGAGAGCTGCTGGGACTATGGAAACGTCGGTGATGAGAGGTGCTAGGTCGGAGGAGCCCAGGAAATGATCTAAGCGCGCGTAGGTGAGATGGACATGGGAGAAGAATGTGAACTGTGTCGAGTTGAGGTGTGCCGCTCTCCAGAGATCTAACAGGCCCCTGTCTTTTAGCCACGACCCGCCTGCTTCAGATAATGCGCCAGTGTCCCCATAGCAGTGTCCAGACCTGTCTTTATGTGTGTCCATAACGAGGTTGAGGTCTGTTCTGACATGGTTTTTGGCTCTATTTCGGAGTGATGAAGACTTTAAGCTTGCTAACATCTATAATCTGTATTCTTACCTTGTGTTGGCCCTTTTAAGCCCTTTCTTCCAGACCTAGAAGAGGGTAGCTGCTTTATATGATGATAGATCCCTTATTCTTGACTCTAATCCATCTATTGCCTATTGGCTTTGACATAAATATGTGTCCTTTTAGTCCTGACTTTATATTACATATTGGTATGGTTTGTGTAGGTACTCTGACAGAGCTAAGGGTTATTTCATCCTTCTCAGGCCTACAAGGCCCAGAACTAGAGAGACTCCATTTTGCTTTCTATCCATGCAGAGCTGAGATGCTTGTAGGGTAAAGGTAATATTTTAGTTTTGAGCTGTTTTTCGTCCTAAGCGAACCGGAGAGAACCGGCCAGAGCTGAATCTAATCAAGAAGTGTCCCTGGGCTCAGGTCTCTAGACGAAACAAGCAGTTGATCACTGTGGGAGCGTCTAGAGCAAGGAGCCTGGTGCATGGACCTGGTGGGAGGAGGCTGATGGCTGGAACTTTCCATGAGGAGACAGCATTCCATATTAGTGAAGTGCAGAGGCGGAGTTAGTTAGTTGAGCTGGAGTTGCAGAAATAGTTGATTTGGAGGAGCGGAAAGAGTTCGAGCTGGAAAGAGTTTGAGTTGAATTGGAGCAGAGGAGAGGAGTGCAGTTGCAGGAGGAGAAGAGACAGAAGATGCTTGGAACAGAGAGAAGACAGACAGACAGTCAGTGAGCTGGAACTGAAGGAAGCAGTCAGAAGCAGTTACTTATCAGGAGGAGTTGTAAATAGCTGGAGTCTGACGTAATGCCTTTTAGAAGAGACTGAAGTTATATCGTGGATTAATCTGTGGGAGCAGCTGGAGTGAATTGGACATTGGCATGGAGACAATCAGATAGAGTGAAGAAGCTAGTGGAGCGAACGGTTATCAGAGCGGCAGAAACCATTAGACTGAAGTTGGAAGGTGGAGAGAGTTCGTGGGGGAGAGGAATCCAGTGCAGAGTGATCAGCGCAGATGTGTGTCTAAGAGTGCAGGAGAGGATCTAAGACGAGCTAAGGCACAGACGAGAGAGGAGCCCAGATGACAGCTAGAGCAAGACCTCACACCCCTCAGGTGATACCCTTCCTTTTTTCCAAACATTAACCTTGTCCTTATACTGTATGTCTAATCCTTTATCTTTCAGTGGTGTGTTACAGTTCCTGTTAGTTACAGAGACCCCGCAGATCTGTGTATGTGTCTATTCCCATTTTATTGTTATTGTAATAAAGATACCCCAGTTCATAGTGAACCAGTGTGCATGTGTTGTTCTTATGATAGAGCTAACCTTTCTTCAAAAGGAAATAGGAGCGTTTAAATCAGGGAATAACTCTTGCGTACAGTGTGTGTCTCTTGTTCTTAAAGCACAGGTAACCTTTCCTTCTAGTCAGGCGTTACAGCCAGAACAGATGCTGCCCCTGATCAGGTAAGTAGCCACTGAATAATTAGGGAGAGAGAGGAGCCCTTAAGCTAAAAGAACAGTTATACACTAAGTAATTCGGCCATTCCATAATATTATTGTAGTAGTGAACCTTTAGTGAATAGTGAGAGAAACTTCCCAACATAGAGAGAGAGAGAGAGCTGAAGGTATTCATAGGAAAGTGATCGTCGTTGGTAAGCGGCGTTAAAGAGAGCATCAGGTGGAAGCCTGATGTATAGGTCCGCCGGATTGCGGATCGGGCTGTGAGTTAGAGAACACTGGGGGGGACACCAGTGCTTAGGTCCGCCGGATTGCGGATCGGGCTGTGAGTTAGAGAACACTGGGGGGGACACCAGTGCTTAGGTCCGCCGGATTGTGGACCGGGCTGTGAGGAAGAGAGCACTAGGGCTGCAGACCGGTGTGTAGGCACGCAGGATTGCGGAGGTGCAGAGTGAGCACTGACTGTGGTCAGTGTGTAATGGTAAATAATCAGAACTGCCCCAGGGTAGATTAGTCTGGACCCATGTGGTCGCGAGACTATGAGGTATAAGTGTGGTGTAGGGCATGGACGTCCTTAGTAATTAGTGAATATTCCTAGTAATCCCTATAGATTTAGTGGTGTTTCTAATGATATGAGCTTGTATATTGCGAGTTCCCCATCCTCAGGTAGGTACCCAGGTGCCTGGATAGATGGGTCCTGAGGAGGGAGGTGGTTACGTTTTGGCCAGGTTGGTGGTGCTCTGGTGAGCTGGTTCTATCTGGTCTGAGAATCTGGTCATAACAAGGCCCCCCCCAATGAGTAAGTGGGTGCTAGGGGGCTGCAGCGCTTCCGAGAGTGCATTCTTAAGGAATGCTTCCTGGCCGGTGTTAGGGGCGTATATGGAACCAACTGTCATCGAACTAGTGCCCACCAGAAGGGGTTATGATAGGAGGCGGCCCTTGATTTCTCCCGCTTTGACCCCCACCTGGCCTCGAAAGCGTCGGGACACAAGCATCGCCACCCCCGCCTTTTTAGTGGTGAGTGATGAAAAGAATTGTTGAGGGAAGGCTCTGGAGCGCATCCTGTGCCAGTCCTTAGCTAAGAGGTGGGTTTCCTGCAATAGGCATATGTCTGCCCCTGAGTGTTCTAGATATGAAATCACAGCCCGCCTCTTAATGGGGTTGTTGAGGTCCTTTACATTGAGAGATAATACCTTAAGTGTATCAGGCATCTTGGGATGTTGTGGGTGTGGCGTAACGCAGTGGCAATGCTATCCTCGTGCACGGCGAGCAGTCTGCAGTGTGCGAAGCTTGTTCATGTCCCTTGGCATACTGGTCCCCTCCCTCAATCCCACCCCTACCCCCCCGCCCGAACGAATCTTGTCTGTATCCCAAACCCTACCCGGAGTGGCGCAGTGTCCGTAGTCCCGCCGGGTTAGAACTGTCCCTACTCCCCCCACCCAGCAACCATGTCCTCCCCTTCCCTCCCTAACCCCAACTTCCAACATCCAACCAGTAGTCATAGTCCCAGGCCTATTCAGAGTCAGTTCAGGCCCGTGGGGTGAAAAAGTAGAAGAGGCTGTGGCAGTGGCGACCCATGTGGCCCCCGCCCCCTCCCACTCCCCCCCACTCAGAAGAAGTGAGATTGCTATGGCTCCCCCGTTGAGTCATGCTTAGGAAGGAGCGGCGGTGTCCTTAACGACTTCCTTTATGGCTGCAGCTTTGTCTTTGGCAATGGTCCCCAGATCCGGGCGGAGGCGATGCTTGGGTGCACGGCGTCTTCGTACTTGTTGCCAGTCGTTGCCTGGGGGTTGCGGGCGGTTAGCTGGGGAGGATCCCATGGTAGAGTCTCCGTCAGAAGCATCATCTGGCAATCCAGGCCTAACAAGGCGCATGTGTCTTGCAGCGAACGGAGCTGGTGCAATTTGCCTTCCCATTTAAAGATCAGGCGGAACGGATGTCCCCAGGAGTAGGGCACGCCCTTGTCCCTCAGAAACATGGTGACCGTCTTGAAGTCCTTGCGCTTCTGGAGGGTGATGGCGGAGAGGTCTTGGAAGAGCTGAATAGAGTTGTCTCGGAAGCGGATAGGCTGCGCTTGGCGCGCTTCTCTCAGTATTCTTTCCTTCAAGGGAAAGTCCGGAATGAATGCCAGGATGTCCGGAGGGGGCGCAGGGGCACTGCGGGGCAGACCCACTCGGTGCGCCCTGTCAATATGGATGGGGAATTCGGCGGATTCGTTGAGGACCTCTCGAAAGAGGTCTTGGAGATATTCCGTGACGTTATTCCCCTCCGCTTTCGATGGCACGCCTCTGACCCGTATGTTATTCCGTCTGGAACGGTTTTCGAGGTCTTCCGCGTGTGCCTGAAGACCCACCTGCTGTTCCTGAAGGCGGAGAACTTCTTGCTGGAGGAGTGCCAGGTCCTCGCCACGGGTCTGACTAGATTCCTCCATTGCCACCACTCTCTCCCCTAGCCCATCCAGATCCCTGCGCAGTTCTCTCTGCTCACTGACCAGTTTGTGTTTCAGCATCTGGAAGTCAGTGCGCAGTGTATTGAAGAGGCTTTCAAGAAACGATTTCGTTATAGGGGCATCTTCAGCTTCCTTGGTCGTGGTGGCCGCCGACGTCGAGGGTGATGTAGGTGCACGGGATTTCTCGGGTTTAGAAGACGTTTTCATGAGTAGTTCGTTGATCGGTCGGCCCCCTCTGCGGTTGGTGGAAGACATCGTGATGTGAGGAGAGGATCAGTTCTGAGCCTCAGGGGTCAGGGTGAGCGCCAAAAAGAAAGTCCCGGGAGGACCCAGAAACCGGCACCGGGCACGGCCCGCACCGGCGTGGCAATTCTTGGCGCGGAGGGGTCGTGAGTTAAGTCGAGCCGCACCGGGGGCCCGATCCGCGCCCCCCGAGTATAGATGAGGGCCAGGCGCCGCTGTTTGGGTCGAGCACTAGGGCACAGTGTCAGTTTAGGGTGCTGGCGGAGCTCAGGCTGCGTCCGCTCCGTTCTCCAGTGCGAGCTCCAGTGAGGTTAAAGGTGGGTTAACAGTGGGTATGTGCAAGTTCTCCTCCCGCCGGGGGCGCGACCACCAGGCCCCCCCGAGTATCCCCCTCTCCTCACCTCGGAGTACTGTAGATGTGGTAAGCCGGGTGCCTCATAGATGTCGCCAAAAGGTCTGCTCACAGCCGGGGGAGGATCCGATACCTTAGAAGAGAGCGAGTCCCAGTTGCTCACCGGAGATGGAGCGTCTCGTTGTAGGCCGCAGCGCCGCACATGTGGCACTCGCGGCACCGCAGATGCCCTTCAGAGATTCCAGGCCGCAGGTGGCACACTGTGGTAGGGGCCTGTGAAAGTAGATGGGCGGTGTGAGGACTCCTGCTGCAGCACCGGATTTAGGCCGTTGGGGGCTCCCGCCCAGGCCGCCCTCCAGTCCAGGCCCCAGCCGGGGACCAGCGCAAATCGCGCCCGGGCCGCAGTCCGCCCAGGTCGCTCTCGTGCTCACGCGGCAGCGCTATGGTGTGGAGGGGGTAGGCAGCCACTCACTCGCACCAGCAAAGGTCCTGCGCTGGGAGGCAGCGCCGTCGGTGTGAGCCGCGCCGCCGCGGATTTCCCCCGCAGCTGAGCAGGCCGAAGCCGGGGACTCGAGTAGAGGGGCGGCCGGCCCGGGAGTTGTGGCTGGGTCTCCGGCTTCTCTCCCACCCGGCAGGCAATCCACGGCTCAGGAGGGGCCGGCAGTCTCGGGAGGACACTCTGGTAATAGGGGAAGCAGGATTGCAACAAAAAATCGCCTGTTTCCTCCGTGCAGTGGGCCGAGTAGCGTCCAGCCCAGGCGCAGGCTGTCTCCCGCCGCGACAGGCGGCTGCGGCTGCTGCGGTGAATGCAGGTGGCCGCTCCGTCTCCAGGTCACTCTGCGGGGCTGCGGGCCTCTCCATGTCGTGGGGTGAGCAGGGGAGCCAGTATAAGCTTAATTAGGGGCGATCGTGGGGGATTCGGGGATCAAGGGCGAGGAGCTCCGCAATTATGCCTCCGTCCCGGTCGCCATCTTGGCCACGCCCCCATAAAAGGTTTTTAACTGGGTGGGGTCGCTTGGGCCCTGGGAAGGGAGGGAAACATGGAGCCCGCCCAGCCACCTGCTCCGCGGAGCGGGGCCTCGAGCTCCGAGTCTCCTCTGTCTCGTCGGGTGACTGATGGGGTGAAGCATGCTTCTACTTCTTATATTTTGCATGGTGCTTCTTACCTGACCCTAAAGACTTGAGAGGAAAAACACTTGAAACCCATGAACAGTTCTCGGACCTACCTCTCGGCCAAGATTGGGAGTGTGAATGTGATCAGCTGCCCGGCCACAACGTGCTTTAGGGACTGCTGCCCCAAAGGTTTTGGTGCATGGCTCTGCAGTTGGAGTACGACTACGGGTGGTGGTCGCACTCCAGGCACCAAAGACACATGAAATTGGGATCAGTGACCGACATGGCGTAGTGATAGGCCCCACACGATTTGAACCCTGAAGTATTCTTCCTAGACATCTTAAACACCACAGAGTCTACAAAAAGCCCAGAAATTGGCAGGTGGTAGCTCTCTTCAATGGGTCTGAGCTGTCTGGTGCGGAAATAAAAGAACTGACGTCAGAGAGACGAGGTGGCGCTTATATAGACAAATTGAACATTACGATGATGCCCACGGTGTCACGTGGGGCCGACCAACACCACCTATTGGTGCATAGGGATACCGCTATCAAAATCTTCTGGATCCAGACTGACGCCTTGAAGTTCTAAGTTAAGGAATCTGCAACTAGATGTCTCTATCAGATAAAATGATTGAAACTTTTTAAAAGTTTGTTTGAGAGTAGAACAATTTATTTTGTACATTAACAAAGAGAAACCTTTCCTTTTGCAAATAGTTTACCACCCTAGCTTGGGGGTCGGTAACCTTTTAGTGGCTTATAGTCTATATTTCGTGCCTGACCCATTGAAAAATACGGATGGGAATCACTATATCATTGGGATGTCTACAGCATGCTACCTCTAAATAGTGATTCCTTATCCATTTTCAAACTCATTTTAGGACTCAAAGAAAAGATAGGAATCCCAAAATGAGCTTAGTACGGTGCAAAAAGCATTTTTGTAGTTGAAACACTTTGAATCAGACTGTTTGTGACCATAAAAATGCTTTGTGCACCTGGCACATTGTTTTCCTGTCATCCATGGTAGAAAAGTATAAAAGAGGGTGAGGGTCAGGGAGGGGTAGAGAAGGACGTGTACCCTCCCATAAAAGAGCAAGGTTATTACTAATAATTACCACACATGTAGAGGTGTTACTACATCCTAAAAGGAAAAAAGACCCTTAACAGTAGCAAATTTCTCCAGCTCAGAGTTGAAGTAAATTCAGCACCACAAATGGCCACCTACTGGCCCTGCAACATCTTCCCATAGATATCAATTGGATTAGGGAAAATGAAACCCCATAGAAGATAATGCTAAATTAAATTAAATTAATTTAAATAGTTAAATTATAAATAAGTATAATTTCAATATTTAAGAAATGTATAAGAATAGTACATGCTTTTTATTTAATTATTAAATATTTTAATGACTTTTTTGCATTTCAAAAACAATGTAACAATAGTTCATACTAAGTACACTTAAATTGCTTTCAATTAATTCAATACATTCATTTTATTATTACATGATATAAAATATGTATTTCTTTGTTTCATTGGAAATTTATTTTCCGATTTTAACTTGAGGAAAATAATTTTAATGTATTTACATTGATTAAAGATTTATTTCAAAATGTAGTTATTTGTACTGTATATTTTTTCCTTTTGGTCTACAATTGAACTGAGAATATATAATTAATTTACATTATTATTTAAAATAAAATAATTTACAAACATTTCCCTTGTTTAATAAACATTTTATATATTTAAATTATAATTATTTTGTTTAAAAAAAAATTCAAATAATGTAATTTAATTCCACATTATTTCCTATAGGGTTTGCATTTAAGTCCCAGGCTCCCTTATTTTCTGTAGGAGGGTGTTGCAGTACCAGGAGTTGGCCATGTATGGTGCTAGGCTTACTACTGAGTTTTTGTAGTGACTTACATTCATAAGTTAGGCTTACGTGTATAAACCCCCTTTAGCAGGGGTTTGAGAAATTTAAATCTGAACTTTTGAGTAACTTTACACTTGGACATTGTGAATTGCCCAAAGTAGTAATACTAGTAAAGTTACTCAAAATTGTGAGAGTAGAGATATATGTGTAAATTACTCACAAGTGTACCTTAATTTTGTGAATGGTTCCTGTCAACTTGAAGCAGTATACGCTCACTCTACACCATAGGATACAGAGAGTAATGAGTATGTACCACCCTCCAGGCATGTTACCTAAGTTGTAACAAGGTTATTCATAGTTAAGAATACTTGCAACCCTATATACCAACAAGCACATTCCTTCAAAAGTGGTATTGCTAGAGGTCCAAAGACAGATTTGAATAGAGCTTTGTGCTTCTCCAATAGGAGATCTTAACATTAAATTAGTAAGCAATATAAATACCAATACACTTCTTTTCGTAATATAAAGTGTGATACTGCTCAGCCTGCTATACACCACAGGTACAAGATCTGAACGAAAGAAAAAAAAAGCAGAGCTTCTAACACATACCTCCCAAGTCTACGTCTCTATTCGAAAGGACACTGTGAGTGTCAAAGCGCAAAAGTCCCAATGAAAATGTAAAGCAAAAAATGAAGGGAGATCTCAAGAAAAGAAACAGGATTTGCAGAGACACCAAGGGGATAGATCAAAAGCCTAAGTTGGATTTTGCCAGAAAAATATTCAGTATTGGCGTAACTAGAGGATCAATGAGATTATGATTTAAGAGAGAGAAAAAAGACATCAGAGCCCCAAAGACCTATCAATCACCTGATCCTCTAATGAATAATATTCTAACTCTGTGGAGAGAAGAGGTCTAAATCACACGAGTTCCCATTCATCCTGAATAAGCTTAAAAGCAAGCAAAGTTGAACAGAATAAGATCAGGACAGGTGTAGAACATCCGCACAAAGACGGTTCTCCTGAAGGCCGCAGAGTAGGCAGAGACTGCCTTAGAAAGGTGCATTGGAAATAACAGTAACCCCCAGCTGAAACTCAATAATGAGGATATTAAATGCTTTGATGAAGTCGAAACTTCAGATCGACATTTAAGTGAGCCAACCTCCGGGTCTGATTTAGAGTCTGGAGGATGGTAGTCTGTCCTATTTTGTGGTTACTAGTGGCCCAGCGGTCATATCTGCACTTTCGAAAGAAACTGCCATCATGCCGGTTCCCTTCAAGTTACAAAACTATTAGGTGGATTGCCACCGCTGGTTATGATAGCCATACACCAAATATTTAACACTTTTCATTCTTCAAAAACAAATTCTCGAAGTATAAGTGTGTTATTAAAAAAACAAAAATTATGACCAGCCAACTCTTGAAGTTGTTCCAATTTTTTTCTGTTCCTCACCACCTGTTTTTTCCTGGCAGTGACAGACAAAAAATAAAAAGTATCAGAACATCCACTATAAATAGAGTGGGCAGTGTGATGGCTTTACTCCAATGGTCTCTACTTTGTATTAAAGTGGCTTTTAGTTGACGGAGCCAATGGGGGTTCTTCCAATGGAAAACAGATGGTCCACCCATCTTTGGAAGACCATGTCTTCCAAACTCAAAATTAGGCAGTTAGTCTGTAAGTCTCAAATTCAAATTGAACGGGACTTTAAAAATTACTTTTGGAAAATGATAGCAGTCTTATGAAGTCCAGGAGACAGAAGGGGCGGCTGAGTGTGGCTTGACAAAACGGTGTGAAGAATTATGGGTTTTAGAAGTGACCCAGTGATGTGTACAAAGTATGCCTGGAACTGTGAACATGAAACCTAACTGTGCTGGCGGAATTCAAGAGAAACAAGAGCTGTGGCTTTTGTGCGTTCCCGAATAAACACATAGGAGCATTGTTTTTAGGCAAAATGAAGGATTTGAGTGCATGAATCCCCACTTGCTCTATAGATAGTACAAAGTGGAGAAGGCATACAAAGTTCCCAGTGATTAGCAAGCAGTGAGGGCAAGCAGATTTACCAGTTGTAGAGCAGAAGCTGTCAAAAGGTTCTCTAAGACATTGAGGGGTCGATTAGGATCGCGGACGGACTTGAGTCCGTCCGCGACCCCAGAGTATGAGGGAACGTCCGCAGGGGCTGCGGCGTTCCCTCATGTGCGATTAGGATGTGACCGCCACCCTGGCGGTCACATCCTGGATATTTAACATTGCGGCGGGTGCTGCTTCAAGCAGCACCCGCCGCAATGTTAAAAGTGCATGTTTTACATTTACATGCACAAAGCGGCAGGCACCGCGCGGTGCCTGCCGCATTGTGCATGTAAATGCTGGGGGGTACCATAGGTACCCCCCATGTGCACCCCCCACCCGCCAACACCCTGGGGGCCCGCAACGGGCCCCCAAAATCAAAAGTACACATGCTTTTCCACGGAGGAAAAACCGCCGCGGAAAAGCATGTTTACTAATGCTTCCTAATTTGGCTGGCGGTGTCTGATAGACACTGCCAGCCAAATGAGAGCTTTTCCGCCGCGGTTGTAATCCGACCGCGGCGGAAAAGCAGCGGACAGAAACCAAGACCCACCAGCCATCGTAATGCGGCGGTGGGTCTTTGGTGACTCCGCAGAGGATTTTCCGCCTCCTCCGGGCCGGAGGTGGCTTCCGCCGGCCCGGAGGAGGCGGAAAATCCTCCATCCTAATCGGCCCCTGAATATGCAGAGATTTTTACATAACTTGGCAAATAGCTAAACAAATATATCAAGGTGTATCATGTATTTAGTTTTTACTCTCATTATATTGTTAATGCATAAAGTATTCATTACAATAATGATATTTCATACTCATATGATCAGTGGAAGAATAGTGCATAATAAATGCTAAATCACTGTAACATACCAATATTTGCGTATGTGCTGGTTTTTGTGGTTCAGAGCAGGGTACCTCTATATCACCTAAAAAATAAGATATTAAACAATAGGTTGTTTGTTTAATTCTTACTCACCCTTCCCACTGAGCTTGACACAACTTTCCTTTTTTTATTCTCTGAAAGGTTTCAGTAGAGGCCTGGGACATCTACTCGGTATGACGCCCAAATTAATGGAGGACTCAGAACGGCCCTAACACTGTAAGTCACTTATTCGAGGTGGTCAGAAATATCAGCATTAAACTGTCATTTACCTGGGCAGTTTTACCCTTCAAATTCTGAGGTTTGGGATTTAACAACAAGCCCAATATGTGATTCCACTTTCCAAACTGTTTTCACTGGAGGTAGAAGTTGGAGGATTTTGTGCATGAAAATGCCTCCACATTGACTCAGAATCTGAAATTTGATGTAAACCCCATTTGGGTCCAATTCTGAGTTTCTCATGTCACTTGTAACCAGCTAAAACATGCAATAGATGACTCTATTACACAGTTGATAAACAGTCAAGGGGCAGGAAGGAATTTTAGAAGGAAATGAAGAAGGCCATGAATTAAGCAAGTGAAGCACACGGAAAGGATCGAAATAATGTTTAGGTATCATTCTGGTAAATACTATACATCGTTTTACTGGCAAACACAATTACTCAGTAATATACTTCCTGGATATTATTTTCAAAGTGAAAAGAAATGAACATTAGCCAAGTGATCAAAAACTGGCCAGACCGCGTTCCCTCCCTAGAGATCTATATCAACCCCAGGGAGAGATAATAACTTGAAAATAACTTCCTTCAAGCCGAACAAACTGTTAACTATGACAAATGTGACAGGTATGTGTTTTTATTCCAAGTTCAGATTAAAAAGAAAATAACAGCATTAATTTGTCAGTGAAGAACATAAATTGCATTGTTAGTAGTCTAGAATGCTCTTTGAACTAATCTTTAGTTTAATAATTCATAGATATGTTTAATTACACAGTGATCCTGACTATGGCATGAAGACAACTTAAGTAAAACTACTAGAGGAGGTAGAAGCGATAGTGTCTTATGTGAGTGTGGCACAATAAGATGTCTCTAGGGCATAAAGTATACCCATCAGTCATCGTCCGATACCGCCCTTGTCATCATCTGGGTATCCTCATACCAGGGAGAATGTATTTGTAGCCACTTAAGTGTAAAAGTGGATACTGACAAAACCAGTGATATAAGATGGATGTGGGAGTATATGAACAAATATATTAGGATGGCTGATTTACAGTGCGTGTGAACCAATAGTGAGAAAAAAGTGATGTTGTGAGTAAAAATGAAGAGGCAGGAGGAAAATAAATTTTAATAATGTCCCTCTGCCTTCCAATATTAAAAACAGTGCAACGATAATAGCAGGTCAAACAAATATCTGCTACAAAGATCTAAAGGTCGATATGTTTCAGCAGTCATAGGACCAGAATCGTCCGCTGCTTTCTTCAGGACCAATTACCCGCTACTGCAACAAGAATTATAAAATATTTACAACCATATCACCTGAGGTGTATAAGGTATTTCCTCCGTATCACTGGATATGCGCCCAGAATCAGAAGAGATCACGCCATAGTTCAAAAGAAAAGAAAAGAACATATGTTGGTATCACAATTTGCATGACATCAACAAACCGCGACAAGCGCTGACAAGTCCAACAATGTCAACAAAGGTACATGCTGGTCCTCTGTGTCAAAGATCACATGTGCTTGCTTACCATTTTGGTGGGAGGGATGAATTTCACCTCACCTGGCTACGGCTCAGGTAAGTTGGAGCACTGCTCTAGTAAAAACATATAAGGAGGGGAAATGAGGGATCGTAATATCACCACTCATAAGCCTCATCTGTGCACAAAAAGTACTATACACACATATATTCCTTAAAGCGCTTCTTGATGGATCTTAGTCATCATCCGAAGTACACACATTATCGCATACCCTGATTCTTTGGCCTGTAGCTCAAAAATCATGTGAGCCACCCAAAATACAAGGTACCCGACGAATGTGCATGGACGGTAAATAAAATATTCCATTCAATATTTAATACAGATAGACCTTTTCCAATGAAAATAGGGTCTCAATGTCAGCCCGTCTCGTGGTTGATTAAATGATGTAAATATCCAGGACACGCTTGTATCCCTAGTTGTATGTGCTATAAATGTCGCCACAAGCAGCCGCCCGCAACCTCTGCCATTGGAAGCATGTTGGGAAATGTAGTATTCCTATACTCTGCGCTACCACAAATGCCCGGTTTTGTCATGTAAACTAGTGAGAATAGATAACGTGGATTGCTAATCTAATGTCGACTACACAACTAGCAGTATGTTCAATCATGGGCTAAGATATTAATAATAGCTTTGGACATATAGTGCATGGATCAGAAAACCCCCAGAAAATAGCTACCTATGACTATTCATGTAGCTTGCGAGTACTGTGAACTAGATGTATGTGTCATCACAGTGACATCCACGGGATGTCCTCGTTAAGACCCTCTTTATCTGAATTAAGTCTGTACACCCACTTCTGTTCCTTTGAAAATAGATATTTGCCAATGTCAGTGACATGATTGGGGATGAAGGGTTGCTCAATGATGGTCCATGTGAAACCTGTTGGACCATGACCAACCTCTAGAAAATGGTTCGTCAGGAGTGTAGCCTGTTTTTTTACAACGAATTGTGCTCTTATGTTCTGAGATTCGAAGTTTAATTTTTCTAGTTGTCATTCCTATGTATCTTCGTAGGCAAGGGCATGTAATGGATATATTACCTTCTCACTATTACAGTTTGTAAATCTTTTCTGTTGCCAAAGGGCGGCTTGTCCCAATGTCTATGCTCAAGGATTTCTGAGTTTGTGGGCATGCCGCACATGAGGCACAGGGATGATGACCCTCAACTGGTCGTAAGTCCCAGATGGTGCCAACTGCCCGAGGTACTTTACTTTTGGGTCGCGTATGTACCAATTTATCCTTCCTATTAGAACTTCGTTTGAACGCAAACAGAGGCGGTGGTAAGGTATCTGTGCCAGTATTCAGGATAGACCAATGTCTCCTAATGATCTTCTGAATCTGATTGGACTCTGTGCTGAACGTGTTAACAAAAGTCATCCTATCAGCATTCTCTTTGGAGATTGCTGGTTCCAAAAGAGCCTCACAATGGTTATTAGAGGCTCGTTTCAGAGACTTCCGTATCAATTTTTTAGGGTACTTTCTTGCGGTCAGTTGCTTCTCTATTGCATGTGCATGTACATTGAAAGAGTCTCTGGTTGAACAGTTCCGCTGTATTCGAAGAAACTGCCCATAAGGTAGATTGTTCTTAAGGGCTCTCGGATGACAACTATCAAAACACAAAAGTGAATTTCGTGCCATAGGTTTTTTATAGAGCTCTGACCTTAGTCTTGTGGAAGTGACAGATATCAAAAAGTCCAAAAATGATAGCTGGTATTTATCATACTCAACTGTGAAACGTTAGCAATCGTTCCTCTGGTTCAACCATTGTAGGAACTCCAGTAGTATTTCGCTGGTACCTCTCCAGACGACGAAAATATCATCAATGTACCGTTTCCATACC
Organism: Lissotriton vulgaris; assembly: GCF_964263255.1. NCBI lineage: Eukaryota > Metazoa > Chordata > Amphibia > Caudata > Salamandridae > Lissotriton > Lissotriton vulgaris. Next base: position 120,625,237 of record NC_141687.1, read on the forward strand.
CGCAAAGCACTGCGGTATGGGTTCGTTGGTGTTAAAACGTGCGTCTGTTCGAAATGATGTACATAGAGGTTAGCCAAGCTCGGGGCAAAAACGCTCCCCATGCTGGTCCCAGAAGTTTGTAAAAAAATGGTGTCCTCAAACCAAAAGAAATTTAGTTTGATTGCCAGACTGGCACAGTTCATTATAAAGTGAACTGGAGTGATGGAACCGAGATCTCTTGCATGTAATAAAGTAGCTATTACGTCTAGAGTGTCGTCCTGGGGAATCGACGAATACAGAGATTCGACATTGAATGACACCAGTAGATCTGTAGTGAAATCAAATTCGATGTGAGGCAGTATTCGTAAGACATCCTTGGTATCCTGCAAAAATGTCGGCATTTCCTTCACCATCGGACAAAGGAAAAAATCAACAAAGGTAGACAGGGGTTTTAAAATAGAACCAATCCCTGATATTATGGGACGTCCAGGCGGGGGGCGTTGCTCCTTATGAACTTTTGGAAGAACATAAAAGTAAGGAATAATCGGGTGAGTAGTCTGTAAGTATTGTCCTTCTTGCGATGTAATCCAACCTTCAGTCAAGGCTTCCTCCACCATATGCCCAATTGTGTTCCTCAGTCTTTCAGTGGGATTTTCAGTTAATTGTAGATATGATTTAATGTCACCCAGTTGTGTTAGGCACTCTGCCCGATAGACGGAGGTGTCGAGTAAAACAATGGCACCACCCTTATCAGCCGGTTTAATAGTGAGAGAATCGTCTGCCATCAAATTCCGAAGAGCTGTCTGCTCCTTTTTGGGAAAATTAATGAATGGGTGTTTCTCCACTTTATGTAGTCTAGAGATATCACTCTCCACAGCATCTTCAAACGCTAGTACTTTGGCTAGTAAACCTACTGTAGGTGGATTGAAGGTGGAAGGTTTCTTCAGACCGGTGTTTAGGTCCATGATGTCTGTACTCTCTTTCTCGTTTTTGGCAAAGAAAAAGTGTAATCTTATCTTTCAAAATAATTTTGCCATCTCTATGTTAGTGAGAAAAGGATCACTAGTCTGGGTAGCTACAAAGCCTAGGCCCCTATTGAGAACCTTCTCCTCATCAGACGTTAAGGACTTTGTGCCTAAATTTATCACGATGTATACAAAAAGGCTTTCGGTCCAACCAAACAGGCCAGCCTGGACCTCAACAATTGCAAAACAGAACACAGCGGCTAGCCTGGATATTTCGATTTCAAATTGGGGCTCGCACACAATTGTTTGTTTTTGCTTGTGACCTGATTGCTTTTTGACAGTGGTTTCTTTTTGATGTCATGCCTACATGAGCTTGAAACTTGTTTTAAGAATTAAAATAAATGTTTTGCTAAGTAAATGGTTTGGTCACGCAGTACTTAAGGGCTGTGTGAGCCCCAATTTGAAATCGAAATATCCAGGCTAGCCACTGTGTTCTGTTTTGTAAATTTATCACGAGGCTGGCCCCAGGCTCGGTGCTGCTTGTTCTTGAGGAACCTTCCTCCCGCTCCTCAAATCCATTGATTGCGGGTGTGGGCTCCAGTAGACCTGTCCTGGTTGTGACCGTCTCCTGCTTCGTGATCAGCCTCGGCCGAATCCTAAAAAAGGCTGTGTGTTAAATTCATGGTAGAATGGTTGGGGGCCATGCGGTCCCATATGTGGTGGAAAACCAGGTACACAGTACATCCATGGGTTCGGTTGCCAACACTGGGGTGCTTGATTTTGATTGGAATTATATCCTCTCCTGTTGCCTCGTCGATTACCACTGCCACGATTACTACTGGAAGGGTTGGTGAGATTAGACGAATTTGAATCGCTAGACGCTTTATCAGGACTGGATGTCAACCCACCTCTCCGTCCATTGCGATTATATACTGGTGAAACATAAGCATTGCTGGTGTACGATATATTTTTTCGGAAGAAAAACGAGCCAGATCTTTCTTAAATTTTTCCAATTTGGTGAATAAAATGGAATCCTTGAACTCATTGTTACTTTTGTTGTTTTCTTCCTGACTTTTCGTAAAAGGTTTACTGGTGACTGTTGTTTTGATTTGGCCTTTAAGCACTTGGATGTCGATGAGTATTTTATCCGCCACCTTCTTAGCAGTTTTAATAATTAGGACAAGCCAGTCCCTAGTGCACCTCCAGGCTATTAAGGACCAATCTTTAAGGAAATCTTTATTGTCTAAAAAGAGTCTGGGGGCATTAGTAACTATGAGCCTTGTCGGGGCACAGTTCCCTCTTAGATATTCGATCATCGTGATGCCATGTATTATGGTCCGTGAATGGGTTTTCTTAAGAGTCAGGACTTAAGCCCATTTATCCCCACTGGTGCTAACTAAAGTTGGTATTGTATTTAATATGCTCGGGTTATCAAGCAATTGGTCCTGAAGAAAGCAGCGGACGATTCTGGTCCTATGACTGCTGAAACATGTCGACCTTTAGATCTTTGTAGCAGATATTTGTTTGACCTGCTATTATCTTTGCACTGTTTTTAATATTGGAAGGCAGAGGGACATTATTAAAATTTATTTTCCTCCTGCCTCTTCATTTTTACTGACAACATCACTTTTTTCTCACTATTGGTTCACACGCACTGCAAATCAGCCATCCTAATATATTTGTTCATAGACTCCCATATCCATCTTATATCACTGGTTTTGTCAGTATCCACTTTTACACCTAAGTGGCTACAAATAAATTCTCCCTGGTGTGAGGATACCCAGATGATGACAAGGGCGGTATCGGACGATGACTGATGGGTATACTTTATGCCCTAGAGACATCTTATTGTGCCACACTCACATAAGACACTATCTCTTCTACCTCCTCCAGTAGTTTTACTTAAGTTGTCTTCATGCCATAGTCAGGATTACTTTCAAACCCACAGGCACCTTTGATTTGTTTATGTTCTGGTTTAGGGGCTGGTTCGTTGTGCAGGTCTTTAAAAATGCCCTAGGACCCCTTGTTCTATTGTATGTTTTTCATATTTACACAGTGGCCATAACTACTGTGTAATTATGTTTGAGATTGGGATTCTTTTGAAAAGGCATTATTGTTTAGCCTATCTATACTAATATAATAAAGAGAGAGCCCAAACCTTTGAGGCGGATAATCTCAGGAACCACACCACCAATCACAACACCCAATACAGCATTGGAAAGGGCAGTTGCAGCAGAAGGACATATGCTATGCAGATGCCCACCATATACATGTAAAAGGTAAAAGAACCGTGCCAGCAAAGTAGTCCCTTGTGGGCGTATCTGCGTTGTGCTGTGGGCTTGTGCTGGGGGCGTGACAAACGCTGTGGGCGTGTGGTACGTTCTGCCCTTCATGCCATGTCTCATAACGTGTGCTAATCCCACCCTGCTCCCTTTAAATACCCCTGCAACCCATAATCATAACCCACCCTTACTCCTTAAAATACTCCAACAACCTTAAACACTAACCCATCTTAACCCTATAAATATACCCTGTACCCCAAAACCCAAACCAATCCCTAAACCCTAAAAATACCCCTGTACCCCAAAACCCAAACCTAGCCCTGAACTCTATAAATACCCCTGTACCTCAAAACCCAAACCTACCCCTGAACCCTAAAAATACCACTGTACCCCAAAACCCAAACCTACCCCATAACCCTAAAATACCCCTGTACCCCAAAACCCAAACCTAGCCCTGATCCCTTAAAATACCCCTGTACCCCAAACCCCAAACCTACCCCTGAACCCTAAAAATACCCCTGTACCCCAAAACCTAAACCTAGCCCTGAACCCTAAAAATAACCCTGTACCCCAAACCCCAAACCTAGCCCTGAACCCTAAAAATACCCCTGTACCCCAAAACCCAAACCTAGCCCTGAACCCTTAAAATACCCCTGTACCCCAAACACCAAACCTACCCCTGAACCCTAAAAATACCCCTGTACCCCAAAACCCAAACCTACCCCTGAACCCTAAAATACCCCTGTATCCCAAACCCCGAACCTAGCTCTGAACCCTAAAAATACCCCTGTACCCCAAAACCCAAACCTAGCCCTGAAACCTTAAAATACCCCTGTACCCCAAAACCTACCCCATAACCCTAAAAATACCCCTGTACCCCAAAACCCAAACCTACCCCTGAACCCTAAAAATACCCCTGTACCCCAAAACCCATACCTATCCCTAAACCCTAAAACTACCCCTGTACCCCATAACCCAAAACTATATCTGAACCCTTAAAATACCCAAATACCCCAAAACATATACGTCAGTACCCCAGAACATATACCCCTATACCCATACTTACCTTATCCAAACATTAAAAAAAACATGCTTTTACCATTCATGCATTTACAACGAATTTCGTTGTAAATTTATGCGTGGTAAAAGCATATAAAATGTAATGCCATGCGTTATAATGGCATTGCGGAGTCATGGTACTTTCGTAATGAAAGTATGCGGAGTCATGGTATGCGGAATAATGGGTGTTTACCCTCCCCCGGTAAGTACATTGGTGGCACGGCGGCCCACATCTCCTGCAACATACTCATATTTTTTCACCACCCATTTGAAAAATGCACAGGTCCCTCTCATTGATGGCCAGCACGACATACACTTTTAGACACACCTCCCGCCACAAGTTCTAGAATTACGAACTTTAGAGCTGGGGAGCTACGTTCGAATCTCAGCATCAGCTCAACATCCTGTGATTCCAGTCAAATCGCTTTGTCTCCCTGTGCCTACCACAAATGAATGTGTTCTTCTGTAATGTAAATTGTGCTCATGCCATGTTGTCGTGTTCGCGCTATATAATATTACAAGTAAAAATAAAGTAGGGAAACTCGAGTTCACACACTACTGAACGCGCACTCTTAAGTGCATCAGCAGTACACTGTGAATCGGAGCGTTTCACAGGCCTGTCACAGATAAGAAATGCTATCAAAACGAAATCCTACAAAACAATATACTACTGGCCGGCAGCAATTCATACCCGGACAACGTCGGGACGGGCTGCTAGTTACTTATCAACCAGAGGACTGATTTGCATGAAACTTGGCAATTCAATTAGTAATTCAGTTAAGTTATCATAGGCCACATTTTGTGGAGATCAGTCAATAGAAAAAATGTTACGGTGTGAAAAAATGTGTATCATCTTCCTTTTTGTCTAAAGATAGAGAAAAATATGCTGATAAGATTAACACAAATGTTAGCATAAACGTACAAGGTTATTCAGAAAGCGTGCTTTTTTCAATTTGATGTAAATACTTTCAGTGACTCTTGTCAGTTGAAAAGTGATTTGTTAATTTGCTTATAATTTTGGCACCGTCTGATGAATATGCCTGAAGTTTGGCAGACGTGAGTATTGTCTGGCGCTCCTCCGTCATGGAGTACTTCGTCTGTTCCAGGCTGAGAGTATACCACCTGCCACATTTAGAGTATGTACGTAACTTCCATGAAGACGAAGTTTGTTCTGTGAGTCGACGCACACATAACTTCTTTGTTATTTACTACTCTGCCTGTGCGGGTATAGCAGATATAGGGCAGACTGCTTCAGACTTGAAGCCTGTCACAGTGTTTCTTTCAAAATGGCGGATGCATCAGTCAAACCTTCTTATGTGAACGTATTAATGATTTATGTTGGGGGGGGCGTGGCTAGCCGAGCAGCGAGATGGCCGCTCTGTGAGTGAGCTACGCCGGCTACGTTCTTTAATCCTGCAATAATCCTTTTCCTGGTCCTTGCGGACCCCCGTTATCCCAGGGATCGACAGCGGACACCCGGGAGATCCTGTTACCGGAGTTTGGTGCACATAGCTGGACGGATCGCGGAGCTGGAGCCATTTGAGGATCTGCCGACCTGAACACCTGCTTCGATCCTCGGCGGCAGCGCTGGACCCTGGGCGTTGCAGGCCACTACAGACCGCGGCTTTGGAGGCCTCTGGAGGACCGGCGGGCGGAGGCGCGAGATCCTAACTGCTGCAGTGCCGCTGCTTTGGCATACTTCGGTGAGTCCCTGCTGTGTCTGGGGAGAGGACCGGGACGCAGCCGACCAGCGGAGCGAGGAGGGCAGTCGGTCCCCCTCCTTGGCGGTAACTTCTGCCGAAACGCTGACGACGGGTCGGACATCATCCCAGGGCTGGCGCACGCTGATCGGCGCTGCCGGGACCCGACCGGGGTGCGGTGCCTGGCCTTGTGCAACTACCGCCTACATCAAGCGGGGTGGGGAGTAGAACTGCGGGAGGGGTAGAGGACTACCGAAACCCCTCGTGACCGCACCATTCTATCGTAGTGGTGCTGCTGGTCTTCGGTACCGGGATCGGATCATTACTTGCACCGCTGCGGCCCGAGGAGACCGGATCCCTGTAATCAGAACCCCTGCCCCTGGCTTTGGAGGTTTCTTAGGCCATACTCGACGCTGTGTGGTTTCACAGTCGAGTTTACTGCTCCCGCCATTTTGAAGCTTGCGAATATTCTGGACTGCGCTTTACTGGAGACGTGGGCCTTGTGAGGCTGCGCAACTGTGGCCTAGGAGACTGGTCTGTACATCTGCACCCCCCGGAATTTGCCCATACTGCTTAGGCACCACACCAGAAAGTGCACATACAGCCTGCTTGCTAGAGCTGTTTATCCTAGATACTTGCTGACACGTCATCGCCACTACAATGGGGAAAAATGAGGCTAGGCAGCCCAAAATAAGTTTTGACAACAAGAGACTTTCAAAGCACCCAGCAACAGAGACGGATGGTGGTGAGTCGTCGTCGCAGGGGACACCGGCGGACATAGACTTTGGGGCGCTCATTATGGAAGTGAGGTCCAGCTTGAAAAGCATTGATACCAAGCTTGACGCCATGTCGTCGCAGCTGGAATCAGTGAAAACCAAAGTTGATGCCCATGAAACTAGGCTGGATTGCTTAGAAAACAGGCAAACTGAATGCTGTGAATTCCAACAGCAGGCCAAAAAGCATATCACGTCTCTGGAGAGAGAGCTGGACAACTTGCGTGCCAAAACAGATGATTTGGAAGCGCGTTCCCGTAGGTCTAATGTTCGCATTACGGGAATTCCGGAGACGACAAACACTGGCAAGATGGAGGTGTTTGTGACAGACCTATTGCACGAACTCTTCGACCCGAACCTATCATCAGTCTTCACGGTCGAGAGGGCACACAGGTCACTTGGGAAGAAGCCACCGTTGGGTACACCACCTCGTCCCATCCTTGCTAAATTGCTCAATTATCAAGACAGAGACCTCATATTGAGACTGGCGAGGGAGATGGGTAAGATTACGCATAAAGGAAACAACATCTCCTTTTATCCGGACTTCACCCCCTTGGTGCAAGCGGCCCGTAAGGAATTTCTGCCGGCTAAGAAACTGTTGCTGCAAGCTGGTGTGCAATATTCCCTGTTATATCCGGCGAAACTGAAGGTGCTCCACGACAACACTACACACTTCTTCACTGATGCCAAGTCCGCGCTCAAGTTTGCTAAACACGTCGGCAGCTCAGGGGCCAGAAGGAAGTCGCCCAGACTGGAAGATACTGCTGAACAACTCAGTGATAATGACTAGGCGGGCTGCCGCTGTGAGATTTGAGACACTATAGGCCTGATTCATTCGCGTCTTGAACCGGCGCTCGGAGGCCCCATGCGCCCACTGCTGTTATACCTGGACTGGGAACGAGAGGGGTAAGAAACTGATGTACCCCCAGATACCCTGCAGTGACTGCTGGTGCTCTGATGCCTATGTGAATGTTGCCGAGGTGGGGTTAGTCGACCCTGGGGCGGGGGTACCGTTGGGTTCAAGGAGCCTTATTTCCGAATGTAGCCACCCCGTTTACACGGGGGTGTAAGCTGGGCGCACCACGCCCCATGGGGTGCCTCCCATTGTTTTTGATGTTGGTTTTATATCACGCTATGCGTGCCTTTCTACGGGGTATGTCACGACCTGATTGGGGGGTTAGTGAGGGTGGGGGGAGGTGGGGGGAGTTTTTAGTTCTGAAACGGTGCACTGTGGTCTTTCTTCTGTTTTCCTATTTGCGCAAGAGGTTAATGAATGCGATGTGTGCGAGACCTGACGGCTCTGGGGGGCAGAATCTGCTGGGGACAATGATGCTTCTACAGTACTTCCGATATTGGGGGGGGGTTAAGCTATGGACCTGGAACATTAGGGGCCTTGGAGATTACAAGAAAGCCCGATTGATGCATGGTATACTGGCCAGACATAATGTGGACATTTGTTTTTTGCAAGAGACTCACATTAATGCAACCCCTTCGCCCAGATTGAAGAATTCCAGATGGTCAAATGTATATTCTGCCATTTATTCTAATTATGCGAGAGGGGTGGCTATACTTGTACGCAGGGGGCTGGATTGGCGGGAACACGCTTGCGTGCAGGATAAGGGTGGGAGATATGTTATATTACATGGTTCCTTGCAGGGGTGGCCAATCGTGCTGGCTGCCATTTACGGTCCAAATGTAGATGATCCTGACTTCTTTAGGGGTATCTGGGCGCAGATTGCATTGCTTGACTGCCAATCGGTTGTGATAGGAGGGGATTTTAATGTTGTGCTGGATGATGACATGGATCGGAGGGGTGTGGGTAGACCAACGCATGCTAGAGCGCGCCAGGCCGTCCTTGATGTTATGGGGGAGGGGTTGCTTTCTGATGTGTGGAGAGTTCGACATCCTGGGGTGAAAGTGGGGACCTGTTTCACGTGCCATAAGTCTGCTTGGTCCAGGTTGGACTTCTGGCTAGTGTCGCCTGAGGTGGCGACGTGGGTGACGGGGGTCGACATCCAGGCTAGATCGCTGTCAGACCATGCCCCTTGTATGCTGGAGTTGTGCCTACCCGATGCTACACACAGGGCGTTCACGTGGCGCCTACCCCCACACGCTCTCACGGACCCAGTATTTGTTGAGGAAATCAGGGGGGATATCCTCAAATATTTTGCAGAAAATGCAAGCTCCGTCTCATCAGAAGCCATCGAATGGGACGCCTTTAAGGCAGTGATCAGGGGCCAGTGCATAGCGCGGCAGGCGGGAGTGCTACGAACCATCCGTAGGACACTGACCCAGTTGGAGCGGGAGCTGAGGGATCTAGATGCAACCTTTAGCCTTGACCCGACCTTGGAGATTGCTGATGATTTAAAAACCAAGCTGCTTGCCTTTAATGAGGAGGCGGAGCGCGAGGTGAGATTCCTGGGGAGACAGGCCGAGGCCCGCAGGTATGGGGAGGGAGACAGGCCCAGCAGGACCCTCGCTAGGTTGATAGCTCCTCGTACACAGTCACATTACATACACACCATCCACGACAAAGAGGGATCCCTGGTTATCGGCCAAGAAGCTGTATTACACGCCTTCACTGACTTTTACGCGTCCCTATACACCTCCAGGCAACCCACGGTCCCAGCCTCTCTGGAAGGCTTTCTTGATTCTATCGCCCTAGTTTGGTTTAATATTAACCACAGACAATGCATGGACCTCCCTGTAACCGTCCAAGATATCGTTCAGGTGATTAAGAGCATGCCGGCTAACAAAGCCCCTGGCCCTGACGGTTTGACAACGTCCTTTTACAAAACGTATGCAGTGGAGCTGGCGCCGAAACTGCACTCTGTGTTCGTTGAGGCCCTTGAATTGAACTCCCTTCCAGACTCCATGCGTGAAGCCTTAATTATTACACTTTTGAAGCCTGACAAAGACGAACCGTTCCTGGACTCCTATAGGCCCCTCTCCCTGATCAATGTGGATGCTAAGATTTATGCCAAGGTCATTGCGGACAAACTACAGCCGATGTTGCCGATCATCGCACTCCCTGACCAGTCCGGGTTTATCCCTGGCCGTGCCACATCACACAACCTCAGGACCATCTTCTCTATCCTACATTACTTGCACCCATCTGTTCAAGCGGCGGTGGTGTTCCTAGATGCCACCAAGGTGTTTGACTCTTTGGAGTGGCCCTATTTGTTTAGAATTTTGGAAAGGATGGGATTCAGTCGTAATTTCATAACTCTAATCAAGCTACTGTACACTGAGCCTAGAGCTAGGGTGAGTGTAAATGGCCTCGTTTCCAAACCCTTTGCTGTCTCTAGAGGGACCAGACAGGGGTGCCCACTGTCCCCCCTTCTTTTTGCTATTGCAATGGAGCCGCTTGCGGCTAGGATACGACAACACCACACTGCGAGGGGAATCGGGTTCAGCTCCCGGAGTTTACTGATTTCGTTATATGCTGACGATGTCACCTTGTACATTGTCAACCCCAAGGATAACATGAACCCGTTGCTCCGTGAATTCGTGCGGTTTGAGGGCCTGGCAGGAGTGTCCATAAATTGGTCTAAGTCTGTTGCATTCCCCCTTACTGATGGGACCAGTCAGCCATCTCCAGACGTTGGGAAACTGACGCTGTTAAATACCTGGGGATCTGGGTCAGTCGGGATATACAAGACCTGTGGTCACTCAACTTTGGCAGAGCGGTGGATTGGCTGGAGAGGAAGATCGAGGTCTGGAACAGGCTACCCCTGTCCCTGGTTGCAAGGATAGCATTAGCGAAAATGGTGGTTCTCCCCAAATTCCTGTATTTGTTCGTAAATATTCCGCTGCCTATGACGGCGCACTTTCACGCGCGTGTCCGCTCTCTGCCGTTGAAATTGGTGTGGGCCGGGGGACAAGCGAGGGTTTCCTGGGACCTGCTCACGCTCCCACTCCGGCAGGGGGGCCTCGGAGCTCCCGATTTGAAGCTATACTCCCTATGCGCGCAGGCGCAATTTCTGCATTTCTGGGCCTTCCCCACCCCTTACCAACCGCATGTGGCGGTGGAGCTGGCCGTGGTTGCCCCGTTGCCGCTGCGAGTGGCGCTCTACGGGAAAGTCACACGTCCTTCGAAGGAGGTTGACACTGTGGAGATGATTCGCTGGGCCTGGCGCGAACTACAAAATAGAGCGGGTCTCTCCTTGCTTTATGCACCGGCCATCCCCCTACGGGGAAACCCGATGTTACCCTGCTTGAGTGCCAGGGGTGACACCCTCATACTCCGCGGGAAGAGGCTGCACACCTTCGCTGACATATATCCCGATGGCACCTTTGAGGAGTTGAGCGCGGGTGAGGACAACCAGCCTGAATCTTTTGCGGACGCGCTGCTGTACCATTCCCTTAGGGAATCCTGTAGGAAGCTGGGGCCCCAATTCCCGGAGGAGCCGCAGGCACTGGATGCCCTTCAGAATCTGCTTTCGAGACCCTCCCCCAAAAAACTAGTATCGAGACTGTACAACAGCATGCAAGAGCAAGCCCCAATAACTGTAGCTACGGCCAAGCAGGCTTGGGCTGCCGACCTGGTCGATCCTTTGACAGACGAAACGTGGGAATACTGCTGTAAGCAGCTCACGGCGCTATCTCCGAATTATCGATTGCGGCTCATCCACTTCAAATTCTTACACCGGTACTATCGCACGCCGGTGCTGCTCCACCGCATGGGCATCCGCACGGATGCATCTTGCTGGAAATGTGGAGGGGTGGATGCGTCCTTTATTCATGTGGCATGGAGCTGCCCCAAACTGGACGAGTACTGGTTGGACGTCTTCACAGCCATTAATCAAATCATACACAGAAATGATGCACCATCACCGCTTCTGGGCTTGTTGGGCTATGCCAAGGATACAGAACCTTGTGATAGGAAACTACATGCACTACTCCTCCTCTATGCCAAACGACAGATATCACTACACTGGGGCAGGAGAGCTCTTCCCTCGTTCACAGAGTGGGTTAGGGATGTGACATATGGGCATGCACAACTGACTCATTATTGGGAGACGATGCCCACCGCCTCCAGGCCTATTGATATATGGGAACCCTTCCTACAATGGACTAGGGAGCGTGCGGGCTCGGACGCTTCTGGTGGATCGCCTGACGTGGGTGTTTCGGATGATATGGGGTGAGAGATTTGGAAGTGAGATCGTGCTGTTGCTGATCTGATGTTCCGCGCCGGCGCAGGTTTGCCCTGGAGCTGAGGTACGCCCCGGTCCTGCTGCCCTACTAACTTCGCGCATGCTGCATGACCTACCCTCCTCCGTCTCCCTTAAGGCCACATGACCCTGTGGATCGCCCTGCTTCAGCTTCCTCCTCCCCCCCTTGCTCCCCCCTCCCCCCCCTTTTTCGAGGTGGAGACTTGGAGCCCGCCGCGTCTCAACCCCTACCACTGCTTGACATTCGCTGAAAGTTGCCCAGCGCAGAAACGCGCAGCCCCATGTGTGAGTGGGGTACTGTGTGGTTGGTATTATGTACTTGCACCGCTGTTTGTTGTTCTTGGTTTTGTTTTCTTTTTTTTTTGTTTGTTGGGGCTGGTTGGGTGAAAACAGTGCTGGTAGACGTATCCTTTCAATCTGCCGTTTCAGCAGGTTGTGGCCTGCTGCTCGATCCGTGGCAGCCTTGTCACCCCCTGGTCCATTTGATTGTCTACGGCGCTGAAAAAATGTAAGACCACTTAACATGCTAAGGTTGCACTGCTCATGTACATGTCTTTACTGTATTGTATGATTTTTCTGGGAGTTCCGCAGCCCGCTGGGTTATGTTCCCCCGACTGCTTTACTACTTGTTGTGAAATGTGAACTTCATAGCGGCCTGCCTCCGGGTTGTTGGCGCGACGCAGTGTAACCTTATGTCTCTTTTTGCATAATAAATGTCTTACACCAAAAAAAAAAAAAGAAAAAGAAAAATGATTTATGTCAGATCCTTTACCACACATATCTAAATTTCATCAACTAAAAGACATTTCCTGCTTATAGAAATATAATAGGCAAGACACAGTTTTCTTTTCATTCTCACCTGGGGTTGACCTAGGTGTAGCAGCAGGACTCCCATTTTCCTTTTTTATCAAAAAGTTAGTATTAGTGCTGTTTGTTTTTTAATAATTTAACAATGGCACATAGAAGGCCCAAGATTTTCTGAAAATTAATTGACTGTCGATGAAAAGTTAAAGGTAGAGCTACAATTACCTGTTGCCGTAGTTGAAACAACAATTATGATTCAGAGAAGGCAAATGTGGGATAAAATAGTGGACAAGGTAATTGCTGTGAGTACCAACAAGTGGACACAGAGGACAGATTACAGATATGGAAATTACCTATTTTGAATGGTACTGCTGCTTGCTTCCTGGGCTCATAGAGTAGCCATGGCAACTGGTGGTGGTTTTTCCAGGAGCCTAAGTCTCATGCCCTGGGAAGAGAAGATGCTGTCCATACTCTACACTGAGGGCATTACTGAGATTACTGCTGAAGCGGATACTGGTGAGTCTTTAAGAAACGCTATAAAATTATTCAGGAAATGGTGTGATTTTTTAGTGTGTGCTATTTTCAACAAAATTATTTGCAATACATATTATATAATTTCTATAACTATGATGTTCATAATTATCTTTCCATCATCTCATAAGTGTTTCCAATTTATGTGACAAATGTTCATTATGTATACATAAAAAGTGCGCCTCTTGTTTTTGGTAATGTCAATGGCATGTTTGAGGGTTTCCAAAACACACTAATATTTTCTACTTTACTTTTAAAGTAAAGGTGACTGTTTTAGATTAGCTCAGTGTTTTACCTTGGATATTCACGTGTTGTCAACGTTGTTCAATAAATATACTGTACATGTGCTGTTGGCTGTGTTTATACATTTTGTTATTTTTTTACACATAAGAATTTTAAGTCATTTTCTATATACATAATATGTTGTGTGGGGACAATGTTCAATTATATATTTTCATTTGTAGTATAATTACGATATATTCTCATTCATGGTTTTTCTCACATCCATTACTACATTTGTGGTCCTCATCTGATTTTATAACTTCACAAAATATATGAGTGAGTGTAAACCTTTTAAAATACATAAGCAATGCAGTAAACTTCCCTTCAAATATCAATACACACTTTATCCTTTATCTTGTATATATTTGCTCATTATTTAACTTTGGTCCTCTATTTATTTAAAAAACAAATGTATCTACAATTCCCATGAGAAGTGATGTTAAGAAAACACACATATATACCCATGTAAACTAAAGGTTCCAGGTCAGTGTTAATTGTTGTATGTGCTGGCTAGTTTATAATGTAATTGGTTACAGCCTGCTTATTGAATTAAAATAAATGGGTATGTTCTTGTTTTAGTTATATCCTCATTTGACAGTGTAGGCTTATGTTTATTTTAACCCTTTCTGACACACAGACGCAGCCCATTCTATCATGTAAAAAACAACACCACACAGCCTAAAAACGTTTGCCTCAATCATGTGATAAAACTACAGTTCCACACCAAGGGAAACTTACTTCCAGGTGAAAGTTTCATTTTTTGAAAAAGGGACTCAAGAGAAATGAGGCATGTTTGAATGAATATTATTACATTAACATGTATAACTTTATATTGTTTAGAAGAGAAGTTTTTCAAAAATGTATAAAAAATGCACTACTGAGTAAAATATTTTATAGATGTTTGTATAAGTGGAAAATGAAGATTTTTTTTCTACAAGATTTTCTTTTACAGTATTTGACTTGTAAGTTGTCTGCCTTTAAAAAGTGTATTTATATTTTTAGACATCTTCACTGTAAGGTTGTGTCCCTTTTATATAAACATTTTTGTATAGTGTGTTACCATGCACCCAGCTTTATGTAAAATATGGAATACATGTACGTGAAGATGGTATTTTGGAAACATCTCTAATCAACTTTATTAAGATTTTATTCACATAATAAATCTTTGTCCTGTCAAACTGAAGCATTTATGTGACAAATATTTATAGTATGTTTTTGTTGACACTGTCACTGTATATGTTGTTAGAATGTTTGTTGCTAGTAACTCATTTCAAAGAAGAGGCTGCAATATATACAAAATCATACCAGATAACTAGCAATGACAGGTATTTGTTTTGGCAACAACAGGCTTTGATTCTAATATCTTTGTTAAAACTGAAAAAAATGAAAATTGATATTTTTATTTTTATAAATGGAAGCAACTATAAATGATGTAGACATTTAAACAATTCTCTATACGTAGAAAATACACACAATAAATGGGACATTTGTACAGGTGTGAGCATTATATGGCATCTTATTATTATTATATAAAATGATATTTTTAATTCATGTTAGCATTTTCATTTCTTTGGAATAAGAAAACCAGCTGCTGTTTGATATTGTTGATTTTCCAAAACTGTTTAGAGTCATCTAACATAAAACTAAATCCATTGGCTATTGGATACTTTTGTAACAATCATCACCCTGTGTCACTACAGCATCATCAACTGTGCCTGTCCTGGCACCAGTTGCTACACCATCCTTCACAACTGGTGTTCAGGCAGGGCAGATGTCGTGTGTAGTCGTGCACAGAAAGGCACAGCCGTCCTGAGGCAGGACCATCTGTGTTGTGGTTGCCAGTGAGGTCACACCTCATCTCAAGCAATGCAACTTACCCCAATGGGTGTAGCTAGACAACATGAGGGTCAATTGGGCCAGATAACCGACAGACTATGGGTCCATAATACATTTTGAGTGCACAAAATGAAATCTTTCACGCCATAACGGTTTCCTGGAGCAGCAGATGACTGTGCAAACATTATACACTCAGATGGTGCAGGATGGTTTAAAGGCCCTGTTGTCAGCAGTATTGAATTTGGCAGACTAATTGCCGGGGGGGCAATCTGGATTCCCACTAATATGTCTAATCCAGAGAAAGGGGTACACTGTTGCCACCAAAATGACCTGCAACCACCTCCGCTGTAGTACCTCATGCCATTCCAGTGGCTCATAGAATGGGTTGCTCATCTGACCCTGGAGAGGGCATCATCAAACCACCCCAATAAAAGATGGAAAACATATCTGTCTCCTGTGAATTCCTTGCAGATCCTTTGTTATCCATTCAGATTCACATTTGCTTCATGACTCGTTGTTGGTTTTAAATACAGACATCCAAAGCCACACAGACAGCCCCTGAGGCGGAAGCCGGGAGACACGCTCGACAAACCTAAGCACTGTAATTTTAAAACTATGATTTTACCTGTGTTCTTCACTTTGGCAAGAGCACTCCCCCTCCTCTTAAATCGTCGACTTTCTACCGCGCAGCCGATATTAACGCTGCCGCGGGTCTTATCAAACTTTCTGCCGCCATTACCGAGGGAAGTGAGGCCACGCCCACCGTCCTGAGGCCACGCCTCCCCTGAGGGCTACTTCAGCCGCGCTACTGACCCAGCACGCATTAGCCAAACAGACAGCTCCTGAGGCGGTAGCCGGGAGACACGCTCGACAAACCTAAGCACTGTAATTTTAAAACTGTGATTTTACCTGTGTTCTTCACTTTGCCCAGAGCACTCCCTCTCCTCTTAAATCGCCGACTTTCTACCGCGCAGCCGATATTAACGCTGCCGCGGGTCTTATCAGACTTTTTGCCGCCATTACCGAGGGAAGTGAGGCCACGCCCACCGTCCTGAGGCCACGCCCCCCCTGACTGCTACTTAAGCCGCGCTACTGACCCAGCACGCATTAGCCACACAGACAGCTCCTGAGGCGGAAGCCGGGAGACACGCTCGACAAACCTAAGCACTGTAATTTTAAAACTGTGATTTTACCTGTGTTCTTCACTTTGCCCAGATTTACAAAAAGGGGGTGGTGATGAACAGAGTGTCTGAGTTAAACAGACCACTCTTACCCAGTCCAAAGATCAGGGCTTGATCCATCACCGTTATTTATCTCACTGCCCCATCCCAGCTCAGAACCTGGCTATATGCAAATCAGTCTGTCCCTGGCCCAGTGCATCATGGGAACAGGGCAGACTAAACTACCAAGCCAATTCTTCACCAGAAAGGAGACAAGCTACCGGGGACCGGTTTCTGGCATTTCAGCCTTCTTCGGCCCGGCTTGCTTGAATCCTGATGGAGCAGTGAGAAAGGGACTCATGTCTGAGTATACCCTGCCACACCTATAGTGGCCAAAAACGATTTACAAAAAGGGGGTGGTGATGAACAGAGTGTCTGAGTTAAACAGACCACTCTTACCCAGTCCAAAGATCAGGGCTTGATCCATCACCGTTATTTATCTCACTGCCCCATCCCAGCTCAGAACCTGGCTATATGCAAATCAGTCTGTCCCTGGCCCAGTGCATCATGGGAACAGGGCAGACTAAACTACCAAGCCAATTCTTCACCAGAAAGGAGACAAGCTACCGGGGACCGGTTTCTGGCATTTCAGCCTTCTTCGGCCCGGCTTGCTTGAATCCTGATGGAGCAGTGAGAAAGGGACTCATGTCTGAGTATACCCTGCCACACCTATAGTGGCCAAAAACGATTTACAAAAAGGGGGTGGTGATGAACAGAGTGTCTGAGTTAAACAGACCACTCTTACCCAGTCCAAAGATCAGGGCTTGATCCATCACCGTTATTTATCTCACTGCCCCATCCCAGCTCAGAACCTGGCTATATGCAAATCAGTCTGTCCCTGGCCCAGTGCATCATGGGAACAGGGCAGACTAAACTACCAAGCCAATTCTTCACCAGAAAGGAGACAAGCTACCGGGGACCGGTTTCTGGCATTTCAGCCTTCTTCGGCCCGGCTTGCTTGAATCCTGATGGAGCAGTGAGAAAGGGACTCATGTCTGAGTATACCCTGCCACACCTATAGTGGCCAAAAACGATTTACAAAAAGGGGGTGGTGATGAACAGAGTGTCTGAGTTAAACAGACCACTCTTACCCAGTCCAAAGATCAGGGCTTGATCCATCACCGTTATTTATCTCACTGCCCCATCCCAGCTCAGAACCTGGCTATATGCAAATCAGTCTGTCCCTGGCCCAGTGCATCATGGGAACAGGGCAGACTAAACTACCAAGCCAATTCTTCACCAGAAAGGAGACAAGCTACCGGGGACCGGTTTCTGGCATTTCAGCCTTCTTCGGCCCGGCTTGCTTGAATCCTGATGGAGCAGTGAGAAAGGGACTCATGTCTGAGTATACCCTGCCACACCTATAGTGGCCAAAAACGATTTACAAAAAGGGGGTGGTGATGAACAGAGTGTCTGAGTTAAACAGACCACTCTTACCCAATCCAAAGATCAGGGCTTGATCCATCACCGTTATTTATCTCACTGCCCCATCCCAGCTCAGCTTCACTTTGCCCAGAGCACTCCCCCTCCTCTTAAATCGCCGACTTTCTACCGCGCAGCCGATATTAGCGCTGCCGCGGGTCTTATCAAACTTTCTGCCGCCATTACCGAGGGAAGTGAGGCCACGCCCACCGTCCTGAGGCCACACTCCCCTCCCCTCTATAAAATGTGCCTGAGCCGGACGCGCAGCGGACGTGCGCTGCGGGCGCCAAAGGTAAGCTTGTCTGTGCCCGTCCGGGCCCAGCCGGCCCTAGGCCCAGAGCCTATGCCCGATTCCACATGGGATCGCTACAGCTATACTCAAAGAGACCTCATGTCACTCAGACCCTGTAAAAACTCTAACTGTCACTATATTCATATAGGGGAAAAGGTCTTCCTCAACTGTGACCTATGCAGCTCACCCCCCCCACTGATGAACACTACTCCCTTCAAATGGCCCCCCTGAACTGTAGATCCCTCCCGAAACACTCCCTAGAGATTAATCTCCTAATCCAAGACCACAAGCTAGATATTCTGTTCCTTACGGAAACGTGGCTGACACTCAATTCTGAAGCTGACATCGTAAGTGCCCTCCCCCAAGGATTCCTAATCCATTTCCAGAACAGGCCCCTTGGTAGAGGAGGCGGTCTTGCCATATTATATAGGGATACATTTGTATGCAGGGCAAAAGATAGCGGCATCGAAGACTGTGAGAGCTGTCATTTCTCTATACAAATATCACCCACAGTCTCCCTCTCTGGCCTACTCGTATACCGCCCACCGGGATGCCCTAATTGCTTCACTAGTGCCCTGATAGAAACCGTTACTGTACTAGCAGCCTCTACCCCCAACTTCACGATTCTGGGAGATCTCAATCTCCATTTTAACGACCCCCAGGACTCGGTGGCGACTGATCTCCACCTTGACCTTATCTCCTATGAGTTGAGACTTGTCTGTTCTGAGGCGACACACAACAAAGGTCATTTGCTTGACCCGATTTTCACCAAATCCACGCGCAGAAAGCCACACCTCCCCATCCTCTCCCATGGACTGACCACTTTCTGGTCCCTCTCTTCTGGCAAATTAGAGCCATGCCACCTCAACCCCCCAAGACGCGTGTCATGGACATAGCCTGGTCCAAACTCTCTGTTGAAGACTGGACCTCCATACTAGAACAGTCCTACCCCCATCCCCCTGCTCTTGACCCTGTGATTGCAGATACGAACCTTGAAAACTGGCTCACCAACTCACTCAACTCTATTCTTCCCAAGAGAAGCACTCAGAAAAAGGAGAAGAGAGCTGACTCTGCCCCTTGGTACACACCCGAGCTGAAATTATTAAGGAAAGGATGTAAAAAACAGGAGCACTCCTGGAGGAAAGACTGGGCGAGATCCAGAAAAGATGAATATCGCACCGCCATGAGAACATACAAGACGGCCCTGCGCAACACTAAGAGGCATTTATTCGACGAAAGAATAAAAAATTCCTCCAACTCCTCTAGAGAAACCTTCCTCATCGTTAAGGAATTGCTCAAGGTGCCGGACCCCCCTCTGGCTCAAGACATCTCTTAGGCCAAATGCAACAAATTGGCGAACTACTTTGACGCTAAAATTCAGAATATCTTAACTACCCTGCCCCAAGTCAATTACTGAATAGACTTAAGCTGTCAGCCAGCAAAACCAGCCATTCAACTGGATACCTTTGGTCCAGTGTCAGTGGACGAGGTACTCAAAACTTTGGCCATCATCAAAAGCGGCTCTCCTAGCGACCCGGTACCCATGCGGATCCTGTAAAAAGATTGCACCCACCATCGCCACACCAGTTACTGACCTTATTAATGCCTCGCTTCTTCAGGGAGTGGTTCCTCCTGGCTGGAAGAGAGCCATTGTCAAAACCCTTCTTAAGAAGCCGCTCCTAGACCCAGCGGTACTGGCCAATTATAGGCCAATCTCCCTACTCCCCGTACTTAGCAAGGTCACGGAAAGGCTAGTCAATAAAAAACTCTCCCATTTCCTGGAGTCCAACGGCCTTCTCCGGAACTCCCAAACTGGCTTTAGCCCTGGACAGGGTACGGACACCGCCCTTCTGGCAGTCGTTGAGGAGGCCAAATGCATTTTGGATTCAGGGGAATCAGTGGCAGTGATCCTCCTGGATCTAAGTGCGGCCTTCGATACTGTTAACCACCAGGTCCTTATTCAGCGACTGACAGACATACGGGTGGCAGGGACAGCCTTGTCCTGGCACACGTCATTTTTGAGCAACCGCACCTTCCAGGTTTGGGAGAGTAACACACGATCAGCGGCAATTCCCCTCCAATGCGGGGTACCACAAGACTCCTCCCTAAGCCCCACATTATTTAATGTGTACATGGCCCCACTGGAGGAGGTGGTCGCCCCGTTTGGTGTCAAAATCGTGAGCTGCGCTGACGACACCCAACTGGTTGTCTCCTTATCCCAACTCGACCAGGGACCGGGCACCCTCCACACCTGCCTATCAAAAATATTTACTTGGATGTGTGAATCCTCCCTGAAACTGAACGGGTCTAAGACCGAGATTATGCTACTAGGGCATAAAGGATCCACCCTCCCTCCGAACATCTGGCCCACCTGTTTGGGGGAGACCCCCTCCCCAAAAAAGAGATCAAAAGTCTGGGGGTCTGGATGGAACAGGACCTCTCATTTAAGACCCAAGCTAAAAAAATGGCGAGAGCCTGCTTCGGCCTCCTCCGATCGGCTCGGAAAGTCCTGCCTCTCCTTCCGCAGCCCTCTCGGAAGCTGCTTATCCAAGGACTGAACCTGTCCAGATTGGATTACAGCAACGCCATCTTCCTTGGGGCACCGGAAACCATTTTTAATAAGCTCCAACAGATCCAGAACGCTGCAGCACGGCTTCTCACGGGCAACCCAGCTAAAACATTAGCTAAACCAGCACTTAAACTTCTGCACTGGCTTCCAATACGCGAAAGGGTAAAGTTTAAATCCCTATGTTTGGCACACAAATTGTTGCAGGATAAGGGCCCCCCCATCCTAAAGAACTTAGTCGTGCCCTACAAAGCCATCAGACCACTCTGCTCAGATCATGAACGCCTAGTCACTGTGCCCAGAGTAAAAAAGGCGATTCTCGGTTAATACAGCCAAACTGTGGAATTCCCTTCCCCTCAAACTCAGGATCGAACCCTGCCATCTGCGATTTCGGAAACTCCTAAAAACCCACCTCTTCCCTTGACCACTTCCTCTTTTACCAGATACCCCCTCTGGTCTCTCTGTTTTGGTTTAGCTCTGGGATGCTTCCGGGTAACTATGCACTCTATAAATCCGCATTCATTCTTTCATTCATTTAAAAAAAAAACCTGTAATTTCACTTTTTTATTTTGTTTATTAAATATGCAAATACAAATGAATACAATACATGATCTGTGTGTACATTTGTGGTGAAGTGTGGCGGTGGAGAAGTGTGGCTCACTGGTTAGAGGAGGCAGACCTGGAAACAGAGGTCAGCCCGGGACCAGGGTTCAATTCCCGGCTCGGCGGGGTCTTGAGTCCTAAAATGTCCATGGACTCGACAATTCTCGCTCGATTCACGGGTTCACACTCTGCGACTCTGGGCAATAGCTTGCTTAATCTCCACAACGGCCCCTCGCGGCGGGATACCTGGCTTTCACCTTGCGGATACCCTGCCGGGGTTATCTCACAGGGGAATACCAGGACGGGTTCCCTAAGCAAGCACTTAGAAACCGCTCAGTGATTTGTGCTATATAAATTCCTGTACATTTACATTTATGTAGCTTCAAAAACAACGTATTTCATCACATATGTGAATGATTGCCATTACATTTAAAACAATTACTATATGCCAGATTGACCACAATGGTCTCACTTCACCAAATATATTACTGACTCAAACAGAGACGTTATTTTTGTCCAATTGACTATTTTAGCCAACAAAATTTGACTTTAAAAGGAGATAGGAAAATTCCATTCTTGCCTTCAAAAAGAGAGAGCACATTGTCTGAGAAAAGAACACAGATTTACGAATCTGAAACCATGCTTAAAAAGAGCACATAAAAACAGACAACATAGAAGCATTAGCCAACAGTCATGGTATACTTCTGCTTTGCCATTGGTCAGACCTGCAAGTGGTGAACCCTGTGCCTTTTTTACTGTTCTCTATCTCTCCTACTCTACAAAGGCTTGGATATGGATGAGTGAAGACTGTTATTCAAATGGGGTGTCTATGAATACTAGACTCTAGCTCATTCAGCTTAACTTCCTCCATCAAATGCATCTTTTGCCCTGGAAGATAGGTAAGATTTATGAGGGCGAGCCCAGTCCGTGCTCACGGTGTGCATCACTGACAAGTGATTTCTTCTATGTAGTTTAGACTTGCCCCATATTTGGTGCTTATTGGTGGCAGGTTACTGGGCTCTTGGGTGGAACTTAGACTTGAAGTATGTCTGCTTGGAGGGTTTCCTACACCTGGACCTAAAATAGTGGGTAACAGATTTCTTGACCTAGCTAAAAGATTAATTGTTATTGCTAGGAAGACAGCAAGAGGTCCTGTGTATGCCAGGTGAAGGAAATACATGACATACTGGGCAAGGGCTAAGGAGGAAGCACTGTGGGGAGAAGAGACTTTGGGGCTGTGTAGGTGACCTATGGCCACTTTGTGTGGTGAGGTGGCCCTGATGTTTGAGTTATTTGGTACAGAAGATGGAACAATGGGACAGACTCTGGAAACTGGATCAGATTTCAACCCAAGTTATGGACGTGTACTAGAGGGGAAGGAAATTGGAACCTGACTTTTCTATTGCTTTGGTATTCGTTGTGTCTGTGTCTTGTGTTGAGGCCATCCCAAAGCACGTTGTTATGATTATTTAGCTATTTTTCTGTACATCATATCCTATTTTGGTAATCGTTAATAAGCTTTTGACTGTTATGTACCTCGCCCTACAAAGATTTATAGCTGTGTGTAGTACACCTTCTTCGGAGAGAGAAGGAGGGCTGGACCTGACTTATCAAATCAACAGAAGCGTGCCTTCAGTAGCCCAAAAGTCTAACCCTTGCTCTGGTGTGTGCCATATTCAAGCAGACTATCCCTGGATGCTGTTGGGTTCTGAAGAAGAGCAGGACGCCATTTATGGATTGGATAAGCAGACACACTTGTAAAAGACTTAAAGAAGAATGGGAAAACTTTAATTGTATTCTATTAAACATCTACACTTTTTATATCCTATTGAAATAGGTGGGTTGAAATCCTATGGGTAGACCAATGTACATGTAAACTCGCCACCAAGTCAAGTCCTCAGAGGTGCTAGATCTGCCATCTGCTGTAGTATGTTGCTGCTGCATAGAACTGAAGAGTAATGGGTAAATCCTGGAAACCCGGAGCATACAGCTAAAATATAAGGATCTGATAGGCAAACAACTTGAACATTGATGGAGTGCAAAAACAGTACTTGGTCCCTATTCTAAGGGAAGCAGGTTTTGTGCAAGTACGCCCAGCACTACTTTATTTACAGTTACTAGGTAGCACCAGGATAATCTTCGGGGTTGCTAGCTTTCTGGTCGCAGCTATGCGTACGAAAACCAGGAAACTATCCCCGAAGCACTTGGAAGGGTGACCTTACTATATTGCAGATTCTGCTAACGTTTTTAAATCAATCATTCTTCTTCTTATTACATTGCAAATGTATTGTTTCTGTTCCAACGTCTAAATTATTGAATGGATTATATATTATCTTTGGGTCTGATCTTTTAATTGATTTTAACCATATGAATTATATGACATGTACATTTTTTTTTTACATTTTATTAATAGTATTGTCTTGTTGCTTTTATGATTTTAAGTAATCGAATAAAGCTGGCTTTTGACTTTGACTTTTTGGCTTTCTGTCCCTATACTATTGTCCTCGGTCATGAGGTGGAACCAAAGCATCTATAGCAGCAACAATATGTGGAATGCCTCCCAGAGCAAAGAAGTCAGTCTTAATATTTTTCAATGTTTGATTGTCAGTAGGAAATTGTATGTAGTCATTTACATGCTGGAGCATAACATCCAAAAGTTAGCTGGAAACAGTTAACAACATTGGTTGGGACATCTCATTGCCTTCACTAACAGTATACTGGAATGAGCCGGTTGCCAAAAAATGTACGACAGGCATGAACTTGACAGTAGGAGGGGTAGCTGTTGGTTTCCTGAGTCCGAGAAGCAAATCATCTTCCAGTTGCTAGCTTTAATTTTTGCTCTATTTAAACTCTTTTTTATTATGTAGTGGTCTTGCATGGTCTCCAGACAGAAAGAGATCTGTCTAGCTCTCCTTTGTTGTGCCTTATGGATATTTCTTAAATAATGAATCATTTTGATGAACAAGAATGTACTTTTATGCCTTAATCATAAATTTGTAAGTCGACCCAAACATTTATCAAAATGTATGTGAATATGTTTACATTTATGACAGTATTCATCACTTTATTTAAAATGACAAATGGGTGCAACTATGATAAAGCAATATGCTAATAAACAGCACATTGAACATGAAAGTATTGATAGAATTACGTAATATTTGGACAAATATCATTTTCATTACATGACATATTACTTTGTGTCATCACATTTGTAAGCCAGTTTTAATACCCAAACCAAAATCGTAGCTTTCTTCAAAATCTGTGGATTTTAAGAAATGGCATAAGCTTAGACTACACTTTGTGCAGGTATAACCCTATAGTTTATTTCTAAATGCCCCACCTAAATGCAGTTGGACACTTGTGTCAGGTGCATCCATCAAACTGTTAGGCATCGAAATTGTGACTCCTTAGCTGGAGGATGCCTGAAGTCATTGAAGACAGACTAAATAGATCAGTGCTGTCAGTTTAGTTAGTCCGTTATAATTGGTTGTTGGGTGTATACTTTTAATGACAGAGTTTGTATGCTGTTCGGTTTTACATGTACATTGATGAAACTTTCCATCATGTACACGCACACGCATCCTCAAAGCCATTTTATCGCTAACAACAAGACCACTGCAGACTAAGCCCCGATCTTCATAGAGGAAGAACTAGCCACTGTGAGAGATGGGGCCCTTAAGTACTACCACCAAATGCATTGTCCACTCAAATATCTGGTAAGCGTCAATTTAGAAAAATGCATTGTAATAATATTTTAGCCTTTCCAAAGATAAAGGTACTGAAAATTAAAAACATATAAACACATTTTTAGATTAATCCTAACATAAATGTCCATTTACGCAATGAAAGCATTGTTCAATGCAATGGTTTGAATCTTTTTTTCAGAATAGAAACCAGGCTATACAAATGGCTTCATTGTGGAATCCTACAGGAATCCACCCGTAGTCCCACTATTTGTTATATTGATGTTGCTCCTCTGGCTGATTTGTTGGCCCTTTTAGCTTCCAGTTCCATGGGTATACAGATGATACCCAAATAATCAGAGCCATTTACAAGATAAGTTGAAAAAATGTTTTGTTCTAATGACTAGCTGGATGAATGCCAATTCACTCTGTCTGAACTTGGATAAAACTGAGGTATTGTTGTTTGGCAATCCCTCATGTTGGTATTCCCCTTGTGGCCTCAATAAAGGCCATGTCTTTACCGGGCATTCACTGCTCGCAACCTGGTTGTTGTATTTGACTCTAAATTGTCTTTTGAACCTTATATCAAAAAATGTACAACCACCTGTTTCCTAACTATGAAGAAACTAAAAATAGATTCTCACTTTCCTCGAATAACCGCCAAGGCACAATCTTATTCAAGCTTTAATCATAAGTAGGCTAGATCATTTTAATGCACTATATGGTCTTCCAGACCACCTGATACAAAAATTGCAAATAATCTAGAATGCCGCTGCCATACTGATTTTTGGTCTCTGCAAATACGAAAAAATCTCTAGGAATTGGCTCCTTGTTCAGGGGAATCTTTGTTATTTAAATGGAAATGTATAATCTTTCAATTGAAATAATTGTTTAACAAAATTGTAGCATTTTTAAAATACAGTTGATATATAATTCTTGAGAATCTTATATTGTTTAAAAAATGTTTTAGTGAATATGCCTGTGTCCTACACTATTTTTGTCTGGTATATTTCCAATATAAATATTGTTTTGGCCAGCTATAGATAGCATACATTAATAGATTGTTGCATTATATGCCATATTAAGACCTTCAGATCACAAAAAATCATTTTTAAAAACCTAATTAACTTATGTTTACATTTCACCATTGATCATAATTGCTAAATGCTATGTATAATTTATACTTTAAACATCTACATTATTGACATACATATATTTACATTTAGCCATTATTTATTGTTAAATATCAGTCTCAGATTTGCAATAAATATCTGAAACAATTAAGTAACTCTTACTATAATAAAAATCATATATTTTTAAATTGTATGTTTATAAGATATCCTTTTTGTTCTACCCCCATAAAGTAATTCTGGAATTATTCTTAGACTAAATAAATTATTAGAATATTAGAAACATAAATTTTATACAATCAAAAGGAGGTTCTGATTTCTGATTTTATTTTATACTGTAATCTCTACTTCATACACGCAAATGAATATGATCATATTTACATTAATGTATCAATTTAAAAAAAGGTAGTTTGGTACATACGTATTTCAATCATGTTGAAGTAATTTAACAATACTACCTTTTATTTTTTTTATTTAGTTTTTTGGATAGGCTATTTAAAAAAATATAGAAAGTTGAATCTCTGATCAACATATATTTTTATGTCCGAAATACATTATTTTGATCCAGGTGCGTGTTTAGATTAAAATCAAAGATTTTGAAAATAAAGTAGAAATATTATAATTTTTTCAAAATTTCATTTTTTGGAACCAAACTGTCTGGTGGGCCAATGCCAGAGAAGTTCAACAGATGGGGATCTATAGGTGCTGTAGCATGCATTGCTGAAAAAGGTGGGAGTATTTTAATTGCTGGACAAGAATAACAGGCCTCCCAAAGGTAGGAAGGTCATTCCAAAATCTCAGCGAGTGCAGTGCTCCATCACCTCCCCGATGCTGCGTTTTCTAGTGGTAACCTACACTGATGTGTCAAGGGACCTGAGAGCAATGGAGCAGCAACATGTAAGTAATAGGTTGTCCACAGGAAACTTTAACAATAATGAATATTTTACATTTTCTCCTTTTATCAGGAACTATGGGCCCGATGTAGGTAAAAGTCATTTACCGATTTTAAAATACCGATTTTTACCGAATCGGTATTCTGAAATCGGAAAATGAGATGTAGAGAAAAAAAAACGGTAAAATACTGATTCGGTAAAAATCGGTAGCTTGTTTCGATACTTACCGAATCGGTAATCACCGATTCGGTAGACACCGAATCGGTAATGGCAATACAACCCTATGGGCCAAAAAGCCCATAGGAATGCATTGGAAAAACCGAATCGGTATTTACCGAATCGGTATTTACCGAATCGGTAAATACGGAATCGGCAAGCAATTAAAAGTGAAACCAATGAAAACAGCCAATGAGGTGGAACCACCCTCCCCCACCCTAGCAGGGAGTGGCTAACCAGGCAGGTGCAACTCATTAGAACTTTCTGGAGAGGCAGCCAGAGCTGAGCAGTGAGTGTGAGCAGCAGAGAGAGTGGTAGCTGAGTTTGGAACAGAGTGGAAATGGCAAGCAGCTCAGAGAGCCAGAAGGCTGACAGAAAGCGCAAGGTGAAGTTCAGCAGCATGGAGCTGCAAGTACTGGTGGAGGAGGTGGTGAGGGTCCACAGGCAGCTCTTTGGGAGGCTGTCCCTCACAGTCCCTGAGTCCACCAAGAGGAAACTGTGGAGTGCCATCAGTGAGAGGGTCAATGCTGTTGGTGTGACCCCCAGGAGCTGGAGGACCTCAAGAAGAGGTTTTATGATATCCGGAGCCTCACAAAGAGGAAATTGTCAGAGCTCCACAAGCAGGCAGGTCTGACCGGTGGAGGCAGGAACCCCGCGCCCCCCCTGACTGACCTGGAGGAACTGGTGGCCACAACGATCGAGACGGAGAGTGTGGTGGGAGTAGGGGACATGGACAGCTCAGCCAGAGCTACAGCAAAAGGTAAGAAGCATGCGCAGCATGACACACCCAACCAGACACCTCCCCTTTAGCCTCAATGTACAGCCAAACCCCAGTCCAGTACTGCTAGCACCATACATGAGCAATGCATTATGGGAAATGTAGGAACAAATGTCAGTGCACATTAATCTGCAATGCACTTTACAAAATAATCAGAGTAATGAAAGTGACACGTGCAATGCTTTTATTGTAGTGACTGTAAGACATTTGCACTCAGTTCACAAATGCTTCTTTATACCTAGGGGCGCCATCAGGCAGTGAAGCATCAGCTGCACAAGCGACAGCTCCAGCGACAGCGGACAGTGTGGTGGCAGGGCCAAGCACCATGGATGCCTCGCAGGAGGAGGAGGACAGCAGTGCCATGGCCAATGAGGACGACCCAGGACATGCCCTCTTATTTCCCCACGCCCCCCAACTGTCACAATCCCCCCCATTGCAGTTCTCACCAGAGAACTCCCCCACACGGTCCCAGCCAGCACCTGCCACATCTCCAGCCAGGAGGAGTATTGTGGCCCCAATTACTATCATGGAGGGAGCTGCGGGTCAGGCTCCAGCATCCAAACCAGCAACACCTGTGGCACAGCAGTCCACCCAGCAGGCCAGCACCAATCGCCGCCGCCCACGCACTCCCAGCAGTGCATGTCCATCACGAGAGGGCACCGTCTCCCAAGGGCTTGAGGGGAGCATGGTGCGAATCCAGCGGATGCAGACCAAATCCATCCTGGCATGCCACCGCCAATTGCGTGCACACAACCTGCAGATGGTGGAAATGGCAAAGGGATTTGGTGAGTTTGTGGCAAGTAACAAGGAGGTGGCACAAACAAACAGAGAAATTGCCACAGGACTGGGTCGCCATGGAGGCCCTCATCATTTCCAACACAGTGGTGAATCCTGCCCTGGACGTGGCCGAGGCTGGGGACAGCAGCAGTCGCAGCAGCCCGGCCAGCGCTGTGTCAGAGCCGCGCCGGAGCACCAGGCGCTCCGCTGAGGCAGCCGGCCATGCAGAAGGGGGGGAGCGGCATCCCAGTGGTTTTGCAACGCGCAGCAGGAAATGACTCTGCCAGTGTGGGTGAGGCAACCCGGCCCATTTCCAGTCCCCACCTTTCATTTCATTATTTCATTTGTTGCACATCAGTGCTTTAACGTTGTGGCAACATTATAAAAAAAAAATTCACATCCATAACCTGTCTGTGCATCAGTACTCACTCAGAAATAGTTTTCTGTTATCTCCTCACGTCTTTATCTGCCATCACTTGGTGTAGACACCCCAGCAGGTTGTGTTTGTGGCACAGCAATGTCGTCGTCATGGTCCTCGTAGTCTGACAACTCCACCTCAGTGCCCTTCTTCACCGCAAGGTTGTGCAACATTGCACAGACAGCTATTATCTTACAGCAGGTGATGGGGGTATACTGCCTTGCACCTCCACTCTTGTGCAAGCATCTGAACCTGTTTTTCCAGATGCCAAAGGTCCGTTCTACTACATTCCTTGTGCTTTTGTGGGCCCGGTTATACCTCCTTTGGCTGGGTGTAGAGGGGTTGAGTATGAATGAGCGGAGGGCATATGCGCGGTCGCCTTGAAGGAAAAGGGAATACATCACTCACATGCATACATGTACTTCACAGTGCTATTTTTGTAATGGGGGTCTGATGATGTGTCTCACCTAGGAGGTATCCTTCACCAAATTCCCCTGCCGTCAGCCGTGCATAGATGCCGCTGTTTTGGAAAATGTAGGAGTCGTAGGTACTCCCTAGGAATTTTGCAACCAGGTCTGTGATGGCGCACTTAGCATTACAAATCACCTGCACATTGATGGTGTGCGTAGACTTCCTATTGCGGTATATGTATTCTGTGTCAGCAGGTGGGCAAATCGGAATGTGCGAGACATCAATGCAGCCAATGATGTGGGGAAATCGTGCCATCTGGTAAAAGTCTGCTTTGGTTTGTACCAGTTCCGCATGGGTTGCAGGGAAAGAAATGTATTGGTCCATCCTCTGTATCATGGCGTCAAGGAATTTGTGGAAGAACCTTGACAGGCTGCTCTGGGTCACCCCTCCTACCGCAGCTACTCCACTTTGATAGCTGCCAGACGCAAGCCGGTGTAGGCTGCATAGCACCTGCACGTGCGGTGGGATGGCGTGTGCTCTTGGGGTGGGGTGGTCCAACAGTGGTTTTAGGTGCCTGGTGAGCTCCAGAATGGTGTCTGAGTCCAGCCTGTACCTCTGTAGGATCTCTGGCTCTGTGAGCATGAACAGGGTGATCCTCTGTCTGTAGACCTGCTCCTCTCTTTGCCATTCCCTCTCTCCTTCCTGCTGTAGCCGTAGCCGCCTTGCAATGACATAAAATGCCGCCATCCTGCAAGTTGCATTGCATTTTGGGTCTAATTTTATAGGTTGCAGTTGGTTACCACCTGGTTTCAATCCATGGTAAATACCGAATTTGAAATACCGATTTTTAGCCAAAATCGGTATTTCTGTGCTTCCCTACATCTCTATCTGAGTTTTGGCCTGTCCGATTCGGTAATTTACCGATTCGGTAACTCTACCGATTCGGTAGATGATCCGAATCGGAATATTTACCGAATCAGGACTCTACCGAATCGGTAAATGGTCCGATTCGGTATATTTACCGATTCGGTATGTTAGCGATTCGTTAATTTACCGATTCGGTGTATTTCCAATTCGGTTTTTTACCGATTCGGTATCTATACCGAATCAGTAAAAATACCGATTCGGCCGGATTTCTGGCTCCTACATCCCGATGGCTCGATACCGCTCGGTAAGGGCCGAAAATCGGTATTTTCGGCCGTTACCGATCGGTATTGGGCCACCTACATCGGGCCCCAAGTAATAATTTAATTCCAAATGTATTATATGTTGTAGCGCACTTTGGCAAGTAATATGTAGAAGATAATTTTGATTTGATTTCAGAATAGATCTGAAAAAATATTGCTAATATTAAAACACGTTATAAAGTGAATATATTATACTTATATATACATATATAATGGCAGTGTTGTTACTAAATTTAAAAAATACTGGATGATATTGTCTAGCAGAAACCAGCAGAAACCAGTTGGAAATGGCACACAACATCATTCTAATGGTTAAGATAGACGCCGTACTCGTGCTGCCACCGGTATTGGAAATAGGAAATCTACTTGATGTTGTGAACAGACTTTGCCCTGACGAGGGTTTCGATAATTCTATAAATTGAGGTGCTACTTCTTCGTTGAATCAACTTTAAAGCTCAGATCTACTTCTTCATTGCGCCACTCGGAACAGGTAGTCAGTGGTGTCGCCAGTTTCGTAAACATATGTGCAGTCCTAATGAAGTCTAAATGCACAAACTGCTAAAATTAGACGAAACACGTGTTGGCTAGCAATCAAAGAGATGCTGATGTGAATATTAAAGAAAAAGGCTGACACCTATCTTGGAATATGATGCTTTATTTTGATTGATGACTTGTACATTGTTTGATTTTGCTCGGGATACATTGTATTTATCCTTGTTGATGTGGTTTTACTACATTATATGGTGATGGTTATATAGACGTCAACCCTATCCCTAGTAGCAGCCCTAACAAGTTCCATCTATTACTGTTGACAATAGAGCACAAGCAGGCAGGCATATATTTAAAATTACCAATTCATGAATACCTCTCCACAATATGTTTTATGTCTAGCCAGTGCCTCTTTTGAAACCACTGTCACTTCCACACCTCCTCCTATTTCAGATTATCATCTTCCAGCTTCACCTCCACCCGTTCCCAAGCCTACAACTTGTCAACAACCTTCCCCATTCCACACACATCTACACTCAGATACACGCTGCACCAACAGATATAACAACACATACACATTCAACACCTTAATTTGCAAGCAAACTATGTGCTTGCAAGCACAAACATACCCCAGATTCAAACTTGCAAACATCCATCAAAACATCTCAGACAACATTAGAACAAACAAGCACACACTGCAGTACACATTCCCTATCCACACTATCCTCTGCTGATTCTAAATTTACCCTTACCCCTAAACCTATCACCCACCATGCTTCCTCCTATACCCCTAAAAGCTTCCCTGATCCTAAAATCACACTTACCCCATAACCCACCACATATCCTCCTTCCTTTCTTCCTTACCCCTAAACTCCCTCGTCCTTAAAATCATTCTTACCCCAAAAACTACTATCCATCCGCTCCCACCCATACCCCTAAACCCTCCCTTGTTCTCAAATCTACCCTTACTGCTAAACCCACCACATCCACAAACACATCACAAACCCTAATAATGTCCAAAACCCAGGCAACCAAAAATACACTAAAACCAGCAAAACAGCATTCACCCAAACATAAAACCAAAAATATCTTCAAAACACCCACCCAGTAGACAAAACACATATACACATAAACAGGCACACATTCGCCAAAACACAATTACATTCAAATACATACAGAGACACAGGACTTCCACACACATCCAAAGACAAACACAAACATACAGATACACCCTGTCACACAAGCAAATGCAAACAGAAAAATACATCCACCACACAAACACAATGCAAACACCAACACGCACTCAAACAACACACACCTCTCTAGTTCCACCACCCAACCAGACACTAAAAACTTCACTTTCTTTTCCACCGAGGATGATCCTACCCTTACCCCTATTAAAAAAAATACACTCCAACCCTAATCCCCAATAAGGAAGGTGCCTGGAGAGCATCTACTTCTGCTGTAGACTGTACATTGAGGAAGAAAAAGTTTGTAGTATATACGAGGCAATTGAAATCACCGAATCCATTTGTAATTTGTATAGTTGTGTTTCTTATGTTTATCCATTTTTGTTATTTAAATTATAAAACCTGAAAATCTGAACCAGTCATTTGTTTGTCATAGTTTTTGTGAATATTATTAATATTTTCTTCGGTATTGTTAAAATAAACTGGAGTGTTTTTTACATGCACATTGCTCTACATTTTTATTAATAAAAATGTATATACATTTAAAAAAATATTAAGAATAACCTAGACTCATTCTGTAAATCTGGAAATATTGTAGAAGTAAAACAAATTAACTATTCATTTAAACGTGATTGGTGTATCTGACTTGCAATACAATATAGGTCACGAGCAAGGTATGGGGAAATGCTGAAATAAATACACTTTTTAAAAGGTTTAAGACTACAATGAGAGCATAACTCTAATTCGAATGTTGATAGGCTTTCTAGTCCTCCACCATAGCGAGGTAAACTCTGATGAATTAAAAAAATTGTGACATGGTTCCAGATACGTAATGGGGAGCTGTTTGCGGATTTTTTTTACAAGTTTGGTCCGCCACTCAGGGTGTAGGTGGCACCTCTATTGTTACGTTAATGGAAAGACAAGTCTAAATACTGTGGGGCAGATTTACAAGCCCCTTGCGCCTCTTTTAGGCCGCCGTTGCGTCACTTTTGTGACGCAGCGGTGGCGCAAAAGTTGCGCCATGCTGCAGAGTATTTACAGTGTGACGCATCTGGGAGATGCGTCACGTTGTAAAGCCCTGCGCCAGAAGAAGGCGTTTCTGCGCAGGTGGGGGGGGGGGCGTTCCGGCACAGGAACGGCTTCCAAAAGTGGCTGAGTGAAATCTATAAGATTTCACTCAGTTACTTTTGAGCCCATGCTGCGTCAAAACCCTGCGCCTGCTTGAAGCACGTGTAAGGATTGACGCAGCATTGTAAAGATAGGCCCCCCCCCAGAGCATTACTGGAGCTGCGTCACGCTAGCAACACAACTCCAGCAATGTGCCGCCTTTACGGCACAGATGCGTCACGCATTTGTACCGCTTTTGCCCCATGGTGCGCCGCATTGTAAATGCGGTACATCTATGGCGGCGGAGCCGTGGCGCACAATAACTGGCACATCCCTGCTGATATGCAGGGATGCGACAGTTATTGTAAATCTGCCCCGGTGAATGAATTTATGGCTGTCAAACTTTAATTGGGCAAACAAACCTTCATGACAAAGAATGGTTTTACAGACATTTCCTGATGGACCCACTGCATCCGCCCAACTCTAAATCTGCCCCTTAGTATTCAGTACTATTGGTACTTTCAAATTTGAGCATATCTGTGGAGGGGCATGGTTTACGGGAGGAGGGAGCAAAAAGTGTTCATTTGCTGATACGTTTGTAACTGTTGAGTTGTTAAAATTGTTATTTGATTATAACTTTGTCACTGTTTGATCGATCTGTATCAAGAGTGGCAAGTAGTTGCCAGGCATATGAAGCTTTATGAAAATCAATTCGGGTAAGAGGGGGCTAATTTAAAAGAGGAGCCAAAAAAGGTGGTATGGTGGGCATGAAACAGTAGGCTGGATTGTGGCCCAGACTAATTACCAGTTATTGTGATTAACTCTAGCAATCCACCCATCACTTTTTGGTTTTCTTTAGTCTGACACATTTAGTGCAACTGGTATCCATAGACATGGGTCCAATGATGATTGTACAACAAAGCTGTAGGCTAGTGGTGGGGCCAAAATAGGCTGAAACTTTGGATTTGAAAGTGCCCCTGTGTGGAGAGGAGCTGGCCTCGTAGTTCCAGCTTAATTATTCCTATTAGAACAAAATGTAGTTTGCACATGGCTGAGGTGGCATGGTGTACAAAAAATGATGGACTTGATTGCTGCTCTGAGTTTACCATTGGCTGAGATTAATTCAAGCAATCCACCTATCACTTTCTTGTTTCTTTCAGTGAGACACCTAAAGTGTGACAGGTATGCCCATTGGGTCCCTTGCTCACTGTGCCACAGGACATAAGATGCACCCTGGTAATGAGGTCCAAAATAGACCAATACCAGTCTGAGATGTGCTTTAGTTCCTGTTCAGAAGGGATGTGGTCTGGCAGTTTGAGGGAGACTATTCCTGTTAAAGAAATAAGAACGTTGATTTGCATATGACTTGTTTCACCCGGAGGTGGCATGGTGGCTATGTCAAGACATGGCTTCTGTGCTGACTGTCTCAGAGGACTCAAACTGCATCTCACTAACGAGGCCAAAATAGATCGAAAATGGCATCAGGTTACTTTTGTTCCTGTTTAAAGGGAATCTGGCTTCATAGTTCAGGCTGCAAAAGAGACATTTTACATTTGTGGAGGCCTTGGGCAATATATCATTTGGACCCTGTTATGAACACAATTGAATGTATTACCCATTTTTTGCCAATTCAAGCCCTAGTTATGCCAACAAGACTTAAATATTAAACTTTAGGAAAAGAATGTCTAATGCTAAAACTCCCTTGTGTGCGCCCTCCAAGTAGTGCCTAAAGAAAGCATGACAGAGCACATATTCAGCCACTTCCTTTTGCAATTGGATGTAGTATTTTTATGCCTGGCATTAGCCAAGACCCTTTTGCTTTTATTAACAAATGTATTTATAGAAAATTTCAACCACCTCCTATTCCACTGTCTGTTACTGGGTCGGACACATTTGTCTACCACCCAATACAGCAGACAGCACAGAGCAAAGTCCCAGTCCAATTCAGCCTTTGGTTAACTCACTGACAGTAATGGCAACATACTTCCACTCAGTTCTAGGCATGCTATAACCAGTATGTGATTTATGAGGCCCAAAAAAACATTTGCTTTTGGCTTTTCAGATGAGGGCCGAGAAGCTTCCCACCAACTGCAACCTCCTCTGTACCCTGTTCCCCTATGCTCATCTTAAATACTTTTTTACACTATCTAATTACTTAGACTTTATCATGATTTATTTTTGTTTGCAAATTAATAGCAAAAGTGATACGTTCGCTGTGCAAAAAAACAAATTATTATAGAGTTGTGTTTTGCAACAGTTCCATATATAATTACCATATTCTACTTAGTTCATTGGTACAGTTTGTTGACCTCAGTGCATTTTGATTAAGATAACTCTTCTCCTTCTTCTTTTGGAGACTCTCTCAAGAAGTTGCTCGGATCCAATACATACATTTGTGGAGACAATTAGCAAACCAGTATATATCATACAAACTTGACCAATCAGCTCAGTGGAATATGGTAGTCTTAAGAAACTGTTACACATTTTTCTCTAAAAAAAACGGTCTTAGATTCAGATGTTTACTGACTGTAAAAGAAGGATTTCTTTTCCCAACACTTTTTTTTATTGGTTCTAAAGAATTAAGAAACCAAAATCGTACACCGAGCGTGTATATGCCTGTACAAAACAAACTCAGCATCCATTGTGGGACAGGCAGAGCACGGGTCCCTCTGTCCTTCTCAACACTAATAGAGAATTGTCACACTCATATATCTGACCCGCCCCCTACTGTGCCAGTCCCTTCTGCACCCCGCCGAGTCCCCGCCTAGCCATCTCCAGGACCTAATGCATGAAGCAATCCCCCTTCCATCCCAGGTCCCCCACATTTGCTCATACTTGCATATACAGCCTCATATCAATTTTTCTTTAACCCAATAAATTTCCATCTGCTCTCACCACTACCCCAGTCCCTGACATTGCAGTCTACCTCAATGCCTTGCGATGTCCATCTTAGCCACAATATAGCCCAGATTAATCATGAGCTTAGTATAAGAGGTAATCTCCGAGTCCTTCCAACAATGTCCTCAATGCCGTCCGAGACAAGGGTAAATCCACAGCCTCCACCATGTCGCTGTCACCCCCTACCAGTAAAGCCGAAGTAGGGAGCAGTTCCACAGCATGTGGAGAAAAGTGCCCTGTCTATATGTGTAGTAGGACTCAAGTGTAGTATATCCTATGAAGGGTTTTCAGTTGAATCAGGTAGAAGTTAGCCCGCATGGCCACACCCCTCGGGAACTGTAGAACATCACCCAATCCCCGTCCTCCATCTCTCCAAATGAGACTGCCAAAGCGCCTGTAAATGTGCGAGCTTCCCTATGTGTTCCTCATTACTGGGACATATGTGAGGGAAGTGGCCTTGGTAATTAAACGCCCATCCAGCAACCACAGATCTAACAGGAAGTCTTCTATCCTTTCCCCATCTCTGGGAATACTAACCTGTAATGCATGCCGTAATTGTAGGTATTTAAAAACTTGAGAGGGGGGCATATCATACTTCATTTGCAAATGCCCAAATAGGACCATCTCATTGGCATCTCATATATCAGCCATGGTGGAGAGGCCATTCTCATTTCTCATTTCTTAAACCCGGTAAGTCCAGAACTGGGCCTAGCTGCGTGCCCATATACAATTAGGTGTGCGGTGTCTGAAGCTGTTCCTATCCCATCCCCCTTGTCTGTTTGTGCCAATCTAAAAAGACTGTGGCAGGGCCGAGGGATGTCCCCTGGAGAGCTCCCCCCATGTAGCATGTGCAGATAGCCCCCTTATCCCAGAACCTCCCGATTCATCCAGAATAGGGCATCCATCTGGGGAGCGTATGCCCATTCAATAACTATCTATACTTGTGCCGCCTAATAATACCAGTAACTGTGAGAGAGCGCAACACCCCTGTCAAAGACCGATCTCCGCAATGCGGCCTTTACTCTGCACGCCGGGCCGTCCAACCACAGGAGGGATCTTATCTGTAGCCTGAAACATGCGACCAGTAACACAAAGGGGCTATTCTGTAGTATATAGGTGAACCTCTGCAATACAATCATTTTGCATAGCTCCGCCCTCCCCAGAGGAGAGAGTGCTAGCACCCTCCAGTGTTTTACAACCCCTCCAGTCTAAGCAATAGAAAACCCACATTGTCCGTGTAATGCATATCACACTCCTGGGAAATCCATATGCCCAGATATTTCAAATGCAGTGACTCCACTATTAGCAGCTGCAGAAGAGAGCTCCCTGACAACCATTTCTCCATCTGGAATAATAGGGGCACCTCTTAATTAATTCTCAGTTCTGGTTGAGGACCATAATTTGCAAAAATCTCCCCCTCCCTCCCCTCAGCGAGGCATCTGGGTCCACAATGTACAGCAGGATGTCATCTGCGTACAGCGAGAGTCAATCCTCCTATGCGTTTCTTCATTGCCAGCCTCACACCTCGATGTCCACCCTGATCCATTCCACCTATGCCTCAATAGTGATGGCGAGCAACATGGGCAAGAGTTGGCACTCCTGGTGAGAGGACCTACACCCGTGCCCTTGGGCGGTTGTACAGGAGGCAAATCGACCTCATATATTGGAGAGCGAATTGGAGTTTAACAGGTGCCAGGAGGCCATCATCCATTCTGTCCTACCCCTCTGTTTGGTAGTTGCCAAGGTATGGAACCATTCCACTTAACAGGGAGTGGTTCGATACCCTCCTGCCTGTTTTACCACCTCAGTAAACCTATGAAGGGTTGACAGAGTCTTCAACACACAGAACATAAGAAACCTTGTAATGGTTGAGCGTTCCTTTTAAAGGACGGTTTCTCTCACCCACCAAGAGCGGACATCCTTCATCATGGGGTAACCTCCTTGACCGGTGAAGCCTAGTCACGTTGCGGGCTACTAACACTTCTTTTATATAATTATATAATAAATTCTTTATTCGGTTAATCACGAAGAAAACCATAA
The DNA here is from genome assembly GCF_964263255.1 of Lissotriton vulgaris. Lineage (NCBI taxonomy): Eukaryota > Metazoa > Chordata > Amphibia > Caudata > Salamandridae > Lissotriton > Lissotriton vulgaris. The sequence goes on from NC_141687.1 coordinate 120,663,942, forward strand.
AAGAAACAGTCAGCATAAAAAGGTCCATACATACACAAGTAAAAAGACATTTCATAGGAACGTTTATACAATAAGGAAGAAAAAACAGCTGTCATTTGTTTAAAAAGAAGAGGAGTTTTGCTTCTAAAAATCATTATTTTTTTTCCTAGTGCAGTTTGCTAAAGGTTTTTTCTATGGCTCATGATACATTTTAAAAAGTTTAAGACCAGGTAACAGACTTCTTCAGACTCTAAGGTTTGCAATCTAAGGAAGGCCGGTCGACATTGTCTGAGGCCCCATCGCCTACATAGCGGAAGTATCCAAAGTTTTCTGTGGGGTTGGTAAAATTTACAAAAGATAATGACGTGGATATTGGATTGAGTTGATTTCGCATCGCAGGGACACGGAGGCAGGTTTGAGTCCCAGGCCTTATTTAGGGGAAAAGCAACCAGTCTGAAAAAAAGGTTCAGTCTGAGCCTGGTGAGCAGCATCCTCTCATATGTTTTGGTATGCAGAGTAAGGTACGGTTGAATGCCAAAAGTTTGCTGGACTGTGTTCGCGTGAACCACTGAAGGTTTTGCAGCCTCGGTTGACAGTCTTAGTGTTTCCAGATGTCGTAGTGCAAGTTCCTTGAGCTCCTTTTTTGGGAGGGCAACAATCGATTCTGGGTGAAGATAATATTTTTCGAGGCCAAGGTCAGTAAAAAAGTTTCTAATGTGGCGGAGCCATTTTAATCTAAAGGAGTGATCAAGTGACATTGTGTCGGCCACTATCGACTGTGATAGCATATTAGCATCCGAAGTCCATATGCGCCTCCACAAAAGCAATGGCTGGATTTTGAGGAGATCCTGCAAGTAAGGAATTCCCAGTTCCATGTGGGAGGCGTAGGTTAGTGAGCCTTTCGGGGTGGCGAGAAGAAATCTTATAAATAGATTTTCAATTTTTTGTAAGGCTCCAACGTCTGTATGGCCCCAGACCCCTGCTCCATAGAGAGCAATCGCCTGGCACTTGGCATTGTAGATTCTTAACAGTTCTGCTGGACACCTCCTTCCCAATTTCCGTGAGAAGGTCTGCAGGGCTGCTATTGAGCGCTTAAAAAGGTGGCATCTCGCTTCCACTGCTGGTTTCCATGTTAGCTTGTCATCGATCATGATCCCGGGGTATGGGTATTGTGTGGCGATCTCCAGTGGTTGGCTATCAAGAAAGATGTTTTTTTTGCCTTTCTTCGCCCCCCGTGATCATGACGAACGTTTTTTTTACATTAACCTTTAGATCCAAGGCGTTCATGAAGGTGGTATATCTATTTAGTGAATGCTGGAGTTCGCGCGGCGTTCGGGCCAGGATGACGGCGTCATCCGCGTAGAGGAGCGCTGGAATCGGTCTCTGTTTCATTTTTGGGAGGTCCTGAGCCCCCCTCAGCATCGCCTCCTCCAAGCCATTTGTGTAGAGCGAGAAAAGGAAGGGGGCCAGGACACAGCCCTGCCTAACTCCTCGCTCCACGCCAAATGATGCTGTCAGCTCACCGTTCTTTCCGAACCGAACTCTAGCCGAGGCCCCGGAGTACAGCTCTCTAAGAAGGTCCAGCAATGAAGGATCCACGTTCATTTCTCTTAGAACTGTCCATAATTTGGAGTGTGCAACACAGTCAAAAGCGGCAGACAGGTCCACATAGACCATGTATACCGTCGATTTCTTTGCGTGCGTGTATTTGGCCATTATAAGGCTAAGGTTAAGTGCCTGCTCTACTGTCCCAAGGCCTTCTCTAAAGCCGAATTGTAGATCCGAGATAATGGCCTTTTCCTCACTCCACTGTTGTAGTCTTTCCAGAATGACCCTCCCCACCACTTTGCCAAGGGAGTCCAGGAGAGATATGGGACGATAGCATTTTGGGTCCTGTCGGTCCCCTTTCTTGAAGATGGGGACCATGATTGATCTGGTCCAGGAGTCCAAAATGCCCTCACTGGCTGCTGCTGTGCATACTCTCGTCAAGATAGGTGCCCAGAGCTCCTGGTTGAATTTAAAAAGGTCCACAGGGACGCCATCAGGGCCCGGGGCTTTTCCTGTTTTACTTTTTTCCAAAGCCGCCAGGATTTCGGAGATGTCAAAAGATATTGGAATTGGATATTGTACTTCATTGTGGAGGTGAGATGGGTGGTCTGTGGTTCCTGGTCTTTGAATATATTTTCAAAGTGGGCTATCCAAGTTCCCTCATCTATACTAACACTTCTCTGAGATGGAGGAGCTCAGGGATGTTTTGAGTTTTAAGAAATATCTTAGAAGAGCAAGGTATGATGAGGACAGCAAAGCACATCAAAATAAGATAGTGATTGCTAAATCTAGCTCCAGGGTACGTAAATATCTTTATTAGTGTGTCTCTTGGCCAGGATTAAAAACTAAGACCGTGCACTGGGGGATTCATCCTGCTAACTAGTCAAAAAGTGAAAGGTTAACATGTTTTAGCTTTTTACCCTCTACATTGGTGTGGCGGCCTTCTTCAGGACCTATAATCGAATTTTCTGCATGATAACGTGCTCATATACAAAGAAATAGAATAACTAAGGTTTACACAAAACCAATGGTCTTTGTGGCAGTGTACGTAATCAGAGATCCACTGACTGTTAACCTTGAAAAAAGTATGTGTAATGTCTTCATTAAATCCACTAATTCAATAAACCAAACAATGCTAGGTGAAACATTTGTGTAAACATTCCAGATCCTACTGTAAGGACCAGCCATCTAGAGAGGTCTCACATAACTAGCGATAGCCTCCACAGATACATTAAACGTCTGCATTTCAAAAAAAGCCATTATCATAACTATATTTTTAGCTATCAAAATCACAATGTTCTTGGAAAAGAAGAAAGAAAGTTAGGCTTGCCCACTAGCTTCAAGGTATTATCTGTTCCAATTAGTGGTAAGAGGGCAGAGAAAAGACAGATTGGCAACAGGAACATAGTCTTATTAGTGGAGTCAACCCTACAGGTTTAAAAATCTCCTTTGGCCTTCTGTTGTGTTTTGACTTTGGGTTGGTAGAAGGGTCAAAAAATAATCCAATCACCAGTAGGTAGCGTGCGCACTGGAGTAATATGAATACCCCTTATCTCCATTGTGCAACGACTGCAGATGTCCCCAAACCCCATAACCTTTGTAAAGGCATCAAGTTCCCCCACTTGAGGGTTACAGGACCATGGGGGAGGAGCCCTATCCAACTGAGAATGCATCGTCATGTTGAAGTCCCCCCACCAATGATTGGCAAGGACTTTGGGATCTCATGCAGGGGACCTGCAATGATTACTGCAGATCTGCACTTATTCATGTCTGTCATATAGCAGCCCAGGTCATCCACGCATGTCTGGCTCACCTAAAAAGTGAGGGATTTCTGAGTTAACCAGGATCGCCACCCCTCTAGAACCCGTTGTGTAGCTTCCCCTGCCCAAGAGAGTGCAGTTAGATCCCTTTAAATGTGTCTGCTGAAGAAACACCTCATCTGCCATAAATTGTGCAAGTGCATTTGCCATGTGTCACCTCTTGTCTACTATGCGGGAAAACAGAGGGAAGATCCAATCAGCAGATAAAATGTGTTAATAGCTTCCGACTTTCATGCATTTGGAAGTCTGAGGACATGATAGAGTTGCTAATTCTATAATTTGGGGCAATTTAGCCACAGGGTTTGATGCCTGGGGTGAACACAGTTATAACATGGGATGTGTACCAAGAGTGCAATACCTGGTGAAACTGGCCCTGAGGTGAGAATGGTCCAATCCAAAACAGCTTTTGTGCATGAGGTCTTTTACTTCACAGGAAGCCAATTGTGATTTTTTTTTTAATTCTTCCATGTGATCTCTTCTGGAGTCTTCAGAACTAGATGAGGTGTGCTGGGCACCCTGTAGCAGCTGGTTAATGCTTGGTCTTCCTTCCCATCGGAAGGTTGTATCCTGGAAGGCCCAAATCACAAAATATGTCCATTAACTCCCTTTCTCATAACAAATGCCCCGGGTTTTGAGCATTGTTATGGTGCTCCTAGTTCTCCTCACACCAGCCCCCACATGCAGCACCCTCCAGCTCATATTTGGCGATGCATTCCCCTAGTTCTTCCTGAGTACGGTGCAGCTTCAACAAAAAAAATTCTCAATCATCCACAGTCAATTACCCTGGTATTCTACATGTTAACCCTTTTGATTTAAAAGGTAAGCTGCCACTATGTTGGTAAATCTACAGTCTATAGAGTCATTCTACTGCATTTCGGCAAGCTGTAGATCAAATCTTTGAAGAGGAGAAGCGCAGCCTCATAATCTGAAAAAGAATCACGACCAACCTCTGCTTCGTGGCCCAAAATAATTCCCAGGGCTCTTTGCCTTATAACTCCAGCATTAAAGCATCTCATTGTAATCATAAGGATCTATCTTCTGCCTCTCACTTTCACCATGTCCTTCTCAGTTTAGCCCCTGAGGTATCAAGGTAAACAGATGCTCACTCACCAGTATTTGTCCTGCCCTTCCACCAGGAAATACACCAGAACATCTGATCTGATCTGTCTTTTCCTCTGAATTAAAGGTGGAGTCGCAAAACAAATGCCTGGCCAGGACACCCCTTTGCTTGTACTCTTTGCATTGGGTGTTGTTCCTCTGTACATCTGACCTGGAAAGGAGAATGGGTATAAAGTGGAAAGTATTGGCACTTCCCAGCCAGCAATTTGCAACCGCTGAAAAGCACAGAGGGAGGTGCAAGCATATCACATTACATATCCCTAAGATGACTGGTATGCATAATAACTGAATTATACGTCTACACAGAATCTTTTCAGACTCAGTGGCGTCACTTGGGTTGGTGTCACCCGGTGCGGGTAACTCATGGTGTCACCCCCTCACGCTTGTATCCTGGGAGCCTGCGAGCTCAGAATAACTGATTCATTTCCCCTCCACCGTCTTTACATAACCAACTTGAAAGTGCCCTCTTATCTATCTTATTTTTTGCACTGCGTGGTTTGAGTAAAAAAAAAAAAAGAAAGTTATATTTACTAAAAAGCAGTGCCACAATTATGCTGTCTGGTGGAATACATGTATTTGCTCCAGAAAATACATGTCTGCGTGGAAAGAGTAAATAAATGCACAGATATGGTCTTTCAGTTTACCATAATGTTTTTTCAAAAAGACCCACATAAAACTGACGCCTCGTGACAAGAAGCTTCACCCCAGATGCAATACGTTCTTGCTTCTTCACCTACCTGAAACAGGATAGAGTATGTCTCTCTGAAAGTCCTTAACCCAGACCAAGGCCGTTTCCTCACCTTAAGTTGTGGCTGCTTTGTTACCACTATTGAGAAGATTTCACTTTGACTGGGGTGGAGCGGTTGACGTGTGTCAGTAGTTCAAGTAATGGTTTTTCTCAGCAATGTGTTGTACAGCAGTGGGGTAAAAATGTCATATGCCGCTGGAAAATCTAAGGCTGAAAGGCAAGGTAAGGCTAATTTAAGGGTCTGCTAATATTGAGAGCAAGATTAAAGGAAAGAGTTAAGGTTAACAGAGAGGCGTTAGGATAAATGGATGAGTTATGGTTAAAGGGATAGATAAATCTAAGGCTGAGAGTTAAAACTAACAGCAGGAGTTAAAGATGGCAATGTATAGAGTTAAGTCTAATATGAAGCGTTAAAACTAATTTGGCAAGTTTAAGCCAACACTGGCATGAAATCACTAAGATTTACCTAAGAATGAAGATAAGGTTGGTGAACAGGGAGAGAGAAAGCTAATCACACAAGAACATTGGTCAACAAGGGTGAGGAGGACATCAAGAGTTGAGTTTAGTGGTAGAGTTAATTTAACTGGAATGTTCAAGTTAACTTGCAGAGATGGAGCAAACTAGGAGAGTTAAGGCTACAATGGAGAGTTAAAATTATCAGTTTGAATTAAGGCTAGTTCTGAGAGTTATATTTATCAGTGATAATTAATACCAGCATGATGGAGCAATAAGGTTTAATGAACGTTCAGACTAATGAAAGGAGATACAACTATTATATCAAATTATGACTAATAAAAAGAAAGCTAATGGGGCAAGTTAATGATAATGAGGGGGCTAAGGCTAATGCTCAGAATTATGGCTGATTGGGGAGATGCTGAGAGGGGAATGTCCGCTGCATCACTTTGTAGTATGTGCACACCTGCCCTGATTTACTCATGACATGTACCAAGTCTGCAGATGCTTTTTAGTTGCATCTCAGCACCTATGGCCATCAAGCATGAGCACTAACGGTCTCAGTGTAATGAAATAAGGCAGAAAGAAAGGTCCTGGGGTCTGGAGGAGTTATTTACAGCCAACGTCTCAGATCCAGAATTGGTGCTCATGACAGGCAGTTTCACTGCCAGTTTAGGGAACATAACCTGAAGAGTGAGGAATCCTCCTGGAAGCATCGAAGATCTCCCACAGGAAAGGAATGTGCCCTTGCTTCTGGGAAGAGAAGCACTCGATAGGCCTCTGCAGAAGAAAAACTGGCGGAAGGGGATCCCAACCCAGCTGCCTGGAAGAGATGAAGCTTCCATATTCCCCATGGCATTCTCTACCTCTGTGCACTGCTGGGAGGGGCGCCTGACTGCTCTACGTCTGTGAACGCAACATCTGACTCCTCCCCCCCCCACTGCTCCAGCGCCCCGAAAGTGCTGACCAGTCAGGTCAGGTCAGTGTAGAAGGCAGATGCACCACCTCTGAGGGGGCCACCGCCATGCGCCGCCTCTCTGGGGGCTAGTCTGTTGCCCTGCCACGCGCTATGCAAACGTCCGATAGGCCCCTGGGTCATCATGGCGACCCATCCTGGTCTTAACACCTAGGGGTCTGCCGCCCACCAGGAGAATGCAGAGGCGCACCGGTCCTGCCCAGAAACTTGGCAAACTATGCTGCTCCACCCCAGGGCCAAATGTGCGGGTTTATTTTCGTTCTCACGCGTTTAGTATTTTTAGGATAACCTTCTTTAATTTGGGTTTTCTGTTTAATTGCCGTAACTAGTTAAGTTTCGGGTTTGATTTTCCTTTTCAGAAATTGTGTTAGCATTTTTATGGTGATTTTCTTTTTTAATTTAATTATTTTGAATGATGGTTTTATTTTTAACTGCCGTGGTTAGTTCAGTTTTAGTTTTCCGATTATCAGTGCAAGTACAGAATTAAAAGATCCAACCAGGACAATATACATGCACATATAGGTGTATACATTACATATTTTTGTACGTGATGCATTTTACCCCAGTCTTGCTGTTAAGCTCGAATGCTCTATTGGCTGTAAAAGTTTAAAAATGCATTCAAATTTCCACAGTAGGAGGTTCAATAGACTGAGCTATGTGGTTATCTGGTGGCTAAGTGTGTCAGCTAGTATGTTAGCACAGTGGTGAGGGGGTCAGCTGCAGAAGTCTGTTTTGCAGTAGCACACAGTTTCCAGTACTAATAAAATAGCTCAGGTGCTCAATGTGCCTGCTGCAGTGCAGAGCACCACGTATCATCTCCAGGTCATAGATCCAAACCATAGAACTTTGGTCTGTAGGTTCATTCCTTTAATATTGTGCTCCAGATGAAACATACAGATAATGTTTCCAGTCCTCATCAGAGGGTTATGCAGCCTCTACAAAGACCTGGGACTATTGTGCATGGAAACATTTACGTGCATACAGCGCTAACCAAAGCTTTCATTCTTTTGAGGGTAAGAAGCTGAGTACTATTGAATCAGGTAGTAAACAATACTACAGTAATTAATGCTTACTATTAAACGCAAAAAAGCAGTTGTATCCTCTGTGCATGGGCAATATTAGTATAATTAATAACCTAGCACTACAGTGTAGTTATTATGTTAGAGTGTTACCTGACTGTCTTCAGGTCAGCACTTGCACAGAGGACTCAAGGGCACCGGTTTATGACCGATTTACATACCTACCGCCAAGTGCAAGCGAAAGCTTTACCCACCACTAAATCACAAGCATTCAAAATGCAATAGGTCTCGCCTTTTAATAAATTAAATCCATTTGCTTTGCTATACAATACCATTAGCAAAGCAGATGGTTTTAACTTAGCCAAAGGCGCGACCTATTGCATTTTCAATGCTTGTTTATTTTTTGACAGTAAATGTAAATTGATACTTGTATATCGCACTACTCACCCGCAAGGGTCTCAAGGCGCTTGTACGAATACCGCTGTGGAACCCGTCCTGGCTTTCCCTGTGAGGCGTCCACTCCTGGGCAACCCCAGGGTGAAGGCCAGGCATCCTTAGCGTTGTGGGGGCCGTTGTGGAGATTAAGCAAGCTATTGCCCAGAGTTGCAGAGTGGGACCCATGATTAGAGAGGCACTGAGGCGAGAATTATCAGGTCCGTGGAATTTTGAGCCCAAGACCCACCGAGGCGGGGAATTGAACCCTGGTCCCGGGTTTGACCTCTGCATTAGGGTCTGCCGCTCTAACCATTGAGCCACACTTCTCAGGACCCGTAGTTTAAGTTTCCATGAAAAATTACATTACGTTTCTTGATGAAAATCACAGATATGCTTCAGTGTTTCACCGTTCAAGTCTCAAGATCACAGCTAGACCAAAAACTTAACCTTAGAATATATAAATGTGTACTCTGATTTTATGTACTTTTAGTCGAGGCTGAATCCAATTCATTGGCTTTTATTTCACACCGAGGGAGTAACCAGAAAGTGAAAACAATTCCCACTTTGAACCAAAGCATTGATGGCACCACGCAAGCGAAGTACGTGAGCTTAACCCTCCCTAGAAGAGTTTGCTGTGTCCGTTTCATTCAAGCATCTATCCATTCATGTTTTCACCCTTCAGTCTACCTGCTGATACCCACTGGTTCGCCTTTACTTCTGTCATTCATCTATGCATGCACCCATCCTTCTGTCCACCTGTACATCCATCCTTCGACTTACTTATCTTCCAATAAAGTATTTCATCCATCCATAAATTGAACTATTTGTCCATTCATCCATCCACTCAGATTTCCATTTACTCTGCCATCCATCCATCGTCCTATTCAGTCACTATCCATTTCCTTAACCATCCCCCTACTCATCCATCCACCCACCCTACCTTTCTTTCACTGTTCCTTACCTTCCCCTTTCTTTCACTTTAACCTTCATCATCCTTCGCTTTTCCATCTCATCTTTCATTCTTCCTTATAGTTTATAAATATGAGCATTTGTCTGTTGCAGAGAGAAAAGGCTCATAACCCCATTGGCGAAGCAAGGGGGGGAGAGAGGGGCAGTTTTGGGGCGTTGGCCTCCCCCGCTGCCCTTACCCTCGTCCGTTGCAAGGTGGCAAGCGCCAATCTCCAGCATCCCCCCCTTACATGCGGCCACCCCGGGCGGCAATCGCAGAACCCGCATGGGCGGCACAAGGTCTAACTACGCCACGGCATACACCCCCCCCCCCTCCCCCCTCCGCACCCCCATCGATGCCTCTGTTTAACATCCTTATTATTAGCGTGAGTGCCTTCAGAGCTACACACATTGCGAATGCAGTTATATCTTATAGTAGAAACGTTCAGACTGCATTAGTACGAGATACAGATTATTGTCTGCATTAATCACAAATAGCGCTTGAAATGGAAATATAAAAGTATCGATACTCACTTTCCTACCTCTTTTCTACTTTTGCACCTGTGCTGAGAAGTGCTGGCCTTGTACTCGCCCATTACAATTAAAGGAGTGCTGCTTGGTACTCGGTCCTTGACAGCACCTGACCGCTTCAATCCCTGCTTTCAAAATCCATCCCTGGCGCGTGACCGCCGTGACGCGTCAGAGAAGCACAACGCGCGGGGGCTGTCCCAGGGCCGTCATTGGTAGAGCTAAAGATTGACGGCCCTGGGACCCACAAACTGCTGGGTACGCCGCCGCGCATCGCACCATCATCACATCACGTAGGGGGTGCGTGCGGTGCGTGGCGACGTGCACTGCACTGACTGCAGTATTTTAATTTGTGTAATTAAGCAGGTGCGTGCGCTGCGCACTATAAGAAATCAGCAGACTGAGCAGAGAGAAGAGGTGAGGTTGCAGCACAGTGCACTGCAGTGCAGAGCTGTGTTACACAGCGAACCAGCCAGCACAACCAGATTGGTGTCACCCCATGAAAGGGGTGACACCCGGTGCAGTGGCGTCACTAGGAGGGTGCGGGGGGTGCGGACCGCACCGGGTGTCACCCCTTTCATGGGGTGACACCAATCTGGTTGTGCTGGCTGGTTCGCTGTGTAACACAGCTCTGCACTGCAGTGCACTGTGCTGCAACCTCACCTCTTCTCTCTGCTCAGTCTGCTGCTTTCTTATAGTGCGCAGCGCACGCACCTGCTTAATTACACAAATTAAAATACTGCAGTCAGTGCAGTGCACGTCGCCACGCACCGCACGCACCCCCTACGTGATGTGATGATGGTGCGATGCGCGGCGGCGTACCCAGCAGTTTGTGGGTCCCAGGGCCGTCAATCTTTAGCTCTACCAATGACGGCCCTGGGACAGCCCCCGCGCGTTGTGCTTCTCTGACGCGTCACGGCGGTCACGCGCCAGGGATGGATTTTGAAAGCAGGGATTGAAGCGGTCAGGTGCTGTCAAGGACCGAGTACCAAGCAGCACTCCTTTAATTGTAATGGGCGAGTACAAGGCCAGCACTTCTCAGCACAGGTGCAAAAGTAGAAAAGAGGTAGGAAAGTGAGTATCGATACTTTTATATTTCCATTTCAAGCGCTATTTGTGATTAATGCAGACAATAATCTGTATCTCGTACTAATGCAGTCTGAACGTTTCTACTATAAGATATAACTGCATTCGCAATGTGTGTAGCTCTGAAGGCACTCACGCTAATAATAAGGATGTTAAACAGAGGCATCGATGGGGGTGCGGAGGGGGGGGGGGGGGTGTATGCAGTGGCGTAGTTAGACCTTGTGCCGCCCATGCGGGTTCTGCGATTGCCGCCCGGGGTGGCCGCATGTAAGGGGGGGATGCTGGAGATTGGCGCTTGCCACCTTGCAACGGACGAGGGTAAGGGCAGCGGGGGAGGCCAACGCCCCAAAACTGCCCCTCTCTCCCCCCCTTGCTTCGCCAATGGGGTTATGAGCCTTTTCTCTCTGCAACAGACAAATGCTCATATTTATAAACTATAAGGAAGAATGAAAGATGAGATGGAAAAGCGAAGGATGATGAAGGTTAAAGTGAAAGAAAGGGGAAGGTAAGGAACAGTGAAAGAAAGGTAGGGTGGGTGGATGGATGAGTAGGGGGATGGTTAAGGAAATGGATAGTGACTGAATAGGACGATGGATGGATGGCAGAGTAAATGGAAATCTGAGTGGATGGATGAATGGACAAATAGTTCAATTTATGGATGGATGAAATACTTTATTGGAAGATAAGTAAGTCGAAGGATGGATGTACAGGTGGACAGAAGGATGGGTGCATGCATAGATGAATGACAGAAGTAAAGGCGAACCAGTGGGTATCAGCAGGTAGACTGAAGGGTGAAAACATGAATGGATAGATGCTTGAATGAAACGGACACAGCAAACTCTTCTAGGGAGGGTTAAGCTCACGTACTTCGCTTGCGTGGTGCCATCAATGCTTTGGTTCAAAGTGGGAATTGTTTTCACTTTCTGGTTACTCCCTCGGTGTGAAATAAAAGCCAATGAATTGGATTCAGCCTCGACTAAAAGTACATAAAATCAGAGTACACATTTATATATTCTAAGGTTAAGTTTTTGGTCTAGCTGTGATCTTGAGACTTGAACGGTGAAACACTGAAGCATATCTGTGATTTTCATCAAGAAACGTAATGTAATTTTTCATGGAAACTTAAACTACGGGTCCTGAGAAGTGTGGCTCAATGGTTAGAGCGGCAGACCCTAATGCAGAGGTCAAACCCGGGACCAGGGTTCAATTCCCCGCCTCGGTGGGTCTTGGGCTCAAAATTCCACGGACCTGATAATTCTCGCCTCAGTGCCTCTCTAATCATGGGTCCCACTCTGCAACTCTGGGCAATAGCTTGCTTAATCTCCACAACGGCCCCCACAACGCTAAGGATGCCTGGCCTTCACCCTGGGGTTGCCCAGGAGTGGACGCCTCACAGGGAAAGCCAGGACGGGTTCCACAGCGGTATTCGTACAAGCGCCTTGAGACCCTTGCGGGTGAGTAGTGCGATATACAAGTATCAATTTACATTTACTGTCAAAAAATAAACAAGCATTGAAAATGCAATAGGTCGCGCCTTTGGCTAAGTTAAAACCATCTGCTTTGCTAATGGTATTGTATAGCAAAGCAAATGGATTTAATTTATTAAAAGGCGAGACCTATTGCATTTTGAATGCTTGTGATTTAGTGGTGGGTAAAGCTTTCGCTTGCACTTGGCGGTAGGTATGTAAATCGGTCATAAACCGGTGCCCTTGAGTCCTCTGTGCAAGTGCTGACCTGAAGACAGTCAGGTAACACTCTAACATAATAACTACACTGTAGTGCTAGGTTATTAATTATACTAATATTGCCCATGCACAGAGGATACAACTGCTTTTTTGCGTTTAATAGTAAGCATTAATTACTGTAGTATTGTTTACTACCTGATTCAATAGTACTCAGCTTCTTACCCTCAAAAGAATGAAAGCTTTGGTTAGCGCTGTATGCACGTAAATGTTTCCATGCACAATAGTCCCAGGTCTTTGTAGAGGCTGCATAACCCTCTGATGAGGACTGGAAACATTATCTCTATGTTTCATCTGGAGCACAATATTAAAGGAATGAACCTACAGACCAAAGTTCTATGGTTTGGATCTATGACCTGGAGATGATACGTGGTGCTCTGCACTGCAGCAGGCACATTGAGCACCTGAGCTATTTTATTAGTACTGGAAACTGTGTGCTACTGCAAAACAGACTTCTGCAGCTGACCCCCTCACCACTGTGCTAACATACTAGCTGACACACTTAGCCACCAGATAACCACATAGCTCAGTCTATTGAACCTCCTACTGTGGAAATTTGAATGCATTTTTAAACTTTTACAGCCAATAGAGCATTCGAGCTTAACAGCAAGACTGGGGTAAAATGCATCACGTACAAAAATATGTAATGTATACACCTATATGTGCATGTATATTGTCCTGGTTGGATCTTTTAATTCTGTACTTGCACTGATAATCGGAAAACTAAAACTGAACTAACCACGGCAGTTAAAAATAAAACCATCATTCAAAATAATTAAATTAAAAAAGAAAATCACCATAAAAATGCTAACACAATTTCTGAAAAGGAAAATCAAACCCGAAACTTAACTAGTTACGGCAATTAAACAGAAAACCCAAATTAAAGAAGGTTATCCTAAAAATACTAAACGCGTGAGAACGAAAATAAACCCGCACATTTGGCCCTGGGGTGGAGCAGCATAGTTTGCCAAGTTTCTGGGCAGGACCGGTGCGCCTCTGCATTCTCCTGGTGGGCGGCAGACCCCTAGGTGTTAAGACCAGGATGGGTCGCCATGATGACCCAGGGGCCTATCGGACGTTTGCATAGCGCGTGGCAGGGCAACAGACTAGCCCCCAGAGAGGCGGCGCATGGCGGTGGCCCCCTCAGAGGTGGTGCATCTGCCTTCTACACTGACCTGACCTGACTGGTCAGCACTTTCGGGGCGCTGGAGCAGTGGGGGGGGGAGGAGTCAGATGTTGCGTTCACAGACGTAGAGCAGTCAGGCGCCCCTCCCAGCAGTGCACAGAGGTAGAGAATGCCATGGGGAATATGGAAGCTTCATCTCTTCCAGGCAGCTGGGTTGGGATCCCCTTCCGCCAGTTTTTCTTCTGCAGAGGCCTATCGAGTGCTTCTCTTCCCAGAAGCAAGGGCACATTCCTTTCCTGTGGGAGATCTTCGATGCTTCCAGGAGGATTCCTCACTCTTCAGGTTATGTTCCCTAAACTGGCAGTGAAACTGCCTGTCATGAGCACCAATTCTGGATCTGAGACGTTGGCTGTAAATAACTCCTCCAGACCCCAGGACCTTTCTTTCTGCCTTATTTCATTACACTGAGACCGTTAGTGCTCATGCTTGATGGCCATAGGTGCTGAGATGCAACTAAAAAGCATCTGCAGACTTGGTACATGTCATGAGTAAATCAGGGCAGGTGTGCACATACTACAAAGTGATGCAGCGGACATTCCCCTCTCAGCATCTCCCCAATCAGCCATAATTCTGAGCATTAGCCTTAGCCCCCTCATTATCATTAACTTGCCCCATTAGCTTTCTTTTTATTAGTCATAATTTGATATAATAGTTGTATCTCCTTTCATTAGTCTGAACGTTCATTAAACCTTATTGCTCCATCATGCTGGTATTAATTATCACTGATAAATATAACTCTCAGAACTAGCCTTAATTCAAACTGATAATTTTAACTCTCCATTGTAGCCTTAACTCTCCTAGTTTGCTCCATCTCTGCAAGTTAACTTGAACATTCCAGTTAAATTAACTCTACCACTAAACTCAACTCTTGATGTCCTCCTCACCCTTGTTGACCAATGTTCTTGTGTGATTAGCTTTCTCTCTCCCTGTTCACCAACCTTATCTTCATTCTTAGGTAAATCTTAGTGATTTCATGCCAGTGTTGGCTTAAACTTGCCAAATTAGTTTTAACGCTTCATATTAGACTTAACTCTATACATTGCCATCTTTAACTCCTGCTGTTAGTTTTAACTCTCAGCCTTAGATTTATCTATCCCTTTAACCATAACTCATCCATTTATCCTAACGCCTCTCTGTTAACCTTAACTCTTTCCTTTAATCTTGCTCTCAATATTAGCAGACCCTTAAATTAGCCTTACCTTGCCTTTCAGCCTTAGATTTTCCAGCGGCATATGACATTTTTACCCCACTGCTGTACAACACATTGCTGAGAAAAACCATTACTTGAACTACTGACACACGTCAACCGCTCCACCCCAGTCAAAGTGAAATCTTCTCAATAGTGGTAACAAAGCAGCCACAACTTAAGGTGAGGAAACGGCCTTGGTCTGGGTTAAGGACTTTCAGAGAGACATACTCTATCCTGTTTCAGGTAGGTGAAGAAGCAAGAACGTATTGCATCTGGGGTGAAGCTTCTTGTCACGAGGCGTCAGTTTTATGTGGGTCTTTTTGAAAAAACATTATGGTAAACTGAAAGACCATATCTGTGCATTTATTTACTCTTTCCACGCAGACATGTATTTTCTGGAGCAAATACATGTATTCCACCAGACAGCATAATTGTGGCACTGCTTTTTAGTAAATATAACTTTCTTTTTTTTTTTTTACTCAAACCACGCAGTGCAAAAAATAAGATAGATAAGAGGGCACTTTCAAGTTGGTTATGTAAAGACGGTGGAGGGGAAATGAATCAGTTATTCTGAGCTCGCAGGCTCCCAGGATACAAGCGTGAGGGGGTGACACCATGAGTTACCCGCACCGGGTGACACCAACCCAAGTGACGCCACTGACCCGGTGCGGTCCGCACCCCCCGCACCCCCCTAGTGACGCCACTGTTCAGACTGATTTAGACTTTGGTGGACAGGGTACTCTTTCACAAACACGAAGTAGCGATCATTGTCGGAACGGCATCACACCTCCCACTCTATTTAGGGATGAAAGAGGTATGTACACCAAGGGAGAACCATCTCCGGGTGTGCGGGGTCACTAGGTTTTGTATGTTTCAGAAACAAACTCCTTCTTTGAGAGTAGTTTTTCTGAAAAACAAAAAATAATAAAGGTTTGATGAATGACGGCCGATGGTGCCATGTACTAGACCGTTTGTACATTTAAGGGAACTGTTGGGGTGGCGGTTCCTGCAAAGATACCAAGATGACCTCTGGCCTGTTGTTTAACTCTAAA
Source organism: Lissotriton vulgaris (assembly GCF_964263255.1). Taxonomy (NCBI): domain Eukaryota; kingdom Metazoa; phylum Chordata; class Amphibia; order Caudata; family Salamandridae; genus Lissotriton; species Lissotriton vulgaris. Next base: position 120,679,770 of record NC_141687.1, read on the forward strand.
TGTGCCAGACTGCAGTCCATCAGGCAGTCAGAGGTAATGTCATAAGCCACAGTACAAATCAGGTCCTAAGTTACCAGTACTTTGTAAATGGTGTTGCTTAGTTGTCAAAAGTTACAAATGAAATGTCAAGTTACATTTATTTCAGCAGAAGACATTTTCTGCAGCTTAACTGTAGATTGCACTTTCAAGCCACATATACTTTAAAAGAAGATAATTTCTCCTATAGTACCCCTTATCAGATCTGCATTTTTGTAAACTGCCCCCTGCACACCAACAGTTTTCTTACAAGAAAGGCAATTATTACTTTGCAAACAGGTGCAACATTTTCACCAGAGCTTCTGTGCCTTGACTAAAAGGGTAGGTTGCAGTTAGTTCAGATGCCCAAAAAAATCAAACCTCCATGTTATATAGAGTAGAAGACAACAGAAAGATGGAATTTCTCGCCAGTAGTAACTTCCATTGTTTTTATGAGAGCTAGCCATGAATACTAATAACAAAACAAGGTGGCATGTTCATACTTACATCTAAATCTTTTAGTTAAGTCTTCAAAGATTTGTCCCCTTTGGTGGTATGGATCTTTGTTGGCTGACATGAAGCGCTGTAAAGGAGAAGTCATCAGTAATACATTTCCGACTTGTGAAGCCATTGTGACTCCACAGTAAGGGTCAGAAATCATAAAATTAATTCCAGTATATAAACAGAAAAGAGAAAATTCGCAAGATACACCAGTGCAGTTTGGAGGATGAAATGTTTCAACAGGTTGAGCCATAATAATATGAGATACAGAATAGTAACAGCAACAGTAAAGATAAAACACATTTTCAAAATTGGTGTACCCTGTGTTCCATAAACAAACTTCCCTTCTCTCTTCTAAACATAGATAGACTACAAAATCATCTAACCAAGAGCATTTAAGGTGTCAGCATACTACAGACTTATGTATGCGTGTTAGAGAGAGCTCAGCAGAGAAGACTGTTCCCTCCCAGAGGCTAGAAGGAATCTGCCTAACTAACCATGGAAACACTGATTAGTTGCAATTGTATTTATATAGCGCTCACTACTCATGATGAGGCATCAAATCGCTTTTCGGCGAAGAGCACACTACTCTGGAACCCAAAAAAGGATTTGTGATGGATTAGTATTAGCCCTGGGCGGAGTTGGCGGAGTGGGGCTTCGCGGAGCTACGCGAAGTGGGCGAGAAACTACGCCCACCTCCGCACTCCGCGTAGCCCCACTCCGCAAAACCACTGGCCGCCAGCCCCGCCACCCGCCTCCCTCCCGCCCTCCCTAAATACTTTCAAATAAAGGAATGAAATAATTTAAAAAGCACTTACCTTGCCGCCGCTGCCCGCCGCGTCCCCGGGGCTCGCTATCTTCCGTCTTCTTTAGTAATGCGCATGCGCGGGCGGCCGCGCATGCGCATTTTCTCGTGAAAATGCGCATGCGCGGGCGGCCGCGCATGCGCATTACTGAAGAAGACGGAAGACGGAAGATAACGAGCCCCGGGGACGCGGCGGGCAGCGGCGGCAAGGTAAGTGCTTTTTAAATTATTGCATTCCTTTATTTGAAAGTATTTAGGGAGGGCGGGAGGGAGGCGGGTGGCGGCCAGCTACGCTCCGTCTGCGGAGCGTGCGTAGTGCCGCCTGGCTCCGCCAGCTCCGCAAAATGCGGAGTAGGCGGCACTATGCACACTCCGTGCACGGAGCGTAGCTGGCCGCCCACCCCTACTTAGTATAAGGAAATATGAGTTTATTTGAGGGGTGGACATGCAAGTCTGTTTGTTGGATTGAATAAGATAATGGACTGATAGAATAGTCTAGAAAGTGTTAGTTGGGAGATCATAGTAGTAAGATGAGGGTTGGGATGCGTAAAAGGAGAGGTGGAGGAAGGAAAAATTTAAAAGGGGTTGTTTGGGAGATCATAATAGTAAAGTCCCAAGGAGGGATAGAGGAGGGAAGAGTCCAGAAAGGGTTATATTGGAGTTAGGTTTGACATGAGTCAGAGAGTGGAAGTAGAGAATATATTGTGAAAGGTGTAGGGTGAGAGAATAGCGCATTGGAACTAGTCAAAGTTTTTTTCTTCTTCTACAGTAGGGATAAGTAAATAAATATATAAATACATCACTGCATAGAAAGGGCATACATGTATAAGGAAGATAATGTATCGAGATTTACATTTGTAATGTATAAACTCAGACTTTAGGGTGTTGCTGTACTTGAAGAAAAATATTTGTTTATCTTTATAACAATTTTTTATCTTAATGTCCTTTTTTCCTCAATTTTTCTACTGTGAAGCACTGGTAGATTAAATAGTTATGATAACATTGACATATTGTGATAGATATTTAAAACAGAGATCGATAAGCATCTAATCAAATAGCTTATGTAAATACAATGCAGTGATCTATAAACATGTTAAGCAAAGAATAACAGTATCTATCTAACTATCTATCTATCTATCTATCTATCTATCTATCTATGCTTAACCATCAGTAATATAATCTATAGTTATTATGATTATTTGTACAAAGAAATACACATATATAGATAGAAACATATAATCAAATTATGAATGATTATAAACACAGGGATATGCTATATATTAATGTTTGAGTATGGTGGTTATGTAAGAAAAAAACAACTTTTGAGTAGTCTTCTGAAGATAAGATAGTTATCCATGAATCTTATGTTTGGGGTAATAAATTCCATAGTTTGACTGCTTAAACATAGAAAGATATGCCACTTATGTGTCTTGTATTTTGGTGTTTTGAGGCGAGGAGCCAATCTTGAGCGGAGGTTCCTTTGTTGAATGTATTTGGAGATCTTATTCCTGATGTAAAGTGGTACTGTACAATGTTTTGCTTTGTGGGTGATACAAATCAGCTTGCAGGTGGATCTTCTGGCAACCAGTAACCAATGTAGGGCCCATAAGTCAGAGGAGATGTGGTATTGTGGCTTTACATGCAACAGTAGTCTGGCAGCAGAATTCTGAATCCATGTAGTCTTTTCATAGTTGATAAAGGTGATCTATGTATAGGTCATTGGCGTAATCAAGTTTAGACAGTACAAGAGAGATTGTAGCCTAGATCTTGGGCAGAAATTCCAGGTGGCTGAAGATGAGTCGCAGAGTTTTCATAGTAATGAAGCTTGATTTTGCTAATTTTCCTACTTGGCCATCCATTGATAACTTGGAGGTCATAATAATTCTAATGTTTCTTACTACCTTAGATATTTTAAGAGGTGGTCCCAGGTTGCCAGGCACAGAGTGGGTCATAATGTTTCTAGTTGCCACATATGAGTATTTCAGTTTTGGAAGCATTCAATTCGAGATGACTCCTTGCCATCCACTGATCAACGGCGCTGAGGCAACTGAAGATTTTAGAGTTTTCAACATGTAGATTTTGAAAAGTGTGGGTGAGGTGATAGAGCCTTAAGGGACCCCTGCTATTGTGAAGAACGGTTTAGATGAGAAAGGGGAGAATGCATGACATTTGTTCCAAAGTTAGGATGTGATCCAGTCAAGAGCAGTCCCTTCTATGCAGACTTCGGAAAGCCTTTGTATTAAAGTATCATGGTCAACTGTGTCAAAGGCGGCTGATAGGTCCGAGAGAAGTAGTACAGCAACCCGTTTCAGTCTACTGGGATTTTTAAGTACATCCCAGATGGCAATGAGGGCAGATTTTGTGTCTCTTCCAGGGAGGAATCCTGGTTGGATACCCTTCATGCAGGACCTGCGCTGTTTTTGGATAACATATACTATGTGACTCTGTACACCCCGCCGAGTATGTTAGCCTATTTTTGCATTAGCTAGCTCACACTGCCATTAGAATCTCCTTTTATCAGAGAGATTTGTTTTTGGCAATCACAGAACACAACAAACCCTGATTCCTCAGACTCGTGGAAACAATATACTACTTTTCACCCAGTTACTTGTGCATGCTCATTTTCTCTCAGAGAGATACACGGAAGAAACAGTCGAGTGTGTTTACAATAAGAATTTATTGTACTGTTGTTCTTCTAGTGTAAAATATATGCGTTGCTACAGGTTTTACACTGTAGCAGAGATATAAGATCAGCAGTACAGTGAATAAAAAGGAATAGTACAGTTCTACCATTTTTCAATAGTCATGAACAGATACATGAATATAAAATGCATTTATAAAAGATAGTGCGTACTCCTATGATGCCTATCTAGATGTACCTAAGTGTACCTAGCATGTGAGTAGGTGCGAAAGAGCCTAAGCCTAAGAGCCAAGAATCCTGCTAGGATTTAGTCTAACCACATTATCTGAAATAGTGAGAGTGTGGGACTTCGTCCTGGATTCAAATTGGACACCCCGCAAGGGATAGTCAGACCACTGTCAGCTGGAGCGAATGCATATCGGAGCTGCAGCGTCTCTGATCAGTGTGTCGGTGTGAAGTCTCGGTCCCTCCTACTTACTGATAGCAAGAGTTGCTGTATTTATGCAGTCCATGTGCGTGTGTTAGCTATTGTTTAGTATGAGGATGACGTTGGGGATTAAACCTTGTGCGTGGATAGGAGAGGTGAAGTATAACCCCCGGGTATCGTTCTCATAAATTATTCATAGGCGCTAAGGATGACGTCTTAGCAATATCGATTGGGAAGAACCCTCCCTCAGCATGGAAGTAGGTAAAAGGTTTAGTCCATAATATACGTCAGTCCTTATAAGGTGTTCAGTCCCTATTAGGCAGCATATCCTTGTTAAGAGTTATGACCTTATAAGGCTCGTTCATTTGAAATGAAGGGGAGATAATGTAGGGAAGGTATACAATATTCCCTGGACCTATATTAGGGTACCAATATGAAATATAACACTCACTCCACCTAATACTCAACAATAATGATACACAATTTAAGATACACATTTATAACGGTGTCAGTGCATAAGATTATCAATGAGTAGTTTAAAATGTTTCTAAAAACTTTAAAAAATCATTTAAAAACAAGCAGAGAGAAAAATGTTCTCTTGAAATATGTTTTTGTTGTAAAATTCAGCAAATCATAGTTCGAAATGAGTTTGATCACACAAGTTGAACTACTGCCAGCGTACTTAGAAGGACATGCTTTCTGAAAGTGTCAATTAGAAAAAAGATATTTTGAAGAAAAAGGGGAAAGAAAAAGTTCTGAATTTGTTTCCAGCACACGGTGAGCCAGATTTAAATTCAATGTCCTGGATGGGAGACATAACAGAATTGCTTCCTGCTGCCAACAGGGGACAAACACTGCAGTACCTCACATAGCACGTCAAACTCCTCGCTGCCAACAGCTGGTGTGGAGGCAGCCGGTGCTAAATTCGATACCTCGGTGCCAATGCTGGAACTGAAATTTAATTCAGTTGAACAGGGCACCTGCGAATCCACGATGAATGCATTTGTCAAGATGGGAATACGCTGAGGACAGAGTCGAGCATGGGACTGCAGTGGTTCCAGCCTGGAGTCTAACAGCTAGATTCATCATAGTGCCATTTTGCGAGTCCTTAATAGCGATTATTAAGGAATCGTTATTAAGGACTTGCAAAACGGGATTCATGTAGGAATCGCTAAATAAGTTGCGATTCCTACACATTCCTTATTTGCGATTAGCAAATTGCTAATTGCAAATAAGGAATAACTCCCCATTCAATCCTATGGGCCCATTCATTCCTATGGGCCCATAGGAATGAATGGGGAGTTATTCCTTATTTGCGATTAGCAATTTGCTAATCGCAAATAAGGATGCGATTTCAAGGGTGCCAGGGGTGTCCAAAGGACACCCTATAGCACCCTTGAAATGTAATCTACATTGGTGTTGCGCACACACATGTCCAAAGGACATGTGTGTGTGTAACATGCAACTTAGAAAAATGCATTTAAATGCATTTTTCTTAAGTTTTTCGCTATTTACCACGAGGTTTGACCTCGCGGTAAATAGCGGCCCAAAATAGCGATTTCGCTATTTTTAAATGCTTCTTGAATTGCATTTAAGGAATCTCTAATTGAGATTCCTTAAATGCAATTAATCGCAAATATGCGATTTCTAGAAATGCGATTTTTGCATTTGGGATGATGAATCCCAAATGCAAAAATAGCGCTCGCAAAGGGCCAGATTCTCAGAATCTGGCCCTTTGCGACCCGATTTCGGCTTTATGAATCTGGCCCTAAGTCCGTTGGCGTCTCCATTAGAGGTGTCAGACAGATGTCCAACTTGCATTCTCCTCCACAAAACAGGCTCGAAAGACAGTCCTCAAAGACTGGTCTGAATGGTAAGAACCAAGGAGCATCATGCGCTCTTCAGGAGAGCTTTTGCAATCTCGCTGGCGGATGATCCGTCCATTGCGCAGCAGGTAGATGATAATTTGGATTCCGGCTACAGCGAGCAAGATCATAGGTAGACCCCCGAAATGCTTCCAAATAGGGAGTGTCAAAAGTTAGGAATAATTTTGAGGATTGGTTGAAAGGTGCTAAGGAATCCTGACCATATGGTCTTAAATAGGTGTATAATGCCACTTGTATCTGAAGTATTAATGATACGACTCACCATTTCTACGAAATGTCGGGCCAGTTAGTATGTATTACTGCCTGTATCTCTTTTGAGGTCCTTGGGACTTGAAGTTCAAAGGTTTCTTGAACAGAGGTTAACGCTCGGTCTGCTGTAAAAGCATGGCTTCCATTCTGCTCAAACTATATAAAATAAACATTCAGTGAAGGCCATAGCGGTGCCTCCCTGACTGTATTTGTCGGAGGAAACAATACTTGCATACAGCAAGTAACCCTGGTGTTCACGTTGACCAGCTATGCAATGCCCAGGAGCATCCCACAATAACCTTAATCGTTCAGCATCAAGTTACTCCCATTTGAAAGTAACTCAACACTGGCATGATCACGACATCTGGAGTTCCTTTCATATGGCAAGACAGATTTGCAATTGAACCATTACAGGCTCCGTGCAAAACGATATCTTGGCACATGAGAGAACCGCTTAAAGCATTTTTGCAGTTTGTGCCACTAAGAAACACTTCTCGATCCCCACTCTGGCATTGAAATCTATATGGTAAATTTTAAGTGCTGATGTTGGTGCTAACTTATAATAATCTGAGGGTGGATCTGTTGTGTTAAACCCTGAAAAGTATGCAAATTTCTCTGCAAACACTAGTGAACTACTTTTTGGTGGTGTTGGGCAATGATCCCACTGATGGTACTCAAAAACATTACTAACTGAAATGGATTGTGCAGGAAATGATGACCATAATGTTGCCAACAGTACAATTTGTCATAGTCTGATCAACCCTCTAACATTTCATTTTTAGAAAATGCAGCAGTTTTCTCTAAATCAGACAACATGTTATTCACTGTTTCACTGTAAAACAGCCAAACAATCATGGATATCAAATGGTTTTTCATCTGCCACTGCACCTTCACAATCAAGATCAGGTACCCACATTTGTGTCCCAAAGAGGACCTCATATGAAGTGACACTCCCTAGAGAGTCTCTTGACTGGTTGTTTAACGCCTGCTGTACCCCATAAAGGTAATTGATAAAAGTTCGAGCGTCAGCCGAGCGCTGAGGCCATACCCATAGGAATCTCGTACATGAATCCACTGCAACCATGACATATTTGTAATTTAAGCCCTGTCTGTTTGTAAGGGGCCACAGTGGTCCAAGTACACACATGCAAGAGGTTTGTCTGATTTTAAAAATGGCATCTGTGCCCGGCGTGCAAAGGTGGAGCCTTTCATCTGCTGGCAGATGTTGCATTTCAAGACATAGGGGGCCCATTATGATGGCAGGCGGATCGCCCCCGTAAGGCCGGTAGTAGCCACCGCTAGGCCAGATGGGCGATCCAACAACCATCCACACCTAAAAGAACCCCAGCCATATTAGGATGGCTTGGGGGTCCGCGGTGGTCGGAAAGACCGCCTGCCGCTTTTCCGCCTCATCGACCGGGTGGAAAACATGGTTAATATGGTGGCAGTGTCTGCAAGACACCACTATCCATATTAGGATTATGGCGGAAATCAGCCTTTCCATGGTGGCGTTGGCGCCATGGAAAGGCATGCCGTCTTTTCTCCTGGGGGCCGCTAGCTGGCCCCCAGGATGTTGGGGGCTGGGGGTGCACATTGGCCTGGATAAGGTGGCAGGCACCCCACAGTGCCTGTCACCTTCTTCATGCCAATTCACAATGTGCATGTGCACAATGTGCATTCCCAGCCTTGTGGCGGGCGGTGCTGGGAGCACCTCCCACCACAATACTGGGAATAGGGGATGCCACCGTCAAGGTGGCGTGGCATCCTAATTGCAGGTTAGGGACTACTGCACCCCTGGCGGACGGTCCCGCATTCTGTTATGGTGGGGGGTGGACTTTGTCCGCCCGCCATCGTAATGGCCTTCATAGTCTTTAGTTTGATTAGTTAGCCCTGGCCACCAATACCACTGTTTTAGTAAAGAAATAGTCACTGTAACGCCTGTCTGTGCATAGCCCAAACCCTTGTGTGCAGCTAGTATTAAACCTTGCCAACAATACATATTTGAGTGGAAATGTTTTAGGTACTGTTGCACTGCCTTTGCGCGAAGCAATGACAGTAGTCATTATCTCACCGCCTATTCTCATTTTTGAACGAATGAGTACAGCTATGGAAGCCATGCGAACAGCCCCCTTTGTGGCTTCATCAGCCAATGAATTCCCTGCAACGTGAACGCCATCATGTTGATGACTCAGTGTATGATCACGTGAGTCCTCTGTAGCTCGGCTTTCAACTCTGCTACCTGTTCCCATAGCATGTTGTGTTTAATTGTGCCTCCTTTCGCATCCTTAAACCTGTTTTGTTCCCAATGTTGTAAGTACTCATTGTACACAGTAGAAGGAATCACACACGATTAATGTGGGGAATTCTTGATCCTTATTAACAAGTGCCAGTATCAGTGCTATTCATTCTGCCAACTGAGACGCGCAGTCTCCTAGAGATTGCGTTTTTGTGCGACTAGGAAGGAACGTGCCTTCACGCATGCAACCTTTAACTATAGCAAACGCCCAAAAATGTTGCTGCTTACTTCCTGTGGCTTGTTGCGCAGATCATTCAGTATAAATTATATATTCATACTGATTGAGAGGCAAGACTTAATTTGGTAGAGGATATTCTTGTTCATGTAGCAGGAAGGCCTGTGTTTTTAAACTTGGATCAAATCTGTATTCAACGTCTGTTGCAGTAAGAGAATTAGCCCATTGTATCCATCTTGGATGTAACGTTTTTGTATTTGGGATGCTGGCCTTTGTAACAGCTTCTGAAGCCGGTACAGAGGTTACGACAATAATGTGTTTCCCCCGAGCCGTGCTCTTTCTCTTGCTACAGCAATCTGAACGACTGTTAGTATTTTTTCTGTTGAAGTGAAACGCATTTTAGCATTTGTGTACAGGTGTAATTTGTAAGCGCTTGTTATAGTTTCTCCTTTATTGAAGGTCAAATAAGTGTATTCGCATTGACCTGCAATTATTCGGATCACCAAGTTATGTTATGTTATGTTAAAGTTTTTTATTGTGCGCACAGCTACTCCAGCCAAGGAGCGTCCTGGCGCATAGACAAGGAGAACATAACACAACAGGAAAAGGAAGACTAAAAGGAACAGTTAAAACAGATACGTTTTTATTGCTTTCCGGAAGGTCATGAGTTCCTCCAGCAACCGGAAGAGAATTCCAGGCAAGTGCAGCTTTTACCCTGAAGGAGCGACCTCCCATCCGGCTGAGCCTAAATCTTGGGACTACAGCAAGAGCCTGACCTTGAGAGCGGAGGGCGCGTGCAGGAACATAAAAGGAGATACAGCTGGACAGAATGTCGGGGCCTATACCTCTCAGGATCTTAAAGGTCAGACAAAGGACCTTAAAGAGAATACGCTTCCTCACTGGGAGCCAGTGTAGGGAGCGAAGAACACTCGCCACCGGGCAAAATCTGGGCAGGCCAACAATCGCTCTGGCCGCCGCATTTTGAACCCGTTGCAGACGAGTAAGCTCGGCCTGGTTAGCCCCGACCAGAAGAGAGCTAGCGAAATCCAGACGAGAGATGATAGTAGCCTGGATTACCAACTGTCTAGTTGGTGCATCAAAAAATTTGAGCACAGGTCTTAAGCCTCTCAACAGGCCGAAGCAACAGGCTGCTGTTCTTTTGGTGTGTCCCACAAAAGAGAGGCCAGCGTCCAGCCAGACCCCCAGATTTTTCAGCTCCGACACCGGGGTCGGGGTAGGTCCCAACTCTGGTGGCCACCATTGGTCACCCCACAACTCCACTCCCCTTCCGACAACCATTACCTCCGTTTTAGTGGCATTGAGCTGGAGACAGTTTCCCGTCAACCAGCTAGCCACCGCCTTCAGTCCATCCTGGAACCTGGGGGCATCCTGTTCCGCGTCCCTGCTGAGAGTAACCGCCAGCTGTGTGTCGTCGGCATATGAGACCAAAGTTAGGCCCCACTGCCTGGCGACATCAGCCAGCGGTCTCACGTAAAGATTAAACAACGTGGGGCTCAGCGAGGACCCCTGCGGAACCCCCATGGCCAGAGGCTGGAAATTGGACCTGAAGGGAGGGATGGCAACACAGAAGGAACGATTGTCGAGGAAGGAGCGGAACCATTGCAGCGCCTGACCACCGACACCAATCTCCTCAAGCCGATGCAGGAGGATGCTGTGAGATACCGTGTCAAACGCGGCGCTGACATCTAATAATATCAGCGCCGCCGTTTGCCCAGCGTCCAACCTCGCACGGAGATGTTCCACCATCACAAGGAGGGCGGTCTCCGTGCTGTGCCCAGCGCGGAAGCCATTTTGTGTGGGATCGAGGGCGTTGGTCCGGGCTAGATGTTCTGACAGGGCCAGATTGACGTGAGCCTCTGTTATCTTTGCCGTCCAGGGTAGCAGCAAAATGGGACGATAACTTTCAGGCTTAGACGGGTCCAGAGAGGGTTTTTTGATGATCGGGGACACCACCGCCTGCTTCCACTTAGTTGGAACTACGCCCGACTCCAGGGAGAGGTTGACAAGGGAACACACAACAGGGCGTCCCATAAAGGCCTGATCTCTGAAGAGAGCAGGTCTAACTGGATCAGATGGAGAACCAGATTTAACTTGCAACGCAAGCTTGTCAAACCCATCCGAGGTAAGAGGGGGAAAAGAGAGCAGGGTAAACTGGTGAGGTGTCCCATTGGAACTTCCCAGGTCGATCCCTATGCTAGGGAATGTCCGATAGATGGTTTGGACTTTTCCCAAGAAGTAAGAAGCAAGGGATTCGCAATGGGAGATGGAGCTCACGGCCACAGGGGTCGACCGCTTCGCCATGAGATCTTTCACGGCCTTGAAGATGGCCTTCGACGGGTTAGTGCTATTTCGAAATTCTGCGGCATAAAATGCCAAGTGGCGTACATTTATGCGTGTTTGTAAGTGTTTGGAAGCAATCGTGTTCCTGGAATAAACAAAGAATATTAGTATGTTCTTGTGTCCAATTTCTGGCTGAAAAGTCAGGTTTTATTAAATCATAGAACGGTTTTACCATTTGTGTGTAATCTAATATGTATGTCCTGACGAAATTTAGGAATCCAAGTATTGATTGTAAATTTTGTAATGATTTTGGAGGCTGGAGCAGTGCACACTTTTCTAAAAAGTTAGCTGCCAGACTTATGCTTTCACTTGACATCTCATATCCCAAAAATAGGACATTAAGGTGGGCTATTTTTGATTTTTTAAGTTGAATTTGTAGCCCTCTGTGGCAAATCCCATAATAATGGTGCTTATCCTGGTCAAGTGCCTCTCTAAATCGTCGTCCATTTGATAAATATCATCCACATAGGACAACTCTTTTTCATCAAATTCTTGAAGTAACTCTGTTACTCTTGCTGAAAATACACCTGGACTATTATTACACACTTGGGGCTAGTCGGCAAAATTGTCGTTGGGACCCTAACACATGGAATGCGTTAAGATACCTGCTTTCAGGTGCTATATTTTGGCAGAAAAATCCATTTGAGATATCAAGTGTGGTTATGTATTTTTTGCGCACAATGCTATTCATTAATGCTGCACTATGTGCATTTTGGACAGCAAATGTCTTTGTGCATGAGTTTAAAAAACTAGACAATATGTATTGTCGGGTTTAGAGACAGGAAACAAAGGATTGTTCATTGGAGAGGTAAATTTTTCAATGACCCCCTGGTATTCAAGTTGATCTAAGATTACCCTGACCTGTTTTTTAGCTTCTTGCTTTATTGGATATTGCCTCTGAGCAGTAGGTGAAACTTTTAACGGGATTACGTGATATTTTGAGTTCTCATCTCACCCAGCATGATTTTTGTACAATGCTGGAGCTTGGGCTACAGTCCACTCCTGTGCATATGTATGTTTAAGGTGAATGGGAATATGATCGGAAAATGCAGGAACAATAATATTTTCTCCCCTGGGGCACTCCATTACGAATGCAGGTGGCCAATCTTGTTCTGCTAACAGGATATCATAACCAGACGATAAGTTCTTCCAAAAAAGACCTTCTACTTTCCTTGGCTTTTCCCCCCGCATCTGGTGTGTTATTACATATAATTTATGTGGGACGCTCACCCTGGTGTCTGTTGTTTCCACCGTGATGTAATCATTTAAGTTTGCTGTCACCAGACATTTCTTCAAACTGGTGAGCTATTGTTACTTCTGCCGCACTGTCTAGCAACGTCAGGGCCCATTCCCCATTCAGAAGTTGTGTCTGGGCATGTCTGATTTTCAGACTAGCAACTTTCTTTTTTTTAATTGAGGTTTTGAGTTTTGCTTATCTTCATTTATAGAAGTAAAGTCTTGAGGGCGCTGCTTGTCTCTGGACTGTGTGTGCTCCTCTCTATTTTCTGACCGTCCTTCTATTTTGGAGCTTTCCTTCGAGCCCTGAAAGGAATGAGAGGAACGTGTATCAATATCCTGATACATGTCAGGTTTCCTAATATTATCCCTATTCCTAAGGTTGCACCTTTTTTCAGAGTGCTCCTGTTCAGGAGACCTACCTCGAGACTGAGATCATTTGTCTTTAGAGTTTTCTTTTTTATTATCCCACTTCTTTTTAGAAGCAGTATGTGTCTGCTTTGAAGTTTCCTTTTTGGGACTGCCCTATAGTTGAGATTTTAAAGCTCTTCCCCCCAAACTATCACTGCCTAATTCTGCATACACAGTTTCAACTATTTTCGGTAGTTCATTCGCCTGTTGTAATGGAGAGAACTCCTGAAGGCATTGGTGCATTGACACTGATGCTGCTTCCCCTTTAATGTTAGCTAGCATTATGGCTAATACCTGGTCATAGTTAATTAATAACGTCATCACTAAGTTTAGGGCAGGTTCTGCTCCCTATTCATTTTGTATTTGTCTTAATACATCTGATATCACTGCTAATGAAGGAATACCATGTGTTCTGGTATATATGGCAGCAAAGAATGTACCCCAAGAGGTGCAATCCTCTAACTGTGGTGTAATCCCCATGGGCAAGAAGATTGTTAATATTTTGGGTTTTTCAAATGGTGTTGTATTTGGGAGTACTGCTTCTAACTGGGTTATTTTCTGATCTACCCAGAAAGGAATTTGTTCACGTTTGTGGGCACTTTGCCCATTATCGTGTGTAATGTTTGTGGAGTAATTTTAGTACCTGTGCTCTGTTTAGGAGCTGCTTTAGGTATAATTACTCTATTTTGGTCCGGTAATGTCCTCAAGACGAAGTGTGCAATGTTTCTGTAAAGTTTTATCAATTCTTTGAGTTGAACAAGCAGTTCATCACATGGCATTGTGTCAATTTCAGGATGTGGTCCATAGGTCGCTAATATTGGCCATGTTGTTCCTGGTTTTCCTAAAGGACCAAGCCTTGCTCTTGTTGTAAGGTGAGTTAGGGAGCCATTAAACCAGAAAAAAAATTGCTGATAGGTAAGCGGAATCTCAATCTCCGCAAATGGATTGTACACTGCTGGAACTTCTTCATGTGTGTAATAATGAAAGGTTTCTGTAATGGCATTCACTACTGGGAATATAACCCATGAGCAGAATACCTCTGTTTGGAAATCTTCTTGTGCCTCTATCACGAATATTACTACACCTCCCCTGGTTGGTAACCACTGTTCTCTCAATTGTGCGCGCCTGGGCGCGCTCGCACCTATCTCACCTCGAGAGCGCAGTGGGATGTTTGAAGCTCACACAGGTGAGTTCAGCGACAAGTGCCTCCTGCGCTTGTTACATTTCTTTTGTTAAAAAGGCGCAGCTGCGGGCAGATTGTATGCCTTTGTGAAGATAGTCATGTTAATCACAGAGCACATCATGTGCTGCAATTAGCATGATTACTTTAACAAAGGCCTACAATCTGCCCTGCAGGCGCGTCCTTTTAACAAATGAAGGCAGCAATAATAAACGATCACAACGTGTACTTTCAGGGGATTCTGAAAGCACACATGTGCTTCAGAATCACTGCCTGCTACAGCTCCAAGAAACACCGGCCTGCAGGTTTGTTTTTTTTCTTTCCTTCTTCTTCCAACTCTGCTCACAGTGCCATGCGGCAGCTCCTAGAACTGGCTGACTGCTCCTGGAAAGAGAGGGAGTGGGAGGGGGGTGGCAGGCGCGAGAGGAGCCTGATAGCTGTAGTAGAATAAAAGTCTGCCCGCTCCGTTGGGCTCTGACAGATCAGGAAGAGGTTTATTTAAACTGTTTCAGAGCAGGCGTAGGCATGGCTAGAAACCTCCAAGAGGTGATCGGGGAAGACATTCTTGTGTGCACTGCACTCTGCACTGTTCTACAGTCAGACCCCCCAGGATATTGCGGCATGGATTTGGAAATTTAGCGACACAAATATGGAAATTTAGCGGAATTTTTGCAGCACTTTATTTTACTCATAATAATTCATTTTCAGCCTAAAATCAGGCATGTTTAAAGTATCTGCAGCTCTACGGAAGCACAGGTCCAGTCCTAACCTCGTAGGAGGGAGCTGTATTTCTAAATGTCATTTTTTAAGTAGAACCTCTCAGAGAGGAGTCTGGTCTCCATGAGTTCATCCAAAGCAGTCTAGGACCCTCACCTAGCCTCAGAGGACTCTACAAACCCAAACAGGAATATTCTGATCCGTGGCCTACATTCCTTCCTATGACTCCATCCCAGTGTTCATTACGGCCATTTGGCAAGATTATTACGTGAGTTATGCCCACCCCTACGGTGCCTGCACATAGTACAGGAAACAGAAGCGCCATCTGTATTTCATTATTTTACATGTCCCAGAGCCGTCCTGCTCTGTCACTCTGTTGATTGGCACAGTCAGGGTGTCCCACTGAGAGGTCCGAAGGGTCCATCTCGGCGTGAAAGCTACGTCAGGTATTTTCATGTGGAACCACAGACTGAATAGACAGACCTGCAAAACACTGATTTAAAACATCTCCTGCTTAAATATCAATAACTCATAAATCTGATTGCAAAAATCTCAATCTACTTCCATAGTTCTAAGTCCAGACAAACTCACATCCCATCTATTTTAGGACTGCTCAAACAACGGGCCCAGCTGGTGCTTGTTAGTGGGTTTACCTGCTTGATGAACACTGCATGCAGACATTAATTTATGGCAGATACTTTGAACAGTGATGTTTTAAGTTTAAGTTTTACAGTCTACACAATGCAGTTTCTGAGCCACATGTCAAAGAAAATAGCATTCTAAAGATCTTAATGGTGTAGATTTACTAATTTCCGGAGTAAAAAAAACACTCTAATTTCCACCTTCAGTGGTACACCAGACTTACCTTTGCAAGCATTACCCCGGAAAACATTTGTCAATTCCAGTTTCTCAAGCAAAAATGTGCACACGTTTCTCATGAGAAAACCTGCAAAAGCAGTGAATACGCACTTGCTAACTTCATTCTTGCACATGGAAAATATTATTTTATCATTGAAAACTGCACTCCCTCCAATGCACCCTACTAATTTTGAGTGTTTTCTTCCCCATTCCATGTTTTTTTTTTACAATTTTATATAGCGCCAACGCGACCTGAAGGCTTTCGAGTGCTCTACATGGGCATCAGTTATATTACAGAAGGTGATATGTATAAATAATTTGCCCAGAATCACATTCTGTGGAACCGACGCCTAGACTTTAACTACGTTCTCAGTTCCAAAATCGGCAGCTTTTGCCGTAATGCCACGTCCTCTCCCCACTATAAAAAGGGAACACCTTTCCCATTGATGTAAGCAAATCACCAACGGAAGAAGTGGGGGGCATATTATCAAGGGGGTTTATCTCCGCTTTTTTGGCTTTAAAAGCCAAGAAAGCGGAGATAAAATTATCTCCCTATTACCAAGCTGTCGCTAACACCAGTTAGTGACAGCTAATAGGAGATAGCGACCAACTTGGGCCCCGCTTTGCATGTCAGTGATATTTATCACTAATGACATGCAAAGTGGGCGTGCCAAGATGTTAGCGACTGGAAACAGTCCCTAACATCGCTATCTCCTATTACCAACTTTTGGAGATATTCGCGCTAAGCGCGAATATCTCCAAAAGCTAACACCTGCCCTGAGCAGTTCTTAGCCATGTTATCCAATGGGAGGTGGATAACATGGCTAAGAGCATTTGCTCGATAATGCATGAATATCGCTGACTTTTCAGCGATATTCATGCATTGCGGCCGTTTTTTATCGCATTTGCGATAAACCTTGCTAATAGCAAGGTTTATCTGCGATAAAAATCACCGATGTGCGGCGATAATTTTTGTCTCTAAACAACTTAGAGACAAAAATTATCGCTAGTTGTTGGTAATATGCCCCTGGGTTTACTAAAATGGAGATTTCGGCGAGAATAAATCCTTTTATGAGTGAAAAATCTGCGGGGCATATTATCAAGGGGGTTTATCTCCACTTTTTTGGCTTTAAAAGCCAAGAAAGCGGAGATAAAACTATCTCCCTATTACCTAGCTGTCGCTAACACCAGTTAGCGACAGCTCGTAGGAGATAGCGACTAACTTGGGCCCCTCTTTGCATGTCAGTGATATTTATCACTAATGACATGCAAAGTGGGCGTGCCAAGATGTTAGCGACTGGAAACAGTCGCTAACATCGCTATCTCCTATTACCAACTTTTGGAGATATTCGCGATAAGCGCGAATATCTCCAAAAGCTAACACCTGCCCTGAGCAGTTCTTAGCCATGTGATCCAATGGGAGGTGGATAACATGGCTAAGAGCATTAGCTCGGTAATGCATGAATATCGCTGACTTTTCAGCGATATTCATGCATTGCGGCCGATTTTTATCGCATTTCGATAAACCTTGGTAATACCAAGGTTTATCTGCGAAAAAAATCGCCGCAGCTCAGCGGTAAATTTTTGTCTCTAACCAAGCAATAGCGATAATTATCGCTATTGCTTGGTAATATGCCCCTGTATTCTTTCAAAATGCATATGAGCATTTGCATGTGTAAGTCTGTCCTACAGCACATGTCATTCTAAGATAAACAACCTATGTTTTTCAAGTGCTATGTTAGGCTGCCCACGACAACTTCTACGGGTAAGTAAAATATATTCTGCTTAGTACAATGCTCTCTCTTCCAGGCGCTATAATAATTGGTTTTCCAGTAAGCATGACGCTGCGCCACTAACACGTGTGACTAAAAGTAATCTATCTTCCCCGGCTCCAGTTTTTCAATGATTGCTCTTTAGCTGTCTTAGAGTAATCAGGGGAGTTAATGAGGCTAAAAATGACATTTAGAATCTGGTCAAAATACAACCGTCCCACGAGCAAATATAAGTAGACCCCCCAGGATTTTGAATTTCGCAGGCAGTTTACAAAACTGAAGATTTCGCAATTTTTTTGCAAATCGCGAAATCCTGGAGGGTCTGTACAGTGCAGCCCTCCTTAGTTTCCTCACCCTGCCCAAGACTGCAAATGCTTGGTAAAAATTTGAGCTATGGTGTAGTTAGTTTAACCAGATCTCCTGTGTCAACATCGCGCTTTCACTCCAGTGATTTAATTGGCCACCTCAGTGCAGTATGGAAGTTGTTCTTCTTTACATTGGCTTAAGAATGTTTTCGAAGGCATGGAAGCAGTATTCTGTCGGAAGCAGCACGTTTGCTCCCATGCTTGGTGTTGTCAGCATGTATTGTATTGTAATTATATAGCGCTTACCAGCGTCGGATTGGTAACGGGGGCATTCGGGCAATGCCCGAGGGGCCGGGGTCCGAGTTCCACCTGAGGGCTGCTTTTGAGCAGCCTGGGGGCCGATTTGAGCGGTGTCTCTCTTGTTCGCCTATCCCGCCAGCGGCCCAGTGGGTGTCCGAGTGGCCTTTCTGGAGTGAGATGGGTGCTCATTACCTCCTGTATAGCAGCAACAGGTAGAGGTGTCACCCCTTTTCTCTCGCTGGGCCTCCCATTAATGTAGGCATACTGAACGGGGCAGGGGGCCTGAGCAGAAGTGGCCTCACTCGTTTTCAGGTGTGTTTTACTAGTCTAAACTGATGCATGCATATTTTTTTTTACCCTCTTCCCCCCCCCTCCCCCCCCCCCTCACCCCCATTTTTATGTATAATTACGCTGAAGCAGTGATTTGAGGGAAGGCATTATGCAAATGTGGGGCGATTTTTTTATGCGTGCCCGGGCCGATTTTTAATCCCAATCCAACCCTGGCGCTTACTACCCCTGAGGAGGCGTCGAAGCATGTAAATTGATGCCTCCTGTCACGTCTATAAACGGGCGCCATGGCGTGTGTGTGGGTTCAGTGAACGGTGGGGGCAGGGGGATGTAATTCCCAAGTTGCCAATGTAAATGAACTAGGCACCCATGAGACGCTTCAGATGGATTGGAGGCTCACAAAGACTGTACACGCATGACGCCATGGTGAGACCGGGCATACGTGGAGCGTGAGAAAGGGCTTGGACACACATAGATTGGACATACGAGACAGGGCCTTACGGGGAAAGGGGCGAGTCGATAACACTGGGCACAGTTGAGGAACTGAACAAAAAAACAGGTGTAAAGGGATTATACATGTGCACAGACACAGTTCGAACACACAGAGGCTGTGCAGCAGGATACTACTCACAGCGCAGGAGTTGGGGCACGTTTCAGAACTGTGCTGCACAAATGTTCAAACTGCCCGGCCTGCAGGGGAGTGCAAACAAGATGCTAGCACAGTAAAACAAGCACTGGCGTTGCCAATAGGTCTCGCAGTAGGAAAGTTGGAGCTATTGGTTTTGTGAGTGGCGTTGCGTGTGTGAGTGGCGTTGCGTGTGTGAGTGGCATTGCGTGTGTGAGTGGCGTTGCGTGTGTGAGTGGCGTTGCGTGTGTGAGTAGCGTTGCGTGTGTGAGTGGCGTTGCGTGTGTGAGTGGCGTAGTGTGTGTGAATGGCGTAGTGTGTGTGAGTGGCGTAGTGTGTGTGAGTGGCGTTGCGTGGATGAGTGGCGTTGCGTGGGTGAGTGGCGTTGCGTGGGTGAGTTGTGTTGGGTGTGTGAGTGGTGTTGCTTGGGTGAGTGGCGTTGCGTGGATGAGTGGCGTTGCGTGGATGAGTGGGGTTGCGTGGATGAGTATGAGTGGGGTTGCGTGGATGAGTGGCGTTGCGTGTGTGAGTGGTGTTGCTTGGGTGAGTGGCGTTGCGTGGTTGAGTGTGGTGTTGCGTGGATGATAGTGGGCTTGCGTGGGTGTGAGTGGCGTTGTGTGTCTGTAAGTGTTGCTGTGTGGGTGAAAGTGGCACAGAGCCTTTGATGTGACATTTCAGGTGCAGAGCATGAGATTGATGCAAGGAGCAGGCATGGGAAACAAAACCTTCCTGATGTGAGAGACGATAACGGGTGCATATGCATAGGAGGAGAATACAGGTATATGGCATGTGAAGATATCAGGTGGAAAGATTGGGTAGGGAAGATAATAGGTTCAGGGCTTGCAAGGCATGAGTAGAGTAAAGTATGACAAAATGGTGCAAGGCATGAAAAGAAACTAAGGCCAGGTGTGGAAATTGAGGAGTAAAAATAACGATACGGCATGAGATGCCCAGCAAGAGAATATAAAATGTGTGCCAAATTCAGGTGGCATGGGTAGGTAATGTAGTTCAAGCAACTGTGAAATAAGTGACATCACAGGCTTTGGTGTGCAAGGCTAGCGAAGGCCCGTCACTTATGTAAGGCTTAGGAAGAGAACATAAAACGTCGAAAACAAGGACAGCGAAGAAGATAGCTGTCTGACCATAGCTGATCCGAAAGTAGCCTTGTTTGCTATGATTACAAGTGCAAAGAATGTCCCGAGAAGGTAGGGAGTGCAAGGCATGATACAGGAAATTATGTGTGCCTTAAACCATGGTAATGTAAGCAAACTGATACAAGTTGATCGGCCGGGAAGCGGCCAGGAAACACAAGTACGGCCGGCCACATAATTAGGGGAGGAGAAGCCGCACAGCACACGCTGGGAGAAGCCCTTTGATGTGCTGTGCGGCCGCGATGCGCGCTCTGTGCTGGGGGAGGGGGGACGGCCATTAGGAACAGGAACAGATGGCCATGAAAGTGTATGGGCCAAATGCGCGTGCCTGTACGTGCACTCGAAGAAAACGCCACGGAAAAAAGCGGTGGTTTGACTATCCGATGGAGCACATGAATTCTCCCCCATTTCCCATTGCTTCATTGTTTTGTTTCAAATATTTACGCACAAACAAGAACCAAAAAAAAAAACGAGGTCATTGAAACCAAAGCGGTCATTCGTCTGCAGGTGATCAGATGACTCAAGGGATCTGTTTTTCATTTGTGGCTCTTTTTGACTGTTATTCAAAGAGACTGGCTCATTCTGTGCAGTTGGCTCGGCGCTTCGTACATCTGCAGTTCAGAACAAGAACAAGTCGGGTTGGGGCGGGAGAGTGAGAGAGTGGGAGGGAAGAGCTGGAAAAGCCCAGGCTCGGCAGTGCAGCATGGCTGTGATTGCGTGGAGAGAGAGGGGAGGTGCTGGTGTGGGAGGGGGAGGCTGTGATTGCGTGGAGAGAGAGGGGAGGTGCTGGTGTGGGAGGGGGGAGGTGCTGGTGTGGGAGGGGGAGGCTGTGATTGCGTGGAAAGAGAGGGGAGGTGCTGGTGTGGGAGGGGGGAGGTGCTGGTGTGGGAGGAAGAGGCTGTGATTGCGTGGAGAGAAAGGGGAGGTGCTGGTGTGGGAGGGGGGAGTTGCTGGTGTGGGAGGAGTGCTGCTAGGGGAGGAGAAGCCTGATGCCGGATGGGGGCGGGAGAGGCTGGGCTTGCATGCGATGCGCGTGCATGTTCACGTGAACTTCATGAAAACCGCGGGGCTGAAAGCCCTTTGGTTTGAAGATGTTTTCGCCACATGAATTCTCGCTACGCTCGATGCGCTTGCGCACATCGATAGGTCGCGAGACCTAAACAAGCATCTCTGTGTTCACAGAAAAGCGCTATGATAGTGGGGCACCTTTATTTTAGTGTCAGCGCTGGTAAGTGCCTAGGAAATACCTGTGTGTGCTAATTACCCTGCTTCAATGGCCAAATATATAAAAGGTGGGGGAAAAACATGGAAAATAAAATGAGAGTTCGTCCTACATCTGTCGACCCCGCTTACCTTTTCCCAAATCAATTCCACTTAGACACAGTTTTGTTGTTTCTCTTTGTGGTCGCAGCAACATGGGAGAGGGCCACCTGCTGATTCAACTGGCACCCTTTTTTTAAAGCCCTTAATTCCCTTCAGAGGAACAGGAACAAGCAGTTGAACAGGCAAGAAAAAAACACATTACTGGTCGATCAATATGGAAAATGTTGTCCCTTTTTACAGGCAAGCCTGCTGCGTCTGCATCCACTGGCACTTCCATCTACGCCGGGCAGATATCATCAAACCGCCCCCACAAACTCGTTCAGCATTCCCATTGTATGTCATACACACTGATACAGATCTCCCCAGAGCATTTGGTCCAGGTGTGTGTTTTTTTTAAACAAAACTCAGGTTTCTTGGTAAGACGGTGAGAAAGCTATTGTAATTCAGTGCCCACTGGAGAGAATGATACGCCAACTGCAGGAATTCTGGCCAGGCTGACTCAGCCTTTCATCTTTCCATGGATGAGAAAATGTGTGGAACTTAGTGGATTATTCTCAACATGTTTTATCTGTATTTACGAATTTCGTGAGGTAGAAGCATGAAAATATTGGTTTGTTTATTCTGCTTATCTATATATTACTGACTGTGTCTAAGAGTCCATTTGAGCTCTCAACTTACAAGAACATGGAATAACAGATCTTGTATAGATCCTACAGTCATTAATGTTATTTAATGCTTTGAAAATATATGACCTCAAGTCCCAGCATTTTATAAATCTTAGAGAAGATCTGAGTTTGATTTTTAGGGCATGTAATCACTGTGGACTTCAGCAGCTGCGGCTATTCTATAGTGAATCTCTTTCCAATACCCAAATCAGGATCATAGGGGCACATGCATCATTGTTAAAGTTTGCAATTCCTTATTTGCGATTTTTAAGGAATCGCAAAGAAAGAATTGCAAAACGCGATGCAACAAAAAAATGCAATAAAATAAAGAATCGCTAAAAATCGCAAATAAAATAGCGATTTCTGTAATTACAATCTCGCAATTAGCGATTTCGCTATTTGCGAAATCGCAATTACTGAAGTTGTATTTTGACGCATCCTGATGTCATCAGAACCAGGAAGTGAGCAGCCAAAGCCTCATTTTCAGTGCACAGTCTCTGGGAGAGGAGGGAGCTTGCTCTGGGAGCTGAACAGGAGTGGGACTGAGACATTGGAAACACCTGGCATCTATCAGAAAATTGAAGCTTCACAAACAGCAGAGGACAGCCAAACAGGCAGGAAGAGGAAAATTACATTTTCTGAAAAAGAAATTGACACCCCCATTGAGGGAGTAGTCCACAGCCATGATAAGCTGTTTGGCAAATTATCTTTAAAAGTGGCAGAGCAGGAGAAAATAAAAATATGGATCCGGATCCAAAACAGGGTGAATGCCATTGGGGTGTCACACCGCACCATTGAAGAGTTGAAAAAAACGATGGCACGATGTGTGCAGTCGGGCTAAGGTGCACATTGCTGACTGGCTGAAGGAGGCAACGAAGACATGAGTGGGAACACCGACAGACACTGGGAACACTTGGACTTGGTGGATTCCACAATCCAGCCTGAAGCTGTTGTTGGTGTGACACAGCTAGACACCTCAAGAGCAGCAAACACATGTGAAGCTAAGATGAATGCATGTTAACATTGTCGTAAATAACAAAGGTAGAACATGACCCCAGTACAGCACAAGTCCACACTTTGAACAGCCAGTACACAATGTATTCAGAAAGGGAAGTACATTATGGGAGATGTAGGCAGGTCAAGCAGTTACAATGACAAACACACAAATATGATAAAAATAACTAAAAATAGTGTAATGTATCCTCAATTTTATGACATACAATTGATTACTGTGACATGACATCACAAGCATGAAATAATGGTGTTTTGCACTGTTTAACTTCATAGATGCAGAACGTGTAGAAGCTGAGGATAGTGTTTCCCAGGACATGCAGGACATGCAGGACACCAGCGCAGTTGAACATGTGGACACGTCAGTTCTGCCAACAAATCAATCACGTGCACCAAACTCACGCAGGGCAACTGTCCCACCACTGGTCCCCATGGATTCTGATGATGAGGCCAATGCAACACCTGAGGCCAGCCATGGCCAAGCTACTCCCATCCCAAATCCACAAACACAGGTTCGCAGAAGCAATGTCAGAGTCCGGCGTAGAAGAGCTAGATCACTCAGAACACAGCAGGAGGAGCAACCAAATGATGTCTGGGTGGTCTTGAGGGACAGATGCTCCCTATGCAGAGCCTGCAGACCAAGAACACACGTTTGGTACATATACAAATTGGGAAGATGGTGGCCAACATTGCAGTATTGTCCGATAATGTGCAGCATTGTGACCAAGGTCATGCAGGAGGGACATGTATCCCAGAAAAGTCACCATCGTCAACTAATGCAGTCCCTCAAAATGTATGCTAAATCCAACAATAGGCTGGCCACAACAACTGCACTGCTGGCACGTAGGTCTGTGACCATGCAAACAGAAATGTGCCATCGGAGCGGGGATGTGGCTAAAGCACTGGACCAGGTGACCAATGCAGTTGAAATGATGAATGCTTCCACAAGTGCGGCCAACATGTCCACGCAGGAAGAGGGTAGTGAGGCGGCCTCAAGCATGAGCAGTATAGCTATTCCAGATGCCACTGCAGTAAGATGCAACACACGCAGCAGTACCCCCTCCACTTCCAACATGAGGGATGAAGATGCTGGCTCTGGTAGGCGTCTGGGTGTTCATGGGAGAAAGCGCTAGACTGCCATGTACAATGACATTCCAATATGGTGACATACCATTGTTGTGATCTGACCTTTTGACTGACTTTCAAGTCATCATTTATTTTCATTCCACATATGTCCATTACCTAGACTCCTGTGCCACAAGTCACATTAAAAGTGTGTTTCAACCCTCAGGTCATAATTGATTTACATAAAGATTACTTTGATTGCAATATACAGTTTTTGTGTCATCATTACTCACCTCAGAAGTAATTTTGTGTGATGTCAAATCTTCTCCTGTGCCCTTCTGCTGAGCTTGCCCCTTTGCTGCACAATGGTGTGGCAATGGCTGGTTCCCATCCTCAGAGTCTCTGTCAGACACCTCGATTTCCATTCCTCCCTTTGTCGCATCTACTATCTTGCAGCACTGTTCAGGGTTGTACTGAAGTGCTCCACCGGTCTTATGGAGGCATCTGAATCGGCTCTTCAGCAGCCCAAATTTGCGCTTGTTGATATATGTGCTGCATTTTACCTCTGTTGATTGGCAGTTGTAGGATTGAGGTAAGGCGTCATAAGGTAATTACACAAGGCGTATGCGCTGTCACCTACATGTAAGTAAGCAAAGGGTCAGTGGCAGTTTGACATTGACATACGTACAATGACTGTGAGAATCAATTACACATATTTACCAAGCAGATGTCCCTCTCCAAATTCTCCCCTGACAAGACGGTTGTGAATGCCACTTTGCCTGAATATATAAGAATCATTTGCACTGCCTGGAAATTGCGCCACAATGTCAGTTATTATGTTTTTGGCATTGCAAACAACCTGAATATTGAGGGAATTATAACATTTTCTATTTCTATATAAATATTCCTGTGATACAGGGGGACATATTGCCACATGGGTGCAATCGATACAACCCAAAACATGTGGGAGGCGAGCTATCTGGTAAAACTCCTGTTTAGTTTTAGCAAGGTCATGCGCTGTGGTAGGGAAATTGATGTGTGACCCCATCCGGGCCATTATGGCATCAAGGAATGCTTTGAATATTCTTGAAAGTACGCTTTGCGACACACCTCCAGCTACAGCAATGACTCCCTGAAAACTGCCTGACGCCTGTTGGTGTAAGCAACATAGGACCTGCACATTTGTTGAAATGGCCTTGGTCCTACGTGTCTGTCATTGCAGAATGGGGTCCAATTCATTGATCAGATCATGGATCATTGCTGCATTGAGCCTATACTTATCATATATCTCATCCTCTTGCTGTCCTATCAAAGTTATGCGGACTCTAAAAATGCGATCATTTATTCGCCTCCATCTGTGTCCAGCAGCCTGCAGCTTCATCCTCCTCGCCATCAGGTAAAGCCCTGCCATTGTGAAATGTGGTAGCTCATTCTGGGTGTGTTTCAATAAGTTTGAGTTGGTTTTCAGCTGTATCTGATTTGCACTCATGATTACCTCCTGGTTGTGATCCTTCTTATTTAGTGCTTGCAAAATTGCGATTTTCTGAAAAATCGCAGTTTGCGACTTTTTTTAATGAATGTCTTTTGCGATTCTTTATTTGGGATTCTCTATTTGGGAGGCGCAAATAGAGAATCGCAATAAATTCGCAGATGTTTTTTGTGATTCTTTATATTTGCGAAAACTTGTGTCTTTCGCAAATATACAGGTGATGCATTTCTACACATTATTTTGCGTTCGCAAATACAATTTTTTGGGGTTTTGCAAATTTTGCGATTTCTTAATTGCTTGATGCATGTGCCTGTGTCACAGCAAACACAAGCCCATACACCCATAAAACCTTTTATATGTACCCGGGGCGGTATTCCCTATTGTCCACACTGTCCAGGGTCTGTGTAAGGTGCACTCAATTACAGAAGTCGTATGTCGGAATACTGACTACAGAAACCTTGCGCTATGAAAATATTGTCGCAAAAATATTGACAACCAAATTACAAATTATATATATGTATATTGGTAGGCTTAGATTTACTATTCGTAACGTTGCATCTATGTACCATGAAGTTATGTACATGTCAGATACTTGTATATAATTACCTTGTTGATGTATTGGTTGTAGACGATATTCTATTTTTAAAGCAGAATATTTAAAAGTCAATCAATCACTCAATCAGGGTTCTTCTAGAGTGTGTCTAATCACCTGTAAGGATCTCAAGGCGCTGGTGAGGGGGGATGGGGGTGGTGGGTTTTGCAGTTCAGTCAAAGAGCCAATTGAGGCTGGGACGGTGATTGCCTGAGATGCCGAGGTAGGGAGTTCCAGGTCTTCGCAGTAAGGTAGGAGAAGGCTCTTCCTCCAGCTGAGTTCTTGTGGATCCGTGGGACAGTGGCCAGGTCCAGTGGGTGGAGCGTAGAGGTCTGGTCAGTGTGTAGAAGGAGAGATGTTGGTTTAAGTATTGGGGTCCTGGAGTGAGACCTGAGTTTTAGTGGTAGTTTTGACTCAGCCAAAAGTAGCACAGTGGGTTAATATGCCTGATGCAAAGTACCGTGCAGATCACAAAGTGCATATAACGTAAAGAGCTTTTGGCAGAGGAATCCTTTTGTTCCTTGCAGTGTATAAGTTAAACTCCTAATATAGAACAGTGAGCTAATAACTAACACCAAAGAGCTGCAAGCAATCTGCCAGGTATATTAATAATATTATAGCATTATGCTTTTCTTCCCAGCCTATCATTATTTTAACCTTGCAAAATAGGTTCCGTTCTGTAAATAAAATAAAAAATGGCAATTCTTATTATTAAATGTAACCCCCAACTATGGTGTTATGGTTCAAATTTTTAGTTTGTGCTTCTCCAGACCAAACGCTCTTAAACTATACTGTCTACCAAGAACACAACTTTCTGGCAGTGGGGGTTTAGAACAAGTGCGCACTAGCGTGTTTTCCTGATAATCTATTGCAAAATTCCAATTGCGCTCAACCTATTGTGGTCCCACCGCCAATGGGCCACGTCTAATGAAGATCCGGCCTATAAACAAGGAGCGTGTAAGTTATCTATCTTCCGTTAATGATCAATGTCCGAGCTGTATGCTTTTCCTCCGAACAGAGAAGATCCTGAGGGGGACTTGTTGGTAGATATAACAGCTCCAATTTTTTTTCAATCCATCATGCATTAAAAGTAAAAATTCAAAACAATCCAGTCAGTAGTCAAATTAAATCAGCCTTACAAATTCAAAATAATCCAGCCAGTGGTCAAATTAAATCAGCTGACGCGTTTTATCCAGTGCGGACATCATCAGGGCTCATAATCACAGGTGAAAAACATTTTCTTTCTTTTCATGTATATTATCTAAACAATTTGTAACATCATATGCCCATCCTGGTACATTCACTTCAGTGTGTACAATTGTACAAATGATTGTACCAGGATGGGCATACGATTTAACGAGCCCTGATGATGTCCGCACTGGACAAAACGCGTCAGCTGATTTAATTTGACTACTGGCTGGATTATTTTGAATTTGTACGTCTGATTTAATTTGACTACTGACCTGATTGTTTTGAATTTGTACTTTTAACGCCTGGTGGATTGAATAACAATTGGAACTGTTATATCTACCAACAAGAGTCCCTTAAGATCTTCTTTGTTTGGAGGAAGAGCATACAGCACGGTAATAAAGCTCCTTCCTCCCCAGCTGTTTTTTTTTAAGGTGGGTATTTGGACATATTTTGCTCCCATGGATCGCAGGGACGTAATGGGGGTGTACCATTTGAACCTTTGCCTCAGATGGTCGAGGCCAATACCATTAAGGGCCTTAAAGGATATATAAAGGGCCTTAGAGCGAACCCTTAGTTTCACCGGGAGCCAGTGTAGCCGAGTTAATTCTCTTCAAAATCAAGTCACATCTATACTACTATTATAAAGAGAGAACTGTGTCCTTTGAGCCAGGTAAACTCGAAAAGTACACCACCAATCACAACACCCAATACAGCGTTGGAAAGGTGAGGTCCAGGAGATGGACATAGGCTATATAAATGGACACCATATACACTAAAAAGGGGGGGCGCCATCAGTGGTAAATTAGTCCCTTCTGGGCATTAGGTGTGGGCGTTAACATTCAGAGAGGCAAGTTGTGGGTGTTACATGTAGGCGTTAACATTGTAGTTCACGGTGCAAAACCAAACAGTGAGGAGATGTGGCGTGAGATGTGGGCGTTAGATTTGGGCGTTAACATTCAGAGAGGCAAGTTGTGGGCGTTAGATGTGCGAGGAGAACATTGCGATGTGAGGAGATGTCACGGTGCAAAACCAAAACACACCATTCGCGCTCACAGTGCAGAGTATTTCAACCATTCGTGCTCACAATGTAGCGTATTTCAAACGTGCAATAATCACAGTGCAGCATATTGCAAACGCGAAATATTCACTCACACACTTTGGGGAGGCAGATTCATTGACCTGGGCGTTACCGGTGTATGCTGACATCAGGGACGGGGCGCGGCTTGCATTCACAGCCGACCAATCACGCCACATAACTCGCATAACACATGCAAGCCTTGCGAGGAATATTTTATAAACGATTTCACCATTGGTTACGCTCATATTTGTCACAGGGGGATGACCTCAAGCAAAAGAGGTGCGGCTTACACGGCGTTTCACGGCTTAGGTGAGTAAGCGTTCTGCCGTTCTGAAGCTGCAATATTTATCGCACGGAGATATCATACATAAAAAAGAACAGGCTTTCGCATGGCCCTTAAGCGAGTCAGCGTTCACCACAGTACTTGCGTTCTAAACCTAAGAACAAAGCTACGGATTCACTCGCCGCTATCTGTGTTACCACTGTAACACTCCCACTTATCGCGGCGCTAAGGAGAAAACTTGACTTCAGGGATTAAACAAATATTTCACTCGCCAACATCACCAAGTGCTACATAAAATATCGTCATGGCAGAAGCAACAACATTCTCACGGGGAGGCAAGGACAAACAAGGAAACACGAGTAACATTAACTAGAGGGACCTTTCGCCACAAGATTACACAGTTTACTTTTCGAACCCGGACAACGTCGGGACGGGCTGCTAGTAATAAATATAAAGGTTGAGTCTAAAGAACGCTGGTCCAATCCCATTGCAACTCTCCTCGCTAATATAGATAGATGTAGATAGATGCAGTTTCAAATGCTGCTGCTGGTACTGCTGTAACTGGTGGAGGGGGTGACTTTCTTTTGACTCTGACCTCAGGGCCGTAATAGGAGGCATTAATCATGTAGGAAGTCAGTTGAGAGTAAGCTCGTTACACGTCATCCTGCAGGTCCTATTGTTTGGGCAGAACAGTTCCCTGTTTTCCAGGCTTTTAAAGTAATCTGCCAAAAGATTTCCCTCCTGAAAGCTGACAGTGGACGAAACTGTCTGCATTGCTTATTTTCACCTCTAGATACAAGACAGGATGGTTCCAACGTTCCCCTCGAGGAGGACATGGTTACTTAAAAGCAGCACTTAACCCGGCACATTGTATCTAGATATCAGACTAGTAAATATTGTTGCCTGACCAAGAAGGGTCTTTACTTCCTGGAAGACATGGGGTTATTTTGTCCCATGCTGAAGCCGGTTGACAACATAGAGACCCACTTCCTGTTAGTATTTTGTCTATCTCTTCTAATATGGCTTTATTTGGCTTTCATTTCCTGTGATTGAAACAAATGCCCAGATTGTTTTGGCGTTAGTTTCATGAAAGACCTCGAGAGGCCCAAAGGTTTTTACCGCAGAGTTTCATATTAACCCCTCCTATGCTCGTGACGAACCCCAGCCGTCACGCCCCGCGGTGGGCGTGTGCTGATGACGGCTGGGGTTCGTCACAGCCCCGCCCTGTTCTTTTGTTTACCGCACAGCGGTAAAATCGCGGCCGCAGCGAAGGGGTTAACATCGCTTAACAACTAGTGCAGACAATATCATCAGTCAATTTATAATACAAATCACATGATCAAAAACCTGCATGAGAAACCAGTCAGCTATACAGCCAAGTTAAACAGAAGGCTTGGGTTTAGCAAGCTAATTCAACACCAAGGAAGGTGTCTGAATGTGTCCATGGACTATCACTTGGTACCACTTGACACCCTCTCTCATCAGCCTTCAGCCTGGGACAGACGTAGCAGAGGTACCTGCTCTCTATGTTGAACTCTCTCCAAGTGACTCTGTGAGTCAGCAAAGGCCCCTGCTGAAGAAGGAGATGGTTTCACAATATTAGAAGGAGCACGAATTTTTGAGGAGGGGGATACATCAAATTGCCCTGATGAAGTCCTCAGCCGGTGGTTGCCACCAGCACCTTTTCTTGGGAACTGCCGCTTATTTTTTGGCATCAGACATTCACCAATAGAAAGAAAGGGAAAAACACACAAAGTGGAAAGATGAGGGACGAGAAAGATTGAAAAACTGACACAACGGGAGACAGCAGGAACCTATTTTTAACATGCCAGTGCCACTACCGATGGGACCAATCACATGCAAATGAGTCTTATCTCTGAACTACTTGATGGACCTTATCAGTGCGGCACAACCAGCCTTTAACCAGTTTCACGTAGGGTGAGTAACCTGTATAGTCCAAAAAGTGCTGGGGAAATGCTTGAATCAAGCATAGGATTTAAGCTGCATCTCACTGATGAGGCCCAAGAAGGCCAAAACCTATATGGGCTCTTTGTCTAGCACTGGCTATGGTGGAGGAGAAAATGAATGTTACATTTTATATCTTCGTGAGCATCAAAAGATTGAGTGTGTGAGATGCAATATAAATGTGTTTATTTTCTCCAAGTGAATACAAAAGTATTCAAGCATTCAGAGGCATGCGTTTTTTTCTGGCTGTATAGGAGCATTCTAAGTATGTTTCACGGAGTATGGCAATCAATCAATCAATCAATCAATCAATCAAATTATCTTTATTCGTTTTTTGCATAAAACCATAAAGGCAATCTAAAACAGTACATCATACAGAAAGGTAACATGATTAGCGTCGCTTGCTTAAAGGTCACATATACAATGCATAGAACCAATATGTTAAAAAGTGAACGTATCTTTAAAAGGGAAGGACGTGAGCGCAGAAACCCTAGCAGCGCTGAAAGATCCCCAGCCATACATACTGGAACACAGTGCAATCACTTTAGAGCCATTATCAATTAGTTGCAGTAGGCTCTGAGTCTCACAGCTGATTAAAAAAATTAGGAACATAGAAAACGGTATGACCGGATAACATTTGTAAAAAAAAAAAAGCTGGACGCACCTGCCTAGAATCCTATAAGTGAGAAATGAGAATAATAACATTTTTCTGGGGAATCTCATAAAAATTACAGAACATTAAAAAATGAAGCATGTCCTGTGGACACTTACCGTCGCAGCCACAGGACTCTAAGATCTGACCTCTACTACACCCATGTGGCGGTGCCAGCAAGAGGTGGAAGAAATCAAGACGAAACCTAGCCAATAAAAATCTGTCATAAGCACTAAGAGGCCTTAAGAGATATGTGCCCACATGCATCAAGGTAAATTGCATTCGCAAACGGTGCGAATCGCAAAATTCGGCCGTTTGCGAATGCAATTTCCTTTTTTGGGATGCATCATGTTTTTTTATTTTTTCGCAATTTAAGGAATCGCAATTATGTTGCGATTTCTTAAATTGCGATTGCATTTAAGAAATCGCAATTTGTGAATTCTTAAATGCAATGCATGAATATTTTTTTTGCGAATTCGCAAATAGGAAGAGGTAAATTACCATGAAGTTGAACTTCATGGTAATTTTCTAAAACTTTCAAAAATGCACAAAAGTTCATTTTTTAAAGTTTCATTTTACACACACACATGCCCTTGCGGCATGTGGGTGTGAAAAATGTTCTTAAAGTTAAATTTCATGGGTGCAGGGGGGGTCCTTGGGACCCCCCTGCACCCTTGAAATAGCATTCTCATTTTGCGATTCCTTAATTGCGAATTGCAAAATGAGAATGGCTTCCCATTCATTCCTATGGGGCTGTAGGCCCATAGGAATCAATGGGAAGGGATTCCTTATTTGCGATTCGCAAATTGTGAATCGCAATTAAGAAAAATTAAGGAATCGCAAAAAATATTGCAATTTTTTAAAGCATAGCATTTTGCAATTTCTTAATTGCGATTCCTTAATTTTTGCAATTAAGAAATCGCAAAATGTAACAATGATGCATGTGGGCCATGGCTCTGTAGATTGCACGGTTTTCAAAATCACAAACCGACGGACACTGGGTTTTCTCAGCTCACACTCTTCCCTTTCAGGGGTCCTCTGACCTAAAAAGGTCTCCTTTATAGCGATTGACCAACGGAGACAGGTTTAACAGGGAATGTATTACAACACACAGCATATCAGTAGCCACTGAGTGTTCGTTAGAACCAATTAATCAATGTAAGAGGTATACCACTGCTAAATAAGTTTATGTCATCTAATGTATGCACCAATGAATATTCCACTGATGTATCGATTGTCTATTATCTTTTTATAAAAAGGGCTCCTTTACCCAGCCCAGATCTTTCTTGTAATTGTGATTTGTACTTGTAAAGCGCACTAATATCCCAACTGGGGTGTCCTGGCGCTGTAACGCATACCGCTGTGAAACCCTTCCTGGCTTTTCCCTGTGAAATGTCCACTAATGGGCACCCCCAAGGTGAAGCCAGGCATCCCAGCACTGTTGGGGCCGTTGTGGAGATTAAGCAAGCTATTGCCCAGAGTTGCAGAGAGGGACCCATGATTAGAATAGGCACCAAGGCGAGAGTTAACAGGTCAGAGGAAATTTAGCCCAAGATCCGCAGAGGCGGGAATTGAACCCTGGTCCCGGCCAGACCTCTGCATCAGGGTCTGCCGCTCTTACCATTGAGCCACACTTCTCCACTGACTCTGGGTTTGAGAACAGGTCAGCTCTTCCCAACCTCCCAAGGCATCTCTTAATGTTGTTAAATCACTGAATATGATGGCCGAAATCAAGGCCCATATACTCCTTTAAGATGAATTTACTTAAGGTTGGTCCCTAATAAAGCCAGAGCTTCAACCACAGTGTTGAGGGGTGAAGGGCCAACAGATCAGAGTGGTAGGACACATCCAGCTCTTCGTGAACCACTAGATTTGAAGTTCCCTGGGGCACACAAAAAAAGGCGTTTTAAGGAATTATTCTCAACCACTTGTTATTCCTCCGTGGTATCATAACCCTAGATTTCAATGCCATAGGAGACTTTAGCAATACATTTTGCCTGGTAAATCTGCAGAAGTACCGCAATCAGTCTCCTACCTAATCTTGAGGCAAATTTAAAGATGGCTGAGTTAGCACGCACTAAATCTCCTCTTTCTCTGTTTTAAAGAAACCCATTTTATCTTGTCATCTCTCAGGATGCCACGATAAGAAAAGACATTTGTATGGGGAACCAGGGCGGAACCAACCCTACACTGATACCACTTGTTTGTGTGAGATCCAACCTGCATCAAGTAAGATTTGGAATCATTTATAGACAGGTCCAAATCTTCCATGAATGAGGAAAAGGAGTTAAGCAGAGATTGCGGCCCTTTAGCAGTCCAAGTCATGAGTACTGCTTCATCTGCATACAATAAAACCGGCAGGCCATGCCAACTCATCTGGGGGATAGTCTACCTTGGTCTCTAATAAAACTGTCAGGCTCCTCTTTCCGATATCTTCAGGATTGCGCTGATGCTATATGGGTTCCACCTCTCGACGTCCCCAGAGTCTGAAGTGAAGATACACAGACTGCCGGGATAGTCAAGCGAGGGAAGGAAAGGAAGGGAACAGCGGGGAAGGAGACCTGAAACACAAAAAAAGATACTGATGAACACACAATAGGTGTTTACATATAACAGAACTATCTTTGTTCCTCCCTTACAGTATAACACACATCATGCCCACATTCCTACCTGTAAAGGAAAATATTGATGTGATGCCTCAAATACAGGAAGAGATTAGGGGGATACCAGGGATTTTACCAACTGTAAAGGGAAAATAAAAGGACACATTGAAACTACTGATCCTGTACCTGCTGTTTCATCCTATGAGCTAGATTCTACAACATACCAAACACTGATTGTGTTATCTTCTGTAGTAAGATAAATCCCACCGATATGACACCCTTTATTTCTCTCTCCTGTGATTGGATAAAATAGAAAAGGTTGTGGAGAGAAATAAAACATGAACAGCAGACTTGGTTAATAAATCCTTAACGAAGTCTGCACCACGGAAAAGTTTCTGAAATCCAAAAACGTCCAGCAACCGTTAGGCTGACCAAGACATCAGGTAATCCGTGGGAAATCCAAGGAACAGATTGAGCCCAATCCGCTTATAGAAATAAACACAAAGACTACAACTGCCCCGCAAGAGACCAATAATTGTAGTCTCCTCCAACAGGGAAGTTAATTATTCTTTGTATTTTCCTGCATCAAGACGGCGGAATGCCAGTCTCAGCCAACGGGGGAAGAGAGCCCTTAGCACAGGTAGAGATGTCAAAGACACGAAATGCGAGCCGAATCAACACTCGCTGTGTGTTCCACTCGGCGCCACAAGGAAATGCGTACCCAACCCAGAACGGGGTACCGCTAGATTAGAACAGGATTTAACAGAGGTCTTACCGCCTTCCCGGTAGATACCAACCACTCGATCTCTTCAGCAGGAATAATCGGCAACGCCGGTTTCCCGGCAAGGGCTTTATTTCCTGTACTTGCGTGACTCACGTTGCAAACGTGACGTACATCCCGGGCATGCTGGGAAATGTAGTCTTCCTGCCATTAACCTTGTACAGCGCGAGGAAGGTCAGCGCTTACCGGAGGCTCGAATCCTGACAGTACATCCCCCTTCACAAGGGACGCAGACCGACTGCAGGTTTATCCGGATACAAGCGGTGGAACTTAGCCACCAAACGAGGAGCGCGCACCACTCTGGCAGGCTCCAAAGAGTTCTCTTCCGGGCCATAGCCCTTCCAGGAAATCAGATGCTGCAACCGCCCCCTTACCAACTTAGAATCTAGCACTCCCTGAACCTCATATTTGCGATCCTGTTGTACCCAAATAGGCAAAGGAGCACGCCTTACCGGGCAATGGGAGGGTTTCAGGAGGGACACATGAAACACTGGGTGGATCCTGAAATGCGCCGGCAAGCGCAATTTTACCGCCACCGAGTTAACATGTTTTATGACATGATAAGGACCAATGAACCTGGGGTTAAATACCTTGTATTTCTTGAACCTTATGTGTCTTGTGGATAACCACACCAGATCTCCATTCTTATACACAGGACAAGGTCTATGGCGTTTATCTGCCTGTGTCTTGTACCTAACCTTGGCTCGTATAAGGTTATTACGTGTGGCAAGTAGGACCTTGCGGACACGCAACAACCTCTCCTTGACGTCCGGCAACCTAGCGTTGGAACTCCGGAGTAACAGTGGGTTGAATCTAGGATGATGTCCATAGGAACAGAAAAAGGGAGTGTGAAGTATGGAGGAATGTTGTGTGCTGTTATAAGCAATCTCCGCCACCCATAACCAGTCCACCCATGACTCGGTGTTCTCCTGAAGGTAACAACACAGGAACTGTTTGAGTGTCTGGTTTAACCTCTCTGTCTGACCATCTGTTTGGGGGTGAAAAGTAGTTGAGAAGGAAGAAGGTATCTGCAGTTCAGAGCACCATGTTTTCCAAAAACGTGCCGTGAATTGGGCCCCCCTATCTGAAACTATAACCCTTGGGAGTCCATGTAAACGAAGTATGCGTACCAAAAGGAGGTGTGCTAACTGGCCTGCCGTGGTAACCCGGTTGCAAGCAATGAAGTGACCCATTTTGGTAAGATAGTCTATAACCACGACTGTAGCTGTCTTACCTTGATCTTTGGGGAGACCGACTATGAAGTCAACAGAGAACCTCTCCCACAGGTTTTCCGGAGAGCACATGGGTTGTAACAACCCTTGGGGTTGCTGTCGATTGGATTTCATCTGGGCACACTCTTTCACCCATTGACATAGGTCAGGCCAAATGGAGGGCCACCAGAACTGTCTTAATGCCTTCTCCAGCGTTTTTACATATCCCATGTGACCAGCACAAGGTGAGTCGTGACACCAGGAAAAGACAGTTCTTCGTAAGGATTTAGTGGGTACTAGAACTCGTGGTCCTTTCACGGGTATGCCTTGTTTAATCTTCCATTCTTTATGATGCCTAAGCCAGGATCTCCATACACAAGTCTGTACTCCTGTCTTTACGCCCAGCAAAAAATCCCCTGTTTGTGTGACACACAAGACCTTTGCGGGTTCGATGATAGCTCTGTTCGGTGTTATGGTGTGCATAGTTGGGTTTTCCTGTTGCGTCAAAGCATCCACTTTCTTGTTATTCACACCTGGCTGGTAGGTGACGACAAATCGGTATTCCTCAAAGAATAGCATCCAGCGTAATTGCCGTGGGGTAAGATGACGAGCTGCTCGCATGAATTGCAGATTACGATGGTCTGTATAGACCGTCACCTGATGTTTTGCACCCATGAGCCAATGCCTCCATTCCAGGAACGCATCCCTGATAGCCAGGAGTTCCTTCTCGGCGATCGTATAATTTATTTCAGTGGAATTCAGTTTCCGAGACATGAATGCTATCGGATGTAGGTGTCCTGTGGTTTCGTGTCTTTGGGAAAGGACGGCTTCCAGAGCGACTTCGGAGGCGTCAGCTCAGCTTTCAATAAGAAAGGTATCTGGGGGGGCGTGGCCAGGTGCCGTCGAAAATGGCTGCCTAGAGCCCGAGCTCAGCCGGGACCGTTGATGTCCCCTGCAAATCTGGCCAATATCCTAGCTGAGAGGCTTTGCCCTAGAGGCCCCAGCTCCCTCAGGCACAGTGCTCGCTCGGAGCGTTGGAGCGGAGTCCGGAGATTCACGGGAAGAGCCACACCAAGATCGCGCGCGGTTTTCGGCGGCTGACTGGCAGCTCATGCCTGGAGCCCCGGAGCCGCCAGCAGCTTAACTTGAGACCCCGGTCTGAGGCCTACTACGCAACTCGGCCTGTGTGGCGCGAAGTCGGCGGAGGACGTGGCCACACCTACAACGCTTGAAAAACCGCGGCCTGGGCGCTGATGTAGCAGTGCTGGACAAAGCCGCATACGGCTGCGGAGGGCCTGCAGACCCGCCTTAACTGCCGTGATCCGACGACGACCCAGAGGGACCACAGGAGTGAGTGACCATCTCCCTATGCGACCGTCGCGTGAGCGCGAAGAAGGGACGGACTGCTCTGCGGCGTCCCCCTGAGATGGGTTGGCTGCTGCGGCCTTGAAAGCGAGACCCGGGATGCCTGGCCCGCTGGACGGCACCTGAGCACAGTAACAACGGCGGTTTGGGAATCAGAGGACCCGCTGGTGAAGCAGGGCTAAACAACGGCAGTGAGTGGCGATCGCAGGCCCAAATACGTCGCCAAATACGGCTGGTACATTACGGCACACACAGCAGGGACTCCTCTGGCGGGCCTCAGCTCCAAGTGCGATCCTGGGAAAGACAGTTGGCGCAGGCTGCTGCGGGCCGGACAGCGGGGAGAGGCCGGAGTCGACGCTGACCCGCGGACTGTCACGAATAAGTTCGGGCGGAGATATATCCGGACTCAGGAGCACCCGATCCACCATGCGGCCCAAAGGGGGACTTGTGACTCAAACCAATAAACTGGACAACTACGCAATGCCCAGAACGCAGCCGCAGTCCGTGGAGCGGCGAAGGATGGCAAAAATCAGGCGTAACCCTCCCTGACCTCCATAATGGTTGCAATCCAGACCCTTGGCACCAGCCTTGAGACGAAAATGGACAAAATCACGATCGAGGTGAATCTGCTCCGAGCTGACCTTGGGAAAATCACGGACAGATCCAAATCCAACGAAGTGGACATTAAGGCACTGCAGGAATCAGAAAACCGGATTGAGGGAAGGGTTAACGAGCTCTTACACCAACACAGGCAGATGGCCCTGCGGCTTGAGGACCAGGAAGGCAGGGGCCGGAGGAGCAACATACGTGTGGTAGGTGTATCGGAAGGACTTGAGGGGGAAAGAATGGAGCTCTTCCTTGAAGATTTGATCCTCCGCCACCTAAAGCCCAAGAGACTATCAAAGATCTTCACCATCGAACGGGCCCACAGGGCTCCGATCCTGAAACCCAAACCGTAGCCCCACCGAGAACAATTATTGCAAAAATACTTAACTATCGAGATCGTGATGCAATCCTACAGGCCGCAAGACAACAAGGCGATCTACAATACGAGGGGGCTACAGTTCGCTTCTTCCCGGACTTCACGCTTCAAGTCCAACAGGAGAGGCGCTCATTTCAAGGGGTCAAGGCGACACTCCGAAAACGCGGAATTTGGTACATAATGTTTTTCCCAGCGAAACTGAAAATTATCTCTGGGGGTAAATCCCACTTCTTCACTTCGCCAGCGGCCGTACAGGACTGGCTGGACACAACGGAGATGGAGGCCCAAGCGATGCAAGATGGCGGACAATGGCGGGAAACCGAGGCCCCCTCTCCAGGGTCTGCAAATGGAAGAGCGGGGACTCAGCCAGAGACAACACAGCGAGATAAGGACAAGGACATTCGAATTAGAAGCCATCGAACAGTAATGTATACATAGCGCCTAATGTATGACTGAGCTGCTCCAGAGGGCATCCTACAGATAGCCACTTCACCTTCTTCTCTGGGCCACATCATTCATTCTCACGCCTTAACTACATCCTTACTTTCCTGCAACACGACACTACAGTACAAGAAGCAACACTCCTAACTCGTGGCATATCGGACCACTCGCCGGTCTTTACGGACATAACGTTCGTAACCAGACGTAAGGGCTGCGTCGCGCCAATAAACGCCTGGCATTTAAAAAACGAAGACACTTGGAGGAAAATATCCAACTCAATTACCCAGTACTTCGACAATAACGTGGGTTCAGTGGACCTCCCTATCACCCTGTGGGAGGCCTTTAAAACCATGGTTAGAGGGGAGGCGCTATCGGCCATCTCAGGCAAACGGAAAGAAAAACGAAGCCAGGTCACATCAGTTGAGGCAGATCTTGAAGAACTTGAGAGGGAGGCGCTAAACAAGGGGGCCAAGGAGGTTCGACACAAACTGCAGATCAAGGTAGCAGAGTACAAAGCACTGGTTACTCAGGAGGCCCAGACGGTGGCTAGGCACAAGATGGGTAGGCTATATGATCAGGGCGACAAAGCCGGAAAACTCATAGCCTGGCTCGATAAAAAGCAGCAGGCCGGGAAGGTAGTGCCGGAAATACGCACAGCATCTGGGACTGTAGTTACTGAGCCCCGAGAGATAGTGGAGGAGTTTTTGAGACACTACAAACAGGTCTACAGTCGAGAGTTGGACCATCCAGAGGAGGACTCGATAGCCCTCCTTATGGATATCCGAATGCCTTGCCTATCGGATGACGATCGGGAAGCCATTGATAGCCCGCTTACTGATGCCGAAATACAGCGTGCTATAGTAGAACTACGCCCGGGCAAAGCCCTAGGACCCAATGGCCTCCCAATAGAGCTCTACAAGCTAAAACCAGACGTCCTCAGTAAACACCTTAAATTCATGTTCGAAAGGAGCAGGGAGGCGGGGGTGCTGCCACGAGACCAACGCATAGCGACTATAGTGGCGATACCTAAAGAAGGGAAAGCCACAGAATCCTGCGCCTCATATAGACCAATTTCGCTACTCAATGCGGAGCCCAAAATATTAGCAAAAACACTCGCCAATAAGCTTCAATCGGTACTGACTACATTGGTCCACCGTGACCAATCAGGGTTCATGCCCCACCGCAACACAGCACTTATCATTCGACGACTAAATGGGGTACTGGGGCAATGTCATAGGCTGCAGGAAGACACAGTGGTGGTCTCCCTAGACACCACCATGGCATTCAACACCTTAGAGTGGCCCTACATGTTCGCAGTCCTACGTAAATTGGGCTTTGGCCCGGATTTTATAACTTGGGTTTGTCTTCTTTATACGGAACCGCTGGCACATGTACTAGTGAACAACAAGGTGTCTGAGGTTTTCACCTTAGAGAGAGGGACTAGACAGGGCTGCCCCCTCTCTCCCCTTCTATTTGCCCTTTCCCTTGAACCGCTCACCGACTGGATCAGGCAG
The DNA here is from genome assembly GCF_964263255.1 of Lissotriton vulgaris. Lineage (NCBI taxonomy): Eukaryota > Metazoa > Chordata > Amphibia > Caudata > Salamandridae > Lissotriton > Lissotriton vulgaris. Next base: position 120,720,180 of record NC_141687.1, read on the forward strand.
GATGTCTACTTGAAAGGTATAGCATGGGCGGAAGGATGGGAAGACAAAATATCCCTCTAAGCCGACGACATCCTTCTGTACCTCTCCAAGCCGCGAAGGTCGATACTGGCGGCACTTGACATTTTCACAAGCTTCGGACGTAACTCCGGCTTTTGTGTCAACTGGAGCAAATCATATCTCTACGTCCTCCATGGCGACCCCCCTAGGCTCCCCGACACGTGCCCCATCACAGTGGCAGAGGACTGGCTCAAATACCTGGGAGTATTCATTACCACAAATAAGGTTCTGATGTGTGAACGAAATCTTAAACCACCATTAAGCCGGCTTCAAAGCGAGGCCAAATCCTGGCAGCACCTTCCATTGTCACTGCTGGGCCGAGCAGCCTTATTTAAAATGATGGCGCTACCACGGTTTCTCTATGCTCTACAAAATTATCCAGACCTGGTACCCAACAATTACTTTACAGCAATTGAGACGGCGCAGCACGACCTCCTATGGGCCGGAACGCCTTGAATTGCATTGAAAAAACTCACGCAGGGGTGGTATGACGGTGGAATAGCCCTTCCAGACATCCGTAAATATTACTGGCCAGCCCACCTCTCAGCGATTAATCAGGGGACGTATGGTGACGGTAATGATCCCGCCTACGGGATGGACAGATGGTACTCCCTGGGGGGAACTATGAGATTGCACTCTACTTTAAGCCGGGCACACACCGACTCACTGGGCCTACACAACACTCTGTACAGATATGGCATATTGCTCAGAGGAAACTCGGGTGGTCCGAAGTCCTCACAATGGCCACACCACTTTGGGCCTCCGAAAAACTGGGTAACTTGGGACACACCAAGGGGTTTCGGAACTGGGACCTGATCGGAATCTCCCAAATCAAAGATATCTGGGGCCCTAAAGAGATCCACACATTCGCCCACTTACAAGACACGTATGAACTGGCACAAACCGAATATTTTAGATACATGCAGGTGCGACACTCCCTGCAGGCGAATATTCCACCAGAGACTAAACGGCCACAAATCTCCCCGCTCGAAGACAGATTACTTGATGGACACATGACAGAACACGCCATCTCTCTCACATATAAAAAATTAATCAATAACCCCCCAGACATGCTCCTTCCCCTAAAAGAGAAATGGGTTGGTAATAGATGAAGAAGAATGGATGTATGCTCTGGCCTCACCATGAGAGGTGGCAATATCAGCCCGATTACGACTAATCCAACTGAAAATATTACATAGAATATATATTTCATGTACAAGATTGCAAATGATGGGGAGGGGTGGTAATGGGCTCTGCAGGAGGGGGTGTGGTGGAACAGGTACCTTTTTCCATATACTATGGGGCTGCCCAAAGGTGCAAAAGTACTAGAGAAGGGTGGTGCAGTGTATGCAGGAGGTGTGGGAGGTGGAGATTCGTCCAGAGGCCGAGAGGTGTCTCCTCAACATATGGGAGCCTACAGACCTGGCACCAAAAGGGAAACTGTGGGTGACGCTTGGACAGATGGTGGCAAAAAGAAACATTGCTAGACTGTGGGGAAATCCTAATCCACCAAAACTGACAGACTGGCAAAGTGACATGGACTGGTGTATGCTGCAGGAAAAGACTGTGTATGTAGCAAGAGGGTGCCCTCGGAAATGGGTAGAAATATGGACCAGCTGGAATGACTTTAGGGGAAACATCTGCGAGCCTCGGCATCCCACACAGACTAGCTGATAGGATATAGAATGATTTTAACTACTCAATGGCTCTATACACTTGAACACGCTGTGCTGCCAATGTTTCTCCAGGACAGCAATAGGCTCGATTGTGCTGTAACTTGATGACCGTGTTGGGGGGGGGGTTTGTTCTGTTGTTCTGTTTCTAGTTTAACGAAAGAGACGCTGAAACGTACATTATGTTTACAGATAAAAAATATTAAATCAGACCTTCACTATCCTGCCTTCTAAATGTGAATCACATGCACATGCACTTTATAACGCCGCCGTACCCCCGGGTTGACGGCACGAGGGTTGTGTACTCTAAGAAACAATGCATAATTTGAAGTAATGTTGCGGCCGGCCCGCAGGGTTGTAGGCCGGAAGCTGTGTAATGTGAAACAATGCAATAAAGGTCTTAAAAAAAAAAAGAAAGAAAGGTATTTAGGGGTCGGCGTGTGTGAGAAACGGAGCCGTTGAAAACGCGGCTTTCAACTGATTGAAAGCTTCCTGGGTTACTTTGTCCCACACAAAAGGAGTGTTTTTCCGTGTGAGCTGGATTAACGGTGTCACCATAGCAGAGAATCTCAGAATAAACCTTCTATAAAAATTGGCGAAACCCAACAGGCTCTGGATATCCTTGACGTTACAGGGATGAGGCCACTCCTTCACTGCCTTGACTTTTCTTTCGGCCATATCCTGACCAGACGGTGTGAGCATCACACCTAAAAATTCCACAGTGGAAACATGAAACTCACACTTGGTGATCTTGCAGTAAAGATGGTTGTCTTGTAACACCTGTAAAACCCGGCTCACGTGTCCCACATGTTCTTCAGCCGTGGTGGAGTATATCAAAATGTCGTCGATATAGACCACCACATAAAGTTCAAGATGTTCCCTCAATACTTCTTTTAAGAAGAACTGAAATGTGGCCAGGGCGTTACAAAGCCCAAAGGGCATTACCAGGTATTCGAAAAGCCCATACCGCGTTTTGAATGCCGTCTTCCATCCATCACCCTGACATATACGAACAAGGTGGTACGCGCCCCTTAGATCAAGTTTGGTATATATCTTGGCCGCTCGTACTTGTTCCAATAGAACAGGGATCAATGGCAACGGATATTGGTTATTCACCATAATGGTATTGAGAGCCCTGTAGTCGATGCAAAATTGCTTTTCACCTTTTGCCTTCGGGATGAAAAACAGAGGGGATGCCGCAGGGGATCTTGAATGTCGTATGTTCCCAGCAGCAAGGTATTTATCCAGATAGGTACGTAGAATTTCGTTCTCAGGTATAGTGAGGGCATAAATCCTCCCTCTAGGGACCACAGCTCCAGGGAGAAGATCAATCCTACAATCGCATTCCCTGTGAGGGGGGAGGACCTCTGCCTGCGTGTCACTGAACACTGCTTCGTACACCTCGTAGATGGTAGGCAGAGTCACTTCCCTTTCTGCAGAAGTGGCAACATGTTTTATCGAAGCTAAAGCCACAGAGAGACTACATAGCTCCTGGTTGCAATGATCCATACAATATGCAGACGTAAACTGTACGGATTTGGAAGTCCAATGTATGAAGGGTTCATGTTTCTGTAACCACAGAAGACCCAGTATGATTCCGTATTTAGGCGCATTTATGATGTTAAACGACAGCCTCTCATGATGATAGCCATCGTAGGTAAGGTCATATTCAGGGGTGTTGTATTTAATGGGTCCCGCTTCCAATTCCTTTCCATCCACTGCGTACACGGTTTCTGGCTGACTCTTGGTGATAAGGAGCGCTCCTAAACGCATGGCTTCATCAAAATCCATGAAGCATCCTGTAGCTCCGGAATCCACCATGGCGCTCATGTCTTTTTCTTCGGAGTTTATAACCATAGACATTTCAAGAAACAAGTGGTTCTTCTCCTGAACACCACCCGGAGTTATTGAAGGGATGATGGTTTTGCTTGAGGGTTCCCCTTCTTCCGCCTTCAAGCTTTGGAGTTTTCCGCCCCCTTATCAGTGATCCCCGCTGCAGCTTGTCCATTCCTAAACCTTCCAGGCTTAGGTTTTACTGGACAGTCCCGTAGGTAGTGCCCTTTTTTGCCACAATAAAGGCACATACCTTGTTTTCGGCGATGATCCCTTTCACTCAGTGTCAATGAGGCCCTCACGGCTCCTATTTCCATAGGTTCCATTGACGTCGCTGTTTTCTCCCCTGGTCCGACATGTTCATACGGCTGGACAGGACGATCTTTTTTCTTGTGGTCTCCTTTCCGCTCTTTCATCCTATGGTCAAGGCGTAAAGTAAGTTCTATGAGAGCGGAGCAGGTGCGAGGTTGGGGCTCGATATGTGCCAACACATCCTTTAATTCGTCAGTAAGACCCTGTTAAAAGATATCAGACTGCTTCGACTCAGGCCAATCGGTTTCTGCCACCAATCGACGAAAACTGTTGAGGTATGTTACCAAATCAAAAGTGCCCTGTCTCAGTTCCAGTAGATCCCTATCAGCAGAAAACGTTTCTGCTCTCCGGTCGAATGTTTTCTCGAATTCCAGACTAAATTCATCCCAATCGTAAAGCAGAGGGTCATCACGTCTAACTACAGAGACTGCCCATTGCGCTGCTTCGCCCCCTAAATATCAAATCAGAAAAGCCACTCTGGCCTGGTTGGTAGAGAACATTTTGGGTTTGCACATGACATGTAGCAACACCTGAGTCATGAAAACCTGTACCTTTTTGTTATCCCCGAAAAACCTCTCAGCGGGAGCCAACGGTATTTGTGCGGGCATCTCAACAACTACAGAGGTGGAAGGGGGTGGATTCCCACGTGCATTAAAGGGATCACCCTATATCCTATCTACCCTGGCTTGTAGCTGAGCAGTTTCCACTCTCAAAGCGACTACTTCCTGTCGGGAGGCTGCTAACTCTGTTTGCACCAACGCCAGAGCTGCGTTTACATCTTCTAAAGTAGCCATATATCTAACTCAGCACAATCAAGAAGAGAAAGCAATCTTGGGCCGATTATTCTGTCAGGCTCCTCCTTCCGATATCTTCCGGATTGCGCTGATGCTATATGGGTTCCACCTCTCGACGTCCCCAGAGTCTGAAATGAAGATACACAGACTGCCGGGATAGTCAAGCCAGGGAAGGAAAGGAAGGGAACAGCGGGCAGGGAGATCTGAAACGACAAGAAAAGATACTAAGAACACACAATAGGTGTTTACATATAACAGGACTTTCTTTGTTCCTCCCTTACAGTATAACATACATCATGCCCACATTCCTATCTGTAAAGGAAAATACTGATGCCTCAAATACAGGAAGAGATTAGGGGGAAAGCAGGGATTTCACCAACTGTAAAGGAAAAACAAAAGGACACATTGAAACTGCTGATTCTGTACCTGCTGTTTCATCCTATGAGCTAGATTCTACAACATACCAAACACTGATTGTGTTATCTTCTGTAGTTAGATAAACCACACCCTTTATTTATCTCTCCTGTGATTGGATAAAATAGAAAAGGTTGTGAAGAGAAATAAAACATGAACAGCAGACTTGGTTAATATATACTTAACGAACCACGGAAAAGTTTCTGAAATCCAAAAGCGTCCAGTAACCTCTAGGCTGACCAAGACATCAGGTAATCCGTGGGAAATCCAAGGAACAGATTGAGCCCAATCCGCTTATAGAAATAAACACATAGACTAAAACCGCCCCGCAAGAGACCAAGAATTGTAGTCTCCTCCATCAGGGAAGTTAATTATTCTTTGTATTTCCCAGCATCAAGACGGCGGAAAAGCAGTCTCGGCCAACGGGGAAAGAGAGCTCACTCAGCCGAGAGAGCCCTTAGCACAGGTAGAGATGTCAAAGACACGAAATGTGAGCCGAATCAACACTCGCTATGTGTTCAACTCGGCGCCACAAGGAAATGCGTACCTAACCCAGAACGGGGTACCGCTAGATTAGAACATGATTCAACAGAGGTCTTACCGCCTTCCCGGTAGATACCAACCACTCGATCTCTTCAGCAGGAATAGTCAGCAACGCCGGTTTCCCCGGCAAGGGCTTTATTTCCTGTACTTGCGTGACTCACGTTGCAAACGTGATGTACATCCTGGGCATGCTGGGAAATGTAGTCTTTCCTGCCATGAACCTCCATGTACAGCGCGAGGAAGGTCAGCGCTTACCGGAGGCTCGAATCCTGACAAAAACCTGCTCTAATTTGTTGACGTATAAGTTAAACAGAAACGCTGCTGAGATACACCCTTGACGTACTCCTCTTTTTATAGGGATCTGGCGGGAGGCCGTAAGGTCTTGTGAATATCGAACCCTGGGCTAAGTGTCGCCAAGGAGTTCCTCCAAAAAATAAAAAATATCACCGTCCACCTCCAAGGACAGCATGGTCCGCCAAAGCTTAACTCTATTCACGCGATCAAACACGGAAGACTGATACATGAAGGCAAAATAAATAGTACTGGGGCGAAAACTGTGTATTTATTAAGGATCAAAAATAAGTTAAGACACTGGGCCACAGTTGACTGTCCAGAACGAAAACCATATTGGACGTGGGTTAGGATATCATTATCCTCTGCCCAGCTAGTGAACCTGTCTAAGAGAAGCCGGCCAGCCACTATGACCACCGAGCCCAACAAAGATATGGGTCTGTAACAATAAGTTCTATCTCTATTACCCTTTTTGAAGACTGGATCAATAGTGGAGATAGCCCAGGACCAGTTCTTACTGCAGCATTAATAGCCGCTGTGAGGACAGGGGCCCAAATGTTCCCATCAGATTTATAGAAATCCGTCCGGGTACCATCGGGACCGGTGCTTTATTGTTAGACAGCCCAACAATACCTTTCCTACCTCTTCTACTGAGGCAATTAAAGGCAGATTTCCCTGCCACTACTCCAGGAGGTCTATTCATGTCGAAGAGACACTGAAACATAACCTCAAAATGATGCACTCATTCCTCCTCCGTTAAGTGGGCCCACCTCTGCATTTCCTGCATTCTCATTTGAAAAAGGGATGTTAAGAATGCTCCAAACTTGTGGCACTACTCTTGAAGGTGCTTGCCTCGATTAGCTCCCTCCATATTTCCTCCTTAAATGCTGCCTTACGTCTGGCTAATTCAGGTTTATACTCCCTACTACAAGTTTTAACTAAAGCGATATCCCTTGGGCTCTTCCCTCAAATACATGGCAGCACAGAAAAAATCAGAGTCAAACCATCTGGGAACCAAAACAGTGGATTGCTGCACAGGGGCACTGAGAAGATCTGTTATGGTGGAGGAAATAACTTTAAAATACTTCTATAATGTTGCCTGCATCTCTTAATGGGGCTATACACAGTGCTAACTCGATGTCACAGCGAGCTGTAAAGAATCATGGAAGGATTCTGGGGTTATCTGGGCCCATTTTGACCTTCTGCCTCCATACGTCGCTTTCAGTACCCTGCTCTTCCCTACCCCCTGAGTGGGCACCAATAGAGGCCAGCTAATATGAACACATAAAGGATTATGGTAACTGTTTATGCTGGCCTTAATGGAGAAAACCGAGATCAATTCAAGGAGAGGTGTTGATTCTAGAATAAAATCAATAACTGAGCCACTTACGTTCCCTATAAAGGACGGGTTAGGAACCTTACTGCATGGTTCTATTGTACACATAGACGAGGATAGATCAAAGCCATTAAGGAAATCAACTTGTGCAGTATGCTCAAAATGAATACCCTTCACATGTGGGCAGCCTAGATCAATGAGGCTAGTTTTCCTTGGATCCCCGCATAGGTGGATGTAAAAATCCCCGGCAATCATAACAATTTTGTAGTCTGCCTTGAGCTGATTCCTTAAAAAGGAGCCCAACAAGGATATGTTACAGACAGGCAGGGGACAGGAGGTTGCATTATAAAAGTTTACTAGACCCTTTACACAACAACAATTGTAGACAGGCGTTGTCCGTAGGCAACACTGATACTTTACACTCTACTACTAGGGAAACATAGATTAAAAGACAACCCTTTAACCTTCCTGAGCTCGAGGGAGTAGCCGGAACAAAAATGACGTATAACCCTCCAAGTGGAAGGTATTTGTGATAGCCCACATTTCCTGTAGGCATATCAAATTAAAAAAATGTATAAAAAGTATCCATGAGGGGTCAAGAAACTTGTTTTTCAGGTAAGCAATGTTCCATGAGATGAAATTACAATCCCTTCCACCTGTGATGCTGCAACCTTGCTGGGAACTGTCCTGCTGAATGTTTGGTGTCCCTGTTTCCACAGGAACAGCCCCACTCAGTCAGTCACAGGCCTCTAAGGTGCCCTAAGGTGCAAAGCTATTGCATAGTTCCGGGGGAATGGGGGGGTGCAATCATCTGCGCTCCATGTGGGGCCCGATAGGCATAGTTCAAGTTGTCCTGGGAGAATTTGATATTAGAGCGCATCTAAAGATGGAGGCACCTGCCTTTCAAGCGGGACTTGTCATTGATCATGTTGTTCCAACCTGAATACTCTGGTTTGTACAAGAATCCAAGGGGAAGGCCCATAATGGTCTCCCCCGGCATGTTAGAACATGAACTCCAATCCCAACTCAGTCTCACCGCCCCTTCCTCTAATGCAAATGAACTCACTGAGCACTTTAACAAAACTGTCTCTGAGGTTTTAGACAAACTCGCCCCTCTAAAAACAAAACGCTAAAAAATGTCCCCTCTAAATCATGGTTCAGGCTTCACCTTAATAAAGAAATACGCTCACTGAGACTGGCTGAAAGAACATTGAGACAACACCCTTCCCCATCCCATCTCGCTCTCCTCAGAAATGCAAGATCGTCCTACAAAAAATACATCTTTTCGGAAAAAGCATCCTTCTTTCGTCTACAACTCTCTCGCGCCACAAATAGACCTAGAGAACTGTTCAACATTATTAGAAATCAAACCTCACCTACACTCCCTAACCCGGTGGCCTCCATTCACAAATGTGAAGAAATCGCCAACTTTTTCAGTGAAAAAATAGCTGAAAATTGACCGCGCTTTCCTACACCATCAACCCTCACCCACCCCTTAACACCTCTGGGTTACTACACCCTGTCCTCCTCTACTTTCGAACACACCTCTGACTCCTTCACTCCTCCTTCCATCGCACAACCCTCCTGAACCTCTCCCCAGTATCCCACCACTTAAAAATAACGCCTCATGCCATAACTTCCACCACGTTTATGAACAGGAAGTCTTCAACATCCTAGCCAAACTCAAACCATCCTCCCACACTAAAGACCCTATCTGTCCGTACTCGTCAAGATCTCAAACACGTTATTGTCCCCTACTGTACCAACATCATTAACACCTCCCTCTCTACAGGAAATGTTCCCATCTCACTTCAACTCGGACAAATCACCCCCATCCCCAAAAATCCCAAAGCCGACCCCAATGACCCTAACGATCTCCGCCCTAACTCCAACCTTACCCACCTCTCCAAAGCCCTGGAAAAATGCGCCGTCCACCAACTGGACAAATACATTGACACATTTACCCTTCTAGACCCCTTCAATCTGGCTTCCGCAAAGGTTGCAGCACCGAAACCGCACTGCTTAACATAGTCAATGATATTCATTTAGCCCTGGACAAGGGCGAGAGCTACCTACTCATCCTCCCTGACCTTACCGCTACACAGTCTACCACCCAACCTTATTAATGCACTCAAAGATCGCTTCGGCATTAATGGCACTGTCCTTACCGGGTTCACATCCTACTTCCAACATAGAACCTAACAAATTAAAATTCAAAACAGTCTCTCTAAACCAACTTCTGTCTCCCTAGGTGTCCCACAAGAATCCATCCTTTCCCCGCCCTTTTCAACCTATTTATTGAACCCCTTACCCTCATACTTAAACAAGCAAAAATTAACTATCACCTGTACGCTGACGACACCCAACTGTACTATTAAATAAAATCCCATGCCGATATCCTACACCTTAACACTACACTAACCAAGATCCAAACCTAGTTCCATAACAACCATCTTAAACTCAACCCTAACAAAACCGAGATCCTCCTCTACTCTCCCAAAAACAACCCTCTCCCTATTCAAACATGGATCGCTGACCTTAATGCCCTAAACTGCTCTCTCTCCCTCACCGAATCTGTCAAATCACTCGGCATAACCATCACCAATAAACTAACACTCAACTCCCATGTAAAGTACTCAGCAAAAAGTGCACTCTTTACACTCCGGCATCTCAAAAAAATCAAACCTTTCATCCCAGCTGACGACTTCAAACTAATTATCCAATCTCTGGCCATATACAAAATTGATTACGGGAATGCCTTTCTCTCCGGTACTCCCAAATTCCACCTTGCCCCCATTAAATCCGTCCTCAACCTCGCAGCTAGATTAGCAATTAACTGTAAAGGTTTAGACCGTACGTATCTCCCCTGCCCTCAAGACCCTCAAATGCCTCCCCATCGAAGGCAGATCCTCCTATAAAATTGCATGTATTACACACAAAGCCATCTATCAGGACACTTCAACCTACCTCTCAACTAAACTCAAAAAACCTGGCGGTGTCCCATCGTTGGGAAGCACTAACACTCTTCTTCTCATACCACCTCTTCTAAAAAAAACGAATCAAAATCCCGCTCCTTCTCTGGCAAGGCCCCAATCATCTGGAACGCTTTCTTCAAAAACCTTCGATGCAACCCCTCCTATGACAGCTTCATAAGAAACTTTAAAATTCACCTTCTCACTAAATTTTTTGGGTAATTAGATCCTTGGTCTCCCCTCACCATACCGTCTCCCCCCCTGCACCCCCCCCCTGGTATTGTCCACTTAGTCCTCCCTGCTATATTGAATAAATTACTTTTTATAACGACATTCCGGTCATCTTAATTTGTTTTCTGTTTACGCTATATACACGCTGCTCAATATGTTATCTTAATTACGCCTTTATTTTTATTTGATCATTTGTTTAATTTGCTTCATATATTGTTTGTTGTTGCTTTCCTGTTTATTTTAATTGTTGATGTGAAGCGCTCTGATACCCTTCGGTGTAGCTAACGCTATATAAAACCTGTCAAATAAATAAAATAAATAAATGAGCTAGGATCCTTTCTGTGACGTGTAATTTATTGAAGTTGACGATAACATAGTCTCCTTTGTAGGTCCTTTTGGACCCCCTACTCAATAGACCCTGCGCACCATGTTGATGCATATTCCCACCCTAGACCCAAAGTGATGTCACGGGACAACCAGTGCATGACTTTGTTCTTCAATTGGGAAAACTTTCCTTAAAATCTTAAGAAAGGGTTGGCACATTCCCCAAGACCACAACGTATGGCATTGATTCTTGTGAGAGATGTAAGTAAACTGGATTCTGGTTAGAACTCCCCCCTCCACAGTTAGGTGTTTCTCCCACGTTAAAGTTCCTGGGGTTCAATTGTTCCGGGGTGGGAACCCCACGGGTGGGAACCCCACCCACAGATCCTACACCTGGGCCCTGCCGATTCTGGACAGGGGGCAAGGGCCGAGGGTACTGAGGGCAAGGAGTAGTGGTTCCTGTTGGAAGCTTTGGGAGTAGCGGTAGATAATCCAAGTTAGGCTCCTTGGTTGCAATGTGGCCCATCAAAGTTTTCGGTCCCATGTCGCTTGCCTCCCCAATAAGTGAAATACATTGTTTAAGTTCAAAAAGTCCCCTCTCTATAAAGGTGAAGCATCGAAAAATGTTGTATCCAATATAGCCCGTACAGATCCCTGAAGTGACACTAGTGTGGCCAACATATCTCCCTTGGTGAGTACTAGCTCATTGGGTGCTTTTTGATGTGTCCTCGCAGCCCTCAGTCTTTTTGCCTTCCCTCCAATCAAAAGACCCTTGCTTTTCATGCCTGAGCCTGGCCCAACCGCTGTTCCTCCTCTCGCCCTCCTCTGCGGGGCAGACATATTGGCAGCTAACTGCTTATCAGGGCTACTGATAACTTGATCCTGGATGAGGGGTAAATTAGCCCCTAATGCGTTGGAGACCAGTATAATGGGTAAAAGGGGTACAGGTTGACTGGCCACAGAACTATCCGTGCCATCTAGTTCTTGCATAGGAGATAAATCGGATAGTCCTGAAGCAAATTCAGGGATCGCCAGTATCCTGGGAAATTGTAAGAAGATGATTAATAGGCGAGCTGGAGAGGCGCAGAGTTACCAGCACTATCTCCTTGTCAAGGACTCCAGCCGCCCTTTGTAGAAAGGAGTCCATGGTCACTATTGTGCTAGTTGCTGCCTTCACAGGCAGCGTCCCCACCTTGCATTTCCCCATAACAGTCCAGAATGGGAGCAAGGTTCAGGGTATTCAAGCCCAAAACAGCGACTGCTCTCACAATGACTCATGTTGGAAAAAGGTGGTCAAGACCAACACACCGTGCTACCGATATAGTCAAATCAAAGGGCAGCAGGACACAGAGTAACTGGGGGTTAGATATTTAAGATGTGACACAAAGGTACAACGCCCTTCTCTACCTGCACTTTTATCACCTTGCTGAACTGGGTACAAGACCCCTGCGTCCACTGCAGTCCTCCAGTGGTGCCGTCAATCCCAGCCTTCCCAGGCAGTCAAGCCAGTGGTGGAAAAGGAGGGACCAAGAGGGTAAGTGCAGCCCAGCCTCCTCTAGTCTCTGATGGGCACCAACGGGTACAGCCCTTGGCATGGGCCCTTGGCACGGGCTTCGACCTGACAATAGAATTCACGTCACTTCCCTGCGCCGCTGGGGGTCAGCTGCGCTTTTCAATGCATGTGGCATGTGAGACTCCGTCTCCTCCCCTCCTGCTTGAATCCTGGGATAGCAAGTCCCCTCTTCAGAGTCCAGGCATCAGCAAGACCTGGCAATAGCATTCACTTCACTCATCCAGTTATGTTTTTCACCAGACAGAGACAGGCACAGAGGGATTTGTGGACCCACTTATCAGGATGGAGGCACCTAATCTCTCTCCTTTTAGTTTGGCACAGAATAGACCCACAAAAATGGGTCTGCTGTCTAAGGAGGACATCAAGCTCTGAAAGAATAGCTTTGTGACATGCTGGTGACTGACAACCCTGAATCTTGCCAAGAGAAAAGGGAAGGAGAACCTCAGCAACCGTCACACTCAGAACCAGAAGCCCCCTGCCATGTGAACCCAAATTGGTTACCTATAAAAAATAAAAGACTATTATGAAGATCAATCGGATTTTTACTGGACTACCGGAAGGACTTCATTCTGTTCAGGATGACTCTGTTGAACACTTTGTCCGAGGTTGATGGAAGGCCCAGGACAGAGATGGCTGGACAGTCCTGGATGATGGCCTATATGCCAAGAGGGGTAGTAGGCATAAGTAAGTAAGCATGGGAAGGCCAACTCCTCTCAGCAGTTTTCTGCTGATGAAGTAGGTTTCTGGTCCTCCTCTAAAGTCACAGCTGATCAGTAAAATGCTGTGAATCGTGAGCAATGTAGATTGCAAGGGGAGGTGCTTGGGTCTACGTCCATTGACCCCTGGCAGGCATGGATCGGTGCTTATGGCCGCTCAAACACGCCCTAAAATAGAATCCGTGTGTCAAGTCATAGAATTTTGTATAGCGCACTACATACCCAGAGGGTTTCAAGGCGCTTAGGAAGGGGAGGAGGATTACTTGTCAAATATCCACGTTTTAAGTTGCTTTATGAATACTAGGTGGTTCTGGGTAAGGCGAAGGTAAGCGGGGAGTGAGTTCCATGTTTTAGCAGCCAGGTATGAGAAGGATCTGCCTCCCATGGTGGTCTTGTTGATGCGAGGTACAATGGCGAGGGCTTGGCTGGAAGAACGTAGTTGGCGGGAGGGGGTGTAGAAGGACAGACGTGAGTTGAGGCAATCTGGTCCGATGTCGTAGAGTGATTTGTGTGCGTGGGTAAGCAGACGGAAAGTGATCCTCTTATTGACGGGTAGCCAGTGGAGGTCTTTAAGGTGACCAGAGATGTGTTCGTTGCGTGGGATGTCTAATATGAGCCTGGCTGAGGCGTTTTGGATTCGTTGGAGTTTCTTCTGGAGTTTTGCGGTAGTACCTGCGTAGAGGGTGTTTCCGTAGTCCAGACGGCTCGTGACCAGAGCGTGGGTGACTGTTTTCCTTGTTTCGGAGGGGATCCAGCGAAATGTTTTTCTGAGCATGCGAAGAATGTTGAAGCAGGAAGAGGATACGGCGCTGACTTGTCTGTTCATTGAGAGTGAAGAATCCAGGATGACGCCTAGGTTCCGTGCGTGGTCTGTCGGGATGGGTGCTTTTCCGAGGGCTTCTGGCCACCAGGAGTCGTCCCATGCAGAGGGGGATGTACCTAAGATGAGGGCTTCTGTTTTGTCCGAGTTCAGTTTCAGACGGCTTTGTTTCATCCATTCGGCAACTTCTTTCATTCCTTCGTGTAGGTTAGTTTTGGCGGTGCTGGGGTCATTGGTGAGAGAAAGGATCAGTTGAGTGTCGTCCGCGTAAGAGATGATGTTGAGGTTGTGTTGGCGTGCGATGGCCGCGAGGGGGCTCATGTATACGTTGAAGAGGGTGGGACTGAGTGAGGATCCTTGTGGTACGCCGCAGATGACTTCAGAGGCCTCGGACTTGAATGGAGGAAGGCGGACTCTCTGGGTTCTTCCGGTGAGGAACGAGGTGATCCATTCAAGTGCTTTTCCTTGGATTCCGATGTTATTGAGGCGTTGTAAAAGGGTGCTGTGGCAGACTGTGTCGAAAGCTGCAGAGAGGTCAAGGAGGATGAGGGCGACTGTGTCTCCATTGTCCAGTAGAGTTCGAATGTCGTCTGTTGCTGCGATGAGGGCGGTCTCAGTGCTGTGCTTTGCTCGGAAGCCAGATTGTGAGGGGTTGAGGGATTTGTTGGCTTCGAGGAAGGCGGCGAGCTGGTTGTTGACAGCTTTCTCGATGACTTTGGCCGGGAATGGAAGAAGCGAGATGGGGCGGTAATTTTTGAGTTCGGTGGGGTCTGCTGTTGGTTTTTTCAGAAGGGCGGTGAGTTCAGCGTGTTTCCAGTCTTCCGGGAAGGTGGCGGAGTTGAGGGAGCAGTTGATGACGTCTCGGAGGTGCGGTGCTATGACGGAGTCTGCTTTGTTGAAGATGTGGTGAGGACATGGGTCTGTGGGGGATCCTGAGTGGATGGAATTCATCAGGCGGATGGTGTCCTCAGTGGAGATTGGGTTCCAGACGTTAAGGGTGTTCACGGGGGGAAGATGATCAGCAAATGGTAGGGTGGGTTGGTTTCCGGGTTGGTTGTCAAAGCTGTTGTGGATGTCTGCAATCTTGTTGTGGAAAAATGAGGCTAGGGAGTCGCAGAGGATTTGAGAGGGGGTGATGTCGTTGGAGTTGGCCGAGGGATTGGACAATTCCTTGACGATGTTGAACAATTCCTTGCTGTTGTGGGCGTTGTTGTCAAGTCGATCCTTGAATGCTGTTTTCTTGGCTTTTCGGATCAATTGGTGGTGAGTGCGGGTGGCGCTTTTGAAGGCGTCCTTGGTGCTGGTGGTTGGGTCTTTTTTCCAGGCCTTTTCAGAGTTTCTTGGACTTCTTGAGATCATCGTTGAACCATGAGGCCTTCTTGCTGCCAGGTTTGCTTTGACGTTTTTTCAGTGGTGCTAAGGTGTCAGCGGTGTTGGATAACCATAGGGTGAGGTTGGCGGCGGCTTCGTTGGCGTTAGAAGAGAGGGCTGGGGAGTTTCGAAGGAGCGATGCGGAGATTTGGTTCGTGGTGATTTTGTTCCAGTTTCTTTGCAGGGTAGGTTGGATGTGGATGTTGGGTTTTGGTTTGTTGTAGGTGAAGTGAACGCAGCTGTGGTCAGTCCAGAGGAGGTCCGTGGTGTGGCTGAAGGAGACATGGTTGCTGGAGGTGAAGATTGGGTCGAGTGTGTGACCTGCGATGTGGGTGGGGGAAGTGACTAGTTGTTTAAGTCCGAGGTTGGCGAGGTTGTCCACGAGGGTGGCGGTGTTGTGGTCGTTGATCTTTTCAAGGTGAAAGTTGAGGTCTCCCAGAAGGATGTAGTCTTTGGAGGGGAGCGCGTGTGGAGTGATGAAGTCCGTGATGTCTTCACTGAATTTTGCGCGGGGTCCTGGTGGTCTGTAGAGGAGGGTGCCTCTGAGTGTGGTTTTGGGGTCGATGTGGATCTGGAAGTGAAGGTGTTCGGAGTTGGCGAGGTTGGCGTCAGAGCTGGTTGAGATGCGGATTGATTTCTTATGGACGATAGCGATCCCTCCTCCTGTGTGGCTGGTACGGTCTTTGCGAGTGATCTTATAGTCTTCAGGGATGGCGATGGTGATGTCTGGTGCGGAGGAAGCGTTCATCCATGTTTCCGTAAGGAAGGCGATGTCCGGAGAAATGGTGTCTAGTAGATTCCATAGGTCAATGGCGTGCCTGTGGACTGATCGGGTGTTGAGAAGGATGCATTGTAGGTGATTGGGGTCGGGGATCTGTGGTGTGGTCGTAGCGGAGATGTTGACGGTGCCGCTGAATTTGCAGGAGTAGCAAGAGAAAGGTCCATGGGTGTGACCAGGAGCGGCTTGGACGCAGTTGCGGGCGCGACCGGGGTCAAGGGCTAGGAGGGTGGCGGCATCGTAGGTAATGCAGGAGGGCTGGGGAGCGCGAGGGGCAGGGGGTCTGGCGCTGGGCGCGGTCCAGGCGCGGACGGGCGTAGACGGGCTTACCTTTGGCGCACCTTCGGCGCGAATGGGGCGCGGTCGCTGCGCGTGAACGCTGCGCGCGGGAACTACTGTCATATGTGGATAGTGGGGGGGGAGGGTCGAGGGCGGCTCAGCTGGGAGGCGGGGCGGGCTCAGGGAGTACGACAACAACAACACCGGAGACAAAATGGAGGGGGGATCAGAGCAGGGCGCCGGGGGATATCACGCAAATAATGCTAATGCAGGCACAAATGTTTCAACCTAGCGATGATGAAACAAATACGTTTTCAAGTAAAATTGCAATACTACAGTTACTTGCTATGCAGCGCTGATCACCAATACCGCGTTTCAGCAGACAGGCAGACCAGGGAGCGACCACTCGGGGCAGGAGCGACGAGGAGTCACAGCGCTACGAGGTCAGGGGGCGCTGAAATAGGTAGTGGGAGGGCGGCTCAGCTGGGAGGCGGGGCGGGCTCAGGGAGTACGACAACAACAACACCGGAGACAAAATGGAGGGGGGATCAGAGCAGGGCGCCGGGGGATATCGCGCAAATAATGCTAATGCAGGCACAAATGTTTCAACCTAGCGATGATGAAACAAATACGTTTTCAAGTAAAATTGCAATACTACAGTTGCTTGCTATGCAGCGCTGATCACCAATACCGCGTTTCAGCAGACAGGCAGACCAGGGAGCGACCACTCGGGGCAGGAGCGACGAGGAGTCACGTATCACGTGTCACATATATGATGTTTGTATTCCCCACCCGTAAAGGTATGAGTGTAAAGCCCACTCGGAATATAAGGCCTGGTTCCTGCACTGACAATAGCAACGCATGCACAGAGAAGCAGAAAATTAAATCCACCAGAATTCAAAATTCCCAATATTTTATTTACATTTGATTGAATTGGCCGCATTGCTTGAAATACATGAACTCATTAGGTATGCATTTTACGAGGAGGAGCTTCGCGGGCGACCAAGATGGCCGCGTAAGCTCGGAGCTCCGTGGACCGTCCGATCCACCGCACCTATCCTGCCTGAAATCCTGGTCCACGTTGGTGGCACTGTAATGCTGACGGCCTACTGAGGCGGGGAATGCAATCGGCTTCCAAATCGGTGACTCCTGAGCAAAGTTACATCGAGCTGAACTCCGCTCCGTGACGGTGCCATTGTCCATCCGGACTCCGTCACTCCGCCACTTCGCTCGACCTGCCCACACGGACCCTTCCTGCCATCTCCTTGGTGCAGACACTGCGCGCTTGTCTTGCCCTCGTCGACCTGATTGTGACTATTTGATCCGACCGCCTCTTAGCTGTGGACCCTAACCTGCTGCCGCCTGTCCTTTGTTCTTGGGAACCCATCATGGCGGGCAGAGGCGATCCGGAAAGGGCATCGAATAAAGGTGGTCGGGGCAAACCGCAGGCACAGACCAACCGCATGGAGCGGTATGTAAATCTCAAGTCGCCACCTACATCGGGAGCCGTCTCTAAAGGGGCCCCAGTGTCTGGCCCGCCGGACGACTCGGATCCTACCCTCGTGGACATCATGGGTGCCATCACCAGCCTCCGTGCCGATGTACAGCAGCAGCATGAGACTCTGTCCCATAAAGTGGACTCCATGGCCATTGATATTTCCCTGATCAGGACTGACTTGGGCAAGACGAATGAACGTGTGAGGGCGCTTGACATCAAGACCACTAGTCTGACCTCGGATGTCTCTGAGTTGCAAACTGAGGTCCGTAACTTGCGATCGACTGCCGATCTTTTCTCCAAGCGGCTGGAGGACTTTGAGGGGCGAGCCAGGCGGCAGAACGTTCGTATAGTGGGAGTTCCGGAAGGGTCCGAGAATGGTGCAGCGGACCTGTTTGTGGAAGAATTGGTCAAAACACATCTGGCGCCCTCTGGACTGAGCAACTTCTTTTCGGTGGAACGTGCCCACCGTGTACCAGGGGGTCCACCTAAAACGGGGGCGACTCCGCGGCCTATTGTGGCGCGCCTTCTCAACTTCAGAGATCGTGATGCGATCCTCCAGGCATCCAGGTCGCACGTGCCGCTACAATATCAGAATGCGGAGGTGCATTTCTACCCGGATTTCACCAGGCTGGTGCAACGCCAACGGTTGAGCTACGCGGGAGTCAAGAGACGCCTCAGGGACATGGGTCTCAAGTACTCGATGCAATTCCCAGCGAAGCTCCGCGTGGAATTCAAGGGCCGTGCCTACTTTTTTGACTTTCCGGAGAATGTGAGCGAGTGGCTGGACACTGTGACACCAGACCGGACTGAGCATGAGGAAGATGTCGGGAGCGCCTCGGGCGGAGCGGAGCGGCAAGAATGAACTGGGAGCCGGAGCTACCCCTGCCTCGCAGGACCGCTGATATGGTGTTTTTGGTGTGCTTAATCTCTCCTAAGTTTCATGGTGGGTGGCGGGACGATTTCACGGAGAGTCCTTACTCCTCTGGGTCTTCGGTAGAGTAGTTTATGGGGCGACAGGCACACTGCTGGTTGGGGGGGCTTTTTAGTCTAATGCAGGGGTGCAGGGTGGGGGGTTGGTTGGGTACAGTTTGGTTTTGTTTTGTGTTTCTTTTTCTCTCTCTTTTGTGGCAAATGGACGATGGCGATCCTGGACTTTTATTGATGCAAGTGTCTTTTGGGGATGGGTGGGGCGAGCAGAGGAGGGATGAGGGGTAGGGTGTTGAAGATTCTTAGTTGGAATGTTAACGGGTTGGGTGATCGCATCAAGAGAGGGGTGGTTATACAACTGGTGAAACGGCATATGCCAGACGTTGTACTTCTCCAGGAGACGCACTTGGTGGGCAATGCCTGTAAAGCCCTGAATCGCAAAGGATACAAAATGGTGGCGCATTCGGGGTTCTCTTCCGGCTCCAGGGGGGCGGGCATTCTTGTGCGTGCATCCCTTCCCCTAGAGATAGAAACCACCGTGATTGATGATAGGGGGAGGTACGCCGCCGTAGCTGGGAGATGGGAAGGGCGTTCCCTCACGTTGTTGTCTGTGTACGTCCCCCCAGGGCTCCAGACTAGTACTTTTCAGGACCTTGGTGGTGCCATCTTGTCTATGCCGGCTGGTCGTTTGATTGTGGGGGGTGATTTTAATTCAGTTTGCTCTGGTCTCCTTGATCGTCAGCCGCCTCGCGACCTACGTGGGCCCCAGATGTGGCTGCCGTCCTTCCTTGAGTCTACTGGACTGGTGGATGTGTGGCGGCTTTTGCACCCCACGCTCCGTCAATTTTCATTCCTGTCGGGCGCGCACGGGAGCCTCTCACGTATCGATTATGTCCTTACGCTGGCTTCGGACGTGCTTGCCGTGTCCGAGGCCCGCTTTCTTGCTCGGGGCATATCAGACCACTCCCCGCTATGGGTCTCCTTTGACTTTGGAGTGACTCTGCCGGAGCGCCCGGCCGCAGTCAATCCGTGGTATTTCCGCGATTTCAAGACCCGCTCCCTTCTGGCCAAGTCTATTGACTTATACTTCTCTGAGAATGTGGGCTCGGTGGAGTCGGCCGTTACACTGTGGGAAGCTTTTAAGACGGTGCTCCGTGGTGAGGCCCAGGCGCTAATTGCTGCTACCCGTCGTGACAGAGACTCAGCTATGCTGATTATTGAGCAGGAAGTGCTACGCCTCGAGGCCCAACTGGGATCCGTACCGGACCCCTTGGTCCTCCACAATCTCTCACTGAAACAAGCGGAGTACCACGCCCTGGCCACTAATGCCGCTCTTGTCCTGGCCAAGGAACAGCAAGGTCGCATCTACGATGTGGGCGACAAGGCCGGGAAGCTGTTGGCTTGGCTCGACAGAAGAGATATGGCCAGTCGGGTGGTGCCGGAGCTTCTTGGTGACGACGGTGCGATCCTCACGGATCCCAGCGCCATCGTGGATTCTTTTGCAGACTACTTTCGGGGGGTCTATGAGTCTGCCTCGGACTGCTCGGAGGCGGACTCGGCGGCCTTCCTTTCTGATATCGACCTGCCCGGTCTTTCCGTGGAAGAAAGGGAGGACCTGGATAGGGACATCACCGCGGACGAGGTCGATCTGGCGATCCGCTCACTTAATTCCGGCAAGGCCTCCGGGCCTAACGGCATACCAGTGGAATTATATAAAATCCGCTCGGACGCCATCTCCCAGCATCTCCGTAAGATGTTTCTGGAATCCTTTGAGAGGGGCTCTCTTCCCCTGGACCAACGACTGGCCACCATTGTGGTCATCCACAAGGAGGGCAAACCACGGGACATTTGTCGTTCTTACCGTCCTATCTCCCTCCTTAATGCGGAGCCCAAGGTCCTTGCCAAACTCTTGGCTAATCGTTTGATTGGGGTCATTGGTGATCTCGTTCACCCCGATCAGTCTGGGTTCATCCCCCACCGTAACACTGCCCTGAACCTGCGCCGCCTTCATGGGGTTATGGCCCGGGCCCACACTCTTGAAGAGCCGGCTGTGTTGGCGTCCCTGGATGCCACTATGGCCTTTGACTCACTTGAATGGCCTTACTTGTGGGCGGTTCTGGCCAGACTCGGGTTTGGACCGGTATTTATTAGCTGGGTGAAGCTCCTGTATGCTGACCCGATGGCCAATGTTACAGTCAATGGCCGCCTATCGGCGCCATTTCCCCTACGACGCGGTACCAGACAGGGTTGCCCCCTGTCCCCCCTATTGTTTGCTTTGGCCCTCGAACCCCTCGCGGCGCTGTTGCGTTCACATCCCGACTTGAAGGGTATCGAATGGGCCCCCGGCTTTGAGGACAGAGTCTCCTTGTATGCTGACGACATTTTGCTATACATGTCTTCTCCTTGCAGGTCCCTTATTGTGGCCTGTGACGCCATCAAACTCTTTGGGCGGTACTCTGGCCTGGTTATCAACTGGGCCAAGTCCTCTCTATATGTCCTCAAAGGAGATACCCCGCGCCTCCCTAGGGGCTGCGGTATTCAGATTGCCTCGCGCGGTTTCAAATACTTGGGTATATACATATCCGGTAATGCCAAGCTCCGGTATGACCACAACCTGCTCCCTCCCCTTCAGCGATTGCGACGTGATGTAGATAGTTGGCGCCATTTACCACTCTCCCTCCTTGGACGTGCCGCCCTTTTCAAGATGATGGCTCTGCCCAGATTCTTGTACGCTCTACAAAAAACGCAGGACCCTGTCCCGGCCCGCTACTTCCGTGAGATCGAAGGCCTTCTTCGTACTCTCCTCTGGGAGGGTCGCCCCCGCGTCGCCCTCCACAAGCTCACGCTCCCTTGGTACGATGGGGGCATTGCCCTCCCCGATGTGCGCCGTTATTATTGGTCGTCGCAACTGACTGCCCTGAACCATGGGTTCTACGGCCCGGTGGTGAACCCCGGATATGCCATGGATAGGTGGTTGACGGGCGGCGGTAATTACTACCGTGCCCTGTATTCCAAATCTTTCGACCGCAAGTTAACGGGTCCCACCCGGACGGCAGTCCGCACCTGGAAGGCGGTTACTAAGGCGCAGGGATGGCAGAACAGGCTCACGAGGTTCACTCCCCTCTTTGACTCCGACATCCTGGGTAGACTGTGGCACACCAAGGGTTTTGACAAGTGGGACCTCATTGGCATTAGCAGGGTTGAGGACATGCTCTCTAGAGGTTTGATTAAGACCTTCCCCCAGCTGCAGGCTGAATACCAGCTGGGCGCGACGGAGTTCTTTCGTTATGCGCAGCTGAGACACGCGCTGCTTTCGGCCTCTCCGCCGGACGGCGTCATTCCCGAAAGTTCCCCGCTGGAGGATAGAATCCTGGATGGGCATATGCCAGACAGTGCAATTTCCCTTTCGTACAAGAAGTTGATCAATACACGCACAGACCTCCTCCTTGGCTTGAGAGAGCAGTGGGGGGCGGATGGCCTTGAATTGGACGACGAGGATTGGCAGAGTGCGGTTTCCTCTCCTAAGGAGGTTGCCATTTCTTCCCGTCTTCGCCTCGTACAGTTTAAGGTCCTGCACCGGGTGTATGTGACAGGGCCCCGATTGATGCGTATGGGTTTCTCACCTGATGGCCTCTGCCGCAGGGGCTGTGGGGCTCCCGCCACTTTCCTACATATCCTCTGGGAATGCACGGTGATAGCCTCCTACTGGAGGAGGGTTCACCGGGTGATGGCGGAGGTTACTGGCGTGGCATCCCAGGCGGAGGCCCGTCGATGCCTCTTGAATGTGTGGGAGCCGTCCGACCACAACGTTGCACAGACTAGGTGGGTCACCCTTGGGAACATGGTGGCGAAGAGGGACATAGCCCAGAGATGGGGTGCGACTGAGGCCCCTTTATTGGTGCAGTGGAAGGCCAACATGGACTGGTGTATGTTCAGGGAAAAGACAGTCTATGTGGCCAGAGGGAAACCCCGGACTTGGACGAAAATTTGGGGAGCATGGAACGAATATAGGGGAAATGTGTGTCAACCGCCCGAGCCACTTGATCAACATGATATTGCTTTCCCTGACCTGTAACGCCAACTGAGCATTGATGTTATTTCTACCTCCTGATACCTCCCCCTCCCCCCTCCTTCTAATCCTGCAATCTGCCTTTCTTTAGTGTTTTCTGCCTTATTCCCTACCCATCCCTGACACCCAGCGTCACACTTTCTACAATGCCACTTTCGCGCCCGCGGGCGCCTGTTGTTGTTTTTCTATCATAAAATTAACCTTTGATGATTCTGTCTCGATTGTTTGACACTACTGGTATCCTCTACGCTTGCTGCCTTGCCTCCGGGATGTCAGGCTGAATAGCTGTGTGTTCTGGTCCCAATAAAGGTTTTCAAAAAATTTAAAAAAAAAAAAAAAAAAGTATGCATTTTACAATTTCGACAGCCAACATCATTCATCCTTTGAAAAAGAACTGAAAACATTGTATTCGATGGCGGGTTATACATTTGTATTACGGTGTGATGTTGGCACCCCTAGTTTTCTGCAGTAAAAACAAATTCAGAGTTGGGGGTACAAGCATAAATATATGATGCATAAAGTTTGTGAACGTACTCGTTTTCATTTCATTGCAATGTAAGTGTCTTTCAAGCATTGTTTTACTTGATAAATGAAGTCTCCAGAGAAAACGAAACCCACCTTATCTCTTTGCACCAGGTAGTGTGACCGCTTGCTCTAAGATTAGTTCGTTGTTGACTCAGGCGGACTTAAGGTCTTATTGTTCTCGGCATGTGTGCTCTTCGGTGAAAATTTATATCTGTAACATTTATCAGAACGCGTCCTTCATTTATTTTGATCATTTCCTCGTAATTCAGAAACCTCTGCAATCTCGTTCTCACACCCACCCACCGCCTGGGCCTCGGGGTCAAGAGCGGAGGAACAGAGGAATCTGTGTCCCTGGAGACAAAGAGGGCAGGACAATGTGTCTTGCACGAGATGGTCACAGTGGCATATCAAGGTCACCACTAGCCCTAAAGCAAGCAGGGAAATTCGAGCCCCATCCCGCGGTATTACGGTAAAAACAGTTACTAATTGGGTTGAAATGGGCCCAATGCCAGAGCGGCTGCTGCCCTGGCGATAGCCACGCCCCTCATGCCACATATTCAGACTGCTCTACCATAGCCCCAAGCCTGTGGAAGGCCCCTCCCTTGCAAAGTTCCTGGTGCCCCTCCCCTTCCCACTCTCCGAATGCCGTCAGATTTCAGTTCAGGGGCCCCACTGCCTGTGCACAGTGCTGAAAGGGGCCCTCTGGAGCTCAGGGGGGCGCCCGCACCGCCGGGGCTATTGTTACACCATTGAACTAAACGCTTCTCTCCAAAACTGAGAACCACTGATGGACACTTTTGCTGCACCGAATGTGGAGCAGGCAGTCCTGGAGCCAGCTGAACTCATTTTATACCCAAAGTCTGCCTAAAAACTTACATTACTTCGGTCCAGAACAACAGTTTCGCTCCTCAGTCAGGACATTCCAGTATCAGGTGGTAAAGAGTTTGCACAATGGCATTAACATGATGAAAGCAAATTAACATTTAGTTGAAAGAAGACATTGTGTTGAGGGAACTGTGCTAATGCTAACAATAGCTAATGGAGGCCTCGATTTCAAAATGGTTGGCACGTCTGCAGCCAACTTTTCAGCGTGCAATTCTTTTTGTTTTTGTCTCGCCCTCTGCACAGACTATTCGTATACTGGCAGCTTTGTAAACACTGCTCTCAGATGTAATGGTTAGTTATTTATTGATTGATTATTTAAAATCTTTACAAAAACGCAAATACTCCCTTATGTACATTTGATTTACAATACAACATTAAAATCGTATTTTAAATATCACTACATCTTTAAAATTGTAAACATTCGTTATTGAAGCTACTTGAATAAAACAAATTAATATATTTAAAAGTTAATGGAGAATATATTCATTCTAATATCCAATTTCATGTTGTTCTAATTTTTTCCATACGATCGTTAAAAATGTTGTCAGGGCAGAATTAATGAGTACATCGTCTGAAGAGAGACATCGAATCAATGCTTGCCTGCATGTCCTTATTCCTCTTTCATTAATTAGCTTTTTTAGTAATGTTAATCTTTCATTTTTTAATTCTGGACAGAGACACAAGAGATGTGTAATATTTTCCTCTCCGGATTCGCACAGCCTACACATGTTGTTATTTTCAAGTTTTTTTCAAGGTGGTGCATGGGATTCTCCCGGCCATACTCCAAATCGCACTTTGATGAAAATCTGTTTACTTTTCAATGACCATGCCGTGTCCAGATATTGCTGAGGCCTTTTTTTTGTATAACCATTTATTATGGACCATGCATGTTTCCTTTTAACAAAGGTAGCTTTGTCGCTTATCAATGATAGATAATCTGTTGTTTTTTTCACAACTTTTTAAAATGATTCCTGGGTTATGGTAGAGGTCCAAATCCCCCGAACCGAGTCTTTACCACTGCATTCCTATACCATGGAAGTCTGTACAACAGCCTGCCATAAGGGAAGCCGCGTGGGACTTCAAAGTCCAACGCTTTCCCTACTGTTTTGCAAATTGGAGTTGGTATAGTAATTTGAAAATTTTCGCAAAGTACAGCGGTTTTCCCTATGGTAAAGTGATTGTTTGTTCTAAAGACTTGCGTGGTAAAGGAATGCAGTGGTAAAGACGCGTCGTTGCAAAGAATGCATTGTAAACCTTCCCAAGGCCTCACCTATTTGGACTGAATGGTTTCTCATGAAAACTTGGCCTTGCATATTGATGGCAACATTTGTACTGACTATTGAGGTGTCTGAAGGGCACCAGGAATAGGAACGGCTTTATGTGAATGAAAAATAAAAATGAAAAAGAAATGTATAAAGCGCGAAACATTCACCCGAAGGTGACAAGGCGCTAGCTCATTAGACAAGAAATACCAGACACTTTTAAAACCACATCAGAGATTAAAAAGCCACGTCTTTAAAGCCTTCTTGAAGGCCAACAAATGTGTTTCCTCTTTGCATGATACTGCTGCATAACATGTTTTCATAAACTGTTTTGTTCCTCCCTTAACCTGATTGGTTCAAACCAAGGGACGCTCGCACAAATGTATTGAATGTATAATTCTAATGGTATATCGCATTGTAATAGAAGCCTTTCTTTGACGGTTTGCTGCTCACTCTCCCCTGATCTTCAAGAAGTAACACTAGGTTATTGGCTTTTTTTAATTGGGCTGAACTATATTTTGTTTTGTTTTATTTGTTGCATTTTTCTCTCAGCTTCATGCTATTTTTTATTTAAATAACTAATTTACTGTCTTCTAACCATTTCTGTAATTACTTAAATCCTTTAATAAACCTTAGTGGTTTCACTATGCTATCTTCCCAGGTTTCATTGCAGAGCCTCATGTGCTTTACGATTTACATTGTAATCTGCATTAAAATTGGTTGGCAGGTCCAGTTGAGGAGGAACAAAATCCTTATGGGGTAACACCGCTCCTGGTCCACCAGAAGCGCTTTAAACATGATTTTACTAGAAAAAGCACTAACAAAGAAAAATCAATTACATTAGGCAAAAGCAAATAAAATAAGACTCCACCTCATAGTTTGTGTCAGTATTTTTTACATCAGACTGAGCTTTTCCTCTTTTCGACTTTGTGCAACATGGAGTACAAAAAGGGACCCCCATAACAGAGTCTATGAAACCACAACTACAGTGAAGTCACATTGCGGGTACCTCTGGTGCTGGGACTTCACATCTGCCATAAATGCCAGCTCGCGGAAGAGCTGTCCGGTACCACTGATGTCCGCGTAAGACATACATGCTAGCATTTTCAACTTTTTTGAAGAACTGAATTTCCCCATTGACTTACATTGAAGGGGGGGGTTAGGCAGGATCCACCTCAAAAAGCCATTATGTACTAAAACAAATTGGGAGTCTCCCATCTGAATCAGGTCTGTTGGCATGTATGTTACGGTCAAGGGAACACGGCATATCCAAAGAAGATCACTCAAGAAGTGGAAGCAAGTGTATGATGGTAGGTGCACACATGAGTCATTTAAATAGCAAGATTCGCGACTCCACCGCGACCTCGTACAGGGGGCCGAGATGAGCATCATGATGTGTCTGAGACTCCAACCATGTGTGAAAGAAGCGATTTGTGGCATTTTAAACTCATAAGGAGTCCCTCAGACACTCCTACAACGCACCCATTGGGTCAGAGTATCTCTACTCTGACCCCTTATATTCTATTTAATCTTCGTTTTAATCCCCCGGGACCTAGCCCTGCTTCACAAAATAGCAGTCCCAACTTTGTTCACAGGTTGTGGTCACCAATGACAGCACTGCTCCTGGCGCATCGGTTTGCATACCACCGCGTATGCGTTGCGAAGGATCCGCGTACCTACAAAACAAAAGCACAAATTTAATGCTCAACATCACACTTAAGAATTATAACTCTTAATTTCACTCTATACATGTTATAAACGGTTTGTGAGTAATTTTGTCAGTGTCTAAGTGCGTCTATAAGTGGGTTCATAAGTCTGCGAGAACGTATCAACACTGATAAATGTGTGAGTGGGGCAAGAATGTCTCAGTGAGTCTTATAGTGGCTGCATCAGTGTGTGAGTGGCTCTGCGAGTGGTAGCATGAGTGCCTGATTAGTTTTGTGGGAGCATAAGTCTTTGACTCTCTGAGTCTGTGAGTGCGTACATGAGTGTCTGAGTTGTTCTGTGAGTAGGTGCTTAAAACTCTGAATGGGTCTGTCAGAGGGTGCGTGACCCTCTGTGTGGGTCTGTCAGTGGGTGCATAAGTGTCTGTGTTTAGTGTGTGAGTGAGTACGTGCGTTTCTGTGTGGGTCTCTCAGTGGGCGCATGAGTCTCTGAGTGGGTCAGTGAGTGGGTGATGAGTGCCTCAGTGGGTCTATGAGTGGGTGTATGAGTCTGTGAGTGGGTGCCTGAGTCTCTGACTGGGTCTCTGAATTGACACATGACTCTGACTGGGTCTGTGAGTGGGTGCATTAGTCTCTTACTGGGTCTGTGAGTGGGTGCATTGGATTATGGCTGGATCTGTCATTGAGAGCATTAGTGTCTGAGTGGGTCTCTGACTGGCTGCATGAGCTTTTGAGTGGGTGCATGAGCATTTATATAGGACTGTGAGCGAGTGCACAAGTCTCTGGGAGGGTCGGTGAGTAGGTGGGAGAGTCAATGAATATAATTGTGAATCATCTCAGTCAATCTGTGAGTGGGTGCATAAGTATGTGAGTATTTTATATTTTTAAATCGTTTTATATAACGCAAACAAGACCCATGAGGGTATAAGAGTGCTTTACAGGTGAGCAACAAAGAGAAGAGACTTATAAATCAGACAACAGGGTGGTCAGAAGTGCCCGGGGAGAGAAACCGGTGACGCATTGCCATACATAATAATAATAAGTCAAAGCAGGCCTGGAGAATAAAGGACATAGAATAAACAAATCATGTTACAAAGTGACAAAGGAGGAGTTGGGAGGAAACTGAGAATGAAAAGTGCATACAGAGATAACTCTCTGAAAAAACCCCAATCAAATGCAATAAAAAGACAGGTCAACATGAAGAGGCAACGGATCTTTGAGAGCGTATAAAGCAAGGGGTGCTAGGGCAAGAATTGTTTCATCAGAAGCGCTTTAACTTCCTTTTTGAAATTTACAGTTGAAGCGATCATCCTGATTTCCGGAGGCAGGGAGTTCCAAATGCTCAGGGCGATACGTGAGAAAGCTCAATCATAAGTTTCTTTTCATGGAATTTCTGCGGCGTTAGCAGAAGGGTGTTGGCACAACTGGAGGATCTGGAGCCACCAGACGGTACAAGTTTTTGTGGGAGGTATAGGGGGGTGTTGTAATGTAAGGCTTTATGAGTCATGCAAGCAATTTTTAGTTTTATCCTTGCTTCATAAGGGAGCCAATTTAGGGATTTCAGCTCCAGTGTAATATGGTGGTATATTTTTGAGCCAGTGATGAGTCTAGCAGCAGAGTAAAGAGATGCCCTGAGTTGCGCCATCTTCAATCTCGGCAGACCACAGAGGGTGGCAATTCCATAGTCTATCTTGGAGATCACCAGACATTGCACCGCAGATTTGAAGTTGTTGAGGGGGTGTCTAAGTGCGTCTATAAGTGGGTTCATAAGTCTGCAAGAAAGTATCAACACTGATAAATGTGTGAGTGGGGCAAGAATGTCTCAGTGAGTCTTATAGTGGCTGCATCAGTGTGTGAGTGGCTCTGTGAGTGGTAGCATGAGTGCCTGATTAGTTTAGTTGGTGCATAAGTCTTTGACTCTCTGAGTCTGTGAGTGAGTACATGAGTGTCTGAGTTGTTCTGTGAGTAGGTGCTTAAAACTCTGAGTGGGTCTGTCAGAGGGTGCGTGACCCTCTGTGTGGGTCTGTCAGTGGGTGCATAAGTGTCTGGGTTTGGTGTGTGAGTGAGTACATGAGTGTCTCTGTGGGTCTCTCAGTGGGCACATGAGTCTCTGAGTGGGTCAGTGAGTGGGTTATGAGTGTCTCAGTGGGTCTATAAGTGGGTGTATGAGTCTGTGAGTGGGTGCCTGAGTCTCTGTCTGGGTCTCTGAATTGATGTATGACTCTGATTGGGTCTGTGAGTGAGAGGAGGAACACAATCCTTATGGGGTAACACCACTCCTGATCCACCAGAAGTGCTTTAAACATGATTTTGCTAGAAAAAGCACTAACAAAGAAAAATTAATTACATTAGGCAAAAGCAAATAAAATAAGACTCCACCTCATAGTTTGTGTCAGTATTTTTTACATCAGACTGTGCTTTTCCTCTTTTCGACTTTGTGCAACATGGAGTACACAAAGGGACCCCCATAACAGAGTCTGTGAAACCACAACTACAGTGAAGTCACATTGCGGGTGCCTCTGGTGCTGGGACTTCACAAGTGCCATAAATGCCAGCTGGAGGAAGTGCTGTCCGGTACCACTGATGTCCACGTAAGACATACATGCTAGCATTTTCAACTTGGCAAGAGGGAGATTTTGAAGAACTGAATTTCCCCATTGTCTTACATTGAAGGGTGGGGGGTTAGGTAGGATCCACCTCAAAAAGCAATTATGTACTAAAACACATTGGGAGTCTCCCATCTGAATCATGTCTGTTGGCATGTTTGTGAAGGCCAAGGGAGCATGGCATATCCAAAGAAGATCACTCAAGAAGTGGAAGCAAGTGTATGATGGTAGGTGCACACATGAGTCATTTAAATAGCAAGATTTGCGACTCCAACATGACCTTATACAGGGGGGCCGAGATGAGCATCATGATGGGTCTGAGATTCCAACCACGTGGGAAAAAAAGCAATTTGTGGCATTTTAAACTCATAAGGAGTCCCTCAGACACCCCTACAATGCACCCATGGGGTCAGGGTATCTCTACCCTGACCTCTTATATTCTATCTAATCTTCATTTTAATCCCCCGGGACCTAGCCCTGCTTCACAAAATCGCAGTCACAACTTTGTACACAGGTTGTGGTCACCAATGACAGCACTGCTCCTGGTGCATCGGTTCGCATACCACCGCGTATGCGTTGCGAAGGATCCGCGTACCTACAAAACAAAAGCACAAATTTAATGCTCATCATCACACTTAAGAATTATAACTCTTGATTTCACTCTATACATGTTATAAACGGTTTGTGAGTAATTTTGTCAGTGTCTAAGTGCGCCTATAAGTGGTTTCATAAGTCTGCGAGAACGTATCAACACTGATAAATGTGTGAGTGGGGCAAGAATGTCTCAGTGAGTCTTATAGTGGCTGCATCAGTGTGTGAGTGGCTCTGTGAGTGGTAGCATGAGTGCCTGATTAATTTTGTGGGTGCAAAAGTCTTTGAGTCCGTGAGTGAGTACATGAGTGTCTGAGTTGTTCTGTGAGTAGGTGCTTAAAACTCTGAATGGGTCTGTCAGAGGGTGCGTGACCCTCTGTGTGGGTCTGTCAGTGGGTGCATAAGTGTCTGTGTTTGGTGTGTGAGTGAGTACGTGAGTGTCTGTGTGGGTCTCTCAGTGGGCGCATGAGTCTCTGAGTGGGTCAGTGAGTGGGTGATGAGTGTCTCAGTGGGTCTATGAGTGGGTGTATGAGTCTGTGAGTAGGTGCCTGAGTCTCTGACTGGGTCTCTGAATTGATGCATGACTCTGATTGGGTCTGTGAGTGGGTGCATTAGTCTCTTACTGGGTCTGTGAGTGGGTGCATTGGATTATGGCTGGATCTGTCACTGAGAGCCTTAGTGTCTGAGTGGGTCTCTGACTGGCTGCATGAGCTTCTGAGTGGGTGCATGAGCATTTAAATGGGACTGTGAGCGAGTGCACAAGTCTCTGAGAGGGTCTGTGAGTAGGTGGGAGAGTCAATGAATATAATTGTGAATCATCTCAGTCAATCTGTGAGTGGGTGCATAAGTATGTGAGTATTTTATATTTTTAAATCGTTTTATATAACGCGAACAAGACCCATGAGCGTATAAGAGTGCTTTACAGGTGAGCAACAAAGAGAAGAGACTTATAAATCAGACAACAGGGTGGTCAGAAGGGCCCGGGGAGAGAAACTCTGTGACACATTGCCATACATAATAATAATAAGTCAAAGCAGGCCTGGAGAATAAAGGACATAGAATAAACAAATCATGTTACAAAGTGACAAAGGAGGAGTTGTAAGGAAACTGAGAATGAAAAGTGCATACAGAGATAACTCTCTGAAAAACCCCCAATCAAATGCAATAAATAGACAGGTCACCATGAGAGGCAACGGATCTTTGAGAGCGTATAAGGCAAGGGGTGCTAGGGCAAGAATTGTTTCATCAGAAGCGCTTTAACTTCCTTTTTTAAATTTACAGTTGAAGCGATCATCCTGAATTCCGGAGGCAGGGAGTTCCAAATGCTCAGGGCGATACCTGAGAAAGCTCAATCATAAGTTTCTTTTTATGGAATTTCTGCGGTGTCAGCAGAAGGGTGTTGGCACAACTGGAGGATCTGGAGCCACCAGACAGTACAAGTTTTTGTGGGAGGTATAGTGGGGTGTTGTAATGTAAGGCTTTATGAGTCATGCAAGCAATTTTTAGTTTTATCCTTGCTTCATAAGGGAGCCAATTTAGGGATTTCAACTCCAGTGTAATATGGTGGTATATTTTTGAGCCAGTGATAAGTCTAGCAGCAGAGTAAAGAGATGCCCTGAGTGACGCCATCTTCAATCTCGGCAGTCCACAGAGGGTGGCAATTCCATAGTCTAACTTGGAGATCACCAGACATTGCACCGCAGATTTGAAGTTGTTGAGGGGGTGTCTAAGTGCGTCTATAGGTGGGTTCATAAGTCTGCGAGAACGTATCCACACTGATAAATGTGTGAGTGGGGCAAGAATGTCTCAGTGAGTATTATAGTGGCTGCATCAGTGTGTGAGTGGCTCTGTGAGTGGTAGCATGAGTGCCTGATTAGTTTTGTGGGTGCATAAGTCTTTGACTCTCTAAGTCTGTGAGTGAGTACATGAGGGTCTGAGTTGTTCTGTGAGTAGGTGCTTAAAACTCTGAGTGGGTCTGTCAGAGGGTGCGTGACCCTCTGTGTGGGTCTGTCAGTGGGTGCATAAGTGTCTGTGTTTGGTGTGTGAGTGAGTACATGAGTGTCTCTGTGGGTCTCTCAGTGGGTGCATGAGTCTCTGAGTGGGCCAGTGAGTGGGTTATGAGTGTCTCAGTGGGTCTATAAGTGGGTATATGAGTCTGTGAGTGGGTGCCCGAGTCTCTGACAGGGTCTCTGAATTGATGTATGACTCTGATTGGGTCTGTGAGTGAGAGGAGGAACAAAACCCTTATGGGGTAACACTGCTCCTGGTCCACCAGAAGTGCTTTAAACATGATTTTACTAGAAAAAGCACTAACAAAGAAAAATTAATTACATTAGGCAAAAGCAAATAAAATAAGACTCCACCTCATAGTTTGTGTCAGTATTTTTTTTACATCAGACTGTGCTTTTCCTCTTTTCGACTTTGTGCAACATGGAGTACAAAAAGGGACCCCATAACAGAGTCTGTGATACACAACTACAGTGAAGTCACATTGCGTGTACCTCTGGTGCTGGGACTTCACAAGTGCCATAAATGCCAGCTGGAGGAAGAGCTGTCCGGTACCACTGATGTCCGCGTAAGACATACATGCTAGCATTTTCAACTTGGCAAGAGGGAGATTTTGAAGAACTGAATTTCCCCATTGTCTTACATTGAAGGGTGGGGGGTTAGGCAGGATACACCTAAAAAGCCATTATGTACTAAAACAAATTGGGAGTCTCCCACCTGAATCAGGTCTGTTGGCATGTTTGTGAAGGCCAAGGGGGCACGGCATATCCAAAGAAGATCACTCAAGAAGTGGAAGCAAGTGTATGATGGTAGGTGCACACATGACATGAGAAGTGAGGCTAGAGGATCTCTAGTCTCATCCCTTAGCAGGCACACATTATTATTGTCTTTGTGAGGACAAAAGACTTCCACTCAATAAGCTTGATTTACATTTTTTTGTATTTCATGCAAATTATATTTTCAATTTCTTCAATTTTTCAAAGTTCATTTATGCATCTTCGAGATCGTTGTGAACAATTTCTAGTTCAGCCAATGTCTTTATCATACATCCAATGCATTTCGGGCATTTCTCTATGCCCTTCATCAGGGATTTGACACTGTAAATAATAGTATGAGTAACCATTAGTATGGTTTCTAAAACAGTAAATAAACATATGAATAAACACAGTTATATAAAGCATGCTTTTAAAACTAACGTGCTGTAGACTTTGAAACGTGTATAAATATGGTGTGGTTTAAGAAAAGCGTTCAGAACGGGTTAAACTAAAAAACGCTAAATAGAAGTGTGATGTCGGCGTGTCACTTACATGCCTGTCAAAAAAGTGGGCTGGATTCTGCAAAAAAACGAGGAGAGTGCAATCAGTGTAATTAGCTTGTTCGCTTCGTGAAAGCGATTACATTTGAAATCCGTCAGATGACAGAAACTAACCTGGGATAAGGTTGGGATATGCTCCGATGCGGTGTTCGTCTTAAAAAACGCCAGCAAGAAACAGCTTGCCGCGTTTGGCTATTTTGAAAGTTGCCGATCACGTGACGCGGTCCCGTGACGCGTCACGTGTGGGGAAATGGTAGAAAGGTTAAACTTGCATTGCATCGGGTGGATAAGTAGAATGATACCGTCAAGGGAAAAACGTTCAAGGATGACCTAAGTAACAATTATACTATGTGGGGCAACCTAGTGTAAAAATGAAAAATGAAAATAAAAAACCGAGTTATGAAAACGTAACGAATAAGAAGGGTCCGGGATCGAACTCGTGAGGTTGAGGGTGAAAATGAACATCACGTTAGCATTGAGGCAACTGCTAGATGGGTGGAAACTGTGGAGAATGTGTTAATGTGAAGTGTCAGTGTCTGAGGCATACATGAACAAACACAGTAATAACACAGTTGGTCTGTTGAGCAAATATTTACAAATAGCAAGAAAGTTCGATTCTGTCATTTAAACCCATCGGTTTCTGGGTTGACAATTTCTGTATCCAGTAGTTCTCTCTTTTAAGGAGGTGTTTGTTGTTATCCCTTCCCTCCAATTTATCAACTGTTTCAAGAATGATGAATTTAATTTGTGACACATTATGATGTTCTTCAACGAAGTGTGAGGAT
Organism: Lissotriton vulgaris; assembly: GCF_964263255.1. Lineage (NCBI taxonomy): Eukaryota > Metazoa > Chordata > Amphibia > Caudata > Salamandridae > Lissotriton > Lissotriton vulgaris. Next base: position 120,754,631 of record NC_141687.1, read on the forward strand.
AGTGCTAATTTCAGATTTTTCAGTCGGATGTTAGACTTGTGTTCCGTGAGACGCACTTTGATGCGTCGTTCAGTCTTACCCACATAGATCTTGCCACATGGGCATTTTATTCCGTAGATCAAATTACTTGTATCACAAGTTGCGTTAACCCTAAGTTTGATAGGATTGCCTTGTCGGGGGTGGTTGATGGTATTTCCTCTTATTATACAATTGCAGTTACCGCAGTTGAGGCAAGGTTTTGTTCCCGAGAATGTTATGTCTTTAGTAGGTTTATGCTGAAGAATTTCCCCCAAGTTTTTGGCCCTAGTGAAAGCAAATAAAGGTGGTTGACTGAATGACTCGTTGAAGTCTGATTCAATGTTCAGTATTGGCCAATGTTTCAGAATTATTTGTTTATATTTTTTACTCACTTTTGAGTATTTGGAAACCACCACTGTACGTGTTTGTTCAGTTTTTTCTTTAGGTGTTAAAAGTTTAGTTCTGTTGATGTGGTCAATTCTCTCTTTAGTTTCTTTAAGTAGGGTTTGGGGGTAACCTCTATTGGAGAATTTGTTAGTCATCTCCTCAAGTCTTATGTTGAGTGTGTCTTCTTCAGACGTAATCCGTTTGACCCTAGACATCTGGGAAAATGGAAGGTTCCGTATCAAATTAGGTTCATGAAAGCTCGAGTGTAACAGCATGTTATTTCTGTCTGTCGGTTTGACATGGAGATCCGTTGTGTACCCATGTGGGGTAATCGATACTTTCACGTCCAAAAAATTGACTGAGCTGTCTGAGATATTCCAGGTTAATTGAATCCGTTGGTCTATTTCATTGAATTTTATGAGTTTGGTTCGTAATGTTTCCTCGGTGTTTGTCCAAATCATGAAGTAGTCATCGATGTATCGAATTATCATTCTTAAATTGTTAGTCCATGCTGTCTTCGTTAGGATATGTTGATTTTCATACCAGTGCATAAAAATGTTTGCATACACGGGTGCGGCCGAATTGCCCATGGCCATCCCGGTGAGTTGTTGGTACCATTCTTCTTTGACTCTAAAATAACTGTGGTACAGGGTAAAGTACATTAGTTCCATTAGGAACATCTGTAGATCTTGGTCCAAGTTCGTGTTCAAGAGTGCTGCTTCCATAGCTTCAATCCCCATGTCATGGGGTATGCTCGTGTATAAGCTACTTACGTCTGCAGTGCATAAAATTACCTTTTCATCTGGGTTCCATGGTGTTTGTTGTAACTTCAGTATGAATTGTGTGGTATCCTTAATGTAAGTGTATGTAGATTGTACTGAGGGTTGTAGATATTTGTCGATCAGTTGGCCAATTGGTTCATGCAAGCTTCCTCATGTGGAGACAATAGGCCTCATTGGTGGGTCCTTAATGTTTTTATGAATTTTAGGTGTCATACGTAATGTTGGGCTTCTTGGATTGAGAGTTATAAGGAAGTTTTTAGTTCTCTCCGTTATAACACCCTGGTTGTGTGCTCCGTCAATGATGGTCCTTAGTGTTTTCATATATTCCATTGTTGGGTTGTTATCCAATTTACGGTAGGTATTGATGTCTGTGATGTGTTCCATCACTTTAGAGTCATACATCGTAGTGTTCATGATCACGATTGCTCCACCCTTGTCAGCTTTCGTGAATGTGGTTTGATCATTGGCTGCCAATTTTTTTAGCGTATCCTGGTCCTTTTGTGTCATGTTTCTTGATTTGGGTTTGGTATGCTTGATCTTGTTGAGGTCTTGTTTGACTATATTTTCGAAAAGATCCAGTGTTTTGTGACTTATTGGTGCTTGAAAGGAACTCTGGGGACGTAATCCGAGCAGTTGGTCTTTCTCTTGTTGTGGACGTTCCGGTACAACATTATCAAAAAAGTGTCTTAGTCTGAGTTTCCGCATTAATTTGAAGAAGCTTACTTCAAGTTCAAGATGGTCCGTAGAGGTGGTAGGTACGAAGGACGTTCCTTTTTGAAGTAACCCCAATTCGTAAGTACTGAAGTTGTGGTCACTGATGTTAATGACTAATTGTTCTGTGGTTGATTCTTTTTGGTTCTTTTCTCCTTCTCCTTGTCTTTGATTGTGGCTGTCGTACTTCGTGTAGTCGGGGGATCTCTCTCTTTGTCTTTTTCTTTGCCCTCTCCTGGGTCTCCTTTTTGGGCTTGGCCCTGTTCTAAAAAAGGATGGGTTTCAGGAGGTTTACTGGTAGTTGGTTCTTCAGTAGATGTTTGATCCTGTGATGTCCGGGTAGGTTGGGACTTACGTGGTCTCTGGGTTGGTTCACTATCAGTGGATGAGGTATCCGTATTAGAATTGTATGGGCGATTCCTACGTTTCTGGGCATATATGTCTGCCCAAGTATAGACTTCGCCGAGTCTATAATCCAAGGTGTCCCTTTTGAACTTCCGAATTTTGCGTTCATTTACTTCTCTCGAGTGGCGTTCAATTTGATTTTTAATATCATCCAGAGTTGCTTTGAGTTCGTCCTCCGACATCATTTTAGACAATTCTGTTGAAGTTTCTTCAATTTCAGCGGTCAGTTCTTCAAGGATAGTGGATAATTCCTGAATGATTAGAAGGATCAAGTCCAATGAACATTTGTTCAGTATCTCATACCAGCGTTCTTGGAACTTCTTCGAATGTTTGCAAAGGGATGGTCTCAGTGCAATCCTTAGGCCCCGTGGTATGCGTTGGTTCCGGTGGTATTTAATGAGGGTACTGGCATGAAGTTGTTGATTAGTTTTCCTTTTTGAAAGGTACAGTAATTGTCTTATGTTTTGCTCCTTGGACCGGCTTGTGGTTTCCTGTGTGAGTTCCTCCCTGATGAGAGAATAAATTTGGTCCGCATCTTTGGTATCAAAAGCAAAAGTAGAGGCTCTTGCCTCTGTACTTTTGGATATATCATCGTAATTGCTCATTGTTGCTTGTTGTAGATTTTTGTCTTTATAAGTTTCTTAGTTCGCGTGCTATCTATCCAGGGGGCACTGAGTAGGATAAAGTGAATGAAATTCGGTAGATGCACAACTTGTATTTGTTGAAAAGGTGAACACACTGTGTTAAGTAATGTTAATTTGGGTTTACTGGTGCTCCGCCAGGTGACTCCGAGGGCCCAACGGCGTCTTACAATGTACATGAGAAGTGAGGCTACCGAAGATGTGGACCAAATTTATTCTCTCATCAGGGAGGAACTCACACAGGAAACCACAAGCCGGTCCAAGGAGCAAAACATAAGACAATTACTGTACCTTTCAAAAAGGAAAACTAATCAACAACTTCATGCCAGTACCCTCATTAAATACCACCGGAACCAACGCATACCACGGGGCCTAAGGATTGCACTGAGACCATCCCTTTGCAAACATTCGAAGAAGTTCCAAGAACGCTGGTATGAGATACTGAACAAATGTTCATTGGACTTGATCCTTCTAATCATTCAGGAATTATCCACTATCCTTGAAGAACTGACCGCTGAAATTGAAGAAACTTCAACAGAATTGTCTAAAATGATGTCGGAGGACGAACTCAAAGCAACTCTGGATGATATTAAAAATCAAATTGAACGCCACTCGAGAGAAATAAATGAACGCAAAATTCGGAAGTTCAAAAGGGACACCTTGGATTATAGACTCGGCGAAGTCTATACTTGGGCAGACATATATTCCCAGAAACGTAGGAATCGCCCATACAATTCTAATACGGATACCTCATCCACTGATAGTGAACCAATCCAGAGACCACGTAAGTCCCAACCTACCCGGACATCACAGGATCAAACATCTACTGAAGAACCAACTACCAGTAAACCTCCTGAAACCCATCCTTTTTTAGAACAGGGCCAAGCCCAAAAAGGAGACCCAGGAGAGGGCAAAGAAAAAGACAAAGAGAGAGATCCCCCGACTACACGAAGTACGACAGCCACAATCAAAGACAAGGAGAAGGAGAAAAGAACCAAAAAGAATCAACCACAGAACAATTAGTCATTAACATCAGTGACCACAACTTCAGTACTTACGAATTGGGGTTACTTCAAAAAGGAACCTCCTTCGTACCTACCACCTCTACGGACCATCTTGAACTTGAAGTAAGCTTCTTCAAATTAATGCGGAAACTCAGACTAAGACACTTTTTTGATAATGTTGTACCGGAACGTCCACAACAAGAGAAAGACCAACTGCTCGGATTACGTCCCCAGAGTTCCTTTCAAGCACCAATAAGTCACAAAACACTGGATCTTTTCGAAAATATAGTCAAACAAGACCTCAACAAGATCAAGCATACCAAACCCAAATCAAGAAACATGACACAAAAGGACCAGGATACGCTAAAAAAATTGGCAGCCAATGATCAAACCACATTCACGAAAGCTGACAAGGGTGGAGCAATCGTGATCATGAACACTACGATGTATGACTCTAAAGTGATGGAACACATCACAGACATCAATACCTACCGTAAATTGGATAACAATCCAACAATGGAATATATGAAAACACTAAGGACCATCATTGACGGAGCACACAACCAGGGTGTTATAACGGAGAGAACTAAAAACTTTCTTATAACTCTCAATCCAAGAAGCCCAACATTACGTATGACACCTAAAATTCATAAAAACATTAAGGACCCACCAATGAGGCCTATTGTCTCCACACGAGGAAGCTTGCATGAACCAATTGGCCAACTGATCGACAAATATCTACAACCCTCAGTACAATCTACATACACTTACATTAAGGATACCACACAATTCATACTGAAGTTACAACAAACACCATGGAACCCAGATGAAAAGGTAATTTTATGCACTGCAGACGTAAGTAGCTTATACACGAGCATACCCCATGACATGGGGATTGAAGCTATGGAAGCAGCACTCTTGAACACGAACTTGGACCAAGATCTACAGATGTTCCTAATGGAACTAATGTACTTTACCCTGTACCACAGTTATTTTAGAGTCAAAGAAGAATGGTACCAACAACTCACCGGGATGGCCATGGGCAATTCGGCCGCACCCGTGTATGCAAACATTTTTATGCACTGGTATGAAAATCAACATATCCTAACGAAGACAGCATGGACTAACAATTTAAGAATGATAATTCGATACATCGATGACTACTTCATGATTTGGACAAACACCGAGGAAACATTACGAACAAACTCATAAAATTCAATGAAATAGACCAACGGATTCAATTAACCTGGAATATCTCAGACAGCTCAGTCAATTTTTTGGACGTGAAAGTATCGATTACCCCACATGGGTACACAACGGATCTCCATGTCAAACCGACAGACAGAAATAACATGCTGTTACACTCGAGCTTTCATGAACCTAATTTGATACGGAACCTTCCATTTTCCCAGATGTCTAGGGTCAAACGGATTACGTCTGAAGAAGACACACTCAACATAAGACTTGAGGAGATGACTAACAAATTCTCCAATAGAGGTTACCCCCAAACCCTACTTAAAGAAACTAAAGAGAGAATTGACCACATCAACAGAACTAAACTTTTAACACCTAAAGAAAAAACTGAACAAACACGTACAGTGGTGGTTTCCAAATACTCAACAGTGAGTAAAAAATATAAACAAATAATTCTGAAACATTGGCCAATACTGAACATTGAATCAGACTTCAACGAGTCATTCAGTCAACCACCTTTATTTGCTTTCACTAGGGCCAAAAACTTGGGGGAAATTCTTCAGCATAAACCTACTAAAGACATAACATTCTCGGGAACAAAACCTTGCCTCAACTGCGGTAACTGCAATTGTATAATAAGAGGAAATACCATCAACCACCCCCGACAAGGCAATCCTATCAAACTTAGGGTTAACGCAACTTGTGATACAAGTAATTTGATCTACGGAATAAAATGCCCATGTGGCAAGATCTATGTGGGTAAGACTGAACGACGCATCAAAGTGCGTCTCACGGAACACAAGTCTAACATCCGACTGAAAAATCTGAAATCAGCACTATCCTCACACTTCGTTGAAGAACATCATAATGTGTCACAAATTAAATTCATCATTCTTGAAACAGTTGATAAATTGGAGGGAAGGGATAACAACAAACACCTCCTTAAAAGAGAGAACTACTGGATACAGAAATTGTCAACCCAGAAACCGATGGGTTTAAATGACAGAATCGAACTTTCTTGCTATTTGTAAATATTTGCTCAACAGACCAACTGTGTTATTACTGTGTTTGTTCATGTATGCCTCAGACACTGACACTTCACATTAACACATTCTCCACAGTTTCCACCCATCTAGCAGTTGCCTCAATGCTAACGTGATGTTCATTTTCACCCTCAACCTCACGAGTTCGATCCCGGACCCTTCTTATTCATTACGTTTTCATAACTTGGTTTTTTATTTTCATTTTTCATTTTTACACTAGGTTGCCCCACATAGTATAATTGTTACTTAGGTCATCCTTGAACGTTTTTCCCTTGACGGTATCATTCTACTTATCCACCCGATGCAATGCAAGTTTAACCTTTCTACCATTTCCCCACACGTGACGCGTCACGGGACCGCGTCACGTGATCGGCAACTTTCAAAATAGCCAAACGCGGCAAGCTGTTTCTTGCTGGCGTTTTTTAAGACGAACACCGCATCGGAGCATATCCCAACCTTATCCCAGGCTAGTTTCTGTCATCTGACGGATTTCAAATGTAATCGCTTTCACGAAGCGAACAAGCTAATTACACTGATTGCACTCTCCTCGTTTTTTTGCAGAATCCAGCCCACTTTTTTGACAGGCATGTAAGTGACACGCCGACATCACACTTCTATTTAGCGTTTTTTAGTTTAACCCGTTCTGAACGCTTTTCTTAAACCACACCATATTTATACACGTTTCAAAGTCTACAGCACGTTAGTTTTAAAAGCATGCTTTATATAACTGTGTTTATTCATATGTTTATTTACTGTTTTAGAAACCATACTAATGGTTACTCATACTATTATTTACAGTGTCAAATCCCTGATGAAGGGCATAGAGAAATGCCCGAAATGCATTGGATGTATGATAAAGACATTGGCTGAACTAGAAATTGTTCACAACGATCTCGAAGATGCATAAATGAACTTTGAAAAATTGAAGAAATTGAAAATATAATTTGCATGAAATACAAAAAAATGTAAATCAAGCTTATTGAGTGGAAGTCTTTTGTCCTCACAAAGACAATAATAATGTGTGCCTGCTAAGGGATGAGACTAGAGATCCTCTAGCCTCACTTCTCATGTACATTGTAAGACGCCGTTGGGCCCTCGGAGTCACCTGGCGGAGCACCAGTAAACCCAAATTAACATTACTTAACACAGTGTGTTCACCTTTTCAACAAATACAAGTTGTGCATCTACCGAATTTCATTCACTTTAGGTGCACACATGAGCCATTCGCGACTCCAACACGACCTTATACAGGGGGGCTGAGAAGAGCATCATGATGGGTCTGAGATTCCAACCACGTGGGAAAAAAAGCAATTTGTGGCATTTTAAACTCATAAGGAATCCTTCAGACACCCCTACAATGCACCCATGGGGTCATGGTATCTCTACCCTGACCTCTTATATTCTATCTAATCTTCGTTTTAATTCCCCGGGACCGAGCCCTGCTTCACAAAATCCCAGTCACAACTTTGTACACAGGTTGTGGTCACCAATGACAGCACTGCTCCTGGCGCATCGGTTCGCATACCACCGCGTATGCGTTGCGAAAGATCCGCGTACCTACAAAACAAAAGCACACATTTAATGCACGACATCACACTTAAGAATTATAACTCTTAATTTCACTCTATACATGTTATAAACGGTTTGTGAGTAATTTTTTCAGTGTCTAAGTGCGTCTATAAGTGGGTTCATAAGTCTGCGAGAACGTATCAACACTGATAATTGTGTGAGTGGGGCAAGAATGTCTCAGTGAGTCTTATAGTGGCTGCATCAGTGTGTCGGTGGCTCTGTGAGTGGTAGCATGAGTGCCTGATTAGTTTTGTGGGTGCATAAGTCTTTGACTCTCTGAGTCTGTGAGTGAGTACATGAGTGTCTGAGTTGTTCTGTGAGTAGGTGCTTAAAACTCTGAATGGGTCTGTCAGAGGGTGTGTGACCCTCTGTGTGGGCCTGTCAGTGGGTGCATAAGTGTCTGTGTTTGGTGTGTGAGTGAGTACGTGAGTGTCTGTGTGGGTCTCTCAGTGGGCGCATGAGTCTCTGAGTGGGTCAGTGAGTGGGTGATGAGTGTCTCAGTGGGTCTATGAGTGGGTGCATGAGTCTGTGAGTGGGTGCCTGAGTCTCTGACTGGGTCTCTGAATTGATGCATGACTCTGATTGGGTCTGTGAGTGGGTGCATTAGTCTCTTACTGGGTCTGTGAGTGGGTGCATTGGATTATGGCTGGATCTGTCACTGAGAGCATTAGTGTCTGAGTGGGTCTCTGACTGGCTGCATGAGCTTCTGAGTGGGTGCATGAGCATTTAAATGGGACTGTGAGCGAGTGCACAAGTCTCTGAGAGGGTCTGTGAGTAGGTGGGAGAGTCAATGAATATAATTGTGAATCATCTCAGTCAATCTGTGAGTGGGTGCATAAGTATGTGAGTATTTTATATTTTTAAATCGTTTTATATAACGCGAACAAGACCCATGAGGGTATAAGAGTGCTTTACAGGTGAGCAACAAAGAGAAGAGACTTATAAATCAGACAACAGGTTGGTCAGAAGTGCCCGGGGAGAGAAACTCTGTGACGCATTGCCATACATAATAATAATAAGTCAAAGCAGGCCTGGAGAATAAAGGACATAGAATAAACAAATCATGTTACAAAGTGACAAAGGAGGAGTTGAGAGGAAACTGAGAATGAAAAGTGCATAAAGAGATAACTCTCTGAAAAAACCCCAATCAAATGTAATAAAAAGACAGGTCAACATGGAGAGGCGACGGATCTTTGAGAGCGTATAAGGCAAGGGGTGCTAGGGCAAGAATTGTTTCATCAGAAGCGCTTTAGCTTCCTTTTTAGGTCTCGCCTGTCGATGCGCAAGCGCATCGAGCTTGCGAGACTATGGGGGCTTAAACAGTCTTTAACCAACTTGCAAGGAATCGTGGCGATTCCTTGCAGTGCCCGTGAAATTCAAGCTCAATGGGCATGCGCATTGAGCTTAAAAGCGCGTGAACATGCCCCCAGCCGCCTGCCTTGCATGTATTTTCCCTCAGGCGCACTCCTCCCACACCCCGCTCCGCCCCCTCCCCTGCCTGCCGTGTCGCATTTCTTCAGTTCCCTCAGCCGCACTCCAGGCCCCTGCTGCTTTCACACCCTCTCCCCGCTCCGCCCCCTCCCCTGCCCGCCGTGTCGCATTTCTCCTCCCCCCTCCCCTTCTCTGCCTTCCCTCCGTCTTGTCTCTTTTGGTCTTATTTTTGTTTTAACTTTTTTTTCATCTTGGTTTGCCTTTCTTCACTTTCTACTGCAGTACCACACTCAGTTTGTCCCTTCATCTCTCAAATTGCAGTAAGTCTACAGCGGGTCACTTGTTCTTTTTGATGCTCTACTTCGTTGCAGTTTGTATTTTAAATTTGCACACTTTTGATGCGGCCGCTGATTTCACTTTTGCGTGCACAGGGACGAGTCCTCTTCACATCCACCCCCTACAAGTGGTGCCTCCCGCTCACGTGCTGCTGGGTGGCTCTTGTTTACCCCACACTACCCAACCCCCCATCTTCGGGGCACTGCACTGTCTCGCCCGCCAGATTTGCATTTTGCCTAGCACCCTCGCCTTCAGTTCTCGTTGACAGTAAATAATAAAGCGTTTCCGCTATGCCGGCTCTGCAGTGCAGGGCCATGAACCCTGTATGATAACATCACCCAAAGTCGCCATTCACATACCGTCTATACTACCAACTTTCAAAGGCCCTCATGCTTGTCTGGCTCCTCCCTAAGTAAAGCAATCCAGAAGTACAACTCTGAATCAAAGACTCTCTGCCTCATCTCTTTTACGCTGAGGTATCACCAGGTTAATATCAGGTTAATATCAGCGCTCAAGAAAACTGGATCTTTGGTGCAGTGAGGAAAGAAATCATTACCTTTCTGTTTATTTCTATTTACAAACGTCTGCCATCTAGCAAAGTTAAGAGGCAGCTTCTAAATGCCTTAGCTGAACACCTGTTGTTTCTATCATCCACTATTTCCCACAGAATATTAAAAAGATGAACCTTTACTCCCTAATATGAACCTTTTGTTTTGCCTCGAACTTGTTTCTTAGTTTGGAGGCCATTTCCTGTAATATAGCTTGTGTCCTTATAAAATGGCAAAGTGACTGAAGCTGGCATATTTTTTAAAATGTCCTCGTGGGAGTGACCAGAAGCCCTCTAACCCCCTCTCCCTGCTCTCCTCTCTCTCTCTCCCTCACTCACTCCACTCCCTCTCCTCTCCCTCCTTCCCTCTCGTCCTCCCTCTCTCTCCCTCCCCTCACTCTCTCACTCTCCCTCTCTCTCTGTCTACCTCAATCCCTTTCCCTCGCTTCCCTCTCACTCTCTCCTCTCTCCTTTCTCACCCTCTCCCTCTCTCTCTCCTCTCTCCTCTCTTTACCTTCCCCCTGCTCTCCTTTTTCCCCCTCTCCCCATCTCCCCCTCTGACTGCTCTCCTCTCTCTCTCTTCCTCCCCTCTCTCCCCCCTCCGTCCTTCGCTCTCGTCCTCCCCCTCTCTTCTTACCCTCCCTCTCTCCCTCTCCCTTTCCCTCTCTTCCTTTACCTCACTTCCCTCTCCCTCTCTCCCTCTCCCTCTCTTCCCTCTCCTCTCTCCCCGTCTCCGTCTCTCTCTCCTCCATCCCCCTCGATCTCTCCTCTCTCTCCTCTCTCCCCCTCTCTCTCTCCCCCCTCCCCTCTCTCTCCTCTCTCCCTCTCTTTACCCTCTCCTTTTTCTCCCTTTCCCCATCTCCCCCTCTGCCTGCTCTCCTCTCGTTCTCCCTCCCCTCTCTCTCCCCTCCGTCCTTCGCTCTCGTCCTCCCCCTCTCTTTTTACCCTCCCTCTACCCTCTCTCCCTTTCCCTCTCTCCATTACCCTCACTTCCCTCTCTCCCTTTCCCTCTCTTCCCTCTCCTCTCTCCCCGTCTCCGTCTCTCTCTCCTCCATCCCCCTCTCTCTCTCCTCTCTCCCCCTCTCTCTCTCCTCTCTCCCCCTCTCTCTCTCCTCTCTCCCCCTCTCTCTCCTCTCTCCCTCTCTTTACCCTCTCCTTTTTCTCCCTCTCCCCATCTCCCCTCTCACCACTCAACACTCTACCCTCTCACCACTCACCACTACACTCCCTCTCCAAACCCTCTCTCTCTCCTCACTCACCTCTCTCTCGCCTTTCTCCCCTCTCCTCACTCTCTCCAGGCCTGACTCTCTCCTCCCCTCTCACCACTCTCCCCTCTCACCACCACTCTCCCCTCTCAACACTACTCCCCTCACCACTCTCCCCTCTCCTAATTGCATTTTTTCACGGCCGCCTGGCCGTGACACCACATCAAAGGGCTTCTCCTCCCCGAATTATTTTTTTACAGCCAGCCGGCCGTACTTTAAGTTTCACGCCCGCCATACAACATACAACCACACATACAACCACATGCACAACCAAATCAGTGCACGCTTTCACCAGTCACACACACACCACAAGCCGTCGGTGCACGCTTTCACCAGGCACACACCACCAGCGTCAGTGCACGCTTTCACCAGGCACACACACCACCAGCCGTCAGTGCACTTTTCCACCAGGCACACACACCACCAGCCGGCAGTGCACACTTCCACCTCTCAGCACCACCACAGCACCACTCAGCACCACTACAGCATCACTCAGGGGCACCACAACATCACTATGTGCTACAACAGCATCACTGAACGCCACAGCATCACTTGTCCCCAAAACAACATCACTCAGCGCCACCACAGCATCAATCTGAACAACCATTCAACAACAACTGGTTCAAATATTTTCTGTCAATGTTTCAAGCTTTATTACAAATGTCATAAAAAGATGTTAAATGTTTTCACTTCTGTTCTTGTTAAAACATTGTGATTTGTCAAATCAATACATGTAAAACAGGGGAAAACTAAACATGTACCTTTACTAATGCTATGGATGTAACATTTGCTAACTTTATAACTATTGGCATTTCTAATAACAAAATTAATACTTTTATATTTTGAAAAACATAAACAAAAAATAAAATGTATTTACATTTTACACACCAAAAGCTCAAACTTTTCACATCCACAGCCACATCCACCGCCACATCCACCGCCACCAGATCCACCACACCCACCACCACTACATCCACCACCCCATCCACCACCACCACCACCCAATCCACCACCACCACATCCACCACCACATCCACCATCACCACCACATCCACCACCACATCCACCACCACATCCACCACCACATCCACCACCACATCCACCGCCACATCCACCACCACATCCACATCCACCGCATGCACCACCACCACATCCACCACATCAACATCCACCGCATCCACCACCACCACATCCACATTCACCACATCCACCACCACATCCACCACCACCTCCACCACCACATCCACCACCGCATCCACCACCCCATTCACCACCACCACCGCATCCACCACCACATCCACCACCGCATCCACCACCACATCCACCACCGCATCCACCACCCCATTCACCACCACCACCGCATCCACCACCACATACACCACCACATCCACCACCACATCCACCACCACTTTCACCACACCCACCACCACCACATCCACCACACCCACCACCACCACATCCACCACCACATCCACCACACATCCACCAACACATCCACCAACACTTCCACCACCACCGCATCCACCACCACCACATCCACCACCGCATCCACCACCACCACATCCACCACCGCATCCACCACCACTGCATCCACCAACACCACATCCATGACCACCACCACATCCACCACCGCATCCACCACCGCATCCACCACCACATCCACCAACACATCCACCACCACCATATCCCCCAGATCCACCACCACCACATCTATATGTGTGTGTGTGTGGGTGTGTGTGTGTGTGTGTGTGTGTGTGTGTGTGTGTGTGGCTCTGTGTGTGTGTAGGTGCAAATGCAATGTTCTTGGATTTTCGTCACAATAAAATACACTGAACATAATCTTCACAAAAGTTATTTACAAACGTTTAAGGTATTGCCATTATAAATTACAATAACTTTTATTTAAGTATTAATTATTTACAAAAATAAAAGCCATTGTTATTTGTAATATCAATACATCTAAGTCACGTAAATACAACACACATTGCATTACAAATGCTATAGGTGTCACATTTGCGAAAGTTAAAACTATTGACATTGTAACTGACAAAGCTATTAATTTTGCTATTTTCAAAACCAACACATAAATAAAAAAGTGTCATTTACAATAACAATCGCTCAAACTTTCCTAATGCGAGACCTATTGCATTTCCAATGCTTGTTGAAATTTACAGTTGAAGCGATCATCCTGAATTCCAGAGGCAGGGAGTTCCAAATGCTCAGGGCGATACCTGAGAAAGCTCAATCATAAGTTTCTTTTAATGGAATTTCTGCAGTGTCAGCAGAAGGGTGTTGGCACTTCTGGAGGATCTGGAGCCACCAGACAGTACAAGTTTTTGTGGGCGGTATAGTGGGGTGTTGTAATGTAAGGCTTTATGAGTCATGCAAGCAATTTGTAGTTTTATCCTTGCTTCATAAGGGAGCCAATTTAGGGATTTCAGCTCCAGTGTAATATGGTGGTATATTTTTGAGCCAGTGATGAGTCTAGCAGCAGAGTAAAGAGATGCCCTGAGTGGCGCCATCTTCAATCTCGGCAGACCACAGAGGGTGGCAATTCCATAGTCCAACTTGGAGATCACCAGACATTGCACCGCAGATTTGAAGTTGTTGAGGGGGATAAAAGGTTTAATTTTCCTTAGGATGCTTATTTGAAAGTTGGCTCTAGTTTCTCTCCTCAGCCAGGACATTCCAGTATCAGGTGGTAAAGAATTTGCACAATGGCATTAACATGATGATAGCAAATTAAAATGTAGTTGAAAGAAGACAGTGTGTTGAGGGAACTGGCTAATGCTAACAATAGCTAATGGAGGCCTCTGGAAACAACAGTTACAACGCAACTGTTACAACGGACTACTGTTACAACGCAACTACTACAACGCAGGATCCTTTACAACGCATGCCTTTACAACGCATGATATTACATAGCAGATGCTATTACAATGTAAGTATGGGTAAGTTTATCTTTTTTAAAACATTTATTTAATTTGGGTTATGGGGTACAGGGGTATTTTTAGGGTTCAGGGCTAGGTTTGGGTTATGGGGTACAGGGGTATTTTCAGGTTTCAGGGCTAGGTTTGGGTTATGAGGTACAGGGGTATTTTTAGGGTTCAGGGCTAGGTTTGGGTTATGGGGTACAGGGGTATTTTTAGGGTTCAGGGCTATTTTTGGGTTATGGGGTACAGGGGTATTTTTAGAGTTCAGGGCTAGGTTTGGGTTTTGGGGTACAGGGGTATTTTTAGGGTTCAGGGCTAGGTTTGTGTTATGGGGTACAGGGGTATTTTTAGGTTTCAGGGCTAGGTTTTGGGTTATGGGGTACAGGGGTATTTTTAGGTTTCAGGGCTAGGTTTGGGTTATGGGGTACAGGGGTATTTTTAGGTTTCAGGGCTAGGTTTGGGTTATGGGGTACAGGGGTATTTTTAGGTTTGAGGGCTAGGTTTGGGTTATGGGGTACAGGGGTATTTTTAGGGTTCAGGGCTAGGTTTGGGTTATGGGGCACAGGGGTATTTTAAAGGTTCCGTTTTTTTAAAAACTACTTTAAATAAATTAAATTAATTAAATATTAATTATTTACAATGTTTAAAAAAAATATTCTTACCTATACTTACGTTATAATGGCATGTGTTGTAATAGCATCTGCTATGTAATGACATGTGTTGTAAAGGCATTCGTTGTAAAGGATCCTGCGTTGTAAAAATCGTGTTGTAATGGTATGCGATGTAAAAGTATGCGTTTTAACGTCATACATCCGGAGGCCTCGTTTTCAAAATGGTTGGCACTGTCTGCAGCCAACTTTTCAGCATGCAATTCTTTTTGTTTTTGTCTCACCCCTGCACAGACTATTCGTATACTGGCAGCTTTGTAAACACTGCTCTCAGATGTAATGTCACTTTGCCAGGTACAAACTGATGTGTCTTTTTTTTAGGGCTGTGTAGCATACTGTTTTTCTGAGGGTTAATTCTCCGAAGGGGGAAACAACATTTATAATGAAGTCTAAACCATGTCCGGCCTTCACAATGTGGTCATTACAACGATGCGTCTTTACCACTGCATTCCTTTACCATGCCAGTCTGTACAACAACCTGCCGTAAGGGAAGCGGCGTGGGACTTCGAAGTCCAACGCTTTTCCTACTGTTGTGCAAATTGGAGTTGGTATACTAATTTAACATTTTCTCAAAGCACAGCGGTTTTCCCTATGGTAAAGTGATTGTTCGTTCTAAAGACTTGCGTGGTAAAGGAATGCAGTGGTAAAGACGCGTCGTTGCAAAGAATGCATTGTAAACCTTCCCAAGGCCTCACCTATTCGAACTGAATGGTTTCTCATGAAAACTTGCCCTTGCATATTGATGGCAACATTTGTACTGACTATTGAGGTGTCTGAAGGGCACCAGGAACAGGAACAGCTTTATGTGAATGAAAAATTAAAATGAAAAAGAAATTTCTAAAGCGCGAAACATTCACCCGAAGGTGACATGGCGCTAGCTCATTAGACAAGAAATACCAGACACTTTTAAAACCACATCAGAGATTAAAAAGTCACGTCTTTAAAGGCTTCCTGAAGGCCAACAAATGTGTTTCCTCTTTGCGTGATACTGCTGCATAACATGGTTTCAGACACTGTTATGGTCCTCCCTTAACCTGATTGGTTCAAACCATGGGACGCTCGCACAAATGTATTGAATGTATAATTCTAATGGTATATCGCATTGTAATAGAAGCCTTTCTTTGACGGTTTGCTGCTCACTCTCCCCTGATCTTCAAGAAGTAACACTAGGTTATTGGCTTTTTTTAATTGAGCTGAACTATATTTTGTTCTGTTTTATTTTTTGCATTTTTCTCTCAGCTTCATGCTATTTTTTATTTAAATAACTAATTTACTGTCTTCTAACCATTTCTGTAATTACTTAAATCCTTTAATAAACCTTAGTGGTTTCACTATGCTATCTTCCCAGGTTTCATTGCAGAGCCTCATGTGCTTTACGATTTACATTGTAATCTGCATTAAAATTGGTTGGCAGGTCCAGTTGAGGAGGAACAAAATCCTTATGGGGTAACACCGCTCCTGGTCCACCAGAAGCGCTTTAAACATGATTTTACTAGAAAAAGCACTAACAAAGAAAAATCAATTACATTAGGCAAAAGCAAATAAAATAAGACTCCACCTCATAGTTTGTGTCAGTATTTTTTACATCAGACTGAGCTTTTCCTCTTTTCGACTTTGTGCAACATGGAGTACAAAAAGGGACCCCCATAACAGAGTCTATGAAACCACAACTACAGTGAAGTCACATTGCGGGTACCTCTGGTGCTGGGACTTCACATCTGCCATAAATGCCAGCTGGAGGAAGAGCTGTCCGGTACCACTGATGTCCGCGTAAGACATACATGCTAGCATTTTCAACTTGGCAAGAGGGAGATGATGAAGAACTGAATTTCCCCATTGACTTACATTGAAGGGGGGGGGTTAGGCAGGATCCACCTCAAAAAGCCATTATGTACTAAAACAAATTGGGATTCTCCCACCTGAATCAGGTCTGTTGGCATGTTTGTGAAGGCCAAGGGAGCACGGCATATCCAAAGAAGATCACTCAAGAAGTGGAAGCAAGTATATGATGGTAGGTGCACACATGAGCCATTTAAATAGCAAGATTTGCGACTCCACCGCGACCTTATACAGGGGGGCCGAGATGAGCATCATGATGGGTCTGAGACTCCAACCACGTGGGAAAAAAAGCAATTTGTGGCATTTTAAACTCATAAGGAGTCCCTCAGACACCCCTACAATGCACCCATGGGGTCAGGGTATCTCTACCCTGACCCCTTATATTCTATCTAATCTTCGTTTTAATCCCCCGGGACCTAGCCCTGCATCACAAAATCGCAGTCACAACTTTGTACACAAGTTGTGGTCACCAATGACAGCACTGCTCTTGGCGCATCGGTTCGCATACCGCCGCGTATGCGTTGCGAAGGATCCGCGTACCTACAAAACAAAAGCACAAATTTAATGCACAACATCACACTTAAGAATTATAACTCTTAATTTCACTCTATACATGTTATAAACGGTTTGTGAGTAATTTTGTCAGTGTCTAAGTGCGTCTATAAGTGGGTTCATAAGTCTGCGAGAACGCATCAACACTGATAAAAGTGTGAGTAGGGCAAGAATGTCAGAGTGAGTCTTATAGTGGCTGCATCAGTGACTCTGTGAGTGGTAGCATGAGTGCCTGATTAGTTTTGTGGGTGCATAAGTCTTTGACTCTCTGAGTCTGTGAGTGAGTACATGAGTGTCTGAGTTGTTCTGTGAGTAGGTGCTTAAAACTCTGAGTGAGTCTGTCAGAGGGTGCGTGACCCTCTGTGTGGGTCTGTCAGTGGGTGCATAAGTGTCTGTGTTTGGTGGGTGAGTGAGTACATGAGTGTCTGTGTGGGTCTCTCAGTGGGCGCATGAGTCTCTGAGTGGATCAGTGAATGGGTGATGAATATCTAAGTGGGTCTATGAGTGGGTGTATGAGTCCGTGAGTGGGTGCCTGAGTCTCTGACTGGGTGTCTGAATTGATGCATGACTCTGATTGGGTCTTTGAGTGGGTGCATTAGTCTCTTACTGGGTCTGTGAGTGGGTGCATTGGATTATGGCTGGATCTGTCACTGTGAGCATTAGTGTCTGAGTGGGTCTCTGACTGGCTGCATGAGCTTCTGAGTGGATGCATGAGCATTTAAATGGGACTGTGAGCGAGTGCAGAAGTCTCTGAGAGGGTCTGTGAGTAGGTGGGAGAGTCAATGAATATAATTGTGAATCATCTCAGTCAATCTGTGAGTGGGTGCATAAGTATGTGAGTATTTTATATTTTTGAAATCGTTTTATATAACGCGAACAAGACCCATGAGGGTATCAGAGTGCTTTACAGGTGAGCAACAAAGAGAAGAGACTTATAAATCAGACAACGGGGTGGTCAGAAGTGCCCGGGGAGAGAAACTCTGTGGCGCATTGCCATACATAATAATAATAAGTCAAAGCAGGCCTGGAGAATAAAGGACATAGAATAAACAAATCATGTTACAAAGTGACAAAGGAGGAGTTGGGAGGAAACTGGGAATGAAAAGTGCATACAGAGATAACTCTCTGAAAAAACCCCAATCAAATGCAATAAAAAGACAGGTCAACATGGAGAGGGGACGGATCTTTGAGAGCGTATAAGGCAAGGGGTGCTAGGGCAAGAATTGTTTCATCAGAAGCGCTTTAACTTCCTTTTTGAAATTTACAGTTGAAGTGATCATCCTGAATTCCGGAGGCAGGGAGTTCCAAATGCTCAGGGCGATACCTGAGAAAGCTCAATCATAAGTTTCTTTTCATGGAATTTCTGCGGTGTCAGCCGAAGGGTGTTGGCACTTCTGGAGGATCTGGAGCCACCAGACAGTACAAGTTTTTGTGGGAGGTATAGTGGGGTGTTGTAATGTAAGGCTTTATGAGTCATGCAAGCAATTTTTAGTTTTATCCTTGTTTCATAAGGGAGCCAATTTAGGGATTTCAGCTCCAGTGTAATATGGTGGTATTTTTTTGAGCCAGTGATGAGTTAGCAGCAGTGTTAAGAGATGCCCTGAGTGGCGCCATCTTCAATCTCGGCAGTCCACAGAGGGTGGCAATACCATAGTCCAACTTGGAGATCACCAGACATTGCACCGCAGATTTGAAGTTGTTGAGGGGAATAAAAGGTTTCATTTTCCTTAGGATGCTTATTTGAAAGTTGGCTCCAGTTTGAAAGTTGGCTCCAGGTAACCAGCTGGACCTTAACCACAGCGGTTGCTCCACTCGCGCTTTGCATCCTTACAGACGCTTCGCTTCCAGCCACCTGATTGCCCTGATTGCTGCCTGATTGTCCTGATTGAGCGCCTCGTGGTGCGCGCAGCGCTTGGTATCGTTAATATTGATTTTGTGCCTGCTTGCCCTATTGCAGCGTTTGTATCGCGCCTGACATCGTTCTAGTGCCTACTTAATTTGTGCTCATTGGCCTGCATTGCGGGAAAGGTTAAAAGCGCCTGCACTGTGTTTGAGATATTTTAGCAATTGTTGTACCTTGTCTCGCATTCCGGCTTTGCCCCAGTTTCGTTTCTGCTGCCGGGCTGCCATTTTGTGGAGTGTTTGTTTACATTGTATGTGCCCGTGTCTCCTCCCAGCTCCCGCCTCCCAGCTGCCCTGCCCACGCTCCGCCCCCTCCACTCTCCATTTATGTCCAATGTCCCAACGCGCAGCGTCCACGCGCTACGGCCGCGCCGAAGGTGCGCCTAAGGTAAGCCCGTCTACGCCCGTCCGCGCCTGGACCGCGCCCAGCGCCAGACCCCCTGGTCCTCATAATGCCCACCCCTCCCGCATTACTTACGATGCCACCACCCTCCTAGCCCTTAACCCCGGCCGTTCCCCCTACTGCGTCCAAGCCGCTCCTGGACACACCCATGGACCCTTCTCCTGCAATCCTGCAAGTTCGACGGCACCAAGAACAACTCCTCATCTACGAACACACAACAGATATCCGACCCCAACCACCTACAATGCATCCTGCTCAACACCCGCTCAGTCCACAGGCACGCCATCGACCTCTGGAATCTACTAGACACCATCTCTCCTGACGTCGCCTTCCTAACAGAAACTTGGATGAACGCCACATCAGCCCCAGACATCACCATTGCCATCCCGGAAGGCTATAAGATCATTCGCAAGGACCGTACCGGACACACAGGAGGAGGCATCGCTATCGTCCATAAGAAATCCATCCGCATCTAAACCAGCTCAGACGTCAATCTCGCCAACACTGAACACCTTCACTTCCAGATCCACATCGACCCCAAGACCACACTCAGAGGCACCCTCCTTTACAGGCCTCCAGGACCCCGCGCACAATTTAGTGAAGACATCACGGACTTCATCACTCCACACGCGCTCCCCTCCGAAGATTACATCCTTTTGGGAGACCTCAACTTTCACCTTGAAAAGAACAACGACCGCAACACCACCACCCTTTTGGACAACCTCGCCAACCTCGAACTTAAACAATTTGTCACTTCCCCCACCCACATCCCAGGTCACACACTCGACCCTATCTTCACCTCCAGCAAACATGTCTCCTTCGGCCACACCACGGCTCTCCTTTGGACTGACCACAGCTGCGTTCACTTTACCTACAACAAGCCCACACCCAACAACCACCCCCAACCCACTCTGCAAAGAAACTGGAACAAAATCACCATCGACCAGATCTCCTCATCGCTTCTTCTAAACCCCGCAGCCCTCTCCTCAAACCCCGACCAAGCCGCCACCAACCTCACCCAATGGTTATCCAACAGCGCTGACATCCTAGCACCACTGAAAAAACGACAAATCAAACTAGGCAGCAAGAAGGCCTCCTGGTTCAACGATGATCTTAAGAAATCCAAGAAACTCTGTCGCTCCCTTGAGAAGGCCTGGAAAAAAAACCCAACCACCAGCACCAAGGACGCCTTCAAAAACGCCACCCGCATACACCACCAAATGATCCGGAATGCCAAGAAAGCCGCTTTCAAGGACCGACTAGATAACAACGCCCACAACAGCAAGGAATTATTCAACATCGTCAAGGAATTTACCAACCCCTCAGCCAACTCCAACGACATCACCCCCTCTCAAGCCCCCTACGACTCCCTAGCCTCATTCTTCCACAACAAAATTGCAGACATCCACAACAGCTTCGACAACCAACCCAAAGACCAACCCACCCAACCCCCTGCAGGACCCCCACCCTCCTTGAACACCCTCAATGACTGGAAGCCAATCTCCACTGAGGACACCATCCGTCTGATGAACTCTATCCACTCAGGATCCCCCACAGACCCATGCCCTTGAGGAAATATAAATTTTATGGTCAAGAAATGTTCCCTAACGTGTACCCCACTGTCTCCATGTACGAGCTTAAAGTGCATGTAACTTCCCTCCTGTGCCAGCTATGAAGACGCAAATACATTTGCGTCCAACGTTAACATGTCCTCTTTCAGATCCACCCCGAACGGGTTGAATATTCCGTTCCTAAGTATGCCATGCCAACGTCTTTTTGTGGTGTACTTTACACGTTTTTCAGCTCTGGCGAAGTAGGCCCTGAATTCTGCCATCGAGCCTTTTCCTGCCTTCTGACTCTGCATGCCTCAACCTGGGCTGCCTCTGTACCCGTGACCTCTGCCTTACTCCCTGTGCGGCTAACGGCGCTTAGCTCAGCCTGCTGCCTGCCAAGACTGTATTCAACCTTCGAATTATCTGCTCCGCTCCTCAAAAATACATTCCTGCCTACTAGTTCAAGTAAACATCCTTCCAGCTGCAGAGCAAAGGGC
Source organism: Lissotriton vulgaris (assembly GCF_964263255.1). NCBI lineage: Eukaryota > Metazoa > Chordata > Amphibia > Caudata > Salamandridae > Lissotriton > Lissotriton vulgaris. The sequence goes on from NC_141687.1 coordinate 120,776,311, forward strand.
CCGGCCTCACTGTCTCCGTGCAAGTAATTCATAGCTTCTGTTACCATGGTAGGCCCAGGCCCCCTCGCATCTCATGCAGACACGTAGATGCTTATACACGCACTCACAGTCAGTATAGAATAGCCTCTGCCCAAGAGACCTTTCCTTCTAGATAGTATGGTTCCCAAACATCAGATATCAGATATGATATAGGTACGAGTTGATCTGACATGCCAGACTTCTGTCTCTTTCCGCAAGTGTAAATGTCAAGTCCCCTGCACCCTCCAGCTCCACGTCAATCACACGTCATGCAGCTGCGCGTGCATCCAAACCTCAGATTTCTGCTGACATTGCAAGATTCTGCTATGTACCCACCTACTTGTGACACTTTCATGTGACGTTTCTAGCACACACCTCTATGTTCACGCCTAGGTCACGCCTTCTGATTACGTATTGCTAACACATGTGTGCTCTTATCTTGTTTCTCTCAGCTGTTACGCCTACTGTATTGGTATCCATTATATGCTTTAAGTATAAAAGTTATGTCTTGTCAATAAAGTATGCTCTATCCCTTCCTGAACCCCAGTGGTGTCAGGAACACGATATCCGGTTCAAGAACCATTCCTTTTTAAGGAATAAAACCCCTAAGAACTCTAACACCACGGACTCTGCGTCTTTCTTTCCGATTGAGTTATTCTATTTTTAGTACTTACCTGCATAGAAATTAAGACGGTAATTAAATATTTACCACATTATTTTGGCGCCCGAATAGGGACCCCTCCCCCACCCCACGCGCCGGTTGGTGCGTTGCAACCTTTGCCCCCTGCCATAAGTCAAGACGGACAATTACGCGTACCCGCAGGATTTCCTGTATCTCCCTCAGGCCTACGGAGGTGACGGAGACTGCGATCAGCACCCAGACGAGGCGGTGAGGAGTGCGGAGGATCCCGACCAGAGCCTAGCCGAAAGAAGCAAGGTCCGAGGTGTCAAGAGGCCCACCAGTTTCCGAAGTATTCACGTGTCGAGTCGAGTCGAGTCCAGTCCGGTCCAGTCCAGTCGAGTTTTCCGAGGCCTTCTGTTCCGTGCTTCCCGGTGAGTACCATTGCTGGGGACGTATCTAGACGGGTGCATTATTATGTATCCGGTAAAGACGGGTTTGGGTACACAAACGCGGTCTGCACTGTTTTAGACAGTGTATCTGTACTGTTTAGCAGTATATCAGGCATTCAAGTTCTTGCACTGTTCTCGACAGTGTATCTGTGCTCTTTAGCAGTACATCTAGTATCAAGGGTAGTCATATGTGTTCAAAATGTTTTCATGTGATTAATGTCGTGGTATGAGTGACTGTTTGATGTACATTAACTGTGTTTTTGTGTAACTAGCTGTGTTCAGAGTAAGTAACAAGTATCGAGTATCCAGTACTAAGTAACAAGATGCCGTTCTTCAATAAATTAAGACAGATAGGAACTAGGAAAGGGATACTAGAGGAAGAAATTCCTATCCCCCCTAGGGACACTCCTGGAAGTTTTATGTACCATAAGCATGGCTTAGATGCCATACTGTATCTAGATTTATGGGCCGATTATACCAAGCACCTAGAAGAGAGACACAGATGGCCCGTTACAGGAACATGGGATGCCGAGTGCATCATGAAGGTAGAAGAAGCGCTATGGAAAAAGAAAGCCAGACAATCTCAGAAAGACGCCATAGAATTGTGGCGTAAAGAATCACATAAACGTGCCGAAAAAGCACTCCGAAAAGAAGACAGACATAGAGAAGAGTCGGATAGAGTCCGAGAAAACGAATTAGTTAATGAAGGGATCCGAGTAAAAGCAGAACAAGTAGACCGCATGCGAAACAATCTTGTAAATGGCATGTACTTTGTGGCCGAGGGTTTGCCTGAAGCCACTTCAGAAATACCGAAAGATCCGCCGCCACCATTGGTTCCTACTAAAGTAAGTCACAGGACCACCAAAGACATATTCCTTGCTTCCTATCTAGACGATGTAGCACCCGCTTACACCAATCCACGTGCCCACGTACCGCCTACTGACGGTGACGGAGGTGGCAACCCGCCTCAAGACAATGTCCCGCCATTGCCGCAACAAAGTTCACCCGTTCGACAGCCTGCTCCACCTGCTCCTCCACCTCCACCACTTCCCACATCTAAGATTAATATACCAAATCCGATTGCGCCTGATCCTAATAAGAGACAAGTTCAGGTACAGATACCGATTCCACAGACATACAATTTTCAAGCCTCCGCTACAGGAGGTGCGACAGGAGGTCTCCAGACCCCGCCATCAACACGCAGATTAAACATTAGGGACTTAATGAAGCAACGTACTCCCCAATCACCAAGTTTTGACATGCTTAAAGAACCCCTTCCAATTTGCAGATACGATCCAGTACCCGGTAAAGACGATAGAATGTTGTTAGCATCCCTACGCTTACGACAAGCTACAGATTACCTAGTGTTATTCCCAGGGATGGCTGATCACCTAGATAGAATATATCATTTTGTCCAGACTGGGGAAGATCCTGAAAGTATTAAAGAGGCCCTGGCTCACCAAAAAGTTGATACTCAAGGTTGTATATTACGTTTCTTCATAAATTGCTTAATAAGAGACCGAGACAGGCCTGGAGCAGACCAGGAAGAGATGGAAGCACTAAACAGGTGGGGTCAAAATATAGCCGAAGGAAACCATGATAAGCTGAATTGTATAGCAAGCATGTACAAGAAAATCAGAAAAGCAGTAATAGAAATACACGAAAAAGAAAAAGAAAATGACAGGAATAACTCCTCCGAGGAGGACGAACCTGAAGAACATGACACGGCTAAAGAAATGATAGCGTATGTAGGTAAGGGAAATTACCTTAGGAAAGGCATTCGTCCAGAAAGCAAGAGAGTTTTTCTCTCTGGCATATCAAAACCAAGTTCTCCCGAATATCTGTTTCAAGTTACCGATAAAATTCTTCAAGAACAAATGGGGTACCATGTGCTCAATTCTATGGATGAACAAGAACTAGCCCGGTCAGCAGTACTATGGGCTGACAACCCTAGCACATACAATGATGATACAGTAGCACAGACATTTCTGAACCTTTCCCCAGACGAGCAGAAATTAGCTGGCGTATACATGATTCAGCGTCTCATCACGTTATACAGACAACAACATTCTGATCCAGGTCCCTTACCTGATACATTAGAAGCACTACTCATGAATAGATGGAGAGGCCTAAGTACCAAGTTAATTCAAATAATTCTAGAACAACGCCGCAGATATAACACTTTCTTAGGCCCACAATATGTTTCAGCTCCGCCCCCAGAAAGAAAAATGTTTCATTTTGACAGGCAGAATCCTTTACGAGAAGTACACCCAGTTATGAATGCCAATAACGCCTTGGAACGTGTGTTTGTGTACACACCTTTAACAAAGTTAGAATTGTTAGAAATGAAGAAACTAGTACCCTGTCATGATAAAGACCCTGCAGGTTTTCACCGAGAACTTAAAGACATGCTACTCATGGGAGATTACACGTATACAGATATCATGAAATTGTTAAAAGTACTGCTGCCCACTGGCATTTACGAGAAACTGAAGGAAAAAGAATGGGAGGTGGGAGATAAAAAGATTATTTGGACTGAAATAGAAGACGAGGAAAAATGTCGTACTCCAGGGCTAGGCCTTGGGGACAAAGCTAAAGCATTACCAGGTTTAATAGTACAGGTCTTGCCAAGATTATTGACAACTAAAAAGGAAGACTGGGACGCAATCTCAGCCTGTAAACAGAAACACGATGAAGATACTAGTGACTTCTATTCAAGATTCGAGAAATGTTTCATTATTAATAGTGGCCTAAAACCAGGTAGCGAGTCATACCCACATCTTTTTGTAACTAAATTAGTCGAGAATTCCCTGACATCAGTTAAGAACCGTGTATATAAAGTTGAAAGTACATGGCAAGCAAATACGCCATCCCAGATGTTACAAATGTTACAATACCACCAGAACAGAATTAGAGAAGAACAGGATCACGAACAGAGACGTATGAAAGACACGAAAATGAAAATGTTAGTGGCCCAGTCGGTTCCAGCCGACGGTCAGAGGAAGGGTACGACCCAGACAGGTAATTCAGCAGCTCCCGTTAAAGGGACATGCAACTATTGCAAACAGCCAGGTCACTACGTACATGAATGTCCAGTCCTGAAACACAATATAGCAACAGGTAAAACTAAAGAAAGACCGCATCAGCCTAGACAAGACCAGGTCCAGCAACAGACTTCCCAGAATACACAGCCTATGCATGCTCCACCACATACAGTACAGACCGCAGCGGTATCACAGCCACAGCCACAGCCCATTGCCGCGACGCAGCAAGTTTCACGGCAGATGTGCCAGTATGCCCAATCTGATTATCCCGATTATCAGCGATACACATGAAACAGCCTAGAGAGGGAGGTTGGCTTGCCTCTTATTGAGATTCCTGTAGATCAAGAGGGTCCTTATGTACACAGTCAAGTATTGGGAAAAGACAGAAAATGTTTAATTGACACAAGGGCAAGCCGCACAACGATCAGCCATGATGAAGTCCCAGGGGCACCCCTCTCAGGCTCACAGAATGTTTCCCTTGGTTTTTCAGGACAGCCTATTGTAAATGAAGTATCGAAACCAGTTCCCCTAGCAGTAGGTCCATTATTACGCGTTACAGACTTGTTACTCACGAAATCATGTCCAGAAAACTTGTTAGGTATCAAGACATTGAAGGCTCTAGGAGCTGTGATATGTTGTTCTCCGGAGGGAGTTAGACTCTTCCTACGTGACTTTAAGGGTCACTATGTATTACGAGAGTTTGATGTCAGATTGAAAAATGTACCGAAACACCTGTGGGCACAAGGCCCAACCGATGTAGGTTGCATGCACATCACACCATACCGTGTTACACTCAAACCAGGAGTTGTTTTACCGCGAATCAGACAATACAAGTTACCACCCGATGCTGTAGTGGCTTTACTGGAAATCATTGAAGAGCTCATTGCCCAAGGAGTGGTCGTAGAAACCGACTCCAATATCTGTAATTCCCCTATCATTCCGATTCTTAAACGTACTGATCCCAATGCACCGCCAGTATATCGGCTGGTGATTGATTTACGAGAACTGAATAAATGCCTTGTTCCACAGTATCCTGTGGTTCCCGACATCTCATCCTTATTGACTGCTATTGACTCAGAAGCGACGTTCTTTACTGTAATTGACCTCAAGAACGCCTTCTTCAGTGTACCCATTGATCCAGAGAGCCAATACCTCTTCGGATTCAGTTTAAATGGACGAAGTTTCAAATTTTCACGCGCACCTCAAGGATTCACAGAAAGCCCCAGCATCTATAGCCAAGCACTGAAAAGACAACTTGACTGTATCCAAATGACAGTTAACACTGCCTTACTACAGTACGTCGATGATCTGCTGATCACCGCACGAAGTGAACCCGAATGTGAACAAGCATCACTGACAGTTTTACATTTTCTGGCCGACAAGGGACACAAGGTGTCTCCCTCGAAGCTACAATTCTGTGTTCAGCAAGTTGTGTACCTGGGTCACTTGCTGTCCAAAGTGGGGAGACAGCTCACTCCTGACCGCATCCAGTTAATTGTAAACATGCCACAACCCCAGACACAAAAGGAAGTGCGGGCCTTTATAGGCCTCACCTCGTACTGCAGACAATGGATTCCTCAATATGCATTTCTAGCTAAACCACTCATTCAGTTGACAACACAGGAGGCAGCGACTTCGACTGTCCTCCCTTGGACTCAGGAACATACACAGGCCTTTGAGGAATTAAAGAAAGCTTTATGTCAAGCACCAGTTTTAGCGACACCATGTTACAGCAAACCTTTTACACTTTTTGTTACAGAACGTGATGGTACAGCGTTGTCTGTCCTCACTCAAGATCAAGCAGGTTCACATAAGCCTTGTGCTTATTTTTCAAGTACATTGGATTCAGTAGCCCAGGCTCTGCCTGCGTGCTTAAAATCAGTTGCAGCGATAGCCCTAGCAATCAGACAGAGCGACTCAATTGTATTAGGACATCCATTGACAGTACAAGTTCCACATTCTGTAGAGGTTCTTCTAAACCGAACCCAGACTCAACACCTGACTATAGCACGACTGACAGGTTATGAATTGACGCTATTCCAGCCACACATAGAAATCAGACGCTGTAACATTCTAAATCCTGCAACATTGTTACCTTCGATTATGACAGATTCAGCCCCGCATGATTGTATAGAGATCATTAATGCAGTAACAAAGCCCCGACGAGACTTAACAGATGTTCCTCTGACAAATCCAGACCTGACACTTTACGTGGATGGTTCGTGTATGAGAACAAGCACAGGAGAGTTAGTGGCCGCGTATGCAGTGACCACTGAAACTGAAGTCAAAGAAACACATCGTATTGACACACTGTCCGCTCAAGCAGCAGAGCTCATCGCTCTGACCCGAGCCTGTATACTAGCCAAGAACAGAAATGTTAACATATACACCGATTCACGTTATGCTTTCGGAGTCGTACACGACTTCGGAGTGTTATGGCAAGAACGAGGTTTCTTGACCTCTCACGGTGCCAAGATCCAACACGGTCCCCTTATTCAAGCACTGTTAGAAGCAATACATCTGCCTTCAGGCATTTCCATCATGAAGTGTAAAGCACATACTAAAGTTACAGACCCCATTTCCCAGGGTAACGACCTGGCAGACCAAACAGCAAAACATACAGCATTGACTCACACCCAGACAACTGATGTGACAAAGACAATAGTGCCGACACATTGTATGACAGTTAGGGATCCCACACTAGATGTAATCGATATTCAGACACATGCCACTCCAGATGAAATCAAGAAATGGACTGAACTAGGAGGGATCCAGACAGATCAGGGATGGATGACGAAGGGAAAATCTACATGGTTTCTCCCCGACTCTATGGTTCAAGTCATAATAAGCTCATTCCATCCTGCTACAGTGTCTAAACCAGGCTGGGGTCACAAAGGCGGCATTGGGATGGCTTAAATCCTTCCTAATTGACCGAAGCTTCCAGGTTCAGAGAGGCAATTCCCTCTCAGACAGCATTGCCCTAGAACAGGGGGTGCCTCAGGGCTCTGCCCTGAGCCCCACCCTGTTTAACCTTTATATGGCCCCGCTGGCGGAGGTGGTTCAATCGTACGGCATAAAATTAGTTTCTTATGCCGACGATACCCAACTCCTCATCTCCCTATCCCAGACACCCACCTTGGCTGCTGCTAATTTCAAATCGTGCATGCAGGAGCTTGCAGGCTGGATGAACCAACACTGCCTCAAGCTCAATGGTTCGAAAACAGAGGTGCTTGTGATTGGGGGTAACTCGGCCAGTTGGACCCTGGACTGGTGGCCTTCCTGTCTTGGTCCTATGCCTTCTCCGTGCAAGGAAGCAAAGAACCTGGGTGTATGGGTTGATCCCAGACTCTCCTATGACAGCCACGTCCAGAAGCTAGCAGGAAAGTGCTTTGGTGTATTGAAGACCTTAAATCGCACCCTGGACCTCCTTCCTTTAGAGGCCAGACGCACGATGACTCAAGCTTTAGTCACCTCCCGTATTGATTACGGTAATGTTCTACTCTTAGGAACCACTGAGAAGAACATTAAAAAACTGCAGGTTCTCCAGAACACGGCGGCCCGTATGGTCCTCAGGCTTCCCAGAAGAGCGGCCTCTAAGCCTACACTAGTGGCTCTTCACTGGCTCCCTATAAAAAAGAGGATCCTGTTTAAAGCGCTCCTTATATGCTACAGGATTACCTCTCAGGTAGCCCCTGAATATCTGAAGGATCTCGCAATCCCCTATATGCCCAACAGAGAATTGCGCTCCAAGGGTACCGGGCTTCTGTGTGCCCCCCGGATAAACAAAGCCAGAATGGGAGGGCGCTCCTTTCGTTCGCTGGCGGCCAAGAATTGGAACCTTCTTCCTCTGCATATCAGATTGGCTGAGACAGAGACCCTATTTAGGAGGCTTTTAAAAACTCACCTTTTCACCCTTTAGGTCGCTCACTTTCTCCTGCTTCTCTCTCCACAGCGCGGGGACACGCCGAGATGGCGTCACCAGGCGCTTTATAAAATCCTTTATTATTATTATTATTTATTAATAAATACAGCACATAGTCCAGCACACCTAGGGGAAAAAGCGATGTTAGACAGTTTACAGAATCTCTGGTACAACAAACATTTACGAGCAGCAGCAAAACAGAAAGTGCGTACTTGCATGATCTGTTGTCAGTTCAATCCAGGTAAAAGCGTCCCTGTAGAGCAAGGTGGATTTCATCCTCCCGATCACCCTTTTGAAGTCCTCCAGATGGATTATATCCAGATGGACCGTTGTCGAGGATTCAAGTACGTCCTCGTAGTTGTTTGTGCACTTTCCCGTTGGACCGAAGCATATCCAGTCCCAGATTACACTGCCCCGACTACTGCCAAGCAGCTGGTTCGAGAATTCTTCCCACGGTACGGCTTGCCTCGTATCGTGTACTCAGATAACGGACAGCCATTCTCATCCGAGCTCATGAAGCAGGTTTCACTTCTGCTAGGATATCAGTGGAAATTCCATTGCGTCCGACATCCCGAGGCAGCTGGCCTTGTAGAAAGGCATAACCAGACACTGAAAACACGTCTTGCAAAAATATGTAAAGAGAAAGGGGTTGACTGGATAGTCGCCCTGCCAGTTGCACTGTTCTATATGAGAATGGTCCCCCATTCGAGATCAGGACTATCCCCGTATGAGGTGGTCTTTGGCCGACCACCAAATATGTGGGGGACGCCCATGCCTAAGAAAATAACCGATGTTGACTGTAATATGCTGACAGATTACCTTGCCTCCTTGATGTCTGCACTCCAATCATGTCGTTCACAGGTTGCCGCAGCCTTTCCCGACAACACTGATGTGAAGCCACACGATGTCCGTCCTGGTGATACAGTCTTGATACGAAATTTCGACAGGAGGAGTCCGCTGGAGCCCCGTTGGCAGGATCCGAAGCTCGTCCTTCTGACCACGAGGACTGCAATTAAAGTTGAGGGACGAAAGGGGTGGATCCATACGAGTCATATTAAAAAATGTAATGAACTGTTGCCAGAAACTGACTCTTCCATCCCCTCAAAGGACTGCCCCGATTCTAGTGACTTTAAAGTTCCCAAGAGAGAGAAAACTCCACAAGAGGAGTATAAATCCAAATTGCGGTCTAGCAAGTCAGACAGTTTAATTGTTTAAGTCCTCCCCTAGGTGAATCGGTTAAATTAGTTTCTGACATGTATCCCCTAGACCGAGATAGAGAGAGAGAGAGACAACTCAAGAAAAGTGCATATTGTAAATCACTTCGTAGTCACTGTATAGTGACATTATTGGTTATGTTTTTTCTAAGTCTTCTAATCATTGCTGCCAGTATATTGTTGCATATATATTACCCTATCTTCAAGCGTGAACAATCTGCTTACAATGTCACTGCCGAACATTCTTTTAGCGAATTACCCCCACACGAGTTATCTTACAGACTTGCGCTGCGCAACAACACATTCATTAGTATGTTACATCACTCCCATCAGACTAATAATGCTACAAACTGTTGGATATGTGGCCGACTCCCTCCCTATCAGAAATACAAGGGAGTTCTGCCTCTCTTTCCATACCCGTTCACTCACAATGGCTCATGCGGAGCATGGTTTAGATTAATTAATTCCTTAGATCCTGATATTGCTGTTTTCGAAGGAAATTGGGTTTGGGGAAACCTGAACTTAGTTCTGCTTAACGCCTGTTATCCCGACAAGAAGGGATTTCCCACTAGGATAGGAACTGATCTACAAAATGAAGTATATGGATTAGGTAATTATACAATTAACCTCATGATTCTTACTGTTGAATCCGAAGCTGCACCAGTTTTGCCTGCTATGTCAGTATTACCAGTCACAGGTGACTTATGTGTCAGAAAGAAGGGTTCAGTACACTTAGGTCATAGTAAATGTACTACTGTGGTCGAATTCAGTGATCAAGGCAAGTCTTCATTTAGAGCTACTCGTCATTCCTACTTTGTTTGTGGCCATACCGCATACATACGCTTACCTCCAGATTGGGATGGTACCTGTTACATTGCATTCCTTCTGCCACCCGTTTTCCTAGCCCCTCCTGATTATCACAGAAATACAAATCTAGTAAAGAATAGACTCCGAAGAGATCTCCCGATTGTCGACTATACTGAAACGGCATGGGAGAAATACACAGACTTCAATAAAGGTTTCTTCCCCTACTTAGGTACTGTCTTTAATAGTAAACTGATATGAAAATTAACTAGAACCCTCGAAGCAGTAGTGAATGAAACTACCTCCGCTCTAGGCAACTTAACAGAGGAGCAATCTGCCATGCGGGTTGTTGTTCTTCAAAATCGTCTTGTTATTGACGTCATCCTAGCAGATAGGGGCGGAGCCTGTAAGGTCATCGGGTCGAGTTGCTGTGTTTTCATTCCAGAAAACGCGCCAACAGTATATAAGGCTATCACACGTCTTCATAAAATTGCAAGTTTGATACATCAGAATCCAGGCACCTGGACTTGGTCCGGTTGGTTCTGGACAACGTTGACCGCTTGGGGATGGAAGATCCTATCCTTCCTAGGCATTGCCCTTCTCATAGTATTCAGTTGCTGCCTGTGCCTACAATGTGGGCCAGCGATTTGTGGTCTGTGTGCCACATCATGTATTCCGCATTCAAGTTTTCACTCAAAACGCGAAAAGAAGAAAGAAGAGCAAATGAGGTTACACGAACAGACTGATCGATTCATGAGGATCGATATATCATGAAGGGTCCGTAGGGAACAAGGAGGGAATGAGGAAATATAAATTTTATGGTCAAGAAATGTTCCCTAACGTGTACCCCACTGTCTCCATGTACGAGCTTAAAGTGCATGTAACTTCCCTCCTGTGCCAGCTATGAAGACGCAAATACATTTGCGTCCAACGTTAACATGTCCTCTTTCAGATCCACCCCGAACGGGTTGAATATTCCGTTCCTAAGTATGCCATGCCAACGTCTTTTTGTGGTGTACTTTACACGTTTTTCAGCTCTGGCGAAGTAGGCCCTGAATTCTGCCATCGAGCCTTTTCCTGCCTTCTGACTCTGCATGCCTCAGCCTGGGCTGCCTCTGTACCCGTGACCTCTGCCTTACTCCCTGTGCGGCTAACGGCGCTTAGCTCAGCCTGCTGCCTGCCAAGACTGTATTCAACCTTCGAATTATCTGCTCCGCTCCTCAAAAATACATTCCTGCCTACTAGTTCAAGTAAACATCCTTCCAGCTGCAGAGCAAAGGGCCCGGCCTCACTGTCTCCGTGCAAGCTCATGTTACCATGGTAGGCCCATGCCCCCTCGCATCTCATGCAGACACGTAGACGCTTATACACGCACTCACAGTCAGTATAGAATAGCCTCTGCCCAAGAGACCTTTCCTTCTAGATAGTATGGTTCCCAAACATCAGATATCAGATATGATATAGGTACGAGTTGATCTGACATGCCAGACTTCTGTCTCTTTCCGCAAGTGTAAATGTCAAGTCCCCTGCACCCTCCAGCTCCACGTCAATCACACGTCATGCAGCTGCGCGCGCATCCAAACCTCAGATTTCTGCTGACATTGCAAGATTCTGCTATGTACCCACCTACTTGTGACACTTTCATGTGACGTTTCTAGCACACACCTCTATGTTCACCGCTAGGTCACGCCTTCTGATTAAGTATTGCTAACACGTGTGTGCTCTTATCATGTTTCTCTCAGCTGTTACGCCTACTGTATTGGTATCCATTATATGCTTTAAGTATAAAAGTTATGTCTTGTCAATAAAGTATGCTCTATCCCTTCCTGAACCCCAGTGGTGTCAGGAACACGATATCCGGTTCAAGAACCATTCCTTTTTAAGGAATAAAACCCCTAAGAACTCTAACACCACGGACTCTGCGTCTTTCTTTCCGATTGAGTTATTCTATTTTTAGTACTTACCTGCATAGAAATTAAGACGGTAATTAAATATTTACCACACCCTCACCACATCTTTAACAAAGCAGACTAATAGAGTATAGCACCGCACCTCCGAGACGTCATCAACTGCTCCCTCAACTCCGCAACCTTCCCAGAAAGCTGGAAACATGCGGAACTCAGCGTCCTCCTGAAGAAACCCACAGCTGACCCCACCAAACTCAAAAACTACCGCCCCATCTCACTCGTTCCATTCCCGGCCAAAGTCATTGAGAGAGCGGTCAACAACCAGCTCGCCGCCTTCCTCGAAACCAACAAATCCCTCGACTCCTCACAATCCGGCTTCCGAGCCAAGCACAGCACTGAAACCGCCCTCATCGCAGCAACAGACGACATTCGAACTCTACTGGACAATAGAGACACAGTCGCCCTCATCCTCCTCGACCTCTCCGCAGCCTTCGATACGGTCTGTCATAGCACCCTTTTACAACGCCTCAGAAACGTCGGAATCCAAGGTAAAGCTCTGGAATGGATCACCTCATTCCTCACCAGAAGAACCCAAAGAGTCCGCCTTCCACCATTCAAGTCAGAGGCCACTGAAGTCATCTGCGGCATACCACAAGGATCTTCACTCAGCCCCACCCTCTTCAACGTATACATGAGCCCCCTCGCGGTCATCGCACGCCAACACAACCTCAACATCATCTCCTACGCCGATGACACTCAACTGATCCTATCTCTCACCAGAGACCCGAACACTGCCAAAACCAACCTGAATGAAGGAATGAAAGAAGTAGCCGACTGGATGAAGCACAGCCGCCTGAAACTGAACTCAGACAAAACAGAAGTCCTCATCCTAGGCACCTCCCCCTCCACCTGGGATGACTCTTGGTGGCCAGAGGCCCTTGGAAAAGCACCCATCCCGACGGACCACGCACGGAACCTGGGCGTCATCCTGGATTCCTCACTCTCGATGAACAGACAAGTCAATGCCGTTTCTTCATCTTGCTTCAACATTCTTCGCATGCTCAAAAAAACATTTTGTTGGATCCCCACCGAAACTAGGAAACGGTCACCCACGCTCTGGTCACGAGCCGACTGGACTACAAAAACACCCTCTACGCCGGTACTACCGCAAAACTCCAGAAAAAAACTCCAATGCATCCAGAACGCTTCAGCCAGGCTCATATTAGGCATCCCGCGTAAAGAACACATCTCTGGTCACTTGAAAAACCTCCACTGGCTCCCCGTCAATAAGAGGATTACTTTTCGGCTCCTAACCCACGCACACAAAGCACTCTACGAAATCGGACCCGAATGCCTCAAAACACGACTGTCCTTCTACACCCCCTCCCGCCAGCTACGATCCTCCAACCAAGCCCTTGCCACTGTAACTCGCATCAACAAAACCACCATGGGAGGTAGATCCTTCTCCTACCTGGCAGCTAAAACATGGAACTCACTTCCCACTCACCTTCGCCTTACTCAGAACCACCTAGCATTCAGAAAGCAACTTAAAACGTGGATATTTGACAAGTAATTCCCCACCCTTCTTCAAGCGCCTTGAGACCCTCTGGGTATGTAGCGCGCTATATAAATTTATTGACTTGACTTGACTTGACTAGTTTCTCTCCTCAGCCTGGACATTCCAGTATCAGGTGGTAAAGAATTTGCACAATGGCATTACCATGATGAAAGCAAATTAACATGTAGTTGAAAGAAGACATTGTGTTGAGGGAACTGTGCTAATGCTAACAATAGCTAATGGAGGCCTCGTTTTCAAAATGGTTGGCACTGTCTGCAGCCAACTTTTCAGCGTGCAATTCTTTTTGTTTTTGTCTCACCCTCTGCACAGACTAGTCGTATACTGGCAGCTTTGTAAACACTGCTCTCAGATGTAATGTCACTTTGCCAGGTACAAACTGATGTGTCTTCTCTTTAGGGTTGTGTAGCATACTGTTTTTCTGGGGGTTAATTCTCCAAAGGGGGAAACAACATTTATAATGAAGTCTAAACCATGTCCGGCCTTCACAATGTGGCCATTACAAGGATACGTCTTGACAACTGCATTCCTTTACCATGCCAGTCTGTACAACAGCCTGCCATAAGGGAAGCGGCGTGGGACTTCGAAGTCCAACGCTGTCCCTACTGTTGTGCAAATTGGAGTTGGTATACTAATTTAAAATTTTCTCAAAGCCCAGCGGTCTTCCCTATGGTAAAGTGATTGTTTGTTCTAAAGACTTGCGTGGTAAAGGAATGCAGTGGTAAAGACGCGCCGTTAGAAAGAATGAATCGTAAACCTTCCCAAGGCCTCACCTATTTGGACTGAATGGTTTCTCATGAAAACTTGCCCTTGCATATTGATGGCAACATTTGTACTGACTATTGAGGAGTCTGAAGGGCACCAGGAATAGGAACGGCTTTCTGTGAATGAAAAATTAAAATGAAAAATAAATTTATATAGCGCGAAACATTCACCCGAAGGTGACAAAGCCCTAGCTCATTAGACAAGAAATACCGGACAGTTTTAAAACCACATCAGAGATTAAAAAGCCACGTCTTTAAAGGCTTCTTGAAGGCCAACAAATGTGTTTCCTCTTTGCGTGATACTGCTGCATAACATGGTTTCAGACACTGTTTTGGTCCTCCCTTAACCTGATTGGTTCAAACCATGGGACGCTCGCACAAATGTATTGAATGTATAATTCTAATGGTATATCGCATTGTAATAGAAGCCTTTCTTTGACGGTTTGCTGCTCATTCTCCCCTGATCTTCAAGAAGCAACACTAGGATATTGGCTTTTTTTAATTGAGCTGAACTATATTTTGTTTTGTTTTATTTTTTGCATTTTTCTCTCAGCTTCATGCTATTTTTTATTTAAATAACTAATTTACTGACTTCTAACCATTTCTGTAATTACTTAAATCCTTTAATAAACCTTAGTGGTTTCACTATGCTATCTGCCCAGGTTTCATTGCAGAGCCTCATGTGCTTTACGATTTACATTGTAATCTGCATTAAAATTGGTTGGCAGGTCCAGTTGAGGAGGAACAAAATCCTTATGGGGTAACACCGCTCCTGGTCCACCAGAAGCGCTTTAAACATGATTTTGCTAGAAAAAGCACTAACAAAGAAAAATCAATTACATTAGGCAAAAGCAAATAAAATAAGACTCCACCTCATAGTTTGTGTCAGTATTTTTTACATCAGACTGAGCTTTTCCTCTTTTCGACTTTGTGCAACATGGAGTACAAAAAGGGACCCCATAACAGAGTCTGTGAAACCACAACTACAGTGAAGTCACATTGCGGGTACCTCTGGTGCTGGGACTTCACATCTGCCATAAATGCCAGCTGGAGGAAGAGCTGTCCGGTACCACTGATGTCCGGGTAAGACATACATGCTAGCATTTTCAACTTGGCAAGAGGGAGATTTTGAAGAACTGAATTTCCCCATTGTCTTACATTGAAGGGTGGGGGTTTAGGCAGGATGCCCCTAAAAAAGCCATTATGTACTAAAACACATTGGGAGTCTCCCACCTGAATCAGGTCTGTTGGCATGTTTGTGAAGGCCAAGGGAGCACGGCATATCCAAAGAAGATCACTCAAGAAGTGGAAGCAAGTGTATGATGGTAGGTGCACACATGAGTCATTTAAATAGCAAGATTCGCGACTCCACCGCGACCTTATACAGGGGGGCCGAGATGAGCATCATGATGGGTCTGAGATTCCAATCACGTGGGAAAAAAAGCAATTTGTGGCATTTTAAACTCATATGGAGTCCCTCAGACACCCCTACAATGCACCCATGGGGTCTGGGTATCTCTACTCTGACCCCTTATATTCTATCTAATCTTCGTTTTAATCCCCCGGGACCTAGCCCTGCTTCACAAAATCGCAGTCACAACTTTGTACAAAGTTTGTGGTCATCAATGACGGCACTGCTCTTGGCGCATCTATTCGCATACCGCCGCGTATGCGTTGCAAAGATCCGCGTACCTACAAAACAAAAGCACAAATGTTAAGCACAACATCACACTTAAGAATTATAGCTCTTAAATTCACTCTATACATGTTATAAATTGTTTGTGAGTAATTTTGTCAGTGTCTAAGTGCGTCTATAAGTGGGTTCATAAGTCTGCGAGAACATGTATCAACACTGATAAATGTGTGAGTGGGGCAAGAATGTCTCAGTGAGTCTCATAGTGGCTGCATCAGTGTCTGAGTGGCTCTGTGAGTGGTAGCATGAGTGCCTGATTAGTTTTGTAGGTGCATAAGTCTTTGACTCTCTGAGTCTGTGAGTGAGTACATGAGTGTCTGAGATGTTCTGTGAGTAGGTGCTTAAAACTCTGAGTGGGTCTGTCAAAGGGTGCGTGACCCTCTGTGTGGGTCTGTCAGGGAGTGCATAAGTGTCTGTGTTTGGTGTGTGTGAGTACATGAGTGTCTGTGTGGGTCTCTCAGTGGGCGCATGAGTCTCTGAGTGGGTCAGTGAGTGGGTGATGAGTGTCTCAGTGGGTCTATGAGTGGGTGCATGAGTCTGTGAGTGGGTGCTATTAGTAAATTTTGAGGCACCTCAGAACACTGGTAAGAGTATCAATCTTGAGAACTCCATGTCAATGTATAATTTCCTAATAAGATGAGGCAAATCCCTGTGGCCGTGTGGTGCACACAAATGCTTTGTCAAGGAGTTCCAAGGTACCATAGACAATATGTTTAGTTTCCCTGCCTGTAGTTGCTCTTTCAGTACCGCTGATGGGGTTGAAACCTCCTTTATACCATTGGATATGGGTTTGTGACTGCAGAGATAGATTCCTTTCAAGAACTTCACTAGCTATTGAGAAGTGACTGCTTGAATGGTAATTAGGAAGGTCAACTGCATTTAGTTTTCTTTTAGGATAGGAAGCATAAGGCAAATGTTAAGAAAATGAGGGGATTTGCCTCTGGCAAGGGAGAAGTTTACTACATTAAGAATGGGAAATTATCCCTTGAGGAAGGGATTTGAAATGCTGGAGTGGTTGGTGTTGTTCTCATTGGTGGCTCTATGGGATTGGATGAATTGTACTTGTTGTCTATGGTGGAAGATTGAAATAAAAGTCCTGACAGTAACACAATGGTAGGGATTGGGTGTACTTTCAGGACTACTGATGAGTCTGATGCTATTTCTGCTAGTGTTGATTTTGTTAAAATGTATTGGTTGATTGTGGCATTTTGTTCATCAGGAGGAGGCGTTGGAGGGGTGGTATGAGGTCAGTTTGATGGCATGCCTCGTTGCAAAGTGATTTGTAGCACATGGATACCAACCTAATAGCTTTTACAGAACCTATTCAATCTTTGTTTCTTCTTATATTCTCTTAATATTACCTTTCAGGAAGCTGTACCACAAATATCACATTTCAGGATGATATCCTATAAATAATTTCTTCTTAATGAAAAGAAAGTAAAAAGATCTCCAGGAAGTGTATGTTTGGAAGTGAAGATTTCCAGTAAGAACTAAGCTAATTTTACACTTATTATGAGGCTATTGTCAACTGAAATTTACAATAATTAAGCCACAATAGTTTTCATCTTTTCCTGTAAGTACTCTGTCCCAATGAACAATAATTACCATGCCATGCAACTGTACAAGAGCTATTTTCTCCGCTGCGCCAAATTGTCCCTGTGACATATCACACAAACAATCAATGCTACAAATATAACTTATATGATTTTACATAAAATGTGATACAATAGATAATGTTCTTAGGCCCTCATAAACTTTGATTCAACACAATGCTGATTTCCGACAGTGCAGGTTTACCTTTCTGTTCCCGAATTATTCTGCTAAGAAGGAGGTGCAACTTGCAGTATCATAATCTGCACCTGCAACATGGCACATATTTTCCGTTTTTATGGTGCCTTCCCAGTGCCAATTTGACCACGTTCTTCCTGGCAAAAACTTCTTGTGGAATCATCTCGAACATGCAGTTAGTTTGCAGGATGTTGCCCTCTATTTAACTTTAGGTTTCCATGCTTACATAGATCTCACTACTCCATCATCTCTTAGCTGGTAATTTTATTTTCAGAATGAAATTAATTATGCCATACTTTAACCGCATCGCTGCTGCGGTGATTTTTGCGCTGTGCGGCTTTTTTCGCAAAACCGCGTTATATGATGAGCTCAGCTCGTCATCAGCACATGCCACCCGTGGCTGATGACGAGCTGAGCTCGTCATCAGCATCGAAGGGGTTAAGTAGTGATTTTACCCATAGATGTCCAATACTAAGCAAAATGAATTAACCAAATTCTTCCTTCTAGTATATTGTGATGTAATCTTTGGCATGGGATGGTTTGATACAAAACTAACCACTCAAGGGGTTTTATTTTGCACATTAAACGAATTCCCTTATTACATGTGCTATAGAGCTCACAATGCAGTAATTCCAAAGTTGGAAATCCTGATACTGTGGAATTTCTGTGATAGTAGTGGCAGTTGGCAGGGAACAGGGGTGGTGGGGTGGGGTTGAAATAAAACAACAAATGAAAAGAAAAGCCACTTACCTCTTCGGCCGGCCGTGCCTCTCCTTCGCTTCCCTGCCGACGTCCCAGAATGGAAGCAGGAAGCAGACACCGGCTCCCCTAAGCCAATCACAACACTGCAATACAACATTGTGATTAGTCTAAGCGATGTGATTCGGCACTCAGACGGGGACATGGAGCTTGTGCATGTTTCCCACCACACTGTGCAATATAGCCTGGTGGGGAACATGCAAAGTGTGCATGACAGTTTGGCCAGCCCAAGATGGACGGTCAAACAATCATGTCTACTTAGAGTGTGCCCACCACTCCACCCCCTGTGACACCAGTCCCGACCACCTTAACCTAGCCCCACCGCTACCAACAATAAAATGATAATAATGAAGTAATTATATTTCCTTTATAGGTCTCGCCTACCCAGCGCACATGCGCTGCATTGGAGAGAGACCTGTAGCCATCGCCACAGCTTTGGGGGCAAAAACGTGCACATCTTGGCAATTTACTGGCGGGAGCGCGCTGCGTCATATGGTCGCACGCTCATGCAAGGGAATCGCGCAGGCCCCCTCCCCCTGCTGCCACTTTCACGGCCGCGCATCTTTACTGCCGCGCAGCCAATGCTTGTTTAAATTAAAACCGCTAAACGCCGGCAGCCCCTCTCCCACCTCCGCCCTTTGCAGTCTTGCACTTTGTTTTAATTTCTCATGCCCTGTCTGTCCACCACAAGTTCCGCCCGGAGTCAAGAGGCCGAGAGTCCTTGCAGCTGCACAGCCGTTCCTGGAGGCGCCTGGGTCCGCCATGGATCCTGCGTCCCCCTCTCCCTCTCGTTGGTTCAGAGCTCTGCGAAGGTAACTAAACTGAAAGCTTGGGAGTTCAATACCTCTTTTACAGTACGTGTTCTTTTTAGTTGCACTTTAGTTAAAGCTATAAATTGAGCTAAGTACTCGCGCTTCAATGCCTTGCCAGCGGCTGTAAGCGCTATATAAATACAATTACAATGTGCTGCATGCATGGTAGGTACACCTATGTTGAATCTGGAGGGGGACCTCCATTGACTGACGCTGCTTGTTCCTCCCGCCGCCGTTGCTTATCACCCTGCACGGCCGCTGCGGGGGGGAACTACAGCTCCCAGCAAGCTCAGCGACATCGACCAGCACCGCCCACTTCCTGGCTCTGTGCACCCGGAGGCGCTTATACTGCGGCAGCTCCCACTGAGGAGCGGGGACCTCCGTTGACACTTTCGGGGCCGAGGCAGGGCCGAGGCAGACCTACCTCTCTTCACTCGCTCCTGGGGCCCAGACGCTGCTTGTTCCTCCCGCCGCCGTTGCTTGTCACCCTGCACGGCCGCTGCGGGGGAACCTACAGCTCCCAGCAAGCTCAGCGACATCGACCAGCACCGCCCACTTCCGGGCTCTGCGCGCCCGGAGGCGCTTATACTGCGGCTGCTCCCACTGAGGAGCGGGGACCTCCGTTGACACTTTCGGGGCCGAGGCAGGTTCGAGGCAGACCTACCTCTCTTCACTCTCTCCTGGGGCCCAGACACTGCTTGTTCCTCCCGCCGCCGTTGCTTGTCCCCGTGCACGGCCGCTGCGGAGGGGAACTACAGCTCCCAGCAAGCTCAGCGACATCGACCAGCACCGCCCACTTCCTGGCTCTGCGCGCCCGGAGGCGCTTATACCGCGGCAGCTCCCTCCGCGTCGCGGATGCGCGCGGGCGGCGCTGGGCGAAGCCCGGGCTGTCTGTGGCCGTCCGGTGCCGGTAGAGGCCGGGCTGGGCCGCCCCCCCTTGATCTTCCGATAAAAGGAGGTAAAGAGATCTAACTTACACCTAGAGATTACTGACACTGTGCACTTTGGCTCTCCTTAGGGGACCTAACATTGGCTTTTAAGCTACACGCTCCGGATGTTTGTTGTGGTTATACGTCCTGTGTTAAACATATAAAAGCTAGCCACACTATGTCCTGCAAAGGGATTCCTAAAAAAACTATCTCTCAGGGGGGCCTGCTTAAGGGAACATTGGACCACTACCTAACTAGGGCTACAACGGTAATTGATCAAGAAATAGAGAGAGCAGAATGACGTCTCTCTATAGAAATTACATCTAGCAAACGATCCCCTTTGATGCCAGCTGATGTAGTAGAACCTTTTTCCTTATTGGGGGAATTAAATAAGATATGTAACACCAGGTACGTTCCTGTGGAACAGGGAAACGCGCAAAGTGGTGTTCCCACCTGCCCTACGGGAAATATAAGTCCCCAGCCTAGCATACCATCTCAATTAAACGAAAGTCTCCTGGGTACTCCCCTTTCACCTTCAGTTAAAGATAGCACACAAGCGATAGTGCACCCTCAGGCTCCTTCTGCTAAGAGAAAGCGAAAGGGTGTTAAACAGTCGGGGAGACTATCGAAACAACAAAAACTACATTCAAGCCCCCCACTGGACTATGCCACCACCCCTAAAGCATCTAAGGCATGTCCAATACTGGAAATTCCTGTATCTTCCCCACAGGCTACTCTATTGGCGCAGATAGAACATTTGGTTAATTTGTTAATATCCCCGTTGCTAGAAAGAATGAAGAGTATAGGGGAAACGCTGACGGGCATTGAGGAATCTACCAAGGCAAACGCGTTACTTATAAAAAGAATAGCAGGATATAAGTACACACAGACCTTAGCTCCTACTGAGGCGCCAAAAACTACTGCCCAAAATATTGCTGCCCAAAATCAACCAGTAGCTCTAAAAATGCCAGCCCCAAATATTCAGAAAGTAACCCCAAAACCTGCAATAGTACAGAGTCCCGCCCCTAGAGTAAATCCGAACAAAGAAGCTACGAGCCAGGAAGGGATAGTCGTTAACAAATGTATGATTCCAAGGAAAACTAATAACATACACTTACCACTGGAGGCCGCACCATTTGTGTGCGTCCTCTCGGGAGTGCCTATGCTGACAAAGGGAAAAACTGAAGGCCAACAGGAACTAAAAAACAAGGTATCATTCTGGTTAACTAAAAACAGACCCCTTCCACTAAACATCGACGGAAGAATATTAAACGCCCGAAGGGTGGGCTGGTTAGGATCTCTTCCAAAGGAAATAGTTGGAGACCTGGTAAAAGTAAACTTCAGGGATAACCACGTCGTCCCTTATCTCCAAAGCTGGCAGCCACAAATAGGAGACGGCCCTATAGTAACCTGGGAACTAGCAGACTTCTACCCAAGAACATCCTATCTCCCACCTCCAAGAACGAATGCAGAAAATAACTACTTGGTGGGTAGTAGAGCCCTCGTATCCAGCAGCTATAACATAGCCACTTACAATCGCTTTGATTTATTTTCTGATTTACATTTGTTGGATTGATTGGATATGGACACTACTTCGTAGGATATCTTTATTCTTTTATTTTGTCCCTAACAGGTAATGAACTATAAACTGTTGTTTTTTAGAACTATAGAGATTGGATACAATTTTACTTGCTGTAATCAGTTTCATCATTTTTAAAGTATGTTTTTATTCGCGAAAACCGATTAGCTTTGGATGAATTGTAATTCTCTGATCACAAGGAAAATATTTTTTATATACGAAACTCTGTTCAAATTTTCAATGTAAATGAAATTTTTTATGTCTTATGCTTTTATGGTTATACTTTCTAACCGAATAAAAAAGTACTTTGAACTGAATCTGGAGGTTACTCTTTATGCAGTCAAGACTCGATCGCTTTTCTCTTAAACAAAACTTGCTTTGTTTATATATGAGTTTTATAGTCTAGTTCTTGTTTAAGATGTTTACTCCCTGAGGAATCAACCGGAGGCAGTTATTGTTGTGCTGTGCAGTAAATCAGAGTTTAATCATGATCACTCACTGTTGCCCTCAGCACGGGTATCATTGGGGTCTGCTGGATAGTTTGTGTGAGGCCCTCCTTGTCAATATCATGCATTCTGCTATGAAAAAAATCTGGAATTGAATTGTGTATTTTCGCGATATTTTAAATAATTTAACAACTTTCATATATACTACTCATCAAATGAACAAATGTACAGATGTAGGAAACCTGTTAAGATACAATTGATACGGCTCCTATTTTTGCACTTGTGCGTACTGGTTTATATGCAATTCGTTGTCAACAAAGAAATGCTAGAACGTATGGACAGCAATACACTTGTAATTATTTTGTTAAGCACTTCACTGCTTTGATAATCTATGTATACATGAGGAGACTGACTATTTGGTTAGCCTGTGGATTTAGGGAAGAGCCAGAAAAAGAATACATCCCCCACTTTCAAACACGTCCCCAATAGTTCTAGGGACAGGGTAAAGAAGTGACCCAGCAGAGAGGATGTGGCTTAACGTGCTAGGGCGTTCGATTTTAAATAGGGAGAACTGGATTTGAGTCTCAGCAATGACGCTCCACATCCTGGGATTCTGGGCTTAATCTCCCCATGTCTAACAAAAATGAATGTGTCCTTGTGTAGTGTAACTGGTGCTCAGGTAAAGCGCTTTGATACCCGATACCTTCGGGTCAAGTTTGTGCTATATAAATCTGGGGGGAAAAATAAAAATTCAGCAAATTGCTCACCTGAGGAAATTCATAAATTTCCTTCCTTTTCTCTATTCTCCATTTGTTGTCCTTTCTCTTTCTTACTTTTTCGTCCATCATCGGTTGTTCCCTTTCACATCCATCATCTTTAATTATCTCCATCCATGCTTCTGTCCATCTGTCACTCTATCCACGTATGCACTCATCCATCCTCCCTACATCCTTCTATCCGTCCCTCCTGTTCACCCCTCTCTCCCTTACACTCGCAGACATTGCATTTATGAGCCTCTTAGAGATCAGAGTTCCCCTATCAAAGACAAGGGGAGATCTGCCCAGTGAAAGTCAGCACCCCTCCCCCCTCCCCCCCACACACACTCCGCCCCCTCAAGTTGCTAAAGTACGGGGTTGTGAATGGCGACACTGCTGTGAATTCACAAGTCTTATTTTTAAAATCATGATAATTTTCCCTCTCGTTCGTTTATATTTCTACATTTATTCACGGGAGCATCAAAGCACTTTACACTGTAGAAACTGTGGGCAGATCACATATCATAACGTTGAAATTCAATCAGGCAAGCTAAAACAAAATTATATCTGCATTTTACCTGAACGCTCTGAATCACAATCTTTACTTTGGAAGACTTGCATTAGCCATCTTAATGTTAGAACAAGCACATTTTGTATATGCCATGAATCCAAGGTTGAGAGTCACATGAGACGGAGTTACTGTGCCCCAAATGTAACAACAGGGTCTTTTGCCACTGGTGTCGTAGGGACCCATACTGCAGAGCCTTTGACTGGGAACCAATGAGCATATTATCAACAACTGGCGATATTTACAGCTGAATAAGCTTAGCGACATTTTTTTTTTATCGCCGCGCATCACCAGATTTTATCGCAGAGATAACGTGCTATTAGCAACGTTTATCTCCAAAGCGATAAAATATCCGGCGATAGTGGCGAAATGCGTGATTATTGCTGGAAGCGATATTCAGGCATTATCGCTAACAGGGACTTAGCATAAATATCCACCTCCCATTGGATATACAGGCTAAGAACTGGTCTGATCAGGCGTTAGTTTTGCGTTGATAATAGGCGATAGCGATGTTAGCGACTGCTTTCAGTCACTAACAGGTTGGGTACACCCACTTTGCATGTCGTTAGCGTTAAATATCGCTGACATGCAAAGCGGTCCCCAAACCGCTCGCTATCACCTAAAAGCTGTCGCTAACTGATGTTAGCAACAGCTTGCTAATAGGGCAATGAAAGTAACGCCGCTTTGCGGCCGAAAAGGGCCACAAAAGCGGCGATAATTTCATTTCGCCTGCCTTGGTAAAATACCTCCAAGTACCTTTTTATGTCTTGCTGGACAGAGCAGCTGACGCCCGCCCTTTTATGATCAAACTGAACTAGATCTTTCAAGAGTACTACAGAGAGGGGCTTTGACACCAACCACATGTTGGTGGACGGGAGTACATATTTTTTGTGGACATAAATTGTGTTCTTCTCTGACAAAAGTGCTTCCCATTCCACGCAGCAGCGATTAATCTGTTTATTTATTAAGCAGCCTATGCCAGCAGCATTATTTTCTTGACCTTCCTTCGGGGCATAGATGGCACAGTATAGCTCTTGAAGTGTATATTATTTATGGTGTTTGTTGGCAGCAGCACAGAAGGGAGGAAGGCATTCGTGGGGAATTTATTTATGTTTTCCAGTCCCAGCACCCTCCCCTTCCATCATTAACTTTAGACTTCAGAGTTCAGTATTTTGTTTGAGAGCAGTATGGGTTGCCCAGGGCTACGTTAATCTACATGGATATTTAGGTCTGGTTTGGTAGCATAGCTGTAGTTTGAACTTATGTGATTCCACAAAAAAGAGCGCGTGTATTGAATTTTTTGGATTCCAGAAAAGCTTATAGTCAATACATCAGGGCAAAGTTGGCTATGATGGCAAACCAATAATGGTGGTGATAGGCCTTATGTGTTTATTATGAAATGTTATGATTAAGGCAGTAGGTTTGACATATTTATTCTGAAAAACATATGATGAAGTCAATAGACATTTAAGGGTGAATTGTTATTACTCTATATTAAAGCTTACAGATATGTATTTGTATTTTGTTAATTGAATCTCACAGATTGCTGTAGCAGGGTTTGGTGTTGATTACCCCCATGACTAACTCAAACTGTAAATACAGAGAATTTGCTCTGTGAGAATCCTTGTCGGAGCCCTTTAAGAAAGATAGTATTTTGCTTAAACAACTGCAATTTCTTTATACCTAATAATTTTATGACTGTGCCTTATGGTTAATTTGTAGAAATGTTTGCGCTCAAAACAGTAGACCCAAGCTGCATAAAGTGAGAAGTCAATGATCACAGATATAGCCCAGATTAGTGCCCAGAGAAATGTTATCCCAGAAGTCATGGGTCAGGTCTGTTTATTATGACTAGTCATGGCAATGGCAGTAGGCCTGGCATCTTAGGAAAAGCACTTGTGAAAGCAAATATGCCTCTAACAGTGAATTGCTATCCCAGAATGTCACAGGCTCTAACGGGGTATGTTCTTACATGTAATCTCACAGATTACCACAGCAGGCAAGGGTTTTTATGCTGGTCACCAACTCTGGCAAACTCTTGGCGCAGAAGGCTTTCTCTGTTGGGATTCTTGTTAGGACCTATTGAGAGGGGTTGTATATTGTTTTGCCAACTGTTATTCTGTTTATATATTTGTAAATGTATAATTGTATGCATGGTACTTGTCAATTTAAGTGCACTTCGGAGGCCTGTGTTGGATATCGTGGCAATCCAATTTAAAAGGATATTACCCTGGTATTGTCACTGGGAGAGGATATGCATAATTCCTTAGGTTTTCTCTGTTTATAGTGAAAGGTTATGACAAAACAATTAGGCCATACTTACCTATTGTCAAAAGCATATGTTTAAGATCGAGGACTGCGGACTGTTGTGCCCTGTTGCCCAAGGAGCCGCCAAGGAACCGCCTAGCGCCTCGGGTCCCGCAGCGCTCGAGGGATACACCCGGACTTCTGCGGAGTGCCTATGTCATCGCTGAGGGGAGCGCGGGGCAGGCAAGTGTGTCAGCGGGGCTGCGAGCTTTCTGGCAGGGACTCCAGCGTCCAGGAGTCCCTGCGCGCCCAACTCGCAACACCTGGGCTGCTCTCCCCGCTGGCCACGCCCCCGCCAACGGAGGAAAAGCGGGCTCGGCCCATTGCTCACTGGGACACCTTTGGAGTGCGTGAACTGACCTTGCCTCATCGAGGACTGCGGACTGTTGTGCCCTGTTGCCCAAGGAGCCGCCAAGGAACCGCCAAGCGCCTCGCCGGACCCGCTTCACGGGTCCCGCAGCGCTCGAGGGATACACCCGGACTTCTGCGGAGTGCCTGTGTCATCGCTGAGGGGAGCGCGGGGCAGGCAAGTGTGTCAGCGGGGCTGCGAGCTTTCTGGCAGGGACTCCAGCGTCCAGGAGTCCCTGCGCGCCCAACTCGCAACACCTGGGCTGCTCTCCCCGCTGGCCACGCCCCCGCCTATCAGCCTACCACTGATTTGCATAGTGTATTTCAGTTAATAGGGCTTCCGCTACGTGGGAGCGTGCGGGAGCGCGCCGGGAGAAGCCCGGGACAAGGGCGGGACCGTCTAAGGCCGTCATAGGCCGGAGTAGGCGGGGCTGGGCCTACCCTCTTGTGTTGCTCATTCGAACCCTGGTCCTATTTAATGTTATAGCCCCCTGCCGAATACAACCCATCATTTATTATTATGCCGTCCCCGGCAAGGGAGAGTACCCCATTGAAGCCGGGAGGAGTTAAAAACAGGACCCTAGAGAATTATTTCTCCCGGGCGGTGGGGGAGGGGGACAAGGAGTGCAACTTATCCCGGTTAAGGGCAGAACGGAGACGCTCAATAGATAACCTGAAAAACACCCCCCTTGGAGATCACCCCACCACGCCCAGGGAGGAGTTGACCCTAATAGATGATGTCCCACTCCTGCTGAGGGATTGTACGAACACCTCACCAGTTGTAGCCATGAGTATAGCTCCAGCTATCAGTCCAAGCCCTACTAGGGTGACCATTGATTTAGTCTCCCAACCCCCTCCAGCCCCTAAGGCTAGGAAAGCTAAACCTAAGCCAGCCACTACGCAAGGAGTATTTGGGCCCCCTCCTAATAAACGTAGGAGGAAATCGAAGGGAGCCAAGGAGAAGAGCAAACCCAAAATCTCTCACTCGGATTTTGGGAAGTCTTTAAAACCCCCCTTATTAGCAGCGAAATTACCGGCTGAATCACATCCCAATCCTATCGCCCAGGAGGCCCTAGCTCCCGCCCCGATAAAAGATACAGGAATTAATATCGCTAATGTCCCCCTCTCTGTTGTCCCGCTTGGAAACCTGGAATTTCTGCTAAGGTCTTTATTACTACCGATTAGCGAGAGTATAAAAAAGATCGAGATCAGACTAACCATTCTGGAGGCCACACTAAGTAGTCTGAAAATTCCGGCTGGTCATCAGGGAAGGCATCTAGAACCTACTCCCATCACATTAGCCCCTCAACAGCCTGTAAATAGTGCAGCAAATCCAGCCCCTCCACAAGCCGCAAATGCGGCGGTCTCGCAACAACTCTTGAGGACCAAGCCTGCACCAACTAAGTCCCTCAACTCTAATACGCCCATTCCTCCTGCAGGCCCTGTTCTTCCGGCACAGCCGGTAGATAGTACCACATTGACCCCTCTAATGAAGCTTCCCCCGAGACCACGTAGGCCTAACCTACCCCCAGAGACTAATGATTTCACTGTAGTCATGGCGGGTGTCCCCCCACTCGAAGTAGGTGAAACTGAGGATTTTTGTTCCCTGAAAAGTAGGGTAATTAAGTGGTTAAACATAAATAGACCCCTCCCGATACACCTTAATAATGAAATCATAATGGTAAGAAGGGTGCCATGGGTGGGGAGAGCACACAAATCCATTACAGGGGACTGCATATTGGTGAGCTTTAGGGACACAGGAACGGTGTCCTACATATGCCAAGGGAAGAATAGATCTAGGGAATCCACTATCCGAACCCTTCGCGTGTCTTTCTTTTTTCCCATCATTCCAGTCCCATTGCATCCGCCCCAAATTCATGACCACTGGGAGAGGGTTGGCAGGAGGGGGAGACACCAGGATTTTAACCCTAATCCATTATTTGGCCGACCAGAACCACCCTTTCACACCTACAAGCGGTTCAACTGTCTGAATGGTCTAGAGGGGGTAGATTGACAAATGGATAATGCCCCCCAGGGTCACATGGAAAAGGGCGCTTTGGTAGAGGTGCTGGAGGAGCAAAGCTCCCAGGCTCAGCAAACTCTACCGAGTGGTGCTGGGAAATCCGTGTATGCTGAACCTAAGGCTACAGACATAGAATGTATAGGAGGGGGACATGGGCTGGCCACGCAAGGGTCAATACAGGAGATACCATTAAGGCCCCAGGGGGGTTCAGAACTGAGGGGGGAGGGAGTGAGATTGATCTCCTGGAATGTAGCAGGCATAGCAGGCAAATTTAACAATAAGGAATGGGTTGACTTTATTAGAAAATGTCATGTTATATGTGTACAGGAGACATGGGCCTTGGTGAATAATTATCACCTACAGGGGTACAAGTGTTTTTTTGTTCCCGCCCGAAAAACCAGATCAGGGAGAGCAATGGGCGGTTTGTCCATTTACGTAGATTTAGACCTCCCAGGCACCTGGTCTTCCCCAGATTGGAACTCACATGGGATCCAAGCAGTTCGGTTCCTCGGGAAGGGGTTGAGATTTTCTGTTTTTAACATCTATAACACTGAGATAGCGAACAACCATATCCCGCTACTAGCTGAACTAGACCATAGGCTGGGACAAGAAACAACATTCCAAAATAAGGGGCAGTCTCACGGGCTGCTTTTAATGGGAGACTTTAACTGCCATCTCTGTCCGGCACTGGTCAAGGTAAATACAGACTGGTCACAATGCCCTATGGAGAAGGGGCCGCATTTTTTTCATACGCCTACTGGGTCGGCTCTCAGTTTGCTTCGGCTTAAGTACGACTTAGAGCATACTATTAATATGATAGACCCACAGACGGATGACACACTTCCACCAACTTTCAAGGGCAGGGGTTGCTCATCTATTATATATTATATTCTGGCTTTGAGATCCCTGATAAATAAAATAATCAGTGTAGGGATAGAATGGAGCAGTTTTAGCGACCACAACCCTCTTGTTTTGGAGCTCACGTATAGGGTGGGTGTTGGAACCAGAGTCCATCGCACAATTGAGGGGAGGGTCACAGACCAAGGCAGGAGATTAAAATGGTCCAAAATAGACGGGGTAAAGTTTTATAAAACTTTGGGTGACAAGGGCCTACCGGCCATTAACGACTGTCTAGACTTAGAAGTCCAGGGATCAAGGTTACTGGAAGCATTTGACCAGATTGCTAACCTGATCGACGGCCTACTTAAGACCAGTGCACCCACACGTAACCTGGTAAATCCCCGGTGGTTTGATAAAGACTGTTCTAAAGCACTGAGGGAGTTGAAATGCTGCCTTAAGCTAAAACCAAGGGACCCTCAAAAAATCAAGGTGTGCAGAGAAAAATACAAAAAAGAGACCAAAAGGAGGAAACTTGCCCTGCAGGCAGAAGCATGGGCAGATTTAAGAGAGGCAGGGGAAAGAAAGGATTTAGCAGGTTTTTGGAGAATCATTAATAAACCGACCTTTCAAGAAAATGATTCCCCTGAGATAGGGGCTAACATCCTCCCGGAGCAGTGGGTCACCCACTTTAGGGGTTTATATAACCATGAGCCCGGTACCCCTGTAGAGTCACCGGTAACCCCAAGTCAGGTTCCCCCGGTAGTATTTACCCTTAAGGAGATTACAGCAGGGATGGAGCGTCTGACTAAAAACAAAGCCCCGGGTCCGGATGGAATTCCCCCTGACCTGTTTCTTAGCAACATAGAATTATGGGCCCCTCTGATGACCAGGGTCATAAATACTGCTACCACCTGTGGCCTGCCACCATCCTGGTCTAAAGCAATTATTGTGCCAATCTTCAAAAAGGGCAATAGGGACGACCCCAAGTGCTATCGGCCTATTTCCCTGATTGACGTATCGGCCAAACTTTTGGGTAGGGCAATCCTTAACAGACTGTCCGAGTGGACCGAAGAGAATAACACCTTCTCGGACACTCAGTACGGGTTCAGGACAGGGAGGTCCACCAGTGACCAATGCCTGAACCTTTATATGCTGACTGCCAAATATACTTTGGCCGGTGACGAACCAATTTACATGGGATTCATGGATTTGGCAGCAGCATTTGACCACGTCAATAGAGGAAAACTGTGGGATATGATGTCAAGCATGGGGATTGAGAGTGGCTTAATTACCATATTAAGGGAATTGCACAGCGACACCACGGCCAAGGTTCGATTTAATAGGGAGGGAGGATTGTCTGACTCTTTTCCATGTAAGAGCGGAGTCAGACAAGGTTGCATTCTTGCCCCTTTTCTGTTTTCCCTTTATATTAACAACCTGGAGCAGTTTCTGTTGGGTTTAAAGGCAGATTCCCCAAGGGTCGGGCTGCGGCATATCCCTGTTCTGCTCTACGCAGATGACGCGGTCTTGCTTGCACGTACACCCCGAAGCTTACAAATCCTGATAGATGGGTTTGTTAAGTTCATGGGTAACCTGGATCTTTCCGTCAACCTGGGTAAATCATATGTGCTCCTGGCCGGCAAAAAACCTTCCTCTAAATTTACTTATACAATAGGTACCCATATTTTAGAGGAGGTTAAAACGTTCTCTTATCTTGGAGTAACCTTTGACGGCGCTCTGCAGTTTAACTCCTTGGTGGCGGAACGTTGTAGCAAAAGGATTGCCTCCAATGGGGCAATAGCTGGATATGGCAGGAGGCTAGGTAGATGGAGCCCGGAGCAGGTGATGAACTTGTATTGCTCCGTATCATGCTCTAAAGTAATCTATGGGGCAGAAGTATGGGGCTTTGTGAACACCACTAGAATCCAACAGGAAGAAAACAAATATCTGAAATCTATCCTGAGGGCACCACCCAGTACCGCTGGAATCATAGCTCATAGGGAGCTAGGGAGGCCATACTTTGATGACCTGTTAAAACTTAGGCCAATTGTGGCCTGGCTAAAAATATGGGTTAATCCGGATGCGCATCTCAGCAGAGAAATTTTATTGGACTGCTTAGATAGGGCCAATTGTATGCGCATCCCCTGGCTTAAATACGTAAAAAACACCCTTGAAGATTTAGGTTTTGGAAACCTCTTCACGAACCCTACAACAATTTCAGCCCAGCACAAGAAACAAGTAGGGGAAATTTTCCTAGAGCGGAAAATCCAATGCAGAGCTGAGGCTGAAGGAGCTAAAAAGACTGTGAGGGCTCATAATCTGGTGAAGAGTGTGGAGGGTATGGAGCCTTATTTGTACCTCCTTCATAATGCACAGGATAGATTTCTTATGTGCCGTTTTAGACTGAATTTACTTCCTTTTATGTTGGCTTCACCAGCAGGTTTCACCACGTCAATTGAGCAGAAGGGACCCTGCGGCTGCGACAACAGGTCTCCGCAGGATTCCCTCCATTTTGTTTTGCTTTGTCCCTATTTTTCTATGCCCAGGCGCAGATTTCTGGTAAATATTTTAAAAAAAGCCCAACAGGAACATGCCAGGGATGCATTAGTCTTTTTGCAAAAAGCCTCTGACCCCCTAACCTTGTGCTGTATTATGAATTTTATTAAGGTTGCGGTCCGACTAAGGCTGACCAGGGGAGAGGAATGAAAGATCTTGGATTTTCTATTTTAAAATTGTGGACCTGTATGTCGGTATTTCTATTTGTATTAACTTTGTGTATAAGGATCTTGATTAATGTTTAATGACTTTTTATCTATGTATATATACATGTGCTTTTATGGTGTTTTTTAATCACCGAATAAAGATTCTTGAACTGAACTGATATGTTTAAGGCATTAGACTCTTTAGAGTGGATTGTTATTATACTGTGATAAGGCCTGTAGGCAAGTATTTTGTTAAACAGACTCTTGAAGATTACTGTTGCCAAGCGTTTTGGCCTTAGTAACCCACCCACATAATCCATGGGGATAAAAGATGTGTACTAATCCTTATTAGGCTCTAATATTAGTGATATTATATTGTTTTGACAACTGTAATTTTATAGATATTTGTAATTTTATTACGGTATACTTGATGATTATGTTATGGCAAAGCTTAAAAGTCAATATAGAAAGCTTACGTAGGTTATGGACAAGACAGTGATATAACAGCTAAAAGCCTTATTGGTTCACTATGAATAGACATTTCAGATGCCCTAGGTCTTATTTCTTTATTATCATACGGTATGGTAAAGGTAGTAGGAGTAGCATATTTATTGTGAGGAGCATATGCTAACGTAAATAGGCATTCAAGGATCGATTAGTTATTCTTTTTAAAAGCCTACAGATAGGAATTTTGTTGCATGAAATGTCACAGATTACCTTTGTACAGAATGATATTGGTGTTGATTATAGCTCTGACAACCATTGGGGTAGAGGATTTACACTATAATAGTTATTTCTCAAATTTCTTCAGAACATCTGACAGGCTTAGCTGTCTGCTAGGATCTTGCAGTGAAAAAATAACTAATTAATACATCCATTCACATATTTAAATTCATATCCATATAGATACAAAGAGGGCCATTGGGTGCCCTCTCTTCTGGTATTGGTTTGTTTTCATCCCTGACCACATACTACATGGGGTAGTAGTTCAGTCCACATCGGTAATTGGCTTTCTTGCTCTGTGAATGATGAAATTTTCTGATCACATGTGCACATTCATCTAAAAATATGTGCTCTTCAGTGGAAGAGTTGGGCGGCCAGTCGTTTCTCCATTTACAATTCCCCTATCGTTTCTTTGCTTCTTTTCATTTCATTTTCATTATCCTTAAGCTGATACAAATCTTCAATCAGTGCTAACAGGTAACTGGATTGTCGCTCCTTTCATCTACATTGCGCCTCATCAAACGTGCCCACCTCCTCTAAATGAGGAGACCGTTGTGGAATGATGTTCTTCATAGTGCATCACTGTTTTACCTTCGTAAAATGGCCAACAAAATTGTCATAAATGTGGTGGCCATGCTGGAACTTTCCAACAACAATAGACTATTTTCAGTAGTTCTGCAACACATACATCCACAGCTATGTTTTGTTTTTAGGTCGAGCCTGAGCCAGCATGCAAGCGCTGCTCTGGTAATCTGTTGTAGGTAGAGTATGGCGGAGAAGCCCCGCCCATATTTTTCATTGGCTTGTGTCTTTGTGCTTTGTAAATGCTGGTGCTTGATTCCTTAATAGGCTTGTAAGTCCATACTTAGTACGCCCATTTCATCATTTGTAACCTCCATTGGTTACAGCCCCTTTACTTGGTTGTTACACAGGACCAGTACTTTTTTTATTAAGACTGTGGTGGCCGATTGTTTGCAATGCCACAGGTCTCGCATTTAAATGCAAGGCCTATGGCATTGCAAATATTTTTTTTCTTTCTAGTCAAGATACGCATCTTGGACTCTGGCCTTTATGTCGACATACAGCCAGTTTCTGTGCTTCCCAGGGAAAAAATGGACATGGAATTAGAGGCCAAAAGCCTGAGGGCACAACAATTGTGAGAGTGAAAATATCAACCACTGGTGATGGGTATCGGACATGTCGCTGACAAATGAACCAGCAAAGGGGGGCAAGATCACAACAGGTACGTGTGTGCACCAGTGCCCAATCGTCTAAGAGGCCTACTGAACCTTTGTTTTTACTACCAAATCAGGAGATTAGGGCCATTTTCCACGCTTAGATTAGGGTTCATGGCACCATTGCTAAATTACTGATCCTTCCCACACATCCACGTCTCTCAGTGGCGCATCCAAAATGGTGGTCTGAAAAGTTTCCTAGAGTGCTAAGCTGTTGGTTTAGCCGCCCACTCGTGCAATAAAAATACACGTCCTCAACAGCCGTAGCAGACAGAAAGTTCTGTGACGATTACTGTTGTAGTAATCCACTTCTCAGCTAGTTTACAGTGTTTGTGGCTACTATTTACAGCTTCTTTACCTCACCTCGGGTGACGATAAGAAGACAAAGGAGAGGTCGAGAGCCCGTTTGGATTGGAAATAAGAGGAAATTATCTTATATCATTTTGCTCAGTTGTAACACCTTCCTTCTTTAGCTAAATGGTTTTCAGAGATTTCATTTTATTTTGTCTTTGACAGGTGGAAAAAGTTGTGCAACAATCCCTTTGCTGGAAGGGTGAGGTAATTAAAAGACTGACTCAATTATTCTCCATTGTAACTCTTTGTTTTTCATTGATCGAGATTGTTTAGGCACAAATGGAATCCAGGGAAGCTGAGAATGGTTTTGGCAGGAAACAAAATTTTATTTTGGAAGGTTCTGGCAGGGATGCCCAGAGCCCAGGAAATGCTTATGCCACAGCTGGCAAGTACACGCATTCAACGTGAAACAATTACTTAGAAGGAAAACAAGCATTTACAATGCAATGGTCTCTGCATTATATAAAGGTGGAGCTACTGGCATTGGTCATGACATTTTTTTTCATTTTTTTTTAAAAACATCAATAAATGGTATTGTCATTTACAATGGCAATAGGTGAGCATTAGAGAGTAGTAGAAGTATTCGCGGACACAGAGACACACACACACACAAAGCCACACACACACACACAGCCCCACACACACATACACAGGGCCCCCCACACACACACACAGAGCCCCCCCACACACACACAGCGAGCCACACACACACACACAGCGAGCCACACACACACACATGCAGAGAGCCCCACACACACAGAGTCCCCCACACACACACAGAGCCCCACACACACGCAGAGCCCTACACACACACACAGAGCCCGTCGCTGACCCAATTCAGGAAGGGTGTCAAGACCTGGCTCTGCGATTAACCTCAGTGCCCCGAAGGAAATGTTGCCCCCCACCTCCTTGAGACCCTCACAGGTGAGTAGTGGTGCTTAACAAATACTGACCGATTGATTAAAGAGCTGAATGCACAACTGCATAGTACAGGTTAGAACTTCAGGTTTCCCACAGTCTTTCATTAGCCTAATGTCGCTAAAACGAAGGTTAATTTGTGTAGAAATACATTCTTACCTATTAGCCACAGTGGCACGTGACTCCTACACCTTGTAACCCTCGTTGTTTTATGAAATGTTTCCTATAGACTGATTCACACACGTATGATTTATTGGTTCTTGGTGTGAGAGATATAAAGTGCTCCGACATACTACGCTGGTCTGAGTAGAGCTATAAAACAAATGAAACGAGAGTGAGAGGAGCTGTGGAGATGAGGGGCTCTTGTGGTAGTAAGGGAATTAGTGGGGCAGGTGGTTTGAAGGAGAGGGGCAATAAAGCAGCTTCAATTGCATTAAAGCCGGACCCGTTTCTAGTAATTATGAAACCTGAATTAAGAATGAAAACTCTTTTTGGTCGCAATATGTTCCTACATTATGTTGTAATCTGTGACGGAGGGAAGGTACATAATTTACAAAGATATATCATGTTCTGTACAAATCCAAAAGGCTAAAAAGACGGACCCCATAGTCAGTGTCTGGCTAAGAACCAAAATCAACACTGAAGAAAACGATCTCTCTAGCCCTACCCCGCTGGAGGTTGCTGCTAAAATAAGGCCATGGTTCTCGGGAGCCCTTCCACCTCTGAAAGCAACCACCTAGCCTGCTGTCTGACGTTTAAATACCAGGGAGGTAGAATGGTCAGTCCGGATCTGCCCACATAGTCAAAACACATCTAAATTACAAAACCTGACTCCGGCTGTCCGAAAAAGCTGCCACGTCAGGGACGATGTTACATAATGACTTATACTTGAGCGTACACAGAACTTAAAGGTCCATGGCAACTGACAGCACGCCTGCCCTTCTCGTGTGACTCCACTTTACCCTCAGAGTTCGCCTGCATCTTAGTCTTAAATTCGAGTTAACAAGCGGCATTTCTTACCCCCGTACGGCTTGCTCAGGGAATGCTCCTGTTTCAGATATTCGTCAGTCTGGTCTGCCAGTCAAAGAAAGCTGATGGTTGAAAGGGGCGGGCCCAAAGCCCACTGTATATTGTTAGCAATATGTTAATTTAACAACTAAAGTTGTCAAAAGAAAGCCAAGGATCAAACAGCGTGCTGTACATGCGTCTGATGTCAGGACCGCAACCAACCCCTGTGACTTCTGTACATCCTTCACAAACGGGTGTCGCTTCACTGTGGTACGGAAACATGAACTCGGGGGCAAACCTGAGTGGGGGCAGAATCCAAACAAATGACAGAAAGGGTGTTGCACGCCTCACAAGCGCGGGATTTGCGTTCAGGAAATGATGAGCCTCAGAGGTCACCAGGGCTAATCACTCCAAGTACAGCGTCAGTGAGGGGCCCGTGGGCGGTGACTCTGCTGCTGCCAACGACCTCCTGCTCAGATCCCGGCTCACACTAGGCCGCGCCGCCTGCTCGCCTGCAAGGGTCTGGCTTTAATTAACGAGAGAGCGCCCAGACCACTGGGGGCCTCACACTTGTTTTCAGGTCATCCTGCCCTAATGGGCTCTCGCTAGGAGCTGATGTGCCGCTAATTGACAGCAGTAATCAGTGAATGAGGTGCCGGACCTCGCCTGCGACCTGGAGGGGGGAAAGGAAAAAAGACAAAAAGACACGAGAAGACAAAAGCCGCCTTTGCAAGTCATTAAAAGCAGCCCAGCGCCTGAGATAAGGGTTTAGCATCGCAGCGCTGACCAGAAGCGGAGAGAGATGCATTTAGCTCGTTAATGGAAGCTTAATATAAAGCGCCTACCAGTCTGAGCGCTTTACAATGCACGAAATAATAGAGGAGGACAAAAAAAGCAAACAGGATCCAAGGATTAACGCACAGCGACAGTAAGAAACAAGAAAAAAATAAAAACATACCTGGAATGGCAGCGGGCTGTTCCTGACAACAACACCAAAAAAATGGCTGCCGCAAAGGTTTGAAATTTTCGGAATTGGGGCGTGTTTTTTGCTGAGTGATGGATGACGTCACAGATAGAAAGAACGCAAACAACACCCTTCCCGAATCCGAAAAAGACGGGGCTTAAAGGGAGTGACGCCCCTCTCCTCCAATGGCTGGCCAGCATTTACGAGGCTAGCCAATGGAGAAGAGGGGCGGGTTCCAAGCCCCCTCTAAGAAACATTAAATCTCGGGCTCTGCCCACTGCTACGCAGTGCGACGGTCCTCGACCAAAAAATGGTTGATGGTCTCGCTAAGTAATTGGAGGATTATGTTTTAAGATGTAAATATAATTCAAGGCAATTTTAAATTTTCTATCATAACGGATGCACCTTTATTGGACTTTTCAGCATGACAATACTAGCAAAGCTACCAAGCAGGGCAGTAGCTGTCAGTGGTGCAACAAGTGTGGCCTGGCTCACTGTGCCACAATGCTGTTTATTTGTACTACTAAAATCGAGGATGGGGCACAATTTTCCAAGTTTGCATCAGGGGCCATAGCCCTTGCTACAACACTGACACCAAGTGATGCTTTTTCCATTTCAGGGGACCGGCCACCTCTGACTTTTTAGGTCAAGCCTGGGCAGCGCACGCGCATGCGCTGCTCTGCAATCCATGCTGTATTGTAGTATGGAATAGAAGCCCCGACCACTCTCCGCTCATATTTGTCATTGGCTTATGTCGTAGTCCTTCGTAAATGCTGGCTTCTGATATTAATAGGTTTGTTAGTCCCGCCTGGTCTTCATTCGTAGCCTCCCATGAGGACTGGCCCTTTTACTTCAGTTGTTAAATGGTGAGTCTGTTTTAGTCTGCAAGCACTATTTTCTTTAAATAGATTCTCCTACTGCAGGCACGACATGCTTTCCTGCAACATTCAGCGAGTCATGCGTGCTTTCACTCTCTAAGCAGCGCAGGACAGTGGCAGCCGCCTCTTTGAATAGGTCTTCCATTTAAAAGAGTTTGAGCTATTGGCATTCTACATGAAAATGCCTTTTATTTATGTGTTAATTATCAAAACATATAAATAAAAGGTATTGTCAATTACAATGCCAATAGCTTAAACTTTCGCAAATGCGAGACCTATTGCATTGCAAATAAGCATGGGCGGAAAATCCGTTTCGCTCGCGGATTTTGCGGATTTTCGGGAAATTCGCAATCCGCGAGATTCGCGAATCTCCCGCAAAATCCGCAAATCCGCGAGCAGCGGATTTTGCTCGCACTGCTCGCACTGTTCGCGTGAGTTCGCGGCTTCCCAGTACAACTTCGCGCCCCGCGAATAAGTGCAAAATTGCAGAAATACGATCTTAGCAAAACTGAAACTACTTACCAGGTTCAAAAGTTCAGGCTCATCATTAGTAGCCATTTCCTGTAGTGCTTCCTGAGGGGCCCCTCCAGAGTTCAGTTGCCAGTTGCAACTATTATGTGACCCTGCTCTGAACCTCAGAATAGTTACACATATGCCACAAAGGTCCTGAATTACAGCTAAGGGAGACAAGCAGGAGCCAGGCTGGAGGTTCAAATCCATTAATCAGCCCCTAATTCATTATTGTCAGTTGGGGCAGGGCAGGTGTTGTAACTAATTTTGCAACAATGAAAGCACTTAGCAAGTTCAAAAGATCACTAATCAGGAAGCACTAAGGAAGCAGGTGCCAGCTAAAAAAATATTCTGTGACACATTAATCAGCCCCAAATTAATTCAGGTCACTTGAGGCAGGGAAGGTGTGCTTGCGTTGCCACAATAATGTACACTGACTGGACAACCAGAGGGTGCTGTGATGAAACAGAGGGTGGCATGGGTGGGCCAGAGGGTGGCATGAGTAGTCAGAGAGTGGCAGTGGTGACGGAGAGTGGCAGTGATGAAGAAGAGTGTCCCAAACAGGCTGGACACGTAGAAACAACAAGTTCGCGAAACTTGCGACCCGACAGGTAAGTTCGCAATTTGCGACATTGTACAAAACCCTCGCGAACTGGCAGAAACCCGCGCAAACACACAAAAAAAAAATCCGCAAATTCGCGAGAATTCGCGGATTTTGCGGATTGCGAGTTCGCAAATCCGCAAAATTCGCGAACGCGAGATTCGCAAAATTCGCCCATGCTTAATTGCAAATGCTTGTGCCTTTTTTCACTGCTTTGGAAGCAGTGGGGCGACACTCCTTTACCTTAGCGGTGGAGCATTCCCTGCATGATAGATCTTTAGGAATTGTGAATTACTGTGGAAATCGGTGTTGCCTCATTCTTGGCTATTTTTTTCAGACCAGAGGCATGGTTTTGGGATGTATGACGTTACAACGCATACTTTTACAATGCATACCATTACAACGCAATTTTTACAACGCAGGATCCTTTACAACAAATGCCTT
Organism: Lissotriton vulgaris; assembly: GCF_964263255.1. Classification (NCBI taxonomy): domain Eukaryota; kingdom Metazoa; phylum Chordata; class Amphibia; order Caudata; family Salamandridae; genus Lissotriton; species Lissotriton vulgaris. The sequence goes on from NC_141687.1 coordinate 120,815,815, forward strand.
TACAACGCATGACATTACATAGCAGATGCTATTACAATGCATGCCATTACAACGTAAGTATAGGTAAGTATATTATTTTTTTTAAATGTACTTTAAAAATATTTAATTAATTTAATTTATTAAATTAATTTTTAATTAATTTATTTGTAAATATATATATATTTTTAAAAAAATAGTGTAGGTGTTTAAAAACAATATTCTAACTCCAGGGGGGCGTAATAGTAGGGTAAGTGTAGGAGTAAAAATTACTTTAATTTTAATTTTTAAAGAACTATTTTTAATAAATATTAAAATTACTAAAATTAATTTATTTAATTTATGTAAAATATTTTTTTTTAAACTGAACCCTTAAAATACCCCTGCACCCCATAACCCAAACCTAGCCCTGAAACCTAAAAATACTCCAGTACCCCAAAACCCAAACCTAGCCCTGAACCCTAAAAATACCCCTGTACCCCAAAACCCAAACCTAGTCCTAACCCCTATAAATACCCCTGTATCCCATAACCCAAACCAAGCCCTGAACACTAAAAATACCTCTGTACCCCAAAACCCAAACCTAGCCCTGAACCCTAAAAATACCCCTGTACCCCATAACCCAAACCTAGCCCTGAACCCTAAAAATACCCCTGTACCACATAACCCAAACCTAGCCCTGAATCCTAAAAATACCCCTGTACCCCATAACCCAAACCTAGCCCTAAACCCTAAAAATACCCCTGTACCCTATAACCCAAACCTAGCCCTGAACCCTAAAAATACCCCTGTTCCTCATAACCCAAACCTAGCCCTGAACATTAAAAATACCCCTGTACCCCATAACCCAAAACCCTTAAAATACCCAAACACCCCAAAACATATACCTCAGTACCCCAAAACATATACTCCTATACTCATACTTACCTTTTTAAATTACTTAAATACATTTATTTAATTTAATTTTAAATTAATTAAATAATTTTTGTAAATTAAATAAATGTTTTAAATAAAAACTTACCTATACTTACGTTGTAAAGGCATGCGTTGTAATAGCATCTGCGATGTAATGTCATGCGTTGTAAAGGCATTCATTGTAATGGATCCTGCGTTGTAGTAGTTGCGTTGTAAAAGTAGTTTGTTGTAATATTTGCGTTGTAACGGTTGTTTCCCATGGTTTAGTGTTAAGCTAACAGGTTCTTTGTCACAAACGTAATTGATATCCCATCCGTCATGCTACATGCATTATATCTTGTCCGCCAAACTCTAAATCCAGCCCTTTGTCCCTTGTGGTCTGAATTATCACTTTTCCGTTGCCCTTATGTTTAATCAGCACTCTTAATATGGGACGGATGTACATTGACTGGGAATAGCAATTTCCAAATAGGAATTCCATCCACATTACTATTTTCAAATTGCTATTCCCTATGTATGAATTGTATTTTTTCATACTTGCGATTCCCGTGGGTCGCAAATTGACCTAAATCATGAATATTAATGATGTAGGTCGTAGGTGGCAGCCCATAGGAATGGCAGCTGTAACAGATATACATGCACATGCATCAACCATTTTTGCGAGCGCAACCGGTGCGATTCGCAAAAGATCAGCCGTTTGCGCCCGCAAAAAGGGTATTTGCGATGCATCAAGGTTCAAGGCATTCGCTATTTGAGAATTCACAATTAATTGTGATTTCTCAAATTGCGATTGCATTTAAGGAATCGCAGTTTGCGATTCCTTAAATGCAATGCAAGAACCACTTTAGAATAGTGATTTCGGTACTTGGGGGCGCAACTTAACATCAAGTTGAACTTGATGGTAATTTGCAAAAGCTTGGAAAAATGCACTAAAGTGCATTTTTCAAAGTTGTAGGTTACACACCACACATGCCCTTGGGGCATGTGTGTGCACAACATGTGTGCACAGAGCAATTTCTGGGGTGCAGCAGGGTTTCCTTTTGACACCCTTGCACCCTTGAAATTGCATATGCAATTTGTGATTACCTATAGGTACTCGCAAATTGCGCATGCATTCTCCCATTCATTCCTATAGGCCTATAAGCCCCTAGGGATGAATGCAAAGGCATTCCTTAATTGTGACGCAATCTGTAAGTCGCAATGAAGGAATGTTTGGGAATCGCTAATTTTATAGCGATTCCTACATGCATAGGCTTTTGCAATTCCTTAATTGCGGTTCCTTAATAATCGCAATTAAGAAACCGCAAAAGCCTACATTAATGCATGTACCTGATGGTGGCCTGCTGAGGTCAGCAGACCACAATGTCTGTGATTGAGTTTTAATTAAGGTTTTTTGTCTTGTAATGCAACCCGTTTTCCTTAAAGGAGAACAGATGCGTCTCAACTATGAAAAATGAAATGTTTTCTTTCATTTTAGAGCAGGAAGTAGTCTGTGGTACCACTGCCTGTTCTTGAAAAATGTTTTACCAACATTCACATAGGGGAAGGGGTCCCATGGGGACCCCCAAAATTTGCAAAATCATTACCACTGTGAATGTTTTGCGACCACATTTCAGCCACAAAATATTTGTACATGCTAATACGATTCAGTATTTGGAAGGGACGCCCTAAACATGCCCCTTCCAAATTTCGGAACGCTAAACCCAAATTGCAATATGGTAACAAGTTACTGAATCGCAATTTGGGCTCTGTACATTGCCAAAAGCATTTTTACGGTCGCAAACGGGTCGATGCGGCCTGTTTGCAATCGGAAAATTGCTTGTACAGATAGACCTACATTGCCAAAAAAAAGTGCTACATATTTACTGATTGTTCTACAATTAACCCCTGCTTTACCATTTGAGATGACCAATGAAATGCAGTGGAATGTAACGCTGTTACAATTCACTTTTGCACAGTTCGCAGGTGTACTTCCCACTAGCCATTAGCTGGTATTGCACACATTCTTATGTGCTGTGAAATTAACTGAGACCACAAATATCGGTTTTAATTGTTTATGAGAAAAAAATTAAACTCTGTTTAAAAAATAAATATATATATATATATGTTTATTTTCTTCACAGCATAATGGAAGGCTTACTATTTAAATAATAATTTGTTAAATTATGGTAATTGGCAAGAAATTTTATTATTAGATAACCGGTATTTTTATTATACATTACTGTTGTATTTACATAGTTTTGACACATGTGAATAATAAAAGGGTGTTAGATCTGGGGGTCTCTAATTGGCAGAGGTAGGTACCTTAGACCAAGTAGGGTCCCTTGCTTCTAGTCAGGGTGAAGGAATACGCACAGTAGATAACCCCTGCTCACCCTCTAGGTAGCTTGGCTCGAGCAGACAGGCTTATTGCCTAAGGCAATGTGTGTAATAAATGCACTTAACACAAACAATGATCCCCAATCCACCACAAACTGAGACCACACAGGTAAATATTTATAAAAATATAACTTTATCTAGTTGCAGCAATTAAAATTCAACAATACACAGTGGTTGCTTCTTTGAGAAAAAGGTTGCACTTAATTTTGATGGTTGCACTTGTATTTAGGAAGTTCTTATGATAAAAGAATAGTCTCTAGTCCCTGTAGATCAGTATTAAAAATAATACTTCAAATCAGCTCTTTAAATGAATTGTCAAAGCAATGCCAGCGTGTAAATAACTTATTAATCTGGCCCTTCAAAACTACTGAGCCCCAGTAATGCGAGCGCGCCTCACCGATGTTTGCTAGAACCTTCACGCCGATCAGAGCAGACTTTCACTTAGCCCCGGCCGGTCCCGGCAGCCCTCCGCCTGCTCTCAGCACTCCAGGGAGCGGCGGGGAGCTAGCTCGGCTCTCCGAGCAGGGACGACAGGCCAGGGGCAAAGATCGCTTTTGTAGCTCCCTCGGCGAGGTCGGGTCACTCTTCCCCGGCTTCGGTGGCAACACACGACTTCGGCGGCGTCCTCAGAGGTCCCGGGTACAGCGACAAATCAATGTGCGACTCGGCAGTCGAGCCTCCTGGGGGACGACGCAGCTCTTCCTCTCTTGGCCCAATCACGTCAGAACAAGCCTCCTTCTTCGCCCGGGAGTCAGCCAGTAGCAGCGCGGCTCCCGGGGCAGGCCCTCCTTCACAAGGCAGCTTCGGCGACCAGGCAGCCAATCAGAGCGCGGCTCTGGATATCGATCGACCAATCAGGTCGCGGCCCCTTCGTTTCTTTCTCCGTGGCTTTGCGGAGCGGGGAAACAGCTGCAGGGCTCTCTCAGGCCCCCGGGCCGCGGCGGTGAATTACGGGCTGATGATTTCCAAGGCCACAGGTCACAGTTGAGGCATTTCAAGCCAGCAGATCGTCGGGGGTGATTCTGCACGCAGGGAGGCACCCCGGGCCTCCTCTCACCCCTGATTTTGTGCCGAAGAGCACAATGATCTTCCCTCACACCTGGCAAGTGGAAACACGCGTTGGGGCAAAACACCACACGATCTCCTCAGCAGTTTTGGCAGTGCTTTGGGAACCTTTTAACCCTGGGTTCCAGAACAGGAGGCCAGCTCTTCTCAGGCCCTTGGAGATTCAGTTAGGAGACACAGCACACAGCAAAGTCTCTGGGGATCAAGCAAGCAGGGTCACAGCACACAGCAAAGTCCCTCTTCTCCTCAGCTTCAGTTGGTCAGCAGAACAGGTCAGCCCTTAGAGCACACAGCAAGGCAATCTTCCTTCAGTTCTCTAGCGGTCCTTCTTCCAGCAGAGGTTCCTCTTGATTGTAGAATCTGATTTTCTGTTGTCAGGTGTCCTTCTCTTATACCCCTAAAAGTCTTTGAAGTCTTTGTGCAAGTGGGCCCTGAGCCCGGTCCAAACCAGTTCTGGGTGTTGCTGGAGCCCTTGGGCTTCCTGGCTTCCTTCTTTCTTTCAGGGACAGAGGTGACAGTCGCCCAGCGGGAGGTGGAGCCAGCATTGTGGTCAGGCAGGCACAGCCCTATTCACTCCCAGGTGCTATCTCCTCCCACTTTCTGGCAGCAGATGCAGCCTTTCATCCACGGGGTGACTCAGACAACCTCCTGGGGGCTCTGCAGCCCCTGTCACCCTCAAACCAGACAGTCAATCCACAAGCAGGCCCAGGCACACAGAAAGGTTAGACAAGAGAACAGCTACTTTCTAAAAGTACTATTCTCAAACACAGAATTTAAAAACAACCTTTCCTAAAAGATGTGTTATTACATTCTGAGTTCAGGGATATCAATCACTTATGCCCCATCTTGTTCCTATGGGAAGATAGGCTGGTATCCATTGGGACCAGCCTCCCCAGGTTAATCTATGGAGCAAGATAACCTTGCAGCAGTGAGCACACAAGATGGCTGCTGCTCACTACCAGAGCATGTTACCTGCACTAGTACGTGCTCTACCTTACCCATACACTGCACCCTGCCCAGGGGGGTTCCTTGGGCCTTCCATAGGGGTGACTGATGTGCACAGACAGGGAAGGGTTAGGCACAGCCAGTGGGGACACTGGCCAGGCGGACATGGCAGTCCACTGACTGCACACAGGCACTGCGCTTGCCGGCCTGAGACACCATTTTAGGGCTACTTATGTGGGTGTCGCAATCTGCGCTGCAGGCCCACTAGTAGCATCTGTCATCACCAGCCCTGGCACACATAGTGCACTTTACTAGGGACTTCATGGTGATACAAATATGCCAATCAGGTATACCCAATCAATATGACAATTTACATAGGGAGCACTTACACTCTGGTACTGATCAGCAGTGGCAGAGTGTCCAAAGCATCTAAACCAGCAAAAACGAAATCCAGCACAGCATCAAAAATACAGGAGGCAGAGGCAAAAAGATGGGGGAAAACCACGCCAAGGGTGTCAGGTCTAACACGTGTCCCCTCCAGCTGAAAGTGGGGAGAACTACCCAACCTCTTGGGAGTCCTCATCACTAAGGCAGAAGAATCTGGACAGACCATCAGCATTGGCGTGTTCTGTACCAGGGCGGTGCTCCACCTCAAAGTCCATCCCCTGTAGGGAAACGGACCACCTCAACAGTTTTGGATTCTCACCCCTCATCTGCATTAACCATCTGAGGGGCCTGTGGTCGGTCTGAACACGGAAGTGAGTCCCAAACAGGTAGGGTCTCAGCTTCTTCAGAGCCCAGACCACAGCAAAAGCTTCCCTTTCAATTGCACTCCATTTCTGTTCCCTGTGGAGTAGCCTCCTACTAATGAAAGCCACTGGTTGGTCTCCGCCCTCATCGTTGATTTGTGAGAGTACTGCTCCCACGCCTTGCTCTGAAGCGTCCGTCTGCACAATGAATTCACTGGAAAAGTCAGGTGCCTTAGGCACCGGTGCTGTGCACATGGCAGTTTTGAGGGCATCAAAAGCAGTTTGACAGGCCTCGGTCCAATTCACTTTCCTGGGCTTATTTATATATGTCAGTTCTGTCAAAGGGGCCACAATGGTGCCATAACCTTTGACAAACCGTCTGTAATACCCAGTGAGACCTAGAAAGGCTCTCACCTCAGTCTGGGTCTTGGGGGGTTCCCAAGCCAGAATGGTATCAATCTTTGCCTGTAGGGGCGCCACCTGGCCGCTCCCCACCTGGTGTCCCAAGTACACCCCTGATCCCTGCCCTATCTGGCACTTACTGGCCTTGATAGTGAGGCCTGCCTTCTGCAGAGCCTTCAACACTTCACAGAGGTGTTGCAGGTGTTCCTCCCAAGTGGAGCTGAACACAGCAATGTCATCCAGGTATACTGCGCTGAATTCCTCCAGCCCTGCTAATACCTGGTTGGCCAGTCTCTGGAATGTGGCAGGGGCATTTTTCAACCCAAAGGGCATGACATGAAACTGGAAGTGCCCCTCTGGCGTTAAAAATGCTGACCTCTCCTTGGCCCCCTCAGTTAAGGCAATCTGCCAGTACCCTGAAGTCAAATCAAAGGTGCTCAGGTACTGGGCAGCTCCCAACCGATCCACAAGCTCATCAGCTCTGGGGATGGGGTGTGCGTCAGTCTTGGTGACCGCATTGAGCCCACGGTAGTCCACGCAGAAACTGAGTTCTGGGGGTCCACCGGGGGTAGCAGCTTTAGTAAGGCACTAAGACCACTGGTCTAGCCTAGGGGCTGCTGGAGGGCTCAATTACCCCTAGCGCTAACATTTTGGAAACTTCTTCCTTGATGCTAGCTCCGACCTTGTCAGCCACCCTGTAAAACTTCTGTTTCACAGGCAGACTATCTCCAGTGTCCACATCGTGGACGCACCAGTTGGTGACACCTGGGGTCAGGGAGAACAGGGGGGCGAACTGACCCAAGACCTGGCGACAGTCCTTCTGCTGTTCTGGGGTCAGGGTGGGTGAGAGTATCACACCATCCACTGACCCGTCTTGCTCCTTGGTTGCCAGGAGGTCAGGGAGAGGATCACTATCCTCCTCCCCTCCAGCATCTGTAGCCATGAGCATAGTCACTTCAGACCTCTCAAAGTGAGGTTTGAGGTGGTTCACATGCAACACTCTCAGGGGCTGCCTGGAGTCTTCAGGTTAACCAAGTAGGTAACCTCGCTCTTGCGCTCCACCACCTCATATGGCCCGGTCCACTTGTCACGGAGCACACAAGGCTCCACCGGCGCCATCACCCACACTTTCTGACCAGGGTGGAACTCAACCAGAGAGGTGTTCTGGTCGTACCATCTTTTCATTTCCTCCTGGCTAGCCTCCAGGTTCTCTTGAGCGAGCTTCCTGAAGCGCTTGGTCTGGTTGCGGATGGCCAGCACATAGCTGAACACATCCTGAGGTGTTTTCCCACGGGATTTCTCCCACCCCTCCTTCACCAGAGTGAGAGGCCCTCTGACAGGGTGGCCATACAGCAACTCAAAGGGACTGAACCCTAAGGATTTCTGAGGCACCTCCCTGTAGGCAAACAACAGGCATGGTGACAAGATGTCCCACTTCCGCCTCATGGGCTCCTCTAGGCCCATAATCATGCCCTTCAGGGTGCGGTTGAATCTTTCAACCAACCCATTTCCTTGAGGATGGTAAGGAGTGGTGAACTTATATGTCACCCCACACTCCTCCCACAGAGACTTCATGTACCTAGAGATGAAGTTTGTACCCCGGTCGGAGACCACCTCTCTGGGGAACCCCACACAGGAAAAGATCCCCATTAAGGCACGGCCCACCACGGGGGCTGTGACTGTCCTGAGAGGGACTGGTTCCGGGTACCGGGTGGCATGGTCCTCCAAGACCAGGATAAACCTGTTGCCTAAGGCTGTCTTGGGGTCCAGGGGCCCCACGATGTCAATGCCCACCCGCTCAAAAGGGGTGCTCACCACAGAAAAGGGTTGGAGGGGTGCCACGCACTTACCTCCGCTCTTGCCACTGGCCTGGCAAGTTTGGCAAGACTTACAAAAGGCAGCGACGTGCTTCTTCATCTGGGGCCAGTAAAAGTGGCTGACAAGCCTGTGATAGGTCTTGTCTTGCCCCAGATGTCCTGCGAGAGGCACGTCATGAGCCAGACCCAGTAGGAAGTTCCTGAAGCGCTCGGGTACCACCAGCACACGGGCTGTACTGGGCTCAGCGATCTTAGGCTCACTATAAAGTAAGTCATCCTCCCAGTAAATCAAATGTTCCTTAGACCCCAGGCCTGCTGCCTGGTCTGCAGCCTGCTGCCGCACACCAATGAGGGAAGGGCACTCCTTCTGAGCCTGGCAGAATTCCTCCCTGGAGGGACCACCATCTTGCTGCCACTGGGACAGCTCAGGCACTTCCCCCAGTTTGGCTACATGTTCCCCTGTAGGTTCCAGGGCATCCCCCTCAGGTTCTGCTTCCTCCTGGACCGTGGAAACGGTGGGGGCTGGTTTCCCGCGCCCTCTACCCCTTCCTCTCTTGGCAGGTCCCTGGGCCATTGCTCCAGGCTCCAGTTCTGCTAATCCACCCTTACTGGCTGCCATAGTACGTGTGGTCACACAGATCCACGCAGGCAAGCCCAACATTTCCAAATGAGTTCTGTGCTCAACATCTTTCCATGGAGTGCTCTCCAGGTCATTACCTAATAGACAATCTACAGGCAAGGCATCACTTACAACAACTTCCAGAATACCGGAGACTCCTCCCCATTCAAATGGAACACGTGCCAACTTGCAGAGGCGCACTGAACTGTCAGCTGCCACCACAGGACGGAGTACATTGGGAATGATCTGCTCTTCAGACACCCACTGACACCTGACAGATGTCACGCTGGCCCCTGTGTCTCTCAGAGCTTCTATCTCTTTTCCATTGATGGTCACCTTTTGCCCATATTTTTTAGTGTTAAGGGGCAGCAAGGTTTCCTGGGCCATCTCTTGGTCTCCTAAAGAGACAAGGGTCATCACTGCTAACCCCTCCTCCCCACTGGAAATCAAATCCCCTCCCAAAGATACACTGGCTAACCCCGGGGTTGGAGCACCAGTGGGTGCTGGAGGTTTGTTTGGACATTTGGGGGCAATGTGCCCCACCTCCCTACATGCATAGCAAGTAGTCGGGGACCTGTTGTCCTGCTTGCCCTTATGGGGCCAGGACTACTTAGGCTTGGGGGGTTGAGACTCCTTCTCCTGGGAATTATTTTGGGGCCCTTTAGAAGACTCCTTTTGATTACCCTTGTCCCCCCCACTCTTCTGCTGGGGACCCTGTCCACCTTTGGCTGGGGTACTTCCCACCCCCTTGTGGACCCTGGTGCTAGTCCAGCGGTCCGCCTCTTTAGCAAGCTCACTGGGATCAGTTAACTTGCTGTCTAAAAGATGCAGGCGCAGCTCTGGAACACATAGACTACTCAAGTGCTCCCAATTAATCAAGTGACACAACCCCACATAATCAGTAACTTTGCTGCCCTTTATCCAACCTTAAGAGTGCACGTGTGTACATACTCACACACTCCACCCAAGTACTAGAATCAAGCTTCTTGAAGTTCCTAAACTTCTGGCGGTACTGTTCTGGAGTGAGCCCATACCTGAGGCATAAAGCCTCCTTCATAGCGGGGTAGGATAAAGTACCTGCTGCTTCTAAGGGTGCCAAGACATCCCTCCTAGAGGCCTCAAAATGCTTCCACAAACCTGCCCCCCAATTCTTCTCAGGCACTTCATTCACCTTTAAGGCAAGCTCATACGATCTAAACTACGCATAATTATCCTCACCCCTCTGATAATTCTGTACCAGATCTTTTGGTATTTATACTTTACCCGCCTGCACTGGTTGTGCGCTGCCACCATTAGGACTGGACTCTACCTGTTTAGCTTTAATGTCCAGCTCCCTCATGCTCAACTCATGAGCCAACTGGAGTTTCCTCTCTTCAAAAGCAAGAGCATTCCTCCTCTCCTCCGCCTTCTTTTCACTTTCAAGGCGCAGTCTCCTCTCTTCTGCTTGGGCTTTGAGTTTAAAAAGCTCAATCTCATGGGCTCTAGCTCTCTGATTATCCTCCAGCTCCTCTGGAGAAATAACCCTACTGGAGTGGTTGCTGCCAACCCTAGAAGCTGGCCTATTCACTGGCAAATCACCGGATTCAAAAGCATTCTCCTGTGTGCCTCCCTCTCCAGTAACATCTTCTGGAACAACATGTTTGGCCTCCCACCAGGCCCTTAGAGCTTTCTGTAGCTCTTCCTTGTTTGAGCTGCCCTTCACTGGGCATACAAGCTGTTTGCAGAATTGCTTCAGCTGCTCCTTTTTATAGATGAGCAACTCCTGAATTTCAAATTCCAATTCTACTCCTTCGCTTGCTGCTTTCTGAGACATGATGCTTCCTAGACTTTCAAAAATAGATTTCACCAAAAAGAAAAAATCTTGTGCAATCTGTGCTGCTAAACTAGACTAGTGATGTACAAGAAATCACTGCAGGTCAAGTGCAAATATTAGTTCAAAATCCACACCGCTGTCCAACAATGTTAGATCTGGGGGTCTCTAATTGGCAGAGGTAGGTACCTTAGACCAAGTAGGGACCCTTGCTTCTAGTCAGGGTGAAGGAATGCACGTAGTAGATAACCCCTGCTCACCCTCTAGGTAGCTTGGCTCGAGCAGACAGGCTTATCCCTATGGCAATGTGTGTAATAAATGCACTTAACACAAACAATGATCCCCAATCCACCACAAACTGAGACCACATAGGAAAATATTTATAAAAATATAACTTTATCTAGTTGCAGCAATTAAAAATCAACAATACACAATGGTTGCTTCTTTGAGAAAAAGGTTGCACTTAATTTTGAGCAGGGACGATAGGCCAGGGGCAGAGATCGCTTCTGTGGCTCCCTCGGCGAGGTCGGGTCACTCTTTCCTGGCTTCGGTAGCAACACACGACTTAGGCGGCGTCCTCAGAGGTCTTGGTTACGGGGACAAATCAATGCGTGACTCGGCAGTCGAGCCTCCTGGGGGACGACGCAGCTCTTCCTCTCTTGGCCCAATCACGTTGCGGCCTTCGCGACAAGCCTCCTTCTTCACCCGGGAGTCAGCCAGTAGCAGCGCGGCTCCCGGGGCAGGCCCTCCTTCACAAGGCAGCTTCGGCGACCAGGCAGCCAATCAGAGCGAGGCTCTGGATATCGATCGACCTATCAGGTCGCGGCCCCTTCGTTTCTTTCTCCGTGGCTTTGCGGAGCGGGGAAACAGCTGCAGGGCTCTCTCAGGCCCCCGGGCCGCGGCGGTGAATTACGGGCTGATGATTTCCAAGGCCACAGGTCGCAGTTGAGGCGTTTCAAGCCAGCAGATCGTCGGGGTGATTCTGCACGCAGGGAGGCACCACAGGCCTCCTCTCACCCCTGATTTTGTGCCGAAGAGCACAACGATCTTCCCTCAGAGCTGGCAAGTGGAAACACGCGTTGGGGCAAAACACCACACAATCTCCTCAGCAGTTTTGGCAGTGCTTTGGGAACCTTTCAACCCTGGGTTCTAAAAACCAGATCAACATATTTTTACTGTTAACTGATAAAAAACCGGACATGTTGCTGTTGACAGAAACATGGCTTACTCTAGATTCCCTACCGGATATTTTGTCCGCACTACCAGCTGACTATTACATCTTGTCAGTAATCCGTCCATCAGGGAAAATTGGGGGAGGAGTGGCCATTATCATCCACAAAACACACCAATTTAGGCAACTACTATCCTTACTTTTGCCGAACTCAGAAAACATTGTTGTTAAGTTAGATACCGTTAATGGAGCACTGGTAGTGGTCTTACTTTACCGTCCACCACAAACGATGGCCACATCCCCTTCCATTTTAGCAGAGCAGCTTGCCCTTCTTGCTACAAACCATTCTAAATTACTCCTGATTGGAGACCTAAATTATTGGTTTGACAATGTAACACTGGATCCTCAAGCAGCCGAGCTGAGAGACCTATTAAATGATATTAACCTGACCCAACACATTAATACATCGACCCATCAGAAGGGTCATAGTCTCGACCAAATCTGGACCTTGAACTTAACTGTCCACTCTATTAGTATAAACCCTTGTAGCTGGTCAGACCATTTTAGTATAGTCTTCTCATTTCATATGGAGAAAGTCACTCAATTCAGGCTACAAACAAGCAGGACCATTCGGACATGGAAAACAGCAGACATGTCTGCATTCCTAAACTCACTGAGCACATCTCTCCCTTCGCAGAGTACTGATGTGGAGGTTGCAGATTCTAGGCTTAAACAATGGCTGAACAAAGCCGCTGATGATTATGCTCCCTCTATCAGCGTTGGCAATTCGAGAAGCATTGATGCCCATAAGTGGTTTACATCCGATCTAAAAAAATTTAAATTGGAAGTATGACAGAAAGAGAGAGCATGGAGATCCAATTATCACCCACAAGACAGGGTAGCTTATTGCTCGGCTAAGAAAGTTTATCAAAAAATTCTTCTCCACCACAAGGCCGAATATTTCTCGACAAAAATTTTAAACTCTACAAACAGGTCGAAGGAGATATTCAGCATTGTGAACGAGCTGTGCAACGATGACAGAACTTCCCCCCCGGTAGTCCCCACACAAACACTTTGTGACTCCTTGAATAACTTCTTCAGTGAAAAAATAGCCGCCATAAAACAAAATATATCTCAATCCCCTGTCTGTGCCATCTTGGACGACTGTTTTTACAACCCCTCCCCCTTATTGACCTAAAAACTTTCTCAGACTTGTTGACACAAGTAAAATCAGGATCCCCTGAGGATATATGCCCACCTCACATTATGAGGGAAATTGGACGTGCCATCCCTCAGGGCATGATACCACTGCTTAACGAATCCCTTATTTCTGGCACGGTCCCTCGCAGTTTTAAACAGGCTTTACTAATTCCACTCACAAAAAAGCCCGGTATAGACCCTCTCGACCTCACAAATTATCGGCCTATTTCTCTCCTGCCCTACCTCTCAAAAATTTTGGAGGCTCATGTTACCAACTGCCTCTCGAAATTTATTGAAAACACTAAGTACCTGCAACCTAATCAGGCAGGCTTTCGGCCTTGTCACTCCACCGAGGCAGTGATACTCGCCGTCCAGAACACACTGAGGTCCAATGCCGACATAAATCTCTATCAGGCTTTGGTGCTTCTCGATTTGTCTGCAGCGTTCGACAATGTTGACTATTCCATTCTGGTCAACCGTGTCGAACATGCCGGCCTTAGAGATTCTGCTTTGGGCTGGCTGCAATCTTTCATATCGGAGCACACCCAGTCTGTCCGGCTAGGGTCTTTTACAGCCCCCAAAATTAATTATTTCTGCGAAGTCCCTCAAGGCTCCTCTTTGTCCCCATTATTATTTAATTTGTATATGCGGCCCCTATTGTTTTCCTTGAGAGAATATAAAGTCACCGCATATAATTATGCTGATGACTTACAGCTCGTTTTCACCCTGAACTCCTCCGATGCTAATGGTGACTTCCAGGCTACTATGACCCACATCCAGAGGTGGATAACCTTGAACCATCTCAAGCTGAACCCGGGCAAGACCGAGTTGATCTTGCCTGGGAAGAGTGAGATCAGCTGGGGCCCCCATTTCTGGCCCCTGGATACTGGCCTGCCTCCTAAAAAATCTCACTCAGTAAAAAGCTTGGGAGTGACCATCAGCGAGAATCTCTCTCTGAAAACACAGATTGGAACAGTAGTCTCTTCGGGGTTCTTCCAACTGAGAAAAATCAAGAAAATTGCTCACCTTCTTACCCATTCTGCCCTGATCCAAGCAGTTATCGCCTTAGTTCTGTCCCGCATTGATTTCTCCAACAGTCTATACTTGGGCCTGCCTGCAGGTCAACTTAAAAGACTGCAATATCTTCAAAATCAAGCAGCCAGGCTGATTTGCAAGTTACCCAAGTGGGAATCCATCAAACTAGGACTAGAGAGACTACACTGGCTACCTGTGGCCCAGAGAGCCGCATTTAAAGCCGGTTGCATTATTTTTAAGGCCTTACAAGGCAAGGGCCCCCTGTTTATAATAAGACAGCTGATAGGGAGATACACCCCCTCGCGTAGTCTGCGCTCAGCCCATAAAGATCTATTGGTGGTGCCCCGGTTTAAGAAGAAGCGACAAGGAGGCAGCTGTTTCCACTTCTTGGCAGCCTCCTTATGGAACTCCTTGCCTCTGACTCTTAGACAGAGTAAGGATCTCCTTACCTTCAGACGGGCATTTAAAACCTTGCTCTTCACACAGGCTTTTGCTGTATAGATTGTTGTTAACACTTTCCCCTTGTTATGTTATTTATCTGATCTTTCCAATAGCGCCATGAAGCCCACGGGCGTACGTGCGCTGTACAAATAATAATTAACATAACATAACAGGAGGCCAGCTCTTCTCAGGCCCTTGGAGATTCAGTTAGGAGACACAGCACACAGCAAAGTCTCTGGGGATCAAGCAAGAAGGGTCACAGCACACAGCAAAGTCCCTCTTCTCCTCAGCTTCAGTTGGTCAGCAGAACAGGTCAGCCCTTAGAGCACACAGCAAGGCAATCTTCCTTCAGTTCTCTAGCGGTCCTTCTTCCAGCAGAGGTTCCTCTTGATTGTAGAATCTGATTTTCTGTTGTCAGGGGTCCTTCTCTTATACCCCTAAAAGTCTTTGAAGTCTTTGTGCAAGTGGGCTCTGAGCCCGGTCCAAACCAGTTCTGGGTGTTGCTGGAGCCCTTGGGCTTCCTGGCTTCCTTCTTTCTTTCAGGGACAGAGGTGACAGTCGCCCAGCGGGAGGTGGAGCCAGCATTGTGGTCAGGCAGGCACAGCCCTATTCACTCCCAGGTGCTATCTCCTCCCACTTCCCTGGCAGCAGATGCAGCCTTTCATCCATGGGCTGACTCAGACAACCTCCTAGGGGCTCTGCAGCCCCTGTCACCCTCAAACCAGACAGTCAATCCACAAGCAGGCCCAGGCACACAAAAAGGTTAGACAAGAGAACAGCTACTTTCTAAAAGTACTATTCTCAAACACAGAATTTAAAAACAACCTTTCCTAAAAGATGTGTTATTAAATTCTGAGTTCAGGGATATCAATCACTTATGTCCCATCTTGTTCCTATGGGAAGATAGGCTGGTATCTATTGGGACCAGCCTCCCCTAGGTTAATCTATGGAGCAAGGTAACCTTGCAGCAGTGAGCACACAAGATGGCTGCTGCTCACTACCAGAGCATGTTATCTGCACTAATACATGCTCTACCTTACCCATACACTGCACCCTGCCCAGGGGGGTTCCTTGGGCCTTCCATAGGGGTGACTGATGTGCACAGACAGGGAAGGGTTAGGCCCACTAACTGCACACAGGCACTGCGCTGACAGGCCTGAGACACCATTTTAGGGCTACTTATGTGGGTGGCGCAATCTGCGCTGCAGGCCCACTAGTAGCATCTGTCATCACCAGCCCTGGCACACATAGTGCACTTTACTAGGGACTTCATGGTGATACAAATATGCCAATCAGGTATACCCAATCAATATTTCAATTTACATAGGGAGCACTTACACTCTGGCACTGATCAGCAGTGGCACAGTGTCCAAAGCATCTAAACCAGCAAAAACGAAATCCAGCACAGCATCAAAAATACAGGAGGCAGAGGCAAAAAGATGGGGGAAAACCACGCCAAGGGTGTCAGGTCTAACAAAGGGGAACAACATATTTTCAAACAAAATGAATGTGAAAGGTTATATGAGTTGAAATCGGATTTCCACACAGATGATCACCTCCCGCACCATCCCTTGGGGGTGTCAAGTCCTGATTGGCTATTGGAGTACTGTGACCGATACTTTCATAAGCTGCACCTCCCACACCATCCCCCTGACCTGGGAAGCCCATGTGTTACACCTCTTCAGCAGAAACAAGAAATATAGAGCTGCCACACAGTTTCTATCTAGACCTCAGTCTAATAACGGGCAAACACTTGCTTACCAAGCGTTGGAACTCCCCCCTGCCACCGCATCCTCTTGCTTGGCGCAGATCCCTTCTCAACTGGGCGAGGGCGGAGGGTGCGGTACTACACAGAGAGGACCTGCTTGGCATTCGAATGTTCCCCCTGGCACCTCAATGGGATGTGCTGGTTTCCAAACTTTCAGGGGCAGACACGGACACAGGATCCCCAATTGCATCACAGAGGATCATCACTCAGGGTACCCCCCCCACTGACGTGAATGTGGATTAACACCAACACTCAGACAGTCACCGCCCCTGTGCCACGGAATCCTGCTACCACTGAGTCTTAGTAGTGTCTGAGGCCTTCCAGCGAATTTAGATATGGTGGCAGGTCTTACGCAACTCTCCCCTACCCTTCCTTCGCTTTCGTTGTCCTCATTTTGTTGAACCCTATGTCCCAGGTTATGTTTGAACTGCACTGCACTGTTCCTACACTACTCGCATACTACCTGATGTATAGACTTAGCAGCACCACTTTGTCCTTCTTGAGATATTGCCACAGGCTTGGTTGTAATTAACACACCCTGAATTGCATCGTTATGTCTTTATTAGTCAATGTGTATCTTGCTACTGGTAATTAATTCTCTCCTGTTTCCCCATCTGTTGCATGAGTGCTGCTCTGACTGTAATGTTTTACTGATCAATGTGGAAGACAAACAAAAAAGGTTCATCAAAACGATTTAAATAAAAAAAAAGGTTCCCATTGGCTGTAAGGGCATGTACCATGGCGGTGACACACCGCAGGGGTCAGGCGGGCGCTACGGCAATGGTGCATCTTTCATTTGCATCTAATGACCGGCTCCGCGGTGGCGGAGCACGCCTACCTCAATTTTCAAAATTGCATTATGCTAGCGCGATTAAGGTTCCCATTGGCTGTAAGGGCATATACCATGGCGGTGTCACACTACTGGGACCAAGCGACCGTGATTTAGGTGTCAAACAATCACATGAGGCTCCGCGATTTGGGTGGCGGAGCACTCCAACCACCATTTGGGCATGTGTTTATGGCTATGACTACCACACTGATGTATTGGGGATTGCTGGTGACACACCGCTGGGGCCAGGTGGTAGCTACCATGATTTGGGTGCCGTACAATCAGGAGGCACCGCGATTTGGGTGGAGGAGCATGCCAACCGCCATTTGGGCATGTGTATATGGCTATCACTATCGCACTGGTGTATTGGGGATTGCTGGTGACACACCTCTGGGGCCAGGAGGTAGCTACTGTGATTTGGGTGCCATACAATCACAATGGCCAACATAAACAGTACACAGTGGCCACATGGTCAATGGCACATCCTTGTGCACACAATGCCAATGTTCCATTTCCTCTACTGGTGACTACACATGCAATGTATGTGTATGTGATGTCGTAGGTTGGCATGTACTCCCTCACATGTCACTTGTGATATTGATGGTCCTGCACATAGGACAGAGTTATTATGGACTCTACAATGTGTACCCATGTCAATGGGTCGAGGTGCAATGACAATCACAGCAATGTTTGTCTCACTGAATGATGTTAATATTTGCATGTCCTCTAATGTTTGGTCATGCACACAATTGTCATTTCTGCTCAGACTATGTTCATTGTGTTGTTGATGTGTGCCACGTTAAAATGATGCTTGAAGGTGTGTCAGGTACCGCAGCTGGGTATGAGACAGTGGGGTTGATTTGTTACACATATGCTGGATGCTAGACTCCCAGGCGTGCCCATGGTAAATGTAGCCATATCACTATGTGCAATCACATTGACCGAGGTGGTGTTTGAGGTACTTGCTTTGTGTAAGTTGACAAGTGTGCCATTTGTATAGCTGAAGGTGTCCCTACATGTAAACTGGTCTGTAACTCATATTTCATGACAGTCATTGTTGTCGTTGTGTCATCCAGAACGTGAGATTCTGTGCCCATCTCATGATGTGTTGCATTTACATGTGTCCACTTTCATCTCAACTAGGAGGAGACCAAATCTGCTTCGTCACTGCTTCATGCTGGAAGACATGGAGGATGAGGCGATCACTCGGAAATGCCATCTGGATAGAGCCACCCTAAAAACACTTTGTGATATGTTGGAGCTCCACCTGCAGCCTCGCAGAACATATCCAACAGCTTTCTTTTAAACAAATAAGGTGATGGCAGCTCTGCATTTTTTTGCCACTGGATCTTTCCAGCACACAGTGTCCAGCGCAGGTGAGATGTCACAACCTATGTTCAGCATGGTGCTTCATGATGCACTGTCCGCCATGATGATCTACAAGGACAGATATATCCATTTACCCAGGGGGCCTGAATTGGCAGCTGTGAAGGGAGATTTTTATCTCCTCGGACACATCCCCCATGTAGTTGGTGCCATTGATTGCAACCATGTTGGGCTTGTGCCACGACAGGCATGTGAGTACATCTACAGGAATCGTAAACATTACCACTCCATGAATGTGCAAGTGGTGTACCAGGCAGATATGATCATCTCACACATGTGGCAGATTCTCAGGCTCAGCCCATGACTCCTACATCCTGCGTAACAGCATTGTACCCCAGCTGATGGCTAATCTGCTTCCCGAGCGTGCATGGATTGTGGGTGAGTATGCCTAGTCATATGGCGTGTTGGGTGATGGGGACCTGCTGTCCTCTGCCTCAGCGACATAGCAACGTTTATTTGTGTTTGTCACACCTAGGTGACTCTGCGTATCCCAAACGTCCCTGGTTGCTGAGCCCACTGCGGAATCCCAGGACACAAGCTGACGTCCGCTACAATGATGCCCATGGGAGGACAGGTTGTGTGGTGAAGCATCCTTTTGGTCTGCTGAAGTCACGATTCCGCTGCCTGGACAAGACCAGAGGTGCACTGATGTACTCGCCCGGGAAGGTGTGTCAGATTGTAGTGGCATGCTGCATGCTCCCCAACCTAGCCCATCTCAAGGAGATTCACCCGATCCTGGATGATGATGAGGACTGAAGACCCCTGACTGCAAATCAACCGGTGTCCAGTGATAATGACAGTGGAGAGGAGGAAGGTGTTGACCTGCGTCAACAGCTTAACACCCGCTACTTCACTTGAAAGTGGCTGACAATGTACAACGTACCGCAAAACACACAAGATGATGGACGGAATGTTGCACAATGGCAAAACATTCACCCTCAGTCACAGATATGGGTTTAATCCATTGTTATTTTGCTAACCAAGCCACCCCAGTTCAGACGTGGCCATATTCAAATCAGTCTTGACCCTGTGCCTCATGGGAACAGTCCAGCACGAACTGCCAAACCATGTCTTCCCTGGACCTGAATCAAGCATCCTATGACCGGTTTCTGGCAATCAGCCGTCTTCAGCCTGGATAGCTTGACTCCAGTGGCGTAGTGAGCAAGGGACCCACGTCTGGGCATACCCTTCCCACATAGGGTGAATAGCAAAACACACAAGATGATGGACGGAATGTTGCACAATGCCAAAACATTCGCCCCCAGTCACAGATCTGGGTTGAATCCATTGTTATTTTGCTCACCAAGCCACCCCAGTTCAGACATGGCCATATGCAAATCAGTCTTGACCCTGTGCCTCATGGGAACAGTCCAGCCCGAACTGCCAAACTATGTCTTCCCTGGACCAGAATCAAGCATCCTAAGAATGGTGATGGATTAAACCCAGATCTGTGGACTGGGTGTGAGTGTTTGATTGGTTCAGATACTCAGTCCATCACCACCCCCTTTTGTACCGCTTTGTTTGCCATAAGTTGGCAGGGTATGCTCAGACGTGTGTCCCTTGCTCCCTTTGCCACTGGATTCAAGCAAGCCTGGCTGAAGACAGCTGTAATGCCAGAAACCGGTCCTAGGAAGCTTGAATCTGGTCCAGGGAAGGCATGGCATGGAGTGGAGGAGTGTGGCTCACTGATTAGAGCGGCAGACCCTGATGCAGAGGTCTGGCCCGGGACCAGGGTTCAATTCCTGACGCTTGAGCCCAAATTCCTGATTCCTGACGCCTGAGCCCAAAAATGTCCACGGACTCGATAATTCTCGCCTCGGTGCCTATTCTAATCATGGGGTCCCACGCTGCAACTCTGGGCAATAGATTGCTTAATCTCCACTACGGCGGCCCACCCGCTGCGGGATGCCTGGCTTTCACCTTGGGGATGCCCAGTAGGGGTTATCTCACAGGGAAAAAGCCAGGACGGGTTCCCAAGGCAAGCGCCTTGATGCCTTCGGGTGATACGTGCGCTATATAAGTCGTGATACATTTACATTTACAACGGCGATGGATTAAACCCAGATCTATGGACTGGGTGTGAGTGTTTGATTGGTTCAGATGCTCCGTCCATCACCACCCCCTTTTGTACCGCTTTGTTCGCCATATGGCAGGGTATGCTCAGACGTGAGTCCCTTGCTCACTTTGCCACTGTATTCAAGCAAGCCTCGCTGAAGACGGCTGTAATGCCAGAAACCGCTCATAGGAAGCTTAAATCCAGTCCAGGGAAGGCATGGCTTGGCAGTTAGGGCTGGACTGTTCCCATGATGCACAGGGTCAGACTGATTTGCATATGGCCATGTCTGAACTGGGGTGGCAGAGTGGGCAAAAGAACGGTGATGGATTAAACCCACATCTGTGGACTGGGTGTGAGTGTTTGATTGGATCAGATGCTCCGTCCATCACCACCCCCTTTTGTACCGCCATAAGTTGGCAGGGTAAGCTCAGACGTGAGTCCCTTGCTCACTTTGCCACTGGATTCAAGCAAGCCTGGCTGAAGACGGCTGTAATGCCAGAAACTGGTCCTAGGAAGCTTGAATCCGGTCCAGGGAAGGCATGGCTTGGCAGTTCGGGTTGGACTGTTCCCATGAGGCACAGGGTCAGACTGATTTGCATATGGCCATGTCTGAACTGGGGTGGCAGAGTGGGCTAAAGAACTGTGATGGATTCAGATGCTCCGCCATCACCACCCCCTTTTGTACTGCAATGCACAACATACCCACTGTCTGCTGATGTTACTGTTGTTGTGAAGGTGTATGTGAGATTTGTGACTGCAGCCGGTTGTAGACTCAGTGGTGGGTGATAATGTTTCTGGGACAGTTCATTTAGGAACATCTACAGGATGTGTATGTCAACACTTGATGCCCATTGTGATGTGTGCATGTGGGATTCTCTTGTGGTGAAGTGTTGTGTTATGTCTGTGATGCCACACCCAGACTAGTGAATGTTGTTCTGTTGTGTTTTCCTATGTGCCTTCAACCTCTCCTTGCCTACATTCACTCCAGTCTCCTGGTACATTGTAATCATGATGAAGACTGTACATCCTAGAATAAACACGGAGCTTACACAACAACATATGTATGTAAAGCGTGTTTATTGACAACGGGGACATGTGAGAGGGGATGAATATTTACAATAATGTGATTGGTGAGGCAGTGAGTTGACAGTTATGGTACATGAGATAATTGTGTAGTCACCACATGGATGTGGTGACCCAGTCCAACAGACAGATGCCATTCACACGGCAGTGTGGGCAAGGACAGTCCAAAAAGTCAATGCAGTAGGGAAGAGGGGTGCCATCATGGCTAGCTCTGTGACTGTTGTTTAGCAGGTACTTTGCCAACAGATACTCTCAGGGTTTTCTTCAGATGGCCCCTTTGCCGCTTGGCAGGTGGGGCCTCTGCTGGGGGGCTAGTGGGGTCTGAGGACTCACCCCTCTATGTGGCCACAGGGGAGGATGGTGAACTGTCATCCTGTGGACCACCAGTGGGAGGGGGAGGTGTGGGTTGTGGCGCAGGCCTGTCCGTCAGTACCACCACTAGCTGACCCAAGAGGTGCACACTTTGTCCCATGTTGGTGTCCATGGACCTCATCAGCAGTAGGAGCTCACAGGAATCTTCTTCTGACCGAAAATTTTCTAGTAAATAGGCAAAAATGTTTTTAAAAATTGAAATATCTGAAAACAAACCCTTTCATTCGGCGGGTACAAGACTAAAGACTGGCAGATATGATCATCTCACACATGTTCCAGATTCTCAGGCTCAGCCCATGACTCCTACATCCTGCGTAACAGCATTGTACCCCAGCTGATGGCTAATCTGCTTCCCGAGCGTGCATGGATTGTGGGTGAGTATGCCTAGTCATATGGCGTGTTGGGTGTGTGACCTGCTGTCCTCTGCCTCAGCGACATAGCAATGTTTATTTGTGTTTGTCACACCTAGGTGACTCTGCTTATCCCAAACGTCCCTGGTTGCTGAGCCCACTGCGGAATCCCAGGGCACCAGCTGACTTCCGCTACAATGATGCCCATGGGAGGACAGGTTGTGTGGTGAAGCATACTTTTGGTCTGCTGAAGTCACGATTCCGCTGCCTGGACAAGACCAGAGGTGCACTGATGTACTCGCCCGGGAAGGTGTGTCAGATTGTAGTGGCATGCTGCATGCTCCACAACCTAGCCCTTCTCAAGGAGATTCACCCGATCCTGGATGATGATGAGGACTGAAGACCCCTGCCTGCAAATCAATCCGTGTCCAGTGATAATGGCAATGGAGAGGAGGAAGGTGTTGACCTGCGTCAACAGCTTATCACCCGCTACTTCACTTGAAAGTGGCTGACAATGTACAACGTACCGCAAAACACACAAGATGATGGACGGAATGTTGCAAAATGGCAAAACATTCACCCTCAGTCACAGATATGGGTTTAATCCATTGTTATTTTGCTCACCAAGCCACCCCAGTTCAGACGTGGCCATATGCAAATCAGTCTTGACCCTGTGCCTCATGGGAACAGTCCAGCCCGAACTGTCAAATCATGTCTTCCCTGGACCGGAATCAAGCATCCTAGGACCTGTTTCTGGCTATCAGCCGTCTTCAGCCTGGATAGCTTGACTCCAGTGAGCAAGGGACCCACGTCTGGGCATACCCTTCCCACATAGGGTGAACAGCAAAACACACAAGATGATGGACGGAATGTTGCACAATGTCAAAACATTCGTCCCCAGTCACAGATCTGGGTTGAATCCATTGTTATTTTGCTCACCAAGCCACCCCAGTTCAGACATGGCCATATGCAAATCAGTCTTGACCCTGTGCCTCATGGGAACAGTCCAGCCCGAACTGCCAAACAATGTCTTCCCTGGACCGGAATCAAGCATCCTAAGAACGGTGATGGATTAAACCCAGAACTGTGGACTGGGTGTGAGTGTTTGATTGGTTCAGATACTCCGTCCATCACCACCCCTTTTGTACCGCTTTGTTTGCCATAAGTTGGCAGGGTATGCTCAGACGTGAGTCCCTTGCTCACTTTGCCACTGGATTCAAGCAAGCCTGGCTGAAGACAGCTGTAATGCCAGAAACCGGTCCTAGGAAGCTTGAATCCGGTCCAGGGAAGGCATGGCATGGAGTGGAGGAGTGTGGCTCACTGATTAGAGCGGCAGACCCTGATGCAGAGGTCTGGCCCGGGACCAGGGTTCAATTCCTGACGCGGCAGGGTCCTGAGCCCAAAAATGCCCACGGACTCGATAATTCTCGCCTCGGTGCCTATTCTAATCATGGGGTCCCACGCTGCAACTCTGGGCAATAGCTTGCTTAATCTCCACTACGGCGGCCCACCCGCTGCGGGATGCCTGACTTTCACCTTGGGGATGCCCAGTAGGGGTTATCTCACAGGGAAAAAGCCAGGACGCGTTCCCAAGGCAAGCGCCTTGATGCCTTCGGGTGATATGTGCGCTATATAAGTCGTAATACATTTACATTTACAACGGCGATGGATTAAACCCAGATCTGTGGACTGGGTGTGAGTGCTTGATTGGTTAAGATGCTCCGTCCATCACCACCCCGCTTTGTTCGCCATAAGTTGGCAGGGTATGCTCAGACGTGAGTCCCTTGCT
The DNA here is from genome assembly GCF_964263255.1 of Lissotriton vulgaris. Taxonomy (NCBI): domain Eukaryota; kingdom Metazoa; phylum Chordata; class Amphibia; order Caudata; family Salamandridae; genus Lissotriton; species Lissotriton vulgaris. The sequence goes on from NC_141687.1 coordinate 120,839,972, forward strand.
CACTTTGCCACTGGATTCAAGCAAGCCTGGCTGAAGACAGCTGTAATGCCAGAAACCGGTCCTAGGAAGTTTGAATCCGGTCCAGGGAAGGCATGGCTTGGCAGTTCGGGTTGGACTGTTCCCATGAGGCACAGGGTCAGACTGATTTGCATATGGCCATGTCTGAACTGGGGTGGCAGAGTGGGCTAAAGAACTGTGATGGATTCAGATGCTCCGTCCATCACCACCCCCTTTTGTACTGCAATGTACAACATACCCACTGGCTGCCTATGTTACTGTTGTTGTGAAGGTGTATGTAAGATTTGTGACTGCAGCCGGTTGTAGACTCAGTGGTGGGTGATAATGTTTCTGGGACAGTTCATTTAGGAACATCTACAGGATGTGCATGTCGACACTTGATGCCCATTGTGATGTGTGCATGTGGGATTCTCTTGTGGTGAAGTGTTGTGTGATGTCTGTGATGCCACACCCAGACTAGTGAATGTTGTTCTGTTGTGTTTTCCTATGTGCCTTCAACCTCTCCTTGCCTACATTCACTCCAGTCTCCTGGTACATTGTAATCATGATGAAGACTGTACATCCTAGAATAAACACGGAGCTGACACAACAACATGTGTATGTAAAGCGTGTTTATTGACAACGGGGACATGTGAGAGGGGATGAATATTTACAATAAGGTGATTGGTGAGGCAGTGAGTTGACAGTTATGGTACATGAGATAATCGTGTAGTCACCACATGGATGTGGTGACCCAGTCCAACAGACAGATGCCATTCACAAGGCAGTGTGGGCAGGGACAGTCCAAAAAGTCAATGCAGTAGGGAAGAGGGGTGCCATCATGGCTAGCTCTGTGACTGGCGTTTAGCAGGTACTTTGCCAACAGATACTCTCAGGGTTTTCTTCAGATGGCCCCTTTGCCGCTTGGCAGGCGGGGCCTCTGCTGGGGGGCTAGTGGGGTCTGAGCACTCACCCCTCTATGTGGCCACAGGGGAGGAGGGTGAACTGTCATCCTGTGGACCACCAGGGGGAGGTGTGGGTTGTGGCGCAGGCCTGTCCATCAGTACCGCCACTAGCTGGCCCAAGAGGTGCACACTTTGTCCCATGTTGGTGTCCATGGACCTCATCAGCAGTAGGAGCTCACAGGAATCTTCTTCTGACCGAAGATTTTCTAGTAAATAGGCAAAAATGTTTTTAATAAATTGAAATATCTGAAAACAAACCCTTTCATTCGGAGGGTAGAAGACCAAAGATCGTGCATCCTGAGCAGAGCGAATATTAAATCTGATAACAACTGGTTTTAAGAACACTCGCCTGGCACTTTGCAGCTTTGAACATACAAATAAAACATGATTTAGATCTTGGATTTGCAACTGGCACAATTCACAAATTCTCTTCCCTCTAGGTGTTTTATCCCAGATGCCAGTAACATCTCTTAAAGGCAGCAGATTGAGACTCAGTAGGAGAATCAGCCTTCTAATCCCGTGAGGGATATTCCAAGTTGAATAAGGCTGTGATTTATTCCCCAACGTGCTCCCACTGACCGCCACATTACTGGACTTGGAGTTGCTTAAAGCAGCGTCTCCTGCCAAACTGATAGGGGATCTAAACTTCTTTAAGAACCGTTTCAAAACAGATTTAGACATAAAAAAACAGGAATTAAACTAAGACCGAAAGTATCATTTGCACATACGAAAGACCCAAAAAAGTTGATTGTTCTTTTAGTGTGACAAATATTTCAATTCTCAGGGCGGCCCTCAGTGTACACTCTTCCCCCAAAAAGAGGGAGTTACCCCATGTGAGAACCGCTGCCCGGGATAAAATGAAAGAGGAGACTAATCCAAATTAAAGGTGCAGTACATGTGGGGCAGTCAAAGAGTTTAAATTACAAATTTGACGCAAGATACAACCTTCCACCTTATCAAACGAGAGCCAATAATTCATGTCCAACACTTCGCAAGCATATATGAATGAGGGAGGCATTTTGACCTTAAAAACAGATAAGACATGGCTAAAGTGGCGTCTCCCGTAAGTTTTATCTGATCTGTTTAATGCACTTGTCTGGGAGACAGCTTTACTGACACAATGTTTAGTATGCTCCAAGTCTCGACCTGTTTTGGAAAAAACTTTCCCTAATTATACATACGAGTCAACCAGTTCCAGTTTTTCAGAACCAAGCATCCATCTTAGGCATCTCTTTATTCTAAGCCCCTTCTTGCGAAAAACCAGGATCTTGCTTTTAGCAATATTAATTTTCAAGAAGTGAGCCTCTGCGTATTTACTTAAAGCATCCAGACGACGTTGCAGGCCAATGGGCGTTAGATCGAATATTGCAACATCGTCTGCATATAATAGATAACCAATGGACATTGTACCAATTTTGGGGGCATCCCCCCTTACAGAGTTCAGAGCGCTAGGGAGATCAGCGATATACAAAGAAAATAAAAGGGGTGGGTTACATCCTGCTTTTCCTCCCTCTCTGTCCTTCTTTAGTGTTTGTCCTAAGCTGCTCATCCTGTATCTGTGATGTCACCTAGAGTTCCTTTTGTGCATGTTTGATTCTATTGTCAGTTATATCTGAGGCTGAGCAGCAGGGCAGCTGCTCCCGGTGGGGCTGTAACTTGGCCTTTACTGAATTACATGATTTCTTGGATCTTGTACATGAATTCTTGATTACTAAGAACAAACTCTCACCTGGACGCAGCAACACAAGGACTCATCTGTATTCTGGTAATTATTACATGATGGCAATAGACAACCGTGCTTAAGCCAATTATGCGTTCTTATTTTACATGCCAAGGAAGACAAGTTTTCCCCACAGTGTCTGACAGTCCACCTTGTCGAACGCTGTGGAGAAATCGATAAAAGCTGTATAAATTGGCATCCCCAGGAGAAACATATTTCTCTACGATTGTCTGAACAATCGCTATATTATCCAGGGTGCCATGGTTCTTTCTAAAGCTAGCTTGTTCCGGTGGAAGAACATCCTGATCATAAACCGTTTGTTGTAAATGGTATAATATGCTTTTTGCAAATAGTTTGCCTGAGGCATCCAGAAGAGCAATCTGTCTAAAACTAGTCGGCACCGTTTTCGGTCCTTTTTTATACAGGGGGACAATAATGCTTCCCTTCCAAGAGGGGGGATTTTGTTCATAAAGAAACAATATTGAAAAAGTGGCTTTAAAAAATCATCCATGCTTCTGGCTCCTTTTTGATTAATTTAATTGGGGTTCCATCCGGCCCTTGTGCACCGGAGGTTCTAGCAATCTTTATATACTTTACCAATTCCTTTCCTGGCGGGGGACCAAATTCAGTAAATTCAGTAGACACAAATTTAACCCCATCATTCATCACAGGAGAAACTGGGCTATTATTTCCATATAATAGGGAGATGTAATCCACCCAGTCCTATTTTGGAATCGGTATGGGTGTAGCTCTTTGCCTTGAATCGCAATATTCAGCATCAAGTGCAAATATTTTCTTGAATCCTTGGCCCTTGCGACTTCCCTCAGCCCTATCCACTTAGCATCAAGTTCCCTTCTTTTTTTACTGGCATGAGGTGTCTTCTCACACACTTAAGGCGATTGATTTCCTGCTGCCAGCCAAAGAGGAAATGTATATGCTGTTTTCGAACAAGATGGTTAATTGCTTGTTTTAAAGATATAATATGGGACATATCTTGTTTATACGGGCGAGGTTCAGAAGATATGGAGCTTAGATTATTATATTATTATTATACAGGATTTGTAATGCGCATGGCTGCCTCAGCGACGAGGCGTCCCAGCGCAACAAGATTACACATCTTCTTCATTTGAGCCTCAAAGGAAGGTATAATGTTGAAATGAGTAATACCCTGCTTTTCTACATAAGCCCTCTTCACAATGGAGCCTACTGCAGCAATGTTTTTTTGCGTCCAAAAGGACTGACCATTTGCTTTATTAAAAGTGGCTGTGCCCTGACCGGTGTTCCCCAAGTCCAATGAGGGTAGATCAAAGGCCACTGTCATACCCACTATACTATGGTCGCTCCATATCGACGGGCTTACAAAACAATTATCACAGGCCCCAAACATTTGGTAGGAAACAATCACATAATCTAAAAGGCTCTGAGTATGTTGAGAATAAAAGGTAAAATGGGCTATTTTATCAATGGGCACTCTCCCATTTAGGATAACAAGATCTAGACTTCTAATACAGCAAGCAAAAGAAACCCCTGCGTATCTGTTTTTACTTTATTTGGTAAGAAAATCTCGGGAATGTGCCAAATTTCATCTTTGTCAGTATTGGCATAAATCCCAGCAGCTGTTCATATGCACCATGGAGAAGTGTGGCTCAATGGCTAGAGCGGCAGACCCTGATGCAGAGGTCTATCCTGGGACCAGGGTTCAATTCCCTGCCTCGGCGGGTCTTGGGCTCAAAATTCCACTGACCTGATAATTCTCACCTCAGTGCCTACTCCAATCATCGAGTCCCACTCTGCAACTCTGGGCAATAGCTTGCTTAATCTCCACAACGGCCCCCACAACGCTAAGGATGCCTGGCCTCCACCTTGGGGGTGCCCATGAGTGGACGCCTCACAGGGAAAGCCAGGATGGGTTCCACAGCGGTATTCATACAAGCGCCTTGAGACCCTTGCGGGTGAGTAGTGCGCTATGCAAGTATCAATTTACATTTTTTTTACAAGGACTCTGTTTATGTGCTCCAGGGATTCGGACCCAGGCTCTTGTTGTCTGTGGGTGACCCTGCCCATCCCACATGCCCTGCTGCCACGGACCTCATGCCTCTCCACTGTCGGCACCTACATCCTCTCCCTGCCCTCCTCAGTCGGTGGTGTGGGGCGGTCATCCTGTGGGACAGGGAGATTGTAGCAGGCAGCTCCGGTAGTGGTGGTGGTGGTGGTAGAGGAGACACCAGCCATAACAGCAGGGGTCTGCATGAAGGTTTTTGTAGCAGCAGATGTGGTGGGGGTGTCAATGGGGTCCTGGGACCTGTTGCGACCTGGAACACCAGAATGGTCAGCTTCGTGCTCCTCGTCCAAAGAATCCTGGGAGTCACCTTCTGAGAGTCGATGTTCCGGGGTTAGGGGGGGAGACTGGCTCTGCAGGTTGCCGATGTTGTCCTCTGCAGTCAGTTCTTGGTCACCTGTGGGTCAGATGGGAAATGGCCATTGTAGTGCACCCCACAAGCTTTGTGTTAGCTGTGTGACATTCAATGTTTGTACACTACACAGTTGACTGTTCATCACATTGTATTTTATGTGCACTACTTTGCCTCCTGACATGATGCTGTGGTACATGCATTACTTGTCCAAGGCGTGAGGTGTCAATACAACCATGTGCCACATGCATATATTGTGATTCCAGGGTCATGTTGACATCTAGGGCAGGGCGTGGCTTGGATGCCGATCGGGATGGCGGCGTGAGCTTGCAGCTCCGCGCAGGTTCCCGCTATTTCTCCTGAAAACCACACCTGGGGCGATCCCTGGTCGGAGCAACTGGCCTGCGAGGTGCTGGGGAACCACTGGAGAGCGGCTGAGACCTCTTTGGGGACCGCTAGTCCCACGAAGACCTAGTAAGACGACGGCCGAGGTGCTGCCCGGAGTGTGAAGAAAATGGTGGCGGCGAGGGTCGATGGTCTCTGAACCGAAACTGAGCAGAGTTGGCATCGGCTTGCGGGGTGGCCCGCCTATGCGAGATCGGAGTTGCAGGACCTGCTGGCACGGACCTGTGGAGCGGGGAGATTGAAGTCCAACGTCGGATTGGTGTACTGGGGGCACGCACTCATCTCTACTTCCCCCCCTCCCCCACCCCCCGGTTCTGGCGACAGTGGGGCGGACGGCACTAGAACTTTTGACTCTCAGAGTTGAGGGCACTGCGGAGGCACTCTACCACAGTCGTTGCTGATGCGCACGTCCCCTGAGCGGAGGATATCGGGACCTGGTGAGGTCCGGGCCTGCCCGTGTAGCGGCGACAGAGACACCTAAGATGGCGGCTGCGGGAGGAGCGGCCATCACGGAGCAGGGCCAGGAGGATTCGGCCGCGCTATCCCAGGTTGGCGAGGCCTCCCCGCCGATGATGGACCAGGAGCAGAGACTGAATCCGCACCTGGATGCTATTCTAGATGCCATCACCTCGACCAAGGAGGCATTGCAGCAGGACATTGCGCAGGTCGCTACGGGGCTGGGGCTCCTGAGAGAGGATCATGCCAAGTTGGCGGATAAGATTAAGGACCATGAGCAGCTGCTCTTAGATCTAAAACCGGCGGTGGTGACCGCGGAACATAAGATAACGGACATCCTGTCCCGGCTGGACACGTTGGAGCGACGAGCGGAGGATGCCGAAAGCCGCAACAGACGGAACAACGTGCGGGTCGTAGGCCTGCCGGAAAAAATTGAAGGGGAGGATGCGGTGGCCTACATGGAGGACTGGTTCCGGACAGTGGTGGCACCGGAGGGACTCACTTCCTTCTTTACGTTGGAGCGAGCACACAGGGTGCCGGCTCGCCCGCCAGCGCTTGGCCGCCCCCCCAGACCGATGGTGGTAAAGCTCCTCCATTATAAAGACCGGGACCTCCTAATCCAGAAAGCTCGGGCCTCGGGTCCGTATGAGGTGGAAAACAGCTGAGTCACGATCTTCCCGGACTATACTCAGGCGGTCCAGAAGAATAGGGCATCCTTCCTGGCGGTGAAAAAGGAGCTGAGGGAGGAGGGCATCCAATATTCCTTGCTCTTCCCGGCCAAGCTGCGGATAATCCTGGATGGGAACACTCATTTTTTTCAAAATCCGGATGAAGCGTGGTTGGAATTGTATCGAGCTGGCACGGACAGGAATGGCAAAAGTCAGCGGGAGAAGCCTAAGCCGTCTCAGGTCCGGAAATCTCAAAGGATTCGTTCCCACAATAAGCTTCAGCGAGCAAAACGGGAGGCCCAAATGGCTGCGGACAAAAGAGGGGCGCTGGCAGCGATGGCGGCCATCACGAGATCACAGCAGGAGAGTGACTTGGCGGCCACGGACTCTGGCGAGGACGGTGGCAGGACTGGAGAGGAATTTTCGGAGACGGAGAGCTTGAAGGGGCCGGTGGTCACCCCCCAGACGTCTGATGAAATTTTTCATGGCTGACTCTTCTATGGGACTTGGGACATTGTCACTGGTAGGGTGGTATCCTGTTGGCACTTGATGGGTCGCAATGTGGGGTGAAGCATTAGCATTGCGGGATGGAAGGCGCGGGGTGCGGGCTCCGCCTGCCCGGGGTCGGCGATAACTCACACCTTCAGGGCCCTTAAGGCCTTCTGTGGTGGCGACCACAGGTTAGTCAGATGTGTGTTTTGTTTAAGGTTTGGATCGGGGCTGAATCTGGGTTTGTAGGCTCTGTCCTGGGGAGTGGAGTTTGGGGAGTTTTTTCTATGGTCGTTTCGGGGGGGGGGGGCAACTGCTATGATGTGGGCCTTGAATGGCTATACTTGAACTGGATTGCTCTGCGTTGGTATGGGGACGTTACCTAACTTGAAATGCCTAACGTGGAATGTCCGAGGACTGCGAACTATGGTCAAACGCCACAAAGTGCATGCTTATCTGGTGAGACGGGGGGTTCAGGTCACCATGTTGCAGGAGACTCAAGTTCAAGTTCAAAAGCTTTTATTCGATTTGTGCATACAAATCATACAAGCAAAAGTACATAATTACAATATTAAAAATCACCATATGAACTCTCCTAGAGAGGCAAAAGGCTAAAGTGCAGCAAATAGTAAGTGATCATGTCTCTTTGGGTCAGCATAAAATACAAAACAATCTTACATAAACAAACTGGGGATCAGTAGGAGTTACTCAATAGGCCTTTCCTGGGAGCTGTACATTAAAATTATTAAGTAATCATACATTACTGTGGACCTCTACAAATATAAAAATACCTTAATTACAGAAATTGATATAAATTTTAAAATTGAAGGCATATATATACAGACAGGAGTGTTAACGGTAATAGCATCATAAAACAATTCCTGGCAGCTGTATAACATAAGTACAGACAGGTAAGTAAAAACATTATTATAGTACAATACTTTTCCTGGCAGCTGTACATTTTAAAATAAAAGTAGCCAAAAAGAAACAAATCTCCTCGTTCTCTAATGAGGATAAAAATATCAATGCTGTTTGTGTAGTACGAATGTTATATTTGATAAAAATTGGCTTAAGGTATTTTAACCTGAGAAACTGAAAGAATTTACAAAAAAGTAAGAAATGGCAACTACTCTGCCGGGAAATACTGTCACACGGACAGGGTATGTCTGAACTGGTTTTTGTATTTGGAAAAGCAACCAAGTGGTGAACAATGCCCAATCTGACCCGTGTTAAAACATACTGATGAGAGGGACGAGTCACATATACAAGATAGGATTGGAGTCCCGAAGTTAGATTTAAATCTTTATAGAATTTCACAGTGACAAGATTGCCAACGGTTTTATCTCGCTCAGCCTTACGGAAGTTTAGGAACGTTGTCTTGATTTCTTTTTTTGAAATAGAAACAACATTTTCAGGCTCACGGAACACATCAATGTTAAAAAGAAGGAGATACCAGCGGTGAATGTATCTTAACCACAATATACGTGAAGAGTGGTCCAAACCTATACAATCAAGGATAATATCCTGAGTGAATCGAGTCTCTGGCTTAGCCCAAATAGAACGCCACAATAAGAGTGGCCGAACTGCTGCTAAGTCAGAAATGTACTCGATCCCGACTTCTTCATGGATCAGCTGGATGGAGGCAGAAGGGGGAACACATAACAACCTCCTTAAAAACTTATTTTCCTCCTTCTGCAGGGAAATACCCTCGCAGTGTCCCCACACCCCTGCCCCATACAGAGCAGAGGAGACACAACATACATTGTATATGTTCATCATATCTGAAATACTTCGTGAGCCAAGTTTAGAAGCAAAACGAAAAATACTACTAGTAGACCGTAGCATTTTTATTCTAACAGCATCAAATTCCGCATTCCAGGACCCACTGTTGTTGTATGTTATTCCCAGATAACAAAAGGACTTAACAGAAGTCAACTTTTCCTTATCTAGAAAAAAAGTATGCTTTACCTGCTTAGCTGCCTGACCACATGACATTACATACGTCTTGGTTTTGTTCACACGTAGCCGCCTAACTTGAATAAACTGCATAAAATTATCAATTAGGCGCTGGAGGCCCATCTGTGTTCGAGATAAAAGAACAGCGTCATCCGCATAAAGTAACAGCGGAACAGGTTTACTACCAATCAGGGGGGCATCTGCTGGGATGTCGGCCAAGGATCGGTCGACACCGTTAATAAAAAGGGAAAATAAAAGCGGAGCCAAAACACATCCCTGGCGTATGCCCCGGGACACCTTAAAGAACGGGGTACATTCACCAAGGGTGCCATAGCGGACTTTACATGAAAGTTTTTCGTAGAGTCTAGCTAAAAAATGAACTATTTCCCTTGGGGCCCCTGCATCAAGCAAAACCTCCCAGAGAATGTTATGGTTAACCAAATCAAAAGCGCTGCTCAAATCAGCAAAACATAAAAAGAGGTTGCCATTTTTAGCCACAGTATATTTATTGATTAAAAGGTCCAGATTTACACATTGATCCAATGTGCCCAGGCCTTTCCGAAAGCCATATTGAACTCTAGTTAAGATGTTAAAATCAGTTGCCCAGTCTTCCAGCCTCTTCAGTAAAATCCTACTCATCACCTTTACAGAGGCGTCTAATAGTGAAATTGGACGATAATTAGAGGCCTCTGATTTATCACCTTTCTTATGTAAAGGAATAATAATCGATTGGCCCCAAGTAGATGGAAATTCGCTTTCAGCCGCACAATTAAAAATCCTCACCAAGATGGGAGCCCATAAAGCCGTTTCATCTTTGTATAGATCCAACGGGACCCCATCGGGGCCAGGGGCCTTGCCTCCTTTACTTAAAGAAATTGCTTCATGGCATTCTTCTAGTGTTATACCCATCGAGAGGGGCAACCATGGGGTTATATCTGGTGATGGTGACTCAGAAGTTGACCCTTCTGGATTGAATATTTTGGAAAAGTGACTAACCCAATCGCTACATGCCACATAAGAGGTTAGTTCTGGAACATTTTCTTTATTGAGAAACGGGCTATTAATTGTTTCCCAATACAGTTTGCTATTTTTAGTCTCAGCAGCCTCCTTCAACTTATCCCACGCCTCAGTCTGTAATACCCTTTTCCTTTTGTTAATTGCTGTTTTATATCTAGCCCTAAAGTATTGTATGTCCGTCTTGACACGTGGTTTGGTACCTAAAGCATTCTTTAGATCGCGGAGGGCGACTATACAGGTCTTATCAAACCACCCCTGCTTTGGACCTCTATTGGCTGACGGGGTCTTAGTGAAAATACCATCAATAATACTATTCATAGATACAAAGTAATCTATTAAGCGGCCAGAATCACAATCATCATCCAAACAGTAGCTAATTTGATTCCTGCATTGAGTAAGAACCTCCTTCTGCTTGACTTTAGAATTTAAACCAGTCCATTTGACCCTTAGGCCCTTTGGTCTAATAGGCACTATGTCGGTTGTACATTTTCCACCTGAAACTAATGAGGTACCATGCCCCAGAAGAGTAACACGAAGGCTGTTATGGTCACTGAGACTTTCTTCGTTTACATACAAATCAGTATAGTCTCCACTGCTAGACAGCAAAATGTGATCTATAAATGATCCTGCATCTCTGCCTGTAAATGTAGGGCATGTTATTGCCCGGTTGTTAGTGTTGCAGTTTAACAGGGTCATGTCTAGCGTGACTAGCATATTATTTAATGTGGAACCATAACTGCTGTGTTGGAAGTGGGGAGAATCCTCCCTCGCCCCCAGGCCTCCCCAATGACTACTCATTGCTGCGCCGAAGCCGCAGATGTTCCCGTTAGACAAATGGCAGGGCTGCAAATTAAAATCACCTGCCCAAACCACCTCGGCCTTTCTTTTCGAGATACCAAGGGCCTTGATAATTTCCCTTTCTAGAGGCAGTAAAATATCCCCTCTAGTAGCATCAAAAATATTGTTGTAGAAATTTACAATGACTAAATCAATATTCTTCCTACACTCCACTCTTATAACTTGGCTGTGTGTCCCCACGGTTGTACTGTATTTGACCGTACAGTCACACAGCTTGGTTGATAAAAGCAACAAAAGGCCCCCCTTAGCCCTGCCCGAGCTAGATTTGGTTGCTCTAAGACTGTAGGATGCATACCCTTCGATATTAATGGGGTCCGGGCACCAAGTTTCCTGCAATAAAATTAGGTCAAACCCCTCCCCTAAAAAGCTGGTCCAGAAGGGTGTACCTAATTTGCAGATAAGGCCAGCAATGTTCCAGGAAACAAGAGAGAGTCCTGCTGGTTTACCAGAGACATCGACAACAGACGGCTCAGGCTGAATTGCTGGTGGTAATAAGGCAGGACCATCTTCCCGAAAGATGGTAACTGGGCTTAAGCTGGGGCTAACAGTAGTTGTACCCCTTTTTTCTATATGTAGGGGAGGTGTTAGGGATGTCACTATTAAAGATTCGGGAAGTGCGGCTAAAGGCGTGACAGGAGAAGAAGAACACACCATATCAAGATAGGGCGTAGAAATGTTTAAATCCAGAGCTTCGGGAGGGCTGAGTCAGTCTACCTCATCTAGCACGGCATATCTATTTGGATGGGCGAATTGTGAGAACAGGGGATCTTGGGAGTGGGGCAAGTCCTGCCATGTTTGTTGCCACAGATGTTTATCTAATTGTGGTGGCTGAAAGGATTGCTGCCACTGGTGAGCAGACTGAGGTAGGGGTGGTGGAAAATGAAAAGGATGTTGCCAGTGAGATTTAACTTGATGCATGGGAAAGGGTGGAGCATTTAATGGCTGCTGCTGAAAATTAACATAATGTGGAAGAAAAGGAGGCGGATAAGGTGGTTGCAGCCAAGGTTTGGCAGCTTGTTGTGGGGGGTACCCAGGTCCTCTGTTACTTTGAAAAGTAGAAGAGGGAGGGTTTGGTCTTGAAGACATTGGTAAAAAATAAGACAAAGGAAGTGGGTTAATTTGAGTCGCAGGACCACTATTGGGTGCATTACATATATAGCCTGCTGCCCCTACATCCCTAAAGTTAACTGTAATTACGTCCCCTACTATTGTTTTCTTGCTTCTGCCCACCCAGTCCCCTCTACGCACGTTAAGGATTTCACCGTTCATGTTATTAGGTAGAGGTTTATGTAGGTGGAGCCATTGAGCACATTTATTTCTCAGCTCGGTAAACGTTTCTTTTACTCCCTCCTTCAATGGGGGGACTGCTGTCAACACAACAACAAAAGGGGAAATCTCTGGTGGTAAATTAATGGACCTAAAACGTGCCTGCTTTGACTTAGGCCCTTCAGGTTTGTTCGTAGGAAGAGATGCAGAAGATGGATTAGATTTCCCTGCAACATCTTTTATTTGAATGGTGGTGGTGGTATTATTATCAACAACAGGGTGTTGGTTAGTCAGAACAGGAGCCCTCTCCTTTGAAATGGGTATAGTTGTGGATTGGGCGGAATTGTTCCCTGTTTGCGACACAAGGGATATAACTGGGTTCCCAGGGGCTGCAATAGCTTGAACATTGTTTGATACATCTTTAGGGAGCGGGATACTCGATAAACATTTAGGGACTAATTCTGTGATCCCTTGTAACTGATCAGGCCCTTGTCCCTGCTTTTTGTATGGCCATTTAGAGTGTATTAAAGATGTAAGCCTGTCCACTTTAGAAATTAGAGGCTTGATTTGTGCTGCTAAAGTGGCTTCAAGGTCTAGTTTTAAATCTGTTACCATGTTTTGCACCCAGCAAGGAATACCTGATGTCATTTGTGGGGTAGGGGAGATCAAATTGTGATTCCTAACTGGTGCTTTTACTTTATTTTTACCCTTTGATGTAGCCTTTGGGAGATTAGAAGCCCTTCCCCGGGGGACTTTAGGTACAGGAGCTGTTTCCACATTGTTAAGCCCGCTCAGACTCGGCACCGCTTTGTCAGGTGACTGACAGGTTTCTAGATCTGGTGTAACCTCCAGGTCTTCAAAAGACGGGTCTGAGTCTGATGGGGCAACCGATAGATCAACAGTATTTGGTACAGTCGGGGCACTATTAGTAGGCATGGTTGTAGGTAAGGAGCAATTATTCAAAGTCTGCAAGGCAGGTGATTTAAGATTTGCCAGGGGACCCAAGGATGAGCGCCTAGCGTTTGCAAGGTCCATAGAGACTCTCTTTTCCAATAAAACAATACTTTGGTCAATAGTCTCATGTACACGTGAAATAAAAAGATCAATGGGTCCGGTCACCTGAGCTACCGCCGTAGCTTTTTTCGCGCAACTTCTAGTTCTGTTGCGTATGGTCGACATCTTAGACGTTATGGTTATCAAGGGCGAGGGAGCAGGGGTTCTGGGCCAGGGCCGTCCTCTGCCGTCCTTGAACGGCCTTAAACGGCCCGCTCTTTGCCCGGTCTTCGCCCCGGTAGTCGCCCCGCGCGGGTCCCGCGTGCGCGTCAGTGTCACAACCTATCTAAGGAGAGATCAGGAGGAGGGGGCGGGAAGAGGACCAGCTGCGGCCGATCCGCGCCGCTGGGCAGGCTGGTCCTCGCAGTCCCGCCTCAGCCCTTGCTGGTCAGCTGTTCGATCCTGGAAGCGCGTTGGTGCACAATGCACGACGAAGAACAGGAAGCCAAGTCCGCACTGGACACAGTCTTTGCCTGCGAGCGGTTCCCGCGAAGCGGGGGCCGCGAGGCGCTGCGGTGTGGCAGAAGGAGAACGAAAAGCAGGAGCTGCACTTTTATCAGGTAGGGACCCAAGGCGCACTCACTCCGATGAGATTTTAAGTGGAGGAGGGGCGGGAAGAGGACCAGCTGCGGCCGATCCGCGCCGCTGGACAGGCTGGTCCTCGCAGTCCCGCCTCAGCCCTTGCTGGTCAGCTGTTCGATCCTGGAAGCGCGTTGGTGCACAATGCACGACGAAGAACAGGAAGCCAAGTCCGCACTGGACACAGTCTTTGCCTGCGAGCGGTTCCCGCGAAGCGGGGGCCGCGAGGCGCTGCGGTGTGGCAGAAGGAGAACGAAAAGCAGGAGCTGCACTTTTATCAGGTAGGGACCCAAGGCGCACTCACTCCGATGAGATTTTAAGTGGAGGAGGGGCGGGAAGAGGACCAGCTGCGGCCGATCCGCGCCGCTGGGCAGGCTGGTCCTCGCAGTCCCGCCTCAGCCCTTGCTGGTCAGCTGTTCGATCCTGGAAGCGCGTTGGTGCACAATGCACGACGAAGAACAGGAAGCCAAGTCCGCACTGGACACAGTCTTTGCCTGCGAGCGGTTCCCGCAAAGCGGGGGCCGCGAGGCGCTGCGGTGTGGCAGAAGGAGAACGAAAAGCAGGAGCTGCACTTTTATCAGGTAGGGACCCAAGGCGCACTCACTCCGATGAGATTTTAAGTGGAGGAGGGGCGGGAAGAGGACCAGCTGCGGCCGATCCGCGCCGCTGGGCAGGCTGGTCCTCGCAGTCCCGCCTCAGCCCTTGCTGGTCAGCTGTTCGATCCTGGAAGCGCGTTGGTGCACAATGCACGACGAAGAACAGGAAGCCAAGTCCGCACTGGACACAGCCTTTGCCTGCGAGCGGTTCCCGCGAAGCGGGGGCCGCGAGGCGCTGCGGTGTGGCAGAAGGAGAACGAAAAGCAGGAGCTGCACTTTTATCAGGTAGGGACCCAAGGCGCACTCACTCCGATGAGATTTTAAGTGGAGGAGGGGCGGGAAGAGGACCAGCTGCGGCCGATCCGCGCCGCTGGGCAGGCTGGTCCTCGCAGTCCCGCCTCAGCCCTTGCTGGTCAGCTGTTCGATCCTGGAAGCGCGTTGGTGCACAATGCACGACGAAGAACAGGAAGCCAAGTCCGCACTGGACACAGTCTTTGCCTGCGAGCGGTTCCCGCGAAGCGGGGGCCGCGAGGCGCTGCGGTGTGGCAGAAGGAGAACGAAAAGCAGGAGCTGCACTTTTATCAGCAGGAGACTCATTTAACGAAACGGGAATGCACCGCACTACAGAAGAGATGGAGGGGTCCGGTCTTTGGCACCACTTACTCCGCGTTTGCTAGAGGGGTACTGATATGGGTGCGAGCGGGGATTAAGCATGAGCGTGAAATCCGTTACGCTCGCGGATTTTGCGGATTTTCGGGAAATCCGCAATCCGCGAATTTTGCGGATTTCCCGCAAAATCCAGTTGAACCCACACTCATTTAACTATTTTACAATGGCGCCAGCAAGCTGCCAGCGCCGTTGTAAAATAGTTACAAAGTTAGCTTGCACAGGAACCACTAGATAAAACGAAGCAGGTGCTTCCTGTGCAAGCTAACTTTGTAACTATTTTACAACGGCGCTGGCAGCTTGCTGGCGCCATTGTAAAATAGTTACAGGGCAGCACAGCCTTACAGGTCACTCAAGGGACCCCTGCGCCCTTCAGGGCGATTGCATAGTAACACACACATGGTCGCTCGAACTAGTTAATGCTCAAATTCAGTGACTCATTCATTAGCCCAAAAACAATCATGTGCCTCTTCCCAAATGTACCGCGGAAAATCAGCTGTGATGCTGGATAGAGGCCTTTGCATCCTTGACTTTCACGAGCGCAATACCCGTGCTGTTCCTGTGACCAGGAGCTTCTTTTTCTTCATCTGCTGAACCGATCTTTCTCTGACCTTTTATACATACAAGAGGCATGTGAACTCGCATGGAAGCACCCCCCCCCACCACAAAATCCGCAAATCATGGTCGCTCGAACTAGTTAATGCTCAAATTCAGTGACTCATTCATTAGCCCAAAAACAATCATGAGCGTCTTCGAGGCTGGACAGGTGTGCCTCTTCCCAAATCTACCGTGGAAAATCAGCTGTGATGCTGGGTAGAGGCCTTTGCATCCTTGACTTTCATGAGCGCAATCCCCGTGCTGTTCCTGTGACCAGGAGCTTCTTTCTCTTCGTGTTCGCACGGGTTGCTGCAAGTTCACACGCGTTTTGTACAATTTCGCAATTTGCGAAATTGTACAAAACCCTCGCGAACTTGCAGAAACCCGTGCGAACATAAAAAAAAAATCTGCAAATTCGCGAGAATTCGCGGATTTTGCGGATTGCGAGTTCGCAAATCCGCGAACGCGAGATCCGCAAAATTCGCCCATGCTTAGCGGGGATACCGTTCCAGGTGTTGAATCAATTGGTGGATCCTGAGGGCAGATATGTGGCGGTGGAAGGGAGGTTGTATGGTCGGGATGTGGTTCTCAGCTGTGTATACGCTCCAAATGTTGATCAGGCCCGCTTCTTTGATGGTCTATCCGGCTCCTTGGCCTCCTTCTTAGCGGGGCCTGTGATACTGGGGGGGGACTTCAACTCGATCACGGATGTGGCCTTGGATAGATCTCACCCACCACTGGTTGATTCCCCTGTACGTAAGTTAGCCGCACACAGGAAGGATTGGCAGGAAAGATGGGGACTGCTGGATGTGTGGCGGGAACAACATCGGGGTGGTAGGGACTAGTCCTTTTTCTCAGCCCTCCACGCTTTACATGTTAGGATTGACTCGGTTTTGTGCAGCGGGTCCCTAGCCCCACTGGTCTCCCATACGGAGTACCTGGCCAGGACCATCTCGGATCACAATCCTCTGCTGGTGCATGTCCAGTAGCAGCGGGCACGCTCCGCGATTCCAACATGGCGGCTCCGGCCCGACACCCTGGAGGACTCGGTGTTCAGTGACGCAGTCCAACGGGGCATAGATCAGTATTTTGATGAGAATGAGGGGACAGCTACTTGTAGGTCCACTGAATGGGATGCGATGAAAGTGGTGGTGAGAGGAGTATGCTTGGGTAGGTTTTCGAATGCTCGAATGTCGGTGTTGAATGCGCTTGCCAGTGCGGAGGAGAAATTGAGGGAATTGGAGCGGCGAAGGCCGGACCAACCGGATTTACAGGCCCGGTTGCTGGAAGCCAAGGAGGTGGTGGCTACCGAAACGGAACGGCTGCGGTGCTATGACTACAGACAATATGCCGTTAGAGCGCATGCGGACAGGGATAAGGTGGGCACATTACTGGCTAGGCTTGCTAATCCCGAACTCAGAGGTTGCCCGGTCTTGAGCATCAAAAATGAACTGGGGGAGACGGTCTATTCACAAACTGCGGTGCTAGAGTGCTTTCGGGCTTACTATGCTGAGTTGTACGAAAGTCAGTTGGGAGTGGAGGCTAGAGAAATCGCGGAATATTTGGAGTCAATGCAGCTTCCGGTGCTTGACGATGACGATGCAAAGGACCTAGGTGGACCTGTTACGCTGGCCGAGATTAGGGCGGCCATTAAACATATGGCGAGGAATAAAACACCCGGGGTGGATGGCCTGCCGATAGAATTTTATCAGAAGTATGTTGATAACTTGGCGCCCAGACTGCTGGTGGTGTATGAGGAGGCTCACAGGTTGGGGGGTCTGCCCGGATCAATGAGGGAAGCACTGATAGTACCGTTGCTGAAACCCGGCAGGGAGGCGACTGATGTGAGGTCTTACAGGCCATTGTCCATGTTGACGGTGGACTATAAGATTTTAAGCCGGATCTTAGCCACAAGGTTGGCCCCACATATGACCAGCCTGGTGCACAGGGACCAAGCGGGGTTTATCCCCACGAGGAGCACGGCGCTGAATATTCGCCGTCTGATTGGGATATTGGATGGTGCAGCGGATACGGACGATGCCCAGGCGGTGTTATCTGTAGATATTGAGAAGGCTTTTGATAGTTTGGAATGGATCTATCTGGATGAAGTCCTAGTGAGGTTCGGCATTGGTGAAGGGTTTCGCAGATGGACGAAGGTGTTGTATTCCTCGTCAACGGCGCGAGTACGTCTGGGCGCTCTGGTGTCTGCGGCTTATCCAGTCGGTAGGGGGACGAGACAGGGGTGCTCCCTCTCCCCTCTTCTGTTTGCACTGGCGATGGAACCTCTGGCGGTGCGCACCAGGTCGGGAGACATGTATGCAGGGATCGCTAGAGGAGGGCAGTTGCACTACATATCATTGTATGCGGACGATCTGCTACTATACATGGAGGATACGGAACGGGCTCTGGAAGGGGCGATGGAAATGCTGTCTGAATTTGGTCGGTTGTCGGGTCTCAGGGTTAACTGGACGAAGACTTGTGTCTTTCCGCTTAGGGCGGACGCGCCCTGCCCCACCCGTGACGTAGGGGTGGTCTGGGAGCCATCTTGCTTTACTTATCTGGGAGTCCGAATCTACCACGAGGTCGCGGACTTATTAGATGGCAATATTGGGCGGTGCGTAGGGCGCTGAGAGGTTGCATGTCTTTCTGGGCCTCCCTCCCCCTGTCGGTGTTGGGTAGGGTTGCTCTGCTGAAGATGGTGGCGCTCCCGCGGCTCTTGTACTATTTTCGCACGCTGCCCATTTGGATTCCTCAGAGGATTTTTAGGGACTTGCGGACGATGGTCATCGACTTCCTTTGGGGGCACGGCCGCCGCAGGGTGGCACTGAACACGTTGCTTCGTCCCAAGCTTGAGGGGGGGATGGCGGTCCCTGACTTTGAGTTGTACTATTTAGCCGTGCAACTTCAGGTTCTCACACAGCATGTGGCTAGGGTGTTTAGAGGGCCGGAACACGACCGAGAGCGGGGGATACAACGCCATGTCCTGGCCTGTATCATCATGCAGCAGAGACTGGAGCTGCGAGGCCTTACCATGGAGGAGAGGACGCTCAGGTTGTGCTGGCAGAGGAGTCTGAGGAGGGCAAAGGCGTCCCGGCCGTATGCCCCGGAGATACCGATTGGTATGCTGACTGCGCTGCCGCATGGGGGCGATTGGTCTCCATTATTGGAATGGGAGGAGCTGGGACTGCAAGTGGTGGGGGATTTGTATATTGATGGGACGTTGGTGCCCTTCCAAACGCTACAAGAACAGTTTGGGCTGCCAGAGGGGAGCTTCCTCTTGCATGCGGCTGTGGTGGCGGCCATGCAAAAGCATTGGAAAGGGGGGCTCATTGAACCGGAAACGACTATGGCTTGCCAGTATGTAGTGATGGCCGCCGGCACCTTTAAAGCGGTGACCTGCCTCCATAATAGGATGTTGCATGAGGGGCTGGAACCGCTCCTGGGCCTGAAAGCGAAATGGGAGGTGAGCATAGGCAGGCCCATTCCGGACACGGTGTGGGGTCATATCCTTAAGCGTATGTGGAAGGGCACGAGGAACGCACGCTTCCAGCAGGTGCATTTTTATGTGTTGCATAGGGCCTACTTGACCCCGGAGAAGATCAAATGGTACTTTCAGGTACAGGAGGCGCGGTGTCCGAGGTGCTTGGCGTTGGAGGCGGATCTGGATCATCTGTTATGGGGCTGCCCGAACCTAGAGGGTTACTGGGCGGAGGTTGGGGAACTCCTCAACGCAGTGACCGACAGGGAGGTGGAGTTTGATATGGCGGCGTGCTTGTTGCTCTGGTTCCCACACACAAAAAACACTAGGGTGACAAGTAAATTTATTGACCGGGGGCTGATACTGGCGCAGAGGGAGATCACCTGGCACTGGAAGTCTAGGGAAGGGCCGTCTGTAAGGAGATGGACGAATGAATTGCTGAGGTGGTCTGAATGCGAGAGTGTGCTCCGTATGAGACAAGCAGTCAAGCTAGATAATGAAAAGAGCCTGGAATCAGCGCGTGCGTGGGAGTTGATAGTGCAGGCTCTGCGTGACTCTCTGGTGGACGATGAGGACTAAATGGATAGGTCATGAGGGCATCACGGGGCTTACGCGTATGGGGGTATACGTAGATCTGTGGCGGGACCCATGCTGGCATCAGGAACACGGCACACATCATTAGCGGTTGCTGGGGGGGGGGGGAAGGGTGTTGCTATAGGGTTGTTAAGGGGTGGGTTGGCACCGGGATCCAGGTTGGGGAGGGGAGGTAATTCCGGGCCTGTGACTGTCTTTACGGGTCTGCAGAGTATGGATAGATAGTGAGCAGGGGCAGGAACACGTGGCAATGTTCTGTTAGGCATCACTGGGACTGGGGGGCGGGATCGCAGTATTGTCATGAGATCGGGCTGTTAGACTATGCTGGACGGTGTTGGGGATGGGTTAGGTTTTGGGGGGGTAAAAATGCAGATACATGAAGAGATTTCGACCAATTGTCCCTCAGGGATGCTCACTATGATGTCTTGCTGGCAATTGGAACATTATGCCGCCCGGCCCCCGGGATACGGGCTGAATGGCTGTGTATACTCTATGTTTACTCGATCCATGCGGGGGGACGCCATGAGTGTGCTGGTTGATTTATTGTATGCAATGGTTTCTAATTCTGCAATAAAAACAAATTTAAAAAAAAAAATTTTGACATCTAGGGACTAGCGCAACATGTTATTTCAGTGAGGACTCTTTTTTGATTTGTCTGACCTGGCAGACGTCACATCTGGGCATGGACTGGACATTTTCATCTCCTGCATACCTTTGTCTTGTCATGTGCATATCTGGATTTCTACCACCAACCATGCTTTCTTATTTTGCAAATGTTCCTTGTTGCTCTGGCCCCATGGCATTCCACATGTCAATCGGTGCTCTGCATGATTGTGCACAGACTTCCTTCTACATGGGCATTGGTGTGCCACACTTTGGTTGCTGTGACAGTTTTCTATGCTTAGCTGTGTGCACACTGTGCATGGAAATAGGATTGGTGTGCATAATTGTGCAATGAGAGAGCTGGTGTTGTCATATGGCACCCTTTTTTTAGACAAATGGTTAGGTGCATGTACTGGCTACTTACATGTTATGTTTTCACATTTGGCTTTGTTATGTGACACATCTGTGTGTGCATGGCGGTGTCTTACATCCTGCTCAGTGGTGGAACAAGACAGAATAATATGTCTACCTATCTGTTAGTTTGTTTGTAGTGATCCATTGGATGCCACATGCATCTGGGTAGTATCAAGAGCTCCATCTTGCTGTACTGGCGGACAAGGGTGCATGGTGGGAGTAGTGGTGCAGGCCTCCCACCCCCAAACAGCCCTCCCAAGGGAAGATGAGTACCTACCTGTACGTTTGTCTGGTGTACTGCAATGGCTTCCAACTGCTTCTGGGTGGGGGAGCACTTCATAATGCTGGGGTGTGGGACAGGGTGCATGGTGGGAGTAGAGGTACAGGCCTCCCACCCCCAAACAGCCCTCCAAGGGAAGATGGCTACCTACCTGTTAGTTTTGATGAGGGTACTGTAATGGCTGACACATGCTTCTGGGTGGGGTGGGGGGAGTGCTCCATCCTGCTGTACTGAGGGACAAGGGTGCATGGTGGGAGTAGTGGTACAGGCCTTTCATCCCCAAGTGGTACAGGCCTTTCATCCCCAAACAGCCCTCCCAAGGGAAGATGGCTACCTATCTGTAAGTTTGATGAGGGCAATGTAATGGCTGACACATGCTTCTGGGTGGGGTGGGGGGAGTGCTCCATCCTGCTGGGGTGTGGGACAGGGTGCATGGTGGGAGTAGTGGTACAGGCCTCCCACCCCCAAACAGCCCTCCCAAGGGAAGATGGCTACTTACCTGTTAGTTAGATGAGGGTAATGTAATAGTTATAGTTATTGATTATAGAGCGCTGAATCACCCATGAGGGTATCTCGGCGCTTAAGCTGTGGAACCCTTCCTGGTGGAGATTAAGCAAGCTATTGCCCAGAGTTGCAGCATGGGGCCCATGATTAGAGAAGGCGCCGAAGTGAGAATTATCGAGTCCGCCGACATTGATCCTAGACCCTGCCGCGTCGGGAATTGAACCCTGGTCCCGGGCCTGATCTCTGCTTCAGGGTCTGCCGCCTCTAACCAGTGAGCCACACTTCTCCATGCTGACACATGCTTCTGGGTGGAGTGGGGAAGTGCTCCATCCTGCTGTACTTTGGGACAAGGGTGCATGGTGGGAATAGTGGTACAGGCCTCCCACCCCCAAACAGCCCTCCCAATTGAAGATGGCACCATACCTGTAAGTTTGTATGGTGTACTGCAATGGCTTCCAACTCCTTCTGGGTGTGCGAGTGCTCCATCCTGCTCATGTGTGGGACAGGGTGCATGGTGTGAGTAGTAGTACAGGCCTCCCATCCCCAAACACCCTCACTGTGAAGCTGGCTACCTGCCTGTAAGGTTTTTTGGTGTACTGCAATGGCTTCCAACTGCTTCTGGGTGGGCGAGTGCTCTATCCTGGTCAGGTGTGGGACACGGGGCTTGGTGGGAGTAGTAGTACAGGCCTCCCACCCCCAAACAGCCCTGCATGGCAAGATGGCTACCTACCTGTTAGTTTGATGAGGCTAATGTAATGGCTGACACATGCTTCTGGGTAGGGTGGGGGGAGTGCTCCATCCTGCTGGGGTGTGGGACAAGGGTACGTTTGGGGTGAATGGGAGTGAGTGAATGTCAGATATGTGAGACATGTTTTTGTAAGTGTGTGGTACATGGTGGGAGTAATGGTACAGGCCTCCCACCCACAAACAGCCCTCCCAAGGGAAGATGGCTACCTACCGGTAAGTTTGTTTGGTGTACTGCAATGGCTTCCAACTGCTTCTGAGTGGGGGAGTACTCCATCCTGCTGGGGTGTGGGACAGGGTGCATGGTGGGAGTAGTGGTACAGGCCTCCCACCCCCAAACAGCCCTCCTGTGGAAGATGGCTACCAACCTGTTAGTTTGATGAGGGTAATGTAATGGCTGACACATGCTACTAGGTGTGGTGGGGGAGTGCTCCATCTTGCTGATGCTGTGGGACAAGGGTGCCTGGTGGGAGTTGTAGTGCTGGCTGCCTGTACACATGCACCCATGGTAATGTTGCTGGCTACGTTTGGGGTGAATGGGAGTGAGTGAATGTTAGATCTGTGAGACATGTTTTTGTAAGTGTGTGGTGCACATGAATGGAATTTGTCCTAGGTGGTGTGGCTTTGTAGTTGTGCAAGACAGTACATAGCAGTGTGGTGGTGGTAGTCATTTGTTTGTACTTACCAGCCTCCACTCCCCCGGGTACTCCTGTGAGACTCTCTGGATGCAGTATGGCAAGCACCTTCTCCTCCCATGGAGTGAATGGTTTTGGTGGAATGGGAGGGCCACCGCCAAGCCTTTCTGCCAGGTCACGATTCCTGCTCCTCCTCTCTTTGACAACCTATTCGAGTCATGCCACCGCTTCATGATTTCCTTTTTTGATCGCGGGGTGGTCCCTACTGCATTGACCTTCTCAACTATCCTTGCCCACATTTGTGTTCTTGTGGCTAATGGTGTCTGTTGGACCAGGCTTCCAAACAGGTGTGGTTCCACTCTGACTATCTCATCTACCATGACTGTCAACTCACTCTCTGTGAATTTGGGCACTTTATGTGATGCCATGGTGTATGGTATGCAAAGTGGCTGTGGGTGCAGGGGTGTGAGTGGTGGGTGTGGTATTGATGTGTATGGTGTGTGATGTGCAAGGGGGTTAGTAGTGCAGGTGTGGAAGTGGTAGTAGTGCTGGTGTGGAAGTGGTGGTGATGCTGTGTGTAGCGTGGCTAGTGGTTTTGTGTTCTTTGCCTCTCCTTTCAGCTTTGGTGTATGTCCCTTCACTTCTGGAGTATTGCAAAGGATTGTGATCAGGAAAGGGGCTGGTTTTATACTCAGCTATGTTGGTGTGTCCAAACGGGAGAGTGCTGTCAGGTGTGTTGTGTGGGTTGTCCTGGGATTTGTATTTCTCTTTTCACCATGTGGTTGTGTCATTGGGGTGTGTTCTGTGTTTTGAGGGGGCATGGCTAGTGTGCTGTGTGCACTTTATGGCCTTATTGTGGGTTTTTTCAATTTGCCGCCATATTTGTCACAGAGCGTCCGCAGCGGTGGCTATGCTGCAGCTCTTCCGCCGGCTCTCCTATTCGTCACTGTTAGCTATCGCGGCGGTCGGAAACAGCGGAACGTACAGCGGGACCATAGGGATATCCTAATTTCCCATGCGGTGTCTCCGCTATACTTGCGGCAGGATGGTGTTTTTCCACAACGATTCTGACCGCCGCGGACAGGTTTTGGCCATCTCCGCCCACTATGGGCGTTTTTTTCATGGCCCCATTCTGCCGCGGTCGGATTTTTTTGGCGGTTGATTGTAATTGTACTGCGGGTTTTCACATGGTAACGGCGGGCGGATGTTTTCTGCTTCCATGGCGGTCGGGGTTATTTTCCGACAGCCATCCTAATAGACCCCGTAGTGCTTTTGGAGGCCCTTTATGGAGCTGTCTCATGCTTCACAATTGTTCTGACTCTTTTTAATTTGGCTGCATATTTGACAAATGATAAAGGTGATTAGAACCCCTGCAAGGCCAGTTAAAACTGTTTACTTTTCTAAAGCTATATACTTGCTGTTGCGGTAAAAGCCATGGGAATGTACCAGGGCCAAATAAAAAGTTACCAAAAGGCTCCATGTTTATGAGAGCACCCCTTTTCCACACCAAATCACTGCATTCTAGAATTATTAATTCTGGTTCAGTTTCATTAATCAAATCAGACTAAAATAACTCAAAACAATGATGTGTAAAAGCAAAAACCAGAATTGAAATGTATCCAAGTAACAAAGACACATCTAATATTTAGGGTTAATTGATCAAGATAGAAACAATTGCCTAGGGCCCCTTATTAAGTGACCAACATAATATTATTCAGAGCCTTCATTTCAATCTCATGACAGAAATAAGAAAAACTATGGGGACGATTTAACTTCATCAGGATGGTGAGGGACAATACC
The DNA here is from genome assembly GCF_964263255.1 of Lissotriton vulgaris. NCBI lineage: Eukaryota > Metazoa > Chordata > Amphibia > Caudata > Salamandridae > Lissotriton > Lissotriton vulgaris. Next base: position 120,864,723 of record NC_141687.1, read on the forward strand.
TCTGACATCCTGAGTGATCCTCACCCGCCAAATTTAGGGTTGTCCGCTGGTCCAGCGAACAGCATTTTATATTGACAGGAACTGCTGTCAAGGCAGTTCCTGTCTGTGCACGAAAGATTTGAAGGACAGCATAGTCAGACATTATTATCACTAGCAAAGTTTTAGCAAGTATTGGCAAAGCCAATAGGTCTTTACACTATACAAGAGCTAATGCCTTTGGCAATGTGGTTTTGTCATGTTGCACACTAGTGTGGCAGCTGTTCAGCATGGCTAAAAGTTAGCGGTGTGGAGTGTCCTGGAGTGGAGTTGGGGCAGTAGAGTTTCATTGACTGGAAGTGTTGGAGTAGAGTGTTGTAGAGTGGGGTGGGGTGAATAGAGTGGAATGGGTTGAAGTGGATCGAGGTAGTTGGATGTATTACGTTGGAGTAGATTGAGGTGGATTTGATTGGGGTAGAGTGGGTTGGATTTAGTGGAGTGGAGTGGAGTGCAGTGGATTGGAGTGGGTGGAATGGATCGGGTGGATTGGAGTGGGTGGATTAGAATGAGGTGAGGTGGATTGGATTGGGGTGGATTGGAGTGGAGTGGGGTAGATTAGATTTGGGTGGAATGGAGTTGAGTGGAATGGTGTGGGGTGGGGTGGCTTGGGTTGTAGTGGGGTGGATTTGAGGAGGTGGATTGGATTTAGTGGGGTTGATTTGACTGGGGTGGATTGGATTATGGTGGATTGGATTGGAGTGGTGTGGTTTGGAGTGTTGTGGGGTGGGGTGCATTAGAATGGTGTAGTTTGGATTGGGGTGAATTGGATCGTGGTGGGTGGATTGGATTGGAATGGTGTGGATTTGATTGGAGTGAGGTGGATTGGATTGGGTGAGTTGGATTGGATTGGACTTGGGTATGCTGGATGGCAGTGGGGCTGATTGGTGTGTGGCAGATTGTTAATGGATTGGAGTGTGGCAGATTGTTTTGGATTGGAGTGGGGTGGATTGGAGTGGGGCTGATTCGATTGTGGCCGATTGGAGTGGGGCACATTGTTTTGGACCGATGTGGTGCACATACTTTTACAATGGAATACAGCAGAATGTTTTGGATTGAGTGGGGCAGGTTGTTTTGGATTTGAGTGGGGCAGATTGGTGTGGGGCAAATTGGAGTGGGAGAGATTATTGTGGATTGGAGTGAGGTGGAACGAACTGGAGTGGGATGGAATGGGGAGGGGGTGAAGTGGATTGCATTGGGGTGAGGTGAATTGGGATGGAGTGTGTGGAATGGTGTGAGGTAGATTGGACTGGAGTGTGGTAGATTGGATTGGGTTGCATTGGGGTGGTTTGGATTGATGTGGGGTGGATTGGATTGCCGTAGGATGGATTAGAGTGGATTGGAGTGCGGTGGGGTGAATTGGGATGGAGTGGGTGGATTGGGGTGAGGTGGAATGGATTTGAGTGGAGTGGAGAGAATTGGAGTGGGGCAGATTGGAGTGGAGCGGATTGAAGTGGAGCAGATTGAAGTGGGGTCGATTGGAGTGGGGCGGATTGGAGTGAGCCTGATTGGAGTCGGGCAGACTGAAGTGGAGCGGATTGAAGTAGAGCGGATTGAAGTGGGGGGATTGGAGTGCGGCGGATTGGAGTGGGGTGGATTGGAGTGGTGCGGATTGGAGTAGGGTGGATTGGAGTCTGGCAGATTAGAATGGGGCAGATTGTTTTGGCTTTAAGTGAGGAAGATTGGAGTGGGATGGATTGGAGTGGGCAAGATTGTTTCGCATTGGAGTGTAGCCGATTGGAGTGGGCAGATTGTTTTGAATTGGAGTGGAATGGATTGAAGTGGGGCAGATTGTTTTAGATTGAAGTGGGGCAGATTGGATGTGCGGATTGTTTTTGATTGGAATGGGGCAGATTGCAGTGTGTCGTATTAGAGTTGGGCAGATTGGAGTGGGGCAGATTGTTATGGATTGAAGTGGGGCAGATTGTTATGGATTGAAGTGGGGCAAATTGTTATTGATTGAGTGGAACAGATTGTTGTGGATTAAGTGGAGCAGATTGGTTTGGATTGGGGTGGGACAGATTAGAATGGGTCAGACTGTTTTGGATTGGAGTGCGGCACATTGGAGTAGTTTTGATTAGAGTGGGGCAGATTAGAGTGGGGTGGATTAGAGTAAGGCAGTCTGTTTTTGGAGTGAGGTGGATTTGAGTGGGGGCAGGCTGGAGTGGGGCATTTTGGAGTGGGCACATTGTTTTGGACTGGAATGGGTCTGATTGGTTTGGATTGAGTGGGGCAGATTAGAGTGGGGAAGATTGGTGGGTTAAAAGGAATGGGGTGTGGTGGATTGGACTGGTCTGGGGTGGATTGGATTTAGTGGGCTCGATTGGTGTGCAATGGGGTGGATTGGCTTGGTTTGGAGCTGGGCATATTGGAGTGGGGTGCATTGGGGTATACTGCACAATTAGGCACTATAGCATCATTTCAGAAATTACACATAGGAAAAAAACAATGTTGCTTTGCAATTGGATAATCCTCTGTTTTGAGAACATCGCCCACAAGCAAAATTAAAGGAAAACATAAGTGCAAAGTGAGAAAAGAAGACATGGCAATTTTGTTTGACCTTACGAGCGCATTTTGCCAGTCACACAGCTTCTGTCTGCAGGGCACTAAAGGTTCAACAGAACAAAATAGCAACTCAATCACATCAGGAGCAGCGGATGGGCACTGATTAAGTTAAATCAATCAGTGCTTGGCCCCTGTTCCACAAAGAAGAGTGCAATGCAAACCTAGAAATGGTAAGCAAAAAGCGGGATACAGGCCCTTTTTCTTAACAACAGTTTCTTGCAAGTGAGACGCATGCACTAGCACAAGTACTGGCCGGCTCGACCCTACATTTTTTTTCTTTTCTTAAAAACAAACTCCCAAAGCAGGCATTTGTTTTTGAAAAACAAAAAAAATAATGATCCCTTGCGCGAGGAGTTTTCTCCCAGAGTGATGGGGCTAATATTTTTAATTCCTGTCCCTTCCAGACAGTTTTACTCTGAATAGGGTAGATGGTATACATTTTTCGACGGCCCGTACTTTGGCAGGCGATCCGAGGAAGTATTCTGTCAGGAAGCCACAAGCAAAGGAATGGGACTATACCCAATTCCACTGAATATCATTGGAATATGAATGAATTTTCCCATTAAATCAGAGAAAGACATATAGGCATCAAAAAGACACAGGAAAGAAACTGACAGATATCTTTATTCATTGACTTTATTACAAATATTGTAAGAAATAAGACACTGAATAAACAGAGATATTTTGTTACCTTCATTCTTCTGACCTACTTATCAATCATTTCACAGTTCCATTTAAATGCTCACTTTCCAGACAAGGGATGTGGATACAGAATTGAGGTTCAGATCTGATTTGGGTGATTATTTTTCAAATATCTTTTTCTGACTGTTGCTCAGGCACAGCTTTTGTGCTTGGCAGCTTTTCTGGTCCTTCTGTTCCTTCAGACCCTTGTCCACTGGGTCCACATCCCCCTGTTCCACATCTTACAGGCTCTCCTGGTCCTTCTCACCTTGGCCCCTGTAGTCCATATTCCTGTTTTTCATTTTCATTTTCCTGTCCCTGTTTTTTTATTAAATATTTTTATTGAGCAAGATAAACACATTTTAAAAATATAAATATAAATTATCATCAATTATTACATCGCAGGAGAAAAATACATATTGGTTATGATGGGCATTGATAGGCAATAACATGATGTAGTGCATTAAATATACAATTGCTTCCATTAGCAGCATTACTCAATCAAAATTCACAGTGTACATCTGGCATATAAATGCCTCTCACAGCAATAACAATAGTGCTAGCTCCAAGCAGGATTATCCAAAACAAGGACACAATGAAGGCTGAAATCTCAGCACCTGGCTGTCACTGGCCTTTCTGAGAGGTCATCAGGGCCTGACAAAAGGGCATCCCTGCTTAGAAACTTTGACACCTTTAACAGGAGAAATCTATGACCTATCCCTTACTTTTTTTTCCATAGGGTCTCCCTCACTCTCAGTCTGGTTTGCATAGCAATGGCCTTCCTATTGCTGGTATTCACAGTCTGTGTCCTCTTCCTGGTTTTGTGCCCACTAGACTTGATCCCTTTGTTTCTGGTCCTCCTTTTTGGGGTCTTTGGATGCTTAATCCTCTTGGTTCATGTTCTTCTGGCCATCCTGTTCCTTTTAGGCCCCCTTCTCCTAGCCCTTTCTTTTCTTTTCTTTCTTGATCCTCTTGTCCCTCGTCCGTTTAACCTGGTTCTTCTGATCTTTCACAACCTGCTCATCTGATTCCCAGTACATCAGTTCCTGAACCTCTGCTCTCCTCCCACCCCCACTGACCTCTTGTGTACCAGCCCTCTTAGGCATTGTCCTCTTAACTCGTGTGTCTGCTTTGGATCATCCTTGTCCTCCTGGCCCTCTGCCTTGTCCTCATGGTCCTTCTGGTGCTTCACCCAACGGTCTGGGCCCTCTTGGTCCTGGTTCTCTTTTTTTGAGTCCTTCTGAGCCTTGTCATTTTGGTCCTGAACCGCTTGGATATCCTAGTCCAGTCCCCTTAGTCTCTCTGTCTCTAGCTGTTCTGGTTTTCCTGATCTTACTTGCCCAGGTCCTGCTGCCCCCACATTCTGGTCTTTCTGGGCCCTGGTCCTATAATCAAGGTGCTCCTGGCTCTAGACCTCCTGGTATGCTTGGTACAGACCCCATTGTATTCTTTGCTTATTCTGGCCCTCAGTCCTATTGGCCTGGATCTTGTCGTACTGGATCTGGTCCTGATCATTTTGGCCCTGGTCTTCCTGCTACTTGCCCTCATACTGCTATACAAACTCATCTTGGTCCTCCTTCATCTTGTAATCCTTGGCTTGTCCATCTTCTTGCTCATCCTCCTGGCCATCCAGTTCCTAGGCCTGTGGTCTAGATCTCCAGGCTGTGACCATCCTGGTTCTGATGTCCTCGGTCCTTATCTTCCTTTTCCTATTCACACTAGGCATCCTGATCCTGGTACTCAAAGTTCTGATCTGATTTGCCATGATCATCCTGTCCCCTTACTCCTTTGTTTCCTGATCCTCTTAGAGCTTCTGACTCTGGCTGCCTGTGTCCCTGGTCTCAACTACCTGGCACTCCTAGCCTAGGTATTGCTATTCTTGTTTTTTATAGTCCTTGTCCTTCTCGAGATTTTATGTCCATTGTCCCTGATCCTCTTGGTCCTGTTCCTTACAGTTGGGATTCTCCTCAAACTAGTTCTCCTTAGCCTGGCCCACCTGCTATCTTAGTCTTGATCTACTTAGCTCTGGTTATCATGGTCCTATTTGTCCTATTGGGTTTGTTATCGTAAACTTTGCCTTTTGGCCATCATGGCCCTTCATGGTTTACCTAGTCTTGGGGTTGGGTTTTGTTCCGACGAATCAGCCCGATCTTTTCAAACTGCGACAGGACTTGGCCTTGTTGTTTCGCAACTTAAGACTGAGGGTCTTTTTTGCAGACGGGGAACCCTCCGGGGGTCCCAAGGGCGACACTCCTTTTCGTCCAAAATCCACTTTCACACCACAATTGGCAGTACTTCCTCCCCAGATGGCTGCCTTTGAACAGGCAGTGATCCATGATTTGGAAACTTCCAATCTCACACAACCTCATCATTTTTCTAATCTCTCCAATTGCGAGAAACATGCTCTGAAGGAACTGGTTAACAGCAAAGAAATTATTTTGAAACCGGCAGACAAAGGCGGGGCCACGGTAGTGTTGGATCTAGAGGTGTATCGTTCAGAGTGTACCCGCCTTCTGTCTGACCAGAGGATCTATCGGAAACTGATGGAGGACCCTACCGATTTGATCACCAGGGAAATCATGATCACGGTAGAGGAGGCTAGAACTAACGATTGGATCACGGATCATGAAGCGGAATTTTTTATTAACAAGCAACCTAAAACTCCGTATTTTTATGTACTGCCAAAAATCCATAAAACAGTGAGACCCCCTCCCGGGAGACCTATTGTCTCCGGGATGGGGTCCTTGCTGGAGGCCCTCTCGCAATTTTGCGATTTGTTTCTGAAACCCATGGTACAGAAGTTGCCTACCTACCTCAGAGACACCTTGGATATTTTAAACTTGTTGAAGGATGTCCCTTTCGATCCAGTAAACAAATTTCTTATAGGGCTTGATATAGAGGCCCTATATACCAACATCCCCCAATTGGAAACACTCAGGGTGTTGGAGTCACTGCTCTTTGAGGGAGAATGGCCTTACGAAACACCACAAGCCTTTATCCTTCATCTGGCTGAGATAGTCCACACAAAAAACCTTTTTGAATTTGAGGGGGCAGTGTACCTCCAAACCCACAGAACATCAATGGGGAGCGTATTTGCTCCCAGTTTAGCAGGGTTATATGTGGGGGCTTTTGAGAATATGACAATTTTGCATGCCAATGGGACTTGGGCTACACAATTGAGATTGTGGCGACGTTATATTGACGACGTCTTGGTGATTTGGAGAGGCGACAGAACATCAGTCGAACGCTTTTTAGAATGGTTAAATGATCAGAACCCGTTCCTCCATTTCACCTCGACCGTTACTAAGACCAGTCTTCCCTTCTTGGATCTAGTGATAGAGCCATGTGAGGGTACCCTAAAAACCAAGGTATTCCACAAGCCTACAGACAAAAATGCCCTATTGGCATTTGAAAGTTTTCATCCCCGATCTCTACGGGAGACTTTGCCGGTAGGCCAGTTCTTCAGAATACGTCGGAACTGTTCGGACAAAACTGACTTTATTGTGGAATCCGACACCCTTACACAGAAATTACAACAGAGAGGTTATCCCTCTAGGGTCAGTAAAAGAGCCAAAAAAAGGGCACTCAATGCAAATCGTGATTCACTACTTTCCAAAACCATTAGACCTCAATCTAACAAACCAGTCTTTGTGTCAACATTTAATACGGCGTCACAAAAAGTTAGACGTCTGGTACTAAGGAACTGGAAAATACTTAACTCTGGGGGCATGAATATAGAGAAACCTCTCTTTTCTTTCAAACGAAGCCAGAATTTAAAAGATCTTCTCATACATACGAGACCTAGGGACATGATGGTAATGAGGAGCGTGACTACTGTGGCAGGCTTGTCCAGAGTTATGGGCCACACACGATGTGGCTCATGTAGTGTGTGCCATCTCACGAGTAACACTCAGTCAATTGACCTCGGACTCAGAACACCCTGGGAACAAAGATCGCACATGAATTGTAATTCCCAGGGTGTGATTTATTTGATTACTTGCCCCTGCAAGGAGATGTATGTCGGGATGACGAGTAGGAAGGTGCGCACAAGAATAACAGAATATCGCAGCACAATCAGGTGTGGAAAAACCAACACCAAATTGACAGCACATTTCTTAGAACAGGGCCATAGCAACGAAGACCTGAAATGGACTGTCATAGAGAGAGAGTACCACTAGGGAGGCACCAGACGGATGACCAGAGAACCCTACTGCTTCGTGAGCAGAAATGGGTCTACCGCCTGAAGAGTCACCTGGTTGGGTTAAATGATGACATACCGTTGCAGTCATTGGGTAGACAGTAGAATTAGAATGGTGAAGATCAGTTTGTACAAGTGACTCCCAGTGCTTTATTAGTGTGCATAACCAGTCTTGCATAAGCCTATGCACCCCTTGGCATTGAGATTGCACGTGGATAATCGATTCTGCATAACCCCATGCATCCACTGCCACCAAAGTCATGTGCCTCTTCCGCCCCCCTGGTAATGAATTTCTACCTCCAATTTTGGAATTGTGAGAATAGAGCGAGTTACAAGTCTTTTCTTACACACTTCATCCCGCCTTGCCTCACAATACCCTGCCTCCTCTGTAAGTCTTATTGTTTTTTCCCGTGATGGAGTGAAACTACATCTCCCACCATCCATACTCATGGCACTTTCCCATCGATACGTCATGGTGCCCGTGATCAGCCGATCACGTGGGACGCCATTGGACGCGAGTAAGAAATTGAATTGCTTTATTAAGACCGCGCGTACTGCTTAATCACGGGCTTGACAGGGTCATGGATAAGAGGTCGCTACTACCTGTCTTGCATAACTCTATGCACCCCTTGACACTGAGATCGTACGTGCATAATCGATTCTGCATAAGACTATGCACCCACTGCCATCATAACCATGTGTGTTTTCCGCCTCCCTTGTAATGAATTTCCATCCCTAATTTTGGACTTATGGAAATGGAGCGAGTCATAAGTCTGTTCTTGCACACACCATCCCACCTTGTCATATAATATCCTGCCTCCTTTGTAAACCTTATTATTGTTTTTCCCGTGATGGAATGAAACTACATCTCCCATCACCTATACTCATTGCACGTTCCCTGTGATACGTCATGGCGCCCGTGATCGGCCGATCACGTGGGACGCCCAGGGACGCAAGTAAGGAAGTAAACTGCTTTATTAAGACCACGCGTACTGCTGAACCGCGGTCTTCATGGTGTCACGGATAAGAGGTCGCCACGGCAGGGCAAGCCCACGGAACAGTAAGGATATGACATGAAGGGGGAGGGGGTAACAACAGATGATGACGTCGGAGGTCGTACAGCTTTTGTTGTATGGGCATGATGCCAGGAGCATAGACCGGACCCCGGGTTAAATATTTGCAAATGGGGTTTTACCAATACCAACATGTTTTGTCGGTATAACTTAGGTTGTGCTCCCGGGTTACGCTCCTGCTGGACACCAGTTCGAGTTTATACATCACATAAACTCGGTGAGTACTATGACGGGCGCACTAGATCCCGCCCATTGTCTCTCTATCGACACGATTGAGAGTGATGTGATTTGGAGAGATATGAAGTGTTAAGTAGTATGTGTGGACATATGCAGCTTTTCATTTTTTTTTTTGTATGCACACCGGCAATATCATTGAACGAGTGTGTTGGGTTTCGATACTCGTGGAGGATTGTTTCTACCCGGGCTAGTAGCCAAGAGGCACTAACACTATTCTGACCATAGCTGGAATTCAATTGTATGTTTTTTATAATAGGGAAATAAGGAAAGGATATTAAGGAATGTAATATGCCTATACCATCTTTTCTCTTGTCTCTCAATAGTTAATGTTCTCCCTGATTAGTGGGAGCGCTCTCTAGGATCGAAATAGACCGGCTTGAATTTCGGGGGAAGAAAAACCGAATTTCTTTTTTGTGGGTACCCCCAATCAGTTTTAAATCACTCCCTATCAACTGCACTTTTTCGTCGCATCACTATTTTCAGCAACTTGGTGACTTGCACTGCTTTATCACATTATATGTTACGTGTATTGTGTTGAATTTCATGGTCGTACGTTGTGTTGTGTGACGTTTGTATGATTTGTTCCCCCTCCCTTATGCTCCGCCCTGAGTGTGGCTACACCAGGGCGTATTGCAAGCAGGCCCTATGATGAAGCATGTCACATACCTCGGTATGTGAGTGAGGGCAGTTTTTTCAAACAGATGAGTTTGTCTGTTCTGTTATTAGTTTTGTTGTGTGCTCTCCACCCCCATTGTGTATGTACTTACCTAGTCTTGGATCATTTCGCCCTGTTCCTTTGTGGTCCTCTTGTTCCTAGTCGCCTTGTCCTGGTTTTCCCCACCATCAACCTCCTAGCCCAGGTACAGCAGGTCCTGGTCCAGCTTGCTTCTCTTATCCTGGCCCTCTTATTCTTTATCTTGGTTGGTTGATTGCTTTATTTCGATATGCATATATCATAAAAGCAGTACAAAGAGTAAAAGCAGCATGTCGAAAGATGTGACTGTACATTGAGAATAAAAAGAATAAAAACACATTTGATCAGCATAAATTAACTAAGACAGAATTAAATTGATATGGACAGTCTTTTAAGTCGAATCAACCAAGCCCATTTTAAAAACTTGGAAACGGCACAGACAATGGGAGGGGCTGTATTAGTTAAAGGATCCGGAGGGCGACCGAATGCTGGCGAGTGCCCAATTCTCTGCAAATTGGTTTAAGCCATCGTGATCTGGGGCGCCCATAGTCCGGACATTCAAAAAGAAAGTGTGGCACCGTCTCTGGTTTGTCAGGACAAAGGGCACAATGGCGTGATGCGGGCTGGGATTTGTTCCACCTGGAGCAAAGGTCGGCAAGGGGTAGGGTTCCTAACCGGAATTTAATGTACAAAGACCGGTCCATGGCGATGGTAATTAAGTCCATGTAGGGCTCGAAGGCAACAACATCTTTTATTAGCAAGAAGGCTGCGGTGGCTTTGCAGTGCTTCTGATTGCTGATGCGCTTCGCGAAGACCCATTCCCAGTAAAGTTTCTTTAGGGACTCCTTTGGGGGGGCTGAGTGACTAAGCCAACAGGAGTCCAGACCTAGATCCCCTAAAAGATGTTTAATTTCCCGGAGCCTTTTGATCTTGTGCCAACCGTCGGAGCGCATCACCTCTGCTAGTCCGTCAGCGTAGGATTTTAGCTCCGGAACCCTCCACAGGCGAGCCCAAAGCAAGAGAGGTCGGAGGCGTGCCTGGTCCCCAATTGCTTTACAGCCTACATCCATTAGGACTGGGAGTGTCGGGCTACTCATCGGGATGGCAAGGAAGTCTTTAATGAATTTGTTCTCGGCCTTGCTCAATGAGTCCACTTTACTTAGGCCCCACAGTTCAGCTCCGTAAAGTGACGCAGATACAGCTCGGGCTTTATAAATGTCTATTAAAGGGGCAACACATTGCTTGGTTGAATTATTGTACTCCTTGAGGAGGGCCCCCCGCCCACCCTTTTGTGACCAATTGTCATTTTGTTGATGTGGGCGGTCCAGCTAATCGCATCACTTAAACGGATTCCCAGGTAATCGAATTCTGCCACTCTTTCAAGGGGGGTGGAGTTCAAGATAGGGGGACGGCCAAGTTTACGAGGTGGGTGCATGACTAAATACTTGGTTTTGTCCACATTGATGACTAGTCCTCTAATAGTGCAGAAGTCCTGGAAGCGGTTCAGGAGTTTCTGGAGACCTTGGGGGGTTTTCGAAATGAGGAGGGTGTCATCGGCGAACAGCAAAGTTGGGATTTTTACGCCTCCCAAGGTGGGAGCGTCTGCTGGTTCGCCGAGCAGGTGCTCTACCACCCCATTAATGTAGAGGGAGAATAGGGTGGGAACCAGGACGCAACCCTGCCGCACTCCCCTCTCGACCCAGATCTTATCGGTCTTTTCCCCATTCAAGCCCCATCTAACCTGGGCATAGGTGTTGTTATGCAGTTTGATGAGGAGGTTTAGGATGTACGGAGGCATCCCTAGGCCATGTAACACCCTCCAGAGTTCCTCCCTAGGAACCAGGTCAAAGGCAGTCTTCAGGTCGATAAAGGCCAGGTAGAGACTGCCTTTGCCTAGCTCCACCACCTTCCAGTAAAATAACAGGAGCCTGAACACTTGTTCGATAGTTCCGGTACCTGAACGGAACCCGGCTTATTCTTTATCATCCTGGTTTAGGTTCTCCTTGTTCTCCTAGATCTGTCATTTGTCCATTTAGTTCTATTGGTACTGTAGCCATTGATCCAGGTGCTCTTCATCCAGCTTCTCCTTGTTCGGGTCCTCCTGAGCCTGGTCATTTTGGTCCTGGCCAACCAATGTCCATTCCACTTGTTCTTCCAGATGCTGGTTGACCTCCTTCCCTCAGATCCTCCTCAATTGGGTTCTGCTACTTGTAATTGTTGCTCTGCTCAACTTTGTAATTTGAGCCCTGGTCCACTAGGTCCTGATCTTCATGACTCTCTTAGCCCTGTTTCCAGTTCTCTTAGCCATGATCTTTTTAGTTTACCTAGAACTTTTGCTATGGTTTCTGGGTGTCCTTGTTACTGCCCCCCCTCCTTGGTCTTCCTAATCCCTGCCCTGCTTATCCTCATATCCTGGACATTCTGGCCATTGCCCTTCAGGTCCTGCTCTTCGTCCTCTTCAATCTGGTCCTGATCGTTCTGGGCCTCCTCATCCTGCTCCTTGCCTACATGGCTCAGCAATAAATTGTCCTATCACAGATCATCTTAGCCTTTCCCAGTTCTGAAGTTCCTTGACCTCTGGTTGATGCTAGACTAATACCTTTCTGGCCCTGTACTTCCTAATCCTGGTTTGACTGGTTATCATTCTTTTTTTAGTTTTAAAGAAATTTTATTGAAGATAAAGATTGCAATAAGAGAAAAGTACAATACACCGTCAATAGTGAGTAAAATGCAATCAAGCTAGAAATACTGCACTGCAATATAAGACAGAAAGATATGAAAAAGAAAAGAAAAGGAAGAAAAAGAAAAAGGAAGAGGAGGAAAATGAAAAGAAAAGGAAAATATAAATGGCATACATCAATGCAAAGTTTCGAAGAAAAATATTATATAATAAAAAGAAGTGGTTATTAACAGCAAGTAATGAAATATTAAGAAAAACATATCATGAAAAACATATCATGGAGGTTTGGGTACCTCCTCAATGGGAGGGGAATGAGTTGGACGAGATTGAGCAGATTTATCCAAAAAGGTAGTAATCAGTAACCACAGTAAATCACGTTTAATGGCGAGTGTAATGGGATATACATAAGCTCTATCCATTCTGTGATTGAAGCAAACACCATACCACCAAGCCTGAAAGGAAACGGTTGAGGCATCCTTCCAAGATTTAGTAATCTGCTGAAACGCCACAGCCAAGAGGAGATCAATAATGGAGGTGTTAAAAGCGCAGGAAGACCATATGTCAGATAGACTACCTAGAAAAATGTGAATGCGTGAAAAGGGAAAGTTGGTGGAAAAAATAGTGTTAATTTGTAGCCATACTTTGGACCAAAAAGCGTGAATGAAAGGACACGTAAAAAGCATATGTTTGAGATCTGCATGTGTATTTGGGCAGGACCAACATGTAGAGGGAATAGCACGATCTATAGTGTGTAGTTTAGAAGGAGTAATTAACAATCTGTTGTAGATAAAAAATAGAGTTTGAGTAGTATTAGCTGCTCTAGAAGATTTCCGTATTTTATTCCATACATTATGCCATACTGTTATAGGAAAGGACTTTTCCAAATCAATTTCCCAATCTTGTTCTACTTTTGATTTATTTCTAGTAGTAGGTATATCTTGTAATTTTTTTTATGTATTTGGGAGGCAGAAGATGAAGATGAAAGAAAAGGAATAGTAAGAGGAGACAACACTGCGGTAAAAGAGGAATTGGGAAAGGAGTTATAACTAGTGAGAACAGCAGCACGCAATAAATTATATTGAGGAAGAAAGGAGGAGGGTAGGGAAAAACGAGACTGGAGAGATGAGAAAGGAATATAAAGACCATCTTGAAAAAGTTGATGGATCCAAGAAAGACCAAGAGAATGCCAATCCTTCCAGATAAGGGTCTTGCCTTTGATTTTAATAAGAGGGTTGTACCAAATGGTAGAATGTAAAAATTGCGATCTATCATCAAAACCATTCAGGAACAAAGGAAGAAAAAGCTTTCTTGTATTTCTAAGGATTGGATGAGACATCCTTTGTGGAATATGTGATAAAGATACAAATTCCTTAAAGGCAAATGGGTGAAAGAAGGATGATTAAACCTAAACCCATAACGGAGAGGAGGAAACATCTGAAGAAGCATCCGTCAAAAAAGGAACGGAATGAGAAAGAAAAAATAAAGTATGATAAGAGGAAAATGCCGGAAAGTTAACTCCACCTAAATGTTTAGGACGTTTGAGCTTGGAAAAGGACATTCTAACCTTTTTATTCTGCCATAAGAATCGACAAAGAATAGAATAAATGTTCTTAAAACAAGAATTTGGAAGGTTGACAGGAAGATTAGAAAGAAAGAATAAAACTATTGGGACCAACATCATTTTAATGGAATCTAACCTACCCCATCCAAGACAGAAATAAAAGATGCCATCTAGTCGTGGCTTCTGATAAAGATGTTTGTAAATTTTTAATATTTAAGGTCACTGTGTCTTTAATGGAAGGAGTAAACCAGAGACCTAAATATTTTATTTTACAGGGACTCCAATGAAAAGAAGAAACCAAAAAATCAGCATGAAAGCAATATTTATTAAGAGGAAGAATTTCGCATTTATCTACATTAAGTTTGTTACCTGAGACCGCTGCAAACGAAGAAACTTCAGATAAAAAGGCTGGAATAGAGGTCTGAGGGTGAGAAATAAATAAAAGAATGTCATCCGCGTAAGCAGACAGCTTTAGATGTTTCCCTCCATAAGGAAAACCCTTAATGCCATTATTCAGTCTGATCCTAGACAAAAATGGTTCTAACGCTAAAAGAAAGAGAAGAGGAGAAAGAGGACATCCTTGGCAAACACCCCTAAAAAGAGAAAAAGAAGAAGACACGAAACCGCTAGCAAAAATAAATGAATTAGGAAAAGAATATAGTAGAGAGATATATGAAATGAATTTGGATCCAAAACCAAACCAAGAGAGAGTGGAGAACATAAATGACAAATTAACCCGATCAAAAGCTTTTTCGGCATCCAAAGCGATAGCGGCTAAGGAATGATTATGGGTGTGAGACTTAATAAGAACATTAAAGAAAAGGCGAGTATTATCTGATAGATGACGCCCTTTGATGAAGCCACATTGTTCTTTGCCAATAAGTTAGGGGAGAATTTTATACAAACGTAGTGCTAAGATCTTGGCAAACATTTTATAATCTAAATTAATTAATGAAATAGGTCTATAATTTTTACATAATGTGCGGTCCTTATTATCTTTGGGAAGAAGGCAAATTAGAGCTTCCTGAAAGAAGCCATCAGATTACTGAGAGGCTATAAAAAATGAAAATAATTGGTGAAGTTTAGGAACAAGAAAAGCAGAGAAGTGAGAATAAAATTCTATGGAAAACCCATCTGGGCCAGGGTCTTTACCTCTTTTGAGAACCCGAATGGCCTCTAGAATGTCTTTGGATAGAATATTTTTGTCTAAAAGTGAAAAATCCACATCAGACACTGGAGAGGGGGGAATAGAGGATAAATAATGATCAATATCAGAGGGTAAAGGAGGATTTTCCGGAGTGTATAAATCTTGATAAAATTTGGTAAATTCAACCAAAATATCTTCATCCTTATGCAGAGTGGTATTGGAGGAAGAAACAATAGATTCAATTTTTGTCCGTTCTTTTTTGACCTTGAGATAATTAGCAAGCATATTTCCAGCTTTATTTTGAGTCGAATAAAATTTAGCACTAGATTTAAGCAACAACAGATTAGCAGATTCAGTAGACAATTTATTAAAAGAGATTTTTGCATCAATAAGTTGAGTAAGGACAGAGGGGGATTTGGTGGAATATTATGAATGTTCTAACTGTTTAATATGAGATACCAGAGAGGATAAAGATTGATTTGTGAGGCGACGTTTTTTAGCAACATAAGAAATAATAAACTCTCTAGAGGCAGCTTTAAAGGTGTCCCAAATCAATCTCGGTGATGAGAGTGGAGATTCATTTTCTGTAAAGAAATGGGAAGCAAAGTCAAGGAAAGCCGGTGTAAACGATTTGTCTAAATGGAGGGAGTTATTAAACCTCCATCTACGTGTACCTTTAACAGGTGGAAGTAAGTCAAGACCCAAAGATACAGGTGCATGGTCCGAGATCAATATAGAACCAATATCTGAATTAGTGATGTGCTGTGTCAAAGCTTTGGAAATGAAAAGGTAATCTATTCTTGATTGAGAGGAGTGGGCATGTGAAAAATAAGTATATTCTTGTAAAGTAGGGTGACATAGTCTCCATGAGTCAACAAGAGATCTTTGAGATATGGTGGAGGTGAATTGGCTATGGGCATGAGATGGAGAGAAACAAGAGTTGGATTTCCTGTCTAAAAATGGGTCCATAACCATGTTACAGTCCCCACCAAGAATAAAATAATCATCAGTGTAGTGCATTGAGGAAGAGCGGATTTGAGGCCAAAACAATTTATCCTGTACAGTGGGAGCATATAAATTAAAAACGGTTAGAGGAATTTTGTTGACCAACAACGACACAACCACCCATCTACCCTCTGTATCTACATTTTGATTGAGAAGTTGAATGCATAGACGTTTATGACAAAGAATTGCAACCCCATTACGTTTTCCTGAACCAGGTGAAGCAAAAACATGTCCCACCCAATTACGGCGTAACTTAGAAATTTCTGTATCCTTAATATGGATTTCTTGCAATAACACTACATCCCCTTTTAACTGAGGTCAATGGGAAAGAATACGTTGCCTCTTAATAGGAGACCCAAAACCGTTAACATTCCAAGAAATTACATTAATAGACATCTAATATTTGTAAAAAATAAACAACAATAGCATAAATAACCAATAGAAAATGCAACCAGAACCAGTAGAAGCAATACAATACGAGTAGGAAAGAGTAGGAAAGAACACACGGAAGACAATTGAGAGAGAGATTCAAGAAATGGAATAAATGGAATAAAAGGTGATAAGAATATACTAAAGAGTAAACGAGTATGAAAAAGAGAGAAAAGGAAAGCGGGACAGAAAAGAAAGAGGAAGAAAACATAAGAAAAAGAAGAAAACAGGTAATGGCCAAGAGGTAGAAGCACAAAAGTACAGAAAATATGATATACAACTGGAACAAAACTAGGAAGTAGGCATACCACGAAAAAACAAGGATGTAGGGGATGGTGGAGCCATAAAGAGGAGACAAGGCCAGCCCGGAAGGAGCACAGAGACGCACGTAGGGCAAAATGATCTCCAGGTAAAAACAGGAGGAAAACCACGAGAGGAACCAGACAAACCGCATCTAAAGGGGAGTAAGAGAAAACATCATGAAAAATATTACGAGGACAAAAAAACCGAGTATAATATAAAATTAAATCACAATACCTAATAAAATACAAATGGAGAAACAGAAATCGGGCATAGAAGGAATCACAAAACGGTAGAGAACTGCTGAAGGAAAGGCATATTGCGACTAAATGAAAAGATCACATTAACAGGTCTGTAGAGAGTCTCATTGATGAGGAATATCCATAGAGACCGAGGAGCAGGAGTCAAGGAATTTCTGAAGCTGGTCTGGATCTTCATAAGTCGTCGTTTTATTATTGTAGGTAACCTTGAAAAACACGGATGGAATAGACCATAACGAGCATTTAAAGAACGAAGAGCAGGCCTCATGTCCAGAAACTTTTTGCGACGGTCCGCTGTAAGTTTAGCATAGTCTTGTGCAAAAAAGAGGCTGGAGCCATTCCAAGAAAATCTTACCCTTCCGTTTAGCAGAGAGAAGAACTTTAAGTAGGTCCGTGTACTCCAAAAAATACAAAATGACACCTCTAGGTTTTGTAGCAGGAGAGGAAGAAGTAGAGATACGAGAAGAAGGACCCAGACGATGTGCTCTTTGAATGTTAAGTGGAGGTGATTCTGGAAGACCCAAAAGTTGAGGCAAAAAAGATTGGAAGAAGGATATAGGGGTAGATCCTTCAAGTCCTTCAGCAAGACCAAAAATGCGAAGGTTGTTGCGCCGATTTCGATTTTCAAAATTTTCAACCTGGCTGCATGTTAGGAACTGCTGCTGTAATAGTTTGGATTGAGGAGATAGAGTTTTCTAGAAGGTCTACTTTTTGTTCATTGTGAGACCAATTATCTTCTAGATGTTGGAGGCGAGCATTGGTGTCACCATATATGGCTTGAGCGAACGTATTTCCTCCATAAAAGGCTTCAACGAACGTATCTCTTCCAGTATGAGTTCCATGGAAATGGAGGAAGGTGTATTGGTGGGCGATGGAGGATTTGTTTTCACTCTCTTGACAGTATTCGCAGCTGAAGAAGGAGACCCCTTAGCAATGATCTTTGAATTAGAACGAGAGGAGGGTGCTGGAGAGCTTTTCAAATGAAGAGAGTCATTCATGCCGTCCTCAGGGGTGTCTTGTAAAACACTAAAGGGATTAGTGTCAACCAAAGATTGCGGAATTGGTTGAGGCGAGGAACGGTTCTGGCGCGCCATTGTCAGTGAAAAATGACTGGCACCATTAGCCAATTTGTACTTAGTTGAATAGCAGAAGGATACCAGCAATGAAGCATAAATCGCAAAACACTACTGGGTGCACTAGAGGAGAATGACACCAAACCTCAACTTATGGTGATAATGGCGAAAGTACAGAGGTATATGAGTCTCAATTGATATAAAATATGACGTACCAAAAACAGCTCACACGAGAAAATGCCTTGTGAGAACGTCAAATGAGCAGCATCACAAACTCACAAAATGGCGGCCATAAGAAATATGAGGGCTGACTGAAGTAGAAAAAAATCACCCAAACGTTAATTCCTTACATGCCAGGCATAGAAAGCAGGATGAAGTCCAGGAAAGTCATGCTGAAGCACATTGCAGGCAGAGAAAAGTTGAAAAATAGATAAAACAAGGAAGTAAAGCACCTTGTAAAAAGCGTAGCTGCTCCATATGGCGGCCTTGGTAAAACGCGGAACTGCAAGAATGAAAAAATGCTCACAACTTGCGTTTTTGTGCACCCTTCATACCAGCAAACGTCTCTATCGAGGCAGCACAGATTCCGTCGCATGGCGGAGTAATCCAGCCGGTTCTGCGGGCAGTAAGGAGACCTGGAGATGCTCCGAGCCGCTACGTTGCCACGGCGGGAGAGCCGCCATCTCCGCTGGCGCCTAAGCCATCGACTGGTTATCATTCTTATGTGCTCCTGCCCCAAGACATTTGGATCATGGGTTTCCTGTTTCCCAGGCTCCCTGTCCTGGAACTTTCATTCTCCTTACCCTAATTCTTGTCCAGCAGTCCTCTTGTTCTGGCTTCCCTGGTTTATCTAGTTCCCTCGTTTGCCTGTTCCTAATCCTTCTAATCCTGGTCACCTTAGTTCATGTAGTTCTGGTGTAGGTCTGGTACTCCTTTGCCTGGCTCTCATGTATCAGGTCTTCTGATGCTAGTTCCTCTTACCTTGGTTTTCCTAGCCCCCTAGTCCCTGGTCCTCCTGCACCATCCTACTCCTACAAGTCCTCCTGGTTTGCCTATTCTACCTTGTTCTTGTCCATCTGATCATGGGCCCCTCTATCAAGGTCATCCTAGTAAAGGTCCTATTGGGTATTGTCTTCTAAATCCTGGTCATCGTAGTTCCTATGTTGTGGGTCACCCTGGTTCGTGTAGTACTTCCTAGTTTAGGATCCTCTGGATTCAGACACTCCTACACCTTCTGATCCTGGTACCACTGGACCTAAACTTTTTTTTTATCCTTTACAACTCCATGTCCGTTGTAATCTAGGGTCTTTTGGTCCTGCTAGCCCTGGTCCTTTCTGGTTATGTTCTTGCTGGTCCTGTTTTTTTTGCTAATGGTCACTTTGCCCTCCTTGTCTGTGGTCTTGGCTCTCCTGTCCTTCTCTCCATTGGTCTCCTGGAACTGGCACTCTTTAGCCTGCCTTTTTGTCTCTACTGCTTTTGGCCCTGGTTGTCCTCGTCCCTCTGGTCCTGGTTGGTCACACAGGCTCTCATAGCACTCCTTGTCATTTATGGTCCTCCTGATCCGTCTCACCCTGGTCCCTGTAGCCCTATTGCTGGTTTTCATTTTCCTGTTCCCATTTTTTTTAATTAAATCTTTTTTATTGAGCAGGATAAAAATATTTTTCAAGTATAAATATCAATTATTATCAATTAATACATCGCAGGACAAAAATGCATGTTGAATAAAGATGAACGTTGATAGGCAATAATGTGCTGTAGTGCATTTAATATACAACTATTGCTTCCATTAGCAGAATTACTCAATCAAAATTCACAGCGTACATCTGTCATTCAAAGTGCATCAGTGCTAAAAAGTGCAATTAGCCCACTCCTACTGAAAATAAAAAGACATTCAGTATATAAGGGTTGCAAACTTATTCATTTCAATTCATCTGGTTGTCTATTCAAAAATGCTCTTAAAACCCCCAAAGTGCATCAGAACTATAAGTGCAAAGTCCTAAATTGTTCCACAGACAGTCAATACAAGATTTGTTGAATCTATTCGATTGTTCTATAAAACCAGCATTTGTGCAAACTTGAATCGAGTTTCTTCAAGATGTTCCGTTGTCTATTTCTCGTTACCCCTGAATAGCAATAATAAAAGAAACATCCCGAACTTGCGAATTCCTTTCTAATTCTGCCATACATTAATTAATTAGAAACTACCTATCTTTGGCAATGTTCACATGGCTACAGTACCTCAATACTAAAATCCAATGAAAAGTATATCCTCAAGGGGAAAATTCGGAAACCTGCCATGCTCCCCACATTGCTAAACAAGCATTTACAATGCAATAGTTTCGCCTTTGGAAAAGTTAGAGCTAGTGGCATATTAAATGACAAAATTTGTATTGAAGTTTTGGCCTCCCGTTCTATCCCATAAAATGCTCGAGTTTTGGTTTTGTCCTTCCATTAATCTACAGACCTATCTTCCAGGTCTCCAAAACCCTGCTCCTGGGGTTAATACTATAGGTACACAAATTATATTTTCAGCCAGACACCTGTGTTCCTTGAGCTTACTTTATCATTACCTTTGTTGCATTTCATGCATTTCAACAGAGTAAATTCCTTCGCCAAGCACTAAAGTTTGTATTGTGGCCACTAATCTGCTTTAAGGCAATCCCTCCCCGAATCTGTGTTTGTCTTGCGCAATTACTAAATTACCCACTCTAGAACAAGTGTATTAGCATCATAGATTACAAGGTTAATGATTATTTTTTGGCCTTGAGCAGTCTCAGTGCTCAATGTCTGCACCTAACATTACAGTGCAGGAATGGCTCTGTGACATCGGTTATTTAGACTAGCGTCCACAATGTCTCAGTGGGAGGATGAGGCAGTTACATTCGCATTGAGACTAAATGGCCATTGGAAAAAGTGATAGAGAACCCCTATTGCCTAGCGCAGACCGTCCTGACAGTTGCAGCCGAGACCTTCCTGCCTTGATTATAGCAATACTTGGGTATGTTTTCGTACTCTGCATTGGAAGAGCCTCGAGTGTCCGTACTCGCTGGGCTGAGCTGTAAACCCCATAATAATAGGATTATAACCATTACCAGAATGTAATTAATCTAATTAACCAACACTGACAAAATCCTATCCCAGTAATAACTGAAGACAGGCAAGACTTTAAGACATATAAAGAGTGAAAACGACTGACTGAGTCTGCCTGTTCCATTATTCCTATAAAAGGCTTTGAGGGTAGATTCTCAACAACCTCAGATATTTTCTACCCCAAATGTTTTGGTTACTAAGACGTTCATCATCTTTTCCGCAGGTAGTGAATGAAGCCAGTTGCCTATCGGAGTAATTGTACACACAAAAAGTGTTTTGTCCAAGGAATCGTCACTGAGCACGAATCTTCAGTTTGCTGATGCCCTCTCCATCTGTAAGTAGGTTTTCTAACGTGAGGAAAACCAAAAAAAAACACATATATTGCATTATGTGTTCTCATTTGTGACCGTGAACAAGCTCCTATCACTGTTAAACAGCGATGGCGTAATTCTCCTTATTCTTGGAGAAAGGCAATCGAAGTCTGAGATTTTCACCTGGGGGCCGGCCCCTCTCTTGGAGGGCCCCCGAATAGATCACCCGGGTCTCCCAGGCACTGGCCAAGAATATTGTCATGCTGAAACAATTGGGCCATCATGACGTATATTGCCACTTGTCCTGGTGGGGAATGGGTATCAAGCGGAGCAAGGGGGCACCAGACAAACTTCAAATTTCCTACCTCCCATTTCTGATAAAGGATCTCTGCCTCTTTAAGGAGACCCTTCTGCCCATAGCACGTTGAAAATTATTTATTTGAGTACATTTTAAAAAGGGATAAGCATAAGTGTTTAGAGCTTTGGGTTTTGTAGAACAGCTGTACAAAAAAGGTTTGCCATTTTTGGGAGGCCCGATTTATTATTATTATTTTACAAAGGGGAAAGGCTTTAGCAAGATTGAAGAGCAATGATCTAAGTATTCTTTTTTTTTTTTTTAAAGTAAGCCCCTGGGGAAATCCCCTCTTTTGGTTCGGGTATTACAAGCGTCACATTCAACTAGGCTCATGTTTTCACAGACTCTTGGAGGTTAACCAGTTTCCATAAATCCAAGCTTTCATACTTTTAAAACAATTAAAAACTCAGTCTGTCATTCTGTGGTATCTGGGGACTACCATATTCATCAATCTCCCGTTTTGCGAGGCCCTAATAGCGAATTATAGCGAATCGCTATTAAGGACTCGCAAATGGGATTCATGTAGAAATTGCATGAAGAAATGCGATTCCTACATATTCCTTATTTGCGATTAGCAAATTGCTAATCGCAAATAAGGAAAAACTCCCCATTCATTCCTATTGGCCAAAAGGCCCAAAGGAATTAATGGGGAGTATTCCTTATTTGCGATTAGCAATTTGCTAATCGCAAAAAGATTGCGATTTGAAGGGTGCCAGGGGTGTCCGAAGGACACCCTGTAGCACCCCTCAAATGTACATTTGAACAGGTGTTGCGCACACACATGTCCAGAGGACATGTGTGTGTGCAACATGCAAAAGTAAAAAATGCACAAAAGTGCTTTTTACTCGTTTATCGCAATTTACCACGAAGTCAGATTTCGTGGTAAATTGCGACCAAATATTGCGAATTCGCAATTTCTAATAGGGTGATGAATTGCATTTAAGGAATCTCTATTAGAGATTCCTTAAATCCAATTCCTCGCAAATATGCGAGTTCGCAAATAGCGATTTTTGCATTTGGGATGATGAATCCCAAATGCAATAATCGCACTCGCAAACGGCCAGATTCCTTGAATCTGGCCATTTGCGAGCGCAATTCAGGTTCATGAATATGGCTGTATATCCAGATACCACACAATGAGAGACTGAGTTATTATATATTGTGTGTGTGTGTGTTTGTGTATATGTATATGTATATGTATGTGTGTGTGTGTGTGTGATTGTAGGTACCTTGACCCTGCCTGCATGCCGTTAGGGATATTATTGCATGTACACAATGTAATGCACTTTGGGATGGCAAATTGTCATAAAGATACAGAGGCTGGACAAATTCAGTCTAGGAGATCTACTAAATTGGTACGTTGCCTGACTGTTTTCAAATGTATCTTGTTTGCATTTCCCCACTTCTCTCTGGACCAGGGTCAGCGGACTCGATAATTCTCTCGCCTCGGTGCCCACTCTAATCAGTGATCACACTCGGCAACTCTGGGCATTAGCTTGCCTCATCTTCACTAACGGCCCCACCAGACCGCCGGGGATGCCTGGTCTCACCCTGGAGATACCCATTAAGGGACCATCTCTCAGGGAAGCCAGGAAGGGTTTCGCAGCGGTCGAAGCGCCTTGGGACCCTCCGGGTAAGTAGTGCCCTATATAAATGCCTATACATACATACATACATACAGTCAGTCCTTTAGCTTGTGCCCAGCACATTTCCCACTTCAGTACTGAGTGGAGCCAGCGTCATTATCTCGGGCATAACATGTCATTCATCACGAATAAATCTAAGGCCTGGCATAGCCACAGAGGGTGCCGTTCTTTTTGAATGAAGCCTACCTATGCTTCAGTGACCACTTATAATTCTGCTAAGCTTGCACAGCCAGTGACTCTGTTGCGTTGGACATCTCAGAAAAAGGGATGCATTAAAGACCTGCAAGCCTCTGATCGACTTTGTTGCATGAATCGGTATATAGACGAACTTTCAGTGTATTTAGCTTCCTGTGTGTGAGTGTATGTAGCCCATAAACATCCTCAGTGTGGAGCTTGCAAGAAACATGTGCATTTACATTCCACACTTAGAATCTCTTCATTACGAGAATAGAGATAAGCATGAAGTGCAAGGAGTTATGCCGTGTAATATTTTGGTATAAACAGGCCCCTCGCCAATGGAGTGGAAGACGTGGCTACACAGTTTGAGAATTATTTAGAGTCAATGAAAGAGCTATACCTAGTAGAGAAAAAGATTGTTAGATAATTCCTTGGTGGGTGGACCTTTATTTAAAATTGTGCTATTGGCTTTTGAAGAAGAAATTGCAGATGTGCACGTTAAAGCTAAAAGAAGGCTGGTGAGTCTTTGAATATCAGGTTGCAAAAACAACAATCTTAGAACTGCCACAAAACTGGAGCAAAGTTGAGAAGAGTCACACACTCACTCAAGTTGAGTAGGAAGGCCCTCACACACCGACCTAGTCAGTGTCATGCTTCATCACTGGGCCCCACCAAAGAGGCCGAGTGCCTCTTTGGTGTGCTGCGACGCCAGAAAGACTGTGGAGCTGGTTGTGTGGAAAGGGCATGACGTGAAGGTTACTACAATTAAAAGTGCCTGAGAGGGTATCAAGAAAAAATTATTTTAATGAGTGATCCCTAAGACACAGGTGAAGAGTATTTATGTGTCTGAATTTACGTGCCAAGGTTTTAGGATTGGTTAAATTCAGCTAAATACAATAAGTCACTGACATGACATGAAGCATGACACTGACTAGGTCGGTGTGTGAGGGCCTTCCTACTCAACTTGAGTGAGTGTGTGACTCTTCTCAACTTTGCTCCAGTTTTGTGGCAGTTCTAAGACTGACCTGATCTCTCTTTTTTTGTTTAAGTGCATTTAACCGGGGACTGAGAGAGTGTCCTTGAATCTCCCTACCTCTCCCTTTGTTGTAATGCAAAAACAACAAGCCAGGTCCCGGGCCGGCAGCCAATCACAGTGCGGCCCGGGGAATGACGTCACGGGGGTGTCCCGGGCCGGCAGCCAATCACAGCGCGGCCCGGGGAATGACGCCACGGGGGTGTCCCGGGCCGGCAGCCAATCACAGCGCGCCCCAGGCAACAAGGGGCGGGACTTAAAAAAAGAGTCAGAAACGCCCACGATTCGCGTCCTGACGGGGTAAACAGTGATGGACAACCATGTCTTCCAATGGCTAGCCTCCATTTATGGAGCTAGCCAATGGAAGAAGGGGCGGTTTCAAGTCCCCACTACTGAGATAACATTAGATTTTGCCCTGCTGCGCGAGCACTGCTGCGCAGTGCTACCGCCAGGGAGAAACCTAAAAACTCGGGAGGGACCCTACTCATCTTGCAAAAGCCTCTTCTAATACTAATTCCAAAACTGCTGCAGCCTAGGGCATGTAAAAAAAAAATGAACCCAATCGCCTCTTGCACTATATCGGAAGCATTGATTAGGTTGAGATGGAAACATCCTGTAAAGCCTGTGAGGTTTATAATACGCTTAGCCACCTTGATAAAATTGTTATTTTTTTTAAATTAGCTACCCTGAGTGATTTGCACCCTAACTCGCAAAGATACTGCCACTCACCAGCAGTTAGCCTACATTCTTTTTTTGATTTAATAAATTTTATTGATAGAAAATATAAGTGGAATATACATTTGGCATTTGTTGTATACAGTACATTTGTGCTAGCTTTCCCTTGGCTTCTCCGAGGGGGGAGATAGATAGAGAAGAGAAAAAGAAAGAGAGAGGGGGGGTTGGGGGGTTATTATTGCGTTTCCTTCAGATGCTCGTTGAGTGGGCTCCACATATTTACCTTGGCGTTGTGCTCCTTAGAGAAGTTGCCTGTGATGTTGTCTGCTCCTCTCAGGAAGGTGACCCAGTTGATCCATGTTTTAAAGTTTGCTTTGGCAGTGTTCTTCCAGTTCGTCAGGATTATTTTTAGGGCTGCTGTGAGTAGCAGGTCTAGTAGGTCTCTTTCTTCTCTGTTGTTTACGTTTGCAGTCAGGTGTTCTGTTGCGAGGCTTGCATAGTTGATTGTTAGGTCTGCTTTGAGCATGTCGTTTAGGAATGCATTGATCTGCGCCCAGAACTTCTTGACTTTCACGCAATTGAAAATGAGGTGCTCGAGGGTTCCTTCCTCCTTTTGACAGGTTCAGCAGTTGCCTGATTCTGCAATGCCGACCTTGTGGAGCCTTCTGGAGTTATAGTAGGGTATATCAAAAACAGACTTTCGCAAGACAACACAAGGCTACTATGCCACCTAATCAACCATACAACACAGAGCAGCGGACAGGCAGTCATGATAGCGCTGGACGCGGAGAAGGCCTTTGATAGAGTCTCATGGCCATTTCTTAGGAACTGCATGGCAAGATTCGGTCTAGGGGAGAAATACATAGCAATGGTGATGGCCCTATACAACAAGCCCAAAGCAAAAATAGTGGTGAACGGTAGCACATCCGAGACGCTCACACTAGGAAGAGGCACCAGACAAGGATGCCCACTATCTCCGGGCCTCTTCCTACTAGCACTAGAACCCCTACTAGCAAAAATCAGAGACAACGAGGAGATAACGGGCGTAAAGACCAAAGAGAAGACCGTTAAACTAGCGGCATACGCTGACGATATCCTCATCACGACCACAAGCCCGTCCACGTCAATAACAGCGCTCATGGATACAATAGGAGAATACGCCGCAGCATCAGGGTACAAACTCAACAAAGATAAATCGGAATGCAAACCAATGAACGTCCACACTACAAAAGAAGTCCTCGGGGACTCGGGCCTGGCCTGGCAGACAAAACCACTCAAATACCTAGGACTGCTCTTTGGAAGAGACCTAACATCCACGCTACAACATAATGAGGACTCACTGCTGAAGAAAATAAAAGAAAGACTGGAACTATGGTCGCCAAAATACATTAGCTTATGGGGAAGAATAGAAACGATCAAAATGATGATAACGCCGGCGATAAACTACACACTAAACATGCTACCACTCCCAATGACAGAATGCCTCCACAAGAGACTGGACAAGCTGATCAACGTCTTCCTATGGAGAAACAAAAGACCCAGAATCAGCCTACTCAAACTGAGACTGACCAAAGAACTCGGAGGTCTCAACCTGACAAACTTTAAAACATACCAAACAGCATGCCTGGGGTTAGCCTACATTCTGTTTCTTGATAGATTCTCTCTAAAAATTCTAATATTACTACTTGATTGGAATATTTGATGAGAAAACAATACCAGTTCCCTAAATTGTTCACAATAAAAAGGTTAATCATCAAATGGGTTTCTTCCTTCATTGCTTGGTAATTTGCTTTGGAAAAATTACTATTTGCCTAAAACTAAGCTGAAGACTCAAATTATCACTACCAAATAGTTGGATTATTTGGTCCCCTGAAATTAAATTCGCACTATTATAAAAAATCACCTAATTTATGAAACTCCTTGGCTTCCCATTGTTGTAGTATTGGTTTTACTATATCCAGTCCCCAATTTTAACTATATCGCAATCGGGTAAACGCTTGGCATAATGGAACCTTCCAAAGTTAAAAAATTGCCTCTTTACGCTGTTCTAGTACTATTAAAGTCTGATCAAATCTTATATCTCGAGTTTTTAGGCAATTTCGCCATCTTCAAGAACACTGTATAATTTTGCCTCTCTTTCTCCAGTTATAAGGTTAAAAAGAAATTAGAGAAAGTACTAGTCTCTATCGAGAGCTGAATAAAATTGTCCAAAAGAGCGGCCTCGTAATATTTTGAAAAATGGGGTTGTGCCTGCCCACCTTACGCTTTATCCAGTTGTATAATTGTCATTTATACTTTGGACTGTTCCTCAAAGTCTATTTGTTCCTGGTCCTCTCTGACATTGGCAGCCCTGGTCCTCATAAATTATATCTCCCTCCCCAAAGTGCTAAGCTTTTTTTTTGTTGCTAATTAGGGTGTTTCGCGCTTAATCCTCCATAACATTTTGTCCACATAAGCTATCCACACCAAATTTGAATCCTTTTTCCTAACATCCAGGGGATTCTAAAGTTATCCAGGGTATGTGGATTTCCCTGGAGGGGACCGAGAATTAGCCAAAATATAGCTACATATAAAATGTTCTGAGTAAAGCAGGAAAAAGGTGCTCTGGATAAAAGTGTCTGTATTTTTTCATAAAAATGGCATCAACAAACGGTTTGATATGCTAAAGTCAACTTCTTCCCAGTTTTCAGGAAAATGCAGAGCTGAATCAAAAAATTTACATTATTACCATAGTTTTGGCATTTTTCAACAAGGTAGCCCATTTTTCTTATGTTTGTGCTTTGAACCTACTTCAGATATTTCATGCTATTTGGCCAGTAGCTGGGTAAATAGACATGTCCTTAGTAAACTGTCTTTTTTGTGGCCTTTGCTAGGTTGTTACCTTCTGTTATCTTCCTCAGTAGTGTGTCCAGTGTGGTAGTTTCGTTGCTTTGGTCTCCTCGCTCCTTTGCGGGTGAGGCAGTTATGTTGTTTTTGCTCTTTTTTTGGTCATTTGTGATCTGTTTACCATCCCTTTCCGCCATGGTGTCGAAGCCTCTTCTGACCTGGTGTGTTTGGAGTCTTCGTTCTGTTAGTTGTTGTTTTGTGGTTTCTTTTTTTTTTTGTCCTTTATCTTCCTTATTGCTTGGGGTTAATGCTGCTGTTATGTTGCTGTCCCTGAATCTGGGTGGCCACTTGACCACTCTGGTCTTGGTCCTGGATTCCGCCAGCCTCTTGCGGTATCTCCCCCTTATGTGTCTTTCCTCTCTTTGTGTGCCCCGCGGTCTTAAACTTCTTTCCACTCTGTAGTTATTGCTGGAGTGGTGCGGTGGCCTGCTGTTCGTAGTTGGTTGTGGTTCCTTGCTTGCTGGTCCTCCTTCGACCCGGCCTTCTGCCTTGCTGCGGCTTAGTTTTGGCGCCTGCCTTGTTGGCGCTGTTCTGTTTGGGGGCTTGTTGTTGCGCCTTGCTTTGTGTTTCGTTACCCCCAAACTCTGCCTACATGTCCGCTTTGTTCCTTGTGTGGAGCTGCCTTCCTCTTGCGTGGGTTGTTGCTGCGCCGCGCGTTGATTTTACGCCTGGTTCGTGACTCTAAAAATGGCCGTGTGTTTACTTTATCGGCGACCTACCCAAGATGGCCGCCCTTTACGTCTCCGCTCCCCGGTCGATGGGTGGTTCGCCTGATCGTCTTCGGTTGGGAAGGGGCTAGCGCCTCTGCCTCCGATGCCTGCCGATTGGTTCTGGGGGGTGCTTCCGTGCCGTGTAGTTTCGCTCCCCGTGAGGGCTGCTTGTTTGCTCTCTGTGCCCCTCCCAAGATGGCCGCTCCCTTCGCCTGTGATTCCGTTAGTTAGGCAGGGGTCGTAACTGCTCGCGGCTTGCCTTTTTCCGCCGGCGTCCCTGACAGGCAGGCGCCGTATCTTGGCTTGTCTGAGCGTCGCAGCGGTTGTTCGGATCTGTAGGGGCTCGCCTGCCTTCTCGCGTGCCTTCTCCTGCCTTGCCTTGTGTTGTGTTGCCTAACCAAGATGGCCGCCTCTGGCTTCACTCCTGCTTAAGATGGCTGCTTCGTGTTGTTTCCCTCCTTTCCCCCGTGACCCGTATTGGGGTCGGCTTGGTGGTGTTTCAATATCTCGCGTATGGGGGGGGTGCGCCCGCGTGGGGGTCTGCATGCAGCGTTTGTGGCGTTTGCCTCGGAGCACTCTTACTTGGTCGCTTTGTGATCCGCATCTCCCGCGCCTCGGGCTCCTCCTTTAGGCTCTCGCCGCCATCTTACGCTTCTCTCTTCCTTCCCTCTGCCGATCTCCTTTTGCTTCTATTTGCCTTCCCAGCGGGTGTAGCCGGTTCTTGATGCTTCTGGCGGGTGCCCCTTATGCTTATGCACCTCTCCTTGTTCATATTGTCTCGCTTGGTGGTTGTTTACTTCTTCTGCTCGCCGTTCGTTTGACTTGGGGGTCGGGAGCTCCGGACTTAGGTCTGCTGCCTCCTTGCCATCCAAGCCACGCCCCCTCCACAAGGAGGGTCCTTAGTAATGACATACACATGTAACATCCTAATGAAGCAACAGGCTGCAATGATAAGGCACAGCTTAAAAACAGCAGCACCCATGGGCGTGGCTTGGGAGCTGACCAAGATGGCAGCTCACTAGCAGAGCACCGAGTTTTGTTCACTGCAATACCTCGTCATAGATACAATTATCCGTCCCTGCTGACATTATCAATGGAAGAACGAAATAACGGGAACACACGAGAGACAGAGACGCACTACGGCAGCAGCCCTGGTGAAATGAACAACAGCAACCTGACACGGAGGCAATGGAGCTGCACCTCCGGAAGGGAGCGGGTGTTACACGTTAGCGTGATGATCTTGCTTGTTAATTAATATGACACCACAATACTAAGAATGCATTAGATGGGGGAATTGGTTGTATGCATTCGGAGACCCCGTCACGTGACTTCTGGAGCATTAAAATGAGCTTGCTCCCAAGCACAGGTGCTTGGCAACCTACTTCCTGGTGGACCACGCCTCACAGCATCTTTTCCTCGTACAGAACGCTGCCTGGATTCTTGTTTTGCTTGCTGGGATTCCTTCCTATGTTTCTGTCGACTTTTGACGGACTCCTGCCTGGTTGTTCAGACCTTGTTGGGTTTTTTTTAGTGAACGTTTCTAGCGCGCGTTGGGCGCTTTCTTCACTACCTTCATTTGTGTTTGTGGTGAGTCGTATCGGGATTCTTTTTAGCCCTACTTGTTTCTTGCTTTTAATGCTGCATGCGCACTACATCTTTGTTATAACGCCAGGTTGGCATTGCCGCCTCAGTGGCAGCGGTTATTTTTTTAACCTGGGCGCATTGAGCGACTGACTGGCTGCCCCTGGCCCTACGAGGGCGGCCACCCTTAGTGCCAGAGGATGGCACAGACCTTAGGTGCGGTCTAGTGTTGGGGGGACCGGATGGTCCCCCAGTGATGTCACTTTCGGTTTGCGAAGGGGAGAGGTCCGAGGGGGTATATAACCAAGGGGGTGAGGGTCAAGCGCCCTCTTTGTTCCTGGTCGCTGCGACGCGCTGACCCTCGCCCTCCCCCGACCGGACCCCGAGCTGGTGACTGCCCGTGCTCTGTTTTCCCTCCCATCCGCTTACCCTGCTTTCGGGCAGTAAGTGGGAGGGGGGGTTCTATTAATATTACTGTCTTTTGTGTTGCAGGCGAAGTTACAGGGCGATCCAATGCAGGAAGGTACAGAAGGGTACCCTCTACAGGAGCACCGGAAGGGTGCGAGAGCAAATTATCCCCAGGGAGATTCACGCTGGGATGGATCTTGGAGGAGTGACGGCGCCCCGTTAGTCCTTCGGGCGGTTGTAGACCTGAGCAACCAGGGGTTGCCTACAAAGCTCCACCCCCAGGAGGGGGAGGGGCGTGAGTAAGGGGCGGAATAGAGGTCCGGCGAGGGGAGGGGTTGGACCTTCCCCCAAAACTGACATCGCCCCGCGGGTAACACCACGGGGGGTTATGGCTCATCAGGTGGGCGGGTCTTGAGAGGCGACCTACTCTTGGATCGCCCATAAGATAACCCAACATGTTGGCATAATGTACATGCTAATAAAGCTGCACCAACTTTCTCCAACAAATCATAGTGTGGTGTCTGTTATTTGGGAAAGTTGGAGGAGGAGCGGTCCGGGGTATGGGCCGATATTGGCACTAAGTCATTGTGCCTTTATAGCCTTCGAGCAGCTCTCGAACTAATTTGCCCGATATTTCCCCAGCTGAAGGATTTCTTCTTTCTCATGTGGAAATTCTTTCTAAAGAAATGATTAGAAGCCTGAATTATGTAAATACCTGAACCTCAGTATTCTTTGTTGTGGTGGGAAGCTACTACGCTGATCACTTGCTCCTTCCTGTTTGGATTCCTGATCGACATTACAGCGTGTCCTCGTTGCTGTTGATGGTGAGTCTGAGAGAGTACTCAACTGGGTAAGGGGTATAGTTCATGGGGGTAGTAGGCTTAACAATAGAGATACTTACAGCCAGTGTTTATCTGTTTTTGCTTTCTGTTTGTCTCCTATTAGGACATCAACGCTTATACCCGGTATTACTGAAGTTCCTGGGAATACCTTGCCTTTCCTTCACCCTGGTGGTCCTGAGCTGACTTTTCTCTCCCCTATGGGTAGTTAACTAGTAAGCCTGTTGTAGCAGGATCTGGTGGTACCCTGAGGGAGAGTGGAGGTCCTTCTTCGCTCCCGAGGATTTGGCCATCAGCCGAGTGGATCTAGAACCACAACAGTGGGAAGCATAGTGAGAGGTATCTGGAGTGCTTGCCCCTCTCCCACCTCTTCTGCCCACAAGACGATGCATAGAGCGAGGTGCTCCAGTAAAAGAATCAGAGGTGGCTGGTGAAGCCAGCAGTGATGGAGGCCCAACGAGAAGAGCGAGACGGATCTCCGAGAGGCAGAGAAACCTCAACCCGAAGTATGAGAGGGACTGGCGTGGCACCAGGACCAGTCTGGGGTGGTTAAGGCACAGTGAGCGGAGGCAACACAGGACCTCGAGAGGTGATCCTGATCATCATACTGCGCAGCTACGCAAGGCCGCAGGCTCAAAGCGGCACTGCCCGAACACGGCAGAGCGGCAGTGCGGTGAGTGAAGTAGGAGACAGCGGCCACAATTTTCCACACCCCACCCTCTCGCTCCACACAATACCCTGCGGAAACCAGAGCTGGCCGGCCGAGATGGGTGGGATAGAGGCCCACTTAACATTCCTCTGGCAAGTGGTGAAACTCAAACCGGTGCGAAAGAGGTCAGATCAGGAAACCTTGGAGGCGGGTGCTGTAAAAAAAGAGTGAGGGAGTGGTGGGCGAAGGTAACAGGAGCCTGGAGAGGAGATGCTAATTCTGGACATATGTTGATAAGTGAGACTGCACTAACAAGGCGGCAGCACCTCACCAGACTGGCAGAGGGGCCAGAGGTGGCAATAGGGGCCTAAGACGACTTAACAGAAGTAAGCTAATCCAAGGCCTGAGAAGCCTAAGAGGTGGAATACATAAAGGAGAAATATAATGACCTCCAAAAGGGCCCTGCCTACTAAGACATCTGGACCCTGAGAGTGGCAAGTGGGCATGCTTTAATACAGGCTCATGACAAAGTAATTTTCAAAAGGTGAGATTGCTACACATTGGAGATAGGGAGCTGGCCTGGACTAGAAAATCCTGCAGACCCGAAGGGAACATTAACAGAAGCTCCAAGTGGCTTCCAAAATTGCAGAAAGAAAAAAAAGTTGATTACCCCCAGTCACAGTGATATTGCTATAAACCTCAGGTGAGAAGAGGCAGTGATATCCTACTTGCGGAAAGGGATGGTGCAACCACTTAAATCATAAGAGCAAGGCAAAAATCAAGGTCAGTGGCAGAGGGGATCTTTTTTGATAAAAGGCCGGGATCCGCAGCGACTCAGCAACTTGAAGTTAGAATCCACCACCTCTGGAAAATATTGTGCTCAGATGAGACCAAAGGGACAACCAGGGGCTCAGGCCAACAACATGGATAATTATACGGTCCCCAGACAGACAACAGAAGCCCTAGAACACCAGAAGGAGGAATCAGCAGAACCCTCACTTAGCGCCATAATGGCAGCAATCACAGACCTAAAAGGGACCATTGAACCCAAGCTGGATGCAATGACCATAGATGTGAATCTGCTGCAAGCCGACTTCCATAAAATCTCCAATAATGTTGCAGCAACACATTCATGAAGTGCTTGGAGGAGCAGCTACAGAAACTCACAAAGCAGCAAGAAGTAATGGTGGCAAGGTTAGAGGACCAAGAAGGGAGAGCACTTCAAAATAATATAATGGTGGTAGGGGTCCCGGAAGGGGCGGAGGGATCAAGTGTAGATCAGTTCCTAGAGGACTTGATTCTTTTTTACCTTAAACCAAAGCGACTCTCAAATTACTATAGAGCGTGCCACAGAGCCCCACTGCCCAAGACGAAGCCGGGAGCACCACCCAGAACAATTATAGCACATATTTTAAACTACCGGGATAGAGATGCTATGCTACAAGCAGCACACATGCATGGAAACCTCCCTTATGAAAATACAGTAATACAGTTCTTTCCGGACTTTACGCTCCAGGTTCAACGTTCGAGGCTGTCAAGGGAGACTTGCGTAGCAAAAATATCACATATATGATGCTATTCCCAGCAAAATTGAGAATCGTGGTGGGAGTGAAAAATTGGCACTTCAACAAACTGGAGGAAGTCTAGGAGTGGCTGGAGCGCTGGCGCACAGTGGGGAGGTACCCCCAGCAAAGCACACAATGGGGAACACAGAAGAACCAAGAAGAAGAGAGGGCGGAGGGGATGACACACAATGCCAAATAAAGAACAATCAGCAGGGGTGGTCAAGTTAAAATTGAACCATATATCTCTGAGTCAAATGTGTGGAGAAGTGTGGCTCAATGGTTAGAGCGGCAGACCCTGATGCAGAGGTTTGGCCCGGGACCTGGGTTCAATTCCCGCCTCGGCGGGTCTTGGGCTCAATTTCCGCGGACCTGATAATTCTCGCCTCAGTGCCTATTCTAATCATGGGTCCCACTCTGCAACTCTGGGCAATAGCTTGCTTAATCTCCACAACGGCCCCAACAGCGCTGAGACGCCTGGCTTCACCTTGGGGGTTCCCAGGAGTGGATATTTCACAGGGAAAAGCCAGGAAGGGTTCCACAGCGGTATGAGTACAGGGCCAGGACGCCCCTTTGCTGGGGCAGCAGTACGCTTTACAAGTACAAATTCATTTCATTTCAAATGTACATTGTGATAGCCGCCTTCCCTGGGCAAGACTGCTGAACTCCAGCCTATATCCTTTCCTGGTTAAAAGCAGGGGAGGGAGGGAGCAAGCGGCTGGAAGTTGAATGGTGCCTAAAGTGAGGGAAGTGACTCAATAGACATGAACGTTGTCAGCAGCAACCGAACTCTGACCGACCAACTGGGGCATGAGCGGGTGAATGATGATGGTACACTATACTAATCAGCACTTGCTCACCCCATTCTAGTTATCAATATTAATGGAGGGACAGGCGCTCTGCAAGTTGGGGAGGTGGGGGTTTGTTAATCCTCCTAGCAGGTAGGGGGATGTTACAAAGTTGGTTTGTTACAGTATTGCTCCTAATGTTATGGGAATGTTTACAGTTTTATTTTATTTATTTTATTTTCTATGTTTGTATAGCGCTAGAATCGACCCCCGAAGGGGTATCTCTGCGCTTCAATGGAACATGAGGGTAACAGAATGACTCCAGTAAGTTAGCAGGTGAGGAAAAGAGTGCTCTTGAGCAGCTTCTGAAATTTTAGATGGTCTAGACCCGGGGTCTCCAACCGGTCGATCGCGAGCTACCGGTAGCTCGCGGAGACCCCGGGAGAAGCTCGTCTAGCTCTAGCCCTTCGCCCGGATTGGGCATAATGTGTGGATGGGGCGGGAGAACAGGATGACGTTATGACGCGATGACGCTCCTCTCCTGGAGCTTCCGGCTTCTCTCATCTACTGAAAACGCGCTGGCATCGGAGCAGTAGGAGACCGCCAGAAGCAGCCTGGAGAGGAGACGTGCCTTTGACTGCAGGTAAGCTTCTCCCCACCCTGATTGTGCCGTTTTTCGTGCGTGCCCCATAAAGCAGAAACTATCAGTTACTTGTCCAAGTGGAGGCGTAATGTGCCGTTTTTCGTGCGTGCCCCATAAAGCAGAAATTATCAGTTACTTGTCCAAGTGGAGGCGTAATGCTGGAGCGGGGTGGTGTCGGCCGGTGGCGGATGGTAATGTTAGCAGAGAGAGGGGCGGGTGGCCCAGACATGTTCACTCATTCACACCCAGCATTCACAAACTTGCGCACACATAGATTCACAACATTCACTGACCAAAAATGTTCGAAAACATCAAATGTACCTGCTCTGCAGCTCCCAGGCGCTATTCGGAGAGTGAAAACCTTGCTAGAAGCAACGGTGCACTGAACAATAGTGGGGGCCCTCAGCTCTGACTAGGGGTTATTAACAAGCAGGATGTTCGTGGGTGGTGAACTCCAGCCTGTCCTGGGAATTGTTAACGTTCTCTCGAGGCCAGGCCCTTCTGTTCCTTTGCACTGCTTTTATTTCTCTTACCGTTTTTTCTGTCCAGACAGAGCATTTCGAAATATAAATCTTGGATGGTTCCCCGCTCTGGATACATACACATTTATATTGACTGCCTAGAGTTGCTTGTTGTGTATTCCTGTTTTTGCATATGCAAATGCGGTGTTTTTTCTACTTTTGCCCTTAGCTTGAACACGTTTATTATCTTTATTGTACATCCACTTCTTGATTAGGAGGGAAACGTAATTGCTTCTTGTTGGGGAACTAATTGTAAACTATCTGTGGAACTGCACGAAATGGGTGGTGCTTTGACTAGATGAGATATTTGACGCAGTGAGCAGTTGTGCTCCAAGTATGCACCATAAAATAATTTTATGAGCAAAGCAAACTTTGGGCCCTAGAAACGGACTCCCTGACATCCAAACATGGAAGGCTGGATATGCACTTCCTGCAAACCACAAGTGTCAAAAAGTGTAACTACTTGTTCGAATTCAAGCTAGTTAGTTTTCTGGAAGGACCAAGGACCCTGTATAAAGGCAGGCAGCACTTGTCAAAATTGCCCAGTTGCATTAAATCTGTGCACTCTATATGTCTATTTGTGCAACTATTCTATCACACATAACTTGGCTAGTATACAGAAATGTGCTTATTCAGTGTGGGAAATGCCAATCCGCTTGGTCTGTGTAATGAGATACCATTGCATGGGTAATAATGGCATTCCAGTGCCAGTGCCGTTTGTCAGAAGAATTCTTTGCTAGTCTTCTCCAGCTTGCTCCAGTCATTCTGCTGCTGCATTCAAAGGAGACTGGGAAGTTCCTGGGAATGGTTTGCATAATATTCAACATTTTACATGTGCAGGTCAGCCATTCTATATCCACATGCCCTTGACACAGCTATTCCTGTACTCAATGCGCCGCCTACTTCCCAACTCAATAAACTTGCTCACCCATCCTAGCCAATCACCATCCGCACCGCGGTACAAAACCTAGTAGAGATGCAACTCTTATTACTCGTATTAGTTCAACGGCCAGCACATCAAGCCATTTCTGTGTTCTCTGCCGTATCTCACCTCACTGCACTACGTGCTAATGCACAACACAAACTACCTTTACTTTGACCCACTAAAACATGGAAAATTCCACCTCGATGAGGTCAAAAAAGCAGCAGCCAAAATGGTACTGTAACCCAAAAAGAAGTTCCAGGACTCTTCTCCTGGCGACTCTCTGCCGAATCCTTATTAATGGAGACAAACCGCAAGAAAGACAGCCACAGATAGGAAGAGAGAAAGATTGACTAAGAGAGAGGGAGAGAGTTAGAGGGAAAAGAAAGTGTGGTGTAATCATGGGACGGACGGGAGATGGAGAATTTTGTAGAACGGACCAAAATACATGTTTGTGCATGGTGAGAAAACGATACAAACTTTTCCACCTTTGGGGCAATCCTGCCATATTCATGGTGATGCAGACATATTGGTGGTAGACCTCCTCTCTGCTCCAAGCATGTTTAGTTACTGAACCCACTTTGCACTAGCGCTGCCATTCTCTGCATCACTGTGCCAACCACCTGAGCTCCCAAATCCGTGGAAGTGAGAGGCAGTGTCACTGTGCCAGTCCCCTGAGCCCAGCTTGCCCTAAAAGTGACAAACCCCAGTACAGCCCTACCAGTGCCTGACCAGAATCACATTGCCAGTCTTCTGAAACGTCTGAGATTTAAGCTCAGCACTCTGAGACTTCATCCCCCGACTCTACAAGTCTCCAGTGATGGAATAGTGCATCCCCATATCAATTCACAGAGCTCTGCACTCCTAGCGGTGTAAGGCTCGATGTACCATTGCTCATCTCCTGGGTCTCTCCAGTCCAGGAAGGTACAGTT
The DNA here is from genome assembly GCF_964263255.1 of Lissotriton vulgaris. Classification (NCBI taxonomy): domain Eukaryota; kingdom Metazoa; phylum Chordata; class Amphibia; order Caudata; family Salamandridae; genus Lissotriton; species Lissotriton vulgaris. The sequence goes on from NC_141687.1 coordinate 120,902,387, forward strand.
TTCAGAGCCTGTACTTGTTCAGAGATGGCCTGTCTCCCAGTTGTTAATCCCCTTTACAAGCCAATATGAAAACCTGGTTCAGTGGGGAAGGTGTTGCATACATGATTATGTTCTTGGAGGTTAAAGGTCAGCGAGCAAGGTTATAGATTTTCCAGCATGTATACTGAACGATGTGAGGACAGGCTGCGCTACTGTAAGCTTTTGACACATGTTTACTTGCATTACTCCAAAAAATTCACTTATTTTAAAACTGCAATATATTCATTTATTAGTATTGGGTTCAGACAGCTGATGCCCCCAAGCTTGGAACCTGTCGTTTTGGCATGAAACGTAGTAAAAGGAGTTCTTGTGTGTTGAATTGCATGCCAGTTTATATTTCTAATATTGCGCCAAACGCCTTGCTGTGATAAATGTCATTTTCTGGGTATGTGAGTAGATGATGAAATTAGGCTTCAAGTCAATGAAACTGGGCGGTGGGGGTCTCTCGGAAAAATGCGCGAGTTGATTCGGGTTCAGTAGCTCACGACGATTTTAACTGGCCAGAAGTAGCTCGGACTACACAAAAGGTTGGAGACCCCTGGTCTAGACACTGCCTCAGGGGTAGTGGCAGCTCGTTCCAGTAGCGAGGGCAAAGATTGGATAGGGCCCTTCCTCCTAGTCTTGCTCTTCTTACTCGCGGCACCACCAGCAGATGTTTGGTGCTCGAGCGGAGCGCTCTCAAAGGGGCATAAGGCATACATTTCTCAGAGAGGTATGAAGGGCCCGTGTTAAGCAATGCCTTATGGATGGTGCAGCAGATTTTGAACTTGACTCTTTGATGGATCGGGAGCCATTGCAGTTTCATTAGAAGAGGGCGGGAAGGAGTCCTTGGGGGAGCATTGAGGACCATCCGTGCCGCCGTATTATGAGCCACCTGTAGTCTTGCCAGTGAGGCATCATTGGCGGAGACTAACAGGCCGTTGCAATAGTCCAGGCGGATTAGCACAAGAGTCTGGACAAGGGTTTTCCGGGAGGAATCCGGTAGCAAAGGGAAAACTCGACGAAGTAGGCCTATTAAGTGGATGCAAGACCCAGCCGTTTGGGTGGCATGCTCCTTCAGGCTAAGTGCCTGGTCCAGCCGGATCCCCACATTTTTGACTGATATTTTGGGGGTAGGATGGGGACCTACATCTGTCGGCCACCAGTCAGGAGTCCACAGAAGGGGCGCCTCTCCGAAGAGCATGATTTCAGTTCTTCCCACGTTGCACTGGAGAACTTAGTTCCGCATCCAGTGAGATATTGCTCTCATCCCTTTGGTAAAGGCCACTCATACTGCTGAGGTGAAGTTACTAAATGGGAAAAGTAGTTGGGTATCATCGGCATATGATATGGGGATGAACCCATGGGCCCTCAAAAGATTGGCCAAGGGAGCAATATGGATGTTAAAAAGTGTAGGGCTCAAGCATGAACCCTGAGGAACTCCCTTGGACAACTTAGTGGGGGCCGATCGATACGGGCCTAGATTGACAATTTGAAGGCGATAATTTAGAATGCTACTCACCCATTGTAAGGCAGTTTTCCTTAACCCAACCTCTTCCAATCTTTTAGTCAAGATGTTGTGGGAGACTGTGTCGAACGCCGCGGATAGGTCCAACAGCACCAGAATCATAGAATGGCCATTATCTATGGTCATACTGATTCGCTGCTGTATTTGGCCCTGAAACCGGACTGGGAAGGATCTAAACATCCCGTTTGTTCGACAAATTGGAGAGGTGGTTGTTTACATGTTTTCCATTAGTTTGCTTGTAAAGGGGAGGAGTGAAATAGGCCGGAGGTTGGAGAGATCCGTCCATGGGAGTTTTGCATTCTTACGGATAGATACAATGTATGTGGGTGGAGGTAGCACTCAATTAATCAACTTAATCTGTTTAAAGCGCTATGTGTGCTATGCTGTATTAATGCCTGCTAAGCATTGGTATGAACAGTGAAAGTGGCCTAACCCCATCAACTGGCAGCTAGGACTACAGCATGCATCTACTTAAATGATACTTTTATGGTTTAAATCTTTTATTATTTTCATCAGAACAGAAAAAACAAAGAGACCACATTCGTCAATCGGTACATCAGTTCTGAGCCTCATGCAGGGAACCTCCATCATTCGTAATGCAATAGAAGTAAATGTAAATGTGTAAATGTACGAGCAGTGTCCACAGGATAGGGTCCCCGCAGCGGGAAGCACGGGTCTCGGATTCCGCCCCCCTCCCCCTCCTCCCCATCCCTCCCCTGTCCCCTCCTTGTCCAGTTAAGCAAAGCCAGAAAAAGAAAAAAGAAAAACCAAGTATAAGAAGATAGTCCTCTGCCCTGGATATAGGAATGTATGTTAAACCCTGGGTGTGCTCTTCTGCTTCCGCGGCTGAGCTTTGGCTTCTTCAATTGGGGTATCTGCTAGGCGCAGTAAGCGCAGGTATCGGGGGCAACTTAGCTCCCTGAATTCGCCTGTAAGCAGGGTCAAGAACGATCGCCAAAGAGCAGCGAACTCTTCGCCCCGTCCCGCCTTTGCCAGTGATAACTTTTCCATCCCTAATATCATTCACAATCCAGCCAGCCAGAGTGTGGGGGCGGTTGAGTGGACTTCCAGTGTGCTACAATGTTCTGTACGGCCGCCCCCAGCGCTATTGCTATGAGTCGTCCTCTCCTGGACTTCAGGGGGTAAATTAGCACATTAGGGAGCCCGAGTAAAACGTATGCCGGGAATCTGGGAAGTTGAGTATCTAAGTGGGAGTCTATTTTGTCCAGAATGGAATTCCAATAGGGTTGCAGGCAGTCACAACTCCATAACAAGTGTTCTAAGGTGCCCTGTTCTCCACAGCCCCTCCAGCAACGGTCACTAATTTGGGAATCCCATTGGTGTAAGTGTTCCGGTGTATGGTACCAGTAGGTGGCCACCTTAGTCAGTGTTTCGGTGAGGCCAGTGTGAAAAGCCGAGTGCCTGGTCCTGTGGTATATGCCCCCCCCATTCCTTGTGTGTAAGTTGCCTTCCCAGGTCTCGCTCCCACCGAACCCTCCCAGCGTTGTATGTGTATTTGTTGGTGAGGAGGAGTTGTTGGTATAGGTCTGAGATCAGTTTCTTATCTGAGGAACGTGTCAGGAGCCACTTCTCGTATGCGGTGAGAAAGCGTTGTGCGCCGGGTCTGATCGTTGGTTGTAAGGCCCAGTGTCGCACCTGTAGGTAGGGCAGGCAATCCGTTTCTGGAATGCCATAATCCTCCTTCACTTTCTGAAAGGGTAGGACCCCGTTTAAATCGAACAGGTGCCCTAGCGCTCTACAGGGCGTGCGTCTCCAATCCCTGAATGCCTTGGGGTCCAGGCCTGGAGTAAAATCGGGGTTATCAAAGAGCAGGGTCATTGGGGAGGGGAACGAAGTCAAATCATGCCTAACCGCCACCTTGTCCCACACCTCCAAGACTGTGCTTGTGATTTGGGACGTATAGAGGTTGGGGGGCCTATGGCCCCTAGGCAGGAACGGAATGTCCTGAAGAGGCCTGGCCGCCACCGCTTGGTCTTGAAAGAGCCAATGTTTGCCTGACTCTAGTTGGTGCTATTCTACCAGGGTGTGGAGCTGCGTCGCTTGAAAATACAAAGTAAGATTGGGCACCCCTACCCCACCGTGCTCAGGGGGAAGTATTGCGATCGCGTGCTTGAAGCGTGGACTGCGGCCGTTCCATACGAAACGTGCCAGATCAGCCTGCGCCCGTTGAAGCCAGCCTAGTGGGGGGTGTAGCGGGAGGGTCTGGAACACATACAGGAATTGTGGCAACAGTGTCATTTTGACGGCAGCTATCCATCCCAGCCAGGAGAGCGAGTGCCGCTTCCATCTCCTGAGTTCGTCGGTAAGGCGGGAGCGGAACCTGGTGTAGTTCGCGTCTGCGGTAGCTTGCAGGGTCGGGCCTAATAGGACTCCCAGGTATGGGATCGTGGAATCGGACCATTTCAGGTCAAACTCTTCTATGGCGTCGGCGAGTACCTCTGCAGACAAGGATATGTTCAAGGCCTCTGACTTCTCTATGTTAACTTTAAAACCGGATGCTGCCCCGAACGTATGGAGCTTAATAAAAAGGGCCCTAAGGGATTGCATCTGTTCAGTCAAAGAAAGCAGGATGTCGTCTGCGTATAGGCTAATCTTGTGTACGTCCCCACCGAATTTGATCCCTTTGATGAGGTCATGTTGCCTAATCCACTGCGCCAGCGGCTCCATATAAAGCGCAAATAGGATTGGAGAAAGAGGACACCCTTGTCTGGTGCCTCTGCCGATCGGAAATCGCGGGGAGGGGTGGCCGTTGACCCGGACCGTAGCGTTAGGCTGGCGATAGCAGTTTAATATGCGGTTACAAAGAGTCTCCCCTAAACCGAATCGTTGCAGCACGAGTTCTAAGTAGGGCCAGTGTACCCTATCGAAGGCCTTTTCTGCATCTATGGTGAGCAGCATGCAGGCTTGCCGTGCCCGGGTACCTGCCTCTATGAGGTGAAGGACTCGTTTGGTGTTGTCACTGGTTTGCCGCTGGGGAATGAAGCCCACCTGGTCAGGTTCCACCAGCTGCTGCATGTACGGTGCCAGTCTATTCGCAAGAATACCCGTGTATAGCTTGAGATCAATATTCAGAAGGGAGATAGGTCTATAAGAGCTACATTGGGTGTGATCACGACCTGGTTTGGGTATAACTGATATCGCCACTTCCAACAGGTCAGCAGGGATTGCCCCTATTTGGTCAAGGGTGTTGAAGAGGTCCCGTAAAATCGGGGCCACCTGATGGCAGAGGGTCTTGTAGAAGGCCGCTGAGTAGCCATCAGGGCCAGGTGACTTCCCTAATTTGAGGCGGGATATCGCCGATATCACCTCCTCCAACCCGATAGGCCGATCCAAGAATTCCGCCTGTGCCTCGTTCAGAGATGGGAGAGGCGCACTGTCCAGATACCCCTGGCTTGCCAACATATCGGGCGTGTCTGCCGCATATAGGTTGGCATAGAAGTCTCCGAATGTCGCGGCAATGGCCGCATCATCCGTGATCTGCTAATCCCGACCGGAGCTAACAGCGCGGATGCCCTGCCTTTGGCGCTGCTTGCGTGGCTTGCTCGCCATGAGTTTCCCACATCTGTCCCCTCCAGTGTAGTAGGTGTGCCGAAGACGTATGGTGGCGTATTCTGCCACATCCTGGTCTAGGGCCGCCAGCAGTTTCCTCTCCATGCAGAGTTGGCGCCAAGCTCGCGCCGCCCCCGTGCGCTGGTGTATCTGCTTCAGTTCCTTGACCCGTTGGGCTATTTCAGCCCTTTTCTGAGACCGTTCCTTGTTGTTGGCCGAGGCTATGGAAATAAATTCTCCCCTGAGAACCGCCTTAAGTGCGGCCCATTGGGTGGCTTTCGTAGTATCCGCATTAGCGTTATGGGTGAGAAATTGAGAGATGGCGGTCCCTATCTGTTTCACGTTAGCAGGGCTCTGGAGCAGATTGTCCCGAAGGCGCCAGTGCCGTTGCGGGCTGGGTGTGCTTGGGAAGAGAAAAGATGCCAGCATCGGGGAATGGTCCGACAGTGAGGTCGGCAGAATGTCTACATCTTGAGCGTGGAGGACCAATTGTGGGGAGCATAGAAAATAATCAAGCCTCGCATATGACTTATGAGCTGCCGAGTAGTGAGTGTATGCTGTGGTTTGTGGGTGAAGGTGTCTCCATAAATCAGCCAAGCCCAAGTCAGTAAGATGTGTGTGACCCGCCCCAGAAAGTGCCCCTACTTGCCCATATCGTTGATGAGACTGATCAGCTGTGTTGTGGAACACTATATTGAGATCTCCGCCCAGGAGCAGGTGTGGGTGCGTGTTGGCAGTGGCTGTCTCTAGTGTTGTGTGAAGGAATTTCTCCTGGCCCTCATTAGGTGCGTAAATAGAACCTATTAGTAATGTGTGCCCCCCAATCATAAAGCGGTGTACCAGCAGCCTGCCTTTGAGCTCCGCTTCCTTCTGTAGGGCCTGTCCCTGAAAGGATTGGGACACTAAGATCGCAACTCCTGCCACCTTCTTAGCTGCAGAGGAAAAAAACTGCAAGGGGAAGGCCCGAGATTTAAGGCGGTGATGGTCCTTTGGCAGCAGATGCGTCGCCTGTAGGAAGCATATACTGGCCACAGTATGTTCTATGAGGGAGAGTATCGCTCGGCGCTTAATGGGGTTATTGAGCCCTCTCACATTGAGGGAAAGAATAGTCAGTGGACGGGACATCCTAATCGGGTAGATGGACCTGTGCCGAGCAGCGCATCTTGCAGAATAGTACTTGGAACTTCAAAAGAAAAAGGCCTTGGACAAGGAGGCCCACCCCACCCCCCATCCCACCACCCCTCCCGGATCCCTCCCTAACCCCAACCTCCCATTACTGCCCCCCCCAGTGACCAAAACTGACCCCCCCAACATCTCCCCAACAACCCACTCCACCCTCTCCCTCCCCAGCCCCAACTAGTCCCAAACTTGAGTCATAGTCCCAGGCCTGTCCAGAGTCAAACCAGGCCTGTAGAGTCAGAAAATGGAGGAAATTGTGGCAGTGGCGACCCATGTGGCCCCCGCCCCTCCCCTGCCCCTCAAAGATCAGGCATCAAATGTAAACCCCCGACCTCTGCAATTTCAAGGAGGCACCGCTGTGTCTTTGACCACCTCCTGGATGGCCGCTGCGTGCTCCTCGGCGATTGTTATCGGGTCTGGGCGGAGACGAGTTTTAGGCTGGCGACGTCTCCGTACCTTTTGCCAACCGTCCCAGGAGGGCTGCGTCAGGTTGCCCTGGGAAGGTCCCGGGGAGGAATCCTCTCTATGGTCATCGTCTGGCATCTCTAGACCCAATAGGGCGCAGGTGTCCTGGAGGGAGCGCATCTGGTGGAGGGCTCCTTCCCTTTTAAAGATCAAACGAAATGGGTGACCCCAGGAGTGGGGCACCCCTTTGTCCCTCAAGAATGTGGTGACGATCTTAAAGTCTTTGCGTTTCTGGAGTGTTATTGCTGAAAGGTCCTGGAAAAGTTCTACAGGGGCATCCCGAAATCGAAGGGGTCGAGATTGGCGGGCTTCCCTCAAGATCCTCTCTTTAAGGGAAAGTCCGGGAGGAAAGCCAGGATGTTCGGAGGGGGGGCCGGGGTGCGGTGCGCTAGTCCCACGCGATGCGCCCGGTCAATGCGAATGGGGAAGTCAGCAGGTTCGTTAAGAATCTCCCGAAATAAGTCCTGTAGGTACATATTAACGCTGTTCCCTTCTGCTTTCGACGGCACACCCCGAACTCGTATGTTGTTCCGCCGGGAGCGGTTCTCGAGGTCCTCCGTGTGTGCCTGGAGGTCCACTGGCTGTTCCCGAAGGCGGAGGACTTCTTGCTGGAGATGTTCTAGTTCTTCACAGCGGGCATGGTTCGTGTCTTCCACCGCGGCCACTCTTTCTCCCAATCCGTCCACATCCCGGCGGAGCTCTCGCTGTTCACTCACCAGGTGATGTTTTAAGGTCTGAAAGTCTTCACGCAGTGTGTTAAATAGGGTCTCAAGGAAGGTTTTCGTAATGGAGGCTTCCCCACTGTCTTTGCTTGGTGTGGCCGCGGGCGCCAACATTGATGGGGGTGCTTGGGACTTCTCGCCCTTCGTTGAGGTTTTCATCAGCATTTCCGTGATTGGGCGGCCCCCTCTGCGGCTAGAGTTTGCCATCCCGGTGTTGCCTGCTCTGTCTCGGCAATGTGACCGTGCCAGAGGCCTCGCGCGTATGGGGAATGTCGACCTGGACGAAGTACTTTCCGCTCGTCGGGTCCCTTTGCTGCAGAAGCACCCGTTGGATTGCTCAGGTGCCCCTTGGCCTCGCCTGGGTAGCTGATGTGGTTGTTCCCAAACCTATCATCCACTTTACCAGGGCGTGCTCCACGCCAATGAGGCTGGTCAGCTCTGCTGGGTCAACTTCGGGTTGCTGGGAGCCCCCTTCTGGGTTAGTGGCGTCTCTCCCCGCCACTTGTACCACTTCGGCTGACCTTCGGGTCCAGTGCTCCTGTCTCTTGCCTATGTGTATTTAGTCGGGCTCGTGGCCGTCCCCAAGTTCCGTTCTGACTACTTTGAGGGGTGAAGATGTTTGGGCCTAGTAGGCCGCACCATGCCCCACGCCGGGGGCTAGATTGTCGCCCCCGAGTTCAAAGCGTCACCGCGGGCGGCGCCGCAACCCCACCCGGAGGCCTCACAGCGCGCCTGTGGTGAGCGCCTCTTCAACGCTCCCAGAGCGTCTCTCCTGCCCGTGTGCACGTAATATGTGCGTTGTCCCCCAAACCCCATAGTCCTTAATTAGTGTTTAGCGTTCGGGTCCCGGATATACGTGTTAAATAGTTCGGGCGATGACACGGAAGTGCATCTCTTCCCGACCGGCGTTGAAGGCATTGAGAGTGTGCGATAAGGCGGTGATATCGGTGAGTTATTCAGTGAAACGCGATTGTGTTTTAAACCAACACCCTTCACTCAGGCGAGTTCTCAAACCGCTTTTTCACGTTTTGTTTTCCTCAGAGGACGCTCGTAGGATCCCGCCCTTGGTATAGGACAGAATTTACACCACCTTCGGCAGATGAGAGGCTGCACTTGATTAATCGTAGTGTGTGTCATTCCGCAAACCCAGACGCTATGCTAAATCGTTGATTAGTTTTTTTGCTTTCTAGAGCACGCGGTTTACATGCCAAAAAGAGGTGAGATTTCTAGTTTACTAAGAGGTACTCCCAAGGCATTTCAGAATATAGTCAGATTGACAGATGCTTTATGTATTTTTTTGACAGGACGTCATGGTGTGATAATACCACAGTTGCATTTTGGTAAGCGACTTTCAGTTGCCGTTTCTCGTACTTTTTTGGATTTTTTTGAATGTTTAACCAACGTGCATTGTAATTAGGACTTTCCATGTTTTTAGATTTGTCAGTGAGGTCTTACAAGGCTCCACAAGATAGAATTATCACAATTTATTACGGTGCGAACAGTATTAATTCATTTAGACAACTGGTTTTGAGAATATTGGGAACTTTAATATCGTGTTGGTGTACATTGAAGATACCAGGCTTTGCAATTTGATTTTCTAGGGGTAGGAATTCAGAATGATGATTAATGAAATTAGGTTTATGCAATTTGGAATAGGCCTTTTAAAAAAAGCGATTGGCATCCTATAAAATTGTTTCCTTTGTCTTTCTTTATCTCTTTTGTACAGGAACCCCTGACGAAGGGACAAGTGTGTCCCGAAATGCATTGGGTGCTCAAGAAATGTGGTTATTTGTAAAATGAATGTTTAATAGTGATTGATGTATGTATATTCACTATTATTGAATAATGAAAAATACACAATTTAAAAAAATATGTTGATGGTCAAAACATATTGAATGAGATGATGACAATGATTTGAAAATTGTTTTTGATTGTTTAAAAGTATCATTTAAGTAGCTGCATGCTGTAGTCCTAGCTGCCAGTTGATGGGGTTAGACCACTTTCACTATTCTTACGGATAGGCCTGACCTGGGCGACTTTCCACTCCAGCGGTACATGTCCTTCTTTAAGGAAGAGATTGATGAGAGATTGCATAAGATTTTTTAACCAGGGAAGGAAGAATTTTAGCAGGAATGTGATCGGCGGGGAAGCCGGACTTAATTTTATTAATCAATAATGCAACCTCATTCAACGAGATTGCGGGGAAGTTCTCTAGCAACTGAGGTTCCATAAGGTTGAGCTGATCCGAGACCTCCTAGGTATGTAACATACCTCCTGCTACAGTGATTTTTTCATAGATTAGCTCTATCTTTTGCGTGAGGTGAAGAGCAGTGTCATTGCATAGTGACTGTCACGGGGCCGCTAGGCTTTCACAGGCTTTGGGGTTGACGAAGGATTGAAGGATTTGGTACAAGGTTTTAGAGGAGTTGCCAACCTCCGCTAGCTGTGATGTTATATGCGATTTCCGCGATATTTTTATGTTTTTATGGTAACTGGATAAAGCCGACTGAAACTGCTCTTTATCTGTATCGTTATGGGAAGGACACCAGGTTCTCTCCAGTTTCCTGCATTGTTGTTTTTGAGCTCGCAGTTGGTTAGAGAACCAAACTGCCTGTGGTCGGGATAGCTTTTAGTGGTGCAATATTGTCAATGTCTGTTAGGACTGCTGAATTATATTTGGACAGGGCTTCCTCAATGTTATCGGATATCTGAATTTGGGGCCTCTGAAATGTCGTTAGAAAACTCTCTTCTGTGACTTTCTTCCACTGCCTGGGAAGGAATGCATTATAGGTTTGGGTTTTCCAGGTTTATGAGGTCCTGAATAGTAAATTCAACCGCAGAGTGATCAGACCAAGTAAGTTGTTGAGGGGGATCGCACTGAATCAAAGATGAATTCGAAAAAATATTATCCAGGGTGTGACCAGCTAAATGAGTTGGGCCTTCGTTGAGCTTGGTCAGACCAGTTCATTAAAGAAATGTCAATTTGCACAACAATGGAAGTGTTTAATAGATAGAGCACTTATGATGACAGACTAATGGCTAACAGGGAAAGTGAGGGCTCCTGCACGGAAGCTATACATATACATGCACAAACTAGAGGGGAACACCTGGGAAATACAAGCCTGAAAATCCTATCTTGGAATGTAAATGGACCGGGTATTAGAATAAAACGCACAGTAGTGCTACAGCATTTGTACAGACACTCCCCGACATAGTGCTATCACAAGAAACACACCGAAGGGCAATAGATACAAAGTGTTAGATAGATACAGATATAAACTTATAGCACACGCAGGTTATACAGCAGGATCAAGAGGGGTGGGGATACTAGCTAGGACCACCCTCCCTCTGGCAGTTCAGGAAATCTGGCATGACCCACAAGGAAGATACGTGGCACTAACTGGGTCGTGGGAGGGATGGGTATTTAATATATGCTCAATTTAAATACCACTGACTCTTCACACATATGCATTAGTGGCACTTGGCACCCTACTAGTCAACCTCCCACAAGAGGTCCTTGTAATGGGAGGAGACATGAACACAACCATGGACCCAGAGAGAGATAAGGAATCAAAAGCAAATAAGAGAAGGGGGTTGGAACCACCAAAGACATTTGTAGAGGCAATGGGGCTGACGGATTTGTGATGTTTACATAAGCCCCAAATAAGACAATACACATTTTACTCAGGGGTCCATGGTAGTTGCTCCTGCCTGGACCATATTCTGACTAGGCCCCGGCGGAGCTGGCATAGTGCCTCTACGGGGAGTTCCATGGAGTTGGAAAAAAACTCCACTCCGCTCTGCTCCCTCCCTTCTCCCTAATTAAATATAAAGTTTTAAAAAGGAACTTACCTGCTGTGGCTGCCTCCTCCTCAACATGACCTCTCTCCATCTTCGTCCTTGCCGTCCTTGTCCACTGGAAACCCCTTTCCAATGAACAAGGATGGCTAGGACGATGAAGGAGAGCAGCCATGCCAAGGAGGAGACAGCCACAGGAGGTAAGTGCCTTTTTAAAAAAATATATAATGAATTTGGGAGGGTGGAGGGGCTGGCTAACGTTAAGTTAGCCTAAAGTTTTGCCTAAACTCTGCATTCACAATGGAGCGCGGAGTAGGCAAAACTCCGTAAACTCCGCTGGTGGAGTGGAGTTACCCACCCGGGCTTAATTCTGACACACGTAGAGAGCGCTGGGTATTTCTGCAACATTGGTGATAACAGACTCTCTAGGATAAGTCCAGAGGGGCTGATAGAAGTTGATGCCTGCCATGAAGATGTTTGTCGAGTGAACTTTTGCATATCCTTTACTCTCCTGATCACTGAACACAGGATCAGTAGGAGAGAATAAATAAATGGGTTATCGGGTTTGGATTCGCTGGTGCTCTAGAGGGATTTACCAACCATTAGATCTACAGGAGAGCCTCTGGAGGTCTTAATAGTACACTAGAGGTTTTTGGAACTATACAAGTTGATTGTAGAAAAGACTTCCCACAAGTTGGAGTGTTGCCCTGGAGAAGACCCATGAGAACAGGGATGAAACGCATAGGCTGTTCTCAACGTGCAGTTGTCTTTTTGTCTTATTATAAGATTTGAGAAATTCAAGAATAAAGATGATGAAAAACAATCTGGCAATTTGAGTGTTATGGAAATGGCATACATTTTCCTGCTGGCATTCATCTAAGCTTAAGTGAGGTACTTGCTGTCAGTTGCTTGAACAAAAGTGGAATACAAGCATTACAAATTATTTTGGATTAATTCTGGACTCTTTGTGTAAGAAATATATTGTGCTCCTCAAAATTGTGGAATTGTATTTCCGCAACGCAACAATCAAAGCACAAGGATTTCAGATCACTCACCCGTGGAAGTGATACTACAAGGCCCACAGAAAATGTCAGCACTACCACCTAGAATAGGTTCCTGGGTTTTTAAAGACAATGACGTGGTAGATCAGATTCGGAAAAGGATAGAACATTACTTTCAGGAAAATGAAGGATCAGTGGATTCATCATGTACCCTGTGGGAAGCCTTTAAACCGCGATATGCAGATATATACAGGCATTGCTTTTGGGCCGCTGGAAACAAAAGAAGATCCTGTAAGACACTCTAGAGAGCTAGAGGGAGACATAGTCCAGTTGGAAGCACAGTCACTACTAGAGAGGAAGCCTACCCTCCGATTCTTCATGGTATTGGTCTCAAACAGCAGGAAATGAGAGACCTAGCATCAGATGCGACAAGGCCCTTAGCATTAGCATCGCAAAGGCGGCCGTATGATGTGGGCAACAAAGCCAACTTGATGATAGGGTTGCTAGAAAAGAGGGATAGGGAGAGAAGCTACTGGTAGAAATGTGAGACTCCAAAGGTAAAATTCAGGTAACAGGGAATAAATAGCGAAGGCCTTTGCAGAGTACTATGAGGGATTATACGCCTCTAAGCCCAGAAGGACGGAAGGTGATTGTCGAGAGTTACTTATAGATGTACATCGCCCTACGTTGACCGACAAAGACAGAGACGACTTAGAGAAAGACCCTACATTTTAAGAGATTACAGGAGCTATAACGGATTTACAGGCCGGGAAGACCCCTGGGCCCAACGGCCTGCCAGCGGAAATATGCAAAGAATAGCGAGTGTGGTGGCACCACACCTGCTGAAAATGTTTGAAGGGGGGAAAGGGGATATTTACAGAAAGACCAACGAACGGTCACTTTATTGTAGTGATCCACTAGGAAGGAAAACCTCTGGATGTCTGTAGTTCCTAATGGCCTATCTCCTTGTTAAATATAGAGGCTAAAATATTGTCTAAAGTCCTGGCAATTCGCCTCAGGGGAATAATCACTTCTCTGGTGCACCCTGACCAGTTGTGGTTCATTAAAGGCATGAGGCAAGGATGTCCCTGTGCAATTTGTGCTGGCCCTGGAGCTGCTAGCAGCCTGGGTACGAGGAGATCCTTTGGTGACTGGCATAGTGGTTGGAGGAAAGTGGGAGGAAAGTATATTCATATATAAGTGTGGCTCAATGCTTAGAGCAGCAGACCTTGATGCAGAACACTGGCCAGGGACCAGGGTTCGATTCCTGCCTCGGTGGGTTTCGGGCTTAAATTCTTCTGACCGGATATTCTCGCCTCAGTGCCAATTCTAAGCATGGGTCCCACGCTGCAACTCTGGGCAATAGCTTGCTTAGTCTCCACAAAGGCCCCCTGATACACAAGGGATGCCTGGTTTCACCATGGGATGCCCAGGAGTGGACACCCCACAAGGAAAAGCCAGGAGGGGTTCCCTTGTGGTAGGAGTACAAGCGCCGGGATGCCTCCGGGTCACTGTTCGCGCTATACAAATACGCCACATTTACATTTACATATGCAGACAACTTCCTAATTTACGCCACTAGGCCAAGCTTCAGGATCGACAGACTTCTGCAGATATTCCATCTGTTCGGTAGTTTTTCAGGCTATCAAATTAATTGGGACAAGTCTCTCCTCTTTGGACTCTAAGAAGGGGTTCAACCACCACCGTCCGAGAGTTCAAACTCCAAACTAAAGATAAATTCAAATATCCAGGCATTACTATCATGCAGACAGAATCAGAATTTTTGGAGTAAAACGTGATGTCCCAATTGGTGTGTCTGAAGAGAGATGTGGCGCATTATTTATTTGTGCAATTTATATAGCGCGCAACTACCTTGGGGTGTCTCGGCGCTGTGGAGTTAAAGGAGAGCAGCTGAAATTTGAAGACTACTGGTTGAAGAGCCAGGTTTTTACTTGTTTCCCGAATGTCAGGAGGGTGGGACTGGTTTTGATATGGAGGGGGAGGGTATTCCACAGTCTAGCCATGGCAACTGTGAATCGTCTATCTCCCCAGGATGTTTTCTTTTTGCGAGGAATAGTCAATAGGTTGGCTGAAGAGGAGCGCAGGGGTCTGTTAGGGGTGTATGGGCAGAGTACTTTTTTTAGGAACTCAGGTCCAGTGTTTTTGATTGCTTTATATGTGATGCACAGTGCCTTAAATTTAGTTCTACTTCTGGTAGGCAGCCAGTGAAGCTGACGTACAACTCGGGAGATCAACTTGAACTTAGAGGTGCCAAACAGGACCTGGCAGCTAAGTTCTGAACTAGTTGTAATTTGTTCAGGACTTTTTCCTGGGCTTTTAGGAGGAGTCCATTGCAATAGTCAACTTTTGACATCACCAATATGCTCATGAGAGTCTTACCGACACAGGGGGGAGGAATGGTAGAAGTTTCCTTATCATTTTAAGGGTTTAGAAGGATGAAGAGACAACCGCGTTCGCGTTGTGGATAAACAACAACTTGTCGTTGAACATTACGCCCAGATACCTAACTTTTGTGACAGGTCCGGGAGGAGATCCCAACTCTGTTGGCTATCAAGTGAGAGACCAACCATGGGCCAGGCTGGCAAAGATCATTACTTCTGTTTTATCAGAGTTCAGCTTTAGGCAATTGTTTGCCATCCAAGAGCTGATGGCTAGCATTCCCTCCTGGAAACTGGCAGCAACTGCTCTTCCATCGTTGTGTACTGCTAGCACCAGTTGGGTGTCATCGGCGTATGAAGTTAGTCTCATCCTGTGTGCTTTAATGACCCTGGCCAAGTCCGACACATAGATCGACTATAAATAAGGTTGGACTTAAAAATGTAAATGTAAATTGATACTTGTATAGCGCACTACTCACCCGCAAGGGTCTCAAGGCGCTTGTACGAATACCGCTGTGGAACCCATCCTGGCTTTCCGTGTGAGGCGTCCACTCCTGGGCACCCCCAAGGTGGAGGCCAGGCATCCTTAGCGTAGTGGGGGCTGTTCTGGAGATTAAGCAAGCTATTGCCCAGAGTTGCAGAGTGGGACTCCATGATTGGAATAGGCACCAAGGCGAGAATTATCAGGTCCGTGGAATTTTTAAGCCCAAGACCTGCCGAGGCGGGGAAGTCGGACTTAGGGAGGATCCTTGGGGCATGCCACAGGGGAGGGTGAATACTGGGGAGTAGAAGTCGCCGAATTTAACTGACTGGGTGCGGTTGGAGAGAAAGGAAGTTAGAAGGGCTCTGGCCCTATGATTAATGCCGAAGGAGGATACACGGTCGATCAGGGTGGCATGATCGACCGTGTCAACAGCCGCTGACAGATCCAGTACTACCAGGACTGCAGCGCTGCATTTGTCTAGGGCCATTCCTGATTTCGTCAGATGCCTTAATGAGGGCAGTCTCTGTACAGTGGCCCTTCCTAAAACCAAATTGGGTGTCATCCAAAAGGTTATTGTCATCGATGAACTGTGATAATTGAATGTTCATGATTTTTTCAACATTTTTTGAAGGAAATGGAAGGCATGCAATAGGTCTGTAATTTTTAGATTATGAAGGGTCGAGGTTGGATTTTTTAGCAGGGGTTTGATAATGGCCTTTTTCCAAACTGAAGGGTAGGTGCCTGTGTGGAACATTGAGTTGCAGATGTTGGTCAGGATGGGGGCTATTGAGTCAGGAATACATTTTAGAATGGAAGGGGGACATGGGTTGTGGGAGGATCCTGATTTAATGGTGGAGATAAGCTCTGTTATCTGCTTGGGTGAAACCTGACTGAATTTGGGGAACATAGTGGTCGAGGCGTCGGTGAAGATGTTGCAAGTAGGGTGGTCGGAATTGACCTGGGTTGAGAAGTTGGAGTATATTTGATTGACCTTGTCTTCGAAGAAGTTGACAAGGGAGTTGCAGAGTGATTGAGAGGCATCTATGGGTGAGCTCATCGGTGGGCTGGATAGTTTGGTTACCACCTGGAACAACTGTTTGGTGGAGTTTTGGGCAGATTCTATTTGTTTGAGATAAAATTTGCTTTTCTCTGCGAGGATTAGTTGTTTATATTTGGCTATTGCATTGTTATATAACGCTTTGTTATTGTTATCGTAGTTTTTGCGCCAACGTCTTTCTAAATTTCCCTAACATCAGCGCTGAAAGGATACAACTTAACTAATCGAAAACTTGGGCTTATGCACATAACCGTTTCTGAGGCCGCAAGTTGGGAGCTTTGCAGAAGTGGGCTGTTTTTTACCTCAAAAAGTATTTTTTAAATGTACAAAAGCCAAATTGCGATGGGGGAACACAATTTGGGGTTACAAATCAGTATTTGGAATGGCGTGTTTAGGGCGTCACTTCCTAATACTGGTTTGTAGTGGTATGTATGTATGTTTTACAACCAATTTATGGTTGCAAAACATTAATTTTTTTAGTGACACCTAAGTGGAGATGGAACCATCCACAAATGGGAAGGGGTGCTCAAGTGATCATTTTCCTTTGTGAATGCTGAAACAAATCTTTTTTTAAGAGCATGGACCACTGCCTGCTCCTAAAAAATAAATCTTAAACTTTTTTTTGTATGAGCAT
Organism: Lissotriton vulgaris; assembly: GCF_964263255.1. Classification (NCBI taxonomy): domain Eukaryota; kingdom Metazoa; phylum Chordata; class Amphibia; order Caudata; family Salamandridae; genus Lissotriton; species Lissotriton vulgaris. The sequence continues at coordinate 120,919,242 of NC_141687.1, forward strand.
CTCGTTTTCCTGCATAAAATAAAAGATTGCTTTATGAAAAAGCAATCACAGACATGGGGATCTGCTAACTCCAGTAGGCCTCCATCCCTGTGATGGCCGCAATTCCTAATGGGTCACAAACTGCGACCTACCTCTTTATTATTCGTGAGGTAGGTTGAGTTGCGACCCACTTGGAATCACTAAATGAAACTACATGTTTCCTAATTGCGATTTGCAGAAAATCAAAATTAAGTAATCACTATTCCTAAAATGTGTGCATATGGACCTTTGTGATAGCAAAAATACTACAGACACAAGGGTAGGGAGGAAAACCTTCCAATCAGGAGAAGGGAGTTTAAACATACAAGAAAGACATCAAATCATGAGTGTGGTGACGCTCTAGTGTTTGCGGGACGGGCGCCGCGGGCGGAAACGGAAGTGCGGCCATTTTGTAGAGCCGCTACTTTTGAGCCCGTCGGACGCTCTCCCCTGCGCTCGGAATAATTAAGGATAGTTTATTCCTCACCACAGGTTCAGTGTCTTATTTGAGGAATAAAAGCATTACTGCAAGGTGTAAGCACGTCTTTACAATGGCGACGAGGCATAGCAGCGCTGAGCAACGCGGTGGACGACCGACCACCCACATCAGTCCGAGCGCGGCACAGGGACGAGAGTGTGCCCCAAGAAAATGAAGCCCCTTCCCACAGCAAGAGCGAGGCACACGGGGCACGACCTAGCCATCAGAGAGTGTTCATTACGCCCGGCGACAGCTGATAAGTGCCGATTACCACGCTGGGCACCAGAAAGAGCAGGCACCACGCTTGAGAGGAGCAGCAGAGCAACAAGTGAAAGGAGGCCACCGTAGACACGGGCGAAGGCAAATCAGGAGGTAAAAGACAATCCCGTCCATGGCACTCATAGGAGGGAGAACAACAAGGGGGTATTGAGCAAGAGCACAGAAGTGCGAGGTATCCCCGGAAGGCCCCACCATGAACCAAGTCAACTGAGGAAGGGAAATAGCCAAGTCCAGTTACAAGCTTCAAAACGCAGCCCTGGACTCCCCAGGTGCCTCGGTAGTGAGGAAGGAAGTCCAGTCCGCGCACAAGAAGACAGAAAGGAAGAGAGTCAAGCACCAGGAAGCCCGCCAAACGTCGTCGCACAACAGAACCCAGGCCAATGTAACGCTGGGAGAATGAGTGCACAATCATCCTCGATCACCAACCTGCTCCCATTCTTACCCAAGAGAGGGGAACCAACGATGCCATGGGAGGACTGGAAGAGGTATTTTCTGAATGACCTATCGGCCCTAGAGGAAGAGAGCGAAGGGGCGTACTCGAGCTCCAGGAGGAAGAAGATACTCCTGCACAACCTAGGCCCGGAGGGAATCAGGGTATATGACAACCTAGTGAAGAAGACCAGGCTTCCTACGGACACAGATGAGTTCCAACATGCGATCGAGGATTTAGACTCACACTACTGACCCGTTGTATGTGTAGCCATAGACAGATGCAATTTCTTCCAGAGGAAACAGGGCGGAGGAGAATCGATAGACAAGTACGTTGCGGCTCTGCAGAAAGTAGCAGTGACTTGCAAATTTGGAACGCTACATGACGAACTTATAAGGTACCAGATCATAATGCATACATCCAACATGGCCATCCAAGAGAAATTGTGGGTCAATGGCGACGGTCCTCTCAAAGAAGTATTAGCGCTCGTGAAGAAGGCGGAACTGTCGAAGAGGTGCGCGGAAGCAGCGAGGAAGGAGACAACCAGCAAAACAACAGTTTGCCAGGTTTCAGAAGGGAACAGACCAGCCAAGACCCAACAAGTAGGACCATCCAACACACGGTCCCAAAAGAGATACCCTCAGAGAGCAGGGGGGATGCAAAGGCCCAAATTGAACAACAAAGAAAATTGTTACCGGTGTGGGAGCCCAACGCATGTCGGCAATGACAAAGCCTGCCCAGCCTTCAGGGCCAAGTGCTTGTACTGTGGCATCATGGGCCACTATGAAAAAGTATGCCGACGCCGGCCCTGGAAGACAGAAGTGAAGTTCCTAGCCCAAAGCGACGAGGAGGAAGAAGAAACACATGGGAAAGAAGAAGAAGAAGAGGAAGTCTTGTACATAGATGACTAAGTCCTGGGAATAAACTGCTCGGGATCCAAGAAGCCAGTACTGAAAATGAAGATCGTGGGGTAGAAATCGACATAGTGGCGGACTCAGGTTCACCATACACGATAATCCAACGAACAGTGTGGGAAAGAGACTTTCAACAAAAGACAAAGGCAAGCCTAACGTCCCCGGACATACGCCCTGTCACATATACAGGTGAACCCATACCCATGGTGGTGTATTGTCCTCTCACGTTCGAATTCAAGGGGCGAACGGCGGACGGTAAACTGTACGTTGCTGAGAAAGGACCTTTGGTCCTGGGATGGATAGACCAAGGCGCTCTAGGGATTCAACTTAACACAGTAGGAATCAACCAAGTCCTAATGACGGATACAGAACAAGAATACAAGGAAGGCGTGTGGAAGAAAGATTACCCGGAGGTCTTCAAGGGGACCATAGGTCAGATGACCAAATTCACTCACAAAATACGCTTAAAGGAGGTAACGCGTCCGGTGAGCCACAAGGTCCGCAACATTACATTCCGAAGTAGGGAGGCAGTACAGGAGGAACTACTACGCCTGGAAAGGAGCGGGATTATTGAGGCAATCTAGAGTGCTGAATGGCTTGCGCCCCTCGTCGTCGCACAGAAACCCAATGGGAAGGTGCGTCTGTGCGTGGACTTGGGGGAACTGTAAAAGAACATATATATGGACAAGTTCCCACTACCCCGGATCAACGAGATGCTGTCGAAGACGAAAGGGATAAAGTGGTTTTCCACCGTGGATCTCTCATCCGCATACCATCAAATTGCTTTACATCCTTCCTGCAGTCACCTAGCATCATTCATAACACCGTTTGGATGTTACAAGTTCCTGAGGATGCCGTTTGGACTAGCATCAGTGGCTGCGGTATTCCGGAAACTAATGCATTGGCTGTTCCAAAAGGTAGAAGGAGTACAATAGTTCCAAGAGATATCCTCATAATGGGGAAGTCGAAAAGTGACCACGATACCAAACTACACACCGTGTTGGCCATACTGGAGAAAAATGGGCTCACAGCGGAATGGGCGAAATGCAAGTTCGGCGTAAGATCGGTGACAAACCTGGGTCATGAGATCAGTGAGAAGGGAATAGAACCAAAGAGAGCTAATGTGGCAGCCATTAAAGACGCACCCACACCAACGAGGAAGGAGGACATACGCTTGTTTTTAGGCATGGCAGAATTTTACAGCAAATTCATCCCGCATTTCGTGTCCAAAACCCATCATCTGCAGCAACTCCTGAAGGAAAAGAACACGTTCAAATGGTCCAGCGAAGAGGAAACTGAGTTTGATGCCCTGAAACAAGAGATCTGCAATGCTGTACCCCTCAATGGATTCGACCAAGCAGCCTTGTCCATACTGACCACTGACGCCAGCGACAAGGGGTTGGGGGCAGTGTTGATGCAGAGGTCACAAGAGGGTGAAATCACCACGGTCAGCTTTGCCTCAATGTCCCTAGCGCCCAACGAAGAAAAATTCAGCGTGATAGAAAAGGAGATGCTGGCAGCGGTATGGGCCATGGAGCGCTTCAGACAGTTCATATGGGGCTCTAGTTTCTTGCTCCGCACGGACCGCAAACCACTAGTAAAGGTCCTCACCTCCAGCGGGCTTCCTCATGCGACACCCCGCATAGCGTAGATGACCTTGAGATTACTAGACTACGTATACAAAGTGGAGTACATTCCAGGAAATAGAAACAAAGTGGCTGATTTTTTAAGTAGGGCGGCAGCTATGGAGCAGGCGGAGGACCAAGAACCCTCCAGATGGGAAGGCTACATGGTGGCGCTGACGCATGACCACGAAACGGTAATCAGCGAGAAGGAATGGGAAGAGGTGTACACTCAAGACGAGACCTTGGAGGCGGTGAAAGACTATGTGACACACGGGAGGCCAGACAAGAGACACCTCGACAGCCAGCTGAAGTAGTTCTGGGAAGTTCGAGAAGAACTATCGATAGGAGACAATCCCGCGTTCTTACTAAGAGGGGACAAGGTAGTTCCCCCGCAGACCTTGGTGGAACACCTCCTAACTATCCTCCATTAGGGACATACTGAAAACCAAAACCAGGGCGAAGCAGGCTTACTGGTGGCCTGCAATGGACAGCCAAGTGGAAAGACTTGTCCGGATGTGCGAACAAAGCAGCAGGTCGGATAAAACACAGATCTTGCTGAGGCCACCCCTGGGAAAATTCGCCGTTCCCTCCAGCCCGTGGGAGATGCTATCGGTGGACACTTTCGGGCCTATCCTGGACACCCGCATAGTGCCGAAATATGCCATAATACTTGTGGACCGGTACTCCAAATGGCCGGAAGAGGAAGTGCGTGAGACAGTGGACACGGAAGCCGTGCTTTCCTTCCTCACCTCGGCATTCGTGAGGGAAGGTATTCCGAAAGTGATCATCTGTGACAATGGACCGCAGTTCGTGTCCGCAAAATGGGATGCTTTCATGGTCCGCAACGGAATTGAGGTCAAACACACTCCAATCTACCACCCAGCGGGGAACGGATTGGTGAAGAGGTTCAATAGAGTGATAATGGGATCAGTGCAAGCTGCGATAAGTGCAGGACAAGATTGGGAGAAGGAGCTCCCAAAGATGTTATGGGCGTACCGTATCACTCCTGCCAGCACGGGGTATAGCCGCTTCCGAATACTGCGAGGGCAAGACCTTTACACAAAGGACAATCTGGCGTGGAAACATCTACTAGTCCAGAGCAAGTGGTCCCCGGCTGTGGTGCGGCAGAACATTGAAAGGGCATAAGCCTTTGTGCACTGAACAATACAACAAACGATGAAACGTACCAGATGTGGCCCTAGAAAAGGGCGAGTGAGTGAGAGTGAAACAGGCGGTGTTGAAGAAGAAGGGTGACAGCAAATTCACACCACCGTTGCAAGTGATAGAGCCTTATGCTAGATCGGCTCTGCTCAGTGATGGAAAGGTATGGTTGCAAGAGAGGATGGCAAAGTGCAGCAAAATCCTAAAGTGGGAAGTTCCCAATGAGGCAAATCCGCTCGGCGTGGAAAATGGCGAAGAAGCGGGACTGGAAGTAACAGCGGAAGTGGACAAATCAGGGCACCAACAGCGTTGGGTAAGCAATGAAGACCAGCGATATCAGGAGGAAGGTGAAGAAGTAGGAAGAACCAACCCACCAACACCAAGGAGCCAAGGACGTGATGGACTCAGCCGAGGACTAAGAAGGACAACACGTAAGGTGGACGGAAGCACAGTCAGTGACCAAAGCGAGAACACCAGCCAGGAGCCTGTGAGAACAAGGTCCGGCAGAGAAGTCAAAGCTCCCAAGAAATTCGAAGACTTCAACATGGAAATCAAGTAAGGCTGTTCCATTCCCCTCCCATTAGACACTTCCACCAGGACTGAGAAACTTATCATGTTCTAGGTGGGTTTACTGTTATGTTATGTTATGTTATTTGGATTTTTTAAGCGCACAGCTGCCCCAGCTAAGGGGCGTCCCGGCGCTGTAACTGGAAAAGGTAACATAACTAATAACACAGAAAAAGTAGGGAGTGATTAATAAGACAGAGGAAAGAAATAGGTTTTGACAGCTTTCCTGAAAGCAAGAAGGTCCTCCAAAGAGCGAATGTAGGCAGGAAGTACGTTCCATAGTTTAGAGGTCAAGACCGTAAACGATCGGCCACCCAATCTACATTTTTGAAATCGGGGGACAAGTGCCAGATTTTGGCCAGCAGAACGAAGGCTGCGCGAAGGGGTGTACGAGGACAAAAGGTGCTGCAGGATGATAGGGGTGTTAGATTTAAGAATTTTGAACGCAAAGCAGAGGGCCTTGAACTCTATGCGCCTGATTACTGGCAGCCAGTGCAGGGTGTTAAAGGGGGGAGATATGTGGTGACGCTCTAGTGATTGCGGGGTGGGCGCCGCGGGCGGAAACGGAAGTGCGGCCATTTTCTAGAGCCGTGACTTTCGAGCCCGTCGGACGCTCTCCCCGGCGCTCGGAATAATTAAAGATAGCTTATTACTCACCACAGGCTCAGTGTCTTATTTGAGGAATAAAAGCATTACTGCAAGGTGTAAGCACGTCTTTACAATGAGCAAGCGGCAGACCAACTGTGTCCTTTAATTATATGTTAAATATTGATAACAATAGTTAATAGACCTGCCAGAGAGACAGCAAGAGCTTCCTAAAGCAAGACCTAAACGGGAAATTGTTAAATATTTGTTTCATATTGGTTTTCTTGGAAATGTGTTTTAGTTTTCCACAACCCAGAAACTAATTTCAACCTGCCTTTACACTATTGTAAGAGGCTGCATATTTTACTATCCTTATAGCGTAAATATTTTCCAAGATACACCAGCAAATGAAGCCTTGAAGATTTTCGTAAATATAACATCCCACACTGAGTTGGAAAAATGTTTGTGCTTCACCTTTCAGGAAGCTGAATGTTCACCCTAGGTGGCACTCTGTTTAATTGAGGTGAAGAAAAATCTGGTAGATTTCCATTTTTCAATAAACAATGTTATGTTATGTTGGGTTATGTAGTGCATAGCTACCAGAAGGCTCCCCAGTGCTATGTGAGTCATAGGAGGCACTTGCGGATGTCTCGATCGGTTAGAGGAAATGGGGCTGGTGGGGGTAAAGTCATGTTTTAAGCTGTTTCCTGAATTGGGTCTGGTTCAGTTCTTTTATTAGCTCAACAGGCATTAAGGTCCACATCTTAGGGACGTTATCTGAATAGGATCTTCCATCCCATTTGGTCCTTTGAAGTCTGGAACCTTCATGAGTCGAGCATTGCAGGATCTTAAGACTCACCGGGGGATGTAGGGTGACAGCAGAGATATGATCAGGAAGGGTCCTTTGTGGTTGATTCCCCTCTGTCTCAGATAGAGTACCTTGAACCAGTGCAGGGTGGCCAGTGAAAGTTTTACTGAGGTGTGTTTGAGGAGTTTAAGATAGTCCCTACTGACGCATTTTGGACCTGCTTGTGTCTCTTAGTAATGTATTTAGGAGATCCAATGTAAAGGGAGTTCCCATAGTCCAGGCGGGAGAGAAGCAGTGCTTGGACCACTGTTCTCCTAGATTGCCTGGGTAGGAGGTCTAGAATTTGGCATAAGGTTCTGAGCATGCCAGAGCAGAAGGCCGTCACTTTTTTTTTATATGGTCCTCCATGGGCATCGATCTATCCAGCCACAAGCCTAAGCTCTTTATGGTGGATGAAGGAGTAAACGGAGTTCCTAACAGCTGCGGTCCCTGCAGGTAACAGCAGTGGGGCGGTGGGCCAGCATGGGGGTGGGGGGTTTCAAGGGACGATGCAGAGGGAAAATTAAATAAATAGTTAATTTTCAGTCTGCATTGTCCCTCGAAATCCCCACACCCGCCATGCAGCCACTCCGCCCCACCGCTGTTACCTGCAGGGACCGCAGCTGGTTCCTAGGCCCTCTATCCATCCAAGTGTAGTCTGAGGAGTTGGCTTGTTCCCCAGGATCATCAGCTCAGTTTTGTCTCTGTTCAATTTAAGCAAGCAGTAAGCATCCAACAGGCCACTTTCTCTGGGCAGGGAGCCAGTTGCTGTTTCTACGCACCTGTCCCCGGGGAGAGGGAGACAACCAGTTCGGAAACCCGATCAGGTTTATTGTTATTTTTTCTGTCTTACAGCCTAATGAAAAACTTTCCAAGAAACAGATACTATCAGAGAAAAGGGTGAGTTTAGAAATAGCAACATTTGTATTGTTCTAGGTGTTGTTCATCAATGACATAGATAGGTGAATTGTAGAAGGGTGTACACCCAGCAAACATCTTCCTGGAATGAAAGGTAAAGTTACCCTGCATTGTGGCCTTATGAAAGAAGGTATCATTTTAATCAACTATGCTACTTGATTCTGTCTGAAAAAAGCAAATCAAATGATCCACATGCAGGAGTGCAATAAATGGAGAGACTAGAATGGCATCGTCACCCCATAATACGCAGGACATTGTGATATGGGATGAGGTATAGGTAGTATTATTTAGTGTTGGGTGAGCCTAGACTATTGTTGTTTTTACTTCATTACGTTTGATGGTTTGTATGGGGTTGATATAGTTGGACATGTCTTTGCAGTGTCAAGGACCGATCACAATACTGTGGACCTGCAACAATATTAACTCCACAAGAATGAGTACCACCATATTGTGAAGAGAAGTGGATTTATCTATACTACTATTATAAAGAGAGAACTTGCACCTTTTTGCCAGGTAAACTCGGGAACCACAGCACCAATCACAACACCCAATACAGCGTTGGAAAGGGCAGTTGCAGCAGAAGGACATAGGCTATGCAGACGCCCACCATATACATTTAAAATGTAAAGGAACCGTGCCAGCAAAGTAGTCCCTTTTGTGGGCGTGTCTGCATTGTGCTGTGGGTGTGTGCTGGGGGCGTGACAATCTCTGGGGGCATTCCGTCACAAGTGTTGTTTTTTCTTCCCAGGTTCTATACATTCCTGCTCCCTTTAAATAGTAATTCAGTGGAGGTCCCATTCTCTTAGAACCACCCCAAGCACAGTTATGGGCAAAAATACAACTAAAAGGCCCTGCAAAGCATTATGGGATAAGCTTAGCATAATTTTTAGCATTCATGAAAGGGTTTCAATGTTTTTGAATTTTACTCATCAGGGACATCTTGGGACGACGAGGTGAACTGCAGCTTGATGTATAGTATTTGAAATGCTATTGCATTTGCCTCATCAGGGACATCTAGGGACGGCGAGGTGAACTGCAGCTTGATATATAATATTTTAAATGCTATTGCATTTGCATCATCAGGGACATCTAGGGACATGAGGTGAACTGCAGCTTGATGTGTAATATTTTAAATGCTATTGCATTTGCCTCATCAGGGACATCTAGGGACCATAAGGTGAACTGCAGCTTGATGTATAATATTTTAAATGCTATTGCATTTGCCTCTTGGGGACAACTGGGGAGAACGAGGTGAACTGCAGCTCTTTGTAGAAATATTTGGATACTATAATATTCACTTCCCACTGCTAATCTCGTCCCATAATGGTTTGCAGGGGCTTGATCTCAAAATCATCACCTCTCTCACTGCTTGCCGGAAGCTAATTTCACTTTTGTGAAATGACTATATGCATTTTAGCATGTAGAAATACTTGTTATTTTACCTTGAATATATGAGGTTTCTGTTTTAATAATTGGAAATCTGACGGAACGAAATATTGTGGATTTATTGTACCAAGTTCGCGCCAATTCTGCCCACCCCTACTTTAAATACCCCTGCACCCCATAATCATAACCCACCATTACTCTATAAAATACCCCAACATCCTTAAACACTAACCCATCTTAACCCTATAAATCTACCCTGTACCCCAAAACCCAAACCTATCCCTAAACCCTAAAAATACCCCTGTACCCCAAAACCAAAACCTAGCCCTGAACCCTATAAATACCCCTGTACCTCAAAACCCAAACATACCCCTGAACCCTAAAAATACCCCTGTACCCCAAAACCCAAACCTACCCCTGAACCCTAAAATACCCCTGTACCCCAAAACCCAAACCTAACCCATAACCCTTAAAATACCCCTGTACCCCAAACCCCAAACCTACCCCTGAACCCTAAAAATACCCCTGTACCCCAAAACCCAAACCTAGCCCAGAACCCTAAAAAACCCCTGTATCCCACAACCCAAACCTAGCCCTGAACCCTAAAAATACCCCTGTACCCCAAAACCCAAACCTAGCCCTGAACCCTTAAAATACCCCTGTACCCCAAAACCCAAACGTACCCCTGAACCCTAAAATACCCCTGTACCCCAAAACCCAAACCTAACCCATAACCCTTAAAATACCCCTGTACCCCAAACCCCAAACCTACCCCTGAACCCTAAAAATACCCCTGTACCCCAAAACCCAAACCTAGCCCAGAACCCTAAAAAACCCCTGTATCCCACAACCCAAACCTAGCCCTGAACCCTAAAAATACCCCTGTACCCCAAAACCCAAACCTAGCCCTGAACCCTTAAAATACCCCTGTACCCCAAAACCCAAACCTACCCCTGAACCCTAAAAATACCCCTGTACCCCAAAACCCAAACCTAGCCCTGAACCCTAAAAATACCCCTGTACCCCATAACCCAAAACTATATCTGAACCATTAAAATACCCAAACACCCCAAAACATATACCTCAGTACCCCAAAACATATACCCCTATACCCATACTTGCCTTATCCAAACATTTTTAAAAAACATGCTTTTACCATTCATGCATTTACAACGAATTTCGTTGTAAATGTATGCTTGGTAAAAGCATATAAAATGTAATGCCATGCGTTATAATGGCATTGCGGAGTCATGGTACTTTCGTAATGAAAGTATGCAGAGTGATGGTATGCGGAAAGAAATTTGCGGAATAATGGGTGTTTACCCTCCCCCGTAAGTACATTGGTGGCACGGTGGCCCACATCTCCAGCAACATACTCATATTTTTTCACCACCAATTGGAAAAATGCACAGGTCTCTCTCATTGATGCCCAGCACCGACATACACTTTTAGACACACCTCCCACCACAAGTTCTAGAATTGCGAACTTTAGAGATGGGCAGCTACGTTAGAATCTCGGCATCAGCTCAACATCCTGTGATTCCAGGCAAATCGCTTTGTCTCCCCGTGCCTACCACAAATGAATGTGTTCTTCTGTAATGTAAATTGTGCTCATGCCATGTTGTCGAGTTCGCGCTATATAATATTGCAAGGAAAATAAAATAGGGAAACTCGAGTTCACACACTACTGAACGCGCACTCTTAAGTGCATCAGCAGTGCACTGTGAATCGGAGCGTTTCACAGGCCTGTCACAGATAAGAAATGCTATCAAAATGAAATCCTATGAAACAATATACTACTGGCCGGCAGCAATTCATACCCGGACAATGTCGGGACGGGCTGCTAGTGAATAATACATTGATACTGTTGCAGCAATTTACTTAGAGCAGATTTCTGGTGCAGACTCAAGCACAAGCTGCACTCAAGTAGATGGACCTTGTGTCCCGGTCTGAGGTGTGACATAACAAGTCAATATATTCAAGCAACATGAAGCATATTTGGGGCCACGAAAATGACAGAGAGTGTTAGATTTGCAAGCCATTAAGCTTTATTAGCCGATTAGCATATTACAAAGTCAGATCATTAGAATTAGTCATTAATCAGTAATCAGTGCTTTAGTCAATATGATTCAAATCAATTTAAAATCAGAGAGACAGGAACAAATTATTTTACACTTATCATAAAATATATCAAAGCAGCTCTCCTCGTGAAGAGAAGTTCCTTATTTAGCTAAACTAGGGAAGCTGGGAGAGTTAAGGAAAGATCAGACAGAAGGTGTCAGCATGGAAAGCCTCTAAAGACAGAATCAGATGGATCAAATACACAATAAAGTTAAGAAGGTGGAAAAGGGATTTGCCATGAATCTACTTCTCTTGGGCAAGAGGAAAGGACATCAACTCTAAAGGAAGCAAGGAGAGCATCTGCTACTAACTTCACGAATCATAAGTTTAAATCTTCTTCATCTTTGGTGGTTTTCACTTACACATCATTCCCTTGAGGGATACCAAGCAGGATCGAACATGTTTCGGTAAAGAAAACACCAGTTATTTTCACACAACCTTCAGTTGGATAACCGTAGCAGGATGATACCATTTGGTCACGATGTCCCCATTCCTAGGTACTTGCCCATTATTTGTCGTATTTGTTAGATTCTCACATGGTTATATTTCGATGTGTAGAATTCTGCATGGGGGAATGGAGACCTCTATGCGATCACCCACTTTTTTTCCCCTTGTTCTCTGCAGGAAAAACATTTTTGCCAGTGAAGAAACTCTGCCCCTGCTCCCCACCAAACATGGGAGTGATCCTTTTCTCATTCCACCCTCAGCAGAGCTACTCTAGCCTTTTGCTTAAGTAACTAATGACTATTTCCCAGATGAGAAAATGTAGATTAGGAGTTTGACAATGCTTACAAATTTACATATTTGCGGGTGTTCCCACACTTTCCAGGAAAACAAGAACGTGGATTTACTTCTGTGGATTTCCTCGAACTCAGGGCGTAAAAACATTGCAGCAGTAAATCCATTTACATCTCATGAGGAATTCCTGGCAGACAGAAATGTGGATACTTTAATGGCTATTAATAGCTTTGTTACTACAGCCGTTTGTCGCCTAAACATTGGAGGTGGTGCAATATTTACAATCTTACATGGACACACCTTTACATCTGGTTAGCTTACAGACCGGGCTCTGACTTAAGGAACAATCAGGGACCTGTGGCAAACCACTATAATTTGTATTGGTGCGGTGTCATTATGTTGTGCTCGACTGGAAACAATGGAAGGATCCTGTGCCACGCTCACCAATAGATGCTCACGTTATTTCTTTCATCCAGAACCATGCCCCTTCGTCTGGGGGACCAGGCAGCTCTTCTTTCAAGGAGCATAGGAGTGTGAACACCTCCTTTCAATCTATATACATGCATCAGCTAATAAATGACACAGATCAACCCAGTGAGCCATCTGTCAATCCGGATGTGTGACGTTATAACGCATACTTTTACAACGCATACCTTTAAAACACATTTTTTACAACGCAACATCCATTACAACGCATTCCATTACAACGCATGCCTTTACAACGAATTTTTAAAAACTACATTTACAACGCATTCCATTACAACGCATATTACCTTTACAACGCATATCATTACAATGCATAACATTACATTGCATGTTTGGTAAGTATTGGATAGTGGAGGGGTAAAAATTACTATTATAACTCCAGGGGGGGTGGAACAGTAGGGTAAGTGTTGGATAGTGTAGGGGTGAAAATTACTATTCTAACTCCAGGGGGTGCAACAGTATGATAAGTGTTGGATAGTGTAAGGGTACTATGCGTTGTAATGGTATGCGTTGTAATGACATGCGTTGTAGTGGTATGCGTTGTAGTGTCATGCGTTGTAATGGTTGCATTGTAATGGCATGCGATGTAATGGATGTTGTGTTGTAAAAGTTTCGTTGTAATGGTAGTGCGTTGCAAAAGTTGCGTTGTAAAGGTTGTTTCCGTCAATCCACATTAATGACACATAGGGCCATATTACCAACAAAATGCGATATATATCACAAAACACGGTTAGCGTGTTTCCTGTTATCGCCGTCTATTGTTGGATCACATCGCCCTTTTAGTGCTGTATTATCAACGCTTTCCTAAGAGGCGATGTGCAAACCAGCTATACCGGTGAGAAACCTAAAATAGTGGGAGAAATCCTGCTATAATTTGACAGTGATAAGAAAAACCTTGCTAATACGCAAGTATGTACTTATACCATCGATCCACTTTCCATTGACAAGACTTGTCAGTCAAGTTTTAATGACGTGTTAGCTACCTACGATAACCGCAGTAAGCGGGACTTTTTCTATCGCATCGCTGGCACTGAGCCGTGCTGATGATAGTGTGAAGTTGTATTTGCTACAGCTTCCATGAAGTTTAAGTCAGGAACGCCTGCGTTGCATGTCATTAGCGATAAATATCGCTGACATGCAAAGCAAGTAAAAAAAACGCTGCTATCTCAATAAAACAAGCGCTAAAGCATTTTAGCGCTTGCTTGATTATAGGGCAATAAAAATACTGCTGCTTTTTCGGCAAAAAGTGCAGAAAAAGCTGTGATATTGCCCTTGATAATATGCCCCTTAGTTGCATCACGTTCATTAGTGCAGTAGTTTAATACTAACCCTTGATCAAATTTTGCATGGAAAGTGAGCCACGAATAGTCAATAGCCGACTGCAGCATAATTAAATAAAATAAAGCTTCTTTAAACAAGATCACTACATTTTCTCGAGCAATACTATCTCTCTTTGCCTGACATGAACATTTGTTACGTCCTTCGCTACCTCATTAGATTTCCACTCAATTGAACTCAGGATCATGCAAAGAATTAGAAGAATTGTCAATTCATGAACTTGAAGCTTAGGTTTTCCGTTAATGCCATGGTCATTTGTACCTCGTTGGCAGCTTTTCAACTCCAAAGAGGCCTTAATCAACTCCCCTTGCGTGGATTTAGCGTGTAATTCACGTTTGAGCATTCAAACCATTCAAATCAAGTTTCATGGTGCACCTTACACATAAAAAAAGCACTTCAACCTTCCATTGGTTGCCCATCCAAGACAGAGAGGAACTTGAGATGGCCAATTAGCCCATTTATATCTGTATATATTCTAGCACAGTTCACCCATCAGCTAAAAAAAGACTCTGTTCAATGACGGATTTCATGGGAAATTGTTCCTAAACTTTTGGAAACTTTATTTGTTAGTACCTACACTGAGCCCGCAAAGAGCTAAGTGTCAGGGGCCTAATTTATGAGAAATGACGCATCGCTACGTGAAAGCAGCAATGCGTCACTTCTCAGTGCGCACTCCTTGCGACATTCCTGATGCGTCATATTTAATGTATGACGCATCATGTCGCAAGGAGTTACAGATACGTCAGTGTTTCTGACGCATCCGTAAGCGCAAAAGTGACGCATTGCTGGAGTGTGTCACAAAAGTGACGCAACTCCAGCAATGCGTCCTTTCACATGTGGCAAGCCCCATGTGAAAGGGCCTGCGTCAGTCTTACGCCTGCTGTGAGGCAGGCGCAGGATTTTGACGCAACAGCGTCCTAAAAGTGACGCAGTGAAATCTCATAGATTTCACTGCGTCACTTCTACGACCCTTCCTTGCGTCAATACGCCCCCCCCCCTTGCATACATTATACCTGGCGCAGGAATAATGTGGCGCAGGGGTTTACAAAGTAACGTATCTACCTAGATGCGTCACTTTGTAAATATGGCACAACAAGGCGCATTCTTTACGCCACGGGTGCGTCACAAAAAGTGACGCACTGGCGGCGTAAAAGTGACGCACTGCCTCATAAATGAGGCCCCAGGTTTAAAGAAATTGCTTTACTTATGAAATATTTTTTATTTTAGAGCCTAGTGATGCAGAATATTATCCTCAAACGTTCTGCCCCAATCTGGCCTGGGTCATAAAGGGTGAGTAGAAAGAACCCCCCTCCTGAAAGGAGATAAATGAAGAATTAATGTTTCGATTGCAGACGTTTAGTGTTCACATTTATAGCTTCTGTGATGCAGGTGTATTGCCGACGACCTGGTTTTTTTCCATGAAGGCAATAAAGGGCTGGTTGTCTCAAACAGGAAGAGAATGTGCACGTTGATTTTTATTAGAGTTTTTACTTCACAGTCGAGAAGACCCCTGCGGCTCCATTCGCTTTTACTCTGTCATGCTTTTGGGAAATTCCACTGTCGGGCAAACAGAGCTATATTTAAACTTCTCAGACCAAATATAAGTGTGCACACCCTGTGATTCTAAAAGGAGCACTTGTTTACTCACCTCTTAAATGGATGCAGTGGTGTTATGTTTCTATTACATATTTCTGTTTCCTGGAAAGAGTATTGCTTCACAGAAACTTGAAAACCCCCAAAGTATTTGTTTACAAAATATATTAAAGTAAGGGTAGTGTGAACATGATGAAGGAGTTAAGGGTATAGGGAGATCCTATGAAGGAATTTAGTTATAGCGGCAAGGCATTGGATCTTATGTGTTATGCGTTAGGGTTATAGGGTGAAGGGGGAAGGGTTAATGGTATAGGTTAGGGTTAAGCGTACAGGGTTAAGGGTATAGGTTTAAGGATTTCAAGATGATGGCTAAGGGTTGTATTGTATTATATTGAGTGAATATGTATATAGTCATTCCATACACATTGCAAGGCCCATAGCTAATTTGGATTGTTGAGTAAGCATATGCTCTGTGTGAGGAGGGCTTGAAGGAACAGGCTTTAGGCGTTTAGGTTATAGTGGTTTGGAACAGTGTTAAGTGTTTTGGGTATATGATTAAGGGGATAGGCTTTAATGTTGTAAGGTTACAAGGTATGGTGTTAGGGTATGAGTGAAAAGTAAGGGTAGAGGGATGATGTGAGAAATTGGGTTGCTAGTTGAGTTGGGTGGTAAGCCTGCTCAAGCAACAGCCACAATCCCTGTCAGGGTGAATCACATAAGGCACTAAATTAACCTGTGCTTCACCCTTTGGTAGCTTGGCACAAACACAGTCACACTCAACTTAGAGACAGTGTGTAAAGTATTTATGCAATTCACAAACAGTAATAAAGTGAAAACACAACAAATGAAAAATAACACACCAATTTAGAAATCTAAAGTACATTTTAATCAATAATTTGACACCAACACGACAAAAATCAAATTATTGGAACTTTAGTTAGAATTTTGAAAGTGCCAGGTAAAATCTAGCACCTAAAAGATCAAAGCTCCAACCACAGACATCTAGTCACAAACGATCGGGTCTAAGTCGAAAAATATGGCCGACCGCGATGGAAGGCAGGTCAGATGCAAGAATTTGATTGGGCTCGGTCGGTACTTACCTTCGGACATAGAAGACATTTTGAAGAAAATGTTCTAAGAAAGTAAAGTTCCGAGGGGCAAGTCATGCAGGTGGTGTCCAAAGAGGAAGTATCATCATCTGGGAGCTGCCGGATGAAGCCACAGTGACAATTTCTTTGTTTCGACTTAGTCACTTTTTTGTAAGTTGAAAATCTCCAGTGGGATGAGCCTGTAGTGGACGAGAGTTCTATGAAACTTGATACTGCTATGAGGAAGGACCAGTGAATAGGATTTGCTGCTGCGAAGAAAAAAGTAGTGGGAGCTGCTGCAAAGTCAGCCCGTCCAGCAATGCACCTTGGATGGAGGGATATGCAAGTTGATCCCAGTCTCCTCTCAAATCTCAGAGCATTTTTTAGCCAGAACTTTTCCAAGTCACACGTTTTGGATTTTGCCTATCTTGGCACGTTTTGCAACACTGTCAAGGGTCCAGGACTGGAGGGGGCACTACTTGGGACTCATTCAGGCTGGGTCTAGGTGCAGGTTTTAGATGGTTGAAGCCTTTTCTGTCCAGGAGGCCAACCAACTAGCCCTTGGAGTCACTCTGGTAGTCCTGGGTTCAGCAGTAGAACAGAGCTCAAACAGTAGGGCAGGCCTCTGAGGGTTCAAGGCAGGTTTCAAGCTGCGGAGCATTCTTTCTAGGAACAGCAAGCAGCTTTCCGAAGTGGGTAGCAGACAACAGCAGCAGGCAGTCCTCTGGAAGTCCTTCTGCAGGTCCAGAAAGTGAAGTGAAGAGTGGGTTTGAGGGTCCCATTTATATACCTGGTACCTCCTATGAAGTAGGAGAAATTTCTAGAGAATTCCTTTTGAAGTTTCTGAAGTTGTAGTGTAGTTCCTATATCCCTGATAGGCTCTGCGCATTGGAATAATATACACTATAGTTTTGACATCGAGTACATTAAACTTAATTACTTGTGTGTGCCAGCTAACTCACAGGTCACTAAAAACTTCTTAAATGAACAATAAGGGATTAGTTTCTGACAACTGCATAAACATGACACCTTTGTTTCCCTTAGAGTCGGAACAATCTCAGAACCGTGGAAACAATAGATAACTGTTTCACTCAGTCAATTGTGCATGCTTCGAGTTGCACATGAATAGATAAACGGGTGTTTCAATAAAAAGGGTTTATTGAACAGTCTTAATTCTCATGCAAGAGATATGAACTGATACAATCGTAAGACAGAATTCGAAATAGCGAGTGATTCTTCACCAGCTCTCTGTGATCTCTCCCACTGAGCTGTTGAACCCTTGATTGCCTAAAAAAAAGGTATAAAGCCCAGAATTAAATTATATTTTTCATCAAACAAGTCTGGAAATGTACCAATGACATATGATGGTATCAGTTGTTTTAATATTGTCAACATAGGCTCAAAGCCAGAGCACGCAAAGTAATGTAGGCTAAAATGCTAGAATTGGTTGAATGTGTTGTACATTACATGAAGTGACTTGCCTGCTATGTTGTAAAATTGTGGAAAGTCATTTAGTCCATTTAAAGAATGCCTGTTTCTGGGGCGGGCTTAGATGCTGGCCGAGATGGCTGAGATGGCCGTGTAGCTGAGGAGCTCCCTGCCCGAGGTCTAGACGGTCCAGACGTTGACTGCCTCGATGGCAGACAGCACATTTTTTACATTGAGCAGTGTTAGAATATAGACTACTCCTGTTTTTTTATCACTAACTGCACTTACATACTTGGAAGTTGTAAATTGCAGAAATTTGTCACCAATGCAGCTCTGTCACAACTTGCGACTGTCAATATGGAATTTGGTATACCAAACATTTTTAGAAATTCTGCTGTAATAATGCTGAAATAACACGTTTTCTAACCAAAACCGGTTATTTACTCATGTTCAAACAGGTATTCAGACAACTGTAATGATATTTACAACTTTTTAAGTCTTTCAACTTCAAGAAGCTTCTATGACAACCATATTGTCTTAAACAAAGAAAGACAACTACCTCTTCGTAGACATATGTTTTATGCTGTTTCCTTTCCTCGTATATACAACAGAGGATAATGACTGAGCTACTCTATTAACATTTGACTTTTGTCCTTATTGATTTACTATCTACGCCAGAGCCCATATCTACCATTCTTTTAATTCTCCTTATTGATACACAGGGTACTAATCATTTACCAGTTTATTTTTTTTATTTTTTTTGTAAAACAATTTTTATTGCAGAGTTTGATGTAAATATTACAACATAATTGTAGTATTGCGTTGCGGGGCCCTAGATCCTTAGACACCATCCGATCATCATGTACACAGCCGTACAACCCACATCCCGGAGGTCCGGCGGCGTTTCACATCATTTACCAGTTTATGGGGAAGTTTGTCAAAGAAAAACCTTTCAAACACCATCTACTGGTTCTACTAAATTTCCCTGTGCCCCACAGCCTTCATCAGATAACCAATCAATGTTTCTAATTGCAGAGGCTCTGGCTCAAAAAGATGACTCTCCTAATGGCTGTCACCCAGAAATCTCAAGCATCAATAAAGAATATATCATCCTCCACTCATAAAAAGCCCAGAAAAGATCCTCCCTCTCCTTTATCTATTTCAATGGAGTTAAAACTGGAGGTAAAAAAAGAGTCAAATCCATTCATGGAGGATAATACCATGACTCCCCACAATCTTGAAGATAAGAAATTTATGGGCAAACGAGTCTCTGACCTGGCAATAAGAGTCAGTGATTTACAGAGCCAATACACCAAAATCGACAAAATGCAATTGAAAATAAATGATCTGGGGAAGCACAGAGAGGATCTTAAAAAATAGAAATAGGAGAAATAACCTGTGTTATGGTTTACTAGAAAATGTGCGGGGGGCTAACCCTCTTCAGTTTTCCAAAGATTTTATTCCAAAAGTCTTGGAATTCTCTTAAATAATCAATGTTCATATAGGCAAGGTACAAGGTCCACTCCTAAACCAAGAGGTGTTATTGTTTTTTTTTTTTTTTTAATTTTTTGAAACCTTTATTGTGCAGCAGAAGCATACAGATACGGGCCTACAACCATGCAGGCCAGCCTCGAAAGCAATTGGGAGCACAAAAAGTAAGGATAGGTCGGCCCGGCAGTCCTAAAGACAAAAAGCAGCAAGTGTCCATAACATGAAATATGAAGGAGGGACAGCCAGGTAAAGGAGAAATTAGGTTAATTTTTAAAGTTTTTTTTTTAAATATGAAGGATCAGATGCATACAATCCACTGAAAGTACAATACAGGCAATGAACCCAGCAATTTGACTACAAAACGAAGGATGATAATGGACAAGCAGCATACGATAACACTAATCAGGATGATAGCACAGTCCAACAGAACATACTGGCCATTGCTCGCCCCACGAATGTAATATCTAGTTCCACAAAGGCACAAGACCGTCAGCGGAAAGAAGAGGCAGCTCTACACCCAAGAATCCTACTGACCCAAGAGGAAGAAAAGTGAAAGCAGAACAGAAAGAAGAAGAAAAAGAAGGCCCATAGAAACTGAAACGAAACAAAGACCCCATCCCCCACCCCCCACCCTGCACGCATGCGGAGGCTACGGCCTACCCCCCCTAGCAGTGTGCCTGTCGCCCATAAGAACCCGAAATTTAGAACAAGAGAAGAGAAGAAGAAAGAAAAAGAAATAACACAGTTCACATAAGACCGGAGGAGGGCCACACGGTTATGCCCAAAACTACCAGCATGTATTACTCTGGCCGCCCTTACCCCGACCCCGCCACCAATACAATACCAATGTGCAACAACCCGAGCAGTCCATCAGCATCTCAGCAGTACAAGGAGGACAGTCCTGACTTGAGAGGGGGCGCCCTCAACCTTGCCCCCTACGGTACGGTGTAGCGACGCAGTCCAACTGCACAATAGACATCCTGGAAAAAGTGAAGGAGCAAAGGGACTACATCAGAACGGAAGAGCGGCCACCAAAGTCCATCCAACACATAGCCAGGTGGTCCGCAGTGGTAGAAGAAAAAGCAGCACATGGCCATGGTCCACCAAAATCAGCTAGTCCAACCAGCGGCAACCGCTCCAGGAGAAGGGAATGAGTCCCGCCAGTATTCCGTGAGGAAGCCGCCAGATATGGTGTCCAATGTTGTCCCTCCAGCCATAGCACGACTCCAGAAACGTTGGACCTCCTTAAGGGTGCTCCTGCCGGCACCTCAGTAGTGTTGGGGTCCCACAACCCCAATTTTCCAATAGCGACCGGGGCGGAGGAACCACAGGAGCCAGAGACAGGGTGTGGCGCAGTGTCCCGCTCTCGAAGACATCCGTGGTCAGGCAAGGAAGTTGGAGACAGCATCGCATCCAACCGATCCCCCAAACCACAGGCAACAGTACACAGGGCAGTTTTCAAGGTGTCTAGGGCGCCCAAAATGTCGCTAATCAGCAGTGGCGCCTCAGGGAGAGAGGACGCAGCATTATCTTGTACACAAGGCAAACCGATGCGGAACTGCCCCGATGGTCGGCCACCATCACCCTTTGCAGGCGTCTGATCACCCTGCCGATGCTCAGCATGGCGAGACCAATCGAGGGGTACTGGGGCAGCACTTTCCATCCCCCACAGTGTCGAAGCGGCGTGGGCAGAAGCTCGCGTCCGCAGTAACAGCCCAGGGTCCACAATTACAGGAGCTGAAGGCAGGCGGGAAGATGGTGCCCACCTCGGCACTCGGGGAGACAATGTAGCAGCGGAGCCGCCCCCGGGCCGGAGAGAAGAAACAATGTTGCTCTTTCAGCGGCGGTGCCCAAAGCCTAGAAGTCGGGAAAAGCGGGAAGCGGAGGGTGCGATGCAGCTGCCACGTTACGCCGGCCGACGCCGTCCTGCCTGTAATGGCCGCCGTCGTTCTGTGCAGGGTCGGTCGCCCACGAAGAACAAAGACCCGGACCCATCTGTGAAGCGTCAGGAGGAGGTGAGGGCGTTTCGGCACTTCCACTGCCGGGATCAAGCCAAGAGGCACATCGGCATGACCAGGGTCGCCTCCCGATTCCGCTGACGGCAAGCAATGCAATAACGAGCAACAGGATGAAGCGGAAAACGGGAGAGTGGCGAGAGGGTCAGCGGAGCCGAGGAGTCAGGCGGCCATCATGGTTGCGAGCCAGGCTCCTCCCCCCGAGGTGTTATTGTTTTATTTCTGGAACACCCTGACCTTCTTAAAGTTCTCAACCCTGTTAACATAAAGAAACAAATTGTAAGGTCTTCAGATAAACTTTACTTTTTTGTGGAAAAGATTGCAGTAGACAGACTGAAACTATTTTTAACTATGCACCCACAGCTGAGAGCTATTAATGCAAGATCAGACCTTCTTCATTCTTTCAGATTCAAAGTGACTTACAAGGACAAAACAGTAACATATAATAATTCCCACAAAACTCAAAAGCTTCCTTCATCAATACAGAGAAGAAACAATGGAATAAAATGTGTCACTATTGTTATTTCAGGTTATGTATTGTAGTGTTATTGAGTAATCTATATTCCTGTCTATGCCTTAACTATTTTTTGTATTTCCTTGCAGGTTCTCTCCCATCCTCGACATAGATTTATGATGTCTTGACCATCTGGAGTTCCCTCAGTTTTCATCATATTGTGTGCATTCCCCATCCCTAGTGGTTTCGAAGAACCTTCTATATAGGAATGTCTTACAGTTGTCATGTATTTGACTATAATAGAAGCTGCAAATAAATCAAAAACGCTGTTTAATACAGTCAAAGATCTAGCAGGGGCTCAAACTACTGCTCCTATGCGACCTTTAAACAGGAAGCAATGCCAGGACTTAGCCCAATTTTTCTCTGATAAAGTTGACAAGTTTATTATCGAAATAGACAAAAACACTTTGATTACTGCCCCAAATGAAGAGTGGGAATATATTCCACTCATAAATCAGACCCTCCATGAATGGCCTCCTATCACAACAGATGCTCTCATCTCAATTATGAAGACAATAAAATCTGGCTCTCCACAGGATCCTATTCCCATCAAGATAATAAAATTACTTGACACGCCTGCCCTTAAAATCATTGCGGACACCCTAACTTCATCCTTAGAGCTTTCTACAGTGCCACAGATATGGAAACATGCTATAGTGACACCATTGTTAAAAAAACCTACAGCTGATCCGGATAAATTGGCCAATTACAGGCCTATTTCACTCCTTCCTGCCTTTTCCAAATGCTTGGAAAGGCATGTGCATTCAGCCCTGACACTTTTTTCTGAAGAAAATACCTTGCTTCACCCCACCCAGTCAGGTTTCCGAGCAGGTTTTTCTACAGAAACTGCCCTACTGGGCGTTTCTGAAGTCATGAGGAAACTCCTCGACAATGGTCAAACGGTTGCGCTTATTTTACTTGACTTAAGCGCAGCCTTTGACACGGTATCGCATAAAAAATTGATCGCTCTATTGGAAAAAAATGGAATAGGTGGAAATGCACTGAAATGGATCAGATCCTTTCTGAGCAATCGGACCTTTCAAATATCATCGTCAACGGCATGTTCGGGAACTTTCAATTCCCCTCATGGAGTACCGCAAGGCTCCATCCTTAGCCCGCTCCTTTTCAACTTATATCTTAGACCCCTAGCGGATCTAGTGGAAAAGGCGGGTCTAACCTTCATGTCGTATGCCGACGATTCTCAGATTGTGTTTTCACTATCTGAATCCCAAACTTCGTCGACATCCCTCCTAAAAACTGGCCTGCTATCCATTTTCAACTGGATGTCAACAAACCAGTTGAAATTAAATGGAGATAAGACGGAGGTTCTCCTTTTGGGTAGGCAACCAGAGCTTTGGAACTCACTACATTGGCCTGCCCAGATGGGTAATCTCCCGACACCGGTGCCGCAGGCTAGAAATCTGGGTGTAATCTTGGACAATACCTTGTCCTTGAAACAGCAAGTCAATAAAGTAGTGAGCCTCTGTTTTACCATCTTGAGATGGCTCAAGAAGATTCTTTGGATGTTGCCTAGCCCTATGCAGAAAACAGTGGTCAATGCCTTAATTACATCTCGGCTTGACTACAGGAACTTACTGTATTTAGGTGCAAACAAAGCTGTCACCAAAAGACTGCAGCTAGTACAAAATGCGGCTGCTCGTCTTCTTTGTGGCATACCTAAAAACAGCAGTGTGTCCCCTTACCTGCGCAAACTGCACTGGCTGAGGGTGGAAAACCGCATTAAGTTTAAAGCCCTAAACTATATGTTTAAAAGCAAAACAGGCACAACTCCAAAATATCTGCAGGCGCTAGCTTCGCCCTACATCCCAAACAGAAATTTAAGATCTAAAGCTGCAGAAAAATTCTGTGTCCCCAGATTTAGGCTGGCCAGGATGGGAGGCAAATCCTTTTCCTACTTGGGTCCCGTCATTTGGAATTCACTTCCAACTCAAATTCGCAAAGAGCAAAACTTCCTCAGATTTCGCAAGGAGATAAAAACCTGGTTGTTCAACCAGTAATCTGACCACTTATGCTGTCCATACTTTCCACCAGGCTGTGTGTTAGGCGCCGGGAAACCCTTTTTGGGTAGCTGTTGCGCCATATAAGTTGATATAATAAATAAATAAATAAATAGACTTGGACTGTCTACTCTTTCATGGTTGTTGTTGTTTTCATGGTTTCTCTATCTTCTTCATGACTTTTCCTTTCCCCACTCTTCTGTCATTTATCCTCTGGCTTACTTACATCATATTTTTACTATTCAAATCTTTCATTTTTTATTGAAATGTCATTTATACAAGTTATTCCATAATGTTCATTGTTGTAAGCTTTATTTCTGTATACTTTATTTTACAATCCAGAGTAGTCTTCTGGAATGTTAAGGTTTTTGTTTTACCCAATCAAAAGGCAAATATTTCTCTCACACCTACATAATCTCCATAATGAGATTCATTTAAATGGCTCAATGGCGTTAACACTGAAAAAACTGTTGGTTAGGACAGGTGGTTATATCTCCTGCAATGCAGAAAAAGAATAGAACTGCCCTTCTTATTGAGAAGCCTTTGTATGTTACATTTGTATCACAGTCAAATGATAACAAGGGTAAATGGGTTGCTATTGATATATTGATAGATACTACTAACAATCTTTAATGTATATTGTCCCACAACAATTTTCTGGCCTGAAATTACTAAGCAGATATTGAACATTAGCAGAGAATATGCAATTATCTGTGATGATGTCAATCAAGTGCACAATCCGATTTTAGATAGAAATGTTTGATGGAAATTCTAAGGTTACATTCTTACTCAATAGAATGCACTAGTTATTTTGCTCTACCATCTCCCAAACATCACTTATCCACACATGGTGAGTTGCTAGTCCAGCTTCTCAAGAACATACATTTTTCTCTCAGCACTCCATGCTCAATTACAAATTGAATATAGTTTTATAAGCGAATCATTAGCGCAACATTTTTTACATGCAGAGATTGGTTCTATAATATTCTCTATTCACACACCTGTCATCTCAGATTTTGCCATGAATCCATTTCTACATCACCCACAAAGGTGGAGGTTCAACAATTCTCTCCTTTCATATTCCAGATTTGGAGCATAATTTAATGATTTTATTACGGAATCTCTTACCTTTAATACTACACAGGATACTGTTCTCCCAATAATTTGGGATGCTTTCAAAGCCTCAGCACGAGGATGTGATAATATTGATGTTGAAGTAGTTAATAATACATGCATGCATAAAAATGAAATCACTATTGTCAAAATCACCTGATATTACCTCTTCATGAACTCTGAGTCAGAAATACGTGTTCAGGCAGGCCCTGTGACCTAGGCCTGAAGCAACTGATTAACAGATCACAGGTGGGCTGGCACGTAACCAGTGGAGCAAATTTGGAAACATAACAAACCACAATAATCCTACAGATAGGCAGCAACACCACAATGGTCCGGCCACACATGACCGAGGGGCCAGGGTTCCCAAAACACCATAACATTAGATGCCACATTAAGCTAGGAACACTCAGCCAATCAGGACACAGCACACACAGTGATCATGCACTCCCCATGTCGGACATCTGGACACATTACCTACAGGCCCTCATTGTGTCTACGCAAGGTCGAGACCCACCTGCTTTTATTAACAGGTGGGAGTAATTTATGGCTCCATGTCTAGGCCCACATTCCTCTCCCTAAAACAGGATCAGTTAATTGTTTTATGATGCTCCAAGAAATGTAAATAAAGGCACTCAAAACAATTGTACTTTAAGACAGTCCTCAGAACTGTTTCTGTAACTGTGCTCCTGGCCAAAGTGTTTAATAAAACCAACTGCTCCTGTTTTGCCAAAAGCCTCTTGTCTTTGTTTTTTTTAAAGCAAATTCACATTCGAGCAACAGATATGTATATTATTGAATGTGTAAAAGGTAGAAAGAAGAATTTGGATAAATATTTCACCTCTTTGCTGCAAGAGATTAAAACATTGAAATATAAATACTATCATTCAAAATCCGAGACTTCTCTTACTAATCTGATCAAAGCAAAATGTATTTATAATAAAATCTTTATGGAGCATTCCTCCTCTTCCTTGCTATGTCAAAATGCTATGTATAATGGTAGACAAACTCACACAGGCAAACATTTTTGGCAAAATATCTAAAAGCTAGGAAGGAATGGAAGAAAACCTGTAATATTCAAGATGTCTTCAAAGATGAGGATATTTTTAATTAATTTGTCACCTTCTATAAATCTCTTTATATGTCTGATCAAGTTCCCTCTATTGCTCTCATTATTTAAACTCCACCTCAAAACCTTTATTGGATGATGATGTTTCCTCTTTAGACAAAGATATATCTCTAAAAGGTATTGCAGATGCAGTCCATATTTTTAAAACCTGGCTGGACACTGGGCCCTGTTGGATTTACTTCTGAATTTTATTCTCATTTCTCTAGTCTTTTATTTCCTAGACTTCTTAAACTCTCAAAATCGTGTTATCTCCCACGATGCATCCATGACTTTCCAGGAGACAATAATTTGTTTCTTCTCTAAAGAAAATTACTTTGCATTTTTGTGTAGGAATTATTTACCTGTATCTTCGGTTAATGATCACTATAAAATGATCTTCAAGATTCTAATCTTGGGCATAGACACTAGTCTATCTAAAATAATAGGCTTAGAGCAAGTTGGCTTTGTAAATGTTGCTTCTCCTGTGATAACACCAGATGTCTATTTAATGAGCTCAGTAAGGCTTCTAAATTGCCCCCCACACTAGCGCCTATTTTCTTGGCGGCTGAAAAAGCATTTGACTGTGTTGAAAATATGTTTGAGACCCTAAAATGGTTTGGTTTGGTCCATAAATATTAAATCTTATAGCATTATTATACTCTTCCCTTATATTGTGTTCTATCTAATTACTTTTCATTACAAAGAGGTGTGCAACAAGGTTGTTCTATGTCTCCACCTATGTTTATCATCATCTTGGAACACTTTTTGTCTAAAATAAGACAGAATAATGACATTGTTGGCCTCTCTTACAATACCGACCAATTACAATCATCAGTGTATAATGCTGATGTTCTTTTATAGCTCTCCAACCCATCTGCATCTATTCCAGCATTTCAAAAAGAGGTTCAAGACTTCACTAATGTCTCAGGATGTAAAATAAATTCAAATACATCTGAAATACAAACCTTAATAAATGTTGTACCAAAGATGATCTTAAAAATTTAGGTTTCACTTGGAAATCAAATAAAATATCTAGAATTATGGTTCACAATTAAAATACATTTTGAGGACACTCCACAACATTTTAATGTGTTTGCTCCTCACAGAACCTTTTATTTTTATCCGGGTGGAGTAGATTCAGTTCTATAAAAATTATGGTCTCTTGTTGAGTGATGCTAACAATTGATTCCCCTTTCTCTAACCCCATATGGCTTTATAATGGAAAGTCTTTTACTTTACCTTATTTTTTTTAGGAATGTTTATCAATGTTGACTAAATTATCATCTCTCAATATTCTGTCTATTGCACATTTATATAAACTACTAAGGCCTTTCCTTTTTCCCAAAATCTTCTATAAAATACAGTTCATCAAGCCATCCTTGTGGTATAATGAATATCTCATAATGAACAATAGAACCCTATTTGGGAAATTGTGGCATGATAAAAAAACTCCAATTGACTAAACAATTATAATTTAATGATGATACTAGTTATTAACTCAGATGTAAATCCATAATTCTGTTCTAATACTACAAAATGACAGAACTTCTTGTGTTCATGAGAATTACCTGTTCTTTTTACTGCATGCTCATTCAAAAGCTTCTTTATGTATAATAAATGAATGTCCCCTCCTGATTCATGGTTAAGTCTAATTTTGAACTCCAATGGGCATAGGAATTACACGTTAATTGATCTATACACTTTTGGGAAAGTATTTGGATGAAATTACATAAAGCATTTAGAGCAGCCAATATGACACTAACACTATATTTCATATACAACAGACAATTATTAGATCCTATGTCACTTTCAAAATGGCAAGTTACGTCACAAGAAAATTGTTGGTCATGTCATGCACAACACTGTTCTTTGAGGCATATGTTATTCCAATGTATACACATCAAAACTTTTTGTTTGAAAGTCTGGAAACAAATTACTATAACTATTAATGTCACTATCCCTTTTTCAATACTTAATGTATTTTTAGGGAACATTTCTCCTGATTGGGAAATCATGATGTATGCACCCAAGATACTAGACCTCTTGCTTAGGGCCCCACTAGGATGACGGGCGGAAAACCACCCCAACCGCCATGGAGGCGGGAAACAACCACCCGCCGGGACCATGGAGAAACTGGCGGTCAAATTAGGAACAACCGCCAAAACCGCTGAAACGTAGCGGAAAAGCTACAACCCGCAGGAAGCATAGCGGAGACTCCAAACGTAAAATTAGTATATCCCCGATGGTCCTGCGGTACGATAAGCTGTTTCTGACTGCCGCGGTCACATGCAGGAGTGAATTGGAGCGACAGAGGAAGAGCTGCAGCAGAGCCACCGTAGTGGACGATACATGAAAAACATGGCGGACGATGCAAAAACACTGCAGCAATGCTTAACATTGCACAAACCAAAGTAGCCATGCCCCCCAAATACACAAAACACATCCAAATGAAACTGAAATATGCCAAACAGAAACATACAATACCCAGGACAACCCCCACAACACACCTGGCAGCAAAACCCATGTGGACACACCCACACAGCTGTGTATAAAACCAGCTCCTTCACTGACCACAATCCTTTGCAACACTCCAGAAGAGAAGGGCATCCACCAGATCTGACAGGAGAGGCAAGAGAACACAGAACACCCACCACCACCACCATCACACCAGCACCAACAATCCCCCAGCACATAATTCACCTCACACAAAAACACCACACCCACCACCCACACCCCTGCACTCACAAACACTTCAAACACCACACGCCATGGCATCACAGAAAATGCCCAAATTCACAGAGAGTGAGTTGACAGTCATGGTAAATGAGATAGTCAGAGTGGAACCATAACTGTTTGGTAGCCTGGTCCAACAGACACCATTAGCCACAAGGACTCAAATGTGGGAAAGGATAGTACAAAGGGTCAATGCAGTAGGGTCCAACAGGATCCAAGAAGGAGATCATGAAGCGGTGGCATGATCTCAAGAGGGTTGTCAAAGAGAGGAGGAGCAAGAACAGGGAGATGGCTAACTGGACTCCCCTCCCACAGAAAGCATTCACACCAGGGGAGGAGAAGGTGATTGACATACTGCATCCTGAGAGTCTCACAGGAGTATCCGGGGGAGTGGAGCCTGATAAGTACAAACAAATGTCAAACAACACACTGATATGTACTGTTTTGCAAATCCAAAAACACACACCACACCAGACAAATGACATCCATCTGCACCACACACCCACAAAAACCTGTCTCACAGATCCAACAGACACCCACACCCATGTACCCTAAACATAGCTAGCAATATAACCATTGGAGCATGAGCACAGTCAGCCTGCACTACTACACCCACCATGCCCCCTGTCCCACACCCCAGCAGCATGGAGCACTCCCTCCCTCCCACAAGCACTTTGAAGCCATTGCAGTATACCAAACAAACTTACAGGTAGGTAGCCATCTTACCTGGGAGCCCTGTATGTGGGAGGGAGGCCTGTACTCCAACTCCCACCATACCCACTGTTCCACATCTCAGCAACATGGAACCCTCCCCCACACCACCCAGGAGCACCTGGAAGCCATTGCATTCTTCACCCTCACCTTACAGGTAGGCAGCCATCTTGCTTGGGAGGCCTGTATGTGGGAGGGAGGCCTGTACTCCAACTCCCACCATGCCCCCTGTCCCACACCCCAGCAGCATGGAACCCTCCCTCACACCACCCAGTCAGTTAACTTTGATGTCAGTTGTCCCCTTGGTTTACATATGTGTGTGCCTCCCCATCACTTCATTTGTGACACTGTGCTTTGTGGTGCAGTTCTTGGGCCAAGAGTGATGTTCCACTCTGGACATTGCCCCAATGGTTTATGTGTGATGTTCTTGTGCTATTAATCAGTGAGGATTGCTCATGTTTACTTCAGCTGTGTGTGCTTCTCAAGCAAGGTGGAAAAGATTTTTGCATCGCTGGAAGCCCCGGTGGCACAGAACCTACAGGCATCCAGATCTGGGAGCCAGACAGCAGTCACCCAGAGCACTAAATGCTGTCCTTCGTCCCAGTGGTAAGGGACGAGATCAAGAGACACTTGCTGAGCTTAAAATCTAAAACCCTATGATCCCTGCCCAGTAACAGTCGCAAAGCTAGCAGAAATCCCTATAGCCAATGCTCTAGCAGGACTATTCAATCAGTTATTTGAGATGGGGGACTTCCCATCGAGCTGGAAGCGGGCTTCCATCAAGCCGCTATTAAAAAAGCCCAAGTTGGACATCTTAGACCCCAACAATTATCGGCCAATCTCAAGACTTCCTATGCCGGCCAAGATCATAGATAGGTTTATGAACATCCAGCTTAGTGCACACCTAGGAACTACTCAGGGGCTAGACATCTCACAGCATGGGTTTAGACCAGGCCACAGTACGGAGTCCGCCCTGATCAAGTCAACAGAAGAGGTCAGGAAGGTGATGGATTCCGGAGGCCGGGCGGCCCTGGTTATGCTGGATTTGTTGGCGGCCTTTGATACGGTCCACCATACCATCTTGCTGGACCGGCTGGACAAATGTGGGGTCCAGGGGAATGCCTTAGACATTTTGAGATCTTTCTTGACCAATAGGGTCCAGGTAGTCGCGCTAGGGGACTTTGAGTCGAAACCCTTTCAACCACCTTGTGGGGTTCCTCAGGGTTCCTCACTTAGCCCTACCTTGTTTAATGTCTACGTCTCCTCCCTGGCCCCAGACATCCGCTCCCATGGGTTTGAACTCACATCGTACGCAGATGACACACAGATTGTGGTGTCACTGATACCAGGGAGGGAGACTGATGTGGCCAGCAAGTTCCAGGAGTGCATGAAGGCTGTGAACAAATGGATGGCCGGAAACTGTTTAAAACTCAATTCGGCTAAACCCGAAGTGATACTGTTTGGCTCTACGGTCAATTTCTGGGGCCTGAGTTGGTGGCCAGAAGAGAAGGGGAGTCTTCCTATTCCCGTCAATAAGGTCAAGAACCTGGGGGTCATTATAGATGATAGACTCTCCTATAGACCTTAGATAAATGCCGTGGCCTCATCTATCCACTGGACATTGAAAATCCTCCGGAAAGGTTCTTCCGTTTCTCCTGGGGAATGTAAAAAAACAGTTGTGATGGCCTTGGTGCTCTCACGATTGGATTACTGCAACAGTTTGCTCCTTGAAGCCCAGCAAGGAGTACTTGACAAGTTACAGATACTGCAGAATGCAGCAGCGCGCTTACTTACAGGCTTGCCTAAGTTTGCATCTATCTCCCACGAACTGGTGAAACTACATTGGTTGCCAGTAAGGAAGCGGATCCTATTTAAAAGCATGTGCATTGTCTATAAGGCGACCCATGGTATGGGCCCAGCATTCCTGGGGCAATATTTTCACCTGTACAAACCAGGTAGACTTTTGAGGTCAGCCACTTTGGGATTGATCAAGACCCCACGCATCAGGAAAGTGTGTTGGGGAGGCAGGAGTTTTAGCCGAGGGGCGGCGGTGGCCTGGAATGCTCTTCCTGTGGCACTCCGACTGTCCCCTGAGCTGATGACCTTTCGGAGAAAGCTAAAAACATGGCTTTTTGTAAACTAATTCCGGGGATTTAGCTTCAGGAGCTATCAAGACAGCGCCAGGACACCGTACGGTAACAGTTCGCTTTACAAGTGTTATAAATAAATAAATAAATAAAATGTACTGCCCAGTGCTCAGTTCAAGATGTTTCTGCTCTTGTATCCCAGAGGGGTGTATCGGTTGTTGTTCTGTTGGATGTGTGTGTGTTGGCTGTGGTATTGCTTCACTTCCTGGGTGTGCTGTTGTGTTTGTGTTGTGCTGATTTGTGTTGTGTGTGTTGATGTTGTGTCAGTAATGTCTGTGTGTGACTGTTCTGCTTGGTGTGCACACACTGCTTATTGTGCATACAGTGCTGTGTGTCTGTGGCCTTGGCATTGCCTGATGTGCATCCTATGATTTCCTGTAGTGTTTGTTCATTATTGATTTCATGTGCATCTGTGGTTGGTTTCATGTGGCAGTATAGTTCTGTGATGGTGCACTTCTTTTGTGATTTGTGGTATGTTGTGTGTGTTTTGTTCCTGAATGATGAGGTTTTGCACTCCTGTTGTGTCTGTGCTCCCATTGCCTTTCCACAGTTTGGCTGGGTCATGTGTGGCTGCCCTTGTGGATATGTTGTTGCCCCCAGCAGGGTGTCTGTTGAGGATTTGGACCATGTGTCAGCCCATGTGTTGTATTTGTGTAGTTGAGTACCTACGGCATCGTCCACGGTGACCCATTAGATGATAGTGCTGTAGCAGGTACAGCACCAGATACACATGTAGAGCTGGGTCCATGGCGGTCATAACCGGGCGGTGTGGAACGGGTCTCTGCTATCGCTCTCCGCTGTCGAGTTTCCGCTGTCTCTGGTTGGGCGGTGTCTCCGCTGCGGTGCGTCTGCCTGTTTGGGCCATCCTAATTTGTGGAGCGGGAACGGACGTCATTCTGCATGGCAGAGAGTGTCCATTGGCTCCCACCGCCGCGGTCGCGGGCGCACTATGATGGAGGTGCCCGTCGCTCCGCACCGGACGGGATTTCACCTATGTTTAGCAATATTAATATGGTGGACGTATTTCCCGCTGCTTGCGGACGAAAAAAGGTGTTTTTCCACCCCGCCAGCACCGCGGTGGTGCCACTGCCTGCCATCCTAATGGTCCCATTAGTGTCATCAAATTACTAAGCATTGGAAAAATACTTTAAATGTCAACTACAAATCATGGTGTTTGGTGGTACCATCATAGGTTGGATAGAGCATATGTTCATCCACTTTCCCTAGCTATTAATGAGAGAACACTTATGGCCACCTTTAAAAATATCCCTTAACAAATCTATTTCTCAGCATACATCATCTGATATTATTGCTTGAGATGTTCCTAAACCTCCATCAATGTTATCTTAATATAATTTATAATGCACAGAAGGAGTTTCTCAGCACAGCAGGGTGTCATAGGCAAGCAGAATTAGTATCTGAAAAGTTCCATTTTGAGAAGCTTTCTAAAATGAAGGTGGTCCACACACTTCAGTATATGAGAGGGTAACTGATTCTGATATAAGGGGTCAGATAACAAAAAGCTTTCCCACCGGAGCCTGTTTTCCTAACGCGGTGCATAGTACAAAGAGATTTCCCCTTGGACTGCAAAGGTCTGCTCGACAGGTAACGAATAAGTTTCTTTGTCAGATATCTGGGTCCTCTGTAGGCCTGGGTGGTAAATTCTGTTCCGCTCATGAAATTTGTGTAATTTGGGTAATTTATCATTCTGCGTAGAATGAGAAATTGCCCAAAATTCTACGTTCCGCGACTTTGCGACATTTTTTGATTGTTCGCGTTCTCAAAATGCGTGTTCGCAAGATATTTCCCCCAGGCATGCAAACAGTGATTGCGAACAGTAAAAAAGCATTTAGAACGAGCAACTCCGCGTGTTTGCGAAATTTGTGCGTGTTCGCAGAGATTTTTTACAGTTTCGTGGATCAGGAGCTTGAAGGAGATTCTTTTGTTGACAGGGAGCCTGTGCAGGTGGGGGGTGATGTGGTCGCGGCGCGGGACTTCGAGGATCAGGCGTGCAGAGGCATTCTATATTCTTTGCAGTCCGTTGATGAGCTTGGTCGGGGCTCCGGCGTAAAGGGCGTTTCCGTAGTCGAGTCTGCTGCAGACTAGGGCCTGGGTAATTGTTTTCCTTGTGTCTGTCGGGATCCTTCTGTAGATTTTGCGGAGCATCCGGAGGGTGTTGAAGCAGGAGAAGGAGACAGCGTTGACTTATTTGGTCATGGTAAGTTTTAAGTCGAAGATGACTCCCAGGTTGCGTGCGTGGTTGGTGGGTGCGGGGGGTGGTCCCCAGTGATGTGGGCCACCAGGAATCGTCCCACGTGAGGGGTTGGGCCCGAGGAAGAGGATCTCCGTCTTGTCTGTGTTCACTTTGAGGTGGCTATCCTCCATCCAGTTGGCGACGGCCTTCATTCCCTGGTGTAGGTTGGATTTGGCGTAGGAGATTATGTAGAGGTCATGATGTCGGGCGATGCGTGCGAGAGGCACCAGTCTATATCTGTTCTGGCGGCTAGAGCTTGGAACACCCTTCCTCTTTTGCTCCGCTCTTCCCAGAATGTTGCCATCTTTAAGAAAAACCTTAAAACTCATCTGTTTAAAGTAACATTTTAGCTTCCTCTTTCCCTCTCTGCACGCCTTATCCTCTGCCCACCGCGCCAGGATACTTCCGAGTAACAGAGCGCATTACAAAACCCTTAAAATAAATAAATAAAATAAATGTAGACGTTGAACATCGTCGGGCTGAGGGAGGAATCCTGTGGGATGCCGCAGATGATGTCGGAGGCTTCCGATTAGAACGGGGGACAAGGCGGACTCTCTGGGTTCTGACGGAGAGGAAGGAGGAGGTCCAGTCCAGGGCCTTGTCTTGGATCCTGCTTTGTGGAGTTGTGTGCGATGGCAGACGGTATCGAAGGCGACGGAGAGGTCCAGGAGGATGAGGGCCGCCGTTTTGCCGTTGTCCAGTAGTCTCCTGATGTCGTCTGTGGCGGCGATGAGGGCGGTCTCGATGCTGTGGTTGCTGCGGAAACCTGACTGGGAGGGGTCCAGGATGTTGTTGTCTTCGAGGTAGCAGGTATGTTGAATGTTGACTATCTTCTTGATGACCTTAGCTGGGAACGGAAGCAGGGAGATGGGCCGGAAGTTTTTCAGTTCGCTCGGGTCCGCCTTGGGTTTCTTCAGTAGGGCGTTGATCTCGGCGTGTTTCCAGCTTTCAGGGAAGGTCGCGGTCTCGAAGTAGAGGTTGATGATGTTGCGTAGGTGGGGTGCGAAGGAGCTGCCGGCTTTGTTGAAGATGTGGTGTGGGAAAGGGTCAGACGGCGAGCCGGAGTGGATTGTGCGCATGGTCATGACTGTGTCTTCGATGCTCACGTTGGGCCAGGTTGTTAGGGGGTCGTCGTCGGTGGGGCAAGGTTGTTCTGGCGTGTTGGGGCCTGTAAGGGACATCCGGGGGTTGAAGCTATAGTGGATGTTGGCAATCTTGCAGTAGAAGAAGGAGGTGAGGGAGTCGCACAGGGCTTGCGACGGTGTGATGTCGTTGGCGTTGGAGCTGGGGTTGGAGAGTTCCTTCTCTTTTTTTTTTTTGAAAACCTTTATTTATCATAAATATAGTACACAGCGTCTGCCTACAACCACTGCGGGCCGGCCGCTATGACACTGTAAAACATTCCAGGTTACCTTGCGCTGCAATCAATGACAGAAGTAACAACACTACGATGTACTGGCAAGGAACTACAGGAAAAGGATAAAGAGGGTTTCATTTTGTAATTTTGGCGAATCGTCCTAAAGTCAGACCGGGTAGCTGAGAGGGCGAGCTACATAGCAAGGTATCCACAAGTGAAGCAGCGTTATTAAAATACTGGCGTAAGTCATTACAAACAGGATACACAAGCGTGGAAGTATATGTCGCCCCAGTTAGCGCCCGCCCAATCAATATATCACCTCAGGAGTTGCGATCTAACAAGTCTATGGTATAGGAGGATGGACAAAGGGTTCATTCTATAGCATCAATAAAAGGATCTGACGACCTATAAAAAGCATGTATTACGTGGAACAATTCGTAGACAGGATATGCGCCCTCAAACAGAAGTATAGGAGCGAAGGAAAAGCGGAATATGCAATCATTCAGCGAATATGCAGTAAAATCGAGATCTTAGCCATAGAATCAATAAACCATGCGATAAAGACATAAACGCAAAGCGCAAAAATCGTCCCGGAAAGAACTAAACCCTGACCACCCGTCTGGCCCAAGATATATAAGAAAGAAGAAGAGAAACAAGAGAAAGAACAAGAAAAGAAAAAGAAGATAGAAGGCCATGGAGACACAGAGGTACAAACAACACATCCCATCCCCCACCCTGCATACCAGCGGAAGGCCACGGCCCACCCCCCCCCATTAGGCATGCCTGTCGCCCCAAGAAACCCCAAAAGAGGGAGAAACGGAGGAGGGCCATAGCACCAGCCCCTTGTGCACCCCCAACCCCAGAAGCAAGGGCCCACTGAAATAGTACGCGGGCATCAATATACAATCACCCCAGCCACCCGCGGTCATCAGTGCAATCCATAATCCACTCCAGCATCCAATTCACGAATAAGCGACATGAGTGAGCAAGAGTCAGCCCTGGCCAGTACGGAAAAGAGTCAAAAATTAGTTACAGTTGCACACAGGTGGTATCAGCAAACACGTAGTACCCGGAGGGGCAATCTCAGATCGAGCCAAGAACCAAAGGAAAGTCCAGGAGGGTCCCCCCGAGGTAGAATCACATTCCACACAAAGGCAGGGTGTTGGCATTCAGGCAGGCAGGCTGGCAATAGGAAGGAAAAGGGATAAACAGAGTCACTGATCTTGTCGTTGTGCTCCCCGGACCCTCCAACACGCTTCCTGCACGCCTGGGAGACCTCGGCTATGACAACTGGGGAGCATTCGGGCTCACAGTCCACAATGCACGGTACCGTATCCAAGTCTTTCGCAGCAGGAGAGATAGTAGGGTGAGAAACATGTGCAGCCGCCCGCAGTTCTTGCCACTCAATGCGCCAGTCTCGGAGGGCCAGCCAAACATCCATTAGCGTGGGCGCCATGTTGTATCTCCAACGCCCAAGGACTTCAAGCCACACACACCAAAGAAAGTCGTTCTTACCGGTGTCACGGCTACATTAGCAAATCGCGGTGTGTGGAGAAATAAAATGAGGCACACGCAGGTTCCTTCAGATGTGCAGCGCTACACACCCCTCACCACGGTGTAATCAGAGTCCGGTCAGGCAAGCCAATCTGCTGTCCGATCATATGCGCGAGGTTGCTGGGGCCAGCAGAATGTGCACTCCGCATTAGTCAGTGCTGCGTTGCGGCGACAGTCACATGATCATAGAAGAGCGGTTTCGGTTTCACCACTCGGGTCGCCGGGTATCAATGGCCAATGGAGGCCGGTGTTGACGCTGTGCGGGACGGCTGCTTCGCTACGTGAGGTCCCGGCTCGTGCTGGAGGAAAGGCCAGAAACTTGCAGGCGGTCTTATTCGGCCGTCAGAGGCCGCAAAAAGATCAGAATAACGCGGTCAAGCTCCGCCGAGATTCCGCTGCACTGGGCCGTGGCTGGGGTGCAGGAGCATCGCCAGGACAGTTCCGGAGGTGAGGGCGAGCTGCGGAGCCGGGCGTCTATGCGGCCATTTTGGCCGCCGTCTTGGCTCCTCCTCGGAGAGTTCCTTCTCAATGTTGAAGAGCACCTTGCTGTTGTGTGCGTTGTTGTTGAGGCTCTCTTGGCAGTCCTGATGAGGTGGTGGAGGTTGCGGATGGCGTCTTTGTGGGCTGTACGGCTGTGTGGCGACTTCTCGCAGAACAACTTCCCCCATAAGGTTTACCCTCCAGCTGGCTACACATGGTTGAGATGACAGAACAAATGTTGTTGACAGACCAAAAAGCCACTCCAGTCCCTGCCTAAGACACAATGATATTTACTACAGGATCCACGCCTCGTACTTTGCAGCAACCAAACCATCTTCTCCAGGCCAAAGAACATCTTTATAAGCTTTTGCCAGTTCACTGACAGAATATCAAAACCTAAAAAATCCCCATACCATAATATTGAGTTTTAAATATTGATGTCTAAAATATCGACATCCTATCTGTATAATTGTAAGTACAAAAATATTGAGAAAAGAAATATCGATGTAAAAAATATAGTTGTACAAAATATAGATTTTTATATTTATAAGAAATAAAATAAAAAAATTAAATATGTTAAACAATCAAATTATATAAAAAAATTAAGTAGAATTAATATACATTTTAACAAGTATTACAAATAAACTTAATTAATATTAATTATTTTATATATTTACATTAAACGAATAATACACTATTAATTTATATTTATTTTATCTTTTTGAAATTATATCAAAATATACAAATATATATATTGCTCCAAAGTTTCATGCTGGTTGACCCATGATTAAGGTCTCAGGAGGAGAACGAAACGCGTTGTGTGTTTGTAACCTGTCCGAATATGAAATAAATTAATTGCAGCAAGCAACCTGTGAGTGCGTTCTGCTGCGCGCTCTGTGTGAAACTTTGGAGCAAAATTTGACCGGCACAATCCTGCCGGTGGATATGCACCACCTGTCACTGGAGTGCCCTGCCGTCCTCCAAGGATCGAATCGAGAAGAAACTCCTCGTAATTTTGGATGTTTGCAGTGGCAGTCTGCAGTGTGGCGTTCTTCCAAAATACATATATATGCATATATGTATATATACCAATATGTATAAATACATATTGGTATATATACATATATGTATATATACCAATAACATAAAATCTAATAAAAAAATTATTATTAGAAATTAAAACATTAAACTATTTACAAATCTTTAAACTTAAATTTCCAAATCCAATCAGTGCAACAGTAGGGAAAGTGTTGGATAGCAATGGGGTAAAAATTACTATTCCCACTCCAGTGAGTGCAACAGTAGGGAAAGTGCTGGGCAGTAGAGGGGTAAAAAATACTATTCCCATTCCAGTGAGTTCAACAGTAGGGAAAGTGTTGGATAGCGGAGAGGTAAAAATAACTATTCCCACTTCAGTCAGTGCAACAGTAGGGAAAGTGTTGGATAGCAATGGGGTACAAATTACTATTCCCACTCCAGTGAGTGCAACAGTAGGGAAAGTGTTGGATAGAGGCAGGATACAATTGACTATTCCCACTCCAATCAGTGCAACAGTAGGAAAAGTGTTGGATAGAGGAGGGGTACAAATTAATATTCCCACTCCAATCAGTGCATCAGTAGGGAAAGTGTTGGATTACGGAGAGGTAAAAATGAATATTCCCACTCCAATAATTGTAACAGTGGTGAAAGTGTTGCATAGCAGAGAGTAAAAATTACTATTCACACTCTAATGAGTGCAACAGTAGGGAAAGTGTTGGACAGCGGACGGGTAAAAATTACCATTCCCACTCCAGTGAGTGCAACAGTAGGGAAAGTGTTAGATAGTGGCGGAATAACATTTACTATTTCCACTCCAATGAGTGCAAAAGTAGGGAAAGTGTTGGATTGCGGAGGGTAACAATTAATATTCTCACTACAGTCAGTAAAAAAAAAAATATTAACAACAAGAATATTTCAAAAAACAAAATGAATAAAAAAATAATATGTTAACAATTACAATAAAAATATATTTAATATTTAAAAATATTCAAAAACATATTAAATACATATGGAAAATGCCTACAGATATTATATTAAATAAAATAAATATAATTTTTAACAATAATTTTAATTACTATTTATTTAGAAACAAAAACAATTAATTATTACATAAGTTAACTTTTTTTGTTTCCTACCCTATAACACCACACAGTTCACAAACTTTATCTAAATTTAAAATAAAATGTACTTCCGGGGTGTGGCTATGGCGACCCTCAAGATGGCTGCTTGAGGGTGCTTCTCGGCCGTGCCGGATTTCTTTCCAGAGTCTTTGCAGCACTTCCACGACATTTCCTTGGCTGCATCTAGCATATACGTGCATAGGAACATGAGCGCCATTGGGTGAGCAGCTTGTTTTCACCCTCCGCACAGCACTTTATTTAGTATCAGGCCCACCGCATCGGTAATCCTGTGGCCCCCGCCATTTTGTTTGAGCGCGTTTCTGCTCACGGAGCTGTGGACACCCTCACAACGTCTCGTTATGGAATGATGCCTCCCCTGTGGCTATGGTAACTCTGTTTTTTTATTAACAACGCCTGACACCGAACTGGGATATTTCAATGCTTCTGCATTATTCCTCACTATTTTGGTATTTTACCTTGTCTGTGCCCTCTTAATATGTCACAGATGAATGGCTTTTTCTGCAACCTAATTGTTTATTGACCAATGCCATTCTCTATGAAATCTGTGACCTGCATGACTCGGAGCTTGAGCACCATCGAGTGAGCTGCCTGTCTTTAACTGATGTATAGCGCTTCATCAATTTATTGGCGTCAACGCATCTATGACCCTGCTGCACCCGCCAATTTGTCTAATCGTGTTTCTCCTCACCGAGCTGTCTATTCCTTCAAGTGCTTCGTTTTGGAACGATGGCTCCCTGGTGGTACTTGTAACTATTGTTTTCATCCACAACACCTGCAACATAATTGAGGATATTTCAACGCTTCTGCTTCACTCTTCATTATTTTGGTGCTTTGCCATGCATGTTGCTTTATAATTCGTCATAGATGAATGGTTTTCCCTGAAGCCTATTTGTTTACTGAACTATGTCATTCTCTAAGGCTTAATGTGCTGGATACATCTTTTAATGTCTGTCTGGAACATTGAATGCAGGGTTTTTTCAAAAGGAATTCTCTAAATGCTTTTTCAACTGGCCATATCTTGTTCTTATCTCTGCATACATCTATTTATAACACACTAGAAAACCAAGCAGATTTTCTTGAATAATTTATTTCATTTGAGGTTTTCTGTGGTATATGTTTCGCTTTCTTAAATGTCCTTGAATTCACCATCAACTCTCCTGTTTACACCTCAATTGATAGTAGTTCTCTCTATGGGCAAATTGCGCAAACCAAAATTTGTCTTTGTACCTTCTAAGAGTGTTCAGATTCCGACTTCTTCAGCTTCCCATATCTCTACTGCTGCAAATGGTTGGAGCTACACCCAATCGTTCTTCCTCAACGCAGTCCATACTACCCAAGTCTTCTCTTCCTATTACTTCGACCAAACGCTTGAAGACAAATTGCCCTCTCCTATCTCTATGGAAGTAATCTTGGAGGAGATTCGTGCTTTGCGCCCATTTGTTGAGGAAACCAACAATGAAATGCAATTTCTGAATGAAAAATGGTCAACTATGGACAGTAGAATTACATCTGTGGAACAACAGATTTCGGAGATACAAACCAACTCTGAACGCAT
This sequence comes from Lissotriton vulgaris, assembly GCF_964263255.1. Classification (NCBI taxonomy): domain Eukaryota; kingdom Metazoa; phylum Chordata; class Amphibia; order Caudata; family Salamandridae; genus Lissotriton; species Lissotriton vulgaris. The sequence goes on from NC_141687.1 coordinate 120,960,472, forward strand.
CTCTTCTCTGGAAAAGTCGGTCATTTCCCTCCAGCAACATACTGATTTGGAAAATGGGAATAGGAGAAATAATCTTCGTATTTACGGTTTACCAGAATCCTTAGAGGGTGATGACCCTGTGACTTTTTTCACCTCTTTTCTTCCGAAACTACTGGACATGCCATCCACTACTTATCTCTCCATTCAAAGAGCCCATTGGCTTGGTCCACACTCATCTGCTTCAACAAAACCAGGAGGAATCATCATTCTTTTCTTGAAATTCACAGATCTTCTCTCAGTCCTTTTGGCAGCTAGATCCAAGCGCCAAGTTTCATGGCTGGCCCAGAGAGTGTTCCTCTCTCAAGATGTTTCCAACGCCACTGCATCAAGAAGAAAAGAGTTTCTTAACCTTTGTGCCCCCTTGCGTTCTCTTGGAGCTAGATATGGCTTGTTTCGCCCATGTATTTTCAAGGTCACTCATCAAAATCAAACATGGACTTTTCAAGACCCTGGTGAACTTAAGAACTTTATCCACATTCAATCCAATAGTGGCATGGATACTTCTACTTCTCCTAGTGGCTGACTGACTTAATATTTACATTTGTTGTTTGTCCTCTTACAGCACTTCTGGTACGCTCCTGATGGTGTTCTGCATTCAAATGTACCTTTAGATAATTTCAAATATGTTATTATGTAGGTTTGTTTGTTATATATATATTATAATGCACATCTCTACCTTTGTTTCCCTATTGTCATTTGTTTTCTCTTTTATATATCCTTACACAGGTTCATGTTGTTTGTTCCCTCATACTATGTGGCTCCTTCCCTTCGATTCTTATGTCCTTGTGCAGTTTGGATTCCCACTCTCCGAGCGGTCCCTCTTGTTGAGTGTCGCCATTGCCCAATTTCCCTCTTGTATGTCCCCCTCAGGTACGTTCTTCTCAGTCATCCTTTTGGATATTTACTGTCTCTTCTTCTATTTCATCTTTCACATTTGCGCAGATTTCCTTTTCTTTCCCTTCTTTCATCCTTGCCCTCTTTTTGATGTGGTCTGTTCTATTCCTTTCTTTCTACTCATTCTTATTCTTTTCGGCTAGATGTTACATGTACACATTTTTGCACTTTTTGTTCTTATTGATTTTATGCTATTTGTAAATTCAGAGTTGTTTCCAGGAATGTAAAAGGTTTTATTAATCCCATTAAACAGCAGAGAGTACTTTCCCATTTAGTCTCCTATAACTCTGATATAGTCCTTTGCAAGAAACCCACCTTACTGAAATTGAATCCCTTAAATTAAAAAGGAATTGGGTTGGTACAGTCTTATTTTCTCCTTCCATCAACAAAAAGAACGGAGTTGCCATTCTATGTCATAAAAAATTGAAATGTAAAGTTTTATCACATGGAAATGATACTGAGGGTAGATGGGTAGTAACTAAATTGCTTATTGATTCGATTCCCTTAACTGTTTTTAATGTTTATGGTCCTACTCAACCTGACTGCTCTTTTTGGCCTCTAATTATGAACAAATGTATCCAACATACAGATTAATTATTTATTTCAGGCCGAGACTGTAACCAGATTGTTGATCCATTCCTTGATCGTAAATCCACTGTTCGCTTCATTCCTCACAAAACTCATAAAAAATTTCTTGACACTATTTTACAATCACGTTTTACTGACTCTTGGAGAATCTTACATCCGGACACTTTGGATTTCTCTTTCTTCTCTTCTCCTCACACATCTTTCTCTCGGCTTGACTACATTTTTTTTCTCAACCCTTATCTTGAAACCTATTATCTTCTATTGAACCCATAGTTATTTCAGACCATGCACCCATTGTAAAAGATATTGACTTACTTCTGTCGCATCCCAAGCCCCCTCGATGGCGTTTTAATAGCACACTTCTCACCGACCCTATTTTTTTTCCTCTTTTCGCTCCTTTGCTAATGACTTCTTTCTATTGAATTCTAATCCTAGTACCCCTCCTCTTATTCTCTGGGACTCCTTTAATGCTACTGCTAGGGGATTCATTATTGATTGCGTTCCTAAGAAAAAGAAGCAATATCTTCAGAAACGTAAAACCTCCCTAGTACATATAAAATCCTTGGAACATACATTTTATACTTCTTCAGACAAATGTATGTCACCAGATCTTTTGCAATCTAAACTAGACTTTAACAAATTTACCACTGATAATGCATCTTCAATTCTCCTTCGTAGTAGTGCTTGTTATTATGGTGGTCATAATAAGTCATGAAAACTTTTAGCTAATTATCTTAAATCTCGTAAAGAAAGTACTCGTATAGAATCTATTTACTCTTCTGATAATACTCTCCTGCACAAAGATAAAGAAATACTTGGCCAATTTCAAATGTTTTATCAACATCTCTATACTCCAGAATCTCCTCCTAATCCTTATCTTATTCAGAATTATTTGGAGAAACTTCCTAAATCTTCTAATTCTCCCCTCAATATTCTAGATCTTGAACTTAACCTCTCACTACATGAACTTTTCGTGGCTCTAACACCCCTTACTAAAGGTAAAACACCCGGTCCTGCTGGTTTTCATGGTGAATTTTATTCACATTTCTCTGATCTTTTATTACCCAAACTTTTAACGCTTTTTGAATCATTCTATTCATCCGGTAAGGCAGATGGCACTTTTCAAGATGCCACCATTTGTCTTATTCCGAAAGATGGGCGCGACCCCAAATATTCTACGCTTAGATCCCTTTATGCCCCCTCTCATTGGTAAGGAGCAATGCGGTTTTATTAAAGGTAGACTCACCTCTGATAATTCTCCTCTTTTTCTTAATGTTTTTTAAAATAAACCCCCCATCTCTTTCAATTCCTCTAGCCGCTATTTGGTATGCAGTCTAAATATCGAGTTTTTTTATCGAATGGAGATAATATTGAGTAAGGAATATCGAGTCTGCAATAATATCGAGGTAAGAAATATCGATTTTAATAGTGAAAAAAAAATATCGAAGGCAGTAATATCGAGTTGTGAATATCGAGTGTGTAAAATATCATTTTTGTTAGTAATTAATTAATATCGAAAGTAAAAATATCGAGTGTTAGAATATCGACTGTAAAAATATAGTGTCAGAATATCCATTGTAAAAATATAGAATGTCAGAATATCGAAAGTAAAAATATCGAGTATGAAAATATCGAATGTAAAAATATAGAAAGTTAAAATATCGATATTATAAATATAGAGTGTAAGAATATTTATATTTGTTTTTTAGTTATTTAAATATTAAATGTAATTTATTAAAAAATATATATATTATTATATAATTTGTAATAAATATTTTTACATAATTTTTTTTAAAGTATATTAAAATTTAGGAGCGGGATGTGGGTTTTTAGGGGAAGGGTGGGGAGTGTTTTAAAAATTCGATTTTTATTTTTATATTTTTTTAAAAAAAAATTTAAAAGAACATTTTTATTAAAAATTTTAAAATTAATGTATAGTAAAATTTAGGAGCGGGATGTGGGTTTTTAGGGGAATAGGGTGGCGAGTGTTTTAAAAATTAGTAATTGAAAATTTTTGGGGGGAAATTTTTGAAAATGTAAAATTTTATTTAAGATTTTTAAAATGATTTATAATAAAATTTAGGAGCGGAATGTTGGTTTTTTAGGGGAATATAGTGGGGAGTATTTAAAAAAAAATATTTACAAATTTTATTTTTGTAAAAAATTTGGAAAATGTTTAATTTAATTTAAAATTTATAAAATAATGTATAATACAATTTAGGAGTGGGATGTGGGTTTTTAGGGGAGTGTTTTAAAAATGTGATTTAGAATTGTTTTTTTTCTTCAATTAAATAATTAAAATTATTTTAATAAATGGATAATAAAAATTAGGCGTGGGATGTGGGTTTTTAGGGGAATAGGGTGGGGAGTGTTTTTAGAAATTATATTTGATTTTAAAATTTTCAAAATGTTAAAAAAAATTAAAAAATTTAAAAAGAAATTTGAAATAAATTTGGGAGTGGGATGTGTTTTTTTAAGGTGAATAGGGTGGGGAGTGTTGTAAAAATTAGATTTTTTAAGAAATAATTTATTTTAAAAATTTAGGAGCAGAATGTGGGTTTTTCAGTAATTTGGGTGGTATTTTTATAAAAATGTGTATTTTTTTAAAATTTAAAATTTTAAAATGAAAAATAGAATTAAATTTTAAAAAAAAATTAGGAGTGGCATGTGGGTTTGTAGGGGAATAGGGTTGTGAATATTGTAAAATGTTTAATTATTTATAAAGTTTAAATAAAGTTTTAATTTTTTATTCTTTTTTTTTTTTCTAAATGTATACTTAGATTAATGTGGTGTGTGTTTTTATGTGAATATGGACAGTAGTTACCTTATAATTTTTATTTAAAAAAATTATTTTTAAAATTTTAAAACATTTAATTAGTTGATCAAAATTTGAAAATTTTAAATTTAAATTTAAGAGTGGGATGTGTGTATTTATGGGTATAGGATGTGGACTGTTTTAAAATTTGAAATTGTTTAATATTTTATTAAAATGTTAGAATTAAATTGAATGTAAATAAATATTTAATAAAAATATTAAAATATAATGGTTTTGTGTACACTATATTACCTGAGTTTGTTGTTGGTGGAGTGGGATTACTTAAGAATATTGTTTGATTATCCTGCATCTGCCCTGAGTTTATACTTGGTGGAGTGTGAATAGTAAATTATATAGGTTGATTGTCCAGCACTTTTCCTGAGTTACTACTTGGTGGAGTGCTAATAGTAAATTATATGGGTTTTGTGTCCAGGACCTTCTCTGACTTTGTACTTTGTGGAGTGGGAATAGTCAATTATATGGGTTTTATATACAGCACCTTCCCTGACTTTGTACTTGGTGGAGTGGGAATAGTAAATTATATGGGTTTTGTGTCCAGCACCTTCCCTGACTTTGTACTTGGTGGTATGAGAATAGTAAATTATATGGTTTTTGTGACCAGCACCTTTTACCTTAATTTGTACTTGGTGGAGTAGGAAGAGTAAATTATATGGGTTTTGTGTCCAGCCCCTTCCCTGAGTTTGTACTTGGTGGTGTCGGAATAGTAAATTATATGGGTTTTGTAGACAGCACCTTCCTTGGGGTTTGTACTTTGTGGTGTGGGAATAGTAAATTATATGGGGTTTGTGTCCAGCTCCTTCCTTGAGTTTGTACTTGGTGGTGTGGGAATAGTAAATTATATGGTTTTTGTGTCCAGCACCTTCCCTGAATTTGTGCTTGGTAGAGTAGGAATAGTAAATTATATAGGTGTTGCGTCCAGCACCTTCCCTGACTTTGTACTTGGTGGAGTGGGAATAGTAAGTTATATGGTTTTTGTGCCCAGCACCTTCCTTGACTTTGTACTTGGTGGAGTGGGAATAGTAAATGATATGGGTTTTGTGTCCAGCACCTTCCTTGAGTTTGTACTTGGTGGTGTGGGAATAGTAAATTATATGGTTTTTGTGACCAGCACCTTCCCTGAATTTGTACTTGGTGGAGTAGGAATAGTAAATTATATGGGTTTTGTGTCCAGCACCTTCCCTGAGTATGTACTTGGTGGTGTGGGAATAGTAAATTATATGGTTTTTGTGTTCAGCACCTACCTTGACTTTGTACTTGGTGGAGTGGGAATAGTAAATTATATGGGTTTTCTGTCCAGCACCTTCCTTGAGTTTGTAGTTGGTGGTGTGGGAATAGTAAATTATATGGGTTTTGTGTCCAGCACCTTCCCTGAGTTTGTACTTGATGGCGTGGTAATAGTAAATTATATGGGTTTTGTGTCCAGCACCTTCCCTGAGTTTGTACTTGGTGGTGTCGGAATAGTAAATTATATGGTTTTTGTGTCCAGCTCCTTCCTTGACTTTGTACTTGGTGGAGTGCTAATAGTAAATTATATGGGTTTTGTGTCCAGCATCTTCCTTGAGTTTGTAGTTGGTGGTGTGGGAATAGTACATTATATGGGTTTTGTGTCCAGCACCTTCCCTGAGTTTGTACTTGGTGGTGTGGGAATACTAAATTATATGGGTTTTGTGTCCAGCACCTTCCCTGAGTTTGTACTTCATGGTGTGGGAATAGTAAATTGTATGGTTTTTGTGTCCAGCACCTTCCTTGACTTTGTACTTGGTGGAGTGGGAATAGTAAAATATATGGGTTTTGTGTCCAGCACCTTCCTTGAGTTTGTAGTTGGTGGAGTAGGAATAGTAAATTATATGGGGTTTGTGTCCAGCACCTTCCTTGAGTTTGTACTTGGTGAAGTGGGAATAGTAAATTATATGGGTTTGGTATCCAGCACCTTCCCTGAGTTACTACTCGGTGGAGTGGGAATAGTAAATTACATTGTTTGAGTGTCCAGCACCTACCCTGAGGTTATAGTTGGTGGAGTTAGAATAGTAAGTTATATGGGTTTTGTATCCAGCACCTTCCCTGACTTTGTACTTGGTGGAGTGGGAATTGTAAATTATATGGGTTTTGTGTCCAGCACCTTCCCTGGGTTTGTACTTGGCGGAGTGGGAATAGTAAATTATATGGGTTTGGTATCCAGCACCTTCCCTGAGTTACTACTTGGTGGAGTGGGAATAGTAAATTACATTGTTTGAGTGTCCAGCATCTTCCCTAAGGTTATAGTTGGTGGAGTTTTTTGTCCAGCACCTTCCCTGACTTTGTACTTGGTGGTGTGGGATTAGAAAATTATATGGGTTTTGTGTCCAGCACTTTCTTTGAGTTTGTACTTAGTTGAGTGGGAATAGTAAATTATAATATATGAATGTTTTGTATTTTGTGAAAGTACATATAATGATATTAACTATGTTGAACTCATGTTGTATGGTAAAATTATTATTACAATATTAATTTATTTTTGTAATTGTTAGTAATTAAAAAAAACATTAATTAGAGTCACAGCATGTTTAAAATATTTTATTAATTTCAAAAGTAGGTTGCAAAATAAGAAATCAGAAAATAATTTTGACATTTTTCAAAGTTATCTGTACATTTTTATTTTCATTAAATCAATAAAACATATTTACATTTTCATCACAGTTGTACATTTGTCTGAAAAAATTATTGCAAACATAATTTATTACAATTATTTTGAAGTAAAGTAATATTTATTCAGTGTATACTTTTTTGTTTATTTCACAGATTTTAATGTAAAAATAAAAATTTATTTGACACGTTATATATAACAACTTTTTTTTAGAATTTTCTAACATTGTGGTAGTATTTTAAAAAAAAAATTGTAGTACATATATTTATAAACATTAATACAAAAAGGTAGGTTTTGTTAACATTATTATAATATTTACATTTGTATATTTTTTAAATAATTTTTTATTATTAATATATAAAATATTAATAATAATAATTTTACTGATACATTGCTAATGTTTTTAGGTAAAGCATTGCTTTATACAAACAGTAAATAATAGTAATAATAATAACAGTATTGCATATTCATACAGTCATGTAAGTAATTTGTAATAAGAAAAATGTTTTTGTTTTTAATATAAAGTAATTGAAAATAAAATATAGTACATTGGAATAATATTTATAACAATGTTACATTTTTATTTACTTGAAAAAAATACAATAGTTACATAATGTATATTGTAAAATGTGTAAAACTATTTTTAAATGTTATTTAATGTTAATAGAAATGGGACTATTTGTTTGTTTGGGCATATTGGGCGCCATGTTATTTTGGGTCATTTCGACTTGGAGCCTGCTTCGCGTGTGGAAGGGTACGTTTAATTTTAAGTACTTTATATAAGTTATATGTTTAGTTTGAGTGTTTGTAAGTTTTCTATTGTTTTGTTGTTGTAGGATGTCTGTGTTTTAGGAGGTAGTTACGGTTTTCGTTTTGGTTCTGGTCTACTAATTTTAGGTTAGTATGTTGATGAGGTAGGAATAGGGTTAGAAATGTAACGTAATGTTTTGTATTGGGTTTAATAATGTTTTATATTGTATGTTGGGGTGTATTGTGTGCGGGTGGGTATGTATTTTTTCTATTTTACAGGTACTTTATGTGGATTTCGTTTTTGGGAGAAGATTGCATTTTTTTTTTCGTAAGAAGGGTCTCTATTATTTTTTAATATATTAGAGACACACTTTCTACCATTTTCGGTTTTTCCTAGAGCGTTTTTTATGTTTTACACTATTTTCGGGTCTTTAATGGCTTATCGCTGGATCCATTATGGAGAAGAATCGTTATGGATCTGTATTTTTCATTTTATTTCTATTTCATTTCCATGGAGCATTTTTTCTATTTTTGTGAACTATTTTCGGGTTTTTAAGGGTTTCCTAGTGGATTGTGTTAGAGCATATTTTTTTAGATTTCGTGTTATTTTTGGATGACCCCTTTTGGATTGTTTTGGTGGATTATTTCGAAGAATGACTTATTTGGTTACAAAGGTTTTTCTTCAGCAACTAAGTGAGTAAGTATTTTTCATTTTTTTTATTGGGTGGGTTTGCTATGTTATATTTTATGTAATTTTATGGTATATGTTAATAATTATAATGAAAATATTTAGATATATTTAAATAAATATATTAAATATTTTTCAATAATTTTGTTACAGTTTCTAACATGTGTTTAATATCTATATTTTATGTTTACTATTTGAATATTGTAGGTATGTGAATTATGTTTAAAGAATTGTTTTAGCTATGGTAGATAGGTATGGGAGGTCTCTGGTAGTTGGGTATAGGGTCACTTGGCTTTGTAAGGTGTTGTACATTTTTTTAGTTTCTTTAGTTAGTTTCGGGCCTATTTGTGTTATAGACTGCTCCATTCTGAGTTCTTGATAGCTTTGTTTTTTTTGTAATGCTTGAAGGAGTTTATGTAGGGTTAGGGAACCTCTGCCTGTACCTGCTTGGAAAGCATTGTGCCATCCAGAAGGGACTTGACTTGATGCATGTTGGGGGAGAGTTCTTAGGTGGTCTTTAAGAATAGTTGTAGAGGGGCGGTCTGTGTTAGTGCTTGCTTCTTTTAGTGAGTCAAGCATTTGTCTAATTTCTATTTATGTAATGTTGGGAGGGTGGTTATGTTCTGTTGTGTTAGTTACAGTTGTTTCATTAGTTATAGCACATCCATAACATTTATCACTGTAATATTTACTGCATTTCCAAAACACTTTCAATTGATGTTGTTTTTCTTGGGTATATGTGTAGCCCATATAACAAAGAAGCATTTTCCCTTTCTGTGAAGTTACAAATTTAGCTTCTTCTGTCATTGTTCTGGTTTCTTTCTACAGTAAATAAATGTTACATAGAGAAATTTAGGTTTGTTTTACGTTTATTATTACATTTATCACATTTGCACAGTATATTTACCAGTTTTTCAGTTGTTTGGAGGGCTGTGCTCTGTGTTTTGATGGTTTTCTTCTCTGTTTCTTTTGTAGATGGCTCTGTTGGTAAAAGAAAAATAATTTATTGTATATGTTTTGTTCTCAAATATTGGATTCCTTTTCACTTGGACTTTTTCTTTTTAAGTTTCGTTTTATACCTTATCTCTGTTATTTCAGTTTGTATACTTACTTTGTTTTTAGAGTTGATAGGTTTGTAAATGTTGGTCTTTTTTTCTTTAATTGTGATGTATCTGCAATAAATGGTAAAAATGAAATAAATTGATTAGTTTATTGTTTAATTTATTATTTGTAGTTTGTAGTGTTAAGCCTAGTAGTTAATGTCAGGTACTTACTTTGGTATTCTTTATCCTTTGTTTGATGGTAGCAGTTTTCTGTTCTGGTGAAAATTTGGAAGAGTTTCCCCTTCTTCACGTTTTGTGGCACCAAGTGGTATCTAATTGTGTGTTTTCTTTCTTTATATACTGTTTGAATTATGTGTTGGTTGATCTTATTGGTCGATGTAATTGTTTGGTGTGTTTTATTGGTTGTTTGAGACATTTAAAATTTTTTTGGTAGTTCAGTGAATCGTTTTGTAGATGGTAGGTAATGATTTTATATTGTTCTGCATTTATAGTTATTTTTTTATTGTTTAATATAGTTTTGTAATATGACCTGTATAATGTTTTATATGATTATATCATGTGAACTTAAATATTATAAAAATGTTTTATGTGTGTTAAATGTTGCTGTTTATTTATTGTTTAATTGTAGTATGTTATATGTTATATAAGTATACCAATTTATGTTATGATTAAAGTGTTTTTTTACAGATATATTCCTATATTTATTATGTATATTGCAGTCGATATTTTATTTTTTGAAATTTTAGTGGTCTATATTTTAGTTTTCGATATTTTTGATTATTTCTTTATGTGTATTGAAAGTCGATAGATTTTATTTGCGATTTTTTTTTAGGGTCGATAATGTTGTTTTCGAGGTTTTTTAGTATCGATATTTTTGAGTCGATATTTTTGTAGTTTTATATTTAAGTATAGAGAGTCGATATTTCTGTAGTCGATATAATTACGTCGATAATTTTTGTAGTCAATATTCAGTTCGTCTGTATTGTTTCAGTGATCCCCGCTATTTCTTTTGTCGTGGAAAAGGCTTTTGACAGGGTCGACTGGTCCTTTTTGTTTGCCACATTATGTTGGCATGGCTTTGGTCCCAAATTCATATCTCTCATATCTCTGTTATATTTTGCGCCCAAAGCCTCAGTACTCGTAAACGGTCAGCTTTCCTCTTCTTTACATCTTCGGCGGGGAGTTTGTCAGGGCTGTCCCTTATCCTCTCTTCTTTTTGTCCTAGCTCTTGAACCATTTCTGTCCTCCATCTGTAACAATAACTCAATTTCTAGTTTTCCCTATGATAATAATCAATTGAAACTTTCTGCATATGCAGATGATATTCTCTTGTTTATATCCAATCCAGAAGTGCCTGTTCCCCCTTTACTATCCAAATTTGATTAATTCTCTCTAGTCTCAGGATATTAGATGAACTCAGACAAGACTGAAATCCTTCCTTTAACCAAGACGTGTCTCCCTCGTCTTTTTTCTTCCACTGACTTCGCCTGGAATAGCTCAAAGATTAAATATCTCAGCATTTGGTTCTCCAGCTCCATTTCTTCAATTAAATTAAATATGTCTGCAGTTTTGTCCCGGATTGACCAATTGTTCTCCTCCTGGAACCCTCTTTTTCTTTCCTGGTGGGGTCGATTGGACTCAATTAAAATGATGATTGCCCCTATTTTAATCTATATTTTCTTCATGTTACCATTTCATATTCCTGCCCTCTATTTCAAATGTATTGATTCCTCCCTCTCAAAATTTCTTTGGAAGAATAAAAAACCTAGAATCTCTCTTGTAACCCTCCGCAAACCTAAACCTAATGGAGGAGTTAATTTACCAGATTTCCGCTTTACCATAAATCCTTTTCCTTAAGCCGGGCATCACGTTTGCTTTAATCAGAGCCTTCTCCCCTTACTCCTCTCTTTCCGTATTGAACAATCTTTATTATTACCCTTTTCTTTTGGTGAAATGATATGCTTCTCTACCAAATCTCTCTATACTTCGTTTCCTTTATTCAAATATACTCCTCTTTTAAAACCTTTGGTTCTCCCAACTACCATCATGCGTAAAGCATTTTTAAACACCCTCATTTGGTATAATTCACTTATCCTTTTAAATAATAGACCCATCTTCTGGTCATCTTGTTATTGTTATTTTTGATTTGTAGCGCGCTCAATCACCTACAAGCCTCTAAGCGCTCGGGAATCGATGGTAAACAACAACTTTGACAGGTTGGAGGTTTAAAGGGTGTCATATGGGTTAACCATCTTTTTTATGGTTTCTTACCTTGCTCTTTTCCCCAATTTCAACTTTTGTTCCACTGTCCACGTTCTTTTTTACAAAAATGTACTACTCTTCTGCAAACAATTCTTGATTGTTATTATTCTCTTCCTTCTTCAACTTCATTTACACCTCAATCTCCTCTTCTTACAATCCTTTCTACTCTCCCTAAAGCATCTCTTATTTATATATTTTTCTCTTCTCCTAACCAGGATCATGCCAAAACTAAATTGGAGCTTGCTTGGGAAGCAGATTTGAACTGTACATGGTCTGTTGCTCTTTGGAATAAGCTCTGGTCCAGATCTTTAAAAATCTTTTGTTCTGCTTCTCTAACTCAATCTTTATTTTATCTATATCATCGACTTTATGTTTCTCTTCTTTCTTTGTCCCGTTTCCTTCCCGCTTCTGACTCTAAATGCTGGACTTGTGGTACTCTAAATGCTGATCTTCTACATCTGTTCTTTTTCTGTCCTTCAGTTTCTGCTTTTTGGGGAAAAGTTTGGTCATATCTTTCTCGCATTTTCATGCTTTCTGTTCTATACTCAACCACTCTTCTTTTTCTGTGTAGTCTTTCAGACTCCTTAGATCTTCCTGTGCACTCACGTGATATTTACGATCTCATGCTTGCTCTCGCATTCGAACACATTTCTTCCAATTGGAAATCTCTTACAAATGTGTCCATACAGGGTTGGCGGAACACTTTAGGGTCGATTCCGATTCGGGAAAAACCGCTCCGAATAGTTGTACGGAGCGTTTTTCCCGTACGATTCGTACCAGGAGCTGGACTCCGTACAAATCGTAAAGAGACTGTACGAATCAAATCCCTCTACGAATCTCCCTCGGAACCCGCTGTACGCAACATCCGTACGGTTCGCGGCTGCTTTTTCTGATCCGGCAAGTACGATTTGTGTAGGGTACGCACCGTACACCGCTTTTTCTATGGGAGCCGAAAACATCCGGAGAAGCAGAGTTCGCTTTGAAACAGGTACAGAACGCCCCTCCCCCGGGTATGGTGCATACACACCATGATCGCAGGGGTACGGTGCGTACCCCTGCGATCATGGGGTGTACGCACCGTACCCCACGGTCATGGGGTGTACGCACCATACCCCATGTTCGCTGGGTGTACGGTGCGTACACTCTGCGATCAAGGGGTACGGTGCGTACACCCCATGATCGCAGTGGCACGCACCGTACCCCAGCGATCATGGGGTGTACGCACCGTACGGTGTGTATGCGATTGTGTGCTTTTACGTATGAATCACCCTTACCTGACGTGGACCGTACGAATTGTGTCCTCATACCCCGGTCCGGATCATACTCGCCGGATCGTACGGCATGTGTACGAGTCATACGGTTCACGGTTTCAGCCTTGCAATACGTATGGATCGCGACGATTCGGACGGATTGCCAAAATACGGATCGTACTACGCGACTCGGATGGACGAGTATGATGCGTACGGAGAGGGCTCCGGATACAAATCGTACGGATGTTTTTTTCCAGGATCGGAATCGGCCCCTTTATGTCAGTTTCACAGGCTTGATGTCGGCTTTGCCTCTTCCTGCAAACCAATACGTAACACAGATCTTTACTGGTTACCTCTCACCACATACCTGGATCGTTTGACGCTAAAGAAATCTACTCATGTTAACTCAGAAAATGTTAAGCCTCCTTGAAGAACTTTTACTCTCTCTTTTTTGTGAATTTGTTATACTTTGCAGGTTTCATATGTTATATCACTTTTTTTATTTACTGTACATTTTATATTGATAATGTGTACCATTTGTTTATATACCGTAATTACCCCTCATATTAACATTTTATAATATTATTGTTTCTTTCCCTCCCCCTTCCTTCCCCCTTTCCCTGTATCTTTAAGATCCCCATAAAATGCTTTTGCTTCCCAATCATCGACATTAGCACTGTTAATATTCCATGCGATATTTAAGCATCTTTACTGTTTCTGCTGATGTTTTTGCTTATCAATGTTTCTTTCTTCAATAAAGCTTTCCAAACATAAAAAAATAAAATGTACTGCCATAATTAACATAATTAATTACCAATTAAAGAAAATGAAATAATAAAAAACAAACTAAAACTCATAACAATTAATTAACTTCCCACACTTTACCCCTATAATCCGTACATTGCACAGCTAAAATTAAACTGTAAAAGAATTAATTACAAAATTAAAACTTATTTCCAATGAGAAATCTGGTAGTATTTAACAACTAATTATAAAGTAAGGAAAATTAATTTACTCCCCTCCCTTTACCCCTATAAAAGTAAAACCCACACACAAAAAAATGAACAAATACCCTAATTAAATATCAATTAATTAATTAATAATAATGATCAACAAATTATTAATTGATTAAACATAAATTACATTCCACCCATTAAACCCCACAATCAACACCTTAAATTAATTATGCAATTTCCATACTTAATATTCAATAAATTGATTAATATTAACAACTAATTAATATTTAATTACAAAAAAATGACTTCCCACCCTTTACCCCTATAAACCCCACAATCTGCACCTAAAATGAATTACACCATTTTCATAATTAATTTACAATCAAATAATGAATATAAATTATTAACTAATTATGAATTAATTAAACATAAATTACTTTCCTGCCTTTACCCCATAAACCCCACAACCTGCACCTAAAATTAAATACACAATTTCCAAAAGCAATTTTCAATAAATTAATATAAATTAACAACTAATTATTAATCAATCAAAAATTATTTCCTACCTTGTACCCATATAAACGCCACTGCCTGCACCAAAAAAGTACACAATTACCATACCTAATTACCAATTAATTAATTAATATTAATTAACAACCAATTATTCATTTATTACAAATAAATTACTTACCACAATTAAGACTATAAAATCTCAATTAAATAAATATTAATAAATAAAAAAGAATCATTAATTTATTATAATTAAATTACTTCTCACCCTATTGCCCTATAAACCCACAACCCGCTACGGAACTAAAAATCACAACATTTTATTAAAATAAAATTGATATCTACTAAAAACGTAACACATAAATTAAAAAAACATAAACAATACTTATACAAAAAAAATACATCACATAAATTTAAAGCATAAACTAAAATACGTAACACTAATAAAAAATCGATATTTTAAACAACTATATTTTTGTAAATGAATTGTATATTTTATAAAATGATATTTCTTACCTTAAATTCGATATTCTTGCCCACAATATTCTTGCTGTCAATATTTCTGTGTCACAACATTTCAACTCAATATTTGTGTAGGTCAACATTTACAACTCGATATTCTGTCCGCATACCGTTTTAGCCAACTAAAACTGTCTGACATAAAAGTTAGCTTGTTGCAAAAGGTCTGACAAAGTCCAATATTCCCTAAACCCTCCATGCCATCAGCTACAGTTGGCATGAAAAAATCTGAGAATGCGGTAGCAGCTGGAATCCTTCAGGAACGCTTGGAATCCTGGAAGTCACAATGAACAATTACAAGGAATCCCAGAACCATGGTTTTACTCTCCAAAAAGGAGTCACCATGACTAATTCCACAACTTGATGCTATAGATGCGATCACTCTTTGGATCATCACACCAGGGGGAAAAGCATTGTTCAAGTGTGGACCCAAACTCATAGAAAGGTATCTGTGCTCTGTACCAGGGGGGTCTTGCCTCCAACTGAAAATGCCTTTCATGTATATATTCAGCTGGGCTGCGAGACACGGACCCCACGTGAGACTGAGAGACTGAAATAGCTGAGTGAACAGCTCCAATCGCTGTCGTCAGTCGGGTAATATGAGTTTCAATCTGCAATCACAATTATTCTGCAGCTACCAAAATCTGGTGTTGTAGGTGGTGGTGCCAGAAATCTCTGCTATACAAGTGATGCTTTGTTTTTGCTCAGCTTGTTAATATATCGTACTGCTGAGATGTTGCCCATCCTCAAAAGTATACAACAATTGGTCTTGTGGGGAGACAGTGACCATATGGCAAGCAACTTTGCTAACAATTTCAGACAATGTATGTGTGGATGAAACTCTAACTAGGACCGCCTGTCCAGGTGGATATTGGCCTGCATCTTGCTTGCCAGCCCCTTCTGCGGGCATTTGATTCTATCATCGTCTGCAGATGATGTCTAAAAATGGCCCAACCATTTCAAGCATCCCTATGGTCCAACTACCATGCTACCTCCATCTTCACTTCTGTCAAGAGCAAAATCCATTCTGCATACAATAAACCTTTGTGGAGATGTATGATCTTTAGTCTTTGCAGAGCCCTGTAGTGTGAAGGGTGTGGAAATATCACTTGAATAGAAAAAGCTAACAGCCCTACTATCCTGGCTAAGTACCTCAAGGACACAAACCTCAATTCTTCAGAAAGGGGAGTCTCAATTAATCTTTCAATAAATCTACTTAGAACCGTAGAAATTCCACAGATTTTGGTGGTATCAACATCGATTTTTGTACATTGATTATGAAACGTTACTCTTGGAGGAAGTGAACCGTCAATGACAGGTGCAACATCATAGTTGCTCGATCCTGTGCCATAATGAGCATAATGTCTAAGTATACAAGCAAGTATTGCTCTCAAGGACTCTATTACTTGTTGCCTAAACTTGGTGAAGCACCAGAGAACCAACAAGAGTCTGAAGGGGATGACTTTGAGCCTGTGCCAAGTGTTTCACCATTGAAACTAGAGAAATCTCCTGTAACTGAAAGATACTCCTCTTTTAAATTTAGCCATTATAGTCAATCCCCCTCTTGAAGCAGATCCCTCTGAAGAGGGATTCTTCCACCTTGAAGTCATGGTAGACTATCCAAAACAACAGAGGAGAGATGCCAATACTGATGCTATAATTCATGTAACAATTATCAACCAGAAAAATATTATTATTCAAGACTGGAAGATGCTATTTAATAGCTGCTTTATTCTACAAAACATATTGAAAGGTACAATGACTTTGACCTTAGTGCAGAGGTCTTCAAACTTTTGGATGTCGAGACCCCCCTTGTCAACATTTTCAAGTGTAAGGACCCCCTCCTGACAAAAAAATTGTAAACCTCTAGGTTATGAGGAGGTGAGGACCAAATTATGCTACAGGCTTCACTAAATTGTGTGAGTAGAAAATGTAAATAATGTTCTGTGATGCTGCGTATGTTGGGGTAGCATTGCTTTATTATTTAGAATATTTTTTAACACTGTAATACTGAGGAAAGATTTCACCCCATCAGTACCAGTTTATAACCAAAATACACCAATTAACATCAGAAAGATGTCTAGTCAACTTCTGTGAAGGGCCTCCCAATCCACAGGAATACGCGCTGCCACATTAGAAGCTCACCTGGCCATGGCCGGGAGCAGCAAGGGTGCATTCAAACCGTGGTGGTCTTGTGCAGAGTTAAGCAGTTTACCCATGCCCCTTTCCTCTCACCCCCTTCCTTAAATCCCTCTCTTCTCTCCTCTCCCAACCCCGGATCCCGCTCTGACATTGCAGGCAGATGGTTATTAGCCCCAGGACACCTTTTGGTAACAATAGCGCACTACAAATGTAAATAATAGGCAGAAACAGGGGATCCACTAGACCCGAACTTAGGGGGGGGGGGTTAACACTCCCAGCCAGGGCTTGTCCAAGCACTGGTCGCACACGGTGCAACAGTCTTTCCACCCACTCACCAACAATACACCTCATCTCTCTAAAGCACCTGTCTGACAAACATTTCATTTTTTTATAGCGCTACTCATAGTTTACTCACACTCAGTTCTGTGATGTGCATGGTGCATCTTCTTTGTACCAGGCACTTTAACCTTCTGCACTGTGTGGGTGACAAGAGTGCCCATGTGACTGCACGGTGAGCAATGCAACAGTGTGAGAGTAGGGTAAAAGGAGTGACTGCAGGGTGAGTGAGGTGACCATGTGAATTTGGGTTCTGCTGTAAGTGCAGAGTGGGACGAATTAGTGCATGGTTAGTGATGGCCTTGTTTGAGTGAGCTACAGATTGAGCAGTAAGGGGGGGGGGCGGGTGAGTGGAGTGTGACATGAGTGCAGGGGGAGAAGTGTGCTTGTGGGACTGCAGGATGAGGTACAGAGTGAACAATGCATGCACATTTTTAGTGCAGAGTGATCACTGTGAGAGCAGGGTGAGCGGGTGAATGTTGTGAGTGCGTGGTGATCAGTGTGAGTGCATGGTGATCAGTGTGAGTGCATGGTGATCAGTGTGAGTGCATGGTGATCAGTGTGAGTGCATGGTGATCAGTGTGAGTGCATGGTGATCAATGTGAGTGCATGGTGATCAATGTGAGTGCATGGTGATTAATGTGAGTGCATGGTGATCAGTGTGAGTGCATGGTGATCAGTGTGAGTGCATGGTGATCAGTGTGAGTGCATGGTGATCAGTGTGAGTGCATGGTGATCACTGAGTGCATTGTGATCACTGAGTGCATTGTGATCACTGAGTGCATTGTGATCACTGAGTGCAGGGTGAGCGGGTGAATGGTGTGAGTGCATGGTGATCAGTGTGAGTGCATGGTGATCAGTGTGAGTGCATGGTGATCAGTGTGAGTGCATGGTGATCAGTGTGAGTGCATGGTGATCAATGTGAGTGCATGCTGATCAATGTGAGTGCATGGTGATCAGTGTGAGTGTATGGTGATCAGTGTGAGTGCATGGTGATCAGTGTGAGTGCATGGTGATCAGTGTGAGTGCATGGTGATCAGTGTGAGTGCAGGGTGAGCGGTTGAATAGTGTGAGTGCATTGTGATCAGTATGAGTGCATTGTGATCGCTGGGAGTGCAGGGTGAACGTGAAAGTGAAGGCGAGAATGAGAAGTGAGTAGTCTGAAAGCAGGGTGCATTCCCAGAAACTTGAAGCGTAGGGTTTCAGATATAAGTTAAACTATTGCTATAATGGCATTAATCAGGGTTCGAGGGTGGAGGAAATAAATAATGTGCAGATCCTGCAACAAACTTCCAGTCTAATGATTAGGGTTACCAGCTCATTATTTTGATGGCCCAGAAATAAGCAGTCACCTACAGCTGTATTTTTTGCACTTATCTGTGAATACTTAGAACAGCAAATATAAATAGAAAGCACTTTTAATTGTGTTCTAGGGATGCCTCAATGATCCATATCTAATAATTAAAGAGAATAAAGACAGAAAAGTCACATCACTAATTAATATATACTTTTTTATTTATAACTCAATTTAGTGTCAAGAGCAGGTCTCTGCAGGATTTTTAAACAACACACAGCAGGCATGTTTCTTTTGGCAACCCAACTTTATATTTCTTTTCATTAAATGCATTCTCACACTACAGCAGTAAGTGTAAAAATACAAATGTAAGGAATAGGCAGAGTGGGGACCCAGGGGGTACTCGAACCATTAAAAAACTAAGCTTTGGTAATCAGTTAACAAAGGCATGTAAATGTGTTAATGGTCTTTAAAGACCTGTGAAAAACTCGGGCCGGAGATAAGACTCCAGACACTGCCCAGCCGAGGCCCCAGGAGCTTGAACTGCACTGCAGCAGCCCAGGCTGAGAAACAGGATGGGGGAGGAGGGGGAGGAGGGGGGGGCTGAAGCCCTGGAGGCCAGGGCAGAAGTGACACTGTGAAGGCGCGACCCCCTTTGCATCGCTCCACGGCCCCCCTGGGGGTCGCGCCCCACAGTTTGAAGACCCCTGCTGTAGACTGACACTGCCTGGCCGCGCTTGTCCCTCACATGTCAGGAGGGACGGATCAGATAACCGCTGAGGTAAAGGTGACGCCGTGTTTACTCTCCTCACTCATGATGAGGCAATGCCTGAGTAGAGCCAAGGAGCTAAAAATAATGAGGTGTGTGCAGCTCGAGAGAGAGGCCTTAGCCTGGGCCCATTGACTGGACAGCCGCAGGCACTGCAGCCAAGAAGCGCGAATACACATGGCGCGCACTGCCAAGGCCTAGCGGCCATTTTAACCCTCCCTCTAGGGTAGAACTGGATAGGATAACGCCTGCTTTTCACAGAGTTTGAATATGGAAAATAAGGTGAACAACGAAGTACTTGTTATGCTGAAAGTCCATTGGTTGCTGGAAAAGCCACAAAAAGATATTGTAGGAAGAAGCCTCCAAGATACCTGAATATGCTGGTTCCTTCTGGGTGAACGGGCAGGTCACAAGTCAAAATCCCAGAAATGTCAACCTGAAATGTTACCCTTCAACGATTGATAAAGTGAATGTCATTAACATGGGTAATATAGAACATGTTGCACACCGAGTTTTCACAAGGGAAATAATAACGGTGAGCCCTACATTAAATGGGGCAGATTGTATTGGGGCTGATTGGATGGGGTAGATTAGAGTAGGGTAGTTTGGGATGGATTGAGGTGGAGTGGGTTAGATTGGACTGGAGTGGGGCAGAGTTGGGTGCCTTGTGGTAGATTGGAGTGAAGTGTAGTGCGGTAGAGCGGAAAGGAGTGTGGTTGATTGGGGTAGAGAGGAGTGGGTCAGAATGGGTGAATTGGAGTGGGGTAGATTCAGGTGGAGTGAAGTGGCGTAGATTGGAGTGGACTAGGGTGAAGTGGCGTTGGAGAGATTGGACTGGAGTCAAGATAGGAGTGGAACGAGACAGATTGGGGAAGAGTGGTGTGGGTAGATTAGGGGATGATTAAATTAGGCTAGATTGGAATGGGGTAGATTGCAGTGGGGTGGAGTGGAGTAATTTTGGGTAGATTGGAGTGGGGTAGGTTGTCGAGGGGTAGATTGGAGTAGGGTAGATTGGGGTGGAGTGGGGTGAGGGAGATTGGAGTGAGGTGAAGTGGGGTGGGTAGATTGGGGTGGAGTGGAGTGGGATAGATTAGAGTGTGCTAGATTGGATTGCAGTAGATTGTAGTGTGGAACATTGAAATTCGGGAGACTGGAGTGAGGTAGATTGGAGTGAAGTGGAGTGTGGGAAAGTGGAGTGGGTTGATTAGAGTGAAGTGGAGTGGAGTGGGGAGATAGGGGTGGACAGGTATGTCTTAGATCGGAGTGGAGTGGGGTAGATTGAAGTGCAGTAGATTAGAGTGGAGAGGAGTTGAATAGATTGCAGTGCAGTTTAGAGTGAAGTGGGGTAAATTGGAATGGAGTGGGGTAAATTGGACTAGGGTAGATTGGAGTAGAGTCAGGAAGAGCGGAGTGGATGGGTTTGGAGTACATTAGAGTCGGGTGGATTGGGGTAGATTGGGGCGGGGTAGGGTTGATTGGGTATAATTGAGTGGGGTGAGTTGGATTGGAGTGGGATAAATTGCAGTTGGGTGGACAGTGGTAGATTGTAGTGGAGTGAGATAGATTGAATCTTAATGGAGTGGACTGGGGTAGATTGGAGTGGGCGGATTGGGTTAGAGTGGGGTAGATTAGGGTGGGGTGGAGTGGGGTAGATTGTAGTGAAGTGGGGTAGATTGGAGTGGAGTGGGGTATTTTGGGTAGAGTGGGGCAGATTGGATGTAGTGGAATGGAATTGAGTAGATTGGAGTGTAGTAGACTGCGATAGATTGTAGAAAAGTGGGGTGAGGTAGTTTGGGGTGGTTTGGAGTGGTAGATTGCAGTGGGTTAGAGTGGTGTGGACTACGTGGTGTGGATTGGAGGAGCGTTGCGTGGAGTGACGTGTTGTGTCATGGAGAGATTGTGGTAGATTGGAGTGGCATGGAATAGAGTAGAGTGGTGTGGTGTGCTGTAGAGTGTCTTAGAGGGAAAGGGACATAGAGCAAATGGCATGCCGAAGAGTGGAATGGGGTAGAATGGAGTGGCACGGCATGGAGTGGAAGGGCATAGAGTGGAGTAGAGTGGCATAGTGTGGAGTATGCATGATGTGGTAGTGAACTGCCAGAATAGACAACACATTTTCAATTGAAATTACCATTACAATTGCATCGAAATAGGGTTTTACAGCACACAAATGATAATGTGAGCAAGTGACATCACCAAGTGTATTGATATGTTTTGATCATATTCACATATTTGTTTCCACCACACTTCAGAATTACACAAAAATTTGCTTCTTTGGTACTAATTCTGATATTTTCTGAAACATCAGCACAGTTCTTATTTTTTGTTGTGTGCTAGAAAAAAAAAGAAATCTACACCCTCTCCTTTTACATAGATACTCAGCAGGGTTGTCATATAAATTCTCAGACTTTGAGGTCAGAGAAAGAAAAGTAAACACCAAGCTCCCTGGAAGAGAGAGACAGAAATTTGACCTCTGTCTTTGAATGCACAGCAACTGTGACATGATAAGAACAGCATTTAAAGGCCTGTTTACAGAAAGCGTGTTCGTGGAAGAATACAGTAAACAAGATTTGGACAAAGGGAGGGACGAATTCAAGCTGGACAGTATAAAGTAACTAACGCCAGCAAATAGAAAGCCATAAAACGTGAGTTTCAAAGCCACTAGTAAGCAACAGGCGGAATTCATTCCTAGTTCAGCTTTCTGATTGTCTCCAAGATGTCTTTAGTAAACCTGGTATGCTACGATCTATAAAGTGAGATTGTAAAAATCCGATAGTACCCACTGACCACAGAGGATATTGAGACTCATTCCAGAGGTGTGGAACGGGCCACATTCACTATCCAATGTCTGCTACCCATCAAAGCAAAGACCTCCAACTTTGAAAGCATATAGAGTTGAAATCAAAGTTTTATTGGCTTGGTAGGTTTCCATAATGACTGGGGCCTCACATTTTACAACCCTTTCCATTTCACCCCAGCTCTAGTCTGTTCAAGCCAGACTGCCTGTGCTTGCGGACAGGATGGAAGACTTAAGATTGTGGTTCTGATGTGAAGACTGATTGAGGAACAAAGATTGGCACACTGGCTTAGTGTATAATGTCAATAAACATTTTTGTGACAACAATGAAAAAAAAAGGACACAGAACAAGGTAAAAAATCAACCATACAGTCATAAATCAAACATGTCACAGTCATACTACAAACATTCATACATTCATACTAGAGTACTTCACACAGACAGGGGAATTAATACACCAGTGGGGGAAGTAGTAAGTTTGCTGTACACTTGCAGAGAAAAACAAAGCAATACAATCCTTAGGGTCAAAATAAATCAGCGTTTTCAAGATATTTACAAGAGTGAGTGTAAAATTGTCAAAACTAGTGTAACACAGTTTAACACTAGGACAACCAAAAGCAGACCACAAAGAGGGGGGGGGGGCTACGCGTTTCGAATCCCTAGAAGTCGGGGGGATTCTCCTCAGGGCCAGGCTATTCAGTGGGAGAATATCCAGAAAAACGAATTTGTGATGGAAATATCCTTAATCCTGGATGTCAAATATATTGAAACAGTCTCTGATACCTTCAATTCAAGTTCGTGCTATATAAAACTCCTAAAATAAAACCTAAAAAAAACAGCCCCTAGTTCATAGGGCATGGTAACAACCATTCTTGATAGAACAGCTACACCTTGGGCAGAAACAGCTTCACCCCTCACAGTGCAGCTATAACTAGGGCAGCAACTGTGCAAGGTTTCCTTTTCTAAGTGGACATGCACACATCAGGCAATCAGGCAGCAGCAGTTCAAGCTTCCTAACAGAACAGATACAGACAGGTACAACTAGGGTTACCACCTTTACCAGAGAAAACAACTAGCCATCTATTCACATTCAGGATTTTGTGCCAACCACAGTACTGAGACCACGCTGATTGCCGCCACAGACAACATCAGAATACTCCTCATCGTGGAAAAACTGTCCCTGATCATCCTTGTCCTCTGTGCGGCGTTCAACACCCTCTCCCACCACACCCTTATCAACAGACTCTGCAACATAGGCATACAACAAG
Source organism: Lissotriton vulgaris (assembly GCF_964263255.1). NCBI lineage: Eukaryota > Metazoa > Chordata > Amphibia > Caudata > Salamandridae > Lissotriton > Lissotriton vulgaris. Next base: position 120,984,057 of record NC_141687.1, read on the forward strand.
ATTCCCTCAAATGGATCACCTCATTCTCTACAGGATGCACACATGGCATCCGACTGCCTCCCTCCGCCCCCAAAAACATCATATGTGGGGTACCACAAGGATCATCCTTAAGACCCACCCTGTTCAACATCTATATGACCCCCGCTCATAGACATCATCAGATTCCACTGACTTAACACTATCTCCTATGCATACAACACTCAACAGATCCTCTCGCTCACCATGGAGCCCTCCAATGCCAAAGGAAACTTCTGCAACGCCATAACCATTGTAGCAAATTGGATGAGTGGCAACTGCCTCAAACTCAACTCCGACAAAACTGAAGTACAGATCTTCGGGAAGAACACCTATGCTTGCGACCACAGCCGGTAGTCTGCAGAACACAGGCCTACACCCACACCGACTCACCATGAACGCTGCAACCTCAGCTTCATCCTCAACAACCAACTGACCATGACACTTGCCTTCTCCTGCTTTGACAGACTTCACATGCTCTGCAGATTCTTCAGATCCTAACCAACATCAGAAAGACCTTCACTCAGTCCGTCGCCACCAGCCACCTAGACTGAGCAGGGACCTCTATGCCGGCATCTCCTACCAGCTCGTCAGAAAACCCCAGACCATACAGAACTCCGCAGCCATACTCATGCTGAACCTCCTCAAATGAACCCACAATGCCCTCCACCTGAGAGACCTCCACTGGCTCCCCATCCAGAAGAGATGCCAGTTCAAGATCCTCACACACACCTACACAACCCTGTACGACCTAGGACCTGCCCTCATCAACCATCAACTGAACTTCCACCAACACTCTAGACACCTGCGCTCTTCTTCACTCTCCCTTGCACACACCCCTCCTTCACAGCCACAGCGGTACCCGCTGCTGCTCCTACATTGCTGCCAAGACCTGGACCGACTTTGCACTTAAGCACCATAAAGCCCCCTCGCTGGCAGACTTCAAACACAGACTCAAGACCTGGATCTTCCATGGAGACACAGTACCCAGATACCCCTAGAGGTGACAGTGTTACACTTTAAACATGCTGATTGATTGCTAAGATTCTGCAAAGGCCCGGACATGATACTTAATTTTTAACATGATCTTTCTGTTCTTGTTTCAGTCAGGGGTGATTATGGTAGCTCTAGAACACATTTTAAAATGTTTTCTTCACATATTTGCTGTTTAAAGTCCAGTAGAGGGAATAAATAGTTGCTTTAAGTGATTTTCCAAACTTTTATACCAGCAGAGACATTAAACTACTGGTAATGCCAGTATACAACCGACCTTGTGGCAACCATAGGTATAGAATGAAGGTAGCAAAGCAAGTTTCTCTCTCTTACAGAAGGCATTGCAAACTGTTTTACATTGCCGACAGAACAAATTCAGCAGGCAGACTAGTACAAGCTTTCATTACAGAAAATGTACAGTTAAGGCATGAGTTACAAATCCTTGTTATTTGGAGGAGCCCAGACACAGCCAAAGTAACTATGTTCTAAACAGGTGCAAACTTTTCAAAAATGTTAGATGTGTTCTATCAAATCCCAGCCATAGTGTTGTACCTGTTCAAATTGTGGTGGACACCACTGGCTAATCTTCCTCTGCTTCCACAGGATCATTTTAGATCATGTAACAACAAAAAAGAAATGAATTTTACAGTTATACAAACAGTTAGTATAGCGGCATATTAAAATGTTTAGTATCGCCTTGGTGAATAACAGTGAAAATGATGGCTTAGAAGCTTCAAAAGCTATACAATGACTTTTAAAATAGTCAGAGGTGAGTATCAGCTGAGAATTTGTGTTTGTGAAAGTTTCTTAGTTTCGCAAAATCCAGAACCCACTTCTCAGACCCTTACTGCAGAACCTCTAGGAAAGCTATGTTCCTGGATACATGCACACTGCTGGAAGCCAGTTTATGCACTAGCTTAAAGTTTCCACTTGTCATTGAGCTCAGAAACCTGATCAACTATATCACATGTTAATGTTACTGGAAGGAAAGGAAAGTGTAATTTATACAGTCCCAATGAAAGCTTTTCTTTCAGGAACCCTTCTAATGGTGTAATAGAGCTTGCACCAAACCTTAGTGGGAAATACAGGCTCGTATACTACACTATTACGGACAGGGAGAAGCAAGAGCAGGCCCAAAGAGACACCGCCAAACTGGTCGCACATAAGCTGAAGAAGACTGCCTTTGAGGGGGCCGTGCTAGCCACGAACATTCAGATGGCACCCGTCTCAAAGGGAGCTGTGCTTATGGACCCGGACGGTATCCTCCCAGTCCTAGTGGCCGAGGTCGGGAGGCTGGGTGCAAACTGGCCTTGTAGAGTGGCACTACTGTCACAATATTAGCCCCCTGGCTAACTAGTGGCGCCTAAAAAATGTAACACCATCGGAATGGGTTAGTAACAGGAGAGCCCCCACAGAACATCCACCCACAAAGCCAAGCACAGAACAAGGGACATGCATGACACAATCAACTTCAAGGAAATCAGGCCGCAGTCCCCTCACCAACTGGTTGGATGGGCTCAGCCACGCAGGAACCGGACCCACAGCCAGGTCAAGGAGAGGTGACGGTCTGGGGTGGCAATACCCTAGTACAATCACAGGGTATAAACACACTGTAAGTCCAAGACCATCCTCCGAAACAACCTATCCCCTTCCTATCACTCCCAGTCACATTTCCTTACCTACCACCACCTACAGCCTTCCTTGCTAATCTATTAGGATGCTATTCTTTTATAATAGACAGCAGACTTGCAATGTGCGTATAGATTAGTGATGTTATGGAAAAGTATATAGCTCTGTTGCCCCATGGATGAAGATAGAGATGTCATTTGTACATAGTGCCAAACAAGACCTTGTACATGATGTTCAGGTCATTGTGATAATATATAAACACGTTTAGGTTCAGGGAAATGAATCCAACATTGTTGTGCATGCACATATGTGCAAAAGGTCACAACTGAAAATGTTATTGTGAGGACAATGCAAGAAATAAGCTGTTTCGCTACACTGACCGAACTTGGGAATATAACAAAATTAGGTAGTGTGCACATAGCTAGGGAAACACTATAGACACACACACACTTTTTAATAATATAACTGTCATGTCTTATGAGGAGGATAAAGTTGTTGAAGAATCATCTAGAAGGAGGAGTGTTTGAATGGTTAAATATGATACAAATGAATACCGTGATGATGTCAACGTGTGCTCTAACCTGAGTCCACACAACTGTGCTGATACCCACAATAACAATGTTAATGTATGCCGTATTCCATGTACAGTTGACAATGTTGGTACCAATAAAAGCGCTGTTGATGAATGTCATGATCTCGAAATGTATAACTATGCCAATATCTGTAAAAACAATATTAATGTATGGTATGACAACTGTGACACAATATAGAGAAAAATCAATAAAAATAACACCAGTGACTGCCATATTATTTTAAGGAGTTCCAGTTGACTAGCACTATTTCTTTCGGATTTGCCCTGAGTCAGAGTTACCAGCTAGCTCACAGTACCACCGTGGTCAGACAGGCCCTGTGACCCACACCCAAGCCTATCCTATTACAGGTCACCGGTGTGGTCCCTTTTAACCCAAAGACAAACGCACGCCCAGGGAAAACGTTGATTGATCCTCAGATAGATAGTTGCACCACAAACAGGCCAATGGCAATTGCCCCAATAATACACGATTAGACAAAGGTTCACATTCTTCCAAAATACCACAAAGCTAGATCCCACATATAGATAGAAACCCTCAGCCAATCAGAACACAACATGTACACCACATGTAATGATAATAAAAAAATAATTCCACATTTGTAAAGCGCGACTTATCACCTCTATGTGTATCCAGGCACTGGGGGCCATCGGGGAGATTAAGTGAGCTATTACCCAGCGTCACATAATGCTGAGCTGAGCTGCAGTCAGCGCTGGGGATTGAAGCGAGAGCTTCGCGCTCCGGAAACAGCAGATCTGGACACTGCCTCACACTCTCCCAATCATTCCTCATGCTGGACATCTGGACACATACACACTGGCCCACACTAGCTCTCCTAGAAGCCGAGAGACATCTACATCCCTATCAGATGGCCAAACTTGTTAATTTACGATGGACATGCTTTCAAGAAAGGCAAAATTGGTTTATTGTACCTCACAAGGGGGCACATGTATCAATATTAGGAATAGTGATTACCTAATTATGATTTTCTGTGAATCGGAATTAATTCATCGCTATTTCTAATGTATTAAACTCCATGAGTTTCATTTAGCAATATCTAGGCGGTTGCAAATCGACCTACCTCTTTAATATTAATGAAGTAGGTCACAATTTGCGACCCATTAGGAATCGCTAAAATCACAGTGAATGTTGGCCTGCTGGGGTCAGCAAACCACCATGTCCGTTATTGCTTTTAAATAAAAGATTCATTTTTTTTAAATGTAGCCTGTTTCCCTTAAGAAAACAGGTTGCATTTAAAAGAAAAAAAAAGTTTTCGTTTAATTTCTTAAGAGCAGGCAGTGGTCCACTGGGCCACAGTCTGATCCTAAAAAATGTTTTTGACACCATTCACAAAGGGGAAGGTGTCTTTTGCGGGCCCCTTCCCATTTGCACATTACCAACAAATTGTATCTGGTATTTGGTCGCAAAACATTCATACATACCGCTGCAATTCGGTATTAGGGAGGGACGCCCTAAACGCGCCCCTTCCTAATACCGAATTATAAACCCATAGAGATTGGTCCTTAGCAAAAGCCTTTTTTGCGTTCACAAACAGGTCAATTCTGCGAATAGGCCTGTTTGTGAATGTAAAATAGCTTCATACACGTGGCCCAAGATGTACATAAAACTAGCCAAAACTCTGTACACCTAGAGACTTTCCTCAGATGCATTCTGTTGAGATTCTCACAGCCACTGCGTTTAATTAAACCAACTTGTTCTTGTTTTGCCAAACACATCTTGTCTTTTCATTTATTTACGGTAAATTCACATCCAAGCAACCTTTCAAAAGATGCACCATGTCTGCAAGTATCTGGAAAAAAACTCATACATCAAGTAATTTGTTGCAAATAAATATTATAAGCAGTTTAATGTAAACCACTTTCTAAAAGAGCTGTCCTTTTCAGATGGTGGCTAATCATTCTGAGAGACTCCTTCTTTTGTGTAATGAACTGTAGCTGTTCAAAAATAACTTTATTTTGTATACATGCCTCTTATCCGCTAATGAGTGTTCATTTTCAAGAGAAAGTTGCTAAAAAGAGCTGAAACGGTTGCTATCCCTTTCACATTGTTGTACTTATGCTTCTTTACCCGTCTTCCATACTATGCAGACTCTGACAACATATCAGCTAAAATACCTTTATTATTACAAGGAGGCAGTGATTCATTCGATCAGTGTTCGCAGGTGGGTCCTACTGACAGTAATCTTTGGAGACAGGCACTTTTCTTTCCTCATAAGACTTTGGCCAAGAGCAATACAGAGAATACACAAGAGATGGAAAGAAGAAGGAAGAGAAAGACATAAAAAACAATCATGAAGGGAGAGAGCAAGCCTGATAAATAACCTGCAAGTGTGAGATATAGGGGTAAGGAGTTCATGGTGTGAGGTATGATATGGAATCAGGATTGTGCAACCTTGGTTTACAGTAAATCTGACATTCTGTAGCACTGAATGTGGGCTTCTGAGTAATCTTTGGGAACTGCAATTTAATATAATTCAAAATAAGCCAATGCCTGGGAGCTCGTATTCTCCCATTAAAAGCCGGGCTCTAATTTCCACATTGTAGTCAAGTTGTGATGTCTCAAGTTACCTGTAATAAAGAATTCAAATTAGCGGCACAACTGTAATAAGCTATTACAATTGAGTTGTGAAATCATAATACCTGCTGCCAGTAACTAAAGTGAAAGGTAGGTCATGGAGCATCACTGCAGATGCAGTTTAAGAAACTAAACCCTGAACTTGCATTTAATTTTTGTAAATTCCACTCTAAAACTCACTTGAGTAAGACAAATAAAAGTGGAGCGAATTGCCCTAAAAAACAAAAAACCTTATAGAATTTTAAATCCCTTAATATTTCTTAAAAGACCCTTACCCACCAGAATTCTCCAATGGCATGCTTCATTGTTGGATCAGCACCTAATGTGGCGGAAAGGGTTAAACCTGCTTACGGTGGAGCACTTCTAAATGAAATTGTCAGTGAGATCTGTGAAGTGTGTGTTAAAATGACCTTAGTCATCGCAGTCTGATTTTATTGTGGATTCGGGAATCAGGGTAAGGTTGAAGAAATGAAGAGATGTGACTAGCGGTGGCAATGATCCCCATCATCATTTAGGAGATTGTGGTCTACATGTTTCAACCACCTTGGCTCATACTGGGACTCGTGGCTTTTCTTAGGACCTTTCTGTAACAGATCTCTATCTGTTTAGATATACAGACACTATCCAGTGTTAGGTGTGCCCAAGATTATTCCTATTAAAGTGTAAGTGAAAAAAGTGAGACAAATCAAATTATCCTTGCAAGTCACTGACTGACACATTTCCTGGGTACAGTGACCAGGTACGTGTGGGATGAAGAAAGCACATACAACAGTACACAGTAATAGTTAACAGGTCAGGTTTCTCTGAAAATAAATACCGGAGCCCAAAGTCCTTCAGATTAGTAAAACTAAATTAAAATCTATTGTACGGGTCTCTAAATATAAACAAAATACTAAAAAAGATTAACAAACAGATGACGGAGATGAAAGACTACTTCACTCAATCTAAATTCAGAAATTGAGAATGGAAGTTAAACTTTTTTCCCATGAGTGAGTCTACCCCTACGCTAATAAGGGGATCCAAAGGAGAAGCCAGACAAAGAACCAAACACCAGGAGTGAGCGTGGGTGCTCCATAGTGATCAAGCTGACGGGGAACGAACTGACCCCAAACTATAAGTATCTTAAAGAAGGGCCTGGGATTTGTCCTCACACCATCATTTGAGAGGTTCCGGTTCCATTGTGAAATTGCGGAATTCTGCTGGAAGATTGTGCTCCGTGTCTATTTCAATGACAAGCAGGAACCAGACTCAGATTTTTTTTATTTAAACAAATGTTATTGTTTTCAAACATAACCAGGTTCTAGATAAAACAGTATATCACAAGACATTCAATCTGCCAAAAAACTCCCAATTAACTGAGATTACATACCCCATGCCCACACAGCAGGTCCCACATTACCGGGCAATATCCCAACAGTCAATCTGGCAGATGCATCAACGTAGCCTTTTGCTATTCCTAAATAGCGATTTTTAAGGAATCGCTATTTAGGAATAGCAAAAGCCTATGCATGTAGGAATCGCTATTAAAATAGCGATTCCTAAACATTCCTTAATTGCTACTCGCAAATTGCTAGTCGCATTTAAGGAATGCTGTCCCATTCATTCCTATTGGTCTACCGGCCCATAGGAATAAATTGGAGATTGCATGAGCAATTTGCGAGTACCAGTAGGTACAAAAGGGTGCAAGAGTGTCAAAATGACATCCTGTTGCACCCCTGAAATTGATCTCTGCACATATGTTGCACACACACATGCCCTAAGGGCATGTGTGTGTGCAACATGAAACTTTTAAAAATGCACAAAAGTGCTTTTTTCAAAGTTTTAGCAAATTAAAATGAAGTTGAACTTCATGGTAATTTGCTACTCCTGTTAGCGAATTCGCTATTTTCTTTACTTTCATGCATTGCATTTAAGGAATCTCAATTTGGGATTCCTTAAATGCAATCGCAATTTAAAAAATCTCAATTTAGAGATTCCTTAAATTGCGATTTTTGCATTTGGGATGATGCATCCCAAATGCAAAAATACCGGGAGCAAAGGGGCAGATTCTGAGAATCTGCCCCTTTGCTCCGGGTATTTACTTTGATGCATATGCCTGAATATGGATACTGCTAGGCTAGTATCATTGTTATCTCAAACATACCATTCCCCCTGGTGCCTAGGGTTCCCTGGTTAACATGATGCAGTCCTCTTAATAAGAAGCAACAGAACCCCCAGACTACCTCGCCTCTCCCATCCAATGTGTGCTTTGGTTGGGCCTGTTGCCCACTGTCAAGGGGATGGTTAAATACTTTCCCCATTGTGGAGTCAAGAGGGGACCACCAAAGCCCCACAGTGATGTTGCTGCCCTGATCAGGAGATCATCCATGTGCCTTCATATTGTTGAATAAGACTTGCCTGCAGGGCTAGGAACCAACCCATAGGTCTAAAGTATTGCCCAGGAAATCAGGAGGTGTGTGGTGGCTCCTCGGGTGCAGGTAGATCTGGGTGTTTCAGCTCCTCCACTTATGCCTCCCATGCTCTGGCAGCTTCTAGGGATCCCCGACCCTATCTTGCATCTCTCGACGGACCGCTCCCTCATAATCCGACCAATGCAGGACTTTCCTCTTCAAACCTTTGATACTGGGCCTTTCAGAGCCTGGCAATCTCCCTTTTGGCTCGAAGCACCACCAGGTCCTGGAAGTTACTAGTCACTTTAGTCTTGGCAGTATGAGGAAACCAATGGAGGAGACAGTGCCCCCCTGTGCAGTGGACATCTCTATCTATCACTTTGGTCAATGTATCTGTCACTAACTTCCAGTAGTGGCCCAGCGCTGGGAAGCTCCAAAACATATGTAGGAACTCGGCTTCTGGTACTTCACGTCAGGGGCATTCACCCTCCCCTGTCGCAAAATAACAGTTTACCCGTCACGGTGTGAGGTATGCCCTATAAAGTACAAGTTTGAATCAGGCATTGTGAGACACCTTGGGGATGTGGGAAAACACACCCTCCCATACCTTTGCATCTATGGATCTATGGCAGTCCCCAGGTCTTCTTACCAGTGCGATTGTAAGTCATCCAGCGGTGTAAACCCTCCCACCCCGGAGCTGCCAATAAAGAGAAGTGACCGCCTTGTACGTGACAAGGGAAAGTACTATATATTGACACCCTTCCACCAGTGGGAGTTCTGACAGATCCAACCCCCAGTGCTTCTGAATCACCGCCATGTGGGCCCTATGAAATAGAAAGTGACCTTGCAGTAGGTTGTATCGCTCTCTAAAGTCTTCAAATGGCAATAACGTTACATTCTCATACAAAACGCCCATCGTGGTTGCACCAGCTGCCACCTGTCCCTTAACCCACACCAGTTACAGCCATGAGTAGAAATTCAAGTGGGATATCTGGGTGACAGGACCATAAGCTCATAGTTAAACACTTATTGAGCACTCTAAGTTCAACACTATCTGTTGTTCCCAGGACTGGTAATCGCAGTGCCAAGCGGGATTGACGACAAAGGTCGGGCACACAGGAGCCCAAATTCTCTGTTTGTTGGACTCTACCCGCCACCACCTGCGTCAGCCATTGTAGTTGTGCTGTCTGGTAATAACACTCAAAGTCTGGGAGGGGTTCCACATCCTGGACAGCGCCACTCTGCACCTACCTGATCCCCAGATAAATACAACTATCAATGAGCGAAGGTCTCGGAATACACCCGCCGGAAGCCCATACCGGAAGGACTATATAAAATATATAGCAGTGGTGGTAACGCCACCATTTTCAATAGGGCGACTCCACCGATCACAGACAAGGGAAGTGAAGTCCAGAATTTCATGCTTGCTCTCACTCTCCTGATAGCATTCCCAGTATTGTCCTAAAGGAGGTCAGTGGATAAACACCACTGGGTATGGGCTCCCAAGCAGCAAGGCCAAGCCACAGCCTTTTGTATAAACAATAGAAAGACGCCAATGCTGCCATTAATTGTGAGGGGATCTAAGTCTCTTGAATAAATCTTTAGTTTTATTAACTTCATTTGGATTTTTTGAATGATTTTTCTAAACAATTTCTCAATTCAATTCAATTCAATTGAAGATTTATTCAAGAGACTTAGATCCTCTCACTTTATGTTTTAGTTAATTGTGAGATGTTGAATTTATGATGAATAATTAATGGCAGCATTGGTGTCTTTCTATTGTTTATACTAAAGGAGGTCAGTGGCATTGTGATACATTTTTATCCTCAGATATGGTACCATCTGGTCTACCACACCACGTTCCGGTCTATTACTGGTCTATCCCTACCAGAGACCATCAAAAACAGGTATGATTTTCTCCAGTTGACCAGTAAGCCCGAGACCCTCCCAAGATGCATGAGGAGCTCCTTTACTTCTATGAAGTCATCCCTCACAGTATGAAGGAAAAGCAGAACATGGTCGGCTTTATGGTGCTGTTCACCCCGAACCTCCAGGCCTCTGTAGGGGATACCCGATCTGTCCTGACAGGCCAGAGATTCCATGGCTAGTGCAAACAGTAGGGGTGAGAAAGGGCACCCCTGTCTGGTACCCTTACCCACTTGATAGCTGTTTGAGATCATGCCCCCCACCCGCACTCTAGCCATCGAGTCTGTATAGAGCAGGCTAGTCCAGGCCATGAGCCCAGGTCCTAGACGAACCTATTCATTAATCTACACAGATAGGGCCATTTCATACTGTTGAAGGCCTTCTCGAAGTCTATTGCAAATATTGCGGCTTCCCCCTTGTCTTACGAGTCGACCACCAGCACTTGTCTCCAATCATTAATGGCCATGTCTCCAGACATTAATGGCCATGTTGCAGCCAGGGATAAATCCTGCTTGGTTTCGATGAACAAGAGCCACCCAATGTGGTTGGAGACACATAGCCAGGGATTTATCATCCAAATTGAGCATTGATAGAGGCCTGTAGGCTTGTCAGGAGCTTGTTTTCAGTGTTTTAAAAGGGGCCCAATCAGGGCCTCTTGCATGGTTGCAGTGAGCCTACCAGCTCTTTTTTCCGAGCTGTAAAATTGCACCAACCGGGAATCTGTCTCCTCTACGAACATCGACTAGATCTCCACTGACAATCAATGCGTGCCTGGAGTCTTTTTCCTGGCCATGGATTTAATGACCGCCCTGACCTTAGGAAGCTCAATATCCCCTCCCAGGGAGTCTTCCACCGCCTCCAACACAGTCGGCAAGACTTCTTGCTGCAAAACGGTTTCAATGGCAGCATCCTTGAAGGTTACCCTGCTCTGATATAAGTCTGCACAATAATCATAGAATGCCCAATTAATATACTATTGCTGATAAAGAGGGGGAGAGTGCACCTCCCTAAGCTCTAAAATTACCAAGCCTCTTTTAGCAGGATTGGCCAACCACGTCAGGAGCGCTCTAGTGCGATCTCTCTCTGCATGGGCTTGGATCATATAATTCCTGTAATCAAAGCATCGCAGTCTTTCGACCTGTTCTGCCACTTTTTCTTTGGCCTCTAATAGCTTCTCCTGTTTCTCTCGGTGTTTGGGTCTACGCTGCTCAATGTCCCAATAGTTGTTCTACTGCCAAAGTCTCCTGCAGTAGTATCCCCCGGATACCTACAGCTTCAGAGATGCATCTGCCCCTAATCACAGTCTTGTAGGCGTCGCATACTATGTGTGGGCTTGATGCCGTAGTGACCTATAAAACAGAGTCCTCATGGGGGGTCCGGTTTCAGTCTCCAAGTGGGGATACAAGGGCAGGTTCTTGTCTACCACAAGCCCAACAACAGGGCATTGTGATTGTTCGTACTGGCTAGATACTCACTAAATACAATGAACTTGTGCATAAGAACCATTCTCAGATGGCAGCATAAATCTTCAGGTAAATTCAACATTCTGTCCTACCTCCACAGCAGTCCCGATTAAGGAATTGGCCTTTCAATAGGCAATCTTTAAGGTAATTGAGGGGCACATTTTTCATTGGGATGCGTTGCCCTTCCACCATACAAGGGGAGTGCAAGGATGACGCAACTACAAAGGGCCTCATTCTCAGTTTGGTGGTCCGAGGACAGCCAACCCCAAGGTGATGCAGTGTTGGCAGAGTGGCTACCCCTGCACTGGCGATTGAACCCCGTATTATGACTCTGGAAGTCGACTGCCATTAGACTACCACTACCGATCCCTCGGAGATCCCTCGGAGGTGGCGGGGTGCTCCAAGGCTGAAATATGCTGGCAGTGCCACTGTGGCATCACCAAAAACATTATGAGTTTCCTAACCACCACAGTTTTCAGGGTGGTACATGCAGGGGGGTACATAGTATCTTTGTAACGTGGTGATTCTATATACAACGTGATTTTGCCTTCACCAGCACTTGGAGCGTTTTTAAAACTGATGTGTTTTTACTAAATTGTTGCACTTTTACCTGGGGGGCTTGTAAAGAATTAAGGGGAACGATTTTGTGAGGCACACTGACACTCTTAACACCTTCTTATCGCCCTCACTTGGCACTGCCGCTTTTGCCGATACTCGGCGACGGTGGGCGCCATCTTGAGTGAGGCGGGGAGAGCGCTCTAGTCGCGCCGTCCTCCCGCCCTCTTAGAATATTTAACCGGTCTTTCCCTCGCGCTCGGTGCCCTACAGAAGCTCTCCCCGGTGAGGGGAACTGGGGCTGCAAGCTGCATGTATCTTTGTAACGTGGTGATTCTATATACAACGTGATTTTGCCTTCACCAGCACTTGGAGCGTTTTTAAAACTGATTTGTTTTTACTAAATTGTTGCACTTTTACCTGGGGGGCTTGTAAAGAATTAAGGGGAACGATTTTGTGAGGCACACTGACACTCTTAACACCTTCTTATCGCCCTCACTTGGCACTGCCGCTTTTGCCGATACTCGGCGACGGTGGGCGCCATCTTGAGTGAGGCGGGGAGAGCGCTCTAGTCGTGCCGTCCTCCCGCCCTCTTTTCTCCCTATAATATGTGTAGGCCGGCCAGACGGCACAGCGGGCTGGCGCAGCGGGCGCGCCGGACGCGCGCCGAAGCCGCGCCTAAGCTAAGCCCGTCTGCGCCCGTCCGCGACCGGATCGCGTCGGGCGCAGGGCATGCTGCCCGATTACCGCACACCATCAGGTATGCTAGTAATAACTTACTCTCCTTGCGTTCTCTACCTGCCTCCCATTGTACTGACTGCCCCCCCATTGATCCCCTTATCAGCCCCTTCTTATGTCCCCGCTGCAAATGGACACCCCCTGCAATAACTTCTGACGTAATCGACTTGCCTTTCCCCTCAAAGAATAATCTTACCCACTTCAAGGGAGGTCTTATTAATGCCAGGTCTCTAGTCTGTCACTGCCAAGACATACATGACTTAAAATTAAGCCATGAGTTGGATGCTCTTTTTATCACCGAAACTTGGCTTAACGATTCATCCAACCCTGATCTGGCAACTGCCCTTCCTTCAGACTTTACTATCTTTAGGCGGGATAGACCCTCTGGACGTGGTGGCGGGGTAGCATTCGTCATCAAGAAAACCTTCCCCTGCCATACTTTTGATCTAGGCCACCTTAAAGACAGTGAAGGCCTAGGTTTTTCAATCAAAATTAACGCCTCCACTTCCTTCTCGGGGGGTCTCTTATACCGCCCTCCTGGACATGCCACTCCTTTCCTAAACTCTCTGGATGAGGCTCTTGGAGCACTTATGCTACAGTACCCCAACTTCACACTATTAGGTGATATGAATCTACATTTGGAATCTCGTGTTGACCCCCATACCATTTCTTTTCAACACTCCTTAAACATCTTTGGACTTTCCCAACGTATCACTGCTGCTACTCATTGTGCTGGACATACTCTTGACGGCATTTGTTCTAATCTCACAACCCTCGCCACGTCCCTCCCGTTACCTCAAATCTGGACTGATCATTGTCTTATCCCGTTTGATATTGTTATACCAGTCCCTACCATATCCAACACTAGGCGCTCCCCGGCCTCCTTCACAGTTAACTGGAAGAAGGTGACCGAACGCATTAAGCTGGATTCCAAACCGCTACCTCAATCCCCAAAAGTAACTGGAGATGTTGTAGCTGATTCTCGCAATTTCCACGCTTGGATGAACCAAATTGTTTCGGATAATACCGAATCTAAAAGCCATCATGTAAAAGGTTATAAGAGAAAACCAAATGCTCCCTGGTTTACTCAGACTTTATCCGATAGTCATCTTCTCTGTCGGAGATTAGAAAGACAATGGAGAAAAATGTATGACGAGGCTGCTAGAGCACGTTATGTCCAACAGAGGAAACTATATCTTGCCAACATAAAAACGGCAGAAAAGGACTATTTCACTAAGGTCATAATTGAAGCCCATCAAAACCAAAAAACTGTCTTCACAATAGTCAAGTCTTTTACCCATCCGAAAGCCCTTACGCCCGAAATCCCTCCTTCAGAGAGCCTGTGTAATAAAATCGCAGACTTCTTTGTAGATAAAATCGTCAACATCCAGAAAGAGTTTCCTCCTCCTCTGACCAACTCCCTAGATGTAACAGATAACTACCCCCCGCTCTCCAGCTTTAAACCTGTTTCCCTTCAACAAACAGGCAAGGCAATTTTGGCATGTAAATCAGGAGCCCCCACTGACTCCTGTCCTCCTATCATTTTGCATCACTTGATCGAGGCAGTAAACCCTTACATTAATGTTATTATTAATGAATCCCTCGAATCCGGGCTAGTGCCGAACGACTGGAAGAAGGCCATTGTAAAACCCCTGATGAAGAAGCAGAACAAATCGCCAACGGACCTCACCAACATGCGCCCCATCTCCCTACTACCTGTCCTTAGTAAAATCACGGAACAGCTAGTACATGAGGAGCTAAAAACATTTGCAGAGGCCCATAACATCCTGCATCCTCAGCAGTCGGGATTTCGCTCCGGTCACTCCACCGAAACAGCTTTGATCGAACTAGCTGATTCCATCAAGTTCCTGCAGGATGAGGGAAGGCAAGCAGTCCTCATCCTGCTTGATCTTACAGCAGCGTTCGACACTATCTCGCATTTCATCCTGATTAACAGAATGCGAGAGATCGGCGTGACAGACACAGCCTTGGCATGGATTATATCTTTCATATCTAATAGGTCCCAGACTGTGTCCCTTGGTCCCTTTCTATCCAGCGAAAAATCCATCACATCTGGAGTGCCCCAGGGGTCTATATTAAGTCCTCTCTTTTTTAACATCTACATGGCACCCCTCCTCGCTGTGATAGAATCGCATGGGATCCTTGTCACGTCATATGCCGACGACACTCAACTATCGACAAAAAGTGGACGGATGCTGACCTACGTTTCAAAAACTGCCTCTCTGATGTATTCCAATGGCTGAACACAAACCATTTAAGATGCAATAGTGCCAAGACAGAAATCATTCCGCTGGGTAAAAACCTATCTTTCTGTCCGAAAGACTGGTGGCCCTTGGGATCGGAGCCCCCCCCGCAGTGCAGTATCATCAGCACGGAACCTAGGCGTGCAATTCGAATCATCCCTCTCTTTCGATGACCACGTTAGGACCACTGCTGGACGCTGTTTTGGACTCATTAAATCCTTGAAATTTTTTTTTGATTTCCTCCCCATTGCAGCTAGAAAATCAGTTGCGGTAGCCTTAATACTCTCCCGACTTGATTACTGCAATGGATTAATGGCCGGAGTGAAAAAGTCCACCCTTAGAAAGCTGCAGAGCATACAACATGCAGCTGCAAGACTGGTTTTAAAACTCCCCAGAAGGCCATCTGCTTCAGCAGCACTAAAATCCCTGCACTGGTTACCATTGCATAAAAGAATCCTTTTTAAATTGCTTCTCACTGTTTTCAAATCCATGCAAAACACAGGGCCCCATTACCTTGCAAATCGCTTTATGCGTTACAATCCCCCGCGTTGTTTGAGATCTTCTGGGACAAATCTTATCACGATTCCTAGATTCAAATACAAAACCAAGGGTGGGAAATCCTTCACTGTCCTGGCAGCCAAGGCATGGAACAACCTACCAGCCAACCTCAGATTAATTGAAAACGAGAACAGTTTCAGAAAACTCCTTAAGACATGGGTGTACCAACAACCAGACACCACCGTACTGGCTGCCATCTAGCTCCAGTCTTCTTACCACATTCCATCTTTCATTTATTCACTGCAGCTAGCTCAGCGCCAAGATGCTCCCTCGGGAGCGAACGTCCACGCTTTACAAATACCCATAAATATCAAATATCAAAATAGTATGGCCCCCTGTCTCTATGCACCCCCTGTTTCTGCACGGCATGGACTAGATGGTCCATACGATGCAGGACCGTGGTTGGTGTTCCCAATACAGTGCCCTTCTAAGGCTCGTCGCCTAGGACCGCCAAAGCACTAATTGCCAGTATAGGAGAAATCTCCTAATCAGGAGAGAGGGTGGGCGGACAGCTATGGCGGTGTGGCAGTAAGGTGCTGGCATGGCGGCCCACTGCCACACACCAAAGAAATAATCGGGCCCTTAGTCAGATTAATCAAGCCTCCAAAGGCTATATTGCCTGGTTCTGAGTAGCCACATAAATCTAGCTTAACACAACACAGCACAAATCTCTGATTTGCATTACTCTGCCCCAGGGAGCCATTCCTTGGGTGGTGGTTGGGTGTTCCCACGCATCCACCCATGGATTTTGTCACATTCCAAGATTTACCATTACTCGTAGACTTGGGAACGCATCTAAATGCTACACCTCACCAGGCGAGACGTAACAAGCAGATATATCTTTATTTTTGCTCATTTTGTCCTCTTTTTATGTGTCCTGCATAATGCAGCACACTTGGAAAGAGTGAAATGCCTTAGATTATTGTTCATGTGCAGGAAGGTGCTCGTTCCTGCACAAAACAATACTGCTTACAATGCAAGCACCCTTGCAACATAGTTCAAGGCTGCCTGCGTTGGCGCAAGGCAGCCCATTGTGTGCCAGTGCAAAGAAAGGACAAGAATACACCATATAATGTTAAATACTGCTCATTCCTGCTCTTTAACTCAGCACAGTTATTTAGGTAGCTTACTGCATTGCATTGCATTAGTTATTGATAAATCTGCGCCTTTATCTACAGACACTACCAAAATCAATACCTTCCAGAGCATTCCCCATAACAAAAGATTGAAAAGAAGGCTAGTGATACCATTATCATCATCAAGCCGGCCAACAAAGGAGGGGTAATTGTCCTCTTTACTAGGGAGGACTATGAGTCTGAGTGCAAACGATTGCTAGCAGACAACAGACATTACATAAAGATTACAGAGGATCCAATGATGTATCTTAAAAACACCATGCAGAAATTAGTATAAGAGGCAGAGGTTGTAAATTGGATTTCCAAGAAGAAGGCTGAATTTCTGATGAAAGTAAACACGGCCATACCCTATTTTTATACTTTACCCAAGATACATAAGATCGGATACATCCACAAGGTCGTCCAGTAGTGTAATGCTTTGTATTATATTCATGAACCATTATCACAATTTGTAGGCTTTTTTCTCTGTCCCTTTGTGCAATGGGCTTACACTTATTTGAAGGAAATGAGGGTCCTCCTATGTTTTCAATGTGATACACCCTTTGACTCCCACAATCAACTTACTGGTAGGTCTTGATATTGAGAGTCCATCAACCAGTTTATCCAGAACACCACCTAAACCACCATAGAGGATATTCTTTACCATGAAGGCTTGCAATATAATACCCCAAGCCATTTTTTTACTGGAATGGAGAAGATTAGCCCTTACAGAGAATTTTTTTGTGTACAAGGTACACTATATAACCAAATTCACAGGAAGTCAATGGGCAGCACCTTTGCCCCTAGTGTGGCAGGACTCTATGTACATCATCTTCAGGACAGGTTTTTCCTCACAGACCAGAAACTATATAGACACCATATAATACTTAGGAAACCTTATATCTGTGATGTCTTGTTCATCTGGGAAGAGGATGTGGATTCTATTTGTGTTATTCTATGAGTGGAACTACCCTTCTCTTCCCTGACATAAACATCATTTCTGATCAAAAGGGCCTCTAGGGGAGATTACCTGGACTCCATATTCTCAAAGAGCTAGAAGCAAGGCAAGAACCTGATACAGGGGAGAGGGGCTCCTTAAAGCATCACTTAAAACCTATGAAACTAATACTTTAACTTGTGTAATCACGTATAACTTAGCCTCAAACTATGTCAAGTGGTATATCAACAAGGATGGGCGCATTATCAATACAGGGTCAATGAATTTTGAAAAGCCGAAAGTTACACACAAAAGAGACCATAATCTAAGAGATTAATTATAACACTCGCCCCCAATGTCTCTCTGAAGAAATCGACAACAGTACTACAGCTTTGGAGTTTCAAGCCAGTAGTGGGACATTTCCCTTGTGGTTCATGTAGCGTATGCCAACTGACACAGCAACAAAATTGATTGACTTAGGGTTGGGAAAATATTGGATATTGGGGAAACATATAAACTGCAATACATCACATGTAACTATATGATTACCTTCCCTCGTAATATGAGTCAAAAATGAATTGCAGAAAAATCTGTGTTCACATAAACGAACACAGAAGTAAGAAAATCATGACAAGAATGAGTAACCATTACCTAGAATTAAACCATAATGTGGAGGACCGTAAATGGGTCATCCACGATACCACAGAGAATCCCAACAGACAGACAGAGAGTATCCTCTTCTAAAAAGAACAACAAATAATGCATTGCTCTCAGATGCATAAGACTGGCCTGATCGATAATATCTCATTGCTAGCCATGAGAAAATTAACCACATGACCATGAACCCCCCGTGTGTACAATCAGAGGTGTATTCACACTATGCCCTATGCTAGTTATGAAACCATAATCGTAAAGCCGGATTGCTTGAAAAATCGTGTAACCTCACAATTATCTGTACATTTTCATCTTTTCATGGTGTGCCTTATTTCTATTTCATTACAACTGCTATAGTCTTCGATTTACCACCAGTGCCACCTTTAGAAATGCCCATTGATGTATGCGGATACATCTACTTAGGCCCTGCCCACATGATGAGGGACGTTATGGATGCCCATGAGGAGGCAGAGCAATAAAACACCACGTTAACTTCCCATTTTTAAGCTCCATGGAGCCCCTTCTTTTACAAGATGCAAGGCATGGAGGTTGAAGTAGGTATATAGGCCGGGCCGGTACCCTTGCCCTGAAGTGAGATGAGCTGGCAGGTGGTTGAACGCTGATTTTTTCTAGAATGATTTACCCAGTGCAAACTTGTTAATGGCTTCTCTCTTATCTCTACACATGCAGTGTGTGACAACAGGGCCTGTCTACCTCTGAGTTGCCCTATGGGGCCCTAATAAGCCCCATTAGATGGTAACTGAGTGCAATACATTTCTCACCCATCAAAAACCTCATTTATTAAGACTCTAGTCTGGCATGAGGAATGTTCACCAATTTTGGTCACCTGTAACCATACCGCTTAGCATGGCCCATGTGGCTCGCACGAGAGAGAAACATATCTCTGTTCTTGTTGCGTGTTTCTTTGTTTGTACATCTGCTAACACATGTGTATACATATCTTTTATCCTAGAGCATACTACAATACTCTCTTTGGTGAGATACACTTTGGGTTCTGGAATTTTTCCTTCAGAGAACCAGGTCTGTTAACTTTTACTCTGTCCTGTTGTATGTGCTTTCTTCATCCCACAGGTATCGGGCCACTATACACAGGAACAATGTGAGTTAGTGACTTGCATGAATACTTAGATTTGTCTCACTTTTTTCACTTACACTTTATAAAGTGTGATCATTGACACACCCATTAGGGCAAAGGTGAGTGAAACATGTAGACCACAATCACCTAGATGATGTTAGGGATTTGCCACTTTTAGTCACATCTCCTAAATTTTTCACCTTACCCTGATAACCAAATACACAATACCATCAGATGTGGATATCTGAGGTAATTTTAACACACACTTCACAGATCCCACTGACAATTTCATCTAGATGTGCTCCACTGCAAGGAGGTTGAGCCCATTCAGCCACATTTGGAGCCTGAGTCTAGATCATGAAGCATGCTAACGGAGATTTACGGTGGGTGAAGATCTCTTGAAAAGTCTTAAGGAATTTTGAGTTCAATAAGCTTTTCAGGACAATCCACCCCCTTTGATTTGTCTGTTTACTACAGGAAGTTAAGTGGGGATATCCCTGATAAATCCATATCCCATTTTTTTTTTTACTGCCATGAGTATACTTTTGGTGACAAGAACATGCTATTTACTTTTGAGGGAACTTTTAATACTAAATAGCTTGATTTCCTGCGAGACACAATATGTGAGAGAAAGCTGCAAATTAGACTTTCAAGTCAAGCCGTAGTCAAAGATAGCTTTATTCGATTTTTGTTTAAAATCATAAAAGCACATTACAAAAGATAAAAACAGCAAAAGGCAGTTCATAGATTCACAGATAAAAACAGTTCATAGATTCACAGCGGCTAAAAACAATCCTCCATGCAATTCAATTAATTTCATTTTCAGTATTTTTAAAGAAGGTATTATAACATAGAGGATCTGCACCTAATGATACTCTTTAAGAACAGGGAGACTGCATAGATAGTCATTTCATCTTGTAACAATTGTATCTTGATAAAAGCGGGCCTACATTGTCTCAGTCCCCAGACTTTTAATAAAGGTAATAAAAATCTTTTCCTACTATGCGAATAAAATTTACAGAATAAAATACAGTGTATTGATGATTGCAAGGTGGAATCATCACAAGGACATGGCATTACATTTTTTGTCCAATCATTAATGGTTGGAAAGGTGGCCATTCTAAAAAAGGTCCCTGTTCTCATGCGGGCTAGCAGCATTCTGCTGTAGCTAGAGTAATTCGATGACAGATATAGCTGTGTGCCCGGGCCATATAATAGGTATTGATGTTGAATGACAGACACCTTCTTCCTCTCTATCTGTCCACGTTGATCTTCCAAATGCTCAAGACAAACGTCCTTAAGGGCTTTTTTGGAGATGGAAGATAGAGTGGAGGGGACGTTGTAAAACTCAGGGTGGCCTATGTCTGTAAAAAAGTCTTTTACATAGCCAAACAAATGAATATGTTTTGCCCCCTGCTGCTTGACACAATCCTGAATGATGGCCCGGTTACACTCAGTTTTAGGTGTTGTCCACACTTTATGCCATAACAGGATTGGGGAAACCTTGATTAAATCTATTATGTAGACTAAGGCAAGCTCTTTGTGACATACATAGCTAGAAGTGGATTTAGGGACAGCCAGCAGATATCTCAGAAAGGCATTTTCACACGTTTGAATTTCTGAGGAATCTGCAACCCCCCAGATACCTGCCCCGTAAGTGGCAGTCGATACGCACTTAGCCTTATAGATGTCCAACAGGACGCGTATCGGCCTGCCCCCCAGTCTATTTGCAAAATGTTTCAGAGCTCCTATAGTGCGAATAAAAGCTAGCTTTCTTGCGGCTACCACTGTGGACCATGAACCTTTTTTGTTAAAAACTATCCCTAGATAGGAAAAGGTATTAGTGAGTACTATCCTTGACTGGTTTAAGAAGGTGTTACACAGTTGGGGGCATATTACCAAGCAATTAGAGACAAAAATTGACCGCAGCGCTGCGGCGATTTTTACCGCAAATAAACCTTGGTATTACCAAGGTTTAACGCAAATGCGGTAAAAATCGCCGCAAAGCATGAATATCGCTGAAAAGTCAGCGATATTCATGCATTAGCGAGCTAATGCTCTTAGCCATGTTATCCACCTCCCATTGGATAACATGGCTAAGAACTGCTCAGGGCAGGTGTTAGCTTTTGGAGATATTCCCGCTTAGCGCGAATATCTCCAAAAGTTGGTAATAGGAGATAGCGATGTTAGCAACTGTTTTCAGTCGCTAACATCTTGGCACGCCCACTTTGCATCTCATTAGTGATAAATATCACTGACATGCAAAGTGGGGCCCAAGATGGTCGTTATCTCCTACTAGCTGTCGCTAACTGGTGTTAGCGGCAGCTAGGTAATAGGGAGATAATTTTATCTCCGCTTTCTTGGCTTTTAAAGCCAAAAAAGCGGAGATAAACCCCCTTGATAATATGCCCCTAGGTTCTTTTTAGAGGAGCAGCACATGGCCAGGATTTTCCCTACATTTATGTTTAAGCATCTTTCGTCCATGTATCCTACAAAGCTATTCAGTGCCTTTTGGCGGCTTACTTGGGTCCTTGCCATTAGGACTGTGTCATCCGCATATAGTAATATTGGCACTGCTACGCCATCTATTTTAGGGTAATCCAAGTCCTTATCAATTAAAAAGGCTGCCACACTGTTTATATATAGATTGAATAGAAAGGGTGCCAAGACGCAGCCCTGGCGCACGCCCTTCATGATTGGGAATTTGTTGGTACATTCTCCGTTTTTACCAAAGCGGACCTTTGCCCCTGCCCCTCTATAAAGTTCTTTAATAAAGTTAAGTTTGTTGGGGTCAATCTAAGGTGTCCCACAACACTTCGTGACTTAGGCAATCGAACACTGAGCTAAGATCAACGAAGGTCATGAATAGGTTACCTTTCTTTGCCACTATGTACTTGGCCGTGATTATAGTCAGATTAAGTCTTTGCTCGACTGTGCCTACGCCAGATGTGAAGCCATACTGAAACTTAGACAGGGCATTAGCCTCCTTGGCCCATGTATGTAGTCTATTCAGTATTATTCTGCCAGCCACTTTCATCAGCGAATCCAAAAGTGAAATTGGCCTGTAACACTTTGGATCGCTGCGATCGCCCTTCTTAAAAATTGGGACTACAATCGCCTCCTGCCAGGTCGATGGAAATCCCTTTTTTGTGTAACTATTTAAGACATTGGTCAGAAGGGGGGCCCAGAGAGAAATGTCAGCCTTATGAATGTCTATTGGAACTCCATCTGGTCCCGGAGCTTTATTCAGAGAACTCTCTGCAATAGCTATTTCTACTTCTGCTAGGGAGAAGGTTATTTCTAGGGGGAAGAGACCCCGGGTATCAGACACCTCAGCTGGTAGATAACCGAGGCGTACCGAGCTAACTGCCTCATCTTTTTTGTATAGATCAGAAAAATGGTATATCCATACCATCTCCTCTATGGCTATCTCAATTGTGTCCGTTTTCCTTTCTATAAAGAAGGGGGCATTTACGGCCCTCCAGAAGACAGTGTTATCTTTCAGTGCACATGCCTTGTGTAGGGCTACCCACGCTTCCTCTTTTAAATCAAACTTCCTCTTTTTTATTGCAGCTTTATAGAGTGATATGGCTATCCTTATATCTGTTATGTTTCTGGGTACCTTTTTAAGAGCTAGCTTCAGCCGCGCGTGAGCTTTGCTACACTCAGAGTCGAACCAGCCCTCTGTCATGTTTCCTTCGCCTGGCCTACTCTTGCGTGTTAGTTAATTACAGATTTGCCCTTTTATTTTTTCGAAGGCAGATACGAACTCGGTTGGGCTGGGGTCTTCCACAAGACAGATCATAAAATCATTTAATTGGTCTGATATTTGGGTGTGCAGAAAAGTGGCTGGATTTATCTTGCTCCATTTTATGGAATAACCATTCACTCTGGAGAGTGCAATCTTGTGGCGATAAATGTTTTCAGCCACTACAGTGTTCTGAGGATTGCCCGACCCAAAGCTAAATGACGAGTGTATAGGGAAGTGGTCACTCATTGAGATGTCCTCTGTATTAAAACTCATAACACAGCGATGGTAGCTGGCTGTGAGTAACGTATAATCGATCACTGACCGCAAGCCGCGTCCATTAAAGGTAGGTTGAAAGGCGATCTGAGGACTACAGAGTTCATTGGCAAAGCTGAGATCCCATTCACATACCAGATTGTTAAGTAGATTACCAAACTTGGAGTGCTCAAAGTGGGTGCACGGGTCTCCCTTCAAGTTAACCACCCCACAAGGTATCAAGATCACTTTGAGGGCATATATGGCAGTTTTAGTCGCCCGTCGAAATGACACACATCTCTGTTTGGGCAGAGTCCTGTTGTGTGTGTAAGATGTTACTTAAATCCGATATAACCTTGTCTGCATCTTCCTTTGGGATGTTATTATAAAGATTAATCAGGATGACCTGTTGTTTACTTCCCAACTTCAATAGTAATGCTTGATAGTAATCCCCTCCTGTACTGAAAAACTTTACCTCCATATGTAACATGTTTGATATAAATGTCGTCAAGCCTCCAGAACTTCTGCCCCTAGTGGTCTGTTTAGCTGCAGTGAAATAAGTACAATATCCACTTAGGTGTGTTTCCCTCTGGTCCCAGCATTCTTGTAAGCAGATTGTACTAAATTTGTCTACAAATGTTACAAAAGTGGAGTCCTTAACTTTACTAGATAATCCTGCTACGTTCCAAGACAGGAGAGTTAAAGCTCCTCCTGTGTCGGCCAGTGTAGGAGTATAATTTTTTTGCTGGATAGAATCCAATGGACCTTCTTGAGCCCCCTGACTGTCACTTACAGCTATAGCATTTAGTACTTTACAACATGGGTGACCCTGGGTTTGGGTGATTTCTGAGCTATTGTTGTTTATCTTACCCTTAATAGGTGGAGCTCCTATGGCAGAGTTAAGTACGCCCTCATCTGACCTTTGCTTGGATGGTGGATTAGTGTTGGAGCAATCTATTCTGCTTCTGTACCTATTTGGCTTGCTTACCCTGCTCCTGCTTTCCTCTGGTTTTTTGGGTGACCTAACCAGTCAGTCTACCATCTCAAGGCAACTGTATCTATTGGCAGTGGGAATTCCCCCCCAGTTACCCATGTACAGTTGGTTCCTAATTGGGTAACTACCCCATTCCTGAACACCTCCATTTCCCCAGTTCCCCCCGAACTCAGGACCTTGGTGACTCCTAGGTTGGTAAAAGTATGATAGCCGTCTAGTTTCTATCCCTGCACCGCTCAGTTGTGTTCTCCATGAGCAGATGTAGTCGACAGTGCGCTGATCACCGAAGTTGACCAAGACACAGTCACCTTTTATAGTCTTCCTGTCTTGCCCTACCCATGGTACCCTATGTACCATTATAATCTTACTGGACAGATGCGGGGGAAGGAAGCGGTTAATATTAAGCCAGTAGGCAACTTTATTTTTTAGGGACCAAATTGGCTCCTCTGCAAATTCTTCCAGTTCGGGAACTCCTGTCATGATGACTACATAAGGGCTCGCCTCTGGGGGGAGGTTTACGGTGTGTCTGCCCTTTGTAGCCACCCTTTCCCATTGTTTGTTTTTATGGGGGACGACAGGGGTATTTGATGGAATCTCCTCCCTCCCGGTTTGAGTGGTCTGGCCAGGGTGTTTGACGGCTGTTTTTTTCTCTGTTAGAATTGCGGGATTGTTAATTACCTTTGGTGCAGGTGGTGGAGGTTGTTTAGTTTTTAAGCTTGATTGGCCAGGTTTTATTGGTTGACCATTTGCTATCGATTTTACCCATGGATGTGGTGGATTCTTAGTGAGGTTATGCAAAACCTTAAGCTGGTTTTCAATGTGCAATAGTCTGCTTTCTAGTGGTGCCAAAAGGGTTTTAAACAAATTCCCCATTTTTTCTAGAATTGGCCATCAAAGTTGTCCTCCTGATGTTCTATGTTGTTAATAGGAGGGACCTCAGTGACCGATAAGTCCAGGGCAACATTTACACCCTCTGCGGGTAACAGGTCATTATTCTTTTTAGCCTGTTCTTGTCTCACCCTCTGATTTTTGGATGTAACACAAGTATCCTTAGAATTCGATGTCTTAGGATTTTTTGGCCCTGGAGTAATCGTCTTGGTAGCTTTCTTTTTGGGTTTAGCACCCTCCCTCCTCTCCCTAGATGAGCTAAAGCTCCCTATGGCCTGCAAACTGTCCGGAATAAGCTGCAGAGTTTTTTCTAGGTCTGAACTTGTCATTGAGTCTAATAATGAGGTAGAAGTTGACAGATCCCCCCTTGTCGGCATACAATGTACATCCACATGGACCAGTAACAGGTCAATTTCCTTGGCAGGTTCAGGTATGGGTGTGCGAGCTGACGCTAGGTGTCCCGTGGATGATCTTTTCGCGAACGCTAGGTCTTGAGAGACCCTGCGTTCCATTAGGCGTATGCCTTGTACGATAACTGAATTTGTACGAATTATAAAATCATCCAGGGTACCTGTTAATTTACCCCACCCTGCTGCGGTTTTACTCCTGCTGCCGCGAGTAGTCATGTCTGCTTACAGAGTCAATATGCGGCCTCAGTTCAGCTATTGTTTGCTATTTAAAGTTTAAACAGTACAAAAACGCCGCCAAGCAAACAATGAGCTGATAATGTTCACATTAAAAAATCACCTTTTAGCGGGCGAAAGAGAGGCGGCCCGGGCCGGTCTTGCCCGGTCTTTAACGGGCTTAAACGGGCCCGCCCTTGGCCCGGGCTTCGCCCGGCTCGTCCCGCGAAGCGGGTCTCTGCGACGGCTATAAGCACCTCCTGGTGCAGGCGCGTCGTCAGCGGTGCGCGCCGCCGCTGAGGCTACCGGGAGTTGTGGTCCCGGGGCGCGGCACGGAGATTGATGCAGCTGACTCTTGGCCGGTGGCGGCGTAGGTTGTTGCCCTGCTGACTCTTAGCAGTGGCGTTGGCGGCGTCCCCTGGGAAGGCTTTGGCAGGTAAGTGGCTGAGTCACCTCCTCCGCCGGTCTCTGCGCCGGCTTTAAGCACCTCCTGGTGCGGGCGCGTCTTCAGCGGTGCGCGCCGCCGCTGAGGCTACCGGGAGTTGTGGTCCCGGGGCGGCGGCGCAGAGATTGATGCAGCTGACTCTTGGCCGGGTTCAATTCCCACCTCGGTGGCTCTTGGACTCAATCTCCCCAGACCTGATAATTCTCGCCTCGGTGCCTAGTCTAATCATGGGTCCCACTCTGTGACTCTGGGCAATAGCTTGCTTAATCTCCACAACGGCTCCAGCAGCGTTGGATGCCTGACTTCCCCTTGGGGGTGCCCAGGAATGGACAACTCACAGGAAAGCAGGAAGGGTTCCCAGTGGTATGAATACAGCGCTACGAAACCTCTGGGTAGAAAGCGCTATATAAATACAAACACATTTACATTTACATTTACGATATTGTCATGGAAGTCCAGCCAAACCGACTTGTTTATTTTTGTTTTTTTCCTAAACATTAGAAACAGCATCTACAGTCATATGCACTGGTGCATGTAGATTTAGTGGTGGGTGTTTTCTTTAGAAGAGAATAGTAATAGAAGAGCCCCAGATGAAGTAACTATAACCACAGATTTAGATAAGGTGAAAATAATTGACTTATAAAATGTACAAAAATATATAAAGGATATTGGTATATACAAGGACGTCCAATAATTATTCAGACATTTAAAGACAAGAGACCATAGTGCTTTAAGGCGCTTTTGCCCAAGGACTGTCTTTTCAATGGTGTAGACGACGTTTCAACTCTATTACAAATGCAAAGGGGCCTTGGATAATGGGCAAACATGTATTTCTTGTTTCCTACTTGAGAAAATCAGTTTCTCCAAGGTAGAGAGTTTTGAGGGAAAATTCTTCTGATTCAGGGAGATCCATGGAATTGGTCTTCCTCCCGATTGCCTGGGTGTCAATTTAAAGGGGATGTCAGTTCTTGATCTTCATTTATATTGACGGATAATATTCTCTTTTAAAAAGGACCTTTAGTCAATTAATGTTGTCATCGATAGGAATATTTCAAGGAGAGCTGAAAGAATGTGCCCATCAGTCGCGCATCGATCTCTCCGGAATGAAAGACGTAGAGCTCCTGATTGGAATATCGCCACAGTGCTATCTAACAAACTGTTGCCAATTTATCTTTGAAGAGAAACCAGAAAGAGAAGAGCCACCTTACATTTTGCCAAATCCTAATGACAATGAAATAAAGGTTTTGAACTTTAGAAGAAGTCATTGATTTTTGTTTTTGAATCTAAGGGGCATATTATCAAGGGAGTTTATCTCCGCTTTTTTGGCTTTAAAAGCCAAGAAAGCAGAGATAAAATTATCTCCCTATTACCTAGCTGTCGCTAACACCAGTGAGCGACAGCTAGTAGGAGATAGCGACCATCTTCGGCCCCGCTTTGCATGTCAGTGATATTTATCACTAATGACATGCAAAGTGGGCGTGCCAAGATGTTAGCGACTGGAAACAGTCGCTAACATTGCTATCTCCTATTACCAACTTTTGGAGATATTCGCGCTAAGCGTGAATATCTCCAAAAGCTAACACCTGCCCCTGAGCAGTTCTTAGCCATGTTATCCAATGGTAGGTGGATAACATGGCTAAGAGCAGTAGCTCGGTAATGCAGGAAAATCGCGGACTTTTCAGCGATATTCATGCATTTCGGCCAATTTTTATCGCTTAGGAGATAAACCTTGATAATAGCAAGGTTCCTAAGCGATAAAAATCGCCGCAGCTCAGCGATAAAAATATCGCCGCTAAACCAACATAGCGATAATTATTGCTAGTTGTTGGTAAAATGCCCCAATGTATCCAGAAGAAGAACAAGCATTTACAATGCAATGGTTTTGCCTTTGTTAAAGTTAGAGCTATTGGCATTGCTCTTGACACTCTGAAGCTCCACTCTGCATTCTGAAGCTCCACTCTGCACTCTGAAGCTCCACTTCTGCACTCTGAAGCTCCACTCTGCACTCTGAAGCTCCACTCTGAAGCTCCACTCTGAAGCTCCACTCTGAAGATCCACTCTTAAGCTGCACTCTGAAGCTCCACTCTGCACTCTGAAGCTCCACTCTGAATCTGAACTCTGAAGCTCCACTCTGAATCTGCACTCTGAAGCTCCACTCTGCACTCTGAAGCTCCACTCTGAATCTGAACTCTGAAGCTCCACTCTGAATCTGCACTCTGCACTCTGAATCTGCACTCTGAATCTCCACTCTGCACTCTGAATCTCCACTCTGCACTCTGAAGCTCCACTCTGCACTCTGAAGCTCCACTCTGAATCTCCACTCTGCACTCTGAAGCTCCACTCTGAATCTCCACTCTGCACTCTGAATCTCCACTCTGCACTCTGAATCTCCACTCTGCACTCTGAAGCTCCACTCTGCACTCTGAAGCTCCACTCTGCACTCTGAAGCTCCACTCTGCACTCTGAAGCTCCACTCTGCACTCTGAATCTCAACTCTGAAGCTCCACTCTCCACTCTGAATCTCCACTCTGAAGCTCCACTCTCCACTCTGAATCTCCACTCTGAATCTCCACTCTCCACTCTGAAGCTCCACTCTGAAGCTCCACTCTGAAGCTCCACTCTGAAGCTCTACTCTGCACTCTGAAGCTCCACTCTGAAGCTCCACTCTGAAGCTCTACTCTGCACTCTGAAGCTCCACTCTGAAGCTCCACTCTGAAGCTCCACTCTGAAGCTCCACTCTGAAGCTCCACTCTGCACTCTGAAGCTCCACTCTGAAGCTCCACTCTGAAGCTCCACTCTGAAGCTCCACTTTGAAGCTCCACTTTGAAGCTCCACTCTGAAGCTCCACTCTGAAGCTCCACTCTGAAGCTCCACTCTGAAGCTCCACTCTGCACTCTGAAGCTCCACTCTGAAGCTCCGCTCTGAAGCTCCACTCTGAAGCTCCACTCTGAAGCTCCACTCTGAAGCTCCACTCTGCACTCTGAAGCTCCACTCTGAAGCTCCGCTCTGAAGCTCCACTCTGAAGCTCCACTCTGAAGCTCCACTCTGAAGCTCCGCTCTGCACTCTGAAGCTCCACTCTGAAGCTCCACTCTGCACTCTGAAGCTCCACTCTGAAGCTCCACTCTGCACTCTGAAGCTCCACTCTGCACTCTGAAGCTCCACTCTGAAGCTCCACTCTGCACTCTGAAGCTCCACTCTGAATCTGCACTCTGAAGCTCCACTCTGCACTCTGAAGCTCCACTCTGAAGCTCCACTCTGCACTCTGAAGCTCCACTCTGAAGCTCCACTCTGCACTCTGAAGCTCCACTCTGAAGCTCCACTCTGCACTCTGAAGCTCCACTCTGCACTCTGAAGCTCCACTCTGAAGCTCCACTCTGAAGCTCCACTCTGAAGCTCCACTCTGAAGCTCCACTCTGAAGCTCCACTCTGAAGCTCCACTCTGAAGCTGCACTCTGAAGCTGCACTCTGAAGCTCCACTCTGAAGCTCCACTCTGAAGCTCCACTTTGAAGCTCCACTCTGAAGCTCCACTCTGAAGCTCCACTCTGAAGCTCCACTCTGCACTCTGAAGCTCCACTCTGAAGCTCCACTCTGAAGCTCCACTCTGAAGCTCCACTCTGAAGCTCCACTCTGAAGCTCCACTCTGCACTCTGAAGCTCCACTCTGAAGCTCCGCTCTGAAGCTCCGCTCTGAAGCTCCACTCTGCACTCTGAAGCTCCACTCTGAAGCTCCACTCTGCACTCTGAAGCTCCACTCTGAAGCTCCACTATGCACTCTGAAGCTCCACTCTGTAGCTCCACTCTGCACTCTGAAGCTCCACTCTGAATCTGCACTCTGAAGCTCCACTCTGCACTCTGAAGCTCCACTCTGAAGCTCCACTCTGCACTCTGAAGCTCCACTCTGAAGCTCCACTCTGCACTCTGAAGCTCCACTCTGAAGCTCCACTCTGAAGCTCCACTCTGAAGCTCCACTCTGAAGCTCCACTCTGAAGCTCCACTCTGCACTCTGAAGCTCCACTCTGCACTCTGAAGCTCCACTCTGAAGCTCCACTCTGAAGCTCCACTCTGAAGCTCTACCCTGCACTCTGAAGCTCCACTCTGAAGCTCCACTCTGAAGCTCCACTCTGAAGCTCCACTCTGAAGCTCCACTCTGCAGCTCCACTCTGAAGCTCCACTCTGAAGCTCCACTCTGCACTCTGAAGCTCCACTCTGAAGCTCCACTCTGCACTCTGAAGCTCCACTCTGCACTCTGAAGCTCCACTCTGAAGCTCCACTCTGCACTCTGAAGCTCCACTCTGAAGCTCCACTCTGAAGCTCCACTCTGAAGCTCCACTCTGCACTCTGAAGCTCCACTCTGAAGCTCCACTCTGAAGCTCCACTCTGCACTCTGAAGCTCCACTCTGAAGCTCCGCTCTGAAGCTCCACTCTGAAGCTCCACTCTGAAGCTCCACTCTGAAGCTCCACTCTGAAGCTCCACTCTGCACTCTGAAGCTCCACTCTGAAGCTCCACTCTGCACTCTGAAGCTCCACTCTGAAGCTCCACTCTGCACTCTGAAGCTCCACTCTGAAGCTCCACTCTGCACTCTGAATCTGCACTCTGAAGCTCCACTCTGCACTCTGAAGCTCCACTCTGAATCTGCACTCTGAAGCTCCACTCTGAATCTGCACTCTGAAGCTCCACTCTGCACTCTGAAGCTCCACTCTGAAGCTCCACTCTGCACTCTGAAGCTCCACTCTGAAGCTCCACTCTGCACTCTGAAGCTCCACTCTGAAGCTCCACTCTGCACTCTGAAGCTCCACTCTGCACTCTGAAGCTCCACTCTGCACTCTGAAGCTCCACTCTGCACTCTGAAGCTCCACTCCGCACTCTGAAGCTCCACTCTGAAGCTCCACTCTGAAGCTGCACTCTGAAGCTCCACTCTGAAGCTCCACTCTGAAGCTCCACTCTGAAGCTAGACTCTGAAGCTCCACTCTGAAGCTCCACTCTGAAGCTCCACTCTGAAGCTCCACTCTGAAGCTGCACTCTGAAGCTCCACTCTGAAGCTCCACTCTGAAGCTCCACTCTGAAGCTCCACTCTGAAGCTCTACTCTGAAGCTCTACTCTGAAGCTCTACTCTGAAGCTCTACTCTGAAGCTCTACTCTGCACTCTGAAGCTCCACTCTGAAGCTCCACTCTGAAGCTCCACTCTGAAGCTCCACTCTGCACTCTGAAGCTCCACTCTGAAGCTCCACTCTGAAGCTCCACTCTGAAGCTCCACTCTGAAGCTCCACTCTGCACTCTGAAGCTCCACTCTGAAGCTCCACTCTGAATCTCCACTCTGAAGCTCCACTCTGCACTCTGAAGCTCCACTCTGAAGCTCCACTCTGAAGCTCCACTCTGAAGCTCCACTCTGCACTCTGAAGCTCCACTCTGAAGCTCCACTCTGCACTCTGAAGCTCCACTCTGAAGCTCCACTCTGAAGCTCCGCTCTGAAGCTCCACTCTGAAGCTCCACTCTGAAGCTCCACTCTGAAGCTCCTCTCTGCACTCTGAAGCTCCACTCTGAAGCTCCACTCTGCACTCTGAAGCTCCACTCTGAAGCTCCACTATGCACTCTGAAGCTCCACTCTGTAGCTCCACTCTGCACTCTGAAGCTCCACTCTGAATCTGCACTCTGAAGCTCCACTCTGCACTCTGAAGCTCCACTCTGAAGCTCCACTCTGCACTCTGAAGCTCCACTCTGAAGCTCCACTCTGCACTCTGAAGCTCCACTCTGAAGCTCCACTCTGAAGCTCCACTCTGAAGCTCCACTCTGAAGCTCCACTCTGCACTCTGAAGCTCCACTCTGCACTCTGAAGCTCCACTCTGAAGCTCCACTCTGAAGCTCCACTCTGAAGCTCTACCCTGCACTCTGAAGCTCCACTCTGAAGCTCCACTCTGAAGCTCCACTCTGAAGCTCCACTCTGAAGCTCCACTCTGAAGCTCCACTCTGAAGCTCCACTCTGCACTCTGAAGCTCCACTCTGAAGCTCCACTCTGCACTCCGAAGCTCCACTCTGCACTCTGAAGCTCCACTCTGAAGCTCCACTCTGCACTCTGAAGCTCCACTCTGCACTCTGAAGCTCCACTCTGAAGCTCCACTCTGAAGCTCCACTCTGAAGCTCCACTCTGCACTCTGAAGCTCCACTCTGAAGCTCCACTCTGAAGCTCCACTCTGCACTCTGAAGCTCCACTCTGAAGCTCCGCTCTGAAGCTCCACTCTGAAGCTCCACTCTGAAGCTCCACTCTGAAGCTCCACTTTGAAGCTCCACTCTGAAGCTCCACTCTGCACTCTGAAGCTCCACTCTGAAGCTCCACTCTGCACTCTGAAGCTCCACTCTGAAGCTCCACTCTGCACTCTGAAGCTCCACTCTGAAGCTCCACTCTGCACTCTGAAGCTCCACTCTGAATCTGCACTCTGAAGCTCCACTCTGAATCTGCACTCTGAAGCTCCACTCTGCACTCTGAAGCTCCACTCTGAAGCTCCACTCTGCACTCTGAAGCTCCACTCTGAAGCTCCACTCTGCACTCTGAAGCTCCACTCTGAAGCTCCACTCTGCACTCTGAAGCTCCACTCTGCACTCTGAAGCTCCACTCTGCACTCTGAAGCTCCACTCTGCACTCTGAAGCTCCACTCCGCACTCTGAAGCTCCACTCTGAAGCTCCACTCTGAAGCTGCACTCTGAAGCTCCACTCTGAAGCTCCACTCTGAAGCTCCACTCTGAAGCTCCACTCTGAAGCTCCACTCTGAAGCTGCACTCTGAAGCTCCACTCTGAAGCTCCACTCTGAAGCTCCACTCTGAAGCTCCACTCTGCACTCTGAAGCTCCACTCTGAAGCTCCACTCTGAAGCTCCACTCTGAAGCTCTACTCTGAAGCTCTACTCTGAAGCTCTACTCTGAAGCTCTACTCTGCACTCTGAAGCTCCACTCTGAAGCTCCACTCTGAAGCTCCACTCTGAAGCTCCACTCTGCACTCTGAAGCTCCACTCTGAATCTCCACTCTGAAGCTCCACTCTGAAGCTCCACTCTGAAGCTCCACTCTGCACTCTGAAGCTCCACTCTGAAGCTCCACTCTGAATCTCCACTCTGATGCTCCACTCTGCACTCTGAAGCTCCACTCTGAAGCTCCACTCTGAAGCTCCACTCTGAAGCTCCACTCTGCACTCTGAAGCTCCACTCTGAAGCTCCACTCTGCCCTCTGAAGCTCCACTCTGAAGCTCCACTCTGAAGCTCCGCTCTGAAGCTCCACTCTGAAGCTCCACTCTGAAGCTCCACTCTGAAGCTCCTCTCTGCACTCTGAAGCTCCACTCTGAAGCTCCACTCTGCACTCTGAAGCTCCACTCTGAAGCTCCACTCTGCACTCTGAAGCTCCACTCTGAAGCTCCACTCTGCACTCTGAAGCTCCACTCTGAATCTGCACTCTGAAGCTCCACTCTGAAGCTCCACTCTGCACTCTGAAGCTCCACTCTGAATCTGCACTCTGAAGCTCCACTCTGAATCTGCACTCTGAAGCTCCACTCTGAAGCTCCACTCTGAAGCTCCACTCTGAAGCTCCACTCTGAAGCTCCACTCTGAAGCTCCACTCTGCACTCTGAAGCTCCACTCTGAAGCTCCACTCTGAAGCTCCACTCTGAAGCTCCACTCTGAAGCTCTACTCTGAAGCTCTACTCTGCACTCTGAAGCTCCACTCTGAAGCTCCACTCTGCACTCTGAAGCTCCACTCTGAAGCTCCACTCTGCACTCTGAAGCTCCACTCTGAAGCTCCACTCTGAAGCTCCACTTTGAAGCTCCACTCTGCACTCTGAAGCTCCACTCTGAAGCTCCACTCTGCACTCTGAAGCTCCACTCTGAAGCTCCACTCTGAATCTGCACTCTGAAGCTCCACTCTGCACTCTGAAGCTCCACTCTGAAGCTCCACTCGGAAGCTCCACTCTGAAGCTCCACTCGGAAGCTCCACTCGGAAGCTCCACTCGGAAGCTCCACTCTGAAGCTCCACTCTGAAGCTCAACTCTGCACTCTGAAGCTCCACTCTGAAGCTCCACTCTGAAGCTCCACTCTGAAGCTCCACTCTGAAGCTCCACTCTGAAGCTCCACTCTGCACTCTGAAGCTCCACTCTGAAGCTCTACTCTGAAGCTCCACTCTGCACTCTGAAGCTCCACTCTGAAGCTCCACTCTGAAGCTCCACTCTGAAGCTCCACTCTGAAGCTCCACTCTGAAGCTCCACTCTGAAGCTGCACTCTGAAGCTCCACTCTGAAGCTCCACTCTGAAGCTCCACTCTGAAGCTCCACTCTGCACTCTGAAGCACCACTCTGAAGCTCCACTCTGAAGCTCCACTCTGAAGCTCCACTCTGAAGCTCCACTCTGAAGCTCCACTCTGCACTCTGAAGCTCCACTCTGAAGCTCCACTCTGAAGCTCCGCTCTGAAGCTCCACTCTGAAGCTCCACTCTGAAGCTCCGCTCTGAAGCTCCACTCTGAAGCTCCACTCTGAAGCTCCACTCTGCACTCTGAAGCTCCACTCTGAAGCTCCACTCTGAAGCTCCACTCAGAAGCTCCACTCTGAAGCTCCACTCGGAAGCTTCACTCTGAAGCTCCACTCTGCACTCTGAAGCTCCACTCTGAATCTGCACTCTGAAGCTCCACTCTGAATCTGCACTCTGAAGCTCCACTCTGAATCTGCACTCTGAAGCTCCACTCTGCACTCTGAAGCTCCACTCTGAAGCTCCACTCTGAAGCTCCACTCTGCACTCTGAAGCTCCACTCTGAAGCTCCACTCTGAAGCTCCACTCTGAAGCTCCACTCTGAAGCTCCACTCTGAAGCTGCACTCTGAAGCTCCACTCTGAAGCTCCACTCTGAAGCTCCACTCTGCACTCTGAAGCTCCACTCTGAATCTCCACTCTGAAGCTCCACTCTGAAGCTCTACTCTGCACTCTGAAGCTCCACTCTGAAGCTCCACTCTGAAGCTCCACTCTGAAGCTCCACTCTGAAGCTCCACTCTGCACTCTGAAGCTCCACTCTGAAGCTCCACTCTGCACTCTGAAGCTCCACTCTGCACTCTGAAGCTCCACTCTGAAGCTCCACTCTGCACTCTGAAGCTCCACTCTGAAGCTCCACTCTGCACTCTGAAGCTCCACTCTGAAGCTCCACTCTGAAGCTCCACTCTGCACTCTGAAGCTCCACTCTGAATCTGCACTCTGAAGCTCCACTCTGAATCTGCACTCTGAAGCTCCACTCTGCACTCTGAAGCTCCACTCTGAAGCTCCACTCTGAAGCTCCACTCTGAAGCTCTACTCTGAAGCTCTACTCTGAAGCTCTACTCTGCACTCTGAAGCTCCACTCTGAAGCTCCACTCTGAAGCTCCACTCTGAAGCTCCACTCTGAAGCTCCACTCTGCACTCTGAAGCTCCACTCTGAAGCTCCACTTTGAAGCTCCACTTTGAAGCTCCACTCTGAAGCTCCACTCTGAAGCTCCACTCTGCACTCTGAAGCTCCACTCTGAAGCTCCACTCTGAATCTGCACTCTGAAGCTCCACTCTGCACTCTGAAGCTCCACTCTGAAGCTCCACTCGGAAGCTCCACTCGGAAGCTCCACTCGGAAGCTCCACTCGGAAGCTCCACTCTGCACTCTGAAGCTCCACTCTGAAGCTCCACTCTGAAGCTCCACTCTGAAGCTCCACTCTGCACTCTGAAGCTCCACTCTGAAGCTCCACTCTGCACTCTGAAGCTCCACTCTGAAGCTCCACTCTGCACTCTGAAGCTCCACTTTGAAGCTCCACTTTGAAGCTCCACTCTGAAGCTCCACTCTGCACTCTGAAGCTCCACTCTGAAGCTCCACTCTGAAGCTCCACTCTGCACTCTGAAGCTCCGCTCTGAAGCTCCACTCTGAAGCTCCGCTCTGAAGCTCCACTCTGAAGCTCCACTCTGAAGCTCCACTCTGAAGCTCCACTCTGCACTCTGAAGCTCCACTCTGAAGCTCCACTCTGCACTCTGAATCTGCACTCTGAAGCTCCACTCTGAAGCTCCACTCTGAAGCTCCACTCTGAAGCTCCACTCTGAAGCTCCACTCTGAAGCTCCACTCTGCACTCTGAAGCTCCACTCTGAATCTGCACTCTGAAGCTCCACTCTGCACTCTGAAGCTCCACTCTGCACTCTGAAGCTCCACTCTGAATCTGCACTCTGAAGCTCCACTCTGAAGCTCCACTCTGAAGCTCCACTCTGAAGCTCCACTCTGAAGCTCCACTCTGCACTCTGAAGCTCCACTCTGAAGCTCCACTCTGAAGCTCCACTCTGCACTCTGAAGCTCCACTCTGAAGCTCCACTCTGAAGCTCCACTCTGCACTCTGAAGCTCCACTCTGAAGCTCCACTCTGAAGCTCCACTCTGAAGCTCCACTCTGAAGCTCCACTCTGCACTCTGAAGCTCCACTCTGCACTCTGAAGCTCAACTCTGAAGCTCCACTCTGAAGCTCGACTCTACACTCTGAAGCTCCACTCTGAAGCTCCACTCTGAAGCTCCACTCTGCACTCTGAAGCTCCACTCTGAAGCTCCACTCTGCACTCTGAAGCTCCACTCTGAAGCTCCACTCTGCACTCTGAAGCTCCACTCTGAAGCTCCACTCTGAAGCTCCACTCTGAAGCTCCACTCTGAAGCTCCTCTCTGCACTCTGAAGCTCCACTCTGAAGCTCCACTCTGCACTCTGAAGCTCCACTCTGAAGCTCCACTCTGCACTCTGAAGCTCCACTCTGAAGCTCCACTCTGAAGCTCCACTCTGAAGCTCCACTCTGCACTCTGAAGCTCCACTCTGAAGCTCCACTCTGAAGCTCCACTCTGAAGCTCCACTCTGCACTCTGAAGCTCCACTCTGAAGCTCCACTCTGAAGCTCCACTCTGCACTCTGCACTCTGCACTCTGGAATCTGAATCTCCACTCTGCACTCTGAATCTCCACTCTGCACTCTGCACACGCAATTTTGGGTGGGCGACAGGTAAAACACCAAGGCTGTCTAACCTTGATTCCACCTCATATCTCTTTCATGAACCACCATACATGTCCTGCCCATTTATTTCACTCATGCATGGGTTTTTTTAATCCCTGCTTTCTCCCTTTGTCAGCGTTTTACCGTCATTTTCTTTATCAGTCTTCACCCCGTTTCTCTCTCTTATTTTGGATGGAGGCAGGTGTTAAAACAATAATAAGTGCGGGTTTTCACATACGAGCGCTGGTGGACCCCTGCAACCAGCTCAGCTGCTCAAAGTAAGCACGGTATAATCTTCATGCCTCCTACTTTCCCTGCAGCCAACCATCTCCTCGGATGACGGGCTGCCGGCGATACCTCCCTGCAGCTTGGTTTGACCTTCATGCCCTTTCCCGGCGGGTGCCCTCAATCCCGGACCAGATTCGGGGGCGTTCCCGAGAAGAGGCTTTCGGCTGACATAGCCAAAAGCCAAAGAATCTCGGGAACGCCCCCGTGTCTGGTCCGGCATTGACGGACAGGCCCCTCGTCCAATGGCTAGGCTCCATTTATGTAGCCAGCCAATGAATGACGAGGGCCGACCCAAACCCACACACAGTACTCATTAGGTTTTTGCCTGCGCAAAAAAGATGCGCAGAGCGCATCTTTTTGGCGAGGCAAAACCTAAAAAGGGTTTGAATCTTTGGGGCGCATGCATCAAGCCTTTTCCCGTTCGCAAACGAGGCAATTCACAGAATCGGCCCATTTAATCGGCCCATTTGCGAATGGAAAAAGCCTTTTTCCTATGCATGTAGGTTTTGGCATTCGCAATTTAGGTAATCCCAATTTTTTTTGTGATTGTCTAAATTGCGAATGCATTTAGGGAATTGCAAATGCCGATGCATGTAGCCTTACCTAAATGCGAACTGTGCTTTTAGGAAACGCCAATTACCTAAACTTCAAGTTGATGGTAATATGTGCATGCTTTGAAAAATGCACAAAATGCATTTTACAAAGTGCCATATAGCACACAAATGCCCTTAGAGCATATGTGCGCTTTACATGTGCCTGTAGGCCCACAGGAATGAATGGAGTCACATTACCCAATAACAATACTCAATTTCCGAAACGTTAATTAGGTAATGTTAAGGAATCAGAATTTTTTTTGCGATTCCCACATGCAGAGCATTTTGCGATTCCTAAACAGCGAATCTGTAAAATTCGCTATTTGGGAATCGCAAAATGCGGGCTCGATGCATGTGCCCCTTAGAGCTGAATGAATGAATACAGAGAGAAATACATTTTTTACATTTTGTTTTTGGATTCTTGACTTTTGACTCTGATTGTTTGAGGTTTAGTTACATTTTACTACAGTTAGCAAATGGCATACAGAACATGCTGTAAAAATGTTAGTATGACTTAATGTATAATGATATTAATAGCCCTAATGAGCCTAACGTTGTTACTACAGTTTATTAGGATATTACTACAGTTTATTAGGATATTATGTAACGCTCATCCATATAGGGAATTGTTTTGAGTTAACTCTCACCCCTCTTCTGATAGTGAAGGCACAGCATGCTATTGACTACTGATACCTTACAGCCTGTCATGTAATGTTTTTGTTAGTATATTTAACCCCTTTGATGCGCCCGTCGGCCGTTGGCCGAAACTCCCCGCTCACTCAATAAAACCGCCGCAGCAGAATCGCCGCGCAGTTAAGTGGCTAATAAGCAAGAGTTTATTGCACCATATCTTTTGAACTTCCTGTTTTTGAAGGTCCTAAGAATTCTGTGACTTATTCTATTTAAGAAGGATTATGTTGTGTCCTGTGTTTGAGTATATGTGGCCTCTAGTGGTCAGTGGCAGACTCTTTACAAGTATCACGTAAGCTGGGTGGGTGTGACTGGGTGTGCTTAATAAAGTATGTGAAGCTGTGTGTTCAGTTAATGGTTGCAAGCTGAAGAATAAAGGCGTGCAAACCAGAGGTCTGTGTGTTGCATGGTCTGTAACCTGCTCCTGAGCTGGGGAGGATGCAACAGTTGGCAAAGAGATAGCGGATACATGCCCCAAAGATACAAGACTGCTTGTAGGTGCCACCTGCACCTCAAGAAATGGTGTACAGCTGGCATATGCGGAGTCATAGTGCAACTCCAACTTTTGAGAGGCCCTTAAAAAAGTTGATGGCCCTACAGAGGACGACAGTCAGTAAGCCTGCCGAATATCAACTGGTAAGATCGAAAGAAGAGATACTGTGCCACAGCATAACAGAGCCAGCACCATGACAAAGCAGAAACAGTTCAGTCAGTGACAACCAGATACAAATCAATCAAATCAATCAATCAGAGTACTTGTAAAGCATGCTACTTACCCGTGAGGGTCCCAAGGCGCTGAGGGGAGGGAGGGTGCTGCTATTGCTCGAAGAGCCAGATCTTGAGGAATCTTCTGAAGGCGAGTAGGAGTTGGGTCTACCGTAAGTGGGTAGGTAGAGTGTTCCAGGTCTTGGCAGCAAGGTAGGAGAAGGATCTGCTGCCGGAGGTCATTCGTTGGACGCGGGGACAGCGACGAGGGAGAGGCTGGCGAAGCGGAGCTGGCGGGTGGGGGTGTGGAAGCTGAGTCTCCTATTCAGGTAGGCTCGTCCGGCGTTGTAGAGTGCTTTGTACGCGAGGGTGAGGAGCTTGAAGGTGATCCTCTTGTCGACTGGGAGCCAGTGTAGGTCTCTCAGGTGGGGGGTGATGTGGCTACAGCGGTGGACGTTTACGATCAGTTCAGTTGGGCGGAGGCGTTTTGGATGCGGTGTAGTCGTCGTAGGTGTTTGGCAGGGATTTCTGCATTGAGTGTGTTGCTGTAGTCCAGTCTGCTGCTGACGAGGGCCTGTGTCACCGTTCTTCTTGTTTCGGTCGAGATCCACTTGTAGATCCTGCAGAGCATGCGGAGGGTGTTGTAGCAGGAGGAGGAGACGGTGTTGACCTGCTTTGACATGGAGAGGGAGGAGTCGAGGATGAATCCTATCTTGCGTGCGTGGTCCGTGGGTGTCGGAGCTGTTCCCAGTGAGGTTGGCCACCAGGAGTCATCCCACGCAGAGGGGGTGGGGCCAAGGCTCAGGACTTCCCTTTGGTCCGAGTTCAGCTTCAGGCGGCTTTTCCTCATCCACTGGCGACTGCCTTCATTCCCTCGCGGAGGTTGGTTTTGGCAGTGAGTGGGAGAGGATGAGTTGGGTGTTGTCGGCATAGGAGATGATGTTCAGGTTGTGTTGGCGGGCTACTTGTGCGAGGGGGGTCATGTAGACGTTGAACAGGGTCGGGCTGAAGGATGAACCCTGGGGTACGCCGCAGATGATGTCAGTGGCTTAGGAGCGGAAGGGTGGGAGGTGGACTTGGGTTCTGCCGGAGAGGAAGGACGTGGTCCAGTCCAGAGCCTTTTTATGGCTTCTGGCTTCTTGGAGGCGTGTTCTTAGTGTGTGGTGGCAGACCGTGTCGAAGGCGGCTGACAGGTCCAGGAGGATAAGGGCTGAATTTTCGCAGCTGTGTAGATGGCGCCTGATGTCGTCTGTGGCGGCGATGGGGGCTGTTTCGGTGCCGTGGCTTCTTCTGAATCCGGACTGGGAAGGGTCTAGGATGTTGTTGTCCTCGAGGTGGTGGGTCAGCTGTATGTTGGTGATTTTCTCGATGACCTTCGCCGAGAAGGGGAGCAGGGAGATGGGCCGGAAGTTCTTGAGGTCTTTGGGATCCGCCGTGGGCTTTTTGAGGAGGGCGTTGATTTTGGCGTGCTTCCAGCTTTCCTGGAATGTTGCTCTTTTGAAGGAGATGTTTACGACCTTCCGTAGTTGGGGTGCGATGGTTGCGTTTGCTTTGTTGAAAACGTGGTGTGAGCAGGGGTCTGACGGAGATTCTGAGTAGATGGAGTTCATGACCTTGCGTGTCTCGTCGTCGTTGACGTGGGACCAGGAGGTCAGCTGGTTGGTGCAGGTGGCGTTCGGGGTCGGGTCTGTCGGGGTCGGGGTGGATGAGGTGTTGAGTCTGTTGCGGATGTCGGCGATCTTGCGACGGAAGAAGGTGGCCAGTGAGTTGCACAGATCTTGCGAGGGCGGGATGTCGTTGGTGTTGGCGCTGGGGTTGGAGAGTTCCTTCACTAGGTTGAAGCGCTCTTTGCTGTCGTGTGCATTGTTGTCTAGGCGGGCTTTAAAGGAAGATCTCTTGGCTGTTCTGATGAGGTGGTGATGTCTATGGATGGCGTCCTTGTGGGCTGTGTGGTTGTCTGGTGTGTGGTTGTGGAGCCATTTCTTCTCCAGCTTCCGGCATGTGCATTTGGAGGTTTGGAGTTCTTCGGTGAACCAGGCGGCTTTCTTGCTGGAGTGGTTGATGGGGGTTTTCTTGAGCAGGGCAAGGGTGTTGGCGCAGTTGTCGATCCACTGTCTGAAATTTCAGGCGGCGGCGTCTGTGTCAGTGGGGTCGGCGGGCGGGTTCTGGGCGAGGGTGGAGGTCAGCTGGTCTTCGGTGACTTTGCCCAGCAGCGGCGAGTCAGCTGTTGGGTGCGTGGTTTGTTTCTTGAATGTGAAGTGGATGCAGCGGTGGTCGGTCCAGTGGAGTTCGGTGGTGTGGTCGAAGGCAACGTGGGTGCCTGTGGAGAAGATGGGGTCGAGTGTGTGGGTAGGTTCGGTGACGAGTTGTCGGAGGCCGAGGTTGGCGAGGTTGTATATCAGGGTGCCGGAGTTGGCGTAGTTGTTGTTCTCCAGGTGGAAGTTCAGGTCCCCGAGGAGGATGTAGTCCGTGGAGGCGAGGGGCGAGGGCGTAGGTGCTGGCGAGGACGGCGATGAAGAGGGCTCGGGGTCCGGGAGGTCTGTAGACCAGTGTTCCTCTGAGGGTAAATGTAAATGTAAATGTGCTGGACTTGTAAAGCGCACAGCTGCCCGTAAGCGTCCCGGCGCTTGCTTAGGGAACCCGTCCTGGTATTCCCCTGTGAGAAACCACGGCAGGGTGTCCACAAGGTGAAAGCCAGGCATCCCGCCGCGAGGGGCCATAGTGGAGATTAAGCAAGCTATTGCCCAGAGTCGCAGAGTGTGACCCCGTGAGTTGAGTAGGCACCAGAGCGAGAATTGTCGAGTCAGTGGAATTTTGAGCCCGAGACC
This sequence comes from Lissotriton vulgaris, assembly GCF_964263255.1. Lineage (NCBI taxonomy): Eukaryota > Metazoa > Chordata > Amphibia > Caudata > Salamandridae > Lissotriton > Lissotriton vulgaris. The sequence goes on from NC_141687.1 coordinate 121,026,623, forward strand.
CGCCAAGGCGGGGAATCGAACCCTGGTTCACGGTCGATCTCAGCTTCCGGGTCTGCCGCCTCTAACCACTGAGCCACGCTTCTCCACTGGGTGGTGTTGGGGTCGGTGTGGATCCGGAAGTGGAGGTGTTCGGTGGAGTTGATGGAGTCGTCTGCGAGGGTGTGGACCTGGAGGCTGGACTTGTGGATGATGTCTATTCCTCCTCCAATTCCGTTGGTGCGATCTCTGCGGGAGATCTTGTTGTACCCATCTGGGATGACTTTGGGGATGTCCGGTACCGAGGAGTCATTCCACCAGATCTCGGTCAGGAAGGCAACTTCTGGGGCAGAGGTGTCGAGCAGGTCCCAGAGCTCGACGTTGTGTTTGCGTGTGGAGCGGGTGCTGAGGAGTATACAGCGGAGGTGGTTGGGTCCGGTCCTTGGAGGTTTGGTGGTTCTGTCGCAGGTGAAGTTACAGGTGTGGCAGCAGAAAGGTCTGTGGGTGCGTTTCGGGGCGACCGGGAAGCAACGGTGGTCTCGGCCTGTGTTGAGAGTGTGGAGGGTGTTGGCATCGTATGGGAGTCTGGCATCGTGGTGAGCACGAGGTCCAGGTAAAGGCATGTGTTGAGAACCTGCTAGGAGCCCCCTCCTGACAGACAGTCTTTCTAGGTAGGATGTAAGTGAGTGAAATGCACCTGGCACCCTGGCGTTCACCCTGAATAGTTCTCCCACTACTACTGGAGTGCGGAAGGTGGTGGCAGTTAGATGGATCCTGACACCTGGCTGGCAAGCTGCACCGAGGATGTGCCTCCATCTTTGCCTTGCCTGGGTGGCACTCTATGCAGGGATTGCCGGGGAAATCCAGGAATTGTAGCCCCAGCTGACACATCACGCGATCTGCGGTCGGATCGAACCGCGGTGCCCCTGCCCCTGGCCCTCCCTTCCTGAGGTTCGAACGTTAAGGCAGCGCTGTGCAAGCCTAGAATCCTGATCTGAGACTGGCCTACCTGTGTGACAAGGGGTGCTGCGGCTAGGGTCATACTGTGACCCTGGTGTGCGACTGCCCCTTCTCCTCTCGCCCGCTATATGACCCAGTGAGGTGTGGGGCAATGGGACGGTTTCATGATTGGCTGACACCGAGGCGCAGGCTGCCGCCGGACGGGGTTTTATTGCAGCCTCTGGGGCCTAGAGAGACTCCTTAATTGGGCCGCTCTGCTACTGCCTTGATCACCCGTTTGGGCTGTGGATGCCTGAAGACTACAGAGTGGCTTGAAGCCGCGGGTGCGTGCCTGGTGCGGGTGGTGTGCCCCGGAGCTCGGTGGTCATTTCAGGCCATGAGGTCTACAGCTCCCGATCCTGATATGGCCCTCTGTGTCATACAATGAGACCGGTCCTGAGGCGTGTGTCACCAGTCTGGGAGGAGGATTACCAGTAAACTCAACGGAGCCGGACTGAGACCTGGGAGCTCTGATATACCTGCGATGTCCTGGTGAGTGTATTGGGCCCCCTGTTTCTTCTCCTTGCCGCTCCCGAACCCGGCGCCTGGTGCACCTCTCCTGCTGTTGTGCTGCCGTCAACATTGCTCCGCATCCATAGAGCGCGCCACGACATGAAGTTGGTGTGGCTGTTGCCTAGCCCCACTGTGATTTTTCTGCAGTAAAAGAGAAGCTTTAATCTGTGATCTTATCTTCTATATCAAAAGACATGTCCAATAGAGAAGAACTTTACACTCTCTACTCACAATCACCACATCAAAAAAAACTCCCCATAATCTAAGAATCACGGTTGCCAACTCACCAGTTTTTGAGTTTGAAGCTACTATCTCCCTTTACAATAATAGAACCATCCTTATCCAATCCTCTACTCACAACCTTCGCTTGTTCACTGACTTTTTCCCCATCATAAAAAACTAGGTGAACAAAACAAAATCCGCCTCCCGAAACCATCCTATCCCCTCTGCCAATTCCATGGTCCCCCACCCCATGTCCTTCCCCAACCAAGATGGCCTTCCCTCTCCACCCCCACACTTCTAACAATATCTGCTTACTTGACACTAACCCATCATGTTCATCTGCAGGGTCTGAGCAGCTCCCTATCATGCTTCAAACCTTCCCCCATGCCCACTGCTCTCCCAGAGTAGCTAACCCTGAGATACACACCTCAGACAATCTCATAATCACCCCTTTCGTACCCTTGACCTATCTCAACTATAGCAATGGGCCCAAAACCCCCATCACAGACTCCTCTTCTGCACAGTCTGGTACTGAACTTCCTACTCCTGATAGTAGTCAGACCCCTCACTCGCCAGTGTCTTCATATAGCCACTTAATGTGCTCTCCTTTATTGTGGATCAAAACTCGCCACAGATGGCTCTCACTGGCCAACATCTTTTCGGGACTATCCCTTTGTATACCCACAATTTCCTGCCTGAAGTCTCTGATCCTCACACCTACTCCTCTCTCGGTTCCAAGTTGGATGAGATCACCCTGGCCATTCTACAACTCAAGTCTGACGTTAAAAGCATTCTACTTCTCACCTCGGAACTGGCAGAAAAGGGTTGCCTAAGAAATTCTTTCGATTTAAACATTCATAACCACGCCTCTCACACATACCTCGACTCTAGGCCTCCAGAACGTCACCCCCTCCCAAACCTCTCCACAAATCTCAATCCCCCCCCACCTCAAATGGAAAACTTTTGCTCTCCCAAATGACCTTTCCAGACCCATTAGACCAATTCCTCCTCTGACTGACATGGATATTCTCTTGCTCCTATGACTCAACATTCGTCAACAATATTCCCTATCACTATAAAATCAAGGCAATTAAAGCTGACCCGCATAGAGAACCCACGACTAATTCCAGAGCCTTAAATAAAAATAACCTCACACTAGTCTCCACCTCACTCGAATCCCCGGTCAACACCAATTCAAAGCCCAAATGCATCCACCTCAATTGCAGATCCGCTGTAAAACATGCAGCAGATATTGCGACCAAGACCATTTTCGACCAAGAGCCCGATTTCCTAATATTGACTGAAACCTGGCTAAATGTCTCCTCTGCTCCTATCCTTGACTTACAAGTCCCACCTAACTATGAAATTATTAGGCTAGACAGATCATGCTGACAAGGGGGGTTATTGCTTGCATCTATCGCAGCAATCTGGTGGTTACACAACTCCATTCTGCTGCTCTTCCTGCGTATGAATACCTATGCATCGAGGCCACGAGCAAAACCAGACAAATCTGCAAATTCCACTTGTTCTGTCATCCCCCCAGAGACAATATTTCAATCTTTCAGATTATGGAAATTATCTCCACCAACACAGATCTTTCTTGGAGATTTTAACCTCAACTGGAATGACTTTAATGACCTTTCTGTAGATAGTCTCAAATCTTTCCGTACCAAATTCGATCTAACTCAGATATGTGACAGCCCTACTCATATCAAAGGAGCTACCCTAGACCTAATCATTGGTAATATGAAATCGATCCAACTTGATTCTATTGTCCCTTGTGTCTGTACTGATCACCATTGCATCACGAGTAAAACTCAGCCGAAAAAACCCAAACATTGGCAAAGATCACTGCAAAACATTAACCTTGCTGCTTTGACAACTCTCAGAAATAACATACAACCCCCGACGCTATGACTGACGTCCATAATCTAATTGAACACTACAATGGGTCCATGACTACCATTCTAGACACAGTAGCCTCTTTCCAGCTAAAAAGAAAACCTTCCAAGGCCTACAAACCCTGGTACAACGGCAGTCTAAACACTGAGAGAAGAAATCTGAGACAAGCGGAGAGACTGTGGAGAACCTCGGCATCCCTTGCTCACCTCAAACATCTTAGATCACATAGGAGCATCTATAACAAATGCATAAGACTATGCAAAGCTAACTTTTTCACAAACCAACTGAACCTAGCAAAAAATCAACCCAAAAAACGATTTGAAATTGTTAAATCTCATTCGAACAGCAATATCAACATCCCCCAAATGGATCACGCCCTTTACCAAATTGTGAAGATTTCTCCTCTTTATTCATCGGAAAGACAACTAAGATGGTACTTGAGTTGCAGACTGCTTTGGAGCTCTTTCCAGTCTCACCTCCTATCAGTTCATACCCCTCTCAATGTCTGACACCGTCGCTCACTCCAGCTCTTACCCTCAAGAACATGTATGTTGGAGCGCTTTCGAAATCTTGGACGATAACATCATTCTCCAAACGTTCTCAGCTCTGAAACCAACCAATCACTTCAACAACCCTCTCCCATCGAACCTCTTCAAGGAGATCAAATTATCAATGCCTCACTGATTCAAGGCTCTATCCCAGATTACCCCATTCTCAAAAAAATATCTGCAGATCAAGCCGACCGTAACAATTTCCCACCAATCTCCAACACTTTATTTTGACCTTGGCCAAGCTCATTGAGAAATGCCTTTAGCTTTGAAATCACATAGAACGCTTCCAACTACTAGACCAACTCCAAGCTGGCTTCCCTCACGGTCATAGAACAGAATCCGCCATCAGCCACATTGTTGATGATGCTCTCGAAATCCTGGATCAGAACGACACTTGCCTTCTAATCCTCCTCAAACTATCATCAGCTTTTGACGCAGTCAAACATGACTGCTTACTCGACCTACTGGAACATAGGATGGTGTTTTCAGGGCCCGTCCTTAATTGGTTTACATCCTTTTGCCATAATAGTGCTCAAAAACTCAAGGTTAACCAATCTCTTTCTTACCCTTCCTCAGTCAATCGTGGGGTTCCGCAAGGGTCCACACTCTCTTCAACCTGTTCTTGGAGTATGATGATGACACCCAACTGTACCTGAAAGTCTCCTTCCCTGATGAAATCAGCACCCTCAACACTACCCTACTAAAAGCCCAAAATGAATTAACTTTAAACCATCTAAAACTTAATGCTCTGAAAACTGAATTTCTTTTAATCTCTCCTACCAACCATTCTCATATCATCTGTCAATGGATGAATCAGCTAAAAGCTCTTAACTGGATAACACATATCATTGACTCCACAAGTTCCTTGGGCATATTCCTCGACCAGAGCCTTAACATGCAGAAGCATATTGCGGCCCTCACCCAGGGAACCAATTTCCAAATGAGCATCCTAAGGCAAAATTAAACCATTTCTCCCCCCCCAACGATTTCAAATCCGTAATGCAACCTCTGCTGATCTCCAGGTTATACTACGGTAGGGCTACCATTTGTGGACTCTCAAGATCAAAGATGTTACCACTAAGGCCCTCTCTTAATTCTGCTGCCAGACTCATCACCGGTTCAAAAAGATGCCGATCATAGCTTAAATGCCGGAGCTTAAAACCCTTAATTGGCTCCCTTATGAAGCAAGGATACAACTAAAAATTGCTTGCATGACTCATAAAGCCTTACACTAGAATACGCCATTATACCTCACACAAAAACTTGTATTATCGGAGGCTCCGGGTTCTCCAGAGGTACCAGCACCCTTCTGCTGAAGCCTCGGAAATTCCATAAATCATAAACTTATGATCAAGCCTTCTCAGGTATCGCCCAGAGAATCTGGAACTTCCTGCCTCCGGGAATCAGGACGATCCCTTCTACTATTAACTTCAAAAAGGAAGTTAAAGCACTTCCGATAAACAACTTTTTGCCATGACTTTTCATACCTTATACACACTCAAAGACATCGTCCTACTCTAGTTTTTACCTGTCCTTACTTTTATTAAACTTTTATTGTATTGCTTAGATGTACTTTTGTATTTGTTTATGCTCAGTTTCTCTCCCTGCCACTCCTTCAGGTCCTTGTAACATGCTTCGTTTTAGTCTTGCTCTTTTATTCTCCATACCTTAGACTGTTTATGTATTCCATGCCGATATGGAGGTTTCCCTGCCCCCGCACTTTAACCACCCTATTGTTTGATTGTTAGGTCTCCTCTCTATTTTTCGCTCACCTGTAAAGCGCTCTGATACCCTCATGGGTCTTGAACACGCTATATAAAACTTTTAAAATATATAAATAAATAGCCCCACTCTGATTTATTCGATCCTGAGGAACGCCGGAGAGACTTACAATGGTGCCATTGACCCGGCTACTGTTGAGGTATCGGGGGCTGGAGACACCCATTAGGTTGGCGCCTGCAGAGGTGCCCAGGCTAGGTCCTGGTGCTGCTTGTGGGTGCGCAGCACTCCACATAGCCGTCCCTGGATGCTCGGTGGTGTGACGTTGGGGTTTTGGCTAAGTGTCGGTAACATACTGGCCTTTAACTTGATATAGACATTCATCTTGTGGCAGATCTCCTCGGACCTGAGTAAAATGGCTAAAGATAAACCCTCTGGGCTGCTTCTAAACAATCTACAATGGACAAGTACATCGGTGCTTCTGCCCAGTCATTTGTCCCGAAAGCGTGGCACTGCTATTCCTGACAATGCTGTACTGTTGGCAGGTAACACGCAGTCCAGGGACGCACTGGAGGCCAAAATCGGTTGTCGCAGAGATTCAGCTCCTACACAGAACTGTGCATAGAGACTTGGAACCTCAGTGAATTAGGTTCTGCCAAAACTCACCTTAGTCTCCAAAATCCCCTACCAGACTAGCAATCAGTGTCTCATTGGTTCTTACACACCCCCAATGATTAGACAACCCAGAACATGAACGTAGAACACCTCATGTAACGTGAAATACATGAACACTCTTTCGTTATACTATCATACTAGTCCAAAATGAGGAGTATATAAAGACACGTGCAAGTTTGAAATATTTATTTCTAATGCCGTGTTCTCAGGAGCAGTATCTTAGCTATTACAAGCAAACATATTATAAGCAACAAGGTTTTCAGCATAGTTATTATTCCATAAAATACAAAGGGAGAAAGCATGTTAAAATGCTGAAGGGAAGACGGCTAAATTACACCTCAGTCTTACCCTCCCTCGCTAGTATATTATATTATATATACAGAAGGTCTCTTTGGATTTTAGAAGGACAGCCCCATAACACTGGTCTTAGTAGAAAGGGATCACATCATCTTCTACACCAGTTCTCTTCATGCAAATGTTCATCAAGTGTGTTTGCATGCTCTGCGCAGTGCATTATTAAACACGCCAAAATCATATTTGGCCACATCTGCATATGTGTTATGTCTAGGACGTGCGCTGATTAGACCGAACAACAACCACTGTGTTAAAATAACCTTGAAGGCCTCAGCACTCACTGTTCAGACATAGCTTACCAAGCAAAGCTGATACTATAGGAAAAACATATTATTCTCGTGTGAAGCATAATATTCTACTAGGCTCAAAACATTAATAACAATATGTGCAGTGTGCAGAAGCAGCAGAAAGGAAAAATGGCGTTTAAACGTCTAATAGGCTTATGCAAATTTAACACAGTGTGAAGGCAAAGCCTATCTCGATGACACCCTCCCTTGATCCGAGCACGGTTCAGATAAGATAAGATAAGATAAGATAAGATAAGATAAGGGGCAAATTTAGGAATGCAGAGTTCAAGAACAATAGTCGGAACAAGTCTCCAATTTGCACAAGGAGGAGAGAAAACATTTTGAAGAAATAAACACATAATCCGGTAATGTGAATCAGTGTCAAATTAAAATCTGGATTCTGTAGCCAAGCAAGTTTGCAAATCAGACATTGATAAGTCAGTTGGGTAAGTGTAGTCAGTTTCATCAAGTTGAGTACCAGGCAGTGTACTCAATAAAGGACTAGAAATTGCAGGCATCTCGAGGGCAACTTCAGGCATTGGATTAGAAGCCGGGGCCAAAACAGAATTTCTCAAAATCGAAGGACATGAGACCGCCGGTGTCATACTAAGAAGAATCGGCCACTCTGTGTATTTTGACATTGTCAATGGAGATAAACCTGTTTTCCTTACGGCCTGGAAGTGGAGGTAAAATGACTGTTCTTGTGCCCTTCACGCCAAGCACCGGAACAGGAGCCCGATAAGAGGCACCAAATTCTTTCTTGTTTTCGATCTTCTTTCGAACCAGTTTACCAACTTGGGGTAGCCAGCCAACTACATGGGATCTGCAACACATCATCCAAGGTGGAGGGCACGTGTTCCTTTGGAAGACTGTCTCTCGCCTTTTGTAGATCCTGTAAAACATTGCAATGTTCATCTACATCAAAGGAGGCATCAACAGCCGCTAGGTCTAGACCATCAAGGTCCGGTACGAACATCTTGATACCAAAGAGCATTTCGTATGGGGTCTGCCCACCCAGAGACCTTCTAGGGAGATTATTATGGGCACGCTGCATGCTATTGAGGTGGGCCAGCCAGTTACTGCCGGTGCCTATAACCCTAGCTGTCAAAGTCTGATTTAAATCTCGGTTCATTCGCTCCACAACACTATTACCCTCAGGTCTGTATGGAGACGAAAACTTGACTTGGACCCCCAACGAGGCCATGGCATCCTTGTACGCCTTGGAGGCAAAAGCAGGACCCTGATTCGAATGGAAGGTACCACAGGCAAAAATCCCTACAAAGACACGCAAGTCTCTTATGACAGTTCGTGAGTCAGCGCTGCGGTGTGGCCACACCCACACAAAGCGTGCGCATGAATCAACTGCTACTTAGATGTACTTATACGCAGTATCAGAAGAAAAAGGACCGCAGTGCTTGCACACAAAAAAAACCTTTAGAACCGGGAAATACTCGCTTAAATGGCAACACTGGGAAAATATCAGTAATTGCAATTGAGAGCTTAAATATACCTAGTGACACTGGGCTAAATACAGACACTGGCAATGGTAAAGATGGGTCAAAAGAGAGTCAAAATCCAATGCCTCCACAGACAATTATTTCGGAGTACCTTCAGACATCTGGAGAATCAACTCATAAGACATTATTGGAATCAGCACAGGACGCACCAGAATCTCTACTAGTTGTGGAAGATGTTGAATCAGTAGATTCTGCGGGTAATTTTTACTCATCGACTGACCTGTCGGTGGCTCTAGAATCTGAAATCCTTGAGGCAGATGGCAGATGAAGAGACGATATGAGTGGTAAAAGTCTAGGATCGCAACAAGAATCGATTGGCTCAGTGGGACAGGAGGAGGGTGAGGAGGAAGATGAAGATGAGGATGAGGATGCCCCTCAACACAGGTCGGAATGCGGTGCTAAAGACATTACAGTACTCACAACACATGGAGATACTCTCCCCAATGCACCAATTACGGTTCCACCACAGGAACCGCAGACCCAGGATAGTACACAATCACAGCCAACTGGTACTACGCTATGTATACTTTGTCAGCTTATGATCCAGCATCGGGAGGAGACAAGGGCAGAAAATCTCCGAACGCAAGGTGCTATTCGACGGCTCCAAAACAACCTCAGAAAAGTCGCCAAATCCTGCAGTGAGACGTCTGCTAGAGTGACTGAGGCTGAGGAGAGAATTTCAGCGATCGAAGATACTGTGACAAATCAACAAACACAAATTTCATCATTGGTAGGGCTGAAAGATGAGATAAATTGGAAACTGGTGGACTTGGAAAACAGATCAAGTTGAAATAACCTTCGAATCCTGGGTGTTCCTGAGGGAAACGAAGGCGGCAATATAAGACAATTGATCTCTTTTCGGAAGCCTTTCCCGCTTGTTCACTGACTTTTTCCCCATCATAAAAAACTAGGTGAACAAAACAAAATCCGCCTCCCGAAACCATCCTATCCCCTCTGCCAATTCCATGGTCCCCCACCCCATGTCCTTCCCCAACCAAGATGGCCTTCCCTCTCCACCCCCACACTTCTAACAATATCTAACAATATCTGCTTACTTGACACTAACCCATCATGTTCATCTGCAGGGTCTGAGCAGCTCCCTATCATGCTTCAAACCTTCCCCCATGCCCACTGCTCTCCCAGAGTAGCTAACCCTGAGATACACACCTCAGACAATCTCATAATCACCCCTTTCGTACCCTTGACCTATCTCAACTATAGCAATGGGCCCAAAACCCCCATCACAGACTCCTCTTCTGCACAGTCTGGTACTGAACTTCCTACTCCTGATAGTAGTCAGACCCCTCACTCGCCAGTGTCTTCATATAGCCACTTAATGTGCTCTTCTTTATTGTGGATCAAAACTCGCCACAGATGGCTCTCACTGGCCAACATCTTTTCGGGACTATCCCTTTGTATACCCACAATTTCCTGCCTGAAGTCTCTGATCCTCACACCTACTCCTCTCTCGGTTCCAAGTTGGATGAGATCACCCTGGCCATTCTACAACTCAAGTCTGACGTTAAAAGCATTCTACTTCTCACCTCGGAACTGGCAGAAAAGGGTTGCCTAAGAAATTCTTTCGATTTAAACATTCATAACCACGCCTCTCACACATACCTCGACTCTAGGCCTCCAGAACGTCACCCCCTCCCAAACCTCTCCACAAATCTCAATCCCCCCCCACCTCAAATGGAAAACTTTTGCTCTCCCAAATGACCTTTCCAGACCCATTAGACCAATTCCTCCTCTGACTGACATGGATATTCTCTTGCTCCTATGACTCAACATTCGTCAACAATATTCCCTATCACTATAAAATCAAGGCAATTAAAGCTGACCCGCATAGAGAACCCACGACTAATTCCAGAGCCTTAAATAAAAATAACCTCACACTAGTCTCCACCTCACTCGAATCCCCGAACAACACCAATTCAAAGCCCAAATGCATCCACCTCAATTGCAGATCCGCTGTAAAACATGCAGCAGATATTGCGACCAAGACCATTTTCGACCAAGAGCCCGATTTCCTAATATTGACTGAAACCTGGCTAAATGTCTCCTCTGCTCCTATCCTTGACTTACAAGTCCCACCTAACTATGAAATTATTAGGCTAGACAGATCATGCCGACAAGGGGGGTTATTGCTTGCATCTATCGCAGCAATCTGGTGGTTACACAACTCCATTCTGCTGCTCTTCCTGCGTATGAATACCTATGCATCGAGGCCACGAGCAAAACCAGACAAATCTGCAAATTCCACTTGTTCTGTCATCCCCCCAGAGACAATATTTCAATCTTTCAGATTATGGAAATTATCTCCACCAACACAGATCTTTCTTGGAGATTTTAACCTCAACTGGAATGACTTTAATGACCTTTCTGTAGATAGTCTCAAATCTTTCCGTACCAAATTCGATCTAACTCAGATATGTGACAGCCCTACTCATATCAAAGGAGCTACCCTAGACCTAATCATTGGTAATATGAAATCGATCCAACTTGATTCTATTGTCCCTTGTGTCTGTACTGATCACCATTGCATCACGAGTAAAACTCAGCCGAAAAAACCCAAACATTGGCAAAGATCACTGCAAAACATTAACCTTGCTGCTTTGACAACTCTCAGAAATAACATACAACCCCCGACGCTATGACTGACGTCCATAATCTAATTGAACACTACAATGGGTCCATGACTACCATTCTAGACACGGTAGCCTCTTTCCAGCTAAAAAGAATACCTTCCAAGGCCTACAAACCATGGTACAACGGCAGTCTAAACACTGAGAGAAGAAATCTGAGACAAGCGGAGAGACTGTGGAGAACCTCGGCATCCCTTGCTCACCTCAAACATCTTAGATCACATAGGAGCATCTATAACAAATGCATAAGACTATGCAAAGCTAACTTTTTCACAAACCAACTGAACCTAGCAAAAAATCAACCCAAAAAACGATTTGAAATTGTTAAATCTCATTCGAACAGCAATATCAACATCCCCCAAATGGATCACGCCCTTTACCAAATTGTGAAGATTTCTCCTCTTTATTCATCGGAAAGACAACTAAGATGGTACTTGAGTTGCAGACTGCTTTGGAGCTCTTTCCAGTCTCACCTCCTATCAGTTCATACCCCTCTCAATGTCTGACACCGTCGCTCACTCCAGCTCTTACCCTCAAGAACATGTATGTTGGAGCGCTTTCGAAATCTTGGACGATAACATCATTCTCCAAACGTTCTCAGCTCTGAAACCAACCAATCACTTCAACAACCCTCTCCCATCGAACCTCTTCAAGGAGATCAAATTATCAATGCCTCACTGATTCAAGGCTCTATCCCAGATTACCCCATTCTCAAAAAAATATCTGCAGATCAAGCCGACCGTAACAATTTCCCACCAATCTCCAACACTTTATTTTGACCTTGGCCAAGCTCATTGAGAAATGCCTTTAGCTTTGAAATCACATAGAACGCTTCCAACTACTAGACCAACTCCAAGCTGGCTTCCCTCACGGTCATAGAACAGAATCCGCCATCAGCCACATTGTTGATGATGCTCTCGAAATCCTGGATCAGAACGACACTTGCCTTCTAATCCTCCTCAAACTATCATCAGCTTTTGATGCAGTCAAACATGACTGCTTACTCGACCTACTGGAACATAGGATGGTGTTTTCAGGGCCCGTCCTTAATTGGTTTACATCCTTTTGCCATAATAGTGCTCAAAAACTCAAGGTTAACCAATCTCTTTCTTATCCTTCCTCAGTCAATCGTGGGGTTCCGCAAGGGTCCACACTCTCTTCAACCTGTTCTTGGAGTATGATGATGACACCCAACTGTACCTGAAAGTCTCCTTCCCTGATGATATCAGCACCCTCAACACTACCCTACTAAAAGCCCAAAATGAATTAACTTTAAACCATCTAAAACTTAATGCTCTGAAAACTGAATTTCTTTTAATCTCTCCTACCAACCATTCTCATATCATCTGTCAATGGATGAATCAGCTAAAAGCTCTTAACTGGATAACACATATCATTGACTCCACAAGTTCCTTGGGCATATTCCTCGACCAGAGCCTTAACATGCAGAAGCATATTGCGGCCCTCACCCAGGGAACCAATTTCCAAATGAGCATCCTAAGGCAAAATTAAACCATTTCTCCCCCCCAACGATTTCAAATCCGTAATGCAACCTCTGCTGATCTCCAGGTTATACTACGGTAGGGCTACCATTTGTGGACTCTCAAGATCAAAGATGTTACCACTAAGGCCCTCTCTTAATTCTGCTGCCAGACTCATCACCGGTTCAAAAAGATGCCGATCATAGCTTAAATGCCGGAGCTTAAAACCCTTAATTGGCTCCCTTATGAAGCAAGGATACAACTAAAAATTGCTTGCATGACTCATAAAGCCTTACACTAGAATACGCCATTATACCTCACACAAAAACTTGTATTATCGGAGGCTCCGGGTTCTCCAGAGGTACCAGCACCCTTCTGCTGAAGCCTCGGAAATTCCATAAATCATAAACTTATGATCAAGCCTTCTCAGGTATCGCCCAGAGAATCTGGAACTTCCTGCCTCCGGGAATCAGGACGATCCCTTCTACTATTAACTTCAAAAAGGAAGTTAAAGCACTTCCGATAAACAACTTTTTGCCATGACTTTTCGTACCTTATACACACTCAAAGACATCGTCCTACTCTAGTTTTTACCTGTCCTTACTTTTATTAAACTTTTATTGTATTGCTTAGATGTACTTTTGTACTTGTTTATGCTCAGTTTCTCTCCCTGCCACTCCTTCAGGTCCTTGTAACATGCTTCGTTTTAGTCTTGCTCTTTTATTCTCCATACCTTAGACTGTTTATGTATTCCATGCCGATATGGAGGTTTCCCTGCCCCCGCACTTTAACCACCCTATTGTTTGATTGTTAGGTCTCCTCTCTATTTTTCGCTCACCTGTAAAGCGCTCTGATACCCTCATGGGTCTTGAACACGCTATATAAAACTTTTAAAATATATAAATAAATAGCCCCACTCTGATTTATTCGATCCTGAGGAACGCCGGAGAGACTTACAATGGTGCCATTGACCCGGCTACTGTTGAGGTATCGGGGGCTGGAGACACCCATTAGGTTGGCGCCTGCAGAGGTGCCCAGGCTAGGTCCTGGTGCTGCTTGTGGGTGCGCAGCACTCCACGTAGCCGTCCCTGGATGCTCGGTGGTGTGACGTTGGGGTTTTGGCTAAGTGTCGGTAACATACTGGCCTTTAACTTGATATAGACATTCATCTTGTGGCAGATCTCCTCGGACCTGAGTAAAATGGCTAAAGATAAACCCTCTGGGCTGCTTCTAAACAATCTACAATGGACAAGTACATCGGTGCTTCTGCCCAGTCATTTGTCCCGAAAGCGTGGCACTGCTATTCCTGACAATGCTGTACTGTTGGCAGGTAACACGCAGTCCGGGGACGCACTAGAGGCCAAAATCGGTTGTCGCAGAGATTCAGCTCCTACACAGAACGGTGCATAGAGACTTGGAACCTCAGTGAATTAGGTTCTGCCAAAACTCACCTTAGTCTCCAAAATCCCCTACCAGACTAGCAATCAGTGTCTCATTGGTTCTTACACACCCCCAATGATTAGACAACCCAGAACATGAACGTAGAACACCTCATGTAACGTGAAATACATGAACACTCTTTCGTTATACTATCATACTAGTCCAAAATGAGGAGTATATAAAGACACGTGCAAGTTTGAAATATTTATTTCTAATGCCGTGTTCTCAGGAGCAGTATCTTAGCTATTACAAGCAAACATATTATAAGCAACAAGGTTTTCAGCATAGTTATTATTCCATAAAATACAAAGGGAGAAAGCATGTTAAAATGCTGAAGGGAAGACGGCTAAATTAAACCTCAGTCTTACCCTCCCTTGCTAGTATATTATATTATATATACAGAAGGTCTCTTTGGATTTTAGAAGGACAGCCCCATAACACTGGTCTTAGTAGAAAGGGATCACATCATCTTCTACACCAGTTCTCTTCATGCAAATGTTCATCAAGTGTGTTTGCATGCTCTGCGCAGTGCATTATTAAACACGCCAAAATCATATTTGGCCACATCTGCATATGTGTTATGTCTAGGACGTGCGCTGATTAGACCGAACAACAACCACTGTGTTAAAATAACCTTGAAGGCCTCAGCACTCACTGTTCAGACATAGCTTACCAAGCAAAGCTGATACTATAGGAAAAACATATTATTCTCGTTTGAAGCATAATATTCTACTAGGCTCAAAGCATTAATAACAATATGTGCCGTGTGCAGAAGCAGCAGAAAGGAAAAATGGCGTTTAAACGTCTAATAGGCTTATGCAAATTTAACACAGTGTGAAGGCAAAGCCTATCTCGATGACACCCTCCCTTGATCCGAGCACGGTTCAGATAAGATAAGATAAGATAAGATAAGATAAGATAAGGGGCAAATTTAGGAATGCAGAGTTCAAGAACAATAGTCGGAACAAGTCTCCAATTTGCACAAGGAGGAGAGAAAACATTTTGAAGAAAAAAACACATAATCCGGTGAATCAGTGTCAAATTAAAATCTGGATTCTGTAGCCAAGCAAGTTTGCAAATCAGACATCGATAAGTCAGTTGGGTAAGTGTAGTCAGTTTCATCAAGTTGAGTACCAGGCAGTGTACTCAATAAAGGACTAGAAATTGCAGGCATCTCGAGGGCAACTTCAGGCATTGGATTAGAAGCCGGGGCCAAAACAGAATTTCTCAAAATCGAAGGACATGAGACCGCCGGTGTCATACTAAGAAGAATCGGCCACTCTGTGTATTTTGACATTGTCAATGGAGACAAACCTGTTTTCCTTACGGCCTGGAAGTGGAGGTAAAATGACTGTTCTTGTGCCCTTCACGCCAAGCACCGGAACAGGAGCCCGATAAGAGGCACCAAATTCTTTCTTGTTTTCGATCTTCTTTCGAACCAGTTCACCAACTTGGGGTAGCCAGCCAACTACATGGGATCTGCAACACATCATCCAAGGTGGAGGGCACGTGTTCCTTTGGAAGACTGTCTCTCGTCTTTTGTAGATCCTGTAAAACATTGCAATGTTCATCTACATCAAAGGAGGCATCAACAGCCGCTAGGTCTAGACCATCAAGGTCCGGTACGAACATCTTGATACCAAAGAGCATTTCGTATGGGGTCTGCCCACCCAGAGACCTTCTAGGGAGATTATTATGGGCACGCTGCATGCTATTGAGGTGGGCCAGCCAGTTACTGCCGGTGCCTATAACCCTAGCTGTCAAAGTCTGATTTAAATCTCGGTTCATTCGCTCCACAACACTATTACCCTCAGGTCTGTATGGAGACGAAAACTTGACTTGGACCCCCAACGAGGCCATGGCATCCTTGTACGCCTTGGAGGCAAAAGCAGGACCCTGATTCGAATGGAAGGTACCACAGGCAAAAATCCCTACAAAGACACGCAAGTCTCTTATGACAGTTCGTGAGTCAGCGCTGCGGTGTGGCCACACCCACACAAAGCGTGCGCATGAATCAACTGCTACTTAGATGTACTTATACGCAGTATCAGAAGAAAAAGGACCGCAGTGCTTGCACACAAAAAAAACCTTTAGAACCGGGAAATACTCGCTTAAATGGCAACACTGGGAAAATATCAGTAATTGCAATTGAGAGCTTAAATATACCTAGTGACACTGGGCTACCAGAGGGGTGCGACAGGGGTGTATTCTCGCCCCAATGTTATTTACACTCTATATTAATCACCTTGAATCTACACTGGAGCTGGCAACACTCGACGTCCCGCGTTTTGGCGGACTGTCCACCCCGGTCCTCCTTTACGCGGATGACGCGGTGCTCGTGGCACGTACCCCCCTTGGGCTACAAAGACTATTGACATCCTTCGATGCTTTTATGACCTCCCTTGGTCTAAAAATCAATTCAGACAAGTCCCATGTTATGGCTGTAGGCGGCAGAAAAAATAAGGATTTGAAGACTTTCTACTGTGCTAACACTTCTATTTCCAAAGTGAGAACTTTTACCTACCTGGGGGTAGTATACGACGATAAGGGTACGTGGACACCCCAAATATCCGTCAAAACCAATGCCATGAAAAGAACAGCAGCAGCCATAGTCGGCTTCTCAAAACGTCTGGGTGGTAAGCCCACGGAAGCAATGCTGGCACTCTACAGAGCGAAATCAATATCAGTAGTAAGGTACGGGGCTTCCATCTGGGGTTACTCGAACAACATAGAAGCAATACAGATGGAAGAGAACAGATTTTTTCGTATGCTTCTAGGATTACCTCAATCAACAGCCACTTTCTCTGTCCATATGGAACTAGGCCAGGGGTACATCAGTGACATCATCAAACAATCCCCTATCTCGATGTGGTTAAAAACATGGCTGAACTCCAACTTAACTCTGAACCACACAATCATGAGAGACTGCCTACTCCTGGACAATATGAAAAATATCCCGTGGCTAGCATATATTAATAAAACACTAACTTCCCTGGGCCGCCCAGATCTCTTCCACACACCAGATGGCATCGTTAAGAATGACCTGGAATGGTTCAAATCGACTTTTTTAAAAGTGAGAGAAATGGAGCGGGAGAGCTGTGAGCTTGCGAAACCCACAGTGAGGGAGCACTATATTTCTAAAACTACACCGGCCATTGAACCTTATTTAACAGTAGTGTCTATTCCATTACATCGCTGGTTATTAACCAAACTAAGACTTAACCAGATTCACTTTCTGTTAAATGACTCTAAGGTATGGGCCAAGCCAGAGGACTTAGCGGCCTGCAAATGTGACGGTTTTTCTCTGCAGGACACTGCTCATTTTATGTTCTTCTGTGGTATATATGATCTGCCCAGGAAAAAGTATATTGTCCCATTGCTTAAGAACAAGGGGTTCGTCCAAATCAAGCCTGCCCTATTTTACTTAAAAAAGTTAGACTCACCACTAAATATGTTTAATGTCGCTAACTTCTTGGTAGCTGCTTTCCGCATTAAAAAACGTTCTGGAAATAGATAATTTAATAGTCTTGACAACACCCTATGGAATTACTGAAAAATTGCTGCTTTTTTTTTTTTTGTAAATATTTTAACTGCTCTATTTTAACTGTGACTGCAACCCGATGTAATTGCACCCCTTAATTATGTATTTTTGTCTATGTGCTTTTTATGATTCGTTATGAATCGAAATAAAGTTGTTTTGAACTTGAACTACCTAGTGACACTGGGCTAAATACAGACACTGGCAATGGTAAAGATGGGTCAAAAGAGAGTCAAAATCCAATGCCTCCACAGACAATTATTTCGGAGTACCTTCAGACATCTGGAGAATCAACTCATAAGACATTATTGGAATCAGCACAGGACGCACCAGAATCTCTACTAGTTGTGGAAGATGTTGAATCAGTAGATTCTGCGGGTAATTTTTACTCATCGACTGACCTGTCGGTGGCTCTAGAATCTGAAATCCTTGAGGCAGATGGCAGATGAAGAGACGATATGAGTGGTAAAAGTCTGGGATCGCAACAAGAATCGATTGGCTCAGTGGGACAGGAGGAGGGTGAGGAGGAAGATGAAGATGAGGATGAGGATGCCCCTCAACACAGGTCGGAATGCGGTGCTAAAGACATTACAGTACTCACAACACATGGAGATACTCTCCCCAATGCACCAATTACGGTTCCACCACAGGAACCGCAGACCCAGGATAGTACACAATCACAGCCAACTGGTACTACGCTATGTATACTTTGTCAGCTTATGATCCAGCATCGGGAGGAGACAAGGGCAGAAAATCTCCGAAAGCAAGGTGCTATTCGACGGCTCCAAAACAACCTCAGAAAAGTCGCCAAATCCTGCAGTGAGACGTCTGCTAGAGTGACTGAGGCTGAGGAGAGAATTTCAGCGATCGAAGATACTGTGACAAATCAACAAACACAAATTTCATCATTGGTAGGGCTGAAAGATGAGATAAATTGGAAACTGGTGGACTTGGAAAACAGATCAAGTTGAAATAACCTTCGAATCCTGGGTGTTCCTGAGGGAAACGAAGGCGGCAATATAAGACAATTGATCTCTTTTCGGAAGTCTTTCCCGAGGTCGTGCAATGGAAATAGGATATGAAAATTCAACGTGCACACCGATTTCCATTTTAAAAAAAAACACCAGACAGGATACTAATTCAAAACCTAGGGCAATCTTGATTTGTCTAAGCAATTTCTTGGCAAGAGAGGCTCTCTATGACCTGGCCAGGCCAGATCGGAAAAGAAGGGGGAGAGGCGTGGAATTCTTCGTCCGGCCTGACTATTGTCATGCCACAGTGGAGCAACCCTTCTAAACTTAAAATAATTTTCAAAGAGAAATCGTACTTCCTGACCTCAGCGGGTGCAGCTAAAGAGCTTTTGGCCTCATTTTGAATGCAATTGCTGTAAAAGAGTATTGGCATTTTTTTCTTCCTCTTACGCTTTTTGGGGGGCAGCAAAGGGTTATTAAGATCTTACAAGATCGTTCAAAACTAATCATGATGTTCGTCTTGCACATACAGTCATATTGACACTTGGGCATCTAACCAGTTAACTTACTACTTGCTGACTAAAATAAGTCAACTTTTCTTGATGTGGTTTTAAAAATGGAGCTATAGTGGGTGAATAGCAAGAGATTAATTAAGGAAGGAGGGGGCAGTGAGACACCAGATGCTTCTCACATCATCCATACTAGGGACTACCAGTCCTTATGCCCGAGATGGATTGGTGCTCTATCAAAGCTTTTTACTTTTTTGATTAAAAGGGATGAGAACAGAAATATGCGTTTGTATGTAAATAACTAATGTGTTAAACAGCATGGATGTACGAATGTTGGACAGAAAGGGAGACTGTATAATTATTGATGATGGGTAAACTCCGAGTCTGTTCTTGGAACGTTTGTGGAATAAATAACAGAAAAAAGGGGGGATTTGAAACCAGATTATGCAGAGCATGAAAATAGATATAGTGTGTCTTTAAGAAACACATATTAGGTGGAGTGATATAATATGTTCAAAGATTTGGGTCTGCAATTATTAGCTTGTACTAGACAAGGCACTACCACAAAGGGTGCGGTAATTCTTATGAGGCAAGGATGAGGACGCTTAAAACACACTAAGGTCGATCAGTATGGAAGATGGGTAATAATCAAGCTTGTGATAGATGCTAAGTTATGGACAATTTGCTCAGTCTATGCCCCAAACTCAGATGGCCCCGAGATCAAAGACTATCTAAGCCTAGAATTAGCAGACTGGCCGCCCTCAGTTATTTTTTGTGGAGATTTGAACATGCATCTTGAAGGGGGCATAGATATATCTAGTGATGTTATATATCCAGGTTTAAAAAAGAAGACTTACAATGCAGTCAAAGGTTTAGTAACAGAATATGGTCTAAGAGATGTGGGGTACGTAAAAAACCCTCTCTCACCTGGGTTTACTTTTTTCTGTAATCATCATCAGAGATTTGTACGTCTAGATTCTTTTTTTGTGAATTGCGGACTAATAAATAGTATAGTACTTAAAATCTTCCCCCGAATAATTTCTGACCACAATCCAATAGTAATAGAGGTACCACCAGAGACTGGCTCTCCCCCAACTTTAAGATCCTGGTCATTTGATCGGAAATTACTTGTAGATCCATCATATCTTGAAACAATGAGGAAATGGATCAAAGACTTTTTTCACTTCAATAGAAGCAGCACATCTACTGAAATAGTTTGCGATGCTTTTAAAGCTGGAGTCCGGGCGAAACACTTTCCTATTCAATTAAGAAACAAAAAAATTATTAAAGAGAAAATAGAACAGAATTTTAACCTAGTACGAGAATAGGAGGAAAAACTTGCCATAGCTATCTTTAAACATCAAGATACTGAACAAAATAAAACAACACTGGATATACATAAGGCTAGGGTCTGAAACATTTGCAGCTAAACTAGCGGAACAACTTGCGACATTTAGATCTCAGATCTACAAAATGGGAGAAAATTCTGGAAAGATACTAGCAAAAAGAACTAGAGAGAAAGAAATCTTACATTCTATTAATGCGATACAAGATGAGGCAGGTCAGGTTCATAATGACCAGGATCAAATTCTCTTTTATTCCCAGTTGTATAAAAATGATAATGTGGCATATTCTCCAGATATGTTGTTAAATTTTATTGGAGAAAATAATATTACAAAATTGAATGATCTAAAATCAGATTCCCTCGAAGCTAACATTACATGGGAGGAAATTGAATCAGCTCTGCTTTCGTTGGCTACGGGGAAAGCTATGGGCCCTGATGGCATCCCTCTTGAATTCTTTAGGATGTTTAGAAATGTTATGAAAGAAGATTTACTGCTTACATTCCAGGAAGCTCAGAGAGGGTCTCCACCAGCATCGCGGAGTCAATCCACATTGATGGCATTTCTTAAAAAGGATAAGCCCCCCCTTAATCCGGCGTCTTTTAGACCGATATCTTTATTAAATGCTGATAGCAAGGTCTTTTAAAAAATACTTGCCACCCGTATGTCAACAGTGATATCCTCCATTGTTTCACGATGGCAACACGGGTTCATCCCTAATGGGGACACTGCGGACCATGTCCGAAGAGTAATTGCTATGATGGACTGGGCGCAGGTTGCCAACACACCTATTGGAATCACCCTGTTGGATGCCGAGAAGGCATTCAACAGGGTGGCATGGCCTTATTTTTGGGATGTTTTGGCTCTGAAAGGCTTTGGACCAAAAATTATAGAGGCTCTGAAAGCTTTATATCTATCACCAACGTCTTGTATTAAAATCGGGTCCTGTAATTCTAGTCCATTTTCCATCTTTCGGGGTACTCGGCAAGGATGCCCGTCATCTCCACTACTGTTTTCTATATATATTGATATTTACCTTAATCAACTAAATCATGAGGAGGAAATAAATCTGGTGGAGGTTGCAGGGACTCCTTATAGAGCATTGGCACATGCTGATGATGTGGTGTTGACCACCATAGACATTGTAAAGGCAATCCCAAAGATCAAAGAGATAGCGGAAGAGTACGGTGCTTTTTCGGGCTATAAATTAAATTTCTCAAAAACTCAAATTCTATTTGTTGGTCAGAATCCACCTACACACCTTAACATAGTATCCTCCGCAACATACTTAGGAATTAAGATTACAACCCCGATTTCTGATATTCCCAAGCTTAATTTTATCCCCATTCTTAAGAAAGCAAATACTACTCTGGAACGGATTAACCACTTTCATCTGTCATTACATGGCAGAAATGATGTATTAAAAATGTTAATAGTTCCGCGATTTCTGTATCTTTTTCGAACCATACCTCTTGAGTTTCCAATAGAATTTTTTAAACAACTGGAGAGAATGGCGGGAAGATTTTTATGTGGATACAAACGTCACCGCAGAGCTTTTAAAAAGCTGACTCTCCCTAAGGATAGAGGAGGATGGAGCACACCACATTTCTTATTTTACTACCTAGCATCAATATTGCAGTTAATTATTGGTATTAAACCCCCAATTCACGAAGCACATTTCTCCTCCATCTATGAATTTTCTTTAGGGGTAGAAGCTCGTGGCTGCTTTCTAAAAAATATAGAACCAGGCTATTTCAAGAAAATTAAATTTAAGATTGTAACAGCAGCATACTGGGTATGGAAGATTATTAAGCGACATCTAGGGATTCCAAAAATTTTGAGATATACTCCCCTGTCATCCAAGCATATATTGCCTGCTATTTTTAGGGATCATATTATGTTAAAATGGAGCAAACAAGGAATTAATTGTATCAGTGATTTATGGTATAATGATGAAATGATCTCTTTTCAGACTCTTCAAACTAAGTTTAACATTTCAACTCTGGATTACTTCAAATATTTTCAATTACATAGCTATTTTAACACTTTATCATTAAAGCAACGTTTAGGGCTCCAGAAAATATCTTTGATTGAATCTTTATACTCTAAAAGAAAGATAGGCTTTTTCTATAATTTATTGATTTCATTTTATTCAGATGACTTATCTTTAGTACAAGACCGATGGGCAGCGAAACTTGGGGTGACAAATGTTTTAAAAGAAGATTCCATTCTGATGGCTAACTCCATTTTATTGATGGGTAGATCTCATACTCAGCACTATATGGTCCTCTTTGATTTATATCATACCCCCGAAAAAATCTCTAAATGGGGAGCATCTTCAGGTACAGTCTGCAAGAGATGCTCGCTAGAAGCAGCGGATGCAACTCATATGTTCTTTTTACGCCCGCTGCTCTCATCAGTACTTACTCAGATACAGACTTTTCTGTCTTTAATCCTCAGCTGTAATATTACCCTGACAGCAGAGCTGGTTTTGATAGGTACATCCTCTGACAACATTGCTGAAGATAAAAAAAAAGCTGTTATTTATATGTATGTCTGTTTATCGTGCCTGTGTTACTCAGGAATGAATTAGCCCAGATCCGCCGCAATTTCATACTTGGAGGGCCGGGCTTTTAGCGAAGTATAATCTAGAACAGGCAATCTATGCTGTGAAAGGACGTGCTAAAAGATTAGCGGGGGTAATTATGGGCTCCAGTTCATCACTGGATACAGGCAGAATTGGAAACCTAGAAGACTTCTGTCTAATATTAACTAAAAAGATTACTTTTGTTTCTTTTTCGATATGAGCATCTGTAGAACTGTAATGTATTTCTTTTTTCTTTCTTCTAACTATGTTTGTGTATCCCCTCTCAATATGAAATATGTATCTGATTTGCTTGCAATAAAAAATAAAAGTTAAAAAAGAAAAAAAAAAAAAAAAGAAAAAGAACTGCAGTGATCTAAAGAAACACACCCAAGTGGTTTATTAGAAATGTACAACTGTGTCTGGGCGGACACGCAGCAGTTGAAGGCTTAATCTGCTGGCAAATGTCACATTGAAGGACATAATCACGCAACTGTTTGTACAGTCCCCACCAACAGAAACGTTGCTGTAACTGAGACACAGTCGCTTAAACGCCCGCATGCGCAGACGACCCACCTTCATGGGCAGTTGTAATCAGCGATGGCCTGTGGTCCGCGTTGAGAATTAACCTTTCACCAACGCCCGGTATTTTCACATAAGGAACTTTATCAGGACTTAAATGGTGTGAATACTTTGAAGGGAATCCCTTAGGATATGTACTTCCCTTCTCAGTGGCAGCAACAGCTGCCAAGATATCATCATCGATCTTACTTTTGGAACATGTAACTGTTGCAACCAAATATGTTGATGCTGCTGATTTTGTGGCCTCATCGGCCAAAGAATTGCCAACAGCGTGGACTCCTACGCGCTGATGACCGAGAGTGTGAATTACATACACGAGTGGCAACTGCTCTTTAAGCTCAGCCAATTGGAACCAGATCATTTTATGTTTTATTGTGCTACCCTTGGAATCACGAAAATCATTCTGAATCCAAAAGAACAGGTTCTCGTTGTAAGACTGGACACAGTAGTAAGAATCACTCACAATAAGAGTTGTCACACTAGGATCGGCGTACTCCAATGCAAGCATCAGAGCACGAAGCTCTGCTAATTGTGCGGTACAGTCACCTAAAGTCTGCGTGTGCACGACTCTAGACTTGAATTCATCATTCACCATGGTACTCACCAGAATGGCTCAAGCTGAGACGTATGCGTGCTTAGACCCATGCGCAACCTGTGCTGAACCATCAGTGTAAATGATACAATGGAAATCCTCCAAAGGTCGCATAGTCAAGGGCACAGGATGAACAAACTCATACTGCAAAAACTTCTGCAACTGTAAGGAGGCATCAAAAACAAATGTGACATCCGGAGACGTCAATGATGCGGCCCACTGTATCCACCGTGGGTGCAAAGCTTTAGAATTTGGAACACTGGCCTTCGTCACTGCCTCTACTGCAGGATACGAGGAAACAACCAACATGCATTTTCCCTGTGACAGTGCATGTTCCTTAAGAATCGCCAATTTCACTGCAGTCAATACTTTTTCAACAGTGGAAAACCGCATTTCAGCCGAAGCGTACAAGTGTGACTTGTAAGCAATAGGTATTGTGTCTCCTTCGTTAAAAGTAAGGTAAGTGAAACCCACCGTCCCAGGGATGATTCTTATCACCAGGTTGGTGTGGTTATCACGAGTCAGTAAGAATTTAGATTCAAGGAGATCAGCCTGCAAAGATTGCAAAATGGCTGAATGTTCTGGCAGCCAGCAAGATTTGGTAAAATTTGGTTGTATCAAAGCATACAAAGGCTTGATACGCTGGGCATATTCGGGTATGTAGGTATGTCAGGAGTTCAAAAATCCCAGCAAGGACTGTAAATTTGTTCAGAGTCGTAGGAGCGCCCAACTGTGCCCATTTCTCCAATAAGTGAGGAGCCAATCCTCGACCTTCATTGTTGAGCTCGTCGCCCAAGAACAACACTGTGTACTCTGCAATGTGAGACTTCGCAAAGTAAAATTTGTAACCAAAGTCCGCAAAGTTACAAATTATGCTGTTAAGGCGACACAGATGTGCCCAAAGCTCGTCGTCTGTGAGATATATGTCATCCACATACGAACACGCATCAGTGTTGACTCTCTCCAAGAGAGAAACTATACGAGCAGCAAACACGCCTGGACTATTATTATAGCCCATCGCTAGGTGTTTAAATTGCCGTTGTTTGCCGCCACAGGTACAACTGGTCCTTTGGGAACCTAGACCATCCAAATTGTGGGCAAAAAAAACGTTGGATATGTCAAATGCGTTTTAAACCGTTTACGCACAAGACCATCCACTAAAGGAGAGCCGTGGGTATTCTGTACTGCACAGGTACGCCAATGCGAGTTTAAATGCCGGTAATCCAATACCAAACGGTACGAACCGTCAGGCTAAGTAAAAAGTGGGTCATTCATTGGTGACATACAAGTTTCAATTACGCCCTGATATTCCAATTGTTCAAGGATTTCCGCAACGGAAGCCTTAACTTCACGTCGGATGGGTTATTGAGGTTGAGGCTGTGGCATAGACCGTAAAGGAATCTCGTGGTGTGGGGAAAATTTATCCTGACCACAATGTGTACGGTACAGATCCGGCACAAGGGCCTTTGCCCACTCTTCTGCAAAATTCAGCGCATGCTCCTTCGAGACTGTGTGCGCGAAACTAGGGAGGATCACCTCCTCCCCTCTCGGAGCTGTGAGAACAAACGTTGGGGGCCAGTCAGCCTCCGCTAGCAAAATGTCATAGGTAGTTGTAAGATTTTCCCAAAATACCTCTTTTATGGTACGCTGTATGTCACCTTCAATTAAAAGGACTATTTCATAAAGTCTATTAGGGGGAGCTACTCTGGTTTCAGCTGTCTCCACAACAACATATTGGTCAGTCGCTGTCACCTTCAGTAGAGGACGCAGGGCCTCTCACACTATGATAATCTCTGCCGCGCTGTCCAACAATGTCAGCGCCCATGTCTGATTCCGAAGCTGCGTTCGCACTATCTGTGGCATATCTCGCTGTTAAAGCGGCAACTTTCTTCTTCTGAAACTGGGGTCTTTTCGTTGTCGAATCGTCCTGCTTGCCTTTACTGTCTTTTGGGCGGGGCTGGGCTGGTCGCGTTCCTGCTGGCCACCCCAACCTCTGCCGCCTCCTCCACCATCAGTCGATGAGGCCGATGAGTCCTGAAAAGAACGATGAGAGCATTGTTCAGAAACGATCAGGTGATTTTATCGTTGCGCGATCGCGCAAGTCATAAACACGTTCTGTAGGTGCAGGCACTGGTGATGCAGGACGTGACCCCTGTTTCTGTTGTTTACCCTGTTTCTGTTTTCTTGTCCAATTTTGCTTTTTAGCCTTGGGCTGGTCGTTCGTCCCAGACTTCTGCCCTTGGGATTGTTTTTTCTCTTTTGTAGAGAAAGGCTTGACACCCAAACTATTATGGCCCACGGTCTTATAAGCCGCCGTAATAATTCTCGGTAACTGACGGGGTTTATCGACATCGGGAACAGCCTGCAAAGCATTAGACACCTGAAAGCTTACCGCATCTCCCTTGACATTCGCAAGAACGAGATTGGAAACTACGTGAAAACTGCCGCACAGCAGCATACCCAATTCAACCGCTGCCTCAGGTCCGTGCTCATCCTCAACACGCTTAATGACAGAGGGAAGGACAGTCATTGACGGAGTCCCGAAGCACCTCGTATAGACAGCCGCAAAAATCTCAACCCAAGATTCACAGTCACCAGCTTCTGGTATCAAGTCTTTTGGCAAACTAATTGTCAGAATCCTGTGTTTTTCAACAGGAGTCGTGTTAGGAAATACTGCTTCCAACTGGTCAAATTTCTCGGCAAGCCAGAAAGGCATATCATCCTTATCCTGGGGCGCTTGCCCATCACTGCATTAACCATGACTGGACTAAGCTTCATTCCGCTCGGTCCGGCTGAAAGCGCCGCAACACCTGGGGCCCCGCCCGGGAGATTGCGGGTAATGTATTGCACTAACGACGAATTACTCTAATTGTGACCGTATGCAACAGCCGTATATCTGCAACGGGAACCGCTCCATGTCGAGGATGTGGTGTAAATCCAGACAAAACAGGCCAGGTAGCGCCTGGAATGGACAAAGGACCTAACCTTGTGACTAACAAAGTGTGAGGTAGGGCGCCATTAAACCAAACTCGGTGCTGCCAAGCATTAATCGGAACTTCCTGTGTCCTATACGGAACATATTCCTGCGGCACAACAGTGGGTGTATAAGTGTCGAACACACCAGTATCTGCGTTCACAGCAATCTTGAAAGGGTAAGCTACTTCCGCACTCACCACCATAATAACTGCCATGCCATCTAATCCGGCCTTATAAGCCTTCAAATGATTGCGGACCGCAATTCGACTATGTTGCGGTATGTCAACGCCAGCCATAATGACACAGTGAGTAAGAGGTACAACTAAAACCTCCGTAGCACAACTGGGTAGTAATTCAAAAGGAAACCATTTGAAAAGATTCAAGCTTGAAAAGACCTATGTAACTATAGGTAGGTTTTGTTTGACACCACTGTCTTCCGGAAACAATAGTGAAGGGGTTAAGGACTGAATTAAGTACTACTCGAGTGTCATGAAATAAGACCACCAACGTTGGGCGCCATGTATCAGGGATTCTGCTCCTACACAGAACTCTGCATAGAGACTTGGAACCTCAGTGAATTAGGGTGTGCCAAAACTCATCTAGCAATCAGTGTCTCATTGGTTCTTACACACACCCAATGATTAGACAACCCAGAACATGAACTTAGAACACCTCATGTAACGTGGAATACATGAACACTCTTTCGTTACACTATCATACTAGTCCAAAATGAGGAGTAAATGAAGACACGTGCAAGTTTGAAATATTTATTTCTAATGCCGTGTTCTCAGGCGCAGTATCTTAGCTAATACAAGCAAACATATTATAAGCAACAAGGTTACACTAGTGCAGCGACTCAGCAAAGTCGGAATCCATGAGAAGGCACTGGAATGGATCATCTCCTTCCTCGCCGGAAGGACACAGAGAGTCCGCCTCCCACCGTTCAGATCTGAAGCCACCGAAGTCATCTGCGGCGTTCCTCAAGGGTCCTCGCTCAATCCAACCCTCTTCAACGTCTACATGAGCCCCCTCGCAGACATCGCACGCCAGCACAACCTCAACATCATCTCCTACGCCGACGACACCCAGCTGATCCTCTCCCTCACCAACGACCCCGCCACCACCAGAGCCAACCTTCACGAAGGGATGAAAGAGGTAGCCGAATGGATGAAGAACAGCCGCCTGAAACTGAACTCGGACAAGACGGAAGTCCTCATCCTGGGATCCTCACCCTCCACCTGGGACGACTCCTGGTGGCCCCCCGCCCTAGACAGCGCACCCCAACCAACAGACCACGCACGCAACCTGGGCTTCATCCTGGACTCCTCCCTCTCCATGACCAGAAAAGTCAACGCCGTCTCCTCGTCGTGCTTCAACATCCTGCGCATGCTACGTATGATCTTCCGGTGGAACCCCACCGAGACCAGGAAGACAGTCACCCAGGCCCTCGTCACCAGCCGTCTGGACTACGGCAACTCCCTCTACGCCGGAACCACCGCCAAACTCCAGAAGAGACTCCAACGGATCCAGAACGCCTCAGCACGACTCATCCTGGACATCCCCCGTCGCAGCCACATCTCCGGACACCTGAGAGACCTGCACTGGCTCCCGGTCAACAAGAGAATGACCATCCGTCTCCTCACCCACGCACACAAAGCCCTACACAACCAAGGCCCAGGATACCTCAATAGCCGCCTCAACTTCTACGCTCCCAAACGCCAGCTTCGATCGACCGGCCACGCCCTCGCCACCGTACCCCGCATCCGAAGAGCCACCACAGGGGGACGGTCCTTCTCCTACCTCGCCGCCAAGACATGGAACTCCCTCTCGACCCACCTCCGCCAGACCCAGGACCACCTCGCCTTCAGGAAACAACTCAAGACCTGGCTGTTCGAGCACTAGCGGACCCCCCTCCCCTAGCCCCTTGAGACCCTCTGGGTGAGTAGTGCGCTATATAAATGTCCTGATTGATTGATTGATTGATTGATCAGCATAGTTACTATTACATAAAATACAAAGGGAGAAAGCATGTAAAAATGCTGTAAGGGAAGAAGGCTAAATTACACCTCAGTCTTATCCTCCCTTGCTAGTATATTATATTATATCTACAGAAGGTCTCTTTGGTTTTAGAAGGGCGGCCCTATACCTCTGGTCTTAGTAGAAAGGGATCACATCATCTTCTACGCCAGTTCCCTGCATGCGAATGTTCATCAAGTGTGTTTGCATGCTCTGAGCAGTGCATTAAAAACACACCAAACCCAGTTTGGGCTACAGCTGCATATGTAGTATGTCTAGGACGTGCGCTGATCAGACCGAACAACAACCACTGTGTTAACCTTGAAGGCCTCGGCACTCACTGTTCAGACACAGCTTACCAAGCAAAGCTGATACTATAGGAAAAACATATTATTCTTGTGTGAAGCAAAATATTCTACTAGGCTCAAAGCATTAATAACAATATGTGCTGTGTGCAGAAGCAGCAGAAAGGAAAAATTGTGCACTACAACGCAGCCATACATCGCATGTCACTACAACGCAGGACACTACAACGCATGTCACTACAATGCAGGCATTATATCGCATGTCATTATAATGCATACCATTACAATGCATAGTACCCCTACACTATCCAACACTTACTCCACTGTTGCACCCACTGGAGTGAGAATAGTAATTTTTACCCCTACACTATCCAACACTTACCCTACTGTGGCTCCCCCTGCAGTTAGAATAGTACTTGTTACCCCTACACTATCCAACACTTACCTTAAATGCAATGAAATGGTATGCGTTGTAATGGTATGCGTTGTAAAGGTATAATGCGATGTAATGGAATGCATTGTAAATATAATTTAAAAAAAATTGTTGTAATGGTATGCAATGTAAATGTATGCGTTGTAAAGGATATTGCGATGTAAAAACTGCGTTGTAAAGGCATGCATTGTAAATATATGCATTGTAACATCATACATTCGATTGGAATGATGTTATGTGCCCCTCAACTGAGAGATGTCTTAGCACAAGGCTGCACACTGACACGCCGAGTCAAAACTGCATACACTGACACAGGGAGTGGAATGGGTTGATAGCTGGCAGAAATTACATCTGACTGTGAACAAATACACATATTTCTCAAGCGTTCATGACTCTTTCTCTCGACTTGACTATATTTTCATCTCTGCTCTCCACATCCACAAAATAGAGAACGCCAAGATCTTGCTTGTCAGATCATTCTCCAGTTACACTACTACACTTGGGCATCGGGCGCTCCCGACCCCGCTGGCCCCTCTCATCATGGCAACTACAGGATGTTCACTATCACCACCAGATGTATACCACCGTTACTGAATATTTTTCATACAATGTCGGCACCGTCGACTCCACCAGGACTCTGGAAGGCTATGAAACCAACACTAAGGGGGGGCGGACATTGCCTTTTGTACCGCACAGCGTCTGCAGCACCAGGAAAAACTAGCCCCTACTGAGGCCCAAATCATTGACCTAGAAGTAGGGCTGAAGATAGTGACGTGATTCACCGTCATCTCCCCATAACACAACAAATGTATGCTAGCGACCTGTTGGACGAAGCCAAGACGTATTGTCTCGCTACGCATAGCCTGATTTAACAGTCGGTGGACAAATCTAGTGCCCTTTTACATCATCTATGCCAGCAGATGCTCCGACCCATGATTCTTCCCAAAGTCCGTATTTCAGCCGAAGCGTACAAGGTACTGTGTCTCCTTCGTTAAAAGTAAGGTAAATGAAACCCACCGCCCCAGGGATGATTCTTATCACCAGGTTGGTGTGCTTATCACGAGTCAGTAAAAATTTAGATTCAAGGAGATCAGCCTGCAAAGATTGCAAAATGGCTGAATGTTCTGGCAGCCAGCAAGATTTGGTAAAATTTGGTTGTAACAAAGCATACAAAGGCTTGATACGCTGGGCATATTCGGGTATGTAGGTATGTCAGGAGTTCAAAAATCCCAGCAAGGACTGTAATTTTTTCAGAGTCGTAGGAGCGCGCAACTGTGCGCATTTCTCCAATAAGTGAGGAGCCAATCCTCGACCTTCATTGTTGAGCTCGTCGCCCAAGAACAACACTGTGTACTCTGCAATGTGAGACTTCGCAAAGTAAAATTTGTAGCCAAAGTCAGCAAAGTTACAAATTATGCTGTTAAGGCGACACAGATGTGCGCAAAGCTCGTCGTCTGTGAGATATATGTCATCCACATACGAACACGCATCAGTGTTGACTCTCTCCAAGAGAGAAACTATACGAGCAGCAAACACGCCTGGACTATTATTATAGCCCATCGCTAGGCGTTTAAATTGCCGATGTTTGCTGCCATAGGTAAAACTGATCCTTTGGGAACTTAGACCATCCAAATTGTGGGCAAAAAAACCGTTGGATATTTCAAGTGTGTTTTAAACCGTTTACGCACAAGACCATCCACTAACGCAGAGCCGTGGGTATACTGTACTGCACAGGTACGCCAATGCGAGTTTAAATGCCGGTAATCCAATACCAAACGGTATGAACCGTCAGGCTAAGTAAAAAGTGGGTCATTCATTGGTGACACGCAAGTTTCAATTACGCCCTGATATTCCAATTGTTCAAGGATTTCCGCAACGGAAGCCTTAACTTCACGTCGGATGGGTTATTGAGGTTGAGGCTGTGGCATAGACCGTAAAGAAATCTCGTGGTGTGGGGAAAATTTATCCCAACCACAATGTGTACGGTACAGATCCGGCACAAGGGCCTTTGCCCACTCTTCTGCAAAATTCAGTGCATGCTCCTTTG
Source organism: Lissotriton vulgaris (assembly GCF_964263255.1). Classification (NCBI taxonomy): domain Eukaryota; kingdom Metazoa; phylum Chordata; class Amphibia; order Caudata; family Salamandridae; genus Lissotriton; species Lissotriton vulgaris. Next base: position 121,058,800 of record NC_141687.1, read on the forward strand.
AGACTGTGTGCGCGAAACTAGGGAGGATCACCTCCTCCCCTCTCGGAGCCGTGAGAACAAACGTTGGGGGCCAGTCAGCCTCCGCTAACAAAATGTCATAGGTAGTTGTAAGATTTTCCCAAAATACCCCTTTTATGGTACGTTGTATGTCACCTTCAATTAAAAGGACTATTTCATAAAGTCTATTAGGGGGAGCTACTCTGGTATCAGCTGTCTTCACAACAACATATTGGTCAGTCGCTGTCACCTTCAGTAGAGGACGCAGGGCCTCTCACACTATGATAATCTCTGCCGCGCTGTCCAACAATGTCAGCGCCCATGTTTGAATCCGAAGCTGCGTTCGCACTATCTGTGGCATAGCTCGCTGTTAAAGCTGCAACTTTCTTCTTCTGAAACTGGGGTCTTTTCGTTGTCGAATCGTCCTGCTTGCCTTTACTGTCTTTTGGGCGGGGCTGGGCTGGTCGCGTTCCTGCTGGCCACCCCAACCTCTGCCGCCTCCTCCACCATTGGTCGATGAGGTCAATGAGTCCTGAAAAGAACGATGAGAGCGTTGTTCAGAAACGATCAGGTGGTTTTATCGTCGCATGATCGCGCAAGTCATAAACACGTTCTATAGGTGCAGGCACTGGTGATGCAGGACGTGACCCCTGTTTCTGTCGTTTACCCTGTTTCTGTTTTCTTGTCCAATTTTGCTTTTTAGCCTTGGGCTGGTCGTCCGTCCCAGACTTCTGCCCTTGGGGTTGTTTTTTCTCTTTTGTAGAGAAAGGCTTGACACCCAAACTATTATGGCCCACGGTCTTATAAGCCGCCGTAATAATTCTCGGTAACTGACGGGGTTTATCGACATCGGGAACAGCCTGCAAAGCATTAGACACCTGAAAGCTTACCGCATCACCCTTGACATTCGCAAGAACGAGATTGGAAACTACGTGAAAACTGCCGCACAGCAGCATACCCAATTCAACCTCTGCCTCAGGTCCGTACTCATCCTCAACACGCTTAATGACAGAGGGAAGGACAGTCATTGACGGAGTCCCGAAGCACCTCGTATAGACAGCCACAAAAATCTTAACCCAAGATTCACAGTCACCAGCTTCTGGTATCAAGTCTTTTGGCAAACTAATTGTCAGAATCCTGTGTTTTTCAACAGGAGTCGTGTTAGGAAATACTGCTTCCAACTGGTTAAATTTCTCGGCAAGCCAGAAAGGCATATCATCCTTATCCTGGGGGCGCTTGCCCATCACTGCATTAACCATGACTGGACTAAGCTTCATTCCGCTCGGTCCGGCTGAAAGCGCCGCAACACCTGGGGCCCTGCCCGGGAGATTGCGGGTAATGTATTGCACTAACGACGAATTACACTAATTGCGACCGTATGCAACAGCCGTATATCTGCAACGGGAACCGCTCCATGTCGAGGATGTGGTGTAAATCCAGACAAAACAGGCCAGGTAGCGCCTGGAATGGACAAAGGACCTAACCTTGTGACTAACAAAGTGTGAGGTAGGGTGCCATTAAACCAAACTCGGTGCTGCCATGCATTAATCGGAACTTCCTGTGTCCTATACGGAACATATTCCTGCGGCACAACAGTGGGTGTATAAGTGTCGAACACACCAATATCTGCGTTCACAGCAATCTTGAAAGGGTAAGCTACTTCCGCACTCACCACCATAATAACTGCCATGCCATCTAATCCGGCGTTTTAAGCCTTCAAATGATTGCGGACCGCAATTCGACTATGCTGCAGTATGTCAACGCCAGCCATAATGACACAGTGAGTAAGAGGTACAACTAAAACCTCCGTAGCACAACTGGGTAGTAATTCAAAAGGAAACCATTTGAAAAGATTCAAGCTTGAAAAGACCTATGTAACTATAGGTAGGTTTTGTTCGACACCACTGTCTTCCGGAAACAATAGTGAAGGGGTTAAGGACTGAATTAAGTACTACTCGAGTGTCATGAAATAAGACCACCAACGTTGGGCGCCATGTCGCAGGGATTCTGCTCCTACACAGAACTCTGCATAGAGACTTGGAACCTCAGTGAATTAGGGTGTGCCAAAACTCATCTAGCAATCAGTGTCTCATTGGTTCTTACACACACCCAATGATTAGACAACCCAGAACATGAACTTAGAACACCTCATGTAACGTGGAATACATGAACACTCTTTCGTTATACTATCATACTAGTCCAAAATGAGGAGTAAATGAAGACAGGTGCAAGTTTGAAATATTTATTTCTAATGCTGTGTTCTCAGGCGCAGTATCTTAGCTAATACAATCAAACATATTATAAGCAACAAGGTTACACTAGTGCAGCGACTCAGCAACGTCGGAATCCATGAGAAGGCACTGCAATGGATCATCTCCTTCCTCGCCGGAAGGACACAGAGAGTCCGCCTCCCACCGTTCAGATCTGAAGCCACCGAAGTCATCTGCGGCGTTCCTCAAGGGTCCTCGCTCAGTCCAACCCTCTTCAACGTCTACATGAGCCCCCTCGCAGACATCGCACGCCAGCAAAACCTCAACATCATCTCCTACGCCGACGACACCCAGCTGATCCTCTCCCTCACCAAAGACCCCGCTACCGCCAGAGCCAACCTTCACGAAGGGATGAAAGAGGTAGCCGAATGGATGAAGAACAGCCGCCTGAAACTGAACTCGGACAAGACGGAAGTCCTCATCCTGGGATCCTCACCCTCTGCCTGGGACGACTCCTGGTGGCCCCCCGCCCTAGGCAGCGCACCCCAACCAACAGACCACGCACGCAACCTGGGCTTCATCCTGGTCTCCTCCCTCTCCATGACCAGACAAGTCAACGCCGTCTCCTCGTCGTGCTTCAACATCCTGCGCATGCTAGGTAAGATCTTCCGGTGGATCCCCACCGAGACCAGGAAGACAGTCACCCAGGCCCTCGTCACCAGCCGTCTGGACTACGGCAACTCCCTCTACGCCGGAACCACCGCCAAACTCCAGAAGAGACTCCAACGGATGCAGAACGCCTCAGCACTCAGCACGACTCATCCTGGACATCCCCCGTCGCAGACACATCTCCGGACACCTGAGAGACCTGCACTGGCTCCCGGTCAACAAGAGAATCACCATCCGTCTCCTCACCCACGCACACAAAGCCCTACACAACCAAGGCCCAGGATACCTCAATAGCCGCCTCAACTTCTACGCTCCCAAACGCCAGCTTCGATCGACCGGCCAGGCCCTCGCCACCGTCCCCCGCATCCGAAGAGCCACCACAGGGGGACGGTCCTTCTCCTACCTCGCCGCCAAGACATGGAACTCCCCCCCGACCCACCTCCGCCAGACCCAGGACCACCTCGCCTTCAGGAAACAACTCAAGACCTGGCTGTTCGAGCAGTAGCGGACCCCCCTCCCCTAGCTCCTTGAGACCCTCTGGGTGAGTAGTGCGCTATATAAATGTCCTGATTGATTGATTGATTGATTGATTGATCAGCATACTTACTAATCCATAAAATACAAAGGGAGAAAGCATGTAAAAATGCTGTAAGGGAAGAAGGCTAAATTACACCTCAGTCTTATCCTCCCTTGCTAGTATATTATATTGTATCTACAGAAGGTCTCTTTGATTTTAGAAGGCGGCCCTATACCTCTGGTCTTAGTAGAAAGGGATCACATCATCTTCTATGCCAGTTCCCTGCATGTGAATGTTCATCAAGTGTGTTTGCATGCTCTGCGCAGTGCATTATTAAACACGCCAAAACCAGATTGGGCTACAGCTGCATATGTGTTATGTCTAGGACGTGCACTGATCAGACCGAACAACAACCACTGTGTTAACCTTGAAGGCCTCGGCACTCACTGTTCAGACACAGCTTACCAAGCAAAGCTGATACCATAGGAAAAACATATTATTCTCGTGTGAAGCAAAATATTCTACTAGGCTCAAAGCATTAATAACAATATGTGCTGTGTGCAGAAGCAGCAGAAAGGAAAAATTGTGCACTACATTGCAGCCATACATCGCATGTCACTACAACGCAGGACACTACAACGCATGTCACTACAATGCAGGCATTATATCGCATGTCATTATAATGCATACCATTACAATGCATAGTACCCCTACACTATCCAACAGTTACTCCACTGTTGCACCCACTGGAGTGAGAATAGTAATTTTTACCCCTACACTATCCAACACTTAACCTACTGTGGCTCCCCCTGCAGTTAGAATAGTACTTGTTACCCCTATACTATCCAACACTTACCTTAAATGCAATGTAAAGGTATGCGTTGTAATGGTATGCGTTGTAAAGGTATAATGCGATGTAATGGAATGCATTGTAAATATAATTTAAAAAAAATTGTTGTAATGGTATGCATTGTAAATGTATGCGTTGTAAAGGATATTGCGATGTAAAAACTGTGTTGTAAAGGCATGCATTGTAAATATATGCGTTGTAACATCATACATTCGATTGGAATGATGTTATGTGCCCCTCAACTGAGAGATGTCGTAGCACAAGGCTGCACACTGACACGCCGAGTCAAAACTGCATACACTGACACAGGGAGTGGAATGGGTTGATAGCTGGCAGAAATTACATCTGACTGTGAACAAATACACATATTTCTCAAGCGTTCATGACTCTTTCTCTCAACTTGACTATATATTCATCTCTGCTCTCCACATCCACAAAATAGAGAACGCCAAGATCTTGCTTGTCAGATCATTCTCCAGTTACACTACTACACTTGGGCATCGGGCGCTCCCCACCCCGCTGGCCCCTCTCATCATGGCAACTACAGGATGTTCACTATCACCACCAGATGTATACCACCGTTACTGAATATTTTTCATACAATGTCGGCACCGTCGACTCCGCCAGGACTCTGGAAGGCTATGAAACCAACACTAAGGGGGGCAGACATTGCCTTTTGTACCGCACAGCATCTGCAGCACCAGGAAAAACTAGCCCCTACTGAGGCCCAAATCATTGACCTAGAAGTAGGGCTGAAGATAGTGACGTGATTCACCGTCATCTCCCCATAACACAACAAATGTATGCTAGCGACCTGTTGGACGAAGCCAAGACGTATTGGCTCGCTACGCATAGCCTGATTTAACAGTGGGTGGACAAATCTAGTGCCCTTTTACATCATCTATGCCAGCAGATGCTCCGACCCATGATTCTTCCCAAAGTCCGTATTTCAGCCGAAGCGTACAAGTGTGACTTGTAAGCAATAGGTACTGTGTCTCCTTCGTTAAAAGTAAGGTAAGTGAAACCCACCGCCCCAGGGATGATTCTTATCACCAGGTTGGTGTGGTTATCACGAGTCAGTAAGAATTTAGATTCAAGGAGATCAGCCTGCAAAGATTGCAAAATGGCTGAATGTTCTGGCATCCAGCAAGATTTGGTAAAATTTGGTTGTATCAAAGCATACAAAGGCTTGATACGCTGGGCATATTCGGGTATGTAGGTATGTCAGGAGTTCAAAAATCCCAGCAAGGACTGTAATTTTTTCAGAGTTGTAGGAGCGCGCAACTGTACGCATTTCTCCAATAAGTGAGGAGCCAATCCTCGACCTTCATTGTTGAGCTCGTCGCCCAAGAACAACACTGTGTACTCTGCAATGTGAGACTTCGCAAAGTAAAATTTGTAACCAAAGTCCGCAAAGTTACAAATTATGCTGTTAAGGCGACACAGATGTGCCCAAAGCTCGTCGTCTGTGAGATATATGTCATCCACATACGAACACGCATCAGTGTTGACTCTCTCCAAGAGAGAAACTATACGAGCAGCAAACACGCCTGGACTATTATTATAGCCCATCGCTAGGCGTTTAAATTGCCGTTGTTTGCAGCCACAGGTAAAACTGGTCCTTTGGGAACTTAGACCATCCAAATTGTGGGCAAAAAAACCGTTGGATATGTCAAGTGTGTTTTAAACCGTTTACGCACAAGACCATCCACTAAAGCAGAGCCGTGGGTATTCTGTACTGCACAGGTACGCCAATGCGAGTTTAAATGCCGGTAATCCAATACCTATTCACCCCGCAGGAGATTTTCTCTGAGGCCACCATTGACCGATTCCTGGCTGATCTGCCCCCGAGGTCTCTGCCAGACTCCCTGCGAGATGACCTTGACGCCACGATCTCAACCGAGGAGATTCAGAGTGCCCTCGCAGACATGAGCTCGATTAAAGCACTGGGCCCAAATGTATTTCCCTGTGAGTTCTTTAAGAAATGCTCATCTAAAATATTAGCATATTATTTGGTGGCACTCCATGCAGCGGAGGAAGACGGCCAGCTTCCGACTGACTGGCGTCACGGCGAAATAATGATTTTCTTAAAACCAGACCAGCCCCCGGAACTACATACCTCATATAGACCAATTTCCCTACTCAACGTCGAGGTGAAATTGTTGGCTAAAATCATTGCAAACCGCATTGTCCCGCACATACCAACATTAGTTCATCCAGATCAAGCGTGCTTTATGCCCAGCTGTGCCACCCGACATAACATCCGTTGTGCGTACAACCTGTTGCCTCTGTAGACCTACTGAATGAGCCAGCAGTGTTCCTTCTGGCATATATCGACAAGGACTTTGATTCCCTTAGTTGTACCTACCTCTTTGCTATCCTGAACCGCCTTAACATTGGCCCTCGACTCCTTAAATATATTTGCTTCCTATATACAGACATCACTGCTTCGGTATGGACTACTGACTCAATCTCGCGGCCGTTTTACATCGGAATGGGCACCAAATAGGGTTGCCCTTAATCTCTCTTTCTGCACTTGCCATGGAGCCATTTGCGGCGTGGGTAAGAATAGATGCCCAGGTACAGGGCTTCGAGTGGTCTTGGGAGGTCTCCGGTCATATAGCGTTATATGCCGATGATATCTTATTCTTTTTCAGATTCCCTAAAAGATCTGGCCCACTCCTGCTTTGAAGATGCAAATCTTTGGCCAGAACTCCGGTCTCTACATGAACGCCTGCAAATCGTTTCTATGGCCTTTGTGCGGGGGTGATCAGCTTGGGACACATGAGGTTACGGTAGTCACGTATGGCTTCAAATATCTTGGGGTGTTCTTGTCAGCGTCACGACCCGCCTCCTGGAATAAGAATCTGAACCCTCTGTTGACTCAGATCAAAGAACAATTGCGCGTCTGGTCACATTTGCCCTTATCACTATTCGGCAGGTCGGCCATTTTTAAATTGGTGTCACTACCACACCTTCTTTATCAACTTCAAAACCATCCCTACCCAATACTGCATACAGGAATTCGGCAATTAAACACAGTCCTTAGTCATTTCCTTTGGGGTGACTCTGTGCGTGTCACACTAAGAACGAGTTTCCAGTCCACATACAACGGGGGTATCGTGACTCCAGATATTCAGATGTATCATGCTGCGTCTCATCTTCTCATTTTGAATGATTGGTGGTACGGGGATAAACGTGACCCTGCTTACGTCGTCGAGCATTGGTTACTGGACTGTAAATCTCTATACACAATTTCATATTCTAGTGCGATGCTCAAGCCGCTACCACCCTCAACCCGGACGGTCTTTGTGATATGACGACAGGCATTGCGTAGGATGGGGTGGTGGGGCAAACTCACAAAAAAGGCTCCACTTTGGTGCAATGCCTCCTACCTTAATTAGCTGAACTACAGGACTTCGTGGGATGGGATTCTATTGGAGTTTCGACAATTGGCACTGTCCTCCATGCCCAGTACCCTGAAGTCATTCCAGCAGTTACCAACTGAATTTCAAATGCTTGGTCTCAATTTTATAAATATTTACAATTTTGCCACACTTTCTCCCCGTACCTTGCTCAGCAAGACAATAATCCCAACTTTAATCCCGTTGACGCCAAGGTGTTTCTTGGCGATATGGGCCCTCACAAAATTGCAGCGCTACATCGCACATTGGTCACTAACAGCCACACTACACTTAAGAAGACCAGAGAGGCCTGGCAGAATGATTTAGGTCCACTTGATGAAGACGTTGAGGCTCTGGAGTCCGCGAGTGGGGCAGTCATTGCTGCACACCGTCGTCTTATATAATTTAAATATCTTCACTGTGTATATTTCACTTGCTACAGGCTCTGGCACGCCAGGATGATTACATCCCCCCTCTGTCTGCGTTGCGGAATGGCCGAGGGCAATTTCTTCCACACGATTTGGGAGGGTACTGCTCTATCGTGGTTTTGGCATGGGGTGCTGACCCGTCTCTCTGTGGCGCTGGGGTGGGACATTCCACAGTCACCGCGTCTAACTATGCTTCATATTTCGGTGGCATTGGAGGTAGCAGATACAAAAGAAACGGCTAGTCCTGGGGCTTATTCAGGCTAAGCTTGGCATTGCTTAGGCTTGGAAGGCGACTTCACCGCCATCTGTAGGGCCTAGAAATGGGGCCTTATGTTTTCCATTTGGTTTAAAATAGTGATTTGTTTAGCAAGAGGATGTCCCCAGAAACACCCAAAAGATATGGAAGCGGTGGGCTGATTATCAGGTTCTATATTTTGAACCTATCCTACCTGCGATATGCAATGAAGATCTGCCATAAAGATCAAACTGTTACGATCGGAAACTTTGTACGACAATATACATATGAAATCTGTGACACTGATGTTTCTAGTTAATAATGTTTATATGCGTTTAATTTGTTTTTTGCATATTCCATTCTGCGACAATTGTATATTGTAAAAGGTGACATCTTTACCATGGCTATGATACATATACAAATGCTGCCCTGGTGTCACCTTGGCCTATTGTGTCTAAGAACAATAAAATTAGTTGTGAAAAAAATTGTCTCTTTTGGGAGAACTTAACATATGGATATGACATACTCTTAGCAGAAAAAATTGTCTGCCTAAGTTTATGATAGATTGCCCAAAAGGGGAAAACGCCATTTTGCCTGCTTTCTTCGACCCTGTTCCAGAATCTTTAAAACATTCATATACGCAGGAGTGGGTGCCAGCGCCGGCATTATACCCCAACCATGTAGGGTGGGACGTGGAGTCTACTCTCCATGAAATCCCATTAAAATCTACTCCAAATCCACAGAGACTGTACTGTATTAAAAGTGCTGCAAAAAGACATCTTAGACCAACTTGAATACCAAGGTGTGGTGTGGTAACAATCCTTTGTATCCCGTAATGAAACCTGACAACTCATATCATCTAGTTTTAGATTACAGACATTTAAACACATGCACATGAACATTTGCAGTACAAAATGCACACAGTGCCGCATTATTGAATAACATTGTGCGTAACAAATACAAAACAACATTAGATATCTTGAATGGATTCTTCTGACAGAATATATCTCCAGAAAGCAGATATTTGACAGCATTCTCTGCCCTCGGCACTCAGTGAATATTTTGTCATTTGACCTAGGCGTATAAGAACAGCCCGGGGCTATTCTCTAAAAGAGTGTCAGAAAAATTACAAACATGCGATGAGGAGGCAGTATCCTATGTAAATGACATTTATCTGACACACAATGAATTACTTGAACACTTACGCAAGGTGTACAACATAATTGTGGGATTTGCCAATTTGGGCTACAAATGTAATTTCAAGAAATCAAAAATTGCCATCTCAATGTCCTATTTTTGGGATATGAGCTATCAAGTGAAGGCAAGAGCCTGGAAGCCAACTTTTTAGAAAAGTGTGCGCTGCTCCAACCTCCATATGCTCTGAATGGTTCATAATCCATTTTAGGATTTCTAAATTTCGCAAACCATACATTCGGGATTAGGCAGAAAGGGTAAAAGATTTCTACGACTTAATCAGACCTGATTTCACAGCACATCAGTAGACACACGTACATGCAGATATACTATATTCATTTCAGGCTGACATGATAGCATCTTAGTGATCCGGGTGGTTCCGGGTTTATCAGGATATACATACAACACTTTCAAAGAAGGTGAGACAGTCTCAATTGCATACAAATCACATTTATACACACATGCAGAAATGCGATTGGCAGCCACAGAAAAAATACTTACTGCTGTACAGACTGCTGTAGTGAAAGAAAGAGCACTAGCCCAAGGGAAACACATAATAGTTGTTACCCCGGCCCCAACTTTAGAAGCTGTTACCAAAGCGAGCATTCCAAATGCGAAAGCACTGCATCCATGATGGATACAATGGTCTAATTCTCTCACTGCAACAGATGCAGATTACAAACATGATCCTACATTAAAAACACAAGAGTTCCTGCAGTACGAACAAGAATACCCTCCCCAGAATGAAATCTTGCCTCTAGAAAAATATGACAACAACATTTACACTGATGGTCCCACTTAGCCTGCCATTGGAAGTAAACAACAGCATAGCGCAGCATGTGCTATAGTTAAAGGAAGTATGAAGGATGGTAGGTATGAGATTGTATAGCACAGCTGGCAGAGTTGAAATCCCTGATACTGGCATTAGAATATATGGATCGGGAATTCCCCACACTGATATTGTGCGATTCGTTTTACTGTGTCCAGTCTTATAATGAATATCTTCATTACTGGGGTCAGAATGAGTTTAGAGATTCCAAGAGTTGCACAATTAAACATAAATTGTTCTGGGAACAAATGGCAACGCTGAAAGCATGCCTGCTATGGGCTTAAGTTATTCACACCTTGAATCATCAGTGTGTTCAGGGCAGGACTGGGAACCAAAACTGTCCCTAGCAAAGAGCTTGGCTGGCCCACAGGGGTTTTGGGGGTGCGGCCAAGCTATTTGCCAGGGCCGGTTTTGGCTGATTTTGTTACAGGGGCCGATATTGCAGCTATGCTGCAAAAAACACTCTGTAACACAAACAGGCCCCCAGGGGCCCAAAACCAGCCCCGGCCCTGTTAGCCCACCAGGGAAATGCCCAGTGTCCGCTATGGCCATTCACTTGCTGATGAAGCCACCAAGGTGACCGTGCAAACTGCTGCGGTTGCTGCAATCACTTGATCTAGCATGAGGATAGACAGAGATATATTGATAGCTGTCAATGCCTCGAAAAACGGCTCTGCTTTTCCAAAGTGCTTTCCACTCAAACATTCCTATAAATTAGATGTGCAAAACACACTGTTTGCTCAAATTCCAGGAGTGGGGGATTGAGTTATACTAAACACGGATCACAGATTAGGTTTAATTCTAGCTGCACACGAGGGCCTGGGCTCAGCAAACTGAGGAGTCACTGCTACAATTTCATTACTGAAGCAGCGATTCTGGTGGCCAGGTTTGTCTCAACAAACCAAGGGTTATGTCCTAAAGTGCGACATCTGTCAGCAGATGAAATTTCCACAAACACCATCACTGATTTTGGACAGACCTCTCACATGTGTCTATTTGGATCACTGTGGCCCCCTTAATTCAGACGGGGCTCACAAGTACATTTTTGTGGCAGTAGATTCATGCTCTAGATTCCTATGGGTGTGGTCTCAGTGCTCGGTTGACTCTCAAACTGTTATTAAGGATTTTCGAGTCTTTATCGGGACATACGTAATAGGCACATTACATTCTGACTGTGCAATGTGTTTAGCTCTCTGGCTTACAAGGAAGCCATGAAAAGTATGGGTGTGGCCTTGCAGTACTCCTCCACCTACCATTCTGAGGGAAATTTGGTGGTGGAGAGTAAAAACTAGTAACCTAAAGCATTCCTTAACAGCAAGGGTATTAGGTACATGTGGTAGTTGGGTCAATCACCTATATGGGGTCCAGAGGTCACTTACCAACATGCAAGAAAATCCAGTTTGGGACAAGAATGTGGGCACCTGACCTCAATTGTGCCAGCACAGTGGTGGATGTAAAAAGATTTGAATTGAATGATCGTTTGGCTGTTTTACAGGAACTCAATGAATTTGAGGCATTACAAAGCAACTTCCAAATAAAACGCACTGCTACTGGGAAAGTGATACCAGTTCCGGCAAGGCCTATCTGGGTCCCAAAGATTGGTGACCTGGTCAGAGAAAAGATTGTGGACAAGAAGGAGTTTGGGCCATCCTACAGAACACCTGTACCTGTCCTGTTGGTTCAAGGAACAAGAGCAGTACTTCGTCTGCCTCTTGCCGGCAAAAAAGAAAAAAGATTTGTCTCCATTGATCTGATCAAACCACACAATGTAGCCGTTTCTCAACAGCAGGCCAGGTGGAATCCTGAGTAGCCACAGATCTCCTCTCCCTACTGTACATGAAGTTCAGATGGAAAGACTAATAACGTTCCAAGCCTCCTCTGCGCACAATGCAGGAGTATCAAATAACGGAGTACGAATTACACCAGTTGAAGTTGAAAAACATCCAAATACAAATGAAACACAAATTGCAATTCGGCCCAATAATGATGTTTACAGCAATGTGCCTACCAAGAAGCAACTACCAGTTCTGCAAACCCTGTTGAGCCACCAAAGATAGATCGAACTGCATCTGGCTACTTCATCAACTTCGATGACTTTAATTCAGATCTATGTGAGCCTGAGCAAATGCCACCCATTTCCAAAAAGAGAAATTTCGACAATTCTATCTCTGGCTGAAAAAGACTTACTTTGTGTACCCTTGGTTGCATATTTGGTTTGCTTAGGGATCCAGTTCCTGTTAATTTGGATTGGTATAGTAACTGTCTTTTTCCTATTACTGAATCAACATTACCTCCTACAACGCTCAGCAGTACAACGTGTGAATTTGTTCTTGAAACTTCATATGTCATCACACTGCGAACAGAGAGACATGTCCCTAGTGAACATTACAGCAGGTAAAGTACTGGATGGTATAGTTTGGGATGGAGTTTCAGATGATATGTTTGGTCCTACTGAACATTTGATAGTTCCATATGTATTTAAAATTTCATTGAATGATTTCATTACCCCGAGTACACTATCTGACGATTGGGACATTGAGACTGTAAATACTGTGCTCTCAGATTTAGAACAATCTGCTGCATTTTCTTACATGGAATTGTAAGAAGATACACCTGATTTCGACGGTATGTATTGTTCCCAGCATTATGGTCATCAATTTTTGCACAGAGCTAGTGTCCTACACACTGTTAACACTTAGCATCAATGGGAACATTGCTCGACACCACCGCTTACTTTTCAGGGTATACATTGGACCCAATGTCATATTACTATAAGTTAATACAGATGAATGCAACTGCGAGGAAAATTATGCTGATATACACCAAGCTCATATATTCAGCACCTTTAATCTCCCAACTGTCTGTACAAGGTTTCGACTATTGGAGAGACACGATAGACACAAAATCCATCTGGGGGACGAATGATTGGCAGGTTCAGGGAACAGAGGCTTTATTTAGAGCTTGCCTCAATTCATTATAGATTATATTCCTGAACAGAACAGTGCAACAGTATGGTTGGAATATTTTAGTACTCTGTCCAATTCTTTGTATAAAAAAAAGGATGTCCGAGGGATGACGCGTAGATAGTGTGCTTATAGGTAGCTTCAGTTCTGTAACTGCACGAGGTATGGTTACCATTGCGCCATTTATGTGGTTGCCATTTTTACTGGGTAATCTCAACAATATTTGGGCAGTAGAAGAAAGCTGTGTTGGTTGGTAATGGATTGGCTGTCTTCAGTGGTTAAACACTTCAGCAACAGTCGCCGCTCCTCCGCCAAGGTGGGGGAGCATTGCCCACTGCTTTTAAGCTGTTTAAATAAAGGAAATACAAAATCTGAATAACTAGTTAAGTTATTATCATTTTATTTTTAATTTGAGAAAAATTGGGATGCACAAATCAACCAATTTTTCATCCACAAGCAACAAGGCGGCACCTGTTCATACTCTGTCTCTTCCAGCAATGTCGAATTCAGCCTCCATTACCGTAACATAACACACTGCATAAAATGTGGCATCTTAATTAAAAATCATTCAGGCTCAGGTAAGATCACAACTGAAGACAAAAATGGAAAAATAGAACACACTACGGAGGGAGCAGCAGCCTCGGCAGAGTGATTAATACAATTAAAAAAATCAAGCGTACGTAGGAAGCAGCAGACAGCAGTAGGCAGTTAGTGGCGGCTCCTCCATGAAGGTGGAGGAGAGTTTCCCCACTGAGCAATTGAAAACGGAAAAATAAAATTATATTAACTTAAAATGATTTTATTTAACCCCTTCGATGCTTGTGACGGAACCATTCTGTCATGCCTCACGGTTGGGCTCTGCGTATGACGGAATGGTTCCGTCACGACCACACCCGCGAATGGAATGTTCAGCACCGGGGGAGAATCGGCACTGCAGGCAAGGTGTTAAGCTTACTGGCTCAGTTCGTTTAGGGCAGGGGAGGGGTGGGCTGTTTAGATGCTGAGTAGGAGTGGTAGGCCTGCCAAAATGTCATGCGCATTTTGCATGTTCTCCACTGAGATTGCATTACAAGCTGGCTGGATTACATGCCCAGCCTCCCAGCCCTGTCTGAGCGCCGAACTCCTGCGCTCAGACCAATCATTGCACTGCTGTTTTGAAGCATTAGATTGGTCAGGAGAGTCTGGGATGCTACGTGCTTCCTGCTTCCCCTGGAGAAGAGAACAGGACGGTGGACAGGTGGCGGCTGGCCGCATCCAGGTAAGTGTTTATTTTTTAATCCCCTCCCCCTTACAACCCCACCACTCTGCATACCCGTGATGTAGCAGCCGCTACTGAGTGGGCCAAAATACCTGAATCACATTGAGAGCAGCGGATAGGTACTGATTAATTTTAATTAATCCGTGCTTCGTCTGTGCTCCACCACAAGCATTGATAATGACGTCGTGGCTGAAGTAGCCAGTGAGGGTTGCTGCATAGAAGAGTGACACCGAGGAGCACAAATGTTGCCTACTGGGTTGGCTCCAAATCCTTTTTGTAAACAAAACATACTGCAAGCGAGACACATGCGCCATCACATGCACTTGCAGGATCAACCCTAAAAAGGACAAAAAGGAATTTGTTGCTTTAAAACTGTGCACTTTGTATCTGTTCCCCACAAATATTTAGGAAACAATACACCTATCATGCACATGTATAAAGCTTGGTCCTCGCTGACGGGTATGCTCCCTTAAAATGTACTTCTGGCTACTGGCCTGCAAGGTGCCAGATGCCCGTAGGCACCAGAGCCTTAGACTGCCCCAGTTCTCTCATCTGCTATGTGGCCTTAAACAAGATACTTAGCTGGTGCCATGCCAATGGTAGCAGCAGAGTGAATGTAAAGGGTGCACCATGCGTAAAAAAGGAAGAAGACCTTCATGTACACCAGTGATACTCAAAGTACGGACTGTGAGCCGCATGCGGCCCTCTTGACCTTTAGATGTAGCCCCCTGGTCAACAGCAGCACTGGGAGGATTTTTACTTGACTCAGCACTAACATCAAAAAGATGTTCAAAAACTGACAAGCTTTTACTTAAAGGTTAATTGAAGAGTGTAGTGGACCACTTAACTTTCAAAACACTTTCATTTCTAAAGACATCTTGCAATAAATTGTAAAAAATTGAATAAAGAATCTTTATGATTCAAAAAATGTATTACATTTACTTCCAGAACCGTTTCACCTTAAAACAAAACATTATCAGTGCAAAGAGAATTATTTTTATTAAAGTGATAGATTTCAAATATGGATTTAGAAACATTAATTCCCACCTCCCCCACACTGACTGACAACAATGCCAATAATGAACTAAGAGGTAAGTCAATCATTGTGTGCACTCTAAGGGGCATATTTACAATGCCCCTGCAGCACATTTACGCCACTGGAGCATCACTTCTAAGATGGTTTAGAGGCACAGTGTGCCGGTCCATCTTTACAATGCCGTGCAAAGCCACCCTGCATGGCTTTTCAGGGCCTTGTAAATATGCAATAAGGGAATGCCTTACTCTGTGTGGAAGGGGCATTCCATGGGTGTTGCTGTGGGTGTCCACACTCAACGCCCTTGGGGGCATATTACCAAGGAATAGCTATAATTATCGCTATTGCTTGGTTAGAGACAAAAATTTACCGCTGAACTGCGGCGATTTTTATCGCAGATGAACCTTGGTGTTACCAAGGTTTATCGCTAATGCGATAAAAATCACCGCAATGCATGAATATCGCTGAAAAGTCAGCGATATTCATGCATTACCGAGCTAATGCTCTTAGCCATGTTTTCCACCTCCCATTGGATAACATGGCTAAGAACTGCTCAGGGGCAGGTGTTAGCTTTTGGAGATATTCGCGCTTAGCGCGAATATCTCCAAAAGTTGGTAATAGGAGATAGCGATGTTAGCGACTGTTTCCAGTCACTAACATCTTGGCACGCCTACTTTGCATGTCATTAGTGATAAATATCACTGACATGCAAAGCGGGGCCCAAGATGGTCGCTATCTCCTACTACTGGTGTTAGCGACAGCTAGGTAATAGGGAGATAATTTTATCTCCGCTTTCTTGGCTTTGAAAGCCAAAAAAGCGGAGATAAACCCCCTTGATAATATGCCCTCAGGTTTTTTAGTGTTAATCTGGGGTATCACCAAAATGAACGCCTTCCCAAAGAAGGCATAACCGTTTATTTACTCTTTCCAAGTATGCCAGCAGCACACGTAGAATGGTTAAAATGCCTCCTTTGATTATTTTTGTGCAGGAAGGTTTCACTTTCGGCACAAAAAAATCATGCCAATAACACAGACCCCGTTGCACCATGCAAGGGGGCCTGTGCTGGCGTTTGGCAGCATAAGCCATCACCGGAAGAAAGGACAGGAATGCGCTGTATCTTGTAGATACGGCGCATTTCTCCCATTTCTTTTGACGTAGGGCAGTGCAGCTAGAAGCTTGCGGTGATGGCCTATGCCAAAATATTGTAAATATACCCCATAGTTTATTAAATCAATCACATGATATGGTTGTTGCAGTGCACATCCTGAAGTCATACATTTCAAGGTTTTCCTATGTGTGATAATGAAGAAAAACGAGGGAAAAGGAAAGAATACAATTGGCTAGTATAACTCAATTAGGTAAAGTGTGAAAGCTGAGATTAATCATAGTTGCAATGCGCCTACTACATGTATGTTCTTAGTTTCCTCTACACCCACCTGACTGCCACTCCAAACCCCGACCGCCACCCTCCAAGCAACAATGCTGCCTTCGATCACATCACAGAACAAACGTTTTTGTCCCTGGGAAAATACTTGCCAGTGCCCATGATTTAGATGAATATTTGACTTATGTTACCAGTATCAAGCAGTGTTCCTGCAGTTTCAAATCATTACAGAAGAAATATGTGGGCCACCGGGTTTGCAAGTATATTATGGTTTTGAAGGCACCTGCTACCCTGTTCCTTGCCTCAAGCAATTTTCATCTATACTACTATTATAAAGAGAGAACTTGCACCTTTTGGCCAGGTAAACTCGGGAACCACAGCACCAATCACAACACCCAATACAGCTTTGGAAAGGGCAGTTGCAGCAGAAGGACATAGGCTATGCAGACGCCCACCATATACATTTAAAATGTAAAGGAACCGTGCCAGCAAAGTAGTCCCTTTTGTGGGCGTGTCTGCATTGTGCTGTGGGTGTGTGCTGTAGGCGTAACAATCGCTGGGGGCATTCCGTCACGAGTGTTGTTTTTTCTTCCCAGGTTCTATACATTCCTGCTCCCTTTAAATAGTAATTCAGTGGAGGTCCCATTCTCTTAGGACCACCCCAAGCACAGTTATGGGCAAAAATACAACTAAAAGGCCCTGCAAAGCATTATGGGACAAGCTTAGCATAATTTTTAGCATTCATGAAAGGGTTTCAATGTTTTTGAATTTTACTCATCAGGGACATCTTGGGACGACGAGGTGAACTGCAGCTTGATGTATAGTATTTGAAATGCTATTGCATTTGCCTCATCAGGGACATCTAGGGACGGCGAGGTGAACTGCAGCTTGATATATAATATTTTAAATGCTATTGCATTTGCATCATCAGGGACATCTAGGGACATGAGGTGAACTGCAGCTTGATGTGTAATATTTTAAGTGCTATTGCATTTGCCTCATCAGGGACATCTAGGGACCATAAGGTGAACTGCAGCTTGATGTATAATATTTCAAATGCTATTGCATTTGCCTCTTTGGGACAACTGGGGAGAACGAGGTGAACTGCAGCTCTTTGTAGAAATATTTGGATACTATAATATTCACTTCCCACTGCTAATCTCGTCCCATAATGCTTTGCAGGGGCTTGATCTCAAAATCATCACCTCTCTCACTGCTTGCTGGAAGCTAATTTCACTTTTGTGAAATGACTATATGCGTTTTAGCATGTAGAAATACTTGTTATTTTACCTTGAATATATGAGGTTTCTGTTTTAATAATTGGAAATCTGACGGAACAAAATATTGCGGATTTATTGTACCAAGTTTGCGCCAATTCCGCCCACCCCTACTTTAAATACCCCTGCACCCCATAATCATAACCCACCCGTACTCTATAAAATACCCCAACACCCTTAAACACTAACCCATCTTAACCCTATAAATCATCCCTGTACCCCAAAACCCAAACCTATCCCTAAACCCTAAAAATACCCCTGTACCCCAAAACCAAAACCTAGCCCTGTACCTCAAAACCCAAACATACCCCTGAACCCTAAAAATACCCCTGTACCCCAAAACCCAAACCTACCCCTGAACCCTAAAATACCCCTGTACCCCAAAACCCAAACATAGCCCATAACCCTTAAAATACCCCTGTACCCCAAAACCCAAACCTACCCCTGAACCCTAAAAATACCCCTGTACCCCAAAACCCAAACCTAGCCGAGAACCCTAAAATACCCCTGTATCCCAAAACCCAAACCTAGCCCTGAACCCTAAAAATACCCCTGTACCACAAAACCCAAACCTAGCCCTGAACCCTTAAAATACCCCTGTACCCCAAAACCCAAACCTACCCCTGAACCCTAAAAATACCCCTATACCCGAAAACCCAAACCTAGCCCTGAACCCTAAAAATACCCCTGTACCCCATAACCCAAAACTATATCTGAACCATTAAAATACCCAAACACCCCAAAACATATACCTCAGTACCCCAAAACATATACCCCTATACCCATACTTGCCTTATCCAAACATTTTTAAAAAACATGCTTTTACCATTCATGCATTTACAACGAATTTTGTTGTAAATGTATGCGTGGTAAAAGCATATAAAATGTAATGCCATGCGTTATAATGGCATTGCGGAGTCATGGTACTTTCGTAATGAAAGTATACAGAGTGATGGTATGCGGAAAGAAATTTGCGGAATAATGGGTGTTTACCCTCCCCCGTAAGTACATTGGTGGCACGGTGGCCCACATCTCCAGCAACATACTCATATTTTTTCACCACCAATTGGAAAAATGCACAGGTCTCTCTCATTGATGCCCAGCACCGACATTCACTTTTAGACACACCTCCCACCACAAGTTCTAGAATTGCGAACTTTAGAGATGGGCAGCTACGTTAGAATCTCGGCATCAGCTCAACATCCTGTGATTCCAGGCAAATCGCTTTGTCTTCCCGTGCCTACCACAAATGAATGTGTTCTTCTGTAATGTAAATTGTGCTCATGCCATGTTGTCAAGTTCGCGCTATATAATATTGCAAGGAAAATAAAGTAGGGAAACTCGAGTTCACACACTACTGAACGCGCACTCTTAAGTGCATCATCAGTGCACTGTGAATCAAGCGTTTCACAGGCCTGTCACAGATAAGAAATGCTAGCAAAATGAAATCCTACGAAACAATATACTACTGGCCGGTAGCAATTCATACCCGGACAACGTCGGGACGGGCTGCTAGTGAAAGAATAAAAATGTCAAGATGATTAATGTTCTTCCTGGAGAGAGATCATGTTTAGCTAGTGGGAGTTTTGACTCATCATAAAGTAATACATAGGGTTGAAGAATGTGTATCATGCAGATCACAAAGTGCATATTATGTACATAGATCAGCGGGTTACTGCTTTTCTCAGAAGGATCCTTTTGTTACTTGCAGTTTATAAAGTAAAATCCTAATATTGAACAGTGAGCTGTTACCTTTCATCAAAGAGCTGCATGCAAACTGCAGGTTATAGATTATAGCGTTATGATTTCCCCTAGTCTTTTCTTTATCCTAATGTTGCAATAAGGGTTCATTCTGGATATAAATCAACTCTTATTGTTAAAGAGATCCCCCAACCATGGCGCTACATTTTAAATTCTTCGTTTTTGCTTTTCCAGACAAAGCACCCTTAAACTTTACTGACTACCAGTATGGACGACATGTGTCTCATACTCCTTGTAGTTCTCTGTCTTATGTCACATTTTCTACACTCTGAGTCACAGATGTATGACTGATTGCCTTTGTGTAATGTGTGTGTGATTTAAATTACGTTGACACCCTACACCAGTATAACACTATAAAACGAATGAAATGCATGTTAGAGAGAGATTGGTTTATTAGACTCGAGGGGCACTGTTGAGGGGTGGTGGTGAGGGAATCTGCAGTAAAGGTGGTCATGCCTGCCCTGCCTAACTAGTCATGCATGATCTCCAATTACATTACAGGGTTCACCCATTATCCCTCCCTTATCCAATGGTGAGGGGCAGCTGAGGGGCTGGAGAAAGCCAAGGAAGAGAAATTACAGAAGTACAGTAGGTCCTTTGCACCCCATGTACAATCTGTTCCATCACTGACATTCATGACCTCTGAGGGCTAGGGGTATCAGGAGCAGTGCTACCCCCCCCCCCCCACTACTTGGGGTCTACTGAGTGTCATCTCACTCGTTCCTTTGTTCCTCAGCCGATCCCACCTCTATTAGATAGACATGATGCCCTTCCTGTGCTGGGAAATCACACTAAGGTCATCCTTCTTTAAGTTATTCATGTTCAGGCAGACACCTGCACATATGCACAACTCAATCCCTCCACCATTCTCCAGCCTGGGTAGTCTCCATGGCATCCGTGAACATCTGTGCCCGGTGGTGAGAGTGTATGTGCACTGTACCTTATACAGCACAGGGAATCCTGAGCTTGCACATATAAAGGATCTGGGGACCAATGAGGCCCTTTCTTTAATGCACAGTGAAAGTAAAATCCGTGTACCCTCCCCCTCTTCTCAGGCGCATTTAGGTATCTGTGGCATGCAGCAAATAAGTGTAGAAGCTCAGGCACACTCACACTGCCTCCCAGTGACGTGCTTTTATACAGGCATCTTCCATGCCTCTGCATAATACCATCCACACAGCATCCCACTCCCCTGCCTTATGGTATGCTGGAATACCCTATCCTTAGTAGTATAGACCACTGATCCAATACTTTATCGTCACATCACAGCGTTTACAGTTGACTGCTTCCGCATGCCCACACATACACTTCCCCAACCACACACACACACAGAACACCCCCTCCACTCACACTTATACCCACACTCGCACATACACAAACACACACACAGGTGAATATACTCGCGCATAAACACATGCACTGTTTGACACATGCCCTTACATTATTAGTAATAGCATTTTGAGGTATAGCTCACCTGTTTTAACCTAAGACCTATAGCAGCAAGACACATAAAATACAAATATTATTCGTGTGTTAATCTTCTAAAAATAAACCTACGATTGCCAGTCCTATGAACAAAGTCTTGCTCCTCTTCGGTGAAGAAAGTAGGGCTTTGTTGGTAGTTTCCCTCTGTGATTAATTCCATGTATGACCACCAAGAAGGAAGTAAAAGACAAAAAATTACATGAGAGACGCAATACCTTCCAGGAAGAAACCAGAATCTCAGTAGAAACTATTGACTTGTGGGCACTTTAGGGCGTCTGTACGCTATTGGTGTTTCTTAACCCATGAGCTAATGCTATTGGAGGAGGAAGTAATTTATTTAAACAATATGCTGAAAATATGAAATCATACACCAAAATCACACAAAGCTCCACTTTATCAGAAGAGACAGCACACAGTACTTGCAAAGAAATCACAGATTGGCTAATTACACTATTACACATTCCAAAGTAAGAACAGGTAATACTAAAAAAGAGGATCAAAGGCAGAATGAACTGAAAATATAATGATGGATTTTACCAAGTGGGACAGTGCAGACACTTCATAGAATGTTGACATATACATCACATTAAGAAAAAATGTTTGCAGTTGATGATTACACTGTCTTTGGCATCAGCAAACAAAAAAGAAGAGTAGGTCCTGGCAATATCCTCCATGGTATGTCTGCACACACTTATGCGGGAGACCATTGGAAATCGAGCAGAAAAATAACCTCATCTATACAAAGGATCACGGACACAATATCGAGGTACACAATACTATTTGACACAGATATTTTGTCAAAAATATTGTTACCAAAATATTGTGCCCCAATAAATATATTGATACAAGTACAAATACATCAGAAATAAAATATCGTTTAACACAATTTTTGTCCAAAAACATACACTAATATCCTTCATGTAATACATATAGTTTAATGTTGGTAATGTTACATTTTTCAGCACATAACATTAAATATACACTTATGTAAACACTTACACACACACATGTGTGTGTTTATATATATGTATGTATATATATTGTAACACAATTATTAAAAATATATATTTTACACAACAACAAAAAATATATATATGTGTATATATATATCCAAAGAACAGCGTTTTGATTCCATAGGTCAGGGATCCCCCTCTCACCACAGATCCACGCAGACACGGACCAGGTTCGTGCAAATTATTTATTCAGTGCAAGCACGCCGCATGACGTTTCGGCTCCGAGGAGCCTTGTTCACATGACAGTGTTCATCTCTGTGAGTCGTTCTTTTAAAGGGCCAGCGTCAGTTGTCAAATGGGTCACATGCTTGTTTTTAAAATGGACATAAAGGAAATACTTGTAACTTACGGTAAAATACCAATACAAGGTTTACAAGTTTATGATGGCAAAATCAATTTGTTCTCTCTTATTATATTGAAAATCATAATTTTTTGTGGAGGTTTGTCAATAATGGTTAAATACCCATATACATAGCACACAATTACATCCCAATACAAAACCATATTTACAATTTTTATCCTCTAATTGAGTTCATATTTGCATATTTACTTGGTAACCAGTTACCATGTCTAATTTAAAGTGCTTTTGCTAAAGTGCTGCTGTATCAAGTGCAAGTCTTGCATATGTGCAAAAAACGCCATAATTCCCGTGCCTATATATATAGTATTAAATTGTGCAAAACTTCGCAAATATGTAAACAGATAATTTGTTTTAGATGTTTGATTTTCAACAAAACAGGTTAGATTATCAAATTTATCACACTTATAAACGCAATACTCTGTGCTAAATTCCTTCCACTTTCAATTCAATTGTTCAATTTAATTCATTGTCTAAACCCATCAAAACAGTTTATCATTCGTCCATATAAAGTGAAATAGTGAGACATGTAATGAAATCAATAACTCCTAGTCAGTATTTTAAATATCAGCTCCTAAGGAATAAGGACCTTTACGCTGAATTAATACCAACATGTAAACAAACACTTAAAGTTACTTTTTTTCCTGATCAGTTAGCAGCCGCTACTTTGTTCCCAAAACGTTTAGTCAAAATTGTCCATCACTTATTTTAGGTTAAGACCCTCCTGTATCCCAGCCGGGAGTAACAATTAGTCTTAATAATTTCATTATTTAATACATCAGATCCATATAGAACCGCATAGAAAATCAGCAGCTTAGATTAAATTAAAGCAGGCATGTGTACATATCTTCCATTATGTTTAATCCTGTTGGGGCCTTAGTATTGAGTAGGAGGATATATTTTGTTTCAAGCTTTCTCAGTTTTGTTTCTCTATCCCCACCACGTCTATTAGTGTTGATGCTGTCAATTACAAAGTATTTGAGCGAGTTATTATTGCTTTGATGTACATCACGGTAGTGGCGTGCAACAGGGTAGGTGTTATCCCCATTAGATATGGCCCTTAGATGTTGCAAGATACGTTGGTGTACAGGGAGTTTGGTACTACCAACATATTTTAATGAACAAGGACATTGCAAGATATACACAGCATATTCGGTTTTGCATGTTAATACTTGCGATATTTGGTGTTCCACGTCGCTAAAACCATCTTTATATGTCTTGGTATTTACACCATGGGTGCACGCCTTGCATGTCTTGCATTTATAAAAGCCTTTGTATATATATATATATATATATATATATATATATATATATATATATTTATATATTCACGCTCGGTTTTCTCCCAAATCCCGGAAAGAATTATGCAGCACTCACGGGGTTAGTTGCAGTAGTGGCGGTTTATTACACGGACGCGTTTCGGTAGATTACCTTCGTCAGTGTGTATTTACATCGTGTGTGCCACAAAACGCCATTTATTCAAAAAAGAACATTCAGTGAAATGAAAAGAGGACTGGCGCACCTGTGTAATTCAAAACACGCGCCATCTTTAAAAAATCAAAATTACGACCAACGAAGCATGCCTGCATTTGTAAACAATGTGTGTGAACAAAGCTCTATAAAAGACATTTTGCATACGATCTTTTTGCAAAAGACTAATAAGATGGCATGTATCCAACGTTAAACGATCTTGCCGTGGATCGGCTTAGGCAACCTATAATGCCGGTTGCTGGCAAATTCCCACACTTCCTGAATTAAGCCGTGTATCGGCAACAGTGTATGTATTCTTTCACATTAATATCAATAACAAAAAGAATTAAAATAACAGACACAAAACATAGCTGGACTTAATAACTCTACACAGTATTAGATGATTCGTAATGACTACAGTAATTCATTAACCTAAGTGAACAGTTAATTCTTCCCCTGAATTCAGCCCATTAGGGGATTTGGTTTGCAGGTCTATTATGTAACGAGACTCAAGTCTCCTAAGTCTCAAGACTCTGTCACCTTCTCTGACATTGTTGGGTATACAATCGATGCTAAAATATCGTAACAGATCCCTGTTACCCCCATGTTTGATGGCAAAGTGCCGTGCTACTGGGTAATTCAGATCTTTCTCACCAATGGCCCGCATGTGTTCTAACACTCTGATTTTAACACTGTGAATAATGCTCCCTATGCAGCGAAGCCCACAGGGGCTAATCAAACAATAAACAGCATGAGTGGTAAGGCAGGTCATGAACTTAGTTATTCTTTTGTCAAATGGCAATCCTTTGATGCGATAAGAGAGAACCCTCCTACTGAAGGCACAAGCCTTGCACTTTCCGCAAGGATAGAATCGTCTCATGTCGCTCAAAGTTCCTTGTCTAGGAGAGGGATTGTCCAGATGACTATGTACGAGACTATCTTTCAGAGAGCGGGCTTTATGAAAAGTTATTAAAGGACCCGCAGTAATGTCTGATCCAATGATGTTATCTGTCCTCAGAATGTGCCAATTTTTCTTCATATAGATCTTAACAGATTGGCGTCTTCCGAGTACGTTGTAATCATTCTGAATTGTTTAGTCTCATTTCTAGGTTTAACTGATTTCAGTAGTTCTTCTCCGGATCTGGATTTAGCCCTTTGCAAAGCACTTTGTAGCAATTCAGCATCGTAACCCCTAGCCAGGAATCTATCAATACTTTCACTTGCTGCCAAGTTAAAATCACTTTCTCTAGAGCTGTTTCGTTTGAGCCTAAGAAATTCCCCGTAGGGGATACTATTCACTAGTTTCTTGGGATGACCGCTTGACGCATGAAGCGTGCTGTTACCAGCGGTCGGTTTTCTGAAAAGTGCCGTCATAATCTTGCCCTCAATTATCTCCACCTTGAGATCTAAATAGTTCGCTGCCACCAAACTAATCTCCCCACTGAAGTGTAGATTCAAGGTGTTATCATTTAGATGATGTATATATTTTGCGGCCTCACTCTCACTACCATTCCATATTAGGAACAGGTCGTCTATATACCTGCTCCAAGACACAATTTTTTCCGGCAAGTTTTCATTGGCAGGAGACCAAGCCACCTGCTCCTCCCACCAGCCAACAAACAAGTTTGCGTAGCTGGGGGCGAAGCAGGTGCCCACGCGGTCCCCGAGGTTTGTCTGAACAGTTCTCCCTGGAAAACGAAAATGTTATTAAACAAACAAAACTCAATAAATTCCAAAAGCATTGTGTTATGGATGGCAAATTTTAACGGCCTTTTCTTCAAAAAATACACGATGGCATGGAGACCCTGTCGGTGATCAATATTTTTGTAGAGGCTAGTGATATCCAATGCCATTTAACAATAAGATGGTTGCCAGGCTACAGATTCAATGTGATTTATGAAGTCTGCTGTGTCTTTAATATAAGACTTCAGTTTTAGCACAGCTTCAAATAGATAGTGATCTAGAAATTTTGATAAGTTTTCAGTCAGGCTCCCCATTTAGGAGACTATCGGTCTTGCTGGTGGTCTAAGCTGATCCTTATGTACCTTAGGCAGGTGATAAAAGGACGGCAAAGTGGGATTCATAGTACAAAGGAATAAATGTTCATCACTGTCCAGCATCCGTTTTTCAAACCATTTATTGATAAGCACAGTGAATTCTTGGATGCTATCTTGATAAGCCTTGTTAGTTGTTATTTCATAGCATTCACTATTTCTTAGCTGTCGATAAGCTTCATCTGTGTATTGTTCGCAGGACATGATCACAATATTACCTCCTTTATCAGATGGTTGAAATATCACAGAATCGTCTTTCTCTAGATTTTCGATCGCATTTTGCTGTGGTTTCGTCAAATTATTGGATTTGTTGGAACGAGTAGGGTTTGCCCTGAATTTCTACAGTTTCTTCATTACTGCCTCACTAAAAGTGTCAATAGCATCAAATGGCATTTGTGGAAGGAACTGAGATGTTGGCTTAAAACCACAAATAGGTGCTTGTTGTTCCACATCTATCTGTCTTACTCGTTGGCTCAAGCTTATTGAAGTGTTTAGATCTTTCTCTTGTCGTAAACCCTCAAGAAATTCCAAAGTTGTCAGTTCATTGACTGTTAGGAGATCGGTATCATTTCCTTGTGTCTTCATAAATCTAGCTTCTTTGGCAGTTGGTTTCAGTTTAAAAAATTTATGAAGTTTGAGTTTACGTGTAAATTTGAATAAGTCTATCCTGGTCTGTGTATATTCCATCTTGTTTTGATGGCAACAACTTAATCCAAGTTTCAGTACAGATTCCTCAGTGTCAGTCAGGATCTTAGGTGAGAGGTTGATAATAGTTAATTGCTCATCGCCATCTACCACCGTCCTCCCTTCTTGCTGCGAGTGACCCTGCTGGGCAAGTTGGTTTTTGCCCTTCCTCTTCCTGCCGCCCCTCCTGGTTTTTCTTCTGCCTCCGGGGGTTTGTTCTTTCCGCCCCTTAGCCAGGATTGCCTTATGATGTTGAACTCCTGCTGAAAAGGGGTTTTATGTATTCTTCCTCCCAGATCTGAAGCTTCATCTTCGGGTTGTTCATTTTCAGTCACTTCAGATTCAGAAGTCTCTACTCTTTGTGGATTCTCTTTGGTGGTAGTATGGCTTTTCTTCATCACTTCCCTGCGTGGTTAGTCAAATTTTTTCGCAAAAGTTAGGATGCGCCCCATCGCATAATCCTTTTCGTCCCGATCGAATTTTTCTTGCTTTCGCTGTTTAATTTTGATTTCATACTTCGATAGGCGCTTTTTCATACCTTCTCTTAGTTGGTTTTGGAGGTCTAGTTCAGTGTTCTTCTTTAATTCTTCCTCCAATGTCTCTATCTCTTTAAGTGCCTTCTCTCTGTCGCTCCAGGCAAACTGGACCAAAATCTCCAGCATTCCTCTGCAAGACAGAGCTGTGTGGGCTGACTATGCCTCGAGCAGTTTAAGGTCAGGATTTCCGTAGGCTGGTACTGTGTAAATTCGTAATCCCCTCGGGACTCTTTCGACTTCTATATACCCCTGCAGGGATGTGGCCTCCCACCACTTACGGATCTCTCTTTCGTATAATTTCTCCAACTGAGCAAACTGTGCTGATAGTGCATTAGATGTTTTGTCAATTGTAGGTGCCTCCATCAAATACATTGCGCTCCTTGTTGCATCAAAAGACGGGGCACTTTGCAGACAGGTGCCGCTCGCGGTGATGCACCGCGTCAATTTGCACGCTCGGTTTTCTCCCGAATCCCAGAAAGAAATATGCAGCACTCACGGGGTTAGTTGCAGTAGTGCGGTTTATTACACAGACGCGTTTTGGTAGATTACGTTCGTCAGTGTGCATTTACATCGTGTGTGCCACAAAACGCCATTTACTCAAAAAAGAACATTCAGTGAAATGAAAAGAGGACTGGCGCCCCGGTGTAATTCAAAACACGCAACATTTTTAAAGAGTCAAAATTACGACCAACGAAGCATGCCTGCATTTGTAAACAATGTGTGGGAACAAAGCACTATAAAAGACATTTTGCATACGATCTTATTGCAAAAGGCTAACAAGATGGCATGTATCCAACGTTAAACGATCTTGCCGTGGATCGGCTTAGGCAACCTATAATGCAGGTTGCTGGCAAATTCCCACATTTCCTGAATTAAGCCGTGTATCGGCAACAGTGTATGTATTCTTTCACATTAATATCAATAACAAAAAGAATTAAAATAACAGACACAAAACATAGCTGGACTTAATAACTCTACACAGTATTAGGTGATTCGTAATGACTACAGTGATTCATTAACCTAAGAGGTGTGGCGCCGCGGCCAGGGTGACTGACTCCGGAATCTGGGGATCACGGTTCGATCCCTGGGGCCGGCGGCAGATTAGCCCAGCACCATGTGACTCTGGGCAATAGCTTGCTTAATCTTCCCGACGGCCCTCAGCGCCTAGAGACCCTAACGGGTGATGGTTCGCGCTTTACAAAATGTGGATTATTAAGTGAACAGTTAATTCTTCCCCTGAATTCAGTCCGTTAGGGGATTAGGTTTGCAGGTCTTTTATGTAACGAGACTCAAGTCGCCTAAGTCTCAAGACTCTGTCACCTTCTCTGACATTGTTGGGTATACAATTGATGTAAAATATCGTAACAGATCCCTTTTACCCCCATGTTTGATGGCAAAGTACCGTGCTACTGGGTAATTCAGATCTTTCTTACCAATGGCCCCCATGTGTTCTAACACTCTGATTTTAACACTGAGAATGGTGCTCCCTATATAGCGATACAAAAGGGGGTGGTAATGGACGGAGCATCTGTGTCAGGTTTTTGCCTTGCCGCGCCTACCTAAACTTTAATGGACTACGACTTCCATGAGCCTTTGCTGCAGGAAGTATATGGATGGAGGAGACAGGGGGGAAGGTGTGCGTAATTCTTCCTTCGTTGGTTTTGATTGGAGAAGTACTGGCTGCTATTAGCGTCGCGCTGCTGATCGCGGTTGAAACGATGCTGTTGCAGAAATAACCGATCATCTTAAGGTACTGTTGTCAAAGTGAGAGCCGCTGGGAGCCGTAGCTTGCGTGATACTCTTTTGTGTGTTTTTTGTTGTCCGATACGAACTGGAGGAAATGCATCGGCTGATGCATGCCAGTTCAGGGACAGCGGTAGTGTGATTCGTTCCGCGGAACTTTGTGGCAGGTCGCTACTAGTTGCCGTGAAGGTTGTTGTTTACAGAAGGCATTTCCAGGATGTTAGATAGCAGCGGAGCGTTGTAGGGCTCTACACGTTACCGTGTGCCAGGCAAAGACTTTAGTACCGGAGCAGAGTGGTGGTCGCAACTACCCGCTGCCGGATTGGTGTATTATTTATTGAACCAGCAGGAAGAAGCGGAGCGTAGTGGGGGTCGCAACCACACGTTACCGTTTGTTTGAGTATTCACGATAAAGGACTAGAGGTGGACACGAACTCTGTTGCCTTCCTATGTTGTGGAGTACAATTCCTGTCGTCCTAGGAGTGAAACGAAATACACCTAATCTGAGGGCTTTCAGAGATACATATCTCTAACTCTTTTTAAGGTTGTAAAGAATACTGGGGAAGTGAACTATTCTATGGTCAAAGTAAAGAAACTTACAGTTTATAAACGGGTCATGACAAAGTCCATCTCCACATTATATGGTGTGTACATGTATGGGTTTTTCAGCTAGGATGGTGTTCTACTGACATATGATTATTGTGTTAACCAGTGTGTTTCGTTGCAGGAAGATGGACTAGGTCTATCTTATATTGGTTGGAGGAATGAGTACAGCCTCATAAGGTATTATAGTTCTAGCGAGAAATACCGAGTCTAGTATTGTATGTAGAGCATTATTTATAATGCCCTATGCTTTGTCATTTCAGATCCCTTGTCCCTGCTGACCCTTTCCCTTCCCCGGTCTTTCTTCATTATTTATCCCTCGCCTGATGGTTCGAACCCCCTGTGTTCATATTCAGGGTGTTGGTAACATCGGGAGGTGGACCCCTTTGTTCATCAGTTGAATCCTGCGAGGCGGGCCCTGACAGAATTACGCGCCCAAGTTAAATGCGTCGCCCGATTCAATTTGATGAATAAACATGGCTACCCTTGAGGATGTTTTACAAGCTCTTGTGCTAGTACAGCAGGAGTTGATAGCCTCTAGAGCAGAGACCACTGCCTTAAGGGATAGAGTAGATAGGTTAGCCGGTAATCCTTTTGATGCCGCTACACAAAATCCCCGGATACAGGTCACTGTGCCTCCGCCTATACCATTGCCAAGTCCCGAAAGATATTCTGGGGATCCTTCTAAGACACAGGTGTTTCTAACTCAAATAATGTTGCATTTTTCGTGCAAACCTGCGTCTTTTCCGAATCACCATTCAAGGGTGGCGTTCGCCATCTCGTACATGATAGGCGATGCCGCAAATTGGGCTGTTCCTTTAGTAAGGAAGGATGATGCCATGCTATCGGACTGGGGGGCTTTTAGAGCCGAGTTCGAGAGAGTGTTTGATAGGCGTGCAACAACTTTCAGTGCAGACAAAGAATTGCTTGAATTGAGACAGGGGCGAAATGAGCTAGTTACATATCTAACAACCTTTAATAGGTTGGTGGCGGAATCATCATGGCCAGAGGAAAAACAAATGTCCATATTTTATCAGGGTCTGAGAGACGGTCTTAAGGATATAACCGCCCAAATAGATCCCCAACCCACTACTTGTGCAGGAATGGTCAGCCTTTCTTTAAGGTTGGATGGCAGGATGTCAGAGCGAAGCGGGGATAGGAAGAAGTGGGACAGAGGTTCTTCTAGGCTAGAGTACACGATCAGGAAAGGGCCACCGGGGGTTACTGAAAACCATGAACCCATGGAGATAGGAGCCGTGAGGGCTCCGTTAACCAGAGAGGAGAGAGAAACCCGCAGAACACAAGGATTGTGTATGTAATGCGGGAAAAAAGGTCATTACGTAAGGGAATGTCCTTCCAAGCCCAAGACTACTGGGGGTTGGGTCAAGAAAAGATTGACAGTGTCCAACACTGAGCTCGGTAGTGAGTTATTGGGAGAACGGGGTGATCATGCACCTCTGAAACTTCCCTCATTGGTTTGTGAGGTTATTCAGGATTCTGTATCGCACATTGTATTGTCAATGTGTTTGGAGAGCCAACATCAGGTGTTAGTAATGATTGACTCAGGGGCCACCAGCAATTTCATAGATAGTGGTTTGGTGTCCTTGTTATCATTGAAACGTATACCATGACGACACCCCGAGGAAGTATGGGCGGTAGACGGGAAACCATTAAAGTCAGGGTTGATCACTGAACAAACAGAAGAAGTTTTGTTAACTGTTGAGGTACCAGAAGGGGAACATCGAGATAGTTTGATTCTGAATATAATTGAGGCCCCTCAATACGAGGTCATTTTGGGCATGCCCTGGCTTTCTTATCACAACCCTGATATAGATTGGAAAGAGAAAAAGCTACGGTTCCAGTCAGCAGAATGTCAGACACATATGTCATTGCATCATGTCACTCAGGCTACAGGGTTATCTGCTCCTTTTCAAGTAGCTACTGCGGCAGAAAAGGAGGTGCTATTACCCTCTGAGTTTCAATCATTTGAGGACGTATTTAGTGAACAACTGGCCAATGAGATACCCCCTCACCGAACCTATGATTGTTGTATCGATCTAGTAGAAGGAGCACTTATGCCCACATGTCGGGTGTATGCTTTGTCGGTGCCTGAAACAAAACATTTAAAGGAATATTTGGACCACTACCAGTCTATAGGTTTCATCCGGCCTTCTAAGTCTCCTGCTGCCTCTCCTTTATTTTTCATTGCTAAAGCAAATGGAGAATTAAGGGCATGCGTGGATTACAGGATGTTAAACAAGAACACTATCCGTAACAGATATCCTCTCCCCCTCATTCCTGTTCTGTTAGATCAAGTCATAAATGCCAGCGTGTACACTAAGCTGGACCTCCGAGGAGCACACCACCTGGTGAGGATGAGAGAGGGGCATGAGTGGAAGACTGCTTTTAAGACTCGTTACGGGTTATTCGAATATACCGTCATGTCCTTTGGGCTATTTAACGACCCGGCAGCGTTCCAATACTTCCTGAATGATGTGCTGAGAGATTTTGTGGATACTAGTGTTGTAGTCTACATTGATGACATTTTGATCTATTCTGAGAATATCGCTATCCACCAGGAGCATGTCATACAGGTCTTACAGCGGTTGAGAGAGAATAAACTGTTTTGTAAGCTCAGTAAATGTGAGTTTGGAGTAGAGAACATGGAGTTCCTGGGAGTTATGCTTTGTCCTGAAGGCTTACAGATGGCCGAAAGAATAGTGCAAGCAGTTCAATCCTGGCCCATACCGAAGACAGTGAAAGAGGTCCAATGTTTTTTGGGCTTTGCAAACTATTATAGGAGATTCATTGATGGTTTTTCGCACATTGCAGCTCCTCTTTCTCGCCTTCTTAGAAAAGGGGTGGGATTTTGTTGGTCACCTGAAGCTGACGCTGCCTTTGGTTGTCTAAAAAGGGCATTTGTTTCCGCTCCCATACTGGCGCATCCTCAACCAAACTTGCCATTCATTGTGGAAGCTGATGCCTCGGATGAGGCTGTGGGGGCTATCTTGTCCCAAAGGGATCCACAAACAGGTCAACTGCATCCGGTGGCGTACCTCTCAAAAAAGCTGAGTCAGGCTGAAAAGAACTATACTATAGCGGAAAAAGAACTACTTGCTATAAAAAAGGCTTTTCAAGAGTGGAGACAGGACCTATGGTAGGCCTCTTATCCTGTGACCGTGTATTCAGACCACCGTAACTTGCAATACATGAGGACAGCCAGACATCTGTCTCAGAGACAAATGAGGTGGATGCAGTTTTTTGCTGAATACAACTTTATTATCACCTTCCGTCCAGGCATTGAAAACAGAAAGGCGGACACCTTGTCTCGCTTGGGGGACACGGTAATGGGGAAGCCCGATCCTCCGATGGAAGCCATAGTAGAACCGGACAAGGTGATATGTGTGCTTAATGCGAATACGTTCCTTGAGACAATCAAAGGCCAAAAGACTGATGCCGCATGGAGAAGTTGCAGTAGCAGAGGTACAGGTTGTTCTCTTAAACATGGTCTGCCTTTTGTTCAAAACAAACTGTTTCTGCCTACCGTGGAAAGCAGGAAAAAGGCCTTTGAATGGTGTCACTCTTCACCTATGTCTGGTCATCAAGGAGTAAAGAAAACGGTGCTTCTCGTGCAGAGACAGTTCTGGTGGGACTCACTGTCCAGAGATGTGACTTTGTGGGTGGGGAAGTGTGAGGTGTGTGCTCGAGCTAAAACCTTACAATGTCAGAGCAAGGGGAAACAAATGCCAATGCCCACACCAAAGAAGCCATGCCAATGTCCGACTTCCCCACTGTTTCCAGTGAGGCCTCTCTTACGTTGTTGGCCAACCTCAAATCTGGCTCGCCACTTGATCCCTGCCCCGCCAAATTTTTGGCTGGTATGGCGGCAGTGGTGAACCCTTTAGTCAACCCTATCCTAAATGCCTCCCTGAGGGAGGGGCGGGTCCCTAGCTCTTGGAAAAGAGCGATGGTGATCCCCCTCCTAAAAAAACCGGGCCTTGACACCGAAGTTCTGGCGAACTACAGGCCTATCTCGCTGCTACCTGCACTAGCGAAGCTGACGGAAAAACATGCTCACGGCGCCCTTTCTAGTTTTTTGGAAGCCAACAATCTGCTCCATCCATCTCAATCGGGCTTCCGACCTAATTTTAGTACGGAAACTGCTCTGATTGAGGTGACTGAGATCATCAGGGAGACTCTCGATGCCGGCGGCAGGGCCATGCTGGTCATGTTAGATCTTTCGGCGGCTTTCGACACCGTCCCCCACAAGACGCTTCTATCCAGGCTTTATGACATCGGCCTGAGGGGGACGGTGTTGAGGTGGTTTACCTCTTTCCTGGAAGGCCGCCGCCAGACGGTCTGGGTCTCCCAGAGCTCCGCCGAGATGCCGCCATTGGGAGTTGGGGTTCCACAGGGTTCTGTGTTGAGCCCCACATTATTTAACATCTTTATGTCCCCTCTGGCGGCCTTGGTAGAGGCGTATGGGGCCCAGATCGTCTCTTATGCCGACGACACGCAACTCCTCTTCACATGCGGGAAAGATCAAGAGTTTGTGGGAGAGAGAGTCCGGGACTGCCTTGCACTGGTCTTCGACTGGTTCCAGCGGAACGGTCTGAGGGCCAACTCGGGAAAGTCTGAGATTCTTTTTTTTGGTTGCGTTGCCGATCCGGAATGGCAGCATTGGTGGCCGTCCGACATGAGCCCTCCTGTACAGTCCTCTGTGGTGGCCAAAAACCTGGGCGTTAAGCTCGACAATCAGCTCTCGCTCCGCACTCACATTCTTGGCCTAGCCGGCACTTGCTACGGACTATTGAAAATGCTCCGCAAATTTTTGCCTCTGTTATCTGAGGAGCATAGGAGGACTACAGTGCAGGCTCTAGTCGGGTCCAGGCTAGATTATGCCAATGCTCTGTTTCTTGGCCTTCCCGACTATCTGGTCCAGCGCCTTCAAGTGGTGCAGAACTCTGCTGCCCGGGCGATTTTTGGTCTAGGGAGACGTGCCCGAGCGTCTGGGTTGCTCCAGTCGCTCCATTGGCTCCCCATCAGGAAGAGGATCCAGTTCAAATCCCTGACCCTGATGCACAAGGCTCTGCATGGTTCAGGAGCGGGATACCTGCAGAGGAGACTGACTTTCTATCGTCCGGCGCGTTCTCTCCGTTCGGAAGCTCTTTGTAGAGCTGTGGTTCCACGGGTGAGGAAGGATCGTGCGGGAGGGCGGTCTTTCGGCTGCAGAGCCCCCCAGCTTTGGAATCAGCTTCCATTCGCTCTGCGGAGTACTGTTAATTTACTCCAGTTTAGGAGGGGCCTGAAGACCTGGCTTTTTAACTCTTAGTGTGTTCACTACTGTTCATTACTGCTTTTGCTCTGTTTTTGTTGCCTGTTTTTAGCTGTGTTGTGTTATTTCATTATGAGCTGAGGGTGGAAAGCGTCGGGACACTCCCTGTGAGTAGCTGCACGCTATATAAAAAACTCTATAACATAACATAACATAACATAACATAACATAACAATGCAAAGGCATGGACTTCATTACTGGGTTACCTTCAGATCATGGACACACGGCAGTGCTAGTAGTGGTGGATAGTCTCACCAAAATGGGACATTTTATACCGTGCAGAAACCTTCCCACAGCTGGTCAGACGGCTCAGCTGCTCTTATCTAACGTTTTCCGTTACCATGGAATACCGGAAGTCATAATATCTGATAGGGGCCCTCAATTCATCGCCAGTTTTTGGAAATCCTGGTGCCTGGCGCTACATATCAAAGCCACGTTGTCAACCAGTTTCCATCCCCAAACGGATGGTCAAACGGAATGGCTCAATCAAACTCTGAAGAAGTACCTGCAATGTTATGCTGCGGAGGCTCATGACTCATGGGTATCGCTGTTATGGCTCGCTGAATTGGCTTATAATAATGCTTGGCACAGCTCTTTGGGGGTGTCCCCCTTTTTTGCCAATTATGGATTTGATGCTCGAGTATTGCCCATCACCATCCCTTGTGAAGTGGGTAGTCAGCCTTCTGTATTGAGTCAGGTCCGCCATTTACATTCTCTACAGAGAAAGGTGTCTAAGCATTTGGTCCGAGCAAAGGCGGTCTACAAGAAGTGGGCTGACAAACATCGAGGTGAAGGTCCAAATTACCAGTTGGGGGACAGAGTATGGTTGTCCACGAAGGACATCCGGTTCAAACTTCGTTCGGTGTTCCACCCCAGATACATCGGTCCGTATGTTGTTCTGAAGCAGATCAATCCTGTGGCATTTAAACTGAAGCTTCCGGCTTCTCTTCGTATCCATCCTGTTTTTCACAGTAGTTTGTTGCAGCCTGCATTGTCTGCTCAACAGAGGACACCTCCACCTGTGTTGTGTGATGGTGGTTTGGAGTATGTGGTTCGCTGCATTAAGGACTCTAAGCGACGTAGGGGTGCGCTGTGGTATTTGGTGGCTTGGAAGGGTTACACTGCTGAAGACGATTCCTGGGAGCCGTCCTTTAATGTGCATGCTCCTGCTGCTGGCCGGTCCTTTCATCGGAGGTTCCCTGCTAAGCCTGGGCCTAGGAGGTGCTAGGGGGGAGGGCATTCTGTCAGGTTTTTGCCTTGCCGCGCCTACCTAAACTTTAATGGACTACGACTTCCATGAGCCTTTGCTGCAGGAAGTATATGGATAGAGGAGACAGGGGGGAAGGTGCGCGTAATTCTGAGTCCTTCGTTGGTTTTGATTGGAGAAGTACTGGCTGCTATTAGCATCGCGCTGCTGATCGCGGTTGAAACGATGCTGTTGCAGAAATAACCGCTCATCTTAAGGTACTGTTGTCAAAGTGAGAGCCGCTGGGAGCCGTAGCTCACGTGATACTCTTTTGTGTGTTTTTTGTTGTCCGATACAAACCGGAGGAAATGCATCGGCTGATGCATGCCAGTTCAGGGACAGCGGTAGAGTGATTCGTTCCGCGGAACTTTGTGGCAGGTCGCTACTAGTTGCCGTGAAGGTTGTTGTTTACAGAAGGCATTTCCTGGATGTTAGATAGCAGCGGAGCGTTGTAGGGCTCTACACGTTACCGTGTGTCAGGCAAAGACTTTAGTACCGGAGCAGAGTGGTGGTCGCAACTACCCGCTGCCGGATTGGTGTATTATTTATTGAACCCACAGGAAGAAGCGGAGCGTAGTGGTGGTCGCAACCACACGTTACCGTTTGTTTGAAGTATTCACGATAACGGACTAGAGGTGGACACGAACTCTGTTGCCTTCCTATGTTGTGGAGTACAATTCCTGTCGTCCTAGGAGTGAAACGAAATACACCTAATCTGAGTGCTTTCAGAGATACATATCTCTAACTCTTTTTAAGGTTGTAAAGAATACTGGGGAAGTGAACTATTCTATGGTCAAAGTAAAGAAACTTACAGTTTATAAACGGGTCATGACAAAGTCCATCTCCACATTATATGGTGTGTACATTTATGGGTTTTTGAGCTAGGATGGTGTTCTACTGACATATGATTATTGTGTTAACTAGTGTGTTTCGTTGCAGGAAGCTGGACTAGGTCTATCTTATATAGGTTGGAGGAATGAGTACAGCCTCATAAGGTATTATAGTTCTAGCGAGAAATACCGAGTGTAGTATTGTATGTAGAGCAGTATTTATAATGCCCTATGCTTTGTCATTTCAGATCCCTTGTCCCTGCTGACCCTTTCCCTTCCCCGGTCTTTCTTCATTATTTATCCCTTGTGGTTCGAACCCCCTGTGTTCATATTCAGGGTGTTGGTAACATCGGGAGGTGGACCCCTTTGTTCATCAGTTGAATCCTGCGAGGCGGGCCCTGACAATCTGAACCAATCAAACACTCACACCCAGTCCAGCGCGAACTGCCAAGCCATGCCTTCCCTGGACTGGAAACAAGCTTCCGAGGACCGGTTTCTGGCATTCCAGCCATCTTCAGCCCGACTTGCTTGAATCCAGTGGCAAAGTGAGCAAGGGACTCACGTCTGAGCATACCCCGCCACACTTATGGTGGACAAAAGCGGTACTGTAATGTAATATGTGACATCATCAGCAGTGGATTGTGGGTGCGCGAAATATAGTTAGTCCAACTAACTATATAGGAGCAATTTCAAGGTTTTTGTATGAGTGAAAACACCCCTAAAACTTATAGTTTATTGAGTGAATTTCAAAGGTTTTTTAAATGCTAATTCCTAACTATATAAGGCCTGAAACCTATGGTTTTTTCAGTGAATTCGCAAGGTTTTTTAAATGTTAATTCTATTAGCGGATAACGTTTATATATTCAAACTTTTTTTAATGCTAATTCCTAATTATATAAGGCCTGAAACCTATGGTTTTTTCAGTGAATTTCAAAAGTTTTTTAAATGCTAATTGCTAACTATATAAGGCCTGAAATCTTTGGTTTTTTCATTGAATTCGCAAGGTTTTTTAAATGCTAATTCTATTAGCGGATAACGTTTATATATTCAAAAGTTTTTTTAATGATAATTCCTAACTATATAAGGCCTGCAACCTATGGTTTTTTCAGTGAATTTCAAAGGTTTTTTAAATGCTAATTCCTAACTATATAAGGCCTTAAACCTATAGTTTTTTCAGTGAATTTGCAAAAAATTTTAAATGCTAATTCTATTAGTGGATAACGTTTAAATATATTAATATCCTAGTGGGACCACCTGAGCAGCCCTAGGGGGTCAGGGTGTTTCTACCCTGCCCCCTTTTTGTGTTCAACACGTTTGTTTTTCTGCTTTCTTGTGCCTCAGTCTACTGAGGTCCAAGATGGATGCCAACACTTCCTGGTTAAAAGTGTTGACAGCCAATGAGCATGCAGCTTTCTTGGTAAGGCATGCAGATTGGCTGCCACTGTCTGTCAACACTCCAAACCAGGAAGTGTTGGCAGCCATCTTGTGCCTCGGTAGAACCAAGGCACAAGAAAGCAGTGAAACAAAGGTGTGAAACTCGCAATGCGGCCAGGGTAGAAGCACCCTGACCCTCTAGGCCTGCTCAGGGGGTCCCACAAGGACCCTCCAAGCCCCAAAAAGAAATTAGTATTTTTTAAATCACGGGGTACGCGTACCGTGCTCGTACGTACGCGTACAGTACGCGTACCCCGCGACTTTTAATTTATTTTTATTTTTTTTGCCTTGAGGGTCCTTGTGGGACTTCCTGAGCAGGCCTAGGGGGTCAGGGTGCTTCTACCCTGGCAGCTTTGCGAGTTCTACACATTTGTTTTTCTGCTTTCCTGTACCTCACTCTACCGAGGCACAAGATGGCTGCCCACAATTTCTGTTTTGGAGTGTTGACAGACAGTGGCAGCCAATCAGCATGCAGCTCGTGCACGCGTACGGTACGCGTACGGGTAAGCTCACATAGATATATATGTGTTTTTGAAGTAAATTTTCATAAAAAGCACTGTAGCAGTTTTCACCAAATATAGCAAAGGCACATCTGCGAACCAGTCCCTACAATTTTGCCAAGTTTGGTGTAATTCCGTTCAGCGGTTCGGGCTGTAGACTTGTCAGACCGTCCTAAGGAAATTAACATGGGGAAAACACGCTTTGGGACCCCCCTTTTTTCACAGCCCCCACTTCACGAATCCACCTAAAACTTTCAGGGAAGGAGCGGAGCGGAGCTGGCCAAAATTTTGTAAAATTACACGCAAATTCCTCAACTGGCGCCAAAGTTATTCCCAATAGAATGTTGCGGATTTCCTATGGTAGCTAGGTCCTGACTATATATACCTACTGGCTATTGCCAGTAGGTAATAAATATATATATATGTATATATATATATATATATGTATATATATATAATATACTAGTACTTCCTTGAACTTCCTGATCCTGAATCCTCGCAATGATGGTGTGGCTGAAACCTGTGAGAGAAGCTGGAACCATATTCAGCAGTGCTCCCTGAAAAACCATGTAAAATCCTCATTAAAATATCTACATAAACTTCTGCTTTAAAAGTTCAAGACAGATGAACAACCATAATTCATATATTCAACTTAAATATACAATAAGTTGTTCATCCAAATTCAGACCACTAGAGAACTTTGTCTCTAAGTTTACAATGTACCTTGCCTACATTTGTCTCATTTCAAGCTCTCTAGTTCCACCTTGCATGTTTTCCCTTACCCTGTCAAGAACAGAATAATGTAGCAAACTGTCATCACTTTCATGCTTATCATCAAAATTGAGTGCAACAGAGTATTGAGGATTCTCATTCTATATGTCGTAGATGTTCCAGTACTTATTTTTTAGCTTGATGGATAGTTCACTCTATCTTTTGTAATCCACTGTTGCAGGGATTCTGCATATACACAGAACTATGCACAGAAAAACAGGACCCTTATGTCTACCATCCTACCACAAAAGTGCCCAAAATCCCAAACCGATTAGCTACAGTGTCTTATTCATTCTCCTCCAAAGATTACGGAGCTATAAATGATTAAACAACCCAGAACACAACACTCCCGACTCTCTCAGGAATCACGCAATAAGGCATACTCTTTCGTTCACTCACTCCTACTTTTCCACAATGCGAATAGGCAGAGTCACTGTAATAGTTCAAAATGTTTATTTTACCTATCGTGCTCTACAATACAGTATACGTGCCACTACTAGCAGCAAAATGCATAAACTAAGCACAGTTAGCATTGTTACAATTCCATAGAATACAAAGGGAGAAGTCATTTTATAAAGACTGTGGACATTAGGGCTTTTAGGACTAACCACCCTCCCCTTGCGTAGAAGAAGTTTATTTTATAAAAAGGACGATCTCTGGACTTTCACAGCAGACCCCATACCCTAAAGCCTGGATGCAAAGTTTACATAGGAACAGCAGAGCGCTTTTCCATGGAACGGCTTTCTCCAAGTGTGTTAAAACAACATGCAACAACGTAATATCAAAGCCCAAGTTTTCAGTACTGCAGCTGTGTGTAGCATGTTATATCTAGGTGCTAGGGACTGACCAGAACAGAATAACAATGGGCATTGTTTATTGACCTTGCACATCATGTTCAGACTAAACTCCAGGAAAGGCAGAGACCACGAAAACAGCCCATTCTCATGTGAAAGGCACAAACAGAGTTTTGCAAAAACAAAGTAATGTAGTAATGTGCGCAAAAGCAGCATCATGGCAGCAAAGCTCAAGCTAACTTTGCATTATCCACAATGTCCCCAGGCGCCATATAACAGCACAAGGTCATACTAACATATGCCCAACGCAATTCGATTTGCTAGTGAGGAATTGATTATGGTACATTGTAAGAAACAACAATTTTCCATGATTTACAGCCTTTACTACTCCCACAGATGTAAAACCCCTTAATGTCCAAATCACATTTATGTATGTGTTGGTAACTTCTGACTTCATCAATTTGTCCCTTACGGCCACATGCATCATCCCAGCCTTTTGCGAATTCCAAATTGCGAAAAATAGCGAATCGCAATTTGGAATTCGCAAAATGGGATGCATGTATATTTTCGCAAATTATTTGCGATTCGGTAAAAATCG
Source organism: Lissotriton vulgaris (assembly GCF_964263255.1). Taxonomy (NCBI): domain Eukaryota; kingdom Metazoa; phylum Chordata; class Amphibia; order Caudata; family Salamandridae; genus Lissotriton; species Lissotriton vulgaris. Next base: position 121,100,264 of record NC_141687.1, read on the forward strand.
CAATTTTTACCGAATCGCAAATATTATGCGAATTCCAAAGTGCGAATTCGCAATTCCCATTGATTCCTATAGGCCAAAAGGCCCATAGGGATCAATGGGAAGGCTTCAACACATTGCGAGTTTCTTTTTGAAAATCGCAATTTGTTAATGCATTCCAAGGGTGCAGAGGGGGGTCCAAAGGACCCCCCCTGCACCCCAGAAATGTAATTTGAAGTGCATGTTTCACACACACATGTCCTAAGGACATGTGTGTCTGAAACATGAACGTTTAAAAAATGCATTTTTGAGCTTTTTCAAAACTTTTCGCAAATTACCACGAGGTTCAACCTCGTGGTAATTTGCACCTCCTAATTGCTAATTCGCAATTAGAAAAACAATCATGCATTGCTTTTAAGGAATCGCAAATTTGCGATTCCTTAAAAGCAATCGCATTTTTGGAAATCGCTAAAAATAGCGATTTTCACAAAAATGCATGATGCATCCCAAAAACGTATTTAGGAAGTGCAAACGGCCGATTTTACCGATTCGCACCGTTTGCACTTCGTAAATAGGTTGATGCATGTGGGTGCTAGTGTGGTGCTTCTCTTTTATGTGATGCTAGGATTAGATGTAATGAACCTAGGGAGAACATTATCAGAATTAAGAATTTGACAATGTATTTTCATAATGTTTTTTCACAGCTGTAGACTGTTAATTATACTTGGTGTTAAACGTCAATGTATTGTCTTTGCTATTTGGTTCCTGCGGGAGATGTATAAGATCATTCCTGTCCCTCAATATAGCTCGTTCTTTGGTTTTATTCAGAACCCACATAGAATACCATCTTGCTCTGAATCTTGTAATCAAATTGTCTTGCTTGATCCTAAAGTTCTTCACAGTGCTGCAATTTCTTTAGATGCGTAGGACTTCCCCTTATGGAATACTCTACTTCAACTTGGCAGGATGGCCGCTCATAGCCTAGTAGTCATATAAGAATTTCGGATTAATTAGGAAATTCCAACAGAGGAGACCATTCCATGAATTTGCAAAACAGGAATTTCTCTAGAGATATCACTTAAACAAGGTAATCGTACTCACAATCTGCATGACAAAAGACCACTTTGGTAGTGAGATACCAGCAAAGGCAAAGCATCTGTATACAACATAATACAATGCCAGAGGTTCATTACGTAGATGCATCGCACTCGAAGTATAGCATTCAGTTTCATCTGTCTCAGCACAATAGGCCTGTCATAGCATACTATGTCATGTGAGCCACATCACCTGTCTATGTCTGGTCAATGCTGAGCCGTTTCCAAGCCACAAAGTGCTCACCTGCACTTAGACTCAATAGCAAAAGTAGCTTCTCTGCTGAGATGTGCAAGTCCCCGGGGAGTCTTGTGACTCATAGCAAGAGCATGAAATGATAGGCCCAGATTTCCTAACACTTTCCTCTTGGTTTCTGCCACTAAAGTGAGACAGACTGGTGCACAATGTTGAAATGGGGTTTACTTTTAAGTGCAAAAGAGTACACTGGAAAGTAGGTCTGAAGGATTGCAAAATAGTGCTGAGTGCTACTTTGCATCAAGGGGGCTTACCACGGGTGGCACATGGGCATTCCCATGCAACCACAAACGGTCTATGACGTAAGCCTAATCTAACAACAGAAGGTAGACAGCACACATACTAACTTGGAAATGCTGTAAACCATGTTTAATTAAGCATAGTATTTTGTACTGGGAAAGTACCCTATGGCACAAGGGGGCATGCATGCATGGAGCATGGCATAAGGCAGCCTGAAGTGTGTCAGCACAATGTGAGACAGACAAAATGCCATAATTTCTCCATTTCACATCTCACTAACCAAAGTTGCATGTAAAATTTGAGGATTTAGACCCTGCACCATAAATAGAGTCGCCAGATAATGAGAGGAAGCAGATACATGAATTTTGTACTACTTGGTCTGCCACACTCCCTTGGAAAACCAATACAATATGTGCACACACGAGCAACCACTCATTGCTCTCGAGATCGCCAAAAAGGTGGCAGTGGAAATCTGCTGCCGTCTTGGTAGATGATAGCCTACCACAAACCTGCCACCAGGAATAGCCGGAGACTATGGGGCTTATAACGACTTTGGGGTCCAGGAAGACCACAAAGGCCGTGGTGAGCCCACCCACCAGCGGTGGTTTAGCGACGGCTGAGTTAGGCTCACAGGAGAGCATAACAAACAAGAAGAGGGTCCCTATAGGGACAAATGCCACAGCAGGAGGACAGGAGAAAACAAAAGCACAAAGCAAAAAGGCCTGCCCGGTCAATTTATATGGCAGAGTATCTCCCTGTACCTTCAAGATGCTGACATTTTTCTGGGACCGGTGATACCTGATCGGCGGGCAGGTTAAAATGTTCGAGACTGAGGGTGACACATTTCCCCCCCAACGCGATCACTCGCCGGTGCAGTCCTCCACCGTCTAGGGGAGGGTTTTGGGTTCTGAGAACGCACATAATACGTGTCTCGAACGCTGAGTCGTTTTATCACTGACCTTACTACAGGTATGGTAGGATTATAAGGTAGGATTATAAGGAGTCTATTTCCTGATTCCTACCTTTTACATCCATTTGCACAGTCCTGATGAAGCGCACAGAGATCCATTAGGGACCCAAAGGTTGCGCGAAACATGTCGACCATCTTTCACTTTTGAACACACACTTCTGTCACGGGTTGAGAACAACGAGAATAAAAATGTTCTTGTCCCTTCCTTTTATTTGTTTGAGGATAGTCTCCAACGCTGTGCAATTTTTAGCTTTACCTGGAGGACCCCTTATTAAAACACATTAGGGTACCAATAGGTAATTTTAACTCGCACCCTATTCACTCACTTGGCCCACACACCCACATGCAAAAGTGCGGCACCTCCTGAAAAGATCTCCGTCAAGGAGCCTTCTTGTGGGGCCCATGGAGGACTGCAGCGCCACCCCCACGAGGAGCATAGCCCGATGATGATGCTTAAACTTGCAAGGGTGTTTGAGGGCACAAGAATGCACAGGAAGGAGTCTTCCCCATTCACGCATACTCAATCCCTTGCAGGAGACATTCTTCTTAGTCACTCCAAAATCATAAAGGGTTTAAGAGAGCGCCTCTTCTTTCTTCTTCTTTCTCCTCATAGGAACTGTCACCATCTAGTGTTTAGGAATCATCTTGGAGTCACATATATATATACTACTTTCAGTAATTTAGGAACAAATCAAGCACAATACTTTTCATTCAATAATATTATTTATTATAATGCAATTCATGTGAAAATAAATACATATACAAACATCAAAAAGAGAAAATCTGTTTTATATCTCCGAATTTATATACATCAGGTGGAGGATTTACAAACATTTTGCACTGGGTTAGCCTCGTAAAAGTGACACTAACCAATGCAAAATAAAATTTGTTGCTATTTATTTTCCGTCAAAAATATTTTTTGCGCTTGAAATTACCCTCAAAGTAGTGCAAAGCAGCTTGAAGTTCTGCTTTTCGTTACTTAACCCCGAGGGGGCTTTACATGGGTGGAACATGGGCGTGCTCAATCACCCACCCATGCCGTTTGACGTAAAACCATATGAATGAAGAATTGTAGACATGGTTTTGCGCCAAAAGTTGACACCCTTTCAAAGGAGGAGCTAACAGGAGAAATGTGTAGGATCAATAATCACCAATAAATTTGATAGAAGATAGGTTTATTCGTGGAAAAAGGAAGCACCACCAGCAACACATCCCGTGGCACCGGTCAGCACACAGCAACTGATTAAACCGTACATGAATCGTGGAACGGCACGATGAAAGATCGTGCCGTGGCGCATGAGACACATATATTTGAACAATAACATACATTTGAAGGAAAACACAAAGCGCAAGATAATAGAATACACAAGGCGCGCGAGAGAAAAGGCACGTGTATACATAACAAAATCCCTTCATTTGTCTGTGCTTTTCTGACTTTGCATGTGTGCAGCACGCATACAAAATTGGAACAGCTTTCCATCATGTCTTGGCATCTTCGGAGCTATGGCTCTCTCCTCCCCTTTCCCGTGCACCAGCGCTGATTTCAGCGTCCGTGCACCATCCGCACACATTGGCGCCATAGCGCTAGGGTGTGTGCATGTGCCTAGTACAGGTTTTGTATAGGAAGGGTACCATTCTTGTACAGAATACTATGCCTAGACACAATGGAAACCTTTTCTGACTTTGTATGCGCTCTCCTGCTCCCTCCCTGTTGTGCAACGCAGCACAGACTCGCAGCTTTACGTGACTTTTTTTATAAATCTCCCCCCAAAAATATTCACCGAAAAATCTTCACGCTCTGAAAAAAATAAAAAGTCTCACCCCCTGAACACTCGCCTCATCACTCATAACAATCTTACCTCAATCATCCCCTATCTAAAACACAGTCGATTTGACAATAGAACCATGAAACAAGAAAACAAAATAGGGTTGATAACACAAATATCACTTCGGGTAGTAACTATTTGATTTGCATACAGACAGGAAGCCTAGTTGTCACTCAATTTTGTACATATGTCAACAGTATTTCTGAGTTATTGAGATATGTCAATTGTGAGTATCACTAAACAGATAAAATGGTCCTTGAAGGTACGGCAAGATACGCCTCCGAATAAATTGACCGGACAGGCCTTTTTTGCGTTATAGGAGGGCCTAAACAGCAAACCCCTGCCTTTTGAGTGCCTGCAGCACGTTCCTACATGGTGTGGCACGCACCATGTATTGCATGCCACACCACGCAAGAATGAGGGTGCAATTCCAGGGGGGCACATGTGCCTCCCTGCACGCACCACCAGGCCCAGGTTAAGCCGGTATGTCCACCTCTCTTTTCATGGCTGGGTCCGTGCCATGAAAAGGGTGGGGGCTATGCAGGTCTTAATATGCTCGGCAGTGCTGCAGATCGCTACCACAGTGAGATTCTTGACCCCAGCAGAGGAAGCAGTCTTTTGGCGGTCTCACCACCACACTCATAATTGGCAGTTGGACCGCCACGCCATGTATGTCGGTCCCAGGACCGCTGTACTTGTAATGAGGCCTTATGTCCCATCTGCACATGATGCATCATGGGATTGCAACAGTGGTCCTGAAATGTGATACTTCATGACTTTGCATAAAGAGATCTTAAGCTTTCGCTTAAGATGTCTTGCCTGCTGCAGGCACGCCTAATCCCACAAAACATGGTGATAAAGAGATAACGCCCAGTCATGGGCAACCTAATGACTAAGGTTAAGGGTGGTCTCACCACAGTCAGAGCATAATTACCATAGATGGTGCGAGAAGGTTGGAACTAGCCCAGCTGGTGATTCAAAGACAGGTAGGGAATGCAGCTACAACTAGAGTCATCAGATATACCCTTGCTACTCCCACCCGATGCAGATCCATGGCAGTGCTGACTCACCGGGACACCCTGTTAAGAGTTATGTTCCAGAACAAGCAACAATAAAAGCAAGAAATTCATAAAATGCAGCAAGGAGTGTGAGACAGGGAAGGAGGAAACTGAATTGTGCACACCTTTTCTTGTAAACCTGTTGTGGCTGAAGGGTAAATGCACATTTTTTAAGATGATGTGTAACACAAGACCTCAAACAACTCTTTTGCATGCAAGGAAGTCATTTGAAAATGTATCACAAAGTCTAGTTTTCAAGAAATGATGGAGAGGAGGGCATAGCAACACACTGCTGTATATTGTTCAACCATCCTTGGACTACTGTTCCTGCCAATTATATGACATCGGAACAAATATCATTACCATGCATGCCTTTACCATGCATCCATCACTTTGCAATGCTTTCATCACATATTGCCTTTACCGTGCAAGCCTTTACCATGCATATGCCTTTACCAAGCATGCCTTTTCAACAAAATAGTAAGTATATACCAGGTAAGTGAAACCCCTATTTTATACAGGTTTCACTTAGCTGATATATACTTACTATTTCATTAAAAGGCATTCCTGGTAAAGGCATATTCGTTTTAAAAACGTGTGTGGTAAAGGCAATGCGTGGTAAAAGCACTGCACTGTAATGGATGTGTGGTAAAGGCATGCGTGGTAATGACACAGGCACTCAGATACTCATACAGGTACTCAGACAACCATTCACTTACTCACACACCCACTCACACACCCATAAAGCCACTTAGACACCAACTGACCGATTGATACATCATTCACACAATCAACCACTCACCCATACATTCACTGAGACACCTAATCACTCACTCACTCACTCACTCACGGGCTACTGTGTTCTCAGTGTCAAGACACCTCTGGGTATTTGTGCGCTTTATAAATTCTGTTAACATTAAAATTAACATTAATGTTAACTTATACAGTCTCTCACATACCTATTGAATCATCCATACAGGAACTCATACACCCACTGATTCGCCCGCATACCTTAGTATATATATTTAGCACTCATAAGCGTTTTAAAAACACTCACAGTCACTAGATTATGTCATCAGTCATGTAATATGTGTGTTCATAAGCAATGTATTGCAGTGGTGCGAGTTATAGTTACTTCAGCTAAGTATAACTGCTGAATGTCACTGGTTTTGTATTAGTGAAACATGAGCCGAACTATGTCACTGTAACCTTATTTTTTTCAGTGAATTTCTAAGAGATATAAATATAAATATACACTATTAGTAAATAATCTTTATTTAGCCAACCAAATGCCTTCAAAAGTTTAAGCAACCAAATGAATGCGAATATAAATACAAAATACATACAACTGAGTATTATTACAGGTGAAATAATAGATACAACCTAGAAACGCTACACATAATAAGCATTTCACCTAATACAAGAGGAAGTTATTTTGTTAAAAACTAAGGGCCTCATTTATGAGGATGTCCATCACTTTTACGCCGCCGGTGCGTCACTTTTTGTGATGCATCAGTGGCGTAAAAAATGCGCCTTGTTGCGCCATATTTACATATTTACATATACTCTCTCTCCACTCTCCCTCCACTCTCTCTCCACACTCTCTCTCTCTACTGTCTCTTCACTCTCTCTCTCCACTCTCTCTCTCTCCTCTCTCTCTCTCTCCACTCTCTCTCTCTCCACTGTCTCTCTCCACTCTCTCTCTCCCTCCACGCTCTCTCTCCACTCTTGTTCTCCACTCTCGCTCTCCACTCTCTCCACTGTCTCTCTCTCCACTCTCTCTCTCCACACTCTCTCTACTCTCTGTCTCTCTCTCTCTCCACTGTCTCTCTCTACTCTCTTTCCACTCTCTCTCTCTCCACTCTCTCTCTCCCTCCACTCTCTCTCTCCACTCTCTCTCTTGCTCCACTCTCTCTTACTCCACTCTCTCTCTTGCACCCTTCTCCTCTCCGCCTTGCACCCTTCTCCCTTCTGCCTTGCACCCTTCTCCTCTCTGCCTTGCACCCTTCTCCTCTCTACCTTGCACCCTTCTCCCCTCTGCCTTGCACCCTTCTCCCCTCTACCTTACACCCTTCTCCCCTCTGCCTTGCACCCTTCTCCTCTCTACTTTGCACCCTTTTCCTCTCCACCTTGCACCCTTCTCCCTTTCGCCTTGCACCCTTCTCCCCCCCACCTTGCACCCTTTTCCTCTCTACCTTGCACCCTTCTCCCCTCTACCTTACACCCTTCTCCCCTCTGCCTTGCACCCTTCTCCTCTCTACTTTGCACCCTGTTCCTCTCCGCCTTGCACCCTTCTCCCCTCTGCCTTGCACCCTTCTCTCCTCTGCCTTGCACCCTTCTCCCCTCTGCCTTGCACCCTTCTCCCCTCTGCTTTGCACCCTTCTCCCCTCTGCCTTGCACCCTTCTCCCCTCTGCCTTGGACCCTTCTCCTCTCTACCTTGCACCCTTCTCCTCTCTACCTTGCACCCATCTCCTCTCCGCCTTGCACCCATCTCCTCTCCGCCTTCCACCCTTCTCCTCTCTACCTTGCACCCTTCTCTCTACCTTGCACCCTTCTCCCGCTACCTTGCACCCTTCTCCTATCTGCCTTGCACCCTTCTCCCCTCTGCCTTGCACCCTTCTCCTCTTTGCCTTGCACCCTTCTCCCCTCTGCCTTGCACCCTTCTCCCCTCCGCCGTGCACCCTTCTCCCCTCCGGCTTGCACCCATCTCCTCTCCGCCTTGCACCCATCTCCTCTCTGCCTTGCACCCTTCTCCTCTCTATCTTGCACCCTTCACCCCTGTGCCTTGCACCCTTCTCAGACCCCCCTTGCCCACCCTGCGGACGCCCACATGGTGCTTCTAACAAGAGTGCTTACCTGAGGGCACCATTTTGCTGCCTCATCCCTTCTCATATGAGCTTTGCCCTGGAGAATGCTCTCTCTGGGGGCCCCCACTCCCACCCTTGTCAGGGTCCTGAGCAGTGCTCTGTGCTGCCTCCTGCTCTCTCTCTGGGGCCCCCAGCCCCTGTCCTTGTCAGGGTCCTGAGCACTGCTCTGTGCTGCCTCCTCTCTCTCTGGGGCCCCCAACCCCCGTCCTTGTCAGGGTCACCCTCCCGGCCGTATTTATAAAAAATATGAAACAAAATTAAAACATAAAATAACAGTTTCATATCATGTACAATTTTACATTTATGACATTACGATGCAGACACGTTTATTGGCTAACCTTAACAAATCTCTAATACAAAGGTTCTCCTAGCCGAGTCTAAGCATCCTGCAAATGCATACTTTCTAAATAAAATTGTACATCCTAACATTACGGGCCAACGGCAAGGTCGTAACCGGTGTCAGATCCCTACTACCAGAACTCCCCCCTCACGTGTGAGGGGCGGGCGCACAGAGGACTGTACCTCTGTGCCAACTTCCAATTTCCCTTGTCTTAGCGGGGGCCCCTTATTTAACTCGACGCCATCTTAATGGTCGTCCGAGAGCTCGTGTGAGGTGTCTAGAAGGTAGCGTGGACCCCCCTCCCACCCCACACTGTTTATCACATCCGCCGTCGCGGATATCCTGGCCCCGGGAAATCCGTCGGAGGGGCATCTAGCCGCCTCCTCCCCTGGGAGGGGCCTATGACCGCCTTCCCTTAGGCGACCCCATACTTAGTGGGTGCCGCCTCCCCGTGTGAGGGGCCAATGGCCGCCTCCCCCCGGGCGCTATCATCCATAATGGGTGGCGCCCCCCCTCTAGGGATCTTGAAATTACTGCTCACCGATCATGACCTTACCGCCCGACCAAAATAAATACGACGTTTTATATACCTAAATAAAATAAACTTTACATTGTAATATTTATCCTGTAAACTAAAACATTCAACACATCTTTCAATTAGACTGTGATACTCCGCTCCACTGGGGAAGAAAATGTTTATGCAGCAATTCATTTTATTGCAGTACCAACATTTACATCTTTATTAATCACTAAACCAGGAGAAAAAAGATATTGTCAAAGAAGATCAATCTTATTGCAGTACTAACGTTGCCATAAGGGGCTGGTGGGTGGGTCAAAAATTGCTCTTTGTTCCGTCGAGGGCTCACGTGCAACGAGAGGGTGCAGCTTCCAAGCACAGGAACAAGAGGATGCTTCTTCGGAATGTGGCTCCTTTTATTCCTCTTCAGGAGGGCGTGTACCCTCCTCCGGTACGCCTACGGGGCGTGGCCAACGGTGTAGGTGTCTAGGATAACCCCTCTTGGGCGGGAAAAGGCGCGCCCCGGCTACGCCGCTTCGGGCATACCAGCCGAAACACGCCCCTCCCGCCCAAAATGGTTTCCCGGGGGGATCCGGGCCCCCTACCATACGTTCGGGGGGACCGAGTGGTCGCCCCTTTCCATATGGCCGGGATGCCTGTCACCCCCTCCCAACACAATCCCCAAGGATGGGAAGACGGACGCAGTTCTGAACTTTTGGAAGGCGGGAGGGAGTTACCCTCCCGGCCGTATTTATTAAAAATATGAAACAAAATTAAAACATAAAATAACAGTTTCTTATCATGTACAATTTTACATTTATGACATTACGATGCAGACACGTTTATTGGCTAACCTTAACAAATCTCTAATACAAAGGTTCTCCTAGCCGAGTCTAAGCATCCTGCAAATGCATACTTTCTAAATAAAATTGTGCATCCTAACATTACGGGCCAACGGCAAGGCCGTAACCGGTGTCAGATCCCTACTACCAGAACTCCCCCCTCACGTGTGAGGGGCGGGCGCACAGAGGACTGTACCTCTGTGCCAACTTCCAATTTCCCTTGTCTTAGCGGGGGCCCCTTATTTAACTCGACACCATCTTAATGGTCGTCCGAGAGCTCGTGTGAGGTGTCTAGAAGGTAGCGTGGACCCCCCTCCCACCCCACACTGTTTATCACATCCGCCGTCGCGGATATCCTGGCCCGGGGAAATCCGTCGGAGGGGCATCTAGCCGCCTCCTCCCCTGGGAGGGGCCTATGACCGCCTTCCCTTAGGCGACCCCATACTTAGTGGGTGCCGCCTCCCCGTGTGAGGGGCCAATGGCCGCCTCCCCCCGGGCGCTCCCATCCATAATGGGTGGCGCCCCCCCTCTAGGGATCTTGAAATTACTGCTCACCGATCATGACCTATCCGGCCCCCCACAAACTCCTACTAAAGGTCATGCTATTACAAACCCTTTAACCATGCTAAGAAGTCTCCTATGAGTAAGACATTCCCCTCCCGGGACAAATGGACCCCATCTTCGAGATACATGTGATCCCCCCGAATACAACCATGTGGAATACAATGCAACTGTCCCGTGCGAAATAACCTACCAAGCTTGTTATTGACTTTCTTTACTGAATGATTCAAAGCTGATACAGAGAGGGCCCCCCGCCACACCTTCCTGGGAATCATGTGTGACCATGCTATCGTGCACCCCGGGATCCTTCTCGCCAACCAGCTAACAGTAGATAGCACTCGCTCGAGTAGTACTCGCCGCCCGAGTGTCACCAAATCATTGCCTCCCAGGTGTACTATAACTACAGACGGCGGTGACCTTGTCCGCTCTAACAGTCCCTCAACAAAACACTGGAATTGGTCAATACAGAGCCCGCCCCTTCCGTGGAAGGTCACCCTGCACCCGTATTCCCCAGCCGCGTGAATCATGTCACCTGCTTTGAATACGTCCCCGGCACGCCTCACGTATGAGTGACCCACGACCCACACCACTCTTTCCTCAGTCGGTGATCTTTGACCGCTGGTCCACAGGTGTCGGGTCGACTGCACAGTCCGCCCCGCATAGCATGCTCGCGAAACTGTAAACCAAACAGAAGACAAGAAGCGTGAGTGCATGACATTGGCTTCACAACATGTGCAACCGCACATATCTTTTATAACAGTTCGAGGACCATCGCCCCGATTGTTTCACCTTCTCCACACTCAGACCCCTGGCTGTAGCCTCTGTAGCAGCCCCTATCCTGAAGGAATGGGTCCCAAAATCGCCCGGGTCCAAGCCCGCTGCCGCGATTGCCATTGATAGCACCCGCTGAAACCGAAACTTAGTCAGTGGGGTGGCGTCGGTGTGTCTCAGCAAGCTTCCCCCCCATGCTACCGCCCTTTGCGCTAAATATTCCTCAACGCATTTCACCGGGCACATGGGGGACACTCGCATGCGCTGGATCACAATACTGTCCCCCAGAGCACCCTGATCGGTCTTGGACCTGGCTATTGTGACCACCATTGAATCACCTTTGATCAGAATGTGTTCCCGACACAGACCTCCCCCCACGTCCTGTTTATTTCTTGCCACCAGCTCGCTCACCCGCATAGCCCCATGAAATGCTAATGCAAAAGCGGCCCGGAACAGCACTGCCTCGGACTGGGAGGAACATGTCGCGGGGAGTACCGACATCAGCAGGGACAACCTTTCTAACCCTATCGGCCGCCTCTCGTCTACTCTATGACCCTCGAGGCGTTGCCACCCACGCAGTGCCTTCCTTACCCAAAAAGGACGATGTGGGGTCCTTGATGCCATGCGCCTGCGCCATGAATGCAATGGCGGCCCGGTGCCTATTGGCGGTTGCCGCGGATCGGCCTGCCTTGTGGAGTGCCACTAAAAACTTTAGGACATACTCCTCCTGCCCCCAATTATCCCCTCCACACGGACCCAAAAATGCACAATAGGAACGAAACGCTCCTTCGTATGCCTTCCTTGTCCCGGGGGCTAGGCTTGCTCCCACGAGGTCCTGTAATCCGGGGCACCGAGCAACCAGAGAGTTTCGGGAAATGGTGCCGCCACTAGGTCCGCGGAAGGTAGATAACTCCTGAAGGCCTGCATGTGGGAACGAGAGAGTGCATCAGCCGCCTTGTTCAGCACACCCGGCACGTGCCTCGCCCTAAACTGAACATTCAGCTTCATGCAAAGTAGCACAATTTCTTTCAGTAATCTCAATATCCACTTGCAGCGTGCTGCCTGATTATTTATACATTCGACTACAGTCATGTTGTCGGACCAAAACACCCCTGTGCGATCACGAAACTCATCCGGCCATGCTTTCAGGGCCACAAAAATGGGGAACAACTCCAGAAACCCAATGTTACCTGTGAGCCCACTAGTGTGCCACCACGTCGGCCATGTTTGTGCCGACCATCGATTCCCGAAGATGGCGCCAAATCCCACGCTCCCTGCCGAGTCGGTCCACAAACCCAGCTCGTCCGAGGATGCTGCTGGCTTGCTCCACACCACTCGACCGTTGAAATCCGCCAGAAATGCCAACCATATGCGCATATCCTGGCGAACCTCTGCAGACAGTCTTGTGCGGTGGTGCCCTTCCTTGAGACCGACCACAGCTTGTGCAATCGAGCGGGAAAAGGGGCGGGCCATTGGTATCACTCTAAGGGCAAAGTTAAGCTGTCCCACTGCTTGCTGTAACTGATGGAGAGTTACTTTTCCTTTGCTAATGCACAGTTCTAGAGAGGCCCTGAATTTCACTACCTTTTCTTTGGGCAAACGGAAGCATCCCTCCACTGAATCGAGCTCAATTCCAAGAAACTCGAGTGAAGTCGATGGCCCCACCGTTTTCCCTGGTGCCAATGGCACGCCAAACCGCTTCATGAGAGTGCAAAATTCCGATAAGGCCTGTGCACATTCCGTGTCGCCGGCTGGCCCCAAGAATAAAAAATCATCTAGGTAGTGCATAACCTGAGTATAACCCGTGGCTCTGGTGAACGCCCATTGCAGAAAACAACTGAATTTCTCAAAATAAGCACAAGAGATGGAGCAACCCATTGGCATACATCTATCCATGTAGTAGCGTCCCTGAAACACAAAACCCAACAGACGCTGATCCTGTGGGTGTACCGGGAGCAACCGGAACGCTGACTCAATATCCGATTTGGCCATCAGCGCTCCGGGCCCCAGGCGATTCAACATGGCGACGGCCTCATCGAAAGATGCGTACCGCACCGAACAAACTCCTGGATCAATCGCATCGTTCACCGAAAGACCCCTCGGGGCCGACAAGTTATGAATTAACCTAAACTCACCTGGGTCCTTCTTGGGGACTACTCCCAACGGTGAACAAACAAAATTAGTGACTGGCGGGTGTCTATATGGGCCAGCCACCCGGCCTCGGGCAACCTCTTTTGCAATCTTGCTTTCCACCACCGTCGTATTCTGCTGAACCGACAGTTGGTTTTTACACAGTGATTCCCCCTGAAAATCCCCCGCCGGGATGCGGAAACCATACGAGAAACCGTCCCAAAACACCCCAGCGGAGACATAATCAGGGTATTCGTTCAGCCAGGGGATCATTGCCATGATGTCTACGGGGGTAGGTAGCGGTCCCCCATGGCCGACATTAGATCTGTTTGGCCCCTCCTCTACCCCCAGTATCGCCATTCTTGGCTCTGCACGAACTCTCGGGGTGTGAAGAGTGTCCGCACGCTGCACACTCATGCCTGAACTTACATGTCCCTTGTGGCCTCGTGCACTTGCCTCTGTTAAAGTTCCAACAAACCCCTTTTCTGCCCCAGTTCCCACCACCCCTCGGTTGGTGATCACCAGCGGTGCTTGCTCGAAAGGGCGCCGCCGATTGATGGCGTGAGGGCGCTGCCCCATTCCCGCCAAGCGAGGACGACCTCGTCGCGCCCGGCAGGAGCTGCTTCTGCCAAGAGATGGAGTCGAGACAATCCCACGTCAGAGATGCATCGTGCTCCTTGGCCTTACGAAACTTACTATCGTAACCCAACCATTCATTGCCCTCATACGATTCATAGAAATCCATTATACGTGTCTGATAGCAGGCTAATTTGGTCAAAACTTCGGGCTTACGTTCCCCCATGATCGCTGTAAACATCGCAAATGCCCTGGCTCAATTTGAGATCGTCTCATCCACCCTGAAACCCGCCATTTTTGCGCGCCACACACTCGGGTGCCACAAATCCTTCTGACTTTTAACATACTCGACCTTGTGGTGGTCCGTCAAGAGAGAAAACATATTCACATACTTATCAGCCCAAATCATTTCTTTCGTGGCCAGCAGGATATGTTGAACCACCTTTTCCCTTCTTGAGGGTAATGCCCCCTCCCTCGCCATTGGTAATGGCTGCTTACCCGAATCCGTAGCTGGTCCCGCTGTTTTTCCAACGCCAGACGTCGGTCGTTCTGAGGGAACCTGTGGGGGGACAAGAGGGAGATTCGCCTTTGCGGCATCTCTCGATTGCCGCAACTGCTTCATTAGTAACCTGGCCTCTTCGGCCGTGTCTCCTGGTGCCGTAGCACCCTCGGTATTTTTGCCGAGCCATGCGGCTAACTGTGCGGCCAACTCCGGAGGCATATCCTCCTCGTTAGTGGGCGTAACTACAACCGGAATTGGTTGGCCCGCGTCCGGGATCGGAACCGGGACCTCCACTGGACTAACCGGGCTTGCAGGGGGTAACTCGGGAACTGGGGCCTCCCCCCCTGCCGCCCTATTCCTGGCCCTTTTACCTCTCCCAGCGGGGACTACTCCCGGCAATGCTGGCCCGATTACTTTCTTCGGTCTGCCCGTATTGTTCATTGCCGCCATCTGCTTTTTCATGCTCGCCATCTCCTTCATCAACATGCGAAGCATCTGGTCAGTCTCTGCCTTCTCCCGCTACCTTGCACCCTTCTCCTATCTGCCTTGCACCCTTCTCCCCTCTGCCTTGCACCCTTCTCCTCTTTGCCTTGCACCCTTCTCCCCTCTGCCTTGCACCCTTCTCCCCTCCGCCGTGCACCCTTCTCCCCTCCGGCTTGCACCCATCTCCTCTCCGCCTTGCACCCATCTCCTCTCTGCCTTGCACCCTTCTCCTCTCTATCTTGCACCCTTCACCCCTGTGCCTTGCACCCTTCTCAGACCCCCCTTGCCCACCCTGCGGACGCCCACATGGTGCTTCTAACAAGAGTGCTTACCTGAGGGCACCATTTTGCTGCCTCATCCCTTCTCATATGAGCTTTGCCCTGGAGAATGCTCTCTCTGGGGGCCCCCACTCCCACCCTTGTCAGGGTCCTGAGCAGTGCTCTGTGCTGCCTCTTCTCTCTCTGGGGCGCCCAGCCGCCGTCCTTGTCAGGGCCCGAGCAGTGCTCTGTGCTGCCTCCTGCTCTCTCTCTGGGGCCCCCAGCCCCTGTCCTTGTCAGGGTCCTGAGCACTGCTCTGTGCTGCCTCCTCTCTCTCTGGGGCCCCCAACCCCCGTCCTTGTCAGGGTCACCCTCCCGGCCGTATTTATAAAAAATATGAAACAAAATTAAAACATAAAATAACAGTTTCATATCATGTACAATTTTACATTTATGACATTACGATGCAGACACGTTTATTGGCTAACCTTAACAAATCTCTAATACAAAGGTTCTCCTAGCCGAGTCTAAGCATCCTGCAAATGCATACTTTCTAAATAAAATTGTACATCCTAACATTACGGGCCAACGGCAAGGTCGTAACCGGTGTCAGATCCCTACTACCAGAACTCCCCCCTCACGTGTGAGGGGCGGGCGCACAGAGGACTGTACCTCTGTGCCAACTTCCAATTTCCCTTGTCTTAGCGGGGGCCCCTTATTTAACTCGACGCCATCTTAATGGTCGTCCGAGAGCTCGTGTGAGGTGTCTAGAAGGTAGCGTGGACCCCCCTCCCACCCCACACTGTTTATCACATCCGCCGTCGCGGATATCCTGGCCCCGGGAAATCCGTCGGAGGGGCATCTAGCCGCCTCCTCCCCTGGGAGGGGCCTATGACCGCCTTCCCTTAGGCGACCCCATACTTAGTGGGTGCCGCCTCCCCGTGTGAGGGGCCAATGGCCGCCTCCCCCCGGGCGCTATCATCCATAATGGGTGGCGCCCCCCCTCTAGGGATCTTGAAATTACTGCTCACCGATCATGACCTTACCGCCCGACCAAAATAAATACGACGTTTTATATACCTAAATAAAATAAACTTTACATTGTAATATTTATCCTGTAAACTAAAACATTCAACACATCTTTCAATTAGACTGTGATACTCCGCTCCACTGGGGAAGAAAATGTTTATGCAGCAATTCATTTTATTGCAGTACCAACATTGACATCTTTATTAATCACTAAACCAGGAGAAAAAAGATATTGTCAAAGAAGATCAATCTTATTGCAGTACTAACGTTGCCATAAGGGGCTGGTGGGTGGGTCAAAAATTGCTCTTTGTTCCGTCGAGGGCTCACGTGCAACGAGAGGGTGCAGCTTCCAAGCACAGGAACAAGAGGATGCTTCTTCGGAATGTGGCTCCTTTTATTCCTCTTCAGGAGGGCGTGTACCCTCCTCCGGTACGCCTACGGGGCGTGGCCAACGGTGTAGGTGTCTAGGACAACCCCTCTTGGGCGGGAAAAGGCGCGCCCCGGCTACGCCGCTTCGGGCATACCAGCCGAGACACGCCCCTCCCGCCCAAAATGGTTTCCCGGGGGGATCCGGGCCCCCTACCATACGTTCGGGGGGACCGAGTGGTCGCCCCTTTCCATATGGCCGGGATGCCTGTCACCCCCTCCCAACACAATCCCCAAGGATGGGAAGACGGACGCAGTTCTGAACTTTTGGAAGGCGGGAGGGAGTTACCCTCCCGGCCGTATTTATTAAAAATATGAAACAAAATTAAAACATAAAATAACAGTTTCTTATCATGTACAATTTTACATTTATGACATTACGATGCAGACACGTTTATTGGCTAACCTTAACAAATCTCTAATACAAAGGTTCTCCTAGCCGAGTCTAAGCATCCTGCAAATGCATACTTTCTAAATAAAATTGTGCATCCTAACATTACGGGCCAACGGCAAGGCCGTAACCGGTGTCAGATCCCTACTACCAGAACTCCCCCCTCACGTGTGAGGGGCGGGCGCACAGAGGACTGTACCTCTGTGCCAACTTCCAATTTCCCTTGTCTTAGCGGGGGCCCCTTATTTAACTCGACACCATCTTAATGGTCGTCCGAGAGCTCGTGTGAGGTGTCTAGAAGGTAGCGTGGACCCCCCTCCCACCCCACACTGTTTATCACATCCGCCGTCGCGGATATCCTGGCCCCGGGAAATCCGTCGGAGGGGCATCTAGCCGCCTCCTCCCCTGGGAGGGGCCTATGACCGCCTTCCCTTAGGCGACCCCATACTTAGTGGGTGCCGCCTCCCCGTGTGAGGGGCCAATGGCCGCCTCCCCCCGGGCGCTCCCATCCATAATGGGTGGCGCCCCCCCTCTAGGGATCTTGAAATTACTGCTCACCGATCATGACCTATCCGGCCCCCCACAAACTCCTACTAAAGGTCATGCTATTACAAACCCTTTAACCATGCTAAGAAGTCGCCTATGAGTAAGACATTCCCCTCCCGGGACAAATGGACCCCATCTTCGAGATACATGTGATCCCCCCGAATACAACCATGTGGAATGCAATGCAACTGTCCCGTGCGAAATAACCTACCAAGCTTGTTATTGACTTTCTTTACTGAATGATTCAAAGCTGATACAGAGAGGGCCACCCGCCACACCTTCCTGGGAATCATGTGTGACCATGCTATCGTGCACCCCGGGATCCTTCTCGCCAACCAGCTAACAGTAGATAGCACTCGCTCGAGTAGTACTCGCCGCCCGAGTGTCACCAAATCATTGCCTCCCAGGTGTACTATAACTACAGACGGCGGTGACCTTGTCCGCTCTAACAGTCCCTCAACAAAACACTGGAATTGGTCAATACAGAGCCCGCCCCTTCCGTGGAAGGTCACCCTGCACCCGTATTCCCCAGCCGCGTGAATCATGTCACCTGCTTTGAATACGTCCCCGGCACGCCTCACGTATGAGTGGCCCACGACCCACACCACTCTTTCCTCAGTCGGTGATCTTTGACCGCTGGTCCACAGGTGTCGGGTCGACTGCACAGTCCGCCCCGCATAGCATGCTCGCGAAACTGTAAACCAAACAGAAGACAAGAAGCGTGAGTGCATGACATTGGCTTCACAACATGTGCAACCGCACATATCTTTTATAACAGTTCGAGGACCATCGCCCCGATTGTTTCACCTTCTCCACACTCAGACCCCTGGCTGTAGCCTCTGTAGCAGCCCCTATCCTGAAGGAATGGGTCCCAAAATCGCCCGGGTCCAAGCCCGCTGCCGCGATTGCCATTGATAGCACCCGCTGAAACTGAAACTTAGTCAGTGGGGTGGCGTCGGTGTGTCTCAGCAAGCTTCCCCCCCATGCTACCGCCCTTGGCGCTAAATATTCCTCAACGCATTTCACCGGGCACATGGGGGACACTCGCATGCGCTGGATCACAATACTGTCCCCCAGAGCACCCTGATCGGTCTTGGACCTGGCTATTGTGACCACCATTGAATCACCTTTGATCAGAATGTGTTCCCGACACAGACCTCCCCCCACGTCCTGTTTATTTCTTGCCACCAGCTCGCTCACCCGCATAGCCCCATGAAATGCTAATGCAAAAGCGGCCCGGAACAGCACTGCCTCGGACTGGGAGGAACATGTCGCGGGGAGTACCGACATCAGCAGGGACAACCTTTCTAACCCTATCGGCCGCCTCTCGTCTACTCTATGACCCTCGAGGCGTTGCCACCCACGCAGTGCCTTCCTTACCCAAAAAGGACGATGTGGGGTCCTTGATGCCATGCGCCTGCGCCATGAATGCAATGGCGGCCCGGTGCCTATTGGCGGTTGCCGCGGATCGGCCTGCCTTGTGGAGTGCCACTAAAAACTTTAGGACATACTCCTCCTGCCCCCAATTATCCCCTCCACACGGACCCAAAAATGCACAATAGGAACGAAACGCTCCTTCGTATGCCTTCCTTGTCCCGGGGGCTAGGCTTGCTCCCACGAGGTCCTGTAATCCGGGGCACCGAGCAACCAGAGAGTTTCGGGAAATGGTGCCGCCACTAGGTCCGCGGAAGGTAGATAACTCCTGAAGGCCTGCATGTGGGAACGAGAGAGTGCATCAGCCGCCTTGTTCAGCACACCCGGCACGTGCCTCGCCCTAAACTGAACATTCAGCTTCATGCAAAGTAGCACAATTTCTTTCAGTAATCTCAATATCCACTTGCAGCGTGCTGCCTGATTATTTATACATTCGACTACAGTCATGTTGTCGGACCAAAACACCCCTGTGCGATCACGAAACTCATCCGGCCATGCTTTCAGGGCCACAAAAATGGGGAACAACTCCAGAAACCCAATGTTACCTGTGAGCCCACTAGTGTGCCACCACGTCGGCCATGTTTGTGCTGACCATCGATTCCCGAAGATGGCGCCAAATCCCACGCTCCCTGCCGAGTCGGTCCACAAACCCAGCTCGTCCGAGGATGCTGCTGGCTTGCTCCACACCACTCGACCGTTGAAATCCGCCAGAAATGCCAACCATATGCGCATATCCTGGCGAACCTCTGCAGACAGTCTTGTGCGGTGGTGCCCTTCCTTGAGACCGACCACAGCTTGTGCAATCGAGCGGGAAAAGGGGCGGGCCATTGGTATCACTCTAAGGGCAAAGTTAAGCTGTCCCACTGCTTGCTGTAACTGATGGAGAGTTACTTTTCCTTTGCTAATGCACAGTTCTAGAGAGGCCCTGAATTTCACTACCTTTTCTTTGGGCAAACGGAAGCATCCCTCCACTGAATCGAGCTCAATTCCAAGAAACTCGAGTGAAGTCGATGGCCCCACCGTTTTCCCTGGTGCCAATGGCACGCCAAACCGCTTCATGAGAGTGCAAAATTCCGATAAGGCCTGTGCACATTCCGTGTCGCCGGCTGGCCCCAAGAATAAAAAATCATCTAGGTAGTGCATAACCTGAGTATAACCCGTGGCTCTGGTGAACGCCCATTGCAGAAAACAACTGAATTTCTCAAAATAAGCACAAGAGATGGAGCAACCCATTGGCATACATCTATCCATGTAGTAGCGTCCCTGAAACACAAAACCCAACAGACGCTGATCCTGTGGGTGTACCGGGAGCAACCGGAACGCTGACTCAATATCCGATTTGGCCATCAGCGCTCCGGGCCCCAGGCGATTCAACATGGCGACGGCCTCATCGAAAGATGCGTACCGCACCGAACAAACTCCTGGATCAATCGCATCGTTCACCGAAAGACCCCTCGGGGCCGACAAGTTATGAATTAACCTAAACTCACCTGGGTCCTTCTTGGGGACTACTCCCAACGGTGAACAAACAAAATTAGTGACTGGCGGGTGTCTATATGGGCCAGCCACCCGGCCTCGGGCAACCTCTTTTGCAATCTTGCTTTCCACCACCGTCGTATTCTGCTGAACCGACAGTTGGTTTTTACACAGTGATTCCCCCTGAAAATCCCCCGCCGGGATGCGGAAACCATACGAGAAACCGTCCCACAACACCCCAGCGGAGACATAATCAGGGTATTCGTTCAGCCAGGGGATCATTGCCATGATGTCTACGGGGGTAGGTAGCGGTCCCCCATGGCCGACATTAGATCTGTTTGGCCCCTCCTCTACCCCCAGTATCGCCATTCTTGGCTCTGCACGAACTCTCGGGGTGTGAATAGTGTCCGCACGCTGCACACTCATGCCTGAACTTACATGTCCCTTGTGGCCTCGTGCACTTGCCTCTGTTAAAGTTCCAACAAACCCCTTTTCTGCCCCAGTTCCCACCACCCCTCGGTTGGTGATCACCAGCGGTGCTTGCTCGAAAGGGCGCCGCCGATTGATGGCGTGAGGGCGCTGCCCCATTCCCGCCAAGCGAGGACGACCTCGTCGCGCCCGGCAGGAGCTGCTTCTGCCAAGAGATGGAGTCGAGACAATCCCACGTCAGAGATGCATCGTGCTCCTTGGCCTTACGAAACTTACTATCGTAACCCAACCATTCATTGCCCTCATACGATTCATAGAAATCCATTATACGTGTCTGATAGCAGGCTAATTTGGTCAAAACTTCGGGCTTACGTTCCCCCATGATCGCTGTAAACATCGCAAATGCCCTGGCTCAATTTGAGATCGTCTCATCCACCCTGAAACCCGCCATTTTTGCGCGCCACACACTCGGGTGCCACAAATCCTTCTGACTTTTAACATACTCGACCTCGTGGTGGTCCGTCAAGAGAGAAAACATATTCACATACTTATCAGCCCAAATCATTTCTTTCGTGGCCAGCAGGATATGTTGAACCACCTTTTCCCTTCTTGAGGGTAATGCCCCCTCCCTCGCCATTGGTAATGGCTGCTTACCCGAATCCGTAGCTGGTCCCGCTGTTTTTCCAATGCCAGACGTCGGTCGTTCTGAGGGAACCTGTGGGGGGACAAGAGGGAGATTCGCCTTTGCGGCATCTCTCGATTGCCGCAACTGCTTCATTAGTAACCTGGCCTCTTCGGCCGTGTCTCCTGGTGCCGTAGCACCCTCGGTATTTTTGCCGAGCCATGCGGCTAACTGTGCGGCCAACTCCGGAGGCATATCCTCCTCGTTAGTGGGCGTAACTACAACCGGAATTGGTTGGCCCGCGTCCGGGATCGGAACCGGGACCTCCACTGGACTAACCGGGCTTGCAGGGGGTAACTCGGGAACTGGGGCCTCCCCCCCTGCCGCCCTATTCCTGGCCCTTTTACCTCTCCCAGCGGGGACTACTCCCGGCAATGCTGGCCCGATTACTTTCTTCGGTCTGCCCGTATTGTTCATTGCCGCCATCTGCTTTTTCATGCTCGCCATCTCCTTCATCAACATGCGAAGCATCTGGTCAGTCCCTGCCTTCTTTCCGGCCTTCTTGCCAGGCATCGTTGTTCGATATTCAGTCCTTGTTGCTCAACGAGGTCCTAGATCCAAGGGTACGGAATCGCTGAAAGAGAAACACAAAAATTACTAGCTCTCAAAAATTGCTCTTTGTTCCGTCGAGGGCTCACGTGCAACGAGAGGGTGCAGCTTCCAAGCACAGGAACAAGAGGATGCTTCTTCGGAATGTTGCTCCTTTTATTCCTCTTCGGGAGGGCGTGTACCCTCCTCCGGTACCCATACGGGGCGTGGCCAACGGTGTAGGTGTCTAGGACAACCCCTCTTGGGCGGGAAAAGGCGCGCCCCGGCTACGCCGCTTCGGGCATACCAGCCGAGACACGCCCCTCCCGCCCAAAATGGTTTCCCGGGGGGATCCGGGCCCCCTACCATACGTTCGGGGGGACCGAGTGGTCGCCCCTTTCCAGAATGAGGGTGTAATTCCAGGGGGGCACATGTGCCTCCCTGCATGCACCACCAGGCCCAGATTAAGCCGGTATGTCCACCTCTCTTTTCATGGCTGGGTCCCTGCCATGAAAAGGGTGGTGACTATGCAGGTCTTAATATGCTCGGCAGTGCTGCAGATCGCTACCACAGTCAGATTCTTGACCCCAGCAGAGGAAGCAGTCTTTTGGCGGTCTCACCAGCACACTCATAATTGGCGGTCGGACCGCCACGGCGCGTATGTTGGTCCCAGGACCGCTGTACTTGTAATGAGGCTCTATGTCCCATCTGCACATGATGCATCATGGGATTGCAACAGTGGTCCTGAAATGTGATACTTCATGACTTTGCATAAAGAGATCTTAAGCTTTCGCTTAAGTAATCTGGCCTGCTGCAGGCACGCCTAATCCCACAAAACATGGTGATAAAGAGATAACGCCCAGTCATGGGCAACCTAATGACTAAGGTTAAGGGTGGTCTCACCACAGTCAGAGCGTAATTAACATAGATGGTGCGAGAAGGGTGGAACTAGCCCAGCTGGTGATTCACTAAAACAAAGACAGATAGGGAATGCAGCTACAACTAGAATCATCAGATATACCCTTGCTACTCCCACCCGATGCAGATCCATGGCAGTGCTGACTCACCGGGTCCCCCTTTAAGAGTTATGTTCCAGAACAAGCAACAATAAAAGCAAGAAATTCATAAAATGCAGCAAGGAGTGTGAGACAGGGAAGGAGGAAACCGAATTGTGCACACCTTTTCTTGTAAACCTGTTGTGGCTGAAGGGTAAATGCACATTTATTTAAGATGATGTGTAACACAAGACCTCAAACAACCCTTTTGCATACAAGGAAGTCATTTGAAAATGTATCACAAAGTCTAGTTTTCAAGAAATGATGGAGAGGAGGGCATAGCAACACACTGCTGTATATTGTTCAACCAGCCGTGGACTACTGTTCCTGCCAATTGTATGACATCGCAACAAATGTCATTACCATGCATGCCTTTACCATGCATCCATCACTTTGCAATGCTTTCATCACATATTGCCTTTACCGTGCAAGCCTTTACCATGCATATGCCTTTACCAAGCATGCCTTTTCAACAAAATAGTAAGTATATACCAGATAAGTGAAACCCCTATTTTATACAGGGTTCACTTAGCTGATATATACTTACTATTTCGTTAAAAGGCTTTCTTGGTAAAGGCATATTCGTCTTAAAAACGTGTGTGGTGAAGGCAATGCGTTGTAAAAGCCATTTAGAACCAACTGACAGATTGATACAACATTCACACAATCAACCACTCACCCATACATTCACTGAGACACCTAATCACTCACTCACTCACTCACTCACTCACCCACTCACTCACTCACTCACTCACTCACTCACTCACTCACTCACTCACTCACTCACTCACGGGCTACTGTGTTCTCAGCGTCAAGACACCTCTGGGTATTTGTGCGCTTTATAAATTCTGTTAACATTAAAATTAACATTAATGTTAACTTATACAGTCTCTCACGTACCTATTGAATCATCCATACAGGAACTCATACACCCACTGATTCACCCGCATGCCTTAGTATATATATTTAGCACTCATAAGCGTTTGAAAAACACTCACAGTCACTAGATGATGTCATCAGTCATGTAATATGTGTGTTCATAAGCAATGTATTGCAGTGGTGCAAGTTATAGTTACTTCAGCTAAGTATAACTGATGAATGTCACTGGTTTTGTATGAGTGAAACCTGAGCCTAACTATGTCACTGTAACCTTTTTTTTCTTTCAGTGAATTTCTAAGAGATATAAATATATATATACACTATTAGTAAATAATCTTTATTTAGCCAACCAAATGTCTTCAAAAGTTTAAGCAACCAAATGAATGCGAACATAAATACAAAATACATACAACTGAGTATTAATACAGGTGAAATCATAGATACAACCTAGAAACGCTACACATAATAATCATTTCACCTAATACAAGAGGAAGTTATTTTGTTAAAAACTAAGGGCCTCATTTATGAGGATGTCCGTCACTTTTACGCCGTCGGTGCGTCACTTTTTGTGATGCACCAGTGGCGTAAAAAATGTGCCTTGTTGCGCCATATTTACAAAGTGACGCATCTAGGTTGATGGGTCACTTTGTAAACCTCTGCGGCACATTATGCCTGCGCCAGGTATAATGTATGCAAGGGGGCGTTTTGACGCAGAAAAAGGGTCATGGAAGTGACGCAGTGAAATCTCTAAGATTTCACTGCGCCATTTCTTTGCCGCTGATGCGTCAAAATCTTACTCCTGCTAGATGGCAGGCGTAAGACTGACGCAGGCACTAAAAACATGGGACTTGCCCATGTGAAAGTACACATTGCTGGAGTTGTGTCACTTTTGTGACACACTCCAGCAATGCGTCACTTTTGTGCCTACAGATATGTCAGAAACACTGACATATCTGTAACTCCTTGCAAAATGATGCATCATATTGTAAAAATGACGCATCAATCATGACACAAGGAGTGCGCACTGAGAAGTGACGCATCGCTGCTTTCACATAAATGAGGCCCCAATTTTCTTCTTAAAAAGTTAAAATCATTAATTTACAAAGACATTCCTCCTAAAATCCAACATGTGCCCCCAAAATTTAGCCACAGCACTGTAGTATGGCCTAGGATCTGCTTTGCATGCATGTTATGTTAGCATGGCTTATTAGAAGTTTAAACGCCATTTTACCTTTTGCTGCTTTTGCACAGGACACTGCATAGCTGTTTTTGTAAGTTAGCCTTCACGAAGGTCTACACATGAGAAAAGGTTTGTTTTCGACATCTCTAGACTAACATCGTGCCACTAGTCGCACAGTGAGTGCTAAAGCCGTCAAGGTTATCAAAACATGTTTATTGTTTTTCGACATGTTCGGCTAACATTTTCTAGACACAACATTTTGGCAGCTGTGAGCCAAGTAAGATTATGGCGTCCTCATTATCACACATTTGCCATGATTCCACACACTTGGAAGATTTTCGTTTCCAGGGATGCAGAGAGCCTATGCTGATCCAGATGTAATTTACTCTTACTGAGCGGAAAGGTAATGGGGTCCCCCACACAAACCTAAGAGACCTTCTATAGTTTATAATCCATAGTTCCTCTATAGGGAGGGTGTTAAAACTAGGTGCTATAAGACCTGTTTTCACCATCATTGTAATATCATTTCTCCTTTTGTATTTTATGGAATTGTAACCATGCTGACCATATTATTTTTAATCATATGTCTGCTTATGTTGGCTAAGATACTGCACATGAGATCACGTTGTTAAAATAAATATTTTAACCTTATCGTGTCTCTTATTTACTCCTGTTGTGGACTCGTATGAGGGTATAACAAAAGAGTGTTCTCACTTCCCACCATTACTGAGATGGTGCTAAGTCGCATGTGCTAGATTGTCTAATCATTGTTTACTTTGCTATAGGACGAAGAGTTAATGTGACACTGATGCTAAATGGTTTGGGTTTTTCTAGGTACGGAGGTGAGTTTCTGGTACACCACAATTCACTGACGTCCTAGGTCTTTGTGCACAGTTCTCTGTATGAGCAGGATCCTTGCAACAGGGCGCCTCCAACGAGTGTGGTCTTATTGTGAGACACTTGAATAGTGCTTATATCAGTCTATGACCGCCTCACTATTGTTTCCGGTAGACAGTAGTGACAGTTAAAACCTACCCCTAGTTACATGGTCTATTCAAGCTTGATATTTTAAAACGGTTTTCAATTGAATTACTACCCATTTGTGCCTCTTTCTATTGCATTGTACTTATCTAACACTGTGTCGTTATGACTGCGTTTGATATCCCAGCACACAGTCGCTTGGCTGTACGGAATCATTTGCAGGAGATCCTTGTTTCTTTGCAAGGACAGGCAGTGGTTTTTGTTGTATCTGCTGACGCAGCGTACCCGTTTGAGTTGTTTTACTCATGGGTCACGTTTCCTGCCGTTGATGCTAATACTGGTGTTTTTCACACTTACACCCCGGCTGCCGTGCCTGCAGAGTAAGCTCCATATAGGACACAGGAAGTTCCAATTTCTGCTTGGCAGCATGCTGTTTGGTTTAATGGCGCCCTCCCACACATTGTAACGGCGGTCAGACAAGGACCATTGTCTATCCCAGGGGCTTCTTGGCCTATTTTGGCTGCTTATACCCCGCATCCATCGGCGGGGCAGTTAACAGCTCTGCATCTAAGACCCCTTTATGCCTCTGCTGTTACAGTGATAAGAGGTCTGGTTCATTACATTACCCGTAACATCCCGGGTAGGGCCCCGGGGCGCGGTGCATCAAGCTGGGCCGAACCGACTGAAGCTTAGTCCCATTATGGTTAATGCGGTTATGGGCAAGCGTCCCCAGGATAAGGATGAGATGCCTTTTTGGCTTGCCGAGAAATTTGACCAGCTGAAGGCAGTATTTCCGAATACTTCTCCTTTGGATAAACACAGGATTCTTACAATTAGTTTGCAGAAAGACTTAGTGCCAGACGTGAATCACTGTGCAACTTGGGGTGTGATTTTTGTGGCAGTCTATACCAGGTGCAGAGGCACCCCATCAATGGCTGTCCTGCCCTCCATCATTAAGAGTGTTCAGGATGAACACGGGCCGAAGGCGGCTGTGGAGTTGGGAATGCGACTCGTGGGAGCGTTTGACATGGTACGCGATCTCGTCCTTGCAAATGTTAAGGGGGATGCGGTAAGTTTCCAGGTGCCTAATGCTTTGCACGCTGTCCCTGACGCCAACAAACCACGTCAGTTACCGAGAAATATTATGGAGGCTTATAAGACCTTTGAACGTAATAGTTTGGGTGTTAAGCCTTTTGCTTAAAAACAAACACAGCAGCAAACTCAACAGGGGTCATCTGATAAGGATGACCACCCAAAAGTTCAGAAACAAAATTGGAGTAAGAACAAAAAACAGGGGAAACAGCAACAGAAACAGGGGTCCCGTCCTGCTTCATCTACACCTGCATCTACAGAGCGTACATATGAGTTGCGCGACCACAGTACTATTAAGTCACCTGATAGATTATAGGTGCCTGAACAACGTTCTCCTTGCTCTTTGCAGGAAAAATCGGTCTCACCCACAGGTGGAGGAGGAGGCGGCAGAGGTCGAGGTGCCCAACAGAGCCGTGAGCAGCCTTGCAAGGCTGTGGGAAAAGGCAAGCAAGACGAGTCACCACGACAGAGACCCCAGTTTCAAAAGAAGAAAGTTGCTGCGGTAACAGCGAGATATGCCACAGATAGTGAGAACGCAGCTTCGGAATCAGACATGGGCGCTGACGCTGTTGGACAGCGCGACGGAGATTACCTTAGTGCGAGAGGCCCTACGTCCACTACTGAAGGTGACAGCGACTGACACCTTCGTTGTAGTTGAGACAACAGACACTAGAATGGCTCCCCCTGATAGGCTTTATGAAATTGTTTTTATAATTGAAGGTGACATCGAACGTACCATAAAAGAGGTATTTTGGGAAAATCTAACTACTACCTATGATATATTGTTGGCGGAGGTGATCCTCCCTAGTTTCGCGCACACAGTGCCGAAAGAGCAGGCGTTGCATTTTGCAGAAGATTGGGCTAAGGCGCTTGCACCGGCTTTGTACCGTACTCACTGTGTGTAGAACAAATTTTCCCCTCGACAAGAGATCTTTTTGTGTTCAATTACACAGCCTCAACCCCAATACCACATGCGGCGAGAAGCAAAAGCCTCAGTTGCGGAAATACTTGAACAATTGGAATATCAAGGTGTAATTGAAACGTCTGTGTCTCCGATGAATAACCCTCTTTTACTGTGACCAAGCAGGATGGTTCGTACCGTTTGGTGTTGGATTAATGCCACCTAAACTCACATTGTCGGGCGTGCGCGGTGCAGAATATTCACAGTTCTGCTCTCGTGGATAGTCATGTGCGTAAACGGTTTAAAACCACACTTGACATATCCAATGGTTTTTTTGCCCACGATCTGTCCCCACTTAGTAGCCGATGGACAGCATTTACAAGTGGTGGAAACAGCGTCACTTTCGCCATTTGGCGATGGGCTACAAGAACAGTCCAGGCGTCTTTGCCGCTCGCATTGTCTCACTCTTGGAGGGATCGACATGGATGCATGTTTGTATGTGGATGACATCTATCTCATAGACGACAAATTATGGCCACATCTGTGCCAGGTGGACTGCATAATTAGCAATTTTGCGGATTTTGGCTACAAATTTAACTTTGCAAAATCTCACATTGCAGTGTACACAGTGTTGTTCCCAGCTACAAGCTCAACAATAAAGGTAGAGGTGTAGCTCCTCACTTCCTGGAGAAATGCACACTTTTGCGAGCTCCCACAACACTGAAAAAACTACAATCTTTACTGGGCTTTTTGAATTTCGGCCGTACCTACATTCCCGAATATGCCCAGCGTATCAAGCCTCTTTACGCTTTGATCCAACCTTCTTTTTCCAAATCGTGCTGGCTGCCTGAACATTCAGCCATCTTGCAATCCTTGCAGGCTGATCTACTTGAATCTAATGGGCACATGCATCATTGTCAATTGCAGTCGCAAACGGTGCGATTCGCAATTTTCGTCCGTTTCCGAATGCAATTGAAAAAATTGGGATGCATCATGTTTTTCGCAATTTTAGAAATCGCAATCATGTTGCGATTTCTAAAATTGCGATTGCATTTAAGAAATCGCAATTTGAGATTTCTTAAATGCAATGCATGAACATTTTAAATTTGCGAATTCGCAAATAGGGAGAGGTAAATTACCATGTAGTTGACTTTCATGGCAATTTGCAAAAACCTTTGGACCCCCCCTGCACCTTTGAAATTGCATTCTCAATTTGCGATTCGCAAATTGCTAATCGCAAATTGAGAATGACTTCCCATTGATTCCTATGGGCCTCTTGGCCCATAGGAATCAATGGGAAGGGATTCCTTAATTGCGATTCGCAAATTGTGAATCGCAATTAAGGAATTTTTAGAAATCGCAAACAAAATTGCGATTTCTTGATGCATAACCTTTTGCGATTTCTTAATTGCGATTGCTTAATTTTCGCAATTAAGAAATCGCAAACGGCAACAATGATGCATGTGGCCGTAGATTCTTGTTGACCAGTGATAACCACTCCAACCTGGTGATCAGAATCGTGCCAGGGGTGGTGGGTTACACGTACCTCACTTTTAATGAGGGTGACACAGTCCCTATCGCTTACAAGTGACACTTGTACACTTCGGCTGTGTTGCGGTTTTCCACTGTGGAAAAAGTTTTGACACCAGTGCAAATGGTGATTCTTAAGGAACGTGCACTGTCGCAGGGAAAAATAATTTTGGTTGTTACTCCGTATCCTGCCTTAGAGGCAGTGACGGAAGCCAATGTACCAAATTCCAAAGCTTTGCACTCACGGTGGATACAATGGCCCTACTCTTTTTGTAAGTGACTCTTACTACTGTGTTCATTCCTACAATGACAATCTCCCCTTTTGGACGCAAAATTATTATCGTGACTCCAAGGGTCGCACAATAAAACATAAAATTATCTGGGTACGAGTGGCTGAGCTTAAAGAGAGGCTGCCACTTGTCTTTGTAATTCATACTCTGGGTCACCAGCGTGTCGGAGTTCACGCTGTTGGCAACTGTCTCGCGGATGAGGCTGCGAAGACAGCAGTTGCAACATATGCAGTAGCAGCGGTTACACGTTCCAAAAGTAAAATTGATGATGACATCTTGGCAGCTATTGCCGCAGCAGAGAAGGAAGGTAATTACCCTAGAGGTTTCCCTTCTAAATACTCTTATCATTTAAGCCCTGATAAAGTTCTTTATGTGAGAATTAACGACGTTGGTGACAGGTTAATACCCAATACAGACCGCAGACATACTTTGATTACAGCAGCCCATGCTGGGATGGCCTCATCGCATGCCAGCGTGTCAGCTACTGTTTTTCTTCTCCAGCAAGGATATTGGTGGCGGGATTTGTACAAACAAACACGTGAATATGTCCTTCAATGTGGCATTTGTCAGCAAAGTAAACCTTATTCTGCTGCACGCCCGCTCCAAACTCAGTTGTACATATCTAATAAACCGCTTGCGTGTGTTTATTTAGATCACTGCTGTCCTTTCTCCTTTGATACTGCGTATAAGTACATCTTAGTAGCGGTTGACTCTTGCACACGTTTTGTGTGGCTGTGGCATCAAAGGAGTGCTGATTTCAGAACTGTCGTAAGGGATTTGCGAGTCTTTGTGGGAATTCTTGCGTGTGGTACCTTCCATTCGAAAAGGGTCCAGCGTTTGCCTCTAAGGTGTACCAGGATGCCATGGCCTCATTGGGGTCCAGGTCAAATTTTCGTCTCCATACCAACCTGAGGGTAATAGTGTTGTGGAGCGGATGAACCGTGACTTAAAGCAATCCTTGACAGCTAAGGTATTAGGTACTGGCAGAGACTGGCTTAACCACCTCAATAGCGTACAGCGTGCACTAAATAATTTCTCTAGAAGGTCTCAGAGTGGGCGAACCCCATACGAAATGCTCTTTGGCATCAAAATGTTTGTCCCGGACCTTGATGGTCTAGACATGGCACAGCGGCCGCATCCTTTGACGTAGATGAACATTCTAATGTTTTCAGAACCTTCAAAAGACCAGAGACAGTTTTGCAAAGGAACACTTGCCCTCCACATCAGATGCTGTGTTGCAGATTCCGGTAGTCAGCTGGCTATCCCAAGTTGGAGACCTGGTCCGAGAGAAGATCGAGAACAAAAATTTGGTCCTTCCTATCGAGCTCCAGTTGCTGTGCTTGGCGTGCAGGGTACAAGAACAGTAATTTTACCTCCTCTTCATGGGTGAAAGGGGAACAGGTACATCTCCATTGACAATGTCAAACTACATAGGGTAGCCGATTCTTCATAGTATGACTCTTACCGGTTTGAGTCCAGCAATGTTGCGACACTCTGTTTTAGTTCCAGATCCTGCCATCAGGCCTTATGTTGCCTTTGAGATGAATGCAGTTACAAATCCTTTATTGAATCCACCTGCTGGTGATCCTCTTAATGATACTTAATATACTTACCCAACTGACTTGGCTATGCCTGATTTGGAGACCTGTGTGACTAATCAATCCCGTTTTTCCTTTGACTCTGGCTCGTCCACATCTAAGTCCCCTTCAAAAGTTTCGATTTTTCTACCTGGTTTAAAAAACATTTTTGAATCCCCTTGGACTTACATTTGGCTGGTACTTTTTGCCATTTTTTGTATTCATGTCCATCGGATTTGTGGTGTATTTTTTTCGTTTTATTAATGGACACTACGTTCAAGAAAGAACTTCAATTAGATTAATTGATGGAAGTTTTTCCCCCCACTCTCCTCTTCGCACATCATGAAGAGGGACCATACATTTGTGAATAGAACTGATTGTCCCGTTTTAGATGGGATTGTATGGGAGGCTGTCAAGTTCCAGATTCATGGGCCCACAGAGGTTATTAATGTTCCCAATGTACTCCGTGTTCCTATGGGGATGTGGTTAAACAAAATATTCGCTCTG
Source organism: Lissotriton vulgaris (assembly GCF_964263255.1). Taxonomy (NCBI): domain Eukaryota; kingdom Metazoa; phylum Chordata; class Amphibia; order Caudata; family Salamandridae; genus Lissotriton; species Lissotriton vulgaris. Next base: position 121,132,461 of record NC_141687.1, read on the forward strand.
ATGATTGGGATGTTCAGGCAGTGTAGGGTCTATTTTCTGATTTGAAATATTATGCTGCCTTGATACTGAAAATGTATACTTAGAGGCTGCAAACTATGGTGATTTGTCCTGTTACCAGCATTTTGGCAATCACTTTCTGCATAAGACAAATTCTTTTAGAAATGTGGTTAACTACACACACTGGGAACACTGTCCCGCACCATTGGAAGGCAGCTCAAAAACGCTTTTGAAAAAAGTTTTCATATTTTGAAACTGCGCATGCGCGGTAGCCTGCGCATGCGCATTCCTCGCCAGTAATGCACATGCGCAGGCTCCCGCGCATGCACAGTTTCAAAGAGGAGACCGCGATCAGGAAGTTTGCAGTTCAATAATAAGGGAAGTCTTATTTAACTTTATTTCCAGCTTTAAATATAAGTAATAAGGCGGGCGTGAAGGCGGGTGGGAAGCAGGAGGCGGGAAGGGGGAGGCGGGCGGACTGGCTCAGCTAAACGGAAATATCGCGGAGAGGCACGGAGATTTGTTCAATCTCCGTGCCTCTCTGCGATAGTCCATTCTGCAAATTCCGCCCAACCCTATTTAAGACCCACTAAGACACCAACATAGGTACTTTCACATACATTTAAAGACCCACCCAAGCAGTCACCCACCCACTCACAGACCTAAGCAGGCATTCGCACACCTTCTCACACAGCCATTCAGGCGCTCTAAGACCCACTCACAGACCCACATAGGCACTCACACAACCACTCACTCACCTACTTTGACACTCACAGACTCACTCACAGACCACACAGACACTCAGACACCCACTCGCATACCAACTCAGGCACTCACAGACCTACTCAGATGCTTACACACCCAGTGACAGATCCACTCAGATACTCACACACCCATTCACATGCCCACTTACACACCTCCTCACACACCCATATAGCTACTCAGGTACAGAGACAGAATATCGATGTAAAAATAAAGTGGGTCAGAAATATCTAAGCGTGGGCGCAAAATCCGTTCCGTTCGCGGCATTTGCAGATTTTTGGCAAATTCGCGGTCCGCGCAAATTTGCCCCAAAATCAGCAAATTCGCAAGATGGCGAATTGTTTTGCTTGGTCGCGCTTGAAAAATACAATATCGCGCGCGCGGCGTTAACTTACCGTGATTCTGTGTTCGCCGAGTTGTTTTTCTCCCGGTTTGCTTGTGCTGCGCCATTTTGGATCCTGCTGCGTGATCACGCGAGAGTTTTTCGACCGCGATTATGTCATCGTGGCCCGCCATCTTGCACAGCGAGAGTTAGACAACGCAAGTACGTCATAAGGGCCCGCGAAAAACGCATTGCCGTAGATGCAGCGCGCAGTTGACTTCCGGCGGGAGATTTTAACATCCTGCGTTCCCGAACATGCAAAAATTGCAATTCTGCACAGGAAATGTACCGCAGGCTGCATAAACCTTCCGAAAATCATGATGTTGATCAGAATAACTCCTCAGATTGACATTTGGCTGCACTTTTTTGTGCAAGGAGTCAATTTTTGGGGGAGGGGGTGGGAGGAAGGAAGTGCCCCAGAGTCTACAACTTTCTGTTCCTGTCCAGCAGGCTCCTCCCAGTGCTTTGTCCATGTCCTGGTCACTTTTGATTTGGATCTGGAGCTGGAAGGATTACTTTTTGTGGCTGCTGCTGGATATTTGTATTTGAGGACTTTTTGGACTTTGGAGTTTGGATCACTTTTGGATTTGAGATTTCACAAGTAAGTTGGTGTTGTTTATTTGGGGCATTGCAGTTGCTGCAACTAAAATTTTTAAACATTTTCACAACTTAAAAAAAATAGTGGGTAGCCACAGTATCCAGAAGGCCCAGGGTTAGTCATGGGTGCATGATACAACTGTTTCTGAGAGTTTTTTTAAACTTAAATCTCATTTATGTCATGGAATTTTAGCTCACTGTTATATGCAGTTTTTTTTATATTTTTTCATTTTGGGGTGCCTGTACAGCCTCACTTGCCAGTAGGCCCAGGGGTAGTGAGTGGTGCATGTACCACGGCTTTCTGTGGGGCCTCTTGAATTTAAACATCATTGAGGGCATGGATGGCATTGGATTGTGTTTTTTTTGTGTGTTTTACGACTTTTTGTGGGTGCTGTTGGGGCCTGACCATGTGGGTGGGGGCCATTTTGAGGCCTGGTTCAGGCAGGGCCTGGCCATGCGGCTGGGGGACAAGGGGCCATTTTGAAGCCAGGCAGTGTGCTTTGAGCCATAGGCCTGCACCCAGCCTGCCCTGCTTTCACCCATTATGCCCAGGGGTAGTGAGTGGTTCATGGACCAATGCTTTCTGTGGGGCCTCTTGAATTTAAACATCATTGAGGGCATGGATGGCATTGGATTGTGTTGATTTTTGTGTGTTTTTCGACTTTTTGGGGTGTTTCTCTGGCTTCCTTTGCTTTTAGGTGCACAAGAGAACCACCAGTGCCAGGAAGAAGTCCTTGAGCGGTGTGTGCAGCACAACGTCACGTGTGGCCACAGACAACTCTGCAACTCGTGCGACTGCGGCCTGCTGTTCCGACATCTGAAGAAGATGGGCCCAAAGAAAGGTGGCCGTAGCTCCGTTACAAAGAAAGTTGCCACTGCCAGTAAGAAGGAGCAGAAGAAGTAAGTGGTGCCACTTACCAAGTAGACTGGTGTGCCCACAGACACTTTTTTCGAAGAAAAAAAACAACGCCTGCAGCAGCAGGGTCCGCCGGGGACCAAGCTGGGAGCAGCACCTCCACTTCATTGGGCACAGTGCCACCACACCAAGTTAGGTCCAAGTCCATGAGTGCTGCAGATGCAGCCACTTTGGTTGTTCAATCAACATCGACAAGTGATGTTGGCTCATCGCAAGAAAGTAGCACCCAATCAACGCAGGGTGTAACTCAGCTGACAAGTGTTCAACAACCACAGCGGCAACAACAACCACAGGTGCAGCTAGTACAAGCGCAACTACATGCGCAAGGGGAGGCGCAAGTACATGCGCAAGGAGAAGCGCAAGTACATGTGCAAGAAGAGGCGCAAGTAGAGGCACAAGTAGAGGTGCAAGGAAAGGCGCAAGGAGAGGAGCAAGGAGAGGCGCAACTAGAGGCGCATGGAGCGGCACAACTGCCCACAATGCTTGTTCCTCCAGAAGTAGGGGCACAGCAGGAAATCGAGATTCAAGCGGAGGTATCATCCGAGGAAGCCACTCCTCCTGAGGATGATCCATTGTCTTCCAGATCCCCAGCAAGAAAAAGGTCAAGGGTGACTACTACAAGTTCTTCTTCAAGCACCCTTCCTTCCGATGATCTTGATTGGAACGCACAAATGCAGTCTGAGGGGGAGGCAAGCCATGAGCCGACAAAGGTAGCTAAGCCTAAAGGAAGGTTCCCGCAAGGCTTTCACTTATGGCTGATGATGACGACGAGCAAGAAGGGGTGTATGCTGCTGATGAACAGTCTGACGACGACCTAGTCATCACAGACGTCACTGCAGCCCCAGCGGGCATGCAGCAGACAGACATTTTTACCCTATCCCGAATTGCTGCTGCGCGGGATGTGAGCGGCGTGGCACTGGTACCACCACCAACGCATTTAACTACTACACCAACATGACCTATAGCTTCCATATTTTCTCTTCAGAAGGACTGGCAGGGACCTCCATCCAGCTCGACCACCATTACCTCAAATAGTGGTGCTGTAAGTGCACAACAGAGTCAAATTCAGCCACGCCCATCCTCCACTTCATCTGGCATTGAAACTGAAAGTAGCACCTCCATCACAAGCAGACATTTCCAGTCCCCAGTTTGGAGCTTCTTTAGTGTTAGCTAAAAGGCGGAAAACATGGTAGTTTGTTCGATTTGTAGAACTGCAGTTAGTCAGGGTAAGCTTGGTACCAACTATGGTACTGGAGGCCAGAGAGGTCATCTCTAAAAACACCACACTCTCATTTGGGAGGCGCACCTAAGGAAGATCCAGCGAGCAAAAATTACAACAAATCCAAATGTATCAATTCATATTGCATCTGATGATAACGAGGGGCTGATCATGCAGGGGGGAAGTGAAGAAGCGACAGACATTTTTCTGGTACACCCAGTACCCCTGGCAGCAGCACTGCAGTGGTAGCGCCCACACCCTCTACCCCTGCAACATGTATGAGGCACACTAAGAGTCTGGGACAGACACCAATGCGAAAAAGTACATCAAGGAGCCTAACTGGTTTGAAGAAGTCTGCATCATCATCATCACGTAAAAAGGTCCAGACCACCATTAGCAGAATGTTTTGGTCGGATGCGCCATTTGAACGCAACCATCCAACTGTCTGTATAACGCAAAGCTGGCTAAAATGCTAGCGCTGGACCTTCTCCCTTTTTCTTTCGTGGAAGGGGTGGGTTTTCTAGAATTTGTGGCAACAGTCTGCCCTAAATGGAAGGTTCCTAGCCGGTCCTATTTTGCCAGGGTTGCTGTTCCAGCACTACATCAAGATGTGCTGGAGGTGATTGGCGCAGCTATTCAGAAGAGTGCTGTTCACACTATCAACCTGACAACAGACATGTGGACCAGTTGCCAAGCCCTTGATTACATGTGCATCACTGCACACTGGGTCTCTTTTGCAAGGGTTAAAGACAAGTTAAAAGTAGGTGTTGACACAGACACAGTTTTTCAAGCTACTCGAAACATGCAACAATAGCCATGTTTGCCATGGAGAAAACTCATTCTGCACCTAACCTTTTGGAGGAGTTTGATAGGAATGTCAACGAATGGCTGCATCCAAGAAATCGCATAATTGGTTATGTTTCCACGGATAATGGCAGTAATATAGTTAAGGCCATGCAAGATGGTAACTACTTCAGAGTGCCATGTTTGGCGCACAGTATTAACATCGTGGTGCAAGATTTCTTGAAAATAGAAAACACAGTCAGCAAGTTACTGACCACCTGCCGAAGAATCTGCACACATTTCAGCCATTGTTTTAAGGCCCGGAAGGAGCTGAGGAGCATTCAACATGAACGTAGACTGCCAGTCAAAGGACTCATCCAGGAGGTGGCAACACGTTGGAACTCAACCTTTTACATGCTTGAGCGTCTGTCTGAGCAGTGGGGGGTAATCAATGAGTATGTCTATAAACTGTGTTCTACTATGAAAGACATGAGGCTAGAGTTGGAGGAATGGAAGATAGTTGCAAGCGTGACAGACATGCTACGTCCTTTTGAGTTCTTCACGTGTGAAGTCAGCAGGGAGGACTGTTCTTTGGGCAAAGCTATCCCATTGTTGCGCATGTTAGAGCACCAACTGAAGGCGGTGTCTTCAACGTTCCGAGATGATGCTGAAAAGCAAGACGCATATCAGTTGGCGGAGAGGTTATTAAGCCGCCTAGTTGCCAATTAAAGGCTTCAAAACATACATACAGAACAACATTACTTTTGTGCCACTATTCTGGATCCACGGTACAAAAAGGCAGTGGCCAGCAGAGCATTCATTGCTTTTGATGAAGCAGATGTTTCAAAGTACAAACATTGGCTAGCTGTGTCAGCCACTCGATTCGAAAAAGAGCGGCAGAAAATTAAAGGAGCCGGCAGAAGTACAACTGAATCTGCAGGCCATCTGGCGTCAAGTTCCATTTCTGAATCTGTGGTCGAAGGGAGTCACTTTCCCTCACAGCCGTTAACGACACCAGCAACCGTATCATCATCCTCACCTGCACTAGGCCCAGCCACAATATTGGCGGAAGCGGATTGGCTAACTCATCAAGGGTTTGCTCGTTCCAGTGATGCAAAGGCCACAGATGGTACGCAAAGTGGAGCAACCCTGGAGAACCTTGAGTCGATGGTGCAGGCCTATCTGGATGCCCCAACAGAGGTCTTTGTTAATCAGAACCCATTTGTGTATTGGTATCGGAAAAGGCCTCATTGGTGACTGATCGCCAACCTGGCTCTAAATTATTTGTCTTCCCCACTCGCAAGCGTGTCTTCTGAACGTGTTTTCAGTGCTGCTGGTGCCATTGTAACTTCAAAAAGGACCCGCCTTTCACCCAAAAATGTGGAGAGGTTAACACTGATCAAGATGAATCAGCACTTCATACCACCAGATTACAAAATACGTGAATGTATGCAGGAAGAACAGGACACAGACTTAGGTGACGGAAGTTCTTCTCTGTTAGCTGACCTACTCCTGTCTCAATTCATAGAGTTTGAGGACGAGCTCTACTTCCCTGACACTGAGGCCTGAAAATTACTTCCTTTTTTTTCGTCCTTATTCACTTTTATTCCTGTGTGTCTTTCTTTGTTTTACAACTTTTACCACAACAAAACTCTAATCACCTAATCACAACAAGTCCATCAGCAGCACTGTCTTCATCTTCTTTCCTTATCGATTTGAAGGTGCCGCAGTCTGCATTCCTGAGGTTCACAAGTTCACAACTCAATCATGCTCCTCTATCCTCCTCCTCCAGACTCCCCCTATCCATTTCCCTCAAGGTAGATCGCTGGATTACGCAGAATAAAGAAACTTTTATCTTCGTACTCCTAGACGAGTCCCCTCAAGTGGGTCTGGAATTACTGACTACATGCTTGCTGATTGCTGACAGTTACTTCTGAAATTGATTGACAGGAGAGGCTGCCCTGTGGTCCCACACTTTCATAAGAAGATGCGGACAAAAAGTGGAACAGGTAATGAATATTGAGGAGAGGATGGCATGCAGTGGACATCACTGGCTGTCTGGCTCTGATGAAAGCAATTGCTGTTTGTTTGTTGTGCATGAAATGAATGATATGTCTTCTGTTATTATTTAATCTTTTACACACTAAATGTAACTCAAGTCTACTCTGCTTTTTTTTACCTTGTTTAATTCAAATTGTACTTCAACTGCAGGGGCCACTACGTTGCATTTTCCAATATGCAAAATGTCCTTGGACTTACTGTTTGCCAATATACCATGATGATTGATTAAATATTATATCTTTTTTCTTTACAGTCACTCACTGGGATGGATGGATCATCAGCGTCGGTTTAGGGAAGAACTATGGCCAATTCGTGAGTGTCAAACAAGTAAATTATTTATTTATTTATTTATTTAGTGTACTTGTAGAGCGCAGACCTGTCACCCAAAGGGCATCCTGGCGCTTTGAACTCCGGACGGTTGCACTTCTCACTGCTCAAACAATTTTCGGAAAGAAATGCGTTTTCAACTCTTTCCTAAATGGCAGGTAGTCCTTGTGGCTTCTCAAAGAAAGAGGCAGGGAGTTCCGGAGTTTGGCCGCTGCAACACTAAATGAGCGGCCGCCCATCCTAACTCTCTGAAACCTCGGGACTACCAGCAGTTGTGCCGAAGAGGAATGAAGGGGCCGCGAGGCAGAGTACCAGGCAAACATATTCCGCAGGGGTACTGGGCCCTGTTGGTGTACTGCCTTAAACACCAGACACGCGGCTTTATACAGCACTCGCAGGTGTACCGGGAGCCAATGTAAGTCTCTTAGAGCTAGAGTGGAAGAGCTAGACCTAGGACGGGAAAGAGCCAACTTGGCGGCCATATTCTGCACCCGTTGTAGCTTCCCCAGCAGATTTTTTGGGGCCTCCAGAAGTAGCGCATTACAATAGTCTAAACGACTTATTATGGTACCGCGAACTACTTCCGGCCTGGCCTGGGCGGGGAGAAGGGGCAGAACTTTACGCAACATGCGTAACAGCATCATGCACGTAGAGATGGTTTTATTGACGTGCAAGTCAAGCTGTAAATTTGGGCCGAAGATCACCCCCAAGTTACGAGCTGATTCCGCCGCCGATACTGGCTCGGGGAAGGTGGCAGACCAAAAGTTCTCTGGAAGTACCCTCGGGATCCGGTCTATGGAACAATAAAGCACCTCCGTCTTTGAGCTGTTAAATTGGAGGGAGTGGCCCGTAACCAGTCCGCTGTAGCTGCCATACAGCGGTGAAATGTCTCCAGCGGGACCGCATTATTTCCTTCCAAAGAGAAGACCAGCTGGGTGTCGTCGGCATAATTAACAGCCGAGACACCAAAAGATTTTATAAGCTGTACCAGGGGGCGAAGGTACAGGTTAAAAAGTATAGGGCTGATGGCCGAGCCCTGTGGGACCCCCTGTCCAACTTTCCTTGGCTCAGAACAGAATGGAGGAAGCGAGACCAGCTGTTGCCGGCTGCCCAGATAGGATATCAGCCAGTCTCTTGCACCCTCTGTGACCCCACACTCCTCTAGTCTCCTGATAAGGGTCTGATGGCAGACCGTGTCGAACGCGGCCGACATGTCGAGCAGCACTAGAAAGGCTGCCCGACCACTGTCGACACGCGAACGAAGGTTGTCCAATACGGTTACCAGTGCAGACTCCGTCCCGTGCCCGGGGCGGAAGCCAAACTGTGCCTCATCGAACCAACCGATGTTCTCCAGGAAGCCTGAGAGCGAGCGGGTCACCCATTTTTCCATGATCTTAATAGGAAATGGGAGCAAGGAGATTGGCCTATAGTTAGAAAGACAGGCAGGGTCCAGCGTTGGTTTCTTGAGCAGAGGTGACACTACTGCTAGCTTCCAGCACTCCGGAACAGATGCCAACTCCAAAGACTGGAGACAGATGGAATACAGAGGCTGAAAGAGTTCCGCATGGAAGGCCTTCCAGAATTTGGGAGGCAGTGGGTCGAGCGGAGAGCCCGAGGCTACCGTGTGTGCCAAGCTGCAGAATTCCTCAAAGGAGGGACAAGGAAAAAGTCTTAGTTGGGGTCGACTGGAAGAAGTCTCCGGAGCTCCCAAGCAAAGAACTGGGTCGCTCGGCTGGGGTCGACTGTGTGGTCCGTCCGGAGCTCCCAGACTGGGGCCAGAGGTACCCATCTGGGGTCGACTGTGCGGGCCAGCCGGAGCTCCCAAGCCAAGAGTACCCTGTGTGAGAGCTGCGACAGTCGGCTGGGGTCGACTGGGTGACCCGTTCGGAGCTCCCGAGCCAGGGCTAGACCCAACTGGCCGGGGTCGACTGAGCGGGCTAACCGGAGCTCCCAAACCGAGAGCAGCGGGCAGAGGGTTTTTTAAGCCCTCTAAGATCCTTGCAGTCTTCTCCTCAAAAGCACCCGCCAGGGAGTCGCACAGGGCCTGCGACACAACGACCGTGTTAGCCACACACACTGGGTGGGACAAGTCCCTGACAATTTTGAACAGGGCTTGACATTTATTAGGCGCCTGGTTCAAGGTGGATTCCAGAAAAGCCGCCTTAGCCAACTTAATCTGCGCCTTGTAGCCCTGCAGTGCAAGCCTAAACGAGGCCTTTGCCGAGGTTGAGTACTGCTTCCTCCAAGCTCTCTCAGCACGTTTGCAGCTCAACTTTAACTGTCTTAGCTCTTCCGTGTACCAGGGGAAAGCGCGATTCACTCTCCCTCGAGACTTACGAAGGGGCACCATCTTATCTAACGTGTCGGTAATGGACCGACACAAAGTGAGGTAACTTTCCTCCACCGAGTTACTCAGAAAAAAGTTGTCTGGTAGTAAAGAAGGCAGTGAAGATGAATTGAAGAGTCGGGACCAAGGTCTACCCAGTTTCGACAATCCTACACCGGCAGCTTCAGAGGGATAAACCCCTATACAAAGGGAGAAAGCCACCAGTTCATGGTCGGTCCAGCATTGGCGTAGGATATCGTTGACCACTACTGATTGAGCGTCAGCGAAAATCAGGTCCAGGACATGACCTCCCCTGTGGGTCGCAGAACTAACCAGTTGCTGCAGCTGAATGTCACCAAAAGCTTGGCAGAGTGTCGTAAACGCCCCATCCAGTGGACCGCCCTGCCATAAGTTGAAGTCCCCCAGGACCAACAGCTTAGAGTGAGTGTTCGATAGATCATATATCAGATCAAGGAAATCTGATAGGGAGGGAACAGAGCCCGGTGGATGATAACATAACACACCTGCGAGTAGTGTTCTCTCCAGGTCTTTAATAGAGAATCCCATCAGTTCGAAGCCCGAAACCTCACTAATTTTAAGCTGGAAGAGACCCAACGTTTCTCTATAGATGATACCAATTCCACCACCTCTGTTCTTCAGTCGAGGGGTGTGAATGATTTTAAAGCCTGGGGGGCAGGCCAGTCCCAGTTCAACTAGACAGTCCTCCCGAGTCCAAGTTTCAGTTAAAAACCACACATCCAACCCTGAGGATTCGATCAGGAAAGCAATCTCTGTATGGTAAACCAGTCTACAACAACTACTAGAGCAGAACTACATGTCTGACTAGTCGTGGTATGGAGTGGTCGAGGCAGTGTAGTGTTGTTATGCCAGGCAGATTACAGAGTGCAGCAATTAAAGGGAAATTGGGGCTATGTGGCTTGCTGCATGCAATTAGATATGCTTTGTCTGTCTGTGTCAAAGAGCCTAGGTATGCTACATCAGGTTGCTTCACTCAGTGGTGCCAGCCTTGACCGTCTGCATGGCCCTGCCGCAAGCATGGTCCAAAAATCTGTTACGCTCAATAGTTTGCAAATTTTCGTCAATGTCGCGCGATTCTCGGATTGTGAATTTGCCGCCGAAAAACAGTAAATTTCGCGAGAGGAACGGATTTTTGTTTTTGGCCCATGCGTGCGGCAGGGCCATGCAGACGGTCAAGGCAGGCACCACTGAGTTAAGCAACTTGGTCTAATATTGGATGCAAGTGGTTTGGAGAAAATCCATGATGAAAATGTTTTTCTTTTTTAGCTCACTTGCGTGTTTTTGGGGGGCTGTTTGAGGGGTTCTAGGTTTTTGGGGGTGGGTTGGGGGGTCTGGGAGCACTACTGGGAAGGTCTAATTTTGATTGCAAGTGGTTTGAAGAAAATCCATGGCGGAAAAGGGGGGTTGAGGCCTAGCTGCAGAGCGCGTTTGGCACAATTTAAAGGTAGGCCTCGCTAAGGACTACACTCCTGCGTGTTTTTGGGGGGCTGTTTGGGGTGTTCTCTATTTCTGGGGGTGGGTCGAGGGGTCTGGGGGCACTGCTGGGAAGGTCTAATTTTGACTGCAAGTGGTTTGAAGAAAATCCATGGTGGAAAAGGGGGGTGTGGGCCTAGCTGCAGAGCGCGTTTGTCACAATTTAAAGGTAGGCCTCGCTAAGGATAACACTCCTGCGTGTTTTTGGGGGGCTGTTTGGGGTGTTCTCTATTTCTGGGGGTGGGTCGAGGGGTCTGGGAGCACTGCTGGGAAGGTCTAATTTTGATTGCAAGTGGTTTGAAGAAAATCCATGGTGGAAAAGGGGGGTTTGGGCCTAGCTGCAGAATGCGTTTTGGAGCGATTTAAACTTAGGCATCTGGAGATTCTAAGTGTTGCATTTCTGTGATGGCCTGTTTGGGGGGGTTCTACATTTTTGGGGCTTGGTCGAGGGGTCTGGGAGTACTGCTGGGAAGGTCTAATATTGAATGCAAGTGGTTTGAAGAAAATCCATGGTGAAAAAGCTTTTTTTTTTGGCACTCCTGCGTGTTTTTGGGGGGCTGTTTGGGGGTGTTCTTCATTTCTGGGGGTGGGTCGAGGGGTCTGGGAGCACTGCTGGGAAGGTCTAATTTTCATTGCAAGTGGTTTGAAGAAAATCCATGGTGGAAAAGGGGGGTTTGGTCCTAGTTGCAGACAGCGTTTGGCAAGATTTAAACTGAGGCCTAGCAGTATTGCAGGCTTTTGGGGGGCTGCTTGGGGGTGTTCTTGATTTTTGGGAGTGGGTTTAGGGGTCTGGGAGCACTGCTGGGAAGGTCTAATTTTGTTCGAAAATAGCAGCTTGCACCCAGCTTGAGGGGAAAGATCCGAAAAATTCGCCCATACTTACTAATTCCTATCCTTGAAAAGGAGACTCAGAGTACGCACTTTCGAAATGAAGCTTGTATGTAATACTGTCGACTCTGAAACTGAAAGTGTTATTTTTGTACTACACAGCGTACCTTATATTTGTTTCGCTGTGGTGTTAATATCATTTCGTGTTTTTCCATCAATAATTACAGGCTTACCACTCGCGATCCGCAATTCCGCATCCGCCAGGTAGGCAGTGGACAGTGTGTCTGGTCACCAAGATTGATCGACGGAGCGTCAGATGGAATGGAGGAGTACCGCGAATAAGAGGAATGGCTGGATGCACGCAACTTCCCAAATTCAACAGGATAACTACAACATACAGTTACAGTATCCTCTACACTCCTCTTATCTTTTAAATTACGTTATTGTTGTGAACTTCTATGAGTGTGACTCTGTGCATTTGTTTGCTCTCTGCTTCAAATTCATCTCTCCAGCCATTGTATACGTTTTTGTTTGCTTTTTTTAAAACGAATTTCATGTACTAAGTGTTATTTATTCTCTCTGGGGGCAGATAGGCAAGTGAAATTGCGTAATTACTGCAGCCCTGTACTGTCACATTGTTTCTTCATAGTTAGTAAGTTGTAGAAAGTACTACTTAGTTTAAGTAACCTAACCATCCATTTAGCAATCAACTTCATGCATGCAGTAGTGCATGCACTTCTTTTTTGTCCCTTAAAAGATTTATGGATATCTTCATATCCAAAGATTTGTTTATCTTCATTTGTTGTTTGTCCATGCTGTGTTTTTTTTCCCTCTCTCCACAAAACTTTCCCCAAAAACCCCATTCCCATCTAATTTTCAAACCCTAACCCTCTTCCTCTTTGCAAATCAAATCTGATTTTTATGTGCGCCATCAACTGGATTGATCATCAAGAACATCCTCCTCCTACACGTGGCGAATGATTACGCTGCTGTGTCCTTCACCTTCAGTACTATTTCTTGTAGTAGCCAAAGCCAAACTCCACGCAAATAGTAGTTATACTTTGAATTAAATACTTTAGAATTTGTTAGGCTAAATTATGGCATTGTTCTTGTGTACTGTGCTATCTATCGTACTGTTCTAATGCTCCGCTCAGTCCACTCAAGGTTTCAATTTCTTTTTCACTGTGTACCAACGCTACTACCACCACAACAATGCCATTTCATCCGCCCAGGATTGCCAACCTTAATCGCCATTTGCCATGCAGCCAGCCCTGTGCCTAGCCCTATTCTCAAACACGAATCACAGGTAAGATAAGCGTTTGGGGGGAGGAAGAATAATGGAGTAGGAGGAGAGAGGAGAGACTGACGGTAGTACTAGTAAAGTAGAAGGACAATTGAATTCACTAACTCTGTGAGTGTAACTTACTTTTGTAAACATTTGGGTGATTTCTTAGACAATTTGAATCAAGCAGCCAGTTAGGTTTCAGGAAAACAAATGTACAGTAACCCCCCCCCCCGCCTCCCCCGCAAAACAGTAAAAACGTGTATGCTATGTTTAAGTTGAAAGTAAATAATTATTTTTATCCCTAACAAAAATAAACTATCCCGCAAAACCCGACCTACCCCCCTAACCCCAAAGAATGTCTGTGAAATAAGTCTCCAAAGTCCCAAAAACCCAACTCCCATATCCCTTCCCCCCAAAAGTCTTTAAAGTCTTTAAAAAAGGGGCAAGGGACAGTCTCTCCTCCTCTACTGCCGCCTGCGGTGTCCTTTGGCCAAGTGGTCCTGTTGCTCCCTGCGGAGGTTCTTCTTGAGCAGGGGTTTCACTCTCTGCATCTCCTACTCAAGGTTTGGACACCCTGAGGGTTAGGCTGTGGATGCGTGCCTTGCACCTGCTGTGGGGGGCAGCTGATTTTTTGGCTGCTTGGTGGTAACGAGTGGCTGCGGTACCACGGCTCCGTACCACTGGAGGCTTGCGCTGACTGGCTGACGCAGGGTGCGCGGAGGAGGATGCAGCTGTTGTGGTGGATGTTGTTGTGGACTGAGACTGCGTGTCCTCATCCTCCTGGGCCACCAGCCGCCGATAGCGGCAATCGCCTCCCGCTTCCTTTGCCAGGCCCGTCTAGTCAGCTCCTTCCGTGTTGGTTTGGAAGGAGCATCTATATGAAGAAAGAAAAACATACTGTAACCAATGCTCTTTAAGATTAACACAAAATAATTCAGCAGAAAGTTGTGTCACAGTAGCACTAGCAACTTGCAAGCACAGTACATAACATTTGTGGCCTGTATCTGTCTAACCTCCCACTTCATCGGCCTCTGCTCTAATATTAGTGGGAGTTTCAGGAATCAATTCTACTAGCACTATATGGACTCACTACATTAGACTCAGACAGTACACCAGTCTTCTTCTTCTTCTTCTTCTCTCTTGATTAGCGAAATTGGTACATAAACTTCTGGAAGCCGGCATAATACCAGCGCAGTCAACTTGCACCCGAGAAAAACAGACGCAAGCCATGATGACACAGGCTTGCGTTACTGTACCACTCTAGTACATGCAGGTGGTGAAGCTCTTACTTTTCTATTACGGGTGGCACTGGCCATACTCTGTTACAAGGGCTACTGTGATTGTGATTGTGAGAAGTATTTATATAGCGCATGGCTACCCGGAGGCATCCCAGCGCTTGATTAATTTAACTTTCACCCTGCAGTGCCAATGACTACTAGAAAAGGAAAATGAAGAAGATAAATAATATGATTATCTATCCCTTCACAGGATATTTGTTTACATATGGGATGCTTTGTTTTTTATTGAGTGAACACTGATAGGCCACACATGAATGATAGAGTTGTAATAAAATTATTAACAGAGGTAGTGAGTGGCACCCGTAATGGCAGGATATATGCTGTGCTTGAAAACTACTGTTACTAGTCATGGTAGTATTCTGATAAATTACATCATCTTTTCCTCGCCTTTGCTAGACTGGAACAGACGTGCGGTGTGGTTTTAAATGCTCTTCAAAGTAACACTTACTTCATCCAGTGACCGTCTACTCTGTCTACATTACACTTATGCTATCTATGAGTAAGATAGTACCATGATCCAGGCATCCATCCATTCAAAGTAAATGTCAATCATTCTTCTTAATGTCTCAACTGGACAACCTTTAGTTTTTCTCACGGAAAAACAACCTTTTTATTTTATTTTGGAAACCGCCAGCCATGCATCCGTGCTTGACTTGCATTTGAATTTGAACCAAAGGATATATTGCGCACACATACAGTTTCTGTTTCACCCACCCAGGCAGTCTTCTTCCCTTTCTCCTTCCACCCATCCTTGCTTCAGCCTTCAACCGGCCATGCATCATATTCCCAGCCACCTCGGGCAGCATTCAAAAAAACGTATCATTCTTTGCCAGTCATTACTTTTAACTCGCTCGTCCTTCCTTACACTCTTCTTTCCCTTTTCGTTCATCGCATCCATCAACTTCATCTCTGATCTGACTTGGCTTCTCGATAAAACTTTCACAGCTGAGTTGAAGTCCAATTTAGAGGAGGCCATTGGTTACTCGTCAACTCGTGCCGCTAATGCTATTGCTCATGCGAAGTCAAGGGTGAATGTCTTCTACCTGGTTGACAAAAACTTACTTCTAAATTTGTAAGTCTTCTTAACAGTAAAGTGTACTTGTACTGTACAACATATACACCCGCGCAGAGAGCACACTCTGCAGTCTGCAATCTCAATAAGTAAGGAATATAATAGCTACCACTGCCCGCCACTACCGTGGCATCCCCCACAGCAGTTCCCGATGGCTGTTCCACCGCCTCCGCCCCAGGAGTGCCCACCTCAGCGCTGGCCCCGGCAATGGTGGATGGCTGTGACGATGTTCCGCCTAGAAAATACATTTCATATTCTTAGATGCCATATACACCACTCCCTATTTTTTCTAAGAATGAACAAATGTTACTAGTACTACATAAACAAATTTAATAATTTGTGACTCTCTGGTCTCGAAACTAAAAATTTCCCTTTCTTCAGGGAAAGTTTTTATTTATTTATGCTTAGCGGTAACATGTCTTGTGACACTTTTTGGCACAACTGATGAATGCTTGCTTTTTAACACGCACCATTTTTCTCATAACAGACAGAAGCTTCCCTTCTAAGAACAAGAGCAAGATCAGATCATCATCACTTGGAGTCAGCAACGATTCATCCCCACAAAGAAGACTTGAAGTTCCAACCATGTGAGGGCTCTCCCACAATTATTGTGTGAAATCAGCCACTTTTAAGTTTTGAATCCTTCACCGTTTATCTTATATGATGAAGTTAATTTTAATAAATGTTTTTACTTTTAATAACGTTTTAAAACTTACCTAGACTCTGTGGTTTTTGGTCATGAGTGAGTGAGCGAAAGGGTTTGCAATTTGCCAGCATGAGTCTGTGGCTCAGAGAGGTCGGGACTCTGATTCCATAGTCTTATGTCCTGGGTTGTATAATCATTGGGGATCAATCATCGCTGCATTCAAGAGCTACAATATTGACTCTGACACACTAGCTAGTCAGTAAGGAGATTGGGGGTTCAACTTCTGCTATGACTGAGGTATGTGGAAAGTCTAACTGCGCCTATTATAATTTATAACCAGTGCCCTATTTCTTGTCCATAGTTCTGTTTGTGCAGAATAGTCCCTGCAACAGTAGTAGTATGGATTGTCCTCCTATCCAATCAAAAAGTAAACTAGTATCTTATTCTTGGTGGCCATTGACATTTTATTGTTGGGAATTGTCAAAGCATAAACATTTAGAAGGGTTCAATAGATAGTAAGGACAACCCAGAGGACTGCACTCAGTGCATAGAGCTATTGCTGAATAGAATAGGAGTTTTGTTTAACACCTTTTGCCAAATTTGCAAGCTTAGTTAGCTACACAGAAAGACTAATAATAATCTAGTAGTACCAAAGGGAGTCAAACTGGAGGCAGGATAAGAATTTAGAAACAGTCTACAAGAAGGTCAAAGACGATTTAGGAAAAAATAGAATGAGGAACGTTTGGAAAAAATACAGGTGCTGTAAAAGATAGAAAAGTATAATTATTGATATTAACAGGAAAACGCACTGGGGCCAGCAGAGGAGCCCTCGCCGGACCGATCCTGGCCTTCCTGCTGTTGTCCCTGCTCCTCCGGCGCTGCTACCTCCTCCTGTGTCCCCTTGCCCCTGGGGGAAGCTGATGTACAACATGAAAGAAAGACACAAACATGGATGATTGTTGTCAACCACATCAAACATTTCAAAAAACAATATCAAATTATTTCGGGGAAATAGACAACAATTGCACTAAATTTATTGACCTATCTGATGTGGTCTAATAGGATATTGCTGGATTCGCGGACCGTCTACTTGGAAAGTTATTTTACTCATTAAACCAACTACAAAAAGGTTCTACTAGGACTGGCAGGCAACACTCCGCAGCACGTGAAGTGACAGACACAGTCTGTTATGATCACCACCACTATCTCTTCTTAGTGGCAGGAGTACAAAGGAAGGACTGGACTTGAGTCTCTAATGTCTAGCATTACGCAGTTCTGTAAAGTACCCTGATACATAATCATCACCCTGGCCAAATGAACACAAAATTCAAAACAAGTAAGCTTAGTAGCACCGCCAGTGAGCAGGCCAGCACCTGCAATCACAGAAGTTTTTGAAACATAATTTACCTGCATTCTTGCTCTTCGGAAAAAACAAACATTTGCAAAATGATAACTTGGAGCAGGAGAAAACAGAGTAGTGATTAAATAGCTACTACTACTCGCCAAGCCCAGAGATCTCAACGCCGAGCAGGTCGAGCAGGTCGTGTTCCCGGTCCAGGACGTCGGACCACCGGTGCGTCGCCTGGCTGTAGGTGCGCCGGACCCCAGACTCACGATACATGGCCTGGCACAACTTCCCCCATAGCTGGCGACGCTCCCGGAGCCCGTACCCGGCACCGAGTCTGCCGCCTGCCGCGTCGGTTTTGGGGAGGTGGCGCTAAACGAAGAACATCAGTGGGGCCACCTCCACCGCGCTGAAAATCTCCCGGGCTATAACTGCTTCCCCCCTTAAGCTCCCGTATGGGAGCCGGGTACGGGTTGCAGGACCCTTTGCCTTGCTCTTCCCGGCTCCCTTTGCCATGGTCATGGACAGCTGCAAAAAAAAAAAATTTAGGAAAGAATAGGGAAAAAGTAAAGAAAAGAAAAGAGTTTAAAAAAGTAGCTTTAAAAGTAACCAAAAGTAGAAAAAAACACAAAATATAGATGTACAAAAAGAGAGGGATAGATAATGAGAAAAAAGATTTTAAAAAAGTTCAAAGAAACAAAGGATTGCAAAGATTAGGAGAGGATTGGAAAAGCATGCCAGAACCATAGCAATGAATGAAAAACAAGATGGCCGCGCCCATTGAGGACCGCGTGGGTAAGTTTGCGCGATATTTCCCCCGCGAGCACGCAAAAACGCATGCGAACACGTAATCATGCCCCGCGCACAACGCAAGCATGCAAATAGCGACCGGAAACGGAAATACGCAACGCAAACAAGATGGCCGCGCCCATGTACGACCGCATGGGTAACTTCGTGGTCGATGCGCTGCAAGCAGCCTGCGAACACGCAAAAAGCCCTGCGAACACGCAAAAAAAAAATTTGCAAATACGCATAAATTTGTGGATTTTGCGGATCGCGAATTCGCGCATTTTGCCCATACTTAGAAATATCATCAGAAAGAACATTGTGGTCAAGAATATCGATTTTAGGTAAGTAATATCGATGTTTAAAATATTGAAATGTTTAATATCATTTACAAAAATATAGTTGTTAAAATTATCGATTTTTCTTAATGTTCTGTATTTTAGGGGCCCATTAGGATGGCAGGCGGATTGCCCCTGCCGGGTCAGCGGTAGCTACCGGTGGCCTGGCAGGGGCAATCCTCCCGCCATCCTCAACAAAATGACCCCGCGCCACATTAGGATGGCTGAGGGGTCCGCGGCGGACGGAAAGTCCGTCTGTTGCATTTCGCGAAGTCTATGGTGGCAGTGTCTGCGAGACACCGCCAACCATTTTAGGATGTGTGCGGTCAGATGCTTCAGCACGGCGGCGTTGCCACCATGGAGAAGCATGCGGTCTTTACTTTGGGGGCCCGTTTCCGGGCCCCATGGTGAAGGCAAGGTGGGGGTGCACATGGGGGGGTACCTGTACCCCACTGCATTTGCATACACAATGCGGCAGGCTCAGCGTGGTGCCTGCCGCTTTGTGTATGCAAATATACAACATGCATTTGTCACATTGCGGTGGGTGCTGGTGTAAACACCACCTGCTGCAATCCCGTTTTCCATGGGGATGGCGGGCGGACATCCTCATGTGCCCCTTAGTATATATTTTATATGTATGTAAAGTATGTTTATTTGTATAAGAATTGTTTGTATTTTTATTATATGTGTTAAAACTTTAGTAGTTATATTTGAATTTAGCGTTTTTAGTACCATAGCGTGTTGTGGGTTTATAGGTGAATAGGGTGAGAAGTAATTTAATTATATTAAAGTATTGATTGTTTTTAGTATTTATTATTATTTTTTTCTTTGAATTTTGCGTTTTGGTACCGTAGCGGGTTGCGTGTTTATAGGGGAATAGGGTGGGAAGTAATTTAATTATATTAGATTTATTGAATATTTTTTATTTGTTTAATTGAGATGTTATTGTGTTAAATGTGGAAAGTATTTTTTATGAATGAATTAATAATTTGTTGTTAATCATTTTTAACTAATTAATTGGCAATTAATTATGGTAATTGTGTAAATAATTTTAGTTGAGTGTTGTGGTATGTGAAGGTGGAAATGGTCGGAAGGGTGGGAAGTAATTTATTTTTAATTGATGATACAGTAATTAGTTGTTATTTAATTTTAATTAATTAATTAGTAATTAAATATGGTCATTGGGTAAATATTTTTAGGTGTGTGTTGTGGTGTTTATAGGTGTAAATGGTGGGAAGTCATTTTTTTTATAATTGATTAATTAATAATTAGTTGATAATCTCCGCTATCCAACACTTTCCCTATTGTTACTCTTACTGGAGTGGGAATAGTAATTTTGACCCCTTTGCTATCCAGCCTTTGCCTTACTGTTGCACCCACTGGAGTGGGAATAGTATTTTTTACTCCTCCGCTATCCAACACTTTCCCTACTGTGGCACTCACGGGAGTGGGAATTGTAATTTGTACCCCTTCGCTATTCAGCACTTTTCCTACTGTTGCACTCACTGGATGGGAATAGTAATTTTTATTCCTCCGCTATCCAGCACTTTCCCTACTGTTAAACTCATTTGAGTGGGAATAGTAATTTTTACCCCTTCGCTCTCCAACATTTTCCCTACAATTGCATTTATTGTATTGCGAAATGTAAGTTTTATTTTTTTTAAATAACTTTAATGTTTTAAATTATTATAGAATAATTTTTTTATTTAAAAATATTGATATATATATATATATTTTATTTTTATATAATTTTAAAGTTTACAAATTAAATAATGACAATAGTTAAATATATGGATATGTATAAATTATTATGTTTGTGTGTTCATATTTTTTTAATCATGTTTATTTGTTATATTTAGTGAAAATGTATATTCAACTCAATTTAGTATGTTAAAAATAATATTATTATTTAATATATTTTTTTTATTTTATATATATTTTTAATTTGATCATTTTTACATTTATAATTTTTCTTTGATATTTTTGATTCAATAGTTTTGCACTTACCTGTTTAAGTATAGGGAGTCGATATTTTTGCATGGTATATTTTTACTTTGATATTTAGAGCATCATTGTTGGTTATATTGATATTCTATCAGGGAACCAGCCACTCACCCACCCACTCATAGACCCACAAAACCACTGACAAATCCATGCAACCACTCACACACCCACTCACACATTCACACACCTGCTTGCACATACACATAACCACTCACGCTTAGGGCTACCTCCAGCACACTTAAGGGACCCTGACACCAACCTTTTGACACCCTAGACTGTGTGGAGCCTTGACTTATTAAGGGAAGAACTTTCCAGAACCAGATATAGGAGTAGGACAGGATGTCCCCCCACACAACAAGGCTGGCACCAGGTATAAATATTGGACCTGCTGAAACACTTATAAGGACACTCCTGGACCTATGGACATTACAGAAGACGGACAGCCCTTCCACCAGACGACTGCCCTGCTGCTACTAGACTGCTGGAGGACTGCCTTACTTTCTGAGAATTAAGACTGCACCTGCTCCATTCAACCGAGGGTGCCTGAGTGACTCCGGTCAATTGGCTAATCTCCTGTCTGAGCTACCGGAACAGTACAAGCACCAGAGGCCTCCCTGCAACAGCCCAGTTGATCTGCTGCATTGGACCTGTAACTGGACCTGTCTGAGCCACGTTGGCCGGTGTTGGAATGAGGTTCTGATCCCCAAGAGGTGCCCACCAAGTCCTGGACCCTTGATTGTCATCAGTTTGAGCTCCTGCGTGGTGGTTTGGGCTTTTAGGTGTGATACTTTGAAATTAAATACTCTTTGGTTCTGGTCTCATTTTACTAACTAAAATGTACTCTATTTTTCCAAATTTGTTTGGACTTTATCTTGTGTTGTGCTTTCACTTTATTGCTGTTTGTGTTTACTCTTTGTCTCTAACTTAATCCCTGCTGCTGTTGTGGCAAGCTACCAGAGTGTTAAGCACAGATTAATTCAGTGACTTTTGTGGTTCACCCTGACCGGGATTGCGGTTGTCGCTTACACCCCCTCCTCAACCAATAACCCAATTTCTTACAGAGGTGACATAAAACATCACATGTAAATAAATCTAAAGGATTAGGGAAATCCAGAAGGAATCAAGGAAGAAATAGCCTTGATTGAAAAGGAAAAGAAAAGAGAACAAAAATACAGGTCACAGATACAATATTCAGGTAAAAAATGTCATTTGACATAAATATCATACATTTATACTTATAATGGTATGTACACAAATATCAGAAAAGACATTGTTGAATGTAATATCATCCACAAATATACAAAAAATCGTATTTTTTACATAAATGAAGTCTAACGTAGTAAATGTTAAATATTAATTATTATATCAGTTAATATATGTAAGTTAAATAAATTATACTAATACTATTACTATATATATATCTGTAATAATATAAAAATAAAAACCATATATATATGTGTTTGTGTTGTTAGAAAATATATACATATATATATAGTAAAATGATTAATAAAAAATGTTATGTTACATTATGTTACTTTTTTAATATTTAAAATGAATTACTACGAAATAAAACATATATATATATTTTTTTTCAAGAGGCTGCGTTTTCTGGGGGTCCCCAAGCTTGCAGGGCGCCGCGGGCTCTATAAACAGGGACGAAGAAACCTGTAATTTAGGTCTTAGCCAGGAAACAGATTAGAGCCCAACTCCGACTTCTTTTAAAAGTAAAGACATTTATTTTGTCAGCGTCGCAGCATAGTTGCAGTCACCCTCTCTTCCTTACGAGTTTCAGCATTCAACTGCCTTGATCACAGGTGAGTGGCATATACCTTCCCAGTGGTCACGTGGCCCATACTTGCAACTGCAGGCCCCAAGATCCACTGCATATACGTATTCCATAGTGTGATATGTTGCACAATTCAATTCTGCTCAATAGCGTTTTTTCATGCAAATGTCACCATTTAAAAAATCATTTCTTTCTCAGTGCGTACTGCAAAAGTTAATAACAGCAAAGTGCCATTTCATGCTGCTTGTCCTTAAATATACCTTCAAATGCGGAGCTCCCAGATAGAGGAATACACCTCCATCATCTCCCTTTAACATTAACGCCTTGCGTTGTAGCCACGGAAATCCTTCGGCTGGAGCAGAAAACGAGCGGGTCATGCCCCCTCTGTTAATTGTTTTCAAGAGGCTTCATTATGTTAGATTATATTACTCTTTTAATATCTAAAATGAATTACTACGAAATAAAACATTAAAACATTTCTCTCTCTCTCTCTCTCTCTCTATATATATATATATTCATTTACGGGGGAAGCTGCTGTGATATATATATATATATATATATATATATATATATATATATATATATATATATATATATATATATATATATATATATATATATGGAAACCAGATCCTGGAAGAAAAGCACAGTCCACCTTCACGAACTGCAAACCGCCACACACCAGGAACGGACCAACTCGAAGAGGTTAGAATTTAAAGTGCAGTTTTATTTTTAGCCATACACAACATGACGCGTTTCAGCCGGGTTTCCCCAGCCTTGATCACATGACGTGTTTAGGAAAGTAACACCCTTAAATACCATGTATTAATTTAGAGCCTCCCCTCTTTTCCATTGAGAGAGAAAACAGACTAAGTCATTTCTAAAGTGCATTGAACATGAGTGCAAAATATATATAGAAGTGCACTCCTATTTCTTAAAAAGAAACAAAAATAGTTCAAAACATCCAATTGAACATAAATTTCAAACATCGTTACCACCATATAAATGGTACTTGGAGAAGAATTAATTCATTATGTCATAAATATTAACATCTGAAAAAATCCGGGGCCAGTGCCCAAATCCTGCTCCAATAAATAGAATTGACAAAATTACACCAAATGACAAAAATTAATTGATCATGGTAAATTACCCAATGTGCAAAACGTGAAAATGTGGCTAATACTAGCCATACATTAAAGTGAGTTAAAATCAGATGATTGGGGATGCAATCAATAAGCGGGGCAGTTAGAAGCATAAGGAAATACAGTAATTCATATAGTTACAATCAAAAACAAGAGTATATAGAGTATCAAAAACGTGAAGGATCTTTTAAAAAACATTATCAAATATATATATATATGTAATACAAAAGAACTTAAAATCTTATGAATTTTTAGTCGGATCATCACTAAGTGCAATAAAATAATTGGAATATAAAGAGGTCAGTATAAAACTGATAAAACTCTCATGGACAGTCATATTAAGACATACTAAAATATCCAAAGTTAATTTCAACACCAAAATTTTATGTTAAAATTCATTGCAGTCAATAAAACCAATGTCCGTAATAAAAAAGCTAAAGTTCATATATATACATACATACACATTCAACCCGTATAGAAATAGACCACAATCAGTTGAGGGTAGACACTTCATGAATATATAGTCACCTAAATGAGGATAAAACGTTGATGTTGCGCCCAACATCAGCTTTTTAGATAACCAATTCTTGTATAAGACTTATTGACGATAATGCTGATCTATAGAACTATATATCTGTACTTATAGGAAATGGGCCAAATCTTCCCCCGTATTAAGACCATTAGGTATCTTTGTATTAAGTCTTACTATGTAGTGACTCTCTAATTGGCGGAGTTTCTTTTCTCTGTCACCACCTCTTATAGATTTTGGCACAGAGTCAATTACATAATATTTCAAATCGTCCAATTTGTTTTGATGCACCAGTTTAAAATGCCGGGCAACCGGATAAGATGGATCAGAATTCACGATTGCCCGCAAGTGCTGGAGGATCCTATTAAAAACAGGGAGTTTGGTACTGCCAATATATTGGAGATGACAAGTACATTCTAAAACATATACAGCACAGTCAGTTTTACAAGTATAGTATCCGTTAATCTTATTCAAAGTTCCTGAGAAGGGATCAATAAAAGACTGTTTATTTATACCGAACTTACATGCACGACAAGAGAAGCATTTTACAAACCCCCTCTTGTCGGTCAACCAATTTGTTTTGTCCACCACTTCAGGATTAGTTTTAACTAATGCATCCCGCATAGACGGAGCTCGTCTGAAAGTGATGGTGGGTTGATTTTGAAGTTCAGGAGATAAAGTGATATCAGTATGCAAGATAGACCAATGTTTACTGATAATTTTTCTGACAGCCTGCTCCTGATTACTAAAAGTAGTAATTATCCTTATCGATGGAGGAACAATTGTTGAAGCAGGACTCATGTCACAGCAGCTTCCCCCGTAAATGAAAGAAGAAAAGGGACACAGCGGGGCTCGTCTGGACGCTTTATTCAGAAGAATTTCGGCATGACCGGTTTCGGCACTCAGCCTTTCTCAAATGCCTCAGTCCATTGAAAAGAATCCCCTCTAATTATTCAGAGTGCTCCTCCCACCAAAATAGTGAAGGGCCCAGCTGCAACTCGTTGTGCTGACATCCAGTAGTTCCATCTCACAAACTACCAGTCCCATCATGCACCAGTTTGGAATATCACGAGCTGCAGAGGAAGTCTTTGATGGAAATACTGCGGGAATAAGTGTCCTTGGGTCCCCAGCTTCCCACCTCCTCACAAAGTCGCACATCAGCTGGAGACACAACATCCTGAATGTGCCTCTCCACACAGTGTTGAACCGCAAGTCAGCGGCAGCAATTCGATGACACCAGGTGAGTAGGGGATCATTGGTATTCCGATACCTCGGACACAAACTTCAGCTTCCACACGTAGTTTCCACTTGCCGGTGTTTCCATGACCACTTTCAGGAAGGATCCCTTTTAGCGCACCACAGGCAGTGCGCAGAACATCACAGCAGCTTCCCCCGTAAATGAAAGAAGAAAAGGGACACAGCGGGGCTCGTCTATATATATATATATATATATATATATATATATATATATATATATATATATATATATATATATTACCTACTGGCGTTCACCAGTAGGTAGTTATAGTTAGGATCTACTTTCCATAGGAAATCCGCATCATTCTATTGGGAATAACTTTGGCGCCGGTGGACGAATCTTCGCGAATTTCTCAAAGAAGGTGGCCCGCTCCGCTCCGCTCCTTCCCTGAAAATGTGGGGGGGATTCGTCAAGCGGGGGCCGAGATAAAAGGGGGGTCCCAAAACGTGTTTTCCCCATGTTAATTTCCGTAGGGCGGTCAACCTCACTTTTAGCCCGAACGGCTGAATGGATTTCCACCAAACTTGGCAAAATTGTAGGGACTGGTAGCCCGATGTGCCTTTGCTATGTCTCAAGATATGTGCTCCAGTGGTTTTTGAGTAATTTAGGTTAAAAAAAATATATATATCTATAGGCGCGCCCCGGTACGTGCACCGGGGAGCGCACCGGGCGTGCTACGCGACTTGCGCGCGGAAAGCTGAATGGCTCTCGGGTGTCTGTAAACATTCGAAACAGTCCGGAGCGGCCGCCATCTTGTGTCTCGGTAGGATCGAGACACAAGAGGTGGCAAAAACAAAGGGGGAAATGACCATAAGGGGGCAGGGTAGACCCCCCTGACCCCCTAGGTTTGATGTGGGGGCCATAAAAGGGCCCCGCGGGGCGATTTATTATTTTTTTTGTTTCGATTTGCGCGGGGGGAGCACCCGGTATGCGCACCGGGGAGCGGACCGGGGAGCGTAGCATGGGGAAAACCCAGTTTATTCACTGCGTCATCTCTACGACCCTTTCTTGCGTCAATACGCCCCTTTTGCATACATTACACCTGACGTAGGTATAATGTGGCGCAGGGGTTTACAAAGTGACGCATCTACCTAGATCATGAGTGATGTCACTGACCATGTCATGAGTGATGTAATATGTGACATCATCAGCAGTGCATTGCAGGGGCGCAAGTTATAGTGAGTCCAACTAACTATAACGTGGGAATTTCAATGGTTTTATGTCAGTAAAATTTCCAGGTAACTATAACTGGTGTGAAACCTATGTTTTTTTCAGTGAATTTAATAGGTTTTTTAAATGCTAATTCCTAACGATAACTGATGTGAAACCTATGGTTTTTTCTGTGAATATATATATATATATATATATACTAGCAGCCCGTCCCGACGTTGTCCGGGTATGAATTGCTGCCGGCCAGTAGTATATTGTTTTGTAGGATTTCGTTTTGATAGCATTTCTTATCTGTGACAGGCCTGTGAAACACTCCGATTGACAGTGCACTGCTATGCACTTAAGAGTGCGCATTCAGTAGTGTGTGAACTCGAGTTTCCCTACTTTATTTTCCTTGCAATATTATATAGCGCAAACTCGACAACATGTCATGAGCACAATTTACATTACAGAAGAACACATTCATTTGTGGTAGGCACGGGGAGACAAAGAGATTTGCCTGGAATCACAGGAAGTTGAGCTGATACTGAGATTCGAACGTAGCTCCCCATCTCTAAAGTTCGCAATTCTAGAACTTGTGATGGGAGGTGTGTCTTAAAATGTGTATGTCGGTCAATGAGAGAGACCTGTGTATTTTTCCAATCGGTGGTGAAAAAATATGAGTATGTTGCTAGAGATGTGGGCCGCCGTGCCACCAATGTACTTACGGAGAAGGGTAAACACCCATTATTCCGTAACTTTCTTTCCGCATACCATCACTCCGCATACTTTCATTACAAAAGTACCATGACTCCGCAATGCCATTATAACGCACAGCATTACATTTTATATGCTTTTACCACGCATACATTTACAACGAAAATTTGTTGTAAATGCATGTGTATGCAAGATGACCGCCGGGTAGGAGCTCCTGGTGAGAGCTCCAAGTGCTGGGGATCCCAATTTTGGTTTTTATCCCCGTTAGCACCCAGCTGCATCCCCTCCGTTTTGTGCTAAGCAACACAAGAGTAACTGGAACAAGTAACTGGATTTGAAGTAACAGTAACTTCCTTACCTGCCTGGCGGTGGACGAAAGCTGCTGAGGATCCCCGACCTGCCCGGAAGCTGAGCCTCGTAGGAGAAGACGAGCCACCCACACCTTCCTCTTCGGCCCCTGGTCAGTTTGCAGAGCACGACACGGATGTCTATTGCCTGGAGCCCGCCGCGCTCGACTGGTGCACGTTGTGGCTGCTTGTGAGCCAGTGGTTGCCTGCGTGACGAGCTGTGGCTGTGCACCAGAGGTATCCGACCCGCCGGCAATCACCACCGCTAGCGCCGGTCATCGGGGAAGTGGTGCCGGACCCGCCTGCAATCACCACCGCTGGCGCCGGTCATCGGGGAATTGGAGCCTGACCGGGATCAATGCTGGCGCCGGACGGATGACGGGAACCCCGCTACGGAGTGTTCCTGCTTGCCTGCAATCAGAGACCTCCGGTGCCCCGTTGGGAGCTGTGCTGTCCTGCTCGCTGAGCTCCTGCCTGACTGCTGCTCCGGGGCCCCAGGGCTCCGGGTCGGATTCTACACAACGCGGCGACACCAGTGGAAGCAAGCGCCCTGTTGCCAAGGTGAGCTGCAATCACCGCCGAGACCCCTGGTGCCCAGCTGGGAGCTGGGCTGTCCTGCTCGCTGAGCTCCTGCCTGACTGCTGCACCGGAGCTCCAGGGCTCCGGGTCGGAATCTACACAACTCGGCGACACCAGTGAAAGCAAGCGCACTGTTGCCAAGGTGAGCTCTGAGCCCCCCCCACTCTACAAGCTGAGCTCTGCGTCCCCCCCCCACTCCACCCCTGAGATATTTTGGAGCCGCGATCGGGGATGTAACTTTGCAGATGGTGGGGAGAGCGGTCTGAACGAGCGCAGGTGAGCGAGGGCAACCCTACCCCCGTGAGACGCTCGGTGAGATCGTGGATCATTGCTCACACCGTGTCTCCCAGTCGGATGCCCTGCCGCCACCCCCCCCCCCAATAATTGTCGTACAAGAATAAGTGAGTTTGCTCCCAAATGCCACGTCTGCACAGGCGAGTTGGTGAATCGCCTGTCCTGATTAACACTGTTGCAGCATGGTGAGCACGATGTTCATGAGGTTCCTGAAGTTTTATGCACGCAAATAACTACTGTGAATGCTCTGAATGGACTACCACTGTGGTATTAGCATGCGGAATTAATTCTGTGGACAAAGCGGTCCCTGCACTCTCCACTAACTAAAATGGCGGGGCCATAAAGAAGAGCCATAAATCGCCTCCGCTGCCCACCAGATGACCATGAGGCTACATACCAATGAGCTCAGGGGTCACCAAAATAGAGATAAGACGCGCTCCTCTCCTCCTTGCAACACTGGAGCTGTACCTTCTCCTCCCCATCAACCAACACAGATGATGGACTAACCCGACCTGCCCTAGAGTAGAAAGGGAAACCTAACTCTCTAAAAGACTTCAACAACAGACAAAGGACTACCACAAAGGACGCTTGTTTCTGCATGTGCTACTCGGGCGGCCATCTTTGATTAGTCCCCCATGGCAATGGCCTTCCTAGTCTAGTCATCTGCCCACACCAGAGACCAACTACGTACACCCCCCTCCCACTTCTTCTCTTTCTACCTACCTACCCTACTCCTCTTCAAATATGGAACGCATGGGCAAGCATACATACAAAATTAACTATCCCCCCGAGGTATCCAAAAAAAACGCCAAACGTTTCAAACACAAC
This sequence comes from Lissotriton vulgaris, assembly GCF_964263255.1. Taxonomy (NCBI): domain Eukaryota; kingdom Metazoa; phylum Chordata; class Amphibia; order Caudata; family Salamandridae; genus Lissotriton; species Lissotriton vulgaris. The sequence continues at coordinate 121,161,574 of NC_141687.1, forward strand.
TTCCTGAAGACCCACCCTGAAACACCGTTTGTGGACACTTATTTTTCACTGGTCAATGGCACCACGAGCACCGATATCATTCTCTACACTACACGAAGAGCACAGTGGAGGATAGCCCTCCTCTCCGTTCTCACCATCTCCACCACCAGAAAATCCGCTCATGGCCTAACACTCACTGTCACACCATCCCAAGTTTTCCCAGGTAGAGCCACGATCACCATTTACAACAACGGTACCATACTGTTCCAATCTACGGATAGGAACCTGGACTTTTGCTCGACAACCTGTTCCCCACCATCCTCGAACACATCTCCAACCGGCGCTCCTCCTTTCCTAACTTCTCAGGCTACACAACCCCCTACACTTCCACCACCAACCTCCAATCTAACTCGCCTAACCTAGCACAACAGCCGAACGACACACACCTCTCCCATCCCCCTAACGCTGCAGGTAGGCACCCACCCGATGTAACCTCACCACACCTCTCACCCACCCCTTAAGTCCACTCCTCCCCACACGTCCCCAGCGCTACAGCCTATCACACACCTGATATAACCTCTCCTCTCCCCTCACTCATTGGCGGAGATTCCCCCCTCTCATACATCCTCCACACCCCCTCCTCCTCTACCCCACACCTCTCACCTCCCACGAGTCTCGTAGACCCCTCCATCGGTCGGAACCTATCTCCCGCGCCCCGCAGCAGGCCCGTCTCCTATCCTATCTCCCCTCCCACGCTTACTCCCCACTACCCCACTCTCCCAACTAGACTCACAGAACACATCACCTCCCCTACTTCAACTCCTCCTCCGCGCTCCCCCCCATTCTCAGCCCCCAATACCTGCTTCACACCCCCACTGCCTCCAGCCTCCCCTTATCCCCTAATGCACCTGCGCACCCCCCCACCAGCATCCCTACCCACGCCTCCGTCCTCCCCCCTTTCCCATCCACATCCCTCACCCACAATCGCTCTCACCCATCGAACGATGCCACTCTCACTACTACAGCAGAGCCCGGCTCCATCGCTAGCATAACCTCCCCCCCTAGCCAGTCCCCCTTCCAGCTCCCCAATCAACGACTCGCACACGGCTCCCATCCCCTACACCATCCCCAACCCACCTCTGGACACGATTTTATCCACCCTCTTACAAGTCAAAGAAGAACTCCACACCATCAAAGAGCTTCTTACCACGCGCACCAGACAACCCCTACCTACCACCTCCTCCTCACCCAACAAGTCCACCATCCGCCCCACACACTCTCTCAAGTTCTACTCCCCGCGCTGGCCCTCTATCCCCGCGCGCAATAACACCCACCGCCTCCGCCGCGCCCGCAACGCCCTTTCCAGTCATGACTTAGACACCCTCCTTCGCTCATTTGGCCCTGGCCCTTTAAAACACATAACTGCTACACACCTCCCCATTCCCACAATCCTCACAAATCCCCTTAGGCCCCCCACACTAAGCAACAGAAGCTCCGTCCCCAATAATCTCAGAAAAGTTCCCCTCTCTATAGAACACGCAATCTCCCCTCTTTCCCCCAGACTCAAATGCATCCTACTCAACTGCAGATCGGCCCGAGACACTCCTCCGACATCACGGATCTCATCATTGCATTGGACCTAGACCTGGCAATCTTGACTGAAACGTGGCTAACTGAAGCTTCTACACCTATAATGGACATACTAGTCCCCCCCAACTACCATATCATTAGGCTCGATAGGCCCGGCAAGTTGGGCGGTGGAATCGCATGCATTTTTAGGAGCCACCTCTCTGTTACCAAAATCACTTCCCCCTCCCTCACTTCCTGTGAACTCTTCTGCCTCGATATCTCCAGCATGGGCAAACCTGTCTGCTCTTTACATGTCTTCTACCACCCGCCCGGTGACAACCTCACCTTCACCCAACAACTCATGGACACAATCTCATCCAATGCCGGTCGACTGATCACTCAAATTTTCCTGGGTGATTTCAATCTACATTGGAACGATCATAAAGACGCAGTGGTGAATGGCCTCAAAACTTTCCTCAATGCGCTAGACCTCACCCAAATATGCAATAGCCCGACACACGACAAAGGCTCGATCCTCGACCTTATTATCGCCAAAGAAGGCTCTACCCAATTGGGGTCGATCCAACCCTGTGACTGGTCAGACCATCACATCATCACTTTCTTCATCAACGAAAAAGTTAAACCGCTCACGGCTCAACCCACCAAATCCAAGATCTGGAAAAGGGACTTGAAGAATCTCAACCCTATCTCCCTTCCGGCTCACACTTGCAGTCTCCTCCTTCCTCCGACTGGTGCCCTTGATGTCCAATCACTGACTGACCACTACCTCGACTCGATGAACTCAATAATCAACTAAGTAGCCCCCCTGCAATTGAAGAGAGTCTCCACCAAGAAGTCGAACCCTTGGTACGATGGCAGACTCAACGAAGATAGACGGGCTATGCGAACGGCGGAGCGCACCTGGAGATCTGATCCCTCAGCACTTCACCTAAAAACACTGAAGATCAAGAGAAATGCCTATTTTAGGAAAATCAAGCGTTCGAAATCTAACTTCTTCAGCCTCCAGTTGGACCAAGCAAAGAACCGTCCAAGAAAACTGTTCGAACTAGTCAAAACTCAAACTAAGATGCAGCCGCCTCAATCAAACAGCGCAAAAAGCGATATTCCGCACTGTGAAGACTTTTCTGCATTCTTCAAGCTAAAGACTGACAACATAAGAAGTGATCTCCTTATTGATGTAAGCCGTTACTCCAGACCCATCAGCATGACCACCACTCACCCGAAAAACAACGCCTCATGGACGTCATTCGACACCTACACTGAGGAGACAATTCACAAGCTGCTTGGCACCTTGAAGCCCGCTAACCACTTCTCAGACCCCCTACCTGCTAATGCTGTGAAAGACTTCACACCCCTGCTCCTCCCACTCTGGACGAACATCATCAACAGCTCCCTTCAAGAAGGTCGCATCCCTGACTCCCTCAAGGAAGGGCAAGTCACACCCATACTCAAGAAACCTACAGCTGACCCGGCTGACATGAACAACTATCGCCCTATCACCAATATCCCCACCTTGGCAAAGCTACTGGAGAAATGTGTACAAATCCAATTGACAAAACACATCGATCAGTTTGACCTCCTCAACCCTCATCAATCAGGCTTCCGAGCGAAACACAGCACGGAAACGGCTATGACGCACATCATTGATGACGCCCTCCAAATCCTTGATCGCAACGATTCCTGCCTACTCATCCTTTTAGACCTCTCCTCAGCTTTTGATACTGTCAAACATGAGAACCTACTGGAGCTGCTAAATACCAGAATGGGTCTATCTGGAACTGTCCTCAAATGGTTCACTTCCTTCCTACAGAACCGGTCTCAGAAGTTCAAGATCAACAACGTGCTGTCTTCATCGGTGCCTGTAACCTTAGGCGTCCCACAAGGCTCATCCCTATCCCCTACTTTGTTCAACCTCGTCATGGAGCCACTCACCACCTTGCTTCAAGCATCTAATGTACACCTCCATATGTACGCCGATGACACTCAACTTTACCTTAAGCTACAATCCCCGGAAGACATCAAGCTTCTGAACGCCACACTCAGAAACACCCAATCATGGTTGGCCAATAATCACCTCAAACTAAATGCTCTGATAACTGAGTTCCTTCTGATATCACCTCCCACGAAGATTGCCATCGCCCAGACCTGGCTCAAGGAACTAACGGCGTTCAATGTCCAACCCACCATCGTGGATTCTGCGAAATCCTTAGGCATTACACTGGACGCCAGGCTCAACATACAGCAGCACGTTAGCAAAGCTACTAAAGGAGCCAACTTCCAAATCAACACCTTGAGGAAACTTAAACCTTTCCTCCCTGCCAAGGACTTCCAAACTACTGTACAGGCCCTAGTTATCCCCAGCATAGACTACGGAATTGTGGCCCTTAGCGGACTCCCCATTACAACAACCGCTCCCCTAAGAGCCTCCTTGAACGCTGCCGCGAGACTCATCACCGGATCCAGGAAACATTCGCATATATCCCCGGATTTAAAATCCCTGAACTGGCTGCCCTTTGAAGCCAGAATACAGCTGAAAATTGCCATTATGACACATTCGGCCATTCACCACAAGTCACCCAGCTACCTCACCCATAAGCTCACTATATCTGGAGGCTCGAGAACCAATAGAAGTACAAATAATCTACTCCTGAAACCTCGTAGATTCCGGAAGGAAAAAACATGCAAACTCTCCTTCTCAGGAATGGCCCCCAGAATCTGGAATGCACTTCCTCCTGAAACCAGGCTTATCTCCTCTACTGCACTTTTTAAGAAAGAGGTAAAAGCCTTCCTTATGGCCAAGTTCACCTGAACTCTCCCGCTGCTGGAACAGAGACTGCTGCACTGTTGCCGATGGACTGGTTACCTGATTGTCTACTGGTACTATCCTTGTATATGACTGTTATCCTAGTATGTTACCGTCTACTATATTGCTCCTAATAGTTGTTCCAATTACCCTCCTGCTGCCCCTACCCCCTTCCCTGCGAGCTTTGAGAAAGAGGTAAATGTCTAAGTACACCTGGTCACTATTGCTGCGGGACTCACAAATCGGGACTGTATCGCTATCATCATTTCCATGTCGTTTATTGGTTCTATATATGTACTGCTGCTACCCTTTACTGCTAGGCTACTATATTGTACCCCATAGTGGGTTTATACACCCTCCAGTTACCCCTACACCTATTTCTGTAAAGCGCTCTGATGTCTGCAAAGATCTTGTTCGCGCTATATAAAACTTTGAATAAATAAATAAATGATAAAAGCATGTTTTTTTTAATGTTTGGATAAGGCAAGTATGGGTATAGGGGTATATGTTTTGGGGTACTGAGGTATATGTTTTTGGGTGTTTGGTATTTTAAGGGTTCAGATATAGTTTTGGTTTATGGGGTACAGGGGTATTTTTAGGGTTCAGGGCTAGGTTTGGGTTTTGGAGTATAGGGGTATTTTCAGGGTTCAGGGGTAGGTTTGGGTTTTGGGGTACAGGGGTATTTTAAGGGTTCAGGGCTAGGTTTGGGTTTTGGGGTACAGGGGTATTTTTAGGGTTCAGGGCTAGGTTTGGGTTCTGGGATACAGGGGTATTTTAGGGTTCTGGGCTAGGTTTGGGTTTTGGGGTACAGGGGTATTTTTAGGGTTCAGGGGTAGGTTTGGGTTTTGGGGTACAGGGGTATTTTAAGGGTTATGGGCTAGGTTTGGGTTTTGGGGTACTGCTGTATTTTAGGGTTCAGGGGTAGGTTTGGATTTTGGGGTACAGGGGTATTTTTAGGGTTCAGGGGTAGGTTTGGGTTTTGAGGTACAGGGGTATTTATAGGGTTCAGGGTTATGTTTGGGTTTCGGGGTACAGGGGTATTTTTTAGGGTTTAGGGATAGGTTTTGGTTATGGGGTACAGGGTATATTTATAGGGTTAAGATGGGTTAGTGTTTAAGGGTGTTGGGGTATTTTATAGAGTAAGGGTGGGTTATGATTATGGGGTGCAGGGGTATTTAAAGTAGGGGTGGGTGGAATTGGCGCGAACTTGGTTACAATAAATCCGCAATATTTCGTTCTGTTAGATTTCCAATTATTAAAACAGAAACCTCATATATTCAAGGTAAAATAATAAGTATTACTACATGCTAAAATGCATATAGTCATTTCACAAAAGTGAAATTAGCTTCCAGCAAGCAGTGAGAGAGGTGATGATTTTGAGATCAAGCCTCTGCAAAGCATTATGGGACGAGATTAGCAGTGGGAAGTGAATATTATATTATCCAAATAATTCTACAAAGAGCTGCAGTGCACCTCTCATCCCCAGTTGTCCCCGATGAGGCAAATGCAATATCATTTATAATATTATACATCAAACTGCAGTTCACCTCGTGGTCCCTAGATGTCCCTGATGAGGCAAATGCAATAGTATTTAAAATATTATACATCAAGCTGCAGTTCACCTCGCCGTCCCTAGATGTCACTGATGAGGCAAATGCAATAGCGTTTAAAATATTATACATCAAGCTGCAGTTCACCTCGTCGTCCCAAGATGTCCCTGATGAGTAAAATTCAAAAACATTGAAACCCTTTCATGAATGCTAAAAATGATGCTAATCTTATCCCATAATGCTTTGCAGGGCCTTTTAGTTGTATTTTTGACCATAACTGTGCCTGGGGTGGTTCTAAGAGAATGGGACCTCCACTGAATTACTATTTAAAGGGAGCAGGAATGTATAGAACCTGGGAAGAAAAAACAACACTCGTGACGGAATGCCCCTAGCGATTGTCACACCCCCCAGCACACACCCACAGCACAATGCAGACACGCCCACAAGGGACTACTTTGCTGGCACGGTTCTTTTACCTTTTAAATGTATATGGTGGGCATCTGCATAGCCTATGTCCTTCTGCTGCAACTGCCCTTTCCAACGCTGTATTGGGTGTTGTGATTGGTGCTGTGGTTCCTGAGATTACCCGGCTCAAAGGTTTGGGCTCTCTCTTTAATATATTAGTATAGATATATATATATACATATATATATGTATATTATATCCCAAAATAAGAACGAAGTAGGACGCGCTCTCAAGATCGACACAGAGAGATCCACAAAGAACAATTTATTCCTTCATAAATCGCAAACATTTGCGATTTATGATAGAATAAATTGTTTTTTGTGGATATCTCTGTGTTGTTCCTGAGAGCGCTTCCTACTTTGTTGTTATTACTTTGCCGGCTTCTCCGTTGGCTGGTATGCCACCCCCCTTGGGTCTCCGGTTCCTACCATGAGCTGTTTGCATTTGGAGATATATATATATATATATATATATATATATATATTTTATTCACAAACCCCCTATGCAGAGGGATTAACGGGACGAACTCACAGACTTAAAAGGTTTTACTCTTTTTTAATTAATTTTCAGCCTTCAGATTGCGTAAATGCATTAAAGAACAAGCACTGATCCACGCGTTTCGGGAGCACCTCTCCCTTGCTCACGATCACCTGAACACAGGAACTTAGTGCATTTAAAGTTACAGTGTAACCATTTCCTGCTCAAAGTGCATTATGTCTCTAGGCATTCTGGAGGTTGTAGTTAAGATTCAATTCATGTGTTATCTTTAACTTTTAAACATAATTACCAAATTAGTTTCAATTCATTTTAAGAATATTTACATAAAAATATGTGTATTTTTTTTCCTCTTTAGTCCAACAATTCTCAAATTTTGTGATTTTTTTTTTTTTTTTATTTTTTTGATTTTTTACCAGCTTATTATTTTCCCTTAGGTGGGAATTGTTCAATCAACATTTTCTCTGTCAATTTATCGCTGGAAGGTTTTAATGTAGTTTTCTTTTTATAGTTCCTTTATATTTTTTGATTTTTCTTTTTCTGAGAATTTGTTAGATTCATTTCACTCGTGATTTTCTCAATATTTTTCAGTTTCTTGTTTGTTGTTTAACTGATTTTATTGAGTATTCAGACAGTTCAAGTTGCTTACTATTTCCTTTTTATGTCCATTCAAAGATGTATATAAAGTTCTTCCGACTGGTTGAGGCCATGCGGGTGCATTGTCCTTAACTTGATGATGTATTTTGATTCCTTACGGCGAAGTTCCTTCTCTCTGTCCCCACCTCTTTTCATTTGTGGGACTGTGTCTATTCCAAAGAATTGTAGTTGCTTCCAGTCCCCTTGATGGTGCTGTTCCATGTGCTTTGCGATAGCGTTGGCCCGATCTCTATGGTTCGTTGCTCTTACATGTTCCAACACTCGCTTTTTTAACTCACAGATTGTACTGCCCACATACTGCAGTGGGCAAGGGCACTGAACAATATATACAACATATTGTGTCTTGCATGTTATTAGGTGTCTGATCTCCCACGATTTTCCATTTTGCAGTTGGAACATTTTTGTTTGTTTTGCTATCTGGCACACCTTACACATGTGGCATTTCACAAACCCTTTTGTTTTAAGCCAATCACCTTCTTTTTTCTTTGGCTTAAAGTGGCTGTGAATGAGATGGTCCTTCAAATTCCTAGATCGTCTATATGTTACCACCGGATGTTTGCCCACTATTTCTTTAAGTGTGTTATCCAGCTGAAGGATCTTCCAATTTTGCCTCAATATTTTCATGACTTGATTACTCTCAACTGAAAAGTCCATTATTAAGCGTATTGGTTCTTTCTCCATTTCGCTTTTTATTTCCTTTGGCAACAGACATTCCTCTCTTGGCTTTAAGTCGGCCTTTTCCCAACTTTTATATATCATTTTGTTGTTGTATTTCCTCTTTTTAAAGCGTTCCGCCGTTTGTTGGCCATGTTTTTGCCACTCTTCCTCTTCACTGCAGATTCGCCTTATTCTTAGGAACTCCCCAAAGGGGATACTTGATTTGAGGGATTCTTGATGGAAGCTGGTTGCTTCCAACGTTGAATTGGTGGCAGTACTTTTGCGATGCAAAGTTGTGTGGATTTGGTTGTCACTGATGTATATTTCGGTGTCCAGAAACACTACACGGTTTTTACTTGTTTCATATGTGAATTTCAATTTGGTAGTACTGTTGTTTAAGATTTCGAAGTATTCTCGAAATTCCTCTTCCGTGCCGTCCCAAATAATAAAAAGATCATCTATGAATCTCTTCCACGTAATGATCTTGTTTAGAAATTCATCATTTTCAGCTCTCCACGCCACCTCCTTTTCCCAATATCCCATCGTCAAGCAGGCATAATTTGGACTAAAGGAAAAGCCCATCGCTGTGCCATTTCTTTGTCGGAATACCTCTTCTCCGAATAGAAAAATATTTTTAGTGAGGCAGATCTCAATCATCTGCATCAACATGCGATTATGCTCATGATATTCGATGTTTCGTTCCTGTAAGAAGAAGCTACATGCCTCTATGCCAAAGTCATTCTCTATTGTTGTATATAAAGATACAACGTCCATTGTCACTAATAGATAGGACTCCTGCCATGGTGTATTTTGTAGCATTTTTAGTATGTCAGTTGTGTCTTGAATATAAGAGCTTAGCTGTTTTACATAGGGCTGCAGAAAGTGATCTATGAAATTTGCCACTGGTTCGAGTAGAGATCCTTTCGCCGATAGTATCGGTCGGCCCGGAGGTTTCTTTTGGTCCTTATGTAACTTGGGCAAAAAATAAATTGTTGCCGTTATAGGATGATTTACTGTTAGATATTTCCGTTCTTCTTCAGTAATTTGTCCCTTCATTGTCCATTCATGAAGTCTTACATCCAACATTTCCTTTATTTCATTGGTGGGATTCCTTTTTAGTCTTTCATAATAGACACCATTCCAAAGTTGTCGATGGGCTTCCATCACATATGTAGTTTTATCCTGAATCACAATGTTTCCGCCCTTGTCTGCGATTTTAATTTCTATATTGTTGTCATCCATGAGATTTTTTAGGGCTTCTCTTTCAGCTTTGGTTAGGTTGTCTTTATATGTTCTACTTTTCAATTTGTACAGCTCCTCAATTACAGCTTCCTGGAATATATCCACTTTATTACCCGGCAGCAATTGTGGGTAAAATTTTGATTTTGGTTTCAGTCCGCTTAGGCCACCTCCTTTTTGTGCAATTGCTTCTTCCAAACTCATATTATTCTCATCCATTGTATCCAGGTTGACTAATGTTAGGTAGCTTGTAGCATCCTTTGCTTACAAACCTCCAATTTGCTCAATTGGTTTAAATTGTGGTGATGCATTTTGTTTTTCCATAAAGAATTTTGCTAGCTTGATTTTTCGAAGATATAAGTAAAGGTCTATTCTTACTTGCGCTAAATCCATTTTTTTAGTTGGACAAAATTGTATTCCCTTTTTAAGCAGCATTGTCTCTGTATTTGTTATTTGACGATTTGACAAATTTACTACTTGGAGTTCATCCTTTACTTCCTCTTCAGGCGCATGCTCCTTGTCTCTGTTCCTATTTTCTCTGTGCTTGTTCCCGCACCTTTTGCCCCTTCTTGTGGGTTTCTTTGGTATCGTTGTCGGCCCCGGCCCCTTCTTCCTGGTTGGTAAAACGTAGGGTTGGCTTGATCCCATTGACGTTGTTGTAATACGAGGCGCATGTCCCCTAAAAAAGAATTTCTCTTTCTGTTTTCCTCGGTGTCTTCATTAGAGATTAAAGATGACGCGCTACTTGAGCAACTTGTAGCACTGCTCCAGGATAACTGTTCCTTAATTGCGTCATATTTTCGTGCGAATGTAAAAATTCGACCTTCCTCATAATCATTAGCATCCCTGATAAACTTAGAATGTTTTCTTTCTCTCACAGTGTCTTCGTGTTTTTCTATTTGTGCCTCCAAATCCTCCTTGAATTTTATCATTTCATTCGATAGCTTCATTGCTGCTATATCCTTTTCCATTTCATTCATCCTTTATTTTATTCAGGCTGATTTCTATGTGTTTCACCAAAATTTCAATCAGTCCCAATGATGATTTCAAGATGAATTCACCCCATTCCTGCAGCAATTCATTAGAGGAGTCCTGATGGCTTGGCATTAAGGTGATTCTCAGACCCCGCGGGACTCTTTTCACATCCAGGTATTTTTGTAATGTAATCAACTCCCAAGATTTGTTGATCTCTTTACGACTTAAACGCTCCCAGGCACGTAAAACGGACTTTGCATCCTTTTTCTCAACCTTATTAGATGCCCCTGCTGTGGGGGTTTCACTTGTTGTTGTGTCTTTGATAAACATTGTTGTCAGCAACTCGCTCCGCTTTTCCTCTCTCCTCTGCATTTTAAACGTTAATTGATTTTTCAGGCTTATAGAGTTAGGTCTGTGCAAATTGACGAGAAACGGCTTTGTCAATTGGGCTCTTTCTCCGTTAGTTTGCTTTGAAACTTTCAATTACGGGCTTCTCCCACGGCACTCGCTATTGCCAACTCAGCTGGGTTAACACAGTAATGCGTTCCTGTTTACTTTCGCTTATACGCATTCAGTTATGAAGCTCTTCACTCACACGCTTACCTCAGTTGCTGCGTTGTGAGACTTGGCAGGCTTCGATTTTCATTCCATCCAGCGGTCACTGCTCCCGGCTTTTTGCAATCCTCATGTTTTGGTTCACAGCGCCCGGGACTTGCAGCGCTCGGCGTCGGGTTCGTTCTCCCTGCGGCTGAACCACGCCGCTCTTAATTTATTCACAAACCCCCTATGCAGAGGGATTAACGGGACGAACTCACAGACTTAAAAGGTTTTACTCTTTTTTAATTAATTTTCAGCCTTCAGATCGCGTAAATGCATTAAAGAACAAGCACTGATCCACGCGTTTCGGGAGCACCTCTCCCTTGCTCACGATCACCTGAACACAGGAACTTAGTGCATTTAAAGTTACAGTGTAACCATTTCCTGCTCAAAGTGCATTATGTCTCTAGGCATTCTGGAGGTTGTAGTTAAGATTCAATTCATGTGTTATCTTTAACTTTTAAACATAATTACCAAATTAGTTTCAATTCATTTTAAGAATATTTACATAAAAATATGTGCATTTTTTTTCTCTTTAGTCCAACAATTCTCAAATTTTGTGATTTATTTATTTATTTATTTATTTATTTTGATTTTTTTGATTTTTTACCAGCTTATTATTTCTCTCTTTAATATATTAGTATAGATATATATATATACATATATATATATGTATATTATATCCCAAAATAAGAACGAAGTAGGACGCGCTCTCAAGATCGACACAGAGAGATCCACAAAGAACAATTTATTCCTTCATAAATCGCAAACATTGGCGATTTATGATAGAATAAATTGTTTTTTGTGGATATCTCTGTGTTGTTCCTGAGAGCGCTTCCTACTTTGTTGTTATTACTTTGCCGGCTTCTCCGTTGGCTGGTATGCCACCCCCCTTGGGTCTCCGGTTCCTACCATGAGCTGTTTGCATTTGGAAATATATATATATATATATATATATATATATATATATATATATATATGTATATATATATATATATATATAGGATTCAGTCTGGCCCAAGTTCGGAGGCTCCCCGGTGCTCTAGGGTGGTGCACGCGAGGCGCAGCAGGACCCGCTGCGATTACGTAAATTCAGCTTTTCCCCGTGGCGAAGTTTGATTCCTCATGCACTCCCGTGTGCCGATAATGATTCAAAAACCACACCGGGTTTTTAGTCAGATTACAGTTTTCTTTATTTAGCATCCAGCAACACCTACGGAGACCTTGCTCACCTAACAGCGTTAGGTGCCGCCGCTTTTTCTGATCAGAGGGCGCCTTGTCTCAAAGGACCACCCAAGCACGGTCCGCATTAGTTTACCACAGTCCCTCGTTACCAAGGATGATGACGATGTGTCTTGAAGAAAACAATAATTTATCGTTGGCTGACAATTGTCGGACGCGTTTCGCCTGCCCTGCAGGCTTGCTCACCAAGAAAATACATAAAGTTTTCAACCACTTTTAAACACCCTGACGTGCCGTGTCATGTGACAACTACAATTAAAGTTAATTAGACAACAGACTCGTAGTTCTTGCTTTGTTACTCCACGCAATGGTCATGCACATACACAAAGCAGTGTAAAACCTCAAAGGGGAAGAGGCAGAGGAAACAGAGGCGCGAGGACGCAAAATGCAGATACTGAAGGGAAAACCAAGAAAAAGTAAGTGAAGGTAACTACGAAGGAGATGAAACCTCAATTATCAATTTGACGGACATCATGCTATCTGAAAAAGACAAAAACATTTTAAGGCTGGGCTTATCATACTGCCTGGACAACGATTTTGAGTATGTTAAAACAAGAGTGGATGTTTTCAAATTTGTCATGACTTTAAAATTGAAAAAACATTTTGCGATTACCCAAAAGCAAATGCAAACACCATTAGCCTGTGATGCAAGTACTACCGAAATCTGTCCAGCTACTTCAGTGATGGATGATATGAACCTTATGTCAGATTTGCAACAACTTGAGGAAGAAGCTGAAAATAATACCTTACATACAGCTAATGACACACAGAATTCTATGGCAGGACAGGAGGCTCAGATTATGCTTTCTCGATTTCTTTACTACAAACAGCAGCCAATAGTAACACAGTAAAGAAACGAAAAACTACAAATCCCATGAGCACTTAGGCAACCATAGAGACCACATCCCCATATAAACAACCATAGAGGGCAAGACTTCCTCTTTCTTTGCTGCTTTGCAGCCAGTTAAGTCCTTTAACTATACTTCATTGTATTATTGTTGCATGTTTAAAGGCTTTGTGTATTTGCTTACTTTGCACTGTTGCGCCGCTTTTCTGCCGTCTTCCGACGCATTGCATAATTGTTTCCGGTGCTCGTCTGGACTTTGTTGTCCCGGTTGTTTCGGCTGCTTCCTTTGCCGACTTTGTCCGTGGAAAGCGCGGGTCGCCGCTCCTTATACTCGGGCGCTTTGTGCCCGCGTTTGTTTTGTGGAGTGCGACCGGGGACTCGGGAGGTCGCGCGCTGCAGTCGCGCGTCGCTTCGCTTCCGGGATTCCAGGCGGGTTTCCGCGCATGCGCGTTAGTCCCATTAACGCTCCGTGTCTCTCACGCAGCCCCAACACGCTAGGAGGCGGCGTTTTCCACACAGCCTCTGCCCACTGCCTGCCGGAGAGTCCCCCATTTACGCCCTTTCCCCTATTTAGGGTTTGGGCTGTATAAATATTAGAAGCGTTGCCTAGAGTGGCTGACAGTTGCAAGCCTGTCCCTCCACATTTAAGTTGCTCTATTTGTTTGGGTGGAGTTTTGCTCTGCCTACCTGGCTTGCATTGGGGTTGTCACTCCACCTCACATTGTGCTGCCATTTCTTCAGACATGGCTGGTTACGACGAATCTGAGGATTACTATTATGATGAGGAACCCGAGGAGTCCTTTGAATATGATTTGGTTGATGCCCTTGACCAGGGGGTGCAACATTCCGTCAATACTGCGCTGGTCCGCGCTATTGGACCATTAAAACGTCATTTGACCGATTATGCTCAACAGCAAGGTTGGATACCTTCTTCATCTGGCAAACAATCCTCTAAATCGCCCAAAAACCCACATAAATCTGATTTTGTAAAATTGGCTAAGTCCTTATCTGCCTCCACTGTTTCCAAGAAGTCTCGTCTGCCTCCTCCGGACACTGAAGATACCTCCTCCTCGTCATCTTCTTCAGATCCCTCTGGTCCTCCCCCTGCTAAAAAATCTAGGAAGGAGCATTTTGTTGATGCCTCTTCCCATCCACCAGTCCTTACCTTCGAGACATCAGACATAGTTCACCCAAATTCGAAATCTTGGCTCCCTGCTCCTGAGGTTGCGGAATACATCCAGGCACATATTCGTGAGCCTTTTGATCAGGAGGTACGTTCTCGTCTCCGTTCCGAGTGTCCTCGCCCAGAGTTGGCGGACAAACTCGCGGACACACCAGAGGTTGATCCCACTATTCTTACCTACCTGAAAAAATTCACTAAAGATCCCAAAAAGGGCATTGATAGGTCTTGGCGCCTGTGCCAGGATAAATTGCTGGATCTCCTTGGCCCGCTTACCAAAATTTTAGATTTGGGTTACCAGGCTCAGGGGTCTGCGTCTGGCATCGATCCCGATGAACTGATTGGTTGGGCCCAGCGGGCTATTTGCCAACTGGGAAACGCAAATTGTGCTCTATCAACTGAGCGTCGTCGTTCCATCCTGTTAAAAATGGACCCCAGATTGACGGAGTTAGCCTCGTTGGAGTCGGGCCCCTTGCTCAGGGTCTCCTTTTTGGTCAACTCTTTTCCTTAAGGAGTTGACCAAATATGTTGCCACCTTTAGCGGCCTGGACAAGGCGCAATCTTCACTCCATAGGGCATTCCGCCCGGTTTTTGGCATAGCCGGACGTTCCAGGGGACGTTCGTACGGCAGTGGTTCTGGACAGCAACGTGGCCATCAGTCCCAGCAGGGAGGAGGAGGTCAGCATTCATCCTATTCCGGATCCAAGTCCAATTTCTACCCCTCCAGCAAAGGTCGTGGACAAGCCAACAAAGGAGGCTATTGAGGAAACCAGGGAGGACGCCAGGATTTCTCCAATACAGGTGAGATTGATTCCCTACGACAGCGTTGTTCTGGGGGGCAGGGTGCAATATTTTCTTCAAAATTGGCGCATGATCTCTAACGATGCATGGATATTACAGACTGTTCAGGGGTATCAAATCGAGTTTTACCATCCTCCCCTTCAAAGTCACGTCCCTTCTCCCCTTGTTTTTCCCCAACTAGATCAGGACGTGATCTCCACAGAAATCGAATCCCTTTTACTCAAAGGGGCCATTGTGCGGACCTCCCTGCATCCTCAAGAGTTCGTCAGCAATGTCTTACTGGTGGAGAAGAAGGGGGGAGGCTCTCGCTTAGTGCTCAACCTCAAGGAGTTCAACAACGGAGTGGTTTATCGCCACTTCAAGATGGAGGGCATCCATCTTCTCAGGGATCTCCTTCGCGAGGGCGACTGGATGGTTCGCCTGGATTTGAAGGACGCTTATTTGTCAGTCCCGATCTTCCAACCTCATCGTCGTTTCCTCCAATTCCAATGGTTGGGAACATGGTTCGAGTACACGGTTCTCCCGTTCGGCCTTTCCTCCACTCCGTGGTGTTTCACAATGCTTCTGCGGCCGGTAGTGGAGTCGCTGAGGGCCCGCGGGGTTCGTCTAATAGTGTATCTCGACGACATGCTCTTGTTGGCTCAGTGCCTTGCCCGATTACAGACCCATTTGTCCTGGACGATCGAGCTCTTACAATCTCTAGGATTTCTCGTGAATTCCCAAAAATCTCTTTTGCATCCCTCTCAGTCGATAGAGTTCCTGGGCTTCCTGGTTCGACTCGGTCTCTTGCCAACTGCTCTTGCCTTCCCCGAAGATCAGGTCTATCAAGCGGGAGTTGACATTACTGTTATCCAGACAGAGTGTGTCTTTGAGGTCGATCGCTCGGATTGTCGGCCTCTTGGCTTCGTCCATTCAAGCGATCTTTCCGGGGCCCTTACACTATCGGGCCCTTCAACGTCTGAAAATCAGACATTTACAGAAAGGTCTTCGCTATTCCGATCTTGTTCCTCTGTTGACCGACGCCAGGTCGGAGATGATGTGGTGGCTCAACCACATGGAGGCTTAGAACGGGAAAGCCCTATTCGGGTCTACCCCAGATGTGGTGCTGGAATCGGATGCCAGTCTTTGGGGCTGGGGAGCCCGGTGCGGGTCCGTGACGATGGGCGGCCGGTGGTCACGGGAAGAACTGAGTCTTCACATCAATTGCCTGGAGCTCCTGGCGGGCTCGTTTGCGATCCGCAGTCTTGCTCCTCAGGCTACCAAGTGTTGCATACTCCTCCGCATGGACAACTGAACCTCTGTACTCCTGAGGCGGAAAGCCGGGAGCGATACAACAAAGCAATTCATGATTTTAAAACTGTTTGTGTGACCTGTGTATAATTTGCTGATTTTAAGAGCACCACTCACTTTGGTATTTGCACAGGACCGGTACCAAACTCCTAGCACAGCTGACCTCGCGCTATTATCCAAACGCCCAGACACCCAGCGCCATTACCGGCGTGCCGATGGGCCACGCCCCCTTGGAGGCCACGCCCCCCAGAACAGGTATTTAAACACTGCGCTAAAGCGCTGCCTACCAGAACCTCTGTACTCCTGAGGCGGAAAGCCGGGAGCGATACAACAAAGCAATTCGTGTTTTTAAAACCGTTTGTGTGACCTATGTATAATTTGCTGATTTTAAGAGCACCACTCACTTTGGTATTTGCACAGGACCGGTACCAAACTCCTAGCACAGCTGACCTCGCGCTATTATCCAAACGCCCAGACACCCAGCGCCATTACCGGCGTGCCGATAGGCCACGCCCCCTTGGAGGCCACGCCCCCCCAGAACAGGTATTTAAACACTGCGCTAAAGCGCTGCCTACCAGAACCTCTGTACTCCTGAGGCGGAAAGCCGGGAGCGATACAACAAAGCAATTCGTGTTTTTAAAACTGTTTGTGTGACCTGTGTATAATTTGCTGATTTTAAGAGCACCACTCACTTTGGTATTTGCACAGGACCGGTACCAAACTCCTAGCACAGCTGACCTCGCGCTATTATCCAAACGCCCAGACACCCAGCGCCATTACCGGCGTGCCGATAGGCCACGCCCCCTTGGAGGCCACGCCCCCCCAGAACAGGTATTTAAACACTGCGCTAAAGCGCTGCCTACCAGAACCTCTGTACTCCTGAGGCGGAAAGCCGGGAGCGATACAACAAAGCAATTCGTGTTTTTAAAACTGTTTGTGTGACCTGTGTATAATTTGCTGATTTTAAGAGCACCACTCACTTTGGTATTTGCACAGGACCGGTACCAAACTCCTAGCACAGCTGACCTCGCGCTATTATCCAAACGCCCAGACACCCAGCGCCATTACCGGCGTGCCGATAGGCCACGCCCCCTTGGAGGCCACGCCCCTCCCCCTTCCTCTCCCCATAAAAATATGTGCTTACACCGTACGCGCAGCGGACGGGCGCAGCGGGCGCGCCGTCAGCGCGCCGAAGGCGCGCCAAAGGCAAGCCCGTCTGGGCCCGTCCGGGCCTAGACGGCCTTAGGCCTAGACACTATGCCCAACTCTCAAAAGCGCATAACCTACACCCAAGATGCGCTTCGAGCATGGAACACGAATAAACATCCGCAGTGTAAGAACATCCTTAAGGAAGACACCCCTTTCATGGGCTGCACCCTTTGTAACCCTACAGAGGAAACGGAACACGACCAAGCACTTCGATTCGGCCTTCTGAATTGCAGGTCTATGGTAAAACACGCGCATGAAATAAACACCCTCTTACAGAATTCTATGCTGGACGCATTGTTTCTAACAGAGACATGGATGACACCTAACAGTGACTTCGATATGGTCAATGCGGTCCCACCAGGCTAACAAATTTGCTCTTTGAACAGACCGGTCGGCAGAGGCGGCGGGCTAGCCATACTCTACAAAGACCATATCACCTGCCGAATCGAAAGTGGAACTGTCAAAGACTGTGAAAACTGCAACTTCACTTTCCAGATCTCGCCAAAAATCTCACTCTCGGGACTACTAGTATACCGACCGCCAGGCTCGCTGGGAGAATTCTCCTGCACCTTGATGGATCACATCATACTAAAAACAATTACGTCATCCAACTTCCTCCTCCTAGGCGACCTTAATCTGCATTTTCTTGACCCCGCGGATAATACCGCAGCTAACCTACTAGCAGATCTCGCATCAGTCGACCTACATCTCCTGAACTCAAAACCTACCCATGAGAAAGGTCAGCTTCTGGACCCGATCTTCACAAATATCAGGAACCTTAAAACCCATGATCCCACCCCCCTCCCATGGACAGACCATTTACTGGTCCCCTTGTACTGGCACCCCCAAACCACCACGGTTCTAAAACAGAAAACTAGGACACTCGGGAGGCGGTGGCACAAGCTGATACCAGAGGAATGGGAAGCAAAGTTAATAGAATCCACCGCACCTCTCCCCTCGGACCCCAACACGGCGGATAGAGAATTTAACGGTAGGCTCACCCACTCCCTAAACAGTCTTGTACCACTAACCAGCACCCTTAAACACATCAAAAGGATCAATCCAGCTCCATGGTATACACCCTCCCTGAACGCACTAAGGAAGGAGTGCAAAAAGACAGAACGGATTTGGAGGAAAGATAAGTCTGTGAAGGAGAAAGACGCCTACCAGTTATCCATGATAGCGTACAAATTAGCAATTCGTAATGCCAAAAGTGCCTTCTACGAGGAAAAAATAAAGAATTCTTCCTGTTCATCCAAGGAGACCTTCCTTATCCTTAAAGAGCTCCTCCATGTCCCTGACCCCCCACAAAAATCCATGGAACCCAAAGCAGCAGAAGAAAAATGCGTCAATCTAGCTACCTTCTTTGACGAAAAAAATTAAAAAAATCCTTGCCTCCCTTCCCGCTGCTAAGTCTGACACCACTGGGAAAATCAAAGACCTACCCCCCTTACAGAGGAATTTCCCCACGAAACCCGATACACCCCATCTGGAGTCATTCGGCTCGGTCAGTATAGAGGAAGTCGCAGAAACATTTGCGTCAATCAAGAGTGGCGCCCCTAGTGACCCTGTACCCATAAGATTTCTTAAAAATATCACCCATACTATAGTGCCCCAGCTGACCGCCCTAATCAACATCTCTTTAGCCCAAGGTGAAGTCCCTTTGAGTTGGAAGGAGGCGGTCGTGAAAGGGCTCCTTAAGAAACCTTCACTAGACCCGAAGGATCTTTCAAATTACAGACCAATCTCGCTCCTCCCCTGGATAGGCAAGGTCGCAGAGAAACTGGTAAATAAAAAGCTGTCTCAATTCCTGGAAACCAACCACCTCCTCAAGAACTCACAGACAGGTTTCCGACCTGGTCAGGGCACTGACACCGCTCTCCTTGCAGCAGTGGAGAAGACCAGAGAAATTCTCGATACAGGAGGATCAGTGGCAGTGGTCCTCCTGGATCTGAGCGCGGCCTTCGATACTGTCAGCCACCAGGTCCTATCCCAACGCCTAGAAAACATCGGAGTGAAAGACACAGCGCTGAAATGGCTCGCGTCCTTTCTTTACCAATGCTCTTTCCAAGTCTGGGAATGTGAAAGCCGTTCCCCCTCCATCCCCCTCCGGTGTGGCGTGCCACAGGGCTCATCACTAAGCCCCACGTTATTTAACGTGTACATGGCCCCACTGGAGGAGTTGGTCTCTCCATTTGGAGTCACCATCGTCAGCTATGCTGACGATACTCAGCTGGTGGTGACTCTCTCTCACCCCAAGCTAGAGCCTTCCAATCTCCATGACTGCCTCTCCAATATCCATCAATGGATGAGCGACTCAGCCCTGAAATTGAATGGGTCAAAAACGGAGATTCTTCTCCTAGGGCACAAAACACCGAATCTACCCCCAAACATCTGGCCCGTCTGTATGGGTGAACCCCCTGCCCCTAAGACGGAAGTTAAGAGTCTGGGAGTATGGTTGGAGAAAGATCTCACCTTCAGAACGCAGGCAAGGAAAACGGCCGGCATTTGCTACGGCCTACTAAGATCATGCAGAAAGGCGCTTTCTCTACTCCCTTTCCAGTCCCGACTACTGCTGATCCAAGGCCTAATTATGTCCAGGTTGGACTATAGCAACGCCATTTACTTAGGAGCCCCGGAAACCACTCTCCAAATATTACAGAAAGCCCAGAACGCCGCCGCCCGGTTGCTCACGAATACCCCAGCCAGAACATCAGCCAAACCCGCACTGGATAAACTACACTGGCTGCCGATCAGGGAAAGAGTGACATTCAAGGCCCTTTGCCTGGCTCACAAAGTACTGCACAACGTAGGCCCACCAATTCTTAGCAACTGGATCACACCTTACAGACCTGCTAGAGCGCTCCGATCGGACCATGAAAATCTTATTGTGGTTCCCAGGGTGAACAAGGCCCGCACAGGAGGCCGCCGCTTCTCAGTCCACACAGCGAAACAATGGAATGCGCTCCCCTTGAAACTGAGATCAGAACCTAGCCTCCTGCGCTTCAGGAGATCTCTCAAAACCCTCCTTTTCCCTTAAACCACTTCCGCCCCCGTACTTCCATCCATCAGGACCACGAGGTTTAGCGCTGGGATACTCTTGAGTGACTACGCGCTCTATAAGAACCTTAAATAAATAAATAAATAACGTCTCTGCGGTTCGGTATGTGAGCAAACTGGGAGGGACGAGGTCGAAACTCTTGGCAGAGATTGCAAAGGATCACTCTTATTGCAGAGTATCTCCAGGGTCGCCAGAACCAGGTGGCAGATTGGAACTCTCGCCATCTGCTGGACTTCAGCGATTGGCGGCTTCACCCCAGGGTATTCCGGAGTCTCTCTCGCATTTGGGGTCCGCCTTGGATGGACCTGTTCGCCTCTCGCCTCAATGCCCAATTACCCAAGTTCTACAGCTGGCGTCCGGATCCGGAGGCTATGGCCACGGATGCGTTTCTTCAGATTTGGCCTCATCATCTCTGTTATGCATTTCCCCCGTTCGCGATGATTCTGCGGGTTTTGACTCGGACAAAGCACTTCCAGTCGGAGATCATTCTGATAACTCCTCTTTGGAGGGCTCAAGCTTGGTTTCCGGATCTTCTGGAGCCGAGTTGCTCGACGCCGTTCCTTCTTCCCCAGAAGTGGAACCTGTTGTTGGACCCTCTGCTTAAATCCGCATCCTCTGATTCTGTCCGGTCAGCTCCAGTTGGTTGCGTGGCGACTTTCGGGGAACGCTGGAAAGTCCCAGGCTTATCTGGAGACGCTGCACGATTTATCCGTGAAGCTTAGGCCCCCAACACGCACAAGAGTTATGCATCAGCTTGGCGGCGATGGTGTAGTTGGTGTTCTGAACGGGACTTGGATCCCGCTTCAGCAGATGTTACTTTAGTGGTTAATTTTCTGGCTTCCATCGCCTCGTCTGGTTCCGCCTATAGGACGGTCAATTCCTTTCGCTCCGCAGTTTCTGCTGGCCATGATTTTGTCGACGAAAAGCCTGTTGGGGAACATCCTTTGGTTTCAAAGTTGCTTTGTGGCATTCGGCTGGTAAAACCGCCTTGTCCTAAGTATGTTGCTCTTTGGGATGTCTCATTGTCTTACGTTTTCTGGAGGCTTGGCCTCCCAATTCCTCTCTGTCTCGAAAACAGCTTTCTGCAAAGTTGACGATGTTACTTTGTTTGGTGTCTTGCAAACGCGTTTCAGATGTGCGGCCGTTGGATCTCGCAGGGCGTTTGTTCTCGCCGGACGGGGTGACTTTTACCATTTCCCGGCGCACCAAATGTAATATGTCTTCTGTGACATATCCATCTTTTCCGCAGAATCCACAGTTATGTGTGGTCCAATGCATAAAGGATTATTAGGTAAGTACTCCTTTTCGGCAAAATTTGTCTGGTCAATTGCTAATTGCTTTGCAGAAGCCTTTCAAGCCTGTGGCGCCGGCTACCCTGGCACGTTGGGTGCGTTGGCTTATGTCTGAGGCTGGAATTGATGTCTCCATTTTTGGGGCACATTCCGCTCGGGGAGCCATGGCTTCCAAGGCTTTTACTGTTGTGGTGAGTCTGACTGACATCATGAAAGCCGCGGATTGGTCTTCTGACTCTGTGTTTAAAACATTTTATTTCAAACCCATTGTAGATATTGCTTCTGTTGTGGTGGCTCAGCTTTGAACAAGCATAATCTGAGCCTCCTGTCTTGCCATAGAATTAAAAATTTGCAAACATTTGTGACAAGAATTTTCCATTCTATTAAGGACACGGAGGCGAGGATTATCCCACCCAAATGTATTATACTGCATTGCTTATGTATTTTACCATTGCTATGACATGGCTCTTGAATGTTTCTTGCACTGTTTTCCCTACCCTTTGTACTTTTACCTTCCATGGTACTGGATGGTGTATTACGGCTCTGATTTTCTTTCAGGTTCTGACCAGAAGTGAGATTCTTCGTTACTCTCCTGCCTTGGTTCCAGCCTTTCGGATTCTGGATCTGTTGAGTTTTGCCTGCTCCAGTCTCCTGCTCCTTGGTTCCTTGGGATGTCTCCTTTTGGTCGTTCTCCTATTGCCTTTGGATGTTTCCTCCAGGCTTCTCTTCAGTTCTACTTGAATTGACTCTAACCTGATTAACTTTATTGGACAAAGAAAGAGGAAGTCTTGCCCTCTATGGTTGTTTATATAGGGATGTGGTCTCTATGGTTGCCTAAGTGCTCATGGGATTTGTAGTTTTTCGTTTCTTTACTGTGTTACTATTGGCTGCTGTTTGTAGTAAAGAAATCGAGAAAGCATAATCCTCGCCTCCGTGTCCTTAATAGAATTGAAAATTCTTGTCACAAATGTTTGCAAATTTTTAATTCTACCTCAGGTGTCATAGAAATGGCAGCTAGACAAGGTCTAGATATTACAAGCAACGCTCAGACAAATTTTAGACCTACTTCAAGATTCACACCTGCATCAACCAGAGACTCTGTTGATAAACTATAATGAATTGGTAACTAATGAACTAAAACAGCTATACAAATGTACTAAAAATAATATCACAGAAACAAAAAGATTACAATGCTCTAATAAATAAACTTGATCGAGGAAACAGTTGCAGTCCTTTGTTTGTGAAAAAAAAAAATTCCGAAAAAGAGAAGCTTCTTTGGGAAAGTTAATCCCAAGGTTTGGGTGCTGAAGATTGTCGCCTCCTCTCCTTTAGGTGATTTGCTAAATAACTGAAAAGAGTGCCCTTCCCACGGGAAGAGCCAAATCTAGAGCACTCCTGACCGAGCCAGTCGCTATTTATAGACTTGTCAAACCAATTTGTGAATTCTAAAATTAGTTTATTCAACTGGTAGTCAAATCATAAAGTATCCATTTTGTTATTTCATTTTGATATTATTCATATCATAAGCATATCCTGATACATCTTAAGGCATGTGTATTATAACTGTTGCTTCACAGTAATTTTACATAGCCCCAGGTCTTCGTCAGGGGGTAACCCCTGTAAAGGAAACAGAATGAGTATGAGTCCAAGAACTGTTCGAATGCACAGGAAAACAGGATACAAAGGAAAAGAGGTCAAGAGTTACACTGGAATGGGAAAAAACAGATGGAAGAGGTGTTCCGAACACCACAGGGTGCAAGATAGCACAGACGTATGGTTGCCCAAAGGCAAATGTGCTACAAAGTACAATGCTGTAAAGAGAGCATTAAGTGCCTAAGACGGGTGGTGATTAAAAGTGCATGTGATGTTAAAAGATAGTACGAGAGTTACTGAGAAGATTGGTGGTATAATGGCGGGAATCGCATTCGCCGATTAAAAGTGTCCCAACGGGTGGTGACTAGAAAGTTCAAGTGATGTTAAAAATACGAGTGTTACAGACAAGATTGGTGATATAATAACGGCGATCAAATACGCCGATAACAGAGTCCCAACTAGTTAAAGACAGTGCTCAAAGTTTAAAATACGGGTCTGAATGTCTCATACCTGTGAAGCTGGTAAGTAAAACGCAGTTGCCGGATCGCTTCGAGGATTTGGAGTGAGCCGTAGCCTAAAGTACACCGGAACTAAATACGTCCGGTACCCGAAAGTGAACCAGCGCCCAGTAATAGGCAGTGAAAAAAAGACAACAAACGTTTACTAGGCAACGTAGGGTGCTTTGGGAGAGTGGAAAGTACGACACCGTGTGGGGGATGAAAATTGAGCGCTGTAAACACAGCGTAATTCTTACAAAAATAAATAGGAAAAAAGGTCACATGCAAGGCGAAATACGTGCAGAAATTTAAGTGTCAGAGAGCGGGTTCTCTGTGTGTGTCGTCCGTGTGCCTTAAGATACGAAGAAGACCGAAGGTGAAACAATAAGAGAAGTGTAAACAAATAGTAAGTGGATCTCTAAAATCAAAGAACACAGCTATATAATACATCAGTAATGTTCTGGGGTGCTAAAGTCACTAACTAAGTCATAGAAAACAGCTAAATTTCAGTCTTTCATTTAACCCCCTGGGGAGCAGTGAATTCAGTCTAAGTATCCAATATATTTCTTGCTGAAGCAAGAATTTCTTATTGTCTCTTCCTTCACGCTCAGTGATCTGTTCCTGGCGAGTAATGCGCAAGCGCAGGCTCCCCCCCATGGGCAGTTTCAAAGAAGAAGCCGCAATGGGGAAGTACTTTGCAGCTCAATAAGGTAAGTTTTATTTAACTTTATTTGTAGCCTGTAAATATAATTAATAAGGCGGGCGGGAAGCGGGAGGCGGGCGGGCGGACAACTTCCGTTCCGCCCGAGAATGTGCGGAAATTTTCCCTGTTTTTCCACCTTCTTTGCGGAAGGTGCAAATTATCGCAAATTCCTTGGGCGGAACGGAAATGCCCGCCCACCCTTAATTTCAAGTCATTGTGCATACAATATGCGACTACAGGAATGGTATCCTCAATGTTTATTTACGCATGATGAATTGATGTTTTAAAAAATTGACAATCCTGTCACACCAGTTTTATACCTGATCCCAAAGGTGCACAAAGATCCAATTAATCCACCAGGGTGACCAATAATTTCAGCAATAGGCAGTGCCCTTGAAAATACTTCCAACTTTGAAGATTCTTTTTTAATGTCCTTTGGTTCAGTATCTTCCATCCTATATTCAGGATACTGGCAAATTTTTACAGAAGGTCCATGATCTCCCATGGGAACATGATTTTTTGCTGGTAACGATTGCTGTGACCACACTTTATACCAGCATCAAACATGACAACGGTTTGAATGCAATCAAATATTTTTGGGGAAGTCGACCGTTAAAACTTTGGTCACATACGCAAATGCTCATTGAAAGGGTCAATACATGTTTAAAACATAATTATTTTCTCCTCAATGGGGAACTATTTCATCAGGTGTGTGGTACAGCGATGGGCACCTGCTTTGCCCCAGCTGTGCTAATTTGCATATGGGCTGTTGGGAGGAGCAGGTGATCCAGAAACTGTACCATGAGGAATGCCAAAATCATATCATGCATTGGAGGCACTTCAGAGATGATTTATATATTGTGTGGAAAGTCTCTGTAAAGGCAGTAACAGACTTCATTCAAAAACTTCAGGTTAATGACCCTAACCTCAAATTCACAAGTACAGTAAGTTCTACAAGTGTAAATTTCCTTGATTTAACTGTATATATAAATGAAGGTAAATTAGAGACTACGCTGTACCGGAAACCTACAGCGGGAAATTCACTATTGCATGCAACAAGTTACCATCCTCCTAATTTAATAAAAAGCATCCCCTATGGAGAATGTTTATAAACTATACGCAACTGTTGTAATCATGAAAGTTGTAAAAAAGAACTAAACTGTCCAGAAAGATGTTTTAAATCTAGAGGATACTCTGAAGAATGCATTAAGTCAGCCATCCTTAAAGCAGAAAAAAAACAGAGAAGTGATGCTGTTTTATAACTGTAACACAAAGAAAAAATTGGAAAGTGACAACAAAAACCAGTGCAGGATGATTACTACATATAATAAACAACATACAAATGTAGGATATATCTTATCCAAACACTGGCATTTGATTCGCAATAACCCTGGGCTAGGTAAAATGGTACAAAAGAGACCCCATATAATGTTTAGGCGGGCAAAATCATTCAAACAAATGTTATTGAGTAATTTGGCACCTTTACCTAAAACCAAGATGAAAACCAGCATATGGCTAGGGAGAAAAGATGGCTTTATCAAATGCACCAAATGCAAAGCTTGTATCCATGGGAAAAATACTACCAAATATAAATCAGGACTTTCCACAAGAGAAAAGAAAGTTAAAGGCCAATTCACCTGTAAGACAGACTGTGCTGTCTACGTGCTTCAGTGCCCTTGTGGGTTGAGGTACGTGGGCAGTACAATCTTACCGGTGCACAAGCGAGTACTTCAACATCTCAGAGCTATCAAGAATGGAGATAGATCGTACCCAGTGGCACGGCATTTCGAGCAACATCATGGCAAGAATGTACAAGGATTAATATATTTTGTATTACATGCTGTCCCACAAAACATAAGAGGTGGGAACCGTGACAACAGATTCAAATCAAGTTATATAATTGAACTCGATACTAAAACCCTGAGAGGCCTCAATATGGAGGAAGACCTCCATACGCATCTTTAGAAATATTAGTCTACAGTGAGTCTTTCTGGGATTTCTCTGGGTTTTTAACTGTTTTGTATATGTAACCTAGTTTGTATATTATTTGTTTTATGTAATGTTAGGACATTAGAACTTTGCACTCTAGTGAACAACAGTATTACATATTGTTGGTGTTTTGTAGGGCAGGATTATAAACATATTATGCCATCGTTAAATCATTCTGGCGTCTCAATACTATTGCATGTAATGTAAACTTTGCAAAGAATTCAAATGCCCACATGGGCTGTAATGGAATGCTCAACATACGTAACATTCCTGAATGTATATCATTTTTTTTTTAATTGTTAACTTTCATAATTAATTTGCTGATATTTATGAGGCCATTAAGATAATGTATTGTTTTGACCCAGCATTGTGTCTTGTTAAAGCGTAACGAAGCAAGAACTACGAGTCTGTTGTCTAATGCACTTTAATTGTAGTTGTCGCATGACACGGCACGTATGGGTGTTTAAAAATGGTTGAAAACTTTATGTATTTTGTTGGTGCTGGTGTAATGGAGTTTTTTACAGACTTTAAAAAAAAACAAAGCAATGTGCTTCGAGGAATACTCACCTGGCTGCCCTGAATGCACTATTCCACACCAACAATAGTGCACTACTTTTAAGGTACGAACTTAAAGGGCTGATATTAACTACTATGAGGACTTCCAGTTTGCATATTAATAACATGAGTGGTGCACTTTGGGAGTTGTATTATTTATATGCAGCCATGTGACTTTATGAGCTTTAAAAGCACCACATGAGCACAATGGTGCCTTGAACGTCATGTCTCCCACCTGTGAGCAAGGCAGGAGGCCAAAACGTTAAGAAGATACTGGGAGTATGCGGTGGTGCTGTAAAGACTGAGTAAACCAACCTTTCACCAGTATTGGGACTCTGTTTTGTTGCTATTAATATGATGGGTTGCTCCATGCATGTATATATATATATATATATATATATATATATATATATATATATATATATATATATATATATATATATATATATATATATATATATATATATATATATATATCAAAGCTCCGTGGGGCATTGCCCAAAGAATGAACATCACTCGAGAGGAAGTAGCTTTACCCCAACAGCTTTATTGGTATGGGCGTGCGTGAACAGACTTTATAATAACAAGTCTTGCAATTGTGGCAATTCATTTCTCTTGCATGAGAAGGAAGACTGCTCAATAAATAATATCTTTTATTGAAAACGCCTGTCTCTCTATTCTCTGCATCCTGGTGAAAGTAAATCTGTACAACTGACTGAGTGAAATAGCTGTCTATTGTTTCACACGACTCTAGAGATTGACTCTTATTCTGAGGAGCAAAGTTGTCATGTTAATGCAGTTGTCGGAAGCTGAATCCCTTCTTGTCTGAGCCAGGGAATCTGATCACTTCCTATTCAGTCAAGAAAGTTTCCAGTGACCTCTGAGCTAGCTGGCGCAAACCTAAATTAAGTCTAACATAGTCAGTAGAGACCTAGAAGACCGCAGTCCTACGTCTACACTGCTGTTTATGTTATTCCAATGCGCAGGGCCTATAGGGAAAATAGGAACTACACTACAAGGCATGAATGATGCTATAGATGAGGGTATTTGTAGTGTGAAGTACGCTTCATTTGACCAAGCAGTGGAGCTATTGCGGGGGTTGGGACGGGGCACTCTAACGGCTAAATCGGACATTGAATCTGGCTTTCGTCTATTACCGGTGCATCCTTTGGACCACCACCTCCTTGGGTTCTCCTTTGAAGGCAAATTTTACATAGATAAATGCATGCCTTGTAGTTATTATAAAGAGTGCATACAGTAAAAGGAATATTACAAAATAATACTGTAAAAGCATTGATATGGTTTCTTAGCCATAAGATAGTTAAAATGAATAAAATATATACATTCATATATACATTGGCTAACGACCTCAACTGGTGCTTCTAACTACGCCTACCCCAGTGTACCTGACCTAGCCTAACACAAGGGAGGGAGTAAGTAGCAGTTTAAGTTAAGTTGGTTTTGCCAAGAGTTTGTTTCAAGAATTCTCTCTAAGGGTTTAGTCAGCACCGTACCTCTGGAATAGAATGCAGGAGGTCTGGTATCTCCACTCAGGACCCGATATCCCAGTCACCCGCAAGGGTAGGCTGGAAACGCCGGAGCTGGATTTTCTCGGCAGGAGAAAAGACAGCGTCTTTCTCAGCGCATCAAGGAGGAGGGGCAGCGTCCGTGGGCTTCTCGCATCTGCTGGGCTCTGCAAGGGGACAGCTGATCTGCTCCAGTATTCACCACCACCGTGTGTTTGCTTAAGGCAACGTTGGTATATTTATACCTGAAAGGTGCCGAGTTTGACGTACGTTTTTGGACATAAGACGTCAATAAAGATGTCACTAAGAACTGGTCGTTCTTACAGTGCTCACAGGAGTTCTATTACTAATCAAAACAAAGCAAGCAGGGCTTTCCCAGGTTGCCGGGGGTTTGAGATGTCGAAAGAACTCGGTGTGCTATCTAGGAATCTAAGGAAGTGGCTTCTGCTGCGTCATGGACTGTCATGAACTGCAGAGACTAGTTACTGAAATATGGCTCTGATCGTTATGCCATTATAGGGATATGTATTGATTATAGCCGTATAGGGGCATGAGGTCACAATATTGATCGGGGTCCTAGATAAAACACAACACCCACTCCATGAATTTATGTCCATCCAATTACTAAAAACTAAAGCAATAAGAAGCACGTGTATTCCTACCCACCCCAAAATACATTTTGCATTTGAAATGATGTATATGAAATACATGGAAATGAATTGGTACTACACGTTATCAAGCATAGTAATCATTCAAAAATATTGCATATGTAATTATTTGAACGATTCTGCAAAGAATTACACATGAAAAAGTCTCTAAATACAGAAAAGAAGGGCGAGACTATTTCATCACATATAAATACAATTGCTGTAAAATGTGCTAGAGACTAAGGTAAAATTTTGTCTCTAGATCTACTAAAAATAGAAGCTCTGTTCTTTATGAATAGTTCTACTTTAAGCAAAGGACGTGTGCCAGAAAAAAGGTAAATATTTTGGAAAAATTAATTTCATGGTGAGGGGGGAAAAAATAGTTCAAAACGCTTTTCAGTAGCTTTTTGTTTATCAAAGCTGAAGGCCGAATTCAGAGTTCATGGGAACGCTGTGTGCCGGAATGTTTTTCCAAAAAGTTATTGTTTCTGTTCAGGGGAGAACATCATTTCAGACAGGCTCGCAAAGAATTGGTCTACATATTCAGGTGACAGTTCAACCAAGTTCGATAATGCTGTAACTTGGCAGTTGTGAGAATGATTGCTATCATCGATTTCAGGATCAGCAATGCTCACAGAAGGTCGTACCTGGGTGATGTTGCTTTCATTTGCTTCACTGCCACCACCTAGTCGTAGTGCAGGAGTCTCAACGAATGCCGTCATCAGGATTGGTAACCGCTGGGGACAACACGATGCGTGAGCCGTTACTGGGCTTAGCAAAGTATCGACATCCATTGGTACTGCTGATTGTAGTGCAAGACAGGTGTCCAACACGCTTTCCTCTCCGCATAGCATACATCGAAGCACAGGTAAGATGAAGGTCTGCCATATAGGTCTTTTTTTTTTGTGTCCTCATACATGCCACCAGTAGATGTTAACTCTAGATGAGCTTACTCCAGGCCACCAACACTACCGTCCTTTTCCGCCTGTGTGTTGTGGAGAACCGTTGGAGATTGCCCAGAGGTAGGTCAATTCCAATCCCACTCCCGATTTCGATGTTGCTTGCCACTTTGGGAGGATTGGACCATTTAACCTCTGGCATAATCATTGGACTTGTAGGTTTCATTTCTCACACCATGTGTTTAATACTGACCACAGTTTTATTGTATTAGCCCCACCGCACAACAGATCCAAACGGCTTATTGCCATTATATTTCTTAAACAATCTGCAAATTTTGGAGGGCTTTCAGATTTCCACCCCCTACAGATCTCTCTCCTAGCAATAACAATTACGTAAAAAATAAACTGTGAAATACGACTATTTATGTTATAATCATGTGAGAGACCAAATAAAACTAATCTTGGGCTATAGATTATTGGTATTGATAACATTTCTTCAAGAAACCCACAGACCTGCCTCCAATACGTGGCTATTTCTGGACATTCCACAAACATATGGCCATCATCTGCCGCTGGAGATTTGCATCTTGGACATAGGTATTCTTCCGTTGCAATTTTAGAAAGTTTCGCAGGTGACCAATATGCCCTATATGACGTAAAGAGATGGTTTCTTCGTAAGTTTGAAGGTTTAATGATTTTTTGAGGTAAGGTAAAGGAATCTTTCCAAACTTCTAGCAAATCTCCTTCAATCTGTACCGTAGAATTACCCCATAGCTTAATAATTTCCGCTTCTTGGTTATCCCTGATTCCCACTAAAGACATATACCATAATGCGATCTCGCCTTTCCATCCCTTCTCTCTACTAATTGATTCGAAGATGGGGCTCTCCTCCTCACTAGACCAGTTCTGATTTCCCCACCAAGCAGATAACTGATAGAATTTAAATCTGGTCAAAGTTCCTCCTGTTAGATTTGATAGGGATTCCCAACTTAGTAAAGAGGAATTAGTACATAAATCTCCCCAGTTAATAATACCAGCTGTTCTCAACGGAAGGGCAAGTTGGTCCTGTAAGCATTCCGGGGTACCAGGAGAATCCCATATCGGGGTGTGAGAATGATAATATGGGATACCTAAAATTCTGCGTACTGATTGCCAATTATCCAAGGCTGTCGGTAGAAGCTTTAGACAAACTTTCTTAAAAAATTTCTGATCTCCAAATTTATAAAGAAAAAAATCTGGGCCATATATTAGGTCTGATGTCATTGCTCGGAAGAGTTTACCGTGCGATGAAGAGTCTAATTTATTAGCTAAGAGTCTAAAATTTTTAAATTGAAAAGCAGAACAGTAAAAAAGTAAATCCGGAAGAGCCAACCCCCCTAGTTTCAACCCCCTCCTCAATTTCTTCCAGGCTATTCTTGGGGATTTTGTGGCCCATATAAACGAACCAATCCTCCCTTGCAAGTTGGAAATGTCTTTTTTGTCAAATTTTAAAGGGATAGAGTTAAAAAGGAAAGAAACCTTTGGTAATATAATCATTTTTATTAAGTTAACTCTACCGTAGATGTTAAGAGGCAGAGCGTTCCATCTAGTCAAAAGCTTCTTTATTTCCTTAATAACCATTGACCAGCTAGTTTTTGGGATTTCTTCCAACTTATTTGTAAGATAGATCCCTAAATATCTAATTTTTAATTTTGCTTCAGGGATATGGACTGGATTATTCCAACTCATTATGTCAGTTTTGTCTTCATTTATACTGTATCCCGATACTGACCCGAAATCTTTTGCTAGTTCAAATAGCCTTGGAATAGCCTTGATAGGATTAGATGTGTAAAGGAGGAGATCGTCTGCATAGAGGGCAGTCTTAAGAGTCATATCTCCCATTACAAATGGATACATTGTTGGGTCCTGTCTCAGGGAGCAGACGAAGGGTTCGATATAGATATTGAAGAGAAGAGGGGACAGGGGACAACCCTGCCTTGTTCCCCTAGAGATATTAAGCCACTCAGACATGCTACCATTAACTAGAACTTTACCCCGGGGGCTCCTATATAAAGTTTCAATCCCTTTAATAAAAATGTCTGGAAATCCGAATTTTGTCATAGTCTTCCATAGGAATTGCCAGTTAACTTGGTCGAATGCCTTTGCAGCGTCAATGGCCACTATGGTGAGTGACATCTTCTTTTCAATCGCTACATCAATTGCGCCTATTTTTTGGAATGTCAGCTCATTCAATTGACGTCCAGGAATGAACCCCTTTTGATCTGGGTGAATAGTGGACTTGATGATTTTAGCCAACCTGGATGCCAGTATGCCGGAATAAATTTTTGAGTCTGAATTTAAAAGAGAAATGGGTCGGTAAGATTCTATTTTTTTTGGGTCTTTGTTTGGTTTAACTATTAGAGAAATTGTGGCCTCTGACCATGAGGTTGCAATGCATTCCCCCTGTAAGAATATTTGATTGAAAAGTCTCAGTTGCGTAGCTATCATTTCTTCTAAATTGTCTTTATAGACCTCTGATGGCAACCCATCAGGGCCGGGGGCCTTATTTCTAGCCATTTTTTTCAGTTGAGATCTTACTTCTCCCTCTGTGATCTCAGTGGCTAAAAAAGTTCTATCTGACTGACTTAACTGAGTAAGGTCTCTCAAAGCCCACCAGGTTTCTAACTCTTCCAGCCCTTGTGTGTTCTTTTCCTGATATAATTCCTCCATAAAGGCTCTCGCCTCTTCCTTTATCTCTGCATCTTCTGTTAAGGGCAGCCCCGTATTCCGCTGTGCTAGAAAACTGATGTTATTCCTGCTACGTTCTGCCCTTGCCTTCCAAGCTAACATTGAACCGCACTTCTCTCCATACTCAAAGTTACGCAGCTTGCTCACTTCCCATCTGTCCTTGATTATTTTGTCCGCTCGAGCTTTGAATCTTGCCTGTAGATCTAATATTTCTTTCTCAAGGCCCTGTATACTATTCCTATCATTTAATACTGCCTGCTGCAATAGAAGTTCCTTTGTTTTTATTAAGTTCAACTCCTGAGTGTCTCTTTCTTTCTTGAGTTTCCTATTTAGGGCCATTTGAGCACTAAAAATCCCCCTTAAATATGACTTAAGTGTATCCCATAGTATTTGATTTGAAGTCGTTCCCTCATTAAACAAGAGAAATTCCGACACACTAGCCTTGATATTATTTTTAGTCTCATTATCTAATAAGATGGTCCTATCCAAAGTCCATCTATATTCTAAATAGCTGGTTTTAAGAGATAGTTTTAGTTCGATCACTGAATGGTCTGACAGTCCAACTGGAATATGTGAAATTGAGTCTATATTAGAGAAGAAAGATTGATCTAACAAGAAAAAATCTATTCTAGAAAATTGGCGGTATTTTTTGCTATAAAAGGAATACTCTCTAAGATTTCCATACTTGACTCTCCAGACATCTTGTAATGAAAAGTCTTTCATAAGGTTCTTTAGAGCTAAGAGGAATTTATTAGGGGTATTGTATTTAGCTTTGGAGGTACGGTCTAATTGCGGGTCCAATAAAAGATTAAAGTCACCCCCAGTATGACTGGTACTGTGTATTGTATTAGGTATTGCTCCAGTTTTTGAAGAAAACATGCATTATCCTCATTGGGACCATAATAAACTGCACACAAGAAATTGAGACTACCAATTGAAAGAACAGCTGCTAACCATCGACCCGTCTGATCTATTCCCCAGTCATGAATCCGAATCCCTTTGTTAGCTCGTAGTATTAAGGCTACCCCTCTGGTGGAACCAGTTTGATTAGAGCAAAGAACTTCCTGTACCCAATTAAGTTTCATGAATACTTTCTTACACTCTTCCGCTTCCAAATGTGTTTCTTGTAGAAGATATATACATGCTTCAGAATTTTTCAGAAAATCACAGACTCTTTGCTGTTTTTTTTTGCTCCCGATACCATTTAGGTTCCAGGAAAGAATTTTACTATATAATGCCATATCTGAGATTATGTATTCGTAGTTCTACTCCTGATAGTAGTAGTGGCCTGTGGTCAAATTTCAATTTAGAAAAATATACGCTTATGGCAGTTGAGGACATTTTTATTTGTTTTTCCCACCTGATACCCCTCCCTACCCGCCCCCGAGGAACCCAACCCTTCTATTTGGCGTACTCACGCCATTGGGAGCCTCCGTACCCCTAGACACCCTCTATGTGTAATTTAAACAACAGTGCTTTTCCCAAAACAATTTTTTTTTTTTAACAGTTTTCAATTATTATTCTCAGTCATTTTCGGTTATTATTGAGATAGTAATTTTACCAGAACAACAGTAAAACGATTAAAGGAGATTAGATAGACTCCTCCTCTACTAAGGAAAAACTAACTACTTCTCATTTTTACTAATAAGTCATCGACTTCTTCTGGGAAATGGCAGGTGAACATCTTATTATGCCATATAGGTCTGAATGAAAGATACCAGGTCATATTCAGATCTCGTAGCCGGGCTATCCCAAGGACTTTAGTTATGCGGTCCCGGTAGCGTATTGCTAGGATCGTTTCTTCCATCCGTGCCGGAGTCATGTCTGCGGTTTGGTTTGCCATATCGGAGCAGGAGAGTCAAAAATAAAATACCTGCTAAGAGTCCCAAAAGTAGTGGTACGCCGCCAAAAATCGAATGTACAAAATTTGGAAAGATACCCAGGACTGCTTCAAATGGTGTTAACAGTCCCGAAAAAACTGTCTTAAATACATTCGAGATACCACTGGCATTCGAGATATTTAGGATTTGGCTGAGCATTTCTGTGAAATGCACCGGGCAATTTGTTGATAAAAGTGTATGTACCTTTGCCGCCGTCCTTGCAACTTGGAGATCATACGTCTCTTTTGATGATGAGATGGGCACTGTTGTCTGCAAAAGTATAGACTTCATTCTGCTTAAAGTATCAATTCGTATAGAAGAGATATTCAAACTAGGCCAAATCGGAGCCACTGAGTCTCCAAGGCCGTTCGGATACAATGCTTGCATACAGCAAGTGACCATGGAACTCACGCTTAAGAGATATGCTTTCCCTGGCACCAAGCCACAACAGCTGTGATCCGTTATTAGAACGTAACTCCAGTTAGAAAGTTGCCTAAAGAATGGCTCTATTTGTGCTGCAGGTGTGCCATGCTGGTGGCATGAAAGGTTGTTTGAAGTACCCTCACAGGCCCCATGTAAGTTAATACCTTGGCACAAAAGTATACCGCTTAGTGAATGTTTACACTCATTACCACTAAGAAATACATTTTTGTTGTTGTCACTATAACATGTGTGTGTATAAGGTAATTTCCATGATGACTTAATGTATCCTTTACCCAACTTTTCATACTGGCCTGCCGGTATATACTCAAGGCAATTTTTAAATTGGAAAGTTGTTATCGGAATTGTGATAATCCCGTGTATTATCCATTCAATGACAGGTCTTTCTGACATTGTCAATGGTAATCTCTCAAGTTTTTCGATGCTCAGGATTGTATAGTCTGCTCCTTTCTGTGCCAAACTGATTTGTTTATCAGTAAGGTTAAAGAAGGAAAACAATGACGTTGTGTTGATTAAACGCCATGGCACATAGCCCGAACGTAGATTTTGCAACGTCCAGCCTAGCTGTACAATAGAACGTAATTGGGACTGGCCATGTTGTAACATTAGCAAGTCCTGGTCTATTATATTAATAGCAGATGATACAATACTGTCCAGTGAATATATTCTGGAAGACAGAGTCATTAACCCATTGTGTACAACAGAAAGTGATTTTTCCAAATTAATACGATCAATCTCTCGTATTTTCTCTGCTGTTTCAATTTGAGTTTCTTTCCAAGCCTCGTTGTATGCCGCATATATGCTGGCCACTATGAAACGTTTTTGACGCTGTTTGCGTGGTCCCATAATGAAATCGCGCAAGTCAGCACCATCTTTAAGTAAAGACAAGTGTTGCTTAATTTGTGCCAGTGTGGATGTTTGTAGCCATTCAAGGCAGAGTTTCCCTACACTGTATGTTGTTACTATCCCTGGATGTTGTCTCTGGGAGTATCTAGGGTCTGGTCTGGACATTTTTAACCCCTGTATTTTGTTCAGGAATCTATCTTGACAGTTATTCGTGTCTGTAGGTCAGATTAACCACTTTTTCCAATCAGGATGTGTTCTGTTTTCATTTAAAATTTGGGATACGTCTAATTTAATGTCTGTGGTTGCATTATCAGGTATTGGCTTTGGAATAGACGGTTTGTTAAGGTCTTTATTCTTAGCTAGGCCAAGACAGGTTGTTTGTTGAATTGTGTCATTCAAGAACATTATTTGTTCTGGGATCATGCAGGCTCGAAATAATGCTTCTAGGCCTTGTACCTGCCAATCTTTTGTACCCCAGATGGTTTTTGTTTCAATGTTATTTTTCCAGAAACCAAAACCAAATGTAATCATTTTTTTCATAAAATGCTTCTGAATATATCAATGTAGTATTAGTCAGCATGGTTTTCGACCCTGTTTTATCCAACAGTTTATAAAAAAATGTTTCTGCATTACTCGTGTTAAACCCTGAGAAGTATTGGAATTTCTCATAGAATGTTTTTAAACTGCTTTTAGGTGGAGTAGCACAATGTTCCCATTGGTTATATTTAAAAACATTTCTAGGTTGAGCAGATTTATGTAAGTAGTGTTCTGCGTAATGTGAAAAACAGTACATCTGTTCATAATTAGATGAACCTTGTAAATAATCATGTTCTGTAAATTTTGCTGACAACACTAAATCCGACATCATATCATTTATACTTTTAAAGTCCCAATCATCAGAGAATGTACTTGGTTTTACAAAGTCACTTAATGAAACCTTAAACTGGTGAGGATATTTCAAGATCTCGACCGGGCCATATATTTCATAGTCTGTCTTGTCCCAAACTACCCCGCCGGGTATTGGAATGGCTGTGACATTTACTGATGATAGTTCTCTTTTCTCGATGTGAGATAATTTGTGAGGCTTCAGAACTAAGTTGATGTTCTGACTTGCTGTGTCCATTGAACTGTAATACATTTTCCTAAAATTAAAACAAAAATTAGGTATAGTAGGAGTATAAGTACCCCTGATACAATCCAATGCTCAATCAATGGTGCATTCAGATATGCTTCTTTGATTTGATGAAAAAGTTCTGTTGCTTTTTCTTTAAAAGTCTTTGTTTCTTCTGGGGGCGTG
The DNA here is from genome assembly GCF_964263255.1 of Lissotriton vulgaris. NCBI lineage: Eukaryota > Metazoa > Chordata > Amphibia > Caudata > Salamandridae > Lissotriton > Lissotriton vulgaris. The sequence goes on from NC_141687.1 coordinate 121,199,103, forward strand.
GCTAGCAGCCGACGATGGCGGCAGCCTAGAGGGAGAGCTCCGTGACTGAGGCGGCTCCCTGGATTAATCCGAGCATTTATCCGCTCTTAAAACTTCCCGGGCGGGAAGGCACAGAAGCCTAGGACCGAGCGGCATAGAACCGTCCAAACGGGACCTCAATCTGAGGTCGGAAAACACGGTTCTGACAGCGCCCAGGAGGGGCCTGTACACAGCGTCCAGACCGGGGACTACAGTCAGTGGCGAGCCTGACGGAAGTGGCCCGTCCCGGCACAAAACCACCGGAAGTGCCCGGCCACGGAGAGCGGCGATGGAAGGCTGACCGGAGCACCCGGCCGCCGTCACCAGACACCGAGAGCCTGAAGGGCCTGGCGTGAGACGCATTGACGGTGAGGGCGAAGCAATTTCAGCAGCCCGGCAAGGGCGAAGGGTGCGAAACGGGACGGCGACATTCAGGCCGGCGACCGCCATCTTGACCAGCGGCGTCCGCGCTAATAGCTATACAGCGCAGCAACTCCCCAGGGGCGCTTTGGAGCAGCGAGGGGCCCGCACACCACCAATTAACCACACAGACACCCCAGCCCGGATTGGACCCTAAGACCCCACAGACACTTACACGGGGCACCCATACCTTCCCCGGCAAGACCTGACTGGCCCCGGCCGGGGCCCCACGACTCCATCAGAGGTCCCAAACAGGGAGCCCCGACGGCTGCGAAAAGAAGGGGGCACGCGTGGCACTCAAGGAGAGCGGTGGCAGTTCCCTCCGGGAGGCTCCGATAGGCAGCATACCCAGCGCATCAGCCCAGGACCCTGCTGATAGCCTCTCGCCGCCACACAACAAAGATCCGGTCCAATTGGGCGCCTTTGCTGGACACGGTACCTGGAACGTCCCTCAGAGGCTGCGCCTCACCCCCGCACACTGCGTGGACCCCGGGACAGCCCCATATTACCTATTGGTGGGGGTCAGTAAGGCGCGGCCCCAGTGACTCTTGGAGTGAGGCGACTACACAACACCAAGTCGGCCCGGGAGCTGCAGGAATGGCAGGCAAGGGACCTAAAAACGTGGCGGCACAGTCACGCCTGGACCGATTCGCATATGAAAAACCCAGCTCCCCCTCGCAGGAGGCCAAACCACAATCTAGCAGGGCGACGGACGTGCCCAGTGGCAAGAAGGCAACCATAGACGACGTCATGCGCGCCCTCACACAGGTACAAGTCACCGTGGGGTCGATCTCAGCCGAGATTACGCTCATAAGGGCAGACTTTCATAAAATGACGGAGAAGGTGAACAACATGGAAGTGGTGACCAAATCCTTGGTAGAGGACGTGTCGGAACTGCAACTTAGCATGGAACGCATCTCGAAAGAAAATAGGGAACTGCGCGAAAAGCTCGATGACCAGGAAGGGCGCTCAAGACGGAACAACATCCGTATAATAGGTGTGCCAGAATCGGAAGACACGAGGGCGATGGACCTATACGTAGAAAACCTGATCAAAGAGACTCTGAAGCCCAAAGGACTCTCAGCCTTCTTCACAGTTGAAAGAGCGCACCGGGTACCAGGAGGACGCCATAAGACAGGCACTAACCCTAGACCAATAATAGCGAGGCTCTTTAATTTCAGGGATCGAGATGCCATCCTGCAGGCGGCGAGGAACTCACCTCCCATCAAGATCCAAAACGCGACACTGGCATTCTTTCCTGACTACACGGCCGAGGTCGCACGGAGGAGAAGAACCTTTTTTGAAGTCAAGAAAGAACTGAGGGCCAGAGAAATCCCGTACTCCATGATCTTCCCGGCCAGGCTTAGAGTCGTGGCTGACAACAAGACTTGGTTTTTCGATTCCCCGGAGGTGGCGCAAGATTGGTTAGAGGGATGGAGACCGACGGGCCTCCCCCGTCGCTCCAACAGACAGAACAAACACCGTAATACCGGCTCTCGGCAAGGCTCGCACACCAACGAAGAGGGCGCTGAGGTACATTCTCCTTTGGCTGATCAGCATGAGGAAGGTGCAGAAGGGGGGCTGTAAGTCACTACCGTGGACTAACTGAACCGATGAATAAGAAGACTGACGAGGCCGCTTTGGACACTGGGCGGAAGGGCCTCCGCAGCTGAGGAAGGGGGCCGCCGATCACGGAGAAACCTTCACCCCAGCGAGCAAGTACTATGTTATGGATGGGGATCAAGCACTCTGCTAAGTTGGGGGGGCGGGCAGTTTTGAGTCCGTTGAGCAGGGGGGCAGGGAGGGGGGGAGTTGGGGGTAGGAAGGGGTTATGGTTATTAGTTTCTACACGGGGTCAAGATTGCTACGAAGGGGCACATGAACACAAAATGCTACGGTCACGACACTGCACACAGAATCGCTACACGGACCCCCTGGTCCTCCATGCGCATAACTTCTCAGTCCATATGCCCAAACGGGATGGGGGAGGGCACTGATATAGGATGGGCGTCCCCATTGAGCCTCATGTCGTGGAATGTAAGAGGTCTGGGCGACAAGATCAAACGAGGGCTGGTCCTGCAGAGTTTAAGAAGAGTAAATCCCGCACTGGTCCTATTACAAGAAACACACCTCACAGGCACGGCCACAAGGGCCCTAGACAGGAGGGGCTATAGCATGGTGGCCCACTCTGAGTTCACGACAGGGTCCCGAGGCACCGGGATACTAATTCACCGCTCATCCAAGTTTGTAGTGCAATCAGTGGCAGTGGATACACAGGGCCGCTTCGCAGCGGTACATGGACAATGGGAAGGGAAACCACTCAACATAGTATCGGTATACATCCCGCCGGCGCTGCACACTATAGCCTTCCCGGACCTAGGTAAATTCATATTAGGCCTTCCTGAAGGGGCTCTTGTAATGGGCGGGGATTTTAATGCAGTGGCTCATGATTCCCTAGATCGATACCCAATACGTACACAAACGCCGACACACTCCAAATTACATGACTTCATGGAGGCGCAAGGCTTAGTGGACATATGGAGACGGCTCCACCCAGTGGACCGGAACTACACATACTACTCGTCCGTGCACGACAGCCTGTCGCGGATTGACTATTTCCTGACGTTGGAAGGGGGACACCTCACTTTCACTGACTCTCAGATTAGACCGCGAGGGGTCTCAGACCACTCTCCGCTAACACTGACTCTCTCCAGTCAAGAACGGACCAGTAGACGGGTCTTCCCTATCTACCCGGGATACCTTGAGATACCTGACATAGCCAAGGCCCTAAAAAGAAGCACGAGATCTTACCTCACCGAAAATGTGGGCTCAGTGGCATCGCCTACGACTCTGTGGGAGGCCTACAAAACGGTCCTCCGCGGGCAGGCGATCTCAGTGATCACACAGCACAAGCACGCACAGCGTCAGGAACTGGTAGGTCTAGAGGAACAACTTGACAAGGCAACGCAGAACCACGAAGGGAACCCCAATGGGGACACACAACATGCGCTCCGATTAGCCCAGCAAAGACATACCGACTTTCTGCGCCGCAGAGTGAGGGAACACATGTCAGCTACTACTAGTCGAGTGTACGACATAGGCGACAAAGCAGGGAGACTCCTGGCGTGGTTGGAGAAAGCACGGGGAGGTCAGAGGGCCATACTCCAGTTGAAAGACCCCAATGGCGGGAGGCACACCAGCCCGGCGAAAATAGTGGAACTCCTGGCAGACCACTTTCAATCCGTGTACACCCCTGAGTATGAGGTCACACGGGAGATGGCAGAAAGCTCGCTTTCAGGAGTGCAGACCCGCACCCTCACCCCCGACCAACGGGACGAGCTTGACGCTGACCTGACTGCAGACGAAATACAGATGGCCATAACGGCACTACACCCGGGGAAAGCGCTAGGCCCTAACGGGGTCCCGATAGAGTGGTACAAGAGTATGTCCGAAACACTATCCACACCATTGCTTGACATGTTCAAAGAGTGTCGGGAACGGGGGAGGCTGCCTCCAGACCAACGCACGGCCACAATTGTTGCAATACCCAAACCCGGCAAGCCCCCTGAGGACTGTGGTTCCTACCGCCCGATTTCCCTCCTCAACGCTGAGAGTAAAATCCTGGCGAAACTGTTGGCCACCAGGCTCCTGCCCCACCTGGCGCATTTGATACACCCGGACCAGTCGGGCTTCATGCCACACCGGAGTACGGCGCTGAACCTAAGACGGCTGCACGGGGTGCTGGCGCGTGCCACGCGACTGGAAGAACCAGCGGCGGTACTGTCACTAGATGCCAAGATGGCATTTGACTTGGTGGAGTGGCGTTATCTCTTTGCGGTCCTGGAACATGTGGGTATTGGCCCGACGTTCATATCGTGGGTCAGACTACTGTATGCCGAACCCGTGGCGAGAGTGACTGCAAATGGCCACATATCAAGAGAGTTCCCGTTGGCGCGGGGCACGAGACAAGGGTGCCCACTCTCGCCACTACTATTCGCCCTAGTGCTTGAGCCCCTAGCCACAATTATCAGAACCACCCGACTGCTGAAGGGCATACAATGGGGAGGTGGCTGGGATGACAGAGTATCCCTATATGCCGATGACATGCTGGTCTACCTTATGGACCTCCCGAACAGCATCCCAGTCCTACTGGCACTGTGCGAATCCCACGGTACAGCCTCGGGCTACAAACTTAACTGGTCCAAGTCCATAATCTTCATGGTGCAGGGCGACCCTCCAGCCTTACCTGAGGATTGCCAATTGGTTGTTGAACGCACCTCCTTTAAGTACCTAGGGATATGGATCACGAGGGATCACTCGACCTTTATGGAACTGAATCTTAAGCCTCAGCTGGAAAGACTGAAGGCGGACGTGCGCCACTGGAAGAATCTCCCCTTAACACTATTAGGTAGAGCGGCGCTCTTCAAGATGATGGCGCTGCCCCGCTTCCTCTATGTCCTGGAAAACACGCCAGCGATGGTCCCTGTGTCCTTTTTCCGCCACGTAGCGGCACAGCTGTCCGGCCTTCTGTGGGGAGACAAACCAGCTAGGGTTGCGCGATCGAAGTTGACCAGGGACTGGTATAGTGGAGGGATAGCCCTCCCTGACCTCGAACTGTACTACTGGGCCGCTCACCTCAAGGTGATCAACCAGTGGGTTCACGCGCCGCAGGATGATCCGGCGTATGAGGCTGACAGGCACCAGCTGGGCACGTCCACCCTACTGGCCCCACTCTACAACAAAGGACTAATGAGAAAACTGGAGGGACCTACCAAACACACAGTAGCCATCTGGCACAAAGCGCAAAGGCGGTTGGCGTGGGAGGGAGTGATCACTAATCTCACGCCCCTATGGGACACAAAGGCACTCGGCAACCTGCGCAGCTCCAAGGGATTTGATCAGTGGGATACCATTGGGATCTCCGTAGTGGGCGACCTGTGGACAAGAGAGGGCGTGCTCTCCTTTGCGACCTTGAGGGAGCAATACAACCTAGAAGTGACCGAAACATATAGGTACATACAAATTAGACACGCACTCCTGTCGATATTGGAACCGGGTGTCACGCTGCCGGAATCGGCCCCTCTAGAAGACCGACTGCTTACGGACTACATGGAGTCCAGTGCAACCTCCCTCACTTACCGCAAACTGATTAACAACCTGCCGGATCCCCTTGGAAAGTTAAAGGAGTGCTGGGAGGATGAGGTGGGCGACCTAGATGAGGCAGAATGGAACGCAGCCCTGGCATCGCCCAGGGAGGCGGGTATTTCCACCCGATTCAGGCTGGTCCAACTCAAGATACTCCATAGGGTCTACTATACCCGCACCACACTACATAAAATACATAGGGCAGAACACCCATTTTGCCTGAGGAACTGTGGGGAAGAGGGTACACTGTTCCACACTATATGGACATGCCCGGTTGTGCAGGACTACTGGAGGCGAGTCACACGCACAATCGGTCAGGCCCTCCAAAACCCATTCGCGCTCGACCCTAGGGTTTGTCTCTTGAATGTATGGGGCCCGACAGATCTATCATTGTATGCCAGGGGTTGGGTGGTCATCGGCGTTATGATGGCAAAGCGAGATATAGCAAAGAATTGGGGGGCACTGGAGGCACCGACACTGGCACAATGGTGCAGGAATATGGACGTGCTCATGGTGACGGAGAGGGCAGTATACCAACAAAGACATAATCCACGTAAATGGAACAGGATTTGGTCGCCGTGGAACACTTACAGGGGGGACGTATGTGAGCCTTTGCCCGAAGGAGAGGATGGGGACAGCTCAGGAGACGATGAGGAAATGGAGTAATAAGAGGGAGGTAGAGGGAGGCCCTGCTACACTGCATGGCCCCGGGACCAGAGAGACACAAAGGGAGGAATGAATGCTATCGCTAGAACTGTTTGTGGGTTTGCTAAGCGTCTGTCTACGGACCATTGTTGTACTAGCATACAGTTCATGATTATACAAGGCAACCCCTGTAGTAGCAAGTTGTACGTTGGGTGGGGGAAAAAAATTAAAAGTTGCTCTATTGATCGTAGGCAGCTGAATGTTGACGCTGCTCTACAGTACGGCTCACTGTTACTGAATACCATGTGATAGCAACAACAAAAATAAAGTTTTTAAAAAAAAAAAGTCTTTGTTTCTGGCGTCACTTTAGGGTCGCTTTGATCTTCAGAAAAGTTGTCGAAGTTGATGAAGTAGCCAGATGCAGTTCTGTCGATAGTTGGAATTATTTTTCCCATTTGGCTTTCATTAGCACATTCTGATGCCACATCATTGTAGACTGGTGTTTCATGACGAACTGCTTCAATTTGTGTTTCAAGAGGCACAAGTTCCATGGCATTTCTGCATAGTCCTTTTTTATTCACTACAGGTTTATCAAATGTGATTAGTCTTTCAGTTGGAACCTCTTGGATACTTGCAAATTTGGGTATTCTGTTACTTCTTGGGAGTCCACTGGGCCTGCTATTTATTATAGGCCACATGATTGTGGTTTTACCAGGTCGATTGATACAACTCGGTTCTCCTTTTTACCAGCAAGGGGCGGTAGTACTACTGATCTTGTTCCGTTGATCGCTAAGACAGGTACTGGTTTTCTGTAAGAAGGCCCAAATTCCTTCTTCACCGCTATTTTCTCTCTGACCAGATCCCCAATCTTTGGAATCCAGACAGGTCTTGCTGGGACAGGTGGTGTGTCTTCAGTGGTGGTTGGCTGTTGTTTTAACTATATGTTGCTCAGGGCTTTTCTTGCTTCGTTTAAGTCCCTTAAAACAGCCAAACGATCTTTGATGTCAAAGTCTTTATTCTTATCTTCTACCACTGAAGTAAGACTATCTAAGTCCTGAACATGCATTCTAGTTCCGAACAATAGTTTGTACGGGCTGAAACCTTTTAGAGAATTTCTTGGCAGGTTGTTAAGACTACGTTGGACACTTATTAAATGTTTGACCCACCCATCACCCGAACCTAATACCTTTGCCGTTATAGATTGCTTTATGTCTCGGTTTTTTCTTTCCACTACGCTGTTTCCCTCAGGATGGAAGGGACAAGAGAATCGCAATCCAATGCCCATGCTGGTCATGGCCTCCTTATAAGCTCGAGAGCTAAAAGCAGGACCCTGGTCAGAATGAAGCATGGCAATTGCGTATGTGCCGATAAAGACTCGCAAATCTTTTATAACAGTTTTGGCGTCAGTCGAGCGCTAGGGCCACATTTTTAAAGTGAATGTATTCTTAAGTAATTAATAGGACGCTGGATTACATGTGTAGATAGCTTTATGCTACCTTCATAAATGGCCATGGCATTACTCTGCTTGACTCGTTACTGCGGTCTCTGTCGCAGTCTGGACAGCTCTTTACAAATTTATAATGGTGCAGGCTCATCCCCGGCCACAAGTATACTGATTGTAATTCGGTCAGAGATTCCTTCATCTGTTTGTGCCTTGGACCTTCACTCATGTGTGCGTCTGCCATTAATAACTTTCTCCGATTCGTGTTTGGATTTACCCTATCCCCCACTCCAGGGATTCGAGCAAAAGGAACGGAGTTTGCATCAATTACATATGTATAATTGAGTGGATAGTTGACAGGTAATGCTGCACAGTTGCCTTTTGAAGACGTTTTTACTGCCAGCATGGTTTCCCCGTCTATGTATTTTTCTGAACGCTTTTTTGTGGCTACAGAAGCCGGTTTAGTTGCTTCCGCTATGGCTGTATTCGCCAATGAATTCCCAGCAACGTGAACGCCATCACGTTGATGACTCAGAGTGTGTATCACGTGAGTCTTTTGTAGTTCTTTCTGTAAAAGAACTACTTGTTTCCAAAGCATCTTATGCTTGATTGTGGCACCTGTGTCATCTTTGTAATCATTTTGAACCCAGCTCTGCAACTCATTATTGTTGAATTATTGGGAATTCACGTTCCGCATTTTCAAGCGCCATCTTTAAAGATCTGATTTCAGCTCGCTGAGCCGAACATTTTCTCAGTGATTCAGTTTATGTTATTTTCGGTCTGAATTTACCTCAGAGCCAACGACCTTTAACAATCGCGCAGGCTGCGTCGTAGGATTTATCTTCTACATTGTAATGCTGTACAAATCTGTCTGTATAGATTATACAGGAGTACTGTTCTAGAGGGAGAATTTCGATTGACAGAGGATATTCTTTTTCATATTTTAAATCATTCCGTTTTTTCATGTGTGGGGCGAAATAGTATTTCACGTCTTCTGCAGCAAGAGAATTTTCCCACTGTATCCATTTCAGATCCAGTGACACTGTAGGCAGGTTTACTGGGCTGAATAGTGCCTCGAAGGCGGATTCTGCTGTGAGAACAGTGATCCTTTTGCCTTGTGCTAGTGTTCGTTCTTTCGCTATAGAAGTTTGCACTGCCTTCACAGTATTTTCTGTGAGACTGAATGTTTTTTCTGCTTGTGTGTACAAATGTGATTTGTAAGCCATTGCTACAGTTTCTCCCTCATTAGAGGTCAGGTACGTGAATTCGCATCTTCCTGGAATGACCCGGATTACAAGGTTGCGTGTATTGTCACATGTTTCTAATTTTGTTTTTGCTAACATGTCTGTTTGCAGTGATCTCAAAATTTCTGTGTGTTTTTGAGTCCAGTTGATTGGTTTAAAATCAGGTGTAATTAATTCGTAGAGAGGTTTAATCCTCTCTGCGTAGCTTAGAATGTAAGTTCTTCTGAAATTCAGGAAGCCTAGAATCGATTGTAAGTTCTTCAGCGCTTTTGGTGCTTGGAGTACAGCGCACTTCTCTAAGAAGTTGTCCGCTAGGCTTTTTCCTTCACTTGATAGTTCGTATGCTACAAATAAGACTGTTAGATGGGCAATTCTTGACTTTATAAAGTTGAATTTGTAACCCTCTGCTGCGAACCCAAGTATTATGGTGTTCACTCTTTTCAAGTGAGTATCCAAGTCGTCATCTGTGAGATAGATGTCATCAACATAAGATAATGCCTCATCATCATATATTTGTAGTAACTCTGTTACTCTGGCTGAGAATAGTCCTGGGCTGTTCTTGAATCCCTGTGGGAGCCTCCAGAAAATTTTCTGTGACCCCATTATTGGGAAAGCGGTCAAGTACCTGCTTTCTGGTGCAATATTTTGGCAAATGAACCATTAGATATGTCTAATGTCGTTTTGTACTTTTTGCGAACTATGTTATTTATTAGTGCCGCACTGTGTGAATTTTGTACTGCATATGTTTTGCAACATGAGTTAAGGGTGTCTGTAGTCCAAGACTAGACGATACGAATCGTCCGGTTTGGAGACAGGAAACAAAGGATTGTTCATTTGAGAGGTGCATGTTTCAATTACCCCTTGGTATTCAAGTTGATCTCAAATCTCCCTGACCTGTTTTTTAGCTTCTTGCTTAATTGGGTACTGCCTTTGTGCAGTTGGTTGACATTTTAACTGGATTTTGTGAGGAGGAGAGTCCTCATCCCATCCTACATGATTTTTATATAATGCTGGTGCCTGGGCTACTGCCCATTTCCTTGCATATATATATTTAGTGTGAATTGGAATGTGATTTGAGAAGGCAGGCACAATCATTTCTTCGCCATGAGGGCACTCCCTGACAAACTCTGGGGGCCAATCTTCTCGGCTAACAGGATGTCATAGCCTTTTGAGAGGTTATCCCAAAATAGACCCCTTATTTTATTTATTTATTTAAGCTTATATCGCGCACAGCTACCCACAATGGGTTTCCCTGCGCCAGGGATAGACTATAGAAGAAAGGAGGGTATATCACCTGACTTGAAGCCACAACCGACTATTGGCCACGCTGAGTAAAAAGCAAAGTCTTCAGAGCCTTACGGAAGCGGAGTAGGTTCTAGTCTTATCTCCCTCTATACGCAGTGTTATTTCGTATATCTTATGAGGTTCGCTAGCTCTGGTGTCTGCAGTTTCTACCTGAATGTATTCATTCGTGTCCACTGTCTCCAGATGACTCATCAGGATCTTGCGAGCTATGCTGATTTCTGCTGCACTGTCTAGCATTGTCTGAGCCCCCTCTCCGTTTTTCAGCTGTGTCCTCAGTATTCTCGGCATGTTCGATTACTCTAATACTGGCTACCTTCTGCCTTGGGAATTGTAATTTTTTACTTTGGGCAGGTTCCTTGTCTTTGGACTTGGTGTGCTCTTCCCTTGGATCTGACTGTCCTCTTCTTTCCGATTTCTGCGAAAAAGATCGAGAGGGACGTGTATCAATACTTTGATATCTATCAGGCTTTTTCAAGTTATCCCTATTTCTAAGGTTATATCTTTTCTCAGAGTGCTCCCTCTGGGGAGACTGGTGTTCTCGAGTCGGAGTTCTTTCCCTCCGCCGAGGAGACCTTCCTCTGGACTGGAAAACTTTTTCTTTGGGAGTGGACTGTTTATTTCCATCCCAGCTCTTTTTGGGAGTGTTTAGATTATTTTTAATAAATAATTTTTCAGGATTTTCGAGTAGTTGGGGTTTTACTGGTTTCCCACCCAAACTATCTCTACCTAATTCTTCATAGCATTTTTCTATAATTCTGGCAAGCTCAATTGGTTGATCTGTTATATCTGTTTCTTTCAATTTCTGGTGGATCGCCACAGATGCTGCTTCTCCTTTTATGTTGGCTAGTAATATAGTCGAGACCTGCTTGAAGTCTTTCAGTAATTTCATACCAAGAGTTAAAGCAGGTTCTGGACCGTATTCATTCTGATTTTGTTTCAGCACATCCGGTATTACCGCCATGGACGGAACACCATGTGTTTTTGTGTAAATGGAAGCAAAGACTGTACCCCAAGTGTCACAGTCCTCCACATGTGGTGCGACCCCCATTGGACAGCAGATAGTCAGAATTCTGTGTTTCTCAATAGGGGTAGTATTCGGAAATACTGCCTCTATTTGAGTAATTTTCTGTGCTAACCAGAAAGGAATTTGTTCCCGTTTTGCGGGAGTTTTTCCAAGACATGATTGTATGTTCTGTGGTGTAATTTTATTTGTGTTCCCCTGATGAGGGGTCAGCTGTGGAACATTAACAGCTGTTTGGACTGTTGCAGTCCGCATTACATATTGGACTAACTGTCTATGTATTTTAATCAGTAATTTTAGCTGTGCTAAAAGTTCTTCTCTTGACATTTTTTCAATGTCTGGATGTGGTGTGTAGCTGGCTAGAACCGGCAACGTTGCTCCTGGTCTACCTAGTGGACCGAGCCTGGTGATGTGATCATTATGTTTTAGGGCGCCTTTAAACCAGAGCAGGTGCTCTTGGTATTTTAATGGGATTTCAATCTCCTCGAAAGGAGCGTACTCTTCCGGTGGTTCCTCTATTTTGTAATAGTGGAACTCGTGTGTTGTAGCGTTTGCCGCTGGAAAGTTTATCCAAGAATAGAATACCTCTGTCTGCCGATATTCGTGTGCCTCTATCACGAAAATGACTGTACCACCTCGCGATGTCAGTCCGTTTTCTATAAGTTTTAACGTTATAGTTTTTCTTATGTTTACCGGAATGAGGATTGCATCCCGGTCATTCTGTAGGAGACTTGTGTCGTCCGCCATTAGTTGATTTGCTAATATCGTAGCATCCCTTTCTTCATCACTCATTTTACTGTCAGAAAGGTTTTTCAGGTTCAGGTCAGGTTTCAAGGAAACAAACATTAGGTGCACAATATTTTGGAACAATGTATCCTTCAACGTTGACTAAACCAGAAACTCTTCATAGGAATCTCTTCCTACTAAGTTCCGGCGGATTTTAACCTTTCACCCACTCCAGACGTCTATTGGAGTATTTACAGGAGAAAGGGTCTGTGTGAAAAAGCACGACTGAGTTACTCTAACGTCTTGTGTTAGTTCTATCGCCTTACCAAACGTTGGGCGCCATGTAGTGTAGTTCCTATTTTCCCTATAGGCCCTGTGCATTAGAATAACATAAACAGCAGTGTAGATGTAGGACTGCGGTCTTCTAGGTCTCTACTGACTATGTTAGACTTAATTTAGGTTTGCGCCAGCTAGCCCAGAGGTCACTGGGAACTTTCTTGTCTGAATAGGAAGTGATCAGCTTCCCTGGCTCAGACAAGAAGGGATTCAGCTTCCGACAACCGCATTAACATGACAACTTTGCTCCTCAGAATAAGAGTCAATCTCTAGAGTTGTGTGAAACAATAGACAGCTATTTCACTCAGTCAGTTGTGCAGATTTACTTTCCCCAGGATGCAGAGAATAGAGAGACGGGCGTTTTCAATAAAAGATATTATTTATTGAGCAGTCTTCCTTCTCATGCAAGAGAAATGAATTGCCACAATTGCAAGACTTGTTATTATAAAGAGTGCGTACAGTAAAAGGAGTATTACGAAATAATACTATAAAAGCATTGATATGGTTTCTTAGCCATAAGATAGTTAAAATGAATAAAATATATACATTCATATATACATTGGCTAACGACCTCAACTGGTGCTTCTAACTACGCCTACCCCAGGGTACCTGACCTAAGCCTAACACAAGGGAGGGAGTAAGTAGCAGTTTAAGTTAAGTTGGTTTTGCCAAGAGTTTGTTTCAAGAATTCTCTCTAAGGGTTTAGTCAGCACCGTACCTCTGGAATAGAATGCAGGAGGTCTGGTATCTCCTCTCAGGACCCGATATCCCAGTCACCCGCAAGGGTAGGCTGGAAACGCTGGAGCTGGATTTTCTCGGCAGGAGAAAAGACAGCGTCTTTCTCAGCGCGTCAAGGAGGAGGGACAGCGTCCGTGGGCTTCTCGCATCTGCTGGGCTCTGCAAGGGGACAGCTGATCTGCTCCAGTATTCACCACCACCGTGTGTTTGCTTAAGGCAACGTTGGTATATTTATACCTGAAAGGTGCCGAGTTTGACGTACGTTTTTGGACATAAGACGTCAATAAAGATGTCACTAAGAACTGGTCGTTCTTACAGTGCTCGCAGGAGTTCTATTACTAATCAAAACAAAGCAAGCGGGGCTTTCCCAGGTTGCTGGGGGTTTGAGATGTCGAAAGAACTCGGTGTGCTATCTAGGAATCTAAGGAAGTGGCTTCTGCTACGTCATGGACTGTCATGAACTGCAGAGACTAGTTACTTAAATATGGCTCTGATCGTTATGCCATTATAGGGATATGTATTGATTATAGCCGTATAGGGGCATGAGGTCACAATATTGATCGGGGTCCTAGATAAAACACAACAGCCTATGGGTTGTTCGATTTCATGTGCATACTTTGAGACTTTTAGCTCTTTTTTAGAGTGGGTCATGAGACAGTCCACGGGCCACAAACAGGTCATTCATTATTTGGACGACTTCCTTTTCCTGGGAGCGGCGGGGACTCGGGAGTGTGCCTGGGCATTGCAGGAATTTTGCGTGCTCATGCGGGCTTTCAGGGTTCAGCTAGCGCCTGGGAAGACGGTTGGCCCGTCCACCTGTTTGGAATTTTTGGGTATCGAAATTGACTCATTGGAAGGGTGCTTCAGGTTACCCAAAGACAAAGTGTTTAAGTTTAAGGCGGCCCTGTGCCAGTGCCTACTCAAAGACAAGGTTACCTTACAGCAGCTACAGGAGACGGTGGGTCAACTGAACTTTGCATTGCGGGTCATCCCAATGGCACGCCCCTTGTCCCGGTCTATTGCACAAGCCATGAAAGGATTGAAAGAGAAACATCACCACACTAGGTTGTCATCCGAGGTTCGCCAGGATATGCGGATATGGACGGCATTCCTGGAGGACTTTAATGGCAGGATAGTGTGGCCCGGCCCCCCCACGACGTCAGCAGAGTTGGGTTTATGGACGGACGCTGCTGGTAGCGTGGGCTTTGGCGCCATCCTGGGGACCAAGTGGGTCGCCCAGAGATGGCCCGAGGAGTGGGGGGCGAGGGGTCTGACCACCAACATCGGATTCCTGGAACTATTCCCGATATGGGTAGCATTGATGGTTTGGCTCGAGCACCTTAGCAATCAGTCGGTGGTGTTCTGGTCGGATAACATGAGCGTGGTAGAATGCATTAACCAACAAGCGGCACGGTGTCCATTCATACTGCGCTTGGTAAAGGAGATTGTGCTACACTGTTTGAAATGGAATGTGATTTTCAGAGCCAAACATGTGCTAGGCGTTTTCAATAATGCAGCTGACGCCCTTTCTCACTTTAAAATGCAGGTATTCAGGGAGCAGCTTCCAGCAGCAGACCCCTCGCCAGCCCCTTTTCCGGTTGCTCTCTGGCAGATTGGTGCCCCAGACTACCGCACCTCGTGGCATCTAGCTTAGCCCCCAGGACCAAGACAGCATACGAAGGGGCGTTCTGATCTTACTGTGCTTTCTTAGGGCACAAGTGGGAGGCAAGCTGGGCGCAGGAGGACAGTTTTGTGGCATACCTAGAGTTGATGCACAGGGAAGGGCGCTCAGTGGCAGCTGTGAATAGGCACAGGGCGGCAGTCTCCTTCTTCGCACAAGCCAAGGGCTTGAGGGACCCTACGAACACGTTTGTAGTGCGCAAGGCGTTGAGGGGCTGGCTTAGCATACAGGGACACTCGACTGATGCGATAAAGCCGATTGGGCTGGTAAGGCTCACAGCCCTAATGTTGGCACTCCAGGGCGTCTGTAGCTCAACATGGGAGATGCTGCTTTTCAAAGCTGCGTTCACACTAGCGTTCTATGGAGCTCTAAGAATAGGCGAGCTGGTAGCAGCGTCAAAGAGTGACAAACTGGGCGGCCTTTAAGTGGCCTGTATGGTGATCCAGGAAGATACAATGTGGGTGACAGTTCAAAGATCGAAAACCGACCAGGAGGGACGGGGGGATACCATAGTGCTCCACCGGGCTCGGACCAACCCTTGTTGCCCGGTCTCGCATGTAGAGGCTTTTAGAAGGCAGCGGGAGGGTATGCTGGGGGGGCACTATTGTGTCACACGGATGGTACACCATTGACCAGGTATCAGTTTAGGAGAGTCCTGGAGCTGGCGGTCGCAAAAGCAGACCTGGATCCCACGGAATTTGGTACCCCTTCTTTCAGAATTGGGGCAGCAACTGAGGCAGTTGTAAGGGGACTCCCAGTCGAAAATGTTAAAAAGATTGGGAGATGGTCGTCTGAATGTTACAAACGTTATGTACGTATTGACATGTTGTGACATGGCAAGATGACTCATGCTTGGTATTTTCTGGTTTTGCAGTTTCTCGAACCTGTCACGCGGGGGAGGAACTCGCCGAATGTCGGCAAGAAACAACAGCTTCGCAACACAAGCAACAAGAAGATCAACGGACATTGGTGACTTGGATTGCGGGCCACTCTTATGTGCGGCGAGCAAAAAATGTGTTTCTTTCAGGTGAAAGGAGGAGAAGGGCTGAGGAAAAGGGGTTCTCCGTTTCCTTCTTTGGGAGGGGAGGCTTAGGCATCAGACAGTTCAAAGACTACTTTCTGGAACTATTATCTCAGCAACCCTCTCCCCGTCAGTGGCGATACTTCACCTGGGGGAGAACGATTTGGCCAATCTAGGGAGGCGCATCCTGATAGAAGAAATCATCTCCACTGCGGGGTGGGTGTCCAGAACAGGCGCGGGTTGAACAGTAGTTTGGTCGCAACCTATTCCTCGGTGGCAGTGGCGAGGGGGGGACTCGGTCAAGGCGTTGAATCACTCGGTAAAGAGGATCAACACACAGTTGGACAAATTATTTCGAGCCCCCCGGTTGAAGACGATTCCTCACGGGTGTATTTGGGGGGAGCACTTCTACCTGCGGGACGGGGTGCACTTGACTGAGGCTGGGAATGTCCTGTGGTCGAATAACATATTAGCATGGCTAGAGGGATTTGTGAGGTGAATATGACCTTTCTTAGGAGTAGGAAGGGGGAAGGCCAGATCGTCGGGTAACAATGCTGGTCTGTGGCGGTAAGGTCATGACCGGTGAGCAGCTATTTTAAGGTCTGAGGGGGCGGCATCATCCTTTGGAGGTGTCCGCCCAGGGGGAGGAGGGGTCACTGGCCCCTCCTAGAACTTCAGGGGCAGCTGGTGACGCGAGTTTGGGCCCTCCTTCAGTGGTTAAATGGAGTTCACGGGGTGGACCGAGTAATTAACGGGCTCGGCTGCATGGGTGGAACGAGTAATTAACGGGCTCGGCTGCATGGGTGGACCGAGTAATTAACAGGCTCGGCTGCACGGGTGGACCGGGTAATTAACAGGCCCGGCTGCGCATGCGCACCTGAGGTAAGGGCGCAGCTTGTAAGACCTGACACCGGTTAGCGACCTTGCCATATGGCCATAAATGTTAGTATGCAAAAATTTCCAGATGAGGATGTTAGATTCGGTTAGGAAACAAGCTGTATTATAATCTTGTTAAGGTTAGCCGATCACACTTGTCGATATGATTGTATCTAATGTTCCTGAATATTTTTGCATAAAAAATTGTATATTTTGTTTAAGAATTTTATTATTTTGTATCTTAATAAATACGGCCGGGGGGTCTTGCGATCCCCACGCCTTCCAAAGACAAATCATGTTCCGTGTCAATGTGTTCTGGGTTGATGTGGGTACACAGGGAGAGGGGCGGTAGCCATCACTGACCATCTGAAAAAGGGGGCCCTCGGCCCCACCGCCAGCATGGTGGTGATGCGATCCCCTCTCCCCTTGCCTTCCAGTGGTGGGGGGCGTGATCTCCCGGCGTCCAATGATTACGCGGGAGGTGTGCGCCACACCACCGGTCGGCCGTCGCCCAATCCCTGACCCGGAAGGCGTGGTGCAGACTTCCGGGTCAGAGGGGCGGGCGGCGAGGGGCAGGGGGAGGGGGCGGCCCGCCCTCTCCCTGCGTCCCCGGGAATAAAGGAGGGGGGTGCGCTCAGGTGGCCCATCTTGTCGCCTGACGCTCCCCCACACTGGTCGTGCCCCGCGCTCAGGCCTCCTAATTTTCCCCACCCACCATCCCTGGAACAAAGCTGTGTTGTGCATTATGTATACCTGTTTTATTATTAATTAAGTTGTTTCCCTTTTAGGATGTATAATTGAAGCATAAATGTCGGTTAGAATGTTTGGTGTATACTGTTTATTGTATATATCTCTCGTGTACTAAGTATTGGCTTCCCGTTGGGGGAGTAGTGTTAAAGTGTAAATAATGTTTGCTATTTTGTTTAGGCCTTTTTTTCCATAGTAGCCTGATGATGGTATGTCATGACATATTGATTTAGATAGTGTAGTTGTCCTTTAGTTCATTTTTTTTTCCACAGGTCGTCGTATTTATTAGGGTATTGGACATGCGGTAAGGTCATGACCGGTGAGCAGCTATTTTAAGGTCTGAGGGGGCGGCATCATCCTTTGGAGGTGTCCACCAAGGGGGAGGAAGGGTCACTGGCCCCTCCTAGAACTTCAGGGGCAGCTGGTGACGCGAGTTGGGCCCTCCTTCAGTGGTTAAATGGAGTTCACGGGGTGGACCGAGTAATTAACGGGCTCGGCTGCATGGGTGGACCGAGTAATTAACGGGCTCGGCTGCATAGGTGGACCGAGTAATTAACGGGCTCAGTTGCGCATGCGCACCTGCGGTAAGGGCGCCGCTTGTAAGACCTGACACCGGTTAGCGACCTTGCCGTATGGCCATAAATGTTAGTATGCAAAAATTTTCAAATGAGGATGTTAGATTCGGTTAGGAAACAAGCTGTATTAGAATCTTGTTAAGTTTAGCCGATCTCACTTGTCGATATGATTGTATCTAATCTTCCTGAATATTTTTGCGTAAAAAATTGTATATTTTGTTTAACAATTTTATTATTTGTATCTTAACAAATACGGCCGGGGGGTCTTGCGATCCCCCGCCTTCCAAAGACAAATCATGTTCCGTGTCAATGTGTTCTGGGTTGATGTGGGTACACAGGGAGAGGGGCGGTAGCCGTCACTGACCATGTTGTCTATGTTCATGCACGCCAATATCAATAAAGCTGTTGGGGTAAAGCTACTTCCTCTTGAGTGATGCTAATTCTTTGGACAACGCCCCACTGAGCTTTGATATATATATATATATATATATATATATATATATATATATATATATATATATATATATATATATATATGAAAGCTCCAAGTTTACCCACTGGTTCGGGAAGCACTCCAGCCACGGTGTACATCCACACACCCACAACCACGTCTCAGACAGCCGACGCGTTTCGAAAATTATTTCTTCTTCAAAGGCTTCATTCCACAAAGTACACAGTGTTCGTTGAGACCACACCTTTATTCCATGCAAAAACATTAGTTGCCTTCTGATAGGCTGCCGTTAAATGCCTCCTGATAGGCTGAAGGTTTTCTGGGAAACGTAGTACACCATGTACAGTTGCATGCAGAATTACATTAAAAGACCCTCCAATGGGCCCCGAGGCGTGCGTGGTAATTGAAAGGTGCTGTGGCTCCAAAGGATCAGGACAAGATTCCCTGTTCACTGGCCCGCTGCTTTTCTGCCTTCATGCGGTGGTTCTTCCCCTTACGGCTGGGCTGCCGCGTGCACATGAAAGCTCCAAGTTTACCCACTGGTTCGGGAAGCACTCCAGCCACGGTGTACATCCACACACCCACAACCACGTCTCAGACAGCCGACGCGTTTCGAAAATTAATTCTTCTTCAAAGGCTTCATTCCACAAAGTACACAGTGTTCGTTGAGACCACACCTTTATTCCATGCAAAAACATTAGTTGCCTTCTGATAGGCTGCCGTTAAATGGCTCCTGATAGGCTGAAGGTTTTCTGGGAAACGTAGTCCACCATGTACAGTTGCATGCGGAATTACATTAAAAGACCCTCCAATGGGCCCCGAGGCGTGCGTGGTAATTGAAAGGTGCTGTGGCTCCAAAGGATCAGGACAAGATTCCCTGTTCACTGGCCCGCTGCTTTTCTGCCTTCATGCGGTGGTGCTTCCCCTTACGGCTGGGCTGCCGCGTGCACATGAAAGCTCCAAGTTTACCCACTGGTTCGGGCAGCACTCCAGCCACGGTGTATATATATATGTACTTATTTTATAATACATATGCAATAAAACCATAAAAAATATAAACATTTCAATAACAAAAATATATTAATTAACTTAGAAAATAATTAAATATTACAAACTCAAAACCCCAAAAAAACACATTTATTAAAGACTCCAGAAACGTCTCTAAAACAGTAGGGAAGGTGTTGGACTTCATAGGTGTTAAATCTACTATTTCCACTCCAGTCTGTACAACAGTATGGAAAGTGTTAGATTTCGGAGGAGGAAGATTGACATTTCCAAATCCAGTCTGTTGTACAGTAGGGAAAGTGTTGGATTTCGGAGGGGAGGGAGATTTACTAACTCCACTCAAGACTGTGCAACAGTATGGAAAGCATTGGACTTTAAAGGGGCTGACTTTACTATGTCCACTCTAGTCTGTGCAACAGTAAGGAAAGCATTGGACTTTGGAGGGGTTAGATTTACTATTCCTACACCAGTCTGTGCAATAGTAGGGAAAGAGTTGCACTTGGAAGGGGTAACATTTACTATTGTCTTTTCAGTCTATGCAACAGTAGGAACAGCGCTGGACATCGGAGGGGTTAGATTTACTATTCCTACTCCAGTTGGTGCAATAGTAGGGAAAGTGTTGTACTTCATTGGGGTAAGGAGGAGGAGGAAAACGTTGGCAGACTGAAGCCACCCCAGAGAGCAGCAGCAGAGACCCCTCTCTTGCCGGTATAAAAACGGCAAACGACAGCCAGTGCAGCTAACGCTATCTACACTATCTACAACTCTGCTATTCTAAACGCCTATTTTTACCTGGCAAACTGCTGGGTGGACATGCTGACAGTACGCTTGCATGCCCGGGTTAGCTGCTCTGCAAGGGCTCGCGGACTGGAGGATGACACTATCTGCAATCTTCTACGTGGACTGCTCTGCGGCCATTGCGGGAGTAGCCTGAAGGTGGTGTGGAGGCGGGCCCTGGTTCTGGCTGGAGGGATAGACGTGTGAAAACTGTGCCTAACAACGGAATCGGAGAGGTGGAAGCTGCGATTGAGGGGGACCTACGTCTGGTGGTTATTCAGCGTTACACAGCCGTCTCTGACAAAACCTACAGGCCGACTGGAGCTACGCTTGTTGGCTTCTCTCTTCTCTATTTGCCCCAGAGTTTCACGGAGTTTAGCACACAGAGGAGGACACAAGTGCCACGATATCGAGAGATGGCATCTAAGAACCGGGCAAGGACCACCTTGCCGGTAAGATTGTGGTGAATGAAGAAACAAATAACTCTGGGATAGATGGGGTTATACAGGATAGAGCAAGCCAACCTCTAATTAAACCCCCAATACTGCAGCCCCCAAAAGCACCTGAGCACTCAGCCGGTAAAAGCGGGAAGGAGACAGAACAGCGGACGCCCAATAGTAACAATGATGCAATTCAATCTGCGCAACAGGGCAACAAGGTTACAATGCAAGTGCTAACACAAAACAATGTTGCGCCCAAAGGCCCATTCCATAGCGGGGTACTTGTTTTAACCCCAAGTTAAACTCTTACTAAAGAGGCTGCGGGAGAAAGCGAAGCATTGACCAACACACAGGCGGAGGGTTCCGGAGGAGATGCAGGGGCAGTCATCAACACGGAGGCACAGATAATGGTAACAGAAACTAAAGCAGTACCAATAGATAAAGAGCATACAAGTTCCCCCGGATCCTCAAGTATGGGTGCTGCAGTTAACCTCCTGGATTCATCAGTACTGTCTGGTTCCGCTAATCCTGAGATGCTCTCCCCAAATAACCCTGGTATAATCCCAATATTAGTGCTGGGGGAGAAAAGGTGCGCTGCCTTAGATGATATTACGGTAGGGGAAGGCCCTCATATTGAATCTGGATCAAATGATGAATTTGAAGAAATGGAAGAAGCTGTATCCAGAAATCCTCCTGGTATGAGTAAAGGCTCTGCTTTAAAAAAGGCTAGAGGGAAATCTAGAAAAATATATGTGCAATCTGCGGCAAAAGCTCAAACTATTGCTGATAATAGTCCTCTGTGAAAATGGGTGCAGGCTAAAGGAGGGGTGAAGTCAATGGCACTCCGATTGTCAGGGAATAGCCCGGTGGATGGAGCTCCCACAGAAATTCAGACAAAAAGTATAAATGCACTTGATAATTCTAATTCAGCCCTGTTTGGTCAAAAGCTATCTCCAGCTATACTTACCTCCAACGATACAATTCACAGTATTGACAACCAGAACATAGGTCTGAATCAATCGACTGCTCAGCTGCAGATTGAGAGCGGAGCTAGAAAAGAGGATCAATCAATCAATCAATCAATCAATCAATCAATCATGATATTTGTATAGCGCGCTACTCACCCGGAAGGGTCTCAAGGCGCTGGGGATGTATCACTTAATCTGATAGTTCAACTTCTTAGTGAGCAGAGACTTGAATCTCAACAGCATTACATACAAATGCGCGAAGATAATGACAAAATGCAGCGGTCTTTAAATACACTGAAAAATAAACAAAGGGGTCTTACATCAGAGATGGCAGAACTACAAAAAAGGGTAGTGGATACAGAGGTACTGTCCACTCAGACAGAGGTACGTGTTAGCAAACACGAGGCCCAGAATGCAAGTCTGCAAACTAAAGTCGAGGACGTGGAGAATCGACAAAGACGACAAAATCTGCGAGTCTTTGGCATCTCAGAAGGGGTTAAAGGAGGAGATCCGAGAGCGTTGATGGTTCATCTCTTCCAAAAGACATTCCCGGATCTCTCTGACTGGGTTTGGGACTCGCAACTACAAAGGGTCCATAGACTACCATTAGCCCAACGGAATAAGGGCAATCAGTATCCTTGGCCATTTTTAATCTACATGGGTAATTTTTTGCTAAGACAGGCGGTGTCACTATAAGCTTGACCTAATAAGCCTGTTTCAATAGAGTCAACAACTTTTTTGTTAGGTCTGACTTAAGCAAAATTACCATGGAGAAACGCTGGATAGTATATTGACCCTATCAAGGCTTTGGGGGGTCAAGCTTACTTACAAGAACCAGTGCAACTTAAAGTATTCAAGAATGGTCCCACATATTATTTTTTTGATGATCAAGAAGTGGAAAAGACGCTGACCAAATGGCAGAGAGAAGCCACTGAGAAAAGTGTACAATAGTATTGTAGATGCTTGACTATGTATAATGATTTAAGGGTTAGATGGCTGAATGGTGCAGGAAGAGGTGCAGCAATAGGCTATACTTTACCTCAAACCCCAAATACTGCAGCCTTCGACTTTAACTTAATTCTTCCAAGAGGGGATTTGTTTTTGATTTTGTTTTTTATTATTCAGCGTACCTTTTCTTCATCCCTTTACTCTGTTTGCATTTTTTGTAGAAATGTGATTATAGGATGAATGACACTGGGTGGTTTTGGGAGAGAGGGGTCATCATCACTGCTGTGTCTCTTTGGGCTGCCCAATCCACGGCAGCTGGTTAGGGTGTAGTGTAGTTCCTATATTCCATATAGGCTCTGCGCATTGGAATAATATATTCAGCAGTGTAGACGTAGGACTGAGGTTGACTAGGTCTCTACTGACTATATTAGACTTAAGGTTTGCCAGCTAGCTCAGAGGTCACTAGAAACTTTCTCGAATAAACGAGGAAGAGTTTAACCTCCCTGGATAGACAAGAAGGGATTAGCTTCTGACAACCATATAACATGACAATTTTGCTCCCTCAGAATAAGAGTGTATCTCTAGAGTCGTGTGAAAACAATAGACAGCTATTTCACTCAGTCAATCGTGCGTACTTAGTTTCACCAGATTGCTGAGAAAAGAGAGACGGGCGTTTTCAATAAAAGGTGTAATTTATTGAGCAGTCTTCTTTCTCATGCAAGAGAAATGAATTGCCATAATTGCAATACTTAATGTAAAGTGTGTACAGTAAAAGGAGTATTATGAAATAATACTGTAAAAGCATTGATATGGTTTCTTAGCCATAAGATACTTTAAACGGATAAAATATATACATACATATATACATTGACTAACGTACTCAACTGGTGCCTCTAAATACGCCTACCCCGGTGTACCTGACCTAAGCCTAATAGGTGGGAAGGAGTAAGTAAGTAGCAGTTTAAGTTAAGTTGGTTTTGCCAAGAATCTGACTCAAGAATTCTCTTTAAGGGTTTAGTCAGCTCCGTACCTGGGTAATAGAATGCAGGAGGTCTGGTATCTCTCTTTCAGGACTCGATATACCAGCAGCCCGCGAAGGCGGCTGAGAACACCAGAGCTGGATTTCTCGGCAGGAGAAAAGACAGACTGACCGTTCTTACAGTGCTTCACATGAGTTCTAGGACGAAATCAAAACAAAAGCAAATGGGGATTTCCCAGGTTGCTGGAGGTTTGGTTTGTTTAGAGAACTCGTTGTGCTTTCTAGGAGTCCAGGGAAGTAGCCTTGCTTAATGTGACTGCATGGGCTACAACTAAATATGGATATGATTCCTATGACATTATAGGGATATTATTGATTATAACCGTACAAGGGCATAAAATTGAAATATCGATTTAGGTTCCTAGATAAAAACACAATAAGGGGGTTAGAGAGAGGGGGGTGGGTGGGGTATGCGGCGGGGATGGTAAAGGTTGGGTGGAGCGGGGTGTTCAGGAAGGGGGGGAATCAGTAATAATGACATGAAGCGAGTTTATATTGAGACAATAAGTGGCAAAACTTTCTGGATTTTCTTTGTTTTCTCTTTCTTAATGGCTATGGGGTGGGGAAGTAGAAAAATCTTTTGGTATGGATAGAAAAAGGTGTTTAGCCTGGAATGTGGCAGGGTTGAATAGTAGGAATGAACAGCGTTTAGTTTTTGAGGAGTTAAGGATGTATAACCCACATATAGTTTTACTTTCAGAGACACATATATCCTACAAATACCGCAACTTACTTAAACAACTAGGTTACAATGTTATTATAAGCTCTGAATTAAATGTGCCAATTCGCGGGGTTGTTATCTTACAGCATAAATTATTTAAAGTCGAGACTGCGAGTACTTCGACAGATAAAAATGGTAGATAGGCTATCGCTCAACTTATTATTGGGGGTAAGAAATATACGTTCTGTGTGGTGCACGGCTCAAATGTAGATGACCTCACTCTCATGGATAAAGTTAATATGGAATTGCTTTATTGGGAAGGTGAGCGTCTGGTATTGGGTGATTTTAATTGTATTATGAATTATGTCATCGACACTACTAGACAGTGGCATTTAGGAGGATGCGCAAAACACGAGCCGCAATTATAGAAATAGGGCGAATACATTATCTAAAAGATGTTTGGCTGGAATTATACCCCGACGTTGCCGGGTATACTTACTAATCTGCTGCACATAAATTGTGCTCTCGCATAGATATGGCCTGGGCTTCAGACAGAATTCTGGAGACAAGTAACATGGAGATTTGCCCACGATTCACTTCAGACCATTACCCGATATTACTTTCTTTCAAAATATTAACAAAGAAACCAAACCCTCGCCCTTATTCATTTCCCAGACATCTTTTGATTAATGCGGATTTCGTAGTTAAACTTAAGGCACATATAAAAGACTTCATTGAAATTAATATAGGCTCAGCTTCACATAATGTGGTATGGGACTCCTGTAAAGCTAGCATCAGGAGCTTCACTCAGCAATATATATTTAGACAGAACTATTAAAACAAAAAGAATATAGATGATACTATCGCTAAAATACTGTATGCAGAAAGACACTCTTAAAAGGTTCCAACACAGTAGAAGAATTGGGCTATACTTTAATTGATCTTAAGTCCACTTTAAAGCAGACGTTGAGAGAAAAAAGCCTTATCAAATTGCACAAACATCATCTTTCCCAGTATGAGGGTGGGGGAACAATAGGTAAAGTATTAGCTTATAAGGTGGCGGAAAGTAAGGCCAAAATACTAGTCAGGACTATTAAAGGCCCTGATAATGTGATTTATAAAAGCCCCCCACAAATACTCGAGCAGTTCGCTAAATAATATATGGATTTATATACTCCTGAAAATCGACCAGCGCCAGATGACATTTGGACATATCTACAAATTAATTCAGTAAAATGTATCGACGTGGAACAAGTAGATATGCTGAATAATGTAGTCACATTGGCTGAGATTAGATTGAAAATTGCTGCCCTGCCCTCTGGCAAAGCATCCGGGGAAGATTCAATTCCCTTGGAGCTGTATAAACAATGCACGGATGAATTAGCTACACTGTTTAGCCAGGTGATCAGACTTATTGGACTCGGTGGGAAGGCCCCCGAGTCATGGAATATCACACAAATTATATTTTTTTTAAAGAAAAATAAGACAGCTGATGAATGTGGGTCATATCGACCGATTTCTCTTATAAACACTGATGCGAAGATATTTGCTAAAATATTGACAAACCGGCTTGTTTCGATAATATTGGCTCTGGTATCCCCACAACATAATGGGTTTATACCGGGTAGGGATACCCCGACTCACATAAATATGGCTTTCACAGCCTGTGATGTTGCCAGGACTAGATCCACCCCACTCAGTATGATATTATTAGATGCTGAGAAAGCATTCGACCGAGAGGGGTGGGAATATCTCTGGGCTGTTCTGAATAGATTTATTTATTATTTATTTATTTATTTAAGAAGCTTATAAAGCGCGCGGCTACCCCCAGCGGGGGTGTCCCGGCGCTGAGAGTACAGGTTAATCACTAGAGAGGGTTGCCTGGTTCAAAACCATCCAAAAACCATGGGCTGCGGAGGCACACCTAATCAGCATTTGGTGAACAGCCAGGTTTTTAGTTTGCGTCGGAAGATTTGCTTTGACTCAATAAACCTAAGGTCCAAAGGTAGGCTATTCCAGTGCTTGGCTGCTGTAACAGTGAACGTTCTGCCGCCACTTCAGGTAAGCCTAAATCTGGGAACAATCAGTAAGCGAAGGCTGTTTGATCTCAGATGTCTTACTGAAGATGATATCTTGAGTCTTTTGCTCAGATAGGCCGGGCCAATTCCATGAATAGCCCGAAAAGCAAGGATCAGGATTTTGAACTCAATACGTCGGGCGATGGGAAGCCAATGTAGCTCATCCCGATAAGCTCTGACCGAGTTGCGGGTAGGGATGTTTCCAATAAGCCTTGCTGCCGCGTTCTGAACGATTTGCAATCGGCCTATAAGATAATGGGGGGCGCCGGCATATAGGCTGTTGGCGTAATCAAGATGTGCCGTAATGAGAGCCTGGACAACCGTTTTGCGGGATGTCTGGGGGAGATAAGGAAAAATCTTCCTGATCATATGCAGCTTATAGAAACAGGCAGCAGTGACTTTGTTGACCTGCGCTTTGCAGGACAAGGTGTTATCAAATAGGAAGCCAAGGTTGCGGGCTGACTTTCTGGCTAAAAAAAAGTACCTCAGTTTTATCCGTATATAGGGCCAGATGATTAGCAGCCATCCAAGCGCAGATATTGCCAAGGCAGTTTCGAAAGTTGGAGAAGTGGGAGTCTGAGTGGTCTCTGAATGAAAAAAGAAGTTGAGTATCATCAGCATATGAGGCCACCCTGACCCCCCAAGACTCAACTACCCTGGCAAGCGGGCCCAAGTATGCGTTAAACAATAGAGGGCTTAAGGCGGAGCCCTGAGACACACCGCACATAAGGGGTTTATCCTCTGATTCGAATGGGTGCAGCAATACCCTTTGGGACCGTCCGGAAAGAAAGGATTTAATCCATGCCAGGGCTGTGCCACCAATCCCCAACTGTTGTAAACGAGTCACAAGTATGTCATGTGACACAGTGTCGAATGCAGCGGACAGGTCGAGGAGGACCAGCATGGCCTCCTCGCCCCTGTCCACTGATTCCCGAATAGTCTCGGATACTTCCAGCAGCGCAGTCTCGGTGCTGTAGCCGGTTCTAAAACCGGACTGAGAATCGTGCAGCAACTGATTTGTTTCTAAATACTGGGCCAGTTGTTTCTGAACTACTTTCTCCAGCACTTTGGCAGGTTTAGGCAAAAGCGATATGGGTCGATAGTTGCTGAATTGGGAAGGGTCTGCATCTGGTTTCTTCAGGATGGGAAGCAACCTAGCCTGTTTCCAGACTGAAGGAAATTGATCACGGGTCAAGGAAGAGTTCCAGATGGAAAGGAGAGGGTTGATTAAAACAGGGGCGAGATTACCCATCACTTTGGCAGGGACTGGGTCTAGTGGCGAGCCTGACTTGACCTTATATAAAAGTGTCAACGCTGAATCTGGCGTCAGCTCACTGAAAGAATTAAAGGAGCAATATTGGAGATGTGAAACATCTGACTGAGGACTAGGTGAGACGGAGTCAAAGGAGGAAGATAGTTTAATGATTTTTTCCTGAAAAAAATCAGATAGTCCATTGCAAAGATCTTGAGTGGGGACGCACTGGGTTTTCAAGGCAGGAGGATTCACAAAATCCTTCACAATTGTGAAGAGAGTTTTAGAGGAGTTCTCCGCCTGTAGAATGAGTTTTGAGAAATGAGCTCTCATCGTGGCACGTTTGAGTTTTTGGAACTTGTTCAGGGCCGTTTTGTAGGCCAGTTTGGTAATGGGGTCATAGGCCTGGCGCCATTTGCGTTCCAACTGTTTGCACCTACTCTTTTCCTCACGTAGCGTGGGGGAGAACCAGGGGGCGGAAGGGCGAGATCTGAAGGAAGCCAGAGGAGCTAGAGGGGCAATGGTATCTAGAGCAGAAGTAAGAGCAGAGTTATATCTGACTGTTTCCTTATTAAGATCTTCCGTCAGATTGAATTGATAATGAAAACAAGAGTCGATGGACTCACACGTGACTTTGGTCCATTTGCGACCACTATCTCTGTTGAGGGAGGAGGGAAGGGGCGGGGAAGGAATAGTAATTACAATGGGGGGAAGGAAATGGTCTGACCAGGTGAGGGGTAGGGGAGGAAGGGAAGAGATACCAGGATGATTCGTAAAAATAAGATCAAGCGTGTGACCTGCTTTGTGAGTGGGGCCTTTAACTAATTGGGACAGGGAAAGTCCTTGTAAGAGAGGAAGCTTGTGCACAAGAGGGATTACCGATATGAAGATTGAAGTTTCCAAGCACTGTAAAGTTGGAGTGTTTAAGTGAGAAGTCCGCGATTGAGTGCAACAAGGAGTTGAGAGAAGAGGAGGTGGCCGTGGGGGGTTGTAGACCAGGATGCCGGAAAAGATAGTGATGGCGGAATCCATAATCGTGAGGTGCATGGCTTCAATAAGCCCAAGGTTAGGTATTTTTGTAATATTCAGGATCAGGTGGGATTTCACGATTACGGCGAGGCCCCCTCCAGATTTGGAGTTGTCTCGATTAATGCCTAGTAGTCGATAACCAGGGGGAATGGCCAGGTGTATGTCCGGTTTGGACGAATCTTTGAGCCAAGTTTCTGTAAGAAATAATATGTCCCATTTGTGAATATCCAGCGACAGCCAAATATCAGAGGCATGAGCAGGTAGGGATCTACAGTTTATTAAGGCTGCTTTTAAGGTAACAGGGGTCAGGGGTTTTATGACATTCAGAGTATGGAGAATCCGTTTTTTAAAAGTGGGAATAGGGAATTTACACCGTGAGCAGGAATAAGTAGAAGTTTCAAGGCATTGAGGATTACAGCAGGTAGCGGGGCTGCAAGCGCCTTGTCTTAAATGAATAAGCTGATTACTGGTCCAGGTGATTATTGGGGGGCGAGAGGCAGGGGGTCTGGCGCTAGGCGCGGGTCCGGCGCGGAGGGGCGCAGACGGGCTTGCCTTAGGCGTGCCCGCTGCGCCCGCCCGCTGCGCGGGCGAGATGGCCCCTTGCTCTTATCCATTTCCGTCTGAGGGTGGGAGGAGGGTGGGAGGCGTCCAGGAGCTGGAGCGCTACCCTGCCTCCCCCCAAGATGGCGGTTCCGCGTTCTCCCAGCCGGCGAGAGCGCTGTGCTCGGCTGCGCCGGGGGAGAGAGAGCAAGGTCAGGACCCCTGTGACGAAGGAATCTCGTCAGGTCTGGCAAAGAGGTCTTTTTCCCGATTTAAAATCGCATCAGTTAAAATATTTACAATTTTTTAAATGAGTCAATCGTAGTTACATCTGCACACACCAGCATTCAATCACCATGCATACAGATTTAAATTCACACTCTCGCTGTATTGCTTTCCGCTAAATAGTCAAAGAGAAAGGAGATGCCCCCGGCTTCCGCCTCAGGGGTGAAAAACAAGATTTGGGATCAAGGGTCCATATCTGCAATGGATAAAGCCCCTTTATGATAACTCAGGGGTTAAAGTTTGCTATGCAGGGATACAGTTAACAAAATTTCCTATATTGCGTGGTACCCGTCAAAGGGTGCCCATTGTCGCCCTTACTATTTGGTTTATCTATTGAACCGTTTTTAGTGGCACTACAAAACAACCCATGTATAACACCATTCTCATCTGGCTTTGATATTCTAAAAATAACACTGTATACGCAGATGACATTGTGGTCTATTCAACGGATGTAGCGGAGGCAATGACAGGGATTACTACGAAGGCTAGGAGGTTCTACGCTGTCTCTGGTTACAGGCTGAACACCAACAAGACTACTGCTAACTCTATATCTCTGGCGCTGGATACTATTCGTAAATCAGTACATTCTTCTAGTTTAAGGCTACAATCATATAGAACCATTTGTTCACTGTATTACACCCCTGCACAGATTGCGAAATGGGCAGAAGTTAATTCAATTAGCGATCGGACGAAATGTCCAAAATGTGATCTATTCGCTGTAGGGTGTTAAAATATCGATTACAAAAATATAGTTGACATAAATATAGTTGTAAAAATATCGTTTACAAAAATATCGACACCCTATACCTAAACAGGTAAGTACATAAATATCTACTCAAAAATATCGTTGTAATAAATATAGATGTAAAAAATATCGACTTTTTAAATTAATTAAAATTACATTAAATGATAAATAAATATAAGTACTATTAACAAAATACATTACATTACTTTTATTTTTTAACTATTTAAAACAAATTAACTACACGTTTTCATTATAAACTTAATAAATGTGTACATATACATATATTTAACACTTTACTTTATATAACAACAATAATACATACATATAATTATAATATAAAATATATTATTAGTTAAAACATTTGATAGCGAAGGGGTAAAAATTACTATTCCCACTCCAGAGGGTGCAAAAGTAGGGAAAGCGTTGGATAGCGTAGGGGTAAAAATGACTATTCCCACTCCAGAGGGTGCAACAGTAGGGAAAGCGTTGGATAGCGTAGGGGTAAAAATTACTATTCCCACTCCAAAGGGTGCAACAGTAGGGAAAGCGTTGGATAGCGTAGGGGTAAAAATTACTATTCCCACTCCAGAGGGTGCAACAGTAGGGAAAGCGTTGGATAGCGTAGGGGTAAAAATTACTATTCCCACTCCAGAGGGTGCAACAGTAAGGAAAGCATTGGATAGCGTAGGGGTAAAAATTACTATTCCCACTCCAGAGGGTGCAACAGTAAGGAAAGCGTTGGATAGCGTAGGGGTAAAAATTACTATTCCCACTCCAAAGGGTGCAACATTAGGGAAAGCGTTGGATAGCGTAGGGGTAAAAATTACTATTCCCACTCCAGAGGGTGCAACAGTAGG
This sequence comes from Lissotriton vulgaris, assembly GCF_964263255.1. Classification (NCBI taxonomy): domain Eukaryota; kingdom Metazoa; phylum Chordata; class Amphibia; order Caudata; family Salamandridae; genus Lissotriton; species Lissotriton vulgaris. The sequence goes on from NC_141687.1 coordinate 121,230,117, forward strand.
GAAAGCGTTTGATAGCGTAGGGGTAAAAATTACTATTCCCACTCCGGAGGGTGCAACAGTAGGGAAAGCGTTGGATAGCGTAGGGGTAAAAATTACTATTCCCACTCCAGAGGGTGCAACAGTAGGGAAAGCGTTGGATAGCGTAGGGGTAAAAATTACTATTCCCACTCCAGAGGGTGCAACAGTAGGGAAAGCGTTGGGATAGCGTAGGGGTAAAAATTACTATTCCCACTCCAGAGGGTGCAACAGTAGGGAAAACGTTGGATAGCGTAGGGGTAAAAATTACTATTCCCCACTCCAAAGGGTGCAACAGTAGGGAAAGCGTTGGATAGTGTAGGTGTAAAAATTACTAAATGTATTTACTCATTTATAAATTAACAAATCTTTATTTTTATTTAATTAATCATTAATTAAATAATTATTCAATTAAAATGTATTTAATTCACTACATTTTCACTAAATAATTCCAGTACACACACCTAAATTTAATTAAACAATTAACATAATTAATTTACATAATTATTAATCAATTAACTAATTAAAATTAATTAACTATTATTTATTACACTATTTATATTCAAATAAAACATTAATTAATCTATTATTTTATTATATTTAAATTACTTCCCACCCTACTCCCCTATAAACCCACAACCCGCTACGGAACTATTAACACTAAATTCAACATAAAATACATTATTAACTAATAAAATACTACAAAAAAATACTACTTTGACAACCAATACTCATTAAAAACACTACATTACTTATAATTATTCAAAAAACGATATTTTTGTAAACTATGTTTTTGTAAACGATATTTATTACAACTATATTAATGCTATCGATATTACTTACCTGTCTGTCGATATTCTGGTCAAACTATATTTTTGAGATCGATATTTCTTCCTGTAGATATTTCTGCGGCGATATTAATGTTAGTCGATATTTTTACGACGATATTCCTGCTCTGTACCCTATTCGCAGCTGACTTGGCGCATAGGTTTTGCTTATGCCCATCATTAATAACATTTTGGGATGGAGTGGAGAAAACTGTGTCTTATAAACTTAACAGATCTATTTCATTTACGGTAACAGATGTACTACTGGGTCCAGAACCAGGCGACTATACTCAGAGAGAACTTATGAGTATCTTACTGGCTTGTGCTAGGCTAGCTATTGCTCGAGCATGGATTGCATGGGACCCACTATTGACGGCAGAATGGGGGGCCATAGATAAAGACATATAATATGGAATGTGCATTAGCTAAAATCAGGGGGGTAAGATCGCTATATAAACTAGGGAAAATCTGGGGAGAATTTGTGTAATAGTAAGTATGAAATTTGCTTTGCCTAAAATGTCTTCATGAAATGCTATTTCATGTGGTTTTGGTCTGTATCCAAGGGCAACTAGAATTTTCCTTCCCAGAGCACAAGCCTGGTTCTGCCTATCCTATGGCTAACTAGGAACACACATACATTTTTCTAGTTCACTACTCCTTGTCCCCTACTGGATTTAAAAGGAGACCTCCCTGTCATTTTTGAAAGTTCATGTTCATATTCAGCCTTCGGTAAGGGAGAGTGGATGATTCCAGAGCTGCCTGCTCCAGCAGCATGTATCCAAGCATAGGTACATTCTCTGTGATAGGTGAAGCTTCTAGTCTTTCATCAGAACTGTGTGATCTCTGCTGGCAGCTCTTATGGGAAGAAGGGCAGGTGGTACGTAGGCTGATAATAAAATGAGGCTTATCTCGGGTACTAACTATGAATCTCCTGGGTAGATATTGACCGGCTCAGAGCAAATCAAAATGCTGCATTTTTGGTATTGTACACCTTATTTATAAGTAGTCATATACGAATTTCGGATCAGTTTGGAAATTCCAACACAGGAGATCATTCCAAGAATTTGCAAAACGGGAATGTCTATAGAGATATCACTTAAACAAGGTCATCGTACTCACAATCTGCATTGCAAAAACACCACTTTGGTAGTGAAATACCATGTCAGCAAAGGCAAAGCATCTGTATACAAAATAATACTACGCCAGAGGTTCATTACGTAGATGCATCGCACTCGAAGTATAAAATTCAGTTTCATCTGTCTCAGCACAATAGGCTCTACTACCTGTAATAGCATAGCATAGCATACTATGTCATGTGAGCCACATCAGCTGTCTATGTCTGGTCAATGCTGAGCCGTTTCCAAGTCACAAGGTGCTCATCTGCACTCAGACTCAACAGCAAAAGTAGCTTCTCTGCTGAGAAGTGCAAGTCCCCATGGGGTCTTGTGACTCATAGCAGGAGCATGAAATGATAGGCCCAGATTTGCTAACACTTTCCTCTAGGTTTACGTCACAAAAGTGAGACAGACTGGTGCAAAATGTTGAATAGGCGTTTACTTTTCAGTGCAAAACAATGAACTGGAAAGTAGCTCTGAAGTGTTGCAAAATATTGTTGAGTGCTACTTTGCATCAAGGGGGCTTATCACGGGTGGCACATGGGCATTCCAATGCAACCACAAACGGTCTATGACGTAAGCCTTATCTTCTAAAAAACAGTGTAGACAGGGTTTTGCACCTAAAATGTAGGCATTCTCCAGGCAGGCATATGTTAAAAGTTCTCATTTTCAATTTGTGTCCTGCAATTTGCAGCAATTTGCAGCACACATGCAAAGTTAGAAATGCTTTAACCATGTATTGGTATAACATGTATTAATGTTCAAGTATCCACTTGTGTCTGACTCAAGTAATAATGGAGATCTACTACAAAAAAAAGTGAATGACATAGCAAATAAATGCTTAAAGTCCAGATAATTGATTTAATGGTCTTTAGTCTGTTAAATAATTTTAACAGCATTCTCCATTATTAAAAGGCCCAGTCCAGCCGCTTTGGGCCAAACCCCTTTTCGGCTATTTCGTTAAACGATGTTTCAGCATAGTATTTTGTACTTGAAAGGTACCCTATGGCACAAGGGGACATGCAAGCATAGCACACGCCAGCCTGACGTATGCCAGGGCAACTGGAGACAGACACACCACCATACTCTCTCCATTTCACACAATACATCTCGCCAACCAGAGTCGCATGTAAAATAAGGTAACTGGACTCTACACCATAAAGAGATGCCAGACTAATGATCGAAGGAACCAGATACATGAATTTTGATCTACTTGGTCAGTCACACTCTATTGATAAACCAATACAGTAAGTACACACATCAGCAACCACTCATTACTCTCAAGATCGCCAAAAAGGTGGCAGCAGAAATCTGCTGCAGTCATGGTAGATGATAGCCTACCACAAACCTGCCAGCAGGAATCACCGGACTCTATGTCCCATCCGCACACAATGCATCATGGGAATGCAACAATGGTCATGAAATATCGCACTTCATGACTTTGCATGAGAGTCTTCAACTTTGGCTGAAAACATTCGGCATGCTGCAGGCAAGCCTAATGCTACACAACATGCTAATCAAGCGATAACGCCCAGTCTTGGGCAACCTAACAACTGAGGTAAGGGGTGGTCTCACCACAGCCAGAGCAACATCAAAGTAAATGTTGTGACAACCTGAGAAGGGTGGAACTAGCCCAGCTGGTGATCCACTAAAACAGAGACATGTAGGGAAGGCAGCTACTTCTAGAATCATCAGATGTAACCTTGATACTGCCACCCGATGCAGACCCATGACAGTACTGACTCACAGTGACAGGGAATGAGGAAACTGGATTGTGGCACACCTTTTCTGGTAAATCTATTGTGGCTGAAGGGTAAATGCACATATATTTTAAGATGCTGTGTAACACAGCAGCTTATTAAGCTCTTTTGCATACTAGGTAACCATTTGAAAATTCATCACAAAGCCTAGTTTCAAAGAAACCATGGAGAGGAGGCCAAAGGAACATATTCTTGTATGCTGCTACTATAATTTATGCCGCCGTAGTGCGCTGCTTATGACTTCATATATTACATCACCCATCACATGGTCAGTGACATCACTAATGACATCACAAATGACATCACTGATGACATCATCCAGTGAGTGTATTTCGTAAACTTTTCTGAGACTTAAAGATATATACTAAGTTACTGCATAAGTTAAATTACTGTTCTTTCTGTACAATTTCTAACATATGTGATCTGAGTGGTTGTGTGACTGTCTGTATCCGTGTGTAAGTGGCTGTATGGGTGTGTGAGTGGTGGTCCCCGGGGCTCAGAAGAGCCTCAGGAGGAGGGCAGCTTATTTTTTTATTTGGCCGGCCCGGGGGAGGTTGTGGTCCCCGGAGGCAAGATTGGCCATCGGGAGGGGAGTCTTGTGCGCCCGCCTCTTATTTAAAATACAAATAAGCCCTCGGGTCGGGTCCATATTTAAACTAGGACAGCAAAGTCTCGTATCTATTGTGATTTTTGCCACAAGTTATTATACAAAAATGCTATTTGGGCCAGACAAGGACCCCAACACCAGGCATAGAGGCTATTCCTACCCTGCCCCTTCTCTTTTTTTAAACATTTTTGTTTGGGACTTGGCTGAGTCCGCGTCCATAGATGGCTGCCAACACTTCCTGGTTGAAGTGTTGGCAGCCAATCAGATGTCTGCACGAGAGTGGGAAAATTGTGCCTCTAGATATGCAAATCTTTTTTGTCTTTAATATCTCCAAAACTGAAGGGATTACACCAAATAACAAAAGGTTGCGTTCTGAACCAAGACCTTGCTTTCTGCCAAATTTGGTGTAGTTCCATTCAGCAGTTCGGGTTCTAGTCATGTTCAAAATCTCTATGGGAAATTGCATTGAGAAAAAGCACTTTGGGACCCCCTCTTACGTGGCCCCCTCTTGACGAATCACCCTGAAACTTTTGACACAGCAACTGAACTGTACATCATACTACTTCTGAAATGTTAGTGAAGATTCATCACACTGCTCTAAAGTTATTGGCAAAACAAAAAATTATCTCCCTATGGAAACTAGGTCCTAACTATAACTACCTACTGGCGACTCACTCAGACACTCTCACACCTATTCACAAGCCCACTCAGACATTCAAATATCCACTCACAGACTCACTCAAATTCTCTATCACCTACCAAACTCAGACACATACACCTACCGGCAGACACACACAGACATTTCCATACTGACTCATAGACACACCCAGTCACAGACCCACTGAGACACTCACACATCCACTCAATCACTCACACACCCAGTCACTGTCCCACTTAGACACACACACTCACGCCCACTCAGACCCACTTAGACACTCACACACCCACTTACACACCTCCACACATACTCACATGCCCACTCACAGCCATTTACACACCCATACAGCTACTTAACATGCCCACTTACAGACGCATACAGCCACTTACAAACCCACTGACAGACCCATAAAGCAAAATCACTGACATACCCACTCACACACCCATACAGACACTCACACACCACTCAGAGACCCACACAGCCACTTGTACACCCATCCACCCACTCGCACATCCACTTACATACCCATACAACAACTCACACACCCACTCACAGACTAAGAAAAACACTCACACACCCATACAGACACCCACACACCCAGTCAGAGACCCACAAACCACTCACACACCAATTTATACAACCACCCATGCAACCACTCACATGCCCACAAAACCTCTAACACACACCCACTAACTGACCTATAGTCACTCACACATCCATGTATACACCCATACAGCCACTCACACACCCATTCACAGACCCATACAGTCACTCACACCCATTCACAGGCCCATATTGCCACTCACAAACACAGGTATTCACACACACCCACTCATGCATCCACTCACAACCCATAGCGCCACTTGTACAACTGCTCAAAGGCCCATACAGCCACTTATCTACCCACTCACCAACCTATACTGCCACTCACATACCCACTCTTAAAAGTTACAGGCTGTAGTTCGGAAATGAAAATAAAAATATATTTTTAGGAAATAGCATAAAAAACAAATGTACTGAAAAAACCAAAGGTTAAATGGACATTATAGTTAAGTTCAGATTGTACATGCATAAAACCATCGAAATTTAGCAGTTAGAGTTACCTGAACTAACTATATTTTATGCCCCCACAATGCACTCCTTTTGACCTCACATATTACATCACTCGTGACATGGTCAGTGACATCACTGATGACATCTCAAATGATATCACTGCTAAAGTTTTTTTTTACCATACTTAATATACCAATGTCTTGCTGGTATGGCCAAAGGTCATGCAAGGTGGAGGGATTGGTGGACAACTTTGTTACGGGCCACGGACAAAGACCGTGGGTAGCTTGTTATATGTGCACAGAGCCTGGCCTGCCCGCTTATGCTTGTCTTAAATTATTTTTTTTTGGACACAGAAACCAAATCCCTAACATAGTGGCCACGTTTTCCTCAGGTTTCTTCCAGCTAATCAAATTGTGTGATTTGAGCGTGGGGGCATCACAGCTCTCCAGGTGGATCTGCAGTGATGCAGCACATGAAACATGCATAAGATTTTAACATTATTATAAGCAATGGTTCCAGCAGCGGCCGGCACGGATCAAGGTAGGGGTAAGGGGGCAGGTGTGGGTGGGGAGTGTATGGGGGAAGAGGGCAGCAAAAAAAATAATAATAATGTAGTTCTGTCCACTTACCCACTGCGCCTCTCCTCTATGGCCCTCCCTCGCTCACCTCAACAACAGGAAGCACACCCAGTCTCCCAATCACAGAGCTGCCTTAGGAGCGTTGTGATTGGTCTGAGCACGGTGTTTCCGTGCTTATGCGCTGACTGGGAGCCTGGGCATGTTCTCCATGCAGGCGGTAATGCAGCCTGCATTGAGAACATGCGAAGTGCGCTAGACTGTTTTGGGCGGCCCAAAAGCAGCCATTGCGCACTTAGGAGGGTGCTACCACTCCTCCCCTACCCCCAACCCCTCACTTAAAGCTGCAGAAGTAGGAGAAAATAAAATGATAACACACGTTAATATCATTCTAATTTATCTTTATTTCACTGCTAAAAAGCAGTGGGGAGATGCTCCTCCGCCTTAGCGGAGGAGCCGCCACTGATTACGGTTCATTTTTTATAATTAACATTTTTAGTAGAAGCTTTGGCCACCGCATTTATGAGGCGATATTTTTTCTTCTTTTGTATTTTTCATTCCGTTGCATACGCTGTCATAAAAATGAAAAATACATAAATAGCCCTCTTACCATCTTGACATGGGTAGAAAGGCCAGACCTGTTGACTGCTTATTTTATCCTACCCATCCTGTACCCCTGTACAAGCACCTGCAAAGGCCAGATTTAAAAAGAGAATTTATGCAATTCCTGAAATTAGTGTTGTGTCTTCCTTACAAATTCAAAACTAGTTCCGGAGTTTTTATTCCAATACCACCGATGGACAACTGTATTTGGACCCAACTCTGAGTACAGAGGGATGTGGTGGGCGTTACTGTTCCTGTTTTATGATTAATGAAGCTGCCAGGAAGTGCCCACAGAATAAATGAGATTTCACCAAACAAAGGCAGCTGGTGAAGTTTGCAGTGCATGAGTGGCAGAAATCTTCTCACAAAAACATGTTTTGTGTCAATTTTCCCATTAAGGCAATCAATACAAGTTTCAATTCTAATCCTTGTGCAAACGTGTTTGCACAAAGGTTAGAGTCACCAGGTGTGTGATAATTATTATTTCTGCAGTACACAGTCAAGCAGCGTCATGTCTGTCTTTTGTGAAATAATCATACACCATACTCCACGAAGAGTAAAAAGCCATTTAATTAGGACAGGATTGTGCATAATTAAACACACCAACAGTGTTATCATAACATCAAAACACTTTGAACGTAACCTTCCTTTTTCACCTTCACCAGCTGCTTTCACGCCAGCACATCATCTTGCTTCACTAGTCCTTTCACTCCATGACATCCTTTCATTCCCAATCTCTTTCTCACTTCTCAAGGCATCCCACACACTTTACTCCTTCGCCTGTGCTCCCTCCCCCAAGGAGTGAATGCGCCCCCATCTGACTCCCCAGCCCCCTTAACTACTGCCACCCAGGAAACCCCTGGAGAGTATTTTACTGCCCCACCCTAAACATACTGCAACACAGCAACTCTGCGCTCATTTACCACCACATTTAATCCTCTCATTCATAGCTCTCGCAGCAGAGCCCTTATTTCCAACATATGGTAAGCATTACCCAGGTTAGAGAGGTGTCCCCATCTGAAAGAAAAAATACAATTTCCTCCTCCTTAATGCCCGAATGGGATACCCGCATTGCTTGATTGAGCCTCCTCCTGGCCTTCTCACTGGGCACATGTTTTATCGCCCCCTCCATCTCTGCTGTGGCACAAATTCAGTCCATATCAAGCAAGTCCCCACCAACTTCTGGTTCAGTAACAACACGTCTGTTGCATGTGTTGCAGCAGGGGTGTAGCTAGAGCTTGTGGCACCTGGGGCTACCCCTCAGATTGCCGCCCCTTGGCGGGGGGGGGGGTGCTAGAAGGACGGTGAGCACTTGAAAGATGTCCGAGTCTCCGAGGAGAGACACATAGTATTGCTGCTGACAGTTAACTCGATCATGCAAGTTACATGCACATACATGACACGGTCAAAGGCTAGACAGTTGAATACATCGGTGACTGGCAGTACAAAAGAGAACACACAGACTGCATGATCTATCTGGGGACTCAGAAAAACCACATGTGACATCCATCAGAGAGCTGTGTGAACAATTACCCCTCAGCATAAAGCAAAACATGCACATACATGACACTGTTCAGGGATCCATCATCTACAGCTGACATTAAATGACCATACATCATAGTCCCCCCATTAAAGCAGCGGGGACCTGCACAAACGTGATGTGCTCTAGGGACCCAAAGCCAACTTAACAGTGTCGAAGCCTGTGTTTCTTTACCTTTCAAAAACAGAAAATTAATTATTATCACAGGGACTGACTCACTGTGTGCCCTTAGAACTAAACACAGCACTAAGGGGTCAGTCAGCTCCACCTTGCCAACACAGACTGGATACACAGCCCAAAATGTTCAGTCTGAATGCCTGCCAACTAAATGTTTACATATTGATATGAAAGAAATGATTGTACTCATGCTGAGATGGTCAATACCTCGGGTGGAGTTACAAAACCTGCACTTGCTGATTCCAGATGGTATGTACAACCCAATTTCTTGTGTATCTCAAGTTTGCAGTCAGGAATGGGGAATAACATGAAGGTCTCGACCTGCTACGTTTCTATTCTTAATTTATATGAAAAATGTTCCTCAAATTGAGTACCCTTCTCGATAACCATCCCAAAAGAATATACTATGAACAAATCCGACATCCCTCTACTCCCATCAAGCAATCAATTCACAAAGACATTTGCGCACCTATGTTCAATTGATATGAGGAAATTACTTCATTTAATAATGCAAATTTACTTTGTAATTCACAAAAGGGAGCTTGATTTATTCACACACACTGTTATACTAGTGTGGTAGTAAATCTAATCTGTATGAAGGGTGAAAGGCATTCCAAGAGGGAAATGCCAAGGAAATTTGGCTAACGTCCACACACTTGTGGAGCGTGTTCACAAACAGAAACTTTTACATAAAACGTACTCTTTTTGAGAGAATGCATGAACAACTGTCAAAGGTGGGATATGATGGTAATCTACCAAAAATGGTAAGGGTGTAGGGGAAGGAGTTTCAGCTTGCGGAGAATATTTTCCTGTTAGAGAAAAAGTATATGCTCATCTTTAACAATGTCCAATTGTATACATTGTGAGTACTCTTGAAAAACTGCAAGTTGCAGGTTCTGAAACTATGTAAGAATTTGTAATTAATAAATCTGCACCCAGCCATAGGTGTAAAACTCTACATGTAGATTCACAATTTTTTGATTCGGGGACTATGTGGAAGCACTTCTGACTGTTAGACCAAATTGGAAAAGAACAGGAGATGTAGGGGCATTAAACAGAGAAATGTAAAGTCTGATCATTACTCACCTTGATATTTGTAATAACCTGCATATCCTGAGTGGTGTCCAAAATATTAAGTTGTTTTCTGACGATAGCCAAGATTTAATAGACGCAAGCAATTAAATGCAAGCCAGGCACTCTAGATTTAATTTTAGCCAACACCTCGGGCAGTTAATTCTTTTTGCGACATCTTTTCACATATCTATCCAACATTTTGTGCTATTAACCATATCCAGTTGGTATTTAGGTACCTAAATACTTGCCTGCATTCAGTGCACAAAACAGTGAAGCATTTTAGGCAAGAACTTTAAAGAGGAGGAATAATCATCCCGAAAAAAATACATGGAACAATTAATTGTTTTCAACTGTTAATGCTTGTCCTATAACATTTGCAACTCAGTCTGGTGTAACTCGACGTTTTATTTGACCATGATTATTTTTTATGGGGATGGAAGCTGGAAGTTTTGAGCGGTAAAGCCTTTTTTGTACACAAAAATATAACCATCTTAGAGACTGCTCGCAACCCTTTCTACGCCCATTTTTATCCAGTCAGACCATCTGGAGAGGAATTTAGAGCTGCACACAAAATAAGTTGAGAATCATATTATATCGTATTTAATTGTGGAAATGGCTTTTTGTTTTACACTTTGCGTGCAATGTGAATGTGGTTGCTCAGGGCATGCCCGATTGTTACTAGTTCTTTGCCAGTAGATGTTTATAGATAAGGTTCAGTCGGATATACATTTAAAGCAATGCTGAGAAGAAGGGCAAAGTATGTGCTCCCCTATCTAACAAACAACCAGGAATGACTAAAATATAAAATATTTAGTGTATCTGAGCTACCTTTTAGGAATCTTCTTAACTGGGATACCTTATAAGTAAGTAAGTAAATTTTATTATGTATAGTTAATTAAAACCAGTACAATCGTTGCATTTAAAACAATTTCTTAAAATGTGGTAAAAGAATGTAGTCTGTGTAATCGTCCTTATCAAAGACCATGCGGTGAGAGGCCGAGAGTAGTTGTCTAGCAGTGTTCCCTGAGCCAGGGCGGGCTAGGCATTTGTAGCCCAAAGTTCGTCCATTAGGTGCCAGAACTAATGGTTACCGCCAGTTGTAGATTTGACAGTCTTTGCTCTATCGTAGTCAGAAACTTGACGTATCTACAGTTCAGTTTTGTATTCGCAGGGTTCAAGCATGCAAGCACAGGCTACCTTCGCGTGCTGGTCCCTATCTGCTTGAACTGCTCCCTTAGTAGCTGTCGGCGGACTTGTCGGAGCTCTTCACAGAGACAGGTCATGTGGAGTATGTCTCCTGTTGCTAGATTGCAGAGCGGACAGACTTCATGGCCATTGCTCCTGAGCCATGGTGGTTGATGCTCTCTTCTGGGCAGGATCCCTAATCTATATTTCAAAAACTTCAGTTTTGTGATTTTTGGGTAGCCCTGGCTGAAGTAAAGTTGTGGTGTCAGGGATTTATACGTGTTTAATGTCATCCACGCATGGTTTCTTTTTGCAAAAATGGCCTTGTCCTCTATTAGGGAAAGAGTTTTTACGTTTTTCCTAACCGCTTTTTTAAACGGGTTGTGCCCCAGTTGCATGTCCCAAAGTGCGGTTGCCTTGACAGCCCCCAATACTGCCTTCAAGTAGGAGCGTGCCTCAGATACATCCCTGCTTTGTATGTCTTGCCACAGCATTGCATTTAAGGTGTCATTGGAGGCAGAGCGGAGTTTGTGGCAGCAGATAATGAAGGCTCCTTGTCTTGCAAGGTCTTGTTTTTTTAGGCCAAACTCCAGCCTTATTTGGGCAGGCGAGGTGTTAGACGGAAGTGAGAACAGAGTTCTATATGCTTTTACCTGGATGTTATCTATGTTCCTGGAGTCTCTTCCTCGTAGTGCCTCGCTGCCGTAGGAAATTGAGGGGAGCAATTTAGCCTGAATGACTTTTAAATATGGTGTCAGGGTTGGCCCCGATAGTTGGTTTGATAGATTTTTCAATGTGATGGCGATCGAGGCCCCTCTTCTTTTAGTTTCCTCCATCTGCCGGAAAAATGAGCTGTCAGTGTCAAAGATAAGTCCCAAGTATTTGTATTCGCATGAAGACTCTATTTTTGGGCCGCCCTAAGTCCAAGGCTTCTGGTGTTTGTTCCTGGTATTGATCGACATCGTACGTGTTTTACTTAGATTGATTTTTAAGTTATTTTCCGTTGCGTAGCTGTGAATTTCGATCAGCAAATTCTGTAGGCCAATATGTGTGTGACTAAGAAGTACCACGCCATCCGCGTATAATAGATTACTTAGGGTTTTTCCTCCCAGCCTTGGAGAGTGGGAGTTGCATGTGTCGAGTCGGCCTGATAAGTCTGCCATAAACAGGTTACACAAAGTCGGGGCCAACACGCAGCCTTGTTTTAGCCCTTTGGTCGTGCAAACTTTGGAAGACAGCTGGGTCCCGCTTCCCAGGCTTCACCTGCACCCAGGTGTCATAGTGAAGTAAATTCAGCATATTTAGAAGCGATTGAGGTGCGCCCCATTGTGCAAGTTTTTGCCACAGCATGCCTCTCTCGATGTTGTCAAAGGCTGCGCTGAAATCGATGTAGCACAGGTACAGCTGCAGTTTTTTTTGTCATTCCTGGGATACCTTATTGTCTCGGCCATACTTCTGTATGGAACCAACCACTACCGAGTATTTAAACGGCAGGTGATAGACGGTCGGCCCGGTCACCAGGAGAAAACATTTTACAGTACTGAAGCGTTATCTAATCCGCAGCCTTCCAGTAACGAACGACTACATCATCATTTTAGTGTCAACACCGAAATTTGATCAGCAAGTAGCTACCAGGAATTATTTAACAGCTCTGCCCCAATCCTCGAGGCGAGTGTGTGTGACTGGAACACGTCAACTACATAAAGCCTTTTTTGAATGCAAACTGATTATGGGGGCCTGTTCGTTCCAAATGTCTGTGAATCTGTGAGGTTGTGCTAAATGTAACGCGCGGTCGCGCACTGACGTGCCACGTCTCATGGCATCTTAGAGCCAAGTTATACCATGCAGCTGCAGGTTTCCCCCAGAGGCCTTTGCGCCTCCCAGAAGTCATTTCCCACATACCCCTTTCGGTCGTGTCTCTTCATGGCCTAGTGTGTTGCGTTGTTTGTTGCGATCATTTTAGTTGAGCGGCGAGCGCTCATTGTCTAAGTTGTCTGAGATTCACAGTGACAGTTTTGACTGGAAAATCTACACAAAATAAGACAATATTTTTAAACTATATAATTTTGTACAGTATATTATATTGTCACATGCAGCCCTCCCTCAGAGAGAGCGAAGTGATGCTTCCTCGACCACTCAACATTTTTGACTGGTGCTCCAAATATTGTCCTTGCTCTAGACTAAACACGTTGTATAACTATATTTTGATAAGAGGATTCTTTCCTCACCTTAATTATTTAGTTGTTGCGTGCGTGCAGCTGCCCCTTCCCCCCCGGCCATATGCAGCCTGCAGGCAAGCAAGACGCAAGAACTAGAGAATGGTCTCAGTAGTGACGCACTCCTCCGACTCCTCGACAAGACAAGGGCAGCGCAAGCGTAGGGGGCGCGGGGCGGGCGGTGAGCGCGTAACACGCCACACTGCTACGGTGCGTTGAGGGCTGGCCAAAAATTGTCTACAGGGCCGTCATTGGTTGCGCTAGCGCGCGCCACGCATGCTACCACTGGATTGATGGCCCTGAGGACTAGTGTGGGCGAGGCGGGGAGGTGGTGGGGATGCTAACAACGGTCATCACACACAATGTTGTTGAATTTCGAACCTGACCGACAGCAGCAAGTTACATACAGTATTTATTTATAAATGACCATAAGAGCAGAGCAGCTAACTTTACTTCAGATCATGATGGCAGCCGCTAGCTGGGGGGTAACAAGTAGTGGTGATGATGATACATATCATATGTAAAGAGCGCCGCCGCCGCCCTACACCTACAGTCACAGAGGCCGCGGCCGCAATAGACCTCGGCCTCCAGTCCAGACAGTCAGTGCCGGCCCGTGAGGCCGCGGCCGCCTCCGAAAAGGTGCCGCCTGGGGTGGAGCGCCCACCCCCGTCCCATTAGCTACGCGGCTGTGTTGCAGTAGATGTATGACAAGCATGTAAGGACATCCCTTTTTAGGCACTATGGTCACTAAAAATGGCAAACGATTGCCCCATCTCATCCCACTCTTACCTCACCAGAGCACTTCATGTCTGCTGCTCGGCAATCCCAGGCTCATTCCATATATATGCCATCCTACATACTTACCAACCCAGTGAATGAACGAATGTCCCACCATCCTAAGTCACCATCTCATGGCTCCTGAAATGGCTCAGACACCCTCTGGGGAAAAGGACAAATTTTGCGTTAGCTATGAATCCCCTTTTCCCTCCCCCAGCAGAGACCCGACCCCTTATGTCCTCACATATCTCTCAAAACACCTCAACCTCTACCCACCTATCCTGCAAGCCTGCATCCAATTCCATCCCAAACATGCAGTCACAGTTGCTGCCTCGATCCTAAAGGAGTGATTCCTGAAATTGGAAGAATCCCAACTTAATTTTTTCAACCCCATGTGCAGTACTGCCAGAAACTGAAAAGATGTGTCCCTCACCCCTTCTTCATGACAGAAAATTGCCTCCTGTCTGTACCCTGGCCACCTATGGAACCTGTGCCATGTGCTTACCAGGCACACCTCTTCTCGTACCCCTTTCTGCAACCATATCCATGTGTGTAAGGATTCGCAACAGCAACTCAAATGTGATCACTTCATGCAAATCCTTCCCCCCGCACAGCTCTCCCTACCCCACCCATTCAAAATTATCCCCAGAATGTCACCTCTTCTATGGTCAAACCCCTAATACAACTTGCCATAAAAGGAAAACCTGCCAACTTACCCACTATTGTCTCAGGCAACAAACCTTGATCAGTTAAGAACTTATCAAAATGTATCACTGGCCTACCCTGTCACTGGGATCCTGACTCAATTAGCATTCAATGTGTACCCTTCAGATTTCTCAAATTCACTTCATCCCAGCTCATCTCCTCCTATTAGACTCCGCTAACAACATCTCCACCAGCCAAATCACTCTCAAGCCCCCCACGCCCAAATCTCTTCAGGTACTGGCGACCTGATTTCCTCTGTTCTTGGTGCAAGTGTGAATGAGACAATGAATCAGCTATAGAGCTGTTCACTGCGGGCACATGTTTAGCCTTCAAGACAATATTCAACTGTAAACAAGCCAGCATGAAGCATCACAACAATCACTGTACCCTCAAGTCCATTGCCTTCTGTCTGTTCACCAACACCACCAAAGTCATGTTGTCCATATTAAACATCACTATCCTGTTCGCCAACTCACCACCCCAAACCATCAAAGCCGCCAAGAGTGGAAAAAACTCCAGAAAGCTTATGCTGCAACCTTGTTGCAACCATTGCAGTGACCACTTCTTTGCACACCATAGTCCATCCGAGAAGAGGCAAAGACCATGGGCCCCTGCTGCATCTGAAAGAAATTACACCTGCCACACTGTGTCCTCATCCTGAAACATCATTGACACTACATTGTAGTTGTTCAGAAAAGACAGCCACATGCCAAGGTCTGCCTTCTCTGCCATATATCTCCATACCCTGTGATGGAGTAAAAAGGTCCCTGACACAGCCATGCTCAGTCTCCTGGAAAACGTTTGCCTGCCTCGCACAACTCTGCATGCAAAATTAAAAAGCCTCAACAACTGCTGCACCTTCCTGAGCTCCAGGCTCTGCTCTCCAATCACCTCTTCCAGAAAATGTTAATCTCCTGTACTTTTACCCTTGGAATTCTTGCTGTCATGTCATGTCTAGCTCAATGTCCAGAAAGGTTAATACCATGCTTGGGCTTTCTGTCTTTTCAGGGTCCAACGGAACTCCTAGGTCCAATTCTAGAAATTCTAAATACGCCACGGCCCTGTGGCACTCATCTGACCCTGCCTTGCCAACAAAGAGGAAATTGCCCAGATATTGAGACACCTCTCTGTGGCCAACCTGCTTAGTGAATACCTACTACAAAAAAGTCCTAAGACTTCAAACAATTCACAGGAAATGGCACAACCCATGGGCCATACTCCGTCAACATTAACAACACCCCCTAATTTCATGCCCAGTAATGAAAAATCCTCCGGGTGTATCTGCAGCAGCCGGAACGCCAACTTGGTGCCACACTGTGGCAACTCTTCCCCCGTCCACATTACCTGACCCACATAATAGCGTAGTTTACTGAAGCATAGACCACCCTAGTCTCATTGGCCACAATAAAGTCATTTACAGAAGCACGGTGGAGCAACCAGAATTTCCCTTTCGACTTCTTTGCTACCATACCCAGCAGGGATGTGATCAGATCATTGGCCAGTCATAGAACAGGCCAACAATCCTCCCTTCCACCAGTTCCTTCTTCAACTTGGCTGCCACTACTTCCAGCACTGTTTTGGCTGACCGTAAGTTGTCAGGCCACCTCCACCCCCTTGGACTCTAGTAACTAACTCTAAAACCCCACTCCAATGTCAACGCTGACTCTCTGTCTGGATATTGGGCCAGCTATGGCAGTGAACATCCCAACCTAATTGGCGTAGGAGATTTTTGAACCTTGCGCCATCGGAACTTCACTTTTCATGAAGTTCCGTGGCGCAGAAGCCAGCGTGGTATTTATCAGGCAGCAGCAGTACACCAGTTTTTGTGGCGTACTACTGCCTGATAAATATCAGTCCCTTTAACGCAGTGTACTGCGTTAAAGGGGCGTGCAATGGGTGTTGCTGGGGGCGTTCACAGCAACATCCGTGGCCTTTTGACACTGCCCCAGATTTACGAGAAATCGTAACTCTGAAGCAGTGCCAAAAGCTTACAGGGAGGCGCAACAGGGAGAAATGTCTTTATTTTTCCCCGTTTTTCCTTTTTATTTGTGTGCTGCATTCTACAGCACACATAGAAAGAGGAAAAGCCTCTTGTGATTATTTTTGTACAGAAAGGTTTCCCTTCCTGTACAAAAATAATCTTCCCCGCAACGCAGGCACCCTTGCACCATTGTGCAAGGGTGCCTGCGCTGGTGCAGGCAGCTCATTGTGCGCCGGCGGAGGGGAAAAGGACAGGAATGCGCCGTATCTTGTAGATACGGCGCATTTCTGCCCTTTTCTTTTGCCGTAGGGAAGCGCAGCAGGGGCCTCATTTATGACTTTTTGCCGTAGGGAAGCGCAGCAGGCCTTCCTGCTGCGCTTCCCTACGGCAAAAGAAAAGGGCAGAAATGCGCCGTATCTATAAGATACGGCGCATTCCTGTCCTTTTCCCCTCCGCCGGCGCACAATGAGCTGCCTGCGCCAGCGCAGGCACCCTTGCACAATGGTGCAAGGGTGCCTGCGTTGCGGGGAAGATTATTTTTGTACAGGAAGGGAAACCTTTCTGTCCAAAAATAATCACAAGAGGCTTTTCCTCTTTCTATGTGTGCTGCAGAATGCAGCACACATAGAAAAAGGAAAAACGGGGAAAAATAAAGACATTTCTCCCTGTTGCACCTCCCTTACGCCTCCCCTGGGGAGGCGTAACCTTTTGGCACTGCTTCAGAGTTACGATTTCTCGTAAATCTGGGGCAGTGTCAAAAGGCCATGGATGTTGCTGTGAACGCCCCCAGCAACACCCATTGCACGCCCCTTTAACGCAGTACACTGCGTTAAAGGGACTGATATTTATCAGGCAGCAGTACGCCACAAAAACTGGCATACTGCTGCCTGATAAATACCACGCTGGCTTCTGCGCCACGGAACTTCATGAAAAGTGAAGTTCCGATGGCGCAAGGGGCCTCATAAATGAGGCCCCAGGAAGGCCTGCTGCACTTCCCTACGGCAAAAAGTCATAAATGAGGCCCCAGGAGTTCCTCGCTGACCTCTACTTCTAGTTCCCTTCCATTTTCAGAGCAGTGGCGTAACATAGGCCCCTGCAGCACCGGCGGTGTGGTGGGACCCCCAAGCTCCTGGGGCCCACTCAGCACAGTACCCTGGCCTGGGAGCACCTGATTAAGATTGGAGGGGGGTCCCTCCATGTACCTTGCAGTTTTGTTATGCCACTGTTTCAGAGGGACTGGCCAGCGAGAAGCACTGCGTAATTGGATACCTACTCCCACATGTACCACACCGAAACTGTACTGGCTATCGGTATAGATGGTGACTCGGATTTGATCGGAAGCAAGACATGCAGTAACCAACCATTCCCAAAAACATCCTGGTTTCCTTTTGTGTGATAGGCGCATTCATTTTCATGATCGCCTCATTGTAGTATGGTGACACTTTTCTCTTGCCTTTTTGGATGCGATGACCCAAAAACTGAACTTCAGTCAAGCAGTACTAAAGCTTACTCGGTGACACCTTGTGTCCATTTTCTGCCAAATGGTTCAGTAGAGCAATGGTATCATCCCTACAAGCCTCTTCTGTCTCTGTTACAATCAAGAGGTCATTAATGTACTGCACGAGCATTGAGATCTGTAGCAACGCCAAGCTCTCAAGGATCTTTTTCAAATCTGGTTAAAGATAGATGGACTTTCAGTATACCCTTGTGGGATACAACACCATGTTAAAACAAGATTCTCCAGCCGGAAATCCAATAAAAATTGGCTTTCCTCATGTAATGGAATGGAGAAAAACGCTTGATGCAAATCAATCAGAGTAAACCATTCACCTCATAAGGAAACTGAAACACAATCACAGAAATGTTCGGTACCACGGAACAATATGGAATCACAATTGCAATGAGTTTTCTCAAATCTTGAACTATGCGATACTTGCCGCTCTGCTTCTGTTACCCCATTATGGGTGAATTGCATGGGCTTCCTATTATTGCCTTCAGGATTTCCTGCAAAATCATAGAATTATTCATAGGTGTAATCCCTGCCACTGTTTCCGGAGTCAGGTTGTATTGCGGCGTTCTGGGAAATTCTGCATTTGGCTAGATCTGTATCTAAACTGGCTCGACTCCTCAAATCAGTCCTATCTCTTCCCCTATGTAGTCCCACGTCAAGTGAGAGAGGGTGTCTCTCAAATCCCATGACATGTCCTCCACGGTTAATACAGGGAACATGAAAACACAACGTTTCTGGTTTGCCAACTTGAATGTAATTTCATCATCATTAGTCTTGGTTCCACTCCATCGGGTGTGCAATAGATCATACAATTAGGCTTACATAAGAGATCAAACAAACTGAACTCAAATCACACATCACAAATTGGTGTTGAGCCTGAAAAGTTCCTATTTTGACAGGTATTTCTTCTGTCAATGGATTTGTCATTCTCCTATTGGCAACTCCTACAACTTGGATCGATTGTCCAGAGAGACGTAGGTTTGGAACTACTGCAGATCTCACAGTAGAACGTCTAGCACAAGTACCAATCAAGAATGTAATGGGATGACAGCCTAAATCTGCTTCCACAAACGGTCTACTCTGGTCTATCTCTAAGACTGCTCCAAGGGTGCAGTCTACCTCCCATCTCAGGCACTGTCATTGTGACAGGTCCTGATAAACTCTGTCTAGAGTTTCTATGAAGGGCATTCGGAGGTATGCTAAATTACTCTTCAGGGCTCTTGGAGATTGGAGTACTTGCACCAGCTGGTTCTGACCTCCCACATTGTAAGGTCTGGGTCTTGTTAAAGTGTTCATTAAAAAGGGCACTTGTACGAGCTCTCCTTCATGCAGCTGATTATCTGGATTTGATCGACACTCGCGATTCCAATGCCTGCTTTTGTGACAATAGTGACAATCAGTAATTTTCTTTAGTGTGGTAATGTCTATATTCATTTTGGGGTATGTAGAAACACCTTTTCCTTTTCCCTGTACAGCATTGTTCGGACATTTTAAACCTTACCTTGATTGTTTTCCTGATTCCAAACTAAAGTTCCCCCATGCACATGATCAACTCTGTTCACGTTCCTCATCTGGGCCAACATCAATTTGTCCTTTTTTCTCCTGCATTTTGGAGTTCACCTCATCACTGCAATACCAGGCATTCTGTAGGATTTCATACACAGACTTGTTTTCACAGCAGATTAAATGCTGTTGAATTATAGCACTAATTTCCGGTCTCAGTTTCAGTACAAATTTGGAAACAAACTGTCCCATATCTTTAGGGTCAATAGTATCTAGCCCACTGTATTGCTGCTTGAAGGCTTGCAAGAACAGTTTATAGTAAGCATGTGCTGATTCTTTGGGTTCCTGTGTCATCCAATCTATTTTAACCCAATCAATATCTTGTGAGCTATTTTGGATTGCAAACATGTAATTACCTGTTTGTACTTTTTCATAACCAAAGGTGAAGGATTGGGAGTTATGGGACATTTTTCTGGTTCAGCTGAAGGCCAATGAATAGCGATTTTACAGGCAGACCATAGGAAACTAGGAACCACAATATCAAACAACGTGTTCAAATCAATCCACAACACCTTCGAAATCTTTACAAAGTGATCGAATTACTTATACTATCCAGCAGGTTTCTCCCTCAGCCAAAGAAAATAATTTGTGAATGCTGCTAAATCACCCCTACTCCAAGGCACATGCACATACCCTCTGCTAGGCACCTCTCGCAGTGGGCAAGCCTCAACTCCTGGTATTCCCACTCCAGGAGGCGGCGTTTCTCCCATCACTTACCTAACGCTCTTTTTCTTTGACCATATTTCCTCTCATTTGTCAAGCATGCTCCATGCACATATGCCTATGATCAACTCTCAAATGTGTGTTTCCAAACCTGTTACCTTTTTCTATTCCAGTTCCTGATCACTGTAATTCAACCTATGGCTTCCCTGTAACATTTTCATTTTGGACAGATCCACATTTTTGGCTAATTCTGTCAATTTCTCATGCGCTCGTCTCACTTTACGGGTGACATCCTTCGCCACAAACAATACCTCATCGTGCTCATAAATTTCTATCCTCTCCAAAGGCAAATTCCCACTTATTATTTCATTTACCTAAGTCTTCAACCTCACTACATCTAACAATTTCTGCTCCCATTTCTTTGCCAATTCTCGGAAGTTGGAGTCTGTAGGACATGCTGATTTCCAGAGATTCCCTGACCTCTGCTTGCTTCTGGTATCCTTCCCATGGGTACCCTGACTGGAGCTTCCTACATTCTCAAATCTGAATTCGAGTTTGCTAATGACAAAGATCGTATAGTACTAACCCCTACGCGTACTCTACTCTTGAACGACCTACTTTTGCTGGCAGCGGGTACTAGATTCTATCAGAAACTGATTGTTCCCGCTCATAGTCACATTTCCCCCTAAGCTGATCCCTTCTACTAACCCTGGATGTTGTTGATCAGCGTTTTCCACTAAACTCGGGTCGTACACAGAGACTACAGGTCCGATAATGCCCGGTACTGTAAGGGCTACCAGCAACCGTCAAGCAGCATTAACTCCTATTGACTCTGCACCTTCTAACACTGGTATCCTTGTTCCTTCAACTCCTGCTGAAATCCTTCCCACTACTGCGGCACTAGGGCCTATCTGGGATGTTACCGCTCTTTCCATATTCGCTGCATTTGCCAGTTCACGCCTTCCTTCTTCTGAATGTGGATTGTAAAGTGGATGACGCTCTGCCAATAATCTGTCTAACAGCTGTCATCGGTATCACTCCCATCATTCCCATTATCCCCTCCACTCCTATACTGAGTATCTCCCTCTCTCACCAGCATTGGGTAGAACCTACCTCCCTTGATGGTTTCTACTCTCAATCTTTTAAGTTGTGCATCCTATTGTGCATCCTGATATGCCTTCATCGCATTTTCCATTTTCCCATGGAATCTCTCCCTGTTCTTTGCCTGTGCTGCTTGCATCCATGCATCTAATGCTTTAAACTGTGTTGGTGTAGGCGGAGGCGGTAGTGAAGACATCACTCCCCTCAACTGATACAACACCTCCAATCGAAATGAACCATAACGTAGAAAAGTCAAATCTGTTAAGGGTAACCGAAATTCAGCAGCAAGTACGTCAAAACGTGTAATATGATTGTCCTGTTCACTCACTCTTTTTTTATGTACTATTATCACCACTGAAGAACTAACATTGTGGGAAGCAACTTGTGTTTATGTACATTGATGGTATTATTGTCACTGAAGAAATAATATTGAGGGAAGCAATGTTTGTTGCTGGGTTTGTGGGAAAACTTGTGACATTTGGCAGTTTGTTGCTTTCACGTGACAACTAATTATCACTTAACACGTGGACAGGCACACACAGGTCCCAAGCCTTCACTCGTCTGCTGAGCATCAGGAAAATCCATGTGACAGGCATAATTGACCGGCACCCGTACAGAGAACGTGAACCTGTATGCGTTACGCGCTCGCCTATAAAAACCCCAGGGGAGTTTTAATCTCTCGAAGGCCTGTTCCGCCTCCAAATTCCATTGAAACTTTTTTCCCTTTTTAGCAACTGAGTGATAGGTGTTACTATCTCGGAAAATTTTGATATAAAGCGCCTGTAGAAGTTGGCAAACCCCAAAATAAAATTCTTTGTGTGTCTTTTACAGATGATGGAGTAGGACAATTCAAGATTGCTTCAAACTTTTTTGGGTCCACGGTTATTCCTTCGGCTGATAGCCAGTAGCCTAAAAATGCAACTTTTTTTGTGTTGAATACACACTTTTCCAGTTTAACATATAAAGAATTATCTCTTAGTCTCTGTAAAACGGTGCGAACATGTTCAGTATGATCTTCTGGATTTTTTAAATAAATCAATATGTCATCAATGTAAAAAATAACACAGATGTCAAGGAGATCATGCAAGACTTCATTGATGAAATACTAAAATGCAGCTGGGGCGTTGAAGAGAACAAATGGCATTACTGTGTATTCTAAAAGGCCAAGTTTTGGTGCCGATTATGATGGCGGACAGACCTGAGTCCGTCCGCCACCATAGAGTAGGAGGGACCGTCCGCAGGGGCAGTGGCGGTCCCTCCGTCCAAATTACGATGTGACCGCCACCCTGGCGGTCACATCCTGTATCTTTAACATTGCGGCGGGTGCTGCTTGAAGCAGCACCCGCCGCAATGTCAAAAATGTAAGTTGTGCATTTGCATGCACAACGCGGCAGGCACCACGCGGTGCCTGCTGCTTTGTTCTCGCAAATGCAGGGGGTAACATAGGTACCCCCCCTGCCTATGCATGCATCCCCCACCCCCCCTTCACCCAGGGGGCCCGCAACGGGCCCCGAAGTGAAGGTCCGTATGCTTTTCCACGGCGGAAAAGCCGCTCCGGAAAAGCATACATTTTACACCATCACAATATGGCTGGCGGTGTCTGATAGACACCGCCAGCCATGTTAAAGCTTTTCCGCCGTGGTCGGAAGGCGACCGCGGCGGAAAAGCTGCGGACAGATTTCAAGACCCACCGCCATCCTAATATGGCGGTGGGTCTTTTGAGGCTCAGCAGCGGTTTTCCCGCATTCTCCGGGCCGGCGGTGGCTTCTGTCGGCCCGGAGGATGCGGGAAAACCGCGATCCTAATGAGCCCCTATGTGCGGAAGGCTGTTTTCCACTCATCACCTTCCTTTATGCGGACACGGTGATAGGCCCCCGGAAGTCCAATGTAGTGTAGATGCTTGAGCCTTTCACTTTGTTTAACAGAACTGGAATTAAAGGCAGTGGATATCGATTTTTTATTGTTGTCTTGTTCACCACGCGATAATCAATACATGCTCTCTGATCGCCAGACTTCTTAGCTACAAAAAAAGTGGCGCTGAAACTGGTGATGTTGAATGTCGTATGAAACCAATTTCTAATAGTTCGTCCAAATATGATCTTAGGTATTGATTATCTGGTTCTGTCAGAGCGTAAATTCTACTACAGGGCAAGACTGCACATGGTATTAAGTCAATTCTACAATCATAAATTCTGTGTGGTGGTAATTTTGTTGCTTGAATAGGATCGAATACATCGAAATAGTCTTGATACTCGTCAGGTATGAATGAGGGTTCTTGGTTTAAAGCTGCACAAAAAAGAGGCATTACCGGATCTTTAGTCTCTTGGTAGCAATGGATCCTACAATGTGGGGAATCTAAAGTAACTGTTTAATCCAATGAATTTTTGGATTATGTAGTTCCAACCAAGGAACTCCTAGGATTACACCAAAAGTGGGTGTGTCAATAAGGTCAAATACTGTATTTTCTGTGTGCCCATTCTCAGCAATAATGGTCAAAGGGAAGTGTGAAACCTGTTTAAACCAGAAGATAGTGCTGAGCCATCCACAGCTCTAACAGGTTCTGATTCCGTTTTTTTAACTTGAGTTATCTGCAGTTTACGAGCTAATTCCAAATCAAAAAAATTACCAGTAGCTCCTGAATTAAATAAAACAGGTAAACTATGCTTTTCTTGAGTGGTTATAATAAAAGTCAGTCTTACAGTGAAGTGTCTGGTGATGTGATTGATCACATTAGCAACGTACTGGGAGATCAGTGCGCCAAATATTCTCGAGGAAAGGAGCTCTTCTTTCCCCGAGAAAACTAGTTTTCCAACTCCTGTGGTAATCCATTGATTACAGCAATTGCTTTCTTTTTATTTGTCTTTGCTGGACAATCTTAAACAAAGTGACTGGATTTACCACAGTAAAGACACAAGTTTCCTTTACGTCTGCTTTCTTTCTCTTCAGCTGAAAGTGGTCCTTTCAACCCACCAATTTGCATTGGTTCTACATGAGAATTCTTTTCTTCCGTTTCCTTTTTCTCTACCTTAAAATGCAGATTTCTGATGTCCCCTCTGGGTCTCTCATTTTTTCGCTCCCCCAATCTGTGGTCTAACTGGATTACCAAATCCAATTCAGTGTAATCCTCAGGTAAGTTTACTATGTGCGTCAAAGAGTCTTTTAAATCATCCCTAAGGCCTCTACAAAACAAGGATACTCGCTTTTTGTCAGGCCAATGAGTTTCTGCTAACAATCTATTAAAATTGGTTATATAAGTTATCAAATCTTTGGATCCCTGATGTAGATTCAAAAGCTCATTATCTGAGGCTTAAATGAAAACATGTTTGGTTAATAAGCTAGACATTGGTGAGCACGTCAGAGCCCTGCACAACCAAGACACCAGATATGTTTATGTTTATGTTTACGGATTTCTAGAGCGCATGGCTGCCCGTGAGCGTCCCAGCGCTGATGATGAGAACAGGCGTGGACAACAAGAGGAGAATTAAGAGAATAGACAGGTTTTTAGGAGTTTACGGAAGGAGGCTAGACTGGGTTGAGCACGAATTTCCAAGGGTAGCAAATTCCAAAGTTTCGAACCATTATAGGAAAAAGGCGGCCTCCCGCTCGAGCTCTCTTAATCCTAGGTGTAAGGGCCAGATGATATCCCATGGCAGTCCACGCGGCCACCTGCCCCAACCAAGGTTCAAGAAAACAGATCTCCTTCTTCGGATTCGACGTAGCAACCATCAGCGCCGGGGCGGCAACAGAGAACGGAGGCTCAGACGCTTGGAAGCCACATGGATCATGCGTCTATGGACGGTCCAAAACTGACTTAACACTGATTATGAATTACAATACTTCTTAGGCGAATGATCACCCACCAAAAACTTATGTATAGAATTCATTATGACGATTGTTTCATGTCACTGCATCTGTCCCTCATACCATCCACCTTGTCATTTTGGGACAAGTGCATGACCATGTCACACTCTGCTTTCACACCATTACCTCAGCTCTGTCATCTCTCCACGTCGCCGTTTGGCACACCTTCAATTTATTACTATTCAGAGCCAGTATTACTGGTCCTCCCATCCTGGGGCATTTCTCTTACCTCCAACCCCTCACCATCACTACTCCTTTCTTTGTGCTCTAGTACAACCCTTTTGGCCCTGTTGCCACATTTACGGCAGTGCCGTTCCTGTTTTTCAGTTCCACACATGGAGTGCGCTGTTGCCACTGCTGACAGCGCCGAGCCTATACAGTTTTTCCACACATGCACAGTAGTCCTTTTCTAGCCCCCAACAGGCCGACTATGGCACCCCCTGTGCGGTCTAGTCTTCTGTGATATATCCCGGCTTAAATAGACGCATGACTTCCGGTTCCCTTGACCACGTTACTGGGCAACAAGAAGAAGATCGGTAATAGTATCTTTGAACAACTTGTAGAAAAGACGACTTTGGTAAGACTTTACGATCTTTAAACCCAACTCAGTGCCTGATGGACGCTTTTCATTCCATGCTAAAAAGAACATTTAAGATTAGCAGTTTTTGAACATTTAAGATTAGTGTTTTTTGAGAAAAAGAATTAGGAACTGAACTTGAACTTGTTTAGACAATTTGAGATTGCATTTAAACAAATATTTTGTGACTGGAAATCCTTTAGAGACAGACTGTTATCTCTCTAATGTGAGTGTGCTGATGTACAAATAAGCACAATTGCCTTGTGTATTCTTTCTTTTCTTGATTTATTTCCAGAATCATTTTGGGACAGTATTCTCAGTAATCAAAGGTATGAGGACAGTACAAAAACCTACAAAACTAACAAAACGTACAAGAGTATGGAATTATATGAATGCTAATTTATATCTATGTGTTTACTAAGGTGATCAATACCGTAATAGAGACAACTGAGCTATTTTATTATAAGACGTGTTTGCGTGGGCTTTTCAGGATTGGGGTAGGTTTATAAAAAAAAGTCAATGATTGTTAGTTCAGGAACTAATAATTTGGTATTATTATCATTCTTCAGACGACTCAGTAAAACACCCAAGTATAAGAAAAAGGAAGGCCCAGAGACACTTCATTCACTGAGAGACAACATCACAACTCCCATCAGACAAGACGGCAGAGTCCTGTGTTTCTTTGTTTCTTATTCCAAATCCCCTTTCCCCCGGGGATGAGCCAGGTTGGCAGTTGCTATCTTTTCTTGCAAATCTGGTGGGTCCTAGAGGGACCTGGAAACACGCAGCATCAATGAGGAAACAACCAGAATACCGGTGAGTGAATTCGTAACAAAATCTCTCTCTTTTTCAGTGATTTTGTGCCAACGTTGAAGCCAAACTATAGTATGGAGTCCTACATTTGTTAAAGAATGTCTTACATGTGTAAGGATGAGTACTTGGGCACTCCTGTAGGCTAAATCAATTGCTGCGTGTGAACACGTATAAATTGAACTAAACTTTGGTTGAATGAATATTCCAAATTTTATTCAATCAGTACTGTGGTTCATATTTCTTCATATACATGCAGCCCGTCCTGTTACCGGACACATAAGTTTCACCTGCATGAACTTCTTTTACCGGTCTTAAATTTGATCCACCATGGCACTTCATGCCTTTATTTTTCGTCCACCGGCACGTACCTATAAATGCCCGCATGTTTGCTCATTTATATTTTCGCTTCATCTTCGTTCAGTAATCAAGCTTGCACACTATGCACGTTGTTCAGCCACGTTTTTTACACATTTTTTGCTCTCGATTGTCTCTCAGGTTTTCACCTTTCAGTTGCAAGTTATCACTTGGGTTAGTTTTAACACTATTATTATTCTTAATGCCATTCTCCTTGGGCTCCTGTTACATGCCTGCATTTTTTATCTTTCCTCAGACGTATTTCCCCTGAAGAAGAGCCTCAGGCTCGAAATGCATTGGGGTGATCTTTACGACATCATGCTATTGCTTTAAGTTCGACAACTGTGTTTCCACAGCTACATTGGAATTTATCTGTTCATTTGATGGACCTACTGCGGATCATATGAAGAAATATGAAACACATTACTGATTGAATAAAATTTGGAATATTCATTCAACCAAAGTTTAGTTCAATTGATACGTTTTTACACGCAGCAATTAATTTTGCCTACAGGAGTGCTCAAGTACTCATTTTTACACATGTAAGGCATTCTTTGACATATCTACTCTGCGCCTCTACGGACAGGAGATGACCTTCTTGAGCACCCTTACTCTTTGAGTTTAAGTTAACACGCTACTTAAGCACATCAAATATGTGAATAATTGGTAGGAGCATGTAAAAATTCTACACGTTAAAGCTTTCAACTTAACACATCTAATTGCAATATTAATTTCTTCATATTTTCATTGAAAATATCCCTAACACATCATCTTTCATGTTATTATAGTTCACGTACTAATGTCCTAAGTTAATACAACAAAGCTTATATGCGGGTGCAGATTACCCATGATTATAATGCACCCCTACAAATGAAAGAGCAAACTTTGCGCTACAACAGCTTTAAATTAGTAAATTCATAATTCCAATGAATTGAAGCTATTTATGTAAACCAAAATAATTGGGTTTGTACATTTAGCTATGTGTTTGAGAAAAATGTAAGGGACATTCTATTGCATAATATTTTTAGTTCAGCAGACTCTTCAAAATATTTTAATTTTCCTGCTGAGAAATATTCATTTATAAATAGTATGCCAGTGGGAAATAAAGGCCATCTGCATTACTGCTGTTTTCTAAAATTATTTTCTAAAGTAGATACTCAGCAGCAGTCAATCTATTTGTAGTTGCTCTATTTTATTGTACCCACCGCCAGCCCCCATGATATACACTTTCTATTGAATAAACATGTTGAAGAATGCTTAGCTGCAAGGTGGCGTCTTATTGTGTGTGGCATCGTCTGCCTCTGGGGCTTTAGCCAACAACGCATTGCATTTGGGGACTTGTGGTTTCACTATTTAGTTAGATATATGAGTGTAATTGTCCCAATATGTAAGATAATGCAGGCTAAAAAGCTGCACCCGGGAATAACTGAAGGTGTCAAACGTGGCATATTCACTTGTAAACTTCCCCTGCTGCATTGGGAGAGAGGTCAGCTGAGCTGGGTGCTTAACCCTACTCTGCAGCTGATCCTAGTCACAGATGCTGACTTAGTGCCAGCTCAGCTCTGATGTGCTGCCCCATTAAAGGGTATGCTGATGCTGCCAGCAACCTAGGCTGGGTAGGGAAGGCTCATACCAAGTGAGACAGAGGCCAGATCTGTTCCCCCAGCAACTGCAAAGAAGAGGAGCCTTTCAACAGCATCAGAGCACCTACGTGCCCACGGCGCTATTAAACGTTAAAGAGTGCTTAAAGGCGTGTTTTAAGTTCCTAAATAAACTATAATGAGCTACTGTTGTTAATCTGCACATTAAGCTGTCCGCGCTGGCTCTATAAAGCTGTGCTCCAGTGCCCAGTCTCCATTAAACTCAAACGTTCCATGATTCGGCAGACAGCAGGTAAACACTAGCAGACCCAGAACAGGAAATATATTAATTAACACATGAAGGTCATCATGTAGCAGGCACTCTGATGCACTCCAGTCACCATTCTGAGCTCTGAAACAACAGGTTAATGTGTGTGATAATTGATTTACGTGAGGTGATGCAATTCAGTCTCCCAATTTGCGTTACACTAACCCTTGATGAGTGATGCTTGGCAGGGCTGTATCTATGATGTAACAGCTGAACAATGAACGGGTGTCTATGGAAGGGGGAAGCCACTGAAAGCCAGGTTGGAAACAGGAAGTAGGCAGGAGTGTGAGGGAACTGTAAAGAAGTCATATCAAAGACTGATAGGCAGACTGAGAAGGCAGACAAGAAACCTGGCCACAACTCAGGTCCTCCCTGTGGCGCATGGTCAGCCCCACACCCCACCTCTACTCTTTACAGATGCTCCTATTCAGCCAAAGGCTTATGAATATCTGTGGGGCATGGCAGTGGCCCCGCACAGCATTCTAATGAGGAGGGGGGGGCGTTCTATCATTTTGTGTCACACCACTGAGGATGCAAAGGGGGTAGAATATGGACAGGACGACATACGCAGAGGTGGGGACAGGTGAGAATCACAGTCAATCGCAAAACAATGGAGGATAACATTGCAAGGTGGCCCCACAATCTCATGCGTTTGAGAAGAAAAATCTGACAACTCACAAGTGTGCACAGGGGCTTAGCTTCATATGAGGTGTTTGAGGTGTTACACCCCTTAAGAAATCTATTCTATGGTAACAGTTGGGTATAGGTGCTTTCAGTTGGGTACAGTGAGGTGTCTGCCGGATTTCACTCTGGAATATTACTTGCAAACTTACACAAAAACACATACATATGCACAATCTCTCTCTTGCCTGTCATAAAACTTTGTTAGTTTGAAAGCAATTGTGTTTTAAGCACCCATAACAATCTCTTTTTACTGCCTCTAAGCCCCCCTCGTGTCTAGCTTGTCTTATAATGTATTTTTGCATTATATGCTAGGATGATTGTTGGGAAATCTAAAAGTCACTCCCCGACAATCTTACTGATCTAGTTACGCCCTTGAGTGTGCAAATGAGGCTGTCAAACAAAGACCTAGGGAGATCCCTGCACCCAGTGGCAGTCACGGGATGCGGGATGAACTGCACCTCTGCACTTTAACGATGCGAGCAATGCATTCCTTTCGGAATGCATGCTCCCATTGTTAAGCATAGGATTCAGGCCACATCCTGCTTGCAGGTCTGGAACTGACGCCAAGAGGTCGTTCGGTTCCAGTTCCTGACCACTGTCCGTCCGACATCGGAATTGGGCCCTTAATCTTAATTCTTGGAGGGGGAAATTAGAGCTGTGACAGGCCTCGACATTCGGCAATTTTGCATAGCTCAAACAAAAACAGAGTTTAGAACTCTGTTTTTGTTTGCGCTGTTATTAAATTGGCAACATTGAAATTAAAGTGCCTAAAATGAAATGGTGATTCCCTGTCACAATATATGCCAATGGGCCTGAATAACGCAGATTGCCTCTGCTTCAATATAAATCAATGGCCGAAATATTTTCTCCCGACTATTTCCACTCTTCCACGTGCCTACCCTAAAATGTTAGCATGGATGCTATCGCCATGCATATTCCGAATATTTGAAAGTCTAAAAAATATGCAAACTTACACGATTCGTCTATTTCAGCATATTTTTGTCTATCCCTAAAGTTAGCCTCTCTTAGACTTGAAAGGATGGCTGACAGGAAACGGCAGACCCCTCCCTCTCTTCTGCGTACGGTGAGCTCTGCAGGTACGTGGCGGAGGGCACGTAGCTCGTGCGTCCGTGGGGGCGCGCGGGCGCGCAGGTGAGAGTCGGCGCGGCCTAGATTCCCTTTGAAAGGATTACTCGATGATGAGCGTGCGTCTCACTTCGCGCCGTTTCATTAAGCCGTCTCGATGAAAGCGCGGGAGAGATGGAATCAAACACACCGAGCTGGAAGAGGGGACACCTCGGGGTTACGTGACCGGCCCTGTGGACTAAATGGCGCCCATAGCAGCCTGTGCAGGGTGCTGCCGGACTTCAGCGCGCTATCAGTACGCCGCTAACACTTGCAAAATATGCTTTTTCAGGTTGTAAATGTCATTTGGCCCCTTTCATGACTTTGATTTCAAGCCACAGGGGCGTAACACACGCCCCTGCAGCCCCTGCAGTGCGGGGGGGGGCAAGCTCCAGGGGGGCCCTCAGGCTCAACCCTCACAAGCGCATCCGTCACCAGGCTGCGCTCTTCTGTATGAATGTTAGTCACATGTTAAGCTATTTAATCTTCAGCTAGGTTGCAGGGCTCGCTTTCACCTGCTCACGCTTTAAGGCCGATTTCTGCCAAATCTGTGCATAGATGTACCACCCTGATCTATAATATGTGGCCTAGACAAAATGACAAATGGCACAGTGTAGATTTTTGCAATAAATATTAAGTGCTAGAAGTCTGTAAATTTTAAGTTAACTACCGCAGAGCCCAAATGGCCGAAACTACCATCAACACTGATAAATATGATTCGTTCTTTCAAGAGCTAAGAGAGGAGCAGCCTTGCCAAATTATAAAGAGGCTTGGAGCGCTACACTCGATATCTTATCACTTGTCCACCTCTCGTCTGCTCTCCTCTCTCTCTCTCTCATTACGTTTCTCTCTATAGCTCTCCCCATCTCTATTTTCAACCTCATCTTGTCTATTACTTTCCTCTGCTCCCTTTCTCTAATTCCTATCCCTCTTTCTCTTCCTCTTTTCATCCTCTCTCTTTATCTTCCTACCAATCTCTCTTCTTCATCTTTCTTCTCTCTCATGTTCATCAATCCCTATCTCCCTGATATCTTTTTCTCTCCATCTTATTCTCTCTTGCGCACACCCCTTTCTTTTTTTTCTCCTGTCTTCTTCCTCTGCCATCTTAGTCCTTCACCTCTGTCTTTGCCTCTCTGTAACGCTCTCGTTTATCACCCCCCTTTCTTGTTTAATTAGGTTGAAGCCTACCAAGCGCTCTCTACTTTGCTAAAGACATTTTGGGGGGTTACAAAAGCTTCCATAGTGCATACGAATGCATTCCGCACATTGCACGCCATGACTTTGTAGTTTGGAATACACATTTAGTAATTACTTTTTGCCTCCAGCTAAGCTCAAGTGTCAGGCTCTATCTTCTGAGTTAGTTTACTGTTTTCTCTCTTTTTCCCAGACGTCAAAGTGAGACATTTATGTGACAAACAGGCTGGGTACTGCAGGTGTGCTGAAGTTAATCTGTGAGAGGTTATTTTTTTGTAGCACACAACAAAATGTACATATCTGTAAATAAGAATATATTGGATATTGGAAAGCGCAATGAAGCACTTTTTTGGGTAACTCTAAAGTGTGGTAGAAACAAATATTTTAATGCGATCAGAAGAAATCATTACAATGATAATGTTTAAGAAAATTGTCAGTTATACACTGTACACTTTTATCGGTAAAACTGTATACCTGTGCAAACGTAATGCTCATTTCAAATGAAAATATGTTCTCTGTAATAGCAGTGTGCTGCCACTCTATGCATACTGCACTTCACCCCACTGCACTCTATGCCACTCAAATCCACAATGCACTATTCAACTCAACGTCACTCCACCCCACTACAATATTCCCTGTGCCACTCAAATCAACACTTCGCCACTACACTCTATGCCACTACATTTCATGTTGCAATCAACAAACTGCACTCTTCACCAATGCACTCAACACCACTATACTCACAAACAATAAACTCTGCGCCACAGCACTCTAACCCAATCTATTATGAACCACTGAACTGTATACCACTATACTCTACACAGCAACACTCTACACCACTGTACTCTACGTCACTGCAGTCTAAGCTATTCTACTTGACAACACTGAACTCTACGTCAACCTACTCTGCACCACTACACGCTATAACACTGCACTCTACTCTGCACCACTCCTCTCCCTCCCACTCTACTGCACTCTATGCCTAAGCATCCTATGCCACTACACTCTACACAACTGCATATTATGTATGCCACTACACTCTATGCAATACATTTCACACTACTCTAATCTATTATGCACCACTGCACATTATTACACTACACTCTGTGCCACTCTATTCTACACCTCTGCACTCCAACATACACCACTCCTCTCTACGCCTCTCCTATGCTCCACTCTACTTTATGCTAATGCACTCTACTATATAAAACTGCGCTCTTTGCCACTGCACTCTTTACAACTCCATGATGGGCCACTCTAGTGTGCTTTGCACCACTTCACTCTATGGCACTCCATGCTACTCTACTATGTGAAACTACACTCCATAGCATTGCACTCTATGCCTATCCACTCTACTCTTTACCACTCCACTTTATACAACTTCAATCTACTCTAAAACAATCTACTCTAGGTCACTACACACTGTACTACACCATTCTAAGCCACTCTGTTACAATCTGTGCCACTCCACCCTACTCCACTGCAATATGTGCAGCGCCACTCTATATCACTATACACAACGTTACTCCACACCACTGCACTCTAGATCACATAATTACTATACACATAATCCAATGCACACCATGCCACATAATTACACTACACAAATCCACTCCATACCACTCAAATCCACCCAACACTGTATAAACTAACAACTCCAATCCAAACCACATAACTCTACTCAAGCCACATAAATCCACTCAATAACACAAGAGTTAAAGACTTTGCCGTTTACAACACCAATAGCCCTAACTCAAAAAAATGTGAGACCAATTGCATTTCTAATGGTTGTTATACATATAAGTCAACCCTAAGGTAGGCCCTATATAACCCAGAGGATGGGTGCAAGTGTATTCAAATGGCAGGACATTTTTTTTTTTTTAAACTTTATTTTTGTAGGCGAGGAAAATAAAAAGGCACAATTTATACAGTTAACAGAGCAGTTGACACAGACGGACCAGATAGGCCAGATCCAAAAAGGAGGTACACAGCCAGGCGTGGCCCACATCCCGGAGGCAAGGCGGCATCTCGTTAAGCCTGTGAAACAATGAAAAGAATACGCTCTTGTGCTCCCAGAATCCCGTGATCAATCTCAATATCGTCGCCAATTTTCTTTTATGATACCGTACCAACCAAACAACAACATACCAATAACAAACCCCTCCCCCCCCCATGAATGGCATTTGTGGCAATGATGCAATCCCAGAAGGAGATGTAGGCAAGGCCCACTACAAAGCGGTCTTCATAGTAGAATGTGGTCCATGGTAATCACAACGACAGACAAGTGTATGCAACAAGGAATATCGGCATGTCTCAGGGGACTGCTACACTACCTCATGACATTCCGCCCCGGATCCCTCCCCACCATCATCAGACTCTGAGGAAGCGGAGGAAAACAGCTCCGCACTAGTAGCGTCAGAGTCGTCCTCCTCCATCCCCTCGATACACATGGCCCTCCAAGCGAGTAAGTCATCCTGGAGTTTCCCATCCCTGCGTGTGCTCTGCATATGTGTCTCCTCCGCCAAGGCCCATTCCCTAGCGTCCCGCAACCACCTGGAGACTTCAGGCGCCCTCTGTCCCATCCAAGTAATGGCCACCCGCCTCCTCGCCAGAACCAACAGGAGTTGCAGTAATTTGTAGGACAGTCCCCTCTTCCTGGGTTTGGGCACTAGGGCCAGCAGACAGTGAAGCGGGTCCAGCTGGATCGTAAGGTGTGTAATCCGGGTAATGTGTGCTACCACCGCCACCCAAAAGTCATGAACCAAGGGGCATTCCCAGGCCAGGTGAAGGAATCCCGCCCGCTCTGCACTGCACCTCGGGCAATTATGGCTTCTGTCCGAGGAGATACGGTGGAGGGAGGCAGGTGTCATATATGTGCGATGGAGAAAATTAAAATGTATCAATTTAAAACGCGCATTACAGGACACTTTACGAGTCAACAGCCCTATTCGCTTCCTCTGGGCCGGATCCAATTCAATCCCCAGGTCCGCCTCCCAGGCCCTCCAAGCAGGCATCAATGGGGGAGTCGAGTCCCTGCGCATCGCTGAGTAAAGAAGGGAAATTAATCTCCTACCTCTGCCACAGGACAAGATGATGTCCAGGGTGTTAGTGAGCTCGGGCTCTTCTGGGAATTGGGGCCATGTCGTCCTGGCCACATCCCGGAGACATCCATAATGCAGGTACTGGCCCTCACGCAGTCCAAAGGAGTCCGCTGCTCTCTCAAAAGACACAAACGTGTCGTCCGGATAAAGATCCGCAAGAGTCTCGCAACCACCTAGGGGCCACTCCCGGAAAAACATATTCGCCTCCATCGTGAGCATTGGGGCCAGGATCCAAAGGGGGAGCTCCCTATGGAACGGCGCACGCCGCAAAACTCGCTCAGCGAACTGCTGCCAAATGTGAGCCGTATGCCTGACGACATAGGGCAGTGCGTCATCGGCGCCCCAACCCTGCATTAGAGCTTCCTGCAGCACCCTGTCCGAGGCCACTCCCGCCAACATTGCCAACTCCCAGTTTTCGGTGTCAGCAAACCATCTGGCCGCCGGGAGAAGTTGTGCCAAAAGCACAAAGGTGGCTGGGCCCAGGGGGAAGGAGGGTAGGCAGGGCCACACAATATGAAATAGAAATGTTTGCCTATGCCTCCACACTACTTCAAGTGCACACTCATTCACGTGCAAGTAAACCACAATTTGTTAGTTTACAAAAAACACTTTATGTTTTCAATTTTATAATTTTTTCACAGTTTACAAAAGAAAAATTCACAAAAGACAGAGCTCAGACCACTATCGACCTCATGTCTTAGCCATATGTAATTTCAAAACACTTAATACAAATGTGCAAAAAACAAATAAATGGTGAACAATTCAAACAACAGTGACTTTTGAAACGTAAAGAACAGTGTCATGAATACATGGACCACAAAACCTTATGCATTTGTGAAACAAGAACTTTTTCAAACAGTTAGAAAGCACGGGGAGACAATACAATACAACGTTTTCAACAGTTGGACTCCCACGGCCTGAACAGGAGTTAATCAATTAAATTACAGGAGTATTGCTCATTTCCGCAACAACTGACATTGGCCAACTGGCCAAACAAAAACCCAAAAAGAAGGGGGATGCCGACGCGTTTCGAATCCTGATTAGCGACTTGCAGGATTCTCGTCAGGGCAGTCTGAATCTAGTCCATGGGAACTGTTTAAAATAAGAAACAAAACAAAATGATTTACTATCTAGCGGGTCCTCTAGCCACTATTCTCAGGGCAGTGCGATAACCACTGTAGAAATCTCACCGAGCGTCAGTTTGACATCGAGGTCTTTCGCCGCTGCCTCTGGGAGGGTCGGCAAGCCGAGGTTCTCGAGGTATAGGTGGTAAACCTCCTCAGATATAGACTGATCAGCCTCATACACAGTCCGCAGGTGGTCCCGTAGAACCGTGAGTACAGCAGCTTCCGAGTGGACCATACCGCCATCGGGCGCCCGCAGAGCAACTATACGCTCAGCCGTAAACTCCCGGCGAAGTATCCAGGCCAACAAACGGCCAGATTTATCCCCTTCTCGATGCAGTCTCTGTCTATATTGGCCCAGCGTGAATCTATCGAGCCTCGTGAGAATATCATGGATCGACCCAAGGGCTAGGCCCTCCACGCGTTGATCCGAGGAGTCCGGATCAGGGCGGGCCTGGACGCGCAAGAGCTCAGCCTCCGCAGTTTGCAAGTCTGAAAGCAGTTGTTTCCTGACCCCGTACGTCAAGCCCATGCACGCACCGCGGACGACCGCTTTCAGCGCCTCCCACTTAGTGGAATAAGACAAGTCACTTCCCGCCCAGTTAAGTTCCAGGTAATCGGATAGGGACGTTGCCACATGATCCCGGGCTACCTGGTCTTGGAGTAGATCAGTCGGCAGCCTCCACGAGCGGGGACGTTCCGTCTGGTCAGGCCATTGCGCCACGCACGTGACCGGAGCATGATCCGAGAGGTATTGGGCCTGGTGTGTGACCGTCAACGTGAGAGAGGAGGGGAGATTGGCCGCCAACACCCTATCTAGCCTACTGTGAGTGCCATGGGTCGGGGAATAGCAGGTGTAAAGCTTCTGTGTGGGGTGACACGCGCGCCAGACATCGATCGCCCCGATATTCTGCATCACGTCCCGCAGACACACCGTCATACGGGGCTTAGTTCCCGCCCGAGGTGGATTACGGTCCAGTTCATGATGTAGCACACAGTTAAAGTCCCCGCACCAAAGGAGGGGCGCGTCAAGGTTAGGAGCCACCAGATCTTGCATCCGGGAGAAAAATGCCGGGTCATCTACGTTCGGCGCGTACGTGTTAAAGACCAGAAGGACCTTATCGTCCAATCTGAGTTTCGCCAATATGTACCTGCCTTCCATATCCGCATCAATATATTGGACAGCGCATGGAACCCCAGGGGCCACCCAGATTAGGACCCCCCCTAGCGTATGTAGAGTAGGAGGAATGAAATAGCTGGCCTCTCCATTTCTTGGCCAGTCGCTGCGCACCATCATCATCTAAGTGGGTTTCCTGTAAACAAGCAACTGAAATCCCATGGCGTTTTAGGAAGGTAAGGACCCTGTGTCTCTTAGTGCACGTACCCAGGCCACGCACATTCCACATCAGAATTTAAACCCCATGACCACCATTCGTGCCCAGCCGGGCAGCAGTGTACACATAGCCTAGGCTGTCGCCAGTAGGCCCTTGCCACAGAGAAGTTCAAAAATGCATCACACAAAGCAAGCGCCCCGCCAAGCAGGGTCAGCATGCGCCAAATGCCAGTGACATCATTGTCACATCCAAAATCCCACCCCCCAACAACCCCAACATACGAATTTTTGACTGGAACCCCCTCAACCCCACCACCCACGAGCAATAGGATAGCAACAACCAAAAACGCCACCCCGCCCTTCCCCCGCCAGTGCCAGGACGTGCACAGCCACCCCATTCAACACTCTCCACTCACACTCACACACAACAAAGCAACCCAACCCACCCCCCCTCCCAGCTCCCCGAAAGACCCAACGAATCCGATATGTGGACCCGGACAGCTCTCCCCCCCAAGTCAGCAATGCGGGAGGAGCAGTCCACACTTACAGCTCCCAGCACTCGGTGCACACTCAACCCAGACGCCAAGTACGAGGTACCAAGCAGAGAACAATCACTCGCAACATTCATGCTGAACGAGTAGAGATCTAAAGAGCTGCCGGGCTATAAGGAACTATACAATAACAGCAATCGCACAGCAGAGTCAGTGTAGGCAGGGCAAGGATCATTCCAAGTCTAGGGTCTGCAAGGCAGTCTCCGGGACCACTGGGGCCGCAAAGTCCACGTTCACCGGCGTCTCTTGCAACGTGTCCGGTACCAAAATGTCATCAGGTGCAGCCTCACCGTGCAAACCCCCAGTCCCGTCAGGTGAGGTTTCCATCAGGATGGCTCCATCCGGACCCACCGTGGGCCGAGTCTCAGGAGGGCCACGGGATCCAGAACGGCGATTCCTCCTGCCACGCCGTCGTCTCTGCGGCCTGGTCCCCCATACATCTCGCGATCCCCCTCTTTCACCCGGGGGCAGATCATCTCCTCTGATCTCGAGCCACTCCCATACCTCCGCCGGCGTCTCAAAGAAATGTGCCCGGCCCTGGGAGAGCACCTTGAGCTTAGCGGGGTATAAAAGCATATATTGCAGCTGCATGTCGCGCAACTTCTGTTTGACCCCCAAGTAGGACTTCCTTTGCTCCTGCACCTGCTGGGTGTGGTCGGGGTAAATTGAGATTCGACTGTTTTCAATCATGTGGGGCCCCGATTCTCTCGCCGCCTTAAGGATGCAGTCTCGGTCTTTATAGTTCAGGATTTTTGCGATGAGGGCTCTAGGGGCCTCCCCAGGACGCGGAGGGGGCACCAGGGCCCTGTGGGCCCGCTCCACAATAAAGACGTTGGACAAGCCACTCGGACAGAGACGCTCACGGATCCAAGTCTCCAGGAATCGTTCAGGGTTACCCGCCTCCAGCCGTTCCGGGACCCCCAGGACACGTATGTTACTCCGGCGCGCCCTACCTTCTGCATCTTCGGCTCGTCTCTCCAATGCTCGGGTAGTAGAGGCGAGTTGAGAGAGTGACTTCTGTAGGGACGTTACCTCCCCTTGCAGCTGAGTGATGTTGCCCTCCGCGTCCGAGACTTTATCCGCCACCTTGCGAAGGTCAGTCCTCAAAAGGTTCACATCCACGGACACCGTCTCAATCTGGCGTTCCAGGGCAGTGTGTGAACCCTGTATAGCTTTAAGAAGTTCCGCTCTGGACGGCTCCGGCGGCTCCCCATCCCCATCTCCAGCGCCCGTTTGGCGCGTAATTCTCTGCGGCGGCAGACGCGGGGTAGTGTACTGCGTGATCGTGTTGGGTTGGGTAGCCTTAGGGCCACGGCCAGTCCGGCCCGTCATATCCGCTGCGCCAAGGGTCGACGATCTCAATGGGGCCCTCACTGAAGCCACCCAAGCAGGGCAGAGTATGCGCCACCACAGCGCCGAAGGAACCGGTCAAGCAATGTACGGGTCCACAAGACCAAGTCCACAGTAGGCAATGCAGGTCACAGAGTAGGTGCCACCAGAGCGCAGTGTTACGAGTCCACCTCTTCCACAGAGCAGGGCAGAGCAGGGCACGGACGCACTCCACTATCGGCCGCCACCGATCCCCAGGGGCCGCCCAAGACCAGCTCCAAAATGGCGGACCGCCGGGGGAGGGGCGGTGGTCGTCCACGGGCCCAGCAACACCTCTCCGTGGGCTCCCCCGACGTCCCACCAGTGTCGGGGATCTCGATCTGCTTCAGGGCACAGGATACTGCTCAGCGGGAGGGGGTACAGGAGTGGCAGAGTCACTGTAGTCGGACCCCGGCAGACACACAGCAGTCCAGGGCCCCCACACGCACCTCGGCGCCACAAGGTGGGGGCCAGATCAGATGAGTCCCACAGGCCCCGCTCCCAGATGAAGACGCTTCGCCGTCTGGTCGTGCAGCGCTATTAAACAGAGAGGGGGGGGGCCCTCCGCACTCCAGCCCAGCGAGGCCGCGCAAGATGGACGGCACCCTCGTCCCGGTGCCCTCCTCACCGCATCTCAGTAGAGCCTCAGTCCTCCGGCGCCGCAGTCGTCCGGTTCCGGGACGGGGATCCCAAGCAGGCAGCCGGCGGGCATCCGATGGCGCAGCGAGGCTGGGGTCACCGCTCACTTTCTCCGCCGTCCGGCCCAGTGAGTAGGCCAAAGCCGCGGCGCCGCGTAAGAGAGCACGCCGGCGCCGCCTTCAGGGTCAGCCAGGCCGCAGGTCTCGGCGGATTGCCGACCACGGGTACGTTCCCCCAGGCACAGGAGCTCGGCGGGACTTCCACCGCCTCTCCGACACGCTTTCTCGGGGTCGAGAGGGTCCGGGCAGGAGAAATAAGAGGATTTATTCGGTCTTCGGGACGGAGCTGGTGGAGCTCACGTCCTGTCGGCCATGCTGCTTGGCCACGCCCCCCAGGACATTTATTTTTAAGATTTACATGTATTAGTAGAGAATAACTGCCAAAGTTGTTTATCACTATTGCAAGGCCTATCTCTCCCATAGGATAACATTGGGATTAT
The DNA here is from genome assembly GCF_964263255.1 of Lissotriton vulgaris. Lineage (NCBI taxonomy): Eukaryota > Metazoa > Chordata > Amphibia > Caudata > Salamandridae > Lissotriton > Lissotriton vulgaris. The sequence goes on from NC_141687.1 coordinate 121,270,953, forward strand.
CTTATTATATTTTATAAGAGATAAGACCTCCAATTCTGGTATCTCTGGAATCACAATTTAGAATCACAACTCAAGGTTACATCGGATTTTATATTGTAATTCTGAAAATAGCACTTTTAGAAGTGTGAGGGCTCCATAATCCTATGAAGGTTTCCCCCCCGGGCCTGTAGTCTCCTTCCGATAATCAAATTAAACAGTAAACGAGAGTGTGGGAAAGGCACACTTTCTGGTTAGTAGCATTTGTTATGGAGATGTGTGCCTGGACTAGTTATAAAGATCCCTCCCTTTGACTCTCCCTAGAATTATGGCAAAATAAGTAAGCTTCATGAATCACGGTTCCCAAGTGCCCAGATTCAGTAAAAAGTGCGCCAGAGCGAGGCTCACACCCTTATGCCCAATCAGAAGCTCAGATAGGACAAAAGGCTGTCCTTTTCCATTATCCTGGCTTCTGATGGGGCATAAGGGCGCATAAGGGACAGGACCCAATTCACAATTTTCTGACATGCTGCACTGCCTGAGGCTAGTGCAGCATGTCGCCCGATATGTATGCCTCTTTGAAGGGATGGGCTAGAACAGCCCAGGCCTAACATGCACAATAAAGCCCTGGGGAGCTCTCTTATGGTGAAGGGTGATATTACAGCTTTTAAAATAAAAAATATTCCTTCCACGCCACCAATGTCATAAGTGAACTAAGAGACAAGTAATTTGTAGTGCATTCCTATGTGGCCTAGATTCTTATACCTGGAGGAGCATTAAAGTCTATTAAATCAAGCACAAGAGGGTTTGGTATTACACACATCCTTAAATCACACATGTGAAGGTGCTCTTAGTTGTGTGAATGAAGAAACAAGCATTGACAAGGCCAATAGGTCTCGCTTTTTGGACCTTATAAGTATTTAGTTATGCAGCACAATATCCTTGGCGCAACAATATTGACCGTTACATGGCAAAACACTTATAAGGTCCCCATGGCGAGACCTATTGGCTATGCCATTGCATATTTTAATTTGTACTTGTTAGGAGTGCTCCACTGTCACTGGACAATTTACCTTCACACTTCACAAATGAAAAGAAAAATGTGCTCTTCTTCAAACACTAACACTAACATGAGTTACCATAAGAGAGCTCTCCGGGGCTGTATTGTGCATTTCAGGCGTGGGCTGTTCCAGCCCGTCCTTTCAAAGAGACAATACATATCGGGCAAAATGCTGCACTAGCCTCTGGCAGTGCTGAATGTCAGAAAATGGCGATTGGGTCCTTTCCCTCACTCGCCCTTATGACCCATCAGGAGCCATGATAATGGAAAAGGGCAGCCTTCTGTCCTATCTGAGCTTCTGATTGGGCATAAGGGTGTGAGCCTCGCTCTGGCACACTTTTTACGGTATCTGGGCACTCGGGAACCGTGATTCATGAAGTGCATGTCAAGGACTGCCTCGCTAAAGATTAGGAAGGCCTATGGCTAGTACCAAAATGTATATAATATTCTTTGGTGAAAATTATGTATTTAGTATTTTTTATAATGGCCATTTTTACTATGTCCTTTATTAATTTGGGTAAACTGTGAGGTATGATGATTTGTATGTTTAGTACTTTTATGATCCATTTTATGAATCGAATAAAGTTTTTGAAACGAATGAAACGACTGCCTCGGGTAAGTTTTACTTATATCTATGTCTGAAAGCATGTGCTTTTAATTTCCGTGTGTCTGCCAGCCTCCACCAGTGTATATATATTTGAATGTATGTATGTGTGAGATTGTACACAATTGTATCAGCATACCTTTAAAAAATGGCTTTTGTGGCAATGCTACCTGCGTCACTTCCCCTCGCCCTTTCACCCTGGCAGTGTATTCTAGGTACAAATAATAACTTCTCAGGAAGCTACAAAAAACATTTAAAACAGCTCCACTTTAACAAGCAGCATTTGGAACAATTACATCTGGTTGTAGTTCTGAGCAGAATCGGGTGCCTCATTGAAATGTAATCCTAGGTGATGTAGCAACCAGGCTCAAAATAAAAACTCCATTTGCAGCCTAAGCTTTAGTTTAAGGTGTCCGATTGGAATGGCCTTTGAGTTACCAATCGTTGACTTAGGTGCTGCGCATGGTTATAAAAATAGAACGTTATTACAGAACTGTTGGTGCATGTAGGTTAGGATGATAAGAAAGACCATTACAAGCCAGTGAAGCGTGGACTAGAAATTCCCCAGACAGAAGGTTCTGACAAAAACAGCAGATCCACGATGCGATAATAGATACTGCAAAGGAGTGTAGTTACTTATTCTGTGTCATAAATGTACACTAAAATGTGTTTGTGTGTGTGGGGGGAGCATCCGGAGAGAATTGCATTCATGGAGCAGCAAATATGTGTTACAATAGCTGGAACGAAGTTGGAGAGGCTAGTCCTGCAATCAGCTTCTTCCTTTCCTTAGTTTCTCCCTCTCCTCTTACTCCTTTTCTCTGGTTTATGTTGCTTTGCCAGTTCTCTTCTCTTTCATGTTCCTTGTTGTGCCATTGTCCTCCCTTTCCTCTTTTCTTTCTTGTCATTTTTTTTCTCCTCTTTACTTTCTTGCTTTCTATCTACTCTTTACTTTTTCTTTCTTCTTTCAATCATTTCTTATCCTCTTACCGCTCATATTCTCAAAACTCCTCTCTAGTTCCCTCTTTTACTTTTTCTCTCCTCTCCTCATCTTTCCTCTTTCTTTCTCTCCCCTTATGTTTTCACACCCTCTCCTTGTTTTTGTGTGTTCTCTTTCCCATCTGCTTTCCTCATTCCTTTCTTCCCCTCTATATTCCGCTTATATTATTTTATTCTTACATTGTTTATTCTCATCTCCTTCTTGCTGTCTTCCCCATTTCCATTACAACTCTTCACAATTTGATAATCTCACTATTAACTCTCTCTCTTTTTCTCTCCTCTCCTTTTGTTTGCTCTCCTCTTTCTTCACTTTCTTTACATGATCCTCATCTTTTCATTCCATTCACTTTTCTCCCACCTCTTTCATTCTGCTGTCCACCTTTCTCTACGTTTTTCTCCTCTCCCTTTGTCATGTCTTCTATTTTTCCTCTCCTAATTTGCTCGCCCTCATTTTCTTTTTTTAGTTTTCACAATTTGGCTCATCTTTCCTCTTCTCCCTAAATTTACTTCTAATGCACTTCCCATCTCTTTAACACAGAGCCTCAAAGCACCTCTAGTTCCACACAAACTAGAGGTCTCCTCCAGGTCATCAGCCTCCATTACCTCAATTTTCCCTAATTGATGTATCCTATCAACCCATCAAGGCCCTCAATTCTATTTGTAATTCATGTTGTAAGCCTATCGATTGTCCTAGGCTATGTCCGTGCGCCACAGTCTTAAATGCCTACCACTCCAGCAGTCCAGTGAATGCTGATTGCGCATTGTCAGAGAAATAATTGTCAATGGCGGGCCTTAGGGTTTCCCTAAAGCATACATCTTCCAGTGCTCGTGGATCGAGCCCCCATAAGGAGATCATGTGACGGGTCCCCAGAGGCTTGAACTTTAGAAACAGAGGGCTTTGATATGATATTGTACGTCCTATATATTCAGTGTGGGGAATGGCATAGCCAAGGGCATGAGAGCACAAAAAAGCATTCAGACGTGTGTGTATCTGATACATAGGCGAATAACAGGAGTAGTCCCTCGTGTCTATATGTTGTGTCCTCCAAATATTCTCCAGTCCCCAATGCCCCATCGGCCTCACAACCCAGCTGCGCTGCGGTGGGCCTAAGCCAAGAAAGAGGTAGAAAATATCTGTCCTTGTCATCTTCGTCACAGTTTCTCCACCTCACTCAGGATAAGATGTTTCTCCTGCAGCATAGCAATCTGCACTCCCCGCCTCCGTAAGTATCTATGCACATTATGCCGTTTAGTCGTGAACCCCATCCGACTAACGTTCCACGTTATAAACTTTAGTGTGTAATGCTTTGAGGCCATTCACTGTTGACCCGTCCCCTTTCACCCCTCTGCAATAGGAAAATGCAAAGCCACCCACTGCTTCAGTTTGTTTTCTATGTATGGGACCCATACATAGAAAACAAACTGAAGCAGATAAAAATGAATAACATCTCCACACGTTAATTCCCCTTCCCAAGAGCAGCCTGGCAACAGCCAGCAGCCCAAACCATGAGCAACCCATCCGTTTTGATTAGAAGACCCAGAATAGGGGTAGCTGCAGCTTTCCAAGAGGGGGTAGTCTGTAGTCAAAAGTTGGCAGTTCCCACGTCAGCCGTGCCAGCCCAGAACCCCAACAGTTGTTCAAGAAATCTCCCCAATTCACCAAACCTAAAGTGCTGATATGGGAACTGCTTTTGTATCGCTCTACACTGCAACATGTAAAGTATAATGTTGCCTGCTTCTTAGGTGTTTTTTCATGCTGCTGTTGGGACAGGGTGTGGGGTAGGTGGGTGGGTGGGGTACTGAGTTCACTAATAAGGGAGGGTAAAAAACAAAAAACAACATTGTTATATCAACAATATGAGCCAATATTGTAACTGTATATGCTATAATGTTTTGCTATGATGAATATATGTGATCTCATAAAAAGAAATTAAAAAAAGAAATCAGCCCAATTCACAGTCAGAATGATGGGCCACCAGGTGGGTGCTGCCTCTCTCCACTGCTGTCCCGTCAAATTACATCATCCGCCATCCCCGGGGTAATATCTGGTAACTGTCCGCCTGCAAGAACTCAGATTCCGATTCACCTGTCCCATTCACAGATGAGGAGCCAAACTCTGAGGCACTCGCCAACCCCTTCATTATCTTCGCCTCTGCCTGAAGGGCAGCAGCACTCTACCTCTCAGTTTGTGATGGATTGGATTTCTTTGCTGGACCCCTTCGGGAACATCTCTGAGACTTCTTTCTTAATTTCCTTTCCTGTGGGGGAGCAGTAGAGTTTCTGGGGGGCCGCGTCCTAGACCTATAAGCCTTGATCCATTCCCAAGCCGCCACCGTCCCTGGGTCATCACAAAAGTGAGCCGCCCCCTCCAACAATAATCAGAGCCTGGCATCAGGGAGTACTGCAGGCCATCCTCCCTCAAAGCCCTCTTGACCTCAAAAAATGAGGTACTCCACCTATGCACCTCCACCATGTAACCAGGAAAAATGGAGACCTTACCGATGTTCACCATAAATGAACTTGCATTTCTGGCCTTGTGTAGCAGTGTATCCCTGTCCTTGTAGTGGGGGAGCCATGCCACCACAGGACGCAGAGGATGCCCCGGCGGTTGTCCAGCACTGTAGGCGCTGGTTCAAGGGTGTAAAAGGCTGAGATGCCTCCTGGAGCCACCACCGTTTTAAGCCAGTGTTCCAAGTAGGCGATTATATCTGTGGTCTCCACTCCTGCAGACAGCCCAACCACCCTAATATTATTCCGCCTGTTGCGCCCTTCGGCATCCTCTTGTCTGCGTTCAAGTGCATGGACCCTATCCGTGAGCTCTGTGACCTGGAGGGACGTTGTTCACTGCACAGGGCGGAGGTCAGCAAGAGAGGACTCTCTGCAAGTTTATGGTGTTCTTTCTGAATCAGCCTCATCGATACTGTGCTAATGTCCCAATGCAAGTTGGCTTCAGAGTCAGCAATGGCCTCAAGTATTTTAGTTAGTTGGATCATCCAAGGACCCCGGGCCTTGCCTCTGTACATTTGGTGCCTCCTAATGCTCATGAGGTGCCACCGCTGGTCGGACCCTAGTCATGCCCATCTCCACAGGGAAGATTGCCAAAATTAATCGTAAATAAAAAAAAATAAAAGTAGTGCGTCAGCAGAGATTGAGGACACAATGTGAGGCAGCCCCAACTGAGTGTACCAATAAAGAATAGGCCAGCAACATTGAGCAGACTGTTACACCAGGTGTAGGGGCACCACCACTGTCCAGAGAGTCCCAGAGCTGTTCATCATAAGGTCAGGCAGTCTCCCCCATCTCTCGGCCCACTCTAATGTGTCCTGTCACCTACTGCATGGGCTACGCAGAGCTCATGCAGGGTTTAAGCAGTGTCAGTGAGCAGCTTCCTCCATCAATGGCAGGCCCCAATTGGTCACCTGTCCTCTGCACAGTTCAGGGGCCACAAGGCCTCCAACCAGAGGCAGAGACTTAGTTCGTGAAGGAGAAGTGGGTAAAACAGGACTACTTTGGTCTCCTTGCCCGGCAGCTATGGTCACTGATTCCAGCACTGGCCCGAGTCTCCACCTCCACTGGGAGTGGGGGTTTGGTGGGGGAGAGGGGGTGGGTACGAGGGGTGAGGGTCCCTCCTCCCACCTACCCCAAATTCCTATGTCCGACTCACCGAAGTTTCAGTTAAGTGTGCTGCACCCATCCGTCTCCATGCAGACAGCTCCACTCTACCGCAAACTGGGTCTCCTCTCCAGTGCTACAGCCTTGGGAGCATAGTTTCAGGAACATGGCTCTCTCCTGAGTAGAGGCGGAGGCCTGCCTCCACCCACATGTGACGGGTTCTCAGTCCGCAATCAGTACATGGGCTGGCTGAGCCTCTCTCACCTTCGCACCATGGGCCCGAGCAGGTCCGCTCTTCTGCACACAGGCTGCTGCAATCTCCATCAGCCCACCCCGTGCAGGCTGCTTCCTGTAATCCAGTGCAGCTACAGGATCAGGTGGGGCTGCACACCCATTACACCACTGCGGCAGCAAACCAGACCAGTCACTCCATCTGCTGCTGCAGGACCGCCTCAGTCGCAAGCCAGCCAAACTGCTCGGTCACCAGCCCGGAGGTCCACAGGTCAGTCGGCTTATTCCACCATCCGTACAAAGCCAGGATCCAACTCAAACTGGCCTGTATCACTCATAGGGGCTAAAGCTGGTGTTGTGCAGTCTTCCTCTGCTCCTGCCAACGTTTTGGTTTATCTCCCCCAACTGGCCTGTATCACTCACAAAGCTGTACACTCTAAGTCTCCTGCGTATGTTTCTCAGAAAATCGTGGTTTCTGGAGGAGGCAGGCACTACCAGTGTGCCAGGGATTTTGTGCTGAAACCACCCCTCTTCCGGAAGAAAAAAACATACATCAGAGCTTTCACCGTGGCTGCACCCAGAATCTGGAACTCGCTGCCGCACAGCATCAGAAGAATACCGTCTCTGTCAAGATTCAAAAAGGAAGTTAATTTGAAAATTCCTACCTTAAACTCTCTTTGGTGTTTCAGCAGCCCAGAGATTGGCTACTGGTCTGTACTTGAGCTCTACCAGGGCTAGCCGATCGTGTTTTCATATATGTAACCCATGCAATTCTTATTTCATTGACGTTGCTTACCACGCTGCATCATCTTTGCCTCCCTGTCACTTTAAGGGGCTAAAGCTGATGTTGTGCAGTCTTCCTCTGCTCCTGCCAACGTTTTGGTTTATCTCGCCCAACAATTTTACCAATTAGAGCCTACCAGGTAAAGTAAAGCTGAATCACAAATTCAAGTTATGTGATAAATGTATAGAGCATGCAAATAGTAATACCTGATGATTTTTTTTCTGCACACATTTAAGTTTGTGCTGTTTTAAATAAGTTCCAGTATGTACTATAAAATACATATACACTCTTTGCACTTTAACCGCATCGCTGCGGCGGTTATTTTTCCGCTGTGCGGCTTTTTTCTAAAAGCCGCGTTACATGACGAGCTCAGCTCGTCATCCGCACACGACCACCGTGGCTGATGACGAGCTGAGCTCGTCAGCAGCGAAGGGGTTAAGTGCGCTTTTTTGGAGTTTAAATTAAAATAAATATTACCCTGGGCGGGCAGCTACGCTCCGTGCACGGAGTGCACGTAGTGCTGGTTCCTACGCATTTTGCATAGCATGCGTATCTGCCAGCACTACGCACGCTCCGCAGACGGTGCGTAGCTGGCCGCCACCCGCCTCCCTTCCGCCCTCTCTAAATCCACCTCTTAAAGTGTAAAATGGCATAAAAGTAAGTTTAAATCACTTACCTGGTCCGCGGCGCGTCCCGGGGCTCCCTCTTCTGTTTTGCTGCACGTCGTCAATCCCAATGCGCATGCACGGCCGCCAGCGCATGCGCATTTCTCGTGAGAAATGCGCATGCGCGGGCTGCCGCGCATGCGCATTGGGATTGAAGACGTGCAGCAAAATAGAAGAGGGAGCCCCGGGACGCGCCGCGGACCAGGTAAGTGATTTAAACTTAATTTTATACCATTTTATACTTTAAGGGGGGGATTTAGAGAGGGTGGGAGGGAGGCGGGTGGCGCGTAGTGGGGCTACGCGGAGTGTGCGGGTGGGCGTAGCTTTGTGCCCACTTTGTGTAGCTCCGTGTAGCCCCACTACGCGAACTACGCCCAGGCTTAATAAATATGACATAGTTAAAACTGAGAAATAACCTGTCCATAGAGGAAAAAAAATGTGGCAGGGTTCCATACAAGATTAAGAGACAGTTGTTATAAATAAGATCCAGAGACAGAAGTGAGTATAAGCAGTCCAATAGGGGAGGGGAGGACAAGGCGGACCATACCATAAGAAAAGGAAAGGCAAGATTACAACACATCTCCCTTCAGACAACATAAAAACAAATGTAGATACAAGGGAGTAAGAAACGAACCTGCAGGACATCCTGCAACACCGGATAACAGTTCCTATAGCTAATGGAGATTGACAGCCCAAAAATCTACCACGATGGACCTGGAGCTAACATAAATAAGTGCTGTTTTGAATTTTGGAAATCCTAGGATCTCTCCCTCTAAAGATGGAAAATGGTGAGATATTCCTACCTTCAGTAGGAGATGTGAGGTAGGTCCATACACCCTTTCTTATGGTTTCGAAAACGTCTAGATTGTTTCCAAGAGCAAATAGCATGTGCTTAACAATTATCTGAACAGGGTTGGCAATGAGCTCATTTTTTCTACAACCATCAGCTTCTTCGTGTTTGATTCCCAGATTCTCTATGAACTTTTTCATTTCAAAAGATGAAAACATTACCTTTCTCCGGGTGACTAAAGTTTCCAGTACACCTTCACAGTAGAATGAATCTTTTAAAAAATCTATGAGGGCACTAGTCGTTGCTTCAGGTACAAACACATGCTTGATCCACTTGGAGGTGAAATCAATGAGTAAAAACATGAATTTCTTACTTGCTGCTAACTGACCTAAAGGACCAATTACTTCTAAAGCAATTTTAGTCCACGGAACACTAGGTACCATGTCAGAGTTTCCGGAGACACTTACGCTCACTCTCAGAAGAAGACTTTCTCATACCTTCCTCTGTTCCGATAGAAACTTGATCATGAGTATTTTTATTTAAACAGACCAGGTCTTTGTTACTAGGGTCAAGCATGATCCCTAACTTCCTTTGATGGTGCCAACCTAACAGGTTTGACCCTTCTTTTACAATATAGACCATACCAACGGTAGCTCTATCCCTGAAAGTAATACACATTTCTATCATGCCCAACAGGAGTATAGGTCCATTGGCATAACTCATGGGAGATATGTCAGGTTCTAACAGGTTGAGATTGCATATGCCAAAAAGGTCATTCATGTCATTTTGATTAACTAATGTAAATGGAGAACAAGAGTCGGCGTACATTGTCAAGGGTTTCTTGTTCAAATAAATGGTACATTCAGGATACTTATTTTGTATGGTATTACTCGCTAAGGTATTCTCCCCAGCATTCTTCACTTGAAATATGTACTTGGGAGAATCTTCTTCACCCCTACAAACCATTCTCACTTGACTATTTTCCCCTTCTTTGCACATTCTTGCGAAATGGCCCTTCTTATTGCACTTTATACAAGTACAATTGCGGGCAGTGCAATGAACAGTGTTTGCCAGATGGTTACTGCTGCCACATCTGAAACATTTCAAACCTTCCGTCACACTAACATTTTTTTCAGTATTAACATCTTTGGATCTGATCTTTAGAACTTCAGTATCTTTGTTGTCATTATCTGCACTTTTAGTCTTAGTTACACTGCAGACTGGTTCTTTGGGTCGGTTCATTTCTAAAATACATTTGGCAGTGTGTTCAATGGATTGCGCAATATTAATGGCTTCTTTTAAGGAAAGATTTTTGGAAAGAAGTTTTTCTTTAATATGGGGGTTGTGGGTGCATCTTACTAACTGATCCCTGATGAGGGAGTCATTAAGCTCACCAAACTCGCATAACTGAGTTAGGCCCCTGAGTGCGGCAATATAATTAGTAACCGACTCTTGTTTACCTTGAACACGAGTAAAGAATTTGTGCCGCTACAGGACCACGTTCACTTTGTCCCCAAAATGTGTTTCTAATTACAAAAGGGCGATTTTAAAAACATCCAAATCAACTTCATCATCCTTTAAATCAGAATCTGGTAGGGTGTCGTATATCTTCCTGCCCTGAAACCAAGGTTGTGTAGCAAAATATGTTGCTTGCGGAGAACAGACATTTTTTCCCCCCAATGGCAATCAGGTAAGAATCAAACAAATTAAACCAATCCTTCCAATGGATTTCAGGATCCCCAATTTCGTTTAGGAAGGAGGGTGGTTGGCTCATGGACGATGCAGCCATGGATAAAAGAACCACAGGACAGGAGCCCCCCCACCTAGATATGAGGGAGGAATGGGGAGGACTGTAGTCATAGTTTTCAAATGCTATACACAGCTAAGTTGCACTCTTATGTGAATAAATGCCCTCCAACCAGGGAAGTAGCTCAAGAGTTTTTCTTATAAAACCATAGCACAAGGGTACACAAGATAACCATGATAAAGGCACACACATCCCAATCACTTCCCTGTAATAAAAGATCTAGCCTGGGTGCACAATTATATCCTTCAAAATCAATAGCAACCTAACAACAATGAGGGATTACTAGACTGCATAAATATCAGGTAGGAGAACCTTCTAAATGCATAAACATGGGTACTCCAGAAAACAATAGAAATGCACACTCTATTTAACTATACACAGTGAAGTATGTAAGCTCTACTAGATGGCAAGGTACAGGGTGTACTGAACGTCCTACGTGGGCTCCTATATATGAAGACAACAGTAACTTGGTACAATGAGGAAGCTCAAAAACACACCGTCCGATAAAGAGTGCTTGTCCCTTGTGGAAACAGGAATGCACAGGAGGGATGCTGTAGAGAGAAAATTAAATGTTATTGGTGTGTGTGTAAAGAAGGACCGCTCTCAAATAGTATTTCCAAGTATGTTTATTTGAAGGCAAGCAGGTACACCTTATCCTGTCCAGCTGTACTTAATAACTGACTCAGTCCCCCCATTCTAGAGTCTAGCTGCAGTGCATCTACCATCACCATGGTACCAGTAGAATGCACAACACCAAGACACAACATCTCCCCTCTTTACTTTAATAACAAAACTAAAGTAAAACACTCTACATAAGTTAACAATTCAAAACAATTCATAAACAATTCAAAACAAATTAGTAATGACTACACAATGGTAGACCCACATCTTCTCCCTCAAATCAACAACCACAAAAACAAGCATTTGCAATGCAATAGGTCTCGCATTAGGAATGTTTGAGCTATTGGTATTGTAAATGACAATTTTTTTATGTATGTGTTGGTTTTGAAAATAGCGAAATTAATAGATTTGTCATTTACAATGCCAATAGTTTTAACTTTCGCAAATGTGACACCTATAGCAATTGTAATGCAATATGTGTTGTATTTACGTGACTTAGATGTATTGATATTACAAATAAAAATGGCTTTTAATTTTTTAATAATACTTAAATAAAAGGTATTGTAATTTATAATGGCAATAGCTTTTGTAAATAACTTTTGTGAAGATTATGTTCATTGTATTGTGACGAAAATCCAAGAACAGAAGTGAAATATTATCATATTTTTGTGACATTTGTAATAAAGCTTGAAACATTGAGAGAACATATTTGAACCAGTTGTGATGTGGCACTGAGTGGTTTTTGAAGTGTATGTTGCATTTAGTGCTGTGTAATTATGTGGCGTGTAATTATGTGGCACTGAGTGGGATTTGGAGTGTATGTGGCATTGAGTGCAGTGTAATTATGTGGCGTGTAATTATTTGGCGTGTAATTATGTGGCACTGAGTGGTATTTAGAGTATGCTGCATTGAGTGCTGTGTAATTTTGTGGCGTGTAATTATGTGGCACTGAGTGGGATTTGGAGGGTATGTGTGTGAGTGTGCAGTGTGTGTGAGGGTGCAGTGTGTGTGAGGGTGCAGAGTGTGTGAGGGTGAGTCTCCTGGGAATATAAACTATGGGAAAATAAATATTGGGAAACATTACATATGTGCGTGAGTTTGCAAGGCAATATATAAAATAAAGAAACACAGAGGTAAATGCCAGCTATAAAAAATCCATTAAGTTGCGAGAGACAACTGTGATTTCATGTGAATAAAAAAACAAGTCACTGCGAACACGATGGCTTCAGCGAAACTTAAAATCTGTGTAATCAAGGCTGACAAACACAGCTGATAAAACCAATTTCTTTAACGATGACTTGTGTTACATATTATGCAGAGAATTAACATTTGGTGTGGCCCTAATGGAAAGATTCAGCCATAGCAAGGTTAATGGCTGGTATAATCATGTGCCTGGTGTAGGCAGCGCATGACAATCAACAGAAACAAAAATTATGACTAAGCAATGGTCTTCCCTCAAGTCTTACGGAGCATGGCAGCCTGCACAGTTTGCACTACCCACCAACAATTTGCTATGCACGATGTGAATTAGTGCACATGGCTCATGGAAATTCTAGATTAAATATGCACTCAGTCAGAACTTATTTAAACCGGCCCATGGTTCCTTGTGTGCAACATAACAGAAATAAAGTTGGGCTCAAATCATCTAGACATAACAAGGGTTTTGGTGGCCCTCAGTTGTCCATTGCCAATAAGCTCACACAAAATACCCTCACAATTGGCCACTAATTGGTATATTTAAACTTTCTGGTTCTCTCAAGAAGTTGAGAAATAACAAACAGCCATGATGCCATGACACATTTCCGGACCTCAATACAGTTTGATGCATTGTTTGCAAGGCAGCGTCACGCAAAGTTCAATATTTACCTGCACCCCACTAATCTTGTTAATTAATGAAACAGATACACTTTTCAGAACTATGATTATCTGGAACGGTCTATTGAGCTGATTCCTCCCAGAAAATAGGCCAGTTTGTGACTTGTGGACTACGCTAAGATATGTAAATAGTTAGCAATATAGCATGGCTAAACAGGAAGTGTGCCATATTATAAAGGAAAATGCAGCTCGACCGAATTAAACAACATTATTATTACCTGGACGACTCTGTGTTTCCGACCCGGGGCACGCTATTACTTTGAAAAATGAGCTTGAGTTCCGGTTCTGCTGCAATAACTGCCAAAGTCGACCGCCTCACGGTTTCCTCTAGTACATTAATATACCACCACTACGGAAGCTGTCGGAAGCATTCCACATTTTTAATCGGGATGCGCACGCGCACAGAAAGGTTAAGAGCAGAGGCACGGCCGCCCACTTCACTGAAAGATCAATCCTTGATCACTCCAGCACTACCGCTTGCAATATAAGAAGTCTCTGAACAATTTAAAAGCCGAAGGCGGCACCCGTCGTTTTCCTTGAAGTCCCCAAATTTCTATGAAATGTGCTGAAATCTGCCATGAGCTCTTCACGGGTGAAGTTGGCAAACCGCTGGTGTATCTTTCTTCTACTCATCAGCTTGAAGGAATGCAGACACCACAACAAATCTCCTTAAGATAAGAAGCGAAACATAAAGCAGCTGCACATCCGGGCCGTGGAGGAGACATGGGAGGGCGGGGCTGCCCGTGCATGCGCGTATTTGTCACTTTCGTGTTGGAAAGGGAGCCCCGGCGCCAAAGCGAAGGGCTGGTTTCCTGTCCCCGTTGGCGCCGGCTGCAGTGAACGTAACCTAAAGTGTATAAAGAAACCGGAAATGGATCACTTAAATAAGCATAGGTCAGTGGACGGTTCGGTCGAGCACGATCTCTTCCCTCACCGACATCACTCTTCCTGCGTCAGTCCATGCTAGCATGATGAGGTTGACACATCTGATTTACGTAACTGAGCTATGATGACGGCAGCTCATTAGGGTATGTCAGACAAGGTGTAGTAGGCAGGGGCATACCTACGGCAGCGCTGAGAGTGGAGGCTGAAAAAAAACCTCGAGACCCACATCACATGCACATTTTAATGGATAAGACACGGGTAGATTCATGTTCCAAGCGCCCGGCTCAGCGCGCAGGAGTCATTTCTATTCAGTCGTAAAACCTGACACAGAACTGTGCCATCCCCTGATAGGAATATCTTTCCACGAGCTCAGCATGTCACTACCCATAATAATTTCGGTTATAAGACGCTGCAGTGAGATATTTGAGTTGTGGTTAAACCACAAGTCTCCAAGGAGAGCCTGGGGACTTCTGACGTACAGACTGGAGAAACCAGGAGTTTCTTCAAGTTCCCGCCGGGCCGCCGCGCTGCCTGCGACGACCCGGAAGCGGTTGGGCAGGCGGCCAATCGCAGCGCGGCCCAACCGGAAGTCCCGCCCCCATCGCAGCGCGAGAGGGAAGCCACTGTCCGAGGAGCCCCGAGGGCTCCTGATCGAGTCCCAGTCCCGAGATGGGGGACCGGGTGAAGAGCGGCCGGGCGCATGGGGAAGGCGGGGCTCTCATGTGGTGAGAGAGCCCCGCAAAGCGCTACCGCCGCCCGAGAGGCAGAACCGCCGCCGAGCACCGCGAGAACAGGTGAGTGTGTTGAGGGAGAGGGGGGGTGAGTGGGGGGTGGGGTGTACGCGCGTGTGTCTGTTGTAGTGTGTCTGTGCGTGCATGCGTGTGTCTGTGTAAGGGGGGGTGCGTGTGTGTGTGTATGCATGCAGTGTGTGTATGTGCGCATGCGTGCCTGAGCCTTTCTATGCATGGGAATATCAGGCACGGCGACGTGCGCGCTCAGGAGCTCCAATCTCCAGGAGGACAAGCTCGTCACAGTCTGCAGTCCACATTCCCCAGAAAGTGACAACATTAGTTGTCTCCCTAGACAGCAAAGCTTCGCTTTGCTTTCGTCTAGGCGAGACCTAAAAATTTGTAAAACAGCAAAACAATAATTTTTAGAATACACATTCAATTTGTATAACACCATACCTGAGATGAGCAGGAATTTTCATCTATTAATAAGCGCAAGTGGCGTTTAGATAAGACTGGAGGAGAAGCAATTTTGCAATTTAATAATACAGCTATGGTGCCAATATCATTGTCACTAACAAGGAAGAAAGAACACAATTCCAACAAGTGGACGGAAGCATACAATATGTCTAGTGTAAGGAAGCATACCATATGTCTTTACCCATCTATGTTTATGCTAGGTTTCGGTATCATTGAATCACCACATTGAAAATTAGTATCTTAGTTGACAGTATGTTACTCAACTATTAACGTACGCACAACTCAGAATAGTGGTCCAAAGGGAGACAAGTTTGGAAGCAACACCAAAACTATACAATTAAATCTTGCATTTACATTTTCACACATCCTATTCCTAATAAGATGTAACACATGACTATTCGTATTATTCTCATGTGAGATGAATACATAATACATGTCCAAAGTCATACTCTTTTTCCCATTTATAACAATCCCCAAATTGCTTTGATCAACTCTACCTAAGATTGAGTGGCCACTCAAGGAAACATATAGTTTCCCAAAACACTTCTTATCTTGAAATTCAAAAATCATCTCTATGAACCCAACCAATGGAATCCTTTCCCCAGAAAAGCTAAAAAGTTGAATATCAGGAGGTAGCAACTCTTTCCTTAAGGTATCAGCAAAAAGTTCCTTCCAAACCTCAATACTGATAATTGAGTAGGGTGTGCCAGAATCAAGTATAAAGTTAACCTCGACTCCCCCTATAACAATGGTAGAACAGGGCCCCATCTTTGATCTAGGATTTACATTAGACACCAAATCATTGCAAGAGGAATCAGAGTTAATAACGTTAGCAACATCAGATCCTTCAATATATTTAACAGATTCTACTCCAACACTACAACAATATTTGCATATAGCTTTTAAGGATGGACATTTCCTATAATTTGCACAATGCCCACTGTGCTCACATCTATTAGAAATAGGAATTTTATCAGACATATTATTAGAGGACTCTAGCAAAAATTATTTGATAAATAACGCAACGTCACTCAACACTCTAAAGAGAAAAAAATAAATACACCAAGCTCGAAGAATTACAGTTGAGGTATGAACATCACTGTGTTAAAAATACATCACTGTGTTAAAAATGCATTTAAAAGAAAGAATTATATCTCCAACACGTGTTAACCTATTTAAAAAAATGATAACAACATCTAGTTTTAAGGTGTGCACAACACTGTGTTAAAGTGCGCCAAAATGGATAATTAAGTCCAGGTACTTTGTTAAACTGTAAAATATAGTAACAATCAGCAATTTTTAAAGTAAGCACATTACTGTGTAAACAAGCATTGAAATGAATGAATTATATCCGCCTCACTGAGTTAAACAATTTTAAAGTATGCATACCACTGTTGTCAACAGTTCAATGGTTGTTAAAATAACACACTAAAAACAAATGAAATAAGTATCATTAAGTCGACATTAAATTGCTAATCTTTCACGCTTCTACTAAGAACCATATCATATAGAGTAAAGTAAGTGAATAAGATAAAATCCATTTCAATTGATTTACGAACTGATACCACACGATATGCAACAATCTAAAGTGGGAAGTCAGTGCAGGTGTGTAACATACCCACATTTATAACAGATAGAATCTCATCTAGCGTATTTTAATAGGATACAACAAACACAACAACAAAAAATAATTCCTGATAAATTTCACAGTATTACTCTCATAACATCAACTCCTAGTGAAAATATGCAATATTTAAGGTGTGTCCACCACTGTGTCAGGAAGTTCTATTCTAAAATTGCATACAATGTCTATATAAAACAAGAACGACCTTTAATTTTAAAAATGTGCACCACACTGTGCCAAATGCATTTAAGATGGAGAACAGTACTAAGTTAACTATTCAAACTATAATATTCTCAGATGACTACACAAAAATGTGCATGTCATTTTAAAAATGTGCATCACACCGTGTCAAACGACCTCCAACTTTTAAAGTGTGCACCTCACAGTGCTAAATGTATTAAAATGGAGACATTCCATCCGCACTACCATGTTAACTATTCAAACAAAAATATTCTTAAATGAGCTACTGAAAAATGTGCACATCACCATGTTAAAATGTATGAAATGGATGAATTTATCCGCACCACGTGTTAAACTATTTAAAATGTAACAATGACTTGTAATTCAAAGTGTGCACTTCACCGTGTCAAATCCATCAAAATGGAAGAATCTCATCTAAACCACCATGTTAACTATTTAAAATATAATAATCTTAAATGAACTACTCAAAGAGTAAATAAGTACAGTACCATGTGATTCCTAGATGTAACACTCTACTATAAATAGTGTGTTTCAAGAAAAATTTACAGTGGCAAAACAACTGCACTAGAATCTTAACTCTTCATAGGTGTCCCAAATAAACGGTGAGCACTATTCCAAAGAACCACCATGAATACAATACAATGTAAACAAGAATTGGTATGCAAACCAGTTACAGAGTGCACATCACCTTGATAATTCTAATGTTGAGCAGAACAAGGCTAAGAATGAGGTTATATTGTATACTTAAATTGTGAAATAACTCAATACATTGTCAAAATAAACTCTCTTTGTAATACTATAATAAGTACTTGTTCAAGAATGTACTCTTAATGTGTGGTATACTTACACAAAGCCGGGACTATAAAAATGTTGCTTTTAATGTATTACATTCAGATATAAACATCAATAAAGTAGTCTAACGTCACCGCGGATGAACATTATCACATTGATACTCTCAAACAAATGACAAAGATGTATAGAATTATGGTGTGTACATCATTAATGATCTGTTGATAAGTGAAAATCACGATGTGCTACATATGGTGTGCACACCACCGACAAACTTTTGATAGTAAATATCAGGATGAAGAAACCACGGCATAGTATGAATGTTCCTGCTGGACAATTCCAAGATCAACAACCACTTTGCTTGTTAACGTTTTAGCACTTAAAGCATCATTAAAACGGTTATTCAAAATAACACAACCTGTAATTTTAAAGTGTGCACATCACTGTTGTCGTGCACATCACCCAAGTTGAATACGTTGACTGACGATGAAAGCTGAAAGTGAAGAATTGCTGGCGCAATAAAATTGACAAGTCTTTAAAACGGTTATTCAAAATAAAACAACCTGTAATTTTAAAGTGTGCACATCACTGTTGTCGTGCACATCACCCAAGTTGAATCTGTTGGCTGACGATGAAAGCTGAAAGTGAAGAATTGCTGGCGCAATGAAATTGACAAGTCTTTTCCAGGTGTGCACGTCACCGAAGAAATTGATGAATAAACCTAGAAAAAAAAAATCAAAATGGCGGCACGAAGCGTGACCTCCGTCACGTGATGACGTATAGCGTAGAGTGCGCAAGGACGTAGAGTGCAGGATCAATGAGCTAAACTCTCCAGTGTTCGCAGAAGAACGACGTCACTAAAGGAACACTAAGCTTCTTGTAAGGAGGTGTCTCTCGCTCAAAGAATGACCATCACGTTTGAACGATGCACAGCTGACGGTTGAACAGGTACCGTTGGTGTACAACTGTTACCACGCATTTTTTACCACGCACTACACTTACAACGCAGGCATTACCACGCATACCATTACAACGCATTGCGCTGGGGGGCGCTCTAGGATAGGGAATAAGTTTAATTTTATATCCAACACCTTCCCTAGTATCCACGGGGACTGGAGTTGGAATATAAAATTATACTTACCACTATCCAGCACCTCAAAGCGCTATGCGTTGTAACGGTATTCGTTGTAAATACCGCGTTGTAATGGTATGCGTGGTAATGGTATGCGTGGTAACGTCATACATCCGGTACCGTTACAGTGCGTTGTTAATTCTCAAATAGTAACGCGTCAAGTCTCACTTAAAGCACAAGTTTTTTTCTTTTAAATAAATCTCAATACTTTGTAAATACTGGTTCCATCCACACGCACAATTCTTGCAGGAAACCAATTCGAATTTCTTTCAACAGTGCATCAAAATGAAGCTTAAGGGGGATGACTTTTACTTCTCAATATGAACTCCGCTTCAAATCACACGTCTCAAAGCCAAGTAAACCGATATTAAATTACAGACAAGCTTCACATGTGATGACAGGTGTGAATCTTTATGAAGGAATGTTCACCAAGTTCAGATGATGTAGAGAAAATAACCGTGAAAAGTGCAGAAACTGTTGATCAAGTACACATGAGATTCGAGGAAAGAGAGTAAATCTTTATCCAAATCGAAAAGTTCAGAAACAGGTACATATATTTCCGTTTGTGCTGTATGTAAAATTCTCAGTATTTAAATTGCATATTTGATCTCTCATTCAGATCTTAGACTACTTCCGATGCCTCAGCCTTGAGGTTAGTAGATGCTACTGGATGCACAATATTCTCAGAACAATATGACATTCACTGCAACAGTCTCGTAATTATTCCTCCGAGTAGGCTTGTTAAGTTTCTCGCACTTCACGTTCTATCAATGCTTCTCACAACCGTTAATAGGGAACGAATGAAGGAAAAGTAATTGTCTTTTACTCACGAAAACTGTGTCATGCAGAGGTTCTTTCAGTAATGTTAATTTAAAAAAAACTTCTTTTCAAAACCAGGAAAGGCGTTAACATCAAAAATTTTTGAGAAGAAAAAAAAATCTCTGCGTGGGTTCTTCAATCTTCCTGCTTGCCGCTGTTCAATCCCATGCTCTGTCGCCAAAATGTAAAGAAGGACCGCTCTCAAATAGTATTTCCAAGTATGTTTATTTGAAGGCAAGCAGGTACACCTTATCCTGTCCAGCTGTACTTAATAACTGACTCAGTCCCCCCATTCTAGAGTCTAGCTGCAGTGCATCTACCATCACCATGGTACCAGTAGAATGCACAACACCAAGACACCACAGTGTGTATCACCGTGGAGAATCCCGTGACACAAAGCTGAGCAGAAGAGAATGTTGATGGATGAAGAGTCACGCCTGGCAAAACACGGGTCAAAATAGAGGAAAGTTCCTAGCACTTTACAAATAAATATGTGCCACCTCAGAGCTATACAAAATAAAGGTGGTGCAGAAACTAGGGAGGGGAGCACAGAGAAACAGGACCACGAAGTAGAACTTAACAAATTGACTGGGCATGCAAAACTGCCATGCAACTGAAGGCTCCTCGCAGGCACGGGAGCGTGTCACGAGAAGTTGCTCATAGAGGAACAGGGATCAGGGAATTATGGGGGGAAATCCTGGAAAACAGTTGAATATGACCACCACAGAACAGTCTTACTTGAGGTAAAATTCGAAGACTCAGAAGGAAGCAGCTCTTCGTCGCGGCTCTTTGAATCCAGTAATGTACACACCACTTGAAGCAGAACGCTCACGGGCGGCAATAGGCAATGACGCACCGCCCGTTGACACCGCTGACTGGAAATTTGAAGAGTGAGCTCGAATGACGGCTCTGAGGAGACGGGCACGACGTCACGCAGCTGACGGGTGTTGTAGAAGAGAGCTCAATGTCGGCTCACAGGAGACTGGAGCGCCTTGAGCGTCTCCCCGAATTTCCCCTTCAAAGCAGCTGGGCACACCTCTGACAGGTTGTAGCAAGGCTCTCACACGGAACTCCCAAGAGAAGGAATTTCTGTCAGGGCAAGCGGAAACCAACGCAGAGGCTGGCAGGTCTCCGATGACACATCTGACAGGGTCGCACCAGCAACGGAGATCAGCTGGCATGGAAGGCTTTACCTTGTTCGTGAGTCGGAGGACGTCGATACTTGTACCGTTGGATCACAAACCGGGCACCATACGCAGCACAAGGGCAGACCCTTAAGGAAGCAAGTACTGTTAGTACACACGTCACTGGGTGTCCGACACCGAGGAGCTTCAAAACAAAAAGGTCCTCAGAAATTTCCTCGCGCTGGCACAAACAACTGACTGCAAGGAGAACTTCAGCCCCATTCATGTCTCCCAAGTGCAAGGACAGTCCAAAACCACCGTACAACAATGCTTTTCAGCTACCAGCAGGCAAGTCCTCGAGCAAGGTCAGATTTACTGGAGGTTACTTCACGATCTTGACGTCACTATTGAACACGAATAACCAGAAGATGGAGAGAGCACTGAAAGGGGTGGTGACAGCAAGGCCCCCTGCGCCATCCTCGTCGCCAGTGTTATAAAGAAGATCCAGAGACAGAAGTGAGTATAAGCAGTCTTTATTCTGTCACCATCTCTCCAAGACTGCCAGAGCATTGCCAACATTCTAAGGCAAGCTCTAGCAGAACAGACCAATCGGGGAGGGGAGGACAAGGTGGACCATACCATAAGAAAAGGAAAGGCAAGATTACAACAACAGTGTGCTACATTTGTACCTCCCTTATTGTGGGTATATTTTGAAGTAGTACAAAAATAAGATAAGTTTTTATTTAAATGAATGTGGATAAAGGTTTTCTCACTGGCACCTTCTTATTTCAGGTAAGCAAAGAGTTTCATGTGGGAAAAAGAAACAGCAGTTTATCATGTGAAGTTGTCTGACACCACACCCTCTGTATATGACCAATCAGCAAGTACTTCAAAATAAACCACCTCTAGTTCTAGCATCATTGCCCAGAAAGGGGAGGCTAAACCTAGACTGGGTGAGTTGCTCATGCATGGAACTGAGAAACTTGAATGCTTTGCTCTGTGTGTTTTAATCATACTAAAAACTGTAGTGTCAATGTTCCTGTTATAAATGTGGTGCAACAGGTCTATATGCTCTCTGCTGTTGGGTAAAAAATACAACTGCTGAAAGGCAGCTTCATAAGATGGGCCTGTTGACTGCAATGCCTCATTAATGCCTGATCCACTTAAAGGCCTTACTGGGTCCTCTATCCACCATACACCTATTTTTACCATATTTTATTCCATCTTTTTCCTTTTTCCTTCACATATTTTGAAGACGAAATAGCTCAAAACATATGAACTGCTCCAGTAAATGACCTCTCCTTTATACAGTTTAGAATGATCCTCGTAAAGATCTGATGATTAGGAAACCCACTGTTATCATTGTCAGCCATTTTGTGTACATACTTGAGCATCCATTCACTTGCACTCCTTAAGGAGCAACACTTAAATAGACGTTTAATACCGCAGAAAATGTTCCATGTTTATTACTTCAGGAGGAGCAAAGCTGAGGTTGTCAGACGAGTTAAATGGAGATGGGCCTCCAGAGAAAACTAAATAGGTTTAAAGATTACTGTACGAGTAAAAAATTAGTGGTAAATATGGATAAGACCAAAATTGTATGTTTTGGGAGAAGGAAAGTGA
This sequence comes from Lissotriton vulgaris, assembly GCF_964263255.1. NCBI lineage: Eukaryota > Metazoa > Chordata > Amphibia > Caudata > Salamandridae > Lissotriton > Lissotriton vulgaris. The sequence goes on from NC_141687.1 coordinate 121,293,379, forward strand.
AGTTCTCGTGGTATTTTGGCACAACTTTGCTTGAGAGGGTGACCAACTATAGATATTTGGGAATGTGGTTCTCAGGTAACTTGAAATGGCATACACACCTGCAAGCATTAAAAATAAGGGCACTGGCATCGGTCAAAGGCCTAAAAAGCTTTAATAACACCTATGGTGAAAGGTCAGATAGACCCATCTTAAAAGCCTATCAAGCAATGGTCCCCCCACAATTTCTGTATGGAGCCGAGGTTATTTATCTCAGTGGTAAGACCTCCTGGGATAGAGAGGAGGGAAATATATTAAAAAGCTTGTTCGCTCTGCCAAAATCCTCTATGGTGCAGGCAGCACGACTGGAGCTGGGAATAACCTCCTGGGCTATTACAGCTTGTATGAGCCTTGTACGCTTCTGGCAGTGGCTGGGAGTAGGGGAAACTGCCAAAATTTCCCAATGGGCCAAGGAGGGAATTACCATTAGTGAGCTCCCCTGGGCAAAAGAGGTGAGAGCCTCAATATGCAAGGCTTATGGGGTGTTAGATTTGAAGGTACGCTTGCCGCAAGACCCCATAATATTTGGGAAAAAAGAATTAAGGACTCAAGGGGTCAATATGTCCCGTAGTTATGATCGGGAATACCTTGCTCAAAAGACCTCGGTAGCACATATGAAAGTGGCTTGGGAGAGCAGTCAACATTTCCCTTACGTGGATCGGTTACCCAGCCATAGTCTGAGGAGAGAAGTCCTGAAAATGCGAATTGGCATAAACCCAGGCTATGCAAATAACGGGGTTCGAAACCTAATGATAGGAAGTAATGGGAAATGCACCTGCACTTTAGGAACCACCTGCGATATTTTACATATCTTACTAGATTGTACGAGATTGTTAGACCTTCGAAAGGAGTTTTTATGTCCGATTTTTAAAAAATGTAAGATTACGCACAGAATGCAAGCTGCCACTCTTTTGGTGGAAATGGAGAATTTAGATATAGCCTGTGCGTTGGGGAAATATATGAATAAAGTTAGGCTGTTCCTCAAATGCGCAGAAGAACATGTATAGTGTAGCCCTTATCTTTGAATAAAGGTAGAGATACTAAGGGACAATAGTAGTAAAAATTGCATTCTGAAGAAGGTATATATAGGAAAATATTTAGCGATTTTAACAAATAAATGTTATTATACTCCGTTTTAAAAGGAACAAGAGAAGTTAAATTTCATGTATCCTGAGGTGCAATTGTGGTCTTAATTTTATCCTGTTATGCTGCTGCTCTTTTTCTTGTTGAATATTGCCATGTTTTGCTGCTGTCTTTTCTTTTATCACGGAATGTGGAATGTACTTTTAAGGTTTTAACAAATCAAATAAAGTTTTGTTTGACTGACTGACTGACTGACTGACTGAGGTCTATATGCTCTCTGCTGTTGGGTACAAAAATACAACTGCTGAAAGGCAGCTTCATAAGATGGGCTTGTTGACTGCAATGCCTCATTAATGCCTGATTCATATAATGGGGTCCTCTATCCACCATACACCTATTTTTACCATATTTTATTCCATCTTTTTCCTTCACATATTTTGAAGACTAAATAGCTCAAAACATATCAACTGCTCCAGTAAATGACCTCTCCTTTATACAGTTTAGAATTATCCTCGTAAAGATCTGATGATTAGGAAACCCACTGTTATCATTGTCAGCCATTTTGTGTACAGACTTGAGCATCCATTCACTTGCACTCCTTAAGCAGCAACACTTAAATAGACGTTTAATACCGCAGAAAATGTTCCATGTTTATTACTTCAGGAGGAGCAAAGCTGAGGTTGTCAGATGAGTTGGTCACAGGAATGTTTTTTTTTTACAAAGTATATATAAATTCTTTATTCGGTTTTTATCATTATAAAACCATAAAAGCAACAATATGAAATTACAGCATAGTACATTTTTTTAAAAAGATATCTGAAGGAAGAATAAAGTGCACTCAAAATTTTTAAAGATTCCTTCGGTGCCTAATAATACATTTTAAAAAAGTTCAATATATGGTAACAGGTGCGCTCAGAGTCTAGCATCTGTAAGGAAATCATAGCCGGACGGCATTGTCTGAAACCCCAAAGTTTTAGTAATGGAAATAACCAGATTTTCCTGTGAGGATGGAAATATTTGCAGAACAATATCGTATGCATACACGTTTGTGAGGAAATCTCATCACAGGGGCATAAAGTCAATTTTGATTCCCAAGTGTTCGTTTGCGGGAAGGCCACTAATCTATGAAAAAGGTTGAGTCTAAATCTGGTCAGAAGCATCTTGTCGTATGAGCTGATTTCCAGTGCAAGGTAAGGCTAAATTTGTGGCGTTAACTGTACCATATTTGCGTGTTGTACAGATTGTTTATTTGAAAGCAGAGTAATTCTGAGTGTCTCTAGGTGGCTCATTGCTTTCTGTTTCAGCTCTTTTTTGCTTATCTCAGTCAGGGATAGTGGAGTAAGGTAAAATCTTTCTAGGCCCATGTCAGTGAGGAACCGTTTGACATAGGTAAGCCAGGCTATTCTGTGCGCGTGATCCAGTGCCATTGAATCCTCTAGAATGGCCTTGGTCAACATGTTCTTGTCGGATAACCAAATACGCCTCCAGAGTAGCAGTGGCTGAACTTTTATTAGGTCCTCTATGTAAGGGATTCCCAGTTCCATATGACATGCATATGTAGATGAGCACTTGGGGGCAGATAGAAGAAATCTCGTGAACGAGTTCTCAGCTGTTTGGAGAGATCCAACGTCAGCGTGTCCCCAGACACCGGCCCCGTATAAGGCGATGGCTAGGCATTTTGCAGAGTAGATTTGTAACATCTCGACTGGTGGTCTCCTTCCGAGTCTTTGTGAGAAGTTAATCAGGGCAGTGATGGCTCTCCTAAAAAGATGTCTCCTGGACTCAATAGCTGCTTTCCAATTTAGTCTCTCGTCAATCATTATGCCCAGGTAGGGATACTGTGGGGATACTGTGGGGTTCTCTCAAGTTTTTGGTTGTTTAGGATGATGTTCTTTGTTCGTTTTCTCCCTCCACCAGCCACCATTACGAAAGTTTTTTTTAACATTTATGTGCAAATCTAGAGCGCCCATAAATTCGGCGTATTTATTTAGGGATTTCTGAAGTTCTATAGGTGTACGAGCCAAAATAACTGCGTCATCCGCGTAGAGCAGTGCAGGCATCATGCGTTGTTTTAGTCTTGGCAGATCCTGCCCCCCCCCTCAGCATCTTCTCTTCCAGCCCGTTTGTGTACAGGGAGAAGAGAAAGGGGGCTAGGACACACCCCTGCCTGACTCCTCGCTCTACCTTGAATGACGCAGTAAGCTCTCCCTTTGTCCCATAGCGCATTCTCGCAGAAGCGTCCGTGTATAATTCCCTTAAGAAGTCCAGTAGTGGGGGATCCACCCCCATATTTCGCAAAAGAATCCATAGCTTCGAGTGGGAGACGCAGTCGAAAGCAGAGGACAGGTCCACGTACACCATGTACATTGTCCCCTGCTTTGCGTGAATGTACTTGGACGTGATTAGACTTAAGTTGAGGGCCTGTTCTACGGTTCCGAACCCTTCTCTGAAACCGAATTGTAAGTCCGATAGAATCTTTCTGTCATCTGCCCATTGTTGGAGTTGTTCCAGGATTACTCTGCCAACTACTTTTCCTACGGAATCTAATAAAGAGATCGGTCGATAACATTTGACATCTTGGCGGTCCCCCTTTTTAAAAATAGGTACCATGATGGAGTTGGTCCAGGACTCCATTAAGCCCAGTTTCGCTGTTGCAGTGCATACTCTAGTCAGTATAGGGGCCCAGAGATCCGGATGTTGTTTGAAGAGATCCACAGGAACCCCGTCTGGTCCTGGCGCTTTGCCCCCTTTACTTAAATTCAGAGCTTGCAGTACCTCGAGTATATCAAACTGTATATTAATTGGAAAGTCGACAAGAGGATGAGGGTGGATTGTTTCTTCGATTGGTGATGTTAGTTTGAATATGTGGGAGAAATGATTTACCCAGGTTTCCTCTTCTATTGCTACGTCGATCTGAGGTCTGTTAGAGTCGGAAAGAAAAGGGATTTTTACTATCCGCCAGAAGGACTCGCTATTTCTTGTGAGTGTGCTTTTATGTAAATCGTTCCATAAAGTCTGTTTCAACTCCTGTTTCCTTTGTTTCCTGACCTTTTTATACTGGAGTCTTAGGTGTTTGATCAGTTGTTGGTCTCCTTTTGGTTGTCTGAGGGCCTCTTTTAACTTAGTCAATGACATGGTGCAGTCATGGTTGAACCAACCTGGAGTTGTTAGATTATTTAATTTATTTTTCCTGGTCAGCATTACTTTTATTTTGTCCAGAATAATCTTCAAATTTTCGAGGATGGTGTTATCGTCTGACTCCAAGTCTAGGCATTTTATCATGTTGGAATATAGAGCCTTTATTATGTTGTTGCTTAATTGTATTGGATCTATCTTCCCCCATTTCACCGTAAACCCATTTACTCTGCCCATTTCCAACCGGTTTTGGGATAGAGTATGTGCGATTATGGTTGTCTGCGTTGGTTGGTTTACAAGATCCATATCCACTCTGAGCGCTGAGTGATCGCTTAAGCTATTTGCCAGTAAAGTGAAGTCCGTGATTAGATGTCTCAGCCCATCCGTTGAAAGGACATAGTCGACAGTGGTCTCATGTCCCCTCCCTAAATATGTTTTGTAGAGAGTGTTATTAGCCGGATTTTTCTTATTTATTATTGACAATTCCAGGTCTGTGAGGAGATTGTTCATCGCTTCCCCTGTTCTGTCGTGAAGGAAATGGGCAAGGGGATTATCGTGCTCATCCACTATCCCACAGTTATGATTGTTAGAACGTGGGCAGGGGTGTAGGTTAAAGTCCCCTCCCCATAATAGATGGACAGTTGCCTTTTTTCCGTATGATTTGCTGTATTTGGCAATTTTTTCCTGAATTGTCAGAAGAGTTTTGATGAAATGGTCCTCTTCTAAGTTATTATAAAGATTTACTAAGATGACAATAGTTTCTTTGCCGGTTGAAAGGGAGAGTAGTTGGAAGTTTGCTGTATTTTCTGTTTTAAGTAGTTTCAGGCTAGGAATTGTGTTCGCTATATATGTAATCAAACCCCCCTTGGGCCTACCCGCAGTACTAGGGAGAGCTGGGGAAAAAAGAGTTTTATAGCCCGCAATGTGTAGCTCTTTCGTGGCCCATGTTTCCTGGAGGCATATTATTTTGCCATCTTCAAGAAACTGAGCTGCTGAACCATCCTCTATTTTGGGGTGAAGACCCGCTATGTTCCAAAAAATGACGGACAGAGATTGTGTCCTGTTATCTTGGCCTATAATCATTTTCCTTTCCGGATCCGGAGATGAAGTGATTTGTTCATCATTGGTGGAATCCGGTGATGGTCAATCGACCATTTCTAGACTACTAAACCGGTTCATAGTTGGTATGCCCGGCCAATTTTCCCAGTACGGTGCATCTCTATAGCTGGGTCTAAATGGCCGCTGCGGTGGTACACCCCATTGTTCCCAGTCTCTTCTTCTGTTACGTGGTCCCATTGTCTGACATGGGCCATCCTGTTGGTGGTAATTGGGGTCAACCGACCACCAGGGGGACTCATGGCCGTTGTGTTGTGGGGGGATTTTTGGTCTAGTGGTGGTAAAATCCCAGGGCTGTGGGACTGCTTTACACCACATGTTGTCCTGTTCGTTAAAGCGGTTGTTATAATGCTTTTTAGGATAGAAAAAGGAAAGACTCTTTATGTCTATTCCTCCACTTGTGTTATGTTGTTCCCAGGAACATATATACTCGACAACTCTGGGGTCCTCGAAAGTGATCACGATACAATCTCCCTGTATTACTTTTTTTGTGTGTCCCACCCATGGGGTCCTACTTACTGTTGCTATCCTACTGGACCAGTTGGGGGGAGAAGGACGATTTGTATTTAGCCAATATTGGACCTTATTTTTTAAGGACCAATTGGGCTCTGTTGTCTCCCCCATTAATTCTGGTACCCCCGTCATCACAACCACGAATGGTGATGCTTCAGGTGGCAGATTCATATAGGATCTGCCCTCAAAAGCTCCTCTCGTGGTTCCTTTATTCACTGTTGGGTTTGGTTTGTTCTGGGCAGTGTTTGTGATGGCTGGGGTTTTAGGGGCTGGCGTAGTTATGGTTGTTGTTTTTGTGACAGGGACTTTTGGGAGTGTGTTGGTGCTAGGAGTTGATATTGTTGTTTCCGGGAGCGGTTTTCCCGCTACAGGATCTTTTGCTACTGATTGTGGGTTTGTTGCAGGGCAGGTTTGGGTGATTTTTTTATTTTGTAGGAAAAGTACAGGTTGGTTGTTTGTTCCCTTTTTTTGGGGTTCACGGGTCAGGTTGGGTTGCAAGGATTTGGTTATTTTTAACAATTGACTCTCGATATTGGTTAGTCTAAGTTCAAGAGGTTGGAAAAAAGATTTTAGTACTGAGGTGATTTTATTTACCAGATCCAAGGGATCTGGTTCGTTGCTGTGGGGAATGAGAACGGGTGAACCTGTGACAATGGTATTTGGATTATTATTAGGTGAAGAATGGTGTACTAAAACCTGATGATTGGTCATATCAGCCGTTTTTGGAGAAGGGCCAGCCAGGTTTGGGGGCATAATTGGGTCAGTTGTCTCAGCCGTTTCAATGCCATTGACTTTGTCTACTTTTCCCTTATCCTTCCTTTTCTTGACGGCCCCCTCCCTCCTCCCTCTTGCTTGTCTTACTTCTTCTGGAGTATGGTTGCGTAAGATTTCAGGTGTTTTTCTAAATCAGAGTTAGTAAGTGATAGGGAAAGTTGGGAGGCTGAGAGGTCTACGATATTCGGGAGACTAAGCCTTTTGTTACCTTGCAGTGATTGTGCTAGGGGACCCTCTACCTCTGGAGTTCTTGCTGTGGCCAATGGTCCCATAGAGGATCGCCTCGCAATCGCGAGGTCTGTAGATACTCTTCCCTCTATCAAACTAATACTTTGATCAATGAAGGTGTTTGCCTTGGTGATGAAATCGTCCATTGGGCCTAACAGCTGCTCTCCAATCCCTCCCTTTTTTGATTTCTTCAGCTTGTTACTCCTGGTGTTCATTTTCAAGGGAGTGGTTCGCGGAGGTCTGTTACGTTGGTGGGCAGAAATTGATGTAGAAGTACGTTTGCTGTAGAACTTAGAGGGAGGGCCCGGCCCTGTCTCCCCACGTTCTCGAACGGCCTCAAACGGCCCGCTCTTTGCCCGGTCTTCGCCCCGAGCTGCAACCCGCGCGCGTCCCGCGGTGCGCGTCCCGCGGTGCGCGTCACTGGTTTTGCTGATATTCTCTTGGGTGGAGAGGGGGCGTGGCACTGGGAGGGGGCGCGGCTCACCCGGGAAGAGGACACAGCTGTTGATGTTGTATGCTGGTCCTCGCAGTCCTGGGGCCGCACCTCTCGCCTCCTCTGCGGCCTCGCTGATGGTCACCTCCTCACGCCGGTCAGGGAAAGAACAGGAACACTTGAAGGCTACTCCTGTAGCAACGAGCACAGTTTAGGCAGTGGACTCCTCAGAACGAGCGGCTCCCGCGAAGCGGGGGCCGCGAGGAGTAAAGAGCGCTTTGGTGGGGGCGGGCACTGGGAGGGGGCGCGGCTCACCCGGGAAGAACACAGCTGTTGATGTTGTATGCTGGTCCTCGCAGTCCCGGGGCCGCACCTCTCGCCTCCTCTGCGGCCTCGCTGATGGTCACCTCCTCACGCCGGTCAGGGAAAGAACAGGAACACTTGAAGGCTACTCCTGTAGCAACGAGCACAGTTTAGGCAGTGGACTCCTCAGAACGAGCGGCTCCCGCGAAGCGGGGGCCGCGAGGAGTAAAGAGCGCTTTGGTGGGGGCGGGCACTGGGAGGGGGCGCGGCTCACCCGGGAAGAGGACACAGCTGTTGATGTTGTATGCTGGTCCTCGCAGTCCCGGGGCCGCACCTCTCGCCTCCTCTGCGGCCTCGCTGATGGTCACCTCCTCACGCCGGTCAGGGAAAGAACAGGAGCACTTGAAGGCTACTCCTGTAGCAACGAGCACAGTTTAGGCAGTGGACTCCTCAGAACGAGCGGCACCCGCAAAGCGGGGGCCGCGAGGAGTAAAGAGCGCTTTGGTGGGGGCGGGCACTGGGAGGGAGCGCGGCTCACCCGGGAAGAGGACACAGCTGTTGATGTTGTATGCTGGTCATCGCAGTCCCGGGGCCGCACCTCTTGCCTCCTCTGCGGCCTCGCTGATGGTCACCTCCTCACGCCGGTCAGGGAAAGAACAGGAACACTTGAAGGCTACTCCTGTAGCAACAAGCACAGTTTAGGCAGTGGACTCCTCAGAACGAGCGGCACCTCGTTCCTTTCCCAGTTCTGTGCTTTTACTTACTAAGCAAGGCATTCTAAGGTGTTGATTTGTCGCAGTTGAACCAATTTACCTCACAGCAAATACGGTCTAAAGGAAAAAACATCTGGATTACTTGTGGAGATCTTCATTACTCTGAGCTTTAGGCTTCCTTGCCTCAATCTGTACTTCATGTGATGGGAGCTGCACCTCACAACAGCTTTCATATAAATGAATAAAAGACTATTGCTCCGCTAAACAATAGTCTTACTACACTTCACCTTGTTTCAAGCAATCCCTTTCCTATAATACCATTATTTTCCGAATGCACTTATTGAACCTACCAAGCAGAATCAATAACTATCCATATTCCTGTGTCAAGACTATACTGGATTGTGAAGGATGGGCGGGGGGGTGGTGGGGGGTCACCAAGAAGAATTAGACGAGCAAGACTAAGGTTCAGAAACATGATGATTACCCGCAAATAATCCAGACATTACCTCCTCGCCTTTCCTCTTCATTGCAATCTGTATGTGGATTGACAAGCAACTCTAATCAGACATGATGTAGAAATTATGCTTATATGTGTATTTATTGACAGAAAAAAATAAAGCATTTTCTTATTCAATTGCTTTCAGAAATCCTGAAACCGACAACGTATCCTGAGGTTCTTACACATTAAATCTAGGACAGGCTCACCCATTGATCAATAGCCCTGAAGTATTGGCGATTTGGCCAATCTACTCTATGTAAGGGAATGATTTTTACCCTTACCAAAAGGACCAAACCGAACAATCAGTAGAATCAAAGTTATGAATTTTTACAGATTTAAGGGAAAATAGTGCCAAAAAGCATAAAACACCACTCATGGCTATCTTGTGGTGCGAGACTGGTAGAAAGTCACAAGTTGAGACCAAGCGCAATGGAGCATGGGTCGTATATAGGGACCAAGTTTGCCCTGCTGAAAAAGTTGCCTTCTCAGTACAGACACCACAAACTCATACCTTGCAGTTCGCGACGTATCCTTGTGGAGACGATATTGACCCAAATTCTTGTCCCTGACCGTCCCTACTTGTGAGATACTTTATACAGTAATGAGGATTAGGGATGTTGATCTTGTCATTTTGTGGTGCCTCTTGGGTTAGTCCCATAAAACTGTCGACCTCTTAGTCAGAGATGAGAAAGGGTAGAGCGCTTAAGGTCGGTACCATCTGTCATTAAAGGTAATCTTACTCACCTGTCATGCCACCTCCCACTAGGTGTCACAAGATATACCTGCGAGTCAGCATGTGCAGAGATCAGCACCAGGTTGCAGGGTTTGATTGTCTGGGAACAGCTTGTTTCCTGGTTTCTTTTCTACTGGTTAATTGTGACCAAGGAGCCAAAACATTACAAGCCTAGGAGAGACACATATTCATTATACCCTCACTATCGTTCACAGATATTCACAGAAAATTGCACAACATTACTTGGTATTCTTCTCCTATAGATTACCCTTAGCCTTTAGTCACGTTCACAAATGTTTCTTCACATTTGCTCAATGTCCTCTTTGGTCCTTTGTTTACTCTTTTGTCTAGGTGTTGTTGCGCATCGTTGTTCACACAATGGCTTGAGAAGAAATAAAATTTATGAGGTACCTTTATGTCCTAATACCTTGATGCGGTGACTGTAGGTTTTTTCTTGGTCTAAAGCTGTGAAGCATTCAGGATTACTCTAGAGTAACATGTTGTGTTTTCTTTTGCAGGTTCCTGATAAAATGTGATGCTGAGGTTGTAGTACAGGTGAAGAAACAGGACGCTGGTGTCCTCGAAATCTAATCACATATGAGGACTTTGTTTCTTTCTGAGAGTCTCAAGGCAAAGTAAGGCCTCCGGTCCCAGGCATGGTTTAAATACTCAACCACTCCTAAGATGACCGTTGAGACTTGCTGAGATCTCGTGGGATCTTGGTTGACTTCTGTGGTTCCAGACAGGTAAGTACAACAATAAAACAGAAATGGGTATTGGTGTTGAGAGACTCGGGGACGGGGGACTGAGATGTGCTGGTCATGATTAGTGTGGTTCAGGGTGCTGAAATATGCACAACAATAAAACACAGAAATGTATATTGTGGGTGAGAAACTCGGGGCTCAGATATGCCCTGCAGGTCATGATTAGTGCGGTTCAGTGGTTGTGATATGCAGGTCTGACTAGTGTGGCTTGTGGGGCTGACATACTTGGGTCATGACTATTTTTGCAATAAGCTGGTTGGGAGGCTGGGATTAGAACCGGTGTGGCATGTAGCGGGCACTGTAGAGGGGTGAGTCTGTGGCAAGTTGAAACCTGACAAGGACCAAGACTTCCATTCATGGAGGAAGGGGCTGTGAGGAGCAGAGAGAGCGGGATGTATGACGTTACAACGCATGCTTTTACCATGCATGCTGTTACAAAGCAAGTATTACAACGAAAACCTTTACAATGCATTACACTTGGGGGTGCTGGATAGTGAATAGTTTAATTTACTATTCCAACTCCAGTCCCCGTGGACACTAGGGAAGGTGTTGGATAGTAAATTAAAACTATTCCTTATCCTAGAGCGCCCCCCAGTGTAATGCGTTGTAATGGTTTTCATTGTAATACATGCGTTGTAACAGCACTGTGTGGTAAAAGTTGAGTTGTAAGGGTTGCATACCGAGAGAGCGTGGCAGGCATCCATCGAAATAGTGCAAAGAGCTGTGTAGGCGTCCCAGATGGTTGTTGCTGTAGCCCAATGATCCTGTCGGCATCTCCGACCATCAAGGGTAAAGCTTTGCATTGGTCCTCACAGTGAGTGGCCAATGCTGTTGAACTTCGTGTTGGTGGACAGTGGGAGCGGCAAGGTTTTGGGGCCAGTGGGCCTGTTCAGCGGTCGCAAAGAGCCCACAAACTTTGATTCAGTTCCTCTGCAGCAACACTGAGGATCCAGGACTTGAAGGAAACCCCTTGGGGTTCAAGGGGATACTACAGCTGAATCTAGGTGCTGGTTTAGGTGGTTGGGAGCCTGTTATGTCTCTGTGGCTCTGAACAGAAGTTCAGCAGACTAGCACACAGAGTCACTCTGGGTGTTCTGGGTTTAGGTGCAGGCACAATCCCTCTGACTCAGATAGGAGGGCAACAGGGCAGTAATCCAGCAAGAGTGGCAGTCCTTTCAGCAGTCCTTCTTCCTGGCGGAATCTCCACAGGTCGAGAAGTGTACTGAAGAGTTGGTGTCTGAGGTCCAATATTTATACCTGGTGTCTCCTTTGAAGCAGAAGAAGCTTCTAGAGGTATCCCTTTGACGAGCAGAGGTTTCTTGCCTCCCCTGCTATGGCTTCTGACTAACTACAGGGGGTATGTAGCCCTTTGTGTGGAGGCAAGACACAGCTTACTCAAGTGTAAGTACTCTGTCTTTAGTCCATCCAATTTAATCCAACTGGAATTCATCCAGTTTTATTTCTGCATTAACCTATCATGTAGGTTAGATGTTGCTCTTTGAAACTTGCAATAACTTGGGTATCATAGGCGTAAAAAAAAATTCAAGCAAAATTACTGCACCAAGTGTGTCAAATTGACAAAGTACAAGTTAAAGTTTCAGCGCCATGAAACCGTTTGGTGTACCTGCGCTTTACAAGACTCTTTACTTAACAAAGAAGAATGGAGAAAGGTTGGAGCTCTGAGGAACACTATTGGAAGATTTCCTTAATAAGGATTCTTTGTCAAAAACATCTGTCAGTCTCTTTAGAGCTACACCTCTGATCCTAATTCCTTGAAGTCTCATAAGAATAATATTGTGATTCATGGTATCAAATGCTGCAGGTAGGTCATGTAGGATTAATGTGGTTGTCGTATCTGAATCTGCCAATGTCATCAGGTCATCCAGAACTGAGACAAAAAAGGTTAAGCTCCTGGGAGCCCATCTGTGCTGCATGCCGCTATTAGTGGTAAAAAACCTCGTAAGCTGATGCAACACCACCCTCTTCAATACCTTACTTAAAAAACTTAGTTCGAAAATTGATCCATAGTTAGAGAGGACCTCAAGATCAGGTCTTATTTTTTTTTATAATTGGGAAACCAAAGCTATTTTAAAGAATTCTTGAACTAACCCTTCTTCCAGGGAGGCATTTAAAATAGCCCTGGACCAGCTTAAGTCAATCGATAGGAATTCCTTATCCAAGCTAGCTTACAGGCTGGGGTCCTACACTTTTTTAATACACACATTCATCGCATCCAATTAATATAAAGTCAGTAATTGTAGGACCCTCATAGAAACTGGTATTCATGATTGCATCATGGGTTGTAACAGGTTGTAAAGAGGCTTGAATGTCTTTTATCTTCAAACAAAAGCCCGCAATCTGATTCTCCTTAGAACTGCTATCTCGTTCATGTGCAAGAGGATTTAGTAGATTTTTCAATATTGAAAACAGCGTCCATGAAACATTGGGCGCTTTCAGGATTTTATGTGTGTAAATATATACCTTATCCGTTCTAATTGCTCATTTAAAGCTCTTCTTATCAGTCATTCATTCTTTTTGCATCACTTGGGACATAATCACATCGCCATTTATTTTCCAATGTTCTTAAAGTTGATGTCTTAGTTTTTTATTTTAACAAATTCCACATATTTGATGTCTTGTTACATTTCTTAAAAGCTTTAATTGCGCCAACTCATCTAATGTTAGAAGAAGCTTGTGATGTTTCACAGCTAGTGTAGAGGAAGATTCATCCCCCACACAGGTTGCATCTTTGCATCAGGTATAATACGATTTCAGTCTTTTGCTGAAAATGTATCAATTTTCTGCCTGAAATGCTTTTCATGTGAAAGGGAGACTGTAGTCAATGGCAATATCACTTGCAAATGAAAAGGCCAGTTGATTACCAGCTAGTGGTCTGACATGGGCAATGGAAAAGGATAACATGGTTATAAATCCAAGGAACTGGATCCAACAATTTCCAGGCAGTGGTCATAGGTGTCAGTACTCAAAGTGGAGCAGCACAGTGGGCAAAAACTGATGGACCAGCATGAAAAATGACCAATAGCTAATCCGATTGGATAGGACTAGGACACGCTTGTGGAAAGGCTGCTCGAAAGGAGCCCAGACATTTAAACGGGATTGAATGGAAAAGAAGAATTTTGAGTAGGAGGAAAAATCAAATTGCCCTGATGAAGTCCCTATAAGAGATGAAACGCATTCGCTGGGTCTGTTTTAAATGTGATGGAATTGAATATGTAATAAAAAGAACTTTATGGAAAAAGACACCAACGTCTGGAAATTAATTGAAAAACGAGATACGGAAAGTATTTGCAAACAAAAGAGTAAATACAGATATATGCAATTCGAACTGGAAAGTTTAATGTGAGCAAGGAAATTAGGTTGCCTTCCTAACATTGTGAAGACATAAATGTACATTCAATTATTCTAAATTTGAGTAAATTACATCGTGGTTATGCTGAAAAGCTGGCAAGGATTAACCCCCGTGGGCAATCCTGGTCTACACTGCAATTGCTGAAAATGGGACATTGAGAGTAGCCTGACCTTTCTTATCAGCTGCGTTCAAAAGCCTTGCAAGGTGAGGGTATGCAGGTGCTGGGGACCTTGCAGCAAAGGTGAGTTCAGTTGAACAGCTAAGTCTAGAGACCTTTCCTGAAACCAGCAGGGACGATGAGGTACGGAGGTGGAGAGGGAGGTCATTCCAGGACTTTGCAGTTTGGTATGAGCAGGAGCATCCTCCACTGTTTCTTCAGCTGATGCGGGGGGGGGGGTGAGAGGGAGAGGGAGGCAGAGTGCAGGTGTCTAGAGGGTTGATGGAAGATCAGGCGGTGATTGATGTATGCTAGTTCTTGTTTCTATAGGGCTTTGTAGGTGTGGATCAACATCTTAATTTGGCATCTCTTCTGGACGGGGAGCCACTGGGTGGGGTGGATGTGAACAATGTGCAATGGGTTTGTGCAGTCATTCAAAGTGAAGGGAACCAGTGGAGAACGTGGGTTGACCCGTTGCCTCATGGTGTAGTAGGTAGGGTTAAGCCAAATGAAAGTTTAGCTGACCAACGGATAATGCTTGCCAACCAGACACCCCACTATGTATGTTTGTTATGTTTTATTATTTTGGAAAACAACAGTCTATCGAAACAACTAAGGTGGCTCCAAGGCCAGACCTAAAAAGGGTATCTGGAAAAATAAGAAATGACTGAGAAGCAGTTGGCAGCAGAGAAATACAAGCAAAGAGTAAAAAAGGAGGAGAGATAAATAAATGTCTCCTATTTACACCAGCCGTAAACAGGCACACTGTTTTTGATGTAAACCCATGTCTACTAGTTTTTGTAAATATGAGTTTTTTTCAAAATCCATGGGTGGATGTACACAAATGCCCATGCACCACCCACGGAACGCCTACCTGAAGAAACATAGTGCAGGTTTGTGCGCTGGATGTCAAGCCCAGGTTTTATAGCGGAATGATACACTTCTGACATAAAACTCAATTCTTTCACAAAGTTTAACAATTGACCACTTTCTATGTGTATTCTATGAAGTAGCACACATGCAAAGGTTTTAAGAAAATAAAACTCTTTCCATGAGGAGGGCAATGTTTTGATGCAAATCCCTTTCTACCAAAGCTAGAAGATGGGGGATTAGCATCAAAATCCACAGGTCCATGCTTTGGAAAGTTCATATACCACCCATGGTATGCCCCCTTAATGCAAATTAGTGCATAGTGATACTCTGTTTGCTTTAGGACTAATTTACAACACAATTAAGTAATTGTGTTGGAACGTAAACCCCAAAACAACACTTTCCACCAGGCTTGTGTTTGAGGTGCAAATGATTGGGGGTGTCATACTAAAAAACGGCATTACTACTCCCAAAAAAATATTGTTACCAATCTTCGACTAATGAAAGATTGAGGAAAAAACAATAAGTTACTAAAGCTATGCTTGTTATTTGCAAGTTGCTCTTTGATGCCAGTTCATAGCTCAATAAGCTATATTAGGATTGTACCATAGGAATCCTAAGTAACAAAGGTTCTCTGTGACAAAAGCAGTAACTCCCTGAGCTGTTTGCATACAAATACAAATCTGTGATCTGTATATTACACGTTGTGCTTTGCAGGCGGAACATTAACCCTTTATGCTACTTTTTTGTTTTGACGAAACTGTGACTAGACAAATCATTGCTGTCTACATCAAGAGCATTATCCACAGTTGCAATTACTCCCTGAGAAATGTGGGGCACACAAAGATCTCTACAGGCTGATCTTGTCTCACCTCAGACTGCCATGCAAAGGACTCCCCCCTCGAGCCTGTGACACTAATCCTGCGGCCCCATAGCTAGCCCCCACACCTTCATAGAGAAGATTTATTCCTAGTGCTAATGCCATGCCACTTGTACCCCTTTATGAAAATTATGAGTAAAAGCCATGTAAAGATTTTAATCAATGACTGAGTTTTTTATTTCAAGTCAAGTCAATTCAGCTTTATTCGGAGTAAATAATGCCACCATAAAAGCATTCTATTCAGAGAAAACAGTTACAATTGCAAGCTTAAAAACCTAAAAATATGCAATCAAGAGATAAAATCAGCAATTTATTAACATACGGTATAACAAGTTACAGTTCAATTTTTAGGTGCAGAAGTGGAATCTAACCAATAGCAAGAGGATATACAATCAGAGGAAGCTATCAGCAATTCTTAGACGTTCAAGTACATAAAGTGCAAAGTGTTCAAGTGTATAAAAACAATTCTGTCACCACAACTTCATAGAAAATGGAACACAGACACAATAGCCTTTACCATACAAGTATATAAAATTCATAATGCCATTAGGTATACCACAACTACGTTCATACATGATGGACAGCAAACAAAATGGCCATTATCATGCAACTATATAAAGTGATTGGTGCTATTGTATATATCACGAATACGTATAGTCATCTGTTTTTTCAAACAATAGTGCGTCCAAATGTGCATAAACCTTTCTTCTCCTTATTGCCAGTTCTATATACAAAATAACTGCATTCGTGATTTTCTGATTTTCCATACTACATACAAAGTTAAAAGCATGTTTATTATAAAAAACATTTTAGATAAACACAAAGGTTTTAAAATGGATTTCCGAATATCCATATAAAAGCTACAAAAAATTAAAAAGTGCAACGTAGATTGGGGAGACTTTCCATCACACTGGTGATTCGAAAGTTTATGGTACCACTTTTCCTGTTTGGAGAATGCTATTAAATAATGAGGGGTGCCAAAACCTAAGCCTTGTCAAATAAAATCTATGTTGTATATTTCACACCTGTATTAGGTAAGTTTGTGTGCCCCTTACAGAGGGAATTTCACAGTAGGAATTTACACTATGTTTTTGGCTGACTTCCGCCTCAGTAGCACCTTCCTGAGCATTCATATACCTAGTCTTCAGGTCTCGTTTACTCAAGTCTAACATTGTTGCTGGGTTCTGTTTATCAATTTGCATCTTACAGTGTGCCAGGAGGCACGCTGTAAGGTGTTTATATGCTCAACTATGGAATTTCGCGACTGTAATCAAGGGATAAACAGTCTAAAATGAGGTCCTTTATAAATTTAGTCTCATCTTTAGCCCATATTCCTTGCCAAATAATGAGACCAGCCATATCTATTAAGTCAGTTAAGAATGGTACAAATAGTTCTTTATGTATTATATAATTTGGAGAGGAACTAGGGACTGCCAACAATCTTTTTAAGAATTTGTTTTCATGGATTTGTAGCGGGCGATATTGGCTCTCCCTCATAATGCAGCCCCGTAACAAACACCTGTGACACACTTGCTACGGTACTAGGTGAGGATTTCCCATATGGGTTTGTTTCCTTTTTTGGCAGAAACCTTAAAATGCCCTTAGTTGTTCTAAAAAATTTCAGTTTACACAGTTCCAAATGTGTGTTCATGTACCATTTTCTTGTTTGAAGTCAAACTCAGATATGAAAAAGTTGATACTCTATTGATGGCTACGCCTCCCACGTGATGTTCTCAGTTCTTCAATTTAGAGCTCCTGCATCTCATGACAAAAGTATTTTTAAAATTCATCTGCAGGCCTTTTTCAGCCATGAACAGGGCAAAATTATCTATTAAACAATGCAGACAGTTAGCTGTTCTTGATAACAACACAGTGTTGTCTGCATGAAGAAGAACAGGGGTCAGGCGCACCTTAACGTTTGGTATGTCAGCAACTAAATTTTGTAAAAAAAGGATCTACATTGTTGATATAAAGAAAATAAAAGAGGGGCTAAAACACAACCTTTCCGGATTCCGCGTTACTTTAAAATCCGGAGCGCATTCCCCCTTTGTACCAAACCGCACTCTGGAAGTTAATAGACAGTAAATCTGGGCTAAGTATGTTATTATAATGTTTGGGGCACCTAGCGCCTTCAACGTCTGCCATAGTTTAGCATGATTTCAAGATCGAAGTTGTTAGTAAGAAACAAAAACAAAAATACAAGACCACATCCTTAGCTAAGGTATACTTCCCTATCAGTAGCTTCACATTGATGCATTGTTCCACCATTCCAATACCCTTTCTTTTTTTTTTTTTTTAATTTTTTGAAACCTTTATTGTGCAACAGAAGCATACAGTTACGGGCCCACAACCACACGGGCCGGCCTCGAAAACAATTGGTAGCACAAAAAGCAAGGATAGAACAGCCCGGCAGTCCCAAACAACAGAATACAGCAAGTGTCCAAGACGTGGCATATAGAAGGAGGGGCCACCGGGTACAGGAGTAGTGAGGTTAATTTTAAAGTTTGTAAATAAGAAGGATCGGATGCGGCAATCCACTGAAAGCACATGGCAGGCAACGAACCAGCGAATGAGCAACAAGACGAGGGAGAATAATTGAAAAGGCAGCAGAAAGCAATACCCATCAGGATAATAGCACATCCAAACAGTACATGCTGGACATCGCCCGCCCCACGAACGTAGTACACCCAAATCCACTAAAATAACAATATCGACAACGGAGAGAGTATACAGCACTACACCCTAACACCCGACTGACCCAAAGTAGAAAGAAAAAGTAAGAGAAATCAAGAAAAGAAAGGAGAAAAGAAGGCCCATAGAAACTGAAACTAAAACAAAATCGCCACCCCCAACCCCCCACCCTGCACGCATGCGGAGGCTACGGCCTACCCCCCCCCCCAGCAGTGTGCCTGTCGCCCATAATCGAACCCGAAATTTAGAACAGAAAAGGGAAAAGAAAGAAGAGAAAGAGCCTAATACACATAAGACCGGAGGAGGGCCATACGGATACACCCATAACTACCAGCATATATCACTCCGGCCGCCCGCTCCCAGACCCCGCCACCAATACAATACCCATGTTCAATATCCCCGGCAGTCCATCAGC
Organism: Lissotriton vulgaris; assembly: GCF_964263255.1. NCBI lineage: Eukaryota > Metazoa > Chordata > Amphibia > Caudata > Salamandridae > Lissotriton > Lissotriton vulgaris. The sequence goes on from NC_141687.1 coordinate 121,312,092, forward strand.
ATCCCAGCAGTACAAGCGAAGACAGTCCCGACATGAGAGAAGGCACCCTCAACCTTGCCCCCTGCGATGCGAAGCAGCGACGTAGTCCAACCTCGCAGTAGACATCATGGAAGAGGCAAGCGAGCAAAGTGACCACATCCAGGTGGGGTGATGCCCAATAAAGTCCATCCAACATGAAATTCTGTAGATACCAGTGGTACAGAGAGAGGCAGCGCACAGCAGTGATCCTCCATAATCGGCGAGCCCAGTCGATAAGAACCGCTCCAGGGCAGGGGAGTAAGTCATGTCAGTAGCCCCCGGAGGAGTCGCTAAACACGGCGCCCGGCTACGTTTTCCCAGCCACAGCGCAGTTCCAGAATCTTCAATCCTCCCCAAGGATAGTACAACCGGCACCTCCGCAGTATTAGGGTCACGCACCCCCAATGTAACAATGGCAACCGAGGAGGAAGAACCACAGAAGGCAGAAACAGGGTGCGACACAGTATCCTGCTCTTGGAGGCATCCACAGGCAGGCAAGGGTGCTACAGATAAAAGCACATCCAGCCGGTCCCCCAGTTCACGGGCAGCAGTACACAGGGCCGCTCTCAGAGTACCCAGGGCGCCCAGTATGTCACCTATCAGCACTGGTGCATCGGGGAGGGAGGGCATCACAGTCCCCTGCACGCAAGGCGAATCAATGTAGCACTGTCCTGGAAGCCGGCCGTCATCACCCTCCGCAATCTGCTGATCTCCACGCCACTGCATACCATGGCACAGCAGTTTTGAGGGCACAAGAGAAGCACACTTCATGATCACACAATGTCGAAGTGGCGTGGGCAGGCGCCCGCTTCTTCAATAACAGCCCATGGTCCGCCGGCTCCGTAGATACATGCAGGCTGTAAGATGGCGCCCGGCACAGCACACTGGGAAACAAAGTATCAGGCAAGCCGATCCGGGCTGAGGATACAACACAATGTTTCCCCCTCAGCGGCGGTGCCCAAAGCCTGTGAAGCAGAGATGCAGGATGCAGAAAACAGAGCGTGCCTGCCACGCTACCCGGCCGACTCCGATCTACCCGTAATGGCCGCTGTTGTGTGGAGCAGGACAGGCCAGTCGGAGAACAAAGACCCGGTCACAGCCGCGCAGCTCCAGGAGGAGGCGGGGGCGTCGAAGCACTCTCGCCGCCGGGATCAAGCAAAGAAGCACATCAATAGATCCGGGTTCGCCTCCCGGTTCCGCGAACGGCACTCGGCTGAAGGATAAACTGCAGGATAGAGCGGAAACCGGGAGAAAGACGAGAGGGTCGGCGGAGCCGAGGAATCAGGCGGCCATCGTGGTTGCGAGCTTGCCCCCCCCCATCCCCCAATACCCTTTCTGAATCCATACTGGGTCTCGGTCAAGTGTTATAATCCTCGGCCCAGTTTTCTAACCTTTCCAACATTATTCTCCCCAACAATTTGGAGGTAGAGTCAAGAAGGGATTTGGTACGGTAGCAGTTTGCCTTCTCTCTGTCCCCTTCTTTAAATATTGGTACAATTACACTTTCCACCAAGGATGAAGGCAGAAGTCCACCTTAGGTGACGTTAAATACATTTAATAAAATTAGAATCCTGAAATCTATATTTTATTTAAAAATGTCAATAGGGACCCCATCTGGTCCGGCGGCTTTACCATTTACACTTTTTTGTAAGGTAGATATTTTTTCATCTGGCATTATAGGGTATAATGTTACTGGCTCCACTGAAATATATTTATCATTATTACCCTTGATACATTTGACAGCATCAGGATTAAAAATACTGTGCAATGACCAATCTCCTGACGGGTCAACAGTATCAATTTTTACTGCAGAGTTTTCCTTTAAAAAGCTATGGCAAATTGTTTTCCAAAACAAAGCTGCATTTTGAGTCTCAGCAGCTTGTATTAATGTATTCCAAGCCTCCTCACTGATCCCGTGTTTCCTTTCCTTCAGGGCGTTTTTGTAACTTTTCCTTAAGGAAGTGATCCTTACGCTATCTCGTGGTCTTGATTTCAGGGCCTTTTTTAAATCCCTATTTAGCCTTGAACATACCTGGTTAAACCATCTAGGATTAAAATCACAGACATTAGTTCTCCCTTTAGTGGTCAGGTTACTAACTATTTTGGTTGTGATGTTACAAAAAGCATTTATAACAGCTAGGCTTTTTGAAGTACTATCGGAGCATATATCTATGTCTCTCTGTTTTTGCCCTTTAAGATTTTCCATAAAGGAAATCGGGTCAACACCTGTCCACCGTATTGTGGGACCATTGTTACCCTAATATTCAAATCCATGGTCTTGCCACTTTCTTGGCGTCTCAGGGTGAGCCTTAAACTCAAAATTAGCGGGTGGTGATCGCTTAAAAAACTTGCACGAATTAAGAGTTTTTCCACCAAATCCCCACAATTTGCCAAAAGAATAAAATGATCAATATTAGACAATGACCTAGCCCCCATAAATGTTTGTACAATTGTTACTCCAACAGAGACATTAGGGTCCACAACAACTAGATTATATTTATGGACAACATTAATGATTTCCTCCCCGTAAGGCTCATGTGGAAAATGGAGGCTTCGACCACCAAAACGATCGCAATATCCACAGGGTTCACCTGATTCAATATCACATTTTTCACAGTTAAAATCACCCGCCCAGACTGATACATAATTCCCTCCAAAAAATGGTCAAGATCTTCTTCCAGTAGCTTGATAACCCTGTCTCTTGTTTTATCAAAGATATTATTATAAAATTAGATTAAAATGATAGATTGTTTGCCCTCAGAAACAAAATGAAAAAATTTATAAATATCTGACTCAGTGTTGGCTTTCTTTAAATTTAAAGGCGATGTTATCAGAATTAGCACCACCAGGTCACCTTTAGCTCTCCCCATTCTTGATGGGGTGGCATTCGTACACACAGTTTGAAAATCATCAATAAAAAAAGGGCTCTATATGCCAAGTTTCCTGTAGTAGGATTAAGGAACATCTCTTTAGTGTTTTTAGCCTTGCTTCATCATCAATTTCATATTTAATCCCTGCAATGTTCCATGTCATAATACAGAAGGACTCTTCAAATCATTTAAAAAAGTAACCGGTATCTAATTGTGTACAGTGACCAGTTTCCGACTGATTACAGATGAGGAGGTATTCATTATCTTTATCATTCATCTGTGGCTTACCTATGGCCCCCTTCAAGATGTATTTACTTGTTTCAACCTGTGGCTGATTATACACTAGTGTGAACCTGACCCTGGCGCTGTACCTTATACCCCTTATCAACTTGTAAGCTTGGATCAACGTTTAACTCTTTACAAGTTGTCATAGGATTACATTTCCCAAGTGGACAGACGGCCAACCACGCTATCTGTCAATCGATTTCACTACATCTATGCAGAGGTGTGTACCTATTAAACAGTGGAACCGTCATACATGAGTTGTATGTAGGCATTGAGTTGGCTGTACTATAGCTGGGTCTACAAAAAAAACATAGTGAAGTAACTATTATATGTTCCTTATGAGTGGGGCTTGACTCAATGGCATTATTAAGAAGAAGTTCCAACAAATTCTCTACAAATTCTCTGCTTCGAAAATTCACCACAACACAATCACCCCATTATAGATTTCTGGAGCTGCCCGTCCAATGCACCCTCCTCAGAATTATAATGTTCTAGTGTAACACATTTATGCCATAGTTAGACTTTCCTGATATCCAATTAACCACACAGTTTTTAATGTCCCATATGATTCTCTCTCGTTTACTGCTAGCGTTGGAACATTCTTCAGAACAATAACATACAGAGTAGCTTCTGGAGGAAGATGTAAAGGCTCCGCAGAGTTGTCAACAGGGTGCTTAACTCTTATTTGTTTCATCCTCCAGGTTAGATTTTACCAAGCTCAAAGAGGGACCCATAGCTTCTTTAACGGTCCTTAGATCACGAATAAGTTGGTCACTCTGACAACTCTAATGGAAGGAGCAGGGGTGGGCTTGCTCTGATTAATTTAACCAGCACACATGGATGTGGACATGGACGTACCTACTCCTTCTTTTATTCCATCCATTGGTTTATGCAATCTAATGTTTTTAATTCAAGATTGAAGGTGCAATAATTCAGAGATCAATCAAGTCTGTTATAGAAGAGACGTCCTTTTGAACTGACGTAATTTCAGCCATTATACGTCGTTCAATACTATCTAATTTGCTGTGTAACTTTTTAAATAACATTTCATAATCTTGAGATCTCTGTAAATGGGTTGGGGTGTTGGGGTCCTCCCTTATTGCATCCCAATTTTTCTATGTATTTCATGTAAAATATTACCACAGTTATGCTTCCGTTCACTTCTGTAAGAGAGCAACCATTTTGCTGTGAAAAGGACAAATTTCCTATCCCAATTTATGTTCTTCAACATCATGTCTCATAACGCAGGGTTGTAGGATTTTGTAGAAGTTCAGGGATTATCACTTGTAAAGCACATTGGTAGGAACAACTGTATTGAGGTTCTAAAGTAGTCTACAGATGGGGGGATGAAGTGTGCTTTTCCTGCAATCCACTTTCTGATAGCAGTGTAGGTTGGTCTTGGATTGCAGGCATGGTAAACCCAGGTTGCAGACTGTTCTTGGACAGCGGTATCATGCCCACACCCAGGACGAGCTGTGGCCTCAGTGCCTCTCTATGCTATAGAGAGGCTGTGGCCGTTCATCGCTATTTCTTTGGCGCCACAACCTGAGACACCTAGCAACAGGAATATATGGTACCAGTAGTGGGAAAGAGAGTTGGGACATCTTTGGACATCCAAAGAGTGAAAGACAGTATGGGGCCGATTCCGATCCTGGAAAAAGCGCTCGGATAAGCCGTACGGAGCGTTTTTCCCATACGAATCGTACCCTGCAACGTCCCCCGTACGTACGACGAAGTACGATTGGTACCAGGAGCAGGACTCCGTACGAATCGTACAAAGACCGTACGACTCAGTTCTCCGCACGAGTCTCCCTCGGAACCCGCTGTACGCAACATCTGTACGGATCGCGGCAGCTTTTTCCGACCCGGCAAGTACGATTCGTGTCGGGTACACACCGTACAACCCTTTTCCTACGAGAACTGAAAACAGGCGTAAAAGCAGAGTTCACCCCGAAACAGGTACGGAACAGCCCCCCTGGGTACGGCGCGTATCCCCCCATGATCGCAGGGGTACGGTGCGTACCCCTGGGATCATGGGGGTACGCGCCGTACCCCGCGATCTCGGGGTGTACGCACCGTACCCCATGTTCGCTGGCTGTACACCCTGCGATTGCGGGGTACGGCGCGTATCCCCAATGATCGCAGGGGTACGCACCGTACCCCTGCGATCATGGGTAGTACGTGCCGTACGGTGTGTATGTGATTGTGCGCTTTTCCGTACGATTTGCCCTTACCTGACGTGGACCGTACGAATCGCGTCCTGATTCCCTCATCTGGATCATACTCGTCGGGTCGTACGGCGTGTGTACGAGTCGAACGGTTCACGGGTTCAGCCTTGTAAAACGTATGGATTGCGTTGATTCGGATGGATTCACGGAATGCGGATCATACTACGCGACTTTGACGGACGGGTACGATTCGTACGGAAAGGGCTCCGGATACGAATCGTATGGACGTTTTTTTTCCAGGATCGGAATCAACCCCTTTATGTATGATATAGAATATACAGACCAAAAAACTCACGGTGCCCATTATTAAAGCTTTGTCATGAAGTATAATATAACATATTTATGCATTCATTTCTTTTAAATGGCGTAATAAAGTGTAATCACATATTCATTTTTATACAATTTAAACACAAAACGCAACAAGAATATAATGTATACATTAATACACAAATAAATCTCAAAGAACCCCCAAAAAGCAATAACCCCTAAATCAGCTCAATCAAACTACCATTCACATATATGATTACACTTTATTACGCCGTGAGGTTTTTTGGGCTGTTTTGAGACTTTTGCACAATTTTGTAGATTATCAAATACATTGCTTAGATTCTGTTACCAGGCACGCTTTTATTCCATTCTGTAGACTGGTATATTTCCCCTGAACCTGCTGCTATATCTTAATATTTATTTCTGTTTTTGATATAGATTATACAACTACTAGTATACATGCTTGGGTAATGTTCATCAGTGTCACCATAAGATTTGGGCACACTCTAAGTTTTAGGCATAAGAGTGGCTCACCTCTACGCCCTCTCCTAAGCACTAAAGAACAAAGCATAATTATTGATCCTAACATGATATGTGTTTGATTAGGGTCCTACTGCAAACCATCACTGGAGGGTGAACCTTGTGATCTACTCAAAGGAAAACAAATGTACAAAATGTCCACACAGATATAGAGACGGGTAATCCCACTTGGGCGTGGAGAGACCAAAGAAATGGCCTCACGTGCATGCCCTGAAGTAATTATCAAATAGCAAAGTTTAGGGAATTTAACAACAAGAATGTGCTCTTCAAACGCCTTTATCAATTACATTTATTTTATTGAGATTGTATGACACTGGATGATACATAAATGTTAGACCTCTCAGCCTTAGGGTGGGTTCCCCCAAACGTTTTGCATTCACCCTGATATGTTCCTGAACTCGTTTTTGTTGGCTTCAGTACTCTGTGCACTTTACCAGTGCTAAAGTGCTAAAACAGTGTAAAAATGGCTTATACCTGATTGGCATACTTAGTTTACTTATAAGTCCGTAGTAAAATAGAATGCCATTCACTCAGGACCTTATTCTGCCACTGACTTAAGTAGCCACTTGAAACATGTCCCAGGTCTGCTATTGCTGCCTGAGTACAATTTTAAACTGCCAATTTGACTTGGCAAAATAACCCCCTTGCCGAGCCTTAAACTCCACCTATTCTTACATAAACGTCATCCCTAAGATAGGCCCTAATAATCCCACTGGGCAAGATGCATTGTAATTAAAGGTCTGGACTTGTAGTTTTAGGTTTTGCATATGCTGGTAGTCAAAAACTTGCATTCGTTTTTTACTACTGTGAGGCCTAACTCTGCCATAGAATAGCATTGAGTTGCATTAGTACATTTACTATGTGCTAACTTTTGATCGGGAACAGGTGAACATTTTCATGTTTGGTGTCTGAGAATTTATCATTAAAAATCCTCTTTTATGGTAAAGTCGGATTTTAAGTTACAGTTTTAAAAATCCCATTTTTGGAAAGTTGGCATTTTGTTGCTATAACTATTAGGTGGCAGCAGCTTGTTCCTGGGTCACATGATTGTGTGTAGTTGGTAGTTGGACTTTGTTTATTCCTACCAGACAGCCACTCAGTAGAGGGATTAAGTGTGCCTGAATTGCCCATCACTGGGAGGATGGGGGAGGAGGAGCTAGGCACAGCCACACTTGCACCTGAATAGTCCATGCTCTGCCTTTCACACAAAGGACTTGTCACCCCTGCATTGTTCCCACAGCCAGCTAGGAGCCAGGGCTGGAAAAGCAGGAAACTTCCAAGTACTTGAAAGGGAATTCTCTAGAAATTTCTACTTCAAAGAAGGCACCAGGTATAAAAAATAGGACTCTCAAACCCACTCTTCAGTTCACCTTCTGGACCTGTGGAAGGACTCTTAGAGGACAACCTGCTGTTGTGGCTGCTGTGTATTTCAGACGACTGCTTTGCTGCACCTGGAAGGACTGTTTTTGCTGCCTGAAGCTTGTATTGAACCCTCAGAGGCCTGGACTGCCCTTCTGTTTGAGAACTGTTCTACTGCAGAACCGGGATTACCAAAGTGACTGTAAGAGCTAGTTGGCTGGCCTTCTAATCTTAGCCTCGGAGACAGAAAATGCTCTACCGTCTTGAACCCGCACCAGGACCCAGCCTGAGTGAATCTTAAGGCCGCCACCCTACCCCCCAGGGGTGGTCCCGCTCCAGTCCTTAACCATTGGTAGTGGTGCTAAAGGTGTCCAGATTAGCCGGAAACTGCTCTGAGAGCCAAAAGGAGGCCAGGACCAATCGTCTATCTACACAAGGTGCATTGCAGATGGTTCTGACTTGTGGTAACTTCCGTTTTTAGGTTCTTCTCCGTAGCAACAAATCAGGTTAAGCATAAGTCATAAGTCATAAGTCATAAAATTTGTATAGCGCACTACATACCCAGAGGGTTTCAAGGCGCTTAGGAAGGGGAGGAGGATTATTTGTCAAATATCCACGTTTTAAGCTGCTTTCTGAACGCTAGGTGGTTCTGGGTGAGGCGAAGGTAAGCGGGGAGTGAGTTCCATGTTTTAGCAGCCAGATATGAAAAGGATCTGCCTCCCATGGTGGTCTTGTTGATGCGAGGTACAGTGGCGAAGGCTTGGCTGGAAGAACGTAGTTGGCGGGAGGGGGTGTAGAAGGACAGTCGAGAGTTGAGGCAATCTGGTCCGATGTCGTAGAGTGATTTGTGTGCGTGGGTAAGCAGTCGGAAAGTGATCCTCTTATTGACGGGTAGCCAGTGGAGGTCTTTAAGGTGACCAGAGATGTGTTCGTTGCGTGGGATGTCTAATATGAGCCTGGCTGAGGCGTTTTGGATTCGTTGGAGTTTCTTCTGGAGTTTAGCGGTGGTACCTGCGTAGAGGGTGTTTCCGTAGTCCAGTCGGCTTGTGACCAGAGCGTGGGTGACTGTTTTCCTTGTTTCGGCGGGGATCCAGCGAAATGTTTTTCTGAGCATGCGAAGAATGTTGAAGCAGGAAGAGGATACGGCGCTGACTTGTTTGTTCATTGAGAGTGAAGAATCCAGGATGACGCCAAGGTTCCGTGCGTGGTCTGTCGGGATGGGTGCTTTTCCGAGGGCTTCCGGCCACCAGGAGTCGTCCCAAGCAGAGGGGGATGTACCTAGGATGAGGACTTCTGTTTTGTCTGAGTTCAGTTTCAGACGGCTTTGTTTCATCCATTCTGCGACTTCTTTCATTCCTTCGTGTAGGTTAGTTTTGGCGGTGCTGGGGTCCTTGGTGAGAGAAAGGATCAGTTGAGTGTCATCCGCGTAAGAGATGATGTTGAGGTTGTGTTGGCGGGCGATGGCCGCGAGGGGGCTCATGTATACGTTGAAGAGGGTGGGACTGAGTGAGGATCCTTGAGGTACGCCGCAGATGACTTCAGAGGCCTCGGACTTGAATGGAGGAAGGCGGACTCTCTGTGTTCTTCCGGTGAGGAACGAGGTGATCCATTCAAGTGCTTTTCCTTGGATTCCGATGTTATTGAGGCGTTGTAAAAGGGTGCTGTGGCAGACTGTGTCGAATGCTGCAGAGAGGTCGAGGAGGATGAGGGCGACTGTGTCTCCATTGTCCAGTAGAGTTCGAATGTCGTCTGTTGCTGCGATGAGGGCGGTCTCAGTGCTGTGTTTTGCTCGGAAGCCAGATTGTGAGGGGTCGAGGGATTTGTTGGCTTCGAGGAAGGCGGCGAGCTGGTTGTTGACGGCTTTCTCGATGACTTTGGCCGGGAATGGAAGAAGCGAGATGGGGCGGTAATTTTTGAGTTTGGTGGGGTCCGCTGTTGGTTTTTTCAGAAGGGCGGTGAGTTCAGCGTGTTTCCAGACTTCTGGGAAGGTAGCGGAGTTGAAGGAGCAGTTGATGACGTCTCGGAGGTGAGGTGCTATGACGGAGTCTGCTTTGTTGAAGATGTGGTGAGGGCATGGGTCTGTGGGGGATCCGGAGTGGATGGAATTCATCAGGCGGGTGGTTTCCTCAGTGGAGATTGGGTTCCAGGCGTTAAGGGTGTTTACGGGGGGGAGATGGTCAGCAGATGGTGGGGTGGGTTGGTTTCCGGGTTGGTTGTCAAAGCTGTTGTGGATGTCTGCAATCTTGTTGTGGAAGAAAGAGGCTAGGGAGTCGCAGAGGGTTTGAGAGGGGGTGATGTCGTTGGAGTTGGCTGAGGGGTTGGAAAATTCTTTGACGATGTTGAAAAGTTCCTTGCTGTTGTGGGCGTTGTTGTCAAGTCGATCCTTGAATGCTGTTTTCTTGGCTTTTCGGATCAGTTGGTGGTGAGTGCGGGTGGCGCTTTTGAAGGCGTCCTTGGTGCTGGTGGTTGGGTCTTTTTTCCAGGCCTTTTCAAGGGAGCGGCAGAGTTTCTTGGATTTCTTAAGATCATCATTGAACCATGCGGCCTTCTTGTTGCCAGGTTTGCTTTGACGTTTTTTCAGTGGTGCTAAGGTGTCGGCGGTGTTGGATAACCATAGGGTGAGGTTGGCGGCGGCTTCGTTGGCGTTAGAAGAGAGGGCTGGGGAGTTTCGAAGGAGCGATGCGGAGATTTGGTCCGTGGTGATTTTGTTCCAGTTTCTTTGCAGGGTAGGTTGGGAGTGGTTGATGGGTTTCGGCTTGTTGTAGGTGAAGTGAACGCAGCTGTGGTCGGTCCATAGGAGATCCGTAGTATGGCTGAAGGAGACATGATTGCTGGAAGTGAAGATGGGGTCGAGTGTGTGACCTGCGATGTGGGTGGGGGAAGTGACTAGTTGTTTAAGTCCGAGGTTGGCGAGGTTGTCCACGAGGGTGGCGGTGTTGCGGTCGTTTATCTTTTCAAGGTGAAAGTTGAGGTCTCCCAGAAGAATATAGTCTTTGGAGGGAAGCGCGTGTGGAGAGATGAAGTCTGTGATGTCTTCACTGAATTTTGCGCGGGGTCCTGGTGGTCTGTAGAGGAGAGTGCCTCTGAGTGTGGTGTTGGGGTCGATGTGGATCTGGAAGTGAAGGTGTTCGGAGTTGGCGAGGTTGGTGTCAGAGCTGGTTGAGATGCGGATAGATTTCTTATGGACGATAGCGATTCCTCCTCCTGTGTGGCTGGTACGGTCTTTGCGAGTGATCTTATAGTCTTCAGGGATGGCAATGGTGATGTCTGGTGCGGAGGAAGCATTCATCCATGTTTCCGTAAGGAAGGCGACGTCTGGGGAGAAGGTGTCTAGTAGGTTCCATAGGTCAATGGCGTGCCTGTGCACCGATCGGGTGTTGAGAAGGATGCATTGTAGGTGGTTGGGGTCGGGGATCTGTGGTGTAGTCGTAGCGGAGATCTTGTCGGTGCCGCAAAATTTGCAGGAGTAGCAGGAGAAAGGTCCATGGGTGTGTCCAGGAGCGGCTTGGACGCAGTTGGGGGCGCGGCCGGGGTTAAGGGCTAGGAGGGTGGCGGCATCGTAGGTAATGCGGGGGGGCTGGGCAGCGCGAGGGGCAGGGGGTCTGGCGCTGGGCGCGGTCCAGGCGCGGACGGGCGTAGACGGGCTTACCTTTGGCGCACCTTCGGCGCGGGTTGGGCGCGGTCGCTGCGCGTGAACGCTGCGCGCGGGAACTACTGTCATATATGGATAGTGGGGGGGAGGGGCGAGGGCGGCTCAGCTGGGAGGCGGGGCGGGCTCCAGGGATCACAACAACAACAAAATGGAGGCGGGGGGGGAGCACAGCGTCGCGCTAGTCAGAGCGCGCAAATATAGTGAAAGCGGCACTAATAATTAATTAAATAAGCAAATGAACAACTCGGCAGGCAGGCACACAGCAGGCAAATGCAGTTGAGCAGTAATCAGGGCTAAAGCGGTACAATGATACTGAGTGCAGTAAAAGCGGCACTGATAATTAATTAAATAAGCAAATGAACAACTCGGCAGGCAGGCACACAGCAGGCAAATGCAGTTGAGCAGTAATCAGGGCTAAAGCGGTACAATGATACCGAGTGCAGTAAAAGCGGCACTGATAATTAATTAAATAAGCAAATGAACAACTCAGCAGGCAGGCACACAGCAGGCAAATGCAGTTGAGCAGTAATCAGGGCTAAAGCGGTACAATGATACCGAGTACAGTAAAAGCGGCACTGATAATTAATTAAATAAGCAAATGAACAACTCGGCAGGCAGGCACACAGCAGGCAACTTGTAGAACTCTCGTCATCTACGGCTTTTAGCCTCATCCCACAAGAGATTTCTTGGGTCCAAAAAGAGACGTAGGGCCATATTTGTGACTCTGTTTGCGTCGTGTTTACACCATGCAATGCGGTACAAGTGCACCACAAACATCATGCAAGCCATGCAAGGCCACTTTGCATGGCCCTGAGTGGCTCCCTAAATCTGGAGTTCAGCTATGCAGTGCAAATCGCTGCTTTGCCTTACTCTGCCCAGGGAAGGCATTCCATGGACGTTGCATGGGTGTTTCCGCACACCTCCCATGGATTTCGACGCATTCCCAAATTTAACAGAATTGGTAAACCTGTGAATGCGCCATAAACATAAACATTCCCTGGAGAGGCGTAATGAGGAGAAATATCTTTATTTCTCCTCTTTAGTTTCTCTTACTATGTGTGCTGCATTTTACAGCACACATAGAAAAAGGAATATGCCTCTCAGGATTGTTTTTGTGCAGGAAGGTGCCCCATCCTGCACTAAAGAAATCCTACATGCAACAGAGGCACCCATGCACTGTGATGCTAGGGTGCCTGCATTGGTGCTAGGCTGCCAAAAGTAAACCATTGCAGGGGAAAAAGCAGGAATGTGCCATATTGAATTAAATACTGTGCATTCCTGTCCTTTCTTTGTCACGCAGTGCAGCGCAGCAAGATGACTTGATACGCTGCACTGCATGACAATTTTGTAAAATCTACCCCTAAGTCCGAATGTATAAATCTTCACAGCAACTTTGTCCAGCATCTCCCCACCACAACGCCTCTTCCTCAGACAAAACCATTAGCCTTGCCTCTCTGACCTTTACCTTCTCAGACCATTTTTTGCTGGAATTCCTTCAAAGTCTAAAGATGAGCTCCGACCTGTATCCGACTTGCGCTTCATCTCCATCAGCCATATTTTTCAATTTTGACCCGGTCTCGTATGACTGGATTTCTGCGGTTGAGCTTTGATCTTTTAGGTTCTAGATTTAACTTCAAACGCTAATAATTCGTAGCAGTGGTTCTACTAATTGGAATTTTGTTGTTTTGGGGTCAATTTATTACATTTTACTCTATTTTTCTAAATTGGGGTAGTATTTTTCTTGTGTTGTGTGTTTACTGTATTACTGTTTGAAGTACTGCATAAATACTTTACACATTGCTTCTAAGTTAAGCCTGCCTGTTATTGTGCCAAACTGCTAGTAGTGTTCACGTGTGTTTTACCCTGACAACAATTGTAGTTGCTGCTTGTGAAAAAAATCTATCTATATTTAGGACCTACTTGCCCATTCTGGCGAGTTGACAAAGAACAGGTATTCTGTTCAGTCAGAAAATGAAGAAGCAATAAAAACTCCTTTAATCTTTTTTTAACTTGTCACATTTGCTTGATGTTCCAAGGCAGAAGCCAGAAGTCAGTTTACAATTACTTTTCCTTCTTTGACTGCTGGGTTCCAGGGTTTTCTAAAGTGAGTTGTTTGACCTACTGTATGAAGTGTGAAATGAAAGGCTGAATAGTTTATCAGCTTTTTTCTAACCCATTTAAATAGCTAATAAGTCAACTGTACAAACATTACAAAATATATTCCAGTAGTCCCATTTTTAGTACTTCTGTGCGATGAAAAAATTATTTTAGTAGGTTGAAAAACAAATCAGAACACTTTACTTGGTGCTGTGCAAATGATAAATATGTTTTCTCAAACCCAGTTTTCACAGATTATTGTTAATACACTATACAGTTTTATCAGTGAAGCTGTTGTGTAGTTCCTATAAATCTATATAGGATCTGCACGTTTAGACAACATGAACTGTGGGATTGGTGTCCAGACTGATTCCAGACACCCCCACCGGATATGTTTGCCTGTATACCAGCTAGCTCACAGTGCCACTGTAAATTCCTCTTACCAAATAGAGAATAGTTCCTGGCTACTATCAAACATGACAATTCTGTCCCATTAGGGATTTTGGAAACAGTATAGTACTTTTCGCTCAGTAACTCGTGCTCACTTTGTCTCCGAGAGATACACAGATGAAACGTTGGGGACGTATTTCAATAAGTATTTATTGAGTCAGTGTCATTTTAGTGTAAAATATGTATGCCGTAACAACCTGAAGTCAGAATCTGTACCGGCGTCACCCGGACCAGAGGAGTCCCCTCTGCAAAGGCCACTGCAAAGGCCTTCTCCAACCTCTGGGCGTGCTACGAATTCACTGCCCGGCCCTGTGACAGCTGGCGCTGCGACTTAGAAGGTGAGGTAGACAAACCTGACCTGGGACCAGGGGAGGCCCCTTCAGTCAAATCCTAGACCTCAGGGGGCTCCTAGGGGCTAGGCTTGACTGGCCCACACCCAAAGGAAGCCACACTTGTGTCTAAGGCCTCAGTGGCTGCGGTCCCGAAGGGAGAGAGCAGGCAGCCTTTTGGGCCTGCATTGACGTAATTCCACAGCCACGCCCTACAGACGACTGCCGCCTGTGACCCCAGCGGGGTGCTGCGGGAAGGTCAGTCAACGGTGCTGGGCAGCCTCTGTGACATGGAGACAGCAGTGAAGTTGAGTGCTGGGGAGACACCGGAACCCATAACTGATTGGGCTCCCCCAAGCCCATATCAACAGTGTGTACCAAGCGCATGCCCTGTGGGGGGCCCCCTTGGGCTTCTTCTGGTCCGGGTGCCCCCTCATGATTCTGACTGGCACCTTCACAACCTGAGCGGGAAGTGGGACTCCTGTGGGGGTGTGGGGGGGAGGGGGATTGACCGTGTGGCTCATCCAGAGAGAACCTGACAGTGCATACGTGTGCTGTGACACACTGAGACGTGATAAGAGAGGTATCAGATCTGGGCATAGGGTGGCCCACACACCAGTGTCCTCACTGCAGCCTATCCTGATCGCTGGATCCAGGTCTCTATCCTTTGCCGGGGGCCCCCTCGATTCACCACTGATACCTAGCGGACCACTCTCCGCTCCCTAACAGCGTAGATAGACCAAAATCTAGTGCCAGTGATGGGCAAGGATAGACCAGCAAAGCCTCCCCCTTCCCGCGTCACTAGACTCAGTGGAGAGTAAGATCAGCGAAGTTATATATCGAACCGTTTGCCCAGGTTTTGCGGGAGGAGGCTAACATTCCATCTTTTAGTTTTGGAGAGTGGGCAAGGCGGGCAGCACTCTATGCAGATGACATCCTGGTTTTTACATCTGATCCAGCAAAGGCATTTTCAGTTGTCATCCAGCGGGCAGAAGAGTTTGGTTATATTTCGGGTTACGACATCAACTCGAGTAAAAGTGAAATAATGACATGGAATATATCAGATATACAGTTGGGGGTAAACATTTTAACCTCCATGCGTTACCTTGGGATACGAGTTACTCAAGAAGTGTGTAGCATTGGTCAAACCAACTTGGACAGAATATATAGTGAGAGTAAAAGTCTTCTGAAATCTTGGACTCACTTGCCACTTTCTATAACGGGTAGGGTAAATCTGGTCAAAATGTGTATCCTTCCAAAGTTTACGTTCATTTTTAATGCTATTCCCCTGGCGTTCAACCTTAAAACGATTAAAAAATGCCAGCGAGAAATAAACTCCTTCATTTGGAATTATAAATCCACTAGACTAGCATGGAAAAAGCTGAGGAGAAGGAGAGCAAAGGGAGGTCTTGCTCTGCCGGATCTATTATACTATGCATGGGCCTTCCAGATGTCACACTCTAGGATGCTTTTAAAAATGCCATCTAATCTTCCTATTGGGTCGATGTATAGAGCTATGCTAATTGGGGCGAATCTAACAGCAGATGGGTTCATGTTCAAGTTTGGGAGTCAGAAATTTAAAAAAAAAATCAAACTTAAAATTTTACAGTCATGGACTAATGCCTGGTTTACCACCAGAAAAAGATTGGGGTTGTCCTACTATTCTAATTTCGCCCCAATTTGGGACTCACCTGGTCTACCACTATGTTTGAGAGATAGTCTGTCCTCCACAATAGAACAAGCCGGGATTACAAGATGGGGTCAGCTATTGAAGGAAGGATCGTTAATAGCCTGTGATGAGTTATATGATCACACTGGCCCGGGCTTTCTAGATTTAAGTACATTCAACTGGACAGCTGGGCGAGATCCCAGCGCTGCAAAGACGCGCATCTTGGGAAGGCTAGCATACTGGAGCAGCAGTTAGTGGAAGGACGAGGGGGAGGAAAAGAGGTAGCCCTATGGTATTGGCAGTTGTTGGAGGAAATTGATGGGGAGTTTGTCCATCCAGATGAGCTATGGGGGGAGGTGACTGGCCTTCATTGCGAGGAGATATGGCTAAACTCCTTTGTTCTTCTTCATAAAATCGTGAAACCATCATGGCTAAGATGAAATCATCTCTTTTCAGTTCATCGTGCATATATAACACCGTTAAAACTTTCTAAATTTCTCCCGGACAAAAAGTGCAATAAATGTAATCTTATGGGAGCATCTGACATCCACATGTTCATGGACTGCCCTGACATCGGCCGGTTTTGGGAGGAAGTGAAGATTACCTTAAACTCTATTCTAAACACATCCTTGTCAATAACTCTACCACTTATCATCTTTGGTTTGGAAGATAACATCACTGGCAAAGCAAGGTCCTTCCTCTTCTATGGCATTTTACTGGCCAGAAGGCAAATCTGTATACATTGGGTAGAGAAATCAGCCCCATCACACTCTGAGTGGCTCTCGTCTTTATATGAAACATCCAAAGCTGACCTCATCAGATCATGTAGTAAACGTAACTTGGCTTTTTGGGATTTGTTGATCAAGTGGAGATAGCATTCCGTTTTTTTTTTTTTCCCCCGGGTCCTATGATTATGCCATGAATACTCCTTGGACCGGGTCCAGCCTCGTTACGATATTGGTCCTACAGGTTGAAACATACCTAGATGGAGTTAGCGCAAGCCCCTCTTGTTTTGGGTCCTCTCTGCCACCAACATAACAACTCGTGTCCTAGCACAGGAGAAAGGAAAAAGGCCCCGCTCCAAAGTGAAGGACTCGCAAGGTGGTTGGTATCTCCCATATTGAGGGTAAGGCAAATGAGGACAAAAGAAAAAAAAAGATCAGCGAAGTGCGGGTCGACATGGCGCACCTATGTCAGGATCTTCGCAATGCCATGGCCAGAATTATGGAGGCAGAATCCCAGTTATCCCTAGTGGACGATGATGTAGCAACAATGAAAGGCCAGGTTTCGAAACTCCTCTCCTATACCTCTGAGCTCTACAGAAGAGCTAAAGATGCAGAAAATCATTCCCGCCGGAACAACCTCCACCTGGTGTGCATTCCAGAAGGAACAGAGCCCGCTCAAGTAGCGCCCTTAATAGAAACCCGCTACACCCTTCCAGATAATGCATGGATTGGAAAACAAACATCCCAATTTGAAGGCCGAGTTTCCAATACCTGGGGATGTCGGTAGCATTACCCCTGGAACTCACATGATCCCTTAACCTAGCCCTGTTGCTTAAGAAGACCAAAAAAGAGCTGCAGAACTGGTAAACTCTTCCCTTAAACCCGATGGGGAAGATCTCTCTGTACAAGATGATTATCCTTCCCATTTTATAAAATATCTCTTTGCACCTTCCAAGACACTGCTTTCATGCCCTAGACAAAATGTCATCCTCGTTCCTTTGGCGAAACTCGAGGCCGCGCATGGCGTTGGCCCACTGCCAAATTGCTCCGTACGATCGGGGCATGTGAATGGTAAACCTACACCTGTATTATATGGCCACTTGCCTGTTGGTTATTAATGAATGGATGTCAGAAGGGTGGGCGGACATGGCCTACCAGTTGGAGCTTGAAGGATTGTGACTCTCACGGATCCAAGCAATGCTTTGTCCCTCAGAGTATTCCCTCTGTCACCAGATCTGTCCTCTTGGCATGGTGATCCATGCACTGCTACCCCCGATGGGAGAATAAATTGATACTGCAAACACCCTTGTGGCAGGGCACATGGGTGGGTGCAGTGGCGTGGCTAGAGGGATTCCAGAAGTGGGACCTTATCTGTATCTCCAAAATTGGGGACATCTAGAGGGGGGTCAATTCCGAACATTTCAAGACCTCCAACACTTGTATTTACTTACCACCACACAATTTCACAAATATCTGCAGCTCCGGCATGCGATTGCGACACATTATATCCAAGAGCACCGTGCTCCCTGAGTTCAGCCCCTTTGAAGGTGAAGATACTCATGGGGGAACTGGGACAAGAAGGGGTCTCCCGGATCTACAAATCCCTCATCATAAACTCCCCACCACACTAGACCACCTACAGACCAGATGGGAGGGTTGGCTGGGCCCTATGGAGGATGTTAACTGGAGGGATGCTGTTATGGCCCCCTGGGTTATCACTATCTCAACCAGACTGAGACTAATCTAACTTTACCACCTCCATTGTGCATACCTCACCCCCATCAGGTTACATCAAGCTGGCTGTCTGCCTGCCAATGCCTAAGGGAGTGCAGTCCCTTAGAACAGGAACACAAACTACCTAAAATAATTGAGACTGCATATGCAGAATTAGGCAGGGACAATTTGGGCGGGAAAGCTTTAAAACCTCTGAGGATGTTGTTGATTTAGCAGCTACACTACGTAATTAAGCACAGTTTTTGTACTGTGCTACGTGCAATTTGCGGAGTGCGAATTAGTACAATCTGCGTATGCTCCGTTAGCGTAGCGTAGTGCTACGGCCAGGGTTAGTACTCCTCTTCATATCATCCAGAGGAAATTTGATTGTGGAGGGGAAAAACCGAAACTTAAAGCAGTCTTTAACAGCTATAATATTAGGCACTGGGGAGGGCTAGGTAAAACATCTTTATGGAGTGCTGCGGGCTCTGAACAATATGCCAAGAAGTTTCCTGGGTGGTCACTCCATATGAGGTCATATTTTGTGACAAGAATGTGGGCACCTGATTTTTATTGTGAAGGCACAGTAGTGGATGAAAAACCTTTTGACATCTATGATTGTTTGTTTGTTTTAGAGGATCTAAATGAATCCAGAACACAACAAAGTAATGTCCACCTGAAGCAGACCGCCACTGGGGAAGTCAAATCAGTCATGGCAACACCGGTCTGGATCCCAAAAGTCAGGGATCTGGTCAGAGACAAAATATCAGACAAGAAAGAATTTGGGCCATTCTACAGAAAACTGGTACAGGTCCTAGCAGTGAAAGGAACAAGAATTGTACTTATACTGCCTCTTGCCGGAAAAAAGGAGAAAAGATTTGTCTCAATTGACCTAATCAAACTATACAATGTGGCCAATACTAAGTAGTAGGCCAAGTGGATTCCAAACTAGGAGACGCTCCCCTCTCGCTACAAACCAAGAGGTTCATACGGAAAGACTCATCACATTCAAAGAGTCCCCTGTACGGAATGAAGGACTATGCAATAATGCTATGAATCTAGTTCCCCTTGAACCTGAAATTCGAATTCAGAATCAAAATGAAACACAAATTGCTGCTCGACCAAATACAGATGTCTACATCAACATACCTTAATAAGAGCAAAGTACGATTTCTACAAATCCCGATCCAATACCAACAATTGATCGAACTGCTTCTGGCTACTTCATAAACTTTGATACGTTTTCTTTGGATCCAAGTGAACCTGAAACGATGCCAGCCCAAAAATCATGCAAGCAGTACATTAAAGACTTTCCGAACTTTCTTAAAAAGACTTACATGGTATGGACCATGGGTAGAACTATGGGTAATTTACTGGATACTTTTCTTTCTTTTCTGGTTAGGCTTAGTGATAGTTTTTAGCATGCTTGTTAATGGAAAATACCTTCGACAATGCTCTGAAGCCCAAAAAGTGAATTTAATTTTGAAACCACACCAATCATCTCATCGAGAACAAAGAGACTTGTCATCAGTGAACATTACAGCGGTTCCTATACCGGATTGCATAGTTTGGGACAAGGTTGATGGCAATATTTTTGGCCCGACAGAAATTTTTAAAATTCATCACTTATTTAAAATATCGTTGAGTGACATCATTACCTCAAGTACATTTTCAGATAATTGGGACTTTGAAACTGTAAATAACATGTTGTCTGATTTAAAAAAATCTGCTGCATTTTCTAATTGTGAAACAGTGGAAAGCACATCAGATTACGAATCTATGTATTGTTTTCAATATTATGGTCATCTCTTTTTGCATAAATCTGCTAATCCTAGAAATGTGTTCACATACCATATGTGGGAACATTGTCTACCACCGCCAAAAGGCAGTTCAAAAACATTTGCGCAAAAGTTTCCATATTTTTCAGGGTTTAATATGTCTGACCCAGCCTCATATTAATATAAGGTTGCACCAACATCCGCACAGAAAAATATGTTAACAAACACCAAACAGATTTACTCTGCATCCTATATTGCCCAGTTATCTGTACAAGGTTACGATTTATGGAAAGACGCCATAGACTTAAAATAAGTCTTGAGTACTAGAGAATGGCAAGTTCAGGGAATGTAAGCTTTGATTAGAGCATGCCTTATCCCTCAACAACGGCACAAAAAGGGGTGGTAATGGATGGAGCGTCTGAACCAATCAAACATTCACACCCAGTCAAAAGATCTGGGTATAATCCATCACCGTTCTTTAGCCCAATCTGCCACCCCAGTTCAGACAAATCCCTCAACAAATCATGTTTTTGAACGAGGCAGTGCAACAGACGTCTTGCCTTGGACTAGCCAAGAACAAAGACTTAAACACACCTCGCTGCCAACACCATCACTGACCAAGGGTAATGAAACATCACACGAAGAGGTTATATTAGATGACACCATACAATGCAATAGATTAGACCCCGATTGGAAGAAATGGTTGATTTGGCCCACAGACACCAAGAGTTGTCAGGCGAGATTCATGAGTAAAACCGAAGGGTTCACTATCCATAGGCCAGATACACACTATGTACAGAGAGAACATTCAGGGTTAGTGACATCCTACAGTGTTGGAAAGTTGTGACTTGATTGGCTAAACACCTCAACACTTACAGAGGTGAAACAAAACTTATCCTTACTGTCACAGGATGTGGATCTTAGGTATTGTTTACGAGGTCCCAGTAATTCACGTCAAAAATGTTTCATTTATGCTGGCATTTATGCTGCCTACAATGAAATATGGAAAATATCCCAAAATGGCCGCAGATTGATTACGGGAAATAGACCGTATAAACGTAGAAAAATCTCTAGCAGTAGTAGATAATGGGTTAACAACATTGACCTGCAGGATATATTCCTTAGGCAATATTGTACCTTCTTCAATAGACATACTAGAACAAGATTTAGCCCTATTATAGCACGGGCAATCTCAATTACGTTCTATTATGTTGTTGAGCTGGATGCTGCAATCTTTGTGTGCAGGTTATGTGGCTTGGTGTTTTATCAACAGGACGTCTCTGTTTTCTGAATACAATCTAACAGATAGAAATGGCACAAAGTGGAGCAAAATATACAATGCTGCGTATCGAAAAACTGGATAGGTTACCATTTACAGTGGCTGAATCACAGTCCACAGAATGGTTAATCCATGGCCACATAAGTCTATTGGTCACTACTTTTCAGTTTCAGTATTGCCTTGAACAAAAGCAGGCCTGGGCGTATTTCGTGGAGTTTTGCTAGGCGAAACTCTGTGAAGTTACAAAAAACTCCACTAAATTCCGCGAGTGGCGAAGGGCAGTGCAAACTGAAGTTTGTGCAGGTATTCCTGCAGCTCTGGTAGAAATTCTACCCAAGGGGTAGCTTGCAAACTTACTGTTCACAATCACAAACTTACTGTTTGCGATTCCGAGCGGGGAAAAAACTCTGCAGCACATCACAAAGCGAAGTTTTCTGCACTCTTCACGGAGTGTGCAGTGCAGAAAACTCCGCAAACGCCACGAACGGAGCGAAGTTCACCACCTAGGCCTAAACAAAGGCAGGCAGGCAGATATGAAAGATTGGGTAAGGAAAACATTAAGGGCCAGATGTAAGTAGCCAAATACCGGTCGGTAATGGCCCAAAATTGTCAAATCGGCCGTTACCGACCGGTATTGGGCAAAAAAGGGATGTACCGATACCGATTCGGAAAATATGGATCGGTAAAATACCGTATCTGTATTTTCCGAATCCATAATTACCGAATCGGTATTTACCGATACCTTATTTACCGAGTCCTTATTCACCGAATCAGTAAATAAGAAATCGGAAAAAATGCCCATCGAGATGTAGGAAAGGTCAAAAATACCGAATTCCATGAAATTCGGTATTTAAGAGTCGGTATTTACCATGGACTGAAAGCAGGTGGTAACCATGTGCAGGCTATAAAAAAGGGCCCAAAATGCAACAGTGTTGCAAAAATGGCGGCACTCTATGTGATTGCGAGGAGGCGAAGGCTACAGGCTGCAGGTCTGAGGGTATGGCTAAGGGAGGAGCTGGTGTACAGGCAGAGGATCACTCTGTTCCAATTGACTGAGCCTAAGATACTCCAGAGGTACAGGCTGCACCCCACAACCATCATGGACCTAATAAGGGACCTCCACCCATACCTGGACCACCCAACACCCAGGGCCCACGCCATCCCACCCCATGTCCAGGTTCTATGTAGCTTACACCTGCTGGCCTCTGGGAGCTACCAGAGTGTGATAGCTGCAGTAGGAGGTGTATCCCAGAGCAGTCTGTCGCGATTTTTCAGGAAGTTCCTGGATGCCATGACGCAGAGAATGGGACTTTACATCCAGTTCCCTGATACACCTGCGGAACTTGCAAAAACAAAAACTGACTTTTATGGACTGGCACACTTCCCGCATGTGATAGGCTGCATAGATGGCACCCACATTCCCCTATGCCCACCTGCGGCCACCGTATACATATACATATACAGAAACCGTAAGTCTACGCACCCCATCAATGTGCAGGTAATATGCAATGCAGGCAACCTCATCACCGACATAGTGGCCAAATTTCCTGGGAGCACACACGACTCCTACATTTTCCAGAACAGCGGAATATACACACGGCTAGTTGCTGGAGATTTTGGAGATGGATATCTGCTAGGTAAATAAGTGTAATACACCCTGCAATGAATGGCAGCTGCATGTGTAATGTGATTGTAACTCATGTACCTCTCATTCCCTCCCAGGTGATAGTGCATATGCCCTGCGTTCCTTTGTGCTCACACCGTACCTCAACCCAACCAACAGAGCCGAAAGGTGATACAATGTGGCACACAGGTCTACTCGCAACGTACTGGAGCGAACATTTGGACTCCTCAAGAGCACATTCCGCTGCCTCCACAAGAGTGGATGTGCCCGACAGTACACCCCCATCCTGTGTTGCAAGATAATAGTGACCTGTGCCATATTGCACAATCTTGCCACCAAGGAAGGCACAGAGGTGGAGGTGACACATCACGAGAACATCGATGATGACCAAGAACATGCAGAGCCACAGGCAACTGGACCAGCTGCACTAGATGGTAGATTGAGACGGACAGAAATCACACAACGATATTTCTAGGTAATGTATGACACATAGACAGGTGTAGTGTCTGACAAGTGTACTTTAATATTCACTACATCATCATTGTCACATCGGAAAAGGCTTCATACATCAAAGTCAATGTCTCTGGATGCTCCTGCTCAGTTACAGTCACTGTGTGCAGTTGAGTCAATCTGCAGCATAGGTCAGTGCTTACGTCCACGCACTACATTGCACGATTGTTGTGCCTGGCTTTCAGATTCTCTGCTGGGGCCTGACTCAGCATGGCTGCGCCTGCCGCTCCTGCGCACCTCCAGTACAGGTGTGCTGGAGCCACTCCTGCTGCTTGACCCCTCTGTCTCCTCCACACCCGTGTCACCAGCATTGCCTGTATTAGTGTTGAGCATCAGCTCCATCGCAGAGGTCACTCTTCCCATGCCCCGTGTCAAGTCTGCGCAGCAGTGCACAATAGCATCCTGCATGGAAATAGAGCGTTGGCACAGTAGTGACGTACTTGTAGCAAATCTGTTCATTGCCTTTGTTTGCTGGCGCATATACTGCCGATCCCTGCCACGCTGTAGATGATCCCTGTCCAACTTATCCGACAGTACTCCCATGTATGTGGAGATGTCAGTAATCCCCTTTGATATTTGCTCCAGACTCGATGCAATTTCGCCTATGCCCTTGTCCATGTTGGACATTTTATTGTTCATGCTGCGAACCTGCCTATGCATGGCTAACAGTGCTTTGGCCTGGTGCTGTACCTTTACCATTGTGCCCTCCAGGCCACAGAAGACGCTCTCCCCTTCCTGCCCCTCCCCACCCTCACGTGCCCTCCTGCCAAGGACACTGGTGCGCGCAGCGCCTGCTGTGATCTGTGGTCTAGGCCTGTCAGACACAGGTGCATTGGTTAGAGGGACAACATCCTCATCCTCCGATTCAGAGGTTTGCAGGATCCTCTGAGGGGGCTCCTCATGCCTACGTGCCCCTCCCTGCATGGACACCTTGGACATTGCAATGGGTGTGCTTGACAAGTCAGGAGTACCAAACAACAAAGGGGATAGTGGGACAGGTGTTGTGGGTCGGTCTGGTGATGTGCCTTCCTGGGTGGTGTCGTTGCCTCCTTCTACAGCGCTTTGACCAGATTTTCTCTTCTCTTTCTCCCCTCTCTTAGTTGCTGGTGCTGAACTGCGTGAGCACTCTCCTGTGGAATGAAATTGACATAGGGTCAATGTTGTTGTTCATCTGTGTGTAGTTCTTAAATAAATAGTCTACACACCTTTGCCCAGTGCACATTGTGAGTTTGGAGATGTGTGTGGCATGCCTTGCAGAGTCATGTGGTGTATGCTTTGCAAATATGTATTCATGACTACGTCTACCATGATGCATTGCTGCCACCAAGTATGAGCTGTTATGCAGTGTGGTGATTCTACACATTGGGGTAGGGGGTCAGGTTGATGGTTGTGGATAATCGGTGCATGCCCCTTACCTTGTTTCTTTGAAGCTTTTGCTGTACTGTCCAGGTCTCCTATCCCATGGATGAATTCTGGCTCCATGGTGGTTTCCACTAGCTCCTCAATCGCTGTCAGCTTTGGTGCTTTGCTCCTGCCACCTCCAGGCACACCAGCATCCTTTTTTTGGGCTGAAATCTTTCTTTTAGTAACGATGCGCAGGTCATTCCACCGCTTTTTTATGTCCTCAATCTCCCGGTGGGTCACACCAATGGCATTCACTTTGCCCTGTATGGAAATCCAAATGCTCCTCTTCACAGTCTCTGCAACATGCAGTGACTGTCTCCCGAAAATGTGGCTGTAGTGGCTTACAATTTCTTCAACAGCCACCTGTAGTTCTTCTGGGCTGAACTTGATCTTCCTTTTTCTCTCCCCACCATCCTTTTGGCCTTCATGTGACTCCATTCTGTAGCACTGCTTGCCTGTGGATGCTCTGCTCCTCTCACCTCTGCTAAATTGTTTGTTCTGTTGGTTTGCACCTGCATGGGTGTGGCCACTCCCAGGTACTGGGGTGGAGTGCTTCAATCTGATTGGTTGGAATTTCTGGTCCTTGGTTGTGGGGTGTGTAGGGTGTCCCTGATTGGTTGGCAGGCTCACATGGCGTTTTTCAAACATCCGATTCGGTAATTACCGAATCTGTAATTGCCGAATCGGATTTATCCGATTCTGATTTATCCGATTCGGTAAACCCCATTCATTCCTATGGGCCAAGAGGCCCATAGGAAAGCTTGGGTTTCACCGACTCAGAATTTACCGACTCGGAATTGTCCGATTCGGTAATTACCGATTTGAGTTACCGAGTCATACCGAATCGGTAACGTTTACCGATTTTTTACCTACATACCATTTACCGATTCAGAAATACCGATTCGGTATGAGTCGGTATTTATGAATCGGTAAATGGGAATTACCTACATCTGGCCCTAAGGAATCATGGAAATTAATATACAGATTTCGATGCCGGAGTGGAGTTCCAGAAGTGTTTCTTAGCGGTACGAACTGCGAGCGCTTTAAGTGGATTACTCATATGTCAGGATAAAATGCTGCATCGGGCTTGTATTTGTTCTGTAGCAAACTTGTCCTGTCATCTGTGAGGCGCCCCAGCTGCAGTGATTACTCCAGCATTCGGGCTCCTTTCAAATGGGAGTTACTTGCTGCTTAACAGTCAAGGCTGCTGCAGAATGCTCCCGGCATCGCATATCTGGTAACCGTGAGCTCCAGGATTACTTGTTGTATGCCAGTATGGTTTCCACCGACACATACAGTCAGGGAGGCGCCATTATGGCCTTCTCTGAATGTTTCTTTAATACAGTTTGATACTTTGCATTCCACTCATCTTGTATGTAATCTGTCTCCATGTTCTCTTGCATGTGTCCTAGCCCACTCTTCTGCTATATGTGGCATGCCACTTATCCTGGAACATTTGACCTGCCCCCCCTCCCAAAGTACGAGGTGTGCAAAAATAAATGTTACGTGTTACGTGGATTTGTACTGCGCACAGCTGCCCCAGCTAAGGGGCGTCCTGGCGCATGGCAAGGTAACACGCAACAGCCACAAGAAACACAACAGCTAAAAAGAAGGAACCAGGTTAAAATAAGAAAGTTTTAATAGCCTTACGAAAAGAAAAAAGATCCTCCAACAACCGAATCTCCACCGGAAGGGAGTTCCACAGTCCGGCTGCTTTGACCCGGAAGGAACGACCACCAACACGGCACAGCTTGTATCTGGGAGTGATAGTGAGAGCTTGGCCCAGAGATCTCAGATGCTGAGTGGGGACATACCAGTACAGGAGGTCCATAAGTATTTGAGGAGCCGTACCATTTAGAATCTTGAAGGCTAAACACAGTACCTTGAATTGAATTCTAGCCCTGACTGGCAACCAGTGCAAGGCTTTCAAAGTACTGGAAACAGGGCAGGATCTGGGAAGACCAACAATTGCTCTGGCAGCGGCGTTCTGCACGCGCTGAAGGCGGGTGACTTCGGCCAGGTTAGCGCCCACCAGGAGAGAGCTGGCATAATCCAGGCGTGATATAACAGTCGCCTGTATTACCAGCTGCCGGGTGCGGGGGTCGAAGAACTTCAGGACTGGACGCAGAGCCCGGAGGATTCCAAAACAGCAGGCGGCCGTTTTCTTCGTGTGCCCCACAAAACTGAGAGTGGGATCCATCCACACTCCCAAGTTTTTCAATTCCGTCACCGGA
Source organism: Lissotriton vulgaris (assembly GCF_964263255.1). Taxonomy (NCBI): domain Eukaryota; kingdom Metazoa; phylum Chordata; class Amphibia; order Caudata; family Salamandridae; genus Lissotriton; species Lissotriton vulgaris. Next base: position 121,339,123 of record NC_141687.1, read on the forward strand.
AGAGGGGCCGACCCAAGCTCCGAAGGCCACCATCTATCCCCCCAGAGATCTGCCCTTCTACCGACGATCATGATCTCGGTTTTCTTCGCGTTGAGCTGGAGACAGTTGGCCTTCATCCAGCTTGCCACCGCCCTAAATCCACTCTGAAACCTGGGGGCATCCTGGTCCGCATCCCCGCTGATCGTAACCGCTAGCTGGGTGTCATCGGCATATGACACCATGGTCATACCCCACTGCCTGACAACCTCAGCCAGCGGTCTCACGTATAGATTAAACAACGTGGGGCTCAGCGAGGATCCCTGCGGCACTCCCTGTTTCAGAGGATGGAACTTGGACTGGAACGGTGGCACCGCAACGCTGAAGAAGCGACCATCAAGGAAGGACCGGAACCACTGGAGGGCGAATCCCCCCACTCCTATCTCCTCCAGGCGATGCAACAGGATAGGATGAGAGACAGTATCAAAGGCGGCGCTTAGATCTAATAAAACAGAAAGAGAGAAAAATTAACACAGCCATAAAATGCTGTAATGTGGCACTGAAGAGTAATTTGAAGTAAATTACCATCAGCCATTAAAGTTATGTACCCCCCCCAATACACAGGATCATAAGAAATAAAAAAGAAATGGAACAACAACAAAGCACGTAAAATATTATTGTCCTAAGCGCCACTTTGGTGCAAATTAGCACCATCCACATATTTCAAATACCACTCCCCCAACGTGTTATGTGCGCGGACGCAACACTTTAGAGACTGGACAAAATAACACTTATGTAATAAGTTGCTAAGTAAATAGCACCTCAGTGCAGTTTTGCTGAATTTGTGACTATCAAAATTGATCTAAGCTTAATAACAAAAGTTAAAAAATCAAAATAGCAAACCATAAATATGTAATGGGGTGAGTGTTCCTATGCATTTAACCAACACCTGGAGATGATGTGCACCCTAACCTTCCCCCCACAAAAGATTCAAGGTGCGCTGAAATACAATCACGAAAGGTAGTGGCACTAGAGAGCTGTGTGTATGAACGCCCCCGCTTGAAGTATATGCCATATGGCGACCTGGAAATGCCATAACTCACATCGGCGTTTCTTGGAGTTGTGCATCTATGCGCAAAAAGGTATAGTAGGGTAATGCAAGGACTCTTATAAACGCTGTGGTGTCATCAGGAAATGCGACACTTATCTTATTAATGTTGTAGGTCACCAGTGGACACCTATCATGCATCAAGTGGGGGGAGGTGGGAGGCCCTGAGCAGAGGGGCGCTTTCCGAGGGACTGCCACCTGTTTAATTTTCTATCCGAGTGTCATTTTTGACCACAGTCCTATAAAACAAACGAAAGCACGTGAAGTGCAGCATTTTGTAAACTGTAACTAATTTCGCCCACATCTGTGTCAAATTGTTGTCTGCTTTTGCAGCAGATTTATTTTTCTTGCGCCACCATGTGGATTCAGCTGATCAACCTAAGTGAGGATTAGTTGTTTTAGAGTTATTTTGATTAAAAAGTCTTCTTTTTTAATTAGACAAACTCAGACCACATGTTCTACTTGATCCACCGGACACAGAGGAAACGTGTGTAGGACACAGAATGAAAATAAGGGTGACATTTCAAGCACATGTGTAGTTATGCACGAAACCTTCCCACGAGCACGCATTTAGAATTCAGCATATGGATTCATTATTGACCTCTTCTTTTCTTTTTGGAACAAGGATACACGAGGGAATACTTCGATTGAGGAGATAATCAATTGTGCCCAAATCGGCACATGATAGCAACACTGCTACTGATACACCAAATATTTGATCTGTGAACTAAGAATACCCTTCAGCCATATAGAAGGGAAATATAAAACTCCACTTGTTAAACAAGTTGGTAACTTCATGGTCCATAAGATATTTGCCTTTCCATGACTGGGAATCCCGCGAAGACTGCTTGATTGGAGGAATTATGCTATGTTCTCAAGATATCAAGATAAGCCCTGAAGAAGTCAGTGTTGGGCGAAACGCGTAGGCTGTGGATTAAATGAATCAAAATAAAAGCATTTGAAATCTACGTCATCTGTTTGGAGATTCATCACTCCTGTCATCTGTTTGTATAATATGAATGGCATTTGAAGCTAGAATTTGTATTGTACACGTTGCCTCTCCAAACATATGCAAAAAAGTTTGATGGTATTTCAAAACTAACATAGGTGGCTGGTTTTAGGAGGTGGGCAATAGTGTGTACGGTTGCTAGAAACAAGGCATGGTTTCAAAACTGTTAGTTAGTGCGGCAATAATCCCTGCCACCTGGTTCTGTTGTGTAGTCATTATTGACTGCTTGTTTTGCATATATATGTATGAATTCACGATAAATGTAAAAGTGACTGAAACGCCTTTAAGATGTATATGAGGCAATGTCTCAAAGAATCTTAACCTAACATGACGAAATAACAACCGCTGAATTAGCGTAAAACAACAACATAACGCGATTGACAGCAATAGATAACTGGAGAAACATGACAACATGCAGATTTGTGACAGTATATCAGCAGATGCTAAGAGGTGCTTGCACAAGGCCAAATTAAGAAAACTACAAACAAATATATGAATATGTGTTTGCGTATTATTATACGTTTGTACTTGAATGTGCATGCATAGGGGCACCCATGTAGCTACCATACCTGAATGCATTCTTGGATACCAACATACAAAAGTGAACACACAGACACACACACACACAAGGCAAACACATAAGTGCATAAGACACATGCACATTCGTAGACAACAGCACCCATAAATAGACAGACAAGCTCACACACAGACACATCTGTATGTATCCACACAGGTAGTCAAAATACACTGCCTCACAGACAGGTACACATAAACATACAAACAAGAAGCACAGAAACACACACTGACATACTCGTCCAGGCAGACACACCCACATACGTAGACAGCCAAATACACACCATGGGCATGCACACACACAGACACAAGAGGCAAGGTCGTGATGTTGGGAAGAATGCAAGTTGATATACATCCTCTTCTGCAATTGAGTGTTGGTGAGCCCTGCTCTGTGAACTGCAGGGACGGACTTGAAGCGGTATCATCATTGTCTACGTATTCTCTAATAGGCACATGCATCATTCTATGAATTTGCGATTCCTTATTAGCGATTTTTAAGGAATCGCAAATAAGGAATCGCAAATCGCGATGCATCATAAAATTAGCGAAAAAATTAAGAATCTGTAAAAATCTCAGAAATATTAGCGATTTCTGGATTTTGCGATTTCGCAATTTGCGAAATCGTAAATTCCGGAGTCGCACATTGATGCATCTTGAGGATATCAGAATCAGGAAGTCTGCACTCCAAGCCTCATTTTCAGTGCAGAGGCTCAAGGAGAGGAGGGAGCTGGCTCTGGGAGCAGAAGAGGAGTTGGAGAGAGACATTGCAAACACCGGCAACCAACTGACAATGGAAGCTGAACAAACAGCAGAGGACAGCCAAACAGGCAGAAAAAGAAAACTGAAATTTTCTGAAAAAGAAATTGAAACACTGATTGAGAGAGTAGTGCACAGCCATGATTAGCTGTTTGGAAAAGCTTCTTTGAAAGTACCTGAGCAGGAGGAAAGGAAAATATGGATCCGGATCCAGAACAGAGTAAATGCAATTGGGGTGACACACCGCACCAATGATGAGCTAAAATAGCGATGGTACGATCGGCGTAGTCGGGCTAAGGTGCAGACCGGTTGAAGGAGGCACATAAAACAGGAGGGAGAACACCAACAGACACTAGAAACACTCCACTGGAGGACTTGGTGGAATCCACAATCTAGCCTGAAGCTGTTGTTGTTGTGACGCAGCTGGGCACCTCAGGAACTGCACACACATCACAAAGTAAGAGGAATGCATGTTGCCATTGTCCAATTACTTAAGTCAGAACTTGAGCTCAGCACATCATAAGTGCACACTGCGAAGCATTTAGTACATTTGTTATCAAAAAGGGAAGTGCATCATGGGAGATGTAGGCAGGGCAAGCAGTTAGAATGACAAACACACACATATGGAAAAAACGAATACAAATAGTGTAGCAGATGTCCAAATGTATTGAAAATGTAATAATTGTCAACTGTGACATGACCTCACAAGCATGAATTAATGCTGTTTTGCACTGTTTAACCTCACAGATGCAGAACGTGTTGAGGCCGGGGATAGTGAGGTCCTGGAAATGCAGCACACCAGCGCATCTGAACATGAGGACACACCAGCTCTACCAACTACACAGACACACGTTCCAAATTCACATAGGGCACCTGTCCCAACACTGGTTCCCATGGCGTCAGATGATAAGGCCAATGCAGCACCTGAGGGCAGCCTTCGCCAAAGTACTAGCACCACAACTCCACCAACACAGATCCATAGAGGCAATCTCAGAGTGCGACGGAGAAGACGCAGAGCACGCAGAATACAGCAGGCGGAGCAGACAAATGAGGTCTGGGGTGGCCTGGAGGGACATATGCTTCGTACCCATCGCCTGCAGAGCAAGAACACTCGATTAGTATAACTCCTCCGAATGCCTTTCGGTTAACCTCAATTTTCCTAACCACAGTCCACTTCAATGCCTTCTCCTTTACCATACTCCAAGCAACTCTATAGAATTTGGAGCTCAGTTATCGGATCTGATCACTCAAGCCGCACCCCTATAGCGACTTCAGAATAATTCTGGCCGACCTCAATCTAAGATGGAATGAAACAAAAAACCCGCTCATCCAATCTCTCACCACCCTTCTGTAAGACTATGATATGATCCAGCACTGTTCAGAGGAAACACACCATAGAGGAGCGATCCTGGATGCAATCATTGCGGACAAAAATGTAATCATGATTGATCACATCATCCCGGTGGTCTGGTCAGACCATCGCGTCATTCTCTTTCATATCACCCATTCGGCCCTATCCCTCCCACCTACTCAAACCTCCCCCAAGTGGGTCAGAAACATATCGAGAGTCCCCCCAGACAAGCTAGAAGAAGGACTTAGCTCACTCCTCCCGAACTCGACGGAGCTCCTCTCAACGACAGAACTAACCTCGCTCTACCATTACAACCTGGAGCTCATCCTGGATCAGCTGGCACCTCTGAAACTAAAAAAAACCAGAAGCATCCCCTCCAGGTCTTGGTTTTCCACTGACATTAATGAGGAAAGAGGACACCTTAGATCCATGAAAAGAACCTGGAGGAACAACCCCTCCTCCCTCAACCGGGACCAACTCAAGGCAGCACACAAAATCTACTATAATCATATCAAGAGCAAAGAGTCATCCTTCTTCTGTTCTACTTTAGACAATGCTAAAAACCGCCCCAAAGAACTCTTCAACATCATCAGGAACCAAATCTCCAATCCAGTGATAGCCAGCATGGTGGCGTCCAAATCCCACTGTGACGACTTTGCTAGCTTTTCCAATGAAAAAATTGCCAAAATTGATCGATCATTCAGCGCTATGCCCTCCTCCCGCACAGAGTCCCGCTCCCCTGCAACTAACCACATCAGGCAGCAACCGCAGCTATTCACTGGTCATCCTTCTGGCCTATCGAGGACGAAGTGATAAGCAATCTTATAGCCACCGCTAAACCCTTGTCACACTCCCTTGATCAGCTACCCTCGAGACTGACCAAAGACCTTGAAGCTTACTCTAGCCCTAAATCTGGGCCAAGATCATCAACAGCTCTTTGAGCGAGGGCTCCATTCCTGACTGCCTCAAACTAGGTCAAGTCACGCCACTCCTAAAAAAACCCGGCCTTGACCCCAAAGACATGAACAACTTCAGACCGGTTTCGAACCTTCCGCTCTTATCTAAAATTCTTGAACGATGTGTGCTGTCACAGCTTACCCAACACCTAGAGAACACTAATCTACTCGACCCACACCAATCAGGGTTCAGAAAGGGCTGCAGCACTGAAACCGCAATCCTAAATGTCCTGGATGATCTACACATGTCACTCGACTCCAACCAATGTAGCCTTCTCATCCTCTTAGACCTCTTGGCTGCGTTTGACACAGTTGATCATACCCTGCTACTCAATGTCCTCCAGGAGAGAGCGGGCATATAAAAGACGGTTCTAAAATGGTTCTCCTCCTTTCTCAACAACCGCACACAAAGAATAAAAATCAAAAGCTTTGAATCGGACCCCATCCCCATTAGTAGAGGAGTCCCACAAGGATCAGTACTCTTTTCAACATCTAAATGAAACCCATCACATCAATTCTAAGGGACTCCAACATCCCCTTCCACCTTTACGCGGACGACACACAACTCCATCTGGAAACCACATCGATCGCAGACATTCACAGACTGAATGGCACACTCACAGAGGTTCAAAACTGGCTCTCATCCAACCACCTCAAACTCAATGAAGAAAAAACAGAAGTGCTCCTCATCTCGAATAAAGATGAAAACCCCCAAATAGTAGAATGGCTCAAAGCCTTAAACGCCCTTAATGTTCCTCTTGTGCCTACGGACTCTGTAAAATTCCTAGGGTTCACTCTTGACTCCAAACTGGACATGAAAGAACACATCTGAAAAACTGCCAAAAATGCTTTCCTTAACCTGAAACTTCTCTACAAACTAAAACCCTTCCTCCCCTCGAAAGATCTGAAACAGGCCACTCAGGCACTGGTGCTCTCCAGAATCTACTATGGCATTGCAGCTCTGACTGGAACAGCCAAATCTCACCTGGGACCTCTGACCACCACCCTCAAGCAGCAAGAATGGTCACGGGAACAAAGAAATACGAGCACATCTCCCCGGCACTCAAGGATCTGAAGTGGCTCCCTAACGACCAACGAGCCAGCTTCCGTACAGCTTGCCTCACACACAAAGCCCTGCATACATGCAAACCACAATATCTGGCCACCAAACTCAAAAGGGCTGGTCTGTCTAGGAACCTCAGAAGCTCCAACACGCTCCTACTCATCCCTCTGAAATCACAGAAACACAAAGCCTCTAATAAATCCTTTGAGGGTAATGCTCCCAAGATATGGAACTCCATCCCACCCCATATCAGAATGACTGCCTCCTTCCCGAAATTCAAGATGCTACTCAAAGCCCTCTTCCTTGAGCGCTCTGGATCGTAACGAGAACCCCACGTTTGACTTTGAAAGACCACTATCTCTATGATCCCAAAGCCGGATGATTCGCTCCCGATCTCCGCCCTGTAGTGCGCTCATGTTGTTATTGTGCAGACTTTTACTTTCCCCCAGTGCTCCCTGTTCTTGTTTACCGTCCACACTGTCTTTTTGGTGCTTATTTGTATTTGCTGTGAAGCGCTCTGATACCCTCGGGTCCAGCTAGCGCTATACAAAACTTCAATACATAAATAAATAAATAAATAAATATGAGAACCTATCCAGGCCATCATGGCATCAAGGAATGCTTTAAATATTCTTGACAATGCACTTTGCGACACACCTCCTGCTACTGCAATTACACCCTGAAAACTGCCTGACTCCAGTAGATGTAGGCAACATAAAACCTGTACATGCGTTGGGATGGCATTGGTTCTACGAGTCTGTCGTTGCAGGATGGGGCCCAATTCATTGCTGAAATCATGTATCATTGCTGCATTCAGCCTATACTTATCGTATATCTCGTCCTCCTGCTGTCCTAGCAAAGTTATACGGACTCCGAAGATGCGCTCATTGATTCGCCTCCCTCTCTGTCGAGCAGCCTGCAGCCTCATCCTCCTCGCCATCAGGTACAGCCCTGCCATTGTGACTTGTAGGAGCTCATTGTGGGTGTGTTTAAATCAGTTTCAGTTGATTTGCAGCTGTGTGAGTTCTGCACTCATGATTACCACCTGGTTGTGTTCCTTCTTATTTTGCGATAGCAAATTTGCGATTTCTATGAAAATCGCTATTAGCGATTTTTTTATGCATTTCATTTGCGATTCTTTATTTGCGATTCTCTGTTTGAGAATCGCAAATAAAGGATCGCAAATGTTTTCTCAGAATAATTTTGCGATTCCTTATTTTTGCGAAAAAATACAGATTCTCGCAAAAATAATGTTGATGCATTGGCACACAGTGATTTGCGATCGCAAATGCAATTTTTTTGCGATGAGTATTTTCCACAATATTGCTGCTTGTCGCCAATATATATGGATTGTTTTATCGCTTTTGAAAACGCGTTGGTAATACTTCGCTTGCTCGGTGATGAAATCCAGGGATAGCTGGTGATAGGATAAACAGCGCTAGGCGCGCTTTGCGGGCATTATCGCAAATTGGTGTTAATATACCCCTTCATGTCTTTGCTGACAAATAACTGATTTAAAATCTGTTACGTTGTGAAGTTTTAGTAGCATTAGAAGGCAGTCATTGCTTATGCATTTGCACAATTAGTGAGGCTTTCAGAGTAAAGTGCAGTATTGAAATGTGTGGATTGTGTGCGGTCATATTACTGCTTCCAGACTAGAAATGTGTTTTAGTAAAGTCCAAAGAATCGTGTTGCATGTCTTAAATCACATTGTAAGTCTGTGTGCATTTGGGAACTATTATCAGAGAAGCATTTGGGTATTTCATGTCTTTGCAAACACATAACTGTCTAAAAACCTATCCTGTGCAGAAAGTAGTCTTGCTTTTCCAGAATAACATTGGGGCATATTAACAAGGGTAATTTCACCCCATTTTTTACTTTATAAGCCCAAAATGCGGCGAAAATTACATTGTTCTATTTACTATTCGGCGCTAACATGCATTAACGCATGTTACTAGCCGGTTTGTTAACGTCTTGTCTCGCATCTCCAGTGACATGCAATGTAGTCGTTCCCAGAGGCAATGTAGGTGTTCTTATAAAAATAGAACATGGAGGAGGGTACTACCACAACAGTCTTGTATTTAATAGCAAAACTCAGGCTAACCGTGGTTTTTGACGGATCCTAATGTGTGTTCTGAGTTGACTTAAGCATGCCTAATATGGGAGGTGAATTGACATGTTAAGTCTACACTGTTATATTAAGAAGCTTTTCACTTGCACACATAAGTTATCGCTGTATTTTCTTCGATATTCGTGCTTATTGCCGGTATAGCTGGATTTCTTATCGACTTTGGAAAATGCGTTGGTTATAGTGCGCTGGCTCAGCAATGTAATCAAGGGATAGCTGGCGATAGGACAAACAGTGCTAGGTGTGCTTTATTGTCGCAAATTCTTGTTATTATGCAACTTCATGTGTTTGCTGACAGATACGTGCTTTAAAATTAGTACATAAGTACTCATGCAGTGATCCAGGGCCTTAGCACTTGGAGTGGTATGAAGTCATATGCACTATGAATGTCGTCATCTAAATACCTACACACTTGTGTTTTATACCTACAATTCCTTTGTCAGTATACATACATTGCTACAAACACTCTATAAGTGTTTGTATTCCTATACAGTTATGTATACACTTTGAATTACAATTTTAATTAAGAATATGAAAGGAAAATGTGTTAGTGTTGTAATAGAAAAGTATAATTTATAAATGTATTTAAATACATTTATGTTAATTTTTTACAGATATTGTTTATCATCATTGCAATAAAGTTATCCTGCCTAAAAAAACAAAAGAAAGAGAAAAGGACTACTAAAGGACAAATATTTGAAGAAAATTCAAGAACAAGTATTGGATGACCAACATGATGTGGGTAGAAAGAAAAACTCTTCTGGTAAGATAACAAAAGATTTTATTAAAAACTTTCAAAGCCTACAAATAGTGTGCAGAATGTGGAAACTAGTGACAAAGATTCAACCAGAAAAAAGGATATGAGTAATAGGAAAGGAAAAAAAGTAATTTTGAAGTCAAAAGATTTGTTGTATGGTAAAAGAAGCCAAAATCAATATAAAGAAATTTGTTAAATTCTTTTTTATAATAGAGTGGTACTTAACTTGCTGAAAGAGGTGAAAAATAGAAAAAGTAAAAAGAAGAAGTTTATTGAATCCATTATTCAAAAGGCTTTTGAAGTAAAAAGAAAACTATTTATTTTAGGTTTAAACAGAATTTGATCACTAGATAAACCAATCCATTTAATGAAGTCCAAAAGTAAGAGGAAAAGAGTAATTAACAGAACTAATTTTTGTGATGTTTTTGTGGGGGAATGGAAACAGTTCAAGTTCAGAGCCTTTCTTTAATGAAGAGAGTTTATTTCAGACCAATGATTTATTGCATGCAGTTGATACCAGTGGTCGAGCTTATGAGGTTAGAAATGGTTGTCCAATTGAGAAAGAGAAAATGGTTCCCAGAAATGCAGAAGAAGTGTTAGCTGATGAAGTTCTATGCAGACGTCCTAAAGCCCCAGTGTACACTTGGGTTTGCAGTAGTATTTGTAGTGTACAATAAGAATCTATTGATATTTTACGCAATTTCCTATGACAATACAGTAAAAAAAGTGTTAAACAAAAGATAAAGATGTTGCAAGGACTAGACCCTTGCAAAGTGAGAAAAAAATACTGGTTTGCAGGGTCATTCTATGACTTGTCTTTCTAGGAAAGTATGTCAAAGTGTTTTTCACCATTTCAGGATGTTAGCAGTACATCATACTCAAATGCGGAAGTTAGTCTGAAGATTGTATTATGCAAAAAGTCCAGCACTGAAGTTAAATGAGTTGAACAGTGCTCTTTTGCGTGGGTCAGTTTCAGATGTGAAGAAGATCTGTGATGACACTGAGTTTTGTTACTTTGGTCCTGAACAAGAGAGTGCAGAAACGGAGACATTAATAGAAGAAAATGTTGAAGAGAATGTGCAACATAGTACTACCAGAAATTTTGAGGAAGAAATTACAAAGTCTAAGGTGATTTCAGGTGAAAGTCCAACTTATTCTTGTATTTGTTGTTGACGAACTCACTATAAAAATCAGACTAGGGGTGTTGATCTGTATTTAAAAAGTGAAAGAGAAAATAATGATATGTGGAAGAAATTTGCAACTTATTTGTTGGTAGAGAATTGTTTTGATGTGGGTTCTGATCAGTGTATTTGTAAATATTGTTATAATAAATGACATGAGAACAAACTGCCTCCTAGAGCTGTCCATAATAATCTAGAGTTGGTAACTATTCCTCCTGAACTGATAGATTTAAATACCTATGAGTCTATTCTCATCAATGTGTGCACACATTTCAGGCTATTGTTCGTATGGAGCCTAAAACAGATAAATTGCCTCCTTCAGATTTACAGAGAGGATTAAAAGGAAGAGTTGTATATTTACCTCTAGATTGAAAGAACATTTTTGAAACTATTGGTGTAGAGTGTGTAGAAAATGAACCACTAGGTATTCTAGTTAATGGCGTGCCTACTAAGAGTAAGAAGATCTGTCAGGAATTAGTGGATATTAGAAAAGTGCAAAAGGCAACTTTGTATCTGATAAAAAATAAGGAGTACTATAAAAATGTGTATATGGGAGAAGAAGAAATACTTTTAGCAGAAGATATTGATGTTAAGTGGACAAATTGAAAAAGTGGGCATGTCCAGTAGTGAAGAAATCTATGGACATTACAGTGTACATCCACTTCATTCAAAAGAAGTGATAGGGAATACTATTGAGTTATTCTAAATGAAAAATCGAAGGGAAGTCCCATGAGTGTATGGGAAGAAAGCTTGGAAGCTTGTTGTTTTCCGCAGTTATTCCCAACAGGAAAAGGAGGACAGTATGTTGAACGACCTGTGCAGATACCAGCATCTTAATATCGGTCAACAAGATTTTATGCAGAAGATCCAAGATTTCGACAATGTGTCCCATATTTATTTCATCTTTTGTTTGAGAGCGACTTGTCTGGACTTTCATATGCAGTCAATCACATATTGAAAACGGTAGTACATTTGCAAAATATTTCTGCAAAGGACTTTATGGATAAAGTGCACCAAAGAGATGATCATTTAGAATCTCAGCTGATTAATCTGATGGCATGTCAGCGTGGCAATAATGAGTATTGGTATCGTCGTCATGGAGAACTTAAATGTATGCTACATGGTTCCTTACCCTAAGCTGTGCTGAATACGCTTGTGATGATTTACTTGAATTTCTTCGAGATGCAAATTCGAATATAAAAAATATTGAATACAAGACACCTGGAGAATTGTGCTCTTTGGATACAGTTAATGCAGGTATTTCAATCATAGATTTGAAGCTATGATGTCTTTTATTTGCAATAAAAAAATCCTCCTCTTGGAGAAGTTGTGGATTTCTTTTGGAGAAAGGAGTATCAAGCAAGAGGTGCTCCTCATATACATATGCTAATATGGATTAAGGATGCCCCCAAATTTGGAACAGATTTGAATGATACTGTTTTGTCTTTTATTGAAGAATATGCCACATGTGTTATACCCAAAGGCACAGAAGAAAACAACTTAAGACAACAAATCTTACGATTCCAAAGCCATCGATGTGGAAAATACTGTTGACGAAAGTACAAGTCTAAGGAAAAGTTTTATACCAAATGTTGTTTTGCATTTCCACAACCTGTATAATCCAAAGGAAGGGTAAACAGCTTTATATCAGCTATGCCACATACCATCACAAGAAAGTCTAAAAAAATACCTACAATTTGAGAAGAAGCGACGATTCCAGATACATAAATGATTACAATCCGGTTATTCTGTCTATGTGGAATGCTAACATGGATATTCAGTATGTTGCGGACAATTCCATTGCTGTTGCTCGATATGTAACGTCCTACATTACAAAATCAGAAAAGACGGAATTGAAAGAATTGAAAGAAATGTGGGGAAAGATTTCTCACGAGAAGAGTCTAAGTAAGAAATTATACAATTTCAGTTTGAAGATGTTACCCGATCAAGAAATTGGAGCATATGAATGCTCAGATCGGTTATCATCTGCAAATCTTTACTCCAAATCTAGAAGAATTATTTGGGTGAGTCTAGGTCTTGCTGCAAATCTAAATCGGGTACTTAAATCTGTTCAAGAAATCGAATATTTAGCAGAAAAATATGTTGGACACATAATATTCAAATAGAAGTCATCACCTTGAGAACATATGCCTCTATGAAGTGCTGCAAAACTACACTTTTAAACAAAATACTACAGAAAACATCAATGAAGGAAAATATGCAGTTATTGGTTCCGAAGAATGTCTGGTGAAACAAAAGAAAGGACATTTAATTAATCACAGAAAATGGTGCGACACTGCTGGTAAAAGAGACGTTTACTATTTAGCCCTTTTGCAACTGTTCAAACCGTGACGTTCAGAATTGGAATTACTTGGAGATTTTCAGAGCTATGAAGATTCCTCTAATGCTTGTAAAGATACTATAGAATGTACTGTTTTTGCAAATTATGTGAAAATGTTGTACGATGAAATTGATCAAGAAGCTACTATTGCAGCTGAGATTGCGGATACAGTTCTCAAAACAGTCATACTTCTGCTCTGCTGAGTCAAGATCCACTAGGACAACCAATTGTTGACAATGAACCAGCAATTGCCATGAATGAGGTGGAAACAGCAATGCATCAAGCTCATGAAGATATTATGGACTTAGCAAACTTGAAAGAACAACTAAATGTTGAACAGAAAGAAATATATCAGCAGGTAAGAGAAAAGATTGAGCATGGATTACTTCATGAAAAGAAAGAATGTACATGCACATCATTTCAACCTATGCGAATGTATGTCAGCAGTCAAGCTGGAACGGGAAAAAGTTTTTTAATTAAAGTAATGACGAGTTATCTAAAGAAAAAACCTGACTCACATTTGTCTTGTACTGTAACTGCTCCAACTGGGTTGGCAGCACACAACATTAAAGGAATTACATTGCATTGTTTACTTATGCTACCTGTGGAGCATGAAAACAGATTGGAATATCATAAGTTATCTGGAGATGCTTGTTATGAAGTTTCAAGAGTGCTTAAAAAATGAAACTTATGATAGAGGTGTGGCTCACTGGTTAGGTGGAGAGGTGTGGCTCACTGGTTAGAGGCGGCAGACCCGGAGGCTGAGAACGGCCCGGGACCAGGGTTCGATTCCCGACGCGGCAGGGTCGAGGACCAGGGTCAGCGGACTGATAATTCTCGCCTCGGTGCCCACTTTGGGCAGTGATCACACTCGGTAACTCTGGGCATTAAGCTTGCCTCATCTCTACAACGGCCCCCCACAGACGCCGGGGATGCCTGGCTTCACCTTGGAGATACCCAGCATGGGACCATCTCACAGGGAAAGCCAGGACGGGTTCCCCAGCGGTCATTCGCGCCAGGATACTCCGGTAGTAATTGAGCGCGCTACAAAACACCTTACATTTACATTATTGATGAGGTAAGCATGGTCGCAAACTTAATGCTTGCTTTTGTGCATTTAAGAATGCTGCAAATTCTTAAAACAGAGTACGATGTCTTATTTGGAGGAAAACATGTCATAGTTTTTGGAGATCTACTGCAACTTACTTCCGTAAAAGGACAACCAGTATTTAAAACACTTGCGCATGAAGACACCAGAAAGTCTTTGGGTAGCGTTGGAAACATTAACATTTGGTCATATTTTAAATACAAAGAGCTCATTACAAATATGCGACAGGCAAATGATGTTGATTATGGAAGCATCCTTCAACATATAAGAATTGGACTACTGACAGATCATGGCAAAGAAGCTTTGCAGACATGATTACTTTCCAATCTGTTTCCAAATGAAAATATAGTTCCTGAGAAAATATATATGAAAATTACAGAAAGCAAATCTGTAATCTGTTTAATGCCAACACTGCGTGAGTGTTCTATATTCAATGAACAACTTTTTAAGCTGGAAAATGAAGAAATAATAAAAATGGAAGCTATTGATAAAATAGAGCAGGAAGGAATCACTATTATTTTGACAGAAAAAATGAAAATAAAATTAGATTCTGTAGAAAAATCGATACCCAAAACTGCAGGCTTAGAAAAGAATCTATATGCATGTATAAATTGTCAGGTAATTCTAAGGCGTAATTTGGATGTAGAAAAATGTTTAGTTAATGGAGCAATGGGCAAAGTTGTGGATTTTGTTAATTATCAGAATAAAGATGGAATTGAATTTTTTAAAATTAAATTTGATCAGATTGAAGAAGTGAAACAAATTGGTGGTTTTTCAGCTCGTTTTCCGCTTGTTAAAGATTTGTAGAAAACTGTTTCCAGTTTCTCTAGCATATGCAATGAGTATTCATAAATCTCAAGGTTTAAGTGTAGACAGTGCTTTGGTGAACATTTGAAGTACCGTGTTTAAAGAGGGTATGGCATATGTTGCTTTGTCCCGGCTCGAGTCAGAACTTTATCTGGATTATATTTGATTGATTTTGATGAGACAAAAATTACTTCAGGTGCAAACTGTGTAAAAGAGTATAGTAGATTAAGAAGAGCATATGCTCCCAATTTAGGTCAATATCCTGTGTTTGAAAAGTGTGTGGTAGGTCGTAAAAGAAGGTGTGACAATATCTGTAGTGAAGGTATAGAGAAGGAAAAAAAACAAGATAATGTTGTGATTGCAAGCAAAAAGAAAAAAGATACTCTTGAAGAGATTGTTGGTTATCAGTTTGAAAATAGTTCAGGTGTCAACTGCTATGCTAATGTAGTGGTCAATGTTGTTTTTTTCTTGAAAGTTTGCAACAGCAAATTATGGAGAATCGGGAATAAAGATTTTGTTCCTTGTTTCAATGTATTTATGAAAAATAGAGAACTTATAAAACCAAAATACAAAGCGTTTGTGATATTTGTAATCTTTTGGATGTATGTTCTGGTTCGACACAATTTATGCAGAATATCCAACAAGATGCTCAGGAATTTCTAATGTATATGCTTACCATATTAGAAAATTAAGGCATAGAAATTGAAAATCTTTTTGGCCTTTGTTATAAATGGGACATTATTGTGAAAACTGCATGTATACATATAGCAATAATATAAAAACTGAAAGATTTATATATTTGACATTACCAGACTGTAAATCAGTATCTTTTAATAAACTAGTTAATGCAGCAAATCAAAACATGGAGTGTAGTCAATGCAAATCAGAAATGTTATCAACATTATTTATACAAAGATATGGTCAATATATAATTTTAATGATGCAACGTTGTACAGCTGATGGAAGAAAATTGGACACTTTAATAAAACATTTTGTAGCAAGTCAACTATCAATATCAGTAAGGACTTTTGTAGCAGTAGCAATAATTTTCTATGATGGTCCTTCCACAACTTCTGGACATTACACTGCCTATCTAAAATGTGACAAAGGCGGGACACAATGTAATGATGCTCAGTTGGTTTTTAAATAACGTTTGCCTAAAGAATTACCAAATTCCTACCTAATATTTTTAAAGCCAAAGTTTTAGGAACATAATTCGGCCTCTGAGGAATTTAAATAATATGTATTAATAAGATTACTATTGGACAATTTCAATAAAAAGGATTTTACGGATACCATTTGGCCAAGAGGAAAGGTGTTTGTTTGAATTACGGACTTTTTCTTGCACATTCTCTCAGCGTATATTTTTAAACAACAACATTTACTGTGTATAAAAAATTAACATTAGAAAATTTTCTTAGAAGTAAGCATTTTATATATGTGTGATTTGCATTATATAGTATGTTACTGAGGATGTTTTTTGCCCTCTGTTATGTGATGAGTATGATTGAAATCACTGTTTCAAGTGAAATTCAATATATTCTGAGAACAGCAAAAAAGGCAAAGAAAATAATTTGTAAAATGTTAAAATTATGCTGTAATTTGAAAAACATATAATATTATATATTATAACGGTTGTATGACATGACAACGCGTGGTATTACCACGCGTGCCATTACAACGCAGGAATTACAACGAAAGTCGCTGGAGGGCGCTGGATAGTGGAATAGTTTAATTTTCTGTTCCAACTCCAGCCCACGTTGACAGCAGGGAAGGAGTTGGATAGAAAATTAAACTATTCCCTATCCAAGAGCGCCCTTCAGCGAAAGTCGTTGTAATGACTTTCGTTGTAATTCCTGCGTTGTAATGGTAGTGCGGGGTAATCCCTGCGTTGTCATTGCTGTTCACCATTATAACCATATTTTTTTTCTCTTTCTCAGATTCTAATACAGGGTGCAGCTCTCTGCAATGCAATTGTATGGTATTTAATAGAAAAACATGGTGGGCTAGTAGGGCCCAAGGACTTTCAGAATTAAAAGAGACAAAATTCCTTAACTTAAAACACATCACAAAGTGTGTTTGCACATGTCACATCATGCTCCAATCCCTACCTTCATTAATCTATAAATGTGTCCTATCAGTTTGCCAAAACATAAATACTTATAAATGTATCTTGTTCTCTGTCTGTCCACAGGTCATCTCACAAGGAAGGTCTAAGAAGAGTGAAATGGGTGGGGTCTTCAATAGTTAGAATAGGAAGTGTTATGAACCAATCAAATCTCTTTTTTTCTGGTCACATGGGATCCTCTTAGGGTGCGCATTTGCAGCACGCACCCACCGCGACTTTGCGAAATTGCAGTCAAAAGTAATATAACTTTATTAAAACTAAAATAATATTCTTTTTATGATTAACTCAGATAATGTCTTGCCTTAATATTTATATTAAATACATATATATATATATGTTTTTAGACATTAAAAAATTCACAGGAGTCTCGCACCCACTGCGTCGAATACGTATATGAAGTCACGCGGAAACGCGCACGCGTCGTGTAGCGTAATACGTACATGTCGCGTATTTGCCAGAAATTGCGTCCCGGTCGCACAGCAATCACGCAGAGAAATACGCACCCCTCGCCCACCCTACGTGGATCCTACACAACAATCCTGAAATGGCACCTAGGTTTCGCACAGTAATCGAGAAAGGTGCCCTTTGGAAGAGCGACTCCAAAAAAAATTTGAAAAAATAAAATAAAGAAAATATAAATATATTTAAAAAAATATAAAATAAAGAAATATAGAATTTCAATATTTTTAAAAACTTTTTTTCAATTTAAGTTAAAAAATATGTAATGTCATTTAAAAAAATCTAAAAATAAATAGTTCAAAAAAAGTACTAATTCAGTTTCAGAAAAATAAATATAACAATTAATACATTTAAAAATTGTCATTGAAAAAGTCTTTCAATTTCACTTAAAAAATAGATTTTAGACATATTATAGATAGAAATTAGCATTTAAAAAACCTTTGAAATTCACTGAAAAAACATAGAATTCAGACATGTTATAGTTAGGAATTAGCATTTAAAAAACCTTTGCAATTCACTGAAAAAAACATAGGTTTCGGGCCTGTTATAGTTAGGAATTAGCATTTAAAAAACCTTAGAAATTCACTGAAAAAACCATAGGTTTTAGAGGTGTTATAGTTAGCTGAACATTTCACTCGTACAAAACCATTGAAATTCCTCCGTTATAGTTAGTTGTACTAACTATAACTCGCGCCCGCAATCCACTGCTGATGATGTCACATATTACATCATTCATGACATGGTCAGGGACATCACTGATGACATCACTGATGACAGTTCAAATGACATCACAGATGACATCACTGATGACATCATCCACGTGACAATCAAATGCACCTAATCATACACTAGTATAACCTTTCATCACTATAAAATATAGAGTGCCATTGATACACCAATAAAAGTTTCAAAAAACCCACTCAATGATTCCTAGGTCTACACTCACATGTAAACACTTACCTATAAATTCAGTCATACATGTTAACAATGATCAATAGAAAACTATTAAATATACTGATACACCTATATCAGCATTGCCCACCAGCACACATTTTATTAACTTATACAGTCATCCTACTCACTTATAGAAACAATTGATCATACTTAAATTTAGTCAGCAACACACTTATACAAACATCACTAAATGTATTCATATAGATAGTAACTCATACTTAGTGACTTATAAAAACAATATTACAAGTAAACATTTATCTATACAGTCACTCATAGAATCACTGATCTTATGTATACTTATTTATATACAACAACTGCCACATACACTGCGTTTTATATTTCTACTTTGTTGGACATGTATTATTAAAAAATATATTTACTCACCAACACACCCATAAAGAGATTTACTCACTCAATCAACTGTTTTCACATGCAGTCTAAACCTCATATACCTACAAAATCAACACTTTACACATCTTTGGGCAGTCACACACCTCCCACCCAACTACACACACATTTACTCTGCTATACAAATACTGTCTTAACTATTAAAAAACTAATATACAGTTTCACACAGCTAATAACTAACTTATGTAGTAGTTTACACAACAAGAGACAGAGTGATACAGATATATGGCCGGGATGCCCGCCACCCCCTCCCAACACCAATTCCCAATAGGAGTAGACAGACACAGGTTTGAGCTTTTGGAAGGCGGGGGGGAGTTACCCCCCCGGCCGTATTTATTAAAATATGAAACAAAATTTAAAACATTAAATAAAAGTTTCATGAATTATGTACAATTTTACATTTATTACATTTCGATGAAGACATGTTCTTTGGCTAACCTTAACAGATCTCTAATACAAAGGTTTCCTAGCCGAGTCTAGCATCCTGTAAATGCATACATTCTAAATTAAAATTGTACATCCTAGCATTAAGGGCCAACGGCAAGGTCTTAACCGGTGTCAGATCCCTACTACCAAAATCCCGCTCTCACGGTGTGAGTGGCGCATGCGCAGAGGACTTTACCCTCATTGCCAACTGTAACTTCCCTTGTCGTGGGGGCCCCCTTTTCACTCGATGCCATTTTAAAGGTCGTCCGAGTTCCCGTGTGAGGTATCTGTAGGAAGGACAGCGTGGACTCCCCTCATCCCCACACTCTCTATCCGCCGTCGCGGATATCCGGCCCCCGGGAAATTCGTAGGAGGGGCATCTAGCCGCCTCCCCCCTGGGAGGGGCCTATGGCCGTCTCCCCCTAGGCGACCCATCCTTAGTGGGTGCCGCCTCCCCGTGGAAGGGGCCAATGGCCGCCTCCCCCCGGGCGCTCCCATCCATTCTGGGTGGCGCCCCCCTCTAGGGACCTTGAAATTACTGCTCACCGATCATGACCTTACCACCACAGGCCGGATAGTTGACCGACTATCCGGCCCCCCCACTCCTCCTAAGTCAAGTCAAGTCAGATAATTTGTATAGCGCGCTACATACCCAGAGGGTCTCAAGGCGCTTAGAGAAGGGTGGGGAATTACTTGTCGAATATCCAGGTTTTAAGTTGCTTTCTGAATGCTAGGTGGTTCTGAGTGAGGCGAAGGTGAGTGGGAAGTGTGTTCCAGGTTTTAGCCGCTAGGTAGGAGAAGGATCTTCCCCCCATGGTGGTTTTGTTGATGCGAGGTACAGCAGCAAGGGCTTGGTTGGAAGAGCGAAGTTGGCGGGAGGGGGTGTAGAAGGAGAGTCGTGTGTTGAGGCATTCTGGTCCAAGTTCGTAAAGTGCTTTGTGTGCGTGGGTTAGGAGGCGGAATGTTATCCTCTTATTGACGGGGAGCCAGTGGAGGTCTTTCAGGTGACCAGAAATGTGGTCTTTACACGGGATGTCTAGTATGAGTCTGGCTGATGCGTTCTGGATGCGTTGGAGTTTTTTCTGAAGTTTTGCGGTGGTACCGGCGTATAGGGTGTTTCCTTAGTCCAGGCGGCTTGTAACCAGTGCGTGGGTGACCGTTTTTCTAGTTTCGGTGGGGATCCAGCGAAATGTTTTTTTGAGCATGCAAAGAATGTTGAAGCAAGATGATGAAACGGCGTTGACTTGTCTGGTCATCGAGAGTGAGGAGTCCAGGATGACGCCCAAGTTCCGTGCGTGGTCCGTCGGGATGGGTGCTTTCCCAAGGGCCTCTGGCCACCAAGAGTCGTCCCAGGCAGAGGGGGAGGTACCTAAGATAAGGACTTCTGTTTTGTCTGAATTCAGTTTCAGACGGCTGTGCTTCATCCACTCGGCTACTTCTTTCATTCCTTCATGTAGATTGGTTTTGGCGGTGTTAGGGTCTTTGGTGAGTGAGAGGATCAGTTGGGTGTCATCAGCGTAGGAGATGATGTTGAGGTTGTGTTGGCGAGCGATGGCCGCAAGGGGGCTCATGTATACGTTGAAGAGGGTGGGGCTGAGTGAAGATCCTTGTGGCACGCCACAAATGACTTCAGTGGCCTCTGACTTAAATGGTGGGAGGCGGACTCTCTGAGTTCTTCCTGTAAGGAACGAGGTGATCCATTCCAGAGCTTTTCCTTGGATACCGATGTTTCTGAGGCGTTGTAATAGGGTGCTATGACAGACTGTGTCGGAGGCTGCGGAGAGGTCGAGGAGGATGAGGGCGACTGTGTCTCCATTGTCCAGTAGAGTCCGAATGTTGTCTGTTGCAGCGATGAGTGCGGTCTCAGTGCTGTGTTTGGCTCGGAAGCCGGACTGTGAGGAGTCGAGGGATCTGTTGGTTTCGAGGAAGGCGGCGAGCTGGTTGTTGACAGCTTTCTCCATGACTTTGGCCGGGAATGGTAGGAGCGAGATGGGGCGGTAGTTTTTGAGTTCGGTGGGGTCTGCTGTGAGTTTTTTCAGAAGGGCGCTGAGTTCGGCGTGTTTCCAGCTTTCCGGGAAGGTGGCGGAGTTGAGGGAGCAGTTGATGACATCTCGGAGGTGTGGTGCTATGATGGAATCTGCTTTGTTGAAGATGTGGTGAGGGCATGGGTCTGTGGGGGATCCTGAATGGATGGAATTCATCAGTCCGATGGTGTCCTCAGTGGAGATTGGGTTCCAGTCGTTAAGGATGTTCAAGGGGGGTGGAGGTATGGCAGAAGGTTGGGTGGGTTGGTCTCCGGATTGGTTGTCAAAGCTGTTGTGGATGTCAGCGATTTTGTCGTGGAAGAACGAAGCTAGGGAGTCGCAAAGTGTTTGAGAGGGAGTGATGTCGTTGGAGTTGGCAGTGGGGTTGCTAAACTCTTTGATGATGTTGAATAATTCCTTGCTGTTGTGGGCGTTGTTGTCTAGTCGGTCTTTAAATGAGGCTTTCTTGGCGGTCCGGATCAGTTGGTGGTGTATGCGGGTGGCGTTTTTGAAGGCGTCCCTGGTGCTGGTGTTTGGGTCTTTTTTCCAGGCCTTCTCAAGGGAGCGACAGAGTTTCTTGGATTTCTTAAGATCATCGTTGAACCAGGGGACGTTTTTTCTGCCTAGTTTGATTTGAAGTTTTTTCAAAGGTGCTAGGTTGTCGGCGCTGTTGGTTAGCCATTGAGTGAGGTTAATGGCTGCTTGGTTGGCGTTCGAAGAGTGGGCAGGGGGGTTTTGAAGAAGCGATGAGGAGATCTGGTCGATGGTGATTTTGTTCCAGTTTCTTCGCAAAGTGGGTTGAGGATGGTTGTGGGTTGTGGTCTTTTTGTAGACAAAGTGAACGCAGCTGTGGTCCGTCCAATGGAGAACTGTGGTGTGACTGAAGGAGATGTGTTTGCTGGAGGTGAAGATAGGGTCGAGCGTGTGACCTGCGTAGTGAGTGGGGGTATTAACAAGTTGTATGAGTCCGAGGTTGGTGAGATTGTCCAGGAGGGTGGTGGCGTAGCTGTCGTTGCTATTATCTAGGTGAAAATTGAGGTCTCCCAGTAGAATGTAGTCTTCGGAGGGGAGGGCGTGTGGGGTGATGAAGTCAGTGATGTCTTCAATGAATTGTGCACGGGGTCCTGGTGGTCTGTAGAGTAGGGTGCCTCTGAGTGTGGTCTTGGGGTCGGTGTGAATCTGGAAGTGAAGGTGCTCGGCGCTAGCGAGGTTGACGTCTGAGCTGGTTGAGATGCGGATGGAATTCTTATGGACGATGGCGATGCCTCCTCCTGTTTGGTTGGTGCGGTCTTTTCGGATGATCTTGTAGCCTTCCGGGATGGCGATGGTGATGTCTGGGGCTGAGGAGGTGTTCATCCATGTTTCTGTTAGGAAGGCGACGTCCGGAGAGATGGTGTCTAGTAGATTCCAAAGGTCGATGGCGTGTCTGTGGACCGAGCGGGTGTTGAGCAGGATGCATTTAAGGTTGGTGTCGGATCTCTGTTTGGTGTTAGTGGATGAGGAGTTGGTCTTGGTGCCGTCATACTTGCAGGAGTTGCATGTGAACGGTCCATGGGTGTGTCCAGGAGCGGCTTGGGCGCAGTTGGGGAGTCGGCCTGGGTTTAAGGCTAAGAGGGTGGAGGCGTCGTATGTAGTGCGGGTGGGGTGGGTGGTACGGGGGCCAGGGGGTCTGGCACTGGGCGCGGGCTTGGCGCGGACGGGCGTAGACGGGCTTACCTTTGGCGCACCTTCGGCGCAACTGGGGCGCGACCGCTGCGCGTGAACGCTGCGCGCAAATGCATCTGACATAAGTGGATGGGGAGGGGGGAGGGGCGCGGGAGGGTCAGCAGGGAGGCGGGAGCAGGGAGGAGCCACGGGCTGGGAGTGGAAGCAACAACAACAACAAAAATGGCCTCTTAATGAGAAAACGAAACGGGGCACAGCCGAGGGTCGGCAAGCACAATTAAATAATTATCAATAGCAGTCTCATGCACAGAGCAGCGCAAACGGCACCAAAAGCGAGCAGCTTCTTCACTAATGAATCAATATCCAGCTGTCTAGCAAAGAGAAGTGAAAGTTAATTTAGCGCAGGTAGGGCACTGAAAAGCGCTTAGCGGAAACGATACCAGGCGGGGTCCAGCAGGGTATCAGGCAGCAATGAGGTAGGCAAGCTGGCAGCAGGTGTGGGAGCGTGGGTGAGCGACCGCTTCGGGACAAGCCCAGGTGGGCTTGTCCCGAAGGTAAAGGTCATGCTTCCTCAAACCCCTTAACCATGCTATGAAGTCTCCTATGAGTCAATCATTTCCCTCCCTGGACAGGTGAACCCCATCATTCAGATACATGTGATCTCCCCGAATACACCCGTGAGGAATGCTATGCAACTGCGCGGAGCGAAACAATTTCCCAACTTTATTGTTAACCCTTTTCACAGAGTGGTTCAATGCTGACACTGAAATGCCCCCCCGCCAACTCTTCCTGGGGATCATGTGGGACCAGGCAATTGTGCACCCCGGGACTTTTTTAGCCAACCAGCTAACTGCCGACAGGATGTGTTCTAATAACACTCGTCTTCCCAGTGTCACCAAGTCATTGCCCCCCAGGTGTACTATGACTACAGATGGCGGTGACCTTTGCCGCCCTAAAAGACCCTCAAAAAACGATTGAAATTGGTCAAAACAGAGCCCGCCCTTCCCATGGAAGGTCACTCTGTACCCGTATTCCCCAGATGCGTGAGTCGCGTCACTTGCCTTGAATACGTCCCCAGCGCGCCTCACATATGAGTGGCCCACGACCCATACCACTCTCTCTCCAGTCGGTGATCCTCGACCGCTGGTCTCCTGGTGCTGGGTCGACTTCCAATTCCGCCCCGCGTGACAGGCTCGCGAAACTGTAATGTAAACAAAAGACAAGAAGCGTGAGTGCATGTCAATTGATCTTTACAACATGTGCAATCGCACATACCTTTTGAAGCAATTCGAGGACCAACGGCCTAGCTGCTTTACTTCCTCTGCACTCCGACCCGGGCTGTAGCCTCAGTAGCAGCCCCTATCCTAAATGAGTGGGTCCCAAAATCGCACGGGTCCATGCCCGCGGCAGTGATTGACAGTGCCAGCACCCTCTGAAACTGAAATCTCGTCAGTGGGGTGCCATCCTTGTGCCTAAGCAAACTCTCCCCCCATGTCCTTAGTGCCAAGTATTCCTCTACACACTTTATCGGACACGTGGGGGACCCTCGTGCGCGCTGCACAATAACACTATCCCCCATAGCTCCCTGGTCAGTCTTGGACCTGGCTATAGAGATTACCATAGAATCACCCCATATTTGGACGTGATCCCTGCCCAGGCCTCCCTCTATATCCTTCTTGTTCCTTGCGACGAGTTCACTCACCCGCATAGCCCCATGGAATACCAAGGCGAAAGCTGCCCGGAACAGAACTGCTTCGAAAAGGGAGGAGCACGTCTCATCTAGCTTTGCTAAAAGTAGAGACAATCTGTCTAAACCAATCGGGCGCCTCGTATCCTGCTTGCGACCCTCGAGGCGCTGCCAGCCACGGAGTGCCTTCCTAACCAAAAAGGAATCCGTCGGATCTCTTATGCCATGCACCTGTGCCATGAATGAAATGGCCGCTCTATGTCTATTGGCCGTTGCCGCTGATCGGCCTTCTCTGTGCAGCGCAACCAGGAACCCCAGGAAGGATTCCTCCTGACCCCAGCTCTGTCTCCCTGATGGACCCAAAAATGTGCAATAGGAACGAAACGCTCCTTCGTATGCCTTCCTTGTCCTGGGAGCTAAGCTGGCTGCCACGAGGTCTTGTAATCCGGGGCACCAATTAGCCATAGTGCTTCGGGGAACGGTGCCGCCACTAGGTCCGCTGTGGGTAGATAGCCCCTGAAAGCCTGCATGTGTGAACGAGAGAGTGCATCAGCTGCATAATTCAGTACGCCTGGCACATGTTTTGCCCTGAACTGTACATTCAATCTCATGCAACGTAATACAATTTCTTTCAATAATCTCAAGATCCACTTGCAGCGGGCTGCCTGCTGGTTAATGCACTCAACCACAGTCATATAATCAGAGCAAAACACCACCGAGCGGTCCCTGAAGTCGTCTGGCCATGCCATCAGCGCAACCCAAATGGGGAATAGCTCCAAGAACCTAATGTTACCTGTCAGACCGCTGGAGTGCCACCACGTCGGCCATACTTGCGCCGACCATCGGTTACCAAAGATGGCGCCGAATCCCACGCTCCCAGCTGAGTCAGTCCACAAACCTAGTTCATCCAAAGATGCTGGTGGCGTGTTCCACACAACTCGAACGTTGAAGTCAGCCAGAAATGCCAACCAAATGCGCATATCCTGGCGAACCTCTGCCGACAGTCTCGTACGGTGGTGTCCCTCCTTGAGACCAACCATAGCTTGTGCAATAGAGCGTGAGAAGGGGCGGGCCATTGGTATCACCCTTAAGGCAAAGTTAAGCTGACCCACTGTTTGCTGTAACTGATGTAGGGTCACTTTCTCCTTGCCCAGGCATTGTGTCAAGGAAGCCCTAAACTTGGCCACCTTTTCCATCGGTAAACGGAAACATCCCTCCACAGAATCGAGCTCAATTCCCAGAAACTCCAGTGAAGTAGATGGTCCCACCGTCTTACCTGGTGCCAATGGGACTCCGAACTCCCGCATGAGAATGCAGAAGTCCAGCAGCGCCTGCGCACATGTCGTATCGCCGGCTGCTCCCAGAAACAGGAAATCATCCAGGTAGTGCATAACATGCCTATGCCCTGTGGCCTCGGTGAATGCCCACTCTAAAAAACAGCTGAACATTTCAAAATAGGCACAAGAAATGGAGCAACCCATAGGCATGCATTTATCCATGTAATAACTCCCATGGAATGCAAAACCTAGCAAGCGCTGATCTTGCGGGTGTACCGGGAGCAACCGGAATGCCGATTCGATGTCTGATTTCGCCATCAGCGCTTCGGGGCCCAGGTGATTTAACATGGCCACGGCATCATCGAACGATGCGTACCGCACCGAACAAATATCTGGGTCAATGGCTTCGTTCACCGAAGAACCCCTTGGGGCAGACAAGTTGTGAATGAGTCTAAACTCCCCTGGGTCTTTCTTCGGGACCACCCCTAACGGGGAACACACGAAATCCGCCACCGGCGGGCGGTGAAAAGGTCCCGCCACCCGCCCCAAGCTGACTTCTTTGGAAATTTTTCTTGCACCTACGCTTGGGTTATGTTGTACAGATAACTGATTCTTACAAAAGGAGTCCCCCCGAAAATCCCCCGCCGGGATGTTGAAGCCATATAGGAATCCCTTCCTCAACACCCCGGCGGCTACATGATCAGGGTAATTGTTCAACCAAGGAGTCAGAGCCATGATATCGACAGGTGTAGGCAATCCGTTACAAAACATCACCTCACTCTTGCTGAGACCCCCCTTTTCCTCCCGTTCCGCTGTTTTTAGATCTACAGCTACTCTCCGGGTGTGAGGAGTTCCCACAGCCCGCACACGCATGCCTGAACCTACATGTTCCCTGGGGCCTGCTACAGTTGCCTCTATTGAAGCCCCAACAAACCCCCCGCTTGGCGCCATTCCCGCCGGTCTTGGGCTGATATTCCCCACCGGCGCCCGCTCGAAAGGGCACCGCGGGCTTTTGGCGAGCTGACCCCGACCCGCTCCCGCCCTGCGAGGACGTACCTGCCGCCCCAGGCAAGAGCTGCTTGTGCCATGACACCGAGTCGAGGCAATCCTAGGTCAAAGTTGCATCAAACTCTTTCGCTTTTCGAAATTTCATATCGTAACCTTTCCACTCGTCCCCCTCATATATGGTATAAAAATCCATAATCCTATTCTGATAACAGGTCAACTCAGTCATAACTTCAGGCTTTCGTTCCCCCATGACTGCCGTAAATATCGAAAAGGCCTTTACCCAATTCGCTACCAACTCATCGACCCTAAATTCCGCCATCTTGGCCTGCCATACACTGGGGTGCCATAAATCCTTCTGGGATTTCGCATATTCCATCTCGCGATGGTCAGTCAACAATGAAAACATATTCACATATTTCTCCCCCCATTTCAGTTCCTTTGTGGCCGCAGGGATGTGCTGGGCCACCCTTTCGCGCCTTGAAGGTAACGAACCCTCCCCTGCCATTGGCAATGTGTGCTTACCAGGTTCAACCGTCGTGTCTGCCACCTTTTCCCGGCTAACCGCAGGTCCTCCCGGCGCCACCTGTGGGGGAACAAGAGGAACATTCGCCGTTGCGGCCTCTCTCGACTGCCGTAACTGCTCGATTATTAGTCTAGCCTCCTCGGCCGGGTCCCCCGCGGCCACTGCCCCCCCCGCTTTCTTCTTGAGCCATGGCAACACTGCCGCTAACTGGATGGCTAGTTCCGGGGGCATCTCCTCATCATTAACAGGAGTAATTACAACGGGGATTGGTAAACCTATATCTGGGTTTGGTACCGGGCTGTCTGCCGGTGTGATGGGGGCGATTGGGGGTACCTCAGGAACCGGATCTTCCCCAGAAACTGCCCTCCTCTTAACACGCTTTCCCCTACCCTCAGGGACGACTCCCGGCAAGGCCGGGCCTTTTACCTTCTTAGGACGGCCTGAGCTGTTCTGGGCCGCTAACTGTTTTTTAACATCGGCCAAACCTCGACCGATCGAGTCAACTTTACTGAGTTTTCGGTCCATGATCGCCATTCGATTCGACAAGGTGCGCAGTACCTTCTCCAACTCGGAGCTCTTTCCTGCTTTCTTGCCGACCATAGCTATGTGTACTCTGCGCTAGTTGATCAACGAGGTCTCGGATCTTTCGTACTCCAAATGACTGAAAGAGAAACAACAAGATTACAAGTTCTCAAAATTGCCGCTTGTTCCGTCGAGGGCTCACGAGCAACGAGTTGGTGCAGCCTTCAGAGCACAGGAACAACAGGACGCTTCTCCGGATTCCCGCTCTATTTATCCATCTGCGGGAGGGCGGGGACCCTCCTCCGGTACGCCTACTGCGGCGTGGTCTTCCGTGCGGGTGTCTAGGACAACCCCTCCTGGGCGGGAAAGGGCGCGCCCCGGCTACGCCACTTCGGGCATACCAGCCGAGCCACGCCTCCCGCCCAAAATGGTTTCCCGGGGGGATCGGGGCACCCAACCATACGTTCGGGGGGACCGAGTGGTCGCCCCTTTCCATTCACACAGTTAAATCACTATCCTATATATTTAGTGAGACACTTTAAATTTGTCACTTAGACAGTCAATCACAGTGCTACTAAATCCTCCATCCAGACTCTTGTACATCCACTCAGTCTTCAATGCAGATTGGTATCCATACTAATATAATAAAGAGAGAGCCCAAACCTTTGAGGCGGGTATTCTCAGGAACCACAGCACCAATCACAATACAGCGTTGGAAAGGGCAGTTACAGCAGAAGGACATAGGCTATGCAGACGCCCACCATATACATTTAAAAGGTAAAAGAACCGTGCCAGCAAAGTAGTCACTTGTGGGCGTGTCTGCGTTGTGCTGTGGGTGTGTGCTGGGGGCGTGACAGATACTGGGGGCATGTGGTACGTTCCGCCCTTCATGCCTTGTCCCATATTGTGTGCTAATCCCACCCTGCTCCCTTTAAATAACCCTGCACCCAATAATCATAACCCACCCTTACTCCTTAAAATACCGCAACACCCTTAAACACTAACCCATCTTAACCCTATAAATATACCCTGTACCCCAAAACCCAAACCTATCCCTAAACCCTAAAAATACCTGTGTACCCCAAAACCCAAACCTAGCCCTGAACCCTATAAATACCCCTGTATCTCAAAACCCAAACCTACCCCTGAACCCTAAAAAAAACCCTGTACCCCAAAACCCAAACCTAGCCCTGAACCATAAAAATACCCCTGTACCTCAAAACCCAAACCTAGCCCTGAACCCTATAAATACCCCTGTACCCCAAAACCCAAACCTAGCCCTGAACACTATAAATACCCCTGTACCTCAAAACCCAAACCTACCCCTGAACCCTAAAAAAACCCTGTACCCCAAAACCCAAACCTAGCCCTGAACCCTAAAAATACGACTGTACCCCAAAACCCAAACCTACCCCTGAACCCTAAAATACTCCTGTACCCCAAAACCCAAACCTAACCCTAAACCCTTAAAATACCCCTGTACCGCAAAACCCAAATTTATTCTGTACCCTAAAAATACCCCTGTACCCCAAAACCCAAACCTACCCCTGAACCCTAAAATACCCCTGTACCCCAAAACCCAAACCTAGCTCTGAACCCTTAAAATACCCCTGTACCCCAAAACCCAAACCTACCCCTGTACCCTAAAAAGACCCCTATACCCCAAAACCCAAACCTATCCCTGAACCCTAAAAATACCCCTGTACCCCAAAACCCATACCTATCCCTAAACCCTAAAACTACCCCTGTATCCCATAACACAAAACTATATCTGAACCCTTAAAATACCCAAACACCCCAAAACATATACCTCAGTACCCCAAAACATATACCCATACTTACCTTATCCAAACATTAACATGCTTTTACCATTCATGCATTTACAACGAATTTCGTTGTAAATGTGTGCGTGGGAAAAGCATATAAAATGTAATGCCATGCGTTATAATGGCATTGCGGAGTCACGGTACTTTTGTAATGAAAGTATGCGGAGTGATGGTATGCGGAAAGAAAGTTGCGGAAAATTGGGTGTTTACCCTCCCCCGGTAAGTACATTGGTGGCACGGCGGCCCACATCTCCAGCAACATACTCATATTTTTTCACCACCCATTTAAAAAATGCACAGGTCTCTCTCATTGATGGCCAGCACAGACATACACTTTTAGACACACCTCCCGCTACAAGTTCTAGAATTGCGAACTTTAGAGCTGGGGGGCTACGTTTGAATCTCGGCATCAGCTCAACATCCTGTGATTCCAAGCAAATTGCTTTGTCTCCCCGTGCCTACCACAAATGAATGTGTTCTTCTGTAATGTAAATTGTGCTCATGCCATGTTGTCGAGTTCGCGCTATATAATATTGCAAGTAAAAATAAAGTAGGGAAATTCGAGTTCACACACTACTGAACGCGCACTCTTAAGTGCATCAGCAGTGCACTGTGAATCGGAGCGTTGCACAGGCCTGTCACAGATAAGAAATGCTATCAAAACGAAATCCTACAAAACAATATACTACTGGCTGGCAGCAGTTCATACCCGGACAACGTTGGGGCGGGCTGCTAGTATATATATATACCCTTAAATATAGAACCAAATCACATTCACTGGATGATGTCATCAGTGATGTCATCAGTGATGTCATTTGAGATGTCATCAGTGATGTCATCAGTGATGTCACTCACCAGGTCACGAATGATGTAATATGTGACATCATCAGCAGTGGATTGCGGGCGTGCGAGTTATTGTTAGTACAACTAACTATAACAGAGGAATTTCAATGATTTTGTACGAGTGAAATGTTCAGCTTACTATAACACCTCTAAAACCTATGGTTTTTTCAGTGAGTATATATATATATATATATATATATATATATATATATATGTATATATGTCTTGAGCAAAGAACTTTCAATGAGAAAGACGCCGCACACCACTTCGATGGTTTTTATCTTGGTTTTTAATTTCCTGTAGGTTCCCCAGGTTTAGGTGGGGAACCTACAGGAAATTAGAAACCAAGATAAAAACCATTGAAGTGGTGTGCGGCGTCTTTCTCATTGAAAGTTCTTTGCTCAAGACATAAACCGCGAGGTAGTTCCGAACTTCGCCGCCAGCACCATCTGTTTAGCAGCTCCTCTCGTATTGGGACATTTGCTCGTACTGTAATATATATATACATATATATATATATTACCTACTGGCGGTCGCCAGTAGGTATATATAGTTAGGATTTTTTTCCTATGGGATTTCTGAAAATTCTATGTGGAATAACTTTGGCGTTTGTGGACGGAATTGGCTGAAATCTTCAGGAAAATGGCACATTTTGTTTCTGAGCGTTCTCTGAAAGTTTGGGGGGGGGTTACGTGAAGTTGGGGCCGAGAAAAAAGGGGGGTCCCAAAACGTGTTTTTAACATTGAGTTTTCCATAGGGCGGTTGGACTCACTTTTAGCTCGAACGGCTGAATGGATTTACACAAAACTTGGCAAAATTGTAGAAATGGTTTGCCCGACGTGCCTTTGCTATGTCTCAATATATGTGCTCCAGTGGATTTTGAGAAATTAACGTTTTAAAAAACAGATATATCTGTGACAGCGCTCCGGTTAGCGCCCCGGTTCGCGTACCTGACGCGTAACGGAACTTCGCAAAGTGAAGCTGATTGGCTCTCCGGTGTCTGTCAACATTCTAAACAGTCCGGACCAGCCGCCATCTTGTCTCTCTGTAGGATCGAGAGACAAGATGTGGTGAAAAACGAAGGGGGAAAAGAAGGAAAGGGGGCAAGGTAGACCCCTCCTGACCCCCTAGGATTGATGAGGGGTGAAGTAGTGTGGCTCACTGGTTAGAGGCGGCAGACCCGAGAGCAGAGGACGGCCCGGGACCAGGGTTCGATTCCCGGAGCGGCAGGTTTCTGGACCAGGGTCAGCGGACTCGATAATTCTCTCGCCTCGGTGCCCACTCTGATCAGCGATCACACTCGGCAACTCTGGGCATTAGCTTGCCTCATCTTCACTAACGGCCCCACCAGACCGCCGGGGATGCCTGGTCTCACCCTGGAGATACCCATTAAGGGACCATCTCTCAGGGAAGCCAGGAAGGGTTTCGCAGCGGTCGAAGCGCCTTGGGACCCTCCGGGTAAGTAGTGCGCTATATAAATGCCTATACATTTACATACATGAGGGGGATATTAAAGTGCCCCGTGGGGCAAAAAAAAAATATTTATCCTCGTAGAGGCGCGTCCCGGTACGTGAACCGGGTAGCTTACCGGTAGCGTAACGGGAGTTCGCCATTTTGTGTTTTGGACACATTTTATCACAAGATGGAGGAATAACAATGTGGGAAATGGGAGAAGTATCTTGACCCCCCATGTTTTCTGAGGGTAGCTGAGGAGGCTCATATATGTCGTAAGAAAAAAAAATTGATTTTTTCGCGCTGTTAGCTGCCGGTACGCGAACCGGGTAGCGAACCGGGACGCGAACATAAGTGAAAATTAGTGAAAAAAGGTACATTCGAAATTTTAAAAGAGTAATTATAGTTAAGGTAGCTCTGAAAAGAGCTTTTGGGTTCTGTGTAAGTTCTAGGTACTTATAAGTAGGTACCAATACACAGTCTTAAATTTTGTATGAAAACTCTGTTTCTCTCATCTGAGAAGTGCACACCATCTCCTCTGTAGATATCTTGCATGTAGTAACGCAAGTTATTGTTGTAGATGGAGCCCATTCCATGGTTTGTTATGTAAGCTGAAACAGACTTATTTACATGCTTTCTCGCTTTCTCAATTTGTGGACAAAATTGATTGGACCACTTCCATTTCTGTCTTTGGCATACATTGGAATATACCAAGGCAGTTTGAGGAAAAAGTGCCATCAATTGCTCAAAGGTGTCCTTTAAAAGCATTTCCAGACCTACCCCAGAGAAGGAAAAAATGTTGTCTGCTTCTTTAAACAAATATTTCACTTGCCCCATGATTCAGGGAGAATAATTTGCTTACTTGATGTGTATAAAAACGTTTCTTGAAGTCATTTAGGTTTCTTGATATGTACTGCTAGAGATTCATAGTCAGCATGGGGCATATTTACAAAGCCTTTGAGCCATTTTAAGTCAAAAAACACATTTTTAAAACACATCAAGTAAGTAAATTATTCTCCTAGATTCATGGGAAAGTAGAAACAGATCCTTTGACCACTCCCTGAGCACATGGTAATATAAAAATGTTGTACTCTTTACCATTAGTCTGACTTTTTTTTATAATTACTCTACTATTATATCTTAAATTTTGAAAAAAAAAGAATAATGTCAAACAATTTTTAATTTATAAATAAAATTTTATTGATATTAATGTTAAAAATCTTTGGAAATTTCAAGTAGTACTTCATCTGAAATTTCATGATCTTTATTTTCATAAATTGTCTCTTGTTTATCAAAATTGTCCATAAATTCCAACAGTTGTTCGCCTACTGTCACATTAAAAAAATCGTCATTATTGTCCTGTATTTCAGGTTGTACTTTGGGTTCCTGTGCTTCTTTATCCATATTTGCTGTTAAGGTAGAATAAAAAGAGAGAGAGAAATAGAGTTTAAGTAAGAAACTTCAACATTTTTATTTTTAACTTAACGTGTACAACATAGTTCTGAGTTTTTAAGAGTGAATTTATGTTTGGGCAGTGTATTCTACAAGGCAGGAAGTAGAAATATAAAGTACTGCATGTGATCAAGTCTAACTCAATCTATGACTACAACAGAGAAGCCTTACTCAATCTATAACTATAACTGAGGGACAGTAAATATCTAACAGGAAACGTTTTTATAAAAATAACTTTGGGTGCACAACATATTTCTCCTTAGAAACTATTAACTTACCTTTGGAAAAGGGTCTTAGGTTTCTCAGGAAATGCTCTGTAAATGTGCCTCGGGGAGTTCCAGTCAAAATGGCTGTCTTTCCCTTTTATTTTTCATATATATTCATGTACCAAACCAATCAAATGTCAGCACATAAAAATACAACTTGAAAGTAATGTTATCATTGGTTGAAAATGTCAACTCTTTCTAATGTGTTTTTGCCATGTAATTTACCTCAGGTTATTTAGACAGGGCTACAACTTGAATGGCTCTATGGAATTCCATCAATTTTGGGAAAATGGTAGGGACTGGTATGTAGTAGGGACTATTCCAAATTTGGTGAAAGTGTCTGTAGTAGTTTTTCTGTAAATTACTTTCCCACCTTTTTTTATCGAGCGCTTACCGGTGCGCTCCCCGGTACGCGAACCGGCAGCGTTACGGAAGTCCTCCATTTTGTGTATCGGTAGAATTGATACATAAGATGGAGGACAAACAATGTACGGAATGGGTAGAAGGGGGCACGGTAGACACTTTGTGACCCTCTAGGTTTTCTGAGGGGGGATTAGGACGCTGATATATGGAAAAATACAAAAATTACATTTTTGAAAATTTCGCGGGGGGAGCGCCCGGTACGTGCACCGGTAAGCGAACCGGGGAGCGTACTTTGGTGAAGAAAAACAAATTAGAAAAAGATAAACGTTTTGAATGATCAGAGGTAGGGTAGCTCTGAAAAGAGCTATTGTGTTCTGTGGCTAATTTAGGTACCTACAAGTAGGTTCCAATGCACACTTTTAAATAAAGGACGAATATTCTATTCCCTTCATCAGAGAAGTGCACACCATCTCTTCTG
Organism: Lissotriton vulgaris; assembly: GCF_964263255.1. Lineage (NCBI taxonomy): Eukaryota > Metazoa > Chordata > Amphibia > Caudata > Salamandridae > Lissotriton > Lissotriton vulgaris. Next base: position 121,373,998 of record NC_141687.1, read on the forward strand.
TAGATGTGTTGAATGTTGGAACGCAAGTTATTGTTGTATATTAAACCCATTCCATAGTCTCTCATGTAAGCAGAAACAGATTTATTCACATGTTTCTGTGCTTTCTCAAATTGTGGAAAAAATTGATTGGACCACTTACATTTTTGTCTTTGACATATATTGCAATATACCAAGGCAGTTTGGGGAAAAAGTGTCATTTAAAAGAAGAATACATTTTACAGCTCTTTATATTTGCTATTAAAAAACCATTGAAATTCACTGAAAAAACCATAGGTTATAGACCATATATAGTTAGGATTAAGCATTTACAAAACCTTGAAAATTCACTGAAAAAACCATAGGTTATAGACCATATATAGTTAGGGATTAACATTTACAAAACCTTATTTTACTCGCACAAAACCATTGAAAATCCCATATATAGTTAGTTGCACTAACTATATATCGCGCACCCGCAATCCACTGCTGATGATGTCACATATTACATCATTCATGACATGGTCAGTGACATCACTGATGACATCACTGATGACATCTCAAATGACATCACTGATGACATCACTGATGACATCTCATTGGACATTACTGATTACATCACTGATGATATCAATCATGTGATAATGCGTTGAACCTCTTCAGTCTCTAATATAACCTTACATACACTCAGTGTAAACAGACACTCACAGACTGTCACTCATCCATGGAGTTACTCACACACCTAGTCAGTCATGCAAAGAATCAATCACACCTCCATTTCCTCAACTATACGGTTATACACACCTTACTTATTCAAACATATACTAACACATATTTACTCTCTTATACAATCCCTGATACAAGTTCACAATGATCCATACAGCCACTCACACATTCACTGGCTCTTATGCACAGTTATTTATATATGTCAACTCTCACATGTACTGTGTTTTACATATGTACTTACTTTGACATGTAGCACTGAGATATCCATTCACTCACCAATACACTCATGCACACAGTCAACCGCCCAAACAGCTGTTTCCAATTGCACTTTTGAACCCATACATCTAGTGAATCAACTGCTCACACATCTATGCACAGAGTCATACATCTCCCAGCCACCCACACACACACTCAGTCTCCCATACAAATACTTGGGCAACCAATCAATAACCCATATAGTTATTCATATAGCTACTGATCAACACATGCAGCAGTTTACAGAACAACAAACATAATGATGCACAAATTAAGACAGTTTAGTCACTAACCCATGCACTCAGTGAGACACATTTAATCACTCACTCATACAGTCAGTCATGCACCTACTAAATCCTTCATCCAGACACTTATACATCCACTCATTCTTCAATATGTAAGACATATTTTAACTTTACAGAAACATACAGTCACTGGATGTTGTCATCAGTGATGTCATCAGTGATGTCATTTGAGATGTCATCAGTGATGTCATCAGTGATGTCACTGACCATGTCATGAATGATGTAATATGTGACATCATCAGCAGTGGATTGCGGGTGCGCGATATATAGTTAGTGCAACTAACTATATATGGGAATTTCAATGGTTTTGTGCGAGTAAAATAAGGTTTTGTAAATGCTAATCCCTAACTATATATGGTCTATAACCTATGGTTTTTTCAGTGAATTTTCAAGGTTTTGTAAATGCTAATTCCTAACTATATATGGTCTATAACCTATGGTTTTTTCAGTGAATATATATATATATATATATATATATATATATATATATATAACTATGCGACTTGTCTTCAATGTGCTTCGCTGCACTGACAGGTATGCAGACTGCAAAAATACGCCAGAGTTAGTCTTCAGATTCCAAAGTTTTATTTCATTGTGGTACAAACCATCAGACGCGTTTCGGACTTAACGTCCTTGTTCACTGATGGGGAGTAAATGAGCTACCGCGATGATATAGGATCTTCACACACAAAAGCGCGCCATTCCTTAACCTCAAATCAACATAAAAAAAGGACTGTGGTACCACATATAATCCTTAAGGTAATATTAGTGAAGGCGCCATTTTGAAACATGCTTTCGCCATGGTAAACAGTGTTAAACTTTAACTCGACGTTGGTACATGCCACATAAATGTTTCATGAGCAAAATTTCATTATGACTATATATACATGCCTAATACAAAAAAAGTGCAATGTGCATTACTTAATTTTAAAACAACCCGTAAAAGTTCGAATTTCATACACTTGCTTGTCTGTTAATAAATCGGACATGCAATACTTTTGTTCGACAACCTATTCTAATGAATAAAGATGAAATAAGTCTTGACTTTAGGGTTTAGGCTAGATAAGGTGCAATGAGGCATATATCGTAACCTGTACAAATACCATTAATAGACATGAACATAATGCGCATCAGTGCAACAATACATATCTAGCCACATTGATTGTAAACCCCTTATGCTAATATCAAGTCTTGTGCCTTATAGTAAACTTTGTCGTCCGATTAATACAGCCATGCACTTAAAAAATCAATTTGAACCTATGCACTTGCACTGTGATTAATGTAATACCATGATAACAGTTCTTTCAGACAGCTGTCTGATGAGGGCATTAAATACAATACTGAGCTCAAAATGTTCAAAAATAGAGTATCCTCTTATGTATTCCTGCTACTCCAGGCAAAATTGCAATGTGAGTGTGTTAGCGTGTTTCCAAAGCGGTGCTTTAAAGTGATTGGTGCAGTAATAGGGACTCATTAACATCAACGAGAACCCTAAAAATAAGTGCAGAGTCCGTAATTCACAGTATTGTGAATAAGTGAATGAATGATAAATAAATGCCTTTCTTTAAAAATACTCTCAACTCTGATCTGCCTGAAAGTGTCAAGGTTAGTTTAAATGATATATTTCATTGTAAAAGACACTGTAAATCGGAGCTGCTGTGAAGCCACTGATGTTGAGGAAGGAAGCTGCCTTTTCTGTCTGAAGGGTGTACAGAAATACCATGTTTGCTATTACCGGACCAATCCGATGGATTATTCAAGAGTCTCATTATAAAAAATTGTGAAGGTCCTCCCCCAAATTCAGACCTCCCGGGGTCTTGCTGCTTAAAAGCACAATGTACTTGGATTCAAGCTGTCTAAGTCGTTTTTCATTGTCTCCCCCTTTTTTACTTGGGATGACAGCATCGATTACAAAACACCTGAGATGGTTCAGATTTTGCCCATGTACATTCTAGAAATGCCGTGCTACTGGGTAGCTTTGATCGGCATTCACTATCGCCCTCAGGTGCTGTAGGATGCGCAAGTGGACGGGTAGTTTCGTGCTGCCAACGTAGGTGAGTTCACAGCTACATTTCAATACGTATACCGCTAGTTCTGGGTGGCACGTATAATGTGCCTTCAAAGTAATGGGCATATTGTCAAATGGGGTTGGATAGGTGGTCATGTTTACCCCAAACTTGCACGCCCTACATGAGCTGCAACGAAACAATCCCTTACGTGGAGACAGCCAATTGTCCTCTTTAAGTGTTTCTGGGCTGCTAGACACCAGGTCGTTGCCCTTCGCATATTCATGTCTGTATGTGATAGTGGGAGTTTTAGGCATAACTTCCTTTATTACGTGGTCTGTGAGGATAATGGGCCATTGCTGTTTAACCAGTTTAGTGATTTGGCGTGCTTGACGGCTATATCCCGTAATGAGGTGTATGGTGTTGTTATCATTGCTCTCTTCTGGTGTTAATGGATTGCTCCTAGTGGGATCTAACAGATCTTGACAATTTATGCGGTTGGCTTTCACCATACTCACATCTAATCTTTATTCATTGTAACCCCTGGCCATTAATCTTGTTTTGCATTCTTGTTGATGTTTGTCTCTAAGATCAGGGGTACTGCAAGACCTGTGGATCGTTAGAAATTCCCCATACGGGATAGCTGCGATGGTGTGTTGCCTGCAGTTAACTTCCTGAACAGGCTGGTAGTTATTCTATTCTCCACTATGATAACCTGCACAGCTACGAAAGTTGCCTCATGGTCACTAATGCTGGCCGTGAATTTTAGATTCAATTGATTATCATTGATATCATTCACAAAATCCCTAGCTTGTTGCATAGTGCCTCGCCAAATAATAAAAACATAATCGATGTATCTCCAATAACTCATGACATGGTTATCCCAGCTGTTTGCATGCTGAAACCCTGAGGACATATTCCTCCCACCACCCCACGTGGAGCCCCCGTAGGTCGTAGAAAAACATGCCCCCATGGCTACCCCTCTCAATTGTTTAAAAACAGTGTTATTAAATTAAAAAACATTGTTATTTAGACATTTGTCGATCATTGCAATAAGCATTTTGTTGTGCTGGTATAGTTCAATGGGGCGTTGGTCTAGGTAATACTTGACTGCTCTAATGCCATCAGCATGTGCAATGCTCGTGTACAGCGTGGCTATGTCCATGGTCATGAGAAAAGGTTATCAGACCAGGTACATTGGTTTAAAAGGTGCAGAAACTCCGTAGTGTCTTTAATGTAGGCTGGTAATGAAACAACAAATTCTTGTAGGTAAAAGTATTTAGATGTATTCTCGAAAACGCTATTTATTGCTGACACGATAGGCCGGCCTGGCACTGGTGTCTGTTGCTTATGCACCTTCGGAATAAAATATATATTTGGCAACACTGGATAGTCTTTATGCAGAAATTTTAGCTCATCCTTGGAAATCAATCCATCACGTTTCCATTGATATAGATCTTTTGATATGATTCCTGTATGTGATTGGCAGCTTTCAGATCTATTTTGGCATAACAGAGTTTATCATTAAGGTGACGGTAAGCTTCCTCAATGTATTCTTGCTTCCCCCAAAGCACAATATTACCGCCCTTGTCTGTTTGGTTAATGACGATCTTGTGGTCATTTTTTAACTTCCGCATCAAGTTGTTATACGGCCTCAATTTTACATTGGGTGGTTTGTGCTGCTTCATTGTTTTTATTTGAAGTTTTTTAAGTTCCTCTGTTATCCTGTCAGCATAAATGTCTATGGCATCCCTAGGCATACTGGGATTAAACGTTGATGGAGATTTAAAGGAACTATTGCATGGGCGATTGATCTCAATATCTTCAGTGTCAGCAATAGATTGTGTGCTGATGGGGTTGTCATCTTCCATGTGAAGTTGGTACATTGATCGCATCAGACTCACATCTTTAGCTTGAAGTACGCTCTTTTTTTAGGGTTGGCTCAGGTAGTTCCGAACTTCACCGCCAGCACCAGCTGTTTAGCAGCTCCTCTCGTATTGGGACATTTGCTCGTACTGTAATATACATATATATGCTGAACTAGCTATAACTATCCAGTGGAGGTATCTATGTATGTATATATCTATATTTATTTATGTATGTGCTACATGATGCATAAGTGGGTAGGCCTTTGTACGCACAGTAATGCAGATCCCTCATGGAGGCTGCCATATAGACCACCTTTAGATTCACCTCTAGGCTCCTGGGTAAGCTAGGATAAGGGGGCAGGTGGCAATAAAAAGACCATACATCATCCAGGGAGGAACAAAAACATTGTGGGTCAGAATATTGTCAAACAACAGGTAAGTGTATCAGGTTTTGCTACACATTGCATTATATTTAATGTTTAAAATAATTACATATTTATAAATAATATTTAAAAAAGAAATAATATAAACAAGTAAGCAAAAGCAAAACTAGGGAAACTATTGAAATTTGTAGGGATCAGACTTACTATTCACATTCCACTAATGAGAAAACGTAAGGAAGGTGCTGGACTTAGGAGGGGGGCTGATTTACTGTACCACTTCCAAATTATGATTTCAATATTGACAAAAACAAATATTAATATTTCTCTAAACAATTATTCATCAAATATAAATCAAAATTACATTTGATAAATAAAAGTTTTATACCTCTATTAAAAATAAAAATTCTTTAAAAAAAACATATTTTTTGTTAAAGACTTCACACCTGTTACTCTAAATAACAAACACTGAACATTAAAATGAATGAAAAATAAATAATATAAGAATGATACAATAGTGCATAAAACATTAATTATATCAACTGGAATGATTACAATTAATGCATATATAATTACCAAAGTTTTAAAAACATTGAAAAACTAATTAACAATTAAAATAATCTACAAATAAAGATAATATATTAATTTACTTTATTATCAATTAAATATAAATTAATTATCAATTGTAAATAATTTAAATGAGAAAACAACTCACACTCTAATATCTTAAAAACCCAAGGGCGTGCTGCTAAATTAACAATTTCAAATAACATTTTCAAAAATTACAGTGCATGTTAAAATATACATAATATACTAAAACAAATAAATATGAATACTATTTAAATTCCAATAACTTATAATACTAAAATAACTGCCATATTTCAAACTAAATAAAAAACTATATATCCAACTATATTTAAAAAAACAATCTTATAAACAACTTAATCTAAAACAATTCTAAAGACCTAAAAACATGATACCTTCTACGATATTCTTGACCTCACATTATTTTTGACGCACTATTTGCCCCTCACAATATTCTTTTCATAATATTTTTTCGGAATATCTCGTCTAACCAAAGAGTTGAGGGGTGGGGTGCGTTGAGGGGTGCTGCCAGAAACTACAGTGCTAGCTTTGCATTTGACACAAAGGCACCAGAGTAGCTGCCAGTACCATTTGCAGCCTGGATTCACAATGCTGAGGTCCACAGAGGAGCATGATAGCTCCCAGAAGCCCCTCTATTCATAAATACAAACAGGGTGCAGGGTCATCGGGCAGCTACCCAACACCACCCAGGCTTCTTGCTTGGCCAATTCAGACACTATGCCATCCCTTGAGAAATGCGGTAGATAAGTAAAATAATATACTCCCTGCCCTTGGGCAAGGCAGGCGTAAAGGCAGGTATTGTTCCCAGGTACCTGTGCCCTTGGGCAATAAGGCAGGGGTTTGGTGAGAAATAGGTACCCCTAGCCCCTAGGCAAAGTGTTGAGAGTTTTTTACATTTGTACCCCCGCCCTCAGACAAGGCATGGGGGATTTATGTCCACAGGATGTGGTCCATAGAATCCTCTACTCTGTACTTAGTCAGAAAGTGGGATCACAGCCCAGCCATCGACCCACTGCAGTCAAGACGCTGTCCAAAGCACCAGGCGTAGCGGAGCGCGACACGACGGAACAAGAGTGACCAGCGACAAGAAAATCGCCCGACGTGGAAGCCAGGCAGGATCCAGTAGTCCGGCGACGTCTCCAGCCTCACCGGTGAGCGGCGTGAGCCCTGAGCTGCATAGGGGCACCGGCGAGGCGAAACGCAAGCGAGAGAAGGCCCAGGAGCACCGTCTGCACGCGTGCGTGCGAAGAGGCCTAGGCGCGTCGAACGCGCATGCGCAGAAGCGGAAGGCCCGGCAAGAGCGTCGAGGACGGACGCGTGTAAACGCGAGAGCGGCACGAAGCAGTGCTACGCGCTAAATCGACCCTGCGCCGGCTGGGAACTGTGCAAATCAGGCGCCGAAGACGCGGCAGGACGCCAAAGAAGTGGGGGACATAAGCAGTGGAGAAAATAGATTAACAAGCATTGCCAAATTCAAGAGAAAAAAAAGATAAACAAGCATTGCCAAATTCAAGAGAAAAAAAACTGAAATAGAATTAACTCATCACAACCATAAATACTGTGCAACAATTTGGGAAGAAGTAAAACAAGCACACTGAAGTTCACCAACAGCCCATCGCACGGCAAGTAGTGCATTCACGCAAGCACAATGTCGAACCCACCGGGCAACGTAGGAGGCAATCAGAACCAGCAAGCAGCGCCACAACAGCCAGCTCCACAGCAGGCAGCGCCACAGCAGGTAGTACAACAACCAGCAGCACAACAGCAAGCAGTACCCCCAGTCCAGCCAACACACCCATCAGCTCACTCACAGATTCAAGCACTCCCACCATTCAGCGAGCTGATCGACCCATCCACGGCAGCACCGAGATGGGCAGTGTGGATCGGACAACTGAACAACTACTTCGTAGCTACCCGTGAAACCGATAACACAGTCAAACGGTCTCTGCTACTACACTTCAGTGGGTACTGAGATCTACAAACTCTTCTCCCACCTTCCGGACACTGGCAATGCTAATGATTATGATGCCGCAGTGCGAGCACTAAATGCGCACTCTGACCCTCAGCTTAACCCACACTATGAGCGGTTCAAATTTAGACAATCTAGACAAAGAGAAGGTGAGACGATGGATGCCTTCCATGCCCGACTAAGGGAACTTGTGAGCACATGTACCGAAGATGATCACACTAAAGAAGTCACAGCGCAGATCATTCAAGGATGCCGGAATAAGACTCTAAGAACACTGTTACTACGCCAGTCCAACATCACACTAGAAGAAATACTCATGCTCGCACGGTCACACGAACTATCTGACGGCCGGTCTACAGCAATGGAGGCCGCCATGACCCCTCAAGCAGAAGCAGGTGCCATCGTAAAAACAGAACGGGTGGATGCCGTCCGCTCCTCAAGTGGGGGTGGACGAGGAAGATGGCCGACCAGAACACCGAGACGAACATCCTGCGGCTACTGCGGACGTGACAAACATAGCCAAGATGGCTGTCCTGCGAGAGGAAAGACATGTTCAAAGTGCGGAATACCGAACCATTTTGACAGCGTATGCAGAGGAGGATTCCGCGGAAGAAACACAGCAGGAAGACGAACCGCATCAGGGGCAGTCAGACAGCTTAGTCTGGAAGAAACTCAGGAACCAAGACCCATGACGTTCAGACAATACCGCCACGCACGGCTGGATGACTCCTCCACAGATCACGAAGGCGAGTGCTACTTCGTGTCCTTCACGAAAGACCTGAAGAAAAGGCGAAGACCACAACCGAAATGCCAAATCCAAATTGACGGGTCGGAAGTCACCGGGGTCATAGATACCGGTGCAACAGTGAATGTGATGGGTATACAGCACTACAAAAGCCTCAACCCTAGACCACAGTTAACACCATCTAAAATTAAGATAATGACATATGGCAGCCAAACTCCGCTCCCTCTACGAGGAAAAATGCAAGTACAAGTTAAGGCGGAAGACCGTGAAGTAACAACAACATTTCACGTGATCGATAAGGAAGCAGACCTGCTAGTAGGGAGCCACACAGCAGAAGACCTCAACCTGGTCGCATTCGCCAACGCTGTCAAGACACTCCAAACAGAAGATATACTACAACTGTTTCCGTCACTATTCAAAGGCCTAGGCACAATCAAACGACAACCGGTCAAACTACATATTGACAAATATTTTAAAGAAAAAGGGGTAACCCTGTGTCCCTCAGAACCTGGGTAATTAATGGTTAATAAAACAAATGGTTCTGTCGGGTGAAAACCAAAAGTGATTTTTAGAATATTCTTGACTCTATTGGAGGAGCCCCCTCTTATGACAACACAATTCAGAACCTCACAATTAATGACTAGAGGTCTTATTCATTGCATTTCCATATTTATATGAATTAAAGTCATTCAGTTATTTCATGAGTACAAACAAAAAGACTGTCAAAGTGAATTCATGTGCAAAAAAGTGACAATAGTGAATAGTGCTCAAGTGGTAAGAGACTTCCTATATATGTACAGTGAAATATACAAATCTATACAATCATTATATACATATATACACAGTTATTCTTTCCAAGGCTGTTCTTGACAAATTTCTAGAGATTTTCCAATGTTTCTTTAAGTATTTAAAATCCTAGATGTCAAAGGCCTGTTGTGGGGTGTCAACGTTTCGACCCTTCTGCGCTTGTGTCTAGAGTCGCGTCGGCTCTTTCTCAAGACAGAGGTGTGTTGCACAGCAGTCCTTTTGAGTAGCAGGTCATGTTGAGTCGCCTGTAAGGACTGTGGCCCATTGGCCGTAAAATCCGCTTTCAATAAATGATGGAATAGATCACTGGCTCAGAGGTCCCGGGATCTCTGATCTAGGATTTTAAATACTTAAAGAAACATTGGGAAATCTCTGAGCACTATTCACTTTTGTCACTATTTTGCACATGAATTCACTTTGACAGTCTTTTTGTTTGTACTCATGAAATAACTGAATGACTTTAATTCAGGGGGCTCTTCCAATAGAGTCAAGAATATTCTAAAAATCACTTTTGGTTTTCACCCGACAGAACCATGTGTTTTATTAACCCTACATATTGACAAAGTCATCCAGCCAATAGCTCTGAAACACCGGAGGGTTCCGTTTCACCTACGAGCCGCAGTTGAACAAGAACTGACACAACTTGAGAAACAAGGAGTAATAGAGAAAGTCACTGGACCGACGCCGTGGGTGTCGCCCATGGTGATAGCGGAGAAACCCCGGCAACCAGGGTAAATCAGGATTTGCATCGACATGCGAATGCCCAACAAGGCAATAAAGAGAGAAAGACATATAACACCTACCGTAGATGACATACTCACAGACCTGAATGGAGCCCAGTGGTTCTCCAAGTTAGACCTGAACACCGGATACCACCAGCTCCAAATAGCCGAAGAAAGCAGGTACATAACGACATTCTCAACCCACCTCGGCCTTAGAAGGTATAAGAGACTAAACTTCGGAATTTCCTCAGCGGCGAAAATATTTCAAAACACCATCCGAGAAATACTATCTGGCCTACAAGGAGTATTAAACGTAAGCGATGATATCCTGATACACTCCAAGACCAGTGAGGAACATCACCAGCGTTTGAGGTCCACACTCAAGAGATTAGCCAAACATGGAGTAACATTGCACAAGGATAAATGCAAGTTCTTTCAAAAATCAATAGAGTTCTTCCGCTATGTGTTTAACTCTGATGGAGTTCAAGTCGATCCCAAGAAGTCACAAGCCATAAAGCATGCCCCAGCGCCGACCACAGCCTCAGAAGTGAGGAGCTTCATGGGCATGGCACAATACTGTACAAGATTCATACCGAACTTAGCCACCATTGCCGAACCTCTACGTAATCTAACCAAAAAAGAGAGTCCGTGGAAGTGGACGGAAACCGAGGAAGAAGCGTTCAAAAAGATCAAAAATGCACTACTAGATGGAACAACCATGGCCTATTTCACCACGTCCAAGCCCACCGAGATTCTGGTAGATGCCAGCCCTGTTGGACTAGGGGCTCTCCTCACTCAGGAGACAGAACCAGGAGTATGGGCACCATTAGCGTTCGCGAGCAAAGCTCTCACCGCCACTGAAGCGAGATACTCTCAGATTGAAAGAGAAGCTCTAGTTGTAAAATGGGCGTGTAACCACTTTCACCTCTACATAACTGGACACCCATTAAGAATGGTGACTGATCACCAACCACTCATTCCACTGTTCAAAGGCACAGCACCTCACCCGCCACCGCGAATTGAGAGGTGGGCGATCCAAATTCAACAGTACCAAATGGACCTTGTATACAGACCAGGAGCTAAAAACCCGGCAGACTTTTTGTCAAGACACCCAGCCAAGGAAGAAGCACATGAGGAACAGCCTGAAAGACAAACCGAAGAATTCGTGAACATGGTGTCACAAGGAGCATGCCCCCAAGCCATGTCAGCAAACAAAATCATAGAGCAATATGCCAACGATGCAGTCTTGAAGAGAGTGGAGAATGCTGTACACACGGGATCATGGGAAGGCTTCCTGCGAGATGTGCACGGATGGAGTGAAGATGACCGCACACGGTTAAACCAATTCTGGAAGATGCACAACGAGATCAGCATTGCAGAAAATGGTCTGATCCTGAGAGGCTCAAGAGTAATAATCCCAGTAACTCTGCAAGAACAAGCGACAGTGTTAGCTCATGAAGGTCATCAAGGCACCAGGAGAATGAAAGTCCAAATGTGGGAGAAAGTTTGGTTCCCGAACCTGGAGAACACTGTTGACGCCATAGTGCAAAACTGTCGAGCGTGCCAGCTAACAGGGAGGACTGAAGCACCTGCACCGATCATCACAGAGGAACACGCACCAGCACCATGGTCATGGGTTAGTCTGGATTTTGGCAGCTTTCCGGACCGGAGAATCACTGTTGTACTAGTTGATAGCTACACAGCTACACGAAATATCCTATAGTAGAGGTAGCCCAGTCTACCAGCTTCACGAACGTACAACCGATCTTGAGCAAAACATTTGCCATGTTTGGGATTCCTCAACAACTGAAAACAGACAACGGGCCTCCCTTTCAAGGGAGTGAATTCAAAGAGTTCATGCAAAGACTAGGAATTCACCATCGCCGCATAACACCACAATCGCCTCAAGCCAACGGCGAAGTAGAAAGGTTCATGAAAACTATAAACAAGGTGCTGAGGATATCCTCAGTAGAAGGAACCAACCCTGAAGATGCTCTTCAAAGTTTCCTACGGGAGTGCAGAAGCACTCCCCACAGCACTACACAGAGATCTCCTTGGGCTCTCATGTTCTCAGGACCCCGACATGATTTGCTGCCCATGGCAGAATGCTGGAGGCCCAAGCTGTATCATCCGGAGAGCGCCCAAGCTCGGCGGAAAAGGACCAATGACAAAGCAAGCAAGAAAAGAGGCGCCCAAGACCGAGCACTGGTCCCCGGGGATCGTGTGCTCATTCGGGGCCGAAGACCTGGGGGAAAATTCAGAACACCGTATGAGGTTGAACCATGGACCGTCAGAGCAAGCAGAGGCACGGCAGTGACAGCCCGACGTGAAGGTGAAGAGGTGACAAGAAACGTATCGTGGTTTAAGCGAATCCCATCAACTCCGGCCAACACAGAACGTCAGATAGATACATCGGAGAGGCAGGACACCATCAGTGAACCGACGGGATCTACGCTGGGCAGTCCGGTATCCACTCACCCCACCTTGATCCCTGAATCACTGACGCAGTCCTCGAGAACCTGCCCCGAGAACACTCCGTTAAGAGGAAGAAGGCAGTACAATCTCAGGCCAAACCCCAGGCCCAGTCGAAGACTCGCAGACTTTGTTTGCTAAGCTAATTTGTTTCAAGGACTAACTTGGGAAGGAATGTAGCGCTGTAGTGTTTAGTAGCTTCGGCCTCGGCCGGAACTACGTATGCACGATGTATCACCTTCTGGCCAAGCGTGGCCAGAAGGCTATAAATAAATGGTCGGAGGTCGCTCGGGACTTCCGGTCCGACCAACTCTCTGTAGTGTGTGCATGTGTCGCAGTTATTCACACCTAGCATGGCATTCTGTAACTCACCCCTTTACAAGGTGGTACATTTGTAACACAATTCTGATTTTGTTTAAAAAAAAAACTGCCAACAAGCTCTCCTTCCTTGGGGCAAGGCGAGTGTGTGTGATACATTACCCAGCCATCCTTGTGCATAGTGGGAGAGGACATGTTTCAAATACCCACTAACCTGTGCCTTTAGTCAAATTGGAGAGGGGTCTGCACACCACTAAACACCAGGGCAAGTGTGTTACAAAATCCCCCTTTGGTAAGCATAGGAATAAACTTCTACAGTTACCCATTACATTCCGCCTCTAGTTTGGCCGATGCAAACAAAGACCACCTCTCCCCGGGGAGGACCCCCTAAAAAGGGAGTGAGGCTACTAAATCCCCCTCGCCAGTGGTGTCACTAGGGGGGTGCGGGGGGTGCGGACCGCACCGGGTGACACCCCATCATGGGGTGACACCAATCTGGTAAGTTACGCTGCTGGCTGGCTCGCTCTCGCTTTGCACTGCACAGTGGAGTGCAGCCTGAGCCTCAGCCTCGCCCTCACCTCTGCTGCCAGACAGTGCTTTTTATTTTATTTTACAGTGCGCAGTTGAGCACCTGCTTACAAATGTAAATACTCTGCAGTGAGTGTGCACTGCAGCACGCTCGCACGCACCGGTGATAATGATGCATTTGATGATGCTGGTGACGTCATGTGGATGCGCGCCACGGCGTACCCAGTTTGTGGGTCCCAGGGCCGTCAATCTTTAGCGCCACCAATGACGGCCCTGGGACAGCCCCCGCGCGCTGGGCTCCTCTCTGACGCGTAGCGGTCACGCGCCAGGGAGGAGACGAGACCAGCGCAGGGGAGTGCATGCTGTGCAGTGCGCTGATAAAGTTTCGGGTACCGACGCAAAGGCCTCCCAGGACAGTCTGTCATCGGAGTGCAGCAGACTCTGAAAACGGCCCTGGACTAAGGAAGGAGGTGAGCGCATAACAACCCCTCAGTAGCAGCCACTCGAGTTTTGAATCGCACCATGCTGCTGCCTAGGGGTGATTCAGTTCAGTGATTGCAGGGGAGGGAGGGGGAGGAGTACCACGGCCAGAGCCGACCTGGCACCCTGCTGCAGACAGTCCTCGACAACAGTCACCCTGCCTCCCTGCCCATGCATATCTCTCCCACGCACTCATTGCTTGCCCATCCCACCTGTTGCCTTGAAAAGACACAGGGCCTCAAGAGTCCGACTCGAGGGCTCACCCATCTCTGGCCCGCCCTGTGCCACCCCCCCTCCCCCCCTCCTCCCTGGCTCTACTCCTGCCATGCCCGGGGGTCTTTGGAGATCTCTTCTTGGAAACTTCCTCGCACTGCGCCATTCTCACATGACCCACACTCAAGCCATCACTCAGGAGCATGGAAAGGAGCGTAATTCAGCTCAGCATTTACACCAGTCTCAACCGGCGCCTCTCACTTTTCTATATTCTTATAGCAATATCTGTCTGGCTGCAGTGTAAGTTATACAGTACTTTTTGGAGTGCCGGAGTGGAGAGAGCCTGCATCCCGTGACATAAGTCACACAGCAAGCATTTACTAAATTGTTTTCCTTGGGCAACGCCAGTGATATAATTATTTATGGTGTCAGTAAGCGGAGCGCCGGGGCCAAATTTGTTTAATAATGCTGCCGGCTGTCCGTGACATGTATGCCTCAGTGGCGTAGTGCTACTTCTTGCCAAATCAGAAGCCTGTGTGTGGAATAAACCACGAGTGAGCACTGTTAATTTTAAATTTAGTCAGCTCATCTCTTAATTTTAAATTTAGTCAGCTCATCTCTTAATTTTAAATTTAGGCAGCTCTGTGCCTGCAGCCTGCGTGTCCCTTAGGGGTGTGAGAGGCGCAGTAAGGCAGAGAGAGCGCCTCAGAACCCAAGGAGGGCAAGAGTTCTCGGTTGGCACTGGTGTGTTTAAGAGGCAGAGTGGCACACACATTCACACAAGTAGCATGACCCTCCACGAGTTCTATATGTGTGTCTGTAGCCTCGGTGTGCCCTTAGGAGTGTGAGAGGCATAATAGGGCAGAGGGAGCGCCTCCGAACTCAGGAAGGGGTGGAGATGCCAGGGACCAGTGCCATGACGTGCTTAGAAGCAGAACCCCTCTCACATTTACACCAAAGGCACAAGCTGCACCTGCTCTCTGTGCTTGCAGCCTGGGTGTCCTCTTAGGAGTGTGAAGGGCATGATAGGGCGGACGGCGCCCCCCAGAACTCAAGGAGGGCTGGAACTCCTGGGGGTCAGTGGCATGAAGTGCTCAGAAGCAGAGCGCTTCGCACATTCCCATCTAAATGTCCAGCCATTTCTGGTGCTTTGCTGCAGTTTTAAAGTCTTCTTGGACTGTCTCGTTGCTCCAATGGGTGTAATGTCTGATATTTATATCTTTGCTCATCTCTGTTGCTTGATTTTGATCGCGAGAAAGTGTCACTCATAGTCATTTAAATGTCACTCATAATTGCAATGAAATGATAAAAATGTCACACATAGCAATCTGAAACCTTGGCAGCTATGAAAGAATTAATGTGAAGTCAACTGCCAGTCTGCCAGCATGCCATCTTCTTTGATATGGCCAGCGGAGCGAGCGCTGTCGCTTCCCCTTCAAATTTGGGACAGATGGGAATGACTTCTTGGGTCCGGAGGCAGTCGGTCACGGTGAGAGAGTAAAATCAAGTTGGTTGAACTCGAATTAGCTGTTCTGATTTTAGATTTATTCATTTACATTTGATTTTTTTGATGGCAACATGTACCATTGTAAAGCGCTCTGATACCGTCCGGTCTTGAAAAGTTCTATATATAAAACTCAAATAATAAACTTACGAGGCATTTTCGCAAAGAGCAATGAGTTCGCAGTGGGAAAGGGGGGAAGTTCTCGAAATTGGCATTGACACACTTGACACTGAGTGATACAGAAAGCAGACACGTTTCCTGCAAGGCCTGTGAGGGTTAGAAGAGGAAGTCGAGACAAGAGAGGAAGCTGTTATTAAAGTGCCCATGGGATGGCAGCTCATACCACCTCAGAGCACCCCTGGGCAATGATGGCTGGCTTATACTTCATGGTTAGAAATCCCAATGCCCTCCTATGTATGTGGAGGTGGGTTGAGAAGGGGTGTTGCAGAGAGGCAGGGAAGCGCCGATAGGGATTCTGTTGTGTATGCCCAGACCACGTGAGAGTTGGGGTGCTTGTACAACCCTGCAGAGTGGGTGCACTTGTCGTGCAATTGATTCAATGTGTGCTTCCTTCAATGTGTGCTTCCTGGCAGTGCTGCATAGAGTGTCAGGGACGTGCGATTCGGGCATGTCCTGGATGTGACTGCACCTTAGTCCATCAGTCAAGTGTCAGGACTGCGAGTGGCGCTGCATGGGCACTGGCAGGGGATCGAAAACGTAGCAGTTCAGAAGTAGTACAACCGCTCTGACACATATGTGAGATTTATGAATGAAAAATTACTTGCTGAGATAGCATTTTTTCCAGTCAGCCAATGGGGTACTGCAAAACCTGGTATGGTACTGCCGTAATTGACGTTCTGATTGGCCAGCCGTAACTTTTCATGAAAATGCTGTGGCGGTCATGTCAGTACTCTGGGAATCTCGCAAGCTTCCACCGCATGGTACTATGTCACCACTCAAGCTTCATGAGGAGCATGAGGTGGAAGCTTGCGATTGGGATGCCATAAGAGTACAGCGGTACCTGAAATGTTTTTGGTGTTTTTATAAAAGGAGGAAGACATTGCATGATGGGTGCACAAGGCCAAAGGAGGTGCACTGTTGGGGCTGTGTGCATGCAGAAGGAGTGGGTGCTGTGCCTGTCCAAAGGCCACACCCTGCGGCCAACCTCTGCAGCACATGGACAATGATCATGCACAGCTGGGGTTTGCTGAATTTGAAGGTTTTGGACTTGGTCCACTTTCGAATATGATCAAAGAACCCCAGAAATTCAGTGAAAAAAGCAAAGGTTAAAGTGACATTTTAAGTTTCTAATACCTTAATTTACATAAAAAAATTAAAAACAAAAATTCACAGAAAGATTAAAGTTAAACTTATGTTGTAGTTATTTGCTGGAATGAGGTATTAGCTAATGTTTAAAAAAATCTAAAACTTTGGAAATGTACCAGTTATAGTTTAGTCAAAAAGCTATATAACTTCTGCCCAAACATGATCACGTATGACCTTAAATAGTATAACACTCATGACATGTGAATTTCCGTTTTTAAGAGGACAAGAATATGGATTGGGCGTTTTCCTGTGGGTGGATGCACTGCCTGGCTGAAGGCTAGTGCATAATGGGGTGGAAGTTATAGTTTTTTTACTAAACTATAACTGGTGTATTTCTGTGGCCTTTGTAAATATAGGAAACTAAATTTACAAACGTTACTAAGGATTCTGTATGGTCCCGTTATTTGCCATCTGTGTCCACTGGCGGACTCGGAGCGGAGGAGGTCCATGCGGTAAGTCGTGAGGGGGTGACACCATGAGTTACCCGCACCGGGTGACACCAACCCTAGTGACGCCACTGCCCCTCGCCCTTGTGCAAAGGGGGAGGAGAGTAAGACATTAAACAAGATATAAAACTTTAAAAGTCAGTGACAAATGCGCTGAGTCATATCACAATTTACATCTATTGTTTATTTAAAGACATCAAAGTGATATTGGGTATTGTCCACCACATAAACATGGTAAATAAATATCATTGCAACAATGGAATCTAATGAAAATGACAATGGACTCAATGCAAAATTGCAAAGAACCACGGCTCATGACGTTTTAAGCCATTCAGAACACACTAATTCTTGCAGACCAGACCGGAGAGTGAAGACATTAAAACAAAATAAAAAGACCGCGCCAACTCTAGGATGTGCAATACCCCCATCTAGTGGTTTCTTGAAAGATTGCAACGAGAAATGTATTTATTTTCATTTATTTAATGCGATTTTATATAGCGCGAACTTTACCCGAAGGTAAAGAGCGCTTTACATAAGAACCAGTTGCAAAACATAAGGACTAAGGATTACATGCGTTACATAAAAGATACAAACAGAAAAAAATTGCAAATGTACAAGATGTAAGTTCACACAAAGAAGAGACTGGTGATTTATCTCTATATACATAGGAAAGGGCTATGGATGGATATACTCTAAGAGTCACATAGGAATGGTAGAGAGTACAAAGTTCTACTGCATATACTAGTGATTAGAGTTATCTCAATATACATAGGGAAGGGATACGGATGGATATACTCTAAGAGTCACATAGGAATGGTAGAGAGTACAAAGGTCTACAGCATATACTAGTGATTAGAGTTATCTCTATATACAGAAAAGCAGAGTTCCAATAAGTGGAGTCGGAGGGGGGATGCAGTCACAGCACCAAGTGAGGGACAGAGAAGGGCAGGAAAGTGAGACAAACGAGAGAGGGAAGCAGATAGTAACGAGTAAGACAGCGAGGAGTGTGTCAAAGGCAACAGGAGAGACAATAGAAAGGTCGCTAGGACAGAGGGGGAGGTCAGAGATCGCTAAAATGGCGGAGGAGAAAGGTAGAAGAAGCGAGTCATAAAAAGAAAATGGCGGGAGTACAAAGGTCCAAGTCCGAAAGTCCAGGAAGAGGGCTGCCATAGCCAGCAAGTACGGGGGAGAAAGGCAGTCCGCAGCAAAGTCACAGCCTCATCGTCCATGGGGAGCTGGGGCAAAGGAGTTTGATCCGGAGACCAGGGGTCAGGGAAGAAAGACCACAGGCGTCAAGGCAGCTATTCGCAGAACGGGAGGCAGCATAGTCAAAACAAAGAAAAAATAAGATCATTATCGTATATAGAAGGGTCCGTTGAATTTCGTAAATATTCCTGACATTTATAATGTGAACATCTGTAAGGATTCAACAACCTAAATGCCCCTAAACTATTCTGCATGGTGTGTTCGAAAGAAACTCATTTTTCAGATACCTCGTAAGACTATATGCCTGCAGCTTTGTAAATTTAGAGACAGTGCTGACCTTAGTCCTTATGAATCTGTTACACACATAAAACAGTGAAACATATCGACCCTCCTAGCACAGTGAACTCAATAACCCAACTTCTTTTTTCTCATATGTCAGGATAATAGAACTAAAATCATTTTACCGTCAGAATGGTAATAATTTGTGTATTCAAGTGTCACTTTTAAATGAATAAAAATCCACTTACTATAAACCCAGCATTTCAATTGATTCACCACTATAACCTAGTGGTGTATAGTCTGATTACAACAATCTGGGTCCTAATTTCTCCATAATGTTTTTCCCTCCCTATGCGCTCAACAATAATCGTGTGAGGTGAACCCAAGTCTTCCACCAGACGAGATCTTATCCCACCTCTTGCCTAAAAACGCATGTTGGCCTAGTCTTTAATCTGATGGAATCCATAATATTCAGTTCAACATTTTCCTTTACGTTGAGGACTTCTCCATTATCTATTGAACCATCTTCACTAGAAGGCTTGTCATCTTGTTCACATGTGCATCTCATCTTAGATCCTCTTGTTTTTCTCCTACAAACCCTTACAAATGACCCACTTTGCTGCACATGCTACCTTTTTTGTTTCAAGACTTTACTGCGTGGTAAACGCTTTGCTCGTCTATAGATCTGCACGTCCTCCCTATCAGGCAACCCATTCTGCTTCATTCCTTTTACAGAATTACTTGACTTTTGTTGTTTTTTATCATTGACTTTATCAATCACTTCCCCGTTCCGAAATCGTATCTTTCTGTAAAGCTCTGCCACACCTTCCTGATATGTCTGCCTTTCTAACAATGGGCATAACATCATTTAAATTGGAGTTGAGCCCTTTTAATCTACCGTTATTAAATTGACAGATTAAAGGTGGGCATAACAATCAGATCCTAAATTAAATTCTCATGAAGGTTCGCAAATTTACAGTCCATTGCCAGTTTATTTTGCATCATCACATACTAATCTATGGACTCATCATACATACTATAGACCTATAGTACAGTGGCGTAACGAAATCTGAGGGGGCCCCTCTGCAAGATGCATGGAGGGGCCCCCGCTCTGAATTTTATCAGGAATTCTCAGGCGAAAGTACTGAGCTGAGGGGGCTCACTGGTATTAACCAGCCGATATGACTCAGTGTGTGGGCCTCAACCTCGCCATGGCTGGTACCCTCGGCTTCCTATATCTTCAGTACCCTGTGTCTACCCGTGTACTCAGTACCCATGGCTTCCTGTGTCCTCAGAACCCGTGCCTCTCTGTGTCCTCAGTACCCATGTCTGCCTGTGTCCTTAGTACCTGTGTCTTCACGTGTCCTCAGTACCTATGTCTCTTTGTGTCCTCAGTACCCGTGTCTTTCTGTGTCCTCGGTACCAGTCTTCCTGTGTCCTCAGTACATGTGTCTCCACGAGTCCTCAGTACCTATGTCTCTCTGTGTCCTCAGTACCTGTGTCTTCTTGTGTCCTCAGTACATGTGTCTTCACGTGTCCACAGTACCTATGTCCTCTATGTCCTCCGTACCCGTGTCTCCTTGTGTCCTCAGTACATGTGTCTCCACGTGTCCTCAGTACCTATATCTTCCTGTGTCCTCAGTACCTATGTCTCTCTGTGTTCTCAGTACCGGTGTCTTTCTGTGTCCTCTGTACCAGTCTTCCTGTCCTCAGTACATGTGTCTGAATGAATGACTACACATTTGTATAGCGCATGGCTACCAGAAGGCATCCCAGCGCTTCCGTGGCCCATTCACTCCCAGGGTTTAGGAAAACAGGAAGGTTTTTAACATCTTCCTCAACCTGAGATGGTTTACTTCCAGTCTGACAGAATCAGGGAGATTATTCCAAAGCTTTGCGGCCTGTAAGGAAAAACGCCTGCCGCCCATGCGGACTCCCTCTGTCCTGGAAATTGCCAGTAGGTTCTTTTTATTGGATTTTAGGGTCCGACAAGTTTGATAGGGGCGGAACATGGGTTGGATCAAGGCAGGTCCTGCCTTGGTCACGGCTTTATGAATGATGGTCAAGGCCTTAACCTCAATCCTCTGTTGCATTGACAGCCAGTGAAGTTGCCGCAGTGCTGGTTTGGCCGATATCCTTTGCGGGATGTTCAACAACATCCGGGCCGCACAGTTCTGTTCGGTCTGCAGGATCTTAATTGTCCCCTGTGGGGTCCCTAAGTAAACCACATTAGAATAATCTAAGCGTGACAGAATAAAGGCCTGTACTAATATCCTCCTGGCTTCGAATGGAAGGAGCCTAATGATTTTCCTGAGTAGTCTAATAAGGGCGTAGCACGTAGATGCTACCTTCCGGGCTTGCACCAAGAAATTCAGAGCAGGGTCCAGCCAGCCCCTCAAGCTCTTAATTTGCTCATTTGGAAGAGGGGGCTGGCCAAGGACACCCGACCACCAGACCTCCACCGAGGAGGGTGCCTTGTGTCCCAGCATCATGACCTCCGTTTTTGCTCCGTTGAGTTTTAGGAAGGATTCATCCATCCACTCACGGACTTTGCTGAGACAAGAGGAGAGGTTGCCATAAGGAGCATCCTGCCCTGCCAGGGTGATAATAAGCTGGGTGTCATCAGCGTAAGTCACCAGTTTCACCACCCGGGGAAGCACCACCTCAGCCAATGGTCTCATATAGATGTTAAATAAGGTTGGGCAGAGGGATGAGCCCTGGGGAATGCCACACTGTAGGTGCATCTGGGGGGAGGATGCGTCCTCCTCAAACACAGCAAATGTCCTATCGGACAGGAAAGAGTGCAGCCATTTTAATGCGGGGCCCATGACCCCTACATCGCTCAGCCTTTGAATCAAGATGGAGTGATTCATGGTATCAAAGGCCGCGCTGAGATTTAAAAGTAGTATGGCTGCACAATTTCCACTGTCCACAATCTTCCTCGTTTCCTCAACCACCGTAATGAGGGCTGTCTCGGTGCCCTGTTTACATCTGAACCCTGTCTGGTTAGAGTGTAGGGAGTTGTTATTTTTAAGAAAGGTGGCTAACCGGGCCTTTACATGTTTTTCGGCGAGCTTACTGATGGTAGGCAACAGGGAGATGGGACGGTAATTTGCCCAGTCTTCTGAGTTGAGATTGGGTTTCTTCAGTAATGCTTTTACTCTTGCCTGTTTCCAAGAAGGTGGAACTACTCTAGATGCTAAAGAGGAATTGATCACCTCCTGGATAACTGGGGCCACAGTGTCTGAAACCATGTTGAGAATGGTAGGTGGTGCAGGGTCAGCCGGGGAGCCTGATTTCAGATTATTTAAAAAGGCCTGAACTCTCGGGCAAACGAGCGGGGTGAATTCCTCGAGCCTAATCATATCTAGGGGTGGGGGCAAAGTTGGCTCTGTAGGAATCTGCTGAAAGGATGAATATATATTCGCCACTTTTGAGGCAAAGAATTTTGCTAATTCCCTGCAGCGGGTATGAGCTAAACAGGGGTCGCTAATGGAGGAAGGGGGGTAACAAGGGATTTAAAAAAAAATTACATTTCCCTAGGGGAGCTAGAGGCAGACTTAATTTTGTCCTGGAAATAATTGGACTGGGTGGCTTTAATTTCCTGTTTATAATTCCGTAAGGCCATTCTATAGCTGTCTTTACTGATTTCGGAGTAGTTTTTCCTCCACTTTCTCTCCTGTTGTTTGAATACCTGGTAAAGGGCTTTTAGCTCGGGCGTATACCAAGCTTTTTTGTTCCCACCGCTGCGATGGGAGAGTTCAGTTTTTGGGAGGGTAAGATCCAATGATGCCTTCAACCATTGATTATAGCGGGTGTCAGCTTTAAGGGGGTAATTAGTGGCCTTAGGTATAGTTTCCTTAAGATTCTAGATCCATTTCTCAGTTGATAGTTTGGACCAAATTCGGCTTACTTTCTTAGTTATGTTAGCAGGTCCTAGCTGCTCCTGGGGAGCCAGAGAGAAGAGCAGGAGAGCATGGTCGGACCAGGAAACTCTCATAGAGTTGTCAAAGTTCAAGGTGTTTACGTTGGTATAGCAATGATCCAGCATGTGTCCTGCTTTATACTTAGGGCCTTTGACTATTTGCCTACGGTGGAGGACCTCCAGACCGGTGGTCAAATTATGACAAGCCAGAGTGTCTGGCTCATCTAGTGGATATTAAAATTCCCCAGGATGGTGAAGCTGGGGGCACTACTGAAAAAATGTATTGCTCTATTAGGGAGATCTTCGCAGAATTGGCTGTGCGCCCCTGGGGGCCTATAAAGCAGGAGCCCAGAGAATGTGCATGTCGGTGACAGTGTAATGGCAAACATTACACTCTCCGCTCCTGAGATGGCGCCTTTCTCACTTCTGCATCCCAAGGTATTTTTGTACACAATAGCAATGCCCCCCCCGCGGCCGTTGCGCGGTCTTGCCTCAATATAGCGTAATTGGTGGGGAGAGCTCGGACAATATCCGGCTCGGAGCTGTCATTAGTCCAAGTTTCCGTCAGGAAGAGCACATCCAGGTCTCGTTCCTCAAGGAGCATGGAAATCTCAGTCGCATGTTTAGGCAATGAACGGCAGTTAGTAGTGCAAGTAGAAACGGGCGCGTTTCCACTCCTGCGCCTCTGTGGTTGTCTGGGGTAAATTTATAGTTGCAGCCTGTACAGGATCTGAGGCCCCTCGTGAGGGTGGCTAATTGAACACATTGGAAGCCTTCCCTCCCTCTTAATTTTAGTAGTTGGTCACGACTGTACCTTATAACAGGCCTTATTTGTCCAATTGAAGCAGGGAGACTGGCCCCTGGGCCCGACCTGGCCCGGACGGGCCCAGATGGGCTTACCTTAGGCGCTCCTTTGGCGCGGAGGCATAACCCTCTGATTATGTACTAGCGCCGAGTGCCTTGCGCCTGAGCAACTAGACTGCACCCAACCTGGGAGATACCTCCCCAAGATGCCTGTGTTCCTTCAGCTTCGCCTCCCAAGATCGAGGCCGGACTCAGCGCCTAATCGGCTGAGTCACGAGAGTGAAGGTAGGAATTTAAAAATGCACCAAAGGCCAAAGTGTCTCCAAGTGTCCTCAGTACCTATGTCTCTCTGAGTCCTCAGGACCTGTGTCTTCTTGTGTCCTCAGTAAATGTGTCTTCACGTGTCCTCAGTACCTAAGTCTCACTGTGTCCTCAGGAACCATGTCTTCTTGTGTCCTCAGTACGTGTCTTCACGTGTCCTCAATACCTATGTCTCTCTGTGTCCTCAGTACCCGTGCCTTTCTGTGTCCTCGGTACCAGTCTTCCAGTGTCCTCAGTACATGTGTCGCCACGTGTCCTCAGTACCAATGTCTGTCTGTGTCCTCAGGACCTGTGTCTTCTTGTGTCCTCAGTACCTAGGTCTCTCTGTGTCCTCAGTACCTAAGTCTCTCTGTGTCCTCAGTACCCGTGTCTTCTTGTGTCCTTAGTTCATGTGTCTTCACGTGTCCTCAGTAGCTATGTCTCTCTATGTCTTCAGTACCCGTGTCTACTTGTGTCCTCAGTACATGTGTCTCCCTGTGTCCTCAGTACCTATATCTTCCTGTGTCCTCAGTACCTGTGTCTTCACGTGTCCTCAGTCCCTAGGTCTCTCTGTGTCCTCAGTACCCGTGTCTTTCTGTGTCCTCGGTACCAGTCTTCCTGTGTCCTCAGTACATGTGTCTCCAAGTGTCCTCAGTACCTATGTCTTTCTGTGTCCTCAGGACCTGTGTCTTCGTGTGTCCTCAGTACATGTGTCTCCAAGTGTCCTCAGTACCTATGTCTTTCTGTGTCCTCGGTACCCGTGTCTTCTTGTGTCCTCAGTACATGTGTCTCCACGAGTCCTCAGTACCTATGCCTCTCTGTGTCCTCAGTACCCGTGTCTTCTTGTGTTCTCATTACATGTGTCTTCACGTGTTCTCAGTACCTATGTCTCCCTGTGTCCTCAGCACCAGTGTCTTCTTGTGTCCTCAGTACATGTGTCTCCATGTGTCCTCGGTGCCTATGTCTCTCTGTGTCCTCAGTACATATGTCTCTCTTTGTCCTCGGTATCTGTGTCTTCTTGTGTCCTCAGTACATGTGTCTCCATGTGTCCTCAGTACCTATTTCTCTCTGTGACCTCCCTACCCGTGTCTTCCTGTCGCCTCTGTACATGTGTCTTCCTGTGCCCTCAGTACATGTGTCTTCACATGTACTCAGTACCTGTGTCTTCTTGTGTCCTCAGTACATGTCTGCACGTGTCCTCAGTACCTATGTACCAGTACCTTTGAACCTTCTGCACTCCTTCTTACAGCACATAGAGCAGAGAGTCAAGCTCAGCGAATTTCTTTCCCCTGTCAAAACCTTGCAGTGTGGGGTGCCTCAAGGGTCAGCGCTAAGTCCGACCCTATTTAACATTTATGTCGCCCCCCTTGCAAGGTTAGTAAAATCTCAGGGGATGGAAGTGGTGTCATACGCCGATGACACACAAATTATGGTGTCTCTAGCCCACTCAGTTTCTACATCTGCCACCAACTTCAGGATCTGTATGCAGACAGTCTCTGACTGGATGCTTCAGAATTCCCTGAAGTTGAATGGCGACAAAACTGAGATCCTGGGGCCTTATTTATGAAGGCCTTGCGTCAGTTTTGCGCCGCCGGTGCGTCACTTTTTGTGACGCACCAGCGGTGTAAAAAATGCGCCTCGTTGCGCCATATTTAAAAAGTGATGCATCTAGGTAGATGCGTCACTTTTTAAACCTCTGCGCCACATTATACCTGCGTCAGGTATAATGTATGCAGAGGGGGCGTTCCCCCGCAAAAAGCCTCGTAATAGTGACGCAGTAAAATCTATGAGATTTCACTGCGTCACTTTTAGGACGCTGTTGCGTCAAAATCTTGCGCCTGCCTCACAGCAGGCGTAAGACTGACGCAAGTCCTTTCACATGGGGCTTACCCCATGTGAAAGGACGCATTGCTGGAGTTGCGTCACTTTTGTGACACACTCCAGCAATGCGTCACTTTTGCGCTTACAGATACGTCAGAAATACTGACGTATCTGTAACTCCTTGCGACATGATGCGTCATACATTAAATATGACGCATCAGGAATGTCGTAAGGAGTGCGCAGTGAAAAGTGACGCATCGCTGTTTTCACGCAGCGATGCGTCACTTTTCATAAATGAGGCCCCCGGTCTTTGGCAAAGACCAGGGTATCTGGTCCAGTGAGTGGTGGCCGTCTTCGTTGGGAATTTGTCCATCTCCCTCCCAATCAGCAAGAAATCTTGGCGTAATTTTTGACACCACGCTGTCCATGTCTCTACAGGTTAACCGCACGGTCGCCACTTGTTGGGGGGTCATTAAAAATTCTCAGGAGAATCCTTCACTATCTCTCTCTCCCAGCACGGCAGCAGGTGGTAGTGGCATTGGTGGGGTCCAGGATGGATTATTGTAACGCACTATATGCAGATACCAACAAGGGGCTCATCCGTCGACTTCAGGTCGTACAAAATGCCGCTGCCCGATTTGTTCTGGCACTCCCTAATGCTTCCTCTGCCACTATGGCTAGAAGGACTCTCCATTGGCTCCCTATTCACCTGAGGATCTCTTTTAAGATTCTCTGCCTAGCCTATAGAGCTCTGTCGGAAAGTTCCTCCGATCCCTTGGGCGGTCTGCTGACTCGCTATTTGCCAGGTAGATCTCTTAGATCTGCAAAGCTAAATCTACTGGTTGTACCACGTGCCAAAAAGGCACGCTGGGGAAATAGAGCATTTTCCAGAGTGGCCCCTAAACTGTGGAATTCGCTTCCCCTAGAGATCAAGACTCAGCCTTCTCTGTCCTTTTTAAAAAAGGCGTTAAAAACCTGGTGCTTCGTCAAGGCCTACCCACAGTAGGAGTACTCTTGAATAGCTGATACCTTTTTGGTTATGCGCCTTGACGCCCACCGGGCTTAGTTGCGCTATAAAAATTGTTTTTCATTTCATTTCATTTCATGTCTCGCTGTGTCCTCAGTACCCGTGTCTTCCTGTGTCCTCGGGACCTGTGTCTTCACATGTCTTCAGTATTGTGTCTTCCTGTGTCCTCGCTACCTGTCTTCCTGTATGCTTAGTACCTATGCCCGCTGTACCCTTGTCTCTCTGTGTCCACGGCATCCCAAGTTTTCCTGTGTCCTCGGTATCGGTGTCTTTCTGTGTCATCAGTACATGTGTCTCCATGTGTACTCAGTACCTGTGTCTGCCTGTGTCATCAGTAACCGTGTCTTCTTGCATCATCAGTACCTGTATTCTTGTGTCTTCAGTACCTGTGTCTCCCTGTGTCCTCAGCTCATGAGTACATGAACGTGCCTCACTAGGGGCACATCAGTGGAGCAAGACATAGTTCTGCTGTCTGCAGCAAGTGAAAGTGCTATCACCTGAAAAGGTGATGCGCTTTCGTCTCAAAAGGGAGGGATCGCTCTGCTCTCTGGAGCGAGCTAGGGTTAAGTCAGGTGAAGAAGAGGTGTGTCTTTCACAAGGAAGGGATAGCTCTGCTTTCTGCTGTGGTCGAGGGTTCAATGAGCTGAAGGAAGGATAACTCTGTTGTCTTTCTGAAGGTAGAGAATGATAGTTCTGCGCTCTTACGTGGACAAAGATTCAACCAGCTGACCGACAGCTCTTGTCTTTCACCAGTGAGAGACAGCTGTGCTCTCTGCATTGAGTGGGAGCCCCATCAGCTGAAGAGGGGATACCTCTGTTGTCTCACAAGGGAGGGATAGCTCTGCTGTCTGCATTGAGTGAGAGGCCCATCAGCTGAAGAAGGGATAACTCTGTGGTCTGGCAAGGGAGGGATAGCTCTGCTCTCTGCAGGGAGCGAGGGATCAGTCAGCTGAAGGAGGGATAACTCTGTTGTCTGACAAGGGAGGGATAGCTCTGCTCTCTGCAGCGAGCGAGGGTTCAGTCAGCTGAAGGAGGGATAGCTCTGCTCTCAGAAGCGAGCGAGGGTTCAGTCAGCTGAAGGAGGGATAACTGTTGTCTGGCAAGGGAGGGATAACTCTGCTCTCTGCAGCGAGCGAGGGTCCAATCAGCTGAAGGAGGGATAACTCTGTTGTCTGCAAAGGAGGGATAGCTCTGCTCTCTGCAGCGAGCGAGGGTTCAGTCAGCTGAAGGAGGGATAACTCTGCTCTCTGCAGCGAGCGAGGGTCCAATCAGCTGAAGGAGGGATAACTCTGTTGTCTGCAAAGGAGGGATAGCTCTGCTCTCTGCAGCGAGCGAGGGTTCAGTCAGCTGAAGGAGGGATAACATCGTTGCCTGACAAGGGAGGGATAGCTCTGCTGTCTGCAGTGAGCGAGGGTCTAGTCAGCTGAAGAAGAGATAACACTGTTGCCTGACAAGGGAGGGATAGCTCTGCTCTCTGCATTGAGTGAGAGGCCCATCAGCTGAAGAAGGGATAACTCTGTGGTCTGGCAAGGGAGGGATAGCTCTGCTCTCTGCAGCGAGGGAGGGTTCAGTCAGCTGAAGGAGGGATAACATTGTTGCCTGACAAGGGAGGGATAGCTCTGCTGTCTGCAGCAAGCGAGGGTCCAGTCAGCTGAAGGAGGGATAACTCTGTTGTCTGGCAAGGGAGGGATAGCTCTGCTCTCTGCAGCGAGCGAGGGTTCAGTCAGCTGAAGGAGGGATAACTCTGTTGTCTGGCAAGGGAGGGATAGCTCTGTTCTCTGCAGCGAGCAAGGGTCCAGTCAGGTGAAGGAGGGATAACTCGCCTGGCATGGGAGGGATAGCTCTGCTCTCTGCAGCGAGCGAGGATTCAGTTAGCTGAAGGAGGGATAACTCTGTTGCTGACAAGGGAGGGATAGCTGTGGTCTCTGCAGCGAGCAAGGGTTCAGTCAGCTGAAGGAGGGATAACTCTGTTGCTGACAAGGGAGGGATAGCTCTGCTCTCTGCAGCGAGCAAGGGTCCAATCAACTGAAGGAGGGATAACTCTGTTGTCTGCCTTGGCAGGGATACTTCTGCTCTCTGAGGCGAGCGAGGGTCCAGTCAGCTAAAGGAGGGATAACTTTGTTGCCTGGCAAGGGAGGGATAGCTCTGCTCTCTGCAACGAGCGAGGGTTCAGTCAGCTGAAGGAGGGATAACTCTGTTGCCTGACAAGGGAGGGATAGCTCTGCTCTCTGCAGCGAGCGAGGGTTCAGTCAGCTGAAGGAGGGATAACTCTGTTGCCTGACAAGGGAGGGATAGCTCTGCTCTCTGCAGGGAGCGAGGGTTCAGTCAGCTGAAGGAGGGATAACTCTGTTGCCTGACAAGGGAGGGATAGCTCTGCTCTCTGCAGCGAGCAAGGGTCCAGTCACCTGAAGGAGGGATAACTCTGTTGTCTGCTTTGGCAGGGATACTTCTGCTCTCTGAGGCGAGCGAGGGTCCAGTCAGCTAAAGGAGGGATAACACTGTTGCCTGACAAGGGAGGGATAGCTCTGTTCTCTGCAGCGAGCAAGGGTCCAGTCAGCTGAAGGAGGGATAATGCTGTTGTCTGGCAAGGGAGGCATAGCTCTGTTCTCTGCAGCGAGCAAGGGTCCAGTCAGGTGAAGGAGGGATAACTCTGTTGTCTGGCAGGGGAAGGATAGCTCTGCTCTCCGAAGCGAGCAAGGGTTCAGTCAGCTGAAGGAGGGATAACTCTGTTGCCTGGCAAGGGAGGGATAGCTCTGCTCTCTGCAGCAAGTGAGGGTTCAGTCAGCTGAAGGAGGGATAACTCTGTTGTCTGTCTGGCAAGGGAGGGATAGGTCTGCTGTCTGCAGCGAGCGGGGGTTCAGTCAGCTGAAGAAGGGATAACTCTGTGGTCTGGCAAGGGAGGGATAGCTCTGCTCACTCCAGCGAGCGAGGGTCCAATCAGCTGAAGGAGGGATAACTCTGTTGTCTTACAAGGGAGGGATAACTCTGCTCTCTGCAGCGAGCGAGGATTCAGTTAGCTGAAGGAGGGTTAACTCTGTTGCCTGACAAGGGAGGGATAGCTCTGCTCTCTGCAGCGAGCGAGGGTCCAGTCAGCTGAAGGAGGGATATCTCTGTTGTCTGGCAAGGGAGGGATAGCTCTGCTCTCTGAAGCGAGCGAGGGTCCAGTCAGCTGAAGGAGGGATAACTCTGTTGTCTGGCAAGGGAGGGATAGCTCTGTTCTCAGCAGCGAGCAAGGGTCCAGTCAGGTGAAGGAGGGATAACTCGCCTGGCAGGGGAGGGATAGCTCTGCTCTCTGCAGCGAGCGAGGATTCAGTTAGCTGAAGGAGGGTTAACTCTGTTGGCTGACAAGGGAGGGATAGCTCTGCTCTCTGAAGCGAGCGAGGGTCCAGTCAGCTGAAGGAGGGATAACTCTGTTGCCTGACAAGGGAGGGATAGCTCTGCTCTCTGCAGCGAGTGAGGGTCCAGTCAGGTGAAGGAGGGATAACTCTGTTGGCTGACAAGGGAGGGATAGCTCTGCTCTCTGAAGCGAGCGAGGGTCCAGTCAGCTGAAGGAGGGATAACTCTGTTGTCTGGCAAGGGAGGGATAGCTCTGCTCTCTGCAGCGAGTGAGGGTTCAGTCAGCTGAAGAATGGATAACTGATGTCTTTCACAAGCGAGGTAGCTCTGCTGCTTGTGATGAATGATGAAAAACTCTGCTGTTGAGGCAAGTGCGTGTGCAGCTCACTGTGCTGGACTCTGGGAGTGGAGAGTGTATTCTCTGTCCCAGGGCAGTGTGCTGACACCTAGGCAGGCGTCCCCTAGTCCCTCGTGGGAGTTGTGGGATGGGTGGCTATCCACAGCCCGCTGCTTTGGGCAGCCACCAGGGTTTTAATAAATGTGTAGGAGGAGGGATACAGCTCTAAGCACGACTCCCGACTCCCCCCTCCAGCCCCCCCCCCCACTCTCCAGCCCTCCAAGCTACCCCCCGATTGCTGCTGCTGGGCACACCTCTTCGCTCAGCTCTACTCCCCTTCAAATCTGAGGTGTACCGCACCTCTTCCTTAATTTACAGACTTGTCTCATTGCGGAACTGGCTGCTAGGTATGGGCAAATTATGCGAATCTCGCATTCGCGAATTTTGCGGATTTGCGAACTCGCAATCCGCAAAATCCGCGAATTCCCGCAAATTTTTTTTTTTTATGTTCGCACGGGTTTCTGCAAGTTCGCGAGGGTTTTGTACAATTTCGCAAATTGCGAAATTGTACAAAACACGTGCGAACTTGCAGGAACCCGTGCGAACACAATGTGCCCAGTAGGGTATGTGCCTCGTCTTGTGTGAATAAAAGGTCAGGGAAAGATCAGTTCAGCAGATGAAGAGAAAGAAGCTCCTGGTCACAGGAACAGCACGGGTATTGCGCTCGTGAAAGTCAAGGATACAAAGCCTATCCAGCATCACAGCTGATTTTCCACGGTAGATTTGGGAAGAAGGCACACCTGTCCAGCCTCGACGACGCTCACGATTGTTTTTGGGCTAATGAATGAGTCACTGAATTTGAGCATCAACTAGTTCGAGCGTCCATGTGTGTGTTACTATGCAATCGTCCCGAAGGGCGCAGGGGTCCCTTGAGTGAGCTGTGAGCTGTAACTATTTTACAATGGCGCCAGCAAGCTGCCAGCGCCGTTGTAAAATAGATACAAAGTTAGCTTGCACAGGAAGCACTTAGATAAAATAAAGCAGCACCTGCTTCGTTTTATCTAGTGGTTCCTGTGCAAGCTAACTTTGTAACTATTTTACAACGGCGCTGGCAGCTTGCTGGCGCCATTGTAAAATAGTTGCATGAGTGGGGGTTCAACTTTTGAACCCGTTACGCTCGCTGATTTTTTTTTGCGGATTTTGCGGGAAATTCGCAATCCGCGAATTTTGCGGATTTCCCAAAAATCCGCAAAATCTGGGGCGTAACGGATTTCCCGCTCACACTTACTGGCTGCACCCCCAATCAGGGTCCTGGTGCCTCTGACAGAAGAGAAACAATATAAATTGTTACTTTGTTTCTCTTTAGTCACACAGACTGCAGCTGCTTTAGAGAGAGTGGCTTGCTTCAGAGAAAGCCTCTCTCTCACTCAAGAGCTGAGGGGGCCCCCTTCACTCCCTGAAGACTGGCGGGCCCCTCGCACCGCGGGGCGTTTGTTAAGCCCCTGCTATAGTATGTATCGAGATCAGACAATGTGACATTAAAAACACGACTATCCCCTGTCATCCGTGCTTTAGGTATCGCTTTAACACCTTGCGTGCAGCGCCGATTCTCCCCCGGTGCTGAACATTCCATTCGCGGGTGTGGTCGTGACGGAACCATTCCGTCATCCGCACAGCTCAACCGTGAGGCATGACCGAATGGTTCCGTCACAAGCATCGGAGGGGTTAAATACTCCTAGACGTTCAGGCCCTAAGAACTGGATCATAATATTCTTCTTCCTTTCTGGTATAAAAAATGAGATTCGTCATAAGTATTTGTGTAATTAAAAAAAATATTCATTTGTGTAGAAATTATGACACACTAATAAGTTATGAGTCCATTTATTTAAATTGTACGGGGCCTCACCTGGTTACCTCGCCAACAATCTCCATGGTAGTTGATAAGACGGAAATTATTCTTAGAGCCTCCTGTGTCATGGACAGCAGTAGCTAATCCTTCTCCTGGGCCCGAGGCAGGGGAGATGGTTGCTGAACCTAGACCAGCAGCTCTGATGAGAATGACAACTTCAGTCAGATGCGGCTTGATGGGTTTCCGCCAGGCACGGTCTCCTTCATGGACTGCAAATATCCAACCCCCTCTCCCAGCAGAGACTATCTCTTATCCTTGAAGCAAATGGTCATCAAATATTTGTAGGCTTTGTGGGCTGTGTGAAGAAACTTTGCTGCACATTGTAACATTATGTCCAAAAATGTTGCAGGAGCGGAAGACGTTTTTAAAACCTATCTTTAAAGAAATGGGAGTTAGAACTTGTAGAACAGCAATTATATTTTGCTTATGCGGAGTCAACGTTCATATTATACATCAATTTGTTCAGTTCATCTTCAAAGTGGAAAAGAAATTATGTAATGTTGACATCCTAAGTAAATGATACATCCGTTAGGGCAGAGTTTTTCAAACTGTGGGGCGCAACACCATCCTAGGGGGGCGCACACTCCACTCTAATTTTACCTTTGTTCCCTGTGGCAAGTCGAGGAAGGAGGGAGGGAAAATCGACGGGGCACGAAGTGCCCTGCTTTTATTATGTTCACGGTCCCAGGAGGGGGTTAATTAATTCAGCTTCAGCTGCAGTGAGGAGGCAGGAAGTCTCCTCTGCTAAATTCGAAATTAAACGAACAGACAGGCCTGTCCCTTTGCATTCGATATTCTAGTAGAGGAGACCAGGGCCGGCTCTAGGGCAGTGCAATCGGTGCCACCGCACCGGCCGCTGAATAGGGGTGGGGGCGTTATTTTTTCCCAGTATATTATAAATTTTAAATCACCTGCTGCGCGTTCCTGGCATCAATTAAAATGTCAAGATAACTCAGCTGATTAATACTCTTCCTTGAAAGAGACTGGAGGTTTGTCAAGTGGAAGTTCTGAAAAAGCGCATTATTATTTGTTGTATTTTTTACTCCATCGTCACAGATGTGCACATTCTTCACAAGAAAGAAGCAAGAAGACGGCCATTTCTCCACAATAAGAATGTATGTTTATGCAGGCTTAAGTGCTATACATTGGGTAATATTAACAGATGTTACAGCGCTCAGAAAACAGCACTCGTGCGGTATGGAGCGCTATGTTGAAACACATTGATGTTTATTAATATTGGGAATGTGTTTGTTTGCCTTGGTCTTCTAAGTGCAATTGATAATTTACTGTTTTTGTTTTCTTTCCGCCCTGCGCATCTTAGTTCCCCTTAAATGGAATGAAAAAGGTGGATGGTCTCTAACAAGGGTGTGGCTGATAGGAGTAAAAAGTCTTGCCAAGTGACTTGACGTGTAATTAAGGGTGTGGCTTAAAACATATTAGCAGCATACTGAGCTAGGCATGGCATGGTGTGTAACAAGCATTTGGATGATTTTATATGTGTTTTCATCCAACCATATTAAACAGTGAGCACATGCACTTAAAGCTGACCTATGGGCTTTGAAAGTGCTATTTAGCATTGGTGTTCTCAACATCAGATACATGGATATCCAGTGATATTGGGACTAATCAGAATTGCAAATGCTTTGTTCTAAAAGGAGGAGATTCTGAACAAGTCTTTAAATACGTGATTGTGAATGGGAAGGCGCGCTCCCCACATTGGAAACATCACAGAGTAGGCGGCACAGTGGGGTGGATGGAATGGTCCTTTATCCGCATTTGACTGATCTGTGTTGCATGGAAGGCTGGTTAGTTCCAACCGGGCTGGTGACATAACTTCCAGGGTACTATAGACACCAGCCTTGGTAAAGCGGAGGCCACATGTTGACAGGGGTGGCAACAGGGGCTGTAAATGCCCCACACAGCAAAAGGAGGCTTCCTTTGAACTAGCACCACTTCCGCAACCCCGATTTCTATGAAGCATTGGGTGACTGAACCAGTCCCTCTTTCTACATCTGGCTTACCAGAGCAGCTGTTGGTTGGCCTAATGTGATCAACTACAATAAGCTTTGACTCATTTTCAGGTAGCGTACAGGGTATAAATGTCTGCTGCTCAGAACGTGTACCATGCTGATCACAAAGTGCATATAACGTAAATAGGTCAGTGAGTTACTGATTTTGCAAGAGAGATCCTTTTGCTACTACAGTTTATAAGTCCAAATCCTCATATAGAACATTGAGCTATGTATTAACTGTCATCAAAGAGCTGCATGCAATCTGCATATGTTAGAGCTACATGTTTTTTTTCGCAGTCTTTCACTATTCTAATCTCGCCATCAAAGGTTCATTTAGGTAGAAAACAATTATTATTGAAGAAAGAACTTCTGACAATGATGTTTTATATCCTGAATTGGGCTTTTCCAGAAAAAGGACTCGCACTATATCGCCTACTAGTATCGTGGACATGTCATTCCTAAACTACACCTTGTAGTCCTGTCTGATGTAACATTTCCTATACACTGATTTACACATCTATGATTGTCTCTATGCAATGTGTTTGTGATGTAAAGTGCTCTGACACTTTACACTGGTATGAGTGGTGCTATAAAGATAAATTAATTTGAGAGAAGGTTAAGGAAACTTGAGGGGCACTGTTAAAGGGTGCTAGTGAGGGAATCCGTGGCAGAGGTGGTGATTGTTGCGCCAACACACATTGTCGCACAGGGCACCACCAATGTTAAAGCTGGCCCTGGAGGAGACTCCTAGCCAAATGCCTGTCTGTTCGTTTGCTTGCAGTTTAAGCAGTGGAGACATTTTGGCTCTCACTGCAGCTGAAGCATTTCAGCTTCATGAATTAACCCCCTCCTGGGTGGGGGAAAAAAAAACGGCACAGGCAGGCGCGCAAAATGCCAGCCAGCCAGCCATGTGTTCTTTCAAACAGACTGAAAATTGTTTGTCTATAAATAAAGAAGCATGTTATCTTTTATTATCACAAAAAAGGTTTCTGTTTCCAGATACCTGAGAGCCTTGCTAGAGGAAGAGTGTCTGGTCAACGACTGGCTAACTAGAAAGGAGGCAGATTTCCTGGAAAACAAACACCCTAGGGCCCCATATTTTTATACTATCCCTAAAATCCACAAAAGGTTGGAAAAACCACCTGGGAGACCAATCGTCTCAGGCATAGGATCAATACTTGAGCCTTTGTCCAAGTTTGCGGACGCTTTTTTGAGACCTTTGGTACAGAAGACAGAAACATACCTACAGGACACCAAATCAGTACTGTGCCTTCTAAAAGACCTACCTTTTGACCCCTCCACACAGATACTGATAGGTCTCGACGTAGAGAGCCTGTATACAAGCTTGCCTCACAGAGAGACCCTACAGATCCTTGAGGACATCCTATTCGAAAACCAATGGGATTACAAAACACCCAGGCATGTAGTGCTAGAATGTTGCCGCCTTGCCCTTACCGAGAACTTCTTTCTCTTCCAGGAAACTATATACAAACAGACCCATGGAACTAGCATGGGAAGCACTTTCGCGCCGAGCGTGGCGGGACTGTATGTGCACTGGCTAGAGACAAAAAAGATCCTGAATACAGACAACCCCCATGCCACCAAAATCCAGATGTGGAGGCGTTACATCGATGACGTCATCCTCATCTGGAATGGAAATGAGCAGGAGGCAGATGTGTTCCTAAATTGGCTGAATCTCCAGGACCCTTTCCTGAAGTTCACCTCCACAATGAGCCGTGAACATCTAGTCTTCCTAGACCTAAACATTAAGGCAGAAAAAGGGACACTAATAACTACGACACATTTTAAGCCAACGTCTAGGAATTGCCTACTTAGCTTTGAAAGCTTCCACCCACGCCAACTTCGTGAAAACCTGCCATTTGGGCAGTTTCTGAGACTAAGAAGGAACTGTTCAGAGAAATGTGACTATGAAATACAGGCCAAGGAACTTTGCGACAAACTATACCAGAGACAGTACCCGAAAAAGATTGTTCAGAAAGCTAAGAAAAGGGCATCAAACAACCACAGGGACGCACTGTTGGAGTCCAAACCTAAGGAACCACAATCAAATCCATCCGAAAAAAGGCCCATCTGCATCACTACGTATACAGTAGCTTCACAGCAGGTGACAAAGATAGTGAAAAAACATTGGAGAACTCTGAATAGCGGGGGTCTTAACATCACCCAACCAATGTTCAGTCATCGGAAAGGGAAAAACCTGAAGGACTTGATGGTACACACACGCCCTAGATCTATGGAAGGCCCAGTCCGACGTCTGCACCCCTTACCAGCTGGACACCATCCATGTTCCAACTGTAGCGTGTGCCACCTTACTGAAACCACCAAACAGGTGATTTGTAATACAGGCCTCAAATGGGAGTTAAGACAGTTTTCAAACTGTAATACATCAGGAGTTGTCTACATGATCACATGTGTGTGCAATTTGCATTATATTGGAATGACAACCAGAAAGGTTAACACCAGGATGGTTGAACATCGCAGTAACTTTCGGTGTAAACACTCGAACACCAAAATGACAACACACTTTTTGGAAAAAGCACACACACCCAACGATATGCGCTGGGTAGTGCTGGAAACCCAACCAGCCCATGCTGACATGGAAAAGAAACTATTAGAAAAGGAGCAACGTTGGGTGTTTAGACTTCGCTCCCATATCGTGGGATTGAATGACGACATTCCCTGGGGACAGTTTACATGAAAGACACATGTAAACATTATAAAATCATACCCATTACGTGTGAAATTCACGAAGTCTCATGAATATAGTTCCTAACATCTTTATGGCAATAACTGTACAATACGGGATGAAAGATTATCCTGTGTGGCTGAATTTGTCACTGGAAGTTTTGGATCCCTTATAAAAATACTTTATTTTACCAGCTAAAAAGTACCATGGGATACTGGTGACACTCCATATTCATCAGATGGGTAGCATTAGTGAGTCAGTTCCATCGGTACAATTTTGAACTAATTTCCACTTTTTTCAAACACGGCGGGTAAAACCCCTGATAGTATGACAAATACTCAGTATATCACCCTAAATTCATCTAGAGGTATCGTATTGCAATAATAGTCACATTAGACACTTGATTACGATTTTGAGCAAAGATCGACACCCCTAAGATGGCCGCCACGTAGGCGGGGCACGGGTAGAGAAGCACACGCTCTAGCGTGCGCGAAGGGCGTTCCCGGTTCAGCGCCGGATACCGCGAATGGCATCAGCATTTAAACAACATGGAACCTCCAGTCCGATAACATCCGGACCGGAGGGAGAAAGAGTAGGTGCCTGAATACAGGAGGTAACCAGAGCACAAGTAAGTGGTATAGGGCGAGAAGGAATGCCGATTTGGAAACGGAGCAAAAGCCTAGTAAACAAGCAGTACTGGGTGACTTAACAACTCCATTTCTTTCTCATCAGAGTTGCGAGGATACCGATACCCCTCCGACTCCATGGGGCCCAGTTAGGTCTCATAAAAAAGTATGTATGAGTGTGTAAGACAGATGAATGTATGGGTGTGACACTGCGAAAGGTGTTTTGTTAAAAACCACGTTCGAAAATGCACGAAATCAATCACGTTTTTGTGCATGAAAACAAGCACGGCCAATGAGTCCGCGTCCGAATTCACAGAGTACATCACTTCTGTAAACAACTGTGTGTGATAACTAATGGGGCCAACCACCCCTTGAATTTTAAAGTTGTTTTCTATTTTTCAGGAACCACGTGTTTTTGGAACAAAATACGTAGGTATATATGCATGCACTTAACAGAGTTTGCTGCAGTTTAAACCCTTTTGTAAATATCTCAGTGACAGAGTAAGGAGTGGCGAACACAGGGCTGGTCCCTGTGTAGTCCCGAAGAAGTGCTTGGGGTATGCACGAAACATGTCGACTTAGGAGTTGATAGGTACATCTGGACACATTAAGTTTAGGATAGCCTATCTCCCTACCCCGTTTTTAAGACTACCACCTAGAGGCCAGAATAAAGTTTATTAGTAACCTACTGGGCAGGTATTTTTTAACCCATCACATAGTCCACTCCCCACAAATACACATGCACCACACATAGTCCATTTAAGTGCTCCTACGTAACTCCGCAAGTCGTAGCACGCCCCAGCCCGTAGAGGACTGGGATGGCCCCAATGATGAAGCATGTCACCGTGGGGCAACCCCGGTGAGTGAGGGGACACCTAAAAAAGGAAAAATGTTTCCTTTGTTATACACTAGACACTATCCCAACAGCCAACCCCATTGAGCAGTGGCTGTCCTTTCCTCTAGCAAGGCTCTCAGGTATCTGGAAACAGAAACCTTTTTTGTGACTTTAGTGACTGGAGGGCGAGCCAAGCTAGTAAACCCTCTAACTCCCCTAGTTTTTTACCGATCTTTTATTATCAGCCATAGATTATTCAGGCAGCCCTAGAACACAAGTAAAAGTTATTTCAACTTATACTTGCTGTTCAAAGTATGCATGGACAAGTACTAACAAAACAGCTTTAGGTGATTGCTTATTTTTGTACCGCCTGGGACATCAAAATAATGAGCTGGCAACCCTAATCACAAGACTGGGAGTTTGTTGCAGGATCACCGCATTATTTATTCCCTACACCCTGATCCCTGGTTACTGCCATATTAGCAATAGTTTAACACATTTGAAACCCTACGCTGCCCTCAATAACATTCTGAGTTACTTCAAGCGTCTGGGAATGCACCTTGCATTCAGACAACTCGCTTCTCATCTCGCCCTTCACTTTCACACTCACCCTGCACTCACACTGATCCCCATGCATTCACACCATTCAAGCACTTACCCTGCCTCACAGTGATAACTCTGCACTCACAATGCACTTGCACTGTTTACCCTGTACCTCACCCTGCAGTCACAGGAGCACACTACTCGCCCTGCACTCATGTGACATTTCACTCAACTGTCCCCTTCACTGCTCAATCTGCAATCTCACTCAAATGAGCCCACCTCGAACCATATGTTCATTCGTCCCACTCTGCACTTATATCTGCACCCAAATTCATATGGTCACCTCGCTCACCCTGCAGTCACTCCTCTTACCCTACTCGCAAACTGTCGCATGGCTCACTGTGCACTCACATGAGCACTCCTGCCACCCACACAGCACAGAGGGTTAATGTGCCTGCTCCACAGAATGTGTACCATGAAGATCACAGTACTGAGTGTGAGTAAACAATGAGTAGCGCTATCACAAAATAAAGAGATGAGGTGCATCGTTGGTGAGTGGTAGTAAGGGAATTCATGAAGAAGGAGGAAATGTGGGATGGGGTACCAAAAAAAGACTGTTGCACTGTGTGCAACAAGTGCTTGGGCCAGCCCTGGCTGGGAGTGTTAGCCCCCACCAGAGGTTCGGCCCCTTCCTGCACAAAAACAATCTCCCAACGACGCAGGCATCCTTGCACCATGGTGCAAGGATGCCTATGCCAGCGCATGGCTGCAGTTTGTGCGCCAGCGCAGGGGGAAGCATAGAGATGCGTCATATTCTTGTAAATATGTTGCATTCCTGTGCTTCGGAAGTGCTGCAGCGTGGCGCAGCCAAAGGGCTTGCAGTGCCACACCCAGGCACTTCCTTGTAAATCTGCCCCTGGATGTGGAGCACAACCTGAGGATGGCAGTAGCAAAAATCCATCCACAGATTGACCGTCTGTGGCGAAAAACAGACACACCCGTCACATTTATGTTGGTGGTGTTATCAATCAATGTCATGTGTAAAACAAACCATCCTAATAAAAACAATTTGCGCATAATTTAACTAGGAAAATGGTGGGTTGAGCTATGTAATAATCTGTAATTTCAGCACACCCACTCACAAACCTGCACCTAACTAAACACTCTTATTATGTTGAACATTATATGCTGGGTATGGCCCAGGATATGCGCGCGGTGGTCAATTATGTAGTGTACCAGATTCCAGAAATTCCTTTCAGGTGTTGGGGGGCCAAAAAAATTGAGGTGGGGGGCTCAACCTACAAAAGTTTGAAGACCTCTGCGTTAGGGTAACGTTATAATGATTTTATATTGATTTTAGGGAGTAGGTGGGCTATTTTATTGTAGTTGAATTCATTCAGAAATTGTGTAATATATGTATGTTGTAAATTCAAAAGTAATTTTATAGCTATGTTTGGCACATTATGTTCAGTTATTTGTATGATTTTAGAGGTTAGAGTAGGGGCTCTTATATAGGAGCTTTGTATTATTGTGGTAAATATTTGATTTACCGTCTTAATTTCTATGCAGGTAAGTACTTAATCAATAATAACTCAATCGGAAAGAAAAAGGCAGAGTCCGTGGTGTTAGAGTTCTTAGGGGTTTTATTCCTTAAAAAGGAATGGTCATGACCTGGATATCATGTTCCTGCAACCACAGGGGTTCAGGAAGGGATAGAGCAATATTTTATTGACAATACATAGCTTATATACTTAAATCACATCATAGAAACCAATATAGTAGGCGTAACAGCTGAGAGAAGACAAGATAACAGCATCCACGTGATAGTGATACGTAATTAGAAGGCGTGAACTAGAGGTGTGTGCTGGAAACGTCACAGGTAGGTGTCACAAATGGGTGGCACAAAGCAGAAATGTTGCAATGTCAGCAGAAATCGGAGGCTTGGATGCGCGCGCAGCTGCATGACGTGTGATTGACGTGAAACTGGAGGGTGCAGGGGACTTGACATTTACACTGGCGGAAAGAGACAGAAGTCTGGCATGTCAGATCAACTCGTACTTCTATCATATCTGATATCTGATGTTTGGGAACCATACTATCTAGAGGGAAAGGTCTCTGGGGCAGAAGCTATTCTATACTGACTGTGAGTGCGTGTATAAGCGCCTAAGTGTCTACATGAGAATGCGAGGGGCAAGGGCCTACCATGGTAACAGAGGCTATGAATTACTTGCACGGAGACAGTGACGCCGGGCCCTGTGCTCTGCAGCTGGGAGGAATGTTTACTTAAACTAGTAGGCAGGAATGTATTTTCGAGGAGCGGAACAGATAATTCGAAGGTTGAAGTCAGTCTTGGCAGGCAGCAGGCTGTGCTAAGCGCCGGGGCCGCACAGAAAGTAAGTCAGAGGTCACGGGTACAGAGACAGCCTGGGCTGAAACTTTCGGAGTCAGAAAACAAGAAAAAGAGGCTCGATGGCAGAATTCAGGCCCTACTTTGCCAGAGCTGAAAAACGTGTAAAGTACACCACAAAAAGACGTTGGCATGGCATACTTAGGAACGGACTATTCAACCCATTCAGGGTGGGTCTGAAAGAGGACATGTTAACGTTGGACGCAAATGTATTTGCGTCTTCATAGCTGGCACAGGAGGGAAGTTACATGCACTTTAAGCTGGTACATGGAGACGGTGGGGTACACGCTAGGGAACACAATCTTGACCATAAAATTTATATTTCCTCATTCCCTCCTTGTTCCCTACGGACCCTTCATGATATATCGATCCTCATGAATCGATCAGTTTGTTCTTGTAACATCATTTGTTCTTCTTTCTTTCACGTTTTGAGAGAAAACTGGAATGTTCGATGCATGATGTGGCACACAGTCCACAAATCGCTGGCCCACACTGTAGGCACAGGCAGCAACTGAATACTATGACTAGGCCAACACCTAGGAAGGATAGGATCTTCCATCCCCAAGCAGTTAACGTTGTCCAGAACCAACCGGACCAAGTCCAGGTGCCTGGATTCTGATGTATCAGATTTGCAATCTTATGAAGACGTGTAATGGCTTGATATACTGTTGGCGCGTTTTCTGGGATGAAAATACAGCAACTTGACCCGATGACCTTACAAGCTCCGCCTCTATCTGCCAAGATGACGTCAATAACAAGACGATTCTGAAGAACAACAATCCGCATAGCGGACTGCTCCTCTGTTAAGTTGCCTAGGGCGGAGGCAGCTTCATTCACTACTGCTTCAAGAGTTCTAGTTAATCTGCGAATTAGTTTACTATTTTGAACGGGGCCTGTGAAGAAAAAGAAACCTTTATTGAAATCTGTGTATTGCTCCCATGCCGTTTCAGTATAGTCGACAATCGGGAGATCTCTTCGGAGCCTATTCTTTACTAGATTTGTATTTCTGTGATAGTCAGGAGGAGCTAGAAAAACAGGTGGCAGAAGGAATGCAATGTAACAGGTACCATCCCAATCTGGAGGTAAGCGTATGTATGCGGTATGACCACAAACAAAGTAGGAATGACGAGTAGCTCTAAAGGAAGATTTGCCTTGATCACTGAATTCGACCACAGTAGTACATTTACTATGACCTAAGTGTACTGAACCTTTCTTACTGACACATAATTCACCAGTGACTGGTAGTACTGACATAGCAGGGAGAACTGGAGCAGCTTCGGATTCAACAGTAAGAATCATAAGGTTAATTGTGTAATTACCTAATCCATATACTTCATTTTCTAGATCAGTTCCTATTCTAATGGGAAGTCCCTTCTTGTCAGGATAACAGGCATTAAGCAGAACTAAGTTCAAGTTTCCCCAAACCCAGCTCCCTTTAAAAACAGCAATATCAGGATCTACGGAATTTATTATTCTGAACCAGGCACCACAGGAACCATTGTGAGTGAACGGGTACGGGAAGAGGGGCAGAACTCCCTTGTATTTCTGGTAGGGAGGAAGTCGGCCACATATCCAACAGTTTGTAGCATTGTTAGTCTGATGGGAGTGATGTAACATACTAATGAATGTGTTGTTGCGCAGCGCAAGTCTGTAAGAAAGTTCGTTGGGAGGTAATTTACTAAAAGAATGTTCAGCA
Organism: Lissotriton vulgaris; assembly: GCF_964263255.1. NCBI lineage: Eukaryota > Metazoa > Chordata > Amphibia > Caudata > Salamandridae > Lissotriton > Lissotriton vulgaris. The sequence continues at coordinate 121,417,420 of NC_141687.1, forward strand.
GTGACATTATAAGCAGATTGTTCACGCTTGAAAATAGGATAATATATAGAAAGCAATATACTTGCAACAATAATCAGAAGACTTAGAAAAAACATAATCAGTAATGTCACTATACAGTGACTACGTAGTGATTTACAATATGTACGTTTCTTGAGTTGTCTCTCTCTCTCTCTATCTCGATCTAGGGGATACATGTCAGAAACTATTTAACCGATTCACCTAGGGGAGGACTTAAACAATTAAACTGTCTGACTTGCTAGATCGGAGTTTCAATCTGTACTCCTCTTGGGGAGTTGTCTCTTGTTTCGGAATTTTAAAGTCACTAGGTTCGATACAGTCTTTGGAAGGGGTGGACGAGTCTGGGTCTGGTTTCAGTTCATTACACCGTTTCACATGGCTTGTGTGGATCCACCCCTTTCTGCCTTCGATTTTAATAGCGGTCCTCGTGGTGAGAAGGACGGTCTTCGGCTCTTTCCAGCGGGGCTCCAGCGGACTTTTCCTGTCGAAGTTCCTAATTAGGACCAGGTCGCCGGGACGGACATCATGCGGCTTTACATCAGTGTTGTCAGGAAAGGCTGCGGCAACCTGTGAACGACATGATTGGAGTGCAGACATCAAGGAGGCAAGGTAATCTGTCAACATATTACAATCAACATCGGTAATTTTCTTCGGTATGGGCGTCCCCCACATATTCGGTGGTCTACCAAAAACCACTTCATACGGGGATAGTCCAGATCGCGAGTGGGCGACCATCCTCATATAGAACAATGCAACTGGCAGGGCGACTATCCAGTCGACCCCCTTCTCTTTACAAACTTTAGCAAGACGTGTTTTTAATGTCTGATTATGCCTCTCTACAAGGCCAGCGGCTTCGGGATGTCGGACACAATGGAATCTCCACTGATATCCTAGCAGCAAGGAAACTTGTTTCATTAATTCGGATGAAGTACACGACACGAGGCAAGCCGTACCGTGGGAAGAATTCTCGAACCAGCTGCCTGGCAGTGGTCGGAGCAGTGTAATCTGGGACTGGATATGCTTCGGTCCAACGGGAAAGTGCACAAACAATTCCGAGGACATATTTGAATCCTCGACAACGGTCCATCTGGATATAATCCATCTGGAGGACTTCAAAAGGGTGATCGGGAGGATGAAATCCACCTTGCTCTACAGGGACGCTTTTACCTGGATTGAACTGACAACAGATCATGCAAGTACGCACTTTCTGTTTTGCTGCTGCTCGTAAGTGTTTGTTATACCAGAGATTCTGTAAACTGTCTAACATTGCTTTCTCTCCTAGATGTGCTGGACTATGTGCTGTATTGATTATGACTTGAACCATAGAGTCGGGGAGAAACCATGTAGATTTTCCCTTCGTCATCCATCCTTGATCTGTCTGGATCCCTCCTAGTTCGGTCCATTTCTTTATTTCATCTGTAGTAGCATGTGTTTGAATATCGATTACATCTAGTGTGGGATCCCTAACTGTCATACAATGTGTCGGTACTATTGTCTTTGTCACGTCAGTTGTCTGAGTGTGAGTCAATGCTGTATGTTTTGCTGTCTGGTCTGCCAGGTCGTTACCCTGGGAAACAGAATCTGTAACTTTAGTATGTGCTTTACACTTCATGACGGATATACCTGAAGGCAGATGTATTGCTTCTAACAGTGCTTGAATGAGGGGACCGTGCTGGATCTTGGCACCATGAGAGGTCAAGAAACCTCGTTCTTGCCATAACATTCCGAAGTCGTGTACAACTCCGAAGGCATAACGGGAATCAGTGTATATGTTAACATTTCTGTTCTTGGCTAGTATACAGGCTCGGGTCAGAGCAATAAGCTCTGCCGCTTGAGCGGACAGTGTATCAATACGATATGTTTCTTTGACTTCCGTTTCAGTGGTCACGGCATACGCGGCCACTAATTCTCCTGTACTTGTTCTCATACATGAACCATCCACGTAAAGTGTCAGGTCTGGATTTGTCAATGGAACATCGGTTAAGTCTCGTCGAGGCTTTGTTACTGCATTAATGATCTCTATACAATCATGCGGGGCTGGATCTGTCATAATTGAAGGTAACAATGTTGCGGGGTTCAGAATACTGCAGCGTCTGATTTCTATGTGTGGCTGGAATAGTGTTAATTCATAACCTGTCAGTCGTGCTATAGTCAAGTGTTGAGTCTGGGTTCTGTTTAAAAGAACCTCTACAGAATGTGGAACTTGTACTGTTAATTGATGTCCTAAAACAATTGAGTCGCTCTGTCTGATTGCTAGTGCTGTTGCTGCTACTGACTTCAAGCACGCAGGGAGTGCCTGGGCTACTGAATCCAATGTACTTGAAAAATAAGCGCAAGGCTTATGTGAACCTGCTTGATCTTGAGTGAGGACAGACAGCGCTGTACCATCACGTTCTGTAACAAAAAGTGTAAACGGTTTGCTGTAACATGGTGTCGCTAAAACTGGTGCTTGACATAAAGCTTTCTTTAATTCCTCAAAGGCTTGTGTGTGTTCCTGAGTCCAAGGGAGGGCAGTCGAAGTCGCTGCCTCCTGTGTTGTCAACTGAATGAGTGGTTTAGCTAGAAATGCATACTGAGGAATCCATTGTCTGCAGTACGAGGTGAGGCCTATAAAGGCCCGCACTTCCTTTTGTGTCTGGGGTTGCGGCATATTTACAATTAACTGGATGCGATCAGGAGTGAGCTGTCTCCCCACTTTGGACAGCAAGTGACCCAAGTACACAACTTGCTGAACACAGAATTGTAGCTTCGAAGGAGACACCTTGTGTCCCTTGTCGGCCAGAAAATGTAAAACTGTCAGTGATGCTTGTTCACATTCGGGTTCACTTCGTGCGGTGATCAACAGATCATCGACGTATTGCAGTAAGGCGGTGTTAACTGGCATTTGAATACAATCTAGTTGTCTTTTCAGTGCTTGGCTATAGATGCTGGGGCTTTCTGTGAATCCTTGAGGTGCGCGTGAAAATTTGAAACTTCGTCCATTTAAACTGAATCCGAAGAGATATTGGCTCTCCGGATCAATAGGTACACTAAAGAAGGCGTTCTTGAGGTCAATTACAGTAAAGAACGTTGCTTCTGAATCAATAGCAGTCAATAGGGAAGAGATGTCGGGAACCACAGGGTACATTTATTCAGTTCTCGTAAATCAATCACCAGCCGATATACTGGCGGTGCATTGGGATCAGTACGTTTAAGAATCGGAATGATAGGGGAATTGCAGATATTGGAGTCGGTCTCTACGACCACTCCTTGGGCAATGAGCTCTTCAATGATTTTCAGTAAAGCCACTACAGCATCGGGTGGTAACTTGTATTGTCTGATTCTTGGTAAAACAACACCTTGTTTCAGTGTAACACGGTATGGTGTAATGTGCATGCAGCCTACATCGGTTGGGCCTTGTGCCCACAGGTGATCTGGTACATTTTTCAATCTGACATCAAACTCTCGTAATACATAATGACCCTTGAAATCTCTCAGAAACAATCTAACTCCTTCCGGAGAACAACATATCACAGCTCCTAGAGCCTTCAGTGTTTTGATACCTAACAGATTTTCTGGACATGACTTCGTAAGTAACAAGTCTGTAACACGTGATAATGGACCCACAGCCAGGGGAACTGGTTCTGATACTTCATTTACAATAGGCTGTCCTGAAAAACCAAGGGAAACATTCTGTGAGCCTGAGAGGGGTGCCCCTGGGACTTCGTTATGGCTGATTGTTGTGCGGCTTGCCCCTGTGTCAATTAAAAACTTTCTGTCTTTTCCCAATACTTGACTGTGTACGTAAGGACCCTCTTGATCTACAGGGATCTCAATAAGAGGCAAGCCAAATTCCCTCTCTAGGCTGTTTCATGTGTATCGTGGATAATCGGGGTAAGCAGATTGGGCATATTGGTACATCTGTTGGGAAACTTGCTGAGTCGCGGCAATGGGCTGTGGCTGTGGTACCGCTACCGTCTGTGCTGTATGAGATGAAGCATGCGTATGCTGTGCATTCTGCATGGGCTGTACATTCTGTGAAGTCTGCTGTTGGGCCTGGTCTTGTCTAGGTGGATGCGGTCTTTCCTTAGTTTTACCTGTTGCTATATTGTGTTTCAGAACTGGACATTCATGTACGTAGTGACCTGGCTGCTTGCAATAGTTGCATGTCCCTTTAACGGGAGCTGCGGCGTGACCTGTCTGGGTCGTACCCTTTCTCTGGCTGTCTGCTGGAACTGATTGGGCCACTAACATTTTCATTTTCGTGTCTTTCATACGTTTCTGTTCATGATCCTGTTCTTCTCTAATTCTGTTCTGATGATACTGTAACATTTGTAACATCTGGGATGGCGTATTTGCTTGCCATGTACTCTCGACCTTGTACACACGGTTTTTAACTGCTAACAGGGAATTCTCGACTAACTTTGATACAAAAAGGTGTGAATACGACTCGCTACTTGGTTTAAGACCACTATTAATAATGAAACATTTCTCGAATCTTGAATAGAAGTCACTAGTATCTTCGTCTGGTTTCTGTTTACAGGCTGAGATTGCATCCCAGTCTTCCTTTCTAGTTGTCAGTAATCTTGGCAGAACCTGTACTATCAAACCTGGTAATGCTTTAGTTTTCTCCCCAAGGCCTAGCCCTGGGGTACGTTTTTCCTCCTCGTCTTCTATTTCTGCCCATACTATCTTTTTGTCTCCCACCTCCCATTCTTTTTCCTTGAGTTTCTCGTAGATGCCCGTGGGCAGCAGTACCTTTAACATTTTCATGATATCTTCGTATGTGTAATCCCCCATCAGTAACATGTCTTTAAGTTCTCTGTGAAAACCTGCAGGGTCTTTATCGTGACAGGGTACTAGTTTCTTCATTTCTAACAATTCTAACTTAGTCAGAGGCGTGTGTACATACACACGTTTCAAGTTCTGGTCGGCACCCATAACTGGATGTACTTCTCGTAAGGGGTTCTGACTTTCAAGACCATGCAGACGCTCCATATGATACATTTTTCTTTCTGGGGGCGGAGCGGAAACGTATTGTGAACCTAAGAAAGTGTTATATCTATGTCGTTGTTCTAGAATTATTTGTATTAACTTGGTACTTAGACCTTGCCATCTATCCATGAGTAGTGCTTCTAATGTATCGTGTAAGGGACCTGGATCGGAATGTTGGTTTCTGTATAACGTGAGGAGGTGCTGAATCATGTATACACCTTGTTACAATTGGAGCGGGTTGCGGCGCAGGAGAGATAGGTAATAGACCTGCTCTTGGTAACTTAGGCTTTATTGTGGCAAACAGTTGATCCGTACAGCTTTTACGGGCAGGGTATTTCCTTGGTGACCGGCTTCTACTCCTGCGTCTGTGGACTGTCTTTTCCTTCTTCCGTGTCCCTTCCGGTCTTCGGACAGGCGGTTCCTCCTCCTCCGAGTCCGTCCCGACTGTCGGAGTGGCTCTCCAGCGATCACCCAGTCCGAGGGAAGGAAAGAGAGAGAGACAGTGTCAGGGGCTGTACAACTTCGCACACGGTGTAGGGTAGGGGAAGTGAGGGGACTCCCAGTGCTCAGTTTAACGCGTGAACGGCAGTGAAGGGTGATTGACGAATCCCGTTAAACTATACGTCCCTCGGGGTTGTACCTAACGTACGCTGCCCTCCTACCCAGCCCCTGAAACGATCACGTACCTGGAGGAGCCACGCACCTCCCCTGGGTGAGTGGCTGGGCGGCTCGTGGAAACGGTGGCCTCCTGGCTTTCCTCCGTCCTGGGCAGGCGCCGACTCTGCTCGCTTTTCGTCTCCAGTCGTCCGACTCTCCACCTCTTCTCCTGCTCCTCGAGTCTCAAGGTCTTCCGAGTCGTCTCGCGTTATCTCCTTCTGATCCTCGATCTTCCTCCGTTCTGATCCTTCCTCCTCCGGAATCTTCGTCCTCCTTCCTCTTTCGCCTTCCGTCCTCCAGGTGAACAAGCACACCTGAGAGGCTTCGGGTTCTCCTTTTGATGGGCAGGGCTGAAATGCTGACTCCTCCCACTCGGTGTTGTCCTCGTAGTTAAAGGGCCAGTCCATAGCGTTCGGCTCAGTCCAGGTTGTCACTGGTTCCTGTGGTTGAGACAGAGAGAGAGGAGGGGAGGGGGCAAAAGTTAAGTCGGACCTCCCCTGGTTCGTTCCCGGGTCGATGGGTAGACCCGCACCGATATCCTGTTGGCCCCGACTGTACACCCCGTTACACACCTCCCCCCTAGGACGCTCCCGATCGGGGAGCGGATGGCGAGACAGGAAGTCCGCATTAATGTTTTCAGTCCCCTTTTTATGGTGCACTGTAAACGAAAACGGCTGGAGCGCCAGGAACCAGCGCATGACCCTGGCATTGTTGGACTTGTTCCTAGACATCCATAAGAGGGGAGCGTGGTCAGTGTACAGGTGGAACGGTCGGCCCTCGAGGTAGTAGGCCAGTTTCTCAATAGCCCATCGGACAGCTAAACACTCCTTTTCGATTGTAGCATATTTCAATTCTCTGGGGAAGAGTTTTCGGCTGACATAAACTACAGGGTGTTCCAGCCCGTCCTTGCCTATCTGTGACAGAACGGCACCTATGCCGTATTCCGAGGCATCGGTATGGAGGAGAAATGGGACAGAAAAATCTGGGGAGGCCAGGACAGGGGTCGTGGTAATGATGCGTTTCAGGTGGGAGAAGGCATCGGTCATGCACTCAGTGGGCTTTATGGGAGTGTTGGATTTCCCTGTATGGCGTAGGGCGTCTGTAAGGGGGGCGGCAATGTCTGCAAAGAGAGGGATGAACCTTCTGTAATACCCCACCAATCCTAGGAAGGCCCTCATCTCTTTCCTGGTGGAGGGGAAAGGGGTATCCGCTATAGCCCTGACTTTCTCAATCTGGGGCTCAATCATGCCATGTCCCAATACATATCCGAGGTACTTCACCTTCTGGTAGGCCAGTCTCGATTTCTTGGAGTTTACTCTTAGTCCGGCTTTCTCTAGTTCTTGAAACACCAGATGGATGTGTAGCAAATGTTCCTCCCAGGTCTTGCTGTGGATGACTATATCGTCTAAGTAGGCTGATGCCATGGAAGCTACAGGGGCGAGAACGGTGTTCATCAGTCTCTGAAAGGTGGCGGGAGCCCCGTGTAGCCCGAACGGCAGGACGGTAAATTCATAATGCCCTTCGTGGGTGCTGAAGGCGGTCTTTTTCTTGTCCTCCTCCCGTAATGGCACCTGCCAATATCCTTTTGTAAGGTCAAGTGTCGTGATATACCGGGCTTCACCAAGGCGTTCTATGAGTTCATCCACTCGTGGAATCGGGTAGGCGTCAAATTCCGAAATCTCATTGAGGGCTCGAAAGTCCATACAAAAACGCCGACTACCGTCCGGCTTTGGAATCATGACGATCGGACTAGACCACTGGCTGGTGGACGGTCTTATAACCCCTAGTCCCAACATGTCCTGTACCTCTTTCTTTATGGCATGTCTTCGGGCTTCGGGAACTCTGTAAGGTTTGATGTTAATGACTTTTCCGGGAGGAGTGTTTATTCGATGTTCGGCCAGGTGGGTCAGTCCGGGCTGGTCTGAGAACAGTCCCTCATGCCGGTGGAGGACGGTTTGAATATCCTTCCTTTGTGCTTGTGTTAACTCATCATTGATGTTCAGTTGGTCTTGAGTGGAAGGGGACGTATTACTGCCAGTCAGGACTCGTACGTCGGATGCGGGCGGTGCTCCCAACCATTTTTTTAGGGAGTTGATGTGGTAGGTTTGCGTTTTTCGGGGTCCGATTTGTAGCTCATAGGTAGTTTTTCCAATGGTACGTACGACTTGAAAAGGTCCTGTCCAACTGGCACGGAACTTCTGAGTGGATGAGGGCAACAATACGAGAGCCCATTCTCCTATCTTCAACTGTCTCCACTTCTTGCCTTTATCGTAGCACAGTTTTTGTTTCTGCTGACTGTTCCCCATGTTCGCATATGCCAGGTCTCGGAGCTTTCCTAGTTTGGATTTAAGGCTCCGGGCATAGTCCAGGGTGGCTGCGGTTTCTTCCGGAACCTCGTTCTCCCACGCTTCCCTTGTCATCTCCATCAGGGAGCGGGGTTGTCGACCATACAAAAGCTCAAACGATGATACGCCGAGACTGCTTTGGCGTTGCCCTCTTATCACATATAGAGCCAAGGGAAGTATCTGGTCCCATTCACTCCCATTCACTTCCATCATTTTCCGCAATGTTGTCTTCAAGGTGCGGTTATAGCGCTCTACGAGGCCATCCGTCTGCGGATGGTAGGCGGAGGTCCTGATTTGGTGCACGTCTAGACACTTGCACACTTCTTTCATCAGCCGTGATACGAACGGGGTCCCCTGATCCGTTAGTAATTCCTTTGGGAATCCCACACGGCTAAATAGTTCGATCATTCTGTCCGCGACTTGTTTCGTCGTGGTAGCCGTGAGGGGGAAAGCCTCGGGGAACCTTGTGGCATAATCCACCAGAACTAGTACATACTGGTGTCCTTTTCGAGTTTTTGGTAAGGGTCCGATGATGTCCATACCGACTCGCTCAAACGGTTTCCTGATAATGGGGAGAGGTTGGAGAGGCACTGCCGGTGGTCTTGTCATGTTCATGGTTTGGCATATGGTGCACTCCTGGCAATAGCGTTGAGCGTCCTTATATATACCGGGCCAGTAAAAAAACCGTAAGATCAGCTGCGTGGTCTTTTCGCTCCCGGTGTGCCCAGCTACTAGATGGGTGTGGGCGAAAAAGAGAATTTGTTCTCGGTAAGATACCGGCACCAAAAGTTGCTCGGGTTCATCCTCCTTAGCCTGCCGGTATAGTAGCTCTTTGGAGATGAGAAAACGGGGGTATCTGGGGTGAGGGTCGTCCATCTCACGGTGGGCCTGCTCCCAGGCATTAAGGAGGGTGGTGTCATTGATTTGTGCGAATTTGAAACTCCGGTCCATTACCCAGGGTTCAGGTGTCAAAAGGGCCGGCTTCACTGACTGCCTGCTGGGTTCCCCTGTTCCCAGACTCTGCCTGAACCAGTGAAGAAAACGTGGATTGTCAGTACCTATGATCAACGGCTCAGGGAGGGTATTGAGAACACCTACTCTCACTCGCTGTTGGGGCCCTCCCTTGGGGACTATGGGAATTAGGGCAAGGGGGTATGTCCTAACATCCCCATGTACACATCTTATTGCCACGTTTTGGTTCTCGAGGTATTGAGACCTGAGCACATGAGGGGCCTGAATAACAGACTGCCTGCACCCTGAGTCTAAGAGAGCCTGAATGACCGCTCCGTTCACCTGCACACTCACCCTATAAGTGCTCCCCATCTCCGCGGAGTAAAGCACGGTCCGTGGCAGGTATCCCACCTCCATCGGTTCCTCTTGGGTTTTCTTCGTGGGGCAGAACCGGGCGATGTGGCCCCAGTTCCCACAATCAAAGCATTGGGGTCCAGAGCTAGATGGACCCTCAGGTTTCCAGCTACGGGGCTTCGGAGGGTCGACGGGTCTCTGGACGGGGCGTCTCTCGGGTTTCATGGGCGGCTTTGGGTGGCGCTCACTTTCCCACCCTGTGGAGCGGGGTTGGGCTCTGGAAAAGGTAGTGGCCATCTCCACGGCTTCCGCAGTCGTCAGATTGTGGTGTTGGCGCAGCCACCGCTGCGTCGCATAGGGAAGGGCTTCCAGGAATTGTTCGAGATATATACGGTCCATAATCTCGGTCTTGGTGCTAGTGTTAGGGGTCAGCCATTTATCGGCGGCCATTTTCAGTCTCACGAATAGGGTTTTCGGGGTCTCTCCTGGGGTGCCCCGTTCTTTCCGAAATCGTATCCGGTAGGCCTCAGTGTCCAACCCTAGGTGATCGAGAATTATCTTTTTTATCTCTTGGTAGGTCGTATCCCCGTTAGGATTAGCGACCTGGTAGGCGGCTTGGGCCTCCCCTGAAAGGAGGGGTGCCAAGAAGAAGGGCCATTTGCTGATGGGCCAGCCACAGGCCCTTGCGGCCCTTTCAAAGTTTAGCAAGAAAGCATCTGGGTCGTCTCCTGTATGATATTTCTGTAGAGCCACTGCAGAGGAGCCATGTGGGATGGTTCCTTCACCTCTAGTACCCCCGGTGGCGACGGGATCTACCCAGGGCTGTTGAGACTCCTCTCGGGCGGCTAGGGCTTTCTTTAGGATCTCCCGGTCAGCCTGGGCTGAAGTCAGTTGCTGTTCCGCCACCCAGCCGAGCTTCTCCTGTCCTTTCACGAGTTCTTGTAGTATGGTTTCCATCTCTGTGTCGAGATTTAGACTGCCCGCATTCTCCACCACTGTTACAATTGGAGCGGGTTGCGGCGCAGGAGAGATAGGTAATAGACGTGCTCTTGGTAACTTAGGCTTTATTGTGGCAAACAGTTGATCCGTACAGCTTTTACGGGCAGGGTATTTCCTTGGTGACCGGCTTCTACTCCTGCGTCTGTGGACTGTCTTTTCCTTCTTCCGTGTCCCTTCCGGTCTTCGGACAGGCGGTTCCTCCTCCTCCGAGTCCGTCCCGACTGTCGGAGTGGCTCTCCAGCGATCACCCAGTCCGAGGGAAGGAAAGAGAGAGAGACAGTGTCAGGGGCTGTACAACTTCGCACACGGTGTAGGGTAGGGGAAGTGAGGGGACTCCCAGTGCTCAGTTTAACGCGTGAACGGCAGTGAAGGGTGATTGACGAATCCCGTTAAACTATACGTCCCTCGGGGTTGTACCTAACGTACGCTGCCCTCCTACCCAGCCCCTGAAACGATCACGTACCTGGAGGAGCCACGCACCTCCCCTGGGTGAGTGGCTGGGCGGCTCATGGAAACGGTGGCCTCCTGGCTTTCCTCCGTCCTGGGCAGGCGCCGACTCTGCTCGCTTTTCGTCTCCAGTCGTCCGACTCTCCACCTCTTCTCCTGCTCCTCGAGTCTCAAGGTCTTCCGAGTCGTCTCGCGTTATCTCCTTCTGATCCTCGATCTTCCTCCGTTCTGATCCTTCCTCCTCCGGAATCTTCGTCCTCCTTCCTCTTTCGCCTTCCGTCCTCCAGGTGAACAAGCACACCTGAGAGGCTTCGGGTTCTCCTTTTGATGGGCAGGGCTGAAATGCTGACTCCTCCCACTCGGTGTTGTCCTCGTAGTTAAAGGGCCAGTCCATAGCGTTCGGCTCAGTCCAGGTTGTCACTGGTTCCTGTGGTTGAGACAGAGAGAGAGGAGGGGAGGGGGCAAAAGTTAAGTCGGACCTCCCCTGGTTCGTTCCCGGGTCGATGGGTAGACCCGCACCGATATCCTGTTGGCCCCGACTGTACACCCCGTTACACACCTGCTAATTTCTGTTCGTCTGGGGAAAGATTCAGGAATGTCTGCGCTACTGTGTCATCATTGTATATGTTGCATTGTCAGCCCATAGTACTGCTGATCGGGCTAGTTCTTGTTCATCCATAGAATTGAGTACGTGGTACCCTATTCGGTCTCGAAGTCTTTTATCAGTCTCCTGAAACTGATGTTCAGGAGAATTCGGTTTTGTTATGCCAGAGAGAAAAACTCTCTTGCTTTCTGGACGGATGCCTTTCCTAAGATAAGTTCCCTTACCTACATACGCTATTGTATCTGTAGTATTGTCTTGTTCTTCAGATTCTTCCTCCTCCTCGGAGGAGGCTTTCTCTTTTTCTCTTTCATGTATTTCTATCACTGCTTTTCTTATTCTCTTGTACATACTGGCTATGCAACCCCCTTTATCATGTTTTCCTTCGGATATATTTTGACCCCACTTGTTGAGTCCTTCCATTTCATCCTGATCTGTCTCAGGCCTGTCTCGTTCTCTTATTAGACAATTTATGAAAAAACGTAATATATATGCTTGAGTGTCAACTTTCTGATAGGCCATGGCCTCCTTAATACTGTCAGGGTCTTCCCCAGTCTGGACAAAATGATATATTCTATCTAGGTGTTCCTTCATACCTGAGAATAATGTTAGGTAATCTGTAGCTTGTCGCAATCGTATTGATGCTATCAACATTCTATCGTCTTTGCCGGGTACTGGATCGTTTCTACAAACTGGAAGCTGTTCTTTGAGTCTGTCGAGACGGGGTGATTGAAGCGAAAAAGTGTTCTGTAGGTCCCTAAGTTGTAATCTGTGTGTTGCTGGCGGGGTCTGGTGACCCCCTGTCGCACCTCCTGAGGCGGAAGCTTGGACATTATCTATCTGTGGAGTCTGTAGGTGTACTTGAACTTGTCTTTTAGTAGGATCAGGTAGAAGCGGTTTCAGTGTATCAATTTTAGGTGCCGGAAGTGGTGGAGGTGGAGGAACAGGCTGTCGAACGGGGAAACCTGATTGCGGTAATGGCGGAATAGGGTCTGGAGGCGGGTTGCCACCTCCGTCACCGTCAGTAGGCGGGACGCGGACAGGCAGGTTAGCGTAAGCGGGTGCTACATCCTCTAGATAGGAATTCAGAAATATGTCTTTAGTAGTCCTGTGATTTACTTTAGTTGGAACTAATGGTGGCGGCAGATTTTTCGGTATTTCTGAAGTGGCTTCAGGCGAACCCTCGGCCACGAGGTACATACCATTTACAAGATTGTTTCGTGCGCGGTCTATTTGTTCTGATTTTACTCGGATCCCTTCAGTAACTAATTCGTTTTCTTGGGCTTTATCTGATTCTTTAAGTCTGTCTTCTCTACGGAGTGCTTTTTCAGCACGCTTATGTGATTCCTTACGCCAAAATTCTATGGCGTCTTTCTGAGATTGTCTGGCTTTCTTTTTCCATAGCGCTTCTTCTACCTTCATGATGCACTCGGCATCCCATGTTCCGGTAACAGGCCATCTATGTCTTTCGTCTAGATGCTTAGTATAATCGGCCCATAAATCTAGATACAATATGGCATCTAAGCCATGCTTGTGGTACATAAAATTTCCTGGAGTGTCCCTAGGGGGGATAGGAATTTCTTCCTCTAGTATCCCTTTCCTAGTTCCTATCTGCTTTAACTTGTTGAAAAACGGCATCTTGTTTACTTAATACTGAATGCTCAATCCTTGCTACTTAATTCTGAATACAGCTAGTTACACAAGAAACACAATAATGCACATTAAAACAGTCACTCATACCACGACATTTATTACATGAAAAACATTTAAGACATATATGACTACCCCCTTATACTGATGTACTGCTAAACAGCACAGATACACTGCTAAGAACAGTGCAAGAACTTGAAATAACGGATGTACTGCTAAACAGTACAGATACACTGTCTAAGACAGTGCAGACCGAATTTGTGTACCCAAACCCGTCTTGATACGTCCCAGCAATGGTACTCACCGGGAAGCACGGAAATCGGAAGGCCTCGGAAAACTCGACTGGACTGGACCGGACTGGACTCGACTCGACTCGACACGTGGATACTTCGGAAACTGGTGGGCCTCTTGACACCTCGGACCTTGCTTCTTTCGGCTAGGCTCTGGTCGGGATCCTCCGCACTCCTCACCGCCTCGTCTGGGTGCTGATCGCAGTCTTCGTCACCTCCGTGGGCCAGAGGGAGATACAGGAAATCCTGCCAGTACGCGTAATTTCCGTCTAACTGATGGCAGGGGACAGAGCTTGCAACGCACCAACCGGCGCGTGGGGTGGGGGAGGGTCCCTGTTCGGGCGCCAAAATAATGTGGTAAATATTTGATTTACCGTCTTAATTTCTATGCAGGTAAGTACTTAATCAATAATAACTCAATCGGAAAGAAAAAGGCAGAGTCCGTGATGTTAGAGTTCTTAGGGGTTTTATTCCTTAAAAAGGAATGGTCATGACCTGGATATCATGTTCCTGCAACCACAGGGGTTCAGGAAGGGATAGAGCAATATTTTATTGACAATACATAGCTTATATACTTAAATCACATCATAGAAACCAATATAGTAGGCGTAACAGCTGAGAGAAGACAAGATAACAGCATCCACGTCATAGTGATACGTAATTAGAAGGCGTGAACTAGAGGTGTGTGCTGGAAACGTCACAGGTAGGTGTCACAAATGGGTGGCACAAAGCAGAAATGTTGCAATGTCAGCAGAAATCGGAGGCTTGGATGCGCGCGCAGCTGCATGACGTGTGATTGACGTGAAACTGGAGGGTGCAGGGGACTTGACATTTACACTGGCGGAAAGAGACAGAAGTCTGGCATGTCAGATCAACTCGTACTTCTATCATATCTGATATCTGATGTTTGGGAACCATACTATCTAGAGGGAAAGGTCTCTGGGGCAGAAGCTATTCTATACTGACTGTGAGTGCGTGTATAAGCGCCTAAGTGTCTACATGAGAATGCGAGGGGCAAGGGCCTACCATGGTAACAGAGGCTATGAATTACTTGCACGGAGACAGTGACGCCGGGCCCTGTGCTCTGCAGCTGGGAGGAATGTTTACTTAAACTAGTAGGCAGGAATGTATTTTCGAGGAGCGGAACAGATAATTCGAAGGTTGAAGTCAGTCTTGGCAGGCAGCAGGCTGTGCTAAGCGCCGGAGCCGCACAGAAAGTAAGTCAGAGGTCACGGGTACAGAGACAGCCTGGGCTGAAACTTTCGGAGTCAGAAAACAAGAAAAAGAGGCTCGATGGCAGAATTCAGGCCCTACTTTGCCAGAGCTGAAAAACGTGTAAAGTACACCACAAAAAGACGTTGGCATGGCATACTTAGGAACGGACTATTCAACCCATTCAGGGTGGGTCTGAAAGAGGACATGTTAACGTTGGACGCAAATGTATTTGCGTCTTCATAGCTGGCACAGGAGGGAAGTTACATGCACTTTAAGCTGGTACATGGAGACGGTGGGGTACACGCTAGGGAACACAATCTTGACCATAAAATTTATATTTCCTCATTATACATCATTTTTAACACTACATTTTAACCTTTTGCTGCTAGCATAAGGCACATTAGCTTTGTCGTTGAAAAACGTAATGCGCTTTATATTTTGCTGCTAGAAGCATAAGACACTTAAGTCTTGTCATTGAAAATCTAATGCATTTTATACCTTGTTGTCAACAGTTACAGATAATTGCTGCCAATTGTTACTGAAAAACTATTCATATTTGTTGCTAGCACAATGCACATTGGTTTAGGTGACGCTGAAAACTTAAATGCACTTTATATTTTGCTGCTAATAGCATAAGACAATTTAGCTTTGTTGCTGAATATCTAAATGCACATTATATCTTGTTGCTAATAGCTTTAGACAATCTGAAAAATTGCTTTTCCTTTTTGCTGCTAATTGTCATTGCAAAACTGTCAATATTTGCTGCTAGCACATTGCACATTAGTTATGGTAAAGTGAGCACACTGCACTTTATTTTCTCATCGTGGACTGCTATTGACAAATTGAAAATATTTGCTGTTAGCATAATGCATTTTAGTCCCTTACGGTTAATGATTGTTGATCAATTTATCTTAAGGCATTGTATCCGTAAATGTTCAATCAGATTCTGTGTTTGATATGTACTTTTTTTGTAATGATTTTAATTAATCAACAAATAAACAATTACTACTACTTATCCTTGAAGCAGTCTGTCAGAGTACCCAGCAGAGCCTCGGGTTGAGTCCCCAGCCTAGCAGAAAGGAGGCAGTCAAGCAGAATCTCAGTCTTATCAGCTACCCTGGCGTCCATTTCCTGGAACACTGAACTGGCCAGGGAGACCAGTTCTAGAAAAATGACCAAACAGATCATGTGATCAGTTTGAGTTTGAAGGTACTCCCCTAACCAAATCCTACATACACTCTGCATGACCAGTGCATGATACCATACTAGTCAGCGGAAGACGTTTAAGGATTTTTTTAACTTTCTAATCAGTCAAACCAATGTGCCTTAATACTACTGAAGTGTGAAACAGCACACACAACTTGCAGTGATGAAGAGCAGACCACAGAAGGCGAGTATCTGTCCAATGCTACTTCCTTATTACTATTGTAGTTCCCCTTATAATACCTAGGCCTGATTTAGAATTTGATGGACCGGCTACACCATTATTAACAAGACGAATATCCCCTCCACCTCGTCACAAGTGCATTTGAATATTATGCATCTGTAAGGAGGTGGATGGGACATGCATTATGTTTGTGAGAGAGTAACCAGTCCACTAGTTTTAAATCAATGTTTCAGGTTGTGTAGAAGTGTATTTTGTCACATGTAATATAGGCCTCAATTTGGGCCTAGCAGCCAGGTTTCCAAAAATGCACGTCACCCTTGTCTTACCCCTGCACATTTCACTATTTGTTATTTCTGCAGCACATAGTTAAGCAGGATCACATGTGTTTAGTGCCACTGTCATTGTTTATGCTGTTTTTGGTGGATCTTCATCTGCTCATACACAAAACTGCAACTATTGCTTCGAGGTCTTTCCGCTTGCTGTTGTTGATGTACCTAGATAATTCCCCCATCTAGAGATTCGCTGGAATAAAGTAGGCAGAATATATATTCACCTAGTCATTAGTGGGATAGGGCTAAGGTGTTACAGCAATATAATGTTTAATGTAACTGTGCATTGATTTGCTGAGAAAGTAACATATTTGATCATACTATAATAATTCTGCAGTTTTGCAAATTTAATATGCAAAAATACTGTTTAAAAACCCTCCGTTTTAGAGCCAGAAACTTTTCATATGTTTCAAGGGACGCTGTCCATCTCTCTCCTGATTTTGCAGCCCATTTGGGACTTAGAATAATTTTGATTATGTACTTCACTCTAAAGCCCTATTTGCTGAACAGCCTTCATGGCATTGACTCAGTCCCCCATTTTTTTATCTATTTTTTTAATTGTTTTGTGAAACTATTTCGCTGTACTAGAACACATTTATTGAATGAGCCCTTACATTAATTGACTGTTTTCTGTTATTTGTGATGTTCTAGAAGGTAGCCTGCCTTGCATCTGGAGCACATTGCCTATTGAATTTGAGGTTTAACATCATCTCAGATTCATTGAATTGTGGGCGTTCTGTTGAGGGCTGTTTTGGGGTGTCACAATTGAAGGCTCATGCACACACAAATTAGTGGTAGTGGAGAATGGTTGCATGTTTGGAGCACCTCTTTTCTGCTTCGATATGTTACGCTTTGCCGAGACACAATTGTTATTGGCTTTTCTGATGTGAATCTTCCTGGTGCATGAGATCCTAACTTGCAGTGCTGCTCTTTTTCCTGAATGAAATGGACCATTAAAGACCGATAGAGCAGAAAGATTCTGGTGATTGGTAGTATTGTGGTATGTGTAATTGAAGTGATTTGTACTGATGGAAAATTGCGAAGTTTTGTGTGAGGTTCTTGGCTATGCAGTGCTGATTTTGAGTTCAACTGGTGGGGTGATCGTTGTGATTTCATTGCACTATTATTAGATGGTTAGAAACATTATAAAAATGCTTATTCACTGCAATTCTTGATTCCAAAAACCATATCTGCTAAAAATAGAGGCTAGAAATAGAAAGTGTGGACTATTAGCAAACAGCCTGAAAGATTCTCACTTCCTACTCCAAGGGACCGATCCACCAACTTGCTGTGGTGCTCCTCCACCAAGGTTTTGTATGAATATGCTCACTGCTCCAGTGTTGCAGCAAAACATGAGAAACAAAATGCTTTACAGTCCAGGGTACAAGCAGATTCCATTGATTTTGAATAATGATTTCCCTTCCCTCAGTTTCACCCAGAAATAATTCCCAATGAAGGTGCCAGAAGGGGCAGGACAATAGCTTACTTGTGCAGTCCTCAAAGAAGACTAAAGTCGCCCATGCATTAATGGTGAAGTCAATGGCCACCAGGTGTCTTTCTTGATAGATACGGGAGTTACCCGTTTTACAGTTCGGGCTGGTGAGGTTCAAAACGTACCCCTCTCGGGAGAAGAATCCCAAGTTGTAGGCATTAGCAATAAACAGATTGGTAACCAGGTTGCAGCAGATTCCCCACTTAAAATAGGAGCATTTGAGAATAAAAATCAGGTCATATTAAGAGATTCGATTCCTGTCAATTTATTGGGAAGAGACTTCCTTAGCAAGATGAAAAAAATTATTTATTGTTCACCGTATGGTGATGCAATTGAGACCAAAGATGATGATTCATTGTTTAAAATTAAATCACAAGTTTCAAGAGTTTAGTTGTTCTGAGTCTTAACAAAAGATTATTTGCCTCTGAATCTAAGACATGTCAAGACTGTCAAGATAAATATAAAACCAAATGCAGTTTTTCTTAGAATTAAACAGTACAAACTTTCGAAAAAGGAATAAAGCTGGTCATTGAGAAACTGATTGAACAAGGCATTCTGCAGAACGTTCTTGGTAGTTCTTGCAATTCTACTATGATGGTCATTAAATAAACTGAGTGGTACATAGAGAATCATGCAAGATGTAAGAAAAATAAATACAAAAGTGATTCCATGTTGTCGAATAGCACCGAATCCTGCATCTATTTCCAGATTCCAACAGATGGAGAATGGTATACAGTCATCAATGTATGCCAGGCGTTCTTATCCATTCCTATGCAAGAAGATAGTCAAGATCTTTTTGTCACAGAGTTCCAAAACAAAGTTCTTGTTTGGTGTTGAATTCCACTGGGGTATACTGAAAGTATTTCAATTATTAGTCAGATTCTACAGAAAGACTTGGAAAGTTTGCATATGCCTTGTAACATAGCCCTGGTTCAGTATATAGATGAGCTATTGGTGGATCTAAAATAGAAGAATACTGGAAACTTGATACAATTGCACTATTGAATAATTTAGCTGACAACGGTAATAATGTTTCCCCTAAAAAGATGAAGTATTCTAATAGAGAACTGATTTATCTTGGTCATCATATTGAAAAAGGAGCAAGGAAAGGATCAAAAGAACGTGTTTCAACAATTCTAAAGCTGAATCTTCCTACTACCTAGAGGGAGGTGAGATTGTTTCTGAGAATTGTTGGCTACTGTGGTCAGTGGATTCCAAACGTTTCCTTGATTGCAAAGTCTTAAGTATCAGTGATATCCGAGATCCTGTACCTTTAATGACAGCTGACTAGAACCTTTCTGGGTATTGGGGGAAAAAGTGATTAATGTACCTGCCCTTGGAATGCTTAATTATAATATGGATGTTTTTTTATTATTATTTTATTTAATTGCCAAATGAGAGACAGGTGAGCTCTTGCATTTTTAAAAGTCGGATATCAGCGTATCTATTTTGACTATTTCTTTGCAGGGAATTTGTTTGAACAGTCTGGTGGGCCATTCCCTTGCGGTTGAGGCTTCTACCCCCCTCGTACCTTCCTGACTCACCTGACGCAATTGGGGGCGGCTGTCTTGTCCATCCTTCCTCCACGCCTCGTTCCGACAGGGTGGCTAGCACCGTTGAGCGGAGGGCGTGGAGGTGAGAGGCAGTCACTTCCGCTGCGCGAGGGGCCGGTTAGCGGTCTAGTGGCTGGGAAGCAGACGGGCTGAGGGATACAAAAGGCACTGGAGGATTCGCTCGCGTGGCGGTGAGTGGGCAGTGGCAGGGCTCACAGCTGCTTGCGTGGCGCCAGCGCGCAGATAATTTTAACTGTTGTTTGAGTGCAACTTGCATTTTTAAAAGTCGGATACCAGCGTATCTATTTTAACTTTATTTCTCTGCAGGGAACTTGTTTGAACACTCTGGTGGGGCCATTCCCTTGCGGTTGAGGCTTCTACCCCCCTCGTACCTTCCTGACTCACCTGACGCAATTGGGGGCGGCTGTCTTGTCCATCCTTCCTCCACGCCTCGTTCCGACAGGGTGGCTAGCACCGTTGAGCGGAGGGCGTGGAGGTGAGAGGCAGTCACTTCCGCTGCGCGAGGGGCCGGTTAGCGGTCTAGTGGCTGGGAGGCAGACGGGCTGAGGGATACAAAAGGCGGATGTTCCCCCGGAAGCGCAGCGGGCGCGACAAAGGCGCGCCGAAGTGTCGCCAAAGTCGAGCCCGTCTGCGCCCTTCCGCGGCCGACTGCGGGCTAGGGCGACAACCCCTGCTCCTGAGGGTAAGATCTATTGGGACAGGGAGCAGCTCCTCAGCCTACGTCCGGAGACCATCTGTCCCCGCAGGCACGGCATGTCAAGTGAGGATGAGGAATGTGGCCAATGCCGGTATCGCTTCACCACCTCGCTGGTACCAACCGGGGAGCACGCCGCGCTTTTATGCGGTCTTCTTAACGTGAGATCACTGCGTAAGCATAGACTCGACATATTCGAGCTGCTCACGGATAGAAAGCTTGATCTTTTGTTCCTCACGGAAACGTGGCTAGACCAGTTTTCCGACTCAGATGTTATTGAGGCCATGCCTGAGAATTACTCCATGGTCAGGCAGGATAGGCCTGTGGGGAAGGGAGTGGGAATAGCGATCCTTTTTAAGAAGAGTCTTGAATGCTCATTGGAGTCTACCCCGGTCGCGGAGAGCGAAGCGGGAGCTTTTACCATACAAATAAATGGGGGGATGGCGATTAAAGGCTTTCTCATATACAGACCCCCTGGGTCTAGTACCAAGTTTAGGGAGAGTCTGGTAGAAAGTGTCACACTGAGGCAGCGTTGGGTAGGGACAAATTTCTCCTATTGGGAGATTTGAATTTGCATCTGAATAGCCCAGAGGATAAAGGAGCGGAGGAGTTCTGTAGGGACATTCAAGCCCTTCAGCTTGAACTCAAGCTCTCAAGTCCCACGCATCGTCAAGGTCATCTGCTGGACCCGGTATTTGCAAGCTGGGGAGGGGTTCAGGTCCCCACAATCGAGTCGATCCCCTGAACAGACCATTTTCTGGTGGTATTTTCTATAAATAGCACCAAACCCACAAAACATAGTCAGGCACCCCTGAACTATTTAAGGAGGAAGTGGGCAAAATTCTCCTTGGAGGATTTTAATGAAGCACTGATAAGGGAAGGCCAGCCTGGAGGTGAGGACATAGAATCTGCTGTTTTCAACTTGAATAGGCGCATCACAGAGGCGCTAGATCAGACAGCACCACTCTGCCGAACATCTGCGGGCGGCCGCAAGGAAAGATCTGCTCCATGGTTTAATGGAGAGCTGCGGCGGACAAAGGCAGAATGTAAGCGTGCTGAACGAGCCTGGAAGGTATCTTATGATACTCAGGCCAGGGAAATGTTCTTAGAGAAAAGGCGGCTGCATCACAGACTGATTAAAAAGTCGAAGGCGGCCTTTTATGCAGGGCAAATTCTAGGGGCTAAAAACTCTGGTAAGGAGCTCTTCTGCATCTATAAGTCACTGACTACTATTGACTCGTTTGCAGACCCGAAGAGTTGTTCGACTGAAACATGTGATCGCATCGCCAACTACTTCTCCACTAAAGTCGAGAAAATCTACTCGACCTTCCCCAACCCTCCCCCCATGGGGTTTGAGTTTGAAGTAACATCAGATGGCATGGAGATCTCGGGGCTCCTCACAAATTTTATCACTCCTCCTCCTGAAGAGCTAGTCAGGATATGTCTTTCAGTAAAATCTGGCTCCCCCTTGGACCCGGTGTCTCCTAAGCGGCTGGGGGACAGTCTGGGAGTTCTGGAGCCTTATATAAGGCATGTCATGGATATTTCCTTCAAGTCCGGCATACTACCTGAGGGGTGGAAACAGGCGGTGGTGCTCCCCCTCCGAAAGAAATCTCACATTGGTTTTGAGGTGTTGGAAAATCTGAGGCCCATCTCACTCCTACCTTTTCTGTCCAAAGTGGCTGAGAAGGTGGTAAACACCCAAATTATGAAACATGTAGAGGAGGCGGGTTTGCTCCACGATACTCAGTTCGGTTTCAGACCGCGTCACTCCACTGAGTCCGCCCTTCTCATGGCAACAGAACATCTGAGACAGGGTGTAGACGAGGGGCAAACCATGGCCTTGATCCTGCTTGACCTCAGCGCGGCGTTCGACACTGTAGCACATTCCACTTTGCTAGTGTCTGAGCAAAGGTGGCATCGCTAGCACCGCGCTGAGGTGGATCCAGGCCTTCCTAACGGGAAGGAGCTTCCAAGTGAGGCAGGGCGACTGCTACTCCAAAGGGGTACCTTTGGGCCAGGGCGTGCCTCAGCGCTCGTCCCTGAGCCCGACCCTTTTTAACTTGTATGTGGCGCCTGTCGCATCTATTGTGGAGAGTCATGGCCTCCGATTGGTATCATATGCTGATGATACGCAACTGGTCATCTCCCTGTCACACGCGCCATGTCTTGCTGCAGATGGCTTCCGATCGTGCATGAAAGATCTTGCCGATTGGATGGCCATGAACTGTTTGAAGCTTAACGGCAGCAAGACAGAGGTGCTGGTGGTAGGGAGAGCCCAGTCGGCTTGGTCATCAGCCTGGTGGCCATCCTGTCTTGGATCGACCCCCACCCCTTGTCAGGAGGCAAAAAACCTTGGCGTATGGTTCGACGCGGGTCTTACCTTCGGGCCCCAGATCAATCGTGTGGTCGGCGTGTGTTTCGGGGTCTTGAAAAGACTGAGAAAAGTCCTTGACCTACTGCCGTTGGAAGCTCGCCTAACCTTGGTTCATGCTTTGGTGACCGCAAGGCTGGACTATGCGAACCTGCTGTATCTGGGGGCACCGAGTAAAAGTGTTGGACGCCCTCAAGTGCTGCAGAATGCGGCAGCACGCTTGATCCTTAGGTTGCCCAAAAGGGCGCCCTCGAGGTTGGCCTTGCAAAAATTACACTGGCTGCCAGTGAGGAGCAGAGTTGAGTACAAAGCTCTCTGCACCTGTCATCGGATTTTGAATGGCAGGGCACCTCGACCACTGCAGAGATTGATCGAAGCTTATGAACCTGCCAGAGCGCTTAGATCTGCGGGCGGGGGACTGCTGAGGATCCCCAAGGTGAAGAAAGCTCGCATGGGAGGCAGATCCTTCAGGCACTTAGCACCAAACCACTGGAACAAACTTCCAGTAGACCTTCGCTTTGGAACCAGCAGAAACGAGGTTCCGAGCTAAGCTAAAAACTTACCTTTACGTTAGATAATTGGCCTGCCTAGCAGCCTCATTTCTCTGTCTTATGCCTTCTCACTGTCAGCGCGGGGACACGCCGGTGCGCGTAACTCAGCGCTCTATAAATGCCCCTATTATTATTATTTTAGTCCTCATCAGAGACATGGTTGAGTCATGAGGCCAGTGGCCTATCTGTCATCTGTGTTAGAACTAGGAGCTGTAAGTCTTCTTGGTTGTCTGAAAGTGGTTGCAGCTGTTTGCACATAGCAATTTTGATCGGGCATAAAATAATTGTTTTTGTTCCACATTTTGTTGTAATTTTGTTGACCCGCACACTTGACAGTCATCTGACCAAGTTATACTGGCAGCTGAGAATATCTATCAAAGTGTAGCTTTCTGAACACTGCAATGCTGCAGCCTGTACCAGACAGTATTGAAGACAGAGAGAAAGAGTGATGATGATGATGAACCAGAGTACAGCTACATTAGTGTCAGAGGTATATGCCAAAACCAGACATTCCCCTTGAAATGGCTGATATGATGTTGTTTTGGGATGTTTCTTGTTTGAGAGACCATCATGGAGCACTGAAGGCTGCCTATGCAGTATGTTCCATTTCTGAAATTTAGAAGCATCATACCTGTCAAATGGAACTTCAACACAAATGGCAGAGTCGATTTCACGGACAAGAGCAAGTTGCCTTGTGGAAGATTTGAATGTGGCGATGTATACAGATCGCTATTATGGGTTTGGAGTGTTCTATGACTTTGGACAATTGTAGTCGAAAAGGGGTTTTATATCACATCCTCTGGAACTCCCATCAGGAAAGGTTCCTACGTGCTTGATTTGCTACTAGCAGTACAGCATCAGTGTCTGAAGAAGATTGAGACACACAATTCTGCAGTGCAATAACCTGTTGTCAATTTACTTTATAAATTAACCAGAAGAACAACAGTGGGAAGAATCAGTTCAATGTTGAAGAGAATCCAGATGAAGAAAAGAGTTTGAGATTATGAAAAAAGAACGGTAGTATCATAATTTTAAGAATTTCTGTCTCATTTTTGGAGCTCAATATTTCTTTTTGGTTTTAATCTTGATAGAAAAACGTCTTCATATGCATTAAAATGACACTCGTAGTCTAAGTTGGTTTATTGTTGTGCCTCCTCTCTCCAATGGGATATGTCTCCACAGAAGTTGAATTAACTACAGTACATAACACTGTTGTTTCTAAAACATTGACACATAGGGAAGGTCTAGTTGTGGATTTCATGATGGTATCTATACTAAAATGTTGGGAGAATATATGGATATTATGTGGGGGTCTAGGGTTGTTTTGTGTGTACTTTTTTCCCTTTATCTGCAGGAAAAGGAGCGACTTCTTTACAACTACCGTTGTCCTATGAACTAGCTTTAAATATGTGAGCAAGAATTTTCAATAAGTGTGAATTTTTATCGCCTTATCTGTCGGATTTCATTGTGTACTGAATAGGAGTTACGATATGGTAAAATGTTCAATATATTTGCACAAATTAACCAAAAAATGTACAAAATTAAACAGAAGTATGTGTGCAGTTAAAGTACACAAGTACTTGAGGTTGTTAGGGAGTACAATGAAAGAAGAGTGACATTTGTTAGAGATTTGAAAGATGCAAAAAAGATAAAGAGAGCAGTTTAGGGCTGAGTAAGCATCAGAGATTGAGACTGTAGCATGAGACAGAAGATGAATTGTGTAAGGTGTGTTGTGAACTTGGAGTTAGGGCAATTGAATATGTGGGTGAAAAAAAGTGTGCAAGAAGTTATGTTGTTAGCGGCGATTTCCAGGTTAGTGAAGGACCAATTCTTAGAGGGATTTATTGTGTGTGTGGTGAGAGTGCTTATCTCAAACTGCCTCATAACTGGGTGGGTTTGAGCTATCTTGCCTATGTGTCCTAGAGTTTGTCATGTGAGTGGAATTAATTGTGCTGTTGGCTTAAAGAGAGAGAAGCATGGTTTTGGGCAGATAGTATTAGATGCTATAATTCCATCTATAGGTTTGGCTATGAATGATGTGAAGATAAGATGGTTGTCTACACTTGTGGACAGGCTTGTTTTTAACACTGCAATTCTGAACTAATTGCAATGCACACAATTATTATTCAGAACCAATTGGTGCTGGATGTCCTTCTCGTGAAGTAAGGAGGTGTTTGCAGGGTCTGTAAGGTTAAGGACTGCTGCACCTTTATACCAGATTGCAGCAGGGTTATTGATGCAGATGGTTGAAACATAAATATTTCTAAGAGGTTCAAGCTCTAGCAAAGCATGACTTGTGGGAAACAGTGGGTTCCTAGGGTAGTGAAATAGGAAAAGGGTTCAGCAAGTTTGGTGAATGGTTCAATAGTCTGGAAGGGTGGAATGTTTATGCTAATACTAACTCCTGTAATACTTGTATTGATCAGTGCAATTGTCCTGATTGTCTTGTTCAACTTTTCTGAATAACTGCTTTTAAATTGTGGGTGTAGGGAGAAAAGAGGATTGGGAAAGAGGGAAAGGGAAGAATGTAAGCTGTAGGATGCCAGAGATTAGCTAAAACTGATAAAAGAATTGACTAAAAAAACGGAAAATGATGCATTATCATGTGTTGAAGATTTTTATACATTTATATATTAGCTATGTTTCCAATATTTTTGATGAGTTAGAAGGTGTCTTACCACAGGGATGAAATTGATGTTTAACATGGTCTTCAATTTGTTGAATTGTGGGAGTTCTGTAGGGGAAAACTCTGCAGTGCCAAAATTGCAGAGTCCCTGCACCCACAAATTCTTACATACAATGTTTGTCTGGATTACATCGCATGGCTTGCATAGCAAGTTGAAGGATAACAGGAAATTTAAATGCCATCAGCTGCTGTGTGACCAAGACCATACCAGTATGACTCAGATTTTATAGCTGTACTTTGCAGTTTATAAATATATAAAATGGATCAAAGAGCATGGTATGTTAACGTAATGTGAAAAGAAAGGGTCATTTTACATAAATATAGGTTGCCAATATCAGAATAGTAATAGTGTAGGCACCTGGAAAAGGGGATGATTGTTTCCATTTTCCTTTCAAACAAGATATGAATTCATGGAGGATAGAGCGTTTCTATTAGTTTGTCTCAACAATATAATACTGCAAAGTTTTGTTATGACAGGATGGGGAGAGTGTGGGAGCAGCAAGGAGTTAGAAGAATAGGGGATATCTTTGAAGGGGACCAATTGATGGGCTACAATACCATCCAGCAGAAATTTGATTTACAGGCAAACCAAGGCTTCACATTTTTACAAATATATATCTTATGGGTATTAGGCCACAGATCTCTCCAGGGGGTTGAATTATTATGATAGAGTATTTATTAGGTGGTGGAACTAAATTTAAAATGGTGTATAGCTCTTTATTATCAAGTCTACAAGATGACTCGAAAAATTTGAGGCCTTGTGGATGACTAAATTAAACAATCCGGATGTAGATCTGTATAAAGCACTGCAATTAGCAGGGAAATTGTTTCGCTCTACAAATTTAAGAGCCCAACACTATAAAACCCTCTTCAACCTTTATTTTACACCAGCAAAATTATATGATTGGGGGAAGAGGGAGGATGATAAATGTCCAAGGTGCTCGGAAGGGCCCGCTAATTTGTTACACATGTTCCATCAGTGCGATAAACTAAATTTAATTTGTGGAGAGATCGAGAAGTTCTGGGAGGGGCTGCTAGGCTCTAAGATCAACCTATTGACCACCCTAATGGTAATAGGAATTGATAGTAATTTGGGCCTCAGTAAGGAGGAGGAAGCCTTTGTTTTTATGTGTGGCAGTCTTACGGATATTGCTACCGGGGGTCTGGAATGATACTCTAGCACCTACATTTCAGATGTGGCTGGCTAGACTCCTGGGGATCCATAATATTGAATCCTCTTTATATATTCGGAGAGGCTGGCAGATGAGGAAGTTGGTTGAGTGTCGAAGATCATATATGGAAGTGACTGGAAGAAGCCCCCTTCAGGCAACAGGATGTCAGTATTTTTTTTTTAAATTCAAAAGATTTTTTATTAGGAGCTGCAAAGAGAATCATCAGTACAGGAATAGTCGGATCAGTACGAATAGTTACAGTCACATGAATAGGAATACAGAAAATTGTCAACAATGATGCAATTGAGTACATAAAACATAAAACATAAAACAATGAGTCCATCACGTTACATAAAATACCCTTAAAATGTCCACATACATTCCGATAATAACTGGTGTCATGTAGAGCCTGACCTTGAAGGAGATAGGCACCACCCCACTATCGCAGAGGCTACATAAGCTGTACATTTTCGTAACCCAAACCTGTAGTACATGCGGGAGCTGGAGTCGTCACTCTGTGGTTAGGAATGTGCAAAAACATAGATTGGCTAACAATCAGAATGAAACATTGTGTGATGACACGCTCTAGGCCTTGTAGACGAGATTCAAGGAGGTTTGTATGTATCAAAATGAGTGTCCAGCGAGGACCAGATTTTCCTCGATGGGGGTCTCCACGGGGTGGAGGTCAAGGAAATATTGTCAGCACCTCTCAAGTACGATACCCAGTTCATGTCAGTATTTTTAATGGGTCTGAAAGTTTACTCAATTTTTTTTTTATGTGGTCTCTCACCCTGATTTTAATTCATATCAATTAATTGCTTTTCAATTAAGGGTAGAATGCCACAATGTATTTTGATTGTTTTTTACATTTTGTAAATCTGTGTATACTGGGTTTTAACAGATTGAAGTATAAAATATATTTATTTTTTTGTACCAGGTATGTAATAAAAAATTTAAAAAAACACTGCTAAGTTTGCATCATCTAAAAAACGACATTAGTTTTCTTCTTTAAGCAATATTCTTTATAATCGGCATACCATAGGAACCTTGGGTCGCAAAGACTAGAACTAATGATTATCTGTTATCTGACATGATAAATGTGTTGTTTTTTTGCAGGTTTCGCCAACTATGAAGCTTTCAACTGCCTACTTAGTGTTATTTTATTGAAATGTACCCTGCAGTGATTGCCTGTGGCTCTGATTAATTGTAGCATTCCATCCACCAACATGCTGTTGCTGCAGTTGATGCCCCAAGTGTGGCAGGTATGCCCAGTTGCAGGTCCCATGTTCACTGTGCCATAGGACTTAAGCTACACCTTACTGAGAAGCGCTAAGCAAAGTGAAACCGGTCTGGGGTTCCTTGTGGTTCCTATTGCATGGGGCCTCACCCGGCAATTTTAGATGGACTGTTTCGATGAGGAGACGGTCATACTGATTTGCATAAGGTAGGCCATTGTCTAGAGGGGCCTGGTGGGTGAAAAACGATGGCATGGAATGCAGCGCAGAGCGATTACCATTGGCTGTGAATATTTCAAGCATTCCATCCATCAGCTTCTTGTTGTACTTTGTGTTTAAGCTAGATTCTACACTTGCCGTATACAAGTGAGTGGATATGTTATATGCAAAATAGGGGAGCAATTCTCCAATTGTTTATTATCTATATGCTACTGTAAAAAGTTACTTTGACATTTTTAATTTGTAATCACTTTCATACAACGCAAACGTATTTCCTTTGCTACTCTGTAAAAGTTGCCATTCATTCCAGAAGTGAGAATTTTAATGACCGTTGCCTCAACAAAATGTGTTCATAATGTTTGGAGTGATCACTGTGCATCTGCTTATCGTAAACAAAAAAATCATGGGACGAGTAAAATATGCCACAAACTAAATCAATTACAGCAGGACTATCTTAGAATCCAATTGTTTGAGTTTTCGAAACTAACTCTTACGCCTTTATAACAATTCTGGAACTTTATAGTATTTCATGAACTTCAGAACTCAATTTCATTTAGGAAAAATCAGGGTTTTATCAAAGCCACACATCACAATTTATTTAAATCCAATTTACATGAACATTCTAAACCACAGTTTTACTTTCTTATCATATTGGCTTTGAAATTTGATGTCTGAGGAAATGGTTTGAAACAAATGGTTTGAAACAATTAATACTTTCAGAAAATCTAAAACAGTTTACAGTTGTGTTTTATGTTACAGGAGGTCCGGGTGCAAGCGGACATAAAGCAACAGGACATGCCCTTTTTGCATGAAGATCTCCCAAGATCATGTTACTAAATTTTTGTGGGGAAAGGAGTGATGTTTGTTATACCAACACATGAGCAATACTCTAACTTTAGTTACATGAATCACAAACTTAGGAAGACAATAGTGGCCTCGTCTGCCAGTGCATCCATCCTCAAATGAACTAAATGTCTTTAACGCTCTAAATTAACAGCTTGAAATAAAAAGTAGGAGGACATCTCTAGACATATCTTCATGTAGGTCTCTTTGTGAACAGGAAAAATGTAAGCTTCGATGCTTTTAGGAGATTAATCAGATGTTCTTAAGCGATTACTTGCTCCAGGTTTCTTCATGCACAGCACACCATCACTCCGTCATTGTCTCCTGAGTCCAATATCTACCTATCCTTTTTATACTGCAAAAAGAAAAAATAGACAGTTGTTAACAGATTTAAGTGTTTGCAGCTGTCAAATGGCGTTATCGAAAATAGCAAATTACTTATTTTCATTAACAAGCATTTGTAAAGCCAATAAGTTTTGTCTTATTGGCCAATTGGCTTGGCCTGTGTTTTTTGCAGGTGCTGTGTAACATCTGCCAAAAAGCATGCAGCTGCATCACTCCTTATGAGCACGCATGTGTGTGCCTTCTCAATGATGGCGCACACACACACTTACAGATCCAATAAGTTAAATAAATAAATCAGCTGTAGTAATAAAGCACATTTCTTAAAACAGACTGGCAGCAGCAAATAGAAGGACAAAGTTAAAATAAATAAATAAAAGAAATTATTTTAGGTGCCACGAGTGGTGGCAGTGCAGCAAAGGAGAAAGTTGGGGAATCCAGTTGGGGGAAGCAACAGGTAGGAGGGTGTGGAGTCAGAAAAAGCAAGCACTTGAGGGAACCAATCAATCAATCAATCAATCAATCAGGGGTTTGTAATGCGCACTACTCACCTGTTAGGGTCTCAAGGCACTAGAGGGAAAGTGCTAGAGAGATAATGCAACACAAAATCCAGACACAGATTTATTCGATTAATGGCGATTACAAGATTGAGAGCTGAGAGAATACACCTACCACTGTAAGAAATATGGGCATTACTCTTGTTTAGACCACTTCTTAATTGACAAGAACGAAGCAGACAGTGTGAGGGGCATTGAATACAGGCCCATTTATATCTCTGACCAGGCTGCAGTATTCTAGAGTCTGATCTGCAATAATAGGTATCGAAGGTGGACTT
The DNA here is from genome assembly GCF_964263255.1 of Lissotriton vulgaris. NCBI lineage: Eukaryota > Metazoa > Chordata > Amphibia > Caudata > Salamandridae > Lissotriton > Lissotriton vulgaris. The sequence goes on from NC_141687.1 coordinate 121,447,654, forward strand.
TGGAGAAGACGATTTTCATTGAGAAGGTTGTAATACAAAATTTAAAAGAATGTTAAGAAATATTCTTCAATCTGAATTAATATTCAACAAATATTTGTAAAGAGTGGCATACACTTTCAGCATTTATGGGGCTCAAATAAACAGCTTAATAATGCAATACAATCCAAAAAAAAACAGAAAGACAGGAAATACCATGAAAATTGCAGAGGGTTCAAGAAGGATTTATAGCCTATACTGAAAAGCAAAATATGACGATATGGTAAACCAGTGGGGGAAGACATTTTGAGCATGGAGAGAAAAGTAGTAAGATGTTAGTCTGGAAAGCAACAGTAGAGTGGAGAAGAAACAGTATCAAGGAAATCGTGGACAATATTTCGAAATCCATAGTAGGTACACCGCAGGACATTGCAATACGTTTATCAATTTCTTTAAAAATGTATAGTTTGGGGATCTCTGTACCAGACACTGCAAGACTAAGGAGATGGTTAGAAAACAAATAATTTATATATATATACATAATAGCAGTTATCACTATATCAACAAATTAGCAAGGAAGAAATTTGTGTGGAATTAAAATTTAGTAAAAAAGGAAAAGCTCCTGGAATCACAGCCCAATCATAGGAAGAGTAAGTGATATGATAATCCAACATGGAAGATACTCTTCAATAAAATCATCAAAAGAGCAGCTCAATAACGCCGTCCTGGTATGAAGAGACTATTAGCCTAATTCTAAAACTGAACAAATGCACCAATAAATGAGAATCATATAGACCAATCTCCATTCTACATTGTGACTCTACAGTCTGCACCATTAGTATTGCAAAAATACTGGCTGGTGTAATAAAAAGGTCGACTGTAAGTAGATCAAAGGTATATGCATGATTTGTCACACATATTAATTGATTTAATTTTCACCCTTAGTGATTGTAATGCAAAATCCGACCAAGGCCTTTGACCACGACAATGTGCTGAAAAATAATGAAGAATTTCGATTTGGGAAACACCTTTTGCAAAGTTATTTAACTGATTTACAGTCACACTAAAGCAAGGATACTTGTCAATGATAATCTCAGAGATTTATGAAAATAATGAGGGGTATTAGACAAGGCTGCACTTTTTCAAATCTCCTATTTGATCTCTACATCGAAACCTTTACACAAAGCCTTAGACAAATTGCTTTCCTTATAAGTTCGGCTCACCAAGAATATTTTTTTTAAAGTCACCCTGAAGATGTTGCAGGCCACAGCTAGACTGTGGTACGAAATTAGATCATTTCTGGGAATCCCATATTATAGCAGCATGTTTGCTCCCATTTGGAACTCACCAGGGACCACAGAGCTCCTAAAGAATACGCTCTGCCGTTCAAGTAAGAAAGACAGGATATCGAAATGTGGGGGACTGATTGAGAGCAAACCTTTTACCTGGAAACAATGGGGAGAAAGAGCAGATGACAGTCTCTAGATTGAAGTATGTACAATAACCCTGTGGCTGAAAAAACTAGATGAGAATGAAAAATAGGTATGTCAGATGGAACAAGATTTAGAAAAACACAAATAATAAAAAGAAGGAAAAAAGCAGCTGCAGCTGGTCCTTTGGAGCCGAGGGGCCACACCCTCCCACCTTTTGTCCCTCATGAACAGTGTCTGTAAGGCTGAACAAAGGTCAGCCTAACAGACACTGTTCATTTTCAGGTCAGGCAGCCAGGAGCCAGACATGGGCTAAATGCACTGGCTCCCTGCTGCCTGATCTGAACTTTGATGGGCTGAGGAAGTCACTGCTCCTGTGGGCGTGACCTCCTCAGCTCAGCAAAGAGCCCCGAGGATCTCCCTTCAGTGACAAGGGGAAGCGTTACTCATTGCCTCGCACCTGGGCACCTCAGTTTTAAGCCCTGAATTGCCCAGGGTTGAGTGTCAATCAGTGACACTTTATCACAGAGTGGGGAGGGGTCAGCATTCTCACTGACCCCATCCCACTCTGTGATGACTTTGACACTGCTGCCTTCCCTCATAGGCTGACCCCAGGTCAGTGAATGAGGGAAGGCAGCAGTCCCAAACTGCCTGGGACCTCTGAGGCAGAGCGGCAGGTAGGTAGGTGTTTTTTTTTTAATTGTTTGATGCAAGTATGTATGAATATTTGGTAATGAGTGTTGTGAATGAAGTGTTTGTGTGTGTGTGTACCTGATTGCATAGCTGTGAGTGTGTTATCAAGATAAGCCTATACAGGAGAGCATAGATGTATTATCCGTAACTCCACATCTACTTATTTTGAAGATTTAATGGTAATTGATATTGTGGAGTCCATATAAGAGCATATCAATATTTAAACTCGGATACTGTGGTAGAACTATGGCAAGCCAGGAAATAAAGTATGGCATTTGTCATGTGTAGAGCATAGATGTAGTATAATAATAGTCATTTAGATACATGAATATAGGAAGAAGAATATACAATTGTTACCACGGTCTAGCTATTTCCTAAGCTGTGTAAATATCACTCGCTATTGTTACTGCTATCAATGCTGCTTGTTTTACTAGAATCAATGACTAAATATGGTAGGCTGGGGTTCGAGTCTCTAACATGTATGTTATATACAAATTTCAAAAGAGTGCTTAACTCACTGCAAAATATTTGCATCTGTCTGCGCCTGTATACCACAGCACAGTTGTAGAGTACAATCTAACTATTAATTAAAGCAATCTTTAGTCCACCAGGCCAATGCTAAAGGACAAAGATAAATTGTCGAATCAAAGAAATGGGTGGATGACACTCCAAAAGTACACCAGGTTGAGACCACAGGGCTACCTATGCGGAACTTACAGCAACCTGACCAAGGCTCACTTTCTGAAGTACTGGTTGGGACTATTACCCCTATTAAAACATTTCCACCATGGGAAAGGATGCCAAGACACGTCTGTCAATTATACATGCAAGAGCCAGAGATCCTCATCCCCGTCTTATGCCTGTGCCATTCCAGTATAAGGCACCAAGGTGAGCTCTAGTGCAGGAAGTGGAGAACCCGGAGATTAGGTCATGTAGGGAGGCAGTGCTTGCTTGTTTTGATCCTACAGACATTAGTCTGAATAGCACAATGATCAAGTTCCTGCAGAGATTTGATAAGAAGACTGTGATGAAAGACTTAGTTGCTGGAGGGAAGGCGGAAATTGAGAAGCTATTACATGAGTATTCACATCTTTAAATCTTCCACAGAATCTGCAATTTGTATCTGAAATGTGTGAAACTTTAGGACACCCTTGCCTTGACCACGGAACAAAACAAACACATAAATAAGCAACACTTGAAGTACCTGTCCTAGACTGCAGTTCACAAGCTGGGACCACTGATCTTATAAGGGGATGGACCACAAAATATTTACTTTGCTGATGAGAACATTTTCATTACAGGGTTTAAGGTACAAACACAGAACTAGATCAGCAGAGATCTGGCAGATGTCTATACAGTAATTAATTAAATGCTGAATAGTAATTTCTGCCTTTTTCCAAGCGCCTCCTCTTCTTAGAAAACCTTAGCAGAGTCCTTCAAGCCTGGTTCCTGCTGGCTGACCCAGTTCCAAGTACATTTTGTGAAAAGTGATTATACTTTCAGATGTTTGCTTCTCTAATTAAAATACAGACCTGCGACTTTCAAAGAGCCCTGTTATTGAGGAAAAACCCAGCAGTATGTATAGATATACAGTTTTAATCCATTAAACATTCTTTTTGACAACAGTTATTTACTCAGGTCAAGCCTCCGTGGTCACGAGCATGTGCCAAGGCACTTCTCAGGTAAAGATGATGGGCGGAACTCTAAAAAGGAAACTCTGAAAAAAGAATCCCAAGCCACCTCTTTCTAGGCAGTAAGCTAAGAAAGTTGAGGCAATGGTTTTCCCAGACCTACTTTGTTCATGACCCAGTCAGCGTCCTCAATGGCCCTTTTAATGATCTGCTGAATCCGCTCAGGATCGTCCTCGTCTGCATGACCCCGGAAACTCTGTTGAACAAAGCGTACAGTGATACACGACTTAAAATGACAAATAGAAGAGAAGCATCATGGGCCAACAGTCATTAGCAAAATACTTCATAGTTTTAAGCTTGTAGCCTTGGAGTTCTTAAAAAATGTTGAGGTGCATGGCTAAGGATGCTTGGCTGCAAACCATACGCCCATCTTGAGGGGAGCTACAAGATTCAAATCCCAGCGTCTCAATATGTAGAAAAACTCCAGTAATTATGGGCTTGTGTATAAAAATGACAATATGGATTATCTAAATCAACTCTTCGGTGTGCATGTTCCCATTCTATCTTGGCTTTTGTAATCGAGCCTCAACTCATATCATAATTTCTCATGTGCACCATTTCATGCTTGAAATACTTTTGCGACAACAAATTTTCTCTATGAAACACTTTGCTGCTTCTATATGAACTAGCTCAAAAAAATAATACCTGGGAATGTCTGAAAATGTGCATATGTGGGGAAAATGAATAGGTTTAATGATTTCAAAAGTCGGTACAGAAACTGACAAACACAGCATATTGTGTCAGCGGACATCAGTGTATAATGTGATACCAGTAACCACTCTGCAAAGGCTCTGGCTGAAATAACGCCCATCCTTCTATTTCGTATGTGTCCATGTGTATCTATATAATGCAAAGCTAACCAAAAGAAGCAATGATCCGCATTAGGATTTGGATGGTGTTGTAATCAACTCAATATCTGAGGATACTGCGCTTTTTTCCATATTTGAGCTCCTTGTGAAATTCATTAATTTGTATGGATATTATCATTTAAAAATGCATGTTTTGTTGATTATTTCAAAATGAATGTTTATTATATAATGCAGTGCTGTGACAGAGGTTCATAATGCATTGATTGCTCTTATGATATCTATTCATATAATAAGATTTATAAAGTACAGTCGGGAAATTTGTAATGGAAATTTACAAGTTTCTTTTTTCACACCTTACGTCACAAATCATGAGGCCTAGTTTTCACATAATAACATTGAGAAAGAGATAGAAGTCTAATGCACTGGCATTTTAGGGAAGAGATAATCCTCAAATTTTCAAGACAGCATTGAGGCTGAACACACTTTTGAAGATCAAGCACCCATGCTATAGGTGTTGTTTGTCTCATTTCCAGGAACAAATGCGACAACACAGAGACAGATATTGGCCTCCCTTTACATACTGAAAAACATTCAATATAAATTAGCTTGGATAGTCCACCCAGAGGCTTAAAAGGCACTCTGAAAGATAACTCCATGGCTGCTAAGGCAATTCCTCCCCTATGCTGACTTTTCATTTACTCCATTGTTTATGACGAGCTCAGCTCGTCATGAGTGTATGAGAGGTGTACTGCATGACGAGCTGAGCTCGTCATGAGCGAGGAAGGAGTTAAAGAGCTATTCATTTTGTAGAGAAAGGTTGAGGTCAAGGGTTTCTTCGCAGGAGATTAGGATCAACAATCAACAAAAATGAAGTCGGCACAGATTAATTAAAATGTCAACGCTTAAAATGTCAATGGATTAGAATTACATAGATTTCAATGCATTAGCAATCACAATTTAATCAGTATAAAAATGTCATTTTAAAAAACGGAAAATATCACTGAATAGTATAATGGGAAACTAGAATAAATTACGTGATCCACAGGATGCATATGAAGTAAACAATTGTCTAATAAATGTTCAAAATTTTGGGTCTCCACATTTTGAGAAATTTAAGAAGAAGAATCTTAATGATTCAAAATACCCAAACAAATACGCCAAAGTACCACAGGAAGTTCTTGATAACTAGATGCTCGTAGGGCTGTTATGACTTTTAGCAATCCTCATTAAGATTAATTATTTATGTGATACCTATTATCTAAAAATCAAAGGACATTAATGTTAAATGCTGAAAATGTTATCAGGTCGAAATGTATTTAGTTATTTTCTAAAACACAGAAACACATTGAATGGTCCTATGATATCACAGGATGACAACCAGAATTTTACAAAACATCTCTTCAAATATATAAGGAAAGAAAGAAGGCGACAAAGAAAGAAACAAACTGTACCATAAAAAGGTAGAATGAAAGGAAGCATCTCACGATGAACCCATTTGCACACCTCCTGCTTACTGTCAGCAGCACTTTATCTTCTTTATTGTACCCTTATTCAAAGGGTGAGCAACAAAAATCCCATTCCATTTCCAAAAGAAGGTCTTTTTTTAGTTTACTTCGCATTTTACAAGTGTATTAACAATTTTACTTGCTTTTTGGATATTGCAGACCTTCTGGTGGGGGTTGAAGTAAATCTTGTGGACTGTTTGATTTTTGTTTAAAAATATTTTCTTGCAGTTTTCAAACCAAACATAAGACTAAATTTACAATAGAAGAAAATGAGCCTAACCTCAGGATAGATCAAGCACACCAGGGGTCAGTGAGAAACTGTGCATAGCTCACAAAATGCTCAGAAGGTCACAATCAGTTGCAATCACTTGTGGACACTGTCAAGATTATAACCAGGCTTGGACGGAGTTTGTGGAGTTCCGCAGTGACCAAAAACTCCTCAATGCTACGCGGAGTTGCGCAAGTGGCGGAGTGTGTTACGACATGCCGTCCACGCAAAGTTTTAGCGCCGGGTGTTAACAGTGTACAGCACTACTTGCAGCACAAGAGGGCGCTGCATCTTTCTGCCACTCGAGTAGATGGTCTACTCGAGTGACAGCTTGCTCAACGCAAACGTAAGGTTTCTCAAAGCGAGCAGTAGCACCCATCCGTGACCGCCCGCATTGAGACACTCGCCGGGAGGTGGTCTGGAGTAAGATTTTTCTCGCTTGCCAGCTTGACGCTGGCGAGCGAGGAAAAACTCGGGGGCTGCGCGGAGTGGGAAAAACTCTGCCGACTCCGCGAGCGGAGCAGAATTTCATGCCAGGCCTAATAATAACAATTATATAAATCCTGGAGAGACAATACGGATCACAGAGCAGCAAAATCCACTATCCTAACACTATCTGCCCACGTTCTCAAGATTGCATGCACTGTTAAGCATGAATACATGAGTGGGGGAAAGGGGAATTGGCCAAAGAGAAAAAAAGAACTCTGAACGCTGGTATACTCTACTTGGGTGGCCTTTTACATTACTGCATGCACCTACACTGCTCGTATTTAATTTACTAACGGAATACAAAATGATTCATTAGCAGATTGTGATATTTAACTATCATAAAAAAACCTTTGGCGTTGTAAATCTTCTGAATAACTTGTATCAAATATTTAACTTTGAGTACTCAAAGAGCTTCCAACTGAGAAATAAACATATTTTTAGAATATGATGCACCATGTTGTTTAAAATATATTAAGTAACAGATGTATGGGTACCTCTTACCACAATGCTGAAGAATTATCTGTGAAAAAAACATTACGAAGAAGGTATTAATCAGAACATGTGTCAAAGTAACATCAGAAAATTAAGTGGGTTTAAATTCCTGAATAAAAAAATACATACATTTAGAGTGACAGTCACTCTCCACACTGGTTTGCAAGGAAAAGTGTCCCAGGAAAACAAAACCAAGTTCCAAAGTTCACATCAATATTTTCCATTGAAAACATCCTCAAAAGCTAAAGGCCATTGAAATTATTTCCAGACGTAAGTAGCCATAAATATCTGCTCAAAAACGTCAACTCCTTACTTATAAGGATTCTCAAACCCCTTACAAAATAAAAAAAAACAGAAGCCATTAGAACCTTTGCATAATTTCAGCAGGCATAATGTTTCTAGGTTTTAGAGAAGCTGTGGGATTTCTGGCCCAGTCATCTGTGTTTCCAGGAGTCTGACACCTAGGCTTCTAAAGCCCGCGTAATAGGTTTCCCCACAGTGTCCACATATCCTTCTGCTATATACTATATAACGTATCTGCATTATGACTCTGTCATAGCTTAGGTTCCCAGGATCAGGATCCCAAGGAATATTGACATGAAGGCAAAGTACAACCATATTGTGATAGTCAGCTATATTCTACACACTGCATTGCTATTTTACACACCCGGTTTACTTTCCTGTGGTGTAATCATTGACCCGCCTTCACTCTGAGAATGATGCATATATATCAGACATGCAGACCTACTCAAGTCAGGTTGTTAAAAACACAATCAGCAATGCGAAGAGATGCTGCCAACAAATATCCTTCAGCCTCCTCAAAATCCATAATATGGTGTTGCTCATTCTCCATGTCCTCCTTTCCACACACGTTTGTGATGTTGCTTCTCGGATGTGCAGTCACTACTTTTCCATTATCCAAGCGTCATCATCCTTCATCTTCGATCTCCCTCATTCTCTTGTCCTAGATGTGCTTCGCTCTCTCCAATTCATACATACATATCTTCTAATCCACATCTCCCTGTCAATACGATGGTAACCTCTTTTTTCAATTTCCCTGAATACCTACATCGTATCTTCCTCTCCACCAACCATCATTTTCCCACGCAGCTATAGCAGAGATACTGTCTGGCTACACATCAAGAGGAAACACTTATACCGGAGAGTGCCTCAAGCTGAAGAGTCAAGAACTGTCCTCCCCTTCAGCTGATGACCACCAGGGCAGACAGCTGCAGCAAACAGGGGACAGAATGCCTTTAGACACTGCATGGTGAGCATAACGTCCATAGAGACAAAGTTGTCAGGAATTCGTCTTCTTTGTGGTGATCTACTGACGCACCTCAAGGTAGCATTCACTATTCACTTACGCTACTCACACCTAACTTCTCAAAGGTTGTTTGCTAGGTTTCTGGCATCCACCCGATGAACAGAATTAACTGTACTCCTTAGTCTGGGCATGGTCTGCTTGTTCTGAAGGAGAAGGCCCATGAATCTGTTCCTCAAACCAAGCATGGGGATGGTGCATGACTTTGTAGGTAGAGAGTGGCAGATGAAGTGCAAGAATATTCCCCATGGACAATGTTCCCACCAGCAAAAATAACATCTTATCAGACTCCTCTTGCCAGAAGAGCCACATAAATCCTATAAATTCTCAAATTTGCCAGGAAATCAGCATCAATCTGAAAAGCACACCTTAATTTGGTTTAAACAGAATAGGCAGCTTAAATGCAAAATAGAAACATTTACAATTGGTAGGTAATAAGCATTTAAAACATGCAAGCAGTATTGGGGGTGGGCTGTCAGTTCTGTCTGGCAATAGCCCTCTAGATGTACGGACATACCTGTCGTATTGCATGTTTATAATGGTTCTGTATTTGTTCAGAGGGCAGTTGTCTGCAACAAAGGAGCAAATAGCGATAGAGCTGCAGGGGTCTCTTCACCAACTCAGCACCTGGCAGAGGCATCATCTGATTAAGCGGTTTGCCAATACTAAAAGACACACAAACAAATATATCAATGAAATAGTTGACCAGAACCCTAGCACATTTCAATCCTCACAGACCTCCAACCACATCAGGCTAGATCGAACCATAACCCCCACAGCAGCTCATGATGACCCCCAGCCGCCCCACCAGTCTCTCTGCTTCATATCCAACTGCCTCTCAACCGATGCCCTTATTCACCGGCTTTTGACTATAAAATCAATTCAATACTGGAGGGAATCACCTCATTACCAAAGAACACCACAATTTGATCCAACTCACTTTCTGATCACTCAACTGTGGCAAGCACTGATCCTGCAACAGACATGCACTCCGACACCTTACCCCCGACCCCTGGTCAACCAAGACCATCCAGTCAATACCATTTAAAGCGTAGGTACAGCACTAATGGAATGTCAAAGCTGTGCGCGGGAAAGCTGAGCACCATGTACAACAAGGCTCCCACTCAACCCTGCTAATCTAAAAACGCCGTTATTTTGGCATAAGTAGGATTCCTCCAACTAATCGCCCACCCTGCTCACCACCATTAAATCGATCAATCCCACCTGAGAACATCACCCACAATAAACTGCTTAAACTTTTAGTCGGCAGTCAAGCTTGTCACTGAAATAGCCGACTCTATCCCACTACATGAAACTGACATCTGTTTTCTAATTGAATCCTGGATAAATGATCAGTCACCCCCTATTATTGATCACCTCACTCTACCGGGCTTCTCATTCATTCACTGCCACAATAAAGGCCTTATTGGTGGTGAAATAGCTGTCATAAACAAAAATTACCTGTGCCTAAAACCCTTCCACACCACTGAATACTCTACCTTCGAATAGTCAATAGCTCTTCAGAAAGCCCCAGTATCAAAATCCATGCCATTTATCAGCCCATAGGTAATAATCAATTCTTCGAGGAATTAACAGACTTAATAATGCAAAATTCCATGAATGACACCACAGATATTATTCTAGGAAAACTGAGCCTGCACTTAAATGATCCCAAATATACAGTTCAAGAGCTATCAACAATCCTTGAAACCAATGGTCTCATACAACACTGCAAAGAGCAAACTCACACTAAAGGCTCTACCCTTGACGCAATCATCGCCTATCATAATACCATATCCCTCCATTCTATCCTACTCTCCGACTGGACATTCTATTTGAACTCAATGATAACAAACTAAAGCACCCTACCCAAACTAATCTACCAAGCACTGGGTGAGGATTATGCAGCAAATCCCCCAATCAGACTAAGAATCCCTAATCAGTTCCCAAATTCTACCTCCACCTGACCTTACTTCTGCCGATGACCTTACCTCCCACTTCAACACAAAAATGACAGAAATTCTAGACACTATCACCCAACTATAACTCAAGAATCGAGAAGCATCAACTCCAGATCCTAGTTAAATAAAGACCTTAACATGCAGCAACGACAACTTAGGTTGACTGAAAGAACCTGGAGACAACACCCCTCGCTAACCCATCTCTTTCTTCAAGCTAAACGCCTACAATCCAAGAAGCATATCTACAGAGAGAAATCCTTATTCTTATGAGCACAACTTGACCGCTCTAGAAATAGACCTAAAGACCTTTTCAGCATTATCAAACAGCAAACCTCCATGTTCCCACAAAGTTCAACTGAAGCCTCTGCCGAGCACTATGTAGAGTTTGCCAAAAGAACATATATCGAACTCTGTTAACCCCTTCACTTCCTCACTCCATACCAAAGATGGCCCTTTTATCAAATATGGTTTCCCCACTGCCACACCACCAACCAAAGAAGGTCTCCCTAAACACGTCCCCTCGTCAAGCCAGAAGGCCAACAACAATCCTGTACAACTGAAAACAATGCAACCTGTTCCAAGTTTGTAAATATCTCAGAAAAGGTCATCACATTACTTTCATGCATGAATTCAACATCAAACCTCTCTGATTCTCTTTCCACCTCTCTTGTCTAAAACAATTCAGACACATCATTTATCGAACACTCTACTGAGTAGACACACTCACCCCTCTCAAGAAAGGCACTGTTTTTTTTCCAGTCAATAAAACTTTATTTGTTTTTTTACAACCATAAAAGTATACAATTAGCAGCATATCATTCAATTAAAAAGCATAAACAAGTCAGTATCATAATAAATGTAGCACATCTTCTTCATGCCTAAATAACACATTTCCCTTAAAAGAAGTAGCAATTCATCCTAAAATTGTTAAAATCAAGTAATTCATTTGTGTGCATCAAGTCCTTCAGATACGATAATACGATACACATTAAGCTAGCGCAGAGACTATCTAATTGCGGAGTGAAAGGAACAGCCTTAAAATTGCTGCTTCACTTTCTGTCAGGAAGAACACAAACGGTCACGCTAGGGCCCTATTCCTCGGCAAAAATGCCTTTCGAAAAGGGTGTCCCTCAGGGCTCCCATCTGAGCCCCACCCTTTTTAACATATATATGCCCCTTCTGGCTCAGATTGTGGAACAGCTGGTTTTTGAAATCGTTTCATACGCCGACTATACTCCGCTGTTGTTCACGATCGGGAAATGTCCAGAGCAGGAAAAAATGCGTTTTGCCAATGGCATGAGGCTGACGAATTATCTTCAATTGAATCCAGAGAAGAATGAAATTATGCTAATGGGGAAAGCACCAGACATCTGGACGGATGATTGGTGGCCTGTTCAACTGGGCACTGCCCCCTCCCCTAAACTCTCTATAAAGAATTTAGGAAAAGAAATTGACCGCTCCTTGTCTATGAAAGACCACATTGCGACTACGACCAGCACATGCTTTTATGGTCTCCGACTTCTTCGTAGAATACTTCCATTCATACCCACATCCCATTAAAAAACGCTAGTACAGGCTATGATAACCAGCCCGTTGGACTACGGCAACGCCCTGCTGGCAGAAGTGGGGGAGTCTCTTCTGGCGAAATTGCAAATTGGCTAAATCGTCCGGCAGGCTCCCCATCAGTTCTGCTGCTCAGAGAACTTCATTGGCTCAATGTAAAAAAAGAGATCCTTTTTCAAGGTCTGTTGCCTAACCCATAATGCCCTCAACGATAAAGGTCCTCGTTACCTTCAACATAAACTGGTTAAATATTGCCCCAGTAGGACACTAAGATCGACTTCACAGAATCTGTTACAAGTTCCCCGAATCCGTCTGACCCAGACTGGAGGGAGAGCCTTTTCCTATCTGGCCCCCAGGTACTGGAATCAGCTCCCTTTAGCTCTCCGATCCATTCCGCACTATGGCACCTTCAAGAAACACTTGAAGACTTTTCGGTTTTAAAATCCTTGCCCTAGCCTGGTCTTCCGACAGCAAGTAGCTTAGTCTCTAGGCAGAGCCAAGATGCCCCAGGGTGATTTGTGCGCCCAACAAATCTCTAATCTAATGTAATCTAATCTTTACAGAAGCCGATGCCCTCATTTTCAAAGCTTCCAGGTGGGTATACCATTTCAGGTTACTCGCAAACCACATACCCAGGTATCTATATTCTGTTACCTTCTCGAGCAGTTCTGTGCCAAGATACCAGGAGAACTTTATTTTGCTCCTACCGAAACATAGGATTTTGTTTTTCTCCATGTTCACTACTCATTTTTTATTTAAACAGTATTCTTTAAACATGTTTAGTTTACTTTGAAGACCTATCTCCGTTTGGTCCATAATTACCAGATCATCTGCGTATAATGAGCAGGATATATGGTTTCCTCCTACTTTCGGGCTAGCCCCTCTAACCCCTCTTACTTTTAAGGGCAGGTCAGCTAAGAACAGGGAAAAGAGCAAGGGGGAAAGTACGCACCCCTGCCTCAGGCCATTACCAATCTGGATCCTCCTAGAGAATCCTCCCTTCTCATCCAAGATTATCGGGGTCCAGTTTTCAGTATGTAGGGCTTGGATCAAGGCCAATAAATCACCATGTATTTTGTACCCTACCAGGGTGGACCACAGCTGCTCCCTGCCAACGAGATCGAATGCCGTGTGGAAGTCCACAAAACAGCAGAATAGATAAGTCCTCTGTTCGATCAACTTCCGCACAGTGGACCAGAGAGCAAAACAGTAATCCACCGTTGAGTGTCCTTCTTTAAACCCTCCCTGTTCTGGGGGTACTATCTGATTTTCATCTGCCCAATCCTTAAGTAAACCCAAGATTACTTTGGAGTATACTTTTTACCCTATGTCCAAGAGATTTATTAGGCAATAGTTTTTAGGGGAGTTTACGTCTCCTTTTTTGTATATTGGTCTTACAATAGCCCCCTTCCAACTAACTGGCACAATTCCGGTATTTAATATCCCCTGGAACATATTCGAAAAGAACCCTGCCCACCACACTAGATTAGTTTTTATAATGACAGCAGCTGGCCGGCAGCTTGTGTTAAGTTTAGCCTAGCTATTATACTCCTAATATGACCCGGGGAGAAATGCTCTTTTACTTCTTCCCGGACTCCTGGCCAGCTATTGGATCTTATTTCCACCATCCTTGGCCATTTACCATAGATTTTCTCAAGATAAACCACCCACTTATCCTCAGTTACAGAGCACAGCAGGGTCCCTGCAATTTTCCCAGTACATTCTTGTATCAATTTCCAAAAGCCTTTCACAATTTTTTCTTCAATTGTCTCAAGTAGATTCACCCAACATTGATCCTTATGAAATGATCTTTTTTTAGCTCTAATAATTGCCTTATATTTTATCCTTAATTTCTTAAGTTCAAGTAATAATACATCATTGTATCTTTCATGTTGCCTAATACCGGCCTTTACTTTATGGCAATCGTCATCAAACCATGGCTTGTTATTAGAATGTAGTTTAGCCTTACTTACTAACTCGTGATCACCATGTTCGATTTTTACCCTGAGGCATTCTACCAGTTGCCTTATTATATCTTCATACCAGGATATATCCTCACCTGGTGGTAGGTTTTCTAATCCAAATGTCAACTGTAGTGCACTCAGTTTTTTTATGTATTCTTCTGTAATCCGAGTTGTAAGTCGCTGTACTTTTAACGCTTTTTGTCTCTGCGGGGCCCTATTTACTTGTAATTCTATCAGCAGTGGGGAGTGGTCACTACCTTCCACCCTAAGTATTTCATGGTGTTTAATTAAATGAAAGCTCCGTGCCTGGATAAATATATAATTTATGGGTCACATTTGCTGCCCTATTTTAAAGGTGCGCTTTGCGGGCCGATCCGCTTCCTTTCTTCCATTAACACAGACCAGGCCCATAGCCCACAGCAGTTGTCCGAGTTCCACGTCTTGGGTTGAGATGTCGCAGCTGGGAAACTTAGCAAACTCTATGTTATAGACTCTTAACAGATCACTCTGCCAAGGGTCAACTTTGGGGGGGGGATTTAGTCTGTGGTTAAAATCACCCAGTATCAAAAACACATCTCTAGGGTAAATATCACATAAGCTCTACAGGCCCTTTTTTAAACGTTCCAGGTCCACTTTATAGTCATTTATGTTTCCTTTTTGTATGTACACATTTACAATGCATAAACCTTCACCACCTGAGTTATTATTTGATGTCAGCATTCTACTACCTAGTGCCCAATTACACTTGAGTTCGAGGGGTTCTATATCTCTAGCTATCCTTGTTGAAACCAACGTCAGCTGACCACCTGATGACCTACCTAATATATTCTTTCTTGCAGGCCTTACATGATGAGTAAAACCTTCAGTAACGGGGGTTTCGTCGCACAGCCAGGTCTCCTGTAAACAGACAATGTCGGTCTTCCTCAGGATGTTTTTAAAGCTTTCCTGTAACAATATTCTTTTGTAGCCATTAACATTCCAAGACAAAATAGATAGGCTGTGCGATGTCCCTAGTTCCTAATCAATATCACTCAAGTACCCATCTTCCTCGCAATCCATGTATGCCAATTCTCTATATATATTCCTGACCAGAAAATCTTCATCATCCCACCTTAGAGTTTTGGGAATTATTGTGATTTCAAGATCTTCCTTTTTACCCCATCCCGAGCTGATCATTTTTATTTGCCGTTCTCCCAACCCCGCGTGGTTCCTGAGAAATGGTTTCCCTGGTTTATCCATCAGCACTTCCACCCTTTTTAATATTCTAATTCCTTCACTTAGCATCTCAGCTTCTGCCTTTTCCATTGCAACTTTTATTAGTGCAGAATGGAGTAGGACCTTTGTTATTTTGTCCACTTTGATGTTAACCAGGAACCCCACTTCTTTTAGGTCTTCTGTACTAATATATCTTAAACTAGGACATTCTGCAAACGAAGAGAGGAGCTGGGAACGATTTAGGGGATTTCGTTTCTTAACTTTTTTCCCACCTTTTCCCTGTCCTATTGGTTCTACAAAGAGCCAGCTATCTGCAGGCCTATCTAGCTGTAAATCTTGTGGGTGTCCATCTGACCTCTCTTCCCTTCTTTGCCTATGTACTTCATCTCTACCTCTCTTCCGGAGGCCCTTATCGGGGTTTGGGTTACTAGGCCCTGCGCTAAAGGATCTATCCATCCCCCATTCTATAGCTATATCCTCCTTTTCCCCGGGGTGTTTCCTCAAGGTATCGTTGGCACTCTTTACCATACTTTTACCCGTTTTCCACCTAGGTTGTCCCTCAGATCTACTGGTGGTTGCTCTGGTGTCTGAAAAGCTTATCTTTTTTGTTTCCGGCGTCACTACCCTATTAACTGGCCTTTGTTCTGAGGTTACCCATTTCCCGTTCTCCTTTCGCTTTGCGGGTTGGCATTTAGATGCAGCCTTTTTCCCCTTCCTTAGCCGCGGGGTATTTTGTTTTTTAAACCTCCTTTTCCCACATATTTTTCTAATCATAGGGCAGCAGGATATATATATTGTTGGTTTGTCCTCCTGGGGTCTACCCACCCTTGCCACTTCTTCCCCACTATCTGCTTTAATTTCCTCCTGGGCTTCTACTGGTCTTACAAGTGAGGGCATTAGGCTTTTAATCTGTGTCAACTCCCCAATTATATTCTTAAACTGGCTACCTTGTGTTTTTAGAATTTCAATATTTAAGAGTGAGACCTCTAAAATGCCCTGCAAGGTTTTCTGGAGCATCAGCATAACCTCAAGCATAGATACATGGAGGAACCCGTCACCTCCAGGCTATGCTGAGGGGGGCCTGATAAGTCAGTTTGGGCAGCATAGGAATTTTCCAATCTTTCTTTCACATTAGGGATACGTTCCCTCTGGGCGGTTACTTCCTCACCCAAGGATTTACGTGGGTTTGCTCTTTCTTCCTCCACCACCTCTGCTTCTATGTCCTGGATAAATAGCGACTAAAATAACTTTGGCGAGGAAGACCGGCGTGGTTCCATCTAGATCTCAGCAATATTAAAATTAGTCTGGTTCAGAGATTCCACGCTTATAGCTGCCGGGTCCTACATAATTAGCGGGGTCTCTAGCACATTCAGCTCCTTATAAGGCGTCTCCTTCGCTTTAAAATGTTTTCCTAAGAAGTCCTTAATGGATTTTGATACTGCCTATCCGCCTTTTGCGCCTGCTGTCTTTGAGGTCGTCATCACTATCTGTGGGGTAGAGTTCAGTGAGGGGGTACCGCCATATCGACATTTACATCATTCGATCCTTTCGCTGTTTCAGTTGAATCCTCCATCCCAGGGCTTTTATTTCCTGCTTTCTTTTTTTTAATTGTTTTTATTTGCATTTTTAAAACCATATGAACATTTCAAGTATGTCACATAAGAGCACCCACTATCCCCTGCCCCGCCTCCGCCTCCGCCCACCACCCGCCTTCCCAATAGTTTCACAGGACAAAGCATATCCAATAAAAACAATAATATACCCCCCAACAGTGTGTCACGCATCATCTTCCACGCCCCCCTCAGGAGTAGGGGCACAAGGAGATCATCCCCCATCCCATCAGAGCCCCCCATCCAGGCCATAGTATTGTTTCAATTTTCCCCACACTCTACTGAACCTCTTGGGGCAACCCTGGGCTTTATACATGACCCTTTTGGCTGCCATGTAAATGTCCATACCCCTCCTCCATTCATCCAGTCTTGGAGGGATAGGCACGCCCCAAGCCTGGGCCACGTCCCTCTTGGCAACCACCAATGCCAACTGCAGATAAATCACAAGTGGGCAAACTAAATCCACCTTGTGTGCTATTCCCAGTAGCACCAATTTAGGCTCGACTGGGAGGGCCGCTTCCAGAATGGGACTGAGTTCCTTCAGTACCTTAGCCCAGTATCCCTGTATGACCCGGCATTCCCAGAGAATGTGATAAAAATTCCCCTCCTCACAACCACAGCGCAGGCAATTGGGGTCGCCCGGCCGCCCCATCTGATGTAAGCGATACCTGTCGTAGTAGACTCTATGCAGGATTTTATATTGTATGAGGCGAAGGCGGGACATAATCGCAACCTCCCTAGGGTGCATCAGGGCCATCTCCCACTCCAGCGTGTCCATCTCTCCCAGGTTTGACTCCCATGTGTCCTTTAACTTTACTAGCCCGTCCGGCATATTGTTAAGTAGTGTTTTATACGTCAGGGAAACTGTTTGAGTAGGGACGTGCTCTTGCAGCAAACGTCCCTCCAGCGGTGCATATTCCGGTAAAGGCCCTGCAAGCACCATCTCCGCTCTCCAGGCGTGTCGTAGCTGTGCATATTTCAGGTACTCTGTACGATGTAACCCATACTCCAGACTCCGGGCCTGGAAGGACTTCAATGCCCCATGTCTCATCAGGTCGCCCAATACAGAAATCTCAATGGCATCCCACCCCTGAAATCCCTTCAGTTTATGTAGCTCCTTTAGCCACGCACAATGCCATAACAGGGTCTGTCTCGACGGTTTATGCGCCCAGCCAATCCGTTTTGTCGCCCTTGCCCACATCTCCACCGTCACGAGCGTGGCCGATGGCAGCCCATCTTTCCCCCTGCCACCATAAAGGTAGTGTAAACACGTCCGTTGCGCCATTGTCGCCTTCTCCAGTCTGTACGTGGGGTGGTCTGCCGGGGCGTGAAGCCAGTCGTTTATTGGCGCTAAATGTTCCGCCCAGTAATATGCCTCGACGTTAGGTAGGGAAATCCCCCCATTGTATTGGTTTCTCTGCAGTGTCTCTAGCGCTATCCTGGGCTGTTTCCCCAGCCAAAGCAGTGCCCGCAACCCCTCGTTTATCTCTTTGAAAACCTGGCGGGGGAGGGGGGTGGGGGGGGGGGGGGGGGGCGGGGGGAGTACTCTTTCTGTAGCGCGTACAGAAACCGCGGCAGCGTTATCATCTTATACATTGCTGCGCGGCCCAGAATCGTAAGGGGGAGGGATCTCCATCTGGCCGTATCGTCAGAGAAGTTAGCAAGGACCCGCTGGACATTTTTCTGATACGAGGTTAACCGGTCCCTCGTCATGTAGATCCCCAGGTACATAAAGCCCTCGTCCGTTACCCGGAGCATGGCAGGCAAGGCAGGACCTCCGGCCTCCCATAGGGGGCTGTATAATACTGACTTGTGCCAATTCACTGTGTATCCTGATCGCGCTCCGTAGTGACTTAACTGGGCAAACAGGCGTGGGACCGAAACCTCTGGCTGGGTGACGTACAGAAGGATGTTGTCCGCATAAAGCGAGATCTTTTCCTCAGCCGCATCGTTCTGGTCAATTCTATATTTCCTGCTTTCTTGAGATTTTTTGGGGCTTTACGGGGTTTAGATTTCCCTAGGGCCATTGCCTTTGCTTGCCTCCTCTTCGGGCCCTTTATCCCTTAACTCCTTCCTTCAGGGGTGCGTGACGTTGGGATGACCTTCTCCTTCGCTTTCTTTGGCTTCCCCCAGGTCCCCGGGGGCTTTGAGTACACGACAGCCCCAGCTCCCCGTGCGCTTTGTAGACTTCCCCTTATTATTAGAAGAGAGATTATATTGTCCACTTACCTCTGTTCTGTGGGCCTGCGCTCTCTCCTCCACCACTTCTTAGTTACAACCACACTGTTCCCTTCTCCAATCTAACTCCAGATAGTTACTCAGCCTCTTCACCACCGGAGTCTTGCTGCACTTTAATTTTCCACAGGGTCTTCAGTACCTGCAATTACCCCCTCGCGGCTACTTATCTTTCTGCCTCCTGAATAAGGTACTTATTTGCCTTCACTCAGCTCCTGACGCTTATATTTTTCAAAGGTTCCATCCCCACATGGGCGGCCACTGCAATCAAGCTGTCGCTCGCAGCTCGTGGCTCGTGGTTCACGGCGAGCGCCTCTCGAATCCGCAGTTCCACTGGTGGCAATGGCAGATGCAAGTTCTGCATCCCTCGTTGGATTCCGCAAGATTCCTGTAGTCCGCGGTTGCCGAAGGCGGCTGCTGATGGCGATGTCGTTTGTAGGGTCGAGGTGAAGTCGGAAGTGAGGTAGGAAGTGGGAGGTGCTCCGCAGGTGCCACTGGAAGACACATCAAGAAAGCAATCTGGTTCACCCCTACACTGCAAGAATACAGACTCTCCTACAGACGACTCGAAAAGACATGAACGAACAACAAAACCCCTGAAACCTGTGCCGCTTGCAAAGCAGCCACCACCGCACACCACCACCTCATCCAATCCACAAGGAAGAAATCCAATCAAGACAGAATCCTCACCATTGCACGCAACATCAAAGAGCTCTTCTCCATCATCTAGGAATTTGCCAAACCCTGCAGCAAAGCAACAGACGTCCCACCCTCCCAAGACCTCAGCAACAGACTCAGCACCTACAAGATTAAGATGATATACAACAACTTCGACAACCAAGACCACCTCACCCCTCCAGATGCCCCTCATGCGACGTTACCCAACAGACCCTTCTCAAATGGATCCCACTAACCACGGAAGAAACCCTGAAGACCATGAAAAGCATTCCACTCCAGAGCACCATCAGACCCCTGCCCACACCACATCTTCCACAGAGCTGCCTCTGCCATTGCACCCAAACTAAATTAGGCGATCAACTGCTCCTTCAAGATCAACACCTTCCCCAACGACTGGAAACACGCCAAAGTCAACCCCCTCCTAAAGAAACCCTCCGAGGACCCAAAGGTCCTCAAGAACTTGAGGCCCATCTCCCTGCTTCCCTTCGACGCCAAGGTCATTGGAAAGGCCATCAACACCCAGCTAGCAAACTTCATCGAAGCCAACAACATCCTGGATATTTCCCGATCTGGACTCCGAAGCAACCACAGTACTGAGATCGCCCTACTCGCCGCCACCGACGACATCCACTCCCTCCTCGACCAGGGCGACCTTCATCCTCCTAGACCTCTTTGCAACATTCAACACAGTCTACCACCGCACCGTAGCCACCAGACTCCACGACGCCAGCATCCGCGGCATGGCCCTCGACTGGATATGTTCCTTCCTCACCGACAGAACTCAGCAGGTTAGACTCCCTATACCTCTCGTAACGGACAGAGACCGAGGTCTCCTCCCACTGCCCCACCCTCATCAACATTTACATAGGCCCCCTCGCAACCATCATCAGGAACCACGGGCTCAACATCGTCTCTTACACCGACACCTAGCTGATCCTCTTCCTCACCAATGAACCCAACATCACCAAACACAACGTCCAAGAAGGGATGAAAGCTGTTGCCACCTGGATAAAGAACAGCTGCCTGAAACTCAACTAAGAAAAGACAGAAGTCCTCATCTGTAGCTCCACTCCATCCGCATGGAAAGACTCCTGGTGGCCCTCTGCCCTCAGAAATCCCCCCACCCCGACGGACCATGCTTGAAACCTCAGTATCATACTACACTCATCACTCACGACCTGCCAGATCAATGCCATATCCTCAACCTGCTTCAACACCCTCCACAAGCTCTAAAAGACTTTCAGATGGATCCCAACCGGATCCAGAAAAAACAACATGCATACACTCATCAGACTGGACTACAGCAGCGCACTCAACGCCAGAATCAATAAGAAACTCCTTTGCAAACTCCAGACTCTCCTAAATGCCGCACTCAGACTGATCCACGACATCCCCTGTTGCAGTCACATCACCCAACACATGTGCAATCTCCACTGGCTCCCAGTCGAAAGAAGAATAACCTTCAAACTCCTCACATACACGGCACTTCACAACACCAGAACTGCATACATGAACAGTCTTCTACCTTTCCACGCACCAATAAAACACCTGCGATCAGCCTAGCTGACAAGACTAGAACAGGAGAAAGTACTTCACCTACCTCGCTGCCAAAGCCTGAAACACACTACCCCATCTACCTACAGCAACCTCCCACATTGCCCCAGTTCAAGAAGGCCCTTGTGAAAGTGACAGCAAGACACTGTGAAGGTATAAGAAAGCTTTCTTGGCACAAAGCAACACGAAGCATGATTCCACCTTGACAGCCACAGAGTAACCGACTCTGGTGGAATCCTGCAACCATGACATTCCAGAGCAGTAGAACACTGGAGGAAAATACAGTAGAGCACTGCACAATGCAAGTGCATCACTACAACACACCCCTCTCTTCTACCCAGAAAAACAACTGGAGAAAAACAAAATGCAGAAAGGGAAAAACAGAGCAAGTAAATGTTGAGGCAAAAGTAAGTAGAGCATAGCACCAGAACTGAGAATAAAGGGAAAAACCCTCCTCATGTTTGGACATAATCCTCCAAATAGCGATGTGGTCTGCAAGACCTAGGAGAACGGGCAACTCTGCCACCTACATGAGAAGGACGGTCACGGGGAAAGGAAGTGGAAGCATCCCCAGAGGCAGCATATCTCCTGGCCTCTGACCCGTTGATGGTCAACTCCGCATCACTCATCAACATGAACCCGTTCAAACTGTCACCAGAACGAACACACCCAGGTTTGGTCACTTTAGACCTCTCCCGCTCCCCCTTGCGATACAACGCATCCTTGCGTTTGTTTCACTGGTCACCACTGTCGAGAAGCATGTTGGTGTCAAAGACCTGCCTCTCCCTGAAGGAACCCCAGAATTTAGACTAGCCTTTGCAAGGTCTACCATGTTTGATGTTGACCCAGTCACCGGCACGCACACACTTGCCGTCAAACTGGACACCATCCACCTTTTTGGATACATGACTGGGAAACACCAGCTACGCAGTTAAAGGTTTGGTGCCAGGTTTTCTTCCATGCATCTTCTCAACGGGTTAAACCCTGTCACACTGGGGACAGTGGTGCGATGGGCCCAAACCATCTCACTCACCATTTGCCTAACATCCCTCCCTCTCTATAAAGCCATGGAAATGGTGCCCTTCACCAGGCGATTAGCCCGCTCCACTGTGCCGTTTGCTTGAGGGTTGTAAAGGGCCGTGCGGTGGTGGATAATATCAAATTTGCCAAGAAAGGTCCTCATCTCATGCAAAACAAGTTGAGTGCCATTGTCAGTGCCCAGGATACGAGGTAACCCAGCCTTCAACTGGTCAATAGTCTTCCAAGTCGTAACATCTAATATAAATCTGATGACAAGCGACTTAGAATGTACATCAATCAGCACCAAGGCATTCCTCAACCTTTCCTCCATACCAGCGATTTATACGGTTCGGATTCAGAATGCATTTTTACGTTAGTGTTTCTACAACACATTTTGAACAAAGGGCCTACCTACTGTTCCTTTCACTGGAGTGTAGCGTGGTGAATGTTTCACAAAGACCCAGGCTTAAACCTAGAAACAGCCTCATCTGCACACTGAAGCGCAGGTGCCGCGTTTATAGCAAAAGTAAAGAAATAGATTTTTTTCTATTTCTTTACTTTTGCAATAATATCGGCACTGGCGCTTTACTTTTAACATTAAAAGTAAAGCGCCATTGGCGCAATTATAGCAAAAGAAAAGAAATAGAAAAAAACAAATATTTCTTTACTTTTAACATTAAAAGTGAAGTGCGGGTGTCGCGATTATAGCAAAAGAAAAGAAATAGATTTTTTTTCTAATTTCTTTACTTTTGCTATAATCGTGCCACCTGCGCTTTACTTTTAATGTTAAAAGTAAGGCACGGGTGCCACGAATATGCAGCTGAACGGGAGAAACAAAATTGGGGCTGCTGGGGTATCGAGTCGGAAGAGGGTGGGGCGGAGAAGGAAGAGAAAGCTGGGGAGGTGGAGAGCGAGGGCTCTCTGTAAACAACTGTTGGCAGGGCCCTTAAAGTGATGGCGCGCGCACAATCCCGCAAAATTGAAAGCAGGCTGGCGAGCGGCAAATGGCAGCTGTGCACGTCACGCGCGCTTGTGCGCGTAAGTAACAGCAAAGCTGGTGGCCGCCAAACGCCTGTGGGTAGCACTTTGAGAAGCCAGTTACTAAATGTCTCGCCAGAGCAGCGCATGCGCATCTTCAGGTGAGACCTAAAAATGGTGAGGCGTTAAGGCACATGACTCACCATAAATTCTGGAGCACGACTGGTGCAGTACTTCGGTTTGCTGTCCACGAGCAGAAAAAGAAAGGACTTCTTTCCTGCTCGTGAGTTGCAACCCCAACCAATCCTGGAGCTGCTCTCATGCTGTGAAAGCAGCATTGTTGGGAGCAGGCTCACCCAGCGCTCCTTTTGAGACTGGGAACCTGTGCCAGCAATCTCCAGGCTGTTTCACAGTGGGCATATAGGGCATGCCTCGCAAGATGGTGTGCCAATGCGACATGTGCACTGTAGATCAGCACCGTTGTCTTACATATGCAGGATTCAGCCCCACGTTCGCACTGTACAAAGCGTGAGCTGGTGCTTTTGCAAATAAATAAAATGTCATTACATGGCATTTTATGTATTTGTGTTTGCCAGCTGCGCTTGCAGCAGGAGGGGCAACGCTCCTCTGCTCCTGAGGAGGAGCCACCCCAGTGTGTCATAAGATATTAATGTTTATAAAGTTATGTTTAACTTGTTTTCATGAATGTGTGTACGTATCCACATGGAGAGAATCGTTTTATTCTATTTTTACGTGAAATGTGAATACAGTTTGACAAAATTGCTAGAAATCATTATGAGTCAGTAATAGTCATGCGGTGTCTTTGTAAAACGACAGTGCACGTTTCGGATTCCGCATTAATGTATGTCGCTTTAGAGAGATGTGGATTAATGTATACACGTTCCAGAGCATTTGATTACATTACGTAATAACAGCACCATGTGTTTTTTATATAGCAATTAAAGTTGCTGTTTCTAAGTGTTTGCAAATAGCAGGTTTTACTTTCAACGCCTCGTCAGGGAACTCATTATATTTACTTCATGAGAAGAAAGACCTGTTTGCTTTGCCAGGATTGGAATTCTGGACCTGCATTTGGAACCATCACGGAGTCGCCTAACGAAAACTACATGTTGAAAGATATGAAATTGCAAACTCTGCAGACATGGAATATGACCTAATCAGTTGGTGTTTTGCCTGTCGTCAAACACAAGTAGAATGCGTTTTTACAAGAAATATATAATTAGTGGTTCTTACATTTCCCAAGTTCATACTTCAGTGACTTACCCGGTCCAGGTTTTTGGTTCTCATTCTGACACAAACAGCCCTGATTTTATAACCGCAACCAGTCTGGAATTCGTAGTCTTGACTTAAAAATTGGATACAAAAGACTTCAGGTCCCAGAATGCAAAGCTAAGACCTGGGCTGAACACCTTTGTCACGCACGGACCTACAGAGCCTCAGACTAAAATCACACAGAACGGGGTCACAAAAGAATCACTGCCCGACAGACTCAGCAGCTGCTACGTACACAATATACTGCGCAAAATACCTTCACTACTTGAAAAAGTTAAAAACCTAGTATTGCATCTGATCAAGATATCGTCCATTAACCGCACAAAGAGAGACCCCGTTCAAAGATGGCGCTTAAACTGAGTCAGAAAGAAACAGCGTATTATCCCTTTCTGGGTCAAATTAACCTTGCGCCGTCAGTCTAGGCTGGCAGTGGGTGCCACGCCCTACCTAGGAATTGATGATCTCGTCCGTAACAAGGAAGTAGCTCTCCCCACTCTCAGCCGCGACTCGCGACCATCAGCCCAGAGCAAGTATAAAGGTCAAATAGCTTACAGTACAGCACCGTAGGACAGGCAGTAACAGCGATAATCACTCACTTCTCGCATGTCGGACACATTCAAGCCTCACTAGTAAACAAGGAAGACGTACTCCATAGACATAGAGAAAGGACTAACGCATCGCCAGGGTAGCAGGTACACAAAGACACAGCTACTTTTATTAAAGGTCTGGATGAGCACGTTAGCTTTAATCGGGCACCACCACAATTTGTGATACGTAAACAAACAAGCATTTGCAATGCAATAGGTCTTGCATTTGTAAAGTTAGAGCTATTGATGTTACAAATTACCCTGTATTTGTTTGATTATTTATGTTGTTTTATTAGCAGTGAAGTGTTTTTTTTAAAGAAAGACAGTGCACGTTATAAAGTATGGAAACGTATGTGTTAGCAGGAAGCACCGAGGGAGTGAAATCGTATGTAGGACAGTTGTGGGAAAAAAGGGTAGTGGCATGGCGACACTGTCTCATGCCCGTGTTGTTAATATATACAATATGTTGCTGATATGCACATTACCTTTATCTTTTAGTCAAAAATACACCCTTCATACATAATTATATAGATGAGCTTTAAAACCAGCTGAAGATACATGAATGTATTCTCACGTGTATTTATGTTTTTTTTTACACTTTTTCTCAAACCAGCATTTGAAAGCCAAACAATCTATCCATAGTATACCAATATGTATTTCTCCAGGCCCGCATTTGTATGCTTTAGTCACAACAATGCAAAGTAAAAAAACAGCCCACGTGATCCCACTCATTTTAAAGCAGTCTGTGCATTATGAAAATGCTAACTGACACAAAGGAGCTCTATAAAAATGTATTCGCAGACATCCCAAGGTTGGAAAAATTATGTCAGTAAAACCTCAGCGTACAGGGAAGTTTATAGACCATGCACTCGCCATTGCATAGCTACAGCCCAGGGTGTATTTAACACCCTAGATAACAAACATAGACCTTACAAATGTACATAAGTAATGTTCTATGTTGCTCTACGCCAGGCATCCGGGAGGTCACATTATTTTTAGGTCTCGCCTATTATACCCAGCAGGGATAAATAGGCGAGATTATAGTAAGCGGAAAAGAAAAGTCTACCTAGGCTGCGGATCCCATACAGTTCATGCGAGCTATGCGCGTGTACAGAGCCAGCCACATCACTCACCACCATTTGTCTGTGCCTCGGTGTAGGAAATGGGACCCCCGGCCGGCCAGGGCTTGCGCCACAGCCAGTCAGAGACCGCCACTCCTATGTAAAGTTGACCCCTGCTCACCCTCTAGGTAACGCGGCGTGGGCAGTCAGGCCTATCTCGGAGGACATGTGTGAAGCATTTGCGCACGCACCCACCAACAACAACATCCTGGGCCTCCCACAAAAGGAACTCCACACCAAGTATATATGAAAATAGTCTTTGTATTAAGAAGGACACATAGGAACATACACTTTACAATGTGCTCGAGGCACGGCAGGGGTTACAAGGGAAAAGGTACAGGGCAGGGCCAAGGGACCACTGCCAGGAAGGTGCACATGATGGAGTTGGCATTTAGAACATATAACCACTGGGAGTTTCCTCGGACTAGGACTAGAACACATAATCACCAGGAGCTTAGCATTAGAATACGTCACGCCCCGGGGTCTCATAGGACTAGCAATAGAACTCACTCTAACCAGTATAGACATACATGAGGTAAGGTTATACAGGAGGGAAGGAATGGCAAGGTACATAACACAACAGAGGCCCCCATTAGCAGGGCAACACCTAATAATTCTCAGCATCACTTTGATATGAGTCAGTAGCACCCCATAGGCCTGATGGCCTTCCCGGGGCAAGGGCGCCTTAGAGTCTCGATGTCCAGAGTGGGCTGAAAGGGGCCCGGGGCAAACCTAAACGTGGCAGCGGCCCACGAAGTGCTGGGCCGCTGAGGGGCTTGGGTGTAGCCTTGCAGGCTGGGGGGACAGGGGGGCAATGGTGAAGCCTCTCGCAGGCTTGGCAGGGTCAGGGACACCTGGTGGAGCCTCTCGGGGCTCAGGCAAGGTCCGGGACACGTGGTGGAGCCTCCTCGGGGCTCGGGGGCTGGGGTACAGATGGAGCCTCTCGGGGCTCAGGGGCTAAAATATAGATGGAGCCTCTCGGGGCTCAGGCCAAATGGGCGGCGGTGGAGCCTCTCGGGGCTCAGGGGACAAGGGATGGCCAGGCGGGATCCCCCTCGGGGTACCCGGCATCAATGGGGCCCCAGGGGCCGTGACGGAGCCTCGCGGGGCTCAGGGACGGAGTTGCGGCAGGTGAGGTCCCCCTCGGGGGACCCGGTATCACTGGGGGCCCCACGGGTCTCTAGGCACATGCGTGCTCGCGCTGGAGGGGAGGGGCGAGCACCGACAATGTGCTCTGACGCCCCGCCTCCCCTCCTGCAGCACTCACCGGTCGGCGGGCAGACGCGCCGGTCTCTCCTCGCTCTCCCGGGGCTCCCTCTCGCTCCTGGGGGCCCCGAGGGGGAAGCGGCAGTTGTCCTGGTGGGACGCAGGGGCGCGGAGTAGGCTCCCGCCGACCCCTGCCTTCTCGGCTCTCTCCGGTCGTCTCTCAAGGCTCCCCGGGCCGCCGGCCAATCAGAGCGCGGCCCGGGGAGATGTCATCAGCCCAGCAGCCAATCCCAGCGCGGCCCGGGGGAGGGCCTCACGAGGGGTCCCGGGCTGCGGCGGTGAACTCGGGGGGGAAAATAAGAGGAGTAGGCTCCCTCGATAAATGTAGCACAGACGGGGCAAGCGAGGTAGGCACTCGCTGGGGGCTCGGGCCCCCCACACGAACGGGGCAAATGCCGGGTGGGCTCCGGCTGGTGGAGGAGAGCGCTCCCAGCGCTTAGAAACACGCATGAGTGCCCCAAGGCGCTAGGACGGCAAGAAGGCGCTCCCCAGCGCTAGAAGGGTGAATGACGCGCCCCGAGGCGCCGGGACCGCAAGAAAGCGCTCCCAGGCACTAGGGCCATAGAAAGCAGAGTCCATAGGAAGTCCAGGAGTTCAGGGGGAGCACATCAGCTCTTAGAAGGGAAAAAGGACCATCAGTAGTTCAGGAGCAGGGCAGGGCCCAGGGAGGCCAGCCA
Organism: Lissotriton vulgaris; assembly: GCF_964263255.1. Lineage (NCBI taxonomy): Eukaryota > Metazoa > Chordata > Amphibia > Caudata > Salamandridae > Lissotriton > Lissotriton vulgaris. The sequence goes on from NC_141687.1 coordinate 121,476,053, forward strand.
ACCCTGAGCCCACGCAGCAGCACGCCCCTGGCAGGGTTCCAGTCAGGACAAGCAGGAAAAGAGGAAGAGAGAGAGAAGAGGGCCCACCCTCCTTTTATACATGAGCTTCCTTTGTCTCCAAAGGGGCAGGCAGGGAGAGAACCAGCTAGAACTGGTTATAAGGAATTTCTTGTTACTGGCCAGGCTAGGGACACTGGACGCACCCCCGGGGGGTGGAGCCAGCCTGGTGGGGGAAGGCCCAGCCGGCTTCGGCCAATCATGCGCCAGCACACTTACTGCACACACGCACCAAGGTCTAGAAGTGGCACTTCCATTCTAGTCACACGCATGCCGCATACATCATCTTGTAGCATTCAACCTCATGAGCGCGCACATACCAGACTCGACCCGGCACGCCCCAAGCATCAGGAACTACCAGAGCCACATACATTCCCCATGCATTCCTATGGGAGGCAGGTCTCTCTCACCACACACACACTCAGAAGGGGGATCACTATTCCCAGGTCACATATAACAAGCACAAAACTTCAGGGGCGGACCTGCCAGAAAGGCCACGTCCAACACTCGGCATCAGACTTCAAAGGAATGCGCTCCCGCTCTCCCGCCCTCCTGCCACATCAATGCCGAGAGCTTGGTTTTTTTGCATCCATTTCGCGGGTAAGCCGTGTTTTGTTCGGCGTTCTCTGCACCTTTCTCTGGTTTTTTTCTGGACGAAAGTGAAAGCCTACTGTGCTTGTTTACAGTAGCCTTGCTCCTCAAATGCTGTTGCTGTGTTGCCATCTCTCTAGGGACACTCAGCTTGAAAACACTCGACTTGCTAGCTGCAATGCTACATCCGCTATGCTTTGCCTCTAGACATGTTGATCCCTCGCAGACTGTGCTGACTCTGCTCCTCCTAATTCTGAAACTGACTAACGCAGTCTCTTCTCTCTGTCTTATGATGTCTGCCCTGCCACCATTTACTCCGTACCCTCACCCTCACACCTCCTCACCCTCACACACCCTCACACCCTCTCACACTCACACACCCTCACCCTCTCACCCTCACACACCCTCTCACCCTCACATCCCCTCACCCTCACATCCCCTCACAAACCCTCACCCTCACACCCCTCACCCCCTCACTCACCCTCTCACCCACCGTCACCCACCCTGTCACCCTCACCCACGCTCTCACCCTCACACACCCATTCACCCTCACACACCAATTCACCCTCACACACCCATTCACCCTCACACACTCACCCCCTCACCCTCAGACCCCCTCACTCACCCACCCTCACCCATCCTCTCACCCTCACCCACTCTCTCACCCTCACACACCCTTTCACCCTCACACACCCTCTCACTCTCACCCACACACACCCTCTCACCCACCCTCGCCCACCCTCATCCTCACACACCCTCACCCTCACACACCCTCACACCCTCACACACACCCTCACCCTCACACCCCAGAACCCCTCACCCTCACACACCCACTCACACCCCCTCACTCTCACCCCCCTCACTCTCACCCCCTCACACACCCTCTTACCCTCACACCCCCCCACACCCTCACCCTTACCCCTGTTACCCTCACCCTCACACCCACTCCCCCTCACACCCCCACACATCCTTACTCCCCCTCTCACCCTCACACACCCTCTCACCCTCCAACCCCTCACGCTCACACACCCTCACCCTCACACCCCCCCACCCTCACACCCTCACCCTCACACACACCCCCAAACACACCCTCACTCTCACCCCCTCACCCTCACACACCCTCTCACCCTCACACCCCCACACCCTCACCCTCACACACCCTCACTCACCCTCACATACCCTCACACACCCTCTCACCCTCTCACCCTCAAACAACCTCACACCCCCTCACCCTCACACACCCTCACACCCCCTCACACCCTCACACACCCCTTTACACACCCTCTCACCCTCACACACCCCCACACACCCTCACACCCCTCACTCTCACACCCCCTCACCTTCACACACCCTCACCCTCATCACCCTTACCCCTGTTACCCTCACCTCCCTCACCCTCACACCCTCTCCCCCTCACACCCCCACACATCCTTACTCACCCTCTCACCCTCACACACCCTCTCACCCTCACACCCCTCACCCTCACACCCCCTCACCCTCACACCCTCACCCTCACACACACCCTCACCCTCAACCTGTTACCCTCACCCCCTCTCCCTCACAACCCCACACCCTCCCCCTCACACACCCTCGCCCTCACACCCCCTTACCCTCACACCCCTCACCCTCACACACCCCCACCCCCTCACCCTCACTCCCCTCACACACCCTCACCCTCACACCCCCTCCCCCTCACCCTCACACCCCTCACCCTCACACACCCTCACCCTCACCCCCCCTCACCCTCATAGCCCCTCACCCTCACACCCCCTCACCCTCACACCCCCTTACCCTCACACCCCTCACCCTCACACACCCCCACCCCCTCACCCTCACACCCTCACCCTCACACACCCCCTCACACACCCTCTCACCCTCACCCCCGTCACCCTCACAACCCCACACCCTCCCCCTCACACACCCTCACACACCCTCACCCTCACACCCCCTTACCCTCACACCCCTCACCCGCACACACACCCACCCCCTCACCCTCACTCCCCTCACACCCCCGCACCCTCACACACCCTCCCCCTCACCCTCACACCCCCTCCCCTCCCCTCACACCCCTCACCCTCACACACCCTCACCCTCACACCCCCTCACCCTCATAGCCCCTCACCCCCACACCCCCTCACCCACCCTCGCCCTCACACCCCCTTACCCTCACACCCCTCACACACCCCCACCCCTCACCCTCACTCCCCTCACACCCCCTCACCCTCACACCCCCTCACCCTCACACCCCCTCACCCTCACACCCCCTCACCCTCACACCCCCTCCCCTCACACCCCTCACCCTCACACCCCCTCACCCTCATAGCCCCTCACCGTCACCCTCACACCCCCTCACGCTCACACACCCTCACCCTCACACCCCCTCACCCTCACCCCCCCCCCCACACACCTCCTCACTCTCACCCCCCCTCACCCTCACACACCCTCTCACCCTCACACCCCCTCACCCTCACACACCCACACCCTCACCCTCACACACCCTCACACCCCCTCACCCTCACACCCTGTTAGACGGACCGGGAGGTACCGAAGAGATAGGGCCGGAGCTTTTTGAGGGCCCACACCACTGCGAAGGCCTCCCTCTCGATGGTGCTCTAGCGCTGTTCTCGGGCCAGGAGACGTCTGCTGATGAAGGCCACTGGTTGGTCAAGTCCTTCGGGGTTTAACTGGGAGAGGACCGCCCCAATGCCATGGTCGGAGGCATCCGTTTGTACGATGAATTCCCGACTGTAGTCGGGGGCCTGGAGCACAGGGGCAGTGCACATGGCGGCCTTCAGCCTCTCGAAGGCCGCTTGACAGTCTGGGGTCCAGTTGACCGTCTTCGGGTGGTTTTTGGACGTGAGCTCCGTGAGGGGCCCCACAATGCTGCCATAGTCCCTCACGAACCGCCGGTAGTAGCCAGTGAGCCCCAAGAAGGCTCGGACCTCGGTCTGCATGACGGGAGGCTGCCAGGACTGGATGGCAGCGATCTTGAGTTGAAGAGGGGCCACCAGACCGCTTCCCACCTGGTGTTCGAGGTAGGTTACGGACCCCTGACCAATTTGGCACTTGCTGGCCTTGATGGTGAGGCCGGCACGTTGGAGGGCCTGCAGGACCTCTCGGAGGTGGTGGAGGTGGTCGGACCAGTGGCGGCTGTACACAGCGATATCGTCCAGGTAGGGGGCGCTGAACTCCTCAAGTCCCGCCAAGACCTGGTTTACCAGTCGCTGAAAAGTAGCTGGAGCATTCTTCATGCCGAATGGCATGACTTTGAAGTGGTAGTGGCCATCGGGGGTGGAAAAGGCGGAACGTTCTTGAGCCCGGGGGGTGAGACCGATCTGCCAGTAGCCCTCTGTTAGGTCGAAGATGCTGAGGTAGCGGGCAGCCCCCAGGCGGTCGATCAGTTCATCCGCTCGGGGGATGGGGTGAGCGTCGGTTCTGGTGACAGCGTTCAGGCCCCGATAGTCGACGCAGAATCGGAGCTCAGGGGTGGTGCCGGGGGCAGCCGCTTTGGGGACCAGCACGACAGGGCTGGCCCAGGGGCTGTCCGAAGGCTTGATGACCCCGAGCGTGAGCATCTTTGACACCTCCTCTTGGATGCAGGCCCGTACCCGATCTGGTACGCGGTACGCCCGATGTCTGATAGGGGGACTGTCCCCAGTGTCCAGGGGGTGACTCCTGGGGTGAGGGAAAACAGGGTCGCAAACTGCAGCAGGAGGTCCCGGCAGCCTTGGCGCTGTTCCGGGGTGAGGGCATCTGAGAGTTGGACCCCGTCCACGGAGCCATCTTTCTCCCGGGTCTTTAGGAGATCAGGGAGAGGTTCGGAGTCTTCTTCTGTTCCGGTGTCTGTAGCCATCAGGAGGCTGAGCTCCGAGCGCACAAAGTGGGGTTTGAGTCTATTGGCGTGGAGGACCCGGAGGGGGTTCCGTGGGGATTCCATATCGATGAGGTAGGTGACGGGGCTCTTGCGCTCGACCACCTTGAAGGGCCCCGTCCACTTGTCCTGCAAGGCACATGGTTCGGTGGGGGACATCACCCACACTTGTTGGCCCGGTTCGAATTCGATGGAGGAGGCATTTTGATCGTACCACTTTTTCATGTCCTCCTGGCTGGCCTCAAGGTTTGCCTTCGCCATTTCTCTGAATCGCCTGGTCTGATTGCGTAGGGTCAGGAGGTACTTGAAGACATCTGGAGGGGTCTTTAGGGGGGCCATCTCCCAACCTTCTTTGACTAGGCTGAGGGGCCCGCGCACAGGGTGTCCGTACAAGAGTTCGAACGGGCTGAAGCCGAGGGACTTCTGGGGGACTTCTCGATATGCGAAGAGGAGGCACGGCAGTAGCACATCCCACTGGCGACGGAGGGGCTCTTCCAACCCCCCAATCATCCCTTTGAGCGTGCGGTTGAACCGCTCGACTAGTCCGTTTCCTTGAGGGTGATAGGGGGTCGTGAATCGGTAGGTGACCCCGCACTGTTGCCAGAGGGACTTCATATATTTGGAAATAAAGTTCGTGCCTCTGTCGCTGACGACTTCTCAGGGGAAGCCCACCCGGGAGAAGATCCCCATTAAGGCCCGGCCAACCACCGGGGCTGTTACAGTTCGCAGGGGAACAGCCTCGGGGTAGCGGGTGGCGTGGTCCACCAGTACCAGGATGAACCGATGTCCTTGTGCTGTACGGGGGTCCAGGGGCCCCACAATGTCTATTCCCACCCTCTCGAACGGGGTGGTGACAACTGGGAAGGGTTGCAGAGGTGCTTTAAGTTTGCGGCCGCTCTTCCCGCTGGCCTGGCACGTGGGGCAGGACCGGCAGTGGTTGAGGACGTCGTTTCTCATCTTGGGCCAGAAAAAGTGGGTCACCAGGCGACTGTAGGTTTTGTCCTGACCCAGGTGTCCAGCCAGGGGGACATCGTGGGCCAAATTTAACAAGAAGTCTCTAAAACGGAGGGGCACCACCAACACTCGACTGGCCCCTAACTCCGCGATTCTCTGTTCACTGTACAACAGGTCGTTGTCCCAGTAGATCCAATGGGCTCCGGTGGTGTCCCCTGCGCTCTGGGCGAGGGCTTGCTGGCGGAGTCCCTCGAGGGAGGGACAGGTCCTCTGCTCTTGACGGAACTGTTCCTGAGTGGGCCCCCCTTCTTGAGGCCACTGAGCCAGGCCGGGAAGGTCCTGGGGCTGAGCGAGCCCTTCAGGAGTTTGCTCTGGGGGGTTAGTATGGTCGGTGTCCTCTACTGGAGCGATCGGGGGAGGAGGTGCTGGCCATTCGGGTTCTTCTGGTCGGGGGATGGTACGGGCTGCCATGGACTGGGTGGTTACGCATGCCCAGTCCGGGAGGCCCAACATCCCCAGGTGCTCTCTTCTTTCCACGGCGGCCCACGGGGAGCTCTCAAGATCATTCCCCAGGAGACAGTCCACGGGGGCATCATCTCGGACCGTCACCTTCAACATGCCGGAGACCCCTCCCCATTCGAAGGGGACGCAGGCCATCCGACATAGGCTCTCCGAATTGTCGGCTGAACGGACGGGGCAGAGAATGTTCGGCAGTATCTGTTCCGAGGTCACCAGGTGACAGCGGACGGCCGTCACACTGGCCCCGGTGTCACGTAGGGCTTCGGCCCGGCGCCCATTAATGTTCACCCACTGACTATATTTTCTGGTGTTGGCGGGTAGAGGAGCCCGCGGGACCATGTCTCTTCCCCCTAGGCACGCTAGAACCATGGCGGCCGGTTCCCATTCTTGTGGTTCTTGTTCGCCTTCTTCCTGTTCTTCGGAGATTTGTTCTCACCCCAGGGCGGCGGCAGCTACCTGGCGGGGTCTCGGAGTTTGGTTCTGGGGACAGTTCGGGTCATTGGCGTAGTGGCCTACTCGCTGGCATCTGTGACACGTGACATTGGCTCGGAACCACGGGCGTACCGGGGGGTTGCCTCGGTTGGCCGGGGGCGGGGTGCTGGCAGCGGGAGCGGCCGGGACGGTGTCTCTTCCTCGCCCCTGGCCTCCTCCTCCTCCTCGGGGACGGTGCTGACCTTGGTTGTTCCGGTTCTGTTCGTGCGGCCCACTCCGGCCCACTCGGGTGCTTTCCCACCGGTCAGCCTCGGCGGCGAGCTGCCGTGGGTCAGTCAATTTACTGTCGAGGAGGTGCTGCCTGAGCTCGACGAAGCAGTTGTTAGAGAGGTGCTCCCACACCATGAGATTAACAAGTTGCTCGTAGGTCGTTACATGGCTGCCCTTGATCCAACCCTCGAAGGCTCGGCTGAAATAGTTTACATATTCCACCCAAGTGGTACCCGGGATCCGGGTGCAGTCTCGGAACCTCTGGCAGTACATTTCGGGTGTGAGCCCATATCGGGTGAGGAGGGCAGCCTTCATGTGGTCATAGGAGGTCATCAGATGGTCTGGGAGCTGTAGCAGGGCATCACGGCCTTCATTGACGAACCTCCCCCATAGACCGGCTCCCCAGTCACTCCGATCGATCCGGTGGGAGGTCATGGCGATCTCGTAGGCCTTGAACCACTGTTGTATGTCGTCATCTCGGAAATACTCTCGAACGACATCCTTGGGGATGTGTTCTTTCTTTTCTGTCGCTCCTGGGGTGCGCGGTTGCTCGGGCACCCCCAGTTCTTTGTTCTGCTTCCGTAGGTCTATTTCTGCTAGTTTGCGCTCGTGTTCGTACGCCAATCTTTTTTCTTCGAGCTCTCTCTGCCTCTGTTTTTCTTCCCGTTCTTCTCGGAGCTGCAGATGTTCTAGGCTCAGTTTTTGTTCGGCTAATTTGAGTTCACCGTCCATTTTGAGCCGGGCCATTTCCAACTCATGTAGTCTGCTTTTTTCTCTCTCTCGGATCTCTTCCTGCGAGAGACCCGTCCTTTGCTCCTCGGGAGCCGTGGTGTTCCTCTCTGATGCTGCAATGTTTTGGTCCGGGAGTCTGACGGCCCCGGTTTCTGCCCACGACTCAATGGCGTGCTTGAAATCGTCTTTAGTACTCAGACCGGTGGTAGCAATGCCTAGTTCAATGCAGAATTGTTTCAATTCACGATGGTTGTACTCTTCCAATTTCTTCATCTGGAATTTCTCGGTGGATCCGCTCTCTTTGGTTGTCATTGTGGTTTTGTCGTGGGGTGAGCTACTCTCTGTACGATTACGCGTTGATTCGGATCGCGCCGCTGGCCACCAATGTTAGACGGACCGGGAGGGTCGGCCGAGGACAAGAGGAGAGGTCTCCGGGGAGAGCCGTCTCCAGCGATCATACAGACGAGTAACTTCCCCCCCCACAGACGGACACCACACAAAGATAACGTTTACGTTCTTTATAAGCAAACTTAAAGTACGGTAGAATGGTACAAGGAGGTCTGGACTCAGGGGTCCCCTCGATTCTAGTCTCTCGGATGGGAAGGGGGTAGCGGGACAGTCTTGTTACCAATCTGGCAGAGGTGATGATATGATGGATAGCTCACAATCCTCGAGCTCGGCGTTCTAGATGGACGGGCCGCGGCAGCGCCGGCAGGTCCCGAGATGATCGTAGGTAGCGACGGTCCGCGGCGGCGCCAGCAGGTCCCGGTGAAGATGGTAGTTACAACGGTCCGCGGCAGCGCCAGCTGGTCCCAACGAGGATGAAGGATTCAGAAGGTTGCGGCAGCGCCAGCAGACAAGACGATAGTTCTCAAGGCAGGGCTACGGCAGCGCCAGTAGTCCGTCAAGGATGAGTTCTTCACAGCGTCTCTCGACTCCAGGATACAACTGCCTTCCTGCTCTGGAGCTGCCCCAGTTATAGGTCTGGCGCCCTTTGATGTCCGGACCCTCGCACTTGGAGGTCTGGAGGTCTGGGATGAGGGAGTCCAGACACCCAGCAGGGGGGTGGAGCCAGCGCCCGGGGGAGCTGGGGGCGATCGGCACCTGGTGGGGGAGAGCCATCGACACTTCTTTCTCCCATCAACCTGCCAAGTGGTCCGTTCACCTCCTGGGTGGATGGTGGTGCCGGGATGTCGGGGCCTGGCCAGGCCCAGGGTTAGGGTCGAGCTGAGGCCACGCGGCCTCGTGGTGCAGTGTCCAAGATGGCGGCCGGGCCGGGCGAGGGAGCCGGTAGTGGTTCGGCCCCATGATACAGAGATGTCCGGGGGCAGGAGTCCCGTATGAGACGGGGTGCGGATTGCTTCTGTGGGTAATACCTGGTGGGCCGGGGCTCGGGCCCTGTCATGCGGGGAGGGAGCAAGCCCTTCATGTGGCCTGTCCAACACACCCCCTCACACCCTCACACACCCCTTCACACACCCTCTCACCCTCACACCCCCTCACCCTCACACCCCCACACATCCTTACTCACCCTCTCACCCTCACACACCCTCTCACCCTCACACTCCCTCACCCTCACACCCCCTCACCCTCACACCCTCACCCTCACACACACCCTCACACACCCTCTCACCCTCACCCCCGTCACCCTCACCCCCTCACCCTCAGAACCCCACACCCTCCCCCTCACACACCCTCACACACCCTCGCCCTCACACCCCTAACCTTCACACACCCCCACCCCCTCACCCTCACTCCCCTCACACCCCCTCACCCTCACACCCCCTCCCCCCACCCTCACACCCCCTCCCCTCACACCCCTCACCCCACCCCTCACCCTCACACACCCTCACCCTCACACCCCCTCATCCACCCTCACACACCCTCACCCTCATAGCCCATCACCATCACACACCCTCACACCCCCTCACCCTCACACACCCTCACTTTCACACACCCTCACACCCCCTCACCCTCACATACCCTCACACCCCCTCACCCCCCTCACCCTCATAGCCCCTCACTCTCACACACCCTCACTCACCCTCACCCTGACACCCACTCACACACCCTCACCCCCTCACCCTCACACACCCTCACCATCTCTCACCCTCACTCACCCTCACACCCCCTCATCCTCACACCCCCTCACCCTCACACCCCCTCACCCTCACACGCCCACACTCACACACCCTCACCCTCACACCCCCTCACCCTCACACCCTCTCACCCTCACACCCTCTCACCCTCTCACCCCCTCACTTTCACACCCCCTCACCCTCACACACCCTCACCCTCACACCCCCTCACCCTCACACCCCATCACCCTCACTCACCCTCACACACACTCACACACCCTCACCAGCATAGCATAACAAAACATAGAATAGCATAACAAAACAAAGCATAGGATAGCAAAACAAAAAATAGCATAACGAAACAAAACATAGCATAGCAAAACACAACAAAGCATAGCATAGCATAACAAAACACAAGAAAATAGCATTACAAAACACAACAAAACATAGCAGAACAAAACATAACATAACATAACATAGCAGAACATAACATAAAACAAAGCATAGCATAACAAAACATAGCATAACAAAACATAGCAAAACACAACAAAACATAGCATAGCATAACAAAACATAGCATACATAACAAAACAGCATTGCAAAGCATAGCAAAACAAAGCATAGCATAACAAAACACAACAAAACATAGCATAACAAAACACAACACAGCATAGCATAGCATAACAAAACAAATCTTAGAATAGCATAACAAAGCATAGCATAGCATAACAAAACATGGCATAGCAAAACAAAGCATAGCATAATAAAACACAACAAAACATAGCATAGCATAACAAAACATAGCATAGCAAAACACAACAAAACAGCATAGTATAAGAAAACACAACAAAACAGCATAGCATAACAAAACACAACAAAACATATCATAGCATAACAAAACAAAGCATAGGATAGCGAAACACAACAAAACATAGCATTGCATAACAAAACACAACAAAACATAGCATAGCATAACAAAACAAAACATAGAATAGCAAAACTAAACATAGCATAGCATAACAAAACAAAGCATAGGATAGCAAAACATAGCATAGCATAACAAAACATAGTGTAACATAACAAAACATAGCATAATAAAACACAACAGCACATAGCATAACAAAACAGCAAAACACAACAAAACAAAGCATAGCTTAACAAAACACAACAAAACATAGCATAGCAAAACAAAACATTTAATAGCATAGCAAAACATAGCATACCAAACAAAACAAAACATAGCATAGCATAACAAAACATAGCATAGCAAAACAAAGCATAGCATAATAAAACACAACAAAACATAGCATAGCACAACAAAACATAGCATAGCATAACAAAGCATAGCATAGCAAATCATAGCATAGCATAAAAAACATAGCATAGCATGACAACACTCCGCACCACCACAGCATCACTCAGGGGCACCACAACATCACTATGTGTTACCACAGCATCACTGAACGCCACAGCATCACTCGTTCGCCATTACAACATCACTCAGCGCCACCACAGCATCAATCTGTGCAACCATTCAACAACACCTGGTTCAAATATGTTCTCTCAATGTTTCAAGCGTTATTACAAATGTAACAAAAAAATGTTAATATTTCACTTCTGTTCTTGGATTTTCATCAAAATAAAATACACTGAACATAATCTTCACAAAAGTTATTGTCATTATAAATTACAATAACTTTTATTTAATTATTAATTATTGAAAGAAATTAAAGCCATTGTTATTTGTAATATCAATACATGTATGTCACGTAAATACAACACATATTGCATTACAAATGATATAGGTGTCACATTTGCGAAAGTTATAACTATTGGCATTGTAAATGACAAAGCTATTAATTTTGCTATTTTCAAAAATAAAACATAAATAAAAAATGTGTCATTTACAATACCAATAGCTCAAACTTTCCTAATGCGAGACCTATTGCATTGCAAATGCTTGTTGCAGTTTGATATAGCATGAGGTATTGAGGGACCAGTTCCATTACACCAAGACACATCCATTTATTTTGTATTCACAGGGAGAATAAGTGGTTTGCCCAGAATCAGATGATATTGAGCCAACGCAACATTGAACCTAATTCCCCATCTCCAAAGTTGACACCTCTGGCCGTTACGTCTCATTCTATCTCCCCTCACTTTAACACCTTGGCTGCTAGGCGTTTTCCCCCTCCTGTGCTGGACATTGATATAGTACATTATTCATGACGAGCTCAGCTCGTCATCAGCACACGACACCCGTGGGTGATGACGAGCTAAGCTCGTCATCAGCATCGAAAGGGTTAAATCCTGAAAATGTAGGGATTTCAGTAAGTATGGAGACTCCAGCCCAGACTCCTCTGGGAGCAGACGGGCCAGCCCTTGGCAGTGCAGGATGGCAGAAGCAGTATTAAGGACGTTGCAAGAGGAGGCCCGCCCTCTCCAGGTCACTGCCTGCTGCGGCACCTCCTGCCGCTTTGCAGTGTGGGGGATGAAGTCCCCAGATATCCTCAATGGCTTTAGTGACCACATGAATATTTAGTATCACCAATATATTTTGGGCAGCTTTCACATGCCTAAATGTATATCATGTTGATGAATGATACTTCATTTATACATTCTAGGAAGGATTAACACACGTTTAAAGAGCTGGAATGCAATTTAAGATTTCGTTTTTTTCATCTGAGCAAGAGGAAATCTGTCCTGAGGTTGACACTAAATTAAAGAGCACTACATATAGTTAAGCCAACAGCAAAGGGAGGCATAGTAAGCACAATATACAGAATGGGTGGGCAAAGGCAATAATCCCTGTTTTACAACATGGAGGAGACCTAGGTTTGAACTCGTTAGTTCAGTTCTGCCAGCTTTTCAGTTTGAGCAGGTCCTCACTGCCATTCAGCGGCGGGATGGAGATGCGCTCTGGGAGCTCCAGCTTTTGTCCTATGTAACACTCCCTTGCCCTGAACACTGAAAGCAGTGGCACCGAGTACTGGAGCTGTGAAGGAGCTTTTAAAGTACGCACCGCCAAATTGGAGATGAGAGGCAGGTCCCGAGAGGGGTCAGCAGCAGCCAGTAAACACTAGCAGCTGTGTGAGCGCCAAAGTACTGAGTGCCCGCCAACCGGGAAAGAAGCACCGACCACCTCTAACTTTCAGAGGAAGGAGTGCAGCAGACAACTGCTGCAGGGTTGGGGGAGGGCACATAATGTGCAGCAGAAGCAAAACAAGCAGAAAACAACATTTAAAATAAGCAGTGATGAGCCAAAACAAGCATTTGTAATGCAATGGAACTTGCATTTACACAAGACCTATTGCATTGCAAACTGTAGTCATCACGGACAACGGTAGAGAGGGCGGGGGGGCATGAACAACGGGAGTGATGGGGGAGGGGGAGAAGGCACGGACAACAGGAGTGCGGGCAGGGGAGGGGGGAGAAGGGGGCGAGAAGGCACGGACAACAGGAGTGCGGGCGGGGTGGGGGTGAGAAGACACGGACAACGGGAGGGAGGGGGGAGTAGAGAAGGCAGTAGGAGAACCTTGTTAAAGAAAATAGTGCTCACAGTCTATATAACACGTTCTGTGCAACACTCGAAACTAAAGGGGCCTGTAGCCATAAGAGGATACAAATGACGGCATGGCCGTAATAAGGAGGGACTAACAAGCCTATAAATGAATAGGAAGTCAGCATATTCTTAGGCTAAAGACACAAGCCAATGAAAAATATGAGTGGTGGAGTGGGTGGGGCTTCCCTCACGTACGGAACAACAGCAGATCTTCACCAGAGCAGCGATTGCGCGCTGACTCTAGGCTCGACCTAAAAACGTGTTTTACCAGAGGTGTATTGTTTTTTTTGTGTAACTCTTTTTATTAATGATAAAATATAAACAAACAAGGCAATAAAAGGCAATACAGCTGGATACGTGTACAAGGAGGGAGGAACGCGCATTACAGTTTAATACAAATCATCAGTGCAAAAGTGAGGGGGGGCAGGAGGAAATCAGAATCATAATACGTTAAGGCTTAGACAATCCCAGGAATGTCGGGTCAGGGGGGAAAGAGGAACATCCAAAACTTCGGCAAGGGGGGGTGTACATATATCACCCCGGTATGAATTCCATTGGCCCCAGAGTTTACCCCACTTCCTTGGTCTGCCGCGCGCCACATATACCGTCTTCTCTCTAAACATACACCAATCCATGTTCTACTTCCATGTCGAAACAGTGGGCGGCCTCTGGGAACCCCACAACTGCGCAATATCTCTCTTGGCAACCATATTCCCAAGGGTCGCCCACCGAGTCTGCGCCACATCATAATCAGTCGGTTCCCAAACGTTCAGCAAACAACGCCTGGCTTCGGGCAGCAGCGCAACACCCGTGACCCTCTCCATCACTGCATGTTCTCGATTCCAAAACACCACCACTTCCGGACACTCCCAAATTATGTGGAGGAAAGTACCAATTAGACCACATCCATGCTTACATAACTCATCTACAGAATAACCCATACGAATAGGCGAGGGCCAGTCACGTATATCCGATGCAAGATCTTAAGCTGCACGAGTCGGAGACGGGCCGGAATCGCGACCTCCTTGGGTGAGGATATCGCCGACTGCCAGTCCTCATCATCCAACTCTAGACCGTCACTGGTCCAGACTTCTCTGAGGTGTACCAACAGGTCAACACAATCGTTAATAATTTTCTTATATATCAAAGAAATAGTGCTGTCTGGAACATATCTCGTCAAGCACCCGGTCCTCGAGTGGGGATGATTCCGGGATAGCAACACCTGCAGGGAAAACCGAACTCAACGCGTGGCGGATCTGTACATAACGGAAGAACTCCTTGTCACCCAGCTCATAGTCTACCTTCAACTCCTCAAAGGTCTTAATCCTACCTTTGGCCCAAAGATCACTCACCCTACAAATACCGATCATATCCCACTTCTCAAAGCCTTTCGTCCTCCACAGGCTTCCCAATCTTTCAGACGCATAGAGCGGATTAGCCTGGGTTAGTCGGTCCGTCCATCTCATTGCCGCATTCGCACACTGCCACACTCGCACCGCTATCTTAGTAGGTCCCAAAAGTTTCCCTCCGGCAGATTTGGAATAAAGCGCCCTGTTATAATCTCCACCCGGTAGCTGCAACTTATCCATCTAAAACGCAGGATTTAACGCAGGACCGTACATTCCATGATTAATCGCTCCCAGCTGGGAGGCCCAATAATATCGCCTAATATCCGGAAGTGTGATACCGCCGTCATACCAGGGAAGCGTCAGCTTGGCAATGGCAATACGAGGGCGCCCACCCCATATCAACTGCCTCTGCAGACTTTCCACCTCCCGGAAATAGCTCGCCGGAATGACATCAAACGTATTCTGAAGCGCGTATAAAAACCCCGGCAAAGACATCATTTTAAAAAGAGCTGCACGCCCAAGGGGGGATAATGGCAGTCTGCGCCAGGCCACGACGTCAGATTTTAACCGTTGGAGCGGAGGAAGCAGATTACGCTCATAACGGACAACAGGGTCCAATGTAATAAAGACCCCCAAATACTTAAAGCCCGTCTGCGTCACCTGCATGGGGCAACAACGAGGGAACGTCACCCGAGAGTACGTAAACACAGGACTTGGTCCAATTAATCACAAGGCCAGAGTTCTTCCCGAATGAATTCAGCACATCAAACAATACAATCAAAGACTTCCGAGGCGACGTGAGATATAACAAGATGTTGTCTGCATAAAGTGATATTCGGTCCTCAAAGTCAGGGGTCCACTGAATACCCCTCATCGACGGCTCCCACCGCAGCCAAGCAGCCAGGGGTTCCAAGGCAAGGGCGAATAGAAGTGGGGACAACGGACAACCCTGCCTCGTGCCCCTCCCCAGAACAAAGGACGCGGAAACCCGACCATTCACCACAGTCTGAGCCAATGGTTCCTCATACAAAAGTTTTACCCAGCCGATGAACCCAGGACCAAAACCGAATTTTGCGAGAGCAGCCCAGAGATATGGCCACTCCACTGTATCAAGGGCCATCGTAGCATCCAAGGAGGCCAAGATGGCCGGTTCACGCAATGACGCTGCCCTCGCAAGGACGCCATGCAGGCGCCGCAGGTTCAATGCTGTATTACGATGTGGAATGAAACCAGATTGATCCGGATGGATCAGGTCACCGATCACCTTTATCAAGCGGTTTTCTTTACAATTTTGCGAGGATCTTGGGTTCCACATTTAGGAGCGAAATAGGCCTATGGGATGCGCAGCGATCCCGGGGCTTCCCCTCTTTATGGATCACCACAATGGTCGCAAGTCGCTGATCACGAGGAAGGGAGCCGATGTCTCGCGATTCCAGGGACATATTTCGAAGATACGGCGCCATTTTGTCAGGACGCAACTTGTAAAGCTCGATGGGAAGACCATTAGGGCCCATAGCTTTTCCCGAACGAACGGAACGAATAGTGTTGGCACGAGCGGGTAGGCATCCGAGAGCTTATGTGTAAAGCGACCATACAGCACACGCATCCACTGAGACAGTAAACTGGGCACGCAATGAGTGACACCACTCCAGTTAGTTTGTATAAAAACTAGTTAACTTTTATATAGAGCAGAGTCAGGGTAATCAAAAATTGCAATCAATAACTTATTCGTTTTCTTCAAATACATGTGTTTCAACACTTGGCAATGGAGACTAGATAAATAAATATGCGATATAAGATAAATATTAAATATTAGATAATATTAAGTGTAGATAATCACAGGCCTGACCGTAGCCTTGCTTCTTGTCAGCACCTGTAAGGAACACATTATGGGGACAACCAAATGACATTGCATCACATTGGGACTGCAGGCATTTTACCCACTTCTCACCCAGCAAGGGTGAACATTTCCTTAAACCCTTTCAGGAAAAATAACCAGGCGCTTAGCCAAGAGTAAGCGGCTCATTTGACAAGAACCAACATTTCAATAGTACACTTCAGTGTTCCAATCAGGAAAGAAATAACGTTCCGCTATACAGCAGTAAACATGTGAATAGGTAACTGTAGGCTTTCAGTAAATGCAGCACTAAGTGGCAGAAAACATTTCATTAAGAATAAACATCCCCTTGTGCAGGTATAACCCACTCCTTAATCAGGGATAACCATTTTTGGAATCACTCCTAGTATGAATAAGTATTTCCTAGATTAGGGCTACACATTTCATAAGCTATATTACATTTCTGTAGGTCAGAAAGAACATTCCCCCTAAGCAGGTGTAGAACTTCCTATGAAGCCAACGTAAAACATTTCATTAGGCCAGAATTACCCCACCTCATCAGGTAAGAGTAAACATTTAATAACAGGTAAACCATACATAAGGCCTAGGCTGAACAGAACACTAGGCGAAATACAGATAATCCCTGGGTTTGGGCCTAGCACTCGCAAATACTCTTCATCATGGAACGGTAGACTTTCCATTATAGCCCCTAATCAGGGGTTACCCTTTTAGGAGTTGAGGCCTTGGGCCTTGGGACCTCTAAAACAGCCCAATGCTAGGGTAACATTTCCTTTAACCGGGGCGGTCTCTTTTCAGCTAGAAATAAACAGTTCCTTAGGCAAAAGGTAGGACATTTCTAAAGGCATTGCCCTAGGCAGGAGTAAACATTTAATTAGCCAGTACCAAGTATTTCAATAGGCCCCAAGTATTTCCTTAGCCCCCCATAAGCCCTGCATCAGGCTTCAAAATGAGCATTGCATTACGTCCAACCTTGCATTAGGCAAGGAGACCCAGGCATTTCCATTCTATGCACAAGAACTAGGAAACATATCTCAATAACCATTCCCCTTGTCAGGGGTGAACTCTTCTAATAAGGTCAGGCCCTAATAAACTCTCTCAGGGCTCTGGCCCAGTTCTTCTTCAGGTAGGGGCTAATTGGGGCCAACAGGCCCAGTCACTAGTCTTCCCCAGGGGAGGGGCGAACTCAGGGCCCTCAGCCCTCCTCCCTGGGGGTTACCTTGTTTCTTCGGCCACCCGGGCCCTTGCGGCGAACTCCGGCTGGCAGGGAGGACTCCGGCCCTCTGGCAGGCCCTACTCGGCCTACCGGTGGATTTCAGGCCCTCTGGGGGCCTGCGCTGACAGGACGGGGGCTCTCGCTCTCTCACGGAGCTCTCCGGCAGTGTGGGGGCACACGGTTCATCTCCGGCCCGTCCGGGGCTTGTACAGGCAGAGGTGGGGGCTCGGACTCCCTCGGAGCCCTCCCCGAGATTAAAGTGCTGTTCCCGGGCCTCGCCCTGTCTCCGGGGCCCGGGAGCCAATCAGGAACGGCCTCCGGGAGGGCGCGCCCACAGCCGCCAATGGCAGTGCGGCCTGCGGGGGCGCGACAATCGAGGACCAATGAGTGCACGGCGGGGGCGGAGTCTCCGTTGATGCCCCCGTCACGTGACGCTGGTCTGAGGCTTCGGGGCCTAGCGCGGCCTGTTTCTATGATTGCGGCGGCCTTCTCCTCAGCTCTCCCTTCGATGTCGGGCACGGCCCACGGCAACCAGGCGGTGGCCCTCTCCTTGCATAAGGGGGCCCGCCGGGACAGATGACAGCAATGCCAGTGCTCTGCAGGGCGCCTCAGACAGTCCGGGCTGCAGCGGTGACTTGTGAAGACAGCGCTTGACAGGCCGACAGTGGTGAGTGCGCAGACGGCGCTTTTGGGGGCACAGCGTTGGGAAGCCTCTGTGCTGGGACGTGGAGTTGTGCAGCGCTGGACAGTTATGGCGCTTCAAAAACCTAGTGCTTCAGGGGCATGAAGGCCACCAGTACCTCGGCACTTCTCACAGGCACAATGGGGCAAAAGCGCTCCACACCGGGACTTCGTGGCGCTTCAAGAGTATAGCGCTTCAGCAGGTGATCGGAGGGATAGCGCCTGGGGCACAGTGCTTTGTCCAGTTCAGCAAGCTGAGGTCAATTAGGCAGTTCAGGGGACTAGCGCTAAGGAAAGAGGGCGCTTAGCCAGCAGGCAGCATAAACAGTTTACGCAGGACAGGTAGTTTAGTCAAAGGGAGCTAGGCAGGACAGGGCCATGTAGCAGAGTCCGGTACCTGGTTGATCCCTTGATAGTCCTGTGAGAAGAAAAGTTTCTTCTTGGCGCTTCAGGTTTCTTGCGCCCTTGTAAATACCAGTTTCTTCGTTCCTTAAAGGGGGGGGGGGGGGGTTGAGTTGATGGCTGTATCCAATCTCCTTAGCCGGTCTCCTCAAGTGGACTCTGGGTTCCCCTTCCGCTGGGCTAGATCAGGGGATCAGTCAGGATTCCTCAACACTTGGAAGGCAACACCTAAGCCCTGTCACTCCCAGTATCATAGGACCCTAACTAGGCTCCACTGCCTAAAACTCCTGCATAGGTTCTTCCCCAGTTCTGTGCTCCCTCAATCTCACAGGAAAGTTTCCCTCCCTTGCCTTATATAGTGCCAATTGACAGTTGGTAGTGGCAATTGGTGTCACCTCACCTGTTCCAGAAGGTTCCTGGAGGTTCTAGGAGGTTCCATCATTCTAAATATGGGCAGGCTAGTATGGATACATTGTCTGAGGGTCCTGGCCTGCTCCTGGCCACTAGAATGCGCCCACAAAGACCGCGCTGCAGTAGCAGGGGTCAGTGGCAGCCTTGTTAGGGGAAGAAAGTGCCTGCACCTTAACATTAGTTTAACATTACACAGGGCTTTCTCCATTACACAAGGCCTATACACTTTTGTTACAATAAGGGGCACCCTAAATTAAGAATAAAAAGCGAAACATTTCTGGGGAATGGGCCAAGTCCTACAAATAGCAATTGCCACCTCGTCAACTGAGAGTGCTGCTTTCATCAGATCCCTATCTGAATCCGACAGGCAAGGCAACGCAATGTCTCGCAATAGCAGATGTGAGTCTTCCTCTGGTCTATCGGAAACTGGGGAATACACTTTTTGAAAATGTTCAGCAAAACACTCCACAATCTCAACAGGGTCAGTTACTCGCACTCCATCAGCTCTTTCAACCACGGGAACCACACGACTCGCCTGCTCCTTTCTGTCTAACCAAGCAATCAGTTTCCCAGCCTTGTCTCCCACATCATATAGTCTTCCCTGTTGCTCTCTACTCATGACTCTAGCCGCGTCCGTTACCAACGCCCTATAATCAAGTTGTTTAAGACTGAGGACATGAGCCTTATCATGAGTTATACTCAACTCCAAATCCCCTTCCAACTCAGCTATTTCGGTCTCGAGGCGGACAACCGCCTCATTTTTGCTTTTCTTGGCGCCAGCAATTAACGATAGCGCCTGTCCACGGATAACCGTCTTGAAAGCCTCCCACAGCGAGACAGAAGAAGACACAGACCCCACATTCTCAGCAAAATAGTGATCCATGGACTTGACCAACTCTGCACGGGTTTTGGGGTTACTGAGATACCAAGGATTAATCGGGGCCACTCGATCCTCAGCCCCCATCTTCGTGTCCATCAAAAGCGACAGCGGGGAATGATCTGAAATACCCCTGGCCAGGTGTCGAACTTCCCTAACCGAAGAGGCCTGTGCCGCTGGAATCAAAACGTAGTCAAGTCTAGAGAGACTACCGTGAGCACCAGAGTGGAAGGTGTATTGCGCCTGTCCCGCATGCAGCAGCCTCCAACAATCTACTAGTCCCAGCATCTCCAGAAAGCCACCCAACCAAGACTGTGATCTTGTGAGGTCCCTGGGGGGGTAACGGTCCTCCCTACCGGAGACGACAGAGTTAAAATCCCTGCCCATCACCAGAATGCCTTCCGGAAGCCCCAGAACTACTCTCCCCAAGTCAGCAAAGGTCGTAGTCTGCAGACCAGGTGGGACATATGCAGAAAGCAAAGAGACAGTCTTCCCCTCCCATCTACCAGTAAGAGCAGCATAGCGCCCCCTGTCATCGAGGATTATGTCGTCTACCTCCAGGGGGAGGGAACTCCTAACTAGGATACCCATCCCCCTAGAGCCAGTAGTGAATCCGGAGTGTGTAACAAGACGATATCCTCGCCGATTCATAGTGTGGCATGTGTTTCCGATCAGATGTGTCTCTTGCAGTAACACTACGTCAGGGAAAAGGCGTCTCAGTAGCTTTTTATCCTATCCCCCAACCTGTTAACATTCCAGCACAATAACTTCAACCCCCTACCCCCATCTCGGAAGTAAATGCAGAATCCAACCCACAGCGAACACAGCACCCAGATCCAGAAGTAAAACAATGCGTTGCCTTGAAACAAAAAAGATAGACCCAAAGACACACCCAACCCCCCCTCACCCCCCAACAAATTCCCAGAACACATCCGCCCACCCTGCACCCCTGCGTTAGACTCAAAAGCCACCCCAACTTGCAGTGTGCCTGTCGCCCTAACATTAAACTAGTCTACGAAAAGAAACCCGGAGGAAGAAAGAGTCCCACTCCCCCCGCCACCTCTGGGTATTCCACCATAGGTAACGCAAGTGTAAAAGTCATCGAACCACAGCTGCCTGATGTGCACAATGTCCAGAAACCAGAAACCACTTCTCATTCTTGTTCCAGCAGGCCAACCTTAGCTCCTCCAGGATGTTCCGAACGATCACGCTGTGTGGGCAATGTATCAAGCCAATCACTCACTCTCTCCGGGCGGTCAAAGATAAACGTCCGATCCTCGTATTCAACACGCAGCCGAGTTGGGAAAAGCATCGCATATTTCATACCCATGTCTCTCAGTCGTCGCTTCACCCCCTGAAACCCCATCCTTTGTTTCTGAATGAACTGGGTGAAATCTGGGTAGAAGCTCACTGTGGTGTTTTCAAACTTCATGGGGCCGCCCATCCGTGATGCTTGCAGGATAGCGTCTCTATCTCTGAAGTTAAAAATTCTGGCGATGATAGGCCGCGGAGGGGCGCCCAGCTTCGGCTTCCCACCCAGCACTCTGTGTGCACGTTCCACCGCAAAGAAGTTGCTCAAGCCTTTGGGGGCGAGATGATTTAGGATGAGGTCCTCCACAAGGAGATCTGCAGCTGGTTCTTCCGATTTTTCAGGGACTCCAATAATGCGTACGTTATTGCGTCTGGCCCTACTTTCAAAATTCTCCAGCCGGCGAGCAAAGAGATCATTGGAGGATCGCAGATTACGAACCTCCGTCTGTGTGTCGGATACATCAGTCGTAAGGCTGGAGGTCTTCAAATCCAGGGATTTTACCTTTTCGTTAGTCCTTGATAAGTCCGCCCTGATCAAATTAACGTCAATTGACACAGGGTCAAATTTTAAGGCCAGAGCCTCATATTGTTGGCCAATGGAGGTCTTCATATTAGCAATGGCGCCCATGACATCATGCAGGGTGTTGGACCTGCGATGGGCAAGCCCCGCACAAAGGGGGTAGCTTGGCTCAAGTGTCAAGGCAAGTGAAGGCTGTCGTGTTAAGCCGGCTTTGACCCAATAATATCTCCTTGTACAACCACCAAAAAGAAGGACACCACACCACTGTTGTAGGAAAATACGATTCCTTTATGTAAAAATTCTCTGTTGTGAATGGGGATCAATTAGGAAAGCACATACACATTTCTTTTGGCCACAATTTGCTGGGTTTCAATTCCAGGTTAAATACAATAAATAAGATCAGGAATAAATATCATTAATAAATAGAATAAATATCAGGAATAAATATCATTAATAAATAGAATAAATATCACTTGTTGTTTAGCAGAATAAATACTGGTTCATTTAAATAAACAAACACATGTTCATTCTGGTATCGTTTCCACCAATTAAATACTTCAGGAACATTAACTTGCAATACGTTTCAGGATGGAAAGATTACTCTTACAGTTTATGATGACTTCACTGAGAATGAATACAGGCTTCTCTGGGCACAAAAGGAGTGTTGGGACTCTTTAAGAATCACTCGGGGGATATGCGTGTGTATCTAAAAAGTCAAGGAAACACAGTGAACACTTCATTTACACTCGGCTGCCACCGGGTTGAGATCTCTGTTTGCCGGTGGGGTCTAAGCGCGCCTACGGGCTTTGTCACCGCTAGCACTCAGGCGGCACCAGTTCAAAGTCTTTAGACTGACGAACGGGCCTGCCGAAGGGGTCAAACAATCTTCGCGCTCAGTCAAATAAATGCCGGTTCACAGTTCCTTTATATCACCGCTTCCCACCTGAAGAAACGGGCCCACCTCACATCGGCTGCAATCGAAAAGTGATTCAGTCGGGTTCAGCACTTCTCTCGCCAGCGACGGGTTCTCAGGGGCTCCACGGACCTCCCTCCGACTTCCTCAAACAGGGATGATTCCCGCCCACAGCTACAGCCGCCGATTCACTGGGGAGGGGCAGAGACAGAGAAGGCCGGCCTTTCCCCGCCCCGGCGTACCACCTCACCTCAGTCTGCGCAGGAAGCACTCTACGCCGGTGGAGCTCGGAGACGTCCGAGCTCCTCGCTGGAGGCGCCTGTCACAAAAGGGGCACAGAAGACGCTCGCGGTCGCGGCGAACTTGCTCTCGCCTCGCGACCCGAGCCTGTCGTAATTCACCACCGGGGGGGGCGGGGAGGCACACGAACACGGCCACAGTCTCAGGCACTGTACGCGCGAGGTCACCGCACACACAGCTGACTGGAACGCCAGTCAGGATCCACACCAGTGACCCTTGCTTGCTCTACTGCCCGCGCTACCAGCCGCCTCAGGGGTCAACAGGGCAGGTGTCAATCTGGTGTCAAGTCTGGAATCTCCTTCTTCACCTAGATCTGGAACATCATTATCCTATCTAGTCTTCTGGTCATCTAAAATGGCCGCCAGGGTGTGGACCTTATATAGCCAGTGCCCTGAGGTGCTGGCTCGTGCCAGTAGGTTCTAGAACCTTCTTTGGGCTAAGCCAATGACATGGCACTTCTGAGAGGTATTTGGGACCCTAACAGCCACCATACTGGGGTTCTAGAGCAGCCATTTTGTGTACCTAAGGGAAATAAAGGAATTCCTGTCAGGAATGCGTGCCAAGCAAAAGGGCGCCAAAACCTTGAAAGGTCAAGGTTCATGGAGGCTCCAAGGGGAGTCACTCACATGAGGAAAAGGGACGGCCACCATTTTGAGGCCATTCATACAGGTTGCCAAACCCAGTCTATAATGTCACAGGTTTCGCCAGGTGTCTTGTAAATAGGTGCCAAAAACCTTGTGAACAACTGGGTGTCAAGGAACATCCAGCCCCATGAAACAGCACACAAAAGGTCCTGGTAGACAAAGAAAAGCGACACATTTTGGGAGGTACAGGGGAACAAAAGAAATCATAGTGGTGAGGGGACTCTCAGAAGCAGACGGGTCTAACACACGTCCCCCACAGCTGAAAGTGGGGAGAGCTACCCAACCCCTTGGGAGTTCTCAACACTAAGGCGGAAATACCTGGAGAGACCGTCTGCATTGGCATGGTCAACTCCGGGTCGGTGTTCCACCCGAAAGTCCATTCCCTGTAGGGAGATAGACCACCTCAACAGTTTGGGGTTTTCCCCCTTCATCTGCATGAGCCAGCGAAGGGGTCGATGGTCTGTCTGAACAAGGAAGTGTGAACCAAACAAGTATGGTCGCAGCTTCTTCAGTGCCCAGACCACCGCAAAGGCTTCCCGTTCAATGGTACTCCACCTCTGTTCCCGGGGAAGCAGTCTCCGTGACAGAAAGACCACGGGTTGATCCAGACCCTCTTCATTGAGTTGCGATAACACCGCCCCAATGCCAATGTCGGATGCATCTGTCTGGACAATGAATTCCTTCGTGAAGTCTGGAGCCTTCAAGATGGGAGCGTTACACAATGCTTGTTTCAGAGTGTCGAAGGCTCGCTGACAAGCCTCCGTCCAGATGACTCTCCTGGGTTGCTTCTTGGCTGTGAGTTCAGTAAGGGGTGCCACGATAGTGCCATACCCCTTCACGAACCGTCTGTAGTAACCTGTGAGGCCCAGGAAGGCTTGGACCTCAGTCTGGGTCTTGGGGGGTTTCCAGGCCATGATTGCCTCAATCTTCGCCTGAAGGGGCTGCACCTTTCCCCTGCCCACCAAGTGACCTAAGTACACTACCGACCCCTGTCCAATCTGACATTTACTGGCCTTGATCGTCAAGCCAGCCCTTTCCAGGGTTTGGAGAACGGCTTGCAAGTGCTGCAAGTGATCCTCCCAACTGCTACTGAAGACAGCTATGTCTTCCAAGTAGGCAGCAGAGAAGGACTTCATCCCGGTGAGGATCGTGTTCACCAACCGCTGAAAAGTAGCAGGAGCGTTCTTGAGCCCAAAGGGCATGACGCAGAACTGGTAGTGTCCATCAGGCGTGGAGAAGGCTGACCTTTCCTTGGCTCCATCAGTCATGGGAATCTGCCAGTACCCTGCAGTGAGGTCAATGGTACTGAGATATTGGGCAGCTCCCAACCGGTAAATCAGTTCATCCGCCCGAGGGATCGGATGAGCATCCGTTTCGGTTACCGAATTTAGTCCTCGGTAATCCACACAGAATCCCAATTCTGGTGTGGCGCCATGTGGAGCAGCTTTGGGCACCAAAACCACCGGGCTAGACCAAGGGCTGCTTGAAGGTTCAATGACTCCTTGCTCCAGCATCTTAGCTACTTCACTTCGAATGCTGGCCTTCACCTTGTCAGACAGCCGGTAAGACTTGGACTTCACAGGTGGGCTGTCTCCTGTGTCCACATCATGGGTACACAGGTGGGTCTTACCCGGGACAAGGGAGAACAGAGGAGCGAATGACCCCAAGACCTGGCGACATTCCTCCTGCTGCTTAGGAGTCAGGGATGGCGAGAGTTTCACTCCCTCCACCGACCCATCCTTTTCTTGAGACGCAAAAAGGTCAGGGAGAGGCTCTGTGTCCTCTTCCTCTGATCCGTCAGTCACCATAACCAACATGACTTTGGGCCTCTCGTAGTGGGGCTTGAGGCGGTTGGCATGTAACACCCGATGTGGGTGCCGAGGGGTCTTCACGTCCACCAAGTAGGTAGCCTTGCCCATCTTCTCCAACACCTCATAGGGGCCTGTCCAACAGTCCTGGAGGGCACTCAGCTCCCCAGGCTCCATCACCCACACCTTCTGACCAGGCTCCAGCTCCACCGGGTGAGCATTGTGGTCATACCACGCTTTCATCACAGACTGGCTGGCTTCCAAGTTGTCAGAAGCTTGCTTCCACAACTTAGCCATTTGGCTCCGGAAGGCCAGCATGTAGCTCACCACGTCCCGGGGAACTTTCCGAGGAGACTTTTCCCAAGGAGTCCCTCACCAGGCTGAGAGGTCCACGTACAGGGTGCCCATAAAAAAGCTCAAAGGGGCTAAAGCCCACTCCCTTCTGCGGCACTTCCCTGTAAGAAAAGAGCAAACAGGGTAGGAGGACGTCCCATTTCCTCCGCAGGCTTTCGGGTAGACTTCTGATCATACCCTTCAAGGTTTTGTTAAACCTTTCCACAAGGCCATTGGCCTGTGGGTGATAAGGAGTGGTAAACCTGTAGGTCACCCCACACTCCTTCCACATTGCCCGCATGTACGCTGACATGAAGTTGGTCCGCCTGTCAGACACAACTTCTTTGGGGAATCCCACTCGGGTAAAGATCCCCATCAGGGCCTTCGCCACTACCGGTGCAGTAATGGTTCTCTGAGGTATTGCCTCCGGATACCTTGTGGCATGATCTACCAGTGCCAGGATGAACCTGTGACCGGATGATGTCGGTGGATCTAGGGGCCCAGCAATGTCGATGCCCACCCTTTCAAAGGGGGTGCCAACGACGGGAAGTGGTTCCAGGGGAGCCTTCAGCTTCATCTCTGTTTTCCCACTGGCTTGGCATGACACACACGACCGACAGTATGTGTCGGACGCCAACCTCATTCGAGGCCAATAAAAGTGGGAGACAAGCCGTGCAAAGGTCTTGTCCTGTCCCAGGTGTCCTGCCAAGGGAATCTCGTGAGCCAACTCTAATAGGAAGGCTCGGTAACACTGTGGGACTACCAGGGCCCGTGACAGTCTGTGCACTGGCGCCCTGGGCTCACTGTAGAGGAGACCATCCTCCCAGTAAACACGATAGTTCCCAGACTCGTTACCTGCTGCCTGGGCTTCAGCTTGTTGCCTCAGACCCTCGAGGGTGGGACATCCCCTCTGTCCCTTGCTCAGTTCCTCCCTGGATGGTCCCCCCTCCAATCGCCACTCAGCGGGGATAGGCAGATCCTCCAACGGAACCATGTCCTTCTCCGCGGACTCCGGGTCCATCTCCTCCGATGGCCTATCCGTCTCACGGGGCATGGACATCGAGGCAGGCTCCTCCTGTCCTCGAGATGCTCCCTCATCGGCAGCTGGGTGGGCCATTGTTCCAGGCTCCAACCCATGTGACTTCTCCTCCCGAGCAGCCGCCAACCTGGTACTCACACAGGCCCAATCAGGTGTACCTAGCATCTCAGAATGAGTCCGGTATTCCACCTCCTTCCAAGCATTGTGCTCCATATCATTGCCCAGCAGACAATCGACTGGCACGGCGGGGCTTACGGCAACTCGAAGTGAACCTGCAACCCCTCCCCACTCAAAGGGAACCTCAGCCACGGGATAGTGGCTCATTCTGCCGTCAGCCATCGCGGCTGGATGAAATATGCCTGGAATCACCTGCTCTGAGGACACCAGATGACTCCTGACTATAGGACACTTGTAACCACTTATACCGAGAGAAGTATGAAAAACCCTCATAAACGTTGTGTATAACGAGAAGCGGTATATCTTATTCTCCGCCCCACACAGACGTTATGGCAACAATCATTGGGTTTGACAAATTGTATCTTGGCAGCCTCACCCGAGGCGTTCTCTGGTTTTTTCGTGGCAGTCTCCAGAGAATTTCGAGTCACCCCACAGAAAAAGCACAAAAAGGAATAAAATAGTTTCCAGCCGATATGGGTACTCTTTATTAATATCGCTGGACTACTAGGTTAAAAAAATCGGTATGCTCACTGGAAGTTTAGGGATCCATAGCATATATTAATAGCACTGAAAGAACGTCGACATGTTTCTGCTCTATTGGCCCGTGGGTCTAAGAGCATTCGTCAGGACAAAGACAACACTAAACATAGAAAAAACTACAAATCACCATTTGTGATGTAGAAGGGTGGAATTTTAAATTTCACAGTCTTACCCTTATAAGGTTCTATGGAGTCACCTATAAAATTTGAAGAAAAAGGTGGGGTCACTGGTGGCATTTAACCAATGTACAAGAAATGGTTAAAATGGAAAAACATTGTACCATTGTCATGCAAGCTCAATTTGAGACCTTATTCAGGAAAATGAGAGCAATGGGGACATGGGGGCGAGTAAATGGTGGCGACATATTAACGTATATTTTGACAAGTAATTTACCCAATAAAGAAGTTTGACATACCTCTAAGTAGGGTGAGCTTTGAATGAATGAACCTGATAGGGAAAACGGGAATAGTGAATGTTTTACCCACGTTCGTAATGGTAAAAAGTCTGTGGTACCCCAAGTGAGGTCTTACCTTAAATATGTTAAAAAAGGGTTCCCTCAGGAGGTATGGACAAATTGTCCCAGGCTATAACAGTATCAAAGGAGGAAGGTATTAGTAACTCTGATACAGTATAGTTACGGTGGGCGCGGGCAATGAGTGGAAGACTTACCCGCAACGGAAGCGTGTTCCGCGTCTTGTGCTGACTCTGCCTCCTGGACGCCGGGAGCACGCTTCCAATGGCGTTTTAACAGCACTTGTCAAAGAAATAGAAATAGGACCTTTGCACAGAAACGAAGAACAACTTAAACTGGTTAAATAACATTTTTAGAATCATTCTGTGCGCCTAAATTTAATTATATGTTATGTACAGTGTGATATCATAATTGTCATGGTACTAACCGAAACATTAAGATGTTGGTAAATTATTACGGACTCAACCTGTTCACAGGGGAATTCATACTGCTAAAGGTTCATACTTCAAAGGATTGTCATTCTGCGAAATCAACGTGCAAAGTGGTGCCAACAGATATCATCATTCAGAGCATATTTATTTGTCTTGAGGCGGTCCACCCAGCGTTGTTCTTTTTCGTATAGTACCTTTTCAACGTTGGGTATTGTGTCTGGTACTCTTTCTATAACTGTCCACTTAAGATCCTCAATGCTATGTTTTAGTTCAATGAAGTGTGCACATAGTTTGGTTGTGTTCTTTTTTAGGCGAATATTGCTTTTATGCTCCCCTATGCGCAATTTCACCTTTCTACAAGTCATACCGATGTATTTTTTGTCACATGGACATGTGACCATGTAGATCACATGGGAAGAATTGCAATTGCTATGTTGCCGCTGGGTCCATGTGAATGTTGTAGACAGTTGTAGTATTTTGGAAATGAACGTGGATTTACAAGCCGTGCAAGAACCGCACGGGTAATGGCCTGTCACTGGAGCCATATTGATGTTTCTGATCTGGTTTGTTGGGTTTGTTTGTTTTGGACGAGTATGTACCAGCATGTCACGTAAATTTTTCGTTTGCAAAGCGAGGTTTTGGCCAGTTGAATTTTCCCGTATTTACAATATGCCAATTCTTACTGATTAGTTTGTTGACCTGATGTGATGCTGGACCGAATGTGGTCACACAGGTCATAAGGTCCTCATTTTCAGTTTTTTCGAATGTTGTTAAAAGATTTTCTCTCGGTTGGTTCTGGGCTCTTTTTTGGCATTTTTATATTGTGGTTTTTTTATAGTGTCTTTGTTGCAGTCTGATACTGAGAGCTCGTGATTGTATTTGGTAGTCCTTTTTTTGGCTGCAGTTCCTTTTGAGACGCAGAAATTGGCTGTAAGGTAAGTTGTCTCTTAACGGTTGTGGATGGTAGCTCTTATAGGACAACAAACTATTTTTAGCAGTCGGTTTTCTGAATGTTTTTGTCTCAATTTGGTTGTTCTCTGAAAAGATCGTTAGGTCTAAAAAATCAATGCTCTCCTTGTCGGCTGTATACGTGAATCTGAGCCAAGGATCACGTGTATTCAGCCAGTCGACAAAAGTTTTGAGATCTTGGTTGTTGAGCCAAATCAAGAGGACGTCATCTATGTAACGTTTCCAGTAAATAATACTGGAAACGTATGGGTTGGCAGTTGTGAGTACATGGTGAGTTTCAAAATTGCTGACGTAAAGTCCTGCCACCGATGGCGCAAATGCACTGCCCATGGAGGTCCCATGGCTCTGTAAAAACAGTTGGTTTTCGAATTCAAAATAGTTTTCGGTAAGTGCCATCCGGCAACATTCCAGGACAAAGTGTCTGGGTGTTCTGAATTCCCAATTTTCCGTGAAAAGTACGTCTTCCAACATTTCCAAAGTCTCTTTTTGCGGCAGACTCGTATATAGGGATTCAACGTCTAATCCCACTAGGAGCATCCTTGTGGGGTCAAAGGGTTGGTCTTTTAGTTGATTCAACAGGTCTCGGGTGTCTTGTAAATAGGCAGGTGTTTTTTTGACAAGTGGTTGGAGGAATTGGTCCGCGAATTTTGAGAGGGGTTCCAGCACTGATCCTATACCCGAAACAATTGGGCGACCTGGTGGAGGTATTCTGTTTTTGTGTGTCTTGGGTAGGGAGTAGAAATATGGGGTCTTTGGGTTCTCAGTCATTAGGAAATCTGCTTCTTTTTTGCTTATCCAGCCGTTTGTTTCTGCTTCATGGACCATAATGGCAATGGTTGTTTGTAATCTTGATGTTGGATCCATGATGATTTTGGTATAGAATCTTTCGTCCGCCAATAGTTCCAGACATTTTGAAATGTTACATAGATGACGTCCTCTTGATTTGGCTCAACAACCAAGATCTCAAAACTTTTGTCGACTGGCTGAATACACGTGATCCTTGGCTCAGATTCATGTATACAGCCGACAAGGAGAGCATTGATTTTTTAGACCTAACGATCTTTTCAGAGAACAACCAAATTGAGACAAAAACATTCAGAAAACCGACTGCTAAAAATAGTTTGTTGTCCTATAAGAGCTACCATCCACAACCGTTAAGAGACAACTTACCTTACAGCCAATTTCTGCGTCTCAAAAGGAACTGCAGCCAAAAAAAGGACTACCAAATACAATCACGAGCTCTCAGTATCAGACTGCAACAAAGACACTATAAAAAAACCACAATATCAAAATGCCAAAAAAGAGCCCAGAACCAACCGAGAGAAAATCTTTTAACAACATTCGAAAAAAACTGAAAATGAGGACCTTATGACCTGTGTGACCACATTCGGTCCAGCATCATATCAGGTCAACAAACTAATCAGTAAGAATTGGCATATTGTAAATACGGGAAAATTCAACTGGCCAAAACCTCGCTTTGCAAACAGACGAACAAAAAATTTACGTGACATGCTGGTACATACTCGTCCAAAACAAACAAACCCAACAAACCAGATCAGAAACATCAATATGGCTCCAGTGACAGGCCATTACCCGTGCGGTTCTTGCACGGCTTGTAAATCCACGTCCATTTCCAAAATACTACAACTGTCTACAACATTCACATGGACCCAGCGGCAACATAGCAATTGCAATTCTTCCCATGTGATCTACATGGTCACATGTCCATGTGACAAAAAATACATTGGTATGACTTGTAGAAAGGTGAAATTGCGCATAGGGGAGCATAAAAGCAATATTCGCCTAAAAAAGAACACAACCAAACTATGTGCACACTTCATTGAACTAAAACATAGCATTGAGGATCTTAAGTGGACAGTTATAGAAAGAGTACCAGACACAATACCCAACGTTGAAAAGGTACTATACGAAAAAGAACAACGCTGGGTGGACCGCCTCAAGACGAATAAATATGGTCTGAATGATGATATCTGTTGGCACCACTTTGCACGTTGATTTCGCAGAATGACAATCCTTTGAAGTATGAACCTTTAGCAGTATGAATTCCCCTGTGAACAGGTTGAGTCCATAATAATTTACCAACAACTTAATTTTTCGGTTAGTACCATGACAATTATGATATCACACTGTACATAACATATAATTAAATTTAGGCGCACAGAATGATTCTAAAAATGTTATTTAACCAGTTTAAGTTGTTCTTCGTTTCTGTGCAAAGGTCCTATTTCTATTTCTTTGACAAGCGCTGTTAAAACGCCATTGGAAGCGTGCTCCCGGCGTCCAGGAGGCAGAGTCAGCACAAGACGCGGAACACGCTTCCGTTGCGGGTAAGTCTTCCACTCATTGCCCGCGCCCACCGTAACTATACTGTATCAGAGTTACTAATACCTTCCTCCTTTGATACCGTTATAGCCTGGGACAATTTGTCCATACCTCCTGAGGGAACCCTTTTTTAACATATTTAAGGTAAGACCTCACTTGTGGTACCACTGACTTTTTGCCATTACGAACGTGGGTAAAACATTCACTATTCCCGTTTTCCCTATCAGGTTCATTCATTCAAAGCTCACCCTACTTAGAGGTATGTCAAACTTCTTTATTGGGTAAATTACTTGTCAAAATATACGTTAATATGTCGCCACCATTTACTCGCCCCCATGTCCCCATTGCTCTCATTTTCCTGAATAAGGTCTCAAATTGAGCTTGCATGACAATGGTACAATGTTTTTCCATTTTAACCATTTCTTGTACATTGGTTAAATGCCACCAGTGACCCCACCTTTTTCTTCAAATTTTATAGGTGACTTCATAGAACCTTATAAGGGTAAGACTGTGAAATTTAAAATTCTACCCTTCTACATCACAAATGGTGATTTGTAGTTTTTTCTATGTTTAGTGTTGTCTTTGTCCTGACGAATGCTCTTAGACCCACGGGCCAATAGAGCAGAAACATGTCGACGTTCTTTCAGTGCTATTAATATATGCTATGGATCCCTAAACTTCCAGTGAGCATACCGATTTTTTTAACCTAGTAGTCCAGCGATATTAATAAAGAGTACCCATATCGGCTGGAAACTATTTTATTCCTTTTTGTGCTTTTTCTGTGGGGTGACTCGAAATTCTCTGGAGACTGCCACGAAAAAACCAGAGAACGCCTCGGGTGAGGCTGGCAAGATACAATTTGTCAAACCCAATGATTGTTGCCATAACGTCTGTGTGGGGCGGAGAATAAGATATACCGCTTCTCGTTATACACAACGTTTATGAGGGTTTTTCATACTTCTCTCGGTATAAGTGGTTACAAGTGTCCTATCCACTCTTGATAATTTCTACCTAGTTCTGGGGAACAGATAGGACAGCTATTCCTCTTCCCTCATATTGATGAACTCGTATTAAGCAGCGCGCAGCTGCGGGAAACCTGTTTTTTGATTCTTGTTTATGAATAACAAGACTTGCCTTGGAAACTGAGCATGGAGGATATGAATGGCTTGAGTTTTTCGGGGAGCGACATAAGCGAGATTTTAGCGGCTCAAACGCTAATTCAGAACCCAGACTTTGTTCAAGTACTAGCTCAGACTGATGATTGGGACAACCTAACAGCAAAAAAACAGGAACAAATAAGGGTTGCCATCCACGGAATAATAATGACTGAATATTTACGCTCAAAGATAGCACCACGAGGGTTGTGGATCACTAACGCACCAAGAATTTTTTTACACGACCTGGCATTCAGACGTGACTGGTCGGCAATTTCCTGGAAATGCACTCTTGACTATTTAGTGTTAATAGTGAAAACCGCCAAAAGACTTTCAGATGAACTGCTAACTCAGATAGAAGCCTGTGAAGTTGAATTAAAGAAAGGCATACAACCTGCAGTTTATAAAAAAAGACTTGAAGAGCTGAATAAGGAGATATCTGAAAGTGAGGACTTCCTGATGCAAAGTAAATTACAAAAACTAAGCAAAGATATTAAAAAATTCAGTCATGAAAAAATGCATCCCTATACAAATAAGGATTACAAATCATCAGATTCAAAAACAGACAGTGACTCAGATGGCTGGGATTCCTCAGGAGGATCAGATACAGGGTCCGAAGATTCTAGCCACCGACGGGGCAGAGGACAATACCGGTCCAGACCACAGAGAAGAGGCAACAGATGGCCAAGACAACACTTTATGGGCCCCCCAATGCCATTTTTTCAGCCGTATATGCAACCATACGCGGGCTGGATGAACCCGTACAATCAAGGACCCCAACAAATGCAAAACCTCATGGGGATACCACAACAAGGGATAAACAACCAGAACCAAGATTCTTTTTTATTGAGGGGCCAAAACCAAAGAGGAAGGAGAAGAAGCATATCATGGCAAGACCAACAGCCGAATGTCCAAACAAGAAGTATGACCTCGACAAAGCCAGGGACCAGCAAAACGAGTCATTGATAGTGAACCTAAGCCCTTTGATTCTTTCGACAGACCAAGAAAATGTCCTGAATAAAGGACTTGGCTATGTCCCCACCCCGAACCTCGATCTGTTCCGACTCAAGTGCGAACTATCGGAATTTTGTCGCTCTCTCAAGTTAAAAGCATACTTTTGGGAGTCCACAGCAACTTCTGATCTAGGAGACACCAATCTCCGTAAAAAATCTAACTTCACCCCACCGACAAATATGGTACCAGTAGAAATACTAGCCTTCGAACAAGCCGTCCTAACGGGAATTGACAATATGGAAACCAGTGTGAGAAGACCCTTCCAGAATTTAACGAGATCAGAAAGAATTGCTTTGGAAGAACTTCAGACAAATGGAAATATTGTCATAAAACCCGCGGATAAGGGTGGAGGAATAGTCATCCTGGGAAAAGAAGGTTATAGAAACCAATGTCTGGAACTATTGGCGGACGAAAAATTCTATACCAAAATCATCATGGATCCAACATCAAGATTACAAACAACCATTGCCATTATGGTCCATGAAGCAGAAACAAACGGCTGGATAAGCAAAAAAGAAGCAGATTTCCTAATGACTGAGAACCCAAAGACCCCATATTTCTACTCCCTACCCAAGACACACAAAAACAGAATACCTCCACCAGGTCGCCCAATTGTTTCGGGTATAGGATCAGTGCTGGAACCCCTCTCAAAATTCGCGGACCAATTCCTCCAACCACTTGTCAAAAAAACACCTGCCTATTTACAAGACACCCGAGACCTGTTGAATCAACTAAAAGACCAACCCTTTGACCCCACGAGGATGCTCCTAGTGGGATTAGACGTTGAATCCCTATATACGAGTCTGCCGCAAAAAGAGACTTTGGAAATGTTGGAAGACGTACTTTTCACGGAAAATTGGGAATTCAGATCACCCAGACACTTTGTCCTGGAATGTTGCCGGATGGCACTTACCGAAAACTATTTTGAATTCGAAAACCAACTGTTTTTACAGAGCCATGGGACCTCCATGGGCAGTGCATTTGCGCCATCGGTGGCAGGACTTTACGTCAGCAATTTTGAAACTCACCATGTACTCACAACTGCCAACCCATACGTTTCCAGTATTATTTACTGGAAACGTTACATAGATGACGTCCTCTTGATTTGGCTCAACAACCAAGATCTCAAAACTTTTGTCGACTGGCTGAATACACGTGATCCTTGGCTCAGATTCACGTATACAGCCGACAAGGAGAGCATTGATTTTTTAGACCTAACGATCTTTTCAGAGAACAACCAAATTGAGACAAAAACATTCAGAAAACCGACTGCTAAAAATAGTTTGTTGTCCTATAAGAGCTACCATCCACAACCGTTAAGAGACAACTTACCTTACAGCCAATTTCTGCGTCTCAAAAGGAACTGCAGCCAAAAAAAGGACTACCAAATACAATCACGAGCTCTCAGTATCAGACTGCAACAAAGACACTATAAAAAAACCACAATATAAAAATGCCAAAAAAGAGCCCAGAACCAACCGAGAGAAAATCTTTTAACAACATTCGAAAAAACTGAAAATGAGGACCTTATGACCTGTGTGACCACATTCGGTCCAGCATCATATCAGGTCAACAAACTAATCAGTAAGAATTGGCATATTGTAAATACGGGAAAATTCAACTGGCCAAAACCTCGCTTTGCAAACAGACGAACAAAAAATTTACGTGACATGCTGGTACATACTCGTCCAAAACAAACAAACCCAACAAACCAGATCAGAAACATCAATATGGCTCCAGTGACAGGCCATTACCCGTGCGGTTCTTGCACGGCTTGTAAATCCACGTCCATTTCCAAAATACTACAACTGTCTACAACATTCACATGGACCCAGCGGCAACATAGCAATTGCAATTCTTCCCATGTGATCTACATGGTCACATGTCCATGTGACAAAAAATACATCGGTATGACTTGTAGAAAGGTGAAATTGCGCATAGGGGAGCATAAAAGCAATATTCGCCTAAAAAAGAACACAACCAAACTATGTGCACACTTCATTGAACTAAAACATAGCATTGAGGATCTTAAGTGGACAGTTATAGAAAGAGTACCAGACACAATACCCAACGTTGAAAAGGTACTATACGAAAAAGAACAACGCTGGGTGGACTGCCTCAAGACGAATAAATATGGTCTGAATGATGATATCTGTTGGCACCACTTTGCACGTTGATTTCGCAGAATGACAATCCTTTGAAGTATGAACCTTTAGCAGTATGAATTCCCCTGTGAACAGGTTGAGTCCGTAATAATTTACCAACATCTTAATTTTTCGGTTAGTACCATGACAATTATGATATCACACTGTACATAACATATAATTAAATTTAGGCGCACAGAATGATTCTAAAAATGTTATTTAACCAGTTTAAGTTGTTCTTCGTTTCTGTGCAAAGGTCCTATTTCTATTTCTTTGACAAGCGCTGTTAAAACGCCATTGGAAGCGTGCTCCCGGCGTCCAGGAGGCAGAGTCAGCACAAGACGCGGAACACGCTTCCGTTGCGGGTAAGTCTTCCACTCATTGCCCGCGCCCACCGTAACTATACTGTATCAGAGTTACTAATACCTTCCTCCTTTGATACCGTTATAGCCTGGGACAATTTGTCCATACCTCCTGAGGGAACCCTTTTTTAACATATTTAAGGTAAGACCTCACTTGGGGTACCACGGACTTTTTGCCATTACGAACGTGGGTAAAACATTCACTATTCCCGTTTTCCCTATCAGGTTCATTCATTCAAAGCTCACCCTACTTAGAGGTATGTCAAACTTCTTTATTGGGTAAATTACTTGTCAAAATATACGTTAATATGTCGCCACCATTTACTCGCCCCCATGTCCCCATTGCTCTCATTTTCCTGAATAAGGTCTCAAATTGAGCTTGCATGACAATGGTACAATGTTTTTCCATTTTAACCATTTCTTGTACATTGGTTAAATGCCACCAGTGACCCCACCTTTTTCTTCAAATTTTATAGGTGACTCCATAGAACCTTATAAGGGTAAGACTGTGAAATTTAAAATTCTACCCTTCTACATCCCAAATGGTGATTTGTAGTTTTTTCTATGTTTAGTGTTGTCTTTGTCCTGACGAATGCTCTTAGACCCACGGGCCAATAGAGCAGAAACATGTCGACGTTCTTTCAGTGCTATTAATATATGCTATGGATCCCTAAACTTCCAGTGAGCATACCGATTTTTTTAACCTAGTAGTCCAGGATATTAATAAAGAGTACCCATATCGGCTGGAAACTATTTTATTCCTTTTTTTGCTTTTTCTGTGGGGTGACTCGAAATTCTCTGGAGACTGCCACGAAAAAACCAGAGAACGCCTCGGGTGAGGCTGGCAAGATACAATTTGTCAAACCCAATGATTGTTGCCATAACGTCCGTGTGGGGCGGAGAATAAGATATACCGCTTCTCGTTATACACAACGTTTATGAGGGTTTTTCATACTTCTCTCGGTATAAGTGGTTACAAGTGTCCTATCCACTCTTGATAATTTCTACCTAGTTCTGGGGAACAGATAGGACAGCTATTCCTCTTCCCTCATATTGATGAACTCGTATTAAGCAGCGCGCAGCTGCGGGAAACCTGTTTTTTGATTCTTGTTTATGAATAACAAGACTTGCCTTGGAAACTGAGCATGGAGGATATGAATGGCTTGAGTTTTTCGGGGAGCGACATAAGCGAGATTTTAGCGGCTCAAACGCTAATTCAGAACCCAGACTTTGTTCAAGTACTAGCTCAGACTGATGATTGGGACAACCTAACAGCAAAAAAACAGGAACAAATAAGGGTTGCCATCCACGGAATAATAATGACTGAATATTTACGCTCAAAGATAGCACCACGAGGGTTGTGGATCACTAACGCACCAAGAATTTTTTTACACGACCTGGCATTCAGACTTCTCTCGGTATAAGTGGTTACAAGTGTCCTATCCACTCTTGATAATTTCTACCTAGTTCTGGGGAACAGATAGGACAGCTATTCCTCTTCCCTCATATTGATGAACTCGACTCCTGACTATAGTCATACTGGCTCCTGTATCTCTCAGAGCTTCCCCTCTATGGCCATTGATGGTGACCCATTGCCCATACTTGGTAGTATTTGGGGGCAACTGGATCTTTGGAACCACCTCCCGATCACCCAGGGACCCTAAGGTGACACCCGCCCACTCCCTCCCCTTAACTAAGGGCATCTCCTCCCCGAGCGCTACACTAGCAACTCCCGGGGCCTTTCCTCCAGTGGGAGGGGGTGGGCATTTCGCGTCTCCCTTATAATGTCCAACACCACCGCACTCAAAGCAATGGACAACCCTTGGCTGCTGACTCTGGCCAGGATTAGGGTTCTTTTGCGGGCTAGCCTTAGAGTTGGAGAAAAAACTTTTCCCCTTAAAGTTATTTTGGGGGCCTTTGGAGAACTCCTGTTTCTTATTATCTCCCCCCTCTTTCTTCTGGGGGGCGCCCTGTCCGGACTTCTGAGAATCTCCTCCCGTCCCCTTCATGGACACTCGGGTACTTACCCAAATG
This sequence comes from Lissotriton vulgaris, assembly GCF_964263255.1. Lineage (NCBI taxonomy): Eukaryota > Metazoa > Chordata > Amphibia > Caudata > Salamandridae > Lissotriton > Lissotriton vulgaris. The sequence goes on from NC_141687.1 coordinate 121,514,418, forward strand.
TCCGCCTCCTCAGCAAGCTTACGGGGGCAAGTAAGTTTGCTGTCTACCAGGTGCTGCCTTAGCTCGGGAAGACACTTCTCGAGAAGATGTTCCTTAAGTATGAGATTGTACAACCCTCGATAGTCTTCCACCTCACTACCTTGGACCCACCCATCCAGGGCTTTCTTGGCATAATCCAGGAAGTCAACCCAATTCTGTGAGCTCAGTTTGTGCCTGCCCTTAAACCTCTGCCGGTATTTCTCGGGGGTCAACCCAAACTTTCTGATGAGCGCCACCTTCATGGCGGGGTAGTCTACCTGATCCTCCCGGTCTAGGGCCAATAGGGCATCCCTACCTGTGGGAGGCATGTAGCGATACATTCCACCACCCCAATGCTTCTCATGGATCCCATGGGCTCTTCAGGAGACCTCATAGGCTGCCAGCCACTTAGCTATGTCATCTCCAGCGGTATAACTGGCGACCACGTCCTTGGGTAAGTGAGGCCTGAGCTCCCTGGCAAATTCCTTAGACTCGACACCCTCCGGAGTGATGTTATGGGCCCTGAGGTCGAGCTCTCGTAGCTTGAGCTCGTGTTCCATCCTCTTCCCTTCCATCTCCAGCTTGGCTAACTCCCACCTCAATTGTCTCTCCTCTCTTCTGTCAGCTAACTCGGTCTCTGACAACCCTCCTGTTGATGCACTGCTGCCCTCCCGTGAGGCTACCTTGGGGCTGATTATCATATCACCCACCCCGAGGGGACATTCCGCAGTCCTCTCAACGACAGTACCCCTGTCTGACTCCTCCTCCTCTACCGTTCCCTCCGGATGCGCTTCCACCCAGGCTCGCAGACAAATACGGAGCTCCTCTCTTTTGGCCCCTCGCCTAACGAACACTCCCCTTTCCTGACAGAAATCCTTGAGCTGTGCCACAGTATAGGTCTCCAGTTCTGACATATCGAATTACATCTTGTCAGTGAAAAACCACCTCGAAGTAGGTTACAAGGATAGGAACTCTGAGGGTCACCTCCACCCACCTCCAGAAGAGAATTTGGAAAAAGCAAAATATTGAATTGGAGGGCCGCTGGGAGAAAACTCCGGGTGTGTACCTGTGGCGCACACGGAATTATTATGGGGTCCAAAACAAGCACGGCTCGTAATCCCACCCGCTGAGCACCAATTTTATGTTGGACCTGCGATGGGCAAGCCCAGCACAAAGGGGGTAGCTTGGCTCAAGTGTCAAGGCAAGTGAAGGCTGTCGTGTTAAGCCGGCTTTGACCCAATAATATCTCCTTGTACAACCACCAAAAAGAAGGGCACCACACCACTGTTGTAGGAAAATACGATTCCTTTATGTAAAAATTCTCTGTTGTGAATGGGGATCAGTTAGGAAAGCACATACACATTTCTTTTGGCCACAATTTGCTGGGTTTCAATTCCAGGTTAAATACAATAAATAAGATCAGGAATAAATATCATTAATAAATAGAATAAATATCAGGAATAAATATCATCAATAAATAGAATAAATATCACTTGTTGTTTAGCAGAATAAATACTAGTTCATTTAAATAAACAAACACATGCTCATTCTGGTATCGCTGCCACCAATTAAATACTTCAGGAACATTAACTTGCAATACATTTCAGGATGGAAAGATTACTCTTACAGTTTATGATGACTTCACTGAGAATGAATACAGGCTTCTCTGGGCACAAAAGGAGTGTTGGGACTCTTTAAGAATCACTCGGGGGATATGCGCGTGTATCTTAAAAGGCAAGGAAACACAGTGAACACTTCATTTACACTCGGCTGCCACCGGGTTGAGATCTCTGTTTGCCGGTGGGGTCTAAGCGCGCCTACGGGCTTTGTCACCGCTAGCACTCAGGCGGCACCAGTTCGAAAGTCTTTAGACTGACGAACGGGGCTGCCGAAGGGGTCAAACAATCTTCGCGCTCAGTCAAATAAATGCCGGTTCACAGTTCCTTTATATCACCGCTTCCCACCTGAAGAAACGGGCCCACCTCACATCGGCTGCAATCGAAAAGCGATTCAGTCGGGTTCAGCACTTCTCTCGCCAGCGACGGGTTCTCAGGGGCTCCACGGACCTCCCTCCGACTTCCTCAAACAGGGATGATTCCCGCCCACAGCTACAGCCGCCGATTCACTGGGGAGGGGCAGAGACAGTAGTCCCGCCCAACGAAGGCCGGCCTTTCCCCGCCCCGGCGCACTACCTCACCTCAGTCTGCGCAGGAAGCACTCTACGCCGGTGGAGCTCGGAGACGTCCGAGCTCCTCGCTGGAGGCGCCTGTCACAAAAGGGGCACAGAAGACGCTCGCGGTCGCGGCGAACTTGCTCTCGCCTCGCGACCCGAGCCTGTCGTAATTCACCACCGGGGGGGCGGGGAGGCACACGAACACGATCACAGTCTCTTGGGGGTGACAAGGCACTCACCGGGCAGGCACTGTAGGCGCAAGGTCACCGCACACACAGCTGACTGGAACGCCAGTCAGGATCCACGCCAGTGACCCTTGCTTGCTCTACTGCCCGTGCTACCAGCCGCCTCAGGGGTCAACAGGGCAGGTGTCAATCTGGTGTCAAGTCTGGAATCTCCTTCTTCACCTAGATCTGGAACATCATTATCCTATCTAGTCTTCTGGTCATCTAAAATGGCCGCCAGGGGCTGGACCTTATATAGCCAGTGCCCTGAGGTGCTGGCTCGTGCCAGTAGGTTCTAGAACCTTCTTTGGGCTAAGCCAATGACATGGCACTTCTGAGAGGTATTTGGGACCCTAACAGCCACCATACTGGGGTTCCTAGAGCAGCCATTTGGTGTACCTGAGGGAAATAAAGAAATTCCTGTCAGGAATGCGCGCCAAGTAAAAGGGCGCCAAAACCTTGAAAGGTCAAGGTTCATGGAGGCTCCAAGGGGAGTCACTCACATGAGGAAAAGGGACGGCCACCATTTTGAGGTCATTCATACAGGTTGTCAAACCCAGTCTATAATGTCACAGGTTTCGCCAGGTGTCTTGTAAATAGGTGCCAAAAACCTTGTGAACAACTGGGTGTCAAGGAACATCCAGCCCCATGAAACAGCACACAAAAGGTCCTGGTAGACAAAGAAAAGCGACAAATTTTGGGAGGTACAGGGGAACAAAAGAAATCATAGTGGTGAGGGGACTCTCAGAAGCAGATGGGTCTAACACAGGGTTAAATCCTCCGCCGCGGCTGAGCCATCACCCGTCTCTTCCAAAGACCTACTTGCACCCCCCGGGGACCCCTTAGGATGATTACAGCGATCCATGATATTCGATTGAATAGTACCCCCCCGGTGAATGGTCTTGGTCTTTCATTTCTTGCTATCGGGTTTGCCCGCCATATTGGGTGCTGCGCCCCGGAGGGGCCTTTGAGACCTGGTAAAACTGACTTCTCACAATTCACCCACCAAGATCTCCAAAAGCGAGTTCTAGCGGGATATCCCACAAGCAGAAACACTCAGCAGCTGGCACACGATGAAGTTGCGGGGTCAGGCTGCATCTCGGGTTGCCAGAGCGGTCTTGAGATAAGAGGAGGCAGAGGAATCAAAAACGAAACCGAAAGTTAACTCCGAGGTTGTGAGCAGTACTCCGTAGGCCGTTGTTGTTCAACTACTGCCTGGGCACCACAATGACTCGAGTCCCGGGTGGCACCATGGAGCAGGCCACAAAAGTTCAAAGTATCGTAGTTGCGGTTCCCGGAGTCCAAATCGATTTCGGAAAGCAGCTATTATATATCAGCTGGCTTGCGTCTTCAATAACCCGTCGTCGTGATCAGGATAAAATTCAGGATAGATGAGGGAGGTGGCGAGGGTCTCGGGATCCCTGTGCTCACCCGGCCATCTTGGTCGCGCGCGAAGCTCCTCTTCCCAGAGGTGTATTGTTAACACCCCGGCCACAACAGACATGCTCTTGGAAGCCGGATGGACGACTCTTTGCAACTTAGGAAGGTAGGAAGTGTCTTTATTATAAGAATAATTCCCTGCAGTACAGACATGGCTGCCCATCAGCCAGCCGACCTTCAACAGACCAGGTTGGAACATTCCCATGTCAGTGGAATGTGGAATACGGTAAGGGACAGTGCTCCACATTCTCTACCTGGAAGGAATACAGCATACTGCAACCACACATAAGTACAACACAACACATGCCAACAATTTGGAAGAGAAAACTGGAAGATTTACAAATAAAGAAATTGTTAGAATTGTATTTCTCCCATTGACTCCTATTGGGCCTGAATCTGGTTTCTGTCATGTATGGGCTTTGAAAGTCTGCTGCTGCAGGATCGGATATTTGAAACACAAATGTACGTTTTATTTCTTAACTGTTAGAAGCCCCAAGAAAGTGCTATGGCAGACATAGGGAGCATCACGCTAGTGTTGTGCACTGGTGAAGTAATAATACACTTAGCCAAGTGTATGAATCAAGACTTTATTTTAGCATCCACAAACAAGTAAGTCTGGTACCAAACTGACTCAAAACACAGCCAGCCTGAAATACAGAATATAATCCAGAAAAATCTCAACCAATGGAAACGAACTGTAACAACAATAAGGTAAGTAATACCTGCAGTGAAGAAACTTGGTTAAGAACTTAGAATACGTAATAGGGATAAGAACATGGCTAACATTAGTTCCCACATACCCCCCTTCCTTATATAAAAGAAAAGAAAAAGAACAAAACAATAATAATAATACATGAGGAAATAATCACTTTTTTTGGAAGTTTAACATTTCTCTTATTTTTCTCCATTATTTCAGGTAATTTGCTAACCGTTGTTTTAAAACTCTCCTCTGAAATATTTCTTGCAACTGATTAACTTCCAAAATCAGGTTAATCAGTTACATTGATGCACTTTTGCAAATTAGACTTAGTCTTTGCTAGTCGTGAAATAGACCGCCAAGTGCCATTGTCCAATAAGGCTGAATTGTTCCCAACCTGACAATTTTCCTTATATCTGAAAACCTAGAAGAACCTTTTTTGACATAACCCAGTAGTTTGATTTTGACTTCATCTCCCACATGCATGATAAAGATTTCTTTTTTTGAAGGCATGCTCCACACTTTTAGCTTCTTTGATTTCCACATTAGTCTTAACAGTGTTATACATTTGTTTGAGATTGCAAGTATCAGCCTTGGTAAATAACCAACTAGGATTAAGATGTTGTCTGGTACTTCTCCCTTTAAGTAACACAAAAGGTTAGAACGTGGTAGTGCAATGAGGTGTACAATGATATAACCATTAAAGAGCAGCAACATGTGACTTAACGTCAATTCTGGACATGAGAGCAACTGGATGCCTTCTACTAATGTTCTGTTAAATCTCTCTACTAGACCATTCATATTTAGAGAGTATAAAGCTGTCTTGAGATGAAGAATGCCTACACTCTTTAAAATAATCACTCATGGCAGAAGAAGTAAATTGGATGCCATTGTCAGATGCAATACAATCTGGGAAACCCACTTTCCTAAACACATCCTGTAAAAACTCAATAACAGCTACAGTATTAAGTTGAGAAATCCATTTTAATTCCACCCGTTTAGAGAAATAGTCAATCAAAACCAAAATATATGTTTTATCAAACTCACTACATTTATAAGGTCCTAAAGGATCCATAGCTATCTCAAATTCAGAAAATCCCTTAAAACTTTTCTTTTCCCTAAAGCTGAATAATCTTCTGTTCTCTTCTTCCTTCTCTTAAGGTCTTCTGTTTTTCAGTTAAGTTAGCGCTGGGACGCTTAAGGGCAGCCATGCGCTTTATAAATCTAATTTCATTTCATTTCATTTCATAGCTAATTTGGACCACAGTTTGTTAACCACATCGCTGCTTGAGAGATCCCTCTGCTGTGCTGGACAGCAATGAAAACGGGTGTGGTCATGACGAGCTCAGCTCGTCATGAGCACAGGAGCACTGTACTGCAGGGGTTAAGAAATGTTGTAGTCGTCAAAACTTTGTCAGACTTAATACACAAATGAGAATTCTCAAGAAACTTAACAATGTCATTGTCCATGTAAGGCCACCAAAAAATTCTCTGACTTTTTTAATAGTACTGTACTGACCCATGTGACCTAAATGAGCAATTGAAATTACTTTGTTCCTGATGCCAAAAGTATCATCTTTTGACATGGCTAACAACCATAAATCTTTATGTAACGCTTCACCCACTGAAAGTATAACATCTTCAAGAGAAGCTACAACACACTCCTCTTGTGTTAAAAAGTTAGAAGATGACAAAGAATTACCTGATAAATGAGAAAGACAATCCGCTCTAAGATTTTGTGTTCCTGGAAGGATTAGTTACTTACCTGTAATCCTAGTTCTCTTCCAGGGGTATACTAATTAAAGTCATAGGCACTGAATTATCTCCGCCGATGAGCGGGGATCCGGAACACATAAACAATATACATATATATGTGTAAATATAACCAAAAGTACATAGTACTAAGTAACTATACACATATACATGTATAATAACCATAATATGCAGCCTAACATTAATACATAGGCTAATCAAACCAAACCTTACACACGTTCTGCAGCATGAAAATATGCTGTATATAAATGCAATAAACAGGCATGAGCCTAAAATGCATTTCATAACCATGAAAAACCTTTTATTTTCATCAAAGAACCTGTTGTAAACAGTTATTAGCCTAAAAAGGCTGCATATGAAAAAATGTCTGTGTACAGAAAATCAGACTGGCACCTTGCCTTTAAGGCACCAGAGAATCTGCACACTTTGCCTTCAAGGCCTCCAGGAGAACTCTGTTCCCATCATGCCCCACAGGTGACAAGTAGGTCAGTTCTTTTGTACGGTACAGTAAACTTTAGCAGGAATCTGCACTTAAAACCTTCATAACACATATTGAAAACGATAAACCTCAATGCTACTGCTCGCCCGGGGAGGCGGGAGGGTGCTTATGACTTTAATGAGTATACCCCTGGAAGAGAACTAGGATTACAGGTAAGTAACTAATCCTTCTCTTCCAGGGGATACTCATTAATAGTCATAAGCACTGAATAGAGTAGCAAGCTCATACCCACCAGAAGCGGGCGAACAGATAAAAGCATAGCCACACTTTAAAATCACAGTGTTTAACTAGAATTAGCAAACACATTTCTGAGTGATGCTTGTCCCACTTGTGCATCAGTCTGAGCATCAGAATCCAAACAGTAATGGCGTGTAAACGTATGCACTGAACGCCAAGTAGCTGCTTTACATATCTCTGACAGAGCCACATTCCTAAGGAGAGCTGTGGTAGAAGCTTTTCCCCTCGTAGAATGAGCCCTAGGTATACCTGATAAAGACTTGTGGGCTAGCTGATAAGCCAGTAAGATACATGACACTATACACCTAGAAATGGATCTCTTGGATGCTGCCAAACCAGTATTCGTAGGACCATAGTTCACAAACCGACGGTCCGTGTGTCTCAAAGACTTTGTTTTATCTAAGTAAAATTTCAAAACCCTTTTTAGATCTAATGAATGTAAAGTCCGTTCTGCCCGACTCGAAGGGTTCGGAAAGAAAGTAGGCAATGTTATGGATTGGTTAATATGAAAATCCGACACCACCTTAGGTAGGAAAGCAGGATGAGTCCTGAGCACCACTCTGTTTCCATGAAAAACTGTGTACGGTTCATTGCAACACAAAGCCTGGATTTCGCTCACCCTACGAGCAGAAGTGATGGCCACCAGGAACGCTACTTTCCAAGGCAGGTGTTGCAAAGACGCTTTATGTATGGGCTCAAATGGGGGACCCATTAACTTAGTCAACACCACATTAAGCTCCCAAGGTGGAGAAGGAGACCTGACTGGAGGATACACCTTCCTTAACCCTTCCAGAAAATCCTTCACCACAGGCATCCGAAAGAAAGATGTCTGTGTTGGTGATTTTCTATAAGCAGTTATTGCAGCAAGATGGACTTTGATGGAATTAAACTGCAAACCAGATTCAGCAAGGTAAAGAAGATAAGGCAAGATCACCTGTTCTTGACCATGAATAGGGTCAAGACCCTTACTCTGACACCAAAGGTAAAAGCGTTTCCACTTAAATCCATAGGATTGTCTTGTAGAAGGCCGCTTTGCCTCCTTAAGGATGTTCATACACTCCAGATTCAGCTGTAAGTGCCCGTACTGGATGACTTCAGGAGCCATCCTGCCAAGCGCAGGGAGGGCAGATTGGGATGAAACACTCGCCCCTTCTGCTTGGACAGAAGATCCGGGTGACACGGCAATCTCCTGTGCGGTGTTATTGACAACTGGAGGAGATCTGGGAACCACCACTGGCGTGGCCATTCTGGGCAAATCAGTATCATTCTGGAGTGAGTCTTATACAGCCGATTGATCACTGCTGGTATCAACGGTGTCGGTGGAAAAGCGTACAGCAAGTTTTGACACCAGTCTATCAAAATGGCATTCCCTTGAGACCCTTTCTGGTAGAACCTGGACGCGAAGACGGGGCATTTTGCATTTGCCGCGTCTGTGAACAGATCGATGTCTGGTGTTCCCCAATCTTGGAATATGCTGTACGCGACGTCTTCGTTGAGAACCCAGTCGTGCGCTTCGACGAAGTCTCTGCTGAGGTTGTCTGCCTGTGAGTTGAGACTCCCCGGTAGGTGAATTGCTGTTATGGACAGGTCTCGTGCAAGTAACCAATGCCAGATGGTCTGGGCTTCTATGGGAAGAGTTCTGGATCTGGTACCCCCCTGCTTGTTTAAGTAATACATTGTCGTTGTATTGTCTGTTTGCACCAGGAGGGACCGAGCCTGAAGCGATGGCGTCAGGGACTTGAGAGCAAGATGGACCGCTCTGAGTTCGAGTAGATTGATGTGATATCCTTTCTCGAAGTCTGACCATAGCCCTTGTACCTGCAGAGAGCCCATATGCGCCCCCCCAGCCTTGGAGAGAAGCATCTGTTGTCTGCGTTGATGGGTCCTGATGAAAAGGAACTCCCTTCATCACGTGCACCTTCTTCATCCACCACCGGATGGAATCTCTTGCAGACTGTTGGAGATGAATTCGGTCCTCCCAGCATCCCGTCCTCTGTTTCCACTGATCTTCAAGGCACTGATGTAGAGGACGCATCTGCAAATGTGCGTTTGGCACGATGAAAATGAACGATGCCATGGACCCCAGGAGAGAGGACACTTGCCGAACTGTCGGACGTGCAGACTGAAGGAGATGCAAACACTCCGCCTTGATGGATGACCACCTCTCCTCCGAAGGACACAGGTTTTCTTCTTCCGTGTCATACTGAGCACCCAGGTAGTGGATCTTCTGGGTGGGGTTTATTATGTACTTCTTGTAGTTGACTTGCAGACCCAACTTGTACATGAGTTGGAGGCATATCGACAGATGTTCTTCTAGAAGTGATGGGGATGAACTCTTCAGAAGCCAGTCGTCTAAGTACGGATATATGAAAATCCGCCTCTTTCGAAGACAAGCCGCCACTACCGCCATACATTTTGAAAATGTTCTGGGAGCTGATCTCAGGCCAAAAGGGAGCACTGCGTACTGATAATGACGAGCCGCTACTTGAAACCTGAGAAATGTGCGATGGTTTCTGGATACCGGGATATGAAAATAAGCGTCCTTCAGATCGATGGAGCACATCCAATCCCCCTGGTGTAATTGATGGAAGATCTGGTGAAGAGCCAGCATTCGAAACCTTTCCTTCCGAATGAATTTGTTCAATCGTCTCAAATCCAGAATGGGTCTGAACTCTGTAACTGGACCGTTTTTCTTTACGAGAAAGAATCGAGAGTACAGGCCTTGACCTCTCTGCTGAAAAGGAACTGGTTCTATGGCCTTCTTCTTCAGAAGGACGTTCGCTTCCTGTTGTAAGCGCTTTATATTCCACTGTACCATCTTTAGAGGACGCATGACAATCTAGGTACCCGCTCTGAATGATACCCAGCACCCATCTGTCCTTCGTGATCTGTTTCCACTCGTCTAGATAACGCACAATACTTCCTCCAACCGGAGTGGGACACGGTTGTAGAGGAAGCATCCATTCATTGTTTCTGAGGCTGCTTGGTAGCAGATGATTGCTGCCTATTCCCATTGCCTCTGCCTCGTCCAGGCCGTCGCTGTTGGAATTGCGACCTCTGTTGATTCTGGCCTTGATTTTGCGAAGACCAATACGTCTGTTGGCTCCTTTGCTGAAAAGATCTCTTGTCATAGGGACGAAAATTACCCCGACGTTTAAATTCTTTTTTCTTCTCAAGGCCTACGGCCTTAAGAGTTTCCAACTCCACCTTCATTTTAGACATCTCGTCGTCTGCGTGAGATCCAAACAGAGTCGAACCATTAAATGGTAAATTTACCATTTTCCTCTGAGCCTCCGGCTTTAGCCCCGTAAGGCGAAGCCAAGCTGTACATCTTGCGCAAACACCATGTGCATAACCATGAGCTGACAAGTCCGCCGCATCAGCAGCCGCGCTAATGCTCTGGTTAGCCACCAATCCTCCTTCTTCCACTATTTCCAGGAAGCCTTTCTGATTCTCCTCAGGAAGTTTACCTGCAAAACGAGCCACTGAGTCCCAGAGCAGACGGTCATAGCGGCCCAATAGAGCTGCCGCACTGGCCACTCGCATGACCGACCCAGAGGTATTGCACATTCTTTGCCCCAAGGAATCCATACTCTTACTATCCTTTTCAGGTGGAGCAGAAGAGGTAGATGCTGCAGAATGTGCCTTTCTGACTGCTGCTACAATCAGAGAGTCTGGTGGTGGGTCAGACCGCAAAAACATTGGATCTTCTTCTTGTACTTCTTCGCAATCCTAGAAGGACCTGAACCCACCGTGGCCGGAGTTAGGAATGTTCTCATTGCTGGTTCTATCAACCCGGGCACTAACGGCAGAAGAGGCCTGCCAGTCGTCTTGTGATGCAGGGTTTCGAAGATGACTGACGTTTGCTACTTGGGGAACTGCCATCTTGATGTTGAATTTACTCGCTCAACAACATAACACATCATTAAATGTGCTCAAATCGTCCACGGGAGACACTCTGGAAGGAGGAGTAGATGATATAGTTGGAGAATAGTCTCCATATGAAGATCTTGAAGAAGACGAAGATGATGTAGAAGATGGAGTAGGGGTTCTACGTCTACTCTGAGGAGTTGCCGATCGCTGCCTCCTACGCTCCCTTGAACGTGATTTCTCACTCACTAAGGATCTTGAGCGTGATCTTCTATGCAGCTCCGTCGGAGGGACCGGAGCTCTCTTCCCCATTATCGGATGCATCTTCCAAAGCCTTAGACTTTCCAGCCACCTCGGTGACAAGTTAACAGGCCGTTCTGTATGCTCAGGTGAAGCTTCAGGTGATACCTGCACAATATTCAGCCCTGCTGAAGACTTGGAAGCTCTGGAAGCTGCACTGTGTTCAGAGACCAATGAACCAGACAGAGTCTGTTGTCTGGGCACCAATTGTCTGTCATCTGACACCTGCCCTGAGGTTGAGCCCGAATGAGCCACCACAGAAGAGTCCTGGTGCACTATCTCTTGCCCCACTGCAGATCTGTCGTCTTGCTGATCATGCGGGGTAGTCTCCACTATAGGTTCGGGACTTATTTCTGACCTCGACAAAGACCTAATTGAGGTCCGAGAGGCTGGTTTTCAGGTGGGGGAGACCTAGACACTCCATGCTTCGAGCCGAAGCAAGCTTCGACGTCGACCTACGTCGCGATGGAGACCTTGACCTTCTCTTTTTAGGTCTCGACGTCAAATCCTTCGACGCCATTCTTCCTCTCGACGTCGACCTTTTCCTCGACGATGACGTACGTCTCTCTCTCGACCTTGGTCTATCCTTCGACCTCGACCGATGACTCTTTCTCGACGTCGACACTTTACCCGTCGACGTCGACACACGATCCTTCGACGTCGGACGTCTCTCTTCCTTCGACGTCAACCTCTCACGATCCTTCGACGTCGAACGTTGCACTCCCGACGTCGTCCTTACTGCAATCGACACCAATTGTCTCGACGTCGAAAAGGATTTCGACGGCGACTGTCGAGACGCTGAACCTTGCCTCACCGGCGAAGTCCTCGACATCGACGGAGCCCTCTTCGACGCCGACGGCGATCTGGATCGCGACGTCGAGCGCTCCTTTTTTTACGGCAATGCTCCCTGGAGTCGATGTTTGTTAGTTCTACCATCTGGAGACGCTGATCTTCGACGTTTAGGCTGAGAAGATGGCTTAGCAGATGATAACAAGCCTTTGGAACTCTTCTCACCACGGTTTTCTCTCTCCAGAAGGCCCAGCAACCTCATTTTCTCCCTTTCTTTTAAAGTTCTATTTGAAAGGTTGAGGCAGTGAGAACAATCTTCCACCTTATGAGAAGCTGGAAGACACACCACACAAACAGAGTGTGGGTCAGTTTTCGACATCTTCTTCCCACAGGAAGGGCATTTGTAAAATAAAGGTGGCATTCTGACTAAAAAACACCAACAGTTTAGTCAGAAAAGGATAACAAACCACCACCAAAGCTATATTTTGTCAAAAAATGACAAGAAAAACCAACTTCTGACAGAAAATACTACAAATGAGCAGAGCTCAAGTTCCAGGTTCCTCACAGAACAAGCCGGAAAAAAGAACTGACCTAACTGTCACCTGTGGGGCATGATGGGAACAGAGTTCTTCTGGAGGCCTTAAAGGCAAAGTGTGCAGATTCTCTGGGGCCTTAAAGGCAAGGTGCCAGACCGATTTTCTGTACACAGACATTTTTTCATATGCAGCCTTTTTAGGCTAATAACTGTTTACAACAGGTTCTTTGATGAAAATAAAAGGTTTTTCATGGTTATGAAATGCATTTTAGGCTCATGCCTGTTTATTGCATTTATATACAGCATATTTTCATGCTGCAGAACGTGTGTAAGGTTTGGTTTGATTAGCCTATGTATTAATGTTAGGCTGCATATTATGGTTATTATACATGTATATGTGTATAATTACTTAGTAATATGTACTTTTGGTTATATTTACACATATATATGTATATTGTTTACGTATTCCGAGTCCCCGCTCATGGGCGGAGATAATTCAGTGCTTATGACTTTAATGAGTATCCCCTGGAAGAGAATGAATGTTACAGTGAAATTATACTCATAGAGTTTTGATAAAATTCTAATGAACCTGGACGATGCTTTACCTATACCATGTTTTGCCAGTAAAGAGATTAGTGGTTTATGGTCAGTCTTAAGATGAAAATGCTTACCCCATTAGTACATTTTGAAATGTTCCACTGACCATGAACATCCCAGTGCTTCACGTTCAATGGTGGAATATCTAGTCTCAGTTGTAGTAAGTGGCCTGGAAGCAAAAGCAACGGTACATTCAACACCATCCTTAATTTGACTTAGCACTGCTCCAATATCAGTTGAACTGGCATTCACTGTAAAAACGTATGTAGCATCATGAGAAAAAGAACCAAAAGGTTTGGAATTGATAATCGATTCCTTAAGACCATTAAACTCTACCGAATGTTCTTCAAGCCACTCAAATCTGATTCCTTTTTTGATTAAAGATCTTAAAGGAAGAACAACATCAGAAAATATTTGTACAAATCTAGCATAGTATTCACTTAAACTCAAATAAGATTTGAGTTGATCCTTATATTTTGGTATTTGAATGCACTGAATAGAATTTAGTAAATCTATATTGGATAAATGCCTGAATTTGAAATTGGATTGCCTAAATATTCTACTTCACGCGTGAAAAACTTACATTTATCAAGGCAAATGGTCATACCTTTTTCCTCCAAAATTGTTAGCACTTTGCTAAGAATGTTAGAATGCTCATCCTCTGTTTTGGAATACACTAATACGTCGTCATGAAATGCGACCACTCCATCGATGTCTGTAAAAAGGCAAAACATACATTTTTGAAAAACAGATGCGGCGGACGCCAGTCTAAAAAGCATCCTGGCATATCTAAATGCCCCATCATGTGTAATAAATGTGACAATACGTCTAGATTCAGGTGTAAGCGCAATTTGATGATATGTTGCTTTAAAGTCATTTGTAGAAAAAAAACATTAGCTCCATCTAATTTTGCTAATCATTCATGGACTCTTGGTAAAGGATGACAATCCACTAAAATGTGTTTGGTAACTGACCTCAGATCTGAGCTGAGCCTAAGTTAACCATTTTTTAAATTAAAAAAATTGGAGAAACCTATTCTGAAGAATTAACAAGTTCAAAATATTCCTTTCTTGCACATGTCTTTCAACATTTGAGACAACTCTGCCTGCACAGCTAATGGAACATGACTCAATTTATGTTTCACAGGTATGGCATCTTTTTTTAATTGAATATGATGAGAAAAACCTTTAACCTTACCAAGTTCTTGGCGGTAAAGACTATTGTGTTCTCCTAAAATACTCTCTCATTTGTTATCCTGGTTCAAAACACTCTGCACAAACTTTGTGTCTTCAGCAAAACAAACTTGAGGTTTGGCATTGGGGTGAAGAACAATATTAAACTTCCCTTGGTGTCTCCAACCCAATACTTGCAGACCATCCACAGCAACATACACTTTTCCAAAAATGGTTTTGTCTTTCAAAGAAATTTCGGAAACAAAATAACCTTTCACTTTGATTTTTTTGCCTCCAAACCCAAACACCCTAACATTAGTAGCCTCAAGATTTTGTTCTTGCTAATTTTTGTAAGAAAAGAATCTGATAAAATCGTAAAAGTAGAACCAGAATCCATCATAACTCAAACTGATCTAGCATCAATGATGATTTCACACATGGCTGGTATAAAAGGTCCAACATCTACTTCATCTCGAGAAATACCAGACATTACATGTAGTTCATGAGTATCAAAGTTGCTGGAAACTGATTCATTGACTTGGGAAAAGTGGAGGCAATTTTTTTTTTAATCAGAATCTACTACAGACACACTTTCCCTTATGCACAACAGAACTACTTTCCACACTCCTGTTCCATACTACTCTCATGAATACTTGAAACTCTTTTAGCCTTACTTAAACACACATTCCAGAAATATCCAATCTTTCGACATTTGAAACATTCTTTACCCTTGGCTGGACGCTGTTTAAATTGAGCAGAATGCATTTTTGAACCACAGCGAACACAAGCAAATTTAGTGCTCGATTTTCTAGATGAAGTGAAAGGTTTGAACATTTTAGTTTTTTCAGAACTATCTCTACTGTTGTCTTTTACATACAATGCTGCTACACCATCAGTAGTGCTGTCAACTTTAATAGTATTTAAAGACTAGTTTCTTAAGTACACCGGTACTAGTGGGTGTTTCCCACAGTTGGTTCAGTTCCAATTTGTGTAATCCATCTTTGAGATATCTCGCTGCGGGTGAGGTAGTGTATTGATTTATCACTTTCCATAACTGTGCATTTAGTGACCCTGGAGCGGCTTTTCATATTTTGTCCCACGCTATAATGTATGCCCCATGTCTCGCAATAGATTGCTTCTGTATGCCGCATTCAAGCCTAATGTGCGAGGGGGAGGTGTATTTAGGCTGCTCAAATATAATCCTATACGTAGTTGTTACTGTGGAGACCAGTAGTTTGGCGTCTCTTCCTTTCTGGGCTTAACTTCCGTAAGTAATTGTTGGCAATAACTTTGCACGTATCACCTCAGCTATGGGAAGAATCGACGGACCAGTTAGTTTGGAATTCAGAGTTTTTAGGGAGATTGCCAGGGCAATGCCTTTATGCCTGATGCTGTTTCTCTGCGCAAGAAATTGACTGCCTTTGTCTATCTTTACACCGAGGTATTTATATTCCATGATGCTCTCTATTAGGGTGTTACCCCAGAACCATGCTGGAAGTTTTTCCCTTTTTTACTGACTGTAATGGTTTTTGTTCTGTCCAAATTTATCGTTCGACCATTTACTTTTGAATAGTCCTGTGTAGCGTTTATAAGATGTTGAAGGCCTACTCTCGTTTGACTAATCAGGACTATGTCGTCCGCGTATGGGAGACATGGCAATAAGATGTCTCCCAGTTTTGGAGCATGTGAGTTACAGGCGTTTAATATCGGTACAAGATCAGCTATGAACAGGTTGAAAAGTGTAGGTGCCAAAACACAACCTTGTTTAAGCCCTTTGTCCGTTGGAATGCGTCTCAACAGGTGTGTTCCGTCAACCAGCTTTACCGGGACCCAGGTGTTGGTATGCAGGTTGATCAGCAGGTTTAGAAGGGATTGGGGGAGCCCCCAGCTATGCAGTTTGGACCGCAGTCTGTTTCAATTTACGTGATCAAAGGCTGCTTTATAATCAATAAAGCACAAATGCAGGGAGCTCCTTGTCGTTTCAGTCTTATCAAAGAGCATTGCCATCGTTATTATATTTGTGGTTTTCCCTACATTTTTTGCAAAACCGATCTGGTTTATAGGGATGGCGGATTTTTCTTCAGCCCAAGCCTGGAGTTTTTTCCAGTAGCATACCAGCGAAGAATTTTGCCTCATTGTCCATTAGTGCCACTAGTCAATAGTTCTGAGGCTTTGACCTATCCCCTGTCTGAATTGGTGCAATGATAGATCCTCTCCAGGACTCTGGCAGGATGTTTGTCATCCTTATTTCCCTGAACAGTGGTTCTAGTGCTTCAGCCCAGAACGTTGACTATTGCTTGTAGAGCACCGGTGGTACCAGTGGTATTCCGTTTGAGCCTGATGCCCCTTCCATCCTTCCCTTGCCTATTTGCCTTTTGATGATCTTGGTTCGATTTATTGGCGAGTCGTCAATTAAGATGTCTTCTTTGGCTTTGTGTGGTGTGATCTGGTTGTTTCTTGCATACGCCGCGCTGATGTGAAGACCATTAGATGCACCCGAGAAGTTCTCCCCCTTTGTGCTAAACTCCGTGTCTTCTTGGAAGTGAGACCAAAGATATTTCGTCCAGACTACCTCTGAAATATTTGAGGTAATTCCATCGTTGTTAGGATGAACAAATTGATCTATGGTTCTCCAAAATCTTGCGCTGTTATTTTGTTTAATATGAGCGTTTAGTTTTATCTGCAGAACATTCTCTATGTCCCTGCTAGCATCCCTTTTTTGTTTTTTCAACAGAGCCTTTTGCTTTCGCAATGAATTTAGTTGTGTTGTATCTTGAGGGTTACACCGAAGCTGTCTCAATGATCGATAGATAGCTCTCCTGGTATGCTTGATTTCTTTCAGAGCAGATTGCGATATAGATTACACACCGCTGAGTCTCTGTTGGGTTTTTGGATTGATATTGGTTGCATAGACTGCCATGGTATCCGTGAAACTTTCCCACTTCTTGACCTCGTCTAGTCCGGCCCTCAAGTTAAAGTGTTCTTTAGCAAATTCCCAGCATTCTGCAATGTGTGGCAGTCCCAAATTTGATTCTCTTAAGGTTAATAGTATAGTCTGCTCCGTGAGGGGTCCGGAACTGCTCGAACATATAAACAGTTGTTCTACGCTTGATTTCTTGTGGCCGGTGATCACTGTCTCCTTTGTCACCTAAATGAAATAAGGCAATTTGGTAGAACAACTCAAGGGAGACAAAAGTGTAATTAATGTGGTGGACCTATTAGCGGATACCACATTTTCCACTATATATTTTGGCCTCAGCAGGTCGGGATATCCTGGCTTAATGTATGGAGTAATGTTTATCCCCCAGCTCTTGAAAGTGTCCCTTTCTTGATGTATTATTTGTGCAATAGTAGATGAACTCTATGTAGCTTCTCCTGCCATGGAGTCCTTGCATTTAATAAATTCGATCGAGTCTAGGTCAGTTGTCGTGATTTCAGTCAAGGATGGTATGTGGGATAGTAGACGGAGTATGTTGCCTCGGTTCATGATGTCATACCTGCCCTTAGAGATGTATTATGCTATGAACAAAAGGGCACTTGTTTCCTCCCAGTTTGTGCCATTGGGGTCAGTTTCTTGCTTAATCATTTGTGCGGCAGCGTAATTCTGACATTCTCCTGTTTTTCTCGGAATCCCGACTGTTCTTGTCAATTGTTCCTGGTTTCCAACTTCCATCAGTCGACTCGCTGGCTCTCTCTGATATAATTCCGTGCTGATGTGGTTGGGCTCTGAGAGTACCACAAGATGCTGTCCCCGAAGGTGGTCTGTGTTTGTGGAGGTAGAAGTTAGTATGTCTGTCGTGACCTCACTTCGAGGTTGACAAGTGCTAGTATTCTCCATTTCCCTGTGGACCATGACCTGGTTGAAGTGGTGGGCCCTCTTTGTGATCGCTAAGTCTGTACATATAATATCTTGATTGCTCAAATTCGCTTTGCTTCCCCCAGAGACATGACAATTCGTATTTGGATTTTGCATATTCCAGATGGCATGACAACCTGATTATTGTCTTGCAACTGACTTCTCCTAGTTTCTGTTTTAGTGTTTTTGCTGCATTTTGTAATTCTATTCCTTTCCGAGGATAGCTGTGTAGAGTCTGTCTCCACTGCCTTTCCTAGTTGCTCCATCGCTCTAGCTTCTGTGGTCCTGAATGTAGGCTTCATCGCATAAAAACAAACACAAAAATTAACAAAAAGGGGGTTAAAGCGCACTGCAAGATCTCTACGAAGTCAACTGCAAGTTAGTGCAAGTTTCAAATAACAAAACGATATAACGGTAAAAAATCAAACAACATAGTTACAGAATAGTATCACAAAGTATGAGGTCAGGACGTGTGCGCGGAGGAGTTACATCTACAAATAACTCCAGCCAGCGGAAAAGGAAGCTGAAATCACCTGCAGGCACCGTGGGCGATCCACAGGCAAAAACCAGACCAGTTACACAAATACCTGACGCCATATTTGAATTAACCTCAAACACTAAAAAGTTAAACAACACAAACAAGATAACTCCAGGGGAAAAATGTTTAAAGTATCTTCTTTTTCAGCCCAAAATAGACACAAAATTCTGTTTTTTTAAAAATGCCGGCATCACTCTTCTTTCAGGTCCTACTCCTACAATTGGCCTTTTGACTCCCTTACAGCCCCTTTACCAACTGGGAAGTAGATAGGGTGAAGGAAATATATATCAAAGCAGTGGGGCGGAAGCTACTGGCCTAAACAGTCCACTCATCTTACCAACAAATCAACAAATAAACAAACTAACAATTGTACAGGATCTAGCTAGTTCAGCCCCCAGGAGGTCTGAGACTGTGGGAAATAAACGTAAGGAAGAAGCTACTGAACCAACAAGGGAGATATACGCAAAGATAAAGATTGGAGATGAATGGGAAGTCACTACTGAAAGAAAATGGCTTCAGAACCTCGAAGAAAAAGTAATTTTAAATAGTCCTTCTCCTAAGAGAAAATCACAATACAAGGCCTGAGGTAATAGAAATTTTCAGGTAGCTAATGTGTCCCCCACTCGCACCCTATCCATGCACCCATGTTCCATGTATGTCGTGTAACTTCTGTTCTGTACATGCTAGAAAGACGCAAATACATTTGCGTCCATCCTTAACATGTTAGCTATCCAGTCATGCAAAGTAATCCCGTTAATTAGGCTTCTAGGCATACGGTGCCAACGTCTCTACATGGTGCACTTCTGAATTTCGCACACGTTTTCTCCATGTTTCCTGGCCCAGTCGAGCTAGGCCCTTAAACGAGGCCTCTTTGCCTCATCTCTCTTGTCTCCGAAAGATGTACGCATCCCTGACCCCTGCCTTACTTCCTGCCAGCGCAGCGGTGCCCGGCTCGGCCTGGACTACCTGCCAAATTCATGTTTTGCCTACAGTTATCTGCTCAGCCTCCTCGAAAACACATTCCAGTCTAGTGAAATAGGTAAACATATTCCCGGCTGCAGAGCAAAGGGCCCGGCTTTTTCTGTCCTCCTTGCAAGTGATTTACTGAATCCGTTACCATGGTAGGCCCATGGCTCCGCACGTTGCACCAAGACACGTATGCACGCACCAGCTTTCAGTATTGGATGGCCCCTGCCCGAGAGACCTTTTACTTCAGACACTACATCCTCCAAACATAAGATACTAGATATGTTATAGGTACAGGTTGCCCTGACACGCCAGACACCAGTCTCCTCCACCAGTGCTAAAGTCAAAGCCCCCCAGTTACACGTCATGCTAGTTGCGCGCGCATGCAGGTCAAGGGTTTCTGCTGATCCTGCAACTTTCCCTATGCATCCACCCACATGTGACGTTTCTTGTGACGTTTCTCTGACATGTACTGTGCACGCCCATGTGTACGCCCTTTTTCACGCCTCCTATTACGCACATGTGTTCTTATCTCTCTCTTTTCACCTGCTACGCCTACTGTATTGGATTCAATTGTGTCATTATACTATATATAATGTATAATGCTAATAAAACGTTGAATGTCCCTTCCTGAACCTTAGAGGTGATGGAACATGATATCCCATCCTCGAGGATCATTGTCCATTAAAGCCCGTATGACTCAGATACCACGGACTCTGCCTCTCATTTGAATGAGCTGTCTTGTATTGATAATTATATGGAAAAATGCATAGGTAAATTTATTTACCACATAATTTGGCACCCGAACAGGGACCCCCCCCTTCCCCACTCGCCGGTGAAGTCACGCGGCCTTTGACCCCTTCTACAGCCCCGACGGAAACCGTGCACGTTTGCGGGTTTTCCTGCTATCTTCCCTCGGGTCCACGAGGGAGACGGAGACTGCGGTCCGGCGTCCAGACGAGGCGGTGAGGAATGCGGAGGATCCCGACCAGAGCCCTAGTCGAGAGAGCAAGGTCCGAGGTGTCCGGAGGCCCACCTGTTCCGAAGCGCATGCGTGGTAGCGTGATGCGTGCCAGTCAGATGTCGTAGCAGTCCAGTCCAGTCCAGTTTCCGAGGCCTTCAGTTTCTTGCTTCCCAGTGAGTACCGTTGTTGGGAACGCATCTAGACGGGTTCATTCATTTGTGCCCGGTAAAGACAGATTTGGGTACACAGATCTGGTCCTGACGTGTTCACTTAGGTGGATACGGTCCGACGTGTCTCTTTATGAGACCGGTCTGTACTGTTTTAGCAGTGCATCCAGTTATTCAGTTTTATCCCGAGAGTTTTTCAGAAAATGTGTTTTCTGTGTTCCAGGTAATTTCAGTCCGACATGTTTTAATGTATTTCAATGTTGTGGTATGAATGATTGTTTACTGTTTATTACTGTGTTTATTGTGTTCACGTCCGAATCACTCCAGTCATGCCTCTGTTTTCGAAATTACGTCAGATAGGTACTAGGAAAGGGATACTTGAAGAAGCAGTTCCTGTCCCGCCTAGGGACACACCAGGATATTTTATGTACCACAAACATGGCTTAGATGCTGTGTTGTATTTAGACTTATGGGTGGATTACACCAAGAATCTGGAAGAGAAGTTTAGATGGCCTGTCTCAGGGACATGGGATGCCGAATGCATCATGAGAGTAGAAGAAGCGTTATGGAAAAAGAAAGCCAGACAATCGCAGAAAGATGCCATAGAATTGTGGCGTAAAGAATCGCATAGAAGAACAGAAAAAGCAATCAGAAAAACAGAGAAAAGTAGAGAAGAATCCGAAAAAGCCAGAGAAAAAGAGTTACTAGAAGAAGGAGAACAGGTCAGATTAGAACAATTAGACCACCAAAGAAATGCACTCATTACAGGCATGTATCCAGTTCTTGCCGAGGGCCTGCCCAAGGCGACCCCGGAAGTACCCCGTAACTTGCCACCACCATTGGTTCCGACTAAACTCCGTCACAAACAGACCGCAGCAGACATTTTCCTTTCTTCCTATTTAGATGACGTAGCTCCAGCATATACCAATGTACCCGTACCACCCGCTAATAATGTACAGCAGCATGTTCCGGCTGATCAAGCCACGACCCCTCCACGCCAAGACTCGCTTCCCGCACCTGCTGTTACTTCCCCTTCTACTGCTGCTGCTACTGGTCCCCCTATTATTGGTCCTCACAATCCTTTTGCGACAGATACAACCCAGAGTCTGTCCCCGTTACATG
This sequence comes from Lissotriton vulgaris, assembly GCF_964263255.1. Taxonomy (NCBI): domain Eukaryota; kingdom Metazoa; phylum Chordata; class Amphibia; order Caudata; family Salamandridae; genus Lissotriton; species Lissotriton vulgaris. The sequence continues at coordinate 121,536,355 of NC_141687.1, forward strand.
TACCTCTCCTACCCACCATGACGTCAGGTCATGCTCATGGTTCTGCTTCAGGAGGTGCCGTAGGAGGCCACCTTCACACCCCGCCACAGTTACAACGAGTAACAATGAGAGAATTAGCAACACAGCGTACTCCGAAAGCGATGACACATGAAAAACTTAGACAGTATCTTACGGATTGTAGATATGATCCAGTACCTGGCAAGAGAGGAGACATGATGTTAGCCTTGTTACGTCTACGACGTGTTACAGATTATTTGATGATATTACCAGAAATGCCAGAACATCTAGACAAAATATATCATTTTATTAGAACGGGGGAGAGGCCAGAATGTATTTGTGAAGCCATGGCATATCAGAAAGTTGAGACACAAGGTTTACTATTACGATTCTTGATTAATTGTTTGATAAGGGAACAAGATCAGCCAGGTGTTGTTCAAGAAGAGATGGATGTCCTGATTAAATGGGGTCAAAATATTGCAGATTGTAAACATGATAAACAGACTTGTATAGATGCCATGTCCAGAAAGATCCGTAAAGAAATAGTAGCAATACATAACAGACAGAAGGCTGAAAAGGAAGCCGAGTCAGACAAGAATGACTCCTCGGAGGAGGAGGAAGAAGCAGAGACTCCAGCAGAGATTGAGGATAAAATAGCGTACGTAGGTAGAGTGAAACTCCCTAAACAGTATTCTTTTGATAGACCTTTTGACAGACCCATTCGTCTAGAAAACAAGAAACGTTTCCTTTCCCCGATACCAGAGCAATGTTCTCTTGAACATATATTCCAAGTTACTGATAAAATATTGAAAGAAAGAATAGGTTATCATGAACTTAATACCTTACGTGATCAGGAACTAGCCCGGTCAGCAGTCCAATGGCCCGGGGTTGACAGTATATATAAAGATGATTTAGTAGTGCAAACATTTTTAAGCCTGACTCCAGAAGAACAGCGACTAGCTGGTATATACATGATCCAACATCTCATTACACTATATGAAAATCAGCAATCCGATCCAGGTCCATTGTATAATTTATTGCAAGACTTACTCCTGAGAAGATGGAGAGGCCTAGGTACCGATTTAATTGATATCATTCTAGAACAACGTCACAAATACAGAACTTTCCTAACTCCACATCTTGTTTCCGTTCCACCCCCAGTAAGACAGCCATATCACCTAGACAGACAGAATCCCTTACGAGAAGTTCATCCAGTTCTGGGTACAGGGGGTACGCTTGAACGCGTATTCGTATACACTCCTTTGACTAAAATGGAATTATTGGAAATGAAGAAAATTGTACCTTGTCACGATAAAGATCCTGCAGGATTCCACCGTGAATTAAAAGACATGTTACTTATGGGAGATTACACGTATTCCGACATTCTTAAAATGTTAAAAGTATTGTTGCCAGCAGGGATGTACGAAAAACTGAAAGAAAAAGAATGGGAGGTGGGAGATAAAAAGATTATTTAGACTGAATTAGAAGACGAGGAAAATAGACGTACCCCAGGTTTAGGTCTTGGGGAAAAAACTAAAGCATTACCAGGATTATTAGTACAGGTTTTGCCTAGATTATTGACAGTTAAAAAGGAAGACTGGGATGCGATCTCAGCCTGCAAACAGAAACAAGACGAAGATACTAGTGATTTTTATTCAAGATTCGAGAAATGTTTCATTATTAATAGTGGCCTGAAAACAAGTAGCGAGTCATTCCCACATCTTTTTGTGACCAAATTAGTCGAGAATTCCCTACCCCAGGTTAAGAACAGAGTATTGAAAGTCGAAAGTACATGGCAAGCTAATACGCCTTCCCAAATGTTACAAATGTTACAGTACCACCAGAACAGAATTAGAGAGGAACACGATCATGAGCAGAGACGTATGAAAGACACGAAAATGAAAGTACTAGTTGCCCAGTCTGTTCCAGCAGATGGTCAGAAGAGGGGTAACACGCAGAACACACAGACTAGTCATTCTGCAGCTCCTGTTAAAGGGAATTGCAATTACTGCAAACAGCCAGGTCACTTTATAAATGAATGTGCCGTTCTCAGACACAATATTGCTACAGGCAAAACGAAAGAAAGACCACGTCCGCCTAGACCAGAACACGTTCAACAGAATATTCCACAGAATCCGCAACCTCCGCAGAATGCACAGCAACAGACAGTAGCTGTACCCCAACCCCAACCCATTGCCGCAACACAACACGTCACACAGCAAATGTACCAGTATGCACAGTCAGATTACCCCGATTATCAGCAGTACACATGAAACAGCCTAGAGAGGGAGGTTGGCTTGCCCCTTATCGAGGTTCCTGTAGATCAAGATGGTCCCTATGTACATAGTCAGGTATTAGGGAAAGAAAGAAAATTTTTGATTGACACGGGGGCGAGCAGAACTACCATTAGTCATGACGAGGTCCCAGGGGCACCCCTCTCAGGCTCACAGAATGTTTCCCTTGGATTTTCAGGAAAGCCTATTGTTAACGAAGTATCACAGCCAGTTTCCCTTGCAGTTGGTCCATTGTCCCGTACTACAGATTTATTGCTTACGAAATCATGTCCTGAAAACCTGCTTGGTATTAAAACACTGAAAGCTCTAGGAGCTGTTATATGTTGTTCCCCGGAAGGAGTGAGATTATTCCTTCGTGATTTTAAGGGTCATTATGTGTTGAGAGATTTTGATGTAAGATTGAAAAATGTTCCACAGCATTTATGGGCGCAAGGTCCAACTGATGTAGGTTGTATGCACATTACTCCTTATCGTGTCACACTCAAGCAAGGTGTTGTACTGCCCCGAATCCGACAATACAAATTGCCCCCCGAGGCTGTAGCAGCCTTACTGAAAATTATTGACGAACTCATTGCCCAAGGAGTGTAGGAGAGTAGGGTCTGCAATCCTATGATCACCCAGATTTTTTGCTTTTGTTTCACTGGTTTACGACTTTCTCTGGCTGTGGGCCTGCCAATCAGACCCACAGCCTGGCTGTTCTCTTTCTAAATTACGATATGTACCCTAGGTGCATTTACCAATTGGTACTGGGCCACCTTATCAGACCCCGTAACGCAGGGCATAGGTGTACCCAGGGCCGCCAGGGGCTGCAGCATGTATTATGCCACCCCTGGCTGGCCTCCTAAATTTGACACAACTGGCTGCATGACAGCTGGGGCAAAGTCATGTAATCACCCTTTGCTTTAGGTATAGTAGCTCTATATCTAACCATACAATGGACACCCGAGTTCCTATCAGTCACTCCTATGGCAGGCCTTAACAATCCTGAAGGCAGAGTGCGTGGGCTCGTGTGAACTAGGTTCTGGCCCGAGCCGAGCCCGGTTGCAGCTTGCGGAGTCAAGATCCAATGGCTGTTCCATGATAACGCGTACCACAGCGGTAACTTCGGTGTCGCGTTATCAAGGCATGTCGAGTAAGGTGTCATACGAATCGGGATGCTGCCCCCTCACCAATTCTGGCGACGAGGTTGGCATTCCGCCCTTCTAGAGGGACACGACATGTACGTAACTGTGAACCCCGGTTAAAGTTAACTAAAGCCTCAGCTCCACAAAATGGATGCTGCCACCACAGACACGAGTCTGACCTCCTGCTGCTGGGAGTCCTTCCAGCGAGGAGAGCTTGGACAAAGGGTTTCCTGTCGAGGGCGGTGTTCGCACCGTCCCAGACAGGGTTTGTGTATTCTGGGTAGGTAGGGCTTTTGCGAGAAGGTGACTGCGGAGTGGCACCCCGGTGCTCACTACGCATCTGCCGGTTAGAACCAGTTCCAGGGGCACCAGCCCTGGCCTGGGGAAAGTCCGGCAGGGGAGAGGGGTGTAACTACCCCCCTTCCTGGTCCCACCCTTAGGGCAGGACCTAGTCATGTACCCACCCCTTTTCTTTAGAATAAAGGCCGGAGCGGGGACCCTTCCAAATTAGATCATCTTTGAATCAAGAACTACTTTCTACGAAAGGACACTCAAGACTCTTCTCAAGATTTCTCCCTTGTGACTAAGGAGTAGTCACCCTGCATCAGCGGGCACCACCTAAGAACTCTGCGGTTTGCTGTAAGTCCTTCCTCAAGGAATCCGACGGCCCAGCTCGACGAGAACCGGCTTCCCTGGCACCTCTGACCTCTACCCACGTCATCAGCTCAGCTGTGATCTGTGGGTGCGACGAGACCTCGAGGGACCGGCCATCATCAGAACCTGCACGCTCTTAACCAGCACGACCTTCGAAGCAATTCCCTGGTGAGTGCTCTGGGGTCCGAGAAGCCCCGACCCTGAGCCGCTCCAGCACCGAAGTGCAGTCCCCCAGCATCTCCACGATCTGCGTGGGGCCCTTCTGCTCGCTGCTCAGCACGTTGTCTGGTCACTAGCCGCTGGCTTGTGCCCTTCCTTGACGACGACCGACAAACAACTCTGCTGGTCTGGTTGCTCCAGACTGGCCCTTGCTTCCATCTTTTGCGAGAAGCACCCCGGACCCTCCTGGTCCACTCACGACGCCATCTTAGACCCACCACGTGGCCCTGAGATCTGCCAAGGCTTGTTGCCCCATCCTGGGCCCAGCGACGCCGACAGCATCATCCTTCGTGGGACAGCTCGCACCTCCGCCGTGGTCGCCGACAACGCCTCCTGGTCCGTGAGACTGCAGAGCCTAGCGTCGCCCACTCACCCGGTCGAGGTGACGGCCAACCGGTGCCTTCCTGGTACCCTCTGACTACTGGCTAGTAGTACGAACTTGGTCCCCTCTGCTTTCAGGTATCATCAATCTCCGATCCAGGCTTGGATCTCTACGAACTATTCCTCACTGGTCGCCGGCCAGCAACTCCTTTTCTTCCGGCTCCTGGTTCGTCAGCGAAGACCCCGACGCCTGTAAGACTTGTGCAGCCGCAGCCCTCGTGGCTAGGTAACTCGGCATTTCGGTGCCTGCATAGCCTCTTTACTCTAGGGTCCCGAGTCCCTCGCTTCCGACTTGCCTTATCGGGTCCGCCCGAGACCTTAAACTTTCCGTGTCCTCGGACACTTGTTTTAATTGTGCACTTGAAGTATTTTCCTAAGAGATTTGGTTTGTGCTTAGTACCCTGTCCTCATAAAGAGTACCGGGCTGTTGTGATTCTTAATAAATATCCTGTTTATTTTCATAACACTTGTGTGGTGTCCTTTCACTTGGTGTTCAAGGGGTACATGTGTGGTAAACAGCTGGCTTAACACGCCCTCTCGAGTCTTTAGCCTTAGACTGCTCGTATCCACGCTACTAGGATAGCTGGTCTATAGGTTGACTTACAACCAAACACCATAAGGGTCGTTGGAACGATACATAGCGGTCGCTAGAATAGCGAACGTTGCATATCGGGCCAACTTCTCACATTGGTGAGCAGCGGTTGGGATTTGAGCTTGCTGTTGTTTTACCACACGTATCCTAAGAATATCTTGTTGAAAGATCACATAAGTACTATTAGTACATATAACTAAAGCTTAAAATACTCTGAGTTCTACTGAACCAGCTGTTGCAGCTCCTCAAGGCTTAGCACACCTTGGCTGCAACTCTTAGCAAGGGAACAGTAGGTAAACCCATAGTGTAGGTAGGTGCATCACTTACACCACACTAGAAACAGTATGTCGGACAAAGGAGGAAACTCTGAGTCTCCCCTTGTGTCAGTTGACCCTCCACAGGTCATCCCTTCAAGATATACTGCGCTTAACTTCCATGAGTTACGACAAGTTTGTACCTCTAGGAAGATTAAGCAAGGGGCTAACCCCACCACCTCCTTTCTGATTGGTCTCCTAGAGACTTATGATGCCAGAAAGGCTGAGAAGCTTCTTAGCCCTTCTAATCCAGAAGGAGACATGCCTCCCCTCGAGGGAACCAGAGACGATCCTGACCTCATCCACCTCGCAACTGAGAACGAAGATGTGGAGGATGATGAGGATGAGGATCCCTCTGGGGATGAGGCAGATAAGGGACAGGTAGAAGTCGTCAGACTAAGCAGGTCCAACTTAAGCAAACATGACAGTGGTACTGGGGGACTCCTGGGGCCACTATCAGGTCAGCTTAACATTGGGAATGGACGAGCCAGATCTCTGTCAAGAGGCTCTGGCAGATCCCTTCAAACCAATGGCTCTCACAACTCTTCGCAAAGATGGGATGACGTCCCCTCAGCGGAGAGTGTACGAAGCTAAGGAAAGGGCAGCTAATCTGAGGATCGAAAGGGAAGAACTTGCCCTGGCCAAAGAGAGGCTTGCCTTTGCAAGAGAGCAACAGTTAAGTGGGGCGGTCCCCACTGGTGGCAGCATTATACCTAGCAATAGGGAAAGGAGTTTTGATACAAAACACCTTGGTAAGATAGTGCCCCCCTTTAAACAAGGGGACGACATCCACAAATGGGTTACTGCTTTGGAGAGGGCCTGCACTGTGCAAGGTGTACCCCAGAGTCAGTGGGCAGCTATCTTGTGGCTCTCCTTTGAAGGAAAAGGAAGAGACAAGCTCCTCACCACAAGGGTGGAGGATGCGAACAATTACCAAGTCTTGAAAAATACACTCGTTGAAGGGTTCGGCCTAACCACTGAGCAGTACAGGGTGCTGTTCAGGGATACCCAGAAAACGCAGTCTCAAGATTGGTCTGATTTTGTCGATTGTGCCACTAAGGCTTTTGAGGGCTGGTTGCTGGGCAGTAAGGTTACTGATTACGAAGGATTGTATAATTTGATGATGAGAGAACAAATTTTAAACAATTGTCAGAACCAGTTGTTGCATCAGCATCTTGTCGACTCGGATCTGACCTCTCCCCAAGAATTGGGAAAGAAGGCAGACAGATGGGTTCGTACGAGAGTTAAACAGAACCAGGGCCAGAATCAAGGTGGTCAGAAGAAAGCAGACCAGAAGGGTAAAGATTCTAAAGGGGAACAAAATGACCAGAAGTCTTCGACAGGTCCCCAACAACCCAAAGAGGGTGGGGGTCAGGCTCCCCAAAAGAAGAAAGAAGGCCAATCCAAAAGATGGTGCCAGTACTGTAAAAGTAAATCTCACTGGTTTAGTGAGTGCACCAAGAAAGGAGGAGGGCAGACTCCTGCCACTGCAGCCCCTAAGGCACCTGTGCCCCCTAGTACAGTCAGCAGTGGTAGTGCGCCTCCCAAGGGTTTAGTAGGGTTAACCCTGGGTTCTGAGGGGCGTGACAACTTAGTTGGCACACTCACTCAGGCTGTCCTTGTCAGTACAGGGGACGCGGACGTGTCCCCTGACATAAGTCCCAATACCTTGGGCAAATACCGACAGACGCCTTTCATAAATGGAAAGATGGCTCAGGCCTATAGGGACACTTGTGCCAGCGTCACCATGGTGACGCCTAACTTTGTGGACCCTGGACAGATCATGCCAGGTACGGAATTCCTGGTGACCAATGCAAGCAATGTCACTACCAATCACAGTATGGCAATTGTAGCTTTCTCCTGGGGAGGGGTAACTGGCCAAAAGAAGGTTGTAGTTAGTCCAGACCTCCCAGTGGATTGTTTGTTGGGCAATGATTTGGAGTCATCACAATGGTCAGAAGTGGAGCACCGGACTCACATGGAAATGTTAGGTTTGCCAGCACATGTGTTCGCTGTGACCAGGTCACAGGTCAGGAAATGCCCCACTGAACAGGTGCTGGATCCTGGAACAACGGACCAGACATCTCCCAAGAAAAAGAGCGGTAGGGTTAAGGCTGCGCCTTCCCCCTTGCCCCAGGTCGTGGATCAAGTCTCAGAGGAGGCTGACCTACAGGAATTGAGGGAAACTGAGCCTAGGGAGTTCGAACTTGATCAAGTTGAATTCTTGGGTTCAGGGGGACCCTCAAGGGAAGACCTGGGGAAGGACCAGTTAGACTGCCCTTCTCTTGAACCCCTCAGACAGCAGGCTGCTGCTGAGGCTGCTGGGAACGCCACAGGTACCCACAAGGTATACTGGGAAGATGGACTCCTGTACACTGAGTCAAGAGACCCCAAGCCTGGCATGACCAGGAGGCTGGTTGTACCCTTGTCTCAGCGTGGTTTCCTACTTACCTTGGCCCACGAGATTCCCTTAGCAGGTCACTTAGGCCAGACGAAAACGTGGGACAGGCTTGTCTCACACTTTCACTGGCCTCATATGAACGAAGATACCAAGGAGTTTTGCCGCTCCTGTGTCACTTGCCAAGCCAGTGGTAAGTCAGGTGGCACGACAAAGGCCCCCCTTATACCAATGCCTGTGGTGGGGGTGCCCTTTGAACGGGTGGGGATCGACATCGTCGGTCCCATGGAACCACCGACAGCATCAGGGCACAAGTTTATACTGGTGGTAGTGGATCATGCCACCAGGTATCCTGAAGCTATTCCCCTTAGGACCACTACAGCACCTGTTGTGGCAAGAGCCCTAGTTGGAGTATTCTCCAGAGTGGGCTTCCCTAAGGAGGTCGTTTCCGACAGAGGTGCAAACTTTATGTCGAGCTACTTAACTGCTATGTGGAAGGAATGTGGTGTCAACTACAAGTTCACTACACCCTATCATCCACAATGCAATGGGCTTGTTGAGAGATTCAACAGGACCCTTAAAGGGATGATTCATGGACTACCTGAAAAGCTTCGGCGTAGATGGGACGTCCTGATCCCCTGCCTCTTGTTCGCCTACAGAGAAGTCCCACAGAAGGGGGTTGGCTACAGCCCTTTTGAACTTTTGTACGGGCATCCTGTAAGAGGACCCCTGTGTTTGGTGAAGGAAGGATGGGAGAGACCTCTCAAAAAGCCTGCAGCCAACATAGTGGACTATGTGCTTGGCCTCCGCTCGCGGATGGCTGAATACATGGAGAAGGCATCTGAAAACCTTAAGGCCAGCCAAGAACTCCAAAAAGCTTGGCATGACCAAAAGGCTGTCTTGACTGTTTACCAGCCCGGACAGAAGGTGTGGGTGTTGGAGCCGGTGGCCCCAGCAGCACTCAAGGACAAATGGTCCGGGCCCTACACCATCCTGGAGAAAAAGGGAGAGGTCACCTACCTGGTCGACCTGGGAACTCCCCGGAGCCCCCACAGGGGGCTTCATGTCAACAGGCTCAAGGCATATGTCGACAGGAAGGACATGAGTTTGCTCATGGCCCTAGATGAGGGACAGGAAGAAGAGAGTGACCCACTCCCCGACCTGCTCACTCAGAACCCTGACGATGGATCGGTAGATGGTGTTGTCTTTTGTGGCAGCCTCTCCGAACATCAACAGAGCGACTGTAAACAGGTTCTTCAGTCGTTCAGACATATGTTTTCTCTAACACCCAGTCAGACCGATTGGTGCACCCATGAGGTTGACACTGGTGACAGCTTGCCCGTTAAGAGTAAAATCTACCGGCAGCCTGATCACGTTAGAGACTGCATCAAGAGTGAAGTGCAGAAAATGTTGGAGCTGGGAGTCATTGAACCCTCGGATAGCCCTTGGGCTAGTCCCGTAGTTCTAGTGCCGAAACCTCACACCCAGGGTGGTAAGAGAGAGATTAGGTTTTGCGTAGACTACAGGGGTCTCAATGCAGTCACTAAGACTGACGCCCACCCAATACCAAGGGCAGACGAGCTTATCGATAGATTGGCTTCGGCCAACTACTTAAGTACGTTTGACCTGACCGCTGGGTATTGGCAAATCAGGTTAGCTGAGGACGCCAAGCCTAAAACCGCATTTTCAACCCCTGGTGGGCATTATCAGTTCGTGGTGATGCCCTTTGGTCTGAAAAATGCACCTGCCACCTTCCAAAGGTTGGTGAATCAAGTCCTTACTGGGCTGGATGACTTCTGTGCGGCATATCTTGACGATATCGCTGTCTTTAGCTCCACCTGGGAGGATCACCTGGTCCACCTGCGGAAAGCGTTAGAGGCTCTGCAAGCAGCAGGCCTCACTATCAAGGCCACCAAGTGCCAGATAGGGCAGACACAGGTTGTATACCTGGGCCACCTTGTAGGTGGAGGCCAGGTTCAGCCACTGGAGAGCAAGATACAGTCAATCAGGGACTGGGCTCCTCCAACCACCCAGACTCAGGTTCGAGCTTTCTTGGGCCTGACTGGTTACTATAGGAAGTTTGTCAGGAACTATGGATCCATCGTGACACCATTAAACGAACTGACAAGTAAGAAAATGCCAAAAAAGGTTCAGTGGACAGCGAGCTGTCAAAAAGCATTCGATGACCTAAAGCAGGCCATGTGCACGGCGCCTATCCTCAAGAGTCCGGACTACTCCAAACCATTCATTGTCCAAACAGACGCTTCTGAGTTGGGTGTGGGAGTAAGCATGAGCGAATTTTGCGGATCTCGCGTTCGCGAATTTTGCGGATTTGCGGATTCGCAATCCGCAAAATCCGCGAATTCCCGCGAATTTGCGGATTTTTTTTTTTTTTGTGTTCGCCCGTGTTTCTGCCAGTTCGCGAGGGTTTTGTACACTTTCGCAAATTGCGAACTTACCTGTCGGGTCGCAAGTTTCGCGAACTTGTTGTTTCTACGTGTCCAGCCTGTTTGGGACACTCTTCTTCATCACTGCCACTCTCTGTCACCACTGCCACTCTCTGACTACTCATGCCACCCTCTGGCCCACCCATGCCACCCTCTGTTTCATCACCACACCCTCTGGTTGTCCAGTGTACATTATTTTCGGCAAAGCAAAGCACACCTTCCCTGCCTCAAGTGACCTGAATTAATTTGGGGCTGATTCATGTGTCACAGAATATTTTTTTAGCTGGCACCTGCTTCCTTAGTGCGCCCTGATTAGTGATCTTTTGCACTTGCTAAGTGCTTTCATTGTTGCAAAATTAGTTACAACACCTGCCCTGCCCCAACTGACAATAATGAATTAGGGGCTGATTAATGGATTTTAACTTCCAGCCTGGCTCCTGCTTGTCTCCCTTAGCTGTAATTCAGGACCTTTGTGGCATATGTGTAACTATTCTGAGGTTCAGAGCAGGGTCACATACTAGTTTCAACTGGCAACTGAACTCTGGAGGGGCCCCTCAGGAAGCACTCCAGGAAATGGCTACTAATGATGAGCCTGAACTTTTGAACCTGGTAAGTAGTTACTTTCAGTTTTGCTAAAATCGTATTTCTGCAATTTTGCACTTATTCGCGGGGCGCGAACTCACGCGAACAGTGCGAGCAGTGCGAGCAAAATCCGCTGCTCGCGGATTTGCGGATTTTGCGGGAAATTCGCAAATCTCGCGGATTGCGGATTTCCCGAAAATCCGCAAAATCCGCGAGCGGAACGGATTTTCCGCCCACGCCTATGTGGGAGCTGTTCTTTCTCAACTGAATTTTGATGGTCAAGACCAGCCCATTGCTTTTATAAGCAGAAGGCTGACCCCTAGAGAGAAGAATTGGTCAGCTATTGAGAGGGAGGCCTTTGCTGTGGTTTGGGCCCTGAAGAAGCTGAGGCCATACTTGTTTGGCACTCACTTCAAGATTCAGACCGACCATAAGCCCCTCTTATGGCTAAATCAGATGAAGGGTGAAAACCCCAAACTGCTTAGGTGGTCCATTTCCCTACAGGGGATGGACTTTACAGTGGAACATAGACCTGGTACTGATCATGGCAATGCCGATGGGCTCTCCAGATATTTCCACTTAGAACAAGAAGACTCACCTGGTCAAGGTTAGCTTATTGTTCCGACGTTTGGGGGGGGGTCATGTAGGAGAGTAGGGTCTGCAATCCTATGATCACCCAGATTTTTTGCTTTTGTTTCACTGGTTTACGACTTTCTCTGGCTGTGGGCCTGCCAATCAGACCCACAGCCTGGCTGTTCTCTTTCTAAATTACGATATGTACCCTAGGTGCATTTACCAATTGGTACTGGGCCACCTTATCAGACCCCGTAACGCAGGGCATAGGTGTACCCAGGGCCGCCAGGGGCTGCAGCATGTATTATGCCACCCCTGGCTGGCCTCCTAAATTTGACACAACTGGCTGCATGACAGCTGGGGCAAAGTCGTGTAATCACCCTTTGCTTTAGGTATAGTAGCTCTATATCTAACCATACAATGGACACCCGAGTTCCTATCAGTCACTCCTATGGCAGGCCTTAACAATCCTGAAGGCAGAGTGCGTGGGCTCGTGTGAACTAGGTTCTGGCCCGAGCCGAGCCCGGTTGCAGCTTGCGGAGTCAAGATCCAATGGCTGTTCCATGATAACGTGTACCACAGCGGTAACTTCGGTGTCGCGTTATCAAGGCATGTCGAGTAAGGTGTCATACGAATCGGGATGCTGCCCCCTCACCAATTCTGGCGACGAGGTTGGCATTCCGCCCTTCTAGAGGGACACGACATGTACGTAACTGTGAACCCCGGTTAAAGTTAACTAAAGCCTCAGCTCCACAAAATGGATGCTGCCACCACAGACACGAGTCTGACCTCCTGCTGCTGGGAGTCCTTCCAGCGAGGAGAGCTTGGACAAAGGGTTTCCTGTCGAGGGCGGTGTTCGCACCGTCCCAGACAGGGTTTGTGTATTCTGGGTAGGTAGGGCTTTTGCGAGAAGGTGACTGCGGAGTGGCACCCCGGTGCTCACTACGCATCTGCCGGTTAGAACCAGTTCCAGGGGCACCAGCCCTGGCCTGGGGAAAGTCCGGCAGGGGAGAGGGGTGTAACTACCCCCCTTCCTGGTCCCACCCTTAGGGCAGGACCTAGTCATGTACCCACCCCTTTTCTTTAGAATAAAGGCCGGAGCGGGGACCCTTCCAAATTAGATCATCTTTGAATCAAGAACTACTTTCTACGAAAGGACACTCAAGACTCTTCTCAAGATTTCTCCCTTGTGACTAAGGAGTAGTCACCCTGCATCAGCGGGCACCACCTAAGAACTCTGCGGTTTGCTGTAAGTCCTTCCTCAAGGAATCCGACGGCCCAGCTCGACGAGAACCGGCTTCCCTGGCACCTCTGACCTCTACCCACGTCATCAGCTCAGCTGTGATCTGTGGGTGCGACGAGACCTCGAGGGACCGGCCATCATCAGAACCTGCACGCTCTTAACCAGCACGACCTTCGAAGCAATTCCCTGGTGAGTGCTCTGGGGTCCGAGAAGCCCCGACCCTGAGCCGCTCCAGCACCGAAGTGCAGTCCCCCAGCATCTCCACGATCTGCGTGGGGCCCTTCTGCTCGCTGCTCAGCACGTTGTCTGGTCACTAGCCGCTGGCTTGTGCCCTTCCTGGACGACGACCGACAAACAACTCTGCTGGTCTGGTTGCTCCAGACTGGCCCTTGCTTCCATCTTTTGCGAGAAGCACCCCGGACCCTCCTGGTCCACTCACGACGCCATCTTAGACCCACCACGTGGCCCTGAGATCTGCCAAGGCTTGTTGCCCCATCCTGGGCCCAGCGACGCCGACAGCATCATCCTTCGTGGGACAGCTCGCACCTCCGCCGTGGTCGCCGACAACGCCTCCTGGTCCGTGAGACTGCAGAGCCTAGCGTCGCCCACTCACCCGGTCGAGGTGACGGCCAACCGGTGCCTTCCTGGTACCCTCTGACTACTGGCTAGTAGTACGAACTTGGTCCCCTCTGCTTTCAGGTATCATCAATCTCCGATCCAGGCTTGGATCTCTTCGAACTATTCCTCACTGGTCGCCGGCCAGCAACTCCTTTTCTTCCGGCTCCTGGTTCGTCAGCGAAGACCCCAACGCCTGTAAGACTTGTGCAGCCGCAGCCCTCGTGGCTAGGTAACTCAGCATTTCGGTGCCTGCATAGCCTCTTTACTCTAGGGTCCCGAGTCCCTCGCTTCCGACTTGCCTTATCGGGTCCGCCCGAGACCTTAAACTTTCCGTGTCCTCGGACACTTGTTTTAATTGTGCACTTGAAGTATTTTCCTAAGAGATTTGGTTTGTGCTTAGTACCCTGTCCTCATAAAGAGTACCGGGCTGTTGTGATTCTTAATAAATATCCTGTTTATTTTCATAACACTTGTGTGGTGTCCTTTCACTTGGTGTTCAAGGGGTACATGTGTGGTAAACAGCTGGCTTAACACGCCCTCTCGAGTCTTTAGCCTTAGACTGCTCGTATCCACGCTACTAGGATAGCTGGTCTATAGGTTGACTTACAACCAAACACCATAAGGGTCGTTGGAACGATACATAGCGGTCGCTAGAATAGCGAACGTTGCATATCGGGCCAACTTCTCACAAGGAGTAGTTGTAGAAACTGACTCCAATGTATGTAATTCTCCTATCATTCCGATTCTTAAACGAACTGACCCAAATGCACCTCCGGTCTATCGACTGGTGATCGATCTTCGAGAACTCAATAAATGTATAGTACCACAGTATCCAGTAGTCCCAGATATTTCGTCACTATTGACTGCCATTGATTCCGAAGCTGCGTTCTTTACTGTAATTGATCTTAAGAACGCCTTCTTTAGCGTCCCCATTCATCCTGATAGCCAATACCTTTTCGGATTCTGTTTAAATGGCCGAAGCTTCAAATTTGCACGTGCACCTCAAGGGTTCACGGAAAGTCCGAGTATTTACAGTCAAGCATTGAAAAGACAACTAGACAGTATTCACATGCCTACTGACACTGCTCTACTACAGTATGTTGATGATCTACTGATCACAGCACGGACCGAACGTGACTGCGAGCGCGCGTCACTGACAGTTTTGTATTTTCTGGCCGAAAAGGGGCACAAAGTGTCCCCTTCGAAGCTCCAGTTCTGTGCCCAGCAAGTGGTATACCTTGGGCACTTGCTGTCCAAGAGGGGTAGACAGTTGACACCAGATCGTATCCAGTTAATTGCACATCTGCCACAACCCAAGACACAAAAGGAAGTACGGGCCTTTATTGGCCTCACTTCGTACTGCAGACAATGGATTCCCCAGTATGCATTTCTAGCCAAGCCACTCATACAGTTGACAACACAGGAGGCAGCGACTTCGACTGTCCTCCCTTGGACTCAGGAACATACACAAGCTTTTAATGACTTGAAGAAAGCATTATGTCAAGCACCAGTTTTAGCGACACCATGTTACAGTAAACCTTTTACACTTTTCGTCACAGAACGTGATGGCACAGCATTATCTGTTCTCACACAAGATCAAGCAGGACACCATAAGCCTTGTGCTTATTTTTCTAGTACATTGGATCCATTAGCCCAGGCTCTGCCTGCGTGCTTGAAATCAGTTGCAGCAACAGCTCTAGCTATCAGACAAAGCGATGCAATAGTGTTAGGACATCCCTTGACAGTACAGGTTCCACATTCCGTGGAAGTTCTTCTGAACCGCACCCAGACTCAGCACTTGACCATAGCACGACTGACAGGTTATGAATTGACACTGTTCCAGCCACACATAGAAATCAGACGCTGCAACATACTTAATCCTGTCACATTGTTACCCTCGAGTACAACCGATCCAGCACCACATGACTTTGTAGAAGTCATTAATACAGTGACGAAGCCCCGACAAGACTTGACAGATATTGCCTTGACCGATCCAGACCTGACACTTTACGTGGATGGTTCATGTATTATAACAAGTACAGGAGAATTAGTGGCCGCATATGCAGTGACCACTGAAACTGAAGTCATAGAAACACACCGTATTGACACCCTATCTGCTCAAGCTGCAGAGCTCATTGCTCTGACTCAAGCCTGTATAGTAGCCAAGAACAAGAAAGTTAACATATACACAGACTCACAGTATGCATTCGGAGTCGTTCACGACTTCGGAGTCCTTTGGGAAGAGAGAGGTTTTTTAACTTCTCACGGTACCAAGATCCAGCATGGTCCCCTTATTCAAGCCCTGTTAGAAGCAATACACTTGCCTACAGCCATAGCCATTATGAAATGCAAGGCACATACCAAAGTCACTGACACTATTTCCCAGGGTAACGACCTGGCAGATCGTACAGCCAAATTCACAGCTCAGACAGACATTCCGACTGACATGACAAAGACTGATATAACTACACTGACACATTGCCTGACAGTTAAGGATCCCACTCTAGATGTACTCGACATACAGACACATGCCACGCCCGATGAGGTCAGGAAATGGACTGAACAAGGAGGGATCCAAACAGATCAGGGATGGATGACGAAGGGAAGGGCCACGTGGTTCCTCCCCGACTCTATGGTTCAAGTCATAATTAACACAGCACATAGTCCAGCACACTTAGGAGAGAAAGCCATGTTAGACAGTTTACAGAATCTCTGGTACAACAAACATTTACGAGCAGCCGCAAAACAGAAAGTGCGTACTTGCATGATCTGTTGTCAGTTTAATCCAGGAAAAGGTGTCCCCGTGGAACAGGGTGGATTTCATCCTCCTGACCATCCTTTTGAAGTCCTCCAGATGGATTATATCCAGATGGACCGATGTCGAGGATTCAAGTATGTCCTCGTAGTTGTATGTGCTCTATCCCGTTGGACAGAAGCATATCCAGTCCCCGATTACACTGCTGTAACCACTGCCAAACAGCTGGTACGTGAGTTTTTCCCGCGGTACGGTTTGCCCCGTGTCGTGTACTCTGATAATGGACAGCCATTCTCGTCCGAGCTTATGAAGCAGGTATCACTCCTGTTAGGTTACCAGTGGAAGTTCCATTGTGTCCGACATCCTGAAGCCGCAGGTCTTGTAGAGAGACATAATCAGACCCTGAAAACACGCCTAGCCAAAATATGTGCCGAGAAAGGTGTAGATTGGATAGTTGCCTTGCCAGTTGCACTCTTTTACATGCGAATGGTAGCTCATTCTAGGACAGGGCTATCCCCGTATGAGGTGGTCTTCGGTAGGCCTCCGAATATGTGGGGGACGCCTATGCCCCGTAAAATTACTGATGTTGACAGTTGTATGCTGACAGATTACCTGGCCTCCTTGATGTCTGCACTACAATCTTGTCATTCACAGGTCGCGGCTGCCTTTCTGGACAACACCCAAGTAAAACCGCATGAAGTCCGCCCTGGTGATCTGGTCCTCATGAGGAACTTCGACCGGAAGAGTCCGCTGGAACCCAGATGGAAACAGCCAAAATTGGTTTTATTGTCAACAAGGACTCTAACTAGAAGGAAGGAAGGGATGGCTGCATTCGAGCCATGTGAAAAAAGTGCACGGACTGTGTCCAGACTCTCCGATTAAGGACTGCCCACTTTCAGAGACTGATTCTAAACTCCCCCTGCTAGAGAAAACTCCCCAAGAGGAGTACCGTGCTAAGCTAAGGTCTAGTAAGTCAGACAGCGTTTAATTGTTTAAGTCCCCCCCTGGGTGAAGCGGTTAGACAGGTTTCTGACATGTATAGAATAGACCCAAGTAGTCAGAGAGATAGGCCTATCGAGAAAAGAAAAAAGTACTGTAAAGTTTTGCACAGCAGATGCATAATTGCCTTGATCTCGATGTTTCTTCTGAGTCTTACGATTATATGCATTAGTCTAATGTTACACGTTTTTTTCCCTCTTGATTCACATGTACATGCTTCCTCTAATGACACTGTGGAGCACACTTTTAGTGATCTGCCCCCACATGAACTATCCTATCGTTTAGCCATGCGCAACAATACATTCATCCGTATGTTACATCATTCACACCAGACCAGCAATGCCACTAATTGCTGGGTATGTGGCCGACTCCCTCCCTATCAGAAGTACAAGGGAGCTCTGCCCCTCTTTCCTTATCCGTTCACACATAATGGTTCGTGTGGTGCATGGTTTACTTTAATGTCCTCTCTAGATAGTAAGTCCACGGTTTCCCAAGGCAATTGGATATGGGGGAACCTGAATACAGTCATGAATAGAATATGTTTCCCAGACCAAGAAGGTTTTCCCCAGAGGACAGGGACCGATCTAGAAAATGAAGTGTATGGATTAGGTAATTTTACACTTACCCTCATGATCCTGAACGTGCAGTCTGAGACTAATTCGGACTCGCCGTTTATTACAGTTCTGCCAGTGAAAGGTGAATTATGTGTCAGAAAGAATGGTTCAGTACATCTAGGACACAGTGATTGTAATACTGTTGTCGAATTCAGTGATAAAGGAAAGTCTACTTTCAAAGCTTCTCGCCATTCTTATTTCATATGTGGCCAGACAGCCTATGTACGTCTGCCATTGGATTGGGATGGGACATGCTATATTGCGTTCCTATTGCCACCTGTTTTCCTAGCCCCGCCTGATTATCACAGAAATCCAAACCTTGTGCATGTAAGACAAAGAAGGGAGATCAAGACCCCGATTGTCGACCAGACTGAAACCACATGGGAGCAATATACAGATTTCAATAAAGGATTCTTTTTCTTTGTAGGTCCTGTCCAGAATAGTAAATTGATACGCAAATTGACTAGGACTTTAGAGGCAGTAGTGAACGAGACTACTTCTGCTTTAGGAAACCTGACCGAGGAAGAGTCTGCTATGAGACTTGTTGTTCTCCAAAATCGCCTTGTCCTTGACGTCATCCTGGCAGATAGGGGCGGGGCTTGTAGAGTCATCGGATCCAGTTGTTGCGTGTTTATTCCAAATAACGCGCCATCCGTGTATAAGGCCATTACTCGGCTTCATGAAATAGCTCACCTGATACACCAGAATCCAGGCTCCTGGACTTGGTCCGGTTGGTTCTGGAGTGTGATATCCGCCTGGGGATGGAAATTGTTGTCATTCCTAGGAATAATATTGGTCATAGTATTCAGTTGTTGTCTCTGTCTGCAATGTGGGCCAGCGATTTGCGGCTTGTGCGCCACAGCTTGTATTCCCCGTCCAAGTACACGTTCCCGTTCCCGAATAAAGAAAGAAGAACAAATGATGTTTTATGAACAGATAGATGGTCTCATGAATATAGATATATCCTAAAGGGTGTAGTAGGGTCCAAGGAGGGAATGAGGTAATAGAAATTTTCAGGTAGCTAATGTGTCCCCCACTCGCACCCTATCCATGCACCCATGTTCCATGTATGTCGTGTAACTTCTGTTCTGTACATGCTAGAAAGACGCAAATACATTTGTGTCCATCCTTAACATGTTAGCTATCCAGTCATGCAAAGTAATCCCGTTAATTAGGCTTCTAGGCATACGGTGCCAACGTCTCTACATGGTGCACTTCTGAATTTCGCACACGTTTTCTCCATGTTTCCTGGCCCAGTCGAGCTAGGCCCTTAAACGAGGCCTCTTTGCCTCATCTCTCCTGTCTCCGAAAGCTGTACGCATCCCTGACCCCTGCCTTACTTCCTGCCAGCGCAGCGGTGCCCGGCTCGGCCTGGACTACCTGCCAAATTCATGTTTTGCCTACAGTTATCTGCTCAGCCTCCTCGAAAACACATTCCAGTCTAGTGAAATAGGTAAACATATTCCCGGCTGCAGAGCAAAGGGCCCGGCTTTTTCTGTCCTCCTTGCAAGTGATTTACTGAATCCGTTACCATGGTAGGCCCATGGCTCCGCACGTTGCACCAAGACACGTATGCACGCACCAGCTTTCAGTATTGGATGGCCCCTGCCCGAGAGACCTTTTACTTCAGACACTACATCCTCCAAACATAAGATACTAGATATGTTATAGGTACAGGTTGCCCTGACACTCCAGACACCAGTCTCCTCCACCAGTGCTAAAGTCAAAGCCCCCCAGTTACACGTCATGCTAGTTGCGCGCGCATGCAGGTCAAGGGTTTCTGCTGATCCTGCAACTTTCCCTATGCATCCACCCACATGTGATGTTTCTTGTGACGTTTCTCTGACATGTACAGTGCACGCCCATGTGTACGCCCTTTTTCACGCCTCCTATTACGCACATGTGTTCTTATCTCTCTCTTTTCACCTGCTACGCCTACTGTATTGGATTCAATTGTGTCATTATACTATATATAATGTGTAATGCTAATAAAACGTTGAATGTCCCTTCCTGAACCTTAGAGGTGATGGAACATGATATCCCATCCTCGAGGATCATTGTCCATTGAAGCCCGTATGACTCAGATACCACGGACTCTGCCTCTCATTTGAATGAGCTGTCTTGTATTGATAATTATACGGAAAAATGCGTAGGTAAATTTATTTACCACAGGCCGTAGGGGGTAACTGGGTTATAACAGAGGTTCTAAGTATGCATGAGCTAGACAGCTATGAAAAAACCAACAGGCAATGGAAGGAACACATACGCCCGCCAAGGAAAAAGAAATTACAAAAAAGACATTGGGTGCGCCCAAAACCCAAAATGAAAACCAGGGATTTGAATACAAAAAACTGTCTGCTACATCACTAACTCAACACAATCTTGTGACACTCCACCCCAGCGAACGGAGCAAACTGGACGTGAGCGATAATCTGGATAATCTTTCAGACTTTGACAAGGAAGAATGGGAGGCACTCCTTGAAATCTACTCTCATGACAACGGTAGGAACAACACCAAAGCAGATACAGAGGTAGAGGAGCAAGTGGGGCACATGTCCCAGAATAGAGAAGAAATGCCGAAAGCAAAAACAAACATACCTGGATGTCTAAAGAGTGCACCCGAGAAACAATCCGAAAACATGCATCAGTCAGATAATGGGAATGCCTGGGCAAGTTTGCTAAAAACAGTGCAATTCCTGGTAGAGGCCCTGCAATATCAGTCCGACAAAATGGACACCCAACTAACTTTAATGAACACCTTGGCAGTGTTTGTGGTTGCAATCAATTGACAGCTAGCTAGGTACACTGAACACCTCTCTGCAGAACATTCAGGATTATGCTTTAGCCAACAGTCAAAGCTGCTGATGCAGCCCGATTGTAGACAAACTAGCCACTCTCCCGACAATGTTGAACGATCTATGAGTACAAGTAAAAAATGTTCAGATAATAGCCGCTCTGACTCGATAGTGGAACAGCCCTCAATTAGAAACTAAAAAGACATGACAATTTACCAACTTGCTTCCATTAAAGGTGAGAATTAAACCACTATTACTAAACCAACACAAATCAATAGTAATAAAATGATCGGTCAAAGAACACAGATTGAAAATAAAGTGCCAGAGACTTCAGGAGAGGAGAAAGGGGAAAACAAATTGAATGCAAAACAAAGACTAGCACAAAAGTGAAAAGGTCAGAACCAAAGACAAATCTGTGACAAAAATGGATTTATGCACCTCTTCGGTAAAACAACAACTGAGAAAGAGCTTGACCAAGAAAATCCATTGACACCGGAGACAACTAAAACTAAAGGATTTAATATGAAGGCAGTAATAAGTCATAATCCCAGTTCCCGGTTCCTGGTTCTAATGCTCGCCCGCTCAGGCCCGGCTCGACCCAGCTCAACCCAGCTCAACCTGAAAGGCTATGGAGGGTTCCACCTTCCCACCGATGCAATATACTGAGATTGAATTAAGGTTAAATTGGAGAGTGGCTGGGTTAGACTCATCGGAGAATGACTTCACTTGGCATTTATTTGCTTAGCACTGCACTGCAGCTTCACCACACTGCTCCTGTGCTGCTCTGCACTACTCCTGCACTGTTCCTACTGCTCTCACTGCTTTAGGAGATAATCTGCAGATTTTTTTGCACACCAAATTCAAGGCTTTTCCAGCTCCAGCTCCTGATGCACTCAAAGAAAGAACTTGCAGCTCCTACTGCCCCCGTGAATTTTTCTTTTGCGCCAGAAAAAGGGTTAGCAGCTCCTGCTGCACTGAAAATGAACTGGTGGCAGATGTTTCTGCCTGTGAGTGTTTTTTGTCCACAGTAGTGCCGCCTCGCAGCTTTTCCGGAAGTAAGAGGCGCTGTGCGGCCCCGGGGGGGGGGGGGGAGTCTTGCGGTGTTAGCAAATGACCGCTAAAACCCTCCTGCTGCGCTCCCCCTCCGCAGGTGGCTCCTGCTCTGGGGAGCTCTCGCCGCATCCACCCGCACCGGGCAGCAGGCAGCAGGCAGGCTCCCGCCGAGGACAAGGGTGGGGGTCAGAGGAAAGGAGCTTACAGCAGCGTTTTAGAAAGGTTCGCGGCTCCTGCTGCGTCACAAGAACACCCTCGCGGCTCCTGCCGCGTCTGGAAATGTTCGCGGCTCCTGCCGCATTACAAAGGCACCCTCGCGGCTCCTGCTTCGGCCGCATTTGAAAATGTTCGTGGCTCCGGCAGCAGTTTGGAAATACTGTGGCTCCGGCCGCGATTTGGAAGTACTTGCGGCTCGCGGCTCTACCGCTATCTGGACTCCTCGGCGGACTGAACGGTCTCTGCTAGAGTCACTTGGTAAAGTTCCCCAAGTATAATCTGCTCAGGAGCCACAAGGTCTTGTGTCTCCATTTAGACACTAGCCCCTGTGTCTCTATAGGCCATAGCCTACATTCCATTGATCAAAGGCTACTGTCTGTATTTGCCCTAGATATTGGGACTAACAAAGGAGGACATATCCATGCCTCCATCACAGATCAGTACAGCCTGAGTTGGAACTCTGACTAGGCCAGAATCCATCTATGAACCCAGGGTCAACCCGACTACACCCTTATTCCGAGTACCATCAACTGGAGCTGAACTAGGGGGAACAGTTGCCTAAGGGGCAATGGTGGCTGGAGTTGAGTCTTTCGGCCTAGTGCAATCACTAGTCCAGTGGATGTTCTGTTTACAGATTTTACACTATGGTTTCTTTTGGCCTTTCTTCTTTCTCCCTTCTCCTGGGAGGAGTCCCTCCTATGAGAAGAGACAGAGGTCCTATAGATACACCATAATGGTCAGACTGCACAGAAGGAGATCTGGGCCTTCTAGGTGTACCCTCAACTCTTCCTGGGGGGACAAAGATAGGGCCACCTTGGCCTTCTTCCTCATCTCCAGTAGGAGCTGCATTGTACAGGTCAAGGTTATTGTTACCTTCCTGGCCAGCATCAGAGTCTATGTCCTGTTGGTTTGTACCACTGGGCTTTGCCTCATCTGCGCCCCATCCCCATTGCCTGACCCTTCAGGCTCTGAAGCCTTTCTAAGATGATCTAACAGTAGTACCTCCTTGAGGAGTTGTGTATTGGCACTTTTGCCTATCTTCAATTTCCTCATAGTACACAAGGCCCTCAATTCTAAGAATGGGAATGTGTCATACTTGGATACCAGTAACATACTGACATCTGGCAGGGACCCACTGGTTCCTGGCCTTGAAGACATCACTAGTGAGGTGTGGTGTATGCACCTACCTACTCTAAGTTGTCACCTACTAAACTCTCTTGAGTTGTAGAAAGAGTGTGCTAGGCCCTTATAACACAACTCTAAGTTCAGTAGAACTTACTGTATTTAAGCTTGTATTATATGTACCTCTGGTACCTTTAGTGGTTTTCAAATAGTTAATTACTTGAGATTATCTGGTAAAACAATGGCAAGCTGGAACCCCACACGCTGCACACCAATGTGAGAAGTTGGCCTGGCATATGCTGTCCACTATTCTAGTGGGCACCTTGCACCAGTCCAAATGACCCTTATTGATGATAGATTAAAGACAACCTTTATAGAAAGCTATCCTAGTGGTAGCTGTGGAGAGCAGCCTTCAGGCTAAGTCTTGGAGGAATGTAAAGCAGCTTGTTTTACCAGTCTATAATCTCGTGAATGACCAAATGAAAGGAGAACCACACCAAGTATATATATAAAATATATGTGTTTATTCTAAACACATCCCACTAGTCCCTTTATGAGGCTAGAGGCAAAAGTACATTCAGTAAACTTGATAACACACAGCAAATTAGCACAATACACGTTGAACCCTAGGGGCATACCAAACCATATATTAAGAAAGTGGTATAAGAACCACAACTAGCATAGACACAAGGCCTAGAGCCTGTAGTACCACTGGGGCCACCAGGAACCACCCAAGGAAGTGACACAGGGGACCCACGGGGACGCGTTTAGTGTGTGAACACAGCCGCGAATCACCATAAACTTCTATGGGGAAAGTCGCAGT
Organism: Lissotriton vulgaris; assembly: GCF_964263255.1. Lineage (NCBI taxonomy): Eukaryota > Metazoa > Chordata > Amphibia > Caudata > Salamandridae > Lissotriton > Lissotriton vulgaris. The sequence continues at coordinate 121,560,168 of NC_141687.1, forward strand.
TGGAATTTCAAAGAAAAAGGACACTTAGGAGAGGGCTTGAAGCAGACCACCTAGACTTAAGGGGTTCTAGAGCCAACGCCTATGGGAGCACTGGCGTACTCGAGTTACCGGGTGCATAGGTGCCGAGTTTCGTCGTCGTTTTCAATGGCAATCTGCTGCAAAGTGCTGCTGCCGTCCAAGTGGAAAGTGTTCTGGATGATCCAAGCCTGGATCGAGGATGAGAAGAACCTGAAAGCAGAGGGGACAGAGTCTGGGTCACTTGCCAGTGACCATGGGCATGATAGTTGAATGTCCACCGATGTCGGGTGATTTCAGTTGAAGGTGAAGCTTGACTCTTCAGCCACGAGGACCTGGAGGCGTAGACGATGACCAGGATCTGGAATCGATCTGTCCCATGAAGGATGTCGAGTCTTGTGATGTCGGTGCCCGGATTGGACCCAATGAGTCTTGGCAACAGCAACCCATGCAGGAATCAAAGAAATGCTTCAGTGTGGACCAGCAAGGTCCGAGGGACTCACAATGTGGTTAGGAGAGTCAGGGCACGTCTGGAGCAACCAGGGAAGCCCAAGGAAAATCAGACTTGCCTTCATGGAGACCCACCAGTCGACAGACCAGGGATCGTGAAGGAGCCTAGAGCTGAAATGCAAGCAGTAGGCTCATGGAACACTTGTGGAATGTAGGTCCACAATCTTTGGTGCAGATGGTGCTCGGGCTACAAGTAACCCAAAGTAAAACTTCAAGGAATGTCAAGAAGTCAATGCACTAGCAAATGTGCACGGTGTCAGGAGTGAAGTAGTGTAGTAGTGTGGCTCACTGGTTAGAGGCGGCAGACCCGAGAGCAGAGGACGGCCCGGGACCAGGGTTCGATTCCCGGCGCGGCAGGTTTCTGGACCAGGGTCAGCGGACTCGATAATTCTCTCGCCTCGGTGCCCACTCTGATCAGCGATCACACTCGGCAACTCTGGGCATTAGCTTGCCTCATCTTCACTAACGGCCCCACCAGACCGCCGGGGATGCCTGGTCTCACCCTGGAGATACCCATTAAGGGACCATCTCTCAGGGAAGCCAGGAAGGGTTTCGCAGCGGTTGAAGCGCCTTGGGACCCTACGGGTAAGTAGTGCGCTATATAAATGCCAATACATTTACATTACATACACATACACAAGGTTCCAGTTCCACGTCACTTGTGAGGACTGCGGGTCTCAGCTTGGCTGGGGACTCGTGTCTGCCTCTGAGAAGTCTGGAAATCCTCTTCCTGTGTTGCAAATAGTTCAGAGTCCGGCGGGAGCTTCGGAATTGCAGACTGGCAAAATGCTTTGTTGGTGCCTGCTTGAGCGGGGGAGTCACTCCTTGACCCCAAGGGAGATTGTTCTATCCTCTAGCCTTTAGTAGAGCGTCGAAGTTCCAGGATTCAGTTTTAGAGTTTGGTCCAGGTGTAATCTAAAGTCCTGTTGTCAGGGGTCCCTTACTTATACTAAAGAAAGGGGTTGGACATACTCTGGGGACCCACCTATGGGAGGGTCTGAAAAGAGGGGTGGTTACACCCATTTCCTTTGTCCAGTTTCACACCAGAGCAGGGGCTGGCAGCCCCTGCAACCGGTTTGAACTGGACTATGCACAGGGACACCAAATGTGCCCCCAGTGCAGACTTTCAGAGTACTCATGGAGTGCACCCACCCAGCCCCAAAACACTAAAGCCTGTCTGGGAGGTGGTTACACCTCCCTGTGACAGGAAATGTATTGTCCAGGCCTTCCCTGCCGGAGTTTCTGTCAGCAGCAGGAGGCAAGACTCGTGTCTGTGTCTGCAGCATCCATTTTGTGATGCCAGGGCTCTTTTAAACTATTACTGGTTAGACCAGTGTGTACATGTCTCTCCCTCTAGAAGGGTGGAATTCTACCCCCGCCGCCAGGACTGGCGGGGGTAGGATTCTAAAGTGTTTGACACCAGAACACAACATGTTTGCATGTAGCTATTCCAAAGTTAGCATTTACCGCGATGGTATAATGCACTTAAGAGTATATGGTCTGGCTGCATCATAGAAGAGCCTCAGAGAATAGGCTCCGAAAGCTGCAGAGGGGCCCAACTCATGCATGGGCACCCTCTCACACAAAACCAAGCACTCTGCCTTCAGGATTAATAAGGCCTGCCATAGGAGTGACTGATAGGTTTATATGTGTCAGTGATTAAAGGTAGATGTAGGTAATATACTATATCTTAGTAAGGGATGCATGCACTACCTTACCCAGGCTACAGTAGCGGTCCTGTGGTGCCATTTTGGAAGGCTGCCCAGGAGTGGCATAATACATGCTTCAGCCCCTAAAGCGCCTCTGGGGTACCTATGCCCTTAGTACCTAGTGTACCATATTCTAGGGACTCACAAGGGTACCCTAGTAACCAAACTGGAGAGTACCTAAAGTACATGCAATCAAATTATAGAGGAAGCAGCTAGGCTGAGGTCCTGGATAGCAGGTCCCTAGCCAGACTAAAGTCGAAAAACAGTGAAACACCAGCAAAAAGTGGGGGTAATCATAGTAAGCAGATCCTACTCTCCTACAGACAGCATACATTTCTATTTCTATTTCTATTTTGGGGGTTTTGTAAAGCGCATGGTGACGCAACAACGGCGTGTCCCCGCGCTGAGGAGCTACTTTATTACTGGACCATACAAAACGGCACACCTACTAAGCGAATAGAGCAGTTTTGAGCTTAGCTCTAAAAATTGACTCAGATGGCTCTAGTCGTAACACCATGGGCAGCTTGTTCCATCTAGCGGCTGCAAGGCATCTGAAAGATCTACCCCCCATCCGAGCTCTGGATACCTTAGGGACAGCCAGGAGTCCAGAGCCAGAAGATCTCAGAGAGCGGGGAGGCTCATAAGGTGTCAAAAGTCCTTGTAGAGGAAGAGGGGATTTCCCATGAATGATCCGATGGCACGTGCAAAGTGCTTTAAATTCTACCCTGCTTCTGACCGGGAGCCAATGCAAGGACCTGAGAGCCGCTGCAGAAGCAGCTCTTCTGGGTAGTCTAAGCACCAATCGTGCAGCAGCGTTCTGTAGGACCTGTAAGCGGCTGAGATTCTTCTCCAGGGTTCCTAAATAGAGAAGGTTGCTCTAGTCCATCCTCGATGTGACTAGTGCATGTACCAAGGTCTGTCGGCTCTCACAGGCAGGAACTTCAGCGTCTTCCTGAGGCTTTTAAGGGTCCCAAAGCATTGTCCTACCACCTGGTTAATCTGAGGACCAAAGGTGAGGGCGGCATCAAACCAAATGCCCAGATTCCTCGCTTTTTGGCAAGGAATGGGTGTTGGGCCCAGGGAAGATGGCCACCATGCCGACGTCCACGCAGACTGGCAGCCCCCCACGACCAGCACCTCGGTCTTGCCCCCATTAAGCTTGAGGCAATTGGCGGACATCCAGGCAGCCAGGTCTTGCATGCATGCTCTGAAGATGTCCGCCGAAAGACCGGGTGCGCGCGATAGGGAGATGACCAACTGCGTGTCGTCGGCATACGACACCAAGCTGAGGCCGTGACTCTCTACTAAGGTGGCAATCGGAGCGACATAAAGATTGAAGAGTGTTGGACTCAGGGACGAGCCCTGCGGCAACCCCTGGTCCAAAGGAATTCGCTCCGAGTAGTGGTCACCCTGCCTCACTTGGAAACCCCGGCCAGTGAGAAATGAATAAATCCATTTCAACGCTGCCCCTTTCACCCCGACCTTGTCCAGACACTGTAGCAAGATGGAATGTGCCACAGTGTCGAACGCGGCGCTAAGGTCTAATAAAATTAAATGAAATGTTTCTGATGTGGCTTCCTGGGACCTAGTAAAAAATCCCTGAAATCCACATCCTGTGACCGTAAGGATAAGTGTTGTTTCACCTTTGTGAGTTTTGAGGTTTTTAGCCAATCAAGGCACAACTTCCCAACACTGTAGGATGTCACTACACCTGGATGTTCTCTCTGTACATAATGTGGATCTGGCCTATGGATACTAAACCCTTCAGTTTTACCCATGAATCTCGCCTGACAACTATTAGTGTCTGTGGGTCAAATCAAACATTTCTTCCAATCGGGTCTGATCTGTTGTATTGTATAATGTCATCTACTGTAGTCTCTTTCTGTGATGTTAAGTTACCCTCAGTGTGTGATGGAGTTGGCAGCCGAGGTGTGTTCAAGTCTTTGTTCTTGGCTAGTCCAAGGCAAGACGTCTGTTGCATTGTCTCATTCATAAACATGAGCTGTTGAGGAATAAGGCGTGCTCTAAACAAAGCTTCCGTTCCCTGAACTTGCTATTCCCTAGTACCCCAGACTGATTTTAAGTCTATGGTGTCTTTCCATAAGTCGAAACCTTGTTCAGAGAACTGGGTAATAAAGGAAGCAGAGTAAATCTGTTTGGTGTTTGTTAACATATTTTTGTATGCTGATGTTGGTGCAACCTTATAATAATATGAGGCCGGGTCAGATATATTAAACCCTGAAAAATATGGAAACTTTTGTGCAAATGTTTTTGAACTGCCTTTTGGCGGTGTTGGACAATGTTCCCACTGGTGTTATGTTAACATATTTCTAGGGTTAGCAGATTTATGCAAAAAATTATGACCATAGTGTTGATAACAATACATTGTTTCAAAATCTGGTGTGCTTTCCAATGTTTCACTATTAGAAAATGAACCAGATTTTTGTAAGTCAGACAACATATTATTTACAGTTTCAAAGTCCCAATCATCGGAAAATGTACTTGAGGTAATGATATCACTCAATGATATTTTAAATAAATGAGGAATTCTTAAAAGTTCGGTCTGACCAACTATATCGAAATCAACCTTGTCCCACACTATACCATCAGGTATAGGAACTGCTGTAATGTTCACTGATGACAAGTCTCTTTGTTCTCGATGAGATGATTGGTGTGGTTTAAAATTAAATTCACCTTTTAGGCTGCAGGGCTTTGTCGAAGGTACTTTCCATTAACAAGCATGCTAAAAACTATTACTAAGCCTAACAAGAAAAGAAAGAAAAGTGTCCCGATAATTACCTATTGTTCTACCTAAGGTGATACCAAGTAGGTATTTTTAAGAATGTTCAGAAAGTCTTTAACTTGCTGCTTACGTGATTGTTGGGCTGGCAAAGTTTCAGGTTTTCTTGGATCGAAATAAAACGTATCAAAGTTTATGAAGTGGCCAGAAGCAGTTCAATAAATTGTTGGTATTGCATCAGGATTTGTGGAAATCGTAGTTTGCTCTTGTCGAGGCATGTTGATGTAGACATCAATATTTGGTCGAATTGAAATTTGTCTTACATTTTGATTCTGAATTTGAACTTCAGGTTCAAGAGGAACAAGTTCCATAGCATTATTGCATAGTCCATCATTCTGTGCAGGGTACTCTTCGAACGTGATGAGTCTTTCCGTTTGAACTTCTTGAATTGTAGCGAGTGGAGGGTGTCTTCTACTTTGGAGTCCACGTGGCCTACTTCGCAGTATTGGCCACATAGTGTGGTTTGATTACGTCGATTGAGACAAATCTTTCATCCTTTTTTCTGGCAAAAGGCGGTAGAAGTACAGTGCTTGTTTCTTCAACTGCTTGGACCTGTACAGGATTTCTGTATGATGGCCCTAATTATTTAAGTCTGCTCTTTTCTCTCTGACCAGATCCCTGACTTTTGGGATCCAGCCAGGTCTTGCAGTGACTGATTTGACTTCCCCAGTGGTCGTCTTCTTCATATGGATATTACTTTGTTGTGTCCTGGATTCATTTAGAGCCTGTAAAACAGCAAACGTTCATGGATGTCAAAAGGCATTGCATCCGCCACTGCGCCTTCACAATCAAGATCATGTACCCACATTTGTGTCCCAAATAGGACCTCATATGGAGTGACCCCCCCCGGAGAACTTCTTGGCATGTTATTCATTGGTCGCTGCACTTGTATAGATGTTTTACCAAACTCTCACCCGTGCCTAATACTCTAGCTGTTAAAGATTGTTTTAAGTCTCTGTTTTTCCTCTCCACACCCAAATTTCCCTTGGGATCGTATGGAGAGGAGTACCAGAATGCTACACCCAATCCTTGCATGCATGGCCTCCTTGTAAGCCTGAGAGCTAAACGCAGGACCCTGGTCAGAATGTAATGTGCCAATTGCGTATGTCCCTATAAAGACTCACAAATCCTTTATAACAGTTCGAGCATCAGCCAAGCGTTGGGTCCACACCCAAAGGAATCTTTAGCAGGAATCCACTGCAAGCATGATATACCTGTAAGCCCCATCTCTTTGTAAGGGGCCACAGTGGTCCAGGTAAACACACGCTAGTGGTTTGTCTGATATCAATGAAGGTGTATTTGCTGGGCGTGTTACGGGGGAACCTTTCATCTGTTTGCAGATGTCTCATTTCAAGACATAGGGGTCGATTAGGATGGCGGACGGAAACGGGTCCCGTCCGCCAAGGACGCGTACAAAATACTCCCGACCGCTCCAGGGATAAACCGCCGGTGCGATTAGGATAATAATGTCAAGAAACTCCGACCGCGGCGGACGGACCACATCAAACTCTGTCTGCGGCGGACAGAGCACACCAAAGACCGCCGCAAGCGGACGGAACCAAAGAAACACCCTCCGCCGCGGACGGACATGACCGTGGGAACAGGCACAGCCACCGCAATACCTGCGAAGGCTCCGGCCTCGCGATTAGGATCACGCCGCCAGTCCAACGAAACTCACCTCCATCTCCGACCGCAGCGGAAACAATGCATCGAAAAACGGAGCATGCCAGCGGAAGGACCACACGAACACCATCCCTTCCGTCAAACCGATTACAAAATGGCTGACGGAAGTAAATACAAAACACACTAAACAGGACACCCACCCACCTGAAACACCCACAGCAATTACACGCTACAATGACACCCCCCATGCAACCAAAAATGCACACAAGTCAACACACCCACCGAACACCTGACTGGCAACAACCATTGGGACACAACCACGACACAGAGTATAACATGGATCCCTCCCACCACCACAATCCTTTGCATCACAGCACAGCTGCTAGCAAGAGGCTGAATACCACGAACAGCAGACACACAAAAACACACATACAACCTGCACACAAAAACACCCACCACACAAACACCCACCATACCATCGCTACATACCGAAAACCAGCACATCCCACCCAACTCCACCAACACCTTGCACATCACACACCATGGCACCAAAGAAAAATCCCAAATTCACAGACAGTGAGTTGAAAGTCATGGTAGATGAAATCATCCGTGTCGAACCCCACCTCTTCGGCACCCTAGTCCAGCAGACCACCGTGGCAACCAAAAGCAACATGTGGGACAGGATAGTCAACCTAGTGAATGCGTCAGGGACCGTGCCACGAACAAAACGTAACATCCAGAGATGGAGGCATGACCTCAAGACAAGGGTGAAAGGCTTCAGGGCAAAGAATCACCTGCGGGCACACCACATTGGTGGCAGCACTCCCCCGGAGCCCCTACCATATGCAGAATGGGAGGAGATGGAGCTGGGCATACTGCACCCTGAGAGCCTGGAAGGAATCGAAGAGGGAGAAGAGGCTGGTAAGTACAAACCAAGCGCCACTATCACACCAACATGGTCTGCCCTTCACAACTGACAAGACACATCTCCAAGGCTCCAATCCATGCATGTGGGCCACATAGTATAGTCACCAAAATGTGAAGGCCTGTGCACAAATGCACCCACCATGACCAAACACAAATGTTGCCTCATACGTTTCCAGCCATGCATGTTGTCAAAGCACCCAGCACTACAACTCCAAATAGGCCCCCATGTTCACAGGGAGGGTGGTGGTGGGTGGGGTGTGTGAGAGACCAGCACTACAACTCCCAACAGGCCCCCATGTCTACAGGGAGGGTGGTGGCGGGTGGGGTGTGTGAGAGAGCAGCACTACAACTCCCAACAGGCCCCCATGTCCACAGGGAGGGTGGTGGCGGGTGGGGTGTGTGAGAGACCAGCACTACAACTCCCAACAGGCCCCCATGTCCACAGGGAGGGTGGTGGGGTGTGTGTGAGAGGTGGGTGGGGTGTGTGTGAGAGGTGGGTGGGGTGGGTGAGAGACCAACACTACAACTCCCAACAGGCCCCCATGTCCACAGGGAGGGTGGTGGCGGGTGGGGTGTGTGAGAGACCAGCACTACAACTCCCAACATGCCCCCATGTCCACAGCGAGGGTGGTGGTGGGTGGGGTGTGTGAGAGACCAGCACTACCACTCCCAACAGGCCCCCATGTCCACAGGGAGAGTGGTGGGGTGTGTGTGAGAGGTGGGTGGGGTGTGTGTGAGAGGTGGGTGGGGTGTGTGAGAAACCAGCACTACAACTCCCAACAGGCCCCCATGTCCACAGGAAGGGAGGTGGGGTGTGTGAGAGGTGGTGGGGTGTGTGAGAGACCAGCACTACAACTCCCAACAGGACCCCATGTCCACAGGGAGGGTGGTGGTGGGTGGGGTGTGTGAGAGACCAGCACTACAACTCCCAACACGCCCCCATGTCCACAGGGAGGGTGGTAGCGGGTGGGGTGTGTGAGAGACCAGCACTACAACTCCCAACAGGACCCCATGTTCACAGGGAGGGTGGTGGGGGTGTGTGAGAGGTCAGTGAATTGTAATGTTTGTAGCAGAAACCTGTCATTTCCACACCATTGATCATGAAAATCTTGTCCCTCAGGTGATCGCAACTCGACTGGCGAAAGCAGCAACCGCCAGCACCAGTCGCCCCACTCACAGCACGGACTCTCCGGGAACAATCCCATTGCCAGCTCGGGTGCAGAGGACGATGTGGGCCCAAGCAGACTCCCAGGGCCATCAGGTTCCCAGGACATCCCTGCCTCCACCACCTTGGCCTGTGTCACTACTCCAACACCTGCCATCGTGAGCTGTGCAGCCACCACCACCACCACCACTCCTGCCTGTGCCACCCTGCCTGACCCATCGCTCGATGCTGGGCCATCGACATCCCAGGCAAGCAGGGAGAGTGGACGGTAGAGGACACAGGTGAGTGCACAGCTCACAACCAGGAGTGCAGTTGTCCAGCGAGGTGGGGAAGGACACCCACCCCATCCTGGCACCGAAACCCTAGAAGCCATTGCCCGAGTCCATGCCTCCTATGAGCGGTCGCAGGCACAGTCCGATCGTGCCCCCCAGGACTCACAAGAGAGCAGTCATCTGTTGCGGTCCATTGATACCCGCATAGGCCAAATTGTGGACCTCATGGGCCAGCAAACTGCTCTGTGGAGGGACTGGTTATCCCGCGCCCCTCCACCACCCCCTCACCCAAGTGCCCAGCGGAACCGGTCACCAACACCACCGCCACCCACACCTGAGCCCACGGACAGGCAGATGGCCCCTGACCAACCTGCCCCCACAGCTGTCTCCGCTCCGGCTCCAAGACCGAGGGGCCGTCCGAGGCTGGAACCAGGTGAGAGCAGTGGAAATGCACCATCTACCCGCTCTAAGAGGGGCCGCAAATGACTTCACCCTTGATTGAGCCTGCCATTCACCCTGCAAACTATCCTGCCCCACAATGCCAAGTATTGGCACACGTCTGTTGGACTAGCTGGACATCACACAATGTGGTGTCCCCACGGTGTTTTCATCTGCCATGACCTTCAACTCTCACTCCCCCCCAACACTTCATTGTAAAAATCCACCAACACCAATCCTCAACCTGTAAATAAACATCACGTAAACACTCAATGATGTGTGGCCTCCATGTTTTAATCACATGATTATCAAAGAATTAGACGTTACCAGGTGCAGGGATCAATGTTGTTGAGAATCATGCCTCTGTGGGAGAGACCTAGGGAAAATGAGAGACAATTGTGAGAAGTTGGCCTGGTATATAATGCTCACTAATTCTAGTGATCACTTTGTACCAAGCCAAGCAACCCTTATGATGATTGGTTGTAAGTCAACCTTATAGACCAGTTATCCTAGTGGTAACGTGGACAAAGCAGCCTTAGGCTAAACTCTGAAAGGCATGTGAAGCCAGCTGTATTACCATACACAACCCCCTTGAATACCAAATGAAAGGACACCACACAGATATATATTGAAAATATATATTGATTTATTAACTATAAAATCCCCTGGACTCTTTATGAGCACAGAAGCACAAGCGTTAAATCACAAGACAGTTTAAAATACACAAAAGTTGCACAATATGGATGAGCCCTAGGGGCCACCTAAACCATATACTAAGAAAGTGGTATAAGAGATACCAATCAGAACGGGAACAGGCCTAGGGCCTTGGGAATCGCTGGAGCTATTCGAGACTAGCAGTGATTAAGTCGGGAAAGGCCCGCGGGACTCGAGTGCAGTGTCTAAAGTGCACGCACTTCTCAATGTAAAGTCTATGGTGCGTAAAAAGTGCAAAGTTAGTTAGTTTGGAACCTTACGAGTGACCTAGAACGCTGAAACTTAAGACACAGGCCCTTGAGATGTGTACCAGTGTAGGAACACCGGTGGAGCTGAGTTACCTCACCCACAGGAAGCAGGTGCACAGGGTCGAAGTAGTGTCGGGTTTCGTCACGCTGGTCGATGGTGCTTGGAGCTGAAGATGCTGCAGGCGGCTCGATGTGAAGAGTTCCGGTGGATCCAAGGGTGGATCTGAAGATGTGAAGACCTGAAAGCAGAGGGGACAATGTTCAAAGTCACTAGCAGTGACTACCGTGGAACCAGATTGGAACCAGGCTATGTCGGGTGCAAACAGGCGTTGAGGTGTAGCTTCTCTCTGCAGCCACGTGGACACCGGGGGTTGAGGACGTCCAGGAGTCGGTCACGAGCTGTCCCACGCAGGCTTCTCGCTGTTGGCGGTGTCGGCAACTTGATCGGAGCAAACAGGCCTTGGCTAATGCAAGCCACGGAGGAATAAAAAAATGCTTAACACTCGGACCAGCAAGGTCAGAGCGAGTGCTCCTTTTCACAGGAGCTTGAGCAAGTCTGGAGCAACCAGACCCGCAGTGTAGTTTGTCGGTTTCGTTGCCAAGATGGCCGCTGACCACGTGGCTAGTGGCCGGGATGGCGCGTCGAGTGGCACAATGCAAAAGGGCCCCACGCAGATCGTGGAGATGCTGGAGGGCTTTTCTTCGGTGCAGGGGCTGCTCGGTGGTGGGGGTTCTCAGTCCCCAAAGCACAACATCGAGGATGCCTCGGTTGCTGCGCAGTCAGCTTTTCGAGTGTCTTCCAAGAGGTCCGGTCCCACGTCACTCGGTGCCTCCACGGGTCCCTTCTTTGCAGGGACTGTGGATCGGGCTGTGAGAGGTCTGGGAGTCTGGGTCTTGTCAGGCTCTGGGCTCGGGCTCTGGCGGGAGGCGGCGGCAAATTAGACGTCGAGTTGCTGGTTGGTGCCTGTGTTCACAGGGTGGCCACTCCTAGGCCACAAGGGAGATTCTCTTCAGTCTTCTGTGCAGCAGAATGTCGAAGTCCAGTCTTCTTCTTGTTTAAAGTTGATTTCAGGATGATCTGCTGTGCAATGGCACTGCTCCCACTCTTATTCCCAATCTGAGGGGGAACCAGGAAGGGGGGCGGTTACACCCCCTTTCCTTTGTCCAGCTCCTCGCCAGGCCTGGGTCTGGAAAGTCCCAGGAACGGTTTGGACTGGCTTATGCACGGGGACACCTAGTGTGCCCCGGGCATGTCTGATTCTATTCAACCCTGTCCTACCCAATACACAAAACCCTGTCTGGGGTGGTGCTCGCACCTCCCAAGGCAGGAAACCCTTTGTCCAAGCCTCCCTCGCTGGAAGGACTCCCAGCAGCAGGAGGTCAGACTCGTGTCTGTGGTGGCAGCATCCATTTTGTGATGCTGAGGCTCTGGTTAACTTTAACCGGGGTTAAGGCTACACACATGTCGTGTCCCTCTAGAAGGGTGGAATGTTATCCCCGTCGACAGAACTGTCGAGGGGATAGTATTCCAATTCGTATGACACCTTACTCAACATGTTTTGATAAAGCCAAACCAAAGATAGCATTTAACCGCGAGGATTATAATGCACTTAAGAGTATATGGTATGGCAATATCCCGGAACAGCTTAGGGAGTGGTTCCCGACAGCTGTAGACAGGCTCAGCTCATGCTAGAGCACCCTCTCACATATTTCCAAGCACTCTGCCTCCAGGATTGAAGAGGCCTTCCATAGGAGTGGCTGATAGGAACATATGTGTCCAGTTTAAGGGTAGATATAGGGATACTATATCTAAGCAAGAGGTGATTACACCAACTTACCCCAGCTGAGTGATCAGCCAGTTGTGTCAAATATGGAGGCCAGGCCAGGGGTGGCACAATACATGCTGCAGCCCCTGGTAGGCCTTGGAAACACCTATGCCCTGGGTACCTAGGGTACACTGTTACAGGGGCCTATAAGGTGAACCAGTTCCAATTGTGTATGCACCTAAGGTACATGGAGTCCATTTTAAGGAGAGAGCAATCAGCCTGGGGCCCTGAATAGCAGGATCCCAGGCCAACTATGTCAAAAACCAGCTAAACACCAGGCAAAAAGTTTGGGGGTAACCATAGTCGAATATCCACCTTCCTACAACAACAAACACACGTCAGGAAAGTCATTCACACCCATCACAACACACTGTACTGCAACATCCCACAAACCACACTCATCACCATATCAGTGGATCAAAGGACACACATCAGGGAGCATTGCATGTACACAATCTACCACACACATTTGCAAACAGAACACACCAGAAAAGGCAGCATAGACACACCACATCCACACTCCATCAGCAAACATACATCATGCATTGTCAACCTGCACAAGAGGTAGTTACTCACATTCAAGGAAAATAGCGATCAATGAGCTGACGCCTCTGGTCCACACCTTCTTCCTCAGCACTATCCTCATCAGTTGACATGGGTGGGATGGGAGGACGAACAACCTGTTGGTCTTCAGGGTCCAGGATCAGTTCAATGTCATTGCGCACGGCCAGGTTGTGGAGCATGCAGCAGGCAATCACGATTTTGCATACTTTGCCTGGTGAGTATGATAGGGCCCCTTCGGTTTTATCCAGGCAGCGAAACCTAGACTTCAGCAGTCCAAAAGTACGTTCCACCACTCGACGTGTCCTTCCATGGGCATCATTGTAACGCATTTCACCAGCTGTAGTCGGATTACGTATGGGACTCAGCAGCCACGGCCGGTTTGGGTATGCAGAGTCGCCTATGTGGGGGGATGACAGACACAAATATCATAACCAGGATTGGTGGGTACACCATGCCACACAAAACAGACAACTGTCCTCACAGCATACTCACCTACAAGCCATACACGTTCTGGACGCAGATTAGCCATCAGTTGGGGGACAGTGCTGCTCCGCAGGATGTGGGAGTCATGTGCGGAGCCTGGAAATCTGGCACACACATGGGATATGATGTTGTCAGCCAGGCACACCACCTGCACGTTCATCGAATGGTAGTGCTTCCGATTGCGATATACAGGCTCACGTGCCTTGGATGGAATGAGACCGATATGGGTGCCATCAATGGAACCCACTACGTGTGGCATCTGTGCCAGGGCATAGAAGTCCCCTTTGACTGCTGGCAAATCTGCCGGCCGTGGAAAATGTATGTAATCATCCTTGTATAGCATCATGGCATTCAGAACATCCCGCAGTACCATGCTGAACATGGATTGTGACATCCCCCCGGCATGTCCAACTGTGTACTGGAAGGTGCCAGTTGCAAAGAAATGAAGTGCCGCCATCACCTTTGCTGTGGGTGTAATGGCTCCAGGATATGTTCTGCGTGGCTGCAGATGAGGTGACAATTGGTCTACAAGCTCCAGCAATCTATGTCGATCAAGGCAGAATTTTCGGATCAGCTCCTCGTCAACCATGTCCTCCAGCACAGTGTATGGGCGATGCACATTTGGAGCCCTCCTGTGTGGGAGTAGATGGGAGTAGATGTCAATTTCCCAACAATGCATTGCTGTTCCACACTATCACATGTTGACCAACACAATACAAATAAGACATGTTGATGACAATGAACATATGTGTGACGTGACCAATATTTCATGCAATACAGTTACTACAAAAACTATGTTCAGCCACAAACAACATCATGTGTGCAAACAAGTCCAATGTAACGTCCACACATGTCTAACGAACTGCCAACAACACATGACTGAGGACCCAAATGTGGACAAAGGTCACCACAGACACACATGCACGTGCACACACAATACGAACATGGAACACACCCTCCTTGTCCTCATGCACCAATGACCCCACCTACAATGCTAAGCATCCTCACATGACATGCATGGGCACACAACAGGCTACACACATACGCATACACAGAATGCATGTATAACCCCATCATTGTTACTTGCACACACAAACCACACACTCACGACAGCTTCTGAATGTGGTTAGACACCCTTGATGTACTGCGTAGATGTGTATAAGTTCAAACGTGTGTACGCAAAACCAAGACATCAACACGTTGACATGCACATGTGTTGCAAATTAGATGCACATCAATAGCCATAGTTAACCACTGGCAAGTTCAATAGTATGACCACACTTTAAAAAAAGAGGATACGAAATACACACGTGGCCACGGGCCATTGACTGCACATCATAATAGTTGCAGCATTCTGTACATGTCCTAACACACATGTACAACTATCAGCATTACATGTGTGCGGAGACATGTATTGTGTGTACATATGACATGTGTGGACGCCTTCCACATACACAGAGGATGATCGTCGTACATGATATTATGCATGACATATGCTGTTTGGACAAGTACCATCACGGTCACACCCCTCATAACGCATGTGCGGACTACCGCGACGGAGCATCATTTGAAAATTAACACTCAGTGGCGTCGCTATGGCGGTGCACGCATTCCGCGTTGGCGGTGCAGGCCAACACATACTTTTAAACATGAAAATCGAAATGGCAGTTGGTACCCCCCCTTACAGTCACATTGCAGAACCCACCGTAGACCGGCCGTTCACCCACCGCCGGGTGGTGGCCGTTCACCCACCGCCGGCTACAAAAAAACAAAGTCAGTGAAAACAGGAGGAGTAAGGCAAAACGAGATTACCACCCTAAGGCTGACAGGTAAACCACCTCTCTACCAACACTATAGTCCACCCACTCAATTTAAAATCACGTGACCACAGTTTGATGACAACAAAAACTACTCCGTCTCTGTGGTGGTCAAAGTTCTCAGATGACCTGATGGAGTAAGGGCCATTGGAGAACAGGCTATATGTCTGCCCACCTAATTTAGATGTGTGGTCACGCAGCCGGTTTTTAACGCGCGTCACCGCCAAGAAAAACCTGGTGGTAAGATGTAGAGAAAAGTGCTCAACACCCATGACGAGAGACATAGTTTTTTGATTTTTTTCCAAAAAGGAACCAGTTTTTAGGCTCTGCCGTTTTTGGAATGTATATAAAAATGTTGGAGTTACACTTACGTACACACATCAATGTTGTGTTAGAGAGGCCTAAGTTTTTGGCAAGAGTACAAGAACAGAATGAGAAAGTGGGCAATTACATTGCATCTTTAAAAAGACTTGCACCCACTTGTATAAAAAAAAGTTGTGGGCGTGTATTCCTCTTTTCCAAATACATATGTTCACCACCATAAATGGGTCAATCTTCTTTTTTTATTTTTTTGAAGACAGCACAGTACAAATTTGTTGGAGTGAGGATAGTTCTTTTTATTTGTATATCTGACTGACATTTCCAAATTTGGTCATCAGGACCTACGCCAGAGCGACGGAGTAAGGCACTATGTCGCCCTGGCGGAAGACAGCACAACAGCCAAATGATAATTTGGGCCCTAAATTGCTTAGGAGATATCTGAGGCGCCACATTAACAGTTTAATGGGTTTTTTACTTCACCCTTCTGATGGATATTTCTACCTGAAGATTCCTCATCTCGTGAATATTCCCCAATCATCAGACTGGATCTGGAAAATTCAAAGCAGTACTCCTGCATGACAGTAGGTGGAGTTGTGCGGCTCTGCACTAATGTTTTGGTCCAGAAGTGACATGCGTTGCAGCATATAAGTGCTACCTATACGCTTTGATGTCAGTTCCTTTTTTCACACCTTCATATGCAGATCCCTGATCTTTTTGACCATTTGTACTGATTTATTTTAACAGTGTGTAAGAGGAAATACCACCCCCTAAAACAGGGGTACTCACAAACATTTGCCTAGGAACCGCAAAGTACAGTCTGTGATGTGACCTAGGGCTGCACTGATGACAGCCTAAAGGTGGTAGGGGGTCTGGGCGGGATAGGGAATGTGACCTGTAAAGAGGTCTAAACAAATGTTAAATAAATGGGCAAACATTTATTTGCAGGTGGTTAATAAATGCTTGCTCGTTTATTTAATAATTTTTTTGAATATTAGTGCTCAGCAACTAAACAGCAGCTCATGCTCCTGTTCACCAGAGAGGGCCGCAAGTGGTCCCCGGGCCGTACTTTGAGTATCACTGCCCTAAAACAACATGATTCAAGCCGCTAGGGACTGTTGCAAACAGATGTCTGTTACAGACTCTCACAAAGTAAACTAATGGTGCCGGTGTCGAGAAACGATTCCAGAGCCTACGACAATTACACTCAGCCCGGATGCCGTTCAAGACCGTGAAATTGCCAAACATCGATCAGTCCAGAGACTCGGCTAGAGGGCGCGCTTGCGGAATGGCTGCCTAGTCCTGCAGCTCCCGCTCCTTGGACATTAATCCTCCACTGATCCGCTGCCACGGGGTGCCGTATTACCCCCAGAAGCCCGGTTCCTACATTACGAGTGTGCTCCCTACACTCGGTCAAAGTTTGGGGTGGCTGCGAGCCTCGGCGCCGGAGATACAGACTCCTGAAGATTGCCCGTCGCCTGCCCTGGAGCTCACTGGGGAGGAAGACCGGCCGCTGCAGCTACGCGACCCCGAGGCCTGCCACGAGGCATCCAGGCCACACAGCCCCCTTGCCTGCCTCACCTCTCCGAGCCGGACTGCTGTGTAGGTCGAGAGGGTGAGAGGCACCAATAATCCTACGCTCGATCCCCTCCTGGACACAGCTCTACTGGCACAGCACACGATCTGCTTTCACTGGGTCGCCTGCTGCCTCGGCCTTACCAGCGGCCGTGCCTGTCCCCGGCGCCGTCACTGACCCGGGGCTGCGCGACTCTGCCCGCCGGCCTTGACCGTCGGCTTCAGCGACCAGGGGACGGGGCTACTGTGATTGCGTGGAGTCCCCTTGCCACTGCCAGCACTACTCGCCCAAAGGACGCCACGGAGCCTCCGAATATTGGCAGCGCAGACGACTGCAGTCGGAAGGCCTGACTGCCCTTCCACATCGACGCAGATGCGCCCGGGACCCAGCGAGCCGCCCCCGCAGCAGCCCCACCTGATGCCCCTTCTGCGGACATTATAAACCTACTACAGGAAATGCGGCAGGGATTCGCTACCGTGGTGGAAAAGGTGGACGGAGTCACGGCCCGGCTGGACGCGTTGGTCCATAAAGTGGACCGTCATGAGGAATGCCTGACGACGGCGGAACAAAGAATCTCCGACAACACCGACACCGCCACGACCCACGCGACACAGTTGGCGAGAATGGATAACCTCCTCCGCATAATTGCGGCAAAGAATGAGGACTTGGAAGCGCGAAGCCGCCGCAACAACATTCGCATTACCAATGTGCCGGAATCCACTGCCACGGGCAGGATGGAGCTCTATGTGGAGAAGTTGCTCAAGGGCTCTATCGGGGAGGAAGCCTTCTCGTCCCAGTTTATAGTCGAGAGAGCTCATCGATCACTGGCACCTATGCCCCAGCCTGGCCTGCCACCGAGACCCATAATTGCTCGGCTTCTGAATTACCGAGACCGCGACACGGCTCTTCGAGCAGCCCGGACACAGAGATCGCTGAGGTATGAGGGCATCACCTTCTCAATCTATCCTGATTTTACACCGATGGTTCAGGATGAGCGTCGCAAATTCCTTCCCATAAAAAAGAAACTGCGGGAAGCCCAGATAGACTACGCACTTTTGTATCCGGCAAAGCTGAGGATTACTCATCAGGGCAAACAACGCTTCTTCACCAACCCGCAGAAAGCCGAGGACTACTTTAAATCCATCCGGAGAGCACGCAGGGACGACCAGGCGCCTGAGAATGACCTAGAGAATGATGATCTGCCTCCTGAACACCAAGAGGATTAACTGCCTTCATGGACTTCGACCTACGACAACATTGTACTTCCTTGCTGGTTGGCGCTGACTCATCGTTGGGAGATGGGCAGAAACACGAGAACCGGACTTACTGGACATCGCACCCCCAGTGGTAACGTATACCAAGGACCACTCTCTCGGCCCTAGCCTCAACCAAGGGCGGTACAGTCTGGAGCTACGGGCCGGATAGTGGCAGCGCGCACCTTCAGATGAGCCCTTATTGGGTATTCCCCACTGATTTATTGCATGTTTGGCTATTTGCCGCTCTGAAGTTGGGGGGGTGGGGGTTGAGGGGGGGCAGTTTTCGGGGATCTCATGGCTGCTGGCATGTTTGGGATGCTGGGGTGGGTGGAGGGGGTTTGGACTTTATGAGGTTACCATCGCATAAACTGTGTACATATCTACTGGTGTGGTGTAGGGCTTGGCGCCTCTGGTGCGGATGTGACTCCATGCTTTGGCCCGATTGGGCGCCTTCTTCTTTAATATCGATGGGCTCATGGCTGTTGTGAACTTGACTGCGAGATTAACATGTCTTTCATGGAATGTTCGGGGGTTGAACGATGCTCGAAAATGCAGGAATGTTATCGCCTACTTGAAAAGACATCATATACAAGTAGCCCTGCTGCAAGAGACACACATGCCTGTGCGCAGGGACGCCCCGTTTGGACTGAAATGGGCGGGAACCCGCGCTTTTTCTTCCTATTCGACTTATGCCAGGGGTGTGGCGATTCTTATCGCCCGTGATGTACCTTTCCTTCACATGGGGGAGGTGGCGGACAAAGAGGGGAGATATGTCTTGATGTGGGGGAGAGTGGGACATGATACCTATCTATTTGTCTCGATGTATGCACCGAATGTTGACTCACTTGTTTTTTTTTCCACATTGTGGGGCAAAATTGCTTCAATTGGGGCGAGACATGTCATCTGGGGAGGTGATTTTAATCTGGCCCTGGTGCCCTCATTAGATAGGGCGGATGGTGTTAACTCTTACAAGCCCCGAGCTAGGGAGGTTTTGGAGGGAGTGATGGAGGAGGGTGGGCTACTTGACGCCTGGCGACAGCTTCATCCCCACGGGCGGGAGGGCACGCACTTCACACATCACACCGGGACCTGGGCGCGCTTGGATTATTTTTTGGTAACCCGGGGCGTCACTAGGGAACTGTTAGAAGTCGACCATTTACCTAGAACCTATTCAGATCACAGCCCTGTTAGACTGCAGTTCCGCACTCCTGGGTGGGATGATCCAAGACCGCAGTGGAGGCTGAGCCCAGACACGCTCCTTGATGAGCTGTTTCGCACTGAGTTGGGTGAGGAGATCAGGGACTTCTTCCCTAGAAACAAGGGCTCAGTAGAGTCAGTGGAGTACATATGGGAGGCTTTCAAAGTCACTATTAGGGGCTTCTGCATTTCTAAGAGCCACGGGGTCCTGCGGGATATTCTGCGTACCATTACCACATTGGAAAGTGAGCTGCGGACACTAGAGCTCCAAATGGTGGCGAGCGATGACCCACACCTACAGATGACCTTTAGGGACACCCTATCCAAGTATGAGGAGGAGGCTGCCAGAGAGGCGAAATACCGGGGTAAACACTGGGTGGCCAGGAAGTACTGTGAGGGGGATAGGCCTGGTAAGGTGCTAGCCTCGCTCACACGCACGCCACGGGAACACAACAACATATTAGAGCTTACTGATGGGACTGGCACTGTCACTAGAGATTCGGATGAGATACTGACTGCATTCACGACGCACTATTCAACACTATATACTTCCAAGGCAGAGGCGGATGCTCCATACGCTGACTATATGAACGACGTAGCACTGTGCTGGCTTAGTGATGGCGACAGGGAGTTCCTGGCGGCGCCTTTTGAACTCGAGGAAGTTCGCGAGGCTATCATGTCCCTACAGAATGGGAAGGCCCCAGGGCTCGACGGCATCCCAGCCGAATTCTACAAAGCTTATATTGATATCATGGCACCTGTGCTTAGCGAAGTCTTCACTGAATCGTTAGATGACGGAAGGTTGCCCCGGTCTATGCGCGAAGTGGTTATCACCTCCCTTCTGAAACCTGGCAAGGACCCTACTTCCTGTGACTCTTACCGCCCACTCTCCCTTCTAAATTGTGACGTGAAGATCCTTGCCAAAGTTCTCGCCACGAGACTGTCATTGCTAATGACTAGAATCGTCCTGCCTGACCAATCTGGCTTCGTAGCAGGCAGATCCACTTCCCATAATCTGCGCACCCTTTTCTCTCTGCTTCGCTCGGTCCATCCTGAGGTCCCAGTGGCGGCTGTTTTCCTTGACGCCACCAAGGCGTTCGACTGTGTCGAGTGGCCCTACCTCTTCTCGGTCCTGGGACGCATGGGGTTCCCTAAGCTGTTCTTGGACTGGGTGCGCCTCCTCTACACGGACCCCACAGCGAGAGTACTGATCAATGGGAAGCTATCGTCACCTATCAGTCTCACGAGAGGCACCCGCCAGGGGTGCCCGCTCTCACCCCTATTGTTCGCCATCGCGGTCGAACCACTAGCATGCCGCCTGCGCCAATTGCACCGAGAGGGAGCGGTTCAATGCTTGCAGAGGCAAATTGATGTGTCTCTCTATGCGGATGACATCACACTGTATGTCAAGTTCCCGGAGCTACACCTTAACCCCCTACTCCGTGAATTCGTCCTTTTCGGTGGACTATCAGGTGTTCATATAAACTGGTCCAAATCACAATTTTTTCCCCTTACCGATGCGGTGCGTGCTTTCCCACTGGATTACCCGTTGGTGTGGTGCCCAGACGATCTTCGCTACTTGGGGATCCGTGTGGCACGAGATAAGGATGAGACACTTCGCTCCAATTATGGAGTGGCCATAACCAAATTGACCGCCTCCGTCGACAGATGGGTCACGATGCCACTCTCCATGGCTGGCAGAGCCTCCCTCATAAAGATGGTGATATTGCCCCGCTTTCTGTACTTTTTCCTAAATATCCCTTATTACCCAGGCGCTTTTTTCTTCAGGACGCTCCGCGCCGAACTGCGCAGACTTTTTTGGGGTGGCAAATCTCCCCGACTAAAGTGGTCCACGTTGACCCTTCCTTATGACCAAGGCGGCTTCGACATCCCTGATTTCGAGGCGTATTACCTGTGCGCACAGGCACATTTTGCCTACCACTGGATGACTCCTACCCCCTTCATGCCTCACATAGCAGTGGAGGATTGGATACCACACCCACTCCCACTGAACGGTCTGATACACTGTCCCGAGGCTTCCATCCCTACAGCGAATACAACGATCTCCTGCACACTAGATGCGTGGCGACGCATCGCCCGGTGGCTCCTCTGTGTGCTGCCCTACTCTCCTAAACTTCCTCTGACCTATCACCCACAGCTTGCCTTGCTATCGGAACTAGGCTTTCGTCGGCTCTGTAGCAGACTCCATGTCACCTTATGGGGTGACCTGTTCCACAATGGCATTTTCAAAACAGCGGATCTTTTCTTCAAATCGCAAACCCACACGCCCCTTGAGCTATTTTACTATATTCGTTTGCGCGCGGGGATGCGGGATATCCTTCCGGATTACCCCGCTGAACCTGCAACCTTACCACCGCTACACTACCTCCTAGAATCGCAAGATGGGGCCCATTTGGTCTCTGGGCTCTACCGTCAATGTCGCGGAGCTGCTCCCCTACCGGTCTCTGCTGCCAGACAGCACTGGTCAGCGGAACTTGACACCGAAGTCTCGGACGACCAATGGAAGTACTGCTGTACATTGACTTCCCGCATTTCTGCCAGCTGCAGGTTGAAAATAATTCATTATAAATACCTGCAGAGGGTCTACTACACACCGGTCCGGAAATATAGATTCGGGCTGGCCGATAGTGACCGCTGTGAACGATGTCGCGCAGAACACGCTGACTTTCTCCACTTAGCATGGTCCTGCCCCCGGGTTGCTGACTACTGGCGACAGGTCATCGAGGCTGTTGCACAGATGGTGGAGGAGGAGATTCCTTTGGACCCTCTGGTGGCCATCCTTGGATACACAATGCATATACCTAAGGAACGCAGGAAATTCGTCGACATAGCATTCCTCCTAGCCTAGCTTGCCGCTGGAGCAGAGGCAGAGCGCCCAAGTTCAAAGACTGGCTAACCGACCTAACATATTGCCAGGATCAGCACACCACCTTTTCTGAATTGCTACCTCTCACGAGTAGACCTAGGAACGTTTGGGACCCGCTGGTACACTACCTGCTCAAACGCTCGGATGATGATACACTGTCAGGCGGTGAACTCATCGCTTCCCAATCACATTAATACTTTTGATTACCTTATTGATAACTGGCTAGGGCAGATACATGCCGTTTTCCTCCATTTGAGTGGCCCCTACGCCCCCTGCAGTCTCCTCGTGGAGTGGGCGGCACTGGCCTCCACGGCACTACCTCCCTTGCCTCCCCTTCCAGTGACTATCTTCCCCTACAGACACGTTACAGGGCGCCCCCCCCCTCCTTCCGGAGAGTACTGTCCTGCATCCCACTAGGAACTCTACACTGTCACCCCACGGACTACCACTGGCCTAGATCCCTGAGCCTGGGACATTCATCGCCCCCGCACACTGACGCCTAGCTGAGCCACCGCACTACACCACTACCATGCATTGTTGTCGCACGGTAATGCATCACCACATACACGTAACCTCGTTGGGGAGTTGGGGTTCTTTTTTTTTTTTTCTTATTTCTTGGTTCTGGTTCTACTCGTTACAAAAACTAGGAGTGAGATTCTCTTCTTGCTCACACAAAACCTGTTCGACTGCAGCACATCCTTCCTTGGCCCGCTCCACCGGATAGCGCTGTGATAAGCTTTATTCTTGTGAAATGCCGCCGGGCCCCCGGGATACCGGCTACCAGGCTGTGTAATGTTGCTCTACTACTGCTGCCGGCCTCCGGGTTGTAGGCACCTCAAGCTGTGTATCCTTGTGTACTCTTATCAATAAAGCAGTTTGAACACCAAAAAAAACAACAACAAAAAAACATCGATCAGTCCACATTGTGACCGGTCACAGTCAAAAGGAGGGGCCCGTTCCCACTCCCAAAGTCGTTCCCACGGCAGATCATCATTGCGGTTGAATGTTTGGATTATGCCCTAAAGAAGCATAAAGCATCAAAGTGAGAATCGGCCCTCTCTTGCCGCTCTCAAACTCAAGGGAAGGCGCACCTTCCGGTCTCACTTGCAATCTCCATCAGAGCAGATTCTGAGGCTAGAATTTCAGGGTCCATCTGTGATGTTGCAGTAAGTAGGGGCCTTTAGGGAGGCCATGCTTTGCATTTTTGACACTTTATTGGTTCCCTCTGGCATGCATTTGGGCCTCAAGGTTCTGCAGGGGCCTCAAATCAAGCTTCAGTCAGCAGGCCTGCCCCTGACATGGTCTTTGCCCCTCAAACCCGCATTGTGTTCCGCACAAGCTCCAGTGCTGACTTTTAATCAGACGTCACCCGCTACGCTGGCCTCCTTTGCATTGACACCAGTGCTGACATCACCACAGAGGGACTTACAGCCCATTGTACTTTCCAACTCAAAGCAAAATCCACCACCTCCTCGACAGAGGCCGTGACCAGTTCATACTGGAGTGCAGCATGAGTGCAGTCGCTAGGTACGAGTGTGGCACTTCAGTGCCATGCGTATATGAGGCCTATGGGCTGCTCTGGACATGTCCACCTACCTTTGATAGATATGCTGTTTGATGGCTCTCACCTTTTTTGGCGACAAGACAGATTCAGTGCTGGAATGATTTCAAGGAAAGCAGAGCCACAGCATGTTCCTTGGGTCTTTCTGTGGCCACCAAAATTCCAACAATTTCCTCCCCGTGGCAGTGGGTTTCAATTTCGCCAAAGTTTGGCTCTTCGAGGGGCCCAGTAGTCTTTTCACCCCTGTTGTGGCTTTGGTCACGGCTCACAAAAACAACGTCCAGGACAACAGAGACAATGCATAGCTCAGTCCCCCTCCCCTTCAGATGCCACTGCCCCAAAACAGCACTTTAGTGTGTCACTGTCTGCACACAGCCACCCTGTTTGAGGCAGGATCTGATATTTCCTCAAAGGGGGGGTAAGCTATCATTTCAAACAATTGTACTCAGAGAGGGTTCCGACATTGGAGGAAGAAGCTCGGTTTTACTCCAGCTACTTCCTGGTGCCATAGAAGGACTGAGGCCATTGTCCTATTTTAGATATGCTCCCTCTCTATGCTTTCCTATGGCAGGAAAATTAAAAACGCTCTCTAGCCCAGGTCCTGGCTACCATAGACCCAGGAGACTGGATTTCTGGAGACGCTTATTTCCATATCCCTGTCCTGCAAACTCACAGATGCTACCTGCAGTTCAAAGAAGACCACAATCATTTTCAGTTTGAAGCACCACTTTGAGTATCACAAGTGCCCATCGGGTGTTCAAGCAGGTGATGGCGGTGGTCGAAGCACACCTTTAGAGGTTGGGGGTGCCAGTATTCCACTCTTTCGATGACTGGCTGTTGAAGGCAGGCATGCACTATGCGGTGGTCAACCACCTCCAGATAGTGGCAAACTTCCTCAAATTGTTGTGGTTCACAATCAATGTGCCGAAGTCACCTAACACCCTCACAGACGCTCCTTTTTTATCAGAGCCTATTCTGGATACGGTATGGTTTCCTGTCCTTCCCCTGGAGCAGAACGTCTAATATATTTGGGGTATGATACAGAGGATTCAACCCGTCCTAGATCTTAGTGCAGATAACTCTGAGGCTGCTTGGATTGTTTACCCCCTGCATGCTGCTGGCGTAGCATGCCAGATGGCATATGCAGGCTCTACATTGGACATGAAATCCCAATGGGCACAGCACCAGGAGAAACTTTTGCTTTGTATCCATATTTCGAAGGAGTCTGTAAAAGACCTACAGATGTGGCTGCTGGACTGCGACTGGGTCAGTGGCCGGTCCCTCTCCTTATCCCCCCCCATATTTGACAGTAGTGATGAATGCAGGTTTGGGAGGTAATCTGGAAGAGATGGAGATAAGAGGTCTCTGGTTGCCAACCGAAGCTTGACTCCACATCAATTTGTTGGAATTGAGGGAAAGTCGATAGGAGTTGAATGCATTCCAAGAGAGGGTTGATGGTGTAGGTGTTCATGGACAACCCCACTGCATTGTAGTATGCCACAATCAGAGTGTCGTGGGGTCTTGGGTCTTGTGCCAGGATGCTCTGAGCCTTTGGTAGTGGCTGGTACCTCAGGGATCTTTCTGGTAGTAAACCACCTAGCTGAAGCTGTAAATGCCAGAGCGGATGCACTCAGCCGCCAACGCTTAGTGGATCACAAATATCAGCTACACCTGAAGATGTGGGATGATCTCCTGTAGCATTACAGCATTTTGTACCCAGGCCTGCTCAATTTATATATCCATGCTTGGAGATTGAGTGGCAACAGTTGATCTCCTATTATCTTCCTCCTGAGATCATCTTGGTGGTGAGGCATCCCTCTACGTAATGCCAGTCATTGGATTTGTGCAGTACCCCTCCAAATTGACCCACTGCAAACCAAGTTGTCTGAGGTTTTGCTGTTTGTTTTGTCCCTGGTTCAGGAAAAACTTGCTTTGGGCACTATTAAAGGTTATTTGTCAGTTTTATCGTGGTTACCAGTTCAGCCTTCTTTCTTTAAATCGTCTATTGTGATGAGATTTTTGGAAAGTTTGCATTATTTATTTTTACCAACACCCTTTATGATACCACAGTGGAACTTGGATGTTGTGCTCACTTTTTTGATGGGAACCCCTTTGTGGCCAGTAGGTCCTTGACATTCAAAACGGCCTTCCTCATTGACATAACATTGGCAAGATGCAGGAGTGAGCTGCAGGCTCTTTCTGTCAACCTAACAGACCATTCTTCTCAGATAAGTTGGTGCATATGACCAGAGCTTCATTTATGGCAATAGGGGCCACTCCATATCATGTCAGGTAGATTGTCACCCTTCCGTGATTCTTTGCCCCATCTAGCCCCTCTAAGGAGGAAGAGAAACTCTACTGTTTGAACCCTAAGTGAATACTAAGCTTTTATGTCTATCACACCAAAGAACATCAAGTGGACGATCAGCTCTTTGTAGGGTTCTCTGAGGAAAAGAAGGCCAATGCTGTGTAAAAGAAACTGAAGAAATATTGATGGATTCTTCTCTGCATACATTTCTGCTACTACCTGGCTATGCAGCAGCCTCCAGAATGCTTACGGGCTCATTCTACCAGAGCCAAAGCTGATACCACTGTGCTGTTTACTAGATTGCCCGTCCTAGATATTATTCAGATGGCTATGCGGGCATCGGTACACATGCTCATGAAGCACTACAGTCTCAACAATCCAGTCTGTCAAGAGGGGCATTTTGCCTGTCTGGTGCTACAGGACTTTTTGGTCTGAACCAGTTCAGATAACCAACGCTTGGGAAGGTACTGCGATGGTATCTATTCACAAGGTGAGGAATTTGCTGTTGGAAGTATTAATCAAAATAACAAGTTACTTGCCTTCAGTAACAATCTCCCTGTTCTGTGAACTGGGCTCTTTTACATTTAAAAATTCCAAATTTATAGATCTGCACACTAGTCCTTCCAATCTGCTGACAAGCTCTGTGTCTAAGGGTGCAGACAGCATAAGAAAGAACCTGACGTCAGAACTCATGGGGGTGCTAATATGTGGCTATGCTAGTCGCTTCAAGAGTAGAATGGCGTCTGAACGGAGAGGCCCTGCGCCACCTACGGGCCCGCAGAAGTACTGCTGTGAATTCTCCGGATCCAGTGTGATGCCTGTGGAACCCTCACATGGTGAGGAATCTCCAGTTAGACATCTTATTTACCAAAAAAGTTCATTATTGAATGCAAGTAACTTGTTCATCAAGGTTACTGAATCACATCTGTGAACATGGCTGGACTGACCATAGTGGGTACCGGGCGCTTCCCCGGGGGACCGGAACCGTGGGGGCCTGTTTTGAACCGGTGGGAACCATTTTTGTTGCTAGGGACCGGCAAAATCAGCCCCTTGTGACAAAAGCGCAGCAGCAGTGTTCCACCCGTGCTAGCAATTACGTCCACCCGATCCTCCTTCCTCGCCTCCCCCCAGGGGGTTGGTCGTAATGTAATTCCAGGGATGCTTTTCGATCCAGTCCGGCCCTGTCTGTGAACCCTGCCCCAGCCTTAGGGATCATTTGTACACTATGGCCTAAGGCTTCAGAGAAAATAGTGGGAGATCTGGATTGCACCACCAATCTGAAGAAGAAACAGCTAATAAGAATGGCTCCAAAACAGCAGATGGAATGTATTACATCATCTCGGGATGCAGTGGATCTGGATCTCAAAAATCTCAGCAAGTATGTGGTGATGATAATGTTCAGGATGGATGGAGAGACTTCAGGCAGCCATTCCCTTTGTTGCCTTTGGAGAGATCTTGGAATCATTGGATCTTTTTGATTTTTACTTCCAAGTGTGACTCAATCCAGGCAACCAGAAATGTCTGCATTTGAATGTTTTCAATGCAAAGTCAAGCCACTTGCATAAAAGAGAGTTTCCACAGTCTTTACAAACCTGCCAGCACTGTAGGTAGCTCACTTACACAAGCAGCCCATTTTCCATATGATGTTCCCATACCACAGCAACATGCTTCTTCAAGCGACTTCACCGTAAATGTTGGACCGAGGGATACAGATCATCTGTAGCAGACTGAAAGGGCATGACTTTGTGATCATTTGGGAAGTATGTCACTTGACTGTAGCCTCATCTGCAGTTAACAGGGACCTGATAACACAGGCAACGTCAGTCTGACCCCTTCATTTCAGAGAGTAGTCAACAAGGAAACACATGCAGATACAGGGGCACATTGTGTTTTGTCTATTACTGTTACCATAGGTCATATCTATCTGCATCCACCGGTGGTCCTTATGTTAGCATTGAAGTGCTTCACCACAGAGACATTTTGGATAGATTTTTATTGGCACTTGGGATACAATAGATAATCTTACAAGTTGGAGTTTGATCCAACCTCAGTCACTAATCAATGGTATGAGACGGAGATGCAAAACATGTGATGTATATTATCAATAACTTACAAGGGCATTGCCATGAACTTTAAAGTCATAATACGTCCTACAAAATCTACACTATTCCATCTTTCTTTGAAACCAACACCTGATAAATCATTTAATGAGCCTTTGAAGTTGTTCCATGTACAGATTTTGTACTTTGCAATCTGATACAAGTAGGTTTGCTTTCTCCATTAAAAGTGCAGATTATATGTCCCAGAATACATATAAAACAATCAGTGGTAAAGTCAATAGATTTGGATTTGGCAAGCAGGAGCAATGGTTATTTTTTTAAGTTCTATTGTAAACATATGCCAAAAAATAAAAAAGACAAAAAATAATAAAATATGCCACCATCTAAACATGGCACAGCCATATGACCGCATTTTTTAAAAATTTAAAAATAAACCAATCATTGCATGTAAAAATTAAGCTCACAGAATAGATAGTAAAAAACACTTGAAAAGTGGAGCATTGGCCCACCTGCTCTGATACTACTCGCATGCAAGTTTTTGGAGGCAGATGTGCACGTGATCAGGAAAATATACGGTCACTCACAGTGCAAGACAGCCAGTGGCTGAAGTTGGATATGCATCTGCCTTGTGCTCTAGGCTACGCTGGCAGAAGCAAAATGTGAATGATGGCTTAACAGATTTATGAATAAATTAGGGTGAACTGATGCCTATCAATATATGTATGTTTTTAGGTCTCGGCTAGCGTAGGCTGCGCACATGCGCAGTCTCACTGGCGACATTTAATGAGATAGAGTACGTTTCACTAGCGCGGTTAAGCCCCGCCCCTCTTTTCCATTTGCTGACATCACTGTTCATGCTAAACGGTGGCCAGCCAATGGAAAAGAGGTGTTAGTGACGTACTCTTTTCTCTTTTGAAGCCGTCCCACTTGGACTCGCTTCCTTGACTTACTGCTGTGGTAAAAGGTTTGTTATCTTCTTTATGGGGCAAAACAGCTGGCCCCATAAAAAAGAATAATAAACCTTTTACCACAGCAGTAAGTCAGGCCAAGCCTGTCCAAGTGGGACGGCTCTAAAAGAGAAATTCCTTTCATTTTAGTATAATCGCGGCACCCACGCTTTACTTTTAAAATGCTACAAGTAAAGCGCGGGTGCCGCGATTATACCAGAATGAAAGAAATAGAAAAAACATCTATTTCTTTCATTTTGGTATAATCGCGGCATCCGCGTTTTACTTGTAACATTTTAAAAGTAAAGCACGGGTGCCGCGATTATACCATAATGAAAGAAATAGAAAAAACATCTTTTCCCTAATGTTGGATCACTTTTTGTTAAGCTGCATTAAAAATACAGCCCACATTAAAAAGTTGAGTTCTTTGAAAGAAAGGGAATATACAATGTCTGCTTAGCACAAAGGCTAACATTATGAAAGTTTGGAATCTTAATTTGATTTACCTTGATCCACATACAGAAATATTGTAGAAAAACATGAAGGTGAGCGCTGTTTTTAATATCTGATAATTTGAGCTTCCATGTTTTCAATGTTTTACGGGTTTATTGAAACGAAATGTATTTTAATATTGCCCTGGTAAATTTACTGAGATAGCGGGAAGTAGCGGGAGAACATGAGAGAAGGTCGGGCAAGTCAAAAAAGCCTAGCACTTTTGTATCCTTATGTGCACTTTTTGCTTAGCTGCACTACCAGCACTTTTATCAAGCAGTGCTTTGGGGCAATTAAGGAGGTAGGCTCTACTCTGCCATGTTCAGAGAACCAATCTATTTGTTAAGGAGATTCAGAGTAAAAGAACACAGCTTCATGCCTACGACCACTGGCCGGCAGCGCTTGCATCAAATGTGATTACACAGCTGGCAGCGTCAATATAATTGTTTCTTGATTTTATAAACACTTGTTCCCTTAACGAAAATATGAAGAACAAAACTCTAAACAAAGAAACCCTCCCACCCTCTCACTAAGACCAGCACCAGTCGTCTCTTCCCCCCCCCACGCCCTCCTAACCTAGATAGGGCGAACAACCATTACCGTGCCGGCAACACTACGCATAGCTTTACGTCGCATGCGTTACAAAGCATGCGACGTTACCACGCATGGACATTGCGACGCATACCAAGCGCATGCGCGTGCGATGTAATGGCGATGCTGGAACTGAGAGCAGAGACAGCAACGCTGCACAGGAACCGCGAGGAAACAAAGGTAAGGGTATGTTTAAGGTTTAGGGTTTGGGGTAGTGTCAGGGGGGGATAGTGTATATTACTGTTTAGGGCTTAGGGTTTGGAGTAGTGTATGTTACGGTTTTGGTTTTTAGGGCTTAGGGTTTGGGGTAGTGTTAGAGGGTGGTAGTGTAGGCTACTGTTAGGGCTTAGGTGCAGGGGGGTGTAGTCTATGGTCATGTTTGATCGTTTAGGGTCAGGTTTTTTTTTATTTAGGATGCAGAGAAATGGGGTCCGTTGTAAAGGCATTTAGTATGCATTTCTAAGGACATGCAAACTAATGCCATACACTGTAATAACATGTGTTGTTACGTACAACGTGAACTAATAACCCCATTGTAAAGGCACACAACGCAATGTTTTGGTTCGTGATGTATCGTCATACATCCCTAGATAGCAGTGTGTGTCTCTAGACGCATCCTCATAGCATCGACCGTGATGTATGTTGGGGAGTGCCTTGCGCAAGCAATCATAGAATTTGAAGATATTTGGAACATATTATTTCCCACAATTCTTTGGAGAGCAGTTGTAGAAAAGGGACCCATAGCTCCGCGTATGATTATTCTTTGCAATCAGCCACCAAGGACATATGCTCCATAGCCAGCATTAGCCATGATTTCTGAAGCCAGGGGGGCGGAGCTAGCCTGCGACGAAGATGGCTGCCTAAGCCATCAGCTCCTGCGCCACTATAACGATCCTTACATTTATCCTGTAGGTAGCGACACTTTTATGATCCCGCAGAACCAGCCATAAGCTCCTCAGCTGAGGGGGAACACTCAACGTGAGTCTCGGGCGCCTCTATTGCCCCTGGCCCGCAGTGAGCCGACCTGTGAGGCAGCGTGGCCTGTGCCGGGCCGGAGCCGGCGCGCGACCTGCGTACGGTGCACCCTCGTCTGGAGAGAGTGCGGGACGACTGGAGGGAGTGCCCTGAGTACGGAGACGGTGAGGTGGGCTGCTGCCCCGGAGCCCCGGCGAAGACTGGAGGGTGCGTGCTCCGCCGGTAGCAACTGCCTGGTGCTGGTGCCCAGAGGCGGGGGAGGAGATTCACGCGAGCCCCAGGCTCCTGTTGGGCCTGTGGGCCTGTTGCTGTGACCGCAGCTGCGGATCCCCGGAGACGCCCGTCACACTGCCTGCTGCTTCCCACGGTAGAGGGGCCACTACCACCGCGTTGGGTGAAAGAGTCGAGGACAGGTAGTAGCATCAGCGGCTGGCTAGTTGTGGGCAGCCGGGACGGTGTGAGATGCGGACGACCATGTGGCTGCGGTAAGTCCGATTGAGGGTGAAGACGTCACGGTGGTGGTCTCCCTATCCTGCCCTGGACACCTCATTGCTCTTGAAGCTCCCTACTGGGAAACACCCACTTACAGGCTGATTCTTTGTCTGGCAGCTTTGCACGCGCCCTGTGGAGTCCGGTTTGTGACCTGCCCCACTTATTGCGTCCCGATAGGAGAGCGCCGGGGCCTACTGCCCTTGCCTATTGCTTGGCTGATTTACACTCCGCCTTCTGGGGTGACGAGGACACGTTTCGGAACCTGCACGAATCCTGCCTGCCACCATCCTTCTCAGTGCACGGTCTGGAAAGACCAGCTTGACCGCTGCTTAGGCCAGATTTGCGTTTAGGGACTATTGGGAGTGCCGGTGCGCTCTACACTTTGTGGCAACGTCCTGCTAAGACGCCATGGGTCGCCCTGATCGCTCACAGCCCAAACTCAACTTTGAGCAGAGCAGGAAGACTAAGGCCCCGGATCCGCCATCTTGCGACACGAACGATGGAGCGGAAGGTTCGGGGGAAGGCGGTTCGTCCGAGTCTGATATTCGCGGCATCCTCTTGGCAATGGAAAAGAACTTGCAGGGCGGCCTCACCTCCCTAGGCACCAAAATGGACGCTCTCACATACCGCATGGACCGGATGGCGGAGCGGTTGGATAAGCATGGGGAACGCTTGGATATGGCGGAACGCAGGATAGGGGAGGTTGAGGAGTCACAGACGACACTAGACACGGACCACAAGCAGTTGGGCAAAGTGATTCAGCTGCTGCAAGACAAGGCGGAGGATTTGGAGGCGCGGTCGCGCAGATGCAACATACGCATCACGGTCTTCCAGAGACTACCCAAAGGGGCAATATGGAGCCAATCGAGTCGCTACTGAAAAAGCTGTTGGGTGACACTGACTTCTCCAACTTGTTCGTGATAGAACGTGCCCATCGCACCCTTGGTCCGAGACCCAAGCCTGGGGCCTTGTCGCGGCCCATAGTGGCCAAACTTCTCAATTATAAGGACCGGGACACCGCTTTGAGACTGGCAAGAGCGAAGCAGCCACTGTACTACGAGGGCAGCACGCTGTCCCTGTTCCCTGATTTTACGGCCCGGGTGCAGGAGGCAAGGCACCAGTTTGTACCCATGAAGCGTCAACTACGCGAACTTGGCATAGACTATGCACTGCTTTACCCCGGTCAAAATACGGGTCAACAGACAAGGCCGCTCTACTATTTTTACGGATCCGAAGGCACTGCAGAAGGCCATGAAAGACTGGCGTAGGGCTACTCAACAACCACGGTGAGATCACGAAGCGGAGGATGTGGCCGGAGGGCCCTTGGAGGAGCTGGAATGAGTCCGCTGCCGACTGACTGGTGAGGTGCCTGATCTTTGGGGACTACCCCGCTGCAGGATTGTTTGGATTTGCCACTGGTGGATGTGGGTTGAGGGATGCCCCTACTGTCACTTGGACTTACTCGCTCATGCTGTCCCTGGTCCTGATGGAGCGCAGCTGTACTCTGCATGGCGACACTAGGGCGGGGTGCCTTCCTGCTAGTGCTTCGTATGCTCTGGTGGTTACCCGCCTTTATTAGACCTGATTACTTGCAGAATGTTGCCCAAATGTATCGTGTGCAGTATTTATGCTTCTGTTATTATTTTCTGAGTTCCATACGGACAGATACACTGCCTTAACTTGTGTAAAAACAATTCAGGTGGGGGATGCCCTGGGGGGCTGGTATGCCACGTTGGGACTATTTGTTGTTCAGAGACTGCTACGGGCTCTGCTGGGGTCCACTGCCCAGTATGGATAGTGGAATTGATATTATGCTACCTTCTTCCATGTAGTGGCGGGGGGGGGCAGGGCACAATGGCGACAGCACTGTTGGATACTGTTATACATTTGCAATGTGCATGCTACCTTTGTTTCGGTGTGTGACCCACAGGTCTCTGCCCTATTCTCCCTATTTGGGGGCTTGTTTTTGTTATGTACTGTTTTACTTTATTCAGATAGTTCTGGGAGCTGGGGATGAGGGGGGGTAGAGGGGGGGTGGTTGAGGATCACTGGACGGGGAGGGTGGGAGGTAAGGGGGGGTGGAGAGGGGCGCGGCCTAGTTGGGGAAGGGCAAGCGTGGGTGGAGGTTGGGGTGCAGTATGATGTTTTGTCCTGCTTAATGTTTTTGTGGGAGGGAATTTGGTTGTTGATTTATTTGCTGTTGTTTCCGCGTATGGCAGAATGCATAATACTTAATGCAGAGTTAGTTACTACTGATGACATGAGTTTTGGCAGAAGTGCGCGTTGTTTATCGTCAACTGAGGATACTCTAGCTTGTGCCACGGTGCGGTACCTCTGTAATGACTCTACATTCCCGGAGCGATGAAGCATCCCCTACACCCTCTACTGCTTCTTCCCTGACACAACAATCACGAGACGGTGACACTATAACATTTATGACCTGGAATGTCAGGGGTTTAAATGACCATAGAAAGGTTAGACGCATACTCCAGTACCTCTCACGCCATGCGGTAGACATAGCGTTATTGCAAGAAACTCATCTGCGGCCGGACAGCTCGACACTACGTTACAGAGGTCTTCATGGTCGTGTACACGCGGCCGGCATTACTTCCAGCGCCAGAGGGGTGCTAACATGGGTGAACCCGCGCTCCACTTTGACATTCACGCCGATTGACACTGACACTGAAGGACGATATGTTATTACTAGGTGCACCGGGAAGGGGATGACATTTCATGTGATCAATGCATATGGCCCTAACTTTGACTGCCCCTCGTTCTATGTATCACTTGCCAATAAGATCAGGGAACTGGGGGAGGGACATGTTCTGTGGGGCGGTGACTTCAATCTGACTTTACAGCCATCATTAGATCGTTCAGACGGACCTTGCAGACGCCACCTCGGCTGCATCTCGTGTTCTTGACGCGGAGATGACCCGTTTGGGACTACAAGATGTTTGGAGAACTACTCACCCGAGTCAAGGGGGCTACACACACTACTCCTCGCAATATGACATACACACTTGCATTGACTATTGGCTCCTGTCCTCGCATCTCCTCTCCAGTGTGCGGGTATGCGCGACTCTTCCGCGCACTTACTTTGACCATTCCCCGGTACCCGCCCCTGCCTCTAGACCTAGGGACATGCTATTTGCTCCTGAGGCGGAAGCCGGGAGCTAGTTTCCTTTTGCTAATAATTTTAAAACTGTTCATTTCTCCGCACTGTTTTTAAAATAAAAATTGTCCATTCCACTCACTTTGCTGAAACCCCCCACTTGTGAGCTAGTAGGCTCACCTTCTTTGCGCCGCACTAGGGACCTCACTTTCTGCCCTGTAGCCGATTAGGAGCTATTTGTTTTCGGGGCTTGGAGGGGCCCATTATCCATAGCGGCCATCTTAGGGGAGGACTAGGTTGCCGCGCTAGTGGTTGGGAGGAAGCGCTGGACCCACCGCGCTAAAGCGCATAAATTGAGCGGGCGAGTTCGGTTTGGTAAGACCTAGGGACATGCTATTTGCTCCTGAGGCGGAAGCCGGGAGCTAGTTTACTTTTGCTAATCATTTTAAAACTGTTCATTTCTCCGCACTGTTTTTAAAATAAAAATTGTTCATTCCACTCACTTTGCTGAAACCCCCCACTTGTGAGCGAGCAGGCTCACCTTCTTGCGCCGCACTAGGGACCTCACTTTCTGCCCCTGTAGCCGATTAGGAGCTATTTGTTTTCGCGTCTTGGAGGGGCCGATTATCCATAGTGGCCATCTTGGGGGGAGGACTAGGTTGCCGCGCTAGTGGTTGGGAGGAAGCGCTGGACCTGCCGCGCTAAAGCGCATAAATTAAGATGGTCTTTCCTACGCGCAGTGTAAGCGGTTGCGTATGCGTCCTATCGCGCCAAAGGAGCGCCTAAGGAAAGCCCGTCTGTGCCCGTCCGGGCTAGGACGTGGACAATGGGATCCCTGGTACCGGAGAGGGTACGTTACAGTGGCGACCAGCTCCGGCCACTGAGAGGCAGTCTGATTGTCCCCTGCCCCAGTTGTTCCCCTGCAGAGAAGGTATGGATCTTTTACCCATATTGTAATCCTAGTGGGGCAGCGACCCGTAAAACCAAATCATACTCATTGGCCTTGATAAATTGTTGGTCCCTCCCAAAGCATGCAGTGCAAATTCACCTGCTTTTGGAGGAGCGAGACCCAAATGTCCTTTTCTTGACCGAGACATGGTTAACTGAAACGTCTGAGCCTGATATAGTTCGGGTTTTACCACCCAGCTTTTTAATCTGTAGGCATGACCGCCAGACGGGTAGGGGAGATGGGGTGGCTATTATCTATAAAAACTCATTTGTGTGCGAACCTCCGAGAGCCCTCTCGCGGAATGTGAGAGTTTAGGGTTCTCCGTCTCATTCTCCCCCACCTGTCCTTTTTCGGGTATCCTTGTCTACAGGCCAACGGGAGCATATAACAGCTTTTGCAACAATCTCCTTGACAAGATCACCCTCTCCATTAGCAGTACACCTAATTTCTCCATCCTAGGTGACCTTAATATTCATCTTGATAACTCTGAGGCCTCTTCATCGCAAGATCTACTGGACACCCTAGGGGTAGTCCAACTTAAACAAATCGTGTCTGGATCCACGCATCTTGCAGGGCATTTAACCGATCAGTTTTTCACTAATCTTGGAAATATTATTTGTGATCAGTCCATTTTCGCTCCTTGGTCTGATCATGCTTTGCTGTCATTTGTCTGGGCCCCACCCGATCATAATCATATAGTTAGTCCTTGCAAGAAGTTTAACCGGACTTGGTCGAAGTTATCCTCGGAGGAATGGGGGGCCGCTCTTAAGAAGTCTCCTCCAGTACATCAGGATAACCCTGTCAGGGCTAACGCAGCCTTTAACAAGTGGCTAGATACTACTTTAGATTCTATCCTGCCCAAGAAAGAAGTGTGCCATAGGATGGGCCTAAATAAAAAGCCGGGGTACTCAGGAGAATTAAGGGTTCTTAAACAATGCTGCAAACGGGCTGAAAGGAAATGGAGGAAAGATTTCTCAACCATCAGCAAAAATGAATACAGAGTCGCGCTCAGAACTTATAAGAACCAGTTAAAAACTGTGCAAGCTGTGTACTTTCAGGAACAAATCTCTGACGCAGCCAACATGCCATGGGAAATCTTTAAAATATTTCAATCCTTGGTCAGCCCCCCACCCCCCCCCCGAAGATCTATCCAACTATAGGCCCATTTCGCTGTTGCCTGGGCTTAGTAAAATAGCCGGAAAACATGTTAACCAGGTACTATCCTCTTTTTTAGAGACTAAGGGAGCCCTCCACCCCACCCAGACGGGATTCAGAGCCAATAAAGGTACGGAAACTGCTTTGGTGGCGGTGGTGGAAACGACTAGGAGTATTGTAGATGCCGGAGGCTGCGCTGCGGTGGTCCTATTGGACCTCAGTGCAGTCTTCGATATGGTAAATCACCCGCTCCTGTTACACCGTCTGCGTCAGGTGGGAGTTTCCGGAATGGCCCTCAAATGGCTCCAGTCCTTCCTGTCAGAGAGATTTTTTTCTGTCTTTGAGGATGAGGCGTCATCAGAACAACATCCACAGCATCACGGCATTCCCCAGGGATCCTCTCTTAGCCCTACCATGTTTAACATCTACATGAGACCACTTGCTGAGGTGGTTCTTCCCTGGGGAATTCAGCTTGTCACCTATGCCGACGACACGCAGTTGGTCGGACTCGTTTCCCTGTCAAGGGAGGGCACCACAGACGAGGGGATCAACAACCTCACACCTTGTCTTACCAAGGTCTTAGATTGGATGACTGCCTCATTCCTCAAGTTAAATGGGTCCAAAACTGACATCATGCTGGTGGGATACAAAGCCCCCATCAATCTTGATCCCTGGTGGCCAACTTGTCTGGGCCCTCCCCCCATCCCCAAGAACCAAATTAAGAGCCTGGGGGTTTGGCTTGACTCCACTTTGGGATTTCAAGTGCAGGCCAAAAAAGTTGCTGCTACCTGCTATGGTCTGCTCCGGGTCCTCAGGAAGATCTTGACTCTTCTTCCTTTCGAGGCCAGACGCCTGCTCGTCCAGTCTTTGATTCTTTCGCGGCTGGACTATGCAAATGCTGTCTATCTTGGGGCCCCTGCATGTTCCATCCAAACACTGCAGTCTGTACAGAATTGTGCAGCCCGGCTACTTATGAATGTACCCAGACGTAGCTCGGCGAAGCCCGCAATGCGGGCTCTCCACTGGCTACCGATACAGGAAAGGATCCTGTTTAAAATGCCATGTGTATGGCTCATAAGTCCATTTTGAATTCCGGCCCTATCATTCTTCGCCCCCTGTTTCGTCGACATCAACCTCTCAGATTTTTGAGATCGAACCAGGGTAACCTGCTGGTAGTACCGAGGGTGAAGCGGGCACGTATGGGTGGCCGCCAAATATCCCTTCTTGCGGCCAAATTCTGGAACCTCCTCCCCGACAACATCAGGCTTGAAACCAACCATCTGGCCTTCAGGAAGCTATTGAAGACGTTCTTCTTTCATTGAGTGTCTTTTTCTACGTTCTCAGGGCACACAGCGCTGGGATGCCTCAGGGTAGCCATGCGCTATAGAAGAGTGTACTCATTCATTCATTCATTCTCTTGGCGATTGCCCCCTTACGCGTTGCTGGATGACGTTTTTCGTGAAGAACTAGCTACTACTATAGAAGACTTTTTTATTAGGAATGAGGGCACGGTGGACTCCTTTACGGTATGGGAGTCCTTTAAAGTGTATATGCGTGGGGTTATTATTTCTAAGCATGCTGGAGTCCTCAGATCTATTCGTGACCACTTGAAGCTCCTAGAGAATAGATTGAAAAGTATCGAGGCGCGCCTCATACGAAATCGGAGCGAGGATCTGATGCAGGAACTGGCGCAGACGCTCAGGGAATACCACGAAGAAGCGGACGCTGATGCTAAACATCTCGGGAAGTACGCCATTGCCCGAGCATATGGGGAGGGGGAGCGCCCAGGCTCGGTATTGGCTAGAATGGCTAAGCAACGTCGGCAATCCACGTCTATTCCCGCTATGCGCTCTCCACTCACGGGCGTTGAGTTAACTGACGATCAAGTTGCGGACCGTTTTCGAGACTATTACGCCACTCTCTACGCTTCTAGAGGGCTGGTGTCGGAGGAACGTATCATGGATTATCTTAGATATATCCAACTCCCTTGGCTAACGAACACGCATCGGGAGTTCCTTGTGAGGCCGTTTGAAAGAGAGGAGATTGTCTATGCGTTGTCATCCATGAAGGCAGGTAGCGCCCCAGGCAGTGACGGGTTTCCAGCCTCTTTTTATAAAGCGTTTTCGGAGTTATTACTCCCTAAGTTATTGATGCTTGTTGAACAGATGGCGGACAGTGGAAAAATGCCTCCCACAATGCGGGAAGCTATTATTGTGACCTTATTGAAGCCGGGAAAGCCTCCCGAGGACTGTGCTTCTTACCGCCCGCTGTCGCTACTAAACGTTGATGCGAAGATCTTCGCAAAGATTATCGCCAATCGTATCATCCCCTTAATTCCAACACTTGTTGCCCCAGAACAGGCGGGGTTCGTCCCAAATCGTATGTTGACCTACAATCTACGCACAGTTTTCGCAGCCTTTCAACACAATAGACAGGAAGTTCCGGCAGTGGCGGTCTTCCTGGATATGGAAAAAACGTTCAATTCAGTCGAATGGCCGTTCCTCCGTGCGGTCTTGCGACGCATGGGAGTTGGAGAACTCTTCATTCAGTTACTAAATACGCTTTATGCATTCCCCACGGCTAGGGTTCGCCTAGGGGCACTGACGACTGAACCCTTCTCCATAGGACGTGGCACCAGACAAAGCTGCCCCCTCTCTCCCTTGCTGTATGCCCTAGTTGCAGAGCCCCTTGCCTGCGCGTTGCGGGAGTATCATGGGCATCGCGGTATCCGTTTTCACGGTTATAACTTAATAGTGTCCACGTATGCGGACGACACCTTGCCTTACGTGCGTGATCCGGAGGCTAATCTTTCGAGAGTACTGAGAGAAGTGGTCCTGTTCAGCTCTCTCTCTGGTATACATGTCAACTGGGGAAAAACTGTGATGTTCCCACTCACCACAGCCACGTCCAGGGTTGACTCGGACTACCCCATTCAATGGACCACAGACTCCGTTCGTTACCTAGGTATTCGACTTCACACGGATGCGGAGGTGGTTCTTCGGGAAAATTATGGGGTGGCTGTTTCCCAACTGGAAGATGATATAGAAAAATGTATAGGCCTCATCCCTCTCCCTTATGGACCGTATATCTTTGCTGAAAATGGTTGTGCTTCCCCGGTTTTTATTCCTTTTCAGTAATAATCCGATGGTATTGTCTAGCGCTTTTTTTAAACAACTACATTCCTTAGTACTGCGGCTGGTTTGGGCTGGTAAGCAACCTAGAGTAGCTTGGGATATTCTCATCCTTCCCTACGAGAGCGGGGGCCTGCAGGCTCCTGATCTGGAGTTATATTACCGTGCCGCACAGGGCGCTCATGCTTATGGCTGGATGCACGGCCCGTTCACTGCTCCGCACATACGCATTGAACAGATAGTGGCCGACCCTACGCCGTTACCGGCATTACTGACCCACCCCGAGAACGACGAACGGGTCTATTGGATTCGCTGAATGTTGTTATACACGCCTGCCACCATCCTATGGATGCACAGGCCTGCTCCCTGCTATATGCCCCAGAGGCCAAGTTGGAGTGGTGTTCGTGGCTGGGCCCATGCAGGGATCGTGGGGTTCTGTTGGCCCTTACTAAACTGGATTTACGTACAATGGGGGATCTGTTCCTTAACGGCACGGCTCGCCAATGGGATAAGGTTGACACAGGGGACGGCCCAGGTGCTCCCCCCCTGGCTCGCTTTCAGTTCCATAGGGTGAGACTTGCTCTCAGAGATTTACTGGGTGAGGACATGTCTGAACCCCCTACGGTATCGGTATACGGCTATGTAGTCACTGCTAAATCTTCGGCACGTCTAATATCGCGACTCTACCATGACACATTGGCAGAAAAGACAGCGCATTATGCCAAGCCCAGATTGGCGTGGCAGACAGATTTAGATACCGATCTCCCCAAAGATATATGGAGATATTGTTGCGCCAACATCAAGAGGATATCCCTTAATGGCCGACATCGGATTTTACATTTTGAATTCCTCAATCGGGTGTACTATTCCCCTTAACGTTTGTGCAGATACGGTTTACGGGAGTCTCCTCATTGTGAAAGGTGTTCGGCGCCAATAGCGGACTTTCTACACCTTGCCTGGCTTTGCCCTCGGATCGCAGAGTTCTGGCATGGGGTGTTTGTTGAGGTGAACAAGGTCACTGATTTATCGCACTCCCCCTCTCCACTGATTGCGTTGCTGGGGTACTCGAAAGATATTGCGCCTGATAAACGCAGATTGGTGGACATAGCTTTATTAGTGGCCAAGCATTGCATCGCACTCACGTGGATGAGAGGCCCAGCTCCGACGCTGTCTAGATGATCTCGGGATATGTTGTACTGCTGTACGCAGACGGGACTGTACAGGGAGCTTTTGCCCCCCGTAACAGGCCAAAGAAGTACTGGTCACTATACATGGAGAGGAGATCTGTGGCGGACGACAGACACAGGAGACGCTGGGTCGGACCTGGGGACGGCACATGCGCCGTAGACCACTTTTGGGGAGATAGCGGTTGCGTCCCGCTTTGATAATTCCTCCTACACTTATCCTACGCAGGTGGCACACAATGCTGGTTCCCGATTACATGTCCTGATGATGTTATTGCAGTAGAGATGCGTTGCGTAAGGAAATGTAGAAGTTGCTGGAACACAGACATTGATGTTGGGGTACTGATTGTGCACATGTTGACATGTAATAGTGCTACTCTGCTGAAACTAATTGCTATGCCTTTGTTGACTGATTTTAATTTTGTATTTTCTCTTTGAAATGCCAATAAATAAATACATTAAAAAAAAAATGATGTCAGGATCGTCAGCAGCGCAAGAATATATATATCTCCACTAACCTGTCTCTTGTGACCAGCAGAGACGATGACAGACAAAATCCCTCCCTATTCCCCTTGTCGCAACTCCCGGCAGAGGAGGAATACCTACTGCTTGAAATTGCGCCCAAAGGGAAAAGGGAAGTGGATAAAATAATAAACTAGCCGTAGTCTCTGTACTCCCCTCAAGGTCTGGTCAGGTAGGCAGCACGGTCGAGGAAGGGGGTGTGTACTGCAGGACAAGGAAACAAGTAGACAAACATTAGAATTCACTCTCTCTATAAGAACTGTCTCGCTCTCGCTCTCAACTCTAATCCTGCTCCAACTCACCAGGAGATATACAGCCTCGGCTGGAATACGACATACAAGATACGAGGAAATTCCAAAGTAGATGAACCTGGGAGTAGGTACACACATCAATTGGTTTTTCGAAAGGAGGCTACAAGGATCCTCTAATTATAAGTGTTGTTAAGTCATAACATGAATAGGGATAATCCAGCAAGGAGGATCACCTGTTAATTAATCGTCTACACGTAGTACGTCAGCAAGCGCTGATCCCTCTGAATACATAATTCGATGTTCACGAGGAAACGGCAATTATCAAAAGCGCACTTTGGAACAACCTGAGACAGTTCCGAAATACAAGTGCTAACTAGCTCCTAGTCAGAACACAGCAGAGACCCCACAAAGTATAAAGAAAAGGAAAGGAAAGTACATGGGACTCTAGATGCGCTCCATCGCTCTCTGAGTAACGATGAAAAGAAACAAGAAGTAATTAAAGGGAGGAGGCGAGCCCGCACTCCTTCCTCGATACCTGGGAATCACCGCGGAGCCCTCGGGGGAGGACGTAGATACTCGGTTATCCAGGAGCAGAAAAGCCGCAGGGCGGCAAGGAACACGGAGAAGAATGATCACGCAGGCTTTTGATCGGCGTCGGGAAAAATGGCCACGCAGGCTCTTGATCGGCGTTGGTTAGACTGACCACGCAGGCTCTTGATCGGCGTTCGTTAGACTTCTGGCTGAAATCCGGAGGGGGCATACCATACCGCCATTCCTGGTACTGGGAGGCAGGGCGGCAAGGAACACGGAGAAGAATGATCACGCAGGCTTTTGATCGGCGTCGGGAAAAATGACCACGCAGGCTCTTGATCGGCGTTGGTTAGACTGACCACGCAGGCTCTTGATCGGCGTTCGTTAGACTTCTGGCTGAAATCCGGAGGGGGCATACCATACCGCCATTCCTGGTACTGGGAGGATTGTCAAGCACCGTTCCGGTGTGGGTGAGGTGCTTATATACGACTCGCCCAATGCTGGTAATAGTAGTTCCTTATCCCATGTTTCAGCGCAAAAAAGGGAACTACCCTAAACCGATTACTCCGACGGTACGAAATCGCTACAAATGATTTCTGAAGCCAAGCGCTTAAGTCAGGAATAGCCGTTGTTCCCCAGTGGGCCAGAATCACCTAACGCGCAGCTAATAAGACTAGCGCGATCTGTCTACCCTTCAGAGAGAGAAGGGGAAAGGTCAGATGGTTTGACAGCCCCAGAATAGTGTATGCTGGAAATCTAGGAAGGGAAGTAGCCAATCTAAAACCTCCTCCCAACAGCTCTGTAGTTTAGGACTAGGCCATAATAAATGCACTAAGGATCTGGTCATCCCGCACTCCCTCCAACATTGCTCAGATCTGCCTTTATCCCATCTGTGTATGCGTGCAGGCGTAAACTAACAATATGATATCACTTTATATGCTGATTCCGTTCCCGCTGTGTTATGCGCTATATGGTATGCCTGATACTGTAGGTCTGCCCATTCTTTGTCGGAGAGTGTTTTTTCTAATTCTGCCTCCTATCACAATTGCCCCTTAGTTCGCCCCCCAATATTGCCTGCAGAAAGCATTGAGTATAACTCAGAAATGAGGCACTTATCTTTTTTACATACTAGCCATTTTTTAAAAGCCGTGAGTGGTCGCGATGCCCCCCTTTGGCAGGAAGGTGATGTAACCTACTGTCTTAATTGGCGATAGGGAAACTCATCAGATTGAGAGAGATCATAATTTTGCTTCAACTGTTCGAATAGAATCAGTCCCTTTGTATCAAACAAAGATCCTATCCTCTTGCAGCCCTCCTCTCTCCACCTTTGAATCACCTCTGAATCACGCCCCGGGGAAAAATCTGGATTGTCCACTATATGGGACATTGGAGATGGAAAAGAGGTCCAGCCTTTCTTGCCCGCAACCGCATCCCACACCTTCATGGTTGAAGATGTAACCAGGGAGGAATACAGTCCCCATGCCCTGGATTTACGGTGCAGCCTGATCTCTCGCCATATGTTTGCCCCTGCTACAGATTGGTCCATAAAGTTCCAGTGTTCTTCAGAGAGGGGGCGGTTCCACTCTACTATGTACCGAAGGTTTGATGCCTGAAAATATCAGTTAATTATTGGGAGACCCATACCCCCCTCCCTCCTGGGGATCGACATTTGGGCAATCGATATGCATGTTTTTTCCCACACCCCATACAAATGTATTAATTAGTGTCTGCAGTTGGTGGGGCGTGGCTTGG
This sequence comes from Lissotriton vulgaris, assembly GCF_964263255.1. Lineage (NCBI taxonomy): Eukaryota > Metazoa > Chordata > Amphibia > Caudata > Salamandridae > Lissotriton > Lissotriton vulgaris. The sequence continues at coordinate 121,604,526 of NC_141687.1, forward strand.
CCGGCTGCAAGATGGCTGCACACTGAGTGGGCTCTGCCGACCAAGCATAAAAATCCACCATAATCCTGTCTAAATCCTCACCATCGTTGCACTTCGAAACTAAATTTTGGCTCCTGACCTGGTGTGGCGCCGTACTATCGCGCCACCGCTTCCTGTCCGGTCCTGTGGCGGTGATGCATCACACTATCCGGGATGCCGGGCCTACGACCTCTGGCCCGCGAGGTCGGGCCTTTTCTGCTGGAGACTGCCTGGAGGCGCTGGGAGCTGCTGGTCGGCTGTGGGTGAGTGGGGGCTGCTGTCACAGTGTTTCGGGTGGGGTTGGGGTCCGATCCGTCCCGCTGTGCCCGGCCCGCTGTGTGGTGCACGCCTGATCCCTGGGACGCTCCGGGCTGCCTCATGTGGCCACCGCGGGTGCCAGGGCTCCGCTTGGTGTGCAGCGGGCCCCCCGCGACTCCCCGCTTGTTGCCGCTGCATCACCTGTGCACGCCCCTACCCCGGCAGCCTTCCGTTTCCTCGGCCAGTGCGGGCGCTGCCCGCTGCTCCCTTTGCTTTCGCCTGTCCCCAGACTTGGCCTGCTGTCGCTCCTTGTGGGACGCGCCCCCTGGGACGGGCCCCGGGCCTGCTGCGAGCCGGCCGGACCTTGGAGCATATTCTTTTATCCGCTGCTGAGATGCCCTCGCTGTTGCCCCCCGGCTGTGTCCACCCCGGCTGTCTTTTGAAGAGCTGTGTGCCCCCGTGGGGCTGTGTCACCACCTGCACCTCCTGGGTCGTGAGGCAGGGCCAATTATCCTGGCAGCAGAGGTCTCATCCATGGTCGCCGCCGGACATCTTCTGGGCCTGCGGGTGAGTGGGGGCGTCCCCTGGGGCTTTGCGGGCGGGGTTGGGGGCTTGTAGACCACTCTCCCCTGCGAGGTGCGTTGCGGGGGTGCGCCAGTCCTTTGGCCATCTCCTGGCTGCCCTGTGCGGCCGCCGTGAGTGCACAGGCTCGGGCCGCGAGTGCCGGGCCTCCCGCGATTCCCCGTCCGCTCTTGCCGCAGTCAGGTGCGCCCCCCCCCTTTTGAATGCTATTCACCTCCAGAGCTGCGGGGGAGCTGTCCTCTGCTCTTTGTAATGTAATGTAAGACATACTTTTATAGCGGGAACTGTCACCCAAAGGGTATCCTGGCGCTTTGACTCTACAAACATCACACACAGACAGGATCACGCAGCCCTAGGGAAGAGATGGGACTTCAGCCCCTTTTTGAAAAGAGATAATTCATTCAAACTCCTCAAGGAAAGTGGGAGAGAATTTCAGAGTTTAGCAGCAGTAAAGCTAAAAGAGCGGCCGCCCAACCGTGTCCTCTGGATTCGAGGAACTGCCACTAAATAAGCAAAAGAGGAACGTAAAAGTCTGGCTGCCGAATACCATGAAAAAACATGTCGAGCAGCACCAAAAATGCTGCTTGACCACTGTCGACACGCGAACGAAGATCGTCCAGAACCACCACCAGTGCAGATTCCGTACCGTGAGCTGGCCGGAAGCCGAACTGGGCTACATCTAAACAGGCATTGGTCTCTATAAAGCTAGACAGAGATTTGGTGACATATTTTTCCAAGATTTTAATTGGAAAGGGCAATAAAGAGATGGGCCTGTAATTCGTAGGACAGAGGGGGTCGAGTGTGGCTTTCTTTAGTAATGGAGAATACCACTGCCAGTTTCCAGCTGTCAGGAACCATGGCAGTGCTGAGGGGCTGGCAGCAAATAGAATATAGAGGAGGAAAAAGCTCCTCTTGAAACAGCTTCCAAAACTTGTGTGGCAACGGGTCCAAAGGAGAACCCGATGAGACACAGTTGGCCAAGATACAGAACTCCTCGTAGGAAGGAAGGGTGAAGCTGGACAGCGTTGGCTGTGCAATAACTTCCCTGGTGTCAGCTGGAGTCAAAATGGACAGTGGCTCGAAGGTGGACTGGGTGTTAAGAGTACTAGAAGCAGAGAGACGACTCAAAATAGTGGTAATCTTGTTTTCAAAAGTAAAGGCCAGGGAATCGCATAATTCCTGCGAAGCAGGAATGCTATTAGTGGCACAGGCAGGGTTAGAGAGATTATTAACAATTTTAAAAAGGGTTTGGGACTTGTTAGCTGCATGTGCCAACGTGTCCTCAAGGTACCTGGCTTTGGCGCATTTTATCTGTGCTTTATAGCCCAGAAGTGATTGTTTAAAAAGAATTGTATCTGCCTCAAGATAGTGCTTCCTCCAAGTTCTTTCAGCTTGTCTACAGCGTAGTTTCAGCTGAAGGAGTTTATTAGAGTACCAAGGGGCAACGTGTTTGAATCTATCCTTCACTTTCCTCAATGGAACCATTTTATCTAAAGATTCCGTAATCCGTTGGCAAAGGCTCTGGTAGCTCTCCTCTACTCCTTTCTCCAGGGTAAAACCACAAGGTAGCAAAGCAGGCAAAGTAGAGCATTTCAAAAATCTAGACCAGTGTCTGCTAAGTTTGGGGTTACCTACGCAGTTATCTATAAAAGAGTCATTAGGAAGTTGTAATGAAAATTGGATAAGGGCATGGTCAGTCCAACATTGAACGGTTATATCCCCGATCTTGACCCAGGTGTCTTCAGCAAAGACCAGATCCAGGATATGACCCTTCAAATGAGTTTGGGAGAGCACCAGCTGCTGAAGATGGATGTTGCTGCAGGCCTGGTATAGATCTTTGTGTGCTGTATCCAAGGGGCCATTCGGCCAGAGATTAAAGTCACCTAGAACCATGAGCCTGGCATGAGTGTTTGAAAGGTCATAGATGAGATCCACCAGATCGTGTGGAACTGTCGTGGCACTGCCAGGTGGTCTATAACAGAGCAGGCCAGAGTACAGAACTCCCTTATGACCTTTAAGCGAGAAGCCCATCAGTTCAATACCTTGAACGTTTTTGACCTCAAACTCTGTCAGATCGAGTGTCTCACTGAAAATAAAGCCCACACCTCCTCCTCTGCCACCCGCTCGGGGGTTATGCCTGATCTTATAGCCAGGGGCGTAGGCCAGCACAAGCTCCATCCCGCTGTCAGCTCTTGTCCAGGTCTCCGTGAGAAACAGCACATCCAAATCCTGAAAATCGATTAGGAGTGATATTTCCAAATGATGTTTACACAAGGACCTAACATTGAGCAAACCGCAGGATAACACCGTTGGACTATTGGTGGTTGCTAAAGACTGGCCGACCAAGCAAGATTGCTGGCCTACCTGAATAAGTTCTTCCCTGGAGTAGACATACCGAGCCAGAGCAGGATTGGCAGCATGGCTGGCGCTGGTCGCGGCCTGTGCGCGGACGGGCTTACCTCTGGCGCGCCCGCTGCGCGCTTGGATGTTCTGCATTATAAACACCGTGAGGCGCGAGAGTCCTACGAGTCAACCTCTGGACCCGCGACCAAGATGGCGCCCGAAAACCGGCACCTTCCTGGTTCCCACACCTAAGATGGCGGCCAAATCGCCGCGACGCGGTTCAAGTAAGCCCTAGATCGGCCTAAATCCCGCAAATGCGGGGTGAGAAACCTTTTAAAGTGCGGGTAAGAGCTAGGAGTGATTTTGCACAGCAAAAGCGGCGAAAGTAAAAAATGCGGCAGCGCTATACAGCAGCAGCGTGTTTATGCAATGATGCTCCTTAAAAGAATAAAATGGTTGTCGGCTAAGAACAGGGGTTGCAGAGTGGGCGAGCGCGCTGCAGGTCAGGTAAGCAAAGTCTATCTGTGCATGGATGAGTTCCTGCTTTTGAATCCTTCTACAAGCGCGAGAGTCCTACGAGTCAACCTCTGGACCCGCGACCAAGATGGCGCCTGAAAACCGGCACCTTCCTGGTTCCCACACCTAAGATGGGCCCTGCCTGTCTCCGCTTCTGGGTTCGCGCCCCGCCTGAACACTGCGTCGCCTGGATCAGCCCTTAAGCCTGCTATGGCCCCACTGGCACTCCTATTTGCTCTCTTCTACCAGCCGCCGCCGCTGGACCATCATCGCGGCTGCTCCTTCAGCTTCCTGGCTACTTGTCGGCCTCGCCTTGGTGGGCCCGCTGGGGCTGCCTTCCTCCCGCTCCTTTACCAGCCATCTCATCCAGTGCCTGGCCGTGCCTCACTGTCCCGACTTCGCCTTACTGGACGCACCCTGGTGTGATCCTTGCTTTCAGAGTGTGGAGGTCTTGCCGGGTGGCTGGGTATGCGGGCTGTCGCCGTCTCTGTTCCTCCTTGTGGCTCCTGGATTCCTAGATTCGGTGGTGTCCTCACTTGACTCGCTTCCCACGCGCTGGTGCGCACATGTTGGCTACCCTCTCTGATCAGTCCCGTAGCCTGCTGGAGATCCTGCTGCTGGGGCCTCCCACCATGGGGAAAAACTATCCTAAGCAGCCCAAAATAGCATTCGAACTTCGGATGTCTTCCCGTCAGGATGGTGCGGGGACGGAGGGTGCAGATTCCGCCGTCACCATGGAGGCCCCCCCAGTCACGAGGATGACCTCAAGGCAATCATGCTGGACGTCAAATCCACGGTTACGGGCGTAGCCACCCAGTTAGACCAGCTCACAGCCCACTTGGACACTGTGAAATCTTGCGTTGACTCACATGATAACTGGCTCTTTCACGTCTAAACCAGGGTCTCGGACGCAGAGGATGCTGCCACTCAGGACCGCCAAAAACTATTGCAGATAGACAAGATCCTGGCCATAATCCGGGATAAGAACGAGGACTTGGAGGCCCGTTCCCGGCGGAGCAACCTCCGCATTACGGACCTTCTGGAATCCACAAACATCACCAAGATGGAGGACTTTTTGGAAAAGTTACTTAGGGAGCTATTCGGCGACGTCCTGTCCCCGGTTTTCATCGTAGAGCGCGCCCATCGCTTGCTTGGTCCACGTCCTGGCCCTGGTCTGCCCCCACGCCCCATCATTGCTAAGATTTTGAACTACCGGGACGCCATTCTCAAGGCCGCAGGAGACAGGGGCTCCATCACCAACCAGGGTAATGCACTCTCTTTTTACCCGGACTATACCCCGGCTGAACAAGCTGCATGGAGAGAATTTCTTCCTGCTAAACGCATTCTCCTAATGCACGAGGTGCCGTACTCTTTAGCCTATCCGGCGAAGCGGAGGGTTCGCCAGGGCACAAAAATGTTGGTCTTCCCTGATCCCAGAGAGGCCCTGGCATTTGCCAAGAGGCTGGACAAGGGTGCCTGTTCCTCTCCTTCCACCTCTCAACCTGATAGGTCCGGCCGCCTTAGTGACAATGAGTGAGAAGTGCAAATGTTTTTCGACTATGAGACTCTCCTTGGTAACTGTATGAGGTTGGACTACTCCACTGCTTGGCCACGCTGCTTCTTTGCAGGGGTGTATGCCTAGCCCTGCCATGCCCCCACGGGATGATTCCCTTTTCTCTCATGGTTCTTCCCCTTCCCATTTGTGGGTCCCAGGGGTGGTGTGGGAGGTTAACTCAGCCTGTTTGGGGGGGTTGGAGTGGGTGCGGGGTGGCCGGGTTTGTTTGGTTTGGGGTTCCCGTGCAGGGATGGGTCGGGGAGGGGGGGGGGGATTGCGGGGTGCTCTGCTCCTCTACTGATGTGGCGGCTTCAGTTGGACGTCCTTTTGTTGTTTAATATTGCTCTTCGATGTTTCTCCACTGACACTGTACTGTGCTTCTTGTTTTTGGTTCATTATGCTAAATTTTGCGGGATGTGTTCCTCTGTGTTTTTTAGCATGCTCTCCTTCTGTCCGCTGGTCATTGACTGTAGGGCATCTGGTCGCTCCACTGTTCCCTCCCTCCTCCACTATGCTGCGTTCCCGGCGGCCTATCCCATGTCGTGCCCTTATTGCTCATAGTGGGACCCCGCGCTGCGGGTCCTGCCTACTCGCAAGTCGCTTGCACGCTTTTCTTGCACTGCTTGGGCTGGGGCTCTCCCCCGTGGTTCCGACCTGGGATGTCTGCTTCCCCGCCCCCGCCTTGTTGGCAGGTCACTGCCCTCCTCTCTCTCTGCTCCCCATGTGTGCTGCACCCTTTTACGAGCCCCCCCGCCTGCGCCGCTTGCTGTTGCTCCTTCATGGCTGATGTAGTTAGCTGGTCCTGGAATATCCGGGGCATGAATGACCACCGTAAAGCCCGACTGATTAACTCACATTTACAAAGGCACAAAGTTGATATATGTCTATTGCAGGAGACGCATCTGCTGCCTGGGACCATCTCTAATCTTCATTCCCGGTATTGGGGGGAATCCCACTCCGCCACTTACTCGTCGTACGCTAGATGTGTCTCTATTCTTTTCCGGCGGGGCCTCCCATGACAGACCGTCCGGGTGATCCTAGATCCGGAAGGCAGGTACGTGATTCATCATGGCTCCCTATTTGCACAGCCTGTTACAATCGCTGCGGTTTATGGCCCCAATTGTGATGATGCAGAATTTTTTACTCACGTTTGGCACCTAATTACCTCCTGTGGTCCCGCTGCTATCCTTTGGGGGGGTGACTTTAATGTTGCTTTATTCTCGTCCTTTGATCGATCGGGCTCTTCCTCGTCGCACCCGCGAGCTGCTGCGGCTCTTCTATCCATCCTATCTGACAATGCTCTTTACGACGCCTGGCGTCACTCTCATCCTGATGTGCGGGAGGGCACCAGCTTCACTGGTACACAGGGCTGTTGGTCGCATATAGACCTCTGGCTGGCCTCGCCGGACGCCCTGTCCTGGGTCGCTGACGCAGCGCACATGGCTCGCACCTTTTCGGACCAAGCGCCGGTTCAAATTTGTCTCCTCCTTCCCCACTTCCCATGTTGGGCCTTTACTTGGCACCTTCCCCCTAACTAGGGCTGTCCGCTATCGCCTATGCTTTTTGCTATAACGATGGAGCCCCTGGCTGCAAGATTGCGGCAGCACCACACTCATAGGGGCATCGGCTTCTCGTCCCGTTCCCTGTTAGTCTCAATGTATGCGGACGACGTCACACTGTATGTTCGCCATCCCCAAGAGAACCGTAGCCCTTTGGTCCGGGAAATCATTTGCTTTGGTGGACTGTATGGCATCCAGGTGAACTGGAACAAGTCGGTCCTTTTCCCTCGCCACAGTGCCATTCCCACCCGATTTTCCTTTCGTGTGGGCCTCCGGCCCCACGCGCTATCTGGGCATTTGGCTTAGTAGGGACCTGGATGAATTGTGGAGAGCAAACTTTGGGTGTGCAGTGGATTGGCTGGAATCTAGGATACCATTGTGGAGCCGACTTCCACTATCCTTGGCGGGCCGCATCGCCATTGCTAAAATGGTGGTACTTCCTAAATTTCTCTATTTGTTTTTGAATATCCCTATCCCCCTCACCTCCCACTTCTTTCATAAATTACGCTCCCTAATCATTTCACTAGTCTGGGCGGGTAAACAACCCAGAGTGGCTTATGACATCCTCACTCTACCCATGTCCGCCGGGGGAATGGGAGCGCCTGACTTCAGGCTTTATGCCCTGTGTGCTCAGGCCAGCTTCCTGCACTTCTGGATTCACCCCTCCCCTTATCAGCCTCATGTTGTAGTAGAGGCTGATGTGGTGTCTCCCTGGCCACTGTCCACAGCTTTGTTCGCACCCGCAGTACGCCCTCGGGCTGAGGTCGACACAGTTGAGACGCTGCGATGGGCCTGGTCGGGCCTGCGCCAGCTATCTGGCATTCCCCTGCTCTCTGCCAACTCCATGCCCATAGTGAACCACCCAGATTTTCCTTCACTTCAGGCCTCTAGCATATCCAGGAGTGCGGAGCGTTTGGGCCTGGCGACGGTTGAGGATCTCTACCCAGAGAACGCCTTTTATACGCTCCCTGATGTATCAGGGCCAATGGATACGCTGCTCGCCACGTGCCGAAAGCTGCACCCCATCTTCCCTCAGCCCCCGCCCACCACACCGGCTCTGGATTTCATATACACCTCCTCGACCCCGCATAAATTAGTTACCAAATTGTATACTCTAACCTGGTGTCCGCCCCCATCTCCTCTGATCGTGATCGAGAGGCATGGGGTGCCGATCTTGGTATCGACATTTCGCCGAATGACTGGCTTTACTGTTGTGCTCAGACTAAGAGGCTGTCGCCGAACTACCGTCTCCGGCTGATCCATTTTAAATATTTGCAGAGGCTGTACCGCACCCCGGCGCAGCTCCATAGGCTGGGGCTTAACCCTGGAGACAACTGCGTGTGTTGCGCTGCCCCAATGGCAGATTTTGTTCATCTTGCTTGGTTTTGTCCTCGGGTTTTGGAGTTTTGGCAGGCGGTGTGTTCTGCAATTTCAGACATTACTGGTGCAACGGTGCGCCAGGATCCTCCTTTTTGCCTGCTCGGTTTCGTCAAATTCTGCCCTGACGCCTCTCGCGTCTGATTGCAATGCTGCTGATCCTTGCTAGGCGCAGAGTGGCAATGTGCTGGGGTCACCGCCCTGCCCCTAAGGTTGAGCATCGGCTGGAGGACGCCTCTCGATGCCAGACTCTTCTCTCAGAGTTCTGGGACTTATTGCCCGCTAGGTCCCGCCCTGTTGACATATGGGGCCCTTTGGTCACCTACCTTCTCTCCCGTCCCCGTTCCGGTGGCGCTGCCTCCCCCGCGCTCCCTGCCGGCCTTGGGTCCGCGGCGGCAGCCAGCGATGGTCAGTGACTGCCCCCCCTGTCGTGTGCGCTTCCACCCTCCCTCCATCTGCCCTTCCCTGCTGTTACTGTCCCGGGATGTTTTCCCACGAGGGAGGGTTCCTCGGCGAAGTGGAGCAGTGATACTACCGGTATACAGTCAAAATATCGAGTTTTTAATATCGAGTTAAAGATATAGAATGGACACAATATCGAATGGACAGAATATAGACTACAAAAACATCGAATAGAATAGCATAAATATCGAATCAAAAATATAGAATAGACAAAATATCGAATGGACAGGATATAGACAACAAAAATATAGAATGACAGAATATAGACAACAAAAATATAGAATGGACAGAATAGACAACAAAAATATAGAATGGACAGAATGTAGACAACAAAAATATCGAATTTGAGGTAAGTAAGTTAATATTTATTTTTTAAAGTATTTTTTTTATGTTAGTATATGTGTGAAAGGTGTATATTTATTTTATAATTTATTTTAATTCATTAATTTTATGGTATTTAATTTTTGCGTAATATAATTCTGTAGCGGGTTGTGGGTTTATAGGGGAATAGGGTGGGAAGTAATTTAATTATTATTAATTAAATATGTTATTTTATGTATTGGTATTTATTTTGAATTAATTGTTAATTAATAATTAATTAAAATGTAATTGTTAATTATTTTGATTAATTGATAATTATGTTAATTTTATTAATGTAGTTTCTGTAGCGGGTTGTGGGTTTATAGGGGAATAGGGTGGGAAGTCATTTAAGTATAATTATTTAAATGTTTAAAAGTATTTATTGGTATTTATTTTGAATTAATTGATATTTAAATTGGTAATTAATTAAAATATAATTGGTAATTAATTTTAATTAATTGATGATTATGTAAATTGTATTAATGTATTTTCTGTAGCGGGTTGTGGGTTTATAGAGGAATAGGGTGGGAAGTAATTTAATTATAACCAATTACATTTTTACATTTATTTATTGGTATTTATTTGGAATTAATTGATATATAAATTTTTAATTGTAATTAATTAAAATATAATTGGTAATTAATTTTAATTAATAGTTTAATTGTTAATTATGTTAATTGTATTAATTTATTTTCTGTAGCGGGTTGTGGGTTTATAGGGGAATAGGGTGGGAAGTAATTTAATTGTAAATAAATAAATATTGTATTATTTATTGGTTTTGTTTTGTTGTAATTTTAAATAATTTTTTAATTTGTTAATTAATTAATTGTTCATTGGTAAATAATTTGTGTTAATAGGTAATTATTTGTAATTACTTTTTATGTTGTATTTTTAATTAATTAATTATATTAAATTGTTAATTACTTTTAATTAATTTGTATTTGGTATTAATATTTAATTTATTTTTAATCATATATGAAGTATTTACTTGCCCTACTGTTGCACTCTTTGGAGTGGGAATAGTAATTTTTACCCCTACGCTATCTAACGCTTTCCCTGCTGTTGCACTCTTTGGAGTGGGAATAGTAATTTTTAACCCTACGCTATCCAACACTTTCCCTACTGTTGCACTCCTTGGAGTGGGAATAGTAATTTTTACCCCTACGCTATTCAACGCTTACTCTACTGTTGCACTCACTGGAGTGGGAATAGTAATTTTTACCCCTACACTATCCAACGCTTTCCCTACTGTTGCACTCTTTGGAGTGGGAATAGTAATTTTAACTCTCCCGCTATCCAACGCTTTCCCTACTGTTGCACTTTCTGGAGTGGGAATAGTAATTTTAACCCATAGCCCAATCCAACGTTTTCTCTACTGTTGCACTCACTGGAGTGGGAATAGCAATTTTTACTCCTACGCTATCCAACGTTTTCCCTACTGTTGCACTCTTTGGAGTGGGAATAGTAATTTTTACCCCTACGCTATCCAACGCTTTCCCTACTGTTGCACTCACTGGAGTGGGAATAGTAATTTTTACCCCTACGCTATCCAACACTTTCCCTACTGTTGCACTCTCTGGAGTGGGAATAGTAATTTTAACCCTCCCGCTATCCAACGCTTTTCCTACTGTTGCACTTTCTGGAGTGGGAATAGTAATTTTTACCCCTACGCTATCCAATGCTTTCCCTACTATTGCACTCATTGGAGTGGGAGAAGTAATTTTTACCCCTACGCTATCCAACGCTTACCCTACTGTTGCACTCTGTGGAGTGGGAACAGTAATTTTTACCCCTACGCTATCCAACGCTTTCCCTACTGTTGCATTCTCTGGAGTCGAAATAGTAATTTTTACCCCTACGCTATCAACGCTTTCTCTACTGTTGCACTCTCTGGAGTGGGAATAGTAATTTTTACCCCTACGCTATCCAACGCTTTCCCTACTGTTGCACTCTCTGGAGTGGGAATAGTAATTTTTACTCCTACGCTATCAAACGCTTTCTCTACTGTTGCACTCTCTGGAGTGGGAATAGTAATTTTTACCCCTACGCTAGTCAACGCTTTCTCTACTTTTGCACTCTCTGGAGTGGGAATAGTAATTTTTACCCCTACGCTACCCAACACTTTCCCAACTGTTGCACTCCCTGGAGTTGGAATAGTAATTTTTACCCCTACGCTATCCAACGCTTTTCCTACTGTTGCACTCATTGGAGTGGTTATAGTAAATTGTACACTTTCCGCTATCCTATGGTAAAAATATTGTAATTATTTTATTAATATTACGTATATGTATTAACAAATACATTTGCATTTTTTTTAACTAACATTCATTATTTATTAATTTTAAGGTTATTTAAGTATTTTAAGTATGTTTAAGGTAATTATATTTAATATTTAATTAATTTTTCATTAATTTAAAGCATTTTAAAAAATTCGATATTATGACTAACTATATTTTTTACATCGATATTTTTGATTCTATATTTTTGTACTTACCTGTTTGGAGATAGGAGGTCGATATTTTGGTATTCTATATTTTTACCTCGATATTTTTGTAACTCGATATTCTTGACCTCGATATTGTTTCAGTGATCCATACTACCATCATGCATGCTTGCAAGTGTCGACAGCGGGCATATATTTGTAATACAGGGAATGACCTGCTCTTTGTTTTTTGCATATATGCACTGCGATACCGCATGATGTACTGTGTCTGCCTTGACTTTTCTCAATAAAGATATTTGAAGAAAAAAAGAAATAGATATATTAGTGTCTGCAGTTGGCAAATCGCTTTCAGAGGCGGCGCCATAGGGATCGTTTGAAAAATGCAGAGGATGCGAGGTAGGATTGTCATCTTTACAGCTGCAATTCTCCCAAACCAGTCCAGCCGGAGTTGTGTCCAGCTAATGGTTTTGTCGTTTGGACAAGCAGAGTCGCATAATTTAGGGCCACAGATTTTGTCGGGCAAGCTGGATACCCAGATATGAGATATCTTGTTGTGGCCACTGACATGGGAACTGATGCTGAATAGTGTCTACTAGGGTTTGCAGGATCGAGAGATTTAGTATTTGTGACTTACCTAGATTGACTTTGACCCCGCGGTTTCTCCGAAGCTCTTTAGTTCGGTAATCAATGCCGGCAGGGTGGACTGTGGGATAGTAAGCGAAAGTATCACGTCATATGGGTATAGGCTGACCTTATGTATCCCTCTATCTGTGGGTCTTCCGGTAAGCGTTGTGCAAAAGGCTCCATATATAGAGCAAACAAGAGGAGGGACATCTCTGTTTTGTCCCCCGTGTGATCAGGAATGCAGTAGAAGTCACCCCATTCACCTGGCCGAAGGCCCTAGGAGCATAGTATATGCAGCTGATCCATTTTATGTACTTTTTGCCAAACCCAAAGATAAGAACAGCTTCCCCTATCGAACTTCTTCTCTGCATCTATTGATAGAAACAGTGCTTGTTTACGTGATCTCTGAATACTGTCCATAAGATGAAAAAGGAGTTAAGTATTATCACCCCTTGTCTGGTAGGAATTAAGCCGGCCTGATCCGGATCCACTAGCCCCGCCATCAGTGGATTTAGACGAGCTGCCAAGATGCTACTGAATATTTTTATATCAATACTAGCAGCCCGTCCCGACGTTTTCCGGGTATGAATTGCTGCCGGCCAGTAGTATATTTTTTCATAGGATTTCATTTTGATAGCATTTCTTATCTGTGACAGGCCTGTGAAACGCTCCGATTCACAGTGCACTGCTGATGCAGAGTGCGCGTTCAGTAGTGTGTGAACTCGAGTTTCCCTACTTTATTTTCCTTGCAATATTATATAGAGCGAACTCGACAACATGGCATGAGCACAATTTACATTACAGAAGAACACATTGATTTGTGGTAGGCACGGGGAGACAAAGGGATTTGCCTGGAATCACAGGATGTTGAGCTGATGCCGAGATTCTAACGTAGCTGCCCATCTCTAAAGTTCGCAATTCTAGAACTTGTGGTGGGAGGTGTGTCTAAAAGTGTATGTCGGTGCTGGGCATCATTGAGAGAGACCTGTGCATTTTTCCAATTGGTGGTGAAAAAATATGAGTATGCTGGAGATGTGGGCCACCGTGCCACCAATGTACTTACGGGGGAGGGTAAACACCCATTATTCCGGAAATTTCTTTCCGCATACCATCACTCTGCATACTTTCATTACGAAAGTACCATGACTCCGCAATGCCATTATAACGCATGGCATTACATTTTATTTATTTATTTATTTATATCATTTGTAAAGCGCATCTGCAACCCTACGGGCATCCTGGCGCTATGTACAATTTGCTGAGAAATGCTGTGCAACAGAGGAGGGGAGGAGAAGTATTAAGGTTCAGGTTTACATTTTATATGCTTTTACCACGCATACATTTACAACGAAATTCGTTGTAAATGCATGAATGGTAAAAGCATGTTTTTTAAAAATGTTTGGATAAGGCAAGTATGGGTATAGGGGTATATGTTTTGGGGTACTGAGGTATATGTTTTGGGGTGTTTGGGTATTTTAATGGTTCAGATATAGTTTTGGGTTATGGGGTACAGGGGTATTTTTAGGGTTCAGGGCTAGGTTTGGGTTTTGGGGTATAGGGGGTATTTTTAGGGTTCAGGGGTAGGTTTGGGTTTTGGGGTACAGGGGTATTTTAAGGGTTCAGGGCTAGGTTTGGGTTTTGGGGTACAGGGGTATTTTTAGGGTTCAGGGCTAGGTTTGGGTTTTGGGATACAGGGGTATTTTAGGGTTCTGGGCTAGGTTTGGGTTTTGGGGTACAGGGGTATTTTTAGGGTTCAGGGGTAGGTTTGGGTTTTGGGGTACAGGGGTATTTTAAGGGTTATGGGCTAGGTTTGGGTTTTGGGGTACAGGGGTATTTTAGGGTTCAGGGGTAGATTTGGGTTTTGGGGTACAGGGGTATTTTTAGGGTTCAGGGGTATGTTTGGGTTTTGAGGTACAGGGGTATTTATAGGGTTCAGGGCTAGGTTTTGGTTTTGGGGTACAGGGGTATTTTTAGGGTTTAGGGATAGGTTTGGGTTTTGGGGTACAGGGTAGATTTATAGGGTTAAGATGGTGTGACGGGGTGGACTCGGGTCCGCCAGGCTTACCTGTCTCCCCTCTCTTTGAACAGCACACAGGCGCCTGGCGGGGACCTACAGAACTGGACGACACTGACACCGAAGAGGTCGGAGACCACTGTTTCTTTAATTGGGCGGAGCTGGACAGCGAGAGCCACACCAGACACGCCTCCGGGACTCAGGTAAAAGCCGCCCAGGAACTCAATCAGGTGTGTTATACACTCGGAGGTGAGAGAGACGGCGAGCGAAGAGGAGGAGAGGACGAGAGGAGAGCGCGAGCGGAGGCAGAGGAGAGTCGGGAGTGGAGTCGAGCGGAGGCGGAGGAGAGTCGGGAGTGGAGCGGAGCGGACGTGGTAGAAGAGGAGAAGAGGGAACATCAGGAGGCAGGAGAAGAAACGGGAGACGATCGGAGGCGGGATACGGAAACAGGACCAGCCGAGAGAGGACGACGGAGAAAGCCAGGAGGCCAACAGGAAGGCTCTTCGCCCCGCCACACTTCATCGAGGGAAGTGTGGCTACCAGAGGTACGGTCACGGCTTGCGGGCTGGGCGGGCTTTAAGTGGGCGAAACCGCCATAGGAGTCTCACACTCACACCCTGTGCACTAACCCCCCCCCTCACTATCCGGCACTTTAGAACCTAGCTGTGCACGTGTGAGTCCTCACCCCCTTTCCCCGTGATAAAGGTCTGACCAGGAGGCTAAAACATTGTTTCTTTTCCTTATACGTTGACGAGGCGGCCAGACACCGTGGAGCGGAAGGATCGGACTCCCAGTCCCAGAAGACACCGGGAGGAGAGGAAAACAGCGACGGAGAAGCGCTTACAAAGACTCACGGAAGAAGCTGAGACGGCTCTTCCTTACTATCGTAAAACCACGTATCGGAAACGTACTTTGAAAGCAATAAAGCCTGCGTTACCAAGATTCCCAGTGTCAGTGAGTCTACTTGAAGGGGCAGTTCCTACCCCCACGACCCCATTCATTCCCTTAGCTATAGTCCCGGACCAGAGCGATTCCGAGGCGTCACAGATGGGTTAGTGTTTAAGGGTGTTGTGGTATTTTATAGAGTAAGGGTGGGTTATGATTATGGGGTGCAGGGGTATTTAAAGTAGGGGTGGGCGGAATTGGCGCGAACTTGGTACAATAAATCCGCAATATTTCGTTCCGTCAGATTTCCAATTATTAAAACAGAAACCTCATATATTCAAGGTAAAATAACAAGTATTTCTACATGCTAAAATGCATATAGTCATTTCACAAAAGTGAAATTAGCTTCCAGCAAGCAGTGAGAGAGGTGATGATTTTGAGATCAAGCCCCGGCAAACCATTATGGGACGAGATTAGCAGCGGGAAGTGAATATTATAGTATCCAAATAATTCTACAAAGAGCTGCAGTTCACCTCGTTCTCCCCAGTTGTCCCCAAGAGGCAAATGCAATAGCATTTAAAATATTATAGATCAAGCTGCAGTTCACCTTATGGTTCCTAGATGTCCCTGATGAGGCAAATGCAATAGCATTTAAAATATTACACATCAAGCTGCAGTTCACCTCATGTCCCTGATGATGCAAATGCAATAGCATTTAAAATATTATATATCAAGCTGCAGTTCACCTCGCCGGACCTAGATGTCCCTGATGAGGCAAATGCAATAGCATTTCAAATACTATACATCAAGCTGCAGTTCACCTCGTCGTCCCAAGATGTCCCTGATGAGTAAAATTCAAAAACATTGAAACCCTTTCATGAATGCTAAAAATTATGCTAAGCTTATCCCATAATGCTTTGCAGGGCCTTTTAGTTGTATTTTTGCCCATAACTGTGCTTGGGGTGGTTCTAAGAGAATGGGACCTCCACTGAATTACTTTTTAAAGGGAGCAGGAATGTATAGAACCTGGAAAGAAAAAAACACTCGTGACGGAATGCCCCCAGCGATTGTCACGCCCCCAGCACACACCCACAGCACAATGCAGACACGCCCACAAAAGGGACTACTTTGCTGGCACGGTTCCTTTACATTTTAAATGTATATGGTGGGCGTCTGCATAGCCTATGTCCTTCTGCTGCAACTGCCCTTTCCAACGCTGTATTGGGTGTTGTGATTGGTGCTGTGGTTCCCGAGTTTACCTGGCCAAAAGGTGCAAGTTCTCTCTTTATAATAGTAGTATAGATTTAATAGCGAGATGGGTATATCTGACCCACATTCAGTGGGGTCCTTGGATGGTTCTAAGGTTCCCGAAATAGCCGCTTCCAACATGGAGTCTGTTACCGAGCCTGTCTCCAGGAATCAACATGGAGTCTGTTACCGAGCCTGTCTCCAGGAATAAATTGAATAATCTGCTCAAGAAGGGTGCCAGCTCCTGACAGGAAGCCCTGTAGCATAAGGCAGAAAAGCTGTCAGGGCCCGGAGCCTTCTGAATTTTTAGGCGGGCAATTGCAGAGATTACTTCCTCTATGCGTATTGGTTGATCTAGTTGGTCTGCTGTAGGTTTCGGCCGACTAGAGAGTGAACATTTCTCCTAGTAGCAGGTGGGTTCTACTAGTGGGGGATCCTACCCGGAATAAAGAGTTTGATAGAAGGTTCTAAAAGCATCTACTATTTGCGGATCAGTATAGACCTCTTCTCCTGTGGGACTTTTGATCAGTTATCCATGATGCCAGCGTTTTAGCGCTAAGCCTCTGCGCCAATAGCTTGCCACATTTGTTGCTGCTGAGATAGAGTTTATGCCATTTCCTAAGAAGTGCGTACCCTGCCCTATCTAAATCTAAGCGTTTCAATAGAAGCCTCTTTTTTTCAAACTCTTTCCATACTCTCTGGCACCCGTACTTTTGCGTATGGATTCCATCTCGGACACCTCACGTTCCAAGGTATGGCACTTTTCCAGACAGACCTTATTCTCTGCAGCAGAGATTGCGATAAATTCCCCTCTCATCACCAGTTTTAGTGCCTCCCAGACACCTGTCAAGGAGGCAGTTCCCACATCGTTCATATGCAGATATTCTGTCAGCCTGCTTTTTATCGTTAAGACTGTTGGAGACCGCAAAAGGCTCTCCCTCAAGCTCCATCTGGGGGTTTGTTTGGTCGTTATTTGCGTGGATGTTAACCAAAATTAATGCATGGTCAGAAAGAGATCTAGGTTCTATAGAAGAGTCTGCTAGAAGGGGCATAAGTGACTTGGATGCAAAATAACAATCCAGCCGCACGTATGATTTGTGGGCCGCTGAATAATAGGTATAATCCTTTACCCCCGGGTGGTGAATATGCCAAACATCTTGAAAGCCATTCTTTGCTAGCCACCCCAGCCACCCAGGTGAGAAGCCACCCCGCCTGGAACGACCTCTGCCCTGACCGGTCCATCGCGGTGTCCATAACCAGATTAAGATCGCCTCCCACCAGGACAGCTGCGTCAGGAGATGATAGTACCTCTGTTAAGGCTTTCAGGACAAAAAACTCCTGCTGTGTGTTGGGGGTATATATAGAGGCTATCGTGATGTATGTGTTCTCCCATAAGATTCTAATTGCAAGTAAGCGCCCATGAATTTCAGATAGTGTGCCATCACCTTCCCAGGGAAATTTGCTCTAATCAGAATTGCAATCCCATTCTCCTTAGACGGGTATGAAGACCATATTTGCTGTGGAAAGAGGCGTGTTCGCATGCGCACTGTATCTTTTCGAGAGGAGATGTGTCTCATGCAATAAGCAGATATCTCCTCCCGAATTCTCTAATAGGGAGAGGATCACAGACCGTTTCACCGCATTGTTCAGGCCTCTAACATTGAGGCTTACAACCTTTAAGCCCCTTCCTATACTGTGACATCAGGGTTGGTGAGCTATATGGCGCGCATTTCTCCTCCAAGGTCCCTTCAGACCGTATTGGGCTAACTTTAACTTCAGTGAGCGAGTGTAAGGACCTTTAGTGACTGGTGCTGGTAAAAAAAAGGAATAACAACAACACCCAAAAACAGAATTAACACCCCATGTCCTAAAACATACTAAACATAAAACGACAAAAGTTTGTCTACGTGGGAAAACCCATAGGGGTCATGGCACAGCAGATCTTCCTGACTCAGCACCCAACCTCCACCGCTTGGAGAGGTAGCGTCTACCATCAGCGAGCCTAAAGCCGATTCAGTGGGTCCCCTCCGGCTTCCTCTCGTGTAAACCATCCTAGCGCATGCTGCAGTTATTTCAGGCGAAAGTTGGTCGATCCGGCAACCAGGACAGCGAGGTGATAACCACTTACCTTGCTTTAGCAATTGTTGCTGGATCCCTTGGAGGTGGGCATGCCGACCAGGTGCCATCGTGAAAACTTATGCGAAGAGCTCTCTTGGGGCCGCCATTATGATCAGCTGCAGAGGAGTCCGCTAACCCCAGCCCCTTATGTGCCTCCTTTAGGGAGCGAAGTTGCCTCAGTCACCCCTGGTATCTGAAGATAATTCTAAAGGGGTGCCCCCAAGAATATGAGATTCCCTGCTCTCAGAGGAGGGTGGTTATAGCACAAAATTCTAGTTTCTTGACCAGGGTTGACGCCGCTAGGTCCCAGAACAAGGGTGGAGTGTGTCCTTGAAATTGGATGGGCTGGGTCTCTCGTGCTCTACAAATGATCTTCTCCGTCAGCTGGAAATCATGGACACACACAAGTATTGTTCCCTCTTGGAAGGCCCACCCGATGTACCAGATCCAACTGCATATAGCTGCCCAGGACGTGGTGGAAAAGAACGAGGACATAGGCCTTGAGATGGTGATATGTACATTATTTTGCTGAGAGTGATTCTCAAGGTCCTCAGCATGAACCTGAAAGTCTATGTGCTGTTCCTGTAGACAGATAAGCTCCTGCAGCATCACTGCGATCTCATCTCTGCTGATGTCATGCTCCTCCAAGGTCGCCACTCGCTCCCCCACCTCTTCTAGATCGTGCCTGATCTCCTTCAAATTGGTGGAGAGTTGCCCTTTAATTTCTTGGAGATCTTTCTAGAGAGACGTAAACAGTGCTGTCATAAAAGCTTTGGTTGCCGGACCATCAGCACCTTCAGCCACCTTTTGCTGACCGTCTTCACTGTGAGCCCCTTCCTCTGGGCCGCTCACCCCAGATTGCTTCCGCAACATATTTTTCACTGATCTTTCTATGCACCCGCTGTGGCCTGGCAATATCTGGTATCTGGTAGTACTCCTTCTCATAGTTTAGCGCCTGTGGGGTTCCACAGATCTGATCTGTCGCTAGGTCTTAATGCGCTTATCACTCTCCTCAGCACCCCCAGACCTTTCAGATGGTCCCTTAGCTCAGATCCCTGTGGTCACCTGGGCCTACACTGCGGTAGGGTGTTTCATCCAAGGTCGGTCACCTTTCGTGCTCTGCTCATGCACTCTGCAGACTTTGCCTCGGGATTGATTAGTGCACGGTCCATCACCAAAAAGAGAGTGCCTTAGATGTATGCTCTCGTGCCCCTTTCACACCCTTCTCGCTCAATGTCCGGATTCTCAGGCCTCGCTTCCCCTTTCCACCAGCGCAGTAGGAAATTCTCCGCAGTCTTGCTATGGGAGGGGCGCAGGGTTCAGTGGGGCCATAATTTCTACTCAGGGTAAATTGCCCGCATCTTGGGGATCTATCTGGTGCTGCACAGGTGCTTCTAGGCCGCAGGGAGGCTTATTCAAAATGGCGGCGTGTAAGTCACTTCGGCCTCTTTGTGTTGTGTGAGTCCCCAGCGCAGTCGCTGGGCAGTCTTCCCACCAGTAGGGGCTCTCATCCACTGCTCCCCCTCTTCTCACGGAGCGCCTATTACCCCGCGGGAAGCCATAGGCAGCCGGTTCCTTATTGCTGGATATCTCCCTCTGACCCCTAAGTGTCTAAGTTCTATTCTGCCCCGTTAGGCTCTGCAGTGCCACGTGCTCCCACTTACCGTCTCTCTGGCCGGGGCCCCCCCCCCCAGGTGGGTGGGCCTGAATTCACTCCCGGTAGACCAGACAGGAGAGGGCTGAGGTGCTCATGTTGATGGTGGGGGGTGACTGCTTCCTTCTGCAATTTTGGTGTCCCAGGAGCACTGGATATTGCCTGCCTGGGTGGTCTCGAGTCCCCACCAGCCCGACCACAGCGAGCTCAAGGGCATGCAACAATCTGCTGCAGGTGAGACTGTGTAGCGCGGCGGGGCCCAGATCGATGTAGGCCGCAGCTACGCTGGAATAATGTACACGAGGCAATTACGCGTAGTTCGTGGCTGGAAGACCCCGAGCGGTCTCCGGCCCCTTTATTTATGCCCTCGGGACAAGCCAGCCCCGAGGGGTGTATGAATGCATGTAAAATGCAACATTGCAGTAGAGCGCCAGGATGGCTCTCTACATTCCTCCTTTCTTTTGCTTCTAGACCATCAAGTTCTCCCAGTTCATGGGGATGTACATATAAAGTCTCCCAGCCGCTGACTCCGCACAGGATTTGGCCGGAGACCATACTTCTGGCTCCGGGTACAGGGAGCTGTCCCGACGCCGGCCGGGGCACGCTCGGCCGACTCGGTAGCGGTGTTCTGGCTGGTCGACCTGGCACTATCAGCACTCCCTTGGCGGACTGGCCTGGGTGACTCCTGCGGAGTGTTCCTCATGTTGGGCGAGACAGGGGGAGAGAAGTTCGGCAACGAGTCCTGAAAACCAGACGCCTTGGGATCCACCTCCGCCTCTATTGTCTTCTTGAAACTGGATACATTCCTCATTATGGATTGTTGTCCCTTTTGAGTGGTGACCATGGTCCCTTGGATGTTTACAACAACCCACACCTCTGGCTCGTAGGGTGTTTGGAACTTCCACCCGGGGTGTCAGTCTTTGATCACTACCCGGTCTCCCACTCTTTGCTGAGGTTCTTGGGCTCTTCGGGCCTCACTGGCCTTCCGATTTGTTGTCTCCGTCCTCGCCTGGACGGCTGCATCATCCCCCTCCACGGGCACCCACATAGGGTCTGTTGGGATACTGTCTCGCGGGGCTCGCTTGAACAGTAGATGAGCCGGGGCACACTTAGTGATGCTATGAGCAGTCTTTCGGTACGCACCGAGGAACTGGTCAAGGGCCGCTTCAGGGTCTTCTCTATTCTCCACTGCGATGGGCAACGCACGGTTAACTGTCCTCTTCAGTCGTTCCACTTCCCCGTTTGCGTGGGGCCATAGCGGGGTGATCTTCCTGTGGCGCACCGCTAGATTTTCAAGATACTCCTGGAACTCCTGCCCTTGGAAAGGGGGTCCATTGTCAGACTTGACCTCTTCCGGAAGTCCCATCATTGCAAAGGCCCTGTCCAGGACTCTCTTCACGTGTGGGAAAGCTGTTGACGCCACCACCTCAACAATGGGGAACTTCGAGAATGCGTCAACCATGACCAGCATTTGACGTCCATCTGGGAAACTTCCAAAGTCTATGCTGAGGTGCGTCCAAGGAGTCTTGCTCGGTTCTTCCGTGATCACCGGGGCGGGAGCTGGGTCCCCTCCGGTGATCGTGCAAGCATGGCACTGTCTCACCATCTCCTCTACCATGGAGTCTATCACCGGGAACCAGACCTTGTCTCGTAACCTGGCTTTGGTCTTTTCCAATCTTTGGTGACCAACGTGGGCCAACACGAGGATCCTTTTCTGAAGACTCTTCTGGACCACTATCAGGTGTCCCCTCAAGAAGATTCGTTCTTCCCCCACACTCAGTTCGCTCCGAACTTGCCACAGTTGTTGGCGGTCATGGCTAACCTCCAGCCGGAGGACACGAGCGCCGTCCATGAAATGGGCCCATCCATTGTTCTCCAGTGCTCATTGGACTCGGGAGAGAGTGGGTTCTTCTTGAGTGGCTTGGCCAATTTCTTCAAGTGTCATGGCCCTGTGACATGCTCCTTGTGACACCATCTTGACGAATGCTTCGGTGCTGCAGGCATCCGCCGACGGGTCCGATGGCATCGTGGACTCCGGGTGACGAGAAAGATAGTCGGCAGGGTTGTGGGCCCCTGGGCGGAAGATCACTTTGAAGTTGTAAGCTTGCAACTGCACCGCCCATCACTCGATCCTCAGGGGTGCAGCGGTTTGTGGTCAGTCACGACATGGAACTCCTGGCCGCACAGATACAGGTGGAAGTGCTGGCACACCCATTTGATAGCCAACGCCTCCCTCTTGATTTGGGCGTATCTGGTCTCGGTGTCGGTGAGAGTCTTGCTGGCGTAGGCGACTGGCGTCCACACCTCCGGGCCGTGTTCTTGAAGGAGGACCGCCCCTAGCCCCATGGGGCTGGTGACGATGACCAGTTCCGTTCGTCGTCTTGGGTGGAAGTAGGCCATTACGGTCTTGTCCAGCAATCCCGCTTTTTTTGTCGTGGAACGCTTTGTTGGCCGCCAGTGTCCACCCTCACTTATGATCATGGCGCGTAATGACGCGCAGCGGCTCAGGCATGGCTGCAAGATTGGGGATGAAGCGTCCACAGTACGTGACCATACCGAGGAAACTCCTCACTTCAGTGGGGTTTCGAGGTGTGCTGGCTGCCCGGATGGCTTCGGCTTTCTTCGGATCCACCAGGAGTCCTTCTCGGGTGAACGTGTACCCAAAGAAATCGACGCTCTCTAAATAAAATGAGCATTTGGATTTGTGCAAAGTTAGCCTGCAGTTTTCCAGCCTCTTCAGAGGGGCTCGGAGGTGCGAGTGGTGTTCTTCGAGCATGTTGGAGAACACAAGGATATCATCGCTGAGGTTTATCACCCCTTGCAGCCCGACCGTGCTTCCCGGATGGCGTTTTGGAAGACTTCGGCGGCCGACGACATATCAAAGCTGAGCCTCTTGTATCCATGTAGGCCAACGTGCATCGAGAAAGTGGTAATATACCGGCTCTCGGTCTCCAGTTCCAGCTGGTGATAGCCGGCGTTCAGGTCTAGTTTGGAAAACCATTTTGCCCTATTTAGGTCCACCTCAATATCGTCCATTGTGGGGGTGATGTGACGTTCTCTCTTCACGGCGGAATTCGGTTGTCTCATATCGACACAGAGTCGAATGGATCCTGGTTGCTTGGGTTTGGGTGCCACGACCAGCAGGGACACCCACGGAGTAGGACCAGAGACTTTCTCGATTACATCTCGCTCTTTGAGCTTCCTCAGCTCCTCCTCCGCTTGCGGGCGTAGATTGAAGGGCACCTGGCGGTGCCTGAGGGCCACGGGCCGTACCGAAGGGCCAATGTGGAGCTTGAATCTCTTGCCTTTGAGTTGCCCTAGTCCTTTGAAGAGAGCCGGAAACTCTTTCAACATTGCTTCCGCATGGGATTCATGGATCTGGTTGGCGAAGAAGACAAGTCATAGGTCTACTGCCATGTGGCAGCTGAGTAAAGTCCCCTTTTTACCCTCGGGATGTGGAACCTCGCCTCAGAGGAGTAACTTCCGCTTGGGATGGTGGTCTGGATGACGCCACGGAGAGGAAGCGGGTCTGTCCCTCAATACGTGTAGATTCGTGAAGAGGACGATGCAAGATGAGGACGCGGTGACAGGCGGTTGTACTGGTCGGAATCCATCACATTGACAGATGCCCCAGTGTCGATGAGTGCTTGTACGTCAGTGCCTTCGATCGAGTCTGAGCACATGGGAGGTGACCTTCGACGAGTTCCTGTCCTGCTTACGTATGACACCACGAACACTTCTTTTTTGTCCTCATACATGGGGCTACGTTCCTGTGGTTGGTCATCCGGCACGGACGGTGGGTCGTCAAGGGAGATTTGGTGAGCACGCTGGGATATGCTTCTGGGCCTTGACGATGTTGGTCGGAATCGCCCACCGCGGCACACTCTGGCATAATGGATTAACCTGTAGCAGCGAGAGCATGTTTTCCCTTTTGCCCCGCATACGGCCATAGCGGGTGGTCCTCACCACAGTATCCACACGGTCCACCTGGTGGTGGTCTAGGCGCCTGGCGAGGCGTCGTGGGGCATCTTTGGATTGCATTCCCCTTTCCCCCTTCATTGGCGGGTGTCTGGGCACCGGTGACGTGGCGACTGGTGTATACACGGCGGCTTCCATTAATTCTGCCCTGACGTGACAGCTCATGGGAGCTTGCCAGGACCAGGATCTCGTCCAGCGAGATTCCAGGTTGCCGGAGGATTAGCTTCCGCAGGACCTTTGAGCAGCAGCCTAGGATGATCTGATCACGGATTTTGTCCCGCTGGTCTGTGAAGGGGCACGTGCTGGCCAGCCGGCGCAGCGAACATGTCGACGGATTCGGCATTTGTTTGCCACGCCCTCTTTAACTTTTCAAAATCATGGTTGAGCTGTGGGTCAAAGTGCCTATTGAGCGCAGCGACCGCCGCCTCGTAGTCATCTACTTCTCCAGTGTTGGGGAGCGTCTCGAACAGATCATAGATCTCCACGGACCCATAGTAGATGAGGAGGGATCGCTTCACAGTGCCATCCGTTTCTCTTGTGGATTGGCACCAACAGCTGGATTGCGCCCTCCATCTTGCTGAGCTGCAGCACCTGTCGCCGGCGGATTGCACATTGCGGCCTAGCAATGGTGCGTGAGCGCAAGGGTGTGGCTTGCGTGCTGACGTGTGGCGCTGGGGCGTGTGCTTCAGCATGTGATCCTGTGTCGCTGCCCGTGCAGTAGCTCCGTGCGTGTACCAGCAGGGGCGTGAGTAGCCCTTTGGCGCAGTTCTGTGTGTGAGGGGTACACTTGCGTTGGTTAGGCCCATGTACCACTGGCCCAGCGCTCGATGGATTGTCCTCCCTCCTTGCCAGATGAGCTCCCCAGTGGCGTGATCCAGAATGGGTTGCCTATTGCCCCAGACCAGTCCACACTTCCCTCCTTTCTCCAAAAGTTTACTTTTGTCGATTGTTGCTGCCAATGCTTGTTGTCCCCTTTTAATTTTCTGAGGCACAGCCCCAGATGCAGTTGCACATGCACGGCCCTACACGGGGATCCTGGGCGTGTGTGTGTCTCTGGCAGTGAACGCTGCGGTAGGCGCAGGCAGCGGAGGGGGCAGCCTAGCCTCTGGGCCTCGCTGTTAGGACGCAGAGGAGGGGAGAGACCAACGGGCCTGCAGGTCACACCGCTGCACCAGTTCAGCAGCAGGGGCCGGAGCGGAGGCGTCAGCGTAGGAAGGGCACTGCCCGGGCAGGGCAGCCGTCACTCACCCCTCGATGAGCGCTGCTCCAGCGAGCTCCGCAGGCTGAACACACTCCTGATGGCTGGGGAGGCGCGTGGGCGGGCTCGAGCTGAGCAGCCGAAGAAGGAGTTGAAACCGCAGATGCCGACAAGCGCAGAGCGATGCGGGTGGGCTCCGCGAGGCAGTCTCTGCTTGTCACACGGCACCAGAAGGAGCAGGGCAACGCGGGTGGCACAGCGTGCTCCCTGACAGCACCACGCAAGGTAGGAGGGCACGTGTGGGGTGCGACCGGCCTAGTCGCCAATGTAGCCCGGCAGGGACCAGGCCGATGTAGGCCGCAGCTACGCTGGAATAATGCACACGAGGCAATTACTTGTAGTTTGTGGCCGGAAGACCCCGAGCGGTCTACGGCCCCTTTATTTATACCCTCAGGACAAGCCTGCCTGTGGGGTGTATGAATGCATGTAAAATGCAACATTGTAGTAGAGGGCCCGGATGGCTCTCTACAGACTGGACATACTGCATACGCCAAAGATGGCTCCTCCGCAGGCTGTGCTGGCCTAGGGGCACTGGTCCTTGTCTGGTAGGGCAACCGGGGCCACAATCACACTCCTTAGGGACTCCTGTTCTAAACTGACCAAACAGCAGTCCAACCTTGACATTACACAAAGGATAGAGACATTGCAGGACTCAGCACGCACCTAGGACAGTGATGTCAACATTGTCTAACGGGAGTATGAGGAATCGATTGAGTCATCTTTAGAGACGTTAATCCCAAGAACACTGCAGAATTCCCCTTGAACCAGTACCAATGTTACATGGTTCACACCTGAGATCAGGAAGCTAAAAAAGAAATGCAAGAGGAAGGAAAGGAAATGGAGACACATTGCGATGAAGAGAGAAAGGTTATCTATGAAACAACATTGAAATAATATCAACATGCCAGAAGGAAAGCTAGGCTAGCAGACTGCATCAACAGTATTTCTCAGTCCTCCCAAGCCTCCAAAGAAGTCTATGTGATTGTAAATTTCTTCCTGAAACCAAAAGTTGCATGAGCAGGTCCTCTCCCCTTCAACGCACACTGTGAAGAGATTGCCAAGCTTCCTTAGCAAGGTGTGAGAGGCTGGCCTGGTATATGATGTACACTTATGTAAGTGGACACCCCGCACCAGTCCAGACTACCCTTATGGTGATTTAGGAGGTCTTAGACAAACCATAGAAAGCTCTCCAAGTTGTAGCTGTGCAGACTAGCCTTCAGGTTAAGTCCAGAAGCAGTGTACACAGCTTGCTTTATCAGAATGTAATCTTCTAGGTATAGATTAAATGAAAAAGAACCAGGCTAGGAATTTATAAAAATGTGTATTTATTATATAATACTCTCTAACACGTTTGGATATCTTCTACCTGGAGATATGCACAATGCACACAATACTTTGCAAAGAAATTACGTAAATAGCTCAGAATACACAGTGAACCCCAGGGGGGACCAAACCATATATTAAGAAATTGGCAGAAGAACCACGACTCGTGTCATGACAATGTCTAGAGGACGTAGACGTGCCGGGCCCCCAAGGAGAGTGACTAGGAACCCCACGGAGATCGTGTGCAGTGTGGGAACATGACAGCGTTCTCTGTACAAATCAATGTGTAAGTCGTGGTTGGACTTTTTAAGAAAAAGGACTCTGAGGAAACCCTGTGGAAGACTGTAATCCTTAGTACCTCGGGATTGAGTAGAGAGGGACTCTACCCCGCCTTTCTTACTTGTAATGAAACAAAGATCCGGTGATGTGGTTCAAACAAGGTTTAATCAATATTGTTAATACCGCGCGAGGTCAGTGTTTTGGCTTTGAGCCCTTTCCATCCAACCGTCCTCTGCACGAATGCCGGTCCTGGCATTCACCAACAGAGGGCACCGTGCTAACTAGTGGCCAACAATGCCACTCGAACTATTTGAAGCAAGAATGTGTAGCTTCCTGGCTCGTCCTCCGCATTAGTGTCGGTCCCAACACCATCCAACGGAGGGCAAGTAACACGAGCTTGAATCCAACCCGAGTTCTACACTTGTTCTGTCGAAAGTATAAGTTATTGCAAAAACCTCTCACACTTGTGTAAATGATAGCGCTTGTAGCGCGAGTCTCTGCGCTCGAATACCCTCGAGCGGGGACTGCTGTAAATAGCGAGTTGAAGCGCGAGTCTCTGCGCTCGAATACCCTCGAGCGGGGACTGCTGCAAATAGCGCGTTGAAGCGCGAGTCTCTGCGCTCGAATACCCTCGAGCGGGGACTGTGGCAAATAGCGCGTTGAAGCGCGAGTCTCTACGCTCGAATACCCTCGAGCGGGGACTGTGGCAAATATCGTGCTGTAGCGCGAGTCTCTGCGCTCGAATACCCTCGAGCGGGGACTGCTGCAAATATCGTGCTGTAGCGCGAGTCTATGCGCTCGAATACCCTTGAGCGGGGACTGAGCTTGAGAACAACGGTTCTCCAATGCCGGTTTGCAATGCGCCTGCTACTGGCTTGGCATTCTGGGTACTGTAGTTCATGAGCTAGTGGTTCTGGGGGGTTGTAGTTCCGTTGACTGACCGGCGGCGCTGTGGTCCCGTTCTGTGTCCTAACAAAGACAGAAGATTGTACAGCCACGCCGCCCGTGGATACCCTCGTACCAACGTTGCCTACACCAGGGAAGCTGGGTGCAAATTGACGAAGTGATGTCAGAAACTGCTGTCGTTTCCAATGGAGGACTTCAGGACAGTGCCGCTGGTGGACAAGGAGGAAGTGGAATCCGAAGGTGGATTCTAGTTGAGAGGTACCTGCAAGCAGAGGGGACAGAGTCTGTGTCACTCAGGAGTGATCCAGAGACCTGTAGGACGAATGCCCACCAATGTCGGGTGTTGCAGGAGAGGTGACAGTGACCTTGACTCTGCAGCTGTGAGGGACAGGCGAAGCTGAGGAAGACCAGGAGCCGTGCACGAGCTGTCCCACGTCGAATGTCGAGAGCTGAGGGGTTGGTGTCCGTCAGAAGCACCAAAAGCCTTAGCAACCTCAAACAAAGTGGATGTCGAAGAAGGTGCAATGTCGGGACCAGCAAGGTCCAGGGGACTCACCACAAGCAGGGGAGTCAGAGTAGGCCCTGAGTAATCAGGGAAGCCCAACAGAAACAAAGATGACCCACAACAGGACCCAAAGGCCAGAGGCACTGTAGTGGCAAGAGAACCTGGAGCAGCTCACCAAACGTTGCAGGCCGTGATACAATTGATGTGTTGTGGATGAAGATTCTGGTCACTGGAGATGCTGGAGGTTAGGGCTACTTGGCGCCCGAAGATTTTGATGGAAGGAAGCCAACAAGCCTTAGCAACGGCACGGTGCACAGGGGTTCGGTTCCTGCGGTTCCCATGAGGGATACTGGCCTCAAACTTGGTGAGAGGAAAGGGTCGGCCTCACAAGCTGAGGAGAACCACCACCTGTATTGTTGAACCGTGTTGAACCTTTTGGAGTCCGTAGGAGCTCTGGACCTGTCAGCTTAGTTGTGGTGCCTGCGGATGCTGGGAAGGGACTCCATCACTTCAAGGGAGATTCCTTCAAGTGTCTTGGATACCCACATGCCTTGGAAGGTTCTTGTCTGGTGCACAAGCACAGACGATGCAGTTGACTGAAAGGGGGATGAGGTCGAGCCCAAACGAAGTCCAGAGTGCCCAGGCGGTAGACGGTGAAGTGGTGTCTGAATTGAATTATGTCCCACAACTAATCTAGGGACCCACCAACAGATAAGCCCTTAAGTACCTCAAGGAAAGGGTTGGGACGATTCAGGGGACCCTCCCAGGGAAGGTTCTGGACAGTGGGGAGGTTACTCCCATGTCCTTTGTCCAGTTTCACGCCAGAGCCGGTGCGAACGGCTCCCAGAGCTGGTATGAACTATACTATGCATGGGGACATCAAATGTGCCCCTCATGCAGACTGAATTGCGCTGGCAAGCGCACCTAACCTCCCCCAATACACTAAATCATGTCTGGGAGGTGGTCACACCTCCCTGTGACAGGATACCTATTGTTCTGCATTCACTTGCTCAAGCTTAGTTCAGCAGCAGGAGGGCAGAATCGTGTCTCTGGTCGGCAGCAACCATTTTGTGCTGTCTGGGTCTAGAAGACTGGTACCAGGAACATGGAGAGCCTAGCGGAGGGCTCTTCCAGTGCTTTGAAACATACCTCCCACATCACAGCCAGTTTTGAGATGGTCATAGTGTAATTACGCTGTGCCCCTCTATATTGTCTATGGCTGCTTAACTTACAACCCGGGAGAATGGACTCCATAGGCTGTAGGGGTGTCCTGCTCATGCAGGGGTACCCTCACACTTAGAACCAAGGACCCTGCCTTCAGGATTGTAAAGGCCTGCTATAGGGCTGACATAGGTTTTAAGTGCAGTGGCTCAAGATATAGGAAACCTATATCTTTCGTAAGTGGGCCTAGCACCAGCTTACACAGGCTGCAATGGGAGGCCTGTAGTTACAGTTTGAATGGTCTCCCATGGGTGGCATAATACATGCTTCAGCCCATGGGGGACCTCTGGGGTACCTATGCCCTGGGTACCTTAGTACCATATACTAGGGACTGTTATGCTATCTAATCTGGGATGTACCTAAGCACTGAACATAACAATTTAAGGGAGAGGTCCTGAGGTTCTTCCTGAAGGTGTGCAGGGTCGGGGAGCGTCTGATGTTAACTGGCAGCTTGTTCCAGGTCTTGGCTGCGATGTAGGAGAAGGCTCTTCTGCCTGCTCTGTTTCTGCAGATGTGGGGGGGGGGGGTCTCTGCTAGGGCGAGGTCGGCGGAGCGGATGTTCCTTTTGGGTACGTGGAAGGAGACTCTCTCATTGAGGTATGATGAGGTTGATGTTGTGGAGGGATTTGTAAGAGTGGTTGAGGAGTTTGAAGGTTACTCTCCTGTCGAAGGGGAGCCAGTGAAGGTCGCGTAGGTGTTGGATCATGTGTTCGTGCCGTGGGTTCCCGAGGACGAGTCTGGCTGCGGCGTTCTGGATGGTTTGGAGCTTGTGTAGAAGAGTTCTTTTGATTCCGATGTAGAGGACAATCCCATAGTTCATTCTGCTGGTTATGAGTGGGTGGGTGACGGTCTTTCTGTATTCGGGGGGTATCCATTTGAAGGTCTTTCGGAGGATGCAAAGGCAGTTGAAACTGGTGGAGGCGACAGAGTTGATCTGGTGGGTCATTATAAGGGCGGAGTCAAGGATGATGCTGAGCTTCCGTGCGTGGTTTGCGGGGGCGGGTGGACTCCCAAGCAATCAATCAGGGAATTGTAAGCGCGCTACTCACCAGTGAGAGTCTCAAGGCGCGTGAGGGAGGGGAGTGGGGGTCCGCAGATCTGTTTAGCCAAAGAGCCAGGTCTTGAGGGTCTTCTTGAAGGTTTTCAGAGAGGAGGCGCGTCTGATGTCTGCTGGTACCTCCTTCCGGGTCTTCGCTGCAATGTGAGAGAAAGATATTAAGCCTGCTGTGATTCTGTGGATGCGCAGAGTTTCGGCCAGTGCGAGGTTGGAACATCGGAGGTTTCTTTTGGGTACGTGGAAGTTGATTCGGTTGTTGAGGTATTTGGGTCCGGTGTTGTGTATGCCTTTGTAGGCGTGAGTGAGGTTTTTGAAAGTGACTGTTTTCTCCACGGGGAGCCAGTGGAGACTTTGTAGGTGTTGGCTGATGCGTTTGTGTCGGGGAATGCCGAGGACGAGTCTGGCGGTGGTGTTCTGTATTGTCTGGAGTAGGGACTTGTTGATGCCGGTGTAGAGTGCGTTTCCATAGTCCAGTCTACTGGTGATGAGTGCGTACGTGACTGTCTTCCTTGACTCAGGGGTGATCCACTTGAAGGTCTTGCGGAGGGTGGTGAAGCAACTGGAGGTGAAGGCTTTGACCTGTCGGTTCATGGTGAGTGATGAGTCGAGTACGATGCAGACGTTCTTGGGGCCGTCTGAGGGGGAAGGTGGGCTTCCGAGGGCGGTCGGCTACCGGGTGTTGTCCCATGTAGAAGGGTGGGTACGGAGGACGAGGACTTCTGTCGTCTCGGCATTGAGCTTCAGGCAGCTGTTGGTTATCCAGACTGTGACATCTTGCATTCCTTTCTGGGAGTTGAGTTTGGCAGTGGTGAAGTCTTTGGTGAGGGAGAAGATGAGCTGGGTGTTGTTGGCATAGGATACGATGTTGAGTCCGTGTTGTCGGACGATGGCTGCGAGGGGGGCCAGGTAGATGTTGAAGAAGGTGGGGCTCAGTGATGAACCCTGTGGGACTCCACAGGTGATTTTCGTGGGGCGGAGAGGAATCATCGGATCCAGTCCAGGGCAGTTCCTTGTATGTCTGCGTCGTGTAGTCTGGCGACTAGTGTGAGGTGGGAGACTGTGTCGAAGGCCGCTGATAGGTCGAGTAGGATGAGGACTGCGGAGTGGCCTTGGTCCAGGAGGGTGCGGATGTCATCTGTGGCGGCGAGTAGGGCGGTCTCTGTGTTGTGGTTGCTTCCGAATCCGGATTGGGACGGGTCGTGGACAGTATTCTCTTCAATCAATCGTATCAGTTTTCTGTTGACTTTTTTCTCTGCAACTTTGGCTGCGAAGGGGAGAAGCGAGATGGGCTGATAGTTCTTGAAGTCGGTGGGATCAGCAGTGGGCTACTTGAGCAGGGGTCTGACTTCTGCAAGCTTCCAGTCTGGGAAGGTGCGTCTCTTGAAGGTGGTGTTGATGGTGCGTTGTAGTTTGGGTGCAATGGCGGCTGTGGCTCTGTGGTAGATGTGAAGGGGGGCAGGGGTCGATGGGTGCCCCGAGTGGATGCTTTTCATTGTCGAGGCGGTGTCTTCGTCTGTGATCTCAGTCCAGTTGGAGATGGTGGGCTGGCTGGAGTTTCTGGGGGGCGGGGGGCCGTCTGTGGCACCTGGTGGATGGTCGATGAAGTTGACGTAGAGGTTTTTGATCTTGAGGTGGAAATAGGTTCCAAGCTTGTCACAGATGTCTTGGGATGGGGTGATGCCTGTGGCTTTGCTGCGTGAGTTGGTGAATTCTTGAATGACACTGAAAAGTTCCTTGGAGTTGGCCAGGATTTTGTTGTGGATAAAGCTCCTCTTGGTGGTTTTGATCTGGTTGTGGTAGTCCGTCATGGTGGCCTTGTAGGTGGTGTGGTTTTCTATTGTCTTTGTGTTTCTCCAATTCTTCTCCAGACATCTGCAGGTGCGTCTGGCTTCTTGGAGAGCGGTGGTTTACCAGGCGGCTTTCTGGGGGCAGTGTCTGTTTGGGTTGCGTAGCGGGGCGAGCTAGTCTGCACAGTTGTAGATCCAGGTGTGGAGTTCTCTGGCTGCGTCATTTGCAGCTGGTCCCCAGGTGTGGTTGTGTCGGGTGAGGGTGGAGTTAAGTTGCTCATCGGTAAACTTGCTCCAGTTCCTTCGTGGTGGGCGTGGGGCTGGTTTGAGTGCCTTGGGTTTATTGATGGCGAAGTGTACGCAGAGGTGGTCGGTCCATGGTGACTGAATTGGATGCTGTTTACTGCCGCGAAGATGGGGTCAATGGTGGGTCCTGCTCTGTGGGTCGGTGTGTTGATGAGTTGTTTAAGTCCGATGCTGGCGAGGTTGTCACAAAGGATAGTGAAGTTGGGGTCTCTGGGGTTGTCGAGGTGGAAGTTCAGGTCTCCAATGAGTATGTAATTTGTTGAGGCGATGGAGTGGGGTGCAATGAAGTTGGTGATGGTGTTGGCTATGGTCTTCTGAAAGCTCTTAGGAAGACGATCAAACGGCTCCCTGCGGAAACCCAGAGAATAGTAATACCAGGCCTTATACTGTTGTGATTGCATTATGGCAACTCACTCGACCTCGGCAGTCCTGATTATGTTACCAGGAGACTGTAGGTTATTCAAAATGCAGCAGCTTGAGTTCTGTTGAGCCTTCCAAAATCACAGCCTGAACGCCCGGTCCTGGTTAGACCTCATTGGCTCCCGGTAAGGAAAAAAATTGAATTTAAAGTACTCTCATTTTACACTAGGTAGAATATGCACAGGGCCCACATATCCTTAGTTATCTCATTGTCCCACATAACAATTTACGAGATCTAAGGTCGAACAGTCACTTCCTTCTGGCCACCCCCAAAATCAAAAGAGCTAGAAGCCCTGGAACTTCCTCCCTATTCACCTAAGAGCTAATGGTAAACTGCTCAGTTTCAGGAAGCAACTAAAGATCCATGTGTTCACATAATCAGCGTATTATCTCTGTCATGACTCCTGCTAGCCCTGGGTAGCCCAGGTCAGAGTATCATTCCGCTCTGCAAGAATCTGTAACATAACACATAACAAAGATCTAAAATAATTAATCCTGAAAACAATCTAAAAGACCAATCAGCCATTCTCTCTTTACTAAGTGCAGTTTTCTGGTGTGTCTTAAACCTCCAAGTAGAGCTGCCCTGTGCTTTTATCCTTAATTGCGTAGACATCTAATTACACTGAAACATTCTTTATTCTTTATACAATGAATTATGCATCATACGCAGCAACTTCTTAATCTATGTGGTCAAAACGAAGCTCGCATACTCAGGTGTACAGCCTATTTGGCTGGCAGATTGAAGGTTCTCAATCTGAGATGTCAATGAACCTGTGTGTTGGTCACCAATTTGTGTCCTTGATGATTATGGAAAGTAACAATGAAAGAGGTTAAAAGTGTCCCGCATGATATTGCTAAAATGAGGGCTGCCAAAAACAGCTGAAGATTACATTCTGGTATGAATGTTGCAAGGCTATAAATAAAAGTGATCAAAGGAGCTGGAAACTGTATTAAAAATTCTAAGGCCTAGCTTGAGTTGTAAGGCTATCTCTAATTCGGCAGACACTCAGCACGTTGTAGGTGTTTTAAGTAAAGCTGGACAAGATACTTTTTATGGATGGTGGTACAGGAGTTACATTTTTGAATGTAGGTTTCATGAGGGTGGGTGTCAATATTTTGGTGGTAAATATAGTTGTGAATAAGGCGTGCTTCTTCCTCAGCCCATTACTGGCTAAGTCTATGAGGGCAGATGATTCTTGTATGGCAGAAAGACACAATGATTCTTCTGGTGTGGTGTGGATGTTGTGGTCAATAGCTAAACAAACTCAGCAGCTCATTCGAATGCGTAGTCATTTTGAGGATTATAATTTAAACAAGTGACCTATTTTTGTATGCATTGTTTTGCCCTTATTTTCTGTGTTTGAGTGAGGAAAACAAATGAGATCACTCATTCTTATTTTCGGTGTTCCTACTTTTTGCCTGTCTCTTCTCCTTGGTTATCAATCTTCTCGAGTCACAGCACATTTTATATTAAATTATAGTTGCCTGGAAAGACATGGGGTTATGACAGTGATGCTTGGATAGGCCTTCTGTATCTACTTTGAAGTGATGGCTTTGGGCTACTTCCTATTGCTAGTTAATTATCTTTATTAGAATTTCTGTGCATGGTTCATTTAAATTGCCGGGCTACGTGTTCTCTCAGGAAACTTTTTAAGTTTTGTGCACTTGCACTTCTCATAAACCAAAGTGAGTTTCATAATGTTTTAGTCATGTAAACGGGATGGAAACAACATTTGTGATGTTCCTTGTCATTATTGTTATGAAAGTCTCCCCTTGTGCTACCTTACAATCAGGTTCAGATTACAACTTCACATGCAAAGTACTTCATAACAGATTAATACATTTTTAAAGTGAGCATAAGGACAACTAACACATTATACCAGTTCATGGCATGGTACATGTTCTCTCTCCTTATCCCCCAACCTTGCCTTCTTCTGTGTGTAATAGCGTATAGAGGAATCAAGAGGCGTGCCAACTTGTCTGTGCCTCTAAAAAGCAAGTAAGTTATGTTATGCTATGCTGATTTGTAAAGTGCTCTAATCACCCGTGAGGGTATCCAGGCGACTGAGTAGGTGTGTAGGTGGGTGGTCTCTAGAGAGTTATTCGAAGAGCCAGGGCTTCTGCTAGCAAAACTCCAGAAATGAGGAGGAGGCTCTGTTGTGGGCGGCCATCCTATGTTTTGGGTGTGATGTAGGAGAATGAGTGTCCTGCTCTGCTTTTCTGAATGCAAGTGGTGTGTGCGATTGCAGTGAGACTAAGCTTAGGAGTCCAGCAGGCTGGTAAAAGTGTATGCAGCTGACCAGGTATCCTGGCCCAGTGTTATGCAAGACTTTGCATGTGTGCATGAGGAATTTGAAGTGGCTGTGAATGTGAATGGGAAGCAAGTGGAGCTCTCTGAGGTGCAGTGAGATGTGGATGCGGCATGGGAGATTGAGTGGGAGTCTTGTGGCGGTGTTCTGGATGATCTGAAATATTTGGATGGTCTGAAGAGCTGCTTGGAGAGTCTGGTATCAATTCCGTTACTGTAGTCCAGTCTGCTTCTGATGAGTGCTTACATGATGGTGCGTCTGGTGTTCTGTGGCAGCCATTTGACGATCTTTCATAGGATGTGGAAGCAGGCAGTGCTCATAGCGTTGACTTGTGCTGTCATGTTGAGCTTGTCGATAGGACCACACCCTAGATTTCTAGCATGGTCGGTGGGTGTTGGTCCTAGCTCTGTTGGCATCCCACGAGGAGATCCTGTTTCGAAAGACCAGTGCTTCCACCATGTCAGAGTTGAGCTTCAGGCAGTAGTCCCGCCCAAACCTGTCACAAAGGTCAAAAACCTGGGAGTACTCCTCGATGACAAACTAAAGTTTCTTCCCCCCAACTCAGGTAAAACTTTTATCACAGCATTTATCATGTCTTCATTGGACTACTGCAATGGACGCTTTATCAATGCCCAGCACAAAGTCACCCGTAAATTGCAGTCTGTACAAAATGCAGCAGCGAGAATGCTCTCAGGTACCCCAAAGTTTAAACCTGTTGCCCAAATCATCAAAGGCTATCACTGGCTAGCAGTGAAAAACTGTATAAAATTCAAGGCACTGTGTATTGCCTACAAAGCCTCCCGTAAGCAAGGGCCACGATTCCTTCTCAACTCCCTGGCATTCTATGTCCCCAACAGATCACTACGATCCACCAATGCTCTTCTAATGTCTGTACCACGGACCAAAACAGTCTCATGGGGTGATCGTCGATTCACTGTTTCAACAGCCAAACTTTGGAACTCCCTGGACATGGACATCAGATCCTCCCCTACTCTTGCCACCTTCAGGAGAAAAATAAAGACCTGGTTATTTAATCAATAATTCTCCTCGACTTCTTTTCTGCCACGTTCACAGCGCCGAGACGCCCTTGGGCATTTGTTCTCGCTTTATAAGTTTCATAAATAAATAAATAAATAAATAAATAGTCTCATCCATTCTGCTGCCATTGTCATGTGATTGGTATAATTGCCTTTGGTGATGGTTCTCTTGTCCGTCAGAGAGAGGATCAGTTGTGTTTCATCAGCGTAGGAGATGAGGGTGATGCCTTGGGATCATATGATTCTGGCGAGGGGAGTCATGTATATGTTGAACAGGGTAGGGCTGAGAGTCGATCCATGGGGGAGTCTGCAGATCAGGCTTTTCCTCTCCGATGTGAGGGTGGCTATCTGACTTTTTGGGTTGTTCCCATGAGTAAGGAGAAGTGCAAGTCTTTGGGTGCCGAGCTCGTGGAATCTTCTGATGAATGTGTTGTGTGAGACCGTGTCGAATGCTGCTGAGAGAATGAGGGCCGCTGTTTCTTCTCGGTCCAGGACTGTCCACATGTCATCAGTGGCTGTGATGAGTGCTGTTTTCTTAATCCTAAATGAGTTGTCCAGTAGGTGGACGTGTTTAAAATGGGCTGTGAGTTGCTTATTGATGGCCATCTCTATCACTTTGGCTGGGTAGGGGAACAAAAAGTTGCGCAGTTGACTTGGGACGGCCACCGGCTTCTTAAGAAGAGAGTTGACCACTGCATGCTTCCAGTCTCCCGCAAATGTGGCAGATACGATGGAAGTGTTAATGGTAAGGGCGGTGCTGATGGGTGATGCTCCAAGGTTGTAGACATGGTGGGGCCATGGGTTTGGGTTTGTAAGGAATTCTGGGTGGATGGTCTTTATGAACTTAGCTGTATCCTCTCTCGTGAGAGTGTTCCTTTTGATCAAGTGCCAAATCATGGTTGGTGATGGGCAGGTTTGCAATCAGATAGATAGGGTCTGGTTACGCTTTTGAGGGGTGGTTTGGAGCAGGTGTCAGTCCTGTCTTTAAAGTGGGAGTTGATGTCACATAGGATATTGTAGTGAAGGCTGAAAGCTTTGGAGTCGATGGCGAAAGAGGCAATAAAGTCCGTGATGAAGCTGGTGAAGGTGGCTTGCGGTCTGGGTGGTCGCTAGACAAGGGTTCCGTTCAGGGTTAAGTTTTCAGGGATTTACAGCATGAGGTGCAGTTTTTCTATGAATGAGGTAGCACATTCTGTGGACGTTGAGCACTTGATAGAGTCTGCAGATGACTGCAAGTCCTCCTCCTGGATTGTGATGGTGGTCCAGTTGTGCAATCTTGTAGCCCACTGGGATTGCTGTGGAGATGTTTGGTTGCTGATGTGGAGTTGAGCCAGGTTTTCATCAGGAAGAGGAGGTCTGGTGCGTCGCTGCTCAAGAGGTACCAGATTTTGGTTGCATGTTTGCTGACAGATTGTGTGTTGAGAAACATGCATGAGGGCGAGTATTGGGGTGTGGGTTTGATGTGGCGTGTGGTGATAGGTTGGGGTGTTGCTGGTGCATGCTTGGGGTTTATGGGTAAGGTTCTGCAGGGAAACCGGCAGAGGGTGCAGGTGAAGGCTCATACAGTGGTGGTGGTGCACCATGCAGCAGAGAAAAGAGATACATCCTAGGTCGAGCGATCAAAGGAAGGCTACTGGGTATCGCTTGGAGGCGATCGAGCCTGGGTTTGTGGTGTTGGGCACGGTTCAGGTGTGGCTGGGTGCAGACATGTTTGCCTTTGGCGCACCCGCAGCGTGCACACTGTGAGCTTCTGCTGTGCAGCAGAGGGGGAAAAAAGGCAGGAAGGAGATGGACAGGAAGAGCAGGTAAGGAGTTAGGTAGGTGGAAAAAGGCACTGGAGGGGGGTGAGGGGCTGCAGGTACTATCGCAGAAAGGGCAGAAAGCCTGAAATGGGTGAAAAAGACAAGAAAACGAGTGAAAAAGGCACAAGGGGTGAAAGAGAAAGCAAACAGAACAAGCATTGGCAATGCAATAGGTCTTGCATTAATTAAGTTTGAGCTATTGGAATTGCTAAATATTGCAACACCAATTGCTACGAAGGTCTATAAATTGTAGGCCAAAAAAAGTGTCTTTATTTTTGTAGCAATGGTGGCATGCTGCACTTTAGATGAATATGTTTAAAAGTAAAGTGCGCCATACTGCGATTGCTATGATAGTTAATTGTGGATGCATTAACAATTGATGTGTGCACTGATGGCTGGTGGTGTGCGTGCCCGGTGAAAGCGTGCACTGACGGCTGGTGATGTGTGTGTGCATGGTGGAAGCGTGCACTGGCAGCTGGTGGTGTGTGTGTGTGTGCCTGGTGAAAGCGTGCACTGGCGGCTGGTGGTGTGTGTGTGTGTGCCTGATGAAAGCGTGCACTGACGTCTGGTGGTGTGTGCCAGGTGGAAGCGTGCACTGACGACTGATGGTGTCTGTGTCTGGTGAAAGTGTGCACTGACGGTGTGGTTGTGTGTGTGGTTGTATATGTGTTTGTGAGTGTGGTTGTGTGTGTGGTTGTGTGTGTTATGTTTGTGCGTGTGGTTGTGTGTGTGTGGTTGTGTGTGTGGTGTGTGGTTGTGTGTGGCTGTATGTGTGGTTGAAGAGTTTCCTTTTATTTGGTAAATTTTTATAATAATGACTTCCATTCTATTCCCAATAAGAATTGTATCAAGCTTTTTGATTTCATTTCCAAATCTAGACTACCAGCAACGTTCGGGCAATCCGATTGGGATTATTTTAGGAAGTGATTTTAATGCAAAATTTAATGATACGCACCCCGGTGCTGAATAACATAATCGAGGTCCTCCCTCCTGTAGGGGTGCTGAGCTGGCAGTGTTTTTGAGTTCCGATAACCTGGTCAACGTAATGGACCAGACAGGTACACTATATGAGCCTAACAACACAAAAGGGTCAAAGGGTCTACACCAGATGCCTAGAGACATAGGAATACCCAACACAAAACACTATGTTTATCCTAAACTTCAAGGTGAGTTTCCAAACCTCACAACGGGTCAGTAAAAGGTACCCATCAGTCAACACACGGAACCGACCTTCATCATTTGGGATTCCTCTTTGACCAAAGATTGGAACACCTGCCTTTGAAGAATGAGGATTAGATGTAAATAACCCTCATCTACTCAGCTAGGTGTCTGTAGGATCTTGCTACTCTGTATCAGAGTTTAAGGATAAAACAGGGTGACTGATGTTGCAGTGCAAAATGAAAAATGTGAAAGAAAGTGTATTAAAATTGGGTGAGGGAGTACTGTTAGAGTTTATTCTAGTGCTACCCGCTCCTCCAATATTAAAAAGTCACAGGCAGTTTACGAGTATAGCTGCCTAGGTGTAAAACGAGGTCAACATGTTTCAGCAACTCGTGGACAACTAAGTCCTTGCTTTCTTCAGGACCTATGTGAATAATGCTACTGCAAATGTGGAAAACAAAAAAGGAATAACTTGTGATTTCATAACTACTAAGAAATCATTATAAGACAAAATACGAGATCACCTGATTCCCTACGTGTCCCCTCTTCGTCCTTTCTCGTGAACTGTGCATGTCACTGTGGACAAGAAAAAAAGGATAACAAATGAAAGTGTAGGTAAAGCATCACAACACATAGGCAATAATTAGTGTGAAAAAAGATATGTCTGTACACTCTGTATTTGAAGGATATACACAGAAACTCACTGTTTGAGTATGTTTTTATCATTATTATGGAAATAAAATGTATTATCCAAACGATCAAACTCCATCTTACCAGTGTCGTAAGAAATAGAGACCTCACCCCTCCTGGCTGCGGCTCAGGAAAAAAGTGAAGCAACGCTCTGGTGAAAAGAGGGCAAATATACAGAAATCTGTCAAAATACTCCCTTCGCATCAAACCATAGATACTTAGTGCAAAAAAGGGAAGACATTTGATAAATGGACGTCAAGTTATCGCCCCGACCCTGTAAAATTTTTTAACTGCAATGGGCATGTTAGAATAATGCTTCCTCTCGAGCGCATCCATGGTACCCATGAGTGCGAGGGGTGCAAAGAAGAAGCATGCCTCTTTTAAGTCAGTCGCTATAAAACATAGTCTGAAGGTTGCGGTTGCAGAGTGCGGGTATAAGCGTACAAAAATACGCTACAGGTGAGCTCGAATCAGCCGGTAAAGATTAGAAATAAGAACTGGTCCCAATAAAAGTAGAGCGCTTACCTGTCCGTCGGTACTTCTCCGCCGGCGTCCAACCTGACTGGGGAGGTACCGGGCCAGGAAGCGCACAGTCCTTAAGAACTGTGGGGCCGTTGGGCAGGAATGGTCCCGTGGGCAGATAAGTGCTGCGCCCCATTGGTTAGTAGTATTCTGAAAGCTTTCTAATCATTGGATGTTGTAAAAGGTCACGAACGGCAGAGCTCGCCAAAGTTATGATTTTGACAGCGTGTGCGCTGCCACTACGGCCGCCCGGTACGAGCAAAGGCGCGATCGGTGGTAGAACAACACAGTCAGTGGAAGCCTAGAACTTCCAACAGACCCGTGCTACGGCAGCCCAATGATTTACCAAACATACAAAAAGATCTATTTTCAATAGGCTCATCGTCAGTCAACGAATGGTTAGGATGTTTGTTTCAATATCAATAAACTTTATTGAAAATAGACTTTATTGAAAATACGTGACATCTACTTAGCACCGCCTGGGGGAAATCATTGATAGCGATAATAATGTGACCCCTGTATGCAGTAGCAATACGTGGGATCCCACGGGTACGTGTTGTTACAAAATGTGTGTGATCACAGGGCAGGAACAGCTATTCGCAATCACTGGTATATGGGCATATGCATGCATGTCAGGACCTGTTGACGAAGCCAGGCATGTCAGATTAGAGAGGCCAAAGTTGGGTGTTAGTCATTAGAGTGACTAGGGATATATTTCAAAACGCGGCAATCATAGAGTCACGTGTTATTACAAAATGTGTGTGATCACAGGACGAGAACAGCTATTCGCGATCACTGGTATATGGGCATATGCATGCATGTCTGGACCTGTTGACAAAGCCAGGCATGTCAGATTAGGGAGGCCGAAATTGGATTTTAGTCATTAGAGTGACTAGGGATATATTTCAAAACGCGGCAATCAAAGAGTCATGTGATCACAGAAAGCGTTACAAGGCAAACCATGGTATCTCATCGTTTAATCCTACACGGTTAGTACCCAGTTTGAAAACCCATATTTGTTCCCTCAACAAGAGGTATTTAGTCACGTCTGAGATATGGGCTGGAATGTAGGGTTGTTCGAGAACTGTCCACTGGAAGGCCGTCGAGGGATGTTCTGCCTCTAGAAAGTGATTGGTCAATTTGGTAGCCTGTCTTTTGCATCTTATAGTGCTTTTATGTTCGGATATCCTAACCTTGATTTTACGGGTCGTCATCCCAACATATTTTAGCCCACAGGGACAAGTGATGAGGTAGATTAATTTGTCGCTGTTGCAAGTGGTGAACTTAGTCTGGATCCATAGTCTGTTAGTTCCTATATCAATCTCAACTGATTTCTTGGTTTGAGAGCAAGCTTGACAGGAACCACAGGGATGGTGGCCCGTCACCGGTGGTAGATCCCATATGGTGCCTAATGCCCTAGGTATCTTGTTACGTGGTTGTAATGGCTGGATTTTCTGGTTAGATGGGATCAGCCCCTAGGGGCCCCTCCAACCCAGCCAGAACGTAATCACATCCCTCCTCAGGACCAACTATCCAGGCACCTGGGTACCTACCTGAGGATGGGGAACTCGCAATATACAAGCTCATATTATTAAAAACACCACTAAATCTATAGGGATACTAAGAATACTCACTGATTACTAGGGATATCCATACCCTACACCACACTTATATTCACATCAGTTGGTCTCGCGGTCTCTCAGACCCAGACCGGTCTACCCTAGGGCAGATATGACACACAATCCGGTGCGTCTACACATGGGCCTGCAGAACCCAATGCTCCCTTTTCCAAACTGTTCGCAATCCTGCAAAACTACACGCTAGTCCTCCCTCCTAGCGCTCTCACTTATTCAAGCCACAATCCTGTGGGTATCGGCGCTGGTAATCCTCCCCAGCGTTCTCACTAACGCCGTATATCAACGACGACCACATTCCTATGAACACCTATATATATATATATATATAGTGGGAAGTCTCTTCACTAAGGGTCTGCTACTACAATATTAGGAGTTAGCCAATTAATATCATATGTCTCCTATTCTTGGCATCATAGGTCCACTCACTCCCTATTTATGTGATCACCACTTACCTGATTGGGGTTACTCATCCATTCATGTAAACACTAAACACCTAGGAGATACATTTACCTGGATTGAACAAGAATACAAGGCACAGGCCAGTTTTCTACACACTGGGGGGTTATTTTATTAGTACAATATAAACCTTTACACAGGACTGACAAAGACTATAGGTAGAACACACCGCTGAAAGAGAAAAGATTTAAACATACAATGGCTTAGGGAATAAGGGCAAGGTTATGGTTGGAATTCACCTGATTAGTGTGTAGTCTTGTTCTAGCTGTCATCTGGGTTCCTCTCTCGTCTGTGCCTTGGCTCATCTCAGACTCTCTCTCTCTCCTGCACTCTTGGGTACACCTCTGCGCTGATCACTTTGCACTGGACTCCTCTCCCCCACGAACTGTCTCCACCTTCCAGCTTCAATCTTAATGGTTCCTGCCGCTCTGATCACCGTTCATTCCACTAGCTTATTCACTCTGTCTCTGCGCCAATGTCCAATTAACTCCATCTGCTCCCATAAGTTAGTCCACGATCTCTCCTCCGTCTCTTCTAAAAGGCATTACTTCAGACTCCAGCTATTCACACCTCCTCCTGATAAGCAACTGCTTCTGACTGCTTCCTTCAGTTCCAGCTCACTATTCAACTTAGCTCTTCTCCAGCTTGAACCCTCTCTCTCTGCCAACTCCACTTCACTGCTTTCCACTCCTCCACCTTAACACGACCCTCTGGCTTCGCCACCTTCACTCGACTGCAACTCTACTCGACTCTCACTCTGCTCGACTCCCTGACTCCGCCTCTGCACTTCACTGATATAGAATGCTGTTTCCTCATGGAAAGTTCCAGCCATCAGCCTGCCGCCCACCAGGTCTCTGAATCACCTCGCATCAAGGACACACACCCAGCCGGCCGGCCTTTTGTTGTGTCTTCTACACAGAGAATAATACAGCCTACCGATAAGGGCTGGCCCAGACCGGTTCTCTCCAAGTGAAAAACAGCCTTAACTATAAACTTTGCCTTTACCCTGAAAAGCCTCTCAGCTTCCTCAAGATGGAGTCGCTCTGGTTCTAGGCCTGTAGGCCTGAAAGGGATAAATGCCCCTTAGCTCTGTCAGAATACCTACATAAACCATACCAATGTGTCTAATATGTCAAAGCCAATAGGCAATAGACAGGTTAAAGTCAAGAATAAAGGCATATTAAGCAGCTATCCTCTTCTAGGTCTGGAAAAAGGGCTTAAAAGGGCCAACACAGGCTAAGAATACCTATACTAGATGTGAGCAAGATTAAGGTCTATACCACTGCTAAATAAAGCCAAAAACTCTGCCATTACAGTGGTCTCGTATGGACAATCTGGTCCCTATGATTTGGCCCTCTTGAATGAGAACAAAGGGATCTGGATAGATATATGTCCAGAGTTCAGAATAGGCCAGTGTTTTTGACCACTTTTTGTATTTTATTTGAGAGTGTTCCAAACGTATTGACAAATGTGAGCCTCTCTAGCTTGGGTTTAGGTGTAGATAGTTCTAAAAGTGCAAACCGATTGCTGTTTTTGGCTCTTTTTAATGATTGTGGAACCAGTCTAGGAGGGTATTTGCGTGAACATAGTTGGTCATGTAACACCGCAGAGTGTGCCTTGAATGTCATTTCAGTGGAGCAGTTCCTCTATACTCTAAGGAACTGCCCATATGGCAAATTGTCCCTGAGGGATTTAGGATGATGACTATCATAGCAGAGCAGGGAGTTCCTTGCCATAGGTTTCCTATAGAGTTCTGATTGGAGGCCATCTGGAGTCGCAACAATCATAAGGTCTAGAAAGGCAAGTTTGTTTCGGTCTATTTCCACTGTGAAACGAAGAAAAGTATTCCGGTTATTCAGCCAATTCAAGAACTCCAAAACCCTATCGTTGGACCCTCTCCATACCACAAAAATATCGTCGATATAGTTTTTCCAAAGTTTGATGGAACTGAGGAATGGATTAGAGGTGTGTGATCGTAGGGGTGTATGCGGACCGGAATAATAGGCGTGGAGGCCGTATATAGTGAGCTATCGCTGAGCCGGTTTTTATTGTCAGTGTACAGTTACTAATACTTCGGGAGGGGGAGA
The DNA here is from genome assembly GCF_964263255.1 of Lissotriton vulgaris. Taxonomy (NCBI): domain Eukaryota; kingdom Metazoa; phylum Chordata; class Amphibia; order Caudata; family Salamandridae; genus Lissotriton; species Lissotriton vulgaris. The sequence goes on from NC_141687.1 coordinate 121,649,283, forward strand.
GGGAGAGAGAGAGAGCACCGCCAGGCAGAGAAGGATCTTTGATGCGATGCTTGGCCAGACGTCGAAACGATGGTTCCTCGAGGAGGGGTGATTCTTGGCCGGACGTCGGGTTGGGGCTTTGTCCACCGGGTCTAGTCGGCTGGTCACCAGGATGATGGTTCCTCTGAGGTGTGGGAAGGAGAGAGAGAAAAAGGGCAGTTAATCCGACTAGTTTAGGATGCGTCGGTACCGTATACCTTCACCAGGAGTGCGGGATTTGAACGGAACGTGAGGAAGGTAGGGGACGGGTCAAGAGGGGGAAAGAGGAAGAATAGGAGGGTAGATGGGTGATGGAGTGATGGGCAAGTGCGGGGAATTATATGCAGTTGTGCTCGTGACTGAAAACAGGTACTATACAATATATACAGTGTTGGGTGTAAAGTGAGGGCGTGACTATTTATGCTACTACTATTTACACTCTTAATATACAAATGGGTCGTTACTCACGTGCCCCGCCACAACTTCCCACGAGTTGCGGCCGCTCTCCAGCCTCCTCCACCGGACTCCACCAGTCCTCGGTCCAGACTTCCTCGTCTTCTTCCACTTCACCGTCCTTCTCAGGTTCACTGCAAGCCGTCTCCTGCCACGAGTCCAACTCCTTGAACGAACTGCTGTCTTCGGTTCCGGCTTTTCCGTGTTCCGCCTCCAGGTAGGGGGAGGGACTTCCGGGGTTACTGGGGAGTCCTTCCGGTTTTCCGCTCGTCGTGACTGGTTCCTGCAAAGAAGGAGAGTAGGGTGGAGTCCGGGTTGCTAGGGATGCCGCAGGATCGGATGGCGAGTTCCGGGACCTTGAGGGAAGTGGCGGCTTTGGCGAGGTAGGGGACGTGGCCCGTTCACAAGGTGGTAAGGATGTGTTCCTGTTCAAATGATTGAACGTACAGGTTAGCTAGGCTGGGAGGGAAAATACTTCCCATACTAGTCCCTGACGTCTGTAGGTACAGAGTGTCTTCAAATTTGAAATAATTAGGTTTCATGGCTAGAGTTGCACAGGCCATAATAAAATGGATAGGAGTAATACTCACAAAGTCTCTCGCTTGTAGTAGAGAGCAAACTACCTCTAAAGTCTCATCCTGTGGGATAGACGTATAGAGTGACTCGACGTCAAATGAAACAAGGTCAGTGGTGGTGTAAAACTCAAATTCAGGTAGTAAGCATAAGACGTCTGTAGTGTCTTTCAGGAAAGTGGGCATCTTCTGTACCATTGGACGTAAGAAATGGTCAACGAAGGTTGATAGAGGCTCAAGAATAGATCCAATGCCCGAAATTATTGGGCGGCCAGGTGGGGATCTTTGTTTCTTATGTACCTTCGGAAGGACATAGAAATATGATGTTACTGGGTGTTCAGTGCAAAGGAATGAACCTTCCTGTGGTGTCAACCAGCCTTCAGCTAGAGCTTCTTCTGTCATTGTCCGGATGGTCTTCTTAAGATCTTCAGTAGGGTCAATGTCCAGCGGGTGATAGAATTTCTCATCTCTTAATTGTCGCAAGCATTCCGCACGGTAGGTGCTAGTGTCTAATAAAACAATAGCACCCCCTTTGTCAGCTGGTTTAATGATAAGATCACTATCAGTAGACAGTGATCTAAGAGCTAGCTGTTCTGCTTTGGGAATATTGCAGAAGATCCCTTTGCTATGTGAAAATAAAGCATCAATCTCTTTTTCAATTGCTTGTTCAAAAGCGAGAACTTGGGCCGGAATAGTGTGGGTGGGTGGATTGAATGTAGATTTCTTTTTCAATCCTGTGTTGATCTGTCTCACTTCTTGGTCCTCTGTGTTCTGCTTTGTGGCAAAGAAAAAGTGTAACCTTATTTTCCTGAGAAATTTAGCAAGTTCAATGCGTGTTTTAAAAGGGTCATTCTTATGTGTAGGAACAAAACCTAAGCCTCTATTGAGCGCTCCCTCTTCAACTGGAGTTAAGATGTGTGAGCGAAGATTAATCACAAGCCCGGTTCCGTGCTGCTCTGGGCTTGTTCCTTGCTCTTGGCCGTCGTGCTCCGGAGGTTCCTCGTGAATGTCGATGGTGGGCTGTAATGTACCTGCGGCTGCCTATTGTGGCTGGAGAAAGAACAGTCTACTGATCTGTTCCATAGAAATATATACAAAGGGGCCCGCAGTCAGGAACAACTGCTCTGGAACAATAATAACACTACAGTGGGGTTGGGGCCCAAGGGAGTTTAGAGACCAAGCTTTGACATGTTCCCTCGTATAACTTAACAACACAAAAGTGTCAAAGGGTCTAAACCAGATGCCTAGAGTGATAGGAATACCCAACACAAAACTCTATGTTTATCCTAAACTTCAAGGTGAGTTTCCAAACCTCACAACGGGATTGGAACACCTGCCTTTGAAGAATGAGATGGAAATAACCCTCATCTACTCAGCTAGGTGTCTGTAGGATCTTGCTACTCTGTATCAGAGTTTAAGGATAAAACAGGGTGACTGATGTTGCAGTGCAAAATGAAAAATATGAAAGAAAGTGTATTAAAATTGGGTGAGGGAATACTGTTAGAGTTTATTCTGCTGCTACCCGCTCCTCCAATATTAAACAATATTAAAAAGTCACAGGCAGTTTACAAGTATAGCTGCCTAGGTGTAACTATATGAGCCGACATTCAGAGGCCAGGGTTATTTGTCTACAATAGATTTTGTTTTTATTTCCACCCTGATTGTAGATTATTTGATCAATGCAGCGGTTGTTGCTACTATTCACGGGGATCATAACCCTATCAAAATAGCATTGAGATTGGCCTCACGATCCAGGTTTTCATCTGAATGCGGGGAAAGAGATTTAATGCCATTGACTGACAATTTAAGAATAACTTGTAGGGGCATTGACAATGGGCATCTGTTCAAATAATTAGTTAAGGACCACTTGCCCCATATCAATTCTTGTCTGTCATTTCAAATCCCACATCCAGAGGCAGTCCATGATTTTTCTAAACTCTGTTTGGTTATCAAATCACTTTTGTTGAAACCCGTATCTTTGAGTGAGCAAGTCCCCAGATGGTTTGATGATGAATGTTCACAGGCGAATAGAACTTGCGTAGAGTGTTGTCAGCTGAACCCAGGTGTGCCTCCGAAGTGAAGTTGGGCAGGAAGAAGTATAATATGGCAGTTACTAACCGGAAGGGAGTACTCCTTAGGGACCGTTGGGAAACCTTATCGCAGGCCACTACAGATGAAAGGGGAAAGTTATTCTGGTCTGCAGTAAGGGATCTCCGATCCATGGGACAGCTATTAACTCCCATTAGTTGCACTATCTCCAGCCAATGCTGGGAATACTGTTTTTCCAAAATCTACGCTATCCCCCCCTTCAGCGACCGACCAGTATGAATATGGGTTATTTACGAGCATTCAGATATCTCTCTCTGAAGTAGAAGTAGAAGAAGTTATTCAGCAGAGTATCAGGAATAAGGCCCCAGGCCCAGATGGGCTACCAATAGATGTTATTAAATGGAATTCGGATTTTTGGGCACTCCTCCTTCTGAAAGTTTTTAATAACCTAATGCACGCACTGCTACCTGACACCTGGGCAACAGCATTATTGTCCATATATTCAAAAAGTGGGACCGGTCGCAACCGAGCAATTATAGGCCTATTTCTCTGATAGACAATACTCTTAGAGGAATGAAGCATTTTAGAGCACTGCCAGCTAGGCTTACGTAGTAAGGTCGGCACTAATGAACAATGCCTCAACCTCAGCCTTGTAATCGGGAAATATACCATTGCACTGAACTCTCCAGTCTATTTGGCTTTCATGGATATGTCCTCAGCCTTTGACTTTGTAAATAGGTCAAGGCTGTGGGCTATCCTGTTGGCCTATGGTTTGGAGGAGCCTCTGGTTAATTTCCTGGCATACCTGCATTAAGTTCTTCGGGCACAAGTGAGGATTGGCAGAGGTAGTGAGGTCTCAGGGCCAATCAAGGTCGGAAGGGGGGTCAGGCAGGGTTGTGTCTTGCCCCCCCCCCTGCTTTTTATTATTTATATCAATGGACTGAATAAATCATTAGTATCCATGTCCCAAGATGACCTATGATTAATGGGAAACACCTGTGTCATTATACACAGACAATGCGGTTCTCATAACTCACTAACTCTTTGCGTACTTTAGTACAGTCTTTTGTAAAATTTATGGAGAGTCTGGACCTAAAAGTTAATTTTAGTAAATCATTTTTAATGTCCTGTGGCCCTCGGAGACGTCAGCTCAGTTCCATTGTTATTGGTAGTCAGAAATTGATAAGCACCAGTAAATTTCCCTATCTTGGGGTAGTCTTTGCTGCGAACGGCTCCTGGACTGAGCATCTTTCCCATTCCAGGAGCAAGTTCTCAAAGACCATCAATTAAATTTTAAGTTTTCCCTGCCCAAAGAATACAGGTGCCATTTTAGCAATCTTAACATTTTTTAAATTACAATGTGTTCCAGTGGCCACCTACGGAGCTGAGATATGGGCCATTGCGAACAGCACCTGCATTCAGCAGGAAGAAAACAGATTTTGTAGGAAGCTGTTGGGCATCCCAATCTCTAGCCCACACTATGTCTGCCACAAAGAACTAAATTTAAATTATATAACTGATTTTATACGTGCCCGACCAGCTCTTTTCTGGCTATCGATTTGGAAGAATGAGGCAGCTACTCTTACAGATACATTATTACTGATTGTTTGCAGTGTGATAAGGGGATGGATATCCCCTGGTTATCTGGGTTATATCAGTGTTTATGTAGCATTAATAAAGGCTGTATCTTTTTTGAAAAAGGCCTGGTAAAGCCAAAACTCTGGACAAAAAAGACCTCAGAAGCGCTCTTTACATGTCTTATGGCACCGAAAGAACTGAGCTGGAATCAAATAAATCTTTTGTTTCTGGTTATATGTCTCTGGAGTGGCCCCACCACTCTCTACCAAATTATCATGTTTTACCTATGAGTCACTGGGAAAGGAGTCTTTTATTCAGTTTGAGAGCAGGGACAGTTAAATTTGTTCTGTGTTTTCCCCTTGGCTACCATCCGAAACTTGATTTAGTACCCTGTCCATGTGATGGGGTGAGTGGCCAATCTATTCTTAATTTCCTGCTTTTTTTGCAAATATTAAATTAAATACAGTAAGGGGCTTCTCTACCCTTTTTTTTAACAGGAGTAGGCCTATTAATTTGGACTCTGCCTACAGAAGTATGCTTGCCTTGACTAATGAAGAGCTGGTCTTTCGATTAAGTACATTTTTGAGAATTGCTACCAGGGCACGTAAGACAAAGCTCAATCCTTGAGTTTCTAATACATGGATGGTTAAGTCTATAAATTGTCACTTATTTTCAATTCAGAGTTTGTAATATTGTGTTTTGTAATCGGAAATTTTTCATTAATATGTATTGTCACTCTTCTCTTGTCATTTATACTATTTTCTTGCTTTGTACTTTCATGGATACAATGTATATCCGAATAAAGTTTATGAACTGAACTGTATGTGGTTGTGTATGTGTGGTTCTGTGTGTGATTGGGTGTGGTTGTGTCTGTGTGTGGTAGAGTGTGTGTATGTGTGGTGTGTGTATGTGTGGTTGTGTGTGTGTGTGGTTGGGGTGTTTATGTGGGTGTGTTTGTGTGTGTAGTTGGGTGTGGTTGTGTGTGCATGTGGTAGTGTGTGTGCGTGCGTGTGGTAGTGTGTGTGGTTGTGGTGTGTATGGTTGTGGGTGTGGTTGTGTGGGGTTGTGTGTGGTTTTTGTGTGGTTGTGTGTGTGTGTGTGGTTGTGTGTGTGTGTGTGGTTGCGTGTGTTTGGTTTGGGTGTGGTTAAGTGTGTGGTTGTGCGCGTGGTTGTGGTGTGTGTGTGGTGGTGTGCGTGTGGTTGTGTGTGGGTATGGTTGTGCGTGTGTGTGTGTGGTTTGTGTGTGGTTGTTTGTGTGTGGTTGTGTGTGTGGATGTGTGTTTGTGTGGTTGTGTTTGTGTGTGTGTGTGTGGTTGTGTGTGTGGTTGTGTGTGTGGTTATGTGTTTGTGTGGTTAAGTGGTGGTGTGTGGTTGCATGTGTGTGGGTGGTTGTTTGTGTGGTTATGTTTGTGTGTGTGTGGTTGTGCGTGTGTGGTTGTGTGTGTGGTTGTGTGTGTGGTTATGTGTTTGTGTGGTTAAGTGGTGGTGTGTGGTTGTGTGGGTGGTTGTTTGTGTGTGTGGTTGTGTGTGTGTGGTTGTGTGTGTGGTGTGTCTGTGTGGTTATGTGGTTGTGTGTGTGGTTAAGTAGGAAGCTTCCTCACACTGACCTAGGTTAACTTGAGGCAGCTCAATAATGGGCCAGGCTGAGGAGGGGTAGTACATTGGCAATTACTTATGAAGTCAAACTTTGTGAGGCCTAGATCAGCAAAGGAAGACATAGAAAGCTCAGGATTTTACAGTTCTCTGCCATTTCTGCTCAAGGGTTCAACAGTGAGATTGGCCCAGAGCCGTCGATCTCAATGATTAAAAGTTAATGCTTTCACTTGCCCCAGTACCAAGGTCTTCCTCTTTCCTCTGAAAAAGTAGTCTGAAATCATCACCTTCTCGCCTAAAACAAGTTTTGCAAACAAAATAGTCCTGAAAAGCAGATAGCAATTAGGCATAATAACTGCTATTGGCACTCAGCGGCGAAACACAGGCCCCCATCGGACGGGGGTGGGGAGGGGGCCGACAGTAGACTACCCCAACCCTAGAGGGGGTCCCTAATTCAGGTCGAGGTCACTGAATATCTGTGAGAAAAGGAAGCCTCAAGGCCAAAGGAAGCCTCAAGGCCCCTCATCACATTCTTACACCGCTGGACGCACATGCTGTTTTGCACCTGGAGGATACCAGAAATAGCAGTGCATGAAAAAAATTGCCATTTCTGCGCCATTTTTCAGATTACTAATAGATCGATCAGGGCATATCATAAGACCATTAAACTCAAGAGCTTGTAGTAGTCTTGAAGTGTAATCCACCAGCTCTCCACAGCCTGCCTCTACACACTCGCACTCTCACACCTTGTGGGTCCCAAGTGTTGCTTTGCGCTCTCTGGCACTCTACGGACTGCTAAATTGAGGGATTAAATAAAATCTCAGCCGGAAATGCCAGTATAGATGGAAGAAAACAGGAGGACATGCCTGGCACAGCCTGTTTGGTCTGCCCAAATCCAAGCGACTCCTAATCAGTTGACGCTTTTGTTAACGTGATTATTTTCACTAAGACATTTAAAGAGATTCGTTTATAACGGTCAAATACCTCAAATAAAAAGAGAAGAAAACAACGCCTACGATGTTTACATAGGAATCAATCCATGCGAGACCGGGAACTCATTTTAATGATAGTCAAGATGTTTACAGCGTGGTGCCTTGGGGGTGGGGGGAAGCATTGTTGACTGTGAGCCCATGTTAAAGTGATAGAGGGTGCCTAGCTGAAACCTAAAGTGCCACGGGAGACGCTGCAGGGGCCATTGTTGACTGCGCTTGTGCTGTGAATTTTAAAGGGCGAACTTGCGTAGGTCTACAGTTAATTTAAATAAAACAAGCCAGCCAAGCCACGTAAGTTAAAGTGATTGGATGGAGGCAGAGGGGAAAGCAACTTAATGACCCGTGACGGAGGAGATAGATGGCGGCTGCGCGTACATGCACTCATGCTTCAGGCCAGCTAAACTCGGATAGGTAGCACTTTTTTTTGCCCTTTACTAAAGATCGAGCAAGCAGCGCATGCGCTGCTCTAGGCCCGACTTAAAATCTGGTGAAAAGATTGACAAAAGTGAATGAAAAGAGCACAAAGGCACAAGGAGTGAAAGAGAAAGGAAGAAGTACAACGGTTGAAAAGAGTGACAAAAACGAGTGAAAAGAGCACAAAGGCACAAGAGGTGAAAAAGAAAGCAAGCAGAAAATAGTGAAAGATTGACAAAAACGTGAAGTGAAAGAGCAAAAGCCAGAGGGGTGAAATAGCTTGGCAGAAGCCAAGGATTGGTTGAAAGATAATGGAGAAAACGAGCAGGTCATAAGAGGACAGAAGAGGAGAGAGAGTGCAGAAAGTGCAAGCTGGGAGCCTCGAGGCAAGGGAGCAAGGTCCAATAGGGTCTTGACTGGTCGGAGGACCGGTTAACCCGGGAGCCTCAAGGCAAGGAAGCTGGGTCCAAACAGGCCTTGACTGGTCGGAGGACCGTTCTTATGTAAGTGGGGGCTGGGCCTTGGCACCTGCTAGGCTGGCTGCACTGGGTCAGTCTCAGTCATGTGTAAGACCCACCTAACTTATAATGGCTATCTTACACCTAACTTATAATGGTTATCTTAAAACCTTGAAGCCACGTGAAGGAGACACCCACTGTCAGCCCAGTAGATTTCACAACGGACTGGTGTCTCTGAAAGGCTGGTAGGACTGTATTAGTGCCAGTTACCAGCCAGGCATGTTAGAGGTGGAATCTGTCTTGATATGTGCAGGATGGGTAATAGCTGGGTCAAAAGTTCACTGTTCAGGAAAATGCTGCAAACAGGCTAGACAACCGTCAGGTGAGACAGATCCTTAATTTTCCATCCCACTCAGCAGAGTGATTTCTTAGGATATGTGTTTTACGGACTAAACAGTAACACTAACACTTAGCCCATGAAAAGTATACAGTGTGCTCGTGCCCGGGAACTACAAAATGATGTCCTTTGCCAGAAGTCATAAAATGTAATTTAGTTAATCAAAAAACTTTACTAAATATTCATCAAAATACCACATATTACCCAATTGATCACAGTTTATATCATGTGCCACTCTGCATGTCATCTACATTGTACAATCGCTAGATGCCAGTGGCTTTTGAACACAAGTTACACAGGTTATTTGCAGGTATATTGCGAAACGGTTAGTGGCGTGGGCTACATTTGAATAGGTCGATCTTGAAACGTGTAAGATGTGGGCTATTGTTGAGCAGATATACCCTGAAACCTGAGTGGTAAGTGGGCCAGATTTGAGTAGGTTTATCCTCAAACCTGAATGAGACAGGGGTAGATTTGAGCAGCACTCTGAAACCTGTGAGAGATGTGGGTTAGATTTGAGCAGGTGTATCTGTTGTAACTTACCCCTGGGTTCCCGCCTCTCCTTTCCTTCCCACCCCTGCCCTCTTCCCCACTTGGTATGCCCCGTGCTGTCACCTCAAGACTGCAATTGAAGGTTGGGTTGATGTCGATCCCGTCAAGCTGGGAGCACCTATGTTAAACAGAACTGAATAAAGGTTCTTGAATCTTATAACGTGTGGACCTTCATTACTACACTTTTGGAGACGAGGGTGGGATACGAACCCAGGTAACGGAGCTGAGCCAGGGTCAGTGAGGTGTCTCCCCCCTGGAAGAGTTTGAGCTTGGACGTGGATAAGAAAAAAGAAAAAGGAGGTGATTTGATGACTTACCCGCATGAGGAGCCGCTCACTTGTAATCTGATTGGGAAGAAACGAAGATTAAAGAAGAGGTTTTCGGGCCATATCCTGATTTAAAGGAGGCTGGTCGCAACTTGAACGGCGAAAAGCACGGCACACCGGTGAACCCACCACGTGAGGAATATTTGACATGATGTGCAAAAGTGTATGACGGCAGTGGGAAGAGTGAGTTTTCCATACCCTATGGATTTTTGAATTGAGGTGCTGTGAATGGCAAGCAAGATTTGAGATAGGAATGAGTCGGAAATAATTTTCACTTGGACTTAGAAAGGATTAAAGGAGACAGTAAATTCCGATTTAACCTTGGGCGTTCCGTGAAATTGATATAGTACAGGAAAGCAAGACCCAAGTCGGAGAACAAGGGGATCTGCGCAGGTCTATGAGGAGAGCCTTTGAAGCTGTGTGAGGAGAAGTGAGCGGAGCAGGGAATGAAGTTAATCTCTGACACCGCATTGGAAACTGATCTGAGGCAGCGCGTCAAGCGATTTAAGCAAAAGTGATTGACGGCATTGTGAAGCGGGTATCCCCTAACACAAAGTATTACTGGATTGTGGGAAAAGAACAGGCTCTGTGAATTCCGGCATATTCAGATATACAATTGAGATTATAATTTCCCTAGGACTGAGAACGGATAAAAGGGGACTGGTGAATACAGATTGAAACTTGGGAGCTCTCGCTGAAATAAAAAAAAAAGTACAGGAAGGCTGTACCCAAGTTGGACAACACTGAATCGGTGCAAGTTCATGAGGTGAGCCTTTGAAGCTGCGTGAGGAGTTGTGAGCGGAACAGGGAGTGCAGTAAACCTCTGGTACCGCGTTTGAAACTGAACTGTGGCAGCGCGTCAAGCGGGTAATGCGTAATCTCTTTAGAATTTTAACTTAAGGTTGACAAGGATTTTGAAATTACAGGCGTCATTGGGCCGTATTTTTTTTTTTTGTGTATGATAGTCTCTTTCAAGTGAAAATATTGAAAAGCGAGGGTCGAGTTATACTGTTCAGATTGACAAGAAGACCCGTAGTCAGCTCACACGGGAATCTGCGCAAAGCATTTGAAGTAAACTCTGGAAGCCGTGAGGGGAAGCAGTAAGCGGAGCAGGAAACAAGATCATCTCCTCAGAACTTCAACGTCCAACAGAGCGAACGTTTTTACGTAGAGCGTCAAAGGGGCCATCTTGAGTGTGAAAGACACCTTGTCGTGAAGAAACCCTTCTACATGATTAATACGGAAAGAAATATATAATCTCAGGCGGTAGTAGTAAGGAGAAAAAAAAAAAGAAAACAAAGAGTCATTTATCAGAACTTAACCACGAATTATAGTACGAACGGCGCTTCAAGACGAGTTGAAATTTCGTGCTTAGTGAATGAGGTATTGTGGAACGTCACAACAGGGCACATCACACACAGCGTGGCACACAACAATAATCTTCGGAGATTCATTTGCTGGTAGAGCACTAAGACTGTATCCTTTAAAGAAAAATACTAGGGAAAGTGTAAACTTTGTTGTGTGCGGAACAAATATAACAGAAAGAAGTAATCTGTATTCGTGAATAAAAGGGGGAATTTTATGAGAAATTTACATTAGTAAAAGCACAATGTGTAACTTACCGCCACCTGAGCCATTAATGAAAGAAGAGGGTACAAGTATCGCTGATTGGGAAGAGAGGAAGGATTATTATAAGAATTGTATATCCATTTTGGATGAGAAGGATGAACCACTTAAACTAGAGAAAAAGGCGGAAATATTGTTGAACAGTTTAGGAGCTGGTGGATGGAAAGTGTACTATAACATAGAAATGACAATCATTAAGGGAACAAACAGAAACGTATTGGAAAATGTCTTGTTTTAGATGAACACTATAAGCAAGAAAATGTCTTGTTTTAGATGAACACTATAAGCAAGTAGGGAGTGCCAGTGCACAAGGGAACAAAATATACAGAGAAGAGGGAGATAACGAAATGGTGGTGAACCAAAGTGAAGCTAAACTTGTGTATACCATCAATATAGGTGGAGTATTTATTGGCTTTATCGCTGACTCAGGGTCACATAGTACAGTAGTAGAGAAAAACATATGGAAGAGTGAATTATCAATAACGCTAGGATATGAATTGGAAGAAGTAGACACGACCCAGGGAACTGACACGGGTGAAAACATTATCTTGAGTGGAGGAGGAGAGATGGAATGGTGTTACATGAAGAGAAGTACTTGGGGTAAGGTTTATAATTCAGTAGAAGAGTTCGCTGTACTGGAAGGGGATGAACAAAGGAAATTAAGAATAACGCAAAATCCCAAAAGTTCTGATCCCAGGAGAGGGCTGGCTGTGAAAGAAAGTAGTCAAATTTCCAGGCTGGAGATGTTGAGGGTGAAGACGCCACCATCTATGGACAATGAAGTAGGGACAAGAGAGGAATAAGGGGATAAAAGAAGCAGCTATAGTCAAATTCGAAAGAAATCAAAATACGTCCTTGGGAAAGGATGTTGAAGACAATATAAGCAAAAATTTCGGGAAAATAATCAGTGAACATGATGTTCTGGAAGAAAAAGAGTTTGTCTATGAGGAAACATGTGTGGTTACACAATCCACGAGGGTAGAGGAGGACCTTTGCAAGCCTACCCGCCTCAAAGATGAGAAAGCATGGAGCTCAACGGCACTGGTCGAATCTAAACCTATGACAAGTGAGAAGTATGTTGATGACATGTACCTGGAAGAAGTAGCTTGTCAGAGTATCTTTAAGTCAAAGAATAACAAGCAAGGAGAGTACTGGGATTGGTTATATAGCGAAGAGTCTGAGAAGGAAAGTTAGGATTCACACAAAAGCGTACGAGGTCAGTACTCAAAAGGTCCAGGAGGAAGGAACAGGATGCTTATAGAAGGCTGGAAAGAATATGTGTTAGGGTACACAGGAGACACAGCCACATTCTCAAGTGGAATCCATTTGACGAAGTCGGAGGAAAGTCCGGTCCTTGAGGAGGCATGTACAGAAGGATGTACGAGTGGCTCTGGCACAGAGTGCAACAAGAGAAATTATGCTGGACCTAATGCTGATGAGGACGATGAGAAGGTAACCGGTTGTATGAGTAGGGTTAGAAGCAGCGTAATATGGTCCAGGAAATTTCCGAAGAAAAAGGATCCTAAGGAGGTTGTCACTCTCCAGGATGGTGAAGTGGTACGAGAGATTGAGGACTAGAGCACGTCAGCATAAAAGATTGTTTGGGCTGAATGGCATTTGAGGAGTCAGTGGAAGAGTACTAAAAGGCACCCGTACCCATACTAAACCCTCACCATGAAGTATACTTAGGGAGTGATCTGATGCCTATAGAAACTGTGGGGGAGCTAATTTCAGGTTTTCAATAGTCTCCATCGTACCTTTTTGGGAAGTCCATTCATCTATGTTGAGGAAGAGAGAGCGGGGCTATGGCCCACACGGAACAAGCAAACTTGGTTTACAGCAACACCACAGGAGAAGGTGGAAGTGGTGAGAACTACATGGATGTGGTTGTGATAAACGCAGAAAATGACACTGAGGAGTGTAACCTTTTCCGTGACAACTGGGCCATTTCAAGAACAGACTTTTGTAGTACAAGTATCGCTGGTCTCAACGGTTACATGCGTTTTTGTTTTTCTTCTGTTTCTGCTGAAGGAGATGTGTTACGTTGGCACTCAAAGCTGTCTGGTTGAAGGGGTCTGGAGTCAGCTTATTATCACACAAAGCTTACTGGTTGAAGGGGTTCTGGATTCAGTTTATTGTTGACAGGAAAGGGGCGGGGGCATAGAAGAGATAGTCTATGGCATCTTACCTCCCCGTCCTGGCATAGACAGTTTAACATGTGTCTAGGGGTACTCTGCCACCTTTGGTAGAGGCTAAGGGCTTCTTCCATCTGGTCAACCCTGGCGTATAACCTGGGAAAGCGTCTTGTGCGCAAGACTCGTTGTTGCGCCCCCGTGCGCATACGTTGTATCCATCCCCTCCTGTGTCCTCCTGCTTTCCCCCTACCTATCTCTCTCTCTCTCGCTCTCCCCTGCTCTTTCCCTTCTTTTTCCCCGCTCCTAACCATCGTTTGTTTCTCTTCCTCCCTTCCCCAACCTACCTTAGTCTCCCTAGGGAGGATGATGTGTTGTAACTTACCCCTGGGTTCCCGCCTCTCCTTTCCTTCCCACCCCTGCCCTCTTCCCCACTTGGTATGCCCCGTGCTGTCACCTCAAGACTGCAATTGAAGGTTGGGTTGATGTCGATCCGGTCAAGCTGGGAGCACCTATGTTAAACAGAACTGAATAAAGGTTCTTGAATCTTATAACGTGTGGACCTTCATTACTACAGTATCCTAAAACCTACGGGAGATGTGGACTTGATTTGAGCCAATATATTCTGAAACCTGTCAGACATGGGATATCCCAGAACCATTGTGAAACGTGGGGTAGATTTGAGCAGGTATGTCCTGAAACGTTTATAACACCACTAGTTTATTTAGTTGCCAGAATGCGTTTAGTGGGGGAATGATTGAAGTTGGACAGTAACATTTTCGCAAATCACTTTCTTGTAATCCTCCCCCTTGGGAGGCTTGAGAAGATTCCTATGTGCTGCACCAGATTGGGTTCCACCACTAAAGCCCATTCCTCGGTCTGCTGCAGGACAGAATAAAGGGCTATGTCCTTTGCAAAGCCCGGCTTGCAGTTGACCTTTGACAGGTATCCAAGCACCCGCTGAGCTGATGAAGTAGAGTAAAGCATGGCTTGCGTACAACACTCCGTGGCAGGCGCCAGATTGTAGAGTGAGGGAGACAGACGGCGCAGTTCCAAGAGGTAGTGGCGGCCAAACATTTCCACCAATACCATGCTATACAGGGCAAAGAAGACGACGGTACGCCATGTGGGGCGTGTCTGTCTACTGGCCTGGGCATACAACAAGCTGCAGATTGTGCCCACAAACATTCCAACACCCACCCACTCCAAAATCCTCATGGGCTCTGGGTTCAGATAGTTCTGCAGACGCTCAGGGTGATAGAGTTTGACATACAAAGCACCTCCAAGAGGCGTCCCTGGAAAGCGGAACTGCAGAAGATAGTTCAGCACTTTGAAGATGTCTGCTTCGGGTACAGCATCATCCTCCACCAGCAACACATACTCAGGACTGAAAGACAATAGCGTCTCTTCTAGGCAGTAGATATAATCTTGTTTCTCCTTCTCAAAGGAATTGGTGTGTATGTGCTGAGGGTCAGTGGTAATATATTGAGCGTCAGTGATGTTCCGCTCTGTGTGATGGAAAATCCTGTTCAAAATCACAGCATCCTCATGGCTACTTGGCTTTCGATCAACATTGCATATGAAGAGGTGTGTACGAGGACAGTCATTTCCACATTCCGCCAGGAGGCGATGAAAGTGTGACACCACTTGCATTAAGTAATGGTACTGGGGCGACCTCCGGACAGTGATGACTGTGATTACCAACCGCGTCTTTGCATCCGACTCCCCAGGGAGACGAGGTGACAATGTCACATTCATGGGTGGAAGCAGTTGCTTCAGATACTCAACAGCTGCTTGTCCTTCCTTCATGCTGTGTGACAGATGCTCCTTAGTCATGAGGTGAATCGGATTGGGGGTGATGACAAAGAACGTCACCACAAATAACAGAGTTCCCTGAAGTCGTGGATTGGACAAACAGGACCTTCTCTTGCGGTTAGGCGTCACTTGCTGGACCATTTTGTGATCTAGGGAAAAAGAGGTTCATTTATTCTGCTCCTTCTGCTGTTATTTCGTCAGACGGAGGCAGTTCAACTTCACCATTCATTTGAGGTAAACATCCTAGAGAAATAAACAAATATATTTATTTTTGCCTCCACTTTTAATGAAAAATATACATTGTTCACATTTCGTACATTACATTTGTTCCGGACATCTTAATGAGAAAGATCTATATTTTAAGCAATGAATCACTGCAGTAATATAAGACAGAACACCGACTCTTACATCTTGCATGAATACTGAATGTTATGGTTAGGAGGATGACCGTTCTATTGCTTTGAGGAGGAGTACCTTTTCTGGCAGGGGTACAGCTAATATGCAGCTTATAGACACATTTAGAACTTGGAGAAACAAGAGCACCAACATAAATGGAAAGCTCCCACCCTTCCAAACTCATGCTTAATGTAGCCCAACGGCTGGAGCCGACGACCTCGAACAAGGGTAACTGGGTTTGAAGCTCAGCAGGGACATTCAACCTGGTATTTTGGGCAAATCACTTAATCTCCACGTGCCTAACAAACCGAATGTATCCGTCTGTAACGCAACTGGTGCTCATGTAAAGCGCTCTGGTACCTTCGGGTCGAGTTCGCGCTATATAAACGCCCCCCACCCCCCAAAAAAAACATTTTTTTTGCTTCAGCTGGCTCTGTCGTTGGAAAACACTAACCTGACTACCTGTCTGACAAAACAGCCAGGTCTAAGGGACATGCCTCAAATTCTAAATCGGGAGGGGCAATCGTCGCTGGTTTTTCTAGGCTGGGGCAACATGGTAGACTTGGGAAAAATCCCTCCATATCGGATAATTGCTATTTTGACTTTTTTCCAGGCTAACTCAAAGTGGGAGTTTATTTCTGGGAAAATAAATGTGGAGCAGGCTAAAAAATACACAGCAGCCCACTGGCATTCACCGGAGTTATATCTGATCCAAAAGGCCGCGTGTGCACTTAAGACATAGAGATCCCCGCCAGGCAGGGATCATTTTGGAGTAACGCTGGTGGAGTACCACTGAGGGCAGAGGAGGTGCCTCTGCCAAGCTTCTGGGCCTGCTGGCTATTCCCAAACGCTACAGTGATGTGGTCTAGGCAGCATCTACAGCAGCATTGTTTTATTTTCTGACTACGGCGTGCCTGTTCTCACAGTTTTTCTTGTCTTCTCTGTATGACAGGTGTTTATATGTTTGTGCTATTGTGTTGAAATGTTCATGTGCCCGCCACGGCTGAAGCCCATGTGATGTTATCATTGGAATATTAGAGCTGGCGCTATGTCAAGGATAATATTTAGTCGCTTAAAATGTGAGGTTGAGGCGAAAGGGGTGATGAGTTGACTAGTGAATGGGGGAGGTCAGGATTCACAATTTTAAACAGGCAACCTTGAAAGTAGCCTTTACACAGGCAGCAATTCACCATTTTAGAATTACCATGGGCTTCTTTTGCTTTCAAACTGATCCTAATGGAGTTACCAGGTTACTGAAGACTTCAATGAATCTCAGTAAACCAGCTTTGCTCCCTCAAAAGATAAGCTGCAGAATCTGAGGAGAGCACATAGTCGAACTGCTAGGATTCATTACATGAAAAAATGTATATGTGAGAACGTACACATTTCAAATCAGGCCGACAGATGGTTATATATGTCACCGCACATTATGCACCTTATGTTCTGGAATGATGTCTTTGCCCGTCTAATATTGCTGAGAGCACAAAGAGCCTGAAAGAAATAGGTTCCACTGAGACAAAGCGGAGGCACTATGTAAAGAAATTTCTGCAGCATTCTGGTAACATCTATATATCAGTGTATGGAGTTTCAAAAGAGTGTAGGTCGACTTAGACTCAGAAATATTTCTTTAAAAAAATAAAATAGGTGGTTCGCTTAATTTTCACTTACTATTGTGCAAACATGAAACCTTGTTCAAGCACCTCGTAAGTAGATTGTAGTAAACAAAAGAAGTACACTGCTGCACGGACTTGAGCTGATATTTTTGCAGACAATGGACATGCAACCCTGAGGTAGCTTAGCATCCACCCCACTGCCTATCGTGCATGACACAATGTAATAGGTACTAATCTGTATACTTCCCAACAGGAGAGGGTTAACATGCCCATCTATAGATCTGGGGTGTAACACAGGCCCCCGCAGCCCCCGCGGTGCGGGGGGTCCTCAAGCTCGAGGGGGCCCTTTCAGAAGAGTACCCTGTCCGAAGAGTTCCTGATTGAGTCCGGAGGGGGCCCCTCCACATACCTTGCAGGGGGGCTCTCTCACATTTTGTTACACCACTGCTATAGGTGCAGGGATGTTGGGTAGGTACATGTGTGAGCACACACGCACCATACCAAAATCCTGACAACATAACTTAGAACACCAGAGCATCCATTTGGCTCTTCAATTCCAGGACCTGTAAGGAGCGATTAATAAAATGATTATGATGAATCAGAGTATGGGTAGGTGCTATAGTATAGTTTTATTACTTACAAAGTCCCTGATGCAGTGGGGAGCAGTTTGCATCTGCTAGAGCAATGGAGGGTGTTGGCAACTGCCCTAACCTCCCTCTCCATGACTTCAAGTATACACTGCAAACCCTAGTGATTCTCAGGAAGTACAACTATGGAAGTACAACCCTCTGTGGTCAAACTCGATCCAAAATGGCTCCTCTAAGAGCCTCGTTCAGCTCTGCTACAAGGCTAATCACCGGCTCAAACGACCACATCACACCCGATCTGAAATCCCTCAACTGGCTACCTTGCGAAGAAAGAATCCAGCTGAGAATTGCCTGCATGACACATAAAACTCTCCACCTCAAAACCCCTAATTATCTCGCTCAGAAGCAAAAACTTTCTAGTGGCTGCAGATCTTCCAGAAGCTCCAACAACTTACTTCTGAAACCTCAGAGATTCCACAAGAAGAAAACTTACAATCAATCTTTTTCTGGGATTTCCCAGATAATTTGGAACACACTGCTCCCTGAAGTGAGAACGAACACCTCAATTTTTTCAGGGCCGGACTGGCTACCGGTCGTTTTGGCATGCTGCCGAGCTGGGGGCTGATTTTGTTGATGGGGACCTGCGTGTGCTGAATGAAATTCGTTTTGCTTTGTTGATTTTGAAGCACACGCAGGTATCCATCAACAAAATTAACCCCCACCGCAGTGACATCAGCCCCCAGCTCTGCAGCATGCCAAAACGCCCAGTAGCCAGTCCGGCCCTGAATTTTATCCTTCAAGAAAAAGTAAAAGTACTCCGTATGAACAAATTTTTGCCATATTTCCTAAGATCACATCTTTTCGTACCCATTCCGATTCCTCAAGCACACTCATGACTACTGCTCACTTTCTACTTGACTGTTTTCAACTCATCAGTCCTGACATTACCCTCCCCTTCCTTGATACTGCCTGATCCTATAGTTGTCTTGACTATGATATTATTGTTCTTATTGGTCGTTTGCCTCTGTTCTCTGAACAATGATCAATTGTACCCACCCTCTTCTGGGTTCTACCTTATCCTGTATTTTTCTCGAATATGAAATGATTGCTATTATTGCTTTGTGTTCTCTGATCGCTGTAAATTTGTAAAGCGCTCTGATACCCGCCAGGGTCATGTTCCAGTTATAAAAAAAACTATCAAAATAAATAAATAAATTAACCTATCCTCCTGGGCTGCTGGTCCTACAATGGTTATCGGCCAAACCTCCTCAAATTACTTCCTCACCCGGAGATTGGGAGTTTCAGTTTTTGATATCTTCTCTCCATCTTCCTGCATGTCTTTGGCCGCTGGGACTGCACAGGTCCAAAGAGGTGCTGCAGTATCTATCCACCAGTGGTTCGAGCCATCCGGGCTTTGTACTATTTAGTTCTTCGGGCACCCCCTCATCTCATGGAGAGCCGCTATCCGTCTGGGGATCTCCTGAAGTAAACACATATCTTTCCTCCCACCTTTACCTTCAGTGGTGCAGGGAGGAAGCTCACCACCTGAGGTGTACCTCACCCTGTGGCTCCTCTCAAATAAACCAGTAATTAGCTCCTCGAATATCTTTGCTTCAAACCTGCAGCCCCTCCTTGCAGGCATGCAATCAATCATTCACTTGCAGGCATGGTCAGTCACACCATACTGACATGCACATTTCCGACATTCCTCCTGTCACTTTCAGAGGCATAGATATCCCTTTACTGACGATTGTCCAACCCTCTACAAATCTGACATAACACAGGAATCTTGTAGCGAGACACACACGTGTCAGCTGGCCTCCAATGAAGGAAAAAGTCACTACAGTAGTTTCTTCTGAGGCCCAAACAGAAAGAATTGTACATGCCTCGTCTCTGTCTAGAGTCTCTCAGTTGGCAAAATAGATGGACTAGAATGCAGCCCAAGTGATCAAAAGCGGCTGAGATTATTTCAAACATTCCTTTCTCCTGTTTGTTGCAGTACACTGACAGTCTAAGTGTGATGGATATTCAAAGATATGGGTCCAGTTGTCAACTGAAATGCTTAATTTACATCTCAGATCAAATGTTCATCCGTAGTTAGTGAAAGCAATCCATAAAAAAACAATATGTAAAATATTTATCTTGCAGCACACAGCAAAGTGATGGAAGAAATGCTTCAATGAATCTCAGCCGGTGGTGTTCGTTGGAGCTGCATTCCAGTCGATCGTTGTTCACCTACTCTGGCACTTAAGACAGAGGCCAGCCATATTTCAATCATTTTTGGTCCTACTCCTATCGAAATAGTCCAGACGGAACTGTCGGGCCAGGTCCACTCCAGATAACAACACAAACAACCCCAGACCAGGTTAAACCTACTGGGCCTCTTTAGTGAGATACAGCAGGAATCTGCTGTCATTGATCCCTGTTTAGGTCGAGCATCAGCACGCATGTGCTGTCTGCAAGACCTGCTGTTATCAACACTACAACTTTCCCCCCACTTTTTCCCAACTCCGGCTAACCACTGGCGCACTCCTGCGTCGCTCTTCTTTGCTGCCTCCTTAGTCGTTTGCTTTGGCCATACCTCACTTCCCTTCAAGGCTGAGCCGCACCAGTAAATCACAGTTTCCTTTCCGCTTCCATTGTTGATATGTTGGTAGGAGAAATCTTTTTCCTGTTTCCAGTGCCACGACTTCTGGTGCAGCAGTCGCTGTGTCCAGCCATCATCTTGCTTCGGTGTGAGACTGGCAGATTCCTCTGCTACAAAGAGCCAATTCCTACAGGCGGATGCTGTAGAAATAATTTCTAACTTTTTTCATGCTTCAGTGCGAACCAACTTTAAATAGTAGTGCAATAGCATTGCTGTATTAAATGTACACCCCGTATGCGCCTGGGATCAGTAGCCACCTTCATGCATGCGCTGAAGTAGGCACATTATAGGATCGCGCCACATGTCTGATGACCAGAGACCCTGCAAATTAAGGAAGGTCCAAGTTCAGGTAAGTAAATTAACAAGGCGCGCTTATGCAAAAGGAGCGCCGTTTTTAATACTTGTGAAAAGAAGTGAATATTGTTAACATCAAAAATCCTGCAGTAGTCCCACCTGTCACCCCATGCATTGAGATATGGTAAGCAGACCATGAAGCACCAATGGTCACCAGTGGTGATGCTCTCTGTGGGTGTCCATGCCTTAATCTTGGGCTATAGGGCCTGTACAGCTCGAGGGCGTGAGTGTAGTGCTAGAAGATGCATTGGGCTATCTGGCCTGTTTTAGGATAGCTCTTATGTAGTTGAGTCTCATGACGTGCATGGAAGCTGCAATTGGCAGTACACTCTGGATTAATTATCTTTCAGGCTGCGGCTAGCTGGTACTGCACCTATTTTAATCCTTTTGGCTGTCTGTTCCTCCTTTTGTGTCGATCTTGGAGTCACAGTACCCACCGGGCCGGTGGAGCTGTGCCCCTCACCTGCAGGATCCGCGGGTGATCTGTGTTGACTGAGTGCTGTTTTTTCCTGTGCTTCATCTCTCTGCTCAGGGTCCAGTGCCCCCTTGTGCCCGCATATGCTTCTCCTCTGTCAGTGCAAACTCAGTCTTCCCTCTTTCAGCCCGTCTTCTTCTGGACATCTTGCGATTGTAAGACAGCATCCCTCTCTGCTCTCTTCCCCTCTCATATTGCGGTAGGCTGACGACTGCATGGGAACGTGTGGCAGGCTTATTTTTTTTATAACTTTCCTTCCGTTTGACATACAAAATGTTTTTTGTTAGGCTCTGCGTATTATGCAGCAGATAATTAATGATTTACTGCACTTGCAGCATAATTAGCTATGTGGAAAACGCAACAGCTGGCAAATCTCACAGTTACGTTTAATTTACAAAGCAAGGGGCCTCAATGTGACCCCAGCTTCTGGGCACATGTGCAAAAATAATCTGGATGAACAGTTCTTATGGTCTGCACCAGGGGTCGTGTTGTAGCAATACCAACGCTGTTACCTAAAATTTTCGTATTGTATGTGTGGCTCAATGGTTAGAGCAGGCAGAACTCGATGCAGAGCTCTGGCCAGGGATCAGGGTTCGATTCCCACCTCGGCGGGTCTCGAGCTCATTAATTCCCCATACCGGATATTCTCTCCTCAGTGCCTATTCTGATCATGGGTCCCACGCTGCAACTCTGGGCATTAGCTTGCTTAGTCTCCACAACGGCCCCCACAACGCGAGGGATGCCTGGTCTGCACCATGGGGGTGCCCAGGAGTGGACACTTCACAGGGAAAGCCAGGAAGGGTTCCCTTGCGGTATTCGTACAAGTGCCGGGAAACCCACTGCGGGTAGCTGTGCGCTATACAAGTACAAAACATTTATGTGCAGCCGCGCTTTAACTTGTTTTTTTATTCAGGAATGGCGGCCGCGTTATTGACTCATGCCATAACATCTTTTCTTTAAAGCACTGTCGTTTAAAGACAAGCTTTGTGTTATTTTTTCAAGCACGTAGCACGCTTCAGGTCTCAGAATAGCAGCCACGCATTTGTATTTTTGCAGATTTATATAGCGCAAACTCGACCCAAAGGTATTGGAGCGCTTCACATGAGCACCAGTTACGTTGCACAAGGACAAATTAATTGTTTTGGGTAGGTACGGGGAGATTAAGTGATTTGCCCAGAATCACAGGACGTGGAGTCGAACCCGAGGCTCAACCTTGCTTTCCCAGCTCCAAAGTCGGCAGGCTAGCCGTGAGACCACCAGGCCCGGTTCTAGCGGGTGGGCCGGGTGGGCCAGGCCCACCCAAACATGAACCTGGCCCACCCAAACATGAACCGTGGCCCTGACGTCAGGGTTGCAACAGCAAATGGCCACGGCAATTAAAACGTTCATTTGAACGTTATTTTTCTTAGGAGTTGCGCGATTGGGCCTGGGCTTTTTCTCACAGGCACCCCCAATCGCGCTTCTCCTTTTAGGAAGGTGGGTTGTGTCCCCGCCCACTTGTGCAGGTACAGGGGCATGGGGAAGGGGAGAAATCCTCTTTGGCACAGGGTAATGTGTTGTGTGTGCACTGTCCTACTGCGTGGATATTTTAGCGCTGGAGAAAAGAAGTTTGTTGATCCAGATTCACCTTTACTGACCCCTTCAGCTGTTTATGAGATCGGAATGTGCCACAGAGTTTGAACAGAGCAAGAGAATGTGTGGCTATTGTTTCGTTTTTAGGTTTCGCTGGGGGGCGGAGCCGTTAGGCTCCTCCTCCAGAGAAATCTGTAGTTTCTAGTATGGGTGACTTGAACACGCCCCTCTGCTTCATTGGCTAGCTCCATAAATGGAGGCTAGCCATTGGAACAGAGAGGCGTCCGTCAATGCCGGACCAGACACGGGGGCGTTCCCGAGATTCTTTGGCTTTTGCCGACGTCACGCGACGCCGGGAACGCCCCCGAGTCTGGTCCGGCCGGGCCGTGCTTGCTGCTGTCCCTCTCCACCCTTTTTGCATCGTATTCAAGGCCGTGGGCGGGGTTTATTTTTTTTTTTAGTCCGTTTTGTTTGGTCATTGTGTGGCCGATCTCCGCCAGAGGAAGTCCATGCTGGCCGTTCCCGCCCCCCCTCCCGCTGTCCGTGTGCCTCCCCGCCCCCCCCCTCCCGCTGTGCTGTCCGTGTGCTCGTTGGTTGCTTGTGCTTGTTTATTTTGCCTGAAATAGTGAATGCTCTGTTACTTGCTGAGATCTGTTTATTTGAAACATGTTTCCCGCCTCCCGAGCCGCAGCCGGTCCCGATGCCGATGTAGCACGGCCTCCGCTCTCCCCGCCTCCCTCTCCCCTCCCACAGCAGATCCCCCGCCTCCCCTCCCACAGCAGATCCCCGCCTCCCTCGTCTCTGGTCGGGCTCCCGGCAGCTGTTCTTTGCTAAAGCATCTCCCCGCCTCCCTCTCCCCTCCCACAGCAGATCCCCGCCTCCCCAGCCGCAGCCGGTCCCGATGCCGATGTAGCACGGCCTCCGCTCTCCCCGCCTCCCTCACCCCTCCCACAGCAGATCCCCGCCTCCCCTCCTCCCCTCCCACAGCAGATCTCCGCCTCCCCAGCCGCAGCCGGTCCCGATGCCGATGTAGCACGGCCTCCGCTCTCCCCGCCTCCCTCTCCCCTCCCACAGCAGATCCCCGCCTCCCCTCCCACAGCAGATCCCCCGCCTCCCCTCCCACAGCAGATCCCCGCCTCCCTCGTCTCTGGTCGGGCTCCCGGCAGCTGTTCTTTGCTAAAGCATCTCCCCGCCTCCCTCTCCCCTTCCACAGCAGATCCCCGCCTCCCTCGTCTCTGGCCGGGCTCCCGGCTGTTCTTTGCTGAAGCACTAACAGTTGAACTACTTATGCTTCACTGAAGACAGATGCAGTCCCGTGATAAGTTGATGTGCCAGAATAAATCTTTATTGGAACTTACTTGAAGACGTCTCTTCTTTTGTTGAATATTGTACCTTGGCACACCTTGCAAAGTCATATTTCGATCATGTCTCTTCCAATGTGCTTTTGATTTTGCAACCTAAACTGTTTGGTGTCTTTAGACAACACCAGTCCCAAAGGAACAGGCGGCTTGACAAGCTTACTCTTCGACCCCAGTGGCCCCCTCTCTCCCATCCGCCCAGCCTCTGCCTCCTCTCCGTGTACCACGTTTCGTTGCCCGCGTATTCATATTAGGAGCTCACCCATATGAATTTGCCTGTATTCGTTTGTCCGCTCTATTTATTGAAAGACTTTTTCTGTGGTGCTGCCAAGGCACTTTCTAGCGCTTAGCAATGGGACTCAATGAGCTTGTCAAAGAGAAACTCGCTGAATCGAAGTAGCCAGGACTGATCCAGGGCGTTGGAACCGGCCGCGATGTCAGGATGTCTGGGGGCGTAGCTGGCAGAAGAGGTGGCTTTTCGCCCTCGTGGAATTTTGTGTGGTTCTCCTCACGTCTGAGGTATCTTTGGAGCGGGCTCCAGAGTGTAGCGCCTTGAAGCTAAAAGGAGCGCCTGTCAGATGTTCTGCACCTCGCAGGACGAATTGCCAGCGAGTTCAGTGAGGCATTGCCGGCCTCGGGTGCCCATATGGCTGCTAGGGGCTAACACCTTGGATATTGACCCACGTGTGATGCTGTGTAGTGCTCTGGGGCAAGCACTCGAGCCATCGCAGAAACTTCAAAGTGCGCGAGATGTGGTCGTGGCACTGATTGACAAGCAGTGACTTGGGCCCCATGTCTCTCTCCCCTCATAAAGGGTTGGTGAAATAAAAGGGTATCAGCCGGGGGGGAGAGGGGACGGGCACGATTGCCACTTTTTTTCTGCCCCCGGCCGTGAATGCAAACTTCTCACTGGAAGACATTACAGTGATTTAGTGTAGAAAACAATCGGCCGCGAGCTGCTCTGTAATGGAGCATCAGTAACTCGCGTTTGCAGTGTCCAACATGTTAATGTATTCGGAGCTGCTAAGTAGCCTAATGTGTCCTGCAACAGCTCAGCATGGCTTGTTCATTCAGCCAGCAGTGCATTGTATTTTGGGACCTATAGTCCGGGTCATTGGAATTATGCAATTTTGTGACCATGGCCTTTTCTGCATAATTATGGCTTTGTGGCATTTTCACACCTAATCCACAATCTGCTGTATAATCTTCACATTTCAATAAAAAAAGGATTGTACCCAACAGGATCAAAAGAGACTGCATGTGCAGCAGCACCTGTTGCCGCGCACTGCAGGGTCCCCCACAAAAGTTACTGGTCACCTTTTTGTTGCCTATTTCTGCATTCGGGAGTCAAAGTGGCTCTGATAGCGTTACCATATCAACAAAATTCAAAATTATGAGGTAATACTAACATCAAATGTGTCACACCATTCTTAAAATGTCTTTTCTTGCTGCATAAGTTAGGCACTGTGCCACATAATTTGATCCTAATTTACCACAAAATTTCAGTGGCCCAGCCCAGAGTTGGCTCTAAAACATTTTTAAACATATGCTCAAAATATCCCAGAATGCCAAATGCTTTTGACTACAATGCCGAAGGAGCATTCAGGTATAGTACATGATATGGGAACATTTGATACCTAGGTACGATGTGAAAAAAGAAACATTAATTTTTTATCAAAACTTCTTGGCCTTCTAATTCGACCTGATTTTCTACCTCTTTTTGTGCACTGCAGAAAAAAACAGTGAACCACTTTTTCCTGCATTCCCTTTTTTTTTTCTGATTCACGTGTTACTTGGTGACTTGCTTGTTCGCGTTGGGCTAGGAAGGGTAGAGAGCCTTTTCAACCATGCAAAATTGAGTAACATCTGCACTGGGCAGACCATTTGCACAAAAAAGGTGATTTCTTCCGTAGGCTGATATTTTTTTTCCATCCCACATTTTTAACAGTTTTGTATGCCCACTACTGCAGCTCACGTCCCTCATTCGTTTTTGCTCATTTGCTACAATATACTTTTCCTGTCCAATATGGGATACATTCTGAGAAAAAAATGAAGCACAACATGGCTATTGGGCTATTCTTTTAAAATGCCCCACTATCCCGCAATCACATATGTGAAATGTTCGGCTAAATTGCTAAACATACTTTTATTTAATGTCATAAATTGTAGAACATTGTGGCTCAGTTTCTTTTAATTGTTAAAGGCTGTGCCCCCAAGACCTACCAACCAAACGCTATAGCTTAATTGCAATATTTAACATTTTATATATTAATTGTTTTATTCATGATGCCATTTTATTTGGATTTGAGACTAATGTAGTTATTTTACACGGGGTGGGGGTCTTCAGAATTAAAAGTTTGAGTACCATTGGTCTATGCCATGGGTACTCGCAAACATTTGCCCAGGGGCCACAAAGTACGGTCTGTGGTGTGACCGAGGGCCGCCCTGATGCCAGCAGGGTGGCAGTAGGGGATCTGGGTGGGTCAGGGATTGTGTGTAAGGTCTAAAAAAATAAATACATGAGAAAGCATTTATTTGCAGGTTAACTAAAGGTAAGTGGACACCCCGTAGTTACTTCATGACTTAATTTAACCTGTAAATAAATGCGCGCATCATTAAAAAAAATCTGAATATTAATGCTGAGCAAGGAAACAGCAGCTCCTGCTGCTGTTCACCAGAGCAAAGGTTTTTGAAACAGTGGTCACTTCTACTGCAGACCGGGAATCCAACACAGTCCTCTTGATTAGCAGTCCTTTTCAGGCTTGTCAGGTAGCCAAGATGAACTTAAAGAACCACTGGAAGGAGCTGCTAACTACAAGACCACCTCAGGAGCGGCTGCAAA
Organism: Lissotriton vulgaris; assembly: GCF_964263255.1. NCBI lineage: Eukaryota > Metazoa > Chordata > Amphibia > Caudata > Salamandridae > Lissotriton > Lissotriton vulgaris. The sequence continues at coordinate 121,676,102 of NC_141687.1, forward strand.
TGTAAAAACATCTTCCCATGCCATTATCTCACCTGTGTCTGTTGTGAAATATTATATAGCGTGCAGTTGTCTATTTTGTGCTATTCAAATATATACTTCTCTTTTCAGATTGAGGATCATTATTGTAAAGTTGGCTGTAAGAGCAATGAGGAAGGGAGAGACTGGCAAATCGATGGTTACAATGGGGTTCATTTACAAAGCTTTTATCTTGTTTAAGTTGCTTTTACGCCTGGATCAAAGCAGAGCAAGTGATTGTGATTCATTAAGGTGTCATGTACTTGCACAAGTTCGTTTTATGTATTGTTTTGTAACTGTATTTATATAGTGCTTACTACCCCTGACAAGCTGTGGTTGGGTGGATGGAGTCAGTTGATGAATGGAGTTAAGTGGTGGCTAGGTGGATGGACTTAGTGGGTGGATGAAGTGTGTGTGGGTGGGTGTGTGTGTGTGTGTGTGTAGCTGTGTCTGTGTATGTGGCTCTGTGTGTGTGGCTCTGTGTGTGTGTGTGTGCGGCTCTGTGTGTGTGTGTGCGGCTCTGTAGGTATGTATGTGTGTGGGACTCTGTGTGGGTCTGTGTGTTTGTGTGTGGCATTTGCGAGAGATTAAGCTATTGGCATTGTAAATGACAGTGCCATTTATTTATCTATTTTCAAAACCAACACATAAATAAAAATTTTGTCATTTACAATGCCAATAGTTCAAACTTTTTCAAAGGCGAAACCGTTGCATTGAAAATGCTTGTTTTAATCTGCAAAGGCCCAGCTAGATGTATGCTTCAAGGACGTGTGCATTAGTTATTTTTTTTTAAATCTATGAGGGCCCAGCATGACACATACTTCGGGTATGCTGTGTATATTTTATATCGTTGTTTCGTTATCATGATGGATGCAAGACACAACTACTAAAATGTTCAGATAACTCTGGTGATTAATGATCCTGCTGGAGAGCAATATTTTGTCTGTTCCTAATTTTTAAATGCAGATAAACTGTATTTATGTGGGTAGCTCAGTGGGTTACTTGCAGTACAGAAGTTACAATCCTAAAATAGGACAGTGACCTATGAACGGACATTAAAGAGCTGCATACAAACCAGAATGGTATAATTAGAACTTATTTTTTTGTTTGGTGTTGCAATATAATTAGAATTTACCCTGTCTTTCATTACTCTAATATTGCTATAAAGAGTTTGTTTTGGCAGATATACATTGTAATCAGTAAAGCCAACTCCGCAACCACTGGGGTATGTATGCTTTAAGTCCTGTGTTTGTGCTTCTCCAGACCAAACCCTCTTAAAACATGCTGCCCACCAGTATGGATGACATGTGATACCTACACCTTGTAATCCTCATTGGCTTATGTGACATTCCCTATAGATTGATTTACATACTTGTATGATTCATTGTCTCTGCATGATGTAAGTACTGTGAGACCCTTCACTATGAGTAGCGCTATACAACAAATGAAATCGAGTATGAGAGAGGGGCTACAGAGAGATGAAGGACACAGTTGGAGGGTGACAATTAGGGCATCCGAGGAGGAGGTCATGGGGGGGCTACGGAAAGATGAAGTGCACTGTTGGAGGGTGGAAGTGAGGAAGTCTGAGGAGGAGGTGATGAGGGGGAGAGGCTGTGGTGCGATGAGGGGCACTGGTGGAGGGTGGCAAATTGGGAATCCGAGGAGGAGGTCAATCGGGGAAGAGGCTATGGAGCTACGAGGGGCACTGGTGAAGGGTGGCAGTGAGGGCACTGGTGAAGGGTGGCAGTGAGGGAATCTAAGGAGTATGTCATGGGGGGCTACGGAGAGATGAAGTTAACTGTTGGAGGGTGGTAGTGAGGAAGTCTGAGGAGGAGGTGAGGAGGGGGAGAGGCTATGGAGCTATGAGGGGCACTGATGGAGGGTGGCAGTGAGGGAATCCAAGAAGTATGTCATGGGGGGGGCTACGGAGAGCTGAAGTGAACTATTGCAGGGAGGAAGTGAGGGAGTCTGAGGAGAAGGTGATGAGGGGGAGAGACTATGGAGCGATGAGGGGCACTGGTAGAGGGTGGCAATAAGGGAATCGGAGGAGGAGGTCAAAAAGGGGAGAGGCTATGGAGCGATGAGGGGCACTGGTGGAGGGTGGCAATTAGTGAATCCAAGAAGGAGGTCATGGGGGAGGGTGGGAGATTCGGAGAGATGAAAGGGGCAGGTGGAGGGTAGTAATGAGGGAGACTTAGGAGGAGGTCATGAGGGGGAGGGGCTATAGAGAGATTGTGAGGGGCACTGTTGAAGGCTGGCAGTGAGGGCATGCAAGGAGGAGGTCATGAGGGGGAGGGGCGATGAGGGTCACTGTTGGAGGGTGGAAGTGAGGGAATCCAAGAAGGAGGTAATTGGGGGAGGGGCTACGGAGGGATGAGGGGCAGGGTTGGAGGGTGGCAATGAGGGAATCCAAGGAGGAAGTCAATAGAGGGAGAGGCTATGGGGTGATGAGGGGCACTGGTGGAGGGTGGCAATGAGGGAATCCAAAGAGGAGGTCATAAGGAGGAGGGCCTTTGGAGAGAGGAGGGTGCAGTTGGAGGGTGGTACTGAGGGGATTCGAGGACGAAGTCACGAGGGGGAGGGGCTTTGGAGAAATGAAGGGCACTGTTGGAGGGTAGCAGTGAGGGAATCCGAGGAGGAGGTCATTGGGGGAGGGTGGGAGATACGGAGAGATGAGGGGCACTAGTGGAGGGTAGTAGTGAGGGAATCCGAGGAGGAGGTCATTGGGGGAGGGTGGGAGATACGGAGAGATGAGGGGCACTAGTGGAGGGTAGTAGTGAGGGAGTCTGAGGAGGAGGTCATGAGGGGGAGGGGCTACAGATAGATGGAGTGCACTGTTGGAGGATCGTAGTAAAGGTATCTACAGAGAAAGAGGTTAGTGGTGGGCACCAATAAATAACTCTCCACATGCTCTGTATACACACAGAAGCAATCATTGTATCTTGGTGACTGTTTGCAATTAGATATGATGTAATCTATGGCTTGTAGACTACCTCCAGAAGCAACAAATTGGGCCGGCAATGGCCCACCCGAATGCACCCTTGGCCCACCCAAATAAAAATTCCTGGAGCCGGGCCTGGAGACCACACCCTCTCCTAAGCGCGGGTTGTCCAAATCAATAAACACAGTCAACATTGGCGCCCGCGGCTTGCAGCCCCACAAGCCGTCCCGCCTCCAAGTGCCGCACTTTAGGTTTCAGCATGGTGCCCGCTTTTATATCAACAACACCGGTGCAGCGCTTTATACTGCAGCACGGCGTACGCTGTTCACTTTCATTTTAACAGCGCGGGCGCTACCTCTGAATAAAGCAGGGTGTCACGCCCACTTTGCCATTAAGAATAGCGGCCACGCCTTATTTTTTTAGTTTTGTTATGCACCGCTCACCAAACCTTTTAAACACACTGGCATGCTGCATTACAGCTGGAAAAATGAGATTTTGCACACGTAATATGCAACCTCCAATGGGCACACACAATGTAGATACTGTTTAGAAAATGTATTTTTCTGTGGCCTTTAAGGCTTATTTAACAAAAGACCAAACCAGAAGCCTTCAGAGGATGTATTTCTGCAGGCAAACTTGCCAACATTTCATTGTACTAGTTTCCACATTTCTGCTTGCCTGGATTAAATTGCCCATGCATTTTTCGGACATTTGCAGATGTTATAAGCAACTGGCTTTACCCTCGAGTTGTTCCCCTAACTGTCCCCAAGTTGTTCTGCTAACTCTGGTGACCTATTGAGTGTGGAAAAGTACAACATGTGAAGAGTTGTCAACATGTTTGAAGTTTTCACATATAGTAAGTAAGGCCCTACTCATGTATAACATAAAACAACTGTGCTTTTGCATGAAATTAATGCATTCATGTTACTAATGTGTGAAACAACGAGCATCGCTGTAAGCTATCTCTGCTCTTGCGCATAGCTCTGCTGCTGGTTGTGTTGTAATAGGAGTGTATAACTATTGTAGTGTGTATGCCATACTGCCCAATTGACATTGCACACAGTTGTATTCATGTTTGCAGACTTTCCTCAGGTTTATAGAGAAGGGTAACAGATCCAAATATGATGTTTTACTTTCTAAATGCCTAAATCCCAATGGAGCGAAACTCTCTTTCTCTCTCCAACGTTTGTTTTTAATTTTGTTACCTTTTGTGGAACTGTCTGAAACATGCTATTATCTATTAGCCTGCAATGCTGTAGTGTGTATCTTTAAATGGGATGTCAGTATGTTTCAGGGGCACACGTGTCCACCCATTCTCATTTGTGTAGCACATTTTAAACAAGCATTTGCAATGCAATAGGTCTCGCAGCATTAAAGTTTGAGTTATTGGCATTGTGTATGACAATGCGTTGCATAACATTTTTAGCATACTTTGAATTGGTGAGCAGTTTGAGTGTGTGCAAGAGTATGCTGTTGCTCACAGCTGTTATTATTCACGCAGCTCTAATGATGCACCTCACCACGGGGCTGACGCAGTTATTATTCACAAAGCTCTGATGATGCACCTCAGGCACGGGCTCACAGCTGTTATTATTCACACAGCTCTGATGATGCACCTTAGGCACGGGCTCACAGCTGTTATTATTCACACAGGTCTGATGATGCACCTCACGCACGGGGCTGACGCAGTTATTATTCACAAAGCTCTGATGATGCACCTCATGCACGGGCTCACAGCTGTTATTATTCACTCAGCTCTAATGATGCACCTTAGGCATGGGCTCACAGCTGTTATTATTCACACAGCTCTAATGATGCACCTCACGCACGGGGCTGACGCAGTTATTATTCACAAAGCTCTGATGATGCATCTCAGGCACGGACTCACAGCTGTTATTATTCACTCAGCTCTAATGATGCACCTCACGCACGGGGCTGACGCAGTTATTATTCACACAGCTCTGATGATGCACCTCAGCCACGGGCTCACAGCTGTTATTATTCACTCAGCTCTAATGATGCACCTTAGGCATGGGCTCACAGCTGTTATTATTCACACAGCTCTAATGATGCACCTCACGCACGGGGCTGACGCAGTTATTATTCACAAAGCTCTGATGATGCATCTCAGGCACGGGCTCACTATTATTCACACAGCTCTGATGATGCACCTCCGGCACGGACTCACAGCTGTCATTATTCACACAGCTCTGATGATGCACCTTAGGCACGGGCTCACAGCTGTTATTATTCACACAGCTCTAATGATGCACCTCACGCACGGGGCTGACGCAGTTATTATTCACAAAGCTCTGATGATGCATCTCATGCACGGGCTCACAGCTGTTATTATTCACTCAGCTCTAATGATGCACCTTAGGCATGGGCTCACAGCTGTTATTATTCACACAGCTCTAATGATGCACCTCACGCACGGGGCTGACGCAGTTATTATTCACAAAGCTCTGATGATGCATCTCAGGCACGGGCTCACAGCTGTTATTATTCACACAGGTCTGATGATGCACCTCAGCCACGGGCTAACAGCTGTTATTATTTACACAGCTTTGATGATGCAGCTCACGCATGGGGCTGACGCAGTGCCTAGGCAGTGCAGCATCTTCGCTTGCTGCGCTGCGCTGCATGAACTCTTTGCAAATATACCCCTAGTTAAGTATGTTGCGAGGATTATTTGCGAACATCGCCTAAGGCACCATTAATTTGTCAGCTGTTTAAACTTGAGTCTTAGTAAAGTTCTGTGTGCCTGGTGGAAGCGTGCACGGACGGCTGGTGGTGTGTGTGCGTGGTAAAAGCGGGCACTTGCGGCTGGTGGTGTGTGTCTGATGAATGTGTGCATAGACGGCTGGTGGTATGTGTGCGTGCTTGGTGAAATTGTGCGCTGGTGGTGTTTGTGCCCGGCGAAAGCGTGCACTGATGATATCTGTGGTTGGGGAAAGTGTGCACTGACGATGTGGTTCTGTGTGTGGCTGTATGTGTTGTTGTGTGAGTGTGTGTGTGGTTGTGTGTGTGGTTATGTGTGTTGTGGTTGTGTGTGTGTGGTTGTGTGTGTTGTGTTTGTGGTGGTGTGTGTGTGTGTGTGTGTGTGTTGCTGTGCGTCTGTGGCTGTGTGTTGCTGTACGTGTGTGGCTGTGTGTGTGTGGGGCGTCCAAAAGTACAGCTACACCAGGAGACCTACAATAGACGCACCGAGACAGAAGGGGTCAGAGAGAGGGAGATCATACCGTGGTGCAGAAGAGAACACAATGCGACATGGGACACACATGGTAAAAGTGACGAAGAAGAGACAGGGACATCTTGGTATACAGACTGGCAGAGAGTAGACACTCAGAATAGAGACACACCAGGGGTCGGACACAGGGAATACAATCAGAGGAGCAGCAGAGGACAGACTATAGCAGAACAGGGACACAAACCTGAAGACATCTTTACAGAAATAGAGATTAGCACACACAGTGAAAACATATTCAGGAAATAGAGAAATTAACAAAGTAATCGGCAGGCCGGTGCCTCCAAGGCTAGACGTATCTGATTAAACTTATGTGGAGTTGCAGATTTATATTGACACGAATCAATGTGCACCAGCCCTACCGGCATATCAGATGGCACGCCTTTACAAAAATCAGCCCACTTCGAAGCAGTTTTCCCGTCAGACACACGATACAGGGTGCACTGAAGCAGAATGCTGAAAACATCATCTCCACAGAATGTGCTCGGCGGGGGGCACTAAATGCAATTACAATACCTTTCAATTTAAAGAAGTAAATGTCCTGCCAATTTAAAGCTGTGCCCGTACTACAGTAAGTGCTTCAGTAAAACTCGTTTGCGGGAGCAGGAGTCGGACTCTGCCAGGAAGGGACAGGAGGCCTGAAGATGGCAGATATGAAGATTTATATTAGGAAGAGCACAGCACAAGCTTACTTTCACTCGAGCACAGGAAGTCCAGCGAGGGACGGCAGTCTCCGTTAACCTGTTTCTTAGCGCCGCGTGCCCCTCTGCAAACTCCCCCTGCAGGCGCGCGCACTCCTAAAAACGAAACCTATGGTGGGGGCGGGACTTCCGTCTTGTGCGCGAAGCCCACTCCTAACAAGACGTGTGCACGCAAAACGAAACCTATCGTGGGGCGGGACTTCCGTTTTGTGAAGCCCGCGCGCACGGAGTGCCTGGAGGAGCAGTGGTGACGCGGGGCTCCCATGCCCGAGGGAGAGCCCCGCGGTCGGAGGCTGCACAAGTCCGGAGTGCCGGTGAGCAGGGAAGGGGGATGCCTGTATGTGTGCGTGTGTGTGTGTGTGTCTCCGTGTGCGATGGCGGAGGGGTGGGGGGGAAGTCTCTCCGTGCGTGTATGTGCGCTTGTGTATGTGTGTGCGCATGCGTGCAGGGGGAGGTGTGCCTGTGTATGTTTGCACTTCCCAGGAGACAGCCACGGCGAGCGCGTTCGCACGCGCGTGGCCTGCGCCGATCGCCTTTTGCGAGATGCGCGCGGCCAGGTGCGGTCTCCTGGGAAGCAGACCCAGCGACAATAGATCTCTGGCGAGACAGCGCTTACGCGCTGTTCAACGCCACGAGACCTAAAAATGGGCCATAACAACAGGGTGTCTTTTAATTCAATATGATAACGCATGCAAACAGCAGTTCTGCCTCCCTGTCTTTTAATACAATTATTAAAAAAAGATTGCAGCTGAGCTTACATTTACATTTGTTTTTTATTGGAAGTGAGATGCTAAATAAACCACAATGGTGCATTTTTAAAATGCAGCCTAACAAAAATCTCACTTCCAATAAAAACAAATGGAAAAGTATGCTCAGTTGCAAGCTTTCTCTTTATAATTGAATTAAGGGTACAGTACCTTATGAGGCTAATGGAGGTCCTTTTACAACTCCACAGGGAGACATAGTAACAGCTAATAGTATTGCACCCTTTCCTTGCTTTGTGGATTTTCTTTTATTGCTTATTGTTAGAAATGGGGGTCTCGAGTGGCATACGTAGGTACCTTTGTCCAAGTAGAGACCCTTCTTCCGAGTCAGGGTAAAGGGGATACGCTTCTAAAATAACCCTTGCTCACTCCAATGGTAGCTTAGCACGAGCAGACAAGCTCATCTCAGAGAGGCAGTGTGTAAACCATTTGTGCACATATACAGTAATACAGTAAAAACACTGCAAATGGACACCACACCAGTTTAGAAAAATAAGTAATCTTTATCTAAACCAAACAAGACCAAAACGTCAAATATCCACAATACAATAATCAAAATATGACTTTTAGAAAGTAAAAAAACAGTTCGGTCCATAGAAAATGATGGATGCAACACTTGCAACACAAAGTACCTAGGCTGCGTCAAAACCACAAGCAAGAAGGGTCGCAGGGAAGTTGATGTGTCGGTTCCCTGCTCCAGGGGGAGAGGATGCGTTGGTTTCTTACTGCTGCGGAGGGGAGGTGATGCGTCAGTTTCTTACTGCATTGGGGAGGTGAAGCATCGGTTTCTCACTGCAACCCCCCAGCGATTCGACAGACCTGGTGCCTCGATGTGATGCGTGACAATCTGGAACAAAGCAATGTGTGAAGATCTGGGATGCGCTGATGGTCGGGGTGGTAGCAAACAGGCGCTGCAACGATCTCAGCTGCGTCCCCTCAATGCAACGGTTCTTACACAGTAGGACCGGGGTCAGTCAGTGCGGTGGTCTCGGACGTTGGAGATGGGTGCATGGACTCGACGCATGGCAGACACTTCAGCCGTGGGCAGGCGCTGCGTTGGTTCTTCAGCTGCAGTGATGCATTGGAAATTCTGCTCGCACCGCTGCGACGGGTCGGAACCAGGCGATGCATCGATTTTCACCGTTCTTTAGTCTTTCGCAGTTCCCAGCCCCAGGCACAACCTCCAGAGGCCCATAACACTGGCACCTCTTTGTCAGGTCATAACCATCCCGCAGTTGAGTTCAGAGGGACTGGGGGTGAAGTACTTGTGTCCCTGTGACGTCTGAACAGGAGGCAAGCTCTACTTCAAGCCCTTGGAGATCTTGCTCAAGCATGGGAAAAATCACACAGCTAAGTCCTAGTCCTCTCATCGGCAGAAACAGCCAATGCAGGCCAACCCCTGACAGCACACAGCAAAGGGGCAGTACTTCTTCAGTTTCTCCAGCTTTTATCCTTGGCAAAGGTTCCTCTTGAATTCCAGAAGTGATCTCAAGTTCTGGGATCTGGGCCCCAATATTTATATCTCATTTCTCTTTGTTCTTTGGTGGCAGAGAGGCTCTGTGCTAAGTCCTCTTTGGTCCAGCTTCCCGGCAAGGGTGGCAAAAGCATTGTGTAGGCAGACCAGACCCATTCAGGTGCAAGGAAATCTCCTCCCCCTACTCTAAATGCAGCCCAGGCCTTTTCAGCCCAGCCCAGACTTATGCAGGAAAGGCAGGACACCCCTCAACCCCACGTGGCTGTCTACAGTGAATGTACATCCCCAGCCCCTGTCACTCCAAAGCCAGACAGTCAATCCACAAACCAGCAGAGGTGCACAGGATGGCTAAGCAAGAAAATAATCCTTAGGACCGGTTATCTATATTTTTTAAAGCTCTATTAACTGATGTATTTTTGTAACACTGTTTTCTTTCTCTATGCTATGTTATGCTCTAGTATTCAAACGTAACTATGTATCACTGTTCATTTGTAGCAATATCCTCATGTAAAGCGCTCTGATGCCTATGGGTCTAGCCAGCGCTATATAAAACTTTTCAAATAAATAATAAATAAACAATGGGGGTGACTACGAAAAAAGAAAGGTAATTTTCTCACATCTCCATATGTTTGTACTTGTTTTATTTACATGCTGTGTCATTATGTATGTAGCTCATTACAAAAATATGCTGTTTAGATGTCAGGTATCATTGAAGTAATGTTGACATTCCTGTGGTCCGGGGACTCCTCAGGGTCCCCAACACCTACTCAGGAAATTTGAGACTGCTTGGAGAGCTAAATAATAAACAGAATAATAACGTTTATTCAAATAAAGAAGCTTAATTTTAAATATTTAAACTTGAAGGAATTTGAAATTGGGGGCTAAAAACGCAGTTGATATCTTCAGATTGATTTAGTTGGAGCACTGCAAGTACATCAAACAGAATATAATTTGGAAGATGGGTGGCCTCAATTGAACTGAGAAAAGCTACAATCTTTCCACTAAAATTAAAATGTGTTTGTGAATCAAAAATGTCAGCATTTGTCTATCTGTTTGATGAATGCTTTGGTCTGTATCTGTATATATTGTTTGGAGGTTCTGATCATTGAAATTGCTTTGACTGGGGTCCCCGACTTCCAGTAATGACTCAGTGGAGGTACCCGGATTCCAATAATGATTCAGTGGGGGTCCCCAGATATCAATAATGAGTAAGTGGGGGTCCACTAAATCAAAAGGTTAAGAACCACTGTACTATAATGTTACACTGCATGCAACAAATTGGTGCCTAAGCGTCACATCTTGTATGGTTTATCGGTTCGATGCGGACACCTCAAATAGGATTTTAATAGACCAAATACACATTTTTTTAGATCTGTGTGCTTTGATATGTGCTCAATTGTATAAATGCTCCTTATTAGTACCGGTGTTTGTCAGAGGGGATGTGCGCTTTAGCATCATAGGATATTCCATTCCAACAAACTGTTTTCGGTCGATATGGACCATTAAAAAGTAGATAATAAGAGCAATAGCAGTAAAAACAGATGACAAAAACCAATGCATACAAATAGGATAAAAACATTACTTGCATGTTTGGCAACATTAGAGTACATCACAGGTTGGGAGATTCGTGGGTTTCAAAGCTTTTTATCGACCTCCACCATCTACCACGTCAAATACCCTGAGTAGGGCCACAGCAATCATAAAAAATAGCCACATATCATTTTGGTGTGATTTCAGTTCATCATTAATGTTGATTGTTAGAAAATGGAAAGGGTTAAAAATTGGTTAAAAAGGTTAAAATGTATCGGATGTAACCAAGTGTGCACTAAGAGGGTTTTATAATTGCGGTGGCGAGTTTAACAGCACACGACTATGCCACATGGAATTTAAAAAACGGGACACAGCCAAAACAATGGGTGGGCGAGTATCAGCTCTCAAAATTCTAAATGCCTCCTTACACTCTCTACACCCCAAATTTCTGCAAAGTGGGAAGAGCCAGCGCTGGTGCCATCTGGCTATTTAGTAGCCAGAACAAAAGAAAAAAAAACATGAAGCTTTGTCTCATCGGCACAATTGCAAGCGGGGCACCCACTGGTGGCTTTTAGCCATTTGTTGGTGAAGGCACGAAGCGGCAAGGTACCTGTTCTAAACTGGATATATAGCTTCCTTGCCAGGGTGGGTTGGATATCATCCAGAAAGGGCTCAATCAGATACTCAGCTTTAATGCTAAAAAACTAAAAATCGGCTGTTAGGTGACCAAGTCCAGTGTTCCCCTGAATGTCTGCTAGTTAGTTCTAGGAGTGAGATTGTCGGGCACGCAACCTCAGGGTTACTCCAGAAACTTGGATTACCCAGCATACAGCATACGTCCCTTATATATGAAAGCCATGGTAATTTGCCTACACCCGTGAGACCAAGTATCTCCTTTAGCTCTGACTGGTAGACTGCTAGTTCCATCTACGCCAAAAGGTTAGTGGTCTTAGTCTAATCTCCTCCGCAATAGGTCTGATTCCTAAATCCAGGTGTAGGGGGATGAAGGGGGTGCTTGGCGGAAGGCCCAACAACTGTCTCAAAGTTATTCTGTTTTAGACAGTCCGTCAAAGGGACAATGACCCCATAGTTCGGCCCCATTCATTGAAGCACCCCTGGCTTGTACTTTATAAATCTCAGCCACCGTGCCAGCCGGTTTGTGGGAGGAGTTCCTATATATTTTTTTGCTAATCCACTCACAGTCTGTGTTAGCTTGAGACTCTTTTGCTAGTTGCGGAACCCACTCAGACAGCCTAACACTAATATAGTCAAAGACAGCCACCCTCTCAAGCAAGGTACCATTTTGGGAGGGATCTGGGCGGGATGTGTTGGCTGGATTTAAGACCATAAATTAGGTATTTAATGTGTTAATCTCCAGCCCCCTGTTTTTGCAGAATGTAGCAAAAAACTCAAAAACCCTCTGGATGCCCATAGACGACTTAGATAGTAGTAAAGTGTGGTCCACGAACATCATTGCTGGCACTTTACTATTCCCCAACTTTGGGGCGTCGTTATCCTTTACCTCATTTAATTGGGCAACCAGAGTGTTGATGAAAAGACAAAACAGGGTAGGGGCAAGCACAAACCTCTGCCTTACGACTCTATTAACTGGGAAACGAGGGGTTAGTTCCCCAAATTTCCCGTACCTTTCTTGGGCAAAATTGTCCTTGTGCATTCTCCTTATTGCTATTCAGTTACCTACAGGGAACACACAGATATGTATCTAAAATCAATAAGATTTACAGTGGCAGGTACATGCTTTTGTACATTTGATAGCATTTATAAGGATGATACTTAATTCAAATATTTAGGTTCTGCCTTTTTACCAACAAGACATCATGTCAATAATCAGTAAAAGCTCACTCTGCATCAGCAGTCCATAAGTTAAGTCGATTGTTGACGTTCATCACCCACTTGTTAAAGGTATACCAGTGCAGTTATTCTCAAGCATGATGTATCTGAAAACATTTGTAATGACTAAGGCCATTTGTAGGTGCTAAAGAGAGGTATAGCATACAATTCAAAGAGCCATTGCTTGAGCAGGTGATGTGTCTCCATGGGGTTCAAAATACAGTTACTTTGCAGGCTCATGGAGTCATTGACTTGAACCCGGGAATCTTGCACAGCAGTAGGTGAAGCATAAGTCAGTGGCATACACCAGTTGGATATTGAGGGTGTGCAGTATTTTCTGATTTTGGTAGACCTGCGCACTTCACAGTGGGAGGACCTGTAAATTGTTGATTCAGTTGTTACATTTGATGTTCAACATGTATTGTAGAACTCCCATGCACTGTCTCTTTAAGTACCGATTCTATGGAATGTTATTATATTGGCATTTGGATGGGAAGCTGCTGTAAGAGAGCAGTACTGTGAAGTTGCTTAATAAATCTACTACTAAATCTATGCTATGCTCTGGATTGTGTCTTTTAGGAAGAGATCTTAACAGCCGTTTATCGCCCCTAGCACCTTTGGGAAATCTGCTATTGTATAAAATACCCTGCACACTGGATGAACTGTCTGTGGTTCTGTAGGAAATATGATAAGCTGGTCAATCATATTCTGCACTGTGTTTATGATCATAGGAAGTATTTTCAAAAAGGTGCGCTATGCTAAACTAGGTACCATGCCTATTGTATGGTGGAATACCCCTGTGCACAGAAATACAATACGACAAATAATTTCAAAAGTGCGAGTATGGTGTTGTGAAACCAATGTTCATCTCAAATATATTTCAAATGGCAGGACTGACCTGCTGTATGATCTCCATGTGGAGATGATACATGGTTAGGGCCTGAGACGGCGTCATATTCAACGGAATAGGTTTTTACCTAGTAACCTTTTGTGTTCACCTCCATTATTGGTGGTAGGTTTGCTCTTTGGCTTTTAACAACCTGGTTTTCTTGCTCCAGCAGAAGAGAATGCTGCATCGGTATTGGAATCTGGTAAATTGAAAGGAAATGCTGAGCAAAAGGTGTGTCCATGTGAGACTGCTTTTATAGGCCTAGGAAGTTCAACTTTGCAAATTGTTTGGGTTTGTAACCATTGTAGCTCTCTTTAGATTGATGATATTGTTAAAATATTCCCTTTACATTTTTGTATCTGCATTTCATTTGTTTGGATTTTCATGTGTACATTGTGAAGGTTTCAACTAAACAATTGTCATTTCTGTGGAATTTTACAAGATTTTTAGATTTGCCTGGTTGCTTTTAGCCATAAACCCTCATGCTTAACTTGAGTAGCTCAAAGTTGGAATTGATTGAAGCTTGCATATGCAATTAACTGCAGCTGCTTTTACCATACAGTTATAGCACTGCTAAAACTGCAAGCACATTGGATTCGTTAAAATCGTATGCCCATATATCGTGACCCAGAATTAAAGGGAGGTATTCTCTTTTCCACCCGTTATACAGGATTATATTTAAACTCATAAGAGATTAAAGATACTCCCTCAAGAGATAGTAATCACTAAGATTACATGAGAAATAAGCATTTGCAATGCAATAGGTCTCGCATTTACGCAAGTTTAAACTATTAGCATTGTAAATGACAATGCCTTTTATTTTTATATTTGAAAAACGAAAACAAAAATAAAAGGCATTGTCATTTGCAATGTCAATAGCTCAAACTTGCGTAAACGCGAGACCTATTGCAAATGCTTGTTTAGGTAAAAGTGCCTGCCTTTCACCACAACAGAACCTAGCCTCGCGTGACGTGCCTGGCTCTAGCCCTGCCTGGGCCCATCATCGGAACTTTGAGGCTGGAGGGGTTGGGCTCTGGAAGCTGCTAAGGCGGAGCCTGTGCAGTGTTGCTGTTCGGGACACTGAATGATCTTAATTTAAGCACATCCAGTCCCTGGCCTCTCTCCAGACAGCAGAGCGATGGTTATTGTGCTGGTTGTAATTAGGATATTATAGGAGTATGTGTTTCTGAGGGAAAGAGCGAGTAAGACAGAAAAACATAAAAGAGGCCATTTTGAAGTGAAGGAGTCAAAACAAAGTACACGCAGAAGAAAACAGCAAATGAATTAAATAAACAAGCGCGCCCGCTAAAGAGAGCGAACCGCGCTGCAAATGAATTAAATATACAAGCGCGGCTGCTAAAAGTGAAAGCGACCCGCACTACAAAATTAATTAATTTAACAAATGATCCTGCTAATGTGAAAGCGGACCACGCTGCAAATTAATTAAATAAACAAGCACGGCCGCTAAAGTGAAAGCAGACTGCGCTGCAAATAAAAGAAAATATCATAATAGTGCTCTTAGCCAAGATAAAGCAGACCGTGTAGCATGACCAGTAAAAGGTCCAGTCCTTATAGGCAGTAACAAATGGAGACAAGGCGGTACCAAGGAGGGAATCAAAAGCCTATTTACCAAACAGAAGCCAGCATTTAAGAAGGACAATGATACAAAGCCAATGACAAATATGGGCGGAGAGTGGATGAGGCTTTCACAGTATACTCTACTACACCATGTTTTGCAGAGTGAACACCGTGTGCATGCTGCCGCTAGCCTCAACCTAAAAATATAATAAGAACCAGAATACAAGTAGGTAATACTTCTGCTACTTTTACCACTGATTATAGCGTGCACTACCCATGGGCCACAATATGCTGGAAATATCTTCAACCAAGGGAAAATGCGAAACTTTTTTTTTGCGGCAATCAACTCTAGAATTCCAGATCACACACAAATCTAAAATTAAAACAAACCTATGATATAATTTTTCGGTTGTCATTTTACAACGAGGGCATGTGAGCCAACTTGCCAATCACCAAATAGCGCAAATCAGATTCACCATACAGGAAGTAGTGCAACAACGCTGTGACATGGATCTGCATAAACAACGCTTACAAGCTGAATTTTTCTGGATCAAAAAATTGAACTCTCTACAACTATTCGGAATGAATTCGGTGGAATTTGCCTGTTTTTTATAGCTGATGAACTCTTCACCTCATTTTCTTCATCCAATTCGGGATCCCCAAAATTAATGATAAATATGTGTTAATGTATTTACTGTTCATGTTAGTATGTACTAATATTCAGTGAATTCACATAGCCTTGAACCTCCATCAGAGAGACACTACATACATCTAGTTTAGTCAGTAAGCGTCACCCAGTCGTAATCCCTACCACTTCAGACACATTTTTCACTAATGTTTCATTTTTTTACTAATGTTTCATTTATTCTTCACAATTTCTTATCATGAGCACTCAATTAGTATACCATCATAGGATTAACATTCATGACGAGCGATATATTCATCGTAATTGTCACACTAACACAAAGATCCGTCTTCGATTGGTCACGCACTCTCATATCACACGATGTCACATTTAATATGCACATCGCTATTGGCTCTCACATTTCCCATAATCCCAAACCAGGAAACGCATAACCGCAAGGTGAGCGCAGACGCTTTCACAAACAAATGTAAGTAGAATGGGCATTTTAAAGGACTAGCGCCAGTTATGTCGATCTTGGGCAGTTAATTGGTAGCGCATTGAGTGGAGTGAAATATATTCGATATCTCGAACTGACCACACTCATTTAAGAAAGTAGTAAACGCTGTATACTACGATAATACCAAGATTAATTTCGAAAGCCGCACTTATTAATGAAAGACAAATTTACACGCATTTTCAGTGCTCATCTAAAAATGTTGACTACTGAAATTTCGCTTGTGTATCGGCAGACACATAACTATTCAGCATGACTGCCCATACTGATTCGAACCTTTGATTTAACTGTTGGAATCCGACATATTATCCACATTGTGTATGGTTTCTTGTTTGTATGTATCAACAAATGATGTATTTTTGAAGTATTCTAAAGATTGTGAAGTACTAAGTATTATGAATCATGTCAACTCTCATTGTTTGAATTTGATTATCATTCAAGTAACTCTCCACCTCAGAGATCTGGTCTTGTCTGATCTGGTCTGTATCTGAAGAAGGGTCGTACTAATGAATAGAAATGCATTGGATGTTGTAGAATGCATTTTTTTCCACAATATGATATGAAAGAATTAAAAATGAATTTGACCATGAAGTAATGGAGAAATTATTAACTGAATAAATAATGGAAGCTTTATAACTGTGTGAACTATTCAGTTCATTTAAGGATAACTTTGTGAAGAAACATTTTTGTTTTAAGTAAACAGTGCGCACATCTCTGAGACTGGTCACTCCAGTCCCACAGAGCTTCAATATATAAGGGCACTGCCAGACACAGTGTGTCAGATAGTGCTGCACACCCTGAACCACAAAACTAACTAGCTCAAGGTCAGTTTAACATACAGTAAATAGAGTGCACAGGGATACTAAACTACAATTTATCAGCTTTATCTTTCACATATTCCACCAACTACTACTAAGGAGCTCTTTTTATGGAATTCTTTCAAACGTACCAATGCCAGGCAAAGCACTCAGAACAGCTCTCAGAACAGATGATTGGCAGAATGGATCCTCACCCTTTCATGATACTCTGCTGCTAAATAATGCTGCTAGCTACTGTGGTAGAGCTTGGCTATCAAAAATATTTCATCAGATATCTTTCAGAGCAGACTGTAAAATGTATGGCTTTATGACCAACACATTTATAAAATATTGCTGTAATTCAACTATTTGAACTTGTTTTTCTTCAGTAGGTCCACATACTTCCTCCACTCCATCCTCGGCCCGTCATCTTACTGGGTCTAAGCTAGTGTGCTCGAACACCCTACTCCTGTGAATTGTACTTGCAAATGTTTCCTGAATTATGAGGTCTGCTATATTTGAACAATCTGTAGAAGCTATGTTCCATGGAAGAATGCCTGCCTGAACAGTGTTTATTCTGTAACAGAACAAAAAAATTAAATATGTGTTACCAAAGTTCTCTCACAAGTCCATCTATGAAACATACAGATTATTACCAAGAATATATTGTTGTGATTCCACCCTACACCTCTTTCTTCCACAACCCTGCCTTTCCTGTCACTTTTTTTCTCTTTTATTTTTAATTTCGGTCCATGATTTTCCTTTTGGCATAACTGTCCTATTATATCTATTTCCTCCACCCTCTTTCTCCCTTTTTTAGGTTTCAAAAGCACAACGCTTGTGCTGTGTTTGTGAAATCTATTGTTAATATATATTTTAAAAGGGGCGTACATCCCGTCCCCTTGCTTTTCATTGGTTCCTGTGCTTGTCACTTACTTTTCCTCCATTTCTATTAGCTGTAGCATGCTATTCCCTGTTTTTCCTTGTGTATTTGCTCTTATCAGTTTTCTGAGGCCCAATAACTGTTTCCATCCGCTTTTGTAGCTGAACTTTTTTTATATCTATATATATCTATATATCTATATAAATATAGATATATAGATATATAGATATATATAGATATATATGCATTTCCAACAACACTTAACGTGGCCCTCTCTTATACAAACTGCATTACCTAGTCAGTTTCATGTTGACCCCTTTATTGTTATCATTATCTTTATCGTGCTCGAACACCCTGACATTAATATGGACGCCTCTTAGGATACTGCCTTGCTTTAATGAGTCATACGTCATGCGCAAGACACCATGCTCTCACCACATTATTGTTTTGTTGCACTTCTACTTCAACATCAGAAAGTTACATTCATTTGCCTGTATTAATATAGATTGCAATGTAATATAAGGGCTGATTGACCAACACTTTGACGCTATATATGCTTTATGGATTTGTCTCCACATATTACTCATCTTAGAATGAATCTCACTGCTAGGTTACATGACCTACTCTTGACCCGACTTCGTTCTTTGAGCTTATTGCAGGTTAGGGGTCAATCTTTGGAGTAATATATATACATTCTCCCTAACTGACACTTCGAGATGGCCAAATTTCTATTATTTACGTTACTTGCGTTTATCACAGGAGCCCTCTCTGTCTCTTTCGATGAATGAATACTGAGTAAAATAACTCCCTATGCAACGCTCGTTTCTTTTTCCGGCTCGCCGTGTAAATGTGCTGACACTTTGTTTACAGGAATTCCCATTGTTCTCCTGTTTTTTACTTTATGTAATTTAGCTACATTGCGGGCTAACTTTATTTATTTAATGGTGCACCTTCCCTGTTGCAGAGTGTTTTCCCAGTATCACTGACCGTGACTTTTCAGCGGCAGGGTTCCCGCCACACTCAGTTTGTGTTCACTCCTTCTTCGTGCTATCCTTTGCATTAATTGCTCCCTCCCGCTGGCTGCTGTTTCTTTAATTGCAAAAGATTAGCATTATTAATTTCTCTCTCTCTCCTCCTTACATCCACACCTTTTTTTAAAAAAGTTTTTTTATATAGCATGAACTAGATCCGAAGAAATCAGG
This sequence comes from Lissotriton vulgaris, assembly GCF_964263255.1. NCBI lineage: Eukaryota > Metazoa > Chordata > Amphibia > Caudata > Salamandridae > Lissotriton > Lissotriton vulgaris. The sequence continues at coordinate 121,695,113 of NC_141687.1, forward strand.
TACCAGAGCACTTTACATAGCACCAGTTTCGTTACACAAGGACACATTCATTTTTTTTGTTAGGCACAGAGAGATTAAGTGATTAGCCCAGAATCACAGGATGTTGAGCGACGTTGAGACTCGACCGCGGTTTCCCAGCTTCGACGTCGACCGCGCTAGCCGTAAGGCTACATTCTCTCCCTTGATGAACTGACCCCCCCACTCAAACACCATTTCCTGTTGGGCAGGGATATACAGCAGACCCCTTTTTCATGCGTGGTCGACCCGCTGCAATACACACTCCGTTGTATCTCTAACCGGGGGTGCCGTCTCACAGCCCCAAACCTTAAGCAATTTTAGAAAACAAATAGCTAGCTCCACCCTGCTCTTCACGTCAGACTAGCATGTTGCACTGAGGCGGGAACGGCCTCGCTCTGCACTCAGTACAACCAGTGCTTCCAACACACATTTATTTTGTTTCCTGCCCACACTCCATGTGTTTCCCTCCTCCAGCTAGTTTCCTTACTGTGGTTTGCTCTCTCCCACCGCATTCAGTTAGTGTTAACCCTAACCCCTTCTTTGTGTTATCCTTTGTATCAATTACTCCCTTCCTCCTCCCGCCGGACACCGTTTGTTTACTTGCAAAAGATTATCAGTAAAGAAAAAAAACACGCATGGCTGAAAGTAAAGAAAATAAGTGTGATATGCGGCAGCACTGGCTCCATCACAGCTCTTTATTTTCTTTACTTTAAGCCACGTTGCACAGCAGCCCGTGCTTCTGTGCAACATGTCTAAAAAACATTGCCATTAACAAAGCCAATAGATCTCGCATAGGCGAAGCGTAATGGCTTTGCCAATGCTTGCCTGCTTTCATCTTTCTTTTTCTGGGTCAAAGTTTGATGATAAAAAATAAGTCCTAGTCCTCAACAATGAGTGGCAGTAACTGCTACCTTTGCACATTTAGAACCGTTCCTCCATAACGAACTCAGTTCACTACTTCTCTACACCCGTCAAGTCAACCAGATCCCTAAGATCTGAGTGGACGATCTTCTGCCATAACCATCAATTGAGAACATAAATAACACATCCACTACCAACAGAATAGCAGGAATGCAGAGCTAACTACAAATAAAAGCATTCCACAAAATTATAAAATGCACATCGATCTCTAACTTTCCCTCATTCACCACACTGCCAAGCGCGGTAGTCATCTTTGTGTGTGACATAAAAAACACTTTTCATAGAGGTTCAAAGAAAAGTGAAACTCTCTTTCAACCCTACATGGTAAATCTTGCTATTTTCTTTTTTTGTAGTTTTACAGTGCAAACTGTAACCCACGGGCATTTAGAGTGCTTTACAGGAGCATTCTGACCTTGGTACCTTTCAATGTACAGAGATGACCACCAACCTTGCGGTCAACAATAAATCTGACAGACAGTAGTCCATCAGAGCAATGGCCTCTGCCACCCTGACAAATGGAGTACTATCCGCCAAACGTTAAATAAGGTTGTAAGTAATTTGCCCGAAATCACAGGATGTTGAGCAGAGGCTAGGACTCAAACCTGGTTCCAAATTTCTACGTAGTTAATACATGCCAACATTTTAGAGCTGGAAAGCGGAATATTTTTAAAATAAAATCGGGGTAATTTATTTTTTCCATTCACTTATATTGAAGCAGAGGCAATTTAAGGCAGGTGCTGCTGAAATAAAACCATTTTAGTTAAAACAAATCAGAATTTTCCTGCCTGATTAAGATCTGCTGGCATGTATGAGGGTTGCACCTACCAATTTTCTTTTTTTTATTGGCCCGGCCTGTATTTTTAAGTTCATGCTGGCATAAATATGAAATATCTGAAATAGAAGCTTAAAAGAACAATCACATAAAGAAATTAGTAAGAGTATTATTTGTTTCTGAGATTTATATTGCGCGAACTTGACCCGAAGGTATCAGAGCGCTTTTACTTGAGTACCAGTTGCGTTACAACAAGTACACCTTCATTTTGTTAGGGAGATTGATGAGGCTCTAACGCGGTTTCCCAGATTTGCATTTCACTGCCCTAGCCGTATGGCCACATCCTCTCCCATAATGTTGCCTTACTGCTGAAGTGGTTGATGTCGTAGCTGGGGAACCGGGTTCGAGTCTCGGCAACAACGCTTAACATCCTGAGATTCTGGGCAAATCGCAATCTCCCTGTGTCTAACAAAAAGAAAGACGGGGCCGCATCGGCCCCCTGCATCTATGGCGGGGCACCGCCCCCCCCTCAGTGTCGTTGATCTTCATGCGCCGCCGCGTCACAATGACGCTGTAGGCGCGCCTCCCCCCTGATTGGCGTGGGGCAACCCGTTGACCCGGAAGTGATTGATTCACTTCCGGGTCACGGGGGGAGCTAGGGGTCAGACCAGTTAGAACTGGTCTGGCCACCTTAGCGGGTTAAAAGGCAGAGGAGCGTGGGAAGCGGTCTCTTGTTCCCGCGCTCCTCAAGCCTGCACCTTGCCCCCCTCAGCCTTCTAGGAGGCTGTCATCTTTTTCCTTTCTTTTGCTGCAGGATCACGTTGCGGTAGTTATCGTCGGCCAGGGGAGCACAGACCGAGACCGGATCTCTTCTTCCTTGGTCCGGTCCAGAGTACGTGGCAGTTTTGTGAGCAAGAGCGGAGAACAAGCGGCAGGACACGTGAAGTGCATTGCGGGAGACCGGGAGCAGTGGTAGGCTTGGCGGTGGGCTGAGGACGCTTGCCGACTAGAAGCGGTGCTTTAAACCTCCAGCGCCAGTCCAGGTAAAAGGCGGGCGGTGCAGGGAGTGTCCTTGCTGGAGCTCAGCTGGCAGATTGATAGGGCGCGTAACCCCACGCATAGCATTCCAAGTGCAGGGAGCGGTCGGCACCATTTAGCTAGCGAAGCAGGGTCGGCCTGGGCAAGAACTCGATGGGAGACCAAAAGTTAGGGATCTGAAATAATTGAAAGGGCACGCTCGAAAACGGTCAAAGCTTGCAGGAGGGGTAAAAGGGGGGGGCTACACTCGTAGCAAAGCTGATTTTGTCCAGAAAAGGACGGCAAACAGGGTTTTTTTTGCTCAGGGCTGCAGGCAGGTTGGTTTGGAAGCTTTAACATTGAAGCGTTTCAAAAGGTATTTTATTTAAAAAGAAACCCGAACATCCTGGTCTCTCTGGTGATACTGGTTTTAACTGTTGTTCAGGCAAAAGGCTGTGTGTAGGGAGATTGGTTGGATCGTGGATTAGATGAAAGCATGAAGTCTCGGTGACATAACAGGAGTCAAGTACAATTGAATTATATTGGGATTGCACAGGTTTCTGCTGTTATTACTGCACATGTGAAGGGCTTTTGATACCAACTCCCAGGTGTACATGTACGTGGTGCCTAGTTGCCCAGAATGTAGACTAACATATTTTCTCTTCACAGACCACGGTAAAAGAGGGGCATCTGTTTGCTGCAACATCAGAGTAAGCAGTGGACAAAGCTACCAGAGGACACAGGCAGGCATGCTTTTCACTGCTTCTGGAGGGCCGCCGGCCTTGAGTACGCTCGTCCAACACCCAGGCTAGCTGGTGTGTAGCGGTCACAGTTGTGTGGTGCTTACGGCTAGTCTGTGTGCCTCCAACTTCATCAGGTAAAAGAGGCGCGGGGTTTGTGAGGACAGTGCTGTTGCAGGTCAGAGCATTGTATACTTGGCAGTGTATTTAAAAGGGGGATGGCTAGTCGACGTGGTGCGAAGCGGTCCCGGGTGGATCACATGCTGGAAGGGATGATGCGTAGTATGGCAACGATCAATAGGAAATGGGGAAGGGTTGACCAGCTGGGGAAAAGCATGGCAGAGCTCAAACAATGGTTAGACGAGCAGTCTGGGCCAACAGGCAGGCCTAAGCGAACGATAGTGCCCCCGAAACCCAGGGGGGAATTGGACCCACTCCCGAAGCGGGCTAGAGCACGGAGGGGGAAGTGTCACGCCCCGAAGCCCTTGGGTGATTCTTCAGGGGGGGGGGGCCCTCAGGGATCATGGTGCCACCAATGTCCCCCCCCTCCAATTCCACAGACTCCGTTAACCCCGGCATCAGCTATACCAGTACCTACACCAGGTCCAGTACTTCCTCCTGCCCCAGTAGTGATCCCGGTAGTGCCCACAAGTCCCACTCTGTCACCAGGGATTCCTGCCCCGGTCATACCGACCCTTACCTTAGTCTCACCAGCAGGGGTGGATAGTCAGGTCCCGCCTGAACTAGCGGCCAAGAGAGCAGCAGTTCTCCGGTGGCTGGGGAAAGGGGGGATGTTATCTTCTGCAGTGGGCACCAAAGGAATAGGGGAGGATCCGTTGGCTGAGGCACAGAAGATGGTGGCTAAGATTATGGCCACCATAAGTGGCGTTAGGCTAAATACTCCTAACACACCACAAGCGGCAAAACCAGAGGTCAACATCGGCAAAGAGAAGATTGTAGAGCCAGCGGGTGCTGGGGGAATTGGTAAGGAAATGCCATTACCGTTGTTGGGCACGGGTACGTTACCTTCTAGAAGGGAGCATTTAGCAAGGCATGTCTCACGAGAAGTGAAGGTAAATGTAAAATGTAAATTGATACTTGTATAGCGCACTACTCACCCGCAAGGGTCTCAAGGCGCTTGTACGAATACCGCTGTGGAACCCATCCTGGCTTTCCCTGTGAGGCGTCCACTCCTGGGCACCCCCAAGGTGGAGGCCAGGCATCCATAGCGTTGTGGGGGCCGTTGTGGAGATTAAGCAAGCTATTGCCCAGAGTGGGACTCCATGATTGGAATAGGCACCGAGGCGAGAATTATCAGGTCCGTGGAATTTTGAGCCCAAGACCCGCCGAGGCGGGGAATTGAACCCTGGTCCCGGGCCAGACCTCTGCATCAGGGTCTGCCGCTATAACCATTGAGCCACACTTCTCCAGGAATTAATTTGGTCTGGTGCATATGTCAATATGTTTTCTTTGCTGGTTGATAACAAGGAAATTGAATATGCTAGGAAGCAAAAAGATTGGATAACGCCAGGTGAATGGCAGGCGTAAATGGGAAGACTCAGGGTGGAGGAAACTAACACTAATTGGATTAAGGCCTTCTCAGTATTTATGGATAATATAGCTGAGCGTTCCCCTAACCTGCAGGCCGAAATGGCGTGTTATCAGAGCAGGGTGACAATGTTGCATGATAACTATGGGGGCACGGCTTGGAAGGATTATGATATGAATTTTAGGAAGTCTAAAGTATTTGATTTAGCAATTACCTGGGACCAGGTTGATTCAATAGCATGGTTTAATCACTTTACTGCGAGCCGACAGAGTACCTCAAGCCAGGGCTGGAACAAAGGTTATACCTCTAAGTTTTCACAGCCCTTTCGTCCGGGGGGGGGGGGGGGGGGGGGGCTCGGCCCCTGGAGCAGGGAACAGCGGGTGCGAAAAGGGGTCTGCTGGTATTTTAATAAAAGATCATGCCCCAGGCCACAGGGCACGTGTAAATTTAGACATGCATGCGCCATCTGTACCACCCTTCCCATCCTGAAACGTCATGCCGCAAAAGAGGTAACGCATCCTCTGGAGATAGAGGGAAAAAGAAACAGGACTGATGAGAATACACGGCTGATGTGGCGTTCTCCCATTGATGTACAGGCTATGACCCCTTGGCTAAACAAATACCTAGATCATGCAACTGCTAGGATGTTACAAGAAGGTTTTTTGTATGGTTTCAGGATGCCAGCAGAGGATTACAAAGGGATATCTGAGTGTAGAAACCAACTGTCACTCAGAACCAACCCGGGGGCGGCAGCGACCAAGATTAGTAAGGAATTGCGTTTGGGCAGAATAGCAAGTCCATTTGATCACATTCCTGTCAAAGATTTTGTTTGCTCACCCCTGGGTGTTGTTCCAAAGAAGGAAGAGGGCGAGTTCAGGTTGATCCATAATTTGTCAGCACCAGGAGGTGCATCACTGAATGACGCCATCAATGAAGATATCTGTAGCGTGAGGTATGCCTCCTTTGACCAGGCAGTGGATATGTTAAGAGCTCTGGGACCGGGAGCCTTGCTGGCAAAATCTGACATTGAATCTGCATTACGGCTGCTGCCAGTTCATCCTCTGGATCACCACTTGCTAGGTTTTTCATTTCAGGGGAAATTCTATATGGATATGTGTATGCCCATGGGTTGTTCTGTCTCCTGCACCTATTTTGAGAAATTCAGTTCCTTTTTGGAGTGGGTCTTTAGACGAGTGACGGGGCACCAGCGTGTCGTGCACTATCTGGATGACTTTCTTTTTCTCGGGTCGGTGGATTCTTGGGAGTGTGCATGGGCATTGCAGGAATTTTGCGTGCTCATGTGGGCTTTCGGGGTTCCGCTGGCAGCGGGAAAGACCGTGGGTACAGCAACAACAATAGAATTTTTGGGCATCGAATTAGACTCCTTGGAGGGTTGTTTTAGGTTACCAACAGACAATAACAGGAAATTTAGAGCTGCATTACAACAGTGTTTAGCCAAAGACAAAGTCACACTCCATCAACTACAACAAACAGTGGGGCAGAGGAACTTCGCATTGAGGGTCATTCACATGGCGCGACCATTTACCCGCTCAATATCGCAGACTATGACTGGCCTGTGGGAAAAACACCACCACACGCGGCTGCCGGCAGCGGTCCGCCAGGACATGCGCATTTGGATCGCATTTCTGGAGGGTTTTAATGGCAGGGTAGTGTGTGGCCTGGTCCGCCCACCGCGTCCGCTGAGTTAGGTTTATGGACTGACGCTGCGGGCAGTGTGGGATTTGGCGCCATACTTGGAAACAAGTGGGTGGCACACCAGTGGCCGGCATGGTGGGAAGAGAATGGCCTGACAGATGATATAGGTTTCCTGGAGCTGTTTCCAATCTGGGTTGCATTAACAGTTTGGCCTGAGTAGATGTGTAATCAGTCGGTAATCTTCTGGTCAGATAACATGACGGTGGTGGAATGTATCAATCCGCAGGCTACCCGGTGTAAGATGATACTTCGCCTACTAAAAGAGATAGTGCTGGTGTGCATGAAATTGAACGTACAGTTTAGGGCCAAACATGTTCCAGGGGTATTAAATAATGCAGCTGATGCACTCTCTCGCTCCAAGATGCAGATTTTCAGGGAACATCTAGCATCCGCAGAGGCGACGCCAACTCATTTCCCGGACACACTCTGGCAGATTGGTGCCCCCAGCTACAGAACCTCGTGGCAGCTAGCCTAGCACCCAGGACAAGAACAGCTTATGAAGGGGCGTTTCTGTCTTCCTGCGCCTTTTTGGGGCAGGGCTGGGAAGGGAGGTGGAATGATGCAGGGAGCTTCATCCAATACTTAGACGTGCTGCAAAGGGAGGTGCGCTCTGCGTCGACAGCAAGCAGACACGTGGCAGCGATTTCTTTCTTTGCACAGGTTAGAAGTACCAAAGACCCCACAAATAGCTTCCTAGTGAGGAAGGCGTTGAAGGGGTGGAGGCGCCTCCAGGGGACTGCTCCTGACACTAGACAACCAATAGGTTTAGAGCTGCTGGCGTCACTGTTGAATGCTCTGGATGGTATTTGCAATTCAACAGGGGAAGTGCTATTGTTTAAGGCTGCCTTTGCACTGGCCTTTTATGGGGCGTTCAATAAACAGGATAATAAACAGGATATCCTAGGTGGACTCCAATTAGGTCACGCTCGGATACTGGGCGACACACTGTTAATTACCATTAAGTGATCGAAAACTGATCAGGAAGCCCGTTGTGAGGGGCTGGTGCTGCATCGGGAAAGAGCAAACGTATGTTGCCCAGTGAGGCATGTAGAGGCCTTCATCCATCAGAGGGTAGGCGCAGTGTCGCTGTTAATGCATGCAGATGGTACCCAACTTACCAAGTTTCAATTCAAAAGGGTGTTGGCTATGACAATTGCTAGAGCTGGTTTAAACCCAAAACACTTTGGGATGCAGGATATCAGAGTGATATACAAACAATCCTCCCTGAGCACTTATTGAAGTAAATAATAAAGTACGGTAAGGTAATTTAGAGAAACTGATCATTTGACATTAGGTACAACCTAAAAAAGACAATGTTTGTAGCAGTTCGTAGATCTCAAAACAAGTATTGTGCTTCGCCAATCAATCCTCATCATCAATTTCAAAAGGCAGCCAACAAGTGTTTCGTCATGCACTAATCTGTGCCAGTTGACTTCGTCAGGGCTGCAACCCAAGAGAAACAATATACAAATCAATATAGTTTAAATATTAACACCATTGTTAAAGTCACAATTAAAATTCAGATTAAGCAAAGCTAAGAGATGGTTTAAACAAATTGAGAGTCGTCTCCGTATTGGTGTTAAGATAAAGGAACAAAAGTATACAGCAAGCCACCAAGGGTTAAGATTCACCATAGTGCACATTTCCACCAAGACGTAAGAATGACTGAATCAAAGTATATTTCACCTTTAAAATCAAATTCCCAATTTCAAAGCGTTGAATCACTCGGTAAAGAGGATCAACAATAAGATAGAGGTTTTTTAGGTCACCCCATTTTGCAAAACATAGCGCACAGGTGTGACTGGGGGGAACGGTGCTTCTTAAAAGACGGTGTCCACCTGAATGATGTGGGCAATGACTTATTTCTGCAGAACATCATGGCTTGGCTAGAGGGATTTAGAACTTAGCATGACCTTTCTGGGTAGGAGCTGGGGCGGGGGGGGGGGCAGATATTCGGGCAACTACGCTGGCCTGTGGTGGTAAGGTCATGATTGGTGAGCAGTCAATTTAAGGTCCTTAGGGGGTGGCGCTATTCATTAATTGGGTCGCCCAGGGGGAGGGACAACGGGTCTCTCCAGAACTCCAGGGGCGGTACATCCGGATGGATAGCTGGGTGCGGGGGAGGAGGGAGTCACGCTTTCTTTAGGCTGGTTGGCCACCCCGCACTTGCACCATGACGTTAGTAAACGGCGCTGAGTGCAAGGGCCCCCCTTTTTGTTAATATAATGGAGTCCAGGGAGCGTACGGGGGTAACTGGGGAGAGGGGGGGGGAACCCTCTCGGTAAACGGGTCCTCTGCGCATGCGCACTCATACGTGAGGGCGTGGCTGTTTAGATAAGGATCTGACACCGGTTAGTGACCTTACCGTAGGCCCAAATAGAATGCAGGAATTAATATTGTATGATTATAATTAAATGCTTTTAACTAAGATAGGAATACGCTATATTAGAACTATGTTAAGGTTAGCCTTTGACACCTGTCTTCATGAATTGCGAAATAAAGTAAATTAAGTTTTCTGCATTTAATAATTGTGAAAAAAATTTATTTCAATAATTTTAATTTGTTTTTATATTTGAATAAATACGGCCGGGGGGTTGTATGACCCCCCGCCTTCCAAAGAAAAGCTTCTCATGTTCCTTGTTAAATAAAGGTGTGGAAATACGGGGCAGGGGAGGGGTTGGGCGGTAGTCCCTGACCATAATGATGTAACGAAATCTGTAACGAAACTGGTGCTCTTGTAAAGCAGTCCTGCCAAGTATCACGCATCAGGTGTGACACACACGCATTTCTGTGCAGTGTTCCGCATCACCGCACTGAAATGCAATGTCACGCATTTTTCATGCTGCTCAGAAACTCGTGCAGACTTGTGTGCAGGCTCTGCTCCCCGGGCGCTGCACTGCAGTCTCACTTGCCAGCAGAGCTGGCTCAGATAGTTTAAACAGTTAATCTGTCTCTCTGGCTCATCCTCTGAGAGTCAGTGAGGTGCTACAATGTTACGACTGCCCTGGCTTTGATTCCCAGTCCAGCTGCGTGGCTGTTAATCACTGACTCACTCCGACCCTGGAGCGGGTCCTGCCCTCACTCAGCTCAGCAGAGGTTGCTACTGGCTCCTATGGCGCCGTTGGGGGGGGGATTATTAATCGGATGTGACCTCATCATGTCCGGCTGCCTGCACAGGAAGTGAGGTCTCCCTGGTTGTTACAAGCGGCGGAGGATTCGACAGAGACAGACAAGTGAGTTGAGTGGCTGCAGCCGGGGTCAAAACCGAACTAACACCACCACGCACCAAAAAAAAATATCTTATTGGTAAAATAAGCCAGACAAGCCTCTCCAAAGTAAGTATACATAAGCAATAAGTTACATGCAAATTTAACAGTGCCCCCCTCTCTCCCGCTAATAATAATAAAAAAGCTGCCTTACTCTACAGCCACTTTTGTTATTCAAGACCGCCTGCCTGTGCTCCCTGGTGGCAGAACATGAAACTGAATTCTAGTCAAGTCAGTCAATTCTAGAATTTCTATAGCTGCTGCCTCTCAGCCTGCGCATAATTTAAAATTAAATATTATTACCGGCGCCCGGCCGCGACCCTCACTGACTGTTACCGTCACTACAGTCTCCGCAATGGGCCCGCGCATCAGTCATCGTGAGCCTCCAGATGATTGCGGGAGAGTCTGGAGACCCTGTGGCTCACCGCCGAGGCCGCCGGCAGTGTGACTGTGTTGAGGCGGCCTGTGCAAATAATTGCTGCTCGCCTCAAACCAAAGTTAGTGCAGCCTAATCCAAAGTACTTATGTAACGCAACTTGTTCTTATGTACAGCGCTCTGACACCTTTGGGTAATGTTCGCGCTATATAAAATCGCATTAAATAAATAAATCAATAAAATATAAAAACCTACAAATGTGCTTTCAATGGATAGCGCTAGCGCTGCTGTGCCTACAGTGAGGGGCATACATTTTTCGCCGGCGCACTGGCAGTGTAAAGCTTTGAATTCCAAAGTGCCTGCACGACACACGACCCCCACTCGCACCCCCACAGACACTTCATGTACATATTTAGCCTAACATCCACAGACTGCAGTGCTGTACTATCTACTAAAATTCTTACACAGACAGTCAAAACAGTCAACCTTTCCGGGCAGTGCAGGATGTGCAGATCTGTACTATGTATTCTCTGCCTGCCGCCCATGTTGAAAGTAGCGGAGGTAGTAGCAGTGAGACTAAATTAGAAAGTCAAACAAAACCTTACCTTCGTTCAAAGTGTACCACTTGTGTCTGATGCCATTTCCAGCCACGTGTCTGTAGATAGTGTGGTTTTTTAGTAAACAAAATAATGCACAGACTTTATGACAAAAATGTCAGTGAGATAGTGGCACCCACGTGTTAACCTACAAATGTGCTTTTTATTGCTTAAGCGCCATCGCTGCCTGCCGCTCACATTTTATGACTCAGACTCGCCGGCATTGGACACTGTATCGAGGATGTTTATTGTAAAATGTCCTAAATACTGAGTGAAGCCCGGCCTCCCAGTGGCAATCGCCACTGTCCGATAGGAGGCCTGAACCTACTGGATGGAAGCAAATTTCATATGCCAAGCTCTCCATGTGCTGGAGGGAGGGCACTTCTCAGCCCCCCCACCTGACCTACAAAACAGAAAACACAATCTGCCCACTTGTAAGGGTGCGAGGGGCCGAGGCACACTTGCCTGGTCCTGCCAGGTTCACCGAGCTAGTAATTGGACTACACACTGCCAGCACTCGGGCTCCTCTGCCTCTGCCCAGAGACCCTCAGCCTGAAGCAGCTCACCAGCAGAAATACCCGAGGCCAGCAAGCTGTGAACTGCTATGAGGCATGATTTGCGGCGAGTTAGAACTGTTCTGTGCTCCAAGACAGTGAGAGACGGCCTCCGATAGTGCCCCTGCCTTCCATACCGTGGAAGCCTAAGTAGCATAGTAACCACAGGCAAGTATGGTTGACACCTTTTACAAATAAATACCTGCTATTTGTTCACCATGTTTTAAGAAGAGTCAAACATGATATACAATGTTATAAAATTGTGTTTATAAAGTTTATTCGTTTTTATAGATCACCTTTCTGTCTGTTTACTTTAATTAGTAGCATTGATCATTAAGTTGGCAGCTCCAGAATAGTGCAATGCGATTTCATCGTCTTGTTTTTACTGTTTAAGGTATGTACTAATGAGGAAAAAAAGAACCGCTTTAGGTGCTTTTCACAATTTTTGCAAAGGCAATAAAAAACTCTGCATGCCAATAAAAAGACAACCAGGTGTTACTCTACTGGTAAGTGGCCAGTTCAGGAGGACATACCTGTGAACTGTTTCTGTTAATAAAGGCAATAATCCAGAGAGGCTAGTCCACCTGGCCAGACACAGGTGTTTATTAATGGGAGGATTATGAATGTGCAGACTGAGACTGAGAAGAATTTGCTACAGCATTGGAGCCAGACCAGGTTGTCACTTCTTGTTATTAAGGAGTTCAGCTATTTATGAGGTGATGTGTGTCAGAAGGTGGCTTTGACACTGTTTGTGCTGGTACATTGTGGGGCTTCTCAGCACAATTTGATCAGTTCTTGCAGAGGGAGGATGAGGCACGTGTTTCTGATTAAGTTCACCCATTGGAGATCTATCCTGTTTTTGTGGTGAGTGATGCTCATATGCAGGCAGTATGGTCTCTCACGGGAAACATCCTTTACAACGCAACTTTTACTCCGCACTACCATTACGACGCAGCAATTACAACGACTTGGATTGGAGGGCGCTGTAGGATAGGGAATAGTTTAATTTTCTATCCAACACCTTCCCTACTATCCACGGGGACTGGAGTTGGAATAGAAAATTAAACTATTCCACTATCCAGCTCCCCCCAACGCAAGTCGTTGTAACGACTTGCGTTGTAATGGCATGCGGAGTAAAAGCATGCGTTGTGATGACAAACATCCGCCTCTCACATCCTGTGTGGTAAAGTCGGGCCCTCATTGCCCTTCCAGTTCTAGGGCTCTGCAGCAGTTGTAAGATCTAAGAGTTGCTCAAATGGGTGTAATTTCTGATATTTATATGTTGCTGTTGTCTTGCGAGAAAGTGTCACTCATAGTCGTTGAAATGTCACTCATAATTACCATTAAATTATGAAAATGTCACACATAGCAATCTGAAACCTTGGCAGTTATGGTAAAGCGCTCTGATACCTGGTATCGTCGAGTCTATTTCGCGCTATATAAAACTCTTTAAAAAAAATGTTGTTGGGAAAAGTAATTTGGAAGCTATTTGTCTTAGAATTATTATTATATGCGCGTCAGCACCTCACACAAGGCTAGTAACACTATACAAATGTCACGATAAACTATTTAATTGCATGCTGTATTTCTTTCAAAAAAGGAAGGAAAACTTCCATGGCTGCGCTGACGCCATACCTACCGGGGGTCTCCAGGTGGGCGGGCGGACGGACGGGGCTTTTGAGGGGAGGGGTCGGTATCTCCGAGTCCTCCACCGTCAGTTTGTCGATCCTTGCACCGTCACCGTTTTTCCGCTAACGGCCCTTCGGTTCGGGGCTGCACACCCCGCGAGAACGCGGAAACTTCGGGCGTGTCTGACTCTCCTCAACTCAGGTGCGTCACAGGGGAGCGGCCACCAGATCCGGGTCTGTGTGCAGAGGGTCTCGCTCTGAGGGGTCCCGGAAGCCGTAGTCCACGCCACAAGCAGAGCGCGCGCCTGTTTGTTGTTCTTCCTCTTTTCTGCTTGCACGTGCTCCTGGGCACCGAGGACCGACCCCCGGTGCTTGGAGGAGGAGGAGGCGCTCGGGAGAGGCTAGCGAAGGCGGGATACTATAGACCGGTTTCGGCAGTTCTGTCTCAAATGGGTAACACTAAAGCTGGCACGAGCTCTGTAGCTCGGGGCTTTGAACACATTTCCACTTGTATTTAAGGTTTTACAGCTACACACCTAGCCAACCTTTCCTATTTAAAGGCTCGATTTTTTGCACGTTTTTTAATGATAAAATTGTAGTTAAATGTACGTTTTACAAAAATTAGTTAAACGTTTACAAGCTGCTGGCTGTGATGCTGGAACAATTTTCATACTAGACGTGCTGCACTGAAGTCATAGGCTTTGTGAAAAATCAAATCAAAGTAGTATAGCAAATGTATTCAGCAAGAAAGTGTTAAGGGTGGAGTATGTGGCCGTGGTGCGTTGATGGGCCTGATTTATTGCTGGTGGCGTCCGGGCTGACACTCTCTTTTGCCCCACCCCCCATATGACCTCATCGGATGCCCCATGTCTCGCCTTAGCTACTCTCGCAAATACATGTAATTTGTTTTAAAGTGCTGGTAAAGGCTGGCTTCCCTAATCCACTCAGCTATGAACAAAAATACAGATCTGTTATTTGTAGTAGGCATATTAACTCTCCGCACTACTTTATGGCGAGTCACAAGTGCCACCACACAAAACTAATCTCACTAGCAGGAACATTAATCATAAGTTATTGTGACATTTTTATTTAAATCAAAAAAAAAGCAGTATTGACTACCACACTGGCAATTTTTATTGATAATATGCATGCAATAGCACTCAACCTTCTAGTGGTACTACTGCTCCAAAACCATAAACCAAAGTGAAAACAATATAGAACAAGCATTGGAAATGCAATATGTCTCACATTTGTTTGAGTTAGCGCTTTCGGCGTTCTAAATTGCAAGGTCTTTTACCTATGCATTATGTAGTGTAAGTATGTGGTGTGTAGTGGAATTATGTGGGTTGGATTGGAATTGTTAGTTGTGGAGCAACATGACACATAAGGAAGGAGAGAGAAAAGCAGGATGAGGCACAAATAAGGAGAGTGAGAAGAGCAGCTTCGTGATCTCCTTTCTCCTTGCCCAGCCGCTTTTCAGCCGACACTCGGCGGCGATGGGCGCCATCTTTGGTGAGGCTGGGGGAGCGCTCTAGTCGCGCCGTCCTCCCGCCCTCCTGGAATATTTAGTGAGGCTTCCCAGCGAGCTCGGTGCCTAAACTGAGCTCTCCCTAGTGAGGGTGACTGGGGCTGCGAGCTGCGTGTTACCATAACGTGGTGACAATCTTCATATTTGCTACGATCTTGATTGCACTTTGGAGCTCTTTTATATTTGTTCTGTTTTTACCTTTGGGGGCTTTTAATAGCGTTAATGGGAATTATTAGCCAGGCACACTGACACTCTCACCTATTTCGTGATCTCCTTTCTCCTTGCCAATCCGCTTTTCAGCCGACACTCAGTGGCGGTGGGCGCCATCTTTGGTGAGGCTGGGGGAGCGCTGTAGTCGCGCCGTCCTCCCGCCCTCCTGGAATATTTAGTGGGGCTTCCCAGCGAGCTCGGTGCCTAAACGGAGCTCTCCCTAGTGAGGGTGACTGGGGCTGCGAGCTGCGTGTTACCATAACGTGGTGACAATCTTCATATTTGCTACGATCTTGATTGCACTTTGGAGCTCTTTTATATTTGTTCTGTTTTTACCTTTGGGGGCTTTTAATAGCGTTAATGGGAATTATTAGCCAGGCACACTGACACTCTCACCTATTTCGTGATCTCCTTTCTCCTTGCCCAGCCGCTTTTCAGCCGACACTCAGCGGCGGTGGGCGCCATCTTTGGTGAGGCTGGGGGAGCGCTCTAGTCGCGCCGTCCTCCCACCCTCCTTTCTCCCTATATAATGTGCAGACCGGCCAGACGGCGCAGCGGGCGCGCCGGACGCGCGCCGAAGCCGCGCCTAAGCCAAGCCCGTCTGCGCCCGTCCGCGCCAGGATCGCGTCGGGCGCAGGGCACGCCGGGCAACATCTACCCACCATCAGGTACGATAGTAGGGATTTAATGGCACTTCGATCTAAGATAGGTGATCCATGTAAGGGCTGTCCCCCCATTGACCTTCTTTGGGGCTCCTTTTCATGTTTACATTGTAAATGGACGTCTCTCGGGACATCCACAGAGATGCCCAAAAGTTCTGTCCCCCCTAAGCACGACGGGAATAACTTCAAAGGAGGTCTTATCAATGCCCGCTCTCTGTGCTGCCACAGCCAAGATATACACGACTTAATTATGTGTCATGATCTTGACGCCCTTTTTATAACAGAGACATGGCTCAACGACTCTTCTAATCCTGATTTGGCTACTGCCCTTCCTCCAGACTTCATTGTCTTCAGACAGGACAGACCAATTGGGCGAGGAGGTGGGGTTGCATTCATAGTTAAAAAGTCCCTTTCGTGTCACACATTTGATTTAGGTCCTCTCAAGGGAAGCAAGAGTATTGGCTTTTCGATCAAACTTAATGCCTCTACCTCTTTCTCGGGAGGCCTAATTTACCGCCCTCCAGGCAATGCCACCCCCTTTCTGGACTCCCTAGACGAAGTTCTCGTGTCACTCATGTTACGTTACCCCCATTTTACTCTACTAGGAGACATGAATATGCAACTGGAATCGCGCGTCGACCCTCACGCCACTTGTTTTCAACATACCCTAAATATTTTCGGACTGGCTCAATTAGTGACCGCACCTACCCATCTAGCTGGCCACACTCTTGACGGTATTTGTTCCAACTTAAGCACTATGACTACGTCCCCTCCCATTCCACAAATTTGAACCGATCATAGTTTTATTCCCTTTGACATCGAGCAACAAGCCCAAACTTCATTAATAATAAAGCGCTCCCAACCTTCCTTCTCAGTAAACTGGAGAAAGGTGACCGACCGTATTAAGTTGGACACCCAGCCATTGGCACAGGCCCCTAAGATGGTGGGAGACGTATCGGTCGATTCTCACAACTTCCACGCCTGGATGGATCAGATTATCTCGGAAAATTCTGACCCCAAAGGCGATCGTGTGAAATGTCCTAAAAGGAAACTAAGTGCCCCATGGTACACCCAGGCCTTAACTGAGAGTCATCTACTTTGTAGAATAAAAGAAAGGAAGTGGAGGAAAACATATGACGAGGCTTCAAGAGCCCTCTATGTTCAGCAGAGGAAATCATACCTCTCAAGTATAAAGTCCGCTAAAAAGGAGTATTACACAAAGGCCATCAACGACGCCCACCAGAAGCAAAAAACCGTGTTCTCTATAGTTAAATCCTTCACTCACCCCAAAGCTCTCCAACCCGAAATCCCCCCCTCTGAAACTCTGTGCAACCAAATTGCAGATTTCTTTGGGGAAAAAATTGCAAACATTCAAAAAGATTTCCCGCCCCCCTTGATCATTCCTACTCCAGGTCCCCAAAAACAGGTACTCGATAACCATCATTCCCTGTGCAGCTTCCAACCTGTCTCCCTCCAACAGACCCGCAAGGCGATTTTGGCCTGCAAATCTGGAGCACCAACTGACTCCTGTCCCCCTCGCATTCTGCATCACTTAATCGAGGTTGTCAATCCTAACATCAATGCCATCATAAACGCATCCCTAGACTTAGGGGTAGTGCCTAATGAATGGAAAAAGGCTATCGTGAAACCCTTGATGAAAAAGCAGAATAAATCTCCAACGGATCTGACGAACATGCGCCCCATTTCACTCCTGCCTGTTCTAGGAAAGATCACTGAACAGATGGTGCACTGGGAGCTAAAAGCATTTGTGGAGAACCATAACATTCTGCATCCCCAGCAATCTGGTTTCCGCCCTAGCCACTCCACCGAAACGGCTCTGATAGAACTCTCTGATTCCATCAAGTTCCTGCAGGATAAGGGAAGGCAAGCCGTCCTCATCCTGCTTGACCTCACAGCAGCGTTCGATACTATCTCTCACGTCATCCTGATAGACAGGATGCGTGAGATTGGCGTGACAGACACAGCTTTGGCATGGGTAAAATCTTTTCTGTCCAATAGGTCCCAATCTCTGTCCTTGGGTCCCTACCTATCCAGCGAAAAAACCATTACATCGGGAGTACCGCAGGGGTCCATATTAAGTCCCCTACTTTTCAACATCTATATGGCACCCCTCCTCGCTGTGATAGAGTCTTATGGGATCCTAGTCACGTCATATGCTGACGACACCCAACTTGTCGTCTCTATCGACAAAAACTGCACGGACACAGAGCTGCGATTCCGGAATTGTCTCACTGAGGTATTTCAGTGGTTGAATAAAAACCACTTGAAGTGCAACAGTGGGAAAACCGAAATCATACCATTAGGCAAAGATTTGCTCTTCTGCCCGAAGGATTGGTGGCCCAAAGATTCAGAGGCCCCGCCAAGTGCAGTGTCTTCTGCGCGCAACCTGGGCGTACAATTTGATGCAACTCTTTCCTTTGACGATCACGTCAGGATTATGGCCGGTTGCTGTTTCGGACTCATTAAATCTTTAAAAAAAAATTTTGACTTCCTCCCCATTGCTTCTAGGAAATCGGTCGTGGTTGCATTAATACTCTCCCGACTCGATTACTGCAATGGGCTGATGGCAGGAGTGAAAAAATCCACCCTGAAGAAGTTACAAAGTGTACAGCACACGGCTGCAAGACTAGTGTTAAAACTACCTAGGAAATCTTCAGCTTCAGCAGCATTAAACTCTCTCCACTGGTTGCCATTGCATAAGAGAATCCTCTTTAAACTCTTACTCACAGTTTTTAAATCCCTGAAAAACATAGGTCCTAAATACCTCGTCAACCGCTTCATGCATTATGACCCCGTACGATGTCTGAGATCCTCAGGGGCCAACCTTGCCAAGATCCCGAGGTATAAATATAAAACCAGGGGTGGAAAAACTTTCACAGTCCTAGCAGCAAGGGCTTGGAACAACCTGCCCGCAAACCTCAGACTGATCGAGACTGAGTGTCTCTTTAGGAAAC
Organism: Lissotriton vulgaris; assembly: GCF_964263255.1. Taxonomy (NCBI): domain Eukaryota; kingdom Metazoa; phylum Chordata; class Amphibia; order Caudata; family Salamandridae; genus Lissotriton; species Lissotriton vulgaris. Next base: position 121,713,641 of record NC_141687.1, read on the forward strand.
AACTGAAGACTTGGGTCTATCAGCAATCTGAGACCTATGTGTTGGCAGCTATTTAGATCTTTCACCACCTATCTCCCACACGCATGCTCAGCGCCAAGATGCTCCTTCCGGAGCGAAAGTCTGCGCTTTACAAATACCCACAAATACAAATACAAGGGTGGAGAGTGAGGAGAAGTGCAGCATGGGTCACAAAGGAGAGTGAGAAGAGCAGCATGAGGCACAAAGGCGGAGAGTGAGGAGAAGAGCAGCTTGACGCTTAAGGACAAAGAGTGAGGTGGAGAAGAGCAGTGTGAACCACAAGGTAGGAGAGTGAGAAGAGCAGCATGCGGCACAATAAAGGCGAGTGAGGAAGAGAAGAGCAGCAAGAGGCACAAGGAATGAGGAGAAGAGCAGCTTGAGGCACAAGAAAGGAGAATGAGGAGAAGAGCTGTGTGAGGCACAAAGTGGCACACTGAAAATCAACCTTTGCTGGATTTGGATGTTGACTCTAGCTTTCAGCCCTTTTTCTGTATTCAGGTTGTTATGTGATATGAGCAACAAAGATTAGGGATCAAGGCTGATATGTCTGCACCGGTACTGAAATACCACAAATACCAGTTACAGAAGAAGGTGCGAGTAACCAGGAACGCAATCCCTATACATTCCTAAAGGTGAAAAGACCCCCTTTTCCTTCAACAACATTCACAAAAGATGGCCCTGCACCCTTCAAATATTCAACATCCTACTTAAGTATTTTAGACAATAATCATATTGTATTCAATTCAACAATAGTTAAGCGTTTTCCCAAGAAAAAGTGAAAGGAGGCTCTTCAGTTGAGATCAATTCTTTATTCAATTTTCTGTTTAAAATGGATAGCCAACATGTTTCGTCTGTTACCGGACTTCTTCAGGGCTTCATTAGCATCATAACAGTCGTAATTCGTTTCTTTAGATACTGGTAACCGCCAATTTTAGAATTAGTGATGAAAAAATTCAAAGGAGAAGAAATTATTCAAGTTCGGTCTCTCTGGTGAAGTGTAAAGCCGCAAGTAGGCATGGTCCGTAACAGTGGCGTCCATATGCTGTAGAGGAACACACCTAGAAGCTACAGCGAGGCCGCTCAAACAGTCACATAAGCATATAATATCCACGATCAAGAACAGGCATTATCATTCCCTGATGAAGGGCATCACTAATGCCCGAAATGCATTGGATACGAAGTTAAATTGATAATGCCTCATTTGTTGAAAGTTTAATGAATCAAATGATTATCTTTGAAAATACAAAAGGAATAAACATTTGAAATCTCTTTTTGAAAACGACAAAACTGTGTGGGAATCGTCTTGTGAACAGAGAGGAGAATTGAGTGTTCCCTCAGGGATGGTTCCAGTGAACCACTGGAATCACTTGTATGACCGTAACAGATGACCACACTTTTGACGGATCGTGCGTACTTGCGGCTTTACACTTCGCCAGAGAGACCTAACTTGAATAGTTTCTTCTCCTTTAAATTTTTTCATCACAAATTCTAAAATTGACGGTTATCAGTATTTAAAGAACCGAATTACGACTGTTATGATGCTGATGAAGCCCTGAAGAAGTCCGGTAACGAACTAAACGCATTGGCTATCCATTTTAAACAGAAAATTGAATAAAGAATTGATCTCAACTGAAGAGCCTCCTTTCACTTTTTCTTGGGAAAACGCTTAACTATTGTTGAAGTGAATACAATATGATTATTGTCTAAAATACTTAAGCAAGATGTTGAATATTTGAAGGGTGCAGGGCCATCTTTTGTTAATGTTATGTGATATGAGCAAATGGACATGACAAAAGGATCCTATATCGAGGTCAAAGGAGAGTCAAATATAATTCTATCCCTCCTCCTTATTGTCTAGCCCATGGGTACTCGCAAACATTTTCCCAGGAGCCACATAGCTTGGTTTATGATGTGACCGAGGGCCGCATTGAAGTTAGCAAGGTGGCGATCAACAGTCTAGGAGGAAGGAGTTGGCCGTAATGTGGGTGTAGGGGAAGGAAAGCATAGTGTCTGAAATGCACAATGTGAAACCAAAAACTATGGATTAATTTCCGGCTTCTCCACTTAACCAAATTGTGTGATCCTAGGCAATTGCTTTATTTGTTACCTAACAAGGCTATTAGAAGGGAATGGAACATAACGCCCACGATCGATGAGATAGTGGGCGCAATTATTCTCTAAAGTGGATTTGAACTCTGGCTATCACCAGCTCATGCTAGAGGAGAACAGTTGCTACATAACTAGGTTTTCCACCCACGTAGGGTTACAGCGTTTCAAGAGGCCCAGCTTCGGCATATTCACAGTGGCTGAAGTTTTTCAAGATGCAATCCGTGAGGCATTGTCTGGATTAGTTGGAGTAATAAATGTAAGTGACGATGCCCCAATATTTTCAAAGTTGTTGGAGGAACTTCATGACCAGCTGAGGGCGAAGTTGGGGAGGCTGGTGGATCAATGCTTGACACTGCACAAGGAAAAGTGTGAGTTTTAAATGAACGAAGTGGAGTTCTTTGGACACCAATTCTCTAAAGCAGTTCTCCAGGTCGATCCGACGAAGGTGGAGGCCATCTGAGCTGACACGGTGCCACAGAACCAAACTGAAATGCGAAGTTCCCTAGGCATGGCTAATTATTGTGGCAGTTTCATTACCCATCTGGCAACAATAGCGGAGCTGTTGAGTACGCTCACGAAGAAGGAAGTGAAGTGGCAGTGGACAGACTTGGAGGCGAAATCGTTTCAGGAGGTGAAAGGAGCGCTTTTGCAAGGGTCAACCATCTCTTACTTCAAACCAGGGCGTGCAACGGAACTGGTGGAATGTGGGGCTGGGTGCGGTTCTCCTTCAAAAAGATGCAAAGGAAGAGTGGGTGCCCATAGCCTACGCCAGTAGAGCACTGACTGCGGTGGATTCAAGATATGCCCAGATCAAAAGGGAGGCGCTGGCCATCAGGTGAGCGTGCCAGCATTTTGTAATTATAATAGATTTTTATATAGCGCTAATCACCGGCGGGTGTCTAAGCGCTTTAGAGTGAATAGCCAGAGGTTGTGGGCCGTAGTCCCACGCCACAAGCAGAGCGCGCGCCTGTTTGTTGTTCTTCCTCTTTTCTGCTTACACGTGCTCCTGGGCACCGAGGACCGACCCCCGGTGCTTGGAGGAGGAGGAGGCGCTCGGGAGAGGCTAGCGAAGGCGGGAGACTATAGACCGGTTTCGGCAGTTCTGTCTCAAATGGGTAACACTAAAGCTGGCATGAGCTCTGTAGCTCGGGGCTTTGAACACATTTCCACTTGTATTTAAGGTTTTACAGCTACACACCTAGCCAACCTTTCCTATTTAAAGGCTCGATTTTTTGCACGTTTTTTAATGATAAAATTGTAGTTAAATGTACGTTTTACAAAAATTAGTTAAACGTTTACAAGCTGCTGGCTGTGATGCTGGAACAATTTTCATACTAGACGTGCTGCAATCAGTGTTACATCACTGAAGTCATAGGCTTTGTGAAAAATCAAATCAAAGTAGTATAGCAAATGTATTCAGCAAGAAAGTGTTAAGGGTGGAGTATGTGGCTGTGGTGCGTTGATGGGCCTGATTTATTGCTGGTGGCGTCCGGGCTGACACTCTCTTTTGCCCCAACCCCCATATGACCTCATCGGATGCCCCATGTCTCGCCTTAGCTACTCTCGCAAATACATGTAATTTGTTTTAAAGTGCTGGTAAAGGCTGGCTTCCCTAATCCACTCAGCTATGAACAAAAATACAGATCTGTTATTTGTAGTAGGCATATTAACTCTCCGCACTACTTTATGGCGAGTCACAAGTGCCACCACACAAAACTAATCTCACTAGCAGGAACATTAATCATAAGTTATTGTGACATTTTTATTTAAATCCAAAAAAAAGCAGTATTGACTACCACACTGGCAATTTTTATTGATAATATGCATGCAATAGCACTCAACCTTCTAGTGGTACTACTGCTCCAAAACCATAAACCAAAGTGAAAACAATATAGAACAAGCATTGGAAATGCAATATGTCTCACATTTGTTTGAGTTAGCGCTTTCGGCGTTCTAAATTGCAAGGTCTTTTACCTATGCATTATGTAGTGTAAGTATGTGGTGTGTAGTGGAATTATGTGGGTTGGATTGGAATTGTTAGTTGTGGAGCAACATGACACATAAGGAAGGAGAGAGAAAAGCAGGATGAGGCACAAATAAGGAGAGTGAGAAGAGCAGCTTCGTGATCTCCTTTCTCCTTGCCCAGCCGCTTTTCAGCCGACACTCAGCGGCGGTGGGCGCCATCTTTGGTGAGGCTGGGGGACCGCTCTAGTCGCCCCGTCCTCCCGCCCTCCTGGAATATTTAGTGGGGCTTCCCAGCGAGCTCGGTGCCTAAACGGAGCTCTCCCTAGTGAGGGTGACTGGGGCTGCGAGCTGCGTGTTACCATAACGTGGTGACAATCTTCATATTTGCTACGATCTTGATTGCACTTTGGAGCTCTTTTATATTTGTTCTGTTTTTACCTTTGGGGGCTTTTAATAGCGTTAATGGGAATTATTAGCCAGGCACACTGACACTCTCACCTATTTCGTGATCTCCTTTCTCCTTGCCCAGCCGCTTTTCAGCCGACACTCGGCGGCGGTGGGCGCCATCTTTGGTGAGGCTGGGGGAGCGCTCTAGTCGCGCCGTCCTCCCACCCTCCTTTCTCCCTATATAATGTGCAGACCGGCCAGACGGCGCAGCGGGCTGGCGCAGCGGGCGCGCCGAAGCCGCGCCGAAGCCGCGCCTAAGCCAAGCCCGTCTGCGCCCGTCCGCGCCAGGATCGCGTCGGGCGCAGGGCACGCCGGGCAACATCTACCCACCATCAGGTACGATAGTAGGGATTTAATGGCACTTCGATCTAAGATAGGTGATCCATGTAAGGGCTGTCCCCCCATTGACCTTCTTTGGGGCTCCTTTTCATGTTTACATTGTAAATGGACGTCTCTCGGGACATCCACAGAGATGCCCAAAAGTTCTGTCCCCCCTAAGCACGGCGGGAATAACTTCAAAGGAGGTCTTATCAATGCCCGCTCTCTGTGCTGCCACAGCCAAGATATACACGACTTAATTATGTGTCATGATCTTGACGCCCTTTTTATAACAGAGACATGGCTCAACGACTCTTTTAATCCTGATTTGGCTACTGCCCTTCCTCCAGACTTCATTGTCCTCAAACAGGACAGACCAATTGGGCGAGGAGGTGGGGTTGCATTCATAGTTAAAAAGTCCCTTTCGTGTCACACATTTGATTTAGGTCCTCTCAAGGGAAGCAAGAGTATTGGCTTTTCGATCAAACTTAATGCCTCTACCTCTTTCTCGGGAGGCCTAATTTACCGCCCTCCAGGCAATGCCACCCCCTTTCTGGACTCCCTAGACGAAGTTCTTGTGTCACTCATGTTACGTTACCCCCATTTTACTCTACTAGGAGACATGAATATGCAACTGGAATCGCGCGTCGACCCTCACGCCACTTGTTTTCAACATACCCTAAATATTTTCGGACTGGCTCAATTAGTGACCGCACCTACCCATCTAGCCGGCCACACTCTTGACGGTATTTGTTCCAACTTAAGCACTATGACTACGTCCCCTCCTATTCCACAAATTTGAACCGATCATAGTTTTATTCCCTTTGACATCGAGCAACAAGCCCAAACTTCATTAATAATAAAGCGCTCCCAACCTTCCTTCTCAGTAAACTGGAGAAAGGTGACCGACCGTATTAAGTTGGACACCCAGCCATTGGCACAGGCCCCTAAGATGGTGGGAGACGTATCGGTCGATTCTCACAACTTCCACGCCTGGATGGATCAGATTATCTCGGAAAATTCTGACCCCAAAGGCGATCGTGTGAAATGTCCTAAAAGGAAACTAAGTGCCCCATGGTACACCCAGGCCTTAACTGAGAGTCATCTACTTTGTAGAATAAAAGAAAGGAAGTGGAGGAAAACATATGACGAGGCTTCAAGACCCTCTATGTTCAGCAGAGGAAATCATACCTCTCAAGTATAAAGTCCGCTAAAAAGGAGTATTACACAAAGGCCATCAACGACGCCCACCAGAAGCAAAAAACCGTGTTCTCTATAGTTAAATCCTTCACTCACCCCAAAGCTCTCCAACCCGAAATCCCCCCCTCTGAAACTCTGTGCAACCAAATTGCAGATTTCTTTGGGGAAAGAATTGCAAACATTCAAAAAGATTTCCCGCCCCCCTTGATCATTCCTACTCCAGGTCCCCAAAAACAGGTACTCGATAACCATCATTCCCTGTGCAGCTTCCAACCTGTCTCCCTCCAACAGACCCGCAAGGCGATTTTGGCCTGCAAATCTGGAGCACCAACTGACTCCTGTCCCCCTCGCATTCTGCATCACTTAATCGAGGTTGTCAATCCTAACATCAATGCCATCATAAACGCATCCCTAGACTTAGGGGTAGTGCCTAATGAATGGAAAAAGGCTATCGTGAAACCCTTGATGAAAAAGCAGAATAAATCTCCAACGGATCTGACGAACATGCGCCCCATTTCACTCCTGCCTGTTCTAGGAAAGATCACTGAACAGATGGTGCACTGGGAGCTAAAAGCATTTGTGGAGAACCATAACATTCTGCATCCCCAGCAATCTGGTTTCCGCCCTAGCCACTCCACCGAAACGGCTCTGATAGAACTCTCTGATTCCATCAAGTTCCTGCAGGATGAGGGAAGGCAAGCCGTCCTCATCCTGCTTGACCTCACAGCAGCGTTCGATACTATCTCTCACGTCATCCTGATAGACAGGATGCGTGAGATTGGCGTGACAGACACAGCTTTGGCATGGGTAAAATCCTTTCTGTCCAATAGGTCCCAATCTGTGTCCTTGGGTCCCTACCTATCCAGCGAAAAAACCATTACATCGGGAGTACCGCAGGGGTCCATATTAAGTCCCCTACTTTTCAACATCTATATGGCACCCCTCCTCGCTGTGATAGAGTCTTATGGGATCCTAGTCACGTCATATGCTGACGACACCCAACTTGTCGTCTCTATCGACAAAAACTGCACGGACACAGAGCTGCGATTCCGGAATTGTCTCACTGAGGTATTTCAGTGGTTGAATAAAAACCACTTGAAGTGCAACAGTGGAAAACCGAAATCATACCATTAGGCAAAGATTTGCTCTTCTGCCCGAAGGATTGGTGGCCCAAAGATTCAGAGGCCCCGCCAAGGGCAGTGTCTTCTGCGCGCAACCTGGGCGTGCAATTTGATGCAACTCTTTCCTTTGACGATCACGTCAGGATTATGGCCGGTTGCTGTTTCGGACTCATTAAATCGTTAAAAATTTTTTTTGACTTCCTCCCCATTGCTTCTAGGAAATCGGTCGTGGTTGCATTAATACTCTCCCGACTCGATTACTGCAATGGGCTGATGGCAGGAGTGAAAAAATCCACCCTGAAGAAGTTACAAAGTGTACAGCACGCGGCTGCAAGACTAGTGTTAAAACTACCTAGGAAATCTTCAGCTTCAGCAGCATTAAACTCTCTCCACTGGTTGCCATTGCATAGGAGAATCCTCTTTAAACTCATACTCACAGTTTTTAAATCCCTGAAAAACATAGGTCCTAAATACCTCGTCAACCGCTTCATGCATTATGACCCCGTACGATGTCTGAGATCCTCAGGGGCCAACCTTGCCAAGATCCCGAGGTATAAATATAAAACCAGCGGTGGAAAAACTTTCACAGTCCTAGCAGCAAGGGCTTGGAACAACCTGCCCGCAAACCTCAGACTGATCGAGACTGAGTGTCTCTTTAGGAAACAACTGAAGACTTGGGTCTATCAGCAATCTGAGACCTATGTGTTGGCAGCTATTTAGATCTTTCACCACCTATCTCCCACACGCATGCTCAGCGCCAAGATGCTCCTTCCGGAGTGAAAGTCTGCGCTTTACAAATACCCACAAATACAAATACAAGGGTGGAGAGTGAGGAGAAGTGCAGCATGAGTCACAAAGGAGAGTGAGAAGAGCAGCATGAGGCACAAAGGCGGAGAGTGAGGAGAAGAGCAGCTTGACGCTTAAGGACAAAGAGTGAGGTGGAGAAGAGCAGTGTGAACCACAAGGTAGGAGAGTGAGAAGAGCAGCATGCGGCACAATAAAGGCGAGTGAGGAAGAGAAGAGCAGCAAGAGGCACAAGGAATGAGGAGAAGAGCAGCTTGAGGCACAAGAAAGGAGAATGAGGAGAAGAGCTGTGTGAGGCACAAAGTGGCACACTGAAAATCAACCTTTGCTGGATTTGGATGTTGACTCTAGCTTTCAGCCCTTTTTCTGTATTCAGGTTGTTATGTGATATGAGCAACAAAGATTAGGGATCAAGGCTGATATGTCTGCACCGGTACTGAAATACCACAAATATCAGTTACAGAAGAAGGTGCGAGTAACCAGGAACGCAATCCCTATACATTCCTAAAGGTGAAAAGACCCCCTTTTCCTTCAACAACATTCACAAAAGATGGCCCTGCACCCTTCAAATATTCAACATCCTAATTAAGTATTTTAGACAATAATCATATTGTATTCAATTCAACAATAGTTAAGCGTTTTCCCAAGAAAAAGTGAAAGGAGGCTCTTCAGTTGAGATCAATTCTTTATTCAATTTTCTGTTTAAAATGGATAGCCAACATGTTTCGTCTGTTACCGGACTTCTTCAGGGCTTCATTAGCATCATAACAGTCGTAATTCGTTTCTTTAGATACTGGTAACTGCCAATTTTAGAATTAGTGATGAAAAAATTCAAAGGAGAAGAAATTATTCAAGTTCGGTCTCTCTGGTGAAGTGTAAAGCCGCAAGTAGGCATGGTCCGTAACAGTGGCGTCCATATGCTGTAGAGGAACACACCTAGAAGCTACAGCGAGGCCGCACAAACAGTCACATAAGCATATAATATCCACGATCAAGAACAGGCATTATCATTCCCTGATGAAGGGCATCACTAATGCCCGAAATGCATTGGATACGAAGTTAAATTGATAATGCCTCATTTGTTGAAAGTTTAATGAATCAAATGATTATCTTTGAAAATACAAAAGGAATAAACATTTGAAATCTCTTTTTGAAAACGACAAAACTGTGTGGGAATCCTCTTGTGAACAGAGAGGAGAATTGAGTGTTCCCTCAGGGATGGTTCCAGTGAACCACTGGAATCACTTGTATGACCGTAACAGATGACCACACTTTTGACGGATCGTGCGTACTTGCGGCTTTACACTTCGCCAGAGAGACCTAACTTGAATAGTTTCTTCTCCTTTAAATTTTTTCATCACAAATTCTAAAATTGACGGTTATCAGTATTTAAAGAACCGAATTACGACTGTTATGATGCTGATGAAGCCCTGAAGAAGTCCGGTAACGAACTAAACGCATTGGCTATCCATTTTAAACAGAAAATTGAATAAAGGATTGATCTCAACTGAAGAGCCTCCTTTCACTTTTTCTTGGGAAAACGCTTAACTATTGTTGAATTGAATACAATATGATTATTGTCTAAAATACTTAAGCAAGATGTTGAATATTTGAAGGGTGCAGGGCCATCTTTTGTTAATGTTATGTGATATGAGCAAATGGACATGACAAAAGGATCCTATATCGAGGTCAAAGGAGAGTCAAATATTATTCTATCCCTCCTCCTTATTGTCTAGCCCATGGGTACTCGCAAACATTTTCCCAGGAGCCACATAGCTTGGTTTATGATGTGACCGAGGGCCGCATTGAAGTTAGCAAGGTGGCGATCAACAGTCTAGGAGGAAGGAGTTGGCCGTAATGTGGGTGTAGGGGAAGGAAAGCATAGTGTCTGAAATGCACAATGTGAAACCAAAAACTATGGATTAATATCCGGCTTCTCCACTTAACCAAATTGTGTGATCCTAGGCAATTGCTTTATTTGTTACCTAACAAGGCTATTAGAAGGGAATGGAACATAACGCCCACGATCGATGAGATAGTGGGCGCAATTATTCTCTAAAGTGGATTTGAACTCTGGCTATCACCAGCTCATGCTAGAGGAGAACAGTCGCTACATAACTAGGTTTTCCACCCACGTAGGGTTACGGCGTTTCAAGAGGCCCAGCTTCGGCATATCCTCAGTGGCTGAAGTTTTTCAAGATGCAATCCGTGAGGCATTGTCTGGATTAGTTGGAGTAATAAATGTAAGTGACGATGCCCCAATATTTTCAAAGTTGTTGGAGGAACTTCATGACCAGCTGAGGGCGAAGTTGGGGAGGCTGGTGGATCAATGCTTGACACTGCACAAGGAAAAGTGTGAGTTTTAAATGAACGAGGTGGAGTTCTTTGGACACCAATTCTCTAAAGCAGTTCTCCAGGTCGATCCGACGAAGGTGGAGGCCATCTGAGCTGACACGGTGCCATAGAACCAAACTGAAATGCGAAGCTCCCTAGGCATGGCTAATTATTGTGGCAGTTTCATTACCCATCTGGCAACAATAGCGGAGCTGTTGAGTACGCTCACGAAGAAGGAAGTGAAGTGGCAGTGGACAGACTTGGAGGCGAAAGCGTTTCAGGAGGTGAAAGGAGCGCTTTTGCAAGGGTCAACCATCTCTTACTTCAAACCAGGGCGTGCAACGGAACTGGTGGAATGTGGGGCTGGGTGCGGTTCTCCTTCAAAAAGATGCAACGGAAGAGTGGGTGCCCATAGCCTACGCCAGTAGAGCACTGACTGCGGTGGATTCAAGATATGCCCAGATCAAAAGGGAGGCGCTGGCCATCAGGTGAGCGTGCCAGCATTTTGTAATTATAATAGATTTTTATATAGCGCTAATCACCGGCGGGTGTCTAAGCGCTTTAGAGTGAATAGCCAGAGGTTGTGGGCAGATGTAAGGCCCCACAGTATGGTGAGTTTAGACAATGTACAGTACCTCTCTACACGGGAGTGTTTTGAGTTGTTTCCTGAATCGGAGGAGGGCCGGTTCTTTACGCAGGTGGTCGGGCAGCTGGTTCCAGAGTTGTGGGAGCAGTACGGAAAAAGCTCTACCTCCTTTAGATGCTGTATTGCCAGGTGGCAGGCCTCAGAGGACCGCAGTATGCGTCCCAGAACATAGTTTTTCAAGCGTTTCTTAATATATAGGCCAGGGCTTTGCCATAGATTGCTTTATGGGCAATGCAGAGGCCTCTAAACTTTACTCTCTACTTGATGGGGAGCCAGTGGAGCTTTCACAGCAGAAGGGAGGCCTGGGCCAGTCTAGGTAACCTAAAGATCAGCCTAGCTGCATCGTTAAGTACTGCTTTAAGTTTATTGATGATCTTTTGGGGAAGGCCTATATACAACGCATTTCCTTAGTCCAGTCTGGAGACAATTGTGGCTGACACAATCATTTGTAGGGAGGCAGTTGAAAGGAGGGGGACAAGTTTCCGTAACTGTCTTAGAAGGCCTATCCAGGTGCCTACCACAGTAGTGACTTGGTTAGCCATGGAGAGCTCTTGGTCCAATTTAATGCCTAGGCTTTTCACGGCGGTGGCTGGGGTGGGGGTGGCGGCCAGTTCCTGGGACCAGAAATGATCGCTCCACGGATTACCTTTTGTAGGGATGTCAAGGACTTCTGTTTTCTGAGGGTTCATTTTCAGTGAGTTTGCGGTCATCCAGTTTACAGGGAATCTAAGAGTATTTTGTGCTTCTTCCTTGACATGGGTGGAGTTGTCAATCCGGAAAATGAGCTGGGTGTCATCTGCATAATTGAAGACACAACAGTCCATATGGACAAGGGCAGTCACCAGGGGCTGTAGGTAGATTTTAAAGAGGAGCGGGGATAGTGCAGAACCCTGGGGGACGCCACATGTGGGAGCGCCACTGTCTGATACCTGTTCCCCCAACTGAATCCTCTGGGACCGCCCTGTTAGGAAGGATTCTAGCCACCGGAGTGCAGACCCCTGAATACCTAAGGCTGTTAATCGATCCAGTAACCGGGTGTTGTTGACCGTGTCGAACGCCGCTGATAGATCTAATAGAATCAGGGAGCTCAGTTGTTTTTTATCAGCCATGGTTCTGAGGTCGTCCAGAACAGAAAGCATCACTAGTTTTGTGCTATGGTGTGCTCTAAAGCCCACTTGTTGCATTTTGAGTAGTTGGTGTTCCTCCAGGAAAAGTGAGAGAGTTTTAAGAACATGTTGCTCTACCCCTTTCGCTAAGGAGGGGATCTGGGAAATAGACCTATAGTTCTTGAGATTGGCCGCATCAGCTCCTGGTTTCTTTAGGAGGGGTATTACTCTGGCTTCCTTCAAGTTGGAGGGTAGGTGGCCGGTCACCAGCGAGTTGTTCACTAGTGAGAGAAACTGGTTTTCCAGGCCAGGAACGGCCATTCTGAAAATCCTCGGGGGCAGGGGGCAGCAGGGAAACCTGATTTGATACAATTCATTAGTTGTGTCAGTGACATGGGATCCAACAGAGGGAAAGCAGTGACTTGGTTGCCAGAGGGTGGGGGGGACCTGGTGTTGAACTATGCAGTTCTGGTTAGTGGGGGTATTATTGATCTCGAGGATGATATCCCTGACTTTTTGCAGGAAGTAGGACTGGAAGGTATTACAGTCTAGGGAACCATCTGTAGTTTTCACTTCAGATTTTTGGCTGAGTTCTTTCAATATTTTGAAGGTCTCTTTCTGCTTATTAAGAGCGATGGAGATTCTCGCCTCATAGTCAATCAATCAATCAATCAAAGCATTTGTATAGCGCGCTACTCACCCGGAGGGTCTCCAGGCGCTTGGGGGAGGGGGGTCCGCTACTGCTCGAACAGCCAGGTCTTGAGTTGCTTCCTGAAGGAGAGGTGGTCTTGGGTCAGGCGGAGGTGGATGGGGAGGGAGTTCCACGTCTTGGCAGCCAGGTAGGAGAAGGATCTTCCTCCCGTTGTGGCTCTTCGGATGCGGGGGACGGCGGCGAGGGCGTGACTGGTCGATCGAAGCTGGCGGGTGGGAGTGTAGAAGGTTAGGCGGTCGTTGAGGTATCTTGGGCCTTGGTTGTGGAGAGCCTTGTGTGCGTGGGTGAGGAGTCGGAACGTGATTCTCTTGCTGACGGGGAGCCAGTGCAGGTTTCTTAGGTGTGCGGTGATGTGGCTGTGTCGGGGAATGTCCAGGATGAGGCGTGCTGAGGCGTTCTGGATGCGCTGGAGTCTTTTCTGGAGTTTGGCTGTGGTTCCGGCGTAGAGGGAGTTGCCGGAGTCCAGTCGGCTGGTGACGAGGACCTGGGTGACCGTCTTCCTGGTTTGGGTGGGGGATCCACCTGAAGATCTTACGTAGCAGGCGTAGGATGTTGAAGCATGACGAGGAGACGGCGTTGACTTGTCTGGTCATGGAGAGGGAGGAGTCCAGGATGAAGCCCAGGTTGCGTGCGTGGTCTGTTGGTTTGGGTGCGCTGCCAAGGGCAGGGGGCCACCAGGAGTCATCCCAGGCAGAGGGTGATGATCCCAGGATGAGGACTTCCGTCTTATCTGAGTTCAGTTTCAGGCGGCTGTTCATCATCCACTCGGCTACGTCTTTCATCCCTTCGTGTAGGTTGGTTCTGGCGGTGGCGGGGTAGTTGGTGAGGGAGAGGATCAGCTGGGTGTCGTCGGCGTAGGAGATGATGTTGAGGTTGTGTTGGCGTGCGATGGCTGTGAGGGGGCTCATGTAGACGTTGAAGAGGGTGGGGCTGAGTGATGATCCTTGTGGTACGCCGCAGATGACTTCGGTGGCCTCGGATCTGAACGGGGGGAGGCGGACTCTCTGTGTTCTTCCGGCGAGGAAGGAGATGATCCATTCCAGTGCCTTCTCCTGGATTCCAATGTTGTTGAGGCGCTGCACTAGGGTGCGGTGGCAGACCGCGTCGAACGCCGCAGAGAGGTCCAGGAGGATGAGGGCCGCTGTTTCCCCGTTGTCGAGCAGGGTTCGGATGTCGTCGGTGGCTGCGATGAGGGCGGTCTCGGTGCTGTGGTTGGCCCGGAAGCCGGACTGCGAGTGGTCGAGGGATCCATTTGTCTCGAGGAAGGCGGCCAGCTGTCTGTTGACGGTCTTCTCGATGACTTTGGCCGGGAAAGGAAGGAGCGAGATGGGGCGGTAGTTTTTGAGGTCGGTGGGGTCCGCTGATGGTTTCTTCAGTAGGGCGCTGAGTTCGGCGTGCTTCCAGCTCTCTGGGAAGGTGGCGGTGTCGAAGGAGGCGTTGATGATGTCCCGTAGATGGGGCGCGATTACGGAGTCGGCCTTGTTGAAGACGTGGTGAGGGCAGGGGTCGGTTGGTGATCCGGAGTGGATGGAGTTCATCGTGCGGATGGTGTCTTCGGTGTTGACCGGGGTCCAGGCGCGGAGGGTGGTGGTGGGTGGCGTTGGTACGGTCGTAGGGTGCGTCGGCTGTGTGCTGAAACTGTTGTGTATGTCTGCGATCTTGCTGTGGAAGAACGAGGCGAGCGAGTTGCAGAGGTCTTGCGAGGGAGTGATGTAGTTGTTTCCGGCGTTAGGGTTCGAGACCTCTTTGACGATGTTGAAGAGTTTCTTGCTGTTGTGGGCGTTGTTGTCCAGTCGTTCCTTGAATGCGGTTTTCTTGGTGGCGTGGATCAGCTGGTGATGTCTTCGAGTGGCGAGGTTGAGGGTGGTCATGTTGTCTGTGGTTGGTTCTCTGCGCCAGGCTTTCTCGAGGGCCCGGCAGTTCTTCTTGGAGCTCTTGAGTTCGTCGGTAAACCAGGATGCTTTCTTGGTGCCGGGTCTGGCGGGGGGGGTCTTCAGTGGAGCGAGGTCGTCTGCGCAGTTGCTGATCCACCTCGTGAGGTTGTTGGCGGCTTGGTTGGGGTTCGCTGAGCTGGCGGGAGGGTTCTGGCTCAGGGATGTGGTGAGCTGGTCGGCTGTGATCTTGTTCCAGCTTCTGCGGGGGACCTGTTGCCGGTGGTGGTGGAGCGTGGTCCTTCTGAAGCTGAAGTGGACGCAGCTGTGGAGTCCGGTGGCGTGGCTGAAGGAGATGTCCTTGCTGGAGGAGAAGACGGGGTCAAGCGTGTGGCCGGCGTAGTGGGTGGGGGTGGTCACCAGTTGCTTGAGTCCGAGGTTGGCGAGGTTGTCTTCCTGCCAATACTGGATTTTTCATATAGGGTAAGTCGGGATTTATATATTGCCAGCTTCTCTGGTTTGTCGGTCTTCTTCCATTACCTCTCGTCGTGGCGGAGGCTTTGCTTTTGTACCCTCAGGGTCTCATTAAACCAGGGAGCCCCTTTCTCTTTGTTTCTCACTCTGATTCTTCTCTCCGGGGCTACTTTGTCTATGACTTGGCGTAAGGTGTTAATCAGGGCTTCACTCTTCTGGTCTAAATTTTCTGATTTGAACGTGGGTGTCTGGGAGGACTTAAGTCGGATTTCTGCTAGGCTGTCGGCATCAATTTTCTTCCAGTTGCGCACCATACTCCACTCTAGGGGTGGTTGTAGTAGTTGGCCATCCATTGGGACACAGCAGCTTAGTAGCGCGTGGTCCGACCACGCGCAGGGGCTTATGTCTATTCGGCTCGCCCATGGACGCGAGGTCCAGATGAGATCAATAGTGTGCCCTTTCAGGTGGTTGGGGGCATCTACTAGTTGGTGGAGACCCATTGCGCACATTCCTGTCTCAAACTGGCTAGCAGGCAGCTCTTTCGGGACAGTGTCCCAGTGATAATTAAAATCATCTGTTACAAGAAGTCGTTTGTACTGAGAGCAGAGATCAGTGACAATTTCCATAAATAGTTAGTTAAGTCTAGGGGTTAGTCGTGGGGGGCTGTATGCGACCAGCATTAACAGGCAAGATGATTTAAATGGGATTTTAACCCCTAATATGTCTGCCTGGTCGATACTCTGCCACTATTTTAGTGTCCTCTATCCGTTTATTAAAGATAATGGCTACTCCCCCCTCCCCGGGCAGTTCCTTGTCTGTTTTGCCAGAGAGCATCGAAGTTCCCTGGAAGGGTGGCGATGATGTCACCTAACCAGGTTTCAGTGAGAGCTAAGATGTGTAACTCCCCCTCCTGGAGGAGTGAGAGATCTTCCAGGTGGTGCTTCTGTAAAGATCGGGTATTAAGGACGGCCACTTTCAGGCCAGGTGGGTTACTAGGCATAGTGCCGGTATTGGGGGGTGGGTCCGGAAATTTGGTGTGATTACAACTCAACAGGTTTTTAACTCCCAATTTATCTACCACTCTTTCACTAAGGATATGACTGCCTGCAGCAAGAGTGTGCAAGTTTGCCTCGGAGTAAGTCTGGATTTGACATGGGGTTCTAGCCCCAGGCCCCGGTCGGCCGCGGACGCGCGCAGACTGGCTTGCCTTTGGTGCGCCAGCGGCACGCCCGCTGCACGCGTCTGCTGCGCGTTGAGGCAGGCATCAGCTTTTTATGGGGGAGGTGAGCAGCTAGACCGCTGACCTCCACCGCGTTTAACCGGAAGTATGCTAATAGCACTTCCTGTGTGCGTCCGTTCCCTCCACACAAACGGGATCTTCCGCGGTGGACCTGGGAACATGCAAGTCAAGCAATGTAGTAGGTAAGAAAATGAGGTTATGGCAGTAGTTAAAAAGATTTCAATCCAGAAGGTGTCTAAGTGTGCTAAAAACAAAGTGCGCAATTTAATGTAATGTAATGTAACCGGATTTATAAAGCGCGTCGTTACTCGTGAGCGTCCCAGAGCTGAGGAAGAGCCAAAATTCCTGCGGGGAGAGAAGCTTAAGGGCCCTGAGGGAAAAGGAAAGTTTTAAGAAGTTTCCGAAACCGCAGGTGGCATGGTTCCGCTCGCAGCTTCAGCGGGAGTGAGTTCCACAGAAACGCTGCGTTCACGGAAAATCGACGGCCTCCAGTGCGCGCCCTCTTAACTCTAGGGATTATGGCCAGATATTCATGATCAGAGCGAAGGGATCTATTAGCTTTATAGGGCGCGACTAGTCTCTTCAAGATCGGAGGTCCCTTGCCTTTCAGAGATTTGTGAGCGATACACAAAGATTTGAACATTATTCTCTCACTAATAGGCAGCCACTGATGTTGTATAAGGGCTGGTTTCGCTGAGGCCCTAGCAGAAGTGCCTGTGAGCAGCCTGGCTGCGGAGTTCTGAATCCGCTGCAATTTAGAGATTGATCCTTCCGGGGCGCCCAAAAACAAGGCGTTACTATAATCTAATCTAGAAAGGATCAGCCCTTGAATTAGCAGCTTCCTTGAGAGAGGGGGGGGAAGAGGGAGAACTTTCCGAGCTGAACGGAGTAAACCAAAACAGGTGCCAGCCGTTTTTTTGGCTTGGGTTTTGAACGAAAGATCCTGTTCCAGCCACTTTTGATTTCTTGTTTTGGGGGGGGAGAACTCCCATACAGGTAGGCCAGATAGCATCAGACAGTCCCCCAACAGCATAAGTTCAGTTTTGGAGCCATTTAGTTTGAGAGAGGACTCGCTCATCCAGGCATGTATTTTGGACAGTCAACTCTAAATAGGAGCTCAGAGGGAAAATTGGACGTAAACTTGTGTCAGTTACTAGAATAATAGAACAGTCTGTGCGTACTGATAACTATTACAGTCCCCTACAACTTTTTATATATATATATATATACTCTTGAGGGGACAATTCACTGCACCTCGCCCATAAGATTCTAAATTCAAGCTAAAAAGGCCAATCTTCCTTGACAGATACACAAAACACCGAGTAAATGCTGTCTGACACCTCTAATTAGTACCAGGCATCCACACCGTCAGTGTTGGACCAAGTTCTACTTAAAAAAAATGTGCGAGAAACGAATGACACCTCACGGAAACACCACCAACGGGGTAACTGGTATTTAATCTCCAGACAGACCCCTGTCTCATCATCGGTGATCATTCGATTCTCAAAGAAGAAGAAAAGTGTCCAAAATAAACAACCAAAACGTGCAACAAACAGTGGAAGCAGAAAGCATCTGCTAGTGACAAACACAAAACATAAATTAGTGCATAAAACACAGCATCCAATTCAATCTCGGCTTGCCAAGAGAAAGAGACCAGGAAGTGATCGGACCAAGGAAGAGGTAGGGGGGAGCTAGACTGGAGTGACAGGATGTTGGAAAAAATGGGGTCCAAAAGATGGCCTTTTATGTGAGTAGCGTCGATATTAATAAGACCCAAACCATATGATTTAAGATCCAGCTGAAGGTCAGCCGCTACTTTATCATGGGGGTCGTTAAGATGTAAATTTAGGTCTCCCAGTACAATGAAATTGGACGCAGTAGAGGCCAAAACAGTTACTGTTTCCATAAATGAGCTAACAAAGTGCCCCAAACAGCTCGGGGGGCGATACACCAGCAGGCCTGACATAGAAATGGTGGGAGAGATTTGCAAAACGAAATGAGAACTCTCAGAGTCAGAAATACTACCATCCTCCATCCTGCAAATAAAATGGTCTCTGTACAGGATAGCTACCCCACCCCCTCTCCCAATGGGCCTGTTCTGTGATTGAATAAGATACCCTGGGGGTAGCGCACTTACAATATCGGCTTCCGAATTCAGGGATAGCCAGGTTTCGTCAGAAACAGAATATCTAATTTATGATCCTGAATCATGAGGTTGATTTCCAGAGAATGTTTAGGCAGAGCCCTACATTTCAATAGGGCCATACGCACATTAGTACTAATGGGTGTATCATGTTTCCTTCCCTGAGAAATCTGATTACAGAGATTACAATAGGTGTATATGTCATCTGGCTTATGTAGATAACAACAATTGGGATTTTTCATAGGTCTAAGTTGAAGCAGATCCTTCCGCGAGTAGCAGATAGTGTTTCAATGAAAGGGGCATAGTCTGGCCCTAGGCCCGGCTGGGCGCGGACGGGCGCAGATGGGCTTGCCTCGGGCGCTCCTGCTGCGCCCGCCCGCTGCACGGTCGGGAAGAGATACACATTAAGTAACGCTGGGTGAGTACGCCCAGAGCACTAGTGCGCCAACCTGCGCCTCCTCCCAAGATGGCGCCGGACCAAACTCGACCGGAGGATCAATCCCGCAACCAGCAAGAGCCCCAATCGGCCCCTGGAAGAAGGGAGAACCCCAGCAAGAGCCAAATAGGCCTTTTTTAAAACACAATAAGCTGAACACAACTGCTAAGGAGCCCTCCACCAGGAGCTCCGCAGGATAAAGTACTAACCGCACTGGTTGTCTGACAATTAAATGCCTCTAGAGCGTCTGCTGCGCGTTGAGTCAGACATCAGCTTTTTATGGGGAAGGCGAGCAGCTAGACCACTGACCTCCGCTGCGTTTACCCGGAAGTATGCTAATAGCACTTCCTGTGCGTCCGTTCCCTCCACACAAACGGAATCTTCCACGGTGGACCGGGGAACACGCAAGTCAAGCAATGTAGTAGGTTAGACAGTGAGGTTATGGCAGTAGTTAAAAGGATTTCAATGCAGAAGGTGTCTAAGTGTGCTAAAAACAAAGTGCGCGTTTTAAAACACAATAAGCTGAACACAACTTCTCAGGAGCCGTTCACCAGGCGCTCCGCAGGATAAAGTACTAACCGCACTGGTTGTCTGACAATTAAATGCCTCTAGCGCGTCCGCTGCGCGTTGAGGCAGGCATCAGCTTTTTATGGGGGAGGTGAGCAGCTAGACCGCTGACCTCCGCCGCGTTTAACCAGAAGTATGCTAATAGCACTTCCTGTGTGCGTCTGTTCCTTCCACACAAGCGGAATTTTCTGCTGTTGACCGGGGAACACGCAAGTCAAGCAATGTAGTAGGTAAGAAAGTGAGGTTATGGCAGTAGTTAAAAGGATTTCAATCCAGAAGGTGTCTAAGTGTGCTAAAAACAAAGTCGTGATTTAAAACACAATAAGCTGAAAACAACTTCTCAGGTGCCCTTCACTAGGCGCTCCGCAGGATAAAGTACTAACCACACTGGTTGTCTGACAATTAAATGCCTCGAGCGCGTTGGGATTTTGACATCTATCTCTGTGGGCACAAGTTCTGCGTGGTCTCAGACCATAAACCCCTGGTGCCACTATTTGGAGGAACTGAAAGTAGTGGGCCGCCTCGCATTGAAAGGTGGGTGGTCCAGATTCAACAATACAACTTCGACATCGTGTACAGACCGGGGGGTCAACAACCCAGCGGATTACTTGTCCAGTCATCCTCTGTCAGGGGATCTAAGATAGCAGAGTGAAGTAGACACAGGTGCAGAGTGTTCGTCAAGCAGTTAACAGCGGCAGCCTACCCGAGAGCACTGTCACTGGAAGAAATAAGGGAGGCCACGAAAGTGGATGAGTGCCTTACGACGGTCAGAATGGCTCTGAAGGAGCACAAATGGAATAGTTTTCTAAAAGGGGTATCTGGTGATGTCGTGATCAGCTGAGTGAGAGTGGGGACGGCCTGATCATGGGAGGCGTGCGGATAGTGATGCCATTGGGGCTGTGGCAGAGGACTGTGTAACTGCCCCATCAAGTTCATCAAGGGATGGAGAAAACAAAGGCAAGATTGAGATCCAAAGTATGGTTCTCGGGAATGGACTGAATCGTCGGGTAGAAGGTCATGAGTTGCCACGTGTGCATCATAACGGGAAGTGACACGCCTGCAATGCCTGTGATCACCGAGCCACCCAGCAGGGGATGAATGTAAGCATGGGCTTTGGGAGCTTCCCAGATCGGAGGTTCACATTAGTGATGGTGGACAGCTATTCGAAATTCCCGGCGATAGAAGTGGTGAAGTCTACGTCAGTTGAGCCCATAAAACCGCCACTGGAAAAGACATTCGATCTGATGGGGAGAGCTGAAGAGATACGCACCGACAATGGTCCAATGTTTCATGGACAAGAGTTCAAAGAGAATTTGCAGCATTACAACATCAAGTATCGTAAGGTGACTCCCCAGTGGCCCAGGGCAAATGGAGAGGTGGTGCAGTTCATGAGAACAGTCAACAAGGCGCTCCGAATTTGAGTAGACATGAAGGAGGATTCGGAGATATGCTTACATCGTTTCCTGTGGGCCTATCAGCAGATGCTGCACAGCACAACAGGGTGCTCCCCTAGTGAGCTCATAATGAAAAGAGAAGTAACGGATGTGGTGCCGGCGAGTGATCAGTGGGTACCCCTTGAATTGGACAGTGAAGCGGCGCAAACAAAAAGGCAGAGGAACAACAAAAAGGCCAATCAGAGGAGAAGATTGAAGGAGGTACGACTGGTCCCTGGAGACCTTGGGGTAGTGAAAGACAGACATCCGGGGTGGAAGTTTCGGACCCCGTTCTAGCATGAGCCGTGGAAGGTCATGGAGGTGCAGAGTACCATGGTCACAGTAAGGCGTGGAGAGAGAACACCGGCCTGAAATGTGTCTTGGTTCAAGAGGCTACCTCCTCAGGGAGAAATGAGTGGATAAGGAGAAGCTCAAGAGAGCATGCCAGTGATGGCGCCAGCCACCAGAAGAAGAAGTAGAGCTGGATTTGATAAGAATGGAGGAAGAAACGACGAGTGCAGAACCGGAGCCAAAGGAGACAACAGTTCAGAGTGAAGAAGGTCCTGGCAGGGGGCATCCCTATTGGCATCCCTATTGGCTGAGAGTTAATCCACAACCCAGCCAGAAGTTGAGAGACTCTGTGTGCTGAGTGCCAAGTGGGACGATGAGTTCATCGTACAACACAAGGACTCCATTCCATACATTGTAGCAACGCTCAACTCTCCGGGCCGGGCTCGGGCCAGGGATATAAATAAAGGTGACGTCAGCTCTCGGGCTGTCGCCACGTAGAGAGCAAGTGGTGTGGCTCCTTATTGTGTGGCTGCGTGATGGCCCATATCCATTATTGCCCCTAATCCCCTCACCTCTGGTAAAGCTGAAGCATCACGCTACAGGGACCTCTTGGGGTCGGGGTGCGGCAGGGAGAATGTTTCTCACAGATAAGTGTAAACCGTACCTCTCTGCATCTTCTTAAGGCCTGAACTGTTACTTTGCATGTTTCTTTTATATACTTTGTAGTTTGTTACTTTCACATCTTTTGGTCTCTTAATTCTGTTATCTGAAGTGAGTCAAAAAAGACAAAAAGGTTTATTGCATAATTTATTAAAATTATTACAAATTTCACATGATAAAATGACAGTACAAAAGTGAATAACATTTTTCTGGTCTTGTTGCTGCTCAGCGTCTAAGAGATGGTATAAAATGCGATATTTAAAACTTTCGTCCGGGGCAGCTCCAGCCGTCTCAGGGTCTCAGTCAGTTTTTACAGTTTATAATTTCCATGAGAAACCCTGGAGTTAGGGTGGCCCTAGAGGCCCACCTCCTCAGTATTCCCCCTGCTCGACTTGACCTAAGCATTTTCTCACCTCTGCCAGGAATTTAACTTGCCGGCACGCCAGAATTGTGGAGGAACCTCCCAGCCAACTTGTTACTGCGTGTCTGCAGGATCGGATGTTTAGCTCGTTTAAAATGGGTTTCAAATATTGTCGCCTCTGAGCCATGAGTGCTGGACATACACAGAGAAAATGGGCTAGGGTTTCGGTTTTATAACCGCAGAGACGACATTGCTCCGTCTGTTGAGTGCGTTTCCAGGACGGTAATAAATCTTTCGAAACATGCAGACCCATCCGGTAATCTGTAAATGCTCTTTTTAAATACCCGCTAAAGTGAGATGAGAGATAGGCTTGAGGTTTTAGTGCTGTAAAGGAGTTGATGATGGTCCAACCATGCCGACGTTTTGCAAGTGTGTTTTTGTCCTCCAGAAAGGATTTCCTTTTTGCTGCCACGTTGGCTGATCTGCTTAAACATGCTTTGTCCGTCCCGGTTTTCCATGCTAATTCCAGCTCCAGCTCTTTCAGACAGGTTTTCAAATGCTTTCCCCAGGTGCTCGGGGTTTCGCTGTCCGCCTGTTTTTTGATTTCTTCCCAGCTCAGCCAGTCCATTGTATCTGGGTCTGCAGAGCAAAGTTTGTGACAGAGCTTCACGAAGCCGCTCATGCTTTGGAATTTCTGATTTTGCAGTCCAAATTCAAGCCTGACTTGCGATGCTGAGGCAGATTTTGGGAGGTTGAAGACAGCTTTGTAGATTTTGATCTGTACGTCATTTAATAGATCGGCCTCCTTGCCACACCAAGTAACTAGACCATAGGATAGGGTGGGCATGATTTGGGCTGCCATAACTTTTAATAGGTGCTTGTAATTAGGGCAGTCCATTTTTGCTTTTAGTAAACTGTAAGCGAAGATTAATGATTGGGCTTTGGCTTGTATAGCTGCTTTGTGCTCCTTGTGTTTCGCTCCTTGTGATATTATTGTTCCGAGGTACTTGTATGACCCTTGGTCTTCCACCGTTACCTCATTCGCCATCCATTTATACTTGAGCTTTTGTGGATCTACTTGACAGACCACTTTTGTTATTTCTTTGTTTAGTTCCAGCCTTTCCTGTTTCAAATAAGACATTACTTTATTTATTGCTCTTTGTAGGCCAATTGGTGTTTTGCTTAGCAATATGATGTCTGCGTATTGTAAGAAATGTATTGGATTGTTGGCCAATAATGGTGGGTGACATTCAGCCGAATCCAACACACTTGTGATGTTGGAAAGGAAAAGGTTAAAAAGGGTAGGGGTTAACACGCAACCTTGTTTAAGGCCTTGGTGCATTGAAATACTCGAGGTTGTACTGCCTCCATTACCCAGTTTCACTCTTGCCCAAGTGTTCTTATATAGGACTTTTATTTCCTTTAAAAATTGATTCGGCAAGCCCCAGCTCTTTAACTTTCCCCACAAGCGCTCTCTGTTCACCCGGTCAAATGCAGACTTGATATCGATAAAACAGGCATACAGCCGAGCTCCCTTAGTTACCGCTATATCCATTAGGAGTGACAGACAAGTTAAGTTTGTTATCGTTCCCATTCCTTGCCTGAACCCTGTTTGAAACTTGGGGATTATGTTTGTGACTCCTATCCACTCTTGTAGCTCTGAAAGAATGCAAGAGTCGTAGAGCTTGGCCTCCACATCTATTAAAGATATCAGCCTGTAGTTTGCGGGGTTGCGATGGTCTCCATGCTTAAATATCGGGTGAATAATATTACCTCTCCAGGAGGCAGGGACCTCTGCTTGTTTATATATCTGGTTAAAAAGAGACGTTAAGGTATCTGACCACAAGACCGGGTCGTGCTTGAAGCATTTGGCAGCACATTCGGGCCTGCTGCTCCTTCTGTCTTTAATCTTGATATTATGTTTCTCAATTCATTTTTGGTGGTTAAATCGACCGTTTCAGTGGGCCCCTTTAGTTCTTCCTCAGTCTCTGTTTCTTTGTAATCCTTGCTCTTATTTCCGTTTTTTTTCTCCCCGTTTACCTGTATCGCCCGTAAACCATTAACGGGGCCTGGGTCTGTGTCACGTACAAGGTTTGCACATGAATGGCCCAGGTTTCCGCTCCGACTCATGCTTCCTGTTGGAGTTTTGCCCCTTTATTTAGATCGTTAATGATGCCCCAGAAGTCCCGGCTGTTTGGGTGTTTTCCCGCACTTAGAAGTTTGTTCCAGATTGTTTTCTTGTAAGAGGACTTCAAGACCCTCGGTGACTTCCTATAGATGCTCCTTGCTTTCTTCAGGTTACATTTGTTTATCGCAAACCCCCATTTTTTTTTGGCTAGCAAGTGCTCGGACCTCTTTGGTGACCTTTCTTTTTTTTTATCTTAAGTCTGTGTTGAACCATGGCTCCTTCTTGATGTTTATGTTACTCTGATTCCCTGGCATTGCTGGAAACTTTTGTAGTAGGTCCAGAATGAGTTGCTCCCAGTTGGTTACACGTTCCTCCTCTTTTTGGGGCCCTAAATTGGGCATATAAACTTTTACAGTGTCCTGAATTTTTTCCAACCCTTCTCCGCGCCATTTTAATTTTTTACGGTTGAACTTTGAGGCATGGTGTAGAAGAGAGGTCATTCTTGGTGCCAAGGTGAGCGCGATATTCAGACTCGTTATTTGGGGGAAGTGATCACTTTCTACACGTTGATCAATTTGAAATGATTCAATACCAGGAATTAGCTCCTTGCTTACAATTGTAAAGTCAATTGTTGAATGGACCCTGCTGCTCAAGTATGTAACGCCTGCCGGCCTGTCCCCCTTTGTATTACCATTCAAAACTGACAGTCCTAGATCTCTTAACCTCATGCGCGCTAGCGGAATTCCGCTCGTACGCTGAGATTTTTAAAAGCGCATGTTACTCGTCATCAGCGTGCGAGGAGGCTACGCCATGACGAGCCCAGCTCGTCATCTGCGTGAAAGGGGTTAAGATGGTTGCTAACTTTTGTCCACCGCTAGTTGATGCCGTCTTCGCTTTCGCCTGCTTTTTTCCAATAAGGTTGTGGTTGAAGTCCATGGAGATGAACAGTGGGCATTGCATGTAAGTTCTTTGCAACACTTTTATCAATGATATTAAGTTTGCATGTTTTTCTTTTTGTGACTTCCTATCAGGGTGGATATAGACATTGATTATTAAAAGTTGCCACTGTTGAGTCCCGGATGGCGGGGTTTTGGTGATTCTGATCACTTGGGCCCAATTAAAACCCACGTCCAGTTCTTCTGTTTCCCAATTGTATTTTTGGGCTAGATAGGTTGATAATCCGCCGCGGAGATGCCCAAAGGTTGAAAATCTTTCTGCAAATATGTGATGTTCTTTGAATCCTGAAATTGAGGTAGGTTTTAGTTTCCATGACTCCTGGATCAGGATTACGTCTTGTTGTTGGAAGAAAGCTTGTGTATCGTGGTCATGCGCCATTTCTTGGAAGCCATGAACATTCCAGGAGCAAAAAAAACACTTTGTGGCCTTTTTAACTTCTGAGGATGCTTGCCGTTATGAATTGGCATGGAGAAATTTGGCTCTGGGTTAGGTAGGTTTATCTGAAGTGCTGCTATACATGTTGTTCTGATTGGCGCTATAAATGAATAAGTTTACAGATGTTTTCCGACTGTGGTGTTGAGGGACACTGCAGACAGCTGCCTCATACTGTTTATATGTCACTTAGTATCTGTTATCGAGCCCCCGTTGTTTACAATGTCACCCAACACCCTTGGTGGAAATCAAATCTGGGTACACTATTTATGCATGATGTATTAATATTTTCTTCTTTGTGCTATAAAAATACATTCAGACTAAGGAACTATAATATGTGGTGCCGCCTCTGGATGCACACAAAAAAGTTGCCAGATTGATTGTATTTACAATCTCATCCATTAGCACCACTTGACAGATTTTTCCAGTGAAGCGCTACATTTGTTTTATCGTGTTTCTTTAACACCTTGGCTGTGGCGCGAATTCAGCTGCGGTGCTGGACATTCCATTCTTGGGCGTGGTTCGAACGGCCCTCGGCTGTCGTGCGAACATGCCCACCGTGAGCACGGAAGGGGTTAAACAACAGTGTTCACAACTCCATCTTTGCGGTAGCAGCTACACCTTCCCTTCTCTCTTTCTTCCACTTATTGCCGCTCATTCTGTCTTGCTCTTCCTCAGTGGTTGCAAAGTGGCCAGATTGCTTTTACTCACAACCACACACATTTGCGCCACTTCACAGAGTTTACCAGTGGTGTTACTTTAGTTTTCTCCTCTTTTGTTAAACAACGTTTTCCCCAGGTGAGTAAGCGAATCATTCCTGGAGGTACCACGATACCTGGTGCAGCCTTGGCACAGAGAGAAAAAAGGTTCAACAAAAAGCGGCCAGGGTCCTGCTCATCTTTACTCTACATGCATATTGAAACTAATGGCGGGTTTGTTAAATACTGCTAATTCAGCTAGGCTAATAGGATTCTCTCCAAGCCCCTTATCTCTTTGGTCTATCTCTCACTCAACCAAACACAATCCTTGTCTTATATCTCTGTCTCTCTTCTCAAAGACCACCTCTTTAATCCCATCTGCGTCCACCACTATCCCCTTCCCTTCCCTTTATTTCCTTGCTGTCTCATATCCCTCCTTTTCCCTATAGCCCTGCTCTCTGCCAATGCATTACGCGATGCACTCTCAACATTCCCCTCTGTATTTCCTCCTCACTTTGTCCACTCCACTCCAAACAAAAACACATTGTAATTTACAATGCCAATAGCTTATACTCTTACAAACGCGAGAGCTATTGCATGACAGCTGCTTGTTACTAGTGTAACTGAGTTTTGACCTGCAGCACTCCATTTAGCTACAGTCATGAATGCAAGACACACCACTATGCTGGTACGCTCACATTCACTCCTTCCCAGCAGCAGGCCCTAGTAGGTTTCCCTTTCTCCTTACACACACACACAACTCTGCTGATGTACTCATTCCTGACCACCAGCAGTCATGATATTCCACATCTGATGGAAGGACGGCTCCACTCGAGTGCTTTACTAATGACCTGTTAGAAGCAACTTGGAGTGTTGCAGTGTTGATTCTAATGCAGTCAGTCCAAACACACACACACACACACTTAACATACCATAACATAACATGTCTATTTGTGAAGCGCATGTTCACCCAGAATAGTATCTTGGCCCTGAATAACAGATGTTTGTTGTTACCTAACTCAATGATACTCATTTTATCGACCTCAGAATGATGAAAGGCTGAGTGGATCCGCCAGGATTTGAACCTGTGACCATGAGGTTGAACACAGGCCCGACAGTGAATGTGAGTCCAGTAAGCCACCAGACATTTGATTGTTACCTCAGCAACTCACAAGGAGCTTTGCCAATAGTCTTCTAACATACAGTACACGTATTCTACCAGTCCTTGTTGACATACACACAACCACTAATGCTCATGGAACCCTGCCATGAGAAGTCATTTATTTAGCTATTTGAGACTGCAAAACAAATTGATTTGCCAAGGCACTACATTCTGAACTGATGGGTTGTACTCCAGCCATTGAGACACACACACAAACACACACACACAGATAATCACACATGCATACAGACTCGCACTCACAGGCACACATAACATAAGTAAGATGTGTCTTTGTGAAAGTGCATGTTCACCAATTGGGGTATCTTGACGCTGAACATCATTCACTCAGACATGCATGCACATCTTAACATGTACACACACTTACATGCTTACAAGCATATACACCCACACTGGTGTGTGCGCACACTCATGGCCCCCACATTCACATGCATACACATACTGATCTGACCACACAAATGTATGTGCACATACATCATCCGCATTCAGAACTTTTGATTTTGCTTACTTTATTGATTACACTTTATGGGAGCAGAGCAGTGGTCCTTCTTATTCCTAAGCGCCACCAGGCAGTCCCACACCCCACACTGCTTGAAGGCCTTAGGGAACTCTGGGTTGCAGAGACCCACGTGAAAACTCGATCAATGGGCTGCAGCAGTCTCAAAGTAAAGTAGCTCACTTTGACTCCTTAGATTCTGACGAGATTCTACCTTCCTGACCCCTGATTCCGTGTAGGTCTTGCTGCCTGAATCACTGATGGAAGATATTGTAGTGTGCTACAGCATTGACATGCACAATCTTGCATTCCACCTGACCTTTGCTGTCTAATGCACTGCAATGGTTCACTGGGTTTACAGGAATAGGGGTCCTCTAGTGCCTATTTCAGGTCAATGGTGAATCCCGCCCTTGGTCCTGAGCCCTTGTACTGTGCAGCCAGGCAAACAGTCAACTGAGGAATGGATGCGACCAGTCAGTAAGCTGTTCTGTGTCATTTACGGGCTGTTCCACCCCACACACTCCCCTCAGGATACACCACTGCACGCTCCTCGGCGGTACACCTGATGTGTCATGTAGACCAGCCCCACTAGTCTTACCACCAGGACCGGACTGGCAGTAGAGGGCATTGGGCATTTGTCTGGGAGTCTGGAAGGGTGGGGGCTGGTTTTGCAGCGGTGGGGCCCAGTTTTGCAGCGATGCTGCAATATCAGCCTGAGTAACAAAAGCAACAGTGTAGACCAGTTTTGTTAAGCAGCAGTGTTCCCTGCTTGCTCCCCCTTCCCCTGTGGGGGCCGATCCGACAAATTTGCCAGGCCTGCTTTGGGTTCCCTGCTCACTACTCTCACACACAGAAATCAGAAGCCAGGTCCAATGTATGCTGTTGCACAATCTACACAACCCATCTGTCTTAGCTTATAGCCCCGCAGCTCTTCCTCACATACCGAACACAAAGCCCTAAAGTTCACAATGTTCAATGCCAGAGAACCTCATACTTCCTAAGAATTTTCTAGCTAAATTTTCAGGTCTGGTTACAGCCTATGGATGATGAGCCTGAGGTTTTCTTATGATACTTGGAAGGCTTGAAAATGTGTAGCCTGACCATTAAAACGACCCCCATAGTATGCTGCATGCTCATCTCTCATACACAAACCTTATTTATAAGTAATATCAAATCCGCATCTTCTACAGGGGAATCAGGACTTACATCACGTCCATATCAGTTATGTAGAGTCCCACAGTGACAGACTTGCTTCTCTGTATCCTCTAATTACAGTTACAGAGCTCCCAACGCTTCTATGCACTGCAAAACTACAGCTAGACCGCATGCAACCGACCACTCTCAAAACCTGTGCAGAGCAGCAGTTACAAATTAATGGAAACACTCTTACAACCTTCATTAATAGCGCTCTTGCACTACTGACACCACTTCCATGCCCATCAAAAAATCAGAGTCGCACAAGCATTCGTACCTATCTCAGACTACCAGCCACACACTACTGGAATCATTTTCACACCTCTAGCAACCTAACATCGAAGGCAAAAGGACTGGTTTATGACTGGCTGGTAGTTTTGTGTCTCAGTATTGTGAATAGGTGAGTGGATGAATTCAAGAATGAGCCAATGTGTGGATGTCAGCGTGTAAAGATGACTCAATATAAGGGCAGATCGATAAGTGCCTGCATGGATGAAAGTATCCAGGAACTTACAGTCTTAATAGTAACCTGTTGGGGTTGGCAATGCTTCTAAAAGAAAGTTCTACTGGCATTGCCACTGCTTGTTTAACAGATGAACTTTAACAGACTTGTGCTCATTACTCACACAACTGACACAGGCCTTTCAATTCATTCTTACACATGCCCTATCCACTACCTCTGTGTTCAAGCCTCACACCACTGTCCCCGCCTCTCCACATCAGACTCATATTGTTTTACCCGCCCATTCTAGGAAATGTTTTATCTCACAGCATTTTGAACAGGACCCTTATGGTGGTGCTGCTGCTCAGATGCCGCCACTTCCTGGATAGTCTGTTCCAGACAAAGCATCAGAAAAACAAGACCTCAGGGGGTAGGAGCCAGGTGCAGTGGAGGAAGGATTTGTTGAGGGAGTGTCATCCAACGGCAGGGTAACAACAAGGAAACAGTTACACAGAGTGGGGAAGAAGACAGTCTGCTAACACATGCAAAATTATGGAGTGCTACAACTAAAATAAATAAAAAAAATCCCTCTGAAAGCATGTGACCATGAGAAGGACACTGGGCTCTGACAGGAAGCAGTACTTGGTCCATGCTCCAGGCAAAGGACACATACATAAAGATCAAGTGAAACTGGCATGCGTTGACCAATAAAAAGCACGAAAATTTGTGACAATGAAGCCAACCAATGGTAAGCAACTGTCGGGCTGTAAACCCCGTTTAATCTAAACAAAATGTTTGCTAAGTGACAGTGTATGTGCTGTCTCAGGTGAGACCTAAAAAGGCAGGCATATTCCTAAAACTTATAACTGTAACATAATGTAAGTCCATCAGAAAGTATACTTAAAAAAGGCAGGATTATACCGATTACTTATATGATACAAAACATAATTTCGTTTGAACGTCATTTAGTATATTGCTTGTGACCAGCAACTTATCCAATATGAATAGTGGATAAAAAATACACATGCTGCTCGCCCGAGTGAGTCTACCATCCATGCATTTCCGAACTCGGCACAAGCTCGTTTAAATCATTCAATCTTCAAAGCTGCACTGTTTGAGGAACTCCGAAGGAAGGCGCAGAATGGGGTCCTGGGGGGGGGGGGCGACCGAAGGGAGGCCTGCCCCGCCCGGGGGAATTTGGGGGCCGGGGAAAGGGGGGGAACAGGGGGTAGAGTAGCGCCGCCCGGGGACAGGTTTAGGTCTGGTAGCTTTTGGGCTGGGGGGGGGTAGGGGCTACCTGTGGGCTGGGCCGGGGATCCGCCCGGCCACGAGGCAGAGACACCATTTTAAGTGAGGTGTCTCGGCCGCCGGGCGGGGGGTGGCGTTTTTAAACAATTTTTTTGTTGGACTATTTTCTGGACGGTATGTGGCCTGGACTGTGTGTGGGAGGACATGCCTTGGGACACTTAGGACACTGCAACGGGGCACGGACTGTCCACGGAAATCGCTGGTGTTTGGCAGGGCTCGATTTACCGTGGAGGATGCAGCTCAAGCGGAGGCGATCTCTGCACTGGACTGATGGCTACGGGTTTTCCCGACTGGCCGGACACTTCACTGGAGCAGGAACTGGCCGGACACATCGCTGGAGGCCGGAAGAGCTCGGGTGAGCAGCATGCGGCTCCATGCGGCCGAGCGGATGGGCCTGTTCTGCCTGGTGCGGGCGGCAGGCTCCCACGTGGGACTGGGTGAGTCCCGCTGCCCCTACCCGATGGGTCTGTGCGGCCGCCGGGGTTTCATGTGGGGCAGGGGAGAAGAAAGACGGAGGTGCTTAGTGGGGTGATTTCTGCTCTACCTGCATACGGGGTTCTCTTCAGTTTATCTGCATGGCATTGGGGGGTGGATTGTGAGGTACTGTGGCATAAGGGGTTATATCGGGTTTTGGAAACATACACAGGTGGCCCTTTATTTAGACGGCACAAGAGAGTCATTAAATGAACCATTGTATCACCTCAGATAACATGGATTACTCTATAGACACCAGCATCATAGTTTACTTCCGATAGCAATAACACCGTCAGGAGACTGGACACAGTATTCTGACATTTCTACAAAGGGGCGAGACTGACAGTACGTTGTTCACTTGCCTTTCAGTTAGCGTCATCCATTTCATTTACAGTTCACGGCTCGAATCAGGTTAAAACGCACATTAAATGTCGACATTATGTATTGGGATTGAAGTTTGTATTAGAGTATAAATACGTCAGCTTGAATAACAACACATCAGTGTTAATATAGGTAGAACATCAAAATACGTGCTGTATACTTTAAACATGCCCTGAAGAGAATTTATCATTTATTAATTTTATGCCGATGTAGCATTGCTGAGTAATAATGGTCACGTTTATCGACAATGTGCATGCCTTTTATTTCTATCTTCGTTTGTCTCTATTCTTTTCTTGGTTTTGCTCCGAATCGTTTTCTGTCTGCTTTTACTAACACAAAGTGGACAATGTTACTGTTAGATCTCTATCAGGACACACGAGGCCTGATTTATTAATGGTTTCTTTTCCCGTTTCGTGCCTTGCCAAATTGAGCAATAATGCATTGTTTCCAACCTAACTGAGTCTGGCAGAACTGGGGCAAGCAGGCAGATAGTGTTTCTCACTTCAATTGATTTCTGCAATTTTTTTTTGTAATTTTATTGGTGCTACTTCAAAGTGCGTCATTGGAAAGTGGGCCCCGGATCCGCGCTAGATTAGGTCTCTTAGCCAACAGCGAAATCGATAGCAATGAGGAAAGTCAGCTTTTCACTACTTTTTGACAGTTCTCATGATATTAATTTTGAAACGCATATAAAGTGATGTTTTCTGGTGTTGACTCTGTAAATTGAACACTAGACCAGTACTGCGAGAGGGACAATTCCGGATGTACCGTTTACCCCTTCCCCTCCCTCGCGCCTGCTTCTACCTTTTTCTGTGGTTGGTGTTCATTGAGCCCGTCGACCATGCATAATTTTATCCCCTGAGCGTGATCGTTTTCCCTCTGATGGAACGCCGGGTTTCCAAATATGGCTAGTGGGAGCTATGGGTCAGATTAGCTACGGGTGGGCATGGGACCTGGCGCGGGCACAGTAGCCGGCAGCGGAGTTTCTACACTTTCCGGCCCAGTATCGCTTTGAGGGGGGGGGGGGGGGGGGGTGCTTTTATTAGTGCTGGAATTTGGGCGGAAGGTTGTACATCGACTACGCCATTTGATAGACATTGCTGATCGATCATCCACTGCCTTGTAGTGCCCGTGGGGTATGGTAATGACTTTTACATGGCGCTTATTACCCCTGGCAAGGTGCTGGAGCGCCTTTCAGTGGGAGATTGCTACCCCTGCACCTATCAAGGTTTAGTGTGGTGACATATGACAGACATTGCTGGTGGTAGGTTGGAGAGTTCTTTGGTTTCAGGGGGACCGCGGAAGGATGGGGGAGGGGCAGAAGTTTTGCGTTTAGGTAGAGCGAGTACAGTCTGTTTCACACGAGGGCCATCGAGGATCTATTTGAAAGGTGACTCTTGGTACATGGGTGCAACACGGCTTTTTCTTTAGTGCAATGCAGAGTTGCCCCTGGCCCCTCCGTTTCAGTGGAATATAGTTAACTCTGGGCCCAGGTTGCTGTTTCGGCGTTTGGTTCAGGAGCCCGAGCGCTACATGATATACATACTTTTCTTTACTGTTTCCATATTGCTGATCTTTTCTGTGCAATGGTGCATTGCGGAGTACCACGCCGATATCTTCGGTAGGACCATGTTATTAGTGTCACAAGGAGGCAAGCGCATAGAGTTTGTGGTAGTGACATTTTCCACAAGTGAAGGCCTGGAGTGCAAGACCTGACAAAATATCTACAGATGCACTCGTGAGTACGGCAACCAGAATTAACGGTTCCATGGGCCACAGGCTTTTCGAGTCGCGCGTGGGTGGAAGGTACGTTTCCCATTTTATTAGTAGGAAACTGGGTGGCGAGCTCATGTAATTGGTATGAGTGTCAATTGTCGCGGTTGAAGCCTAGAGTGCACTACCTCACCGAATAGCTGCAGAGGCACTGGCGGATACGGCAAACAAGTTTAGCGTTTCGATGGGCCGCGGGCGTTTCGGTTCGCGCGGGAGGGGTACGCTCGTTGCAGTGGGCTTCTTCCTGGCGGACAGGCTCTGGGGGTGACGCACTGTATGGAGGACTTCTTTCTGGGCAAAGAGGAAGCACGGTCCCATGTCGGTGTGGTCATTCTCCGTGGTGTGCTCGACTCCGTGGCCAGGGAGCACGCCTGCCGGCGGCCAGGGGGGTCGCAACACGCAGTGGGGTCTGCGCCGAACGGTGCCGCTGCCATGTCGGGGGCTGCGGGGTAGGGTAGGGGACGGGGTTGGAGGCGCGGCGGCAGGGGTTTCTTCCTGGCGGACGGGCGCAGGTGTGGGACACGCATCCGGAGGGCTCCTCTCTGGTGTGACGGCCGGCATCGGCGGACTGCCTGCGGGCGCTGAGCGGCTTCTCAGAGGGGGCACGGCCCCATGTAGTGCGGCATACCTGTAGGGAGCCCGATTCCGCGGTCGGGAAGCACGCCCCGGGGGGGGGGGGGGGGGTGACGTCGACTGAGGGCATGGCCCTGTACAGTTAGTGTCGGAGGGCATGGCCCTATGCATGGGTGACGGAGGGCATGGCCCTAGGCATTGCCGACGGAGGGCATGGCCCTACGCAGGTGACGGAGGACATGGTCTACACATCGGTGACGGAGGGCATGCTTTCGGAGTGGCGAGGGGGGGCATGGCCCCATGCATGGGTAACGGAGGGCATGGCCCTTGGCGTTGGGACGGAGGGCTTGGCCCTATGCATTGGATACAGAGGGCATGGCCCTATACGTGGTGTCGGGGGGCATGGCCCTATACGTGCATTGGATACAGAGGGCATGGCCCTATACGTCGGTGACGGGGGGCATGGCCCTATACGTCGGTGACGGAGGGCATGGCCTACATGCTGGTGACGGAGGGCATGGCCCTATACATTGGTGGCGGAGGGCATGGCCCTATATTTGGGGACGGAGGGCATGGCCCTATACAGTGGTGACGGCGGGCATGGCCCGGTACATTGGTGACGGAGGGCATGGCCCTAGACGTGGTCGCGGAGAGCATGACCCTAGGCATTGGGTCGGAGGGCATGGCCCTGTGGGGAGGGGGGAGACCGACGGTGGTTCGGAGGCATGGATGGACGGCGCGGGGCTGGAGGGG
Source organism: Lissotriton vulgaris (assembly GCF_964263255.1). Lineage (NCBI taxonomy): Eukaryota > Metazoa > Chordata > Amphibia > Caudata > Salamandridae > Lissotriton > Lissotriton vulgaris. Next base: position 121,748,686 of record NC_141687.1, read on the forward strand.
GGTCCGCGGCGCGCCCTATAGTTAGGGGGGGGTCCTGCCGACGGGATCATGCGGCACGTCCTGGGTTAGGGGAGGGGGAGTCCTAGGGGGGGGTCGAGGACCGTTGGCACGTCCCTCGAGTGGCGGTTCTTCCTAATATATGGGGGAAGAGCAGGAGAACTGTTTGGATTATCGGGGGGTAGGTCAAGCACAATAAAGTATTTAGCCAGGTGGAGAGGCAAATTGACGTTATGCTAATTGTTATTGTTGTGGATTGTGGGAATCAGTTAGGGGAGGGGGTGGGGGTGAGGCAGGAAATTACATATGCATGAGGTTTAGATTGTGCGGCGCAGGCCAAGGATGTTATTGTGTAGAATGCACCTGCTTCCAATAAAGCGGCCTTTATCACACTTACATTGAGCCTCGGGTCGGTGCTTTCTTCCCCCCCCCCCTTTCGCCAATGGGCCCCAATGGGGTCCTGGGGGGGGGGGGCGCCCGAAGGGAGGCCTGCCCCGCCCGGGGGAATTTGGGGGCCGGGGAAAGGGGGGGAACAGGGGGTAGAGTAGCGCCGCCCGGGGACAGGTTTAGGTCTGGTAGCTTTTGGGCTGGGGGGCGGGGCTTGGAGGGGCTTCCTGTTGGCTGGGCCGGGGATCCGCCCGGCCACGAGGCAGAGACACCATTTTAAGTGAGGTGTCTCGGCCGCCGGGCGGGGGGTGGCGTTTTTAAACAATTTTCCCGCCCACCCTCCCTGGGGCATGATTCGGGGGGGGGCCCAAGGGCTGGCGCTACTTACGGGGTTAGTCCTTTTGCGGGGATCGTGGGGTATCGGGTATCTTGGGCAGGCTTTGTTGGAGGCTGGTGCAAACAAGGGGGTTTGGATTGGGTAGGGGGGGGGGGTTTCCTTGTCGCTGGAGCAGGTGTGGGGATGCATTCTGTATGTAGGGGCGGTTCTTCCTAATATATGGGGGAAGAGCAGGAGAACTGTTTGGATTATCGGGGGGTAGGTCAAGCACAATAAAGTATTTAGCCAGGTGGAGAGGCAAATTGACGTTATGCTAATTGTTATTGTTGTGGATTGTGGGAATCAGTTAGGGGAGGGGGTGGGGGTGAGGCAGGAAATTACATATGCATGAGGTTTAGATTGTGCGGCGCAGGCCAAGGATGTTATTGTGTAGAATGCACCTGCTTCCAATAAAGCGGCCTTTATCACACTTACATTGAGCCCCGGGTCGGTGCTTTCTTCCCCCCCCCCCCCCCCCCGCCCCCCCCTTTCGCCAATGGGCCCCAAAAGGGAGGGAGCGGAACCACCCAAGAGGCCGCACCTTTTAAGCCTTTGGGTAAAAATATTTCTAGGTCGAGAAGCACTGATAGGCAGCAGGAGGTAATGAAATTACATAATTGTATGCCAAGCAAAAGCTATTCTGCCATTGGCAAAATACCATTGCATAATTACCATACCATTACTCATACTGCCTGACGCTCCAGACATTAAAAGGGTGTCCTGAAGACTAATCCAACATGTAAATGACAGACCCAATCAAAAAAGCAAATAGTCGAGAGGGCCTACCCACTGCCCCATCCATTCTCTGATTGCTATTTTGTGGACCATCCAACAAATGAGTGATGGCAAAACTGAGGAATGGATGAAGTGTGCTAACCCAAAGCTCCTCTCTATATATTATATAACATATTACTATGTATTAAGTACAATAGATATGCCAAACCTTAAAAGGAGGCTCTTGTCATTTCAGTGATCTCACAGTAGTATCTGTTTCTGCATTTCCAAAGATAGCGGAAATGCTTATTACATAGATTGCAAATCTGCCCATGAGTTGTGCAGGCTGGGAGAACTGGCTTGACAAAGGTCAACCAGCGTACCTTAGCCCCGCAAGCCAGCACATTTGCAAAGGCCACAGCGCCTATTGCTACTTCACAGTCTGTCAGTCACTGCCCCCAAGCTTTCCTGCTAAGCGTAATAGGTTTGAAAAGCTAACCAGCATGCCTAAGGTCTTAAGCTTGCACCACAAGTGATGGGAGAAATGCTTAGAAATGATCCAATGGTAATTGCTCCAGGTAGCTTTCTTGCCCATCTTTTTGCTCATTGCGGCACCCTTGACAGCAGCCACCTTATGCAACTTAGTACTAATCCCGCCCCTCAAAGGAGCCATCCATCTCAAACTGTCAGGTGTGGCCCCATCTAGCAGGGATCACAAACAACCTCGGACCCATTTTCAGCGTCTTAAACGTCATAAGTGAAGTATAGTGCGGATCCTGGATGCAGCGAGCGAAGGACCCTTGACTACTTGGGTGCTACAGCAAGCACGCAAAAGGCGATGGGAGGAATGCATGCACTTAGTATACATAATTGCCCATTGTGTTTTGAACACCGCACCTCTCTCGATTAATGTACCTTAGTAACCACCCTGCTTCCCAGATGCTGGAATGCCCCCCAGAGGGATTGCCACTGATTTAGAGTAGTTGCAAACATTCCTCTCATTGACTATGAGGTCTTGCCTGAGGCAGCGCATGTACTGTACGTACTCTTGCTTGCTAGAGATATTGTATTCAACAAGGTTCTTGCAGCCCACCCATTGCATAACATTTGTTAGCTTCATTGTCACTGCTATTTGCTCCCTTCTAATTGACCAGTGTGTACTGGTTTCACACTTACTTTTCTTTCAGCTGGAGTATGGACCAAGTACTGATTGCTTCGGCTTGATTGCTGTCCTACCACTGATCGTACTATGAATGCTATGAATGAGTCACTACTTTTATTTTCTTCCCTGTTCTTCCCTGTCACCCTTGTGGAACAGCCTGCTATGTGTAACTATGTTTTACTACGCTTTACACACTTCAGAGAAACCATTGTCTCCTTTGAAATGAATGTTTATTGGGAAAACAGAGGTTATCTGCTTCCAAATGCATACATGGAAATGGGTGCAATTGCTTATATGGTAGGATTATTTGACATACATCATTTTTTTCACTCATGAGATTAACTGATTTGCTATTTCCCCACTTACATTTCTCCCCCAGGACTATTGGTGCCAGTGGCTCAGTGAAAAGGGACAAAAAGAGACAAATGAGAATAGGATAAGGCAAAAGATTCTGATAAGCCAGTAAAAGAAATTAGTGCCGCCAAGAAACCAAAGCTCTGGCACTGCCCTCTTTGTGCAGAAGTAACTGAACATTGTGCACTGATTACTGATGTAGTCCAAGTGTGGTGCACAGGACCTGTGTACTTTGGTGAACAGGAATCTTCGTAGAACTAAGATTTATTGGATCCAGAGTCTAAAAAGGCAGGCTTGTGGTGAAGAATTGCCACAAAAGGTGAATTTTAAGTTTCTGAAATTTAAATGACCAACAAAACCTTACCAACCTTCTTCTTCACATTCAGCTTTGAGCATTTGGGAATCCTAAAAGATTATGAACTGAGCACAGCTGATTCTGATGCTATTTAGCCAATTATGGTAGAGCTTGAAATCTCTGCTGAAGAGCATGAACCACAGGAACTTAGGAGCTCACTGGGAAGTATCACTGCCTGAGCCTTTCTTAATGCACAGGCCTCCAAAATCCATATCTCCCACTGGGCACTTTTTTCTAGCTGCTAATTTAGTCCTTCGAGCTGACCTGAGGCTATACAATCTATTCCAGCTATCTTCCTTGACTAGCTCTCACTTAGATGAATTGAGTTCAAGAATTGTTTTAAAGATTGACAGTAGTTTTTTCATTGTGTCCAGTATCCTCTATCAGGAGGGCTAGTTTATTTGTGCTTTAACATGGTTATCATCCTAATTAAAATATGTGTTTGGCAACAAACTACCAAGCGATGGAAGGAAGGCTTTAATTCATTTTAGCCAGTCTCGAAGTGCTAGGTTATGTCCTATTCAGACCGAAACATATGCAACACCTTTTTGTTTTCTAAAGTTAGTTCCCCGAAATAGGGTAATTTTATAACCAGACTTGCTTCTTTTTTAGGGGAGAGCCATATATTATACGGAATAATATGCTCCCATCATATATGGTCAAATCCCTTCTGTCTGGGTCTGTTGGTCTCTCTGCAGAGTAACCCCCAAACTTTTTACCTGCAACCTTCCTGTTTTCTGAACCCGTTTTTGTTGGATTTTAGGCCTTGCGCACTTTACCACTGCTAGGCAGTGCTAAAGTGCTTCTGCTCTCTCCTTTAAACATGGTAAAAATGGCTTACATCAAATTGGCACATTTAATTTACTTTTAAGTTCCTAGTAAAGTGGTACTACATGTACCCAGTGCCTGTAAATTAAATGCTGCTAGTGAGCTTGCAGCACTACTGTACCACCCACTCCAGTAACCTTTTAATCTTGTCTCAGGTCTGCCTTTGCAACATGTGTGTGCAGTTTTAAACTGCCATTTTGACCTGGCAAAATATAACTTTTTCCACGTGTAAACCTTCCGTCGGTCTTAATTCATAAAAGTCTCCCCTAGGTTGGCCCTATACAGCCCATAGGGTTAACTTTTACATGTCCTGTTAGTGAACACTATCAAATTAGTTTTTCACTATTCCAAAGCCTAACTCTCCCATAGGACAGCAGTGGGTTACATCATAACATTTAATAAGTGATACCTTTTGTTTGAGAGCAGATAGTAGAATGTTTGGTGTATATGGAATTATAATTTAAAACCTTCTTTTTTGGTAAAGGGTGATTTTAAGTCGAAGTTCTGAAAATGCCACTTTCAGAGAGTAGGCATTTTCTTGTCGTAACCATTTGGTGGGTGTTGACAGAATGGGCCACCCTGACCGATGAGGGGGTGGAGCTGTCACCTGTCACACATGTACTTCAAAGGCACTGGCTCAGCTTAAATTCAACAGACTCCACTATAGCCTATTATTGTGCTATGTCTGTAGTGAGAAAACTTCAGAGGCTTCTCCTACTTCAAAGGGGCACATAGTATAACAATGGGACCCTCAAACCTGTAGTGTAGTTCCTATATTCCCAATAGGCTCTGCGCATTGGAATAACATAAACGGTAGTTTAGACGTATGACTGAGGTCGACTAGGTCTCTACTGAAAATGTTAGACTTAATTAAGTATGCCAGCTAGCTCAGAGGTCACTAGAAACTTTCTCGAATGAACAGGGAGGAGTAAACTTCCCTGATTAGACAAGAAGGGATTAGTTTCTGACAACCGCATAAACATGACAACTTTGCTCCCTCCAGAATAAGGAGTATATCTCCAGAGACGTGTGAAAACAATAGATAGCTATTTCACTCAGTCAATCGTGCATACTTAGTTTCACCAGAGTGCAGAGAAATAGACAGACGGGCGTTTTCAATAAAAGGTGTTATTTATTGAGCAGTCTTCTTCATCATGCAAGAGAAGTGAATTGCCACAAGTGCAATACTTATCATAAAGTAAAGTGCGTACAGTAAAAGGAGTATTATGAAATAATACTGTAAAAGCATTGATATGGTTTCTGAGCCATATGATACTTAAAACGGATAAAATATATACAATTACATACAATGATAAAAGTTGACTAAACTTACTCAACTGGTGCTTCTAAATTACGCCTACCCCAGTGTACCTAACCTAAGCCTAGTACGTGGGAAGGAGTAAGGGAGTTGCAGTTTAAGTTTAAGTTAGTTTTGCCAAGAATCTGAATCAAGAATTCTCTAATCAATCAATCAGCGACTTCCATAGCGCGCTACTCACCCAGAAGGGTCTCAAGGCGCTGGGGGGGAGGGGTACGCTACTGCTCGAAAAGCCAGGTCTTGAGAAGTTTCCTGAAGGAGAGGTGGTCCTGGGTCAGTCGTAGGTGGATGGGGAGGGAGTTCCACGTCTTGGCCGCATCTTGGATCTTCCTCCAGCGGTGGCTCTGCGAATGCGTGGTACGGCGGCGAGGGCGAGGCTGGCCGATCGTAGCTGGCGGGTGGGTGTGTAGAAGGTGAGGCGGCTGTTGAGGTACTTCGGGCCCATGTAGTGGAGATCCTTGTGTGCGTGGGTGAGGAGTCTGAACGTGATCCTCTTGTTGACGGGGAGCCAGTGCAGGTCTCTCAGGTGGGTCGAGATGTGGCTGTGGCGGGGGATGTTCAGGATGAGTTGTGCGGAGGCGTTCTATATGCGCTGGAGTCTTTTCTGTAGTTTGGCCGTGGTTCCCGCGTAGAGGGTGTTCCCGTAGTCCAGTCGGCTGGTGATGAGTGCCTGGGTGACTGTCTTCATGGTTTCGGTGGGGATCCATGCGCAGTGTGTTGAAGCATGAAGATGCTACAGCGTAGACCTGTCTGGTCATCAAGAGGGAGGAGTCCAGGATGAAGCCCAGGTTTCGTGCGTGGTCCGTTGGTTTGGGGGTGGTGCCCAGGGCAGGGGGCCACCAGGAGTCGTCCCAGGCGGAGGGTGATGATCCCAGGATGAGGACTTCCGTCTTCTGTGAGTTCAGTTTCAGGCGGCTGTTTTTCATCCACTCGGGGACGTCCTTCATCCCTTCGTGTAGGTTGGCTCTGGCGGTGGCGGGGTCGTTGGTGAGGGAGAGGATCAGCTGGGTGTCGTCGGCGTAGGAGATAATGTTGAGGTTGTGTTGGTGTGCAATGGCTGCGAGGGGGCTCATGTAGACGTTGGAAGAGGGTGGGGCTGAGTGAGGATCCTTGTGGTACGCCGCAGAAGACTTCGGTGGCCTCGGATCTGAACGGGGGGAGGCGGACTCTCTGGGTTCTTCCGGTGAGGAACGAGATGATCCACTCCAGAGCTTTCCCTTGGATTCCGATGTTGTTGAGGCGCTGTACTAGGGTGCGGTGGCAGACCGTGTCGAACGCCGCAGATAGGTCCAGGAGGATGAGGGCCGCTGTTTCCCCGTTGTCGAGCAGGGATCTGAGGTCGTCGGTGGCTGCGATGAGGGCGGTCTCGGTGCTGTGGTTGGCTCGGAAGCCGGACTGCGAAGGGTCGAGGGATCCGTTTGTCTCGAGGAAGGCGGCGAGCTGTCTGTTGACCGTCTTCTCGATGACTTTGGCAGGAAAAGGGAGGAGCGAGATGGGGCAGAAGTTCTTGAGGTCGGTGGGGTCCGCTGTTGGTTTCTTCAAGAGGGCGCTGAGCTCGGCGTGCTTCCAGCATTCCGGGAAGGTGGCGGTGTTGAAGGAGATGTTGATGATGTTCCGGAGTTGGGGTGCGATGATGGAGTCGGCTTTGTTGAAGACGTGGTGGGGGCAGGGGTCGGTTGGTGATCCGGAGTGGATGGTGTTCATCATGCGGGTGGTGTCTTCGGTGCTGACCGGGGTCCAGTTACAGAGAGTGATGGTCGGGGCGTTGGTTCGGTGGTTGGGTGCGTGGTCTGTGCTCCAAAGAAGGTGGCGAGTGAGTCGCAGAGGTCTTGCGAGGGTGTGATGTCGTTGTTTCCGGCGTTTGGGTTGGAGAACTCTTTGACGATGCTGAAAAGTTCCTTGCTGTTGTGGGTGTTGTTGTCCAGTCGTTCTTTGAATGTTGTCCTTTTGGTGGTGCGGATCACCTGTTGGTGTTTGCAGGTGGCGTTCTTGAGGGTAGTCATGTTTTCTGTGGTCGGGTCGTGGCGCCAGGCTTTTTCGAGGGTGCAGCAGTTTTTCTTGGAAGTTTTGAGTTCGTCGGTGAACCAGGAGGCTTTCTTGCTGCCGGGTCTGCTGGGAGGGTTCTTCAGTGGTGTGAGTTCGTCGGCGCAGTTGGTGAGCCACTGTGTGAAGGTGCGGGCTCCTTCGTTGAGGTCCGTTGTGCTGGCGGGAGAGTTCTGGCTGAGGGTGGTGGTGATCTGGTCGGCGGTGATCTTGCTCCAGCTCCGGCGGGGAACTTGTTGCAGGTGGTGGTGAGTCGTGATTCTTCTGAAGCTGAAGTGGACACAGCTGTGGTCTGTCCAATGAAGTCCGGTGGAGTGGCTGAAGGAGATGTGCTTGCTGGAGGAGAAGACGGGGTCAAGCGTGTGGGCGGCGTAGTGGGTTGGGGTGTTCCCCAGTTGCTTGAGACCGAGGTTGGCAAGGTTGTCCAGCAGGGTGGTGGTGTTTGTGTCGTTGTTTTTCTCCAGGTGAAAGTTGAGGTCCCCTAGGAGGATATAGTCAGCGGAGGGGAGGGCGTGCGGGCTGATGAAGTCTACGATGTTTTCGCTGAATTGGGTGCGTGGGCCCGGGGGTCTGTAGATGAGGGTGCCTCTGAGGGTGGTCTTGGGGTCGGTGTGTATCTGGAAGTGGAGGTGTTCGGCGGCGGTGAAGGTGTCGTCGGAGTTGGTCGTGATGCGGATGGTGTTCCTGTGGACGATGGCGATGCCTCCTCCGATCTGGTTGACGCGGTCCCTCCGGGCGATCTTGTATCCGTCCGCTATGGCGATGTCGGGCGCTGAGGAGGCGTTCATCCAGGTTTCCGTGAGGAAGGTGATGTCTGGTGATGTTGTGTCAAGCAGGTTCCAGAGTTCGACGGCGTGTCTGTGGACGGAGCGGGTGTTGAGCAGGATGCACTTGAGGTGGTTGTTGCTGGTGCCTGGTCTTTTGGGTGCGGTGCAGGTCCGGAGGCAGGTGAACTTGCAGGCTTGGCAGCTGAAGGGTCCGCGGGTGTGTTTCGGGTGGCTCGGTAGCAGGCGGGGTTCTGGTCGGGTTTGACTGCGTTGAGGGTGGCGGCGTCATAGGTCCGTCGTGTGGGCTGGCATCGTCGGGGGCAGAGGTCCTGGCGCTGGGCGCGGACGGGCGCAGACGGGCTTGCCTTTGGCGCGCCTTCGGCGCACAATCGGCGCGCCCGCTGCGCGTACGTGTAGACTCTGCCCTAAATGAAGAGTGGGAAGGAGGGAGGGAGGAGCAGCTGGGAGGCGGGAGCGGGGTGGCGAATAGGAGGGGAGAGGGTACAGAAGAGAAAAGCGGGGGCGGGACCGTGGGGGAGCAGCGGCAGGGAGCGGGGAGCAGAGAAAAAAACAGCGGGAAAACAGGCGGCAGAACAAGCGCAAAAATTAGAAAGTACAGGGGCACAGAGGGCGAACAAAATAAGGCACAGAGCAGAATACAACACAAAATTAGGCACAGAGCAGAATGAAATGAAATACAACCAGGAGGCACCTAAGCCCTGGGGGCAGCGGCGAACAGGAGGCAAGAGCAGGGGGGACCGGCGCACTCAGGAGGAGCCACGCGGCGGGAGGAGCGACCGGCTCTGACGAGGTCAGGTCAGGTCACAGCTCCCTGTTGCGTGTCCACCCTCTAAATAGCCAGTGGGAGGGAGGAGCAGCTGCGAGGCGGGAGCGGGGTGGCGAATAGGAGGGGAGAGGGTACAGAAGAGAAAAGGGGGGCGGGCCGCGGGGGAGCAGCGGCGGGGAGCAGGGCAAAAAACAGCGGGAAAACAGGCGGCAGAACAAGTGCAAAAATTAGAAAGTACAGGGGCACAGCGGGCGAACCAAATAAGGCACAGAGCAGAATACAACACAAAATTAGGCACAGAGCAGAATGAAATAAAATACAACCAGGAGGCACCTAAGCCCTGGGGGCAGCGGCGAACAGGCGGCAAGAGCAGGGGGGACCAGCGCACTCAGGAGGAGCCACGCGGCGGGAGGAGCGACCGGCTCTGACGAGGTCAGGTCAGGTCAGGCCAGATCTAAGGATCTAATCAGCTCCGTACCTTGGTTTTAGAATGAAGGAGGTCTTGTATCTCGTTCTCAGGACTCGATCTCCCAGTAACCCGCAAGGGGGACTGGAAACACTGGAGCTGGATTTTCTCGGCAGGAGAAAAGACAGCGTCTTTCTCAGTGCGTCAAATGGGAGGGACGGCTTACTTCGGCACTCGCATCAGCTGGGCTTTGGGTAAGTAGATAGCCGCTCTGCTCCAAACCACCGTGTGTTGCTTAAGGCAAATGCTGGTATATTTATACCTGGAAGGTGCCGTGTTTGACGTAAGGTTGGACATAAGACTTCAATAAGAACTGTCACTAAGAACTGGCAGTTCTTTCAGGACTTGCAGGAGTTCTAGGACAAATCAAAACAAAAGCAGGGGGAATTCCCGGGCTGCTGGAGGTTTGGTTTGGTTAAAGAACGCGTTGTACTTTCTAGGAGTCTAAGGAAGTAGCCTTGCCGTATTTGGACTGCATTGGCTATTACTAAATATGGATATGATTCTTATGCCTTTATAAGGATATTATTTGTTATAACCACACAAGGGCATAAATCGGGAATATTTAATTAGGGTCCTAGATACGTTCACTACAAACCCACTCTTCAGTACACTATTCTACCAATGGATACTACAGAGGAAGGACTGTCTTGATGCTTGAGGCCTGTCCTGCTGTCTGAAAAGGAAGATATGACCTGCACCCTTCTTCCTAGGCTGAAGTAACACCAAGGGTCGGTGGCTAACCGCCAAGCATGGCGGACGCAGTGTGAGTAAGCTCTGCGCCCGGACCACTAAAATCCTGTCCCAATCCTTCCAGATCGGCGGCATCGACCCCGCATACCGCAGTGGGTGCTCTGATGAGACTCTATGCGACCCCTGGCTGGGTTCTGTCGTCCTGGGGGACCGGTGTCACCGCTGGAGCCGGCGAAGAACAGACATACAGACATGCGGACATGGCCAGCATGAAACTGCAGCCTACACAGACACTGCCGGGGGTGCACTGAGGTGGCTGCCGTGACCAGCAGGACCGGCGCAGACCCTGGAGAAACAGTGCGGCATAGATCTTACCCCCGTGTGTGCCCAACACATAGTAAACCCGTGGTGGACTGAGCCATTGAATGGTGCGACCTGGGACGTCACTGAGGCCTACAGAGCTGGCAGAGGACCATTCCCCCCTCCACAGAGGCAGACTGAGAGGTGTGGCGGCCCCGGAATCCCTGCACTGGATGACAGCAGAGATCCCATTGGGAGTACGAGGCGGCAGGCCACCAAACCCCACCTAACCTAGCCCGAAGGGAGGAGGCGCCAGGATTGTGGTAGGTCAGGGGCCCTGAGCATCAAGAGGAAACCCAGGAGGTGCCGAACGGAGACCCTTGTTTATTTTATTTATTTATTTCAAGAGTTTTATATAGCGCTGCTGGACCCTGGAGTATCAGAGCGCTTTACAACAGAGTTAAACACAATACGAATAAATATCAGTATATGCAGAGTTAGAAAACGGGATAACAGTATTGAAGAAGGTATATGATATGGGGGGAGTGGGAGGCAGGTAGAAATTAGAATTAAAAAAACAGGCGAACGAAGGGGTGGCGAGGCGAGCTGTAGAAGCCCCACGATGTTAAGGCTGAGAGGAGACCGGTGCAATAAATCAAAGGCTGGCTGGCAGCGCTGCTGCCATCAAAGTTAGACCGAGGGCAACAGCCGAGGCAAAGGCAGCTCACCGCCCGGAATGGTCGCCTTCTCCCTCCCCCACCCAGCTGGCCCAAGTAAGCGCCCTGAAGCCCTGACCATTGTCTGCCACACGAGTAGACTACTGTACAGGACCGATTGCGAACTCTGGCAAGGGGCACCCCTTCTTCAAGAAAAACTGCTGGAAATTAGGATGTAAATAATATTTCAGGAGCAGCTGCAGGACGCTTTGCTTGACCCCGCCTGATAGGCAATACAGCTTAGGGGAACGCTTGCTCCGTCGGTGGTGGGGTCGGTACTGGGGCAAAGCGGATGATTGGAAACCTATGGCTGCCGGGCCCTGAAACTAATCAACCAGGTTGTTTCTAGGGCTGTGCAGGTGGACCGATACATGTAGACTGTGCCCCCCTGGAGGGACTAAACCCCCGCCTGAGTGCACAACAGGTGGGAGGCGAAGCATAACGGGTGAGCCGAGCCTGCTCCCAGTGATTGCCTGAGAGTAAGTGCACCAGGGATCATCAAAGGGTGAATAGAAGTGGGGACTCTCCCTCGAGTGTCCAATCCTGTACTTACTGGGTACCCGCAGAAGAAGACGGCCTAGGGGTGTGGGTCACCAGGAGAGGCGCATAAAGACATAGTGGAGGGTCACGACCCGGACGGTGTGCTAGGGGACTCGCCCACTCAGTGGGCCTGAAATTTTGCTGACGACGCCGTAGAGGTGCCCCCGGCAGAGACCATTGAAGGCTTCAAGCTGCATGCCCTACCAGCCGCAACATTTAGTAAACACTAGCCTCCTAACACTGCCCTAGTTTGAACTTGCCACTCCGAGTTTTTGTGGGAACTGTTTGCAATCAACACCGGCGTTCTAGCACGATACCTGTCGCCCCCCACCACAAGCGCGGCAAGCTGATAATCCGAACAATGGGACTCCCCAGGGGGAAAAATTAAGATTCCAAAAATGCCGAAAAGCAACCACTGGACGACACAGAGCTCCCCAAACAAATGACTAACACTATCCCACCAACCAACATGGAGTCCACACCAGACAAGTAGGATCTTATACTACTAGAAGTGAGGGACTCGAGAAAAGCAATAGAACAACAAATAGGAACCCTGACAACCAGGTACACCCTTTTGAAGGCGGACCACACTAAGCTCGCTGCCACAGTTAAAGACAACAAATTACCTCTAGCAGAATTGCTACCTCAACACAAAGAACATAGGAAACAACTCCAGCGACAAGTGGCGGGGTTCCAGGACAGAGCGGACGATGCAGAAGGAAGGGCCAGACGCAACAACATCTGCGTCATTGGCCTGCCAGAAAGATGCGAGGGGTCAAACGCGACTGCATTTATGGAGCAATGGTTCAGAGACCACGTGGCCCCAGAAGTTCTATCCAGTTTCTTTTGCGTAAAAGGGGAAGACAGGATCCCTACCGGCAGGCCGATGGTGGGTGCCCCACCTCGTCCTCTGATTGTGAAAATATTGAATTACAGAGACAGGGATGTGCTGCTGCAGAAAGCCAGAGAGTTGTCTCAAATTCAGTATGAAAACCAGATGGTGTCGCTATACCCAGACTATACTGTCCTGGTACAACAAAAACGCTCTCAATATCAGGAAACCAAGAACACACTCAGAGCACTGGACATCAAATATGTTTTGTTATTTCCGGCCAAGCTAAAAGTGATTCATGAACAATCAACACAGTTCTTTAATACTCCAGAGGAAGCGGAGGAATGGCTTGAGGTCACATTCCCCCCCGTCGGGGTCCGGGCCCTTTCCACAAAGTACATCTAGCGCCCCGAAACCCAGGTTGAGCTGGTGCCTGCGCCGCCTCACACTGAACACAATACCCCACAACCGGAACCCCCCACCGGACCTGGCCCAAAAGGGACGAGCAGAGGCGCTGCTGACTGCCAACATGTTCTGGGAAGGTACACTCCAAATATCCTCGGAATCCTCTGAGGAAAACACGGCTCATTCAGATTCTGACCAAAGCATAACTTTATTCAGTGGCATCACCCCACAAACTGCAGTACGTTTTATAGGGTAGAATGGGACCGGGGCAGCGGGGAAAGATCATTACAAGGGCTACACCCCATCAGTACAATTTATGTAACCATAGAGCACCCTCTTCATTGAAGCACTGATCTAAATGCATAACGAATACAAAGAGGTCCGGACTGCATTGAGCTTGCACCATCTTAGTTCAAATAGCTAACTGGTTAGAACCACTTACACCAATGGCGAATGCAACAACTACATTGTTTAATGTTAACATTGTTGTATGTATGGTTTGGACCAGCACAGTTCTAACGCTGGACCGAGTATTCTCTGTTAGAGTTCGAATGTTAGTACAGCATGGCCCATCCCACCCCTCTACTCTGTGCACTGATAACCTACTCTCGCTGGTTATGCACGGAACACCGACTAATCACATATACACATGCAGGATAGCTACACAATAATCACCTGGAACGTGATGGGACTCAGTTTCATCTATAAAAGTCATAGAATTCATGCGCAGCTAAACAGACTACACGCGCACATAGTTTTCCTGCAGGAGTCCCACCTCACCACGTCCGAGGCAGCCAAACTACATGAGAAATGGAAGGGCCAGGTTTACTCCACTCCCTACTCTGCCTTTGCCCGATGTGCCTCCATCTGGATTAGGAATGGGGTTCCCCTCGAAGTGTTGGAACAACGGACAGACCCGATGGGGCGGTACATATTAATCAGAGGAACCTTAGATGGCGCACACATAGTGTTGGGGAGCATGTATGCCCCTAACTTTGAGAAGGACACATTTCTATTGAGCCTTAACTCCATACTTGTGTCCTGGGCGACATATTCGTGGATTCTAGGTGGAGACTTTAATGTAGTGCTTGATATTGGTAAGGACAGATCACACCCCCACTACAAGGCGCTGCCACCATCAAGCAGGCTGAAGCACTTTGCAATGGGTGGAAGGTTGGTCACTGGGAGACGCATGACGGCTGAAGTACCCAACAGCAGAGAGTACTCTTTTTATTCTCATCTGCACCAACTACACACTAGAATAGATAGGATTCTGTGTTCTATTCCTATCTCCACCCAGATAATGCATGCCACGTATTTAGGGAAGACCTTCTCATAACCACAACCCCTTAGAGGTTAAGCTAGCTTGGAGCAGAGTCCCCACCCCGGTGCCCACCTGGAAGTTATGGCCACAGATGGTGGAGGATGCGGCTTTCGTAACACTCTAGCTGAGTGAATCACAAACTATTTCACTGAAAATACAGGCACTGCTTCCTCGCCCCAGATGGAGTGGGTCGCCTTTAAGACGGAGATTAGGGGACTAGCAATTGGCACCACAGCAGGAGTAAGGAAAGACATACATGATAGAGTAAAGGAGGTTGAAAATTCATTGAACACAATAGAGCAAGAAGCAGCAGTAGACCCGACTAAGGGCACACCGTTACAAGAGGCCCACATTAAACATGCGGAGCTGTTAGAAACTCTACATCAAATTGATTACACGGCTTACACACACACCAAACACGCAGAAGCTGACAAGTCGGGCCCACTTCTAGCGGGCATTATTCGTGACAAACCCCCGCAGACCCCAATACATGAGATAACCATGGTAAATGGAACAACTGTAGACGCAGCAAGACATCAAAACTGCCTTTTGAAAATATTACCAGGCCTTGTACCAGCCACCACCACCACCAATGGCAGTCGACTCTCTCTGTACTTTTTTTAAACGGACTAACATTTCCAAAGCTCACTCCAGAGGTGCAGAAGGAACTCTCCGGCCCCATCACAAGGGCGGAAATTTAAGAAGCCATGTATGACCTACCACAGAATAATGCTCCTGGTCTAGACGGCCTTCCAATTGAATTCTTCACCGCATACTCAAATGCCTCAGTACCACAGCTGGAGCAGCTGTACAACACTGCCATAGACACAGGGATGCTGCCCCATACCACAATGCAGGCCTTAGTTGTATCCCTTCCTAAATCAGGCCAATCAACGCTTGATATTTCAAGATATAGGCCTCTATCGCTACAGAATACAAAATATTGAGGAAGGTCCTCACGCGCAGACTGCTTCCCTACTTATGAAGCTAATACACCCTGACCAATGCGGTTTGTGCCTGCACAAAGCGCATCGCTTAACATTAGAAGACTATGTCATGTTATGGAATTTGTCCCTCCCGACAATCATACAGCAGGATGTATCACTTTGAACCTGAGGCAGGCGTTTGACACTCTTAAGTGGGATTATTTGATCAAGGTACTGGAAAAATTTGGCATACCCCTGACTACTTAAAATGGATACAGTTGTTATATTCAGTCCCCACCGCGCGGGCCCTAACAGGCAGGCACATTTCACGAGAGTCCCCCCATTGGCAGGGGCACCCGACAGGGCTGGCCATTGTTCCCTCTTCTGTGCTAGCCTTGGAGCCCCTAGCGATTAGGTTACGGATACAGGTGGAACGGAAAAGAATCCAACTGGGCACTACCACACATACGATATCTGCCTATGCAGATGACTTAATAATATATATATATATATATATATAGAAGATTTGACGTCTGACCTTGCACCAATACCAGATATTTTGACACACTTTGCACTAATTTCAAGACTTACTATTAATAAGACTAAACCACAAGCCTTTGTCTCCGACCCAGAGGGGAGCCCAACAGAGATACACTTTGGACAATATCTCCCGGCGGTAGCCCCACGCACTTTTAAAAACCTGGGTATCCAAATCTACAGAACTGTACCAGACCTCATAGTAGGGAACCTGAACAAAACTATCCGGGCGCTCATAGCACAGGTCGCATTCTGGACGTCCCTGCTGCTCTCAGCCATGGGAAGTGTGGCAAGCACAAAAATGGTAGTCTTGCCCGCCTATTATATTTCTTTTTAAATTTGCCAGTAGTGTTCCCGGCAGACACATTTACATCTCTGAACAAGATATTGACCGAATTAATTTGTGGCAGTGGCCGTCGTAGAGTGGGACTGACTAAATTACAGCTGTATACAGATAAGGGAGGGTTGGACGTCCAAGATTTTCGTGCCTATTGCCATCCGAGCCAATTGCAATGGCTGTCATTCTGGCTGGCAGGGCGCAATCCGAATGAAATTGGCTATACAACCCGGGAACTAGAGCGAGGGGTCCTACACACACTTTTGCTGCCCCGTGCCACAATACCCTCCACCGCCACATCACTCCTACGCACTACACTCACGTACTGGAAACAACCTATACGCTATACGCGCAATTGCCCCCCCTACTCTGATAACATGCCGTTGCTGGGGATACCTACCCCCAATGGCATGCTCACTAAACGAAGAATACTGGCCTGGGTGAAGGACGGGGTAACTAGGGTGGGTACATTGGTTGACGAAGGCACCCTCATAGATCACGGTAATTTCACTAGGCATAATGAAGTTACAGACAAACTATACCTCACACACGCAGTGGTTCTGCACTATGTGAAGAAACACTGGGCCCCGCACAGGGAAGCACCTGCCCAACGCGTACTGGTTCACATGATACATCTCATGGGCAATGGGCGGAATCTCACCAAATGGCGATATAAAGGCATTAGAATGCATACTGACACCACCTTGACAGAGCTGCTCACTAAATGGTCTAGGGACTTAGAAAAATAATTGACTGATAAAGAGTGGGGATCGATCCTAGAATATCCCAGGAAAATTCCACGAAATGCCAAATTCAAATTTATCTAATATATGGTCATACAGAAGGGCATATCTTACACCGTGCAGACTATACCCAAATACACAACACTGTTGCCCGAGATGCAAGGCAGAAGCAGCGGACCTGATCCACATGCTGTGGCAATGCCCAATGCTTGCGGGGACAGAGGTGGTGGAGATTATTACAGCGGCAGCGGGTATCCCCGTGCCGAGAACAGTCTGGAATTACCTACTAGGTATCAATAGATGCACTAAAACCCAGAAAGTACAATTACGCTTCGTAGACCTGGCTCTGGTGATGTCTAAACGTGCCCTCACTATGCAGTGGAAATCAGTCAAGCCTCCGCCACTATGTGGCTGGCACGGGGAGGTGGTGAGATGGGGGTGGTGCAGAAAGCGCGACAATCAGGAGAGAGGAGGCACGCGGGCTGCGTAAAAAAGTAATTTCCATGGAATGGGACACCATCCTGGAAGTCTTCAAGGCACTAGCGCTGGCACCAGTCCCTGCAGCACAAGACCACTAGGTGGGTTCCCCCAACCCTGCTGGTCCACTCATACATCCGGTCCTCCGCTTCTTCTCCTATGACTACTCAGAAAACACAACATAGGCACACATGTAGAATATCGAGCATGAAGATAGAGTGTATGCACATGCCCTACCTGAGAGTAGGTTCTGTTGACAATAGGGGCTCTGCCCGGGACTGGGGTCGGGATAGGGCCAGCTGAGTTAAAGGGATGGGAGGGAGGGTAGGGGAGAGTTAAATTGCTCTCATGCATCACCTTCACCTTCGCAGACCCTTTGGAACCGATGTATCAATGTTAAGTGGTTCAACAGTGGTTCAAAAACGGCACTAATCAGACTATCAGCAATAATACGAATGACTGTAACAGTTACAAGAAATGTTTGATATACCATCTGAGAACCCCCAACAATGTACTTGTGATTGAAGGTATGAAAAAGACTGAAGAATAATACAAGTACATACATTTTTTATGTATGATGCTATATCAGGAAAAGTTCAATAAAATATGTTTTAAAAAAACACCAAGGGTCAGCTGACTGGCATGATCTGAGCTACAGGACACAATAAGCTCCAGAGACCCCTTTGCAACTGCCCCGCTAACCTTCTGCAACTGGAACTTGCAGCTAGACATGCCTCTGCTGGAGCAAGTTCCTGATCATAAGAGCGGATGCGTGCCTGTTCCTGGACCCTTGGTGTGGCATCAGCTGAACTTTCCCTTGAAGGAAAGAAGAAATCCTGAGGTTTTGGACTGTTCGCAACCACGAACAGACCCATTTCACGACTGCCAATGCAAAGCTCTAGTGAACCCGACTCTTCACGCTATTGTTACCCCCAGTGATAACCGGAAACAAGAGATCTGCACTTCCCACTGTAGCATCGATAGCCCGCATTGACTGCCAACGCAAAACTTCAGCAACGACCATCCATGATGCCTTACAGGATCTTTGCAATACAATGATGACTCCCATAATGCCTCCTGCTCTTTCCTCTACAGCGATGACCGTCTGCAACGCTTTCCCTGCTTCCCGCGGCCTCCTCTACCTTGAAAATAACTCTTTGCGCTGGACTCTAGAAGGCACATTTTTCAGTGGGACTAACCTGTTTCCAGTATCCAGCACGCCCTCCATCACTGTCGGCCTGAACTTGTAACTTTCACCCGGTCTCACGTTACCCAATAGCCGCCAGTGGCTCTTTGCACTTTTAGGTGCAAAAATGTACCTGAACCCTTTAACATTGCATATTGCCGTCAGTTTCTACTAATTTGAGTTTTGTCGTTATGGTGTCAAATGTGTCAATTGTTTTATTAAATGTTTCTCTATTTTTCTAAGTTGTGGGATTTTTCAACTTTTGTGTTTTCACTTTATTTCTGTTTGTGTGCTGCATAAATTCTTTACATATTTCCTCTAAGTTAAACCTAACTGCTCTCATTCCAGGCTAACAGAGGGTTAAGGACAGGTACATTTTTTGACTTTTTGTGCTGCACCCTGACAAGGATTGTGGATGTTGATTGAGTAGGGTTTCACCTCCTTCAGCCAACAACCCTATGTCTCACAGAGTCCCTTAAAATTTTGATATTTGGGTATATGTTACAATACACAATAATCTACAAAAACTATTATGGTCCCCTATTATTTGGAAAAATAGTTTTCATCCGTAAAGGTGAGTGCATTTCCCCATAGACTTTAGTGGACCTCCACTGTCCATTAAGAAGGCCATTGTTGACCTTGATAATAATTGTCTAGAGAATGTTCAATTTTCTATTTTCCAGATTTTTACTTGTGTTATGTAATGCTTTTTTCTTGTTTTTGTAAATGCTCTTCTATGGACCTTAATTTATTTTTCCTATAGGTTGAGCCCAAAGTTCACTTATACAAGTCCTTTAAACAATTTTCTGTCTCTGTCTGAAAACTGCTGAGTAGGGACACTGTGGGAGATGAGCTAATGCTCGTTGCAAACTTCTAGTCATTCTCACACTTTTTTTCTTCAAGCAGTGTCTCACTAGACACAAAAAAGCATCCAAGGTGTGTGTGGTCTGTTACATTAGAAAGTAGTCTCCCACCGTGGTGCAATTTTCTTCAACTCACTGACACTTCTGCACTTGACCTTCCTTCCTTTTGGAATGTGCCCTACCTCTCTGAAAGAATCTTGATGTTCAACTTCAGACACACCCAATTCTTCAAAGAACAAATCTGCAAACACAAATGTATACATATGAATCATGAATGTTTGTTAATGTAATGTTTGTTGTACATTCAGCATGCTGTACTTCCAGAATCTCCTCTATATTTTCCCACCCTAATTGGTCATAATTTCTTCACATTTCATATAAAATAAACAATAAACAATATTTCATTTACACGATGGTACGTCCTCCCTCAGAATCTGCGTTATGCTGCAGTATAATGGTCAAATGCTGGGCTGGGAGCAAAAGGCAGCCGTAGGAAATGTTTTAAGTCTTTGATCCTTCATAGAGAATAGAAGTGATAGAGCATTGTTAAATGTTTGCATTTGTAATCTGGGGGCATATTATCAAGGGGGTTTATCTCCGCTTTTTTGGCTTTAAAAGCCAACAAAGCGGAGATAAAATTATCTCCCTATTACCTAGCTGTCGCTAACACCAGTTAGCGACCATCTTGGGCCCCACTTTGCATGTCAGTGATATTTATCACTAATGACATGCAAAGTGGGCGTGCCAAGATGTTAGCGACTGGAAACAGTCGCTAACATCGCTATCTCCTATTACCAACTTTTGGAAATATTCGCGCTAAGCGCGAATATCTCCAAAAGCTAACACCTGCCCTGAGCAGTTCTTAGCCATGTTATCCAATGGGAGGTGGATAACATGGCTAAGAGCATTAGCTCGGTAATGCATGAATGTCGCTGACTTTTCAGCGATATTCATGCATTGCGGGCGATTTTTATCGCATTTGCGATAAACCTTGGTAATACCAAGGTTTATCTGCGATAAAAATCGCCGCAGCTCAGCGGTAAAAATATTGCCGCTAAGCCAACATAGCGATAATTATCGCTAGATGTTTTTAATATGCCCCATTGTGTTTTATTTCCAAACACTTCTCCTGCTTTCACCAGTCTTTATGATATCACATATTGCTTATCTTTTTCATGCATAGGAACGGAAGATGGCAAATAACACATTGTTATGTAAGGTTCTCATTAAGAGCCACTAGCATCAATACTAGATTCTAGATCTGGCTATTCACAGCTATGACGTAGCAACAGTGGGTAACAAAAGTTATCATAAATCTGAGACCCTGTCAGCTCCATGTTGGATCCGTTCTCTGATGGGGAACAGGCAGCACAACTTCAGGAGGTTGAGAGGCGGTACAAAGGGTGGCGTAGTTGGTGGCAGGCAGCCAGGTAGTTTATTTTTAAATATGGGCGAGGGAGGAATGACCAGGTTATGTATGGCACCTCCATTACTCATCAGCCCCCGCATTGTAGTAGAAAGCAAAGGCAGAATGTTTTGGGGGGCCACACTTACCATAAAATTATAGACGGGTAAAAAGTGAATTTCAGATGTTTTTCACCTCTGGATTCATATACAACTTAAACTTTGTTCTTGATGTCTATTGGATATCACTCAGAGCCCCTTGGTGAAAAACATCCCTGTTATTCACTGTTAACCATCTATAATTCTATATATTATGTATGGCTCTTAATGGGCACCTCTGGTGTGAATACCAGATTTAAGAAATCGGATTATTCACTGCAATGACGTGGTAACTGTGGGAACAAATGTTCTTTCCTATTGTTGCTATGTCATACAGGAATTCTAGGCTGCTCTGACGGACTACTCTGAAAGCCTGCCAGTGCAGCCCTGGCTTTCTGCTTTGATGGCAATCAGAGTGTTATAGTTTATTAATTATATTTGTAATGTATATAATTACTGTATGTAAGCTGTCTATTGTGTAAGGGGCACAAGCTGAGCGAGTGAGATTTTCTATAGTGGTGCCTCGTATTAGGAAACAACGCCAGGGAGGCGGTTCTTTTCACTTTCTGGCCTCCTCCCTGTGGAACTCCCTGCCACTGACACTGAGACTTCATGAAGACCTGTTGGCTTTCAGACAGGCTTTCAAAACTTGGCTCTTTAGGCAAGCCTACCCATAGTTAACTTCTGCCTCTTTCTGTTGATATGTTATGTCTCTGCAAATCTTCCAACAGCGCCATGAAGCCTACGGGCGTACGTGCGCTCAATACATTTTATTTAACATAACATAATGGAATGTTAGTTCCAGTTCGATAGCCCCAGGGTTGATTAACAGTACCAAGGACTGGATGTTGTCAGATGCATCGACATGGGCACCGCTACATCTGTACCAGATATCTACAATAAACACATTAATTGAAACTAGAAGCCTGAGATTCAAGTACTTATAACATTTGGCGGCGATAGGAAACAAAAGATGCTTAGACTAATAAGTTACCTCATGGAGTCGGATTCTATTTCGTGAAATATTGCCAGGCACGGGTGTCTTAATTTATTTATCCCAAAGAGCTTAAGGCTGGCTGCTGCAGGTCCAATCTCATTCCGAGTTCGGTTGAAGACAAGAAATGTGTGTTGGCAGAAGATTGTGTGGATATGCCTCAGTGAATTTTGGAGTGGCCACGTCTCAACAGAAAATAAAATCTCGACATAATGGTAATAGAAGCGTGTTCACTGACGTTTCAAAATTGGTGTGCGGGTCAAAGAACATGAGGTTGGAGGAGAGGCAGTAAAACCTTTGTTTCATTTTTGCTGACTATAGAAAGTTGTTCAAGTAAAACATGTGTTTGGGAAAACTTGCTGATGGGAGATGGTGGAATGTTAGAAACTTGATTCCAATGGAAGATTTTCAAAAAGATATTATAAGGAGAAAATTACAGGTTCCCGGAGATTTACAATGTTATTCAACAAACACAAATCTAATGAACAAAAACGTGTGGAATGAAAGTCTCTTGATTCCCAAAGTTATCATGTTGGAGTTTCTACATATTCCAATGATTATCGGAAGTGTACAGTGTTGTTGCAAAGCCATGTGAATCCAGTGATGTTTCAATACCATGTGAATCCAGTGATGCTGTTTTAGTGCCATGTGAAACCAGTGAACTGGTTTCAGTGCCATATGAATCCAGTGGTTGTTTCAGTGCCATGTGAATCCAGTGATGTTGTTTCAATGCCATGTGAATCCAGTGATTTTGTTGTAGTGCCATGTGAATCCAGTGAGGTTGTTTTGGTGCCATGTGAATCCATTATTGTTATTTCAATGTCATGTAAATCCAGTGATGTTGTTTTAGTGCCATGTGAATCCAGTGATGTTGTTTTGGTGCCATGTGAATCCAGTGCTATTATTTAAATGCCATGTGAATACAGTGATTTTATTTACATGTCATGTGAATCCAGTGATGTTGTTTTAGTGCCATATGAATCCAGTGATGTAGTTTTGGTGCCATGTGAATCCAGTGAAGTTGTTTCAATGCCATGTGAATCCAGTGATGTTATTTAAATACCATGTGAATCCAATCAATCAATCAATCAAGCAGCACATTTATAAAGCTCACTACATACCCGCTAGGGTACCAAGGCGCTGAGGGGGGGTTGAGGGGGTGGGGGGGTGGGGGGGATTTGCTGCTACTGGTCGAAGAGCCAGGTCTTGAGGAGTCTTCTGAAGGTGAGTAGGTCTTGGGTCTGCTGTAGGCTGGTGGGGTGAGTGTTCCAGGTCTTGGCGGCGAGGTAGGAGAAGGATCTGCCGCCGGATGTCTTTCGATGGATGCGGGGGACGACGGCGAAGGCGAGGCCTGTGGAGCGGAGCTGTCGGGTGGGGGTGTAGAAGCTGAGTCTGTTGTTCAGGTAGGCAGGTCCGGTGTTGTGGAGTGCTTTGTGTGCGCACTGCGTGGGTGAGTAGCTTGAATGTGATCCTCTTGTCTACGGGGAGCCAGTGAAGGTCTCTCAAGTAGGGTGAGATGTGGTTGCGGCGGGGTACGTTGAGGATCAGTCGGGCAGAGGCGTTTTGGATGCGTTGGAGGCGTCGCAGGTCTTTGGCCGGGATGCCTGTGTAGAGTGTGTTGCCGTAGTCTAGCCTGCTGCTGACGAGGGTCTGTGTCACTGTTTTTCTTGTTTCTGTCGGGATCCACATGTAGATCCTGCGGAGCATGCGGAGGGTGTTGTAGCAGGAGCAGGAGACTGCGTTGACCTGTTTTGACATGGAGAGTGAGGAGTCTAGGACGAAGCCCAGATTGCGTGCTTGGTCGGTCGGTATTGGTGGGGTTCCTAGAGATGTTGGCCACCATGAGTCATCCCAGGCGGAGGGGTTGGGTCCAAGGATGAGGACCTCCGTCATGTCCGAGTTCAGTTTCAGACGGCTGCTTCCATCCATTCGGGGACGGCCTTCATTCCCTCGTGGAGGTTGGTTTTGGTGGTACGCGGGTCCTTAGTGAGGGAAAGGATGAGCTGGGTGTCGTTGGCGTAGGAGATGATGTTGAGGTCATGTTGGCGGGCCACTTGTGCGAGGGGGGCCATGTAGATGTTGAATAATGTTGGGCTGAGGGATGAGCCCTGGGGTACGCCGCAGATGATTTTGGTGGCTTCGGAACGGGAGGGAGGGAGGCGGACTCTCTGGGTTCTGCCGGAGAGGAAGGATGTGGTCCATTCAAGGGCTTTATCTTGTATTCCGGCTTTTAGGAGGCGTGTCCTTAGAGTGCGATGGCAGACCATGTCGAAGGCGGCTGACAGGTCCAGGAGGATGAGGGCTGATGTTTCGCCGTTGTCCAGTTGGCATCTGATGTCATCTGTGGCGGCAAGGAGAGCGGTCTAGGTGCTGTGGTTTCGTCTGAAACCAGACTGGGAGGGTCCAGGATGTCGTTGTCTTCGAGGTGGCGGCTCAGATGTGTGTTGAAGATTTTCTCGATGACCTTCGCCGGGAACGGGAGTAAGGAGATGGGTCAGAAGTTCTTGAGGTCCTGGGGGTCTGCCTTGGGTTTCTTAAGGAGGGCGTTGATTTCAGCGTGTTTCCAGCTTTCCGGGAATGTTGCTGTTTTGAAGGAGATGTTGATGACCTTCTGTAGTTGGGGAGCGATGGCTGCGTTGGCTTTGTGTTGTACACGTGGTGAGGGCATGGGTCTGACGGTGATCCTGAGTGGATGAAGTTCATGAACTTGCGTGTCTCGGTGTCGCTGACGTTGGCCCAAGAGGTCAGGTGGTTGGCGCGGGTGCTGTTTGCGGGGGTGGGGTCTGGCGTGGTAGGGGCGGCTGTGGTGTTGAAGCTGTCGTGGATGTCGGTGATCTTCCGGTGGAAGAAGGTGGCCAGTGAGTCGCAGAGTTCTTGAGAGGGTGGAATGTCGTTGACGTTGGCCCTGGGGTTGGAGAGTTCTTTCACGATGTGAAGAGCTCTTTGCTGTGGTGTGCGTTGTTATCTAGGCGGTCTTTGAAGGAGGATCTCTTGGCTAGTCTGATGAGTTGGTGGTGTCTGCGGGTGGCGTCCTTGTGGGCCGCGAGGCTGTCAGGTGTGTGTTCGTTGAGCGATTTTTTCTTAAGTTTCCGGCAGTTGCGCTTGGAGGTCTGGAGTTCTTCGGTGAACCAGGTGGCTTTCTTGGTGGCTTGGTTGTTGGTGGTCTTCTTGAGTGGTGCGAGGGAGTTGGCGCAGTTGTTGATCCACTGTCTGAGGTTGTGGGCGGCGGGGACTGGGTCAGTGGGGTCGGTAGGCGGGTTCTGGGCAAGGGCGCTGGTCAGCTGGTCTTTGGTGACTTTGCTCCAGCAGCGGCGGGGTGGTTGTAGGGTGCGGTGGAGCTTGACCTGTTTCTGGAAGGAGAAATGGATGCAGTGGTACTTGGTCCAGTGGAGTTCGGTGGTGTGGTTGAAGGTGACGTGGGCGCTTGTGGAGAAGAAGGGGTCAAGCGTATGTCCGGCTGCGTGGGTGGGTGCGGTGACGAGTTGTCTGAGGCCGAGGTTGGCGAGGTTGTCAATCAGGGTGGTGGAGTTGGCGTCGTTGTTGTTCTCGAGGTGGAAGTTAAGGTCCCCGAGGAGGATGTAGTCCGTAGAGGCGAGTGCGTGGGTGCTGGTGAGGTCAGAGATGGAGTCGCTGAAAGGTGACCGTGGTCCGGGGGGGTCTGTAGACGAGCGTTCCTCTGAGGGTGGTGTTGGGGTTGGTGTGTATTCAGAAGTGCAGATGTTCGGCGGTCTTGAGGGTGTCGTCCGTGTGGGTGTAGACCTTGAGGGTGGACTTGGGGGTGATGGCTATTCCTCCTCTGATTCCGTTGGTGCGATCCCTGCGGGTGATCTTGTAGCCCTCTGGGATGGCTATGGCGATGTCGGGCACCGAGGAGTCGTTCCAACAGGTTTTGGTAAGGAAGGCTACGTCCGGGGTGGCGGTGTCGAGCAAGTCCCAGAGCTCGATGGCGTGCTTGCGTGCGGAGCGGGTGTTGAGAAGTATGCAGTGGAGGTGGTTGGTTCTGGTCTTTGGGGGTTTGGTGGTTCTGTCGCAGGTGAAGCTGCAGGTGTGGCAGGAGAAGGGTCCGTGGGTGTTCCTCGGTGAGGACTGGAAGCATGCTGCGGTGCGGCCAGGATTGAGGGTGATGAGGTCGCTGGCAGTGTAGCGCCGTCTGGAGGTGCGGGGGTCCATGGACCAGGGGGGGGTGGCGCTGGGCGCGTTCCAGGTGCGGACGGGCGCAGGCGGGCTTGCCTCTGGTGTGCCAGTGGCAAGGTCGCGCAGCGACCGCCATCAAGAAGGGGAGGTAGGAGGGAGGAGCAGCTGGGATGCAGGAGGCGGGGATGAATGGGGGCTTGAGGGGGGCGGGGCCACAGGGACGCAGCGGCGGGGAAAGGAGATGGCTCGCGGGAGCCGAGGTGCTTGCGGGGCAGGGGGCCACGCAGAGCAGCAGACAAGAGAAAAAACAGGCTCAACAAAAACAAGGCAAAAGACAAGGTAAACACAGCAATTACAGTCCTACAAAAGTTAGGCGCTTACCACTAGACACCAGGGATGACCAGCAGGAAGCAGCGAGGGTGGGTAGGGGGCCACGGGGACAGCTGGGTGTCGCTGTACGCGTGGGGAGTGATCCAGTGGCCACAAAGGTCACTCACCGTAGCGCGCTGCGACCGCCTTTAAGAAGGGGAGGTGGGAGGGAGGGGCAGCTAGGAGGCAGGAGGCGGGGACGAATCGGGGCTCGAGGGTGGCGGCGCCGCAGGGATGCAGCGGTGGGGTAAGGAGATGGCTCTTGGGAGCCGGGGGCTGGGGGGGCAGGGGGTCACACAGAGCGGCAGAAAAGAGAGAAAACAGGCGCAACAAGAACAAGGCAAAAGCCAAGGTAAACACAGCAATTACAGTCCTACAAAAGTTAGGCGCTTACCAATAGACACCAGGGATGACCAGCAGGAAGCAGTGAGGGTGGGGAGGGGGACACGGGACAGCTGGGTGTCGGTGTCGCTGTACGCTCGGGGAGTGATATAGTGGCCATAAAGGTCAAAGGTCACTCCAGTGATGCTGTTTTAGTGCCATATGAATCCAGTGATGCTGTTTTAGTGCCCTGTGAATCCAGTGATGTTGTTTCAATGCCATGTGAATCCAGTGATGTTATTTGAAAGCCATGTGAATCCAGTGATATTATTTCAGTGCTATGTGAATCCAGTGGCAATCAGGAAGAGAGTTCTGTGGGAAAAAGTGTTGAGAATACAACAAATGAGATTGTAGGAGTGACATCTAGGATGGGGGGGTACTTCTAAGAAACCTGGCTATTTACAAGATTTGTATGCTTAAATATTTATATTGCTTTGATATATAGATATATATTTGTGTTTTTTGTTTTTGTTATAAAGGAAGGAGATGTTTTAGTTATTAATCAATTATATTTGTAATGTATATAATTACTATATGTTAGCTTTCTATTGTGTATGGGGCGCGAGAGGGGCATGAGCTGAGCGAGTGAGATTTGCTATAATGGAATGTTAGTTATTGTTTTAAATCTTGGTGGTTGATTAACTATACAACGAATTTAAAAGGTGTCAGATGCATCGAGATGCATTCCGCCACATTTGTACCAGATATCTAGAATAAATATATTAATTGAAACTAGAAGCCTGTGATCGAAGTACTTTCATCACAGAGCTTCACAATATCAGGAGGGGAGAATACACAGAGGTTGGAAGTAGGCCAGCAATGTCTTTTTCTTCCATTGGGATGGGGATAAGAGGTCATGTTTAATATAGCCCCCATCCCCTATTACTCCTCTGCTCCTGCACAGTGGTTAAAAGCACGTGTAGATGACAGCAGTGGTTCCTCCTTTTGCGCGGAGGAGTGTTGCCCCGCCTCCTGCGAGCGCAGCAGATGCAGATTTGATAAAATGGTCAATGGACATGACGATTTTAGTAAAGGGCGCTGTCTCATCTTGGGGGAAGGACCATCGCCTGCAGCTGATTGGCAGCTGGAATGACTTGCCTAAAGTGTGCATGGCAGATTGGCCAGCTGTCTTGCGATGGCCAGCCCGACATGCGCACTTCAGCCCTCACCCATACCAACTGTGTAACAGCCAGGCGGACTGCAGGTACAGGCTCATAGTCTTAAAAGGATCTGTGTTAGCTTGCTCCGACCAATCATGGAGCTACTCTTATGCTGATAACGGCATGATAGCAGCTCCAGGATTGGCTATGTTACTTAACCCCTTCCATGCTGAGCCGATTTTGCTCGAATTCTGTTTATTGGAATAAACATCAAAACAAGGCAACAAAATAAAATTAAAGTGTCCTATAAATTGACAGAAATAGATAGAAACAATGAACCGTCATCACACGATCTTCTATGTTCCACCTGTCCTTCCTCAAGCGTCCAATGATTCCAGTAAAACAGGTTTGTCAACAGACAATACATCAAAGCCAGTCCCAGTATTCGCTGTACAGGGGTTGCCTTTATTCGTTCCATATCAAATCAAAAATCTTTATTTAGATATAAAACAAATATCTTTAAAAGAGAGTTTCAGGTTCACATTGTTCATAACAGTAAAACGGTACAAGCAATCAATTGTTAAAACTGCTCCCCTGGACTGCGAGTCCATACTTAAAACAACCCCATGCACGTGAACTGCTATTTAAACCATTGTTAGCATTGTTTGCCCAGTACTTTGGGGTTATTTAAAATACATTGATTAATTTAAAACAAGTAGGGGTAAAGCAGTGACAAACTGTTTTTGTTTAAAATTACGATAAGCATGCTGGATCAGATTTGTTAGTCTTATGTTTAAGTCTGTATTATCGGGACTCAGTGCTGCAATAATGGATTGCCTACAGGTCCGGACACCCAGCCGATTCCATTCCTCCCTCAGCTTAACCCTGAGTTGGAGGTCGAAGGCAGGACAGATGCAGACCACATGCAGTAGCGTTTCTGCTGCTTCGCCACACCCTCTACAAGTTGTGTCCTCCTCCACGCGACGCCAGGGGGGTACATTTTGCAAGAATCGCCAGTCACCCATTCTAATAGTGATGAAACTGCGTTTTAAGTACAGTGAGTAAGAACTGGAAAAGTACGCGGCAGGGGTTAGCCGATTGTAGGAATTAATGACTGCCCACGCATGGCTTCGTTTTGAAAACAGTGCTTTGTCGGTGATGAGTGATAGCGATCTTACACATTTTTTGATAGCAAGCTTAAATGCGGACTGACTAGGATTGAGGTCCCAGAGGCCGTCTGCTGAAGTTTGTTGGATATAGTCCTTAAAAAGTCAACCAAATGATCCTTCTGGGTTTTTCTCAGTTATTTCTTGCCAGACTAGGGACTCTAGTGTGCCTGGGTTGGATTGTCGTAGTTTGTGGCAGAGGTTAAGAAATACCCCAATACAGGAGACGTCATAATTCAATAACCCAATCTCTAATCTGATCTGTGAAGGGGATGCGGAGTATGAGAGGTGGAGAACCTTTTTATAAATTTTAATAGTGTGCTGATTTAGAGCACTGTTCAGTTTTCCCTTAAAGATCCCTATGCCATACGACAGGGTGGGGCCAATTTTCGCTTTCAAATCTTCCAAGAGAGGAGACAGCGTAGGGCCTGAAAGGTTTCTTGAAAGCTTAGTCAATGACACCGCAAGCGTTGTTGCTTTAACCGCAATCTCTTTACGCTGCTTTATAAGGTTGCCCCTGGAGTCCAGACGGACCCCCAGGTATTTGTACGACTGGCCAATGGCGAGGCTGTTGTGATTAAAGGACCATCCGCCACCAATGTGTCGCTTCTTCCCGAATGGGACAACCTGAGTCTTCTTCAGATTGACTTCTAATTGGTTCTTGATCGTATATTGCAGCAGTGTGTCAAGCAGTCTTTGCAACCCCACCCTGGTGAGGCTGTACAAGGCCAGATCATCGGCATATAAAAGATTGCTCAAAGCAGTACCTCCTACTTTCGGCGGGTGGCTGTTTACGCCGTCCAGGGTACTAGACAAATCAGCAATGAACAGGTTGAATAGAAGGGGGGCCAGCACGCATCCCTGCTTGACCCCTCTTGTTGTGAAGATTTTTCGCGAGAGGTGTGTGCCGGACCCCAGCTTCACTCGAACCCAAGTGCGTGAGTGCAGTTGGATAATTGCATTCAGTAATTTGTCAGGGATCCCCCACTTCCTCAGCTTTTCCCATAGGATCTCCCTGGGGACCCTATCAAAAGCGGCTTTAAAGTCGACAAAGCAGCAAAACACAAACCTAGATGTTAAAAGGGCTTTGTCGACAATGGATGACACCACTAATAAGTTGGTCATGGTCCCCGAGTTGGCAGTGAATCCGGTTTGGTTCATTGGGACCCTGTTGTGATCGTTTACCCATTGCCTCAGGTCCTCCAGGAGGAGCCCTGCGTAATGTTTTGCCTCAATGTCCAACAGGGCTATAAGTCTATAGTTGTTAGGGACAGCTCGCGAGCCTGACTTGTAAATCGGATGAATAATTGCACCCCGCCACGAGTCTGGGATTGTTGCGGTTCTCAGTGCATAATTAAAAAGATTGGTTAACAATCCAGACCAAAAAGTTATGTCCAATTTAAACAAGTTTTGTGGGAGGCCGTTAGGACCTGGTGCTCCATCTAGTCTGGCCTTTGTCACAGCTGTGGTAACCCTGTCTTCAGTTACCTGATGAACCTCATCAAAGAGTGGAGATGGGTCGATGGGAGTGCGCCCTTTAATTCCAAGACCGGGACCCGTTTCTAGAGGCAATCCCTGTCCTGCTGGATCTTGGTGGGCTTCTGACTTGAAATGATCCGTAAGATAGATTGCCCATTCTGCTTCTTGAATGTTTGCCGTTCCAAAACTTGAGGAACTCGAGGTTGATTGATTGATTAGCGCCCAAAATTTCCTAGCGTTTTTCCTCTTACTCTCTCACACCAGTTTGCACCAAAACTGATTTTCATAAGTGAGCTTGTCCTTGGTGATCGCCAACCTGAAGGCCTTTTGAGTTCTGTGATATCTATTTGAAATTTCGATGTTGCCAGTGAATTTGACTAGTTGCCGTAGCACGTTGTTCCTTGTCTTTTTAAGTGATTTGGTATTTAGAGATGGTACAAACTTGCAGGACTGAGTTTGACTGTGACCCTGCGTTCTAACTGGAAAGCATCCGGTCAGGTGAGAGCAAAGCGACGTCCATACAGCGGTTGGTGCGGCGTCTGGGTTGCTATTACCGTTTGTAAAGTTCTTACAAACTTGTAAAGTTTTTGGGCCAGTGTCGTCGCTCCACTTCAAACGCTTTAGATTTTCAGAGTATATTCCCTGACAGGTTGGGGGTGCTAGTTTATGCATCCCTGGTCTTATGTTGAGGGAAAAAACCTGGGGCCTGTGATCGCTTTCAGTGCGTGGGAGAATACTAAAGGTATCAAGGGAGTATAGAAGGTCAGCATTACAGATGGTGTAGTCCAAGTGGGAGTATTTACTGCCATTTGACCAGGACCAATTTGGTGGTGTGTCCCCAGCTGACCTCCCGTTCATTACCAGATAGCCTGCACTATACAACCTCGACACGCAGAGCTGTCCCAATTCGCTATGGGCTTGATTCAGCGGCCTTGTTTGAGTTATGGCCTCAATGATGTTGAACAAAGAGGGCTCATCAGTGTCAGCAGTTATTCCCTGAAAGAGGTTAGTGTTAAAGTCCCCCGTGGCTATGCAATCTGCATTTGGGTGCTCAGCGGCTATGTTGCTCATAATTTTTTGTAAGACGAGCCAGATGGGCTTTTTTGGTGCAAGAGCTTGGGTTGATATATACATTTAAGAGGAACAATGAGCGCTGGTTTCGCCATCGGTTGATTTTAACCCCTAGAATCCAGTCTTCTTTGATGGAAAGTCGTTTAATTGTGCCTTTTAAGTTGGTTGATATATAAGTTGACAAGCCGCCTTTAGCGTGGCCATGGGGGCTATCCCTGAGGGCTGAATTCCAGAGTTCAATAAACCCAATGATGGGGTGGCCATCGACTGCCCAGGTTTCCTGCAGGTCTATTACTGTGTACTCACATAGGAAGGAGAGAGTTACTTGATTCTCAATTTTGTGGTGAAGACCACTGATGTTCCAAGAGCATGTTACAAAATTCGCGTGAGCTTGGTGTTCGCCTATAGTTGGTAAGGCTACTGGCCTTGTTGGTCCATCCAAGGGCTTATTTAACTTAACTGCGCGCCCTGCCACTGGGATTCATTCTGTACTTTTATTTGGCAAGATCGCGGGCAACCACTCCCAACCTTGACTGAAATCGACGGCAGGAACCTCTGTTTGTGAAATTTTACCCTGATCTTGTGGACCGGAGGCATTTTTTAGGATCGAATATAGTCTGGCATTAACAGCCAGTATGGTGCTCACAGCATGTTGGAGTGATGGTGATTGAGTTAGCAGGGTGGTGGGGTAGCCGGGAGTAATGTATGGATAAGCTCTGATGCCCCAGTTTCGCAGGGTGGTCTTGTGGTCCAAGAAGGCTCCCACCCAGGTGGCCGGCTTAAAGGACACCAAGGTTACCTCAGATGGTTGGCTGCCTCTAGGGGGAAGGAACTCAACAGATTCAATGTGCTCCGAGGCCAATCCTTCAAGCCCCGGAATACCCACCACCAGTTTTAGTATGTTCGATCTATTGAGAATGTCTTGGCGGCCCTTGGATTTATATTCTGGGACCAATAGGAGCTGATGATGCGGAGGGTCGTTTTCATTCGCATGCTCAGACTTGATCATTTAATTGGAGGACTGGCCTACGTCCAATTCATGCTTCTGTTGCGTCTGCCGTTGGGTGGCCTTCGGCGGGTGTTGTATGAGACTAGCTGAATTTACATATTTGTTGTAAATTGTTTTTTTAAGAGTCATTCTAAATGTGTCGTTGACCACTCCAAATGGGGTTAAACCCAACGCTGGCTTAGTTTTTCCTTGTTTTGTCATGAGCCTCATTGGATTTGCCTCTTTGATTTCAGTGGTTTTCGTCCCTTATGTTTCTGTTGCTATGCTGGGCTCATCTGTGACTGTTTCCGTGATTGGTTCTCTGGAATCAGGGGTGCTCGTCATGCCCTGTTGGTTGTCAGACCCTGGTGTTTCTTCCTGAGAATTCGCCGAGGGTGGTGGCGCGCTCGTCTCACTTAGAGGCTTGTTGTTTACTGGTTTCTCAAAAAGGGGAAAAAACTTCTGATGAGCCGTATTGATGCTTGCCCTTAGTTTGTTTCTGTTCTTGCGCTACCGTTTACGTTCTCTCTTACTGCACGGCGGAGGGAGGGCTGGAGGTTCTTCCAGAATGGGCCCATTAGAAGGCACTAACCTAGCCTTTAGCCCTATAACTGGAAAATCAGCGTTAACCGCGCGCTCACTTGGAGCCCCGCCATTTTCAGTGGTTGGTTTGATTTGAGCTGCACTTGTCGACAAGGTTTGTGTTTGCCCGCTGTTCACCTGCCCGTTATATTGAATTGAGCGGGGAGCTGTTCTGTCGGATAACTCATTTTCTTCATTTGTGGTGGACCAGGGATTGGCGGGGTGATGAGACAGGGCTGACTGGTTTTGATGTTGCAGTCCGGGTTTTGTGGATGGATTACCTCCCTTCACACACTTAACTTCCTTTATAATACTAGATAGCAGTTCAGGGAGCAAAGAGAGAGAGTCGATAATTGGTGAGCAACAACAAACCGATTGCACAAGCTTTGTAGATGCTTGTGCCCCTATAATTATGTTATTCAATTTGTCGAGTTTGCTGTCGATCCCTGACGTAAATAGCGCTAGGGTGTTTAAAAGGTCAACCTGAACCTCCAGCTAATCAGAATGGTAGTTTAGAGCGTTGACAATTTGATCCACTGTCTGAAGGAGGTGTGGCCAGACACTATCCGCTGTGTGCTCCGCTTTGTGCTGTTTTTTAGTGGGTGTTGGGTTGGGAGAATTTTGGGTGTCTTTAAAAAAGAGTGATAAATCCACTAGGAGCTGCTCGCTAGGGTCGGGAGATCTTAGGTGTTTTTGGGGTGATACCATGATTGCTTCTTGTGAAGGGGTAGAGTATACTCGGGGCTTTGCGCAACTAACTGCTCCTTTGAGGTAGTTGTATTTTGGGGTGAGTCAGGCAAATGACTGCTGTTGGTACATATATTGGTGTTTTGCCCATGGATTTGTGCATAAGTTAGTTGCCCGGAGAAAACTTTTACAGGGTCCATTGGCACTGCCAAATTTTGTTTGCTGAGTATTAAGTCGGTTTCTGGCGGCTGTGTTAAGTCAAGAGGGAGGCTTGGTTCAGGCTGTGGGCCCACCAACTGGGTTTGTACTTGGCCTGATCCCTCTGTGACCGATGAAGAAAAAGAGGGCAACTGGAACAATGGCGACTGTACTTGCCGGTTAACATCTGGATATTGATAAAAAATTGCATCCCTCAGGCAATCTGTGGGCTGGTCGCTGGGAGGTACTCCAAAAATAAAAATTCCTGAGGGTAGGGCCGAGTTTTTAGTTTCAGATGACCATGGATGGGAGGGTAGCGGGTGCGGGTGCGGTTGCCGAGAGGAAGCTCTTAGATCCCCTGGTTCAGCCGAAGCTCCGAGCCTCTTTGACTCCAGGGACTGGGGCTGTCGCTGGAATGAGGAGATGTTTAATGATGGGACTTTTTTTAAAATAGTTCAGCAAACTCGAAGATTTTGTGGCTTGAGACCTGTCCGCAGTGCTATCTTTATGTGTATCGCTGCCGTGGGTCAGTAATAGTTTTGCCACTTCTACTGTTTCTTTCTCCGCCTGAGATGTTCTAGGCAGTTTTTGACTGCCCAGATTGGACTCCTCTTCCATGACGCGTTGTTTAGGTCTCCTCCGCTTGGGAACTGCTGCGTACTTCCTTACTTTCCCTGATCTCATAGTTCCAGCTGCTGGAGATGAGGCTAGTACTTCACAACTCCCAGTATGGGGTACTGCCAGGGAGGATGTAGTTTGAAATGTTGTGTCTTCGAGAAAAGGAAAGGGGACCAAGAGTTGGTTAGTGGCTGGATAGTTGGTGGCTGGCTGCTGCTGACTGGCGACTGGCTGGCAGGCTGGCTGGCTATCCAGGTGGCTGGCTGGCTGGCTGGTTTGACGCCAGTGCTTGTTTAGTTTTGGCGGCTTTTTTTTTTTTTAATTGTTTTTTTTTACTCGACCATGAGACAGATGGGGGGCGTATTCCAGTTATTGGGTTGTGCTGTGCTGGGCTGTACTGTACTGGGGGCCTGGGCAGGGTTAGAGATGTTGGGATGATGGTGAGGGAGAGAGTCTTGCTCCAACGCCCCCCCCCCCAAAAGTCACTGGCTCCGCTTTTTGCCTGGGGCGTAGGGCGCAGAGCACAGAGCACTGAGCTCGGAGCACAGCCCCGTCACACACCCCGAGAACAGCTCTCACCTGTGGGCGGGTGGGTGGGTGCTCTTGTGGACGGGCTTGGTGGGCTTTTGGTGGGCTGCAAAGCTCCGCTCAGGCCTCCTTACTCAGCTCGCCGTCTAGGATCAGCAGGCTTTTCGGTGGCTTTTCGGTGGTTTCGCCGCAACAGACTCCCCGAGCCCGGCGGTCTAATCTCTTGTAACGCCACCTGGTACAGCTGCAGCTGCTCCTCTCTCGCTCGTCGCTCCTCTCTGCTGAACTCCGCCTCCGCCTCTCGCGAATGATTCGTTCCATTTTCCCCATATCTTTGGCGTCATGCTCATACTCCATACACAAACATTATTCATACAATTAATCACAGCTGCCCAATATTGTTGCAGCCCAGGGCAACTCCATATAGTATGAAAGATTGTGCCTATCTAACTACAGTGTCTACGACATTGCTCATCAATGGCTCTACCCATTTTTATCAATGGGGTGTTCGAGATATATGCCCTGTGTATGATTTTCATCTGCACTAAACGGAATCTGGATCTACTGGCCACTTCCCTGGGGGACCCCAGAGGCTCCTGCCATTCATCGTCATTGAGACCTTCGAAGTGCCGCTTCCACTGTGCCCTCAAGTGAACCAGGGTGTCAGGTACATTGTTAACTATATTTTGAGTGAGATTGCTTTGCGGGCATATAGGTGTCAAGTAGTCATGCTTCAAGAGGGAAAGCTTCCGGGAGTATCTCACCCATTGGCAGTGCTGTCTGGAGCGCATGTCATATTTGTAGGAAACGGTAAGTTTCGGTAGGTGCTAGCTGGTATTTACTTTGTAGGCCTACCAATTGCATTCTTTCACACTTGTAACACCATTGACCAGTCTGACAGGAGCAGAGTTGAAGGCATATACATTTACCAGCGACAGCTAGTACCTCTTTATATTATGGTGTCATCATAGTGTTTCAAGGCAATTTAGACATTTATTGAAAACTGCAATAGTGACTCATCCTAATTAATGGCTCTTGGCAGATTTCTTCCTCCTAGAAAACATAAGTACAGATCAAAGTAGCAGCGTATTGAGCAATATATATATTGCTCAATACGCTGCTACTTTGATCTGTACTTATGTTTTCTAGGAGGAAGAAATCTGCCAAGAGCCATTAATTAGGATGAGTCACTATTGCAGTTTTCAATAAATGTCTAAATTGCCTTGAAACACTATGATGACACCATAATATAAAGAGGTACTAGCTGTCGCTGTATATATATATATATATATATATATATATATATATATATATATTCACTAAAAAAAACATAGGTTATAGACCATATATAGTTAGGGATTAGCATTTACAAAACCTTATTTTATTCGCACAAAACCATAGAAATTCGCATATATAGTTAGTTGCAATAACTATATATCGCGCACCCGCAATCCACTGCTGATGATGTCACATATTACATCATTCATGACATGGTCAGTGACATCACTGATGACTTCACTGATGACATCTCAAATGACATCACTGATGACATCATCCAGTGACTGTATGTTTCTGTAAAGTAAAATTATGTCTTACATATTGAAGAATGAGTCGATGTATAAGTGTCTGGATGAAGGATTTAGTAGGTGCATGACTGACTGTATGAGAGAATGATTACATGTGTCTCACTGAGTGCATGGGTTAGTGACTAAACTGTCTTAATTTGTGCATTATTATGTCTGTTGTTATGTAAACTGCTGCATGTGTTGATCAGTAGCTATATGAGTAACTATATGGGTTATTGATTGGTTGCCCAGGTATTTGTATGGGAGACTGAGTATGTGTGTGGTTGGCTGGGAGGTGTATGACTCTGTGCATAGATGTGTGAGCAGTTGATTCACTAGATGTATGGGTTCAAAAGTGCAAGTGGAAACAGCTGTATGGGCAGTTGACTGTGTGCATAAGTGTATTGGTGAATGAATGGATATCTCAGTGCTACATGTCAAAGTAAGTACATATGTAAAACACAGTCCATGTGAGAGTTGACATATATAAATAACTGTGCATAAGAGCCAGTGAATGTGTAAGTGGCTGTATGGATCATTGTGAACTTGTATCAGGGATTGTATAAGAGAGTAAATATGTGTTAGTATATGTTTTAATAAGTAAGGTATGTATAACTGTATAGTTGAGGGAATGGAGGTGTGATTGATTCTTTGCATGACTGACTAGGTGTGTGAGTACCTCCATGGATGAGTGACAGTCTGTGAGTGTCTGTTTACACTGATTGTATCTAAGGTTATATTAGAGTCTGAAGAGATTCATCGTTTTATCACATGAATGATATCATCAATGATGTGATCAGTAATGTCAAATGAGATGTTATCAGTGATGTCATCAATGATGTCATTTGAGATGTCATCAGTGATGCTATCAGTGATGTCATTTGAGTTGTCATCAGTGATGTCATTTGAGATGACATCAGTGATGTCATTTGAGTTGTCATCAGTGATGTCATTTGAGATGTCATCAGTGAAGTCATCAGTGATGTCACTGACCATGTCATGAATGATGTAATATGTGACATCATCAGCAGTGGATTGCGGGTGCGCGATATATAGTTATTGCAACTAACTATATATGCGAATTTCTATGGTTTTGTGCGAATAAAATAAGGTTTTGTAAATGCTAATCCCTAACTATATATGGTCTATAACCTATGGTTTTTTCAGTGAATTTTCAAGGTTTTGTAAATGCTAATTCCTAACTATATATGGTCTATAACCTATGGTTTTTTCAGTGAATTTCAATGGTTTTTTAATAGCAAATATCAAAAGCTGTCAAATGTCAAGTACGTGATAGGTAAAAACATTTTCGTGTTTATGCACGCTGATGTGCTTTGAACGCTGCACCCCCCTCCCCCCCTTCCTCTTTTCTCTTAGGAGTACTCTCTCTTTGCAGATAGTGAAGGGTAGTTAACGAAGGCCTTTGCCCCCGTTGTAATCCGTCGTGCCTGCTTCTCTCTCTATTTGATTGATTGTTATCCAAGCATTTACTGTTTTAGAATTGGTTCTCTTTGGTTCATTCTCTAATTACAAACAATCACAGAGTCGCAATACTCTGTTTAGTCTTTGCAGATAGTGAAAAATCGTTTAAAAAAACAAAAGGAATCGAGCAAAATCAGTAGGCCACTAATGGGATCTCTTTTTGACCTCGCTAAAATAGAAACATTAAGAACAACCCCTCATGAGAAATACGAAACTAGTGAGATGAACTGAGCTCCACACCATGATGGCTGCAAGACAGCTCGGCTCCGCCACCCACCCCACCCAAAATAACGACAAACCCTATGCAAATATTATAAATATATACAACACACCAGCAAAGTAACAGGGTAAAACATTTTTATTAAATAACTATTTACATAACTATTTTATACTTTTTGTTGCACGATCCGGCTAGCTCAATCGATCGAGCATGAGACTCATGCACTCTGATCTCCTTGGCCTCAGTCAAGCATTAATAGTAAGCTTTTCATACATGAGTGTACTTTTTGCCTTTTGGTGACTCTTCCATTCTGAACATTTTTCCACAATCCGTTTGACCTGAAACGATTACACAAATAAAACATTTGTGTGTTTTAAATTTCCAGAGAAGTATAATTCACCAATAGCTTTCTCTGTAGATCTTTTTCCATTAACAATCCCAGTTCCATCACCCGCCCAGGATATCACTACTGTTAGTTGTCATTGTTGCTTCTGTTTTAATAAAAAATGTTTTAAGGTGTTTACTGTTTTTGTTGCGATGTATATATTTATAAGTTATTAAAGTGTTATAATCCTACTAATTTTTTATCGATTATTGCTCTTTGAGATATTCCCTGTCTACAAACAGAGAAGAATAGGAATATTCTGTCTCCCTTTGCAGATAGTGAAGGATAGGTAATGCGGACTTTTGTCCCCCGTTGTAATCCGTCATGCCTGTTTTTCTCCCCACTGATTGATTGATTGGCTGGACATTTATTGTTCAAGGAATAGTTCTTTCGAGGTATTCTCTGTTTGCAAATAACGTGGAATAGAAATATTCTGTCTAGTCTTTGCAAGTAGTGAAGGGTGGGTAATGCGGACCTTTGTCCCCCGTTGTAATCTGTCATGCCCATCTACTCCCCACTGATTGAGAAACTAGTTCCACCCGGACCATTTATTAGAGGTACATCATCTGGCTCAATCGGAGAGTACCCCTAATAAAGAAGACATATGTAAAATACGAAGTAATCACTGTATCCTGTTAAACAGAAACTTTAGCATGAAACACACTTGAAAAAGAAGGGAAAGAAATCAAACAAAATCAGTAGGCCACTGATGAGTTTTTGACTTCGCTAGAAATAAGAAACATGGAAGTGGTGAAAGAAGCCAAGCTTGACGTTACGGCAGCCACAAGGTAGCTAGGCTCCGCCACCCCCCCACTGCTCCAAGCATGTCTGTCCCACCGCCCGCAACGCCCATTAACGGTAACATGAAATAGATACAAATCAGCAGATACCTACCCCCATTCCGGAAACTCCCGAAGTGCAACAGGGCCACGGTTACGCCCATCCGGAAGATGAGGCCTCGACACGTGCAGGGCGGGGCCCGGCTAACCGCCATCAGCCGTGGGGTGGATGGCCCGAAATGTACTGGTCTCCCGATTCCCTTCTTCTGCCGCCTTGCAGGCCACGCGGGGGGATGTCTTGCCTCTGCCTCCGACCCCCCGCCCCTCTTATCGCCTGGTCCGGACATCACGGATATCAACGCCAGGTGTCGGCGTGGGGTGCGCTGGGAGGGAGAGGCGGCGCGAACGAGCCTCTCCCACCCCCATAGGTGGGGGCCCATCAGCTGCACCCCCAACGCTCCACTCACCCAACAAAAGGGTCGTCGCGTAAGGTGCACCAGGAGAGGAGCCGAGGCCGACGGGATCTTCTTCTTTCTTCAATAATGGCTGCGACAACACTGGGGGGGGATGTCTTGCACATGCCACCGACCCCCCCCCCCCCCCCCTCCCCTCGTATCTCCTGGTCTGGCCCCGGCTTGGTATGAGCTCCCTGTTGGGTCCTGAAGCGGCGCCCTGCAGGCCATGGGGGGATGTCTTGCCTCTGCCTCTGACCCCCCCCCCCCCTCTTATCGTCTGGTCCGGACATCACGGATATCAACGCCAGGTGTCGGCGTGGGGTGCGCTGGGAGGGAGAGGCGGCGCGAACGAGCCTCTCCCACCCCCACAGGTGGGGGCCCCTCGGCTGCACCCCCAACGCTCCACTCACCCAACAAAAGGTCTCGTCCACTATTGCGAGGCAATGATGCTCCGCTCACCCAGCGGGGGTCTCGTCCACTGTTGCGGTGCAACGGCGCTTCTGAGTTCAACTAGAAAATGAGTCCTGCGTCCAGAAACGTTCTCCTCAACTTTGAAGATTCTATAAGAGCCACGGGGGCCCCCGACCCCCGCAGACACCCCCGATGGGGAATGACTGCCATGATCACCCACGGAACGACCACGACGTAGCCGTGGGAAGTCGGCGCGCTCATGCCGGCGTCGGCCTCAGTCTTGAAATGACCAAAATCCTGCAAGACTACCAACTTGATCAGTTCCGGTGGGACACCAGTATGACCCGGTAGGAGAGATTGTTGCTTCCCACCCCACTTTGACTGATAGTTCATGTCGGCAGTCCCCTCTGCTACCCTTCAACGAAAACTTTTGGACTGCCGAAAGAGGTCCCGGTCCAACCACGAGTTGGTGGAGACATTTTGACTATACTTGGACCTTCCTGACCTCACCCAAAATGGCGCCGGTACAAATGAAACTCTCAACTCCTTGTTGTGCCCCGATTGCTCAGCCTTGATATCATGAGATATGTATGCAGTTTTTAGCACATGAATTGATATGGGATAAGACTGATTATATGTTCGGACAATGAATTGATCCAGGATGGGTATTGATTATACGTTCGAACAATGAATTGACATGGGACGGGTACTGATTACACGTTCGAACAATGAATTGATATTAAGTTCTAATGCATCATTGATTACTGTATTTATTATTGAAGGTTCGAATTGTCGACACTTTTGGTACTTGCTCACAATGAATTATCAATATGATTTTGTTGCACTTGTCGCACTTTTTACTATGAAATCAACGACCACTGACTCTGTTATGTTTTCCACAAATAAATACCCCCCCCCCATTTACAGTTCCAGCCTGCTCCGTGGCCGGCCCACGGGGTTGTAGGCCCGTATTTGGGCACCAACATTTTTATTAAAGGTTTTTGAAAAAGCAAACGTAGTTGTAACGCGTAGATTGGTAAGTTTCGAATAAATAGCCACTGTTTCCGATTTTTTTTTTTTTCTTTCTTTTTAAAAAGCAGGTGAAATGAAGCAGCTCAATTAGTTAAGGGTTAAAAAGTATAGTACGCAGAAACATTGAAAATATGAATGGTCCAGGTTTGTTGTATGTGTTTTTCATTTTTGTACAGCATAAAGCAATCGATAAAGATCCTGGTATTTAGCCTCTACTTTATATGCTACCTGTATCAGGGAAGTTGTTTTAAATGCCCCTAAGCCACCCCGAAGGAATGTCACCTGGCCCCCCTAGTACGAACAAAAACGACCCCGTACCACTGTAGGTTATCTCTCTTCCTCAAAAATTACTTTCTAGGACGTTTTGGACATTGATGATTTTCATATGATCTATTTATTAAAGTAATACTCATCTCTCCGCATGAAATTAATTTTCCACATGCTACACAAGTCAATCTCATCTGCCCAAAGTTCTTTTGCAGATTTGGGACCGTTTCCCTTGCCTCTGACTCACTTATTGCTAAGTCATTGGTGGATGTTTTTGCCGGTCGGGGGTTATCCACCAAATCTCGAAGTTGTGCTTTAGAATAATTAAGAGCGTGCCACCTCTCCATGTGCCGATGCATGGTATGATTACCATAGCTATATTTTTTTCGGTCCCTCTCGAGAGTTTTTTTTTGCAGATGAGGCAGGTAACGAACCTGGCATTAACTTTCTTTTCATGAGAAGGAAAAGAAAAAAATTGCCAGATAAAATTCACTTTCACATGGGACGTTCTTGGCATTTCTTTCAGAAACTTTTACATCACTGTGTCATTTCTTTGTCTATCCTGGTTAAAGCAATGTCATGTTTAATATAATTTGTAACACTAGAACAAGGGTATAGGGTGAGACACTTAACTGCACTCAATCTAATGAATCTTGGTCTCGTTATATCTGGGGGTGCCAAGAACCTGAAGCCATATACCCCTAGGCCTCCAGAATCAGTGCCAAGGCAC
Source organism: Lissotriton vulgaris (assembly GCF_964263255.1). Classification (NCBI taxonomy): domain Eukaryota; kingdom Metazoa; phylum Chordata; class Amphibia; order Caudata; family Salamandridae; genus Lissotriton; species Lissotriton vulgaris. Next base: position 121,791,243 of record NC_141687.1, read on the forward strand.
TGTACACAATTCAAAAAAATAGTTTGGCACACCATATAATGTACAATGAGTAATATCAAAGAGGTCAAAAAATATATCAGTAAGCCATTATGTATTCTTTTCTTTCTTTATTTTCAATCTTCACAAAGTAGCCAACGCGTTTCGTCCGAAGGACTTCTTCAGGGCGAATGGATAGGATGTTGTTTAATATTCTGGATTTTATCAGTTGGAACACATTTCTCCAGCTACTGTGATGGCACCAGTCTCCAGATGCTGGGATGGCAACTATCCTTTTATTTTGTGGTAGATTAATCGAGTTTTTGAGAGATGAATATATTCCAGCGCAAAGGAATGTCAAATACGCATCCGCACAGGTGATGTAAGTGTTCACCTTCGCCAGATTTGTCTTTCGTGTGGTCTCCTCGGGTGTCGTCTCGGAAAGTGGTTCGAACAAAATAAAAGGATAGTTGCCATCCCAGCATCTGGAGACTGGTGCCATCACAGTAGCTGGAGAAATTTGTTCCAACTGATAAAATCCAGAATATTAAACAACATCCTATCCATTCGCCCTGAAGAAGTCCTTCGGACGAAACGCGTTGGCTGCTTTGTGAAGATTGAAAATAAAGAAAGAAAAGAATACATAATGGCTTACTGATATATTTTTTGACCTCTTTGATATTACTCATTGTACATTATGTGGTGTGCCGAACTATTTTTTTGAATCATGTTTAATATAAGCACTTCCACATAGGATTGGGTGCATTGTTATAAGGCATGCTTTAAAAGTGATTTAATGAAATGAGCGACATTTCACTGAGTGAGTTCAGCAACATTGATATATGAAAACATTGGTGGAAAATGATATTAAATGTTACATGGTGTTCTTTGCAGGAGTTTAAGTCCTTTGTTGCAGTGGCAATTCTGCCTCAGGATTAGGGGCCGGTGGCTGAGTGGTACTTGTATGATATGTAGAGTGAAATGACAGGCTCTCCTCATGAGAAATAAAACTCTGTTCTTGTGTTCCTGCTTCCAGCGCCCGTCTCTTTATTTGGTAACCGTTCAAGATGGGAACTAAGTGGCGTCTTGTGCCAGCAGCCTGGGCATCGGTTGTAATCTGGGATAAATTTTCCTCAGCAGGGGGTGTGATTCTCAGGGAAGAGCAGCGCATATGGGAGGAGGTTTATGGCCCATACATGAGAGAGAGAGCGTGGGTGACCAGTGCATGGGGGAGATGCTTGCGAGGGTGGGGAGCCATGCTGAGAATCGGCGGCGTGCAGAGAGTGGGTCTGGTCAAGGCATCTAAAATGGCTGCCGTGCACGACAAAAGTGTGGCATTGGAAAAAAAGCAAGATGGCGCAGACAATGTTTATCAATACGGATTAATTTATAACAATTATTTTTAACAATATATTTACTCGCAGTGTCAAAATGGCGGTCAGCACTTCCTGATTTCCTTCGAATCGAACGTTAACAGAAGTCACGCAGCAAAAAAAAAAAACCCCGCTCACGCGCAACCGCTGGAAGACAAGTATCAACATATATGAGCCTCCTCAACCACCCTCAGAAAACATAGGGGGTCAGGATACGTCTCCCATACCCCCTTATACCCAATACTCACATTGCTTTTCCTCCATCTTGTAATTTAATTAAATCGAAACACAAAATGGCGAATTCCCGTTTCGCTACCAGTTTGCGACCCGGTTCGCGAACCGAGAAGCGCTTCTACCGCGAAAAATCAATTTTTTTTTATTTGCCCCACGGGACCCTTTAATAACCCCAACATCATTCCTAGGGGGTCAAGAGGAGTCTACCTTGCCCCCTTTCATTAAATTTCCCCTTCTTTTTTCTCCTCCTCTTGTCTCTCGATCCTACCGAGAGACAAGATGGCGGCCGCACCGGACTGTTTAGAATGTTGACAGACACCGGAGAGCCAATCAGCTTCGCTTCGCAAAGCTCCGTTACGCGAAAAGTACGCGATCTGGAGCGCTATCCGGGACGCTGTCACAGATATATCTGTTTTTTTAAACGTTAATTTCTCAAAATCCACTGGAGCACATATATTGAGACCCAGCAAAGGCACATCGGGCTAACAGTCCCTACAATTTTGCCAAATTTCGTGTAAATCCATTCAGCCGTTCGAGCTAAAAGTGAGGCCAAACGCCCTATGGAAAAATGAATGGGAAAAACGTGTTTTGGGACCCCCCTTTTTTCTCGGCCCCCCCTTGACGAAACCCCCCCAAATTTTCAGGGGCTGCTCAGAAACAAAATGTGCCATTTTCCTGAACATTTCAGCTGATTCCGTCCACAAACGCCAAAGTTATTAGACATAGAATTTTCAAAAGTTCCATAGAGAAAAAATCCTAACTATATATACCTACTGGCGACCGCCAGTAGGTAATTATATATATATATATATATATATATATATATATATATATATATATATATATATATATGTTGAAGCCACACCACCTCAGCTTTGTGATTAACTTCTGAAGCAGATGCACCTGGTGCGTGCATCAGCTAATGGCCATCACCAGGGAGGACCCCTTTAATACTCTATGCAAAGCACCAGAGCTTTTTTTTCCCCCCGATGGTGGGGGGGGGGTGTAGGCTTTCCGCATCTCTACTTGTACCCCCCTCCTTCCCATTTGTGACAGCAGCACGCAACAAGGCACTCTGATGTCACAGTTTACCCCACCTGAGCCAAGGACAGCCACAGGTAAGGCCACGCTTGAGTATGATGGGGAAAACAAGCCGAAAAAGGCGTCGCCAGCTTTCAGGAAGGCCTCGTTTGACAGGGCAGTATCCCTTTTCAAACGAGGCCTTCCTGAAATGGTTTCCTCGCCATGGATCATGGCAGGGATATTATTTCCACCAATTCTTCTGAAAGAAGCACTCGCACTCAGAGTAATACCAAAGTTTTAATTCGCCGTGACGCGTTTTGTCAGTGAAACTGCCTTGATCACACAAAGTATACCGGCATGAAAGGAAGTCTTTACATAGTTTCATCGTTATGGACGATGTACTGCTACAGTCTGTTCAATGTTCGTGACAACGGCAGCTATATTGGAATGTGTCTATCATAGGCTTAACTTATGTAATCGAATACATCATATTAGCAGATTGTTGACAACAGACCTAAATACATTTATCGCAATCACGTAAATTAGCCTCTGTATTTACCGCACAAAACGGCATGTTTTCATCATCTTAGCTTGTCATAATTACTAATAGCAGCTCTAGGAAGACAGTAGCCATCCCAGGATATTGCAAACCAAAAAACATTGAACAGTTCTTAACCTGTAGTACTGTATATTGTGTCTATGTTTTGTTTTGACCTTGCAAATTATGGTATGTGGGAAGCAGGGTGTGCATGGCTAAAAAGAGAGTTTTAGAGCACATTCGTGCCATTATCAAGCAAGATCCTAACTACCCTATTGCTAGACATTTTGAGTTGTTTTATTCATCTAACAGTATGATATTGTTTTTTTTGTGGTTGAACAAGTACACATTGGTCCAAGAAGAGGAATAGAACTTTACTCCTACGGAAACGTGAGTCGAGATGGATCATGGAACTTGAGACTAAATTTCCAAAGGGTCATAATTTGGACGAGGAACTAAGCACAAATATGCATAATGATTAACAATGAGCTTATGATAGAAATATAATTGAATTGACCCCTGTACACTCCAGTATAATCCTGCTTTGGTTTCTGTGGTAGGTCCTATACTTCCTGAAGAACCTACTGCCAGTAACCAATTTTAATTCTTGCTATGTGTTCATGAGAGAACTTGAAATGTAATCTTAAACTGATAAGTATAATTAGATATGTTATTGACATTATATCTTTGTTTAAAAATTGGGTAATTTTTCTTCTTACACAGGAGGATAGGAAAGACCATCTGTGGTGCAGAGTTTCTGGCATTTGTTTTACCTTAACCTTTTCTTCTCCATATCTTTGGGTCTCCACGTTAAGATAAGACTTAATCTTTATTATTTTCTTCTTGTATTGCACTTCAATTCTCTAATGTCCTTAAATTAAAATTTTCACTTTGTGCATTCTCTGGTCAAAAGGAAGTCATATAGTATGAATCTGGACATTCTGCTATATTACATATGGTATTGTATCACCACTATGGTGAAGAATACTCGATACTACATTAGCAGCACTAATGATTACAATGTTTGGGTCTATTCATATGCATCTGAGCAATGTTGGTTAAGACATACAATATAAGGTTACTATTCTGCCTCTAAGGGATTATGGTCTAAACAGTAATAAGGCACTATGCCACTAATGTAAATGACAAAAGTATATATAAAATGAGGAACCTAAACAATATGATGATGCCAGAATATAAGATTGTTATTACCAATAAGAACGACAATGTTCGTCAACCGTGGCAGAATAAAGTTTATTGAAAGGGCACAATTACAGCTATACACCCACCACTACACTTACTTCTACAGAATCATACACATACTTACTCTCTTACACAATCACTTATAGAAACACATACTTATTTATACAGGAACTCTTACAATCTCTCGCTCTCACATATACTCACTTATATACATCAATACTCACATATACTAGTTTAACACATATGTAGTTACTCATAAAGATACTATTGATACAGTGATTCACTCACTAACACACCCATACACACACTCATCCACACATACAGTCCTGCACACATGCTGTCTTCAAAACACATACAAACAGTATGTCACCCATTTATGCATCTATGCGGTAAGTAATACCCCCCACCAAACCATACAGACACTCATACTGATACTCTAAAAACCAATTAATAACCCATACCGACACTCATGTAGCTAGTCACCAACCCATGCAGCCACTTACACACAAAGTGAGACACTGATAAAGATATTTACATATTTAAAGATTACTCGCTAATACATGTATTCATTAAGATACACTTAATAAGTCAGTTATGCAATCATTTTTACAAAAAAAAACATCCATTTAGACACTTATTTACACATTTTTTCTTCCATTGACCTTTAGATATACATATATAAAACATATTTATTTTTCAGAAAGACACACATTCACTGATGTCATCAGTGATGTCATTTGAGATGTCATCAGTGATGTTATGTGTGATGTCACTGACCATGTGATGAGTGATGTAATATGTGACGTCATCAGCAGTGCATTGCGGGCGCGCGAGTTATAGTTAGCTGAACTAACTGTAACGGGGGAATTTCAATGGTTTTGTATGAAAGAAATGTCCAGCTAACTATAACATGGGTGATACCTATGGTTTTTCAGTGAATTTCTAAGGTTTTTTAAATGCTAATTCCTAACTATAACGTGTGTGAAACCTATGGTTTTTTCAGTGAATATATATATATATATATATCAGGAAAGTCGAACTTCACAACGTTGCAAAAAGACGACTGCGGACCCAAAGTCAAGGTGCAATTTCGTTTATTTAGTGCTCAAACCCCCGCACCTAGCCATGACGCGTTTCGGGCCTCCCTGGCCCTTGATCACATAACGTTTATATATATATATATATATATATACACAAAGTTCATCCGAAAGCTGCACTCTCATCGAATCAGCGAGCAAGGACAAAACTGGTAAGTACAGGAATTGGCATATCTCGTTACGCGTTTCGGACCCTTGTGTTTCGGACTCTCGTCCTTGATCACAGGCTGCCCAGTGCAAAATACACAGTGGGCGTTGTACTTCCAGATTAAAACCTTATTTTCCTTGCCCTCTTAGGGGCCACAGTTTGTCCACAGCACTCTATCACAGCTCTCGGGATGGTCCAAATAAGTCCGCCTCCCACCATTCAAGTCCGATGCCACTGAAGTCATCTGCGGCGTACCCCAAGGTTCCTCACTCAGCCCCACCCTCTTCAACGTATACATGAGCCCCCTCGCAACAATCGCTCGCCAACACAACCTCAACATCATCTCCTATGCAGACGACACCCAACTGATCCTATCACTCACCAAAGACCCCAACACCGCCAAAACCAACCTACATGAAGGCATGAAAGAAGTAGCAGAGTGGATGAAGCACAGCCGTCTGAAACTGAACTCAGACAAAACAGAAGTCCTTATCTTAGGCACCTCCCCCTCCGCTTGGGACGACTCTTGGTGGCCAGAGGCCCTTGGAAAAGCACCCACCCCGACGGACCACGCACGAAACCTGGGCGTCATCCTGGACTCCTCTCTCTCGATGAACAGACAAGTCAACGCAGTCTCATCTTCATGCTTCAACATCCTCCGCATGCTCAAAAAAACATTTCGCTGGATCCCCACCGAAACCAGAAAGACAGTCACCCATGCACTGGTTACAAGTCGCCTGGACTACGGAAACACCCTATACGCCGGTATCACCGCAAAACTCCAGAAAAAACTCCAACGCATCCAGAACGCATCAGCCAGACTCATACTAGACATCCCATGCAAAGACCATATCTCTAGCCACCTGAAAAACCTCCACTGGCTCCCCGTCAATAAGAGGATTACTTTCCGACTCCTAACCCACGCCCACAAAGCACTCTACGAACTTGGACCCGAATGCCTCAACACACGACTTTCCTTCTACACCCCCCCTCGCCAGCTTCGATCTTCCAACCAAGCCCTTGCTACCATTCCTCGCATCAATAAAACCACCATGGGAGGTAGATCCTTCTCCTACCTCGCAGCTAAAACCTGGAACTCTCTCCCCACCCACCTACGTCTCACACAGAACCACCTAGCATTCAGAAAGCAACTTAAAACCTGGATATTCGACAAGTAACTCCCTTCCCCTCCTCAAGCGCCTTGAGACCCTCTGGGTATGTAGCGCGCTATATAAATTTCTGACTTGACTTGACTTGACTCATGGCGGTGCAGCTCCAACGGTCAGACCACCGTTAACAATTATCCACAAAGTTCATCCGAAAGGGCGAAGTTGCACTTTCATCGAATCTGCGAGCAAAGACACAACTGGTAAGTACAGGATATGGCATATTGCATTACGTGTTTTGGACCCTCATCCTTGATCACAGGTTGCCCACTGCAAAATACAACAAATCAGGTAAAACCCCCCATATTTATTTCCTTGATCTTATAATTGTTGGTTTTAGGTAGGGAGGGGCACTTTTGGGTGTGTTAAAGGTCCTGTTTGCTTTACCGTAAACTATCCCCCGGGGCACTGGGGGATAGTTTACGGTAAAGCAAACAGGACCTCTGTGCTGTAGTATTTTCCTTAAACGTTGCATGCTCCAGACCTTTTTACAACTCTTTGTGAACTGCTGTTGATAATAACCTATTTATAATCTATAAACTGTCGAACTTGAGATCTGAAAAATACCTTCCGTTAACAACACATTTCGAAAAGGTATAACTGCACTTAACAAGAATGCAGGAACATACAGCTTATAATTAAAGCTCTACTGGAGAACAGCAGTAATCGAGGGCGGCAGTCTATACACCATCTTTGTAGACCTACGTGCCGCCTTCGATTTGGTCCCTAGGGCAAGGTTGTGGAGAATCATGGAAGAGCTGAATGTCCCTGCAGATATTTTGGCAATCCTGATGAGGCTTCATTCCAACAACTATGCCCGCGTTAGGTGCGGCAAAGGTGGTAAACTAACCGAAAGGTTCCCCGTTCGCAGAGGTGTGAGACAGGGTTGTGTGCTCGCACCCACCCTGTTTTGCATCTTTGTGAACGGGGTTGTCGCCCACCTGAACAGGATTCCCAATTCCGATGCCCCAAAGTTGACTGGCAACAGGGTGCCAGCAATTATGTTTGCAGATGACACCCTGTTGCTGTCTAAATCCCCGATGGGGATCCAACGTATTTTGGATGGGTTCCTAGACTTCTGCTCTGACCGGGGATTGGAAGTTAATCCCCAAAAAACTAAACTCATGATTCTAAATCCCAACACGCGAAATCAAGCCCCTCCCAAGCTTGGCACAGTCCAACTAGAACGGGTGCATAACATTGAATACTTGGGGATTACCATAAGTGAACATCTAACTTGGACGTCGCACCAGGCCAAAGTGACCATCAAACTGGCTCAGTTGGCGGGTGGCACTTTGCGCCTGGCAAACAAATCACGTTACCGACCACTTACCCCAATTATCCACATATACAAAACACAAGCCAGGGCAGGGGTTACATATGGGGGCGAGCTGTGGGGTCATACTCAGTATTCTAAGCTTCAGTCTACTGAAAATAAATTCCTGAGACAGGTAGCTGCCCTCCCCCAGAGTACTCCACTATTACCCCTCAGACTAGACCTGGGAATCAAACCAATAACAGAGGAGCTAGGTCTTAAACCTCTAACATTCTGGAGGCGTCTGTGGTCCAGCCCAGACCTTGTATCCTATAGAGAGGAATTACAGGAATTCCTGGAACTACGGAATATAAAGAGGATTCCTTGGCTGATTTATGTCAAGGGAAGGTTAGAGGAAATGGGCTTCCCGGAACTATGGACAGACCCGTCTAACTCATGTACCAAGCTTTCAAAAAAGTCACTCGCGAGTGCATACTACGCTTTGATGCTCACCAGAGCTACCAATGACACTCGAGAGGGGTCCCTGACAAGCTTATTCCTGAAAGTGAAGGATACCTATTGCCTCGAAAAAACTTTAGACGAGATCTCCCCCCCACTAACGAGGAAATTGTTTTTACAATGGCGCTATGGATGCCTCCCTCTAGCTTCGTTTACAGCGTCCTGGACATCGTGCTCCACCGTACCATCTTGCCCAATGTGCGCACACCCGAAGGAGGATGACCTGCACGTGGTTTTCTTCTGCAAGGGCTACGAGCGGAGCAGGAAATACTGGCTAGTCCCGCTACTCAGGAACTTGGGATTTAGATCTCATCAAACCGCCTACAGAGTTTTAAAATCAGACCTCTCTCCCCCAGTAGTCTTTGCACTCTCAAAATTTCTAACTTCACTGTGGTTTATCCGCAGCCGAGTGATGAAAAGACTGGTATAACGGACCCTACCAAAGTGATTTCCCTTTATTGTTTTTCTTGATATTTAAACTAAAATATTTTAATATCGGATCACACTATGTTTAATACGTTTTTAACTGTATATATGTCTTGCATCTTTTATGATCTGTGATCGAAATAAAGATTTTTGAAATGAAATGAAAAAAATTCAATCTATTTTAAAGGTAAAAAATAGAATAATTAAATATATGAGGGTTTGGGGGAGATGCACTAACTAGTGACTGGTCAGAAGAACTTAATTAGCCAAAGTTAAAAATAATTCAGTTGAATAAATCCTTTTGAATAATTAAAGAAAAATGCAAACCCAGCCTTTGAGGTCAAACGATATATGTTAATTAGAAATGCCAAACAGCCACATTTCAATTGTAGGCTTTTAAATAGATTTCTAACCTTTAGAAGAATTCACTTTTTCACCATGACGACTTGAAAGACCCAACGTCTCTAACTGCTCAGTCAATCTTTATTTTGTAACATTAATAATTTGAATTTTGTTCCAAGACTGATTCACTGTAGAATTATTCACAGAGCGCATTAAGATGGTACCATTATTCCACCAATCTAATGCTGTTACATATTTCACAGGCATAAATATATGTTTGATTATGAAGTTGTGTGGTAACTGCACCTCTAACAGGAACCCCTCTCCACCAGACAGTTTGTGGTGTCCATTATGAATGAAGAAGTACTTTTTATTGCATGTGTAACGTCAATAAGTCGTATTGCCAAGTATCTAAGCCAATCATGTTCTTGAAGTGCATTTGAACTCGGCTTCTAAATCCTTTTTTGTAGAGCTAGTGGGTCTTATCACAAATCATGCATCTATTCACATTTATACCTACATACATTTTTTTACATTTATAGATGGATTCAAACTTGGCATTGTTTTCCGCACGCTTTCTTTTAAGCATAGACAGTTTCATAACACGGGCTTCTGTAGAGCATGTTTATTCATCAAAACGTATAAATACGTGCTTTTCCTAAATTACCATTTCTTTAATTTATAGAAATACTCCTATCCATACATAATTTCTAGGAAAACTCCCATCTTGCAATTTTGACTTACTAGAACTTCAGTCTATAGATGCAGGAGGTTGAAAATTGTAAAGAGAATGGGTGAGTTAATAATTTTACAACTTCTTTTAAGCAAATCCTATTTTACTCCATAATCATTTATGATTCAACCCAAATACCACTAAATAGGACATACTGAAAGATAATAGATGGAGGATGACTAGCATGTACTGCAGCACGGTCAGCTCTGCTAAATGATTAGGAAAATTGAGGACATTTGCACCGGGATTTCTGTCAGCATACTCACTCGCCTGCTGCTGCTACATTCACATTCCTAATCACCGGGGCCGACGGCAGAGAAGTGCTAACCGCAGGAACTGCTGTATTAGGAGGGGCTTGTTTCCAGCTGACCGGCAGGGCTGCGAGCAGAAGGCAGGGACTCCGAGGACCAGGAGTCCCTGCGTGCCTGAATTACACCAGCTGGGCTGCTCTCTCTGCCGGCCCCGCCCCCCCGCCAATCACGTCCCACGTTACTAAAGACCATTGTGTACCCGCTGCGCGGGAGGGCGACCGGGAGAAGCCCGGGACAAGGGCGGGACCGTCTGTGGCCGTCCGGGGACGGAGGAGGACGGGACGGGCCACCCCTCTTTCATCCGTCGAAGGCTGCAAGGCACCTGGAAGGTAGGAGTATCCCTCCATGTCAACTGTCGCTGATATGACAGCGCCTGCAGGGGGCACCAAAGGTTCCCTAGAGAACTATTTTACCAGGGCTGCCATGGACACAGAGAAGGAGAATGTGATGGCGGAGCGTAGAATTGAGCGCCACCGTTCTATTGAATGCTTGAAGAACAGACCCTTGCTGGACACAGTCCCTGTACTCACCTTGCCTGATACTATTCCAGATTCTATAAGCGAGGATCCTCTGTCCTTAGATAAGTTCCCTATGCTTCTCAGAGATTCACTGTCCCATTCTGACATTGTAAATATTGCACTTTTATCTGATGTGTTGGCTTCAGGCATTTCTAATACAGGACCTGCTTCCACTAAAGCTCACTCCCTTCCACCTAGGGACTTAACAAAAAGGAAGGGCAAGACGCTCCACGTACCGAAAGTTCCTGGCCCGCCTCCATCGAAAAGGAGAAGGAGGGGGGGGGCCACCCCAGAGGGACAAGCTCAGTTATTTAGAGTTCGGTAAATCCCTTAAAGCTAATCTCTCAGCCGTTCCCTTAACTGAAGCCACAGTAACACCTGCTCTAGTGCCATTGACACCGGTGGTCCCAGACTCTTACATCGCAACTCCTGTTTCTGACCTATTAAGAGAAGTAAGGTCAGCAACACCCCCATTAGAAGAGGCATTGTTTCCCGGTACTTCTTGGGATCCCATGGAAAATCTACTTAGGTCCTTTATGCTCCCAATACTGGACATTCTGAAAAGGGTGGAACATCGGCTTGGGAACATAGAGTCTGCGTTTGGCAACAACCTGGGCCCCGGGACTCTCATGAATCCGGCTAAGCCAGTTCCCCCACTGGCGGCCACAGCCCACTCCCCAACTCCCCCAATTCTCCCTGTCCCCACCACGGTTGCCCCTAAGGGTCCTAATAAAAACATTAATAACAAAAGTAATAATAAAGCAAATAACCATCTAGCTACTACCCAACTGAGAGCGCCGGCACCACAGCGAGCGCAACCACAGGTTCACCAGCCACCTGCAGAAAAATCAGTCGCCCAAGCTGCTAATGAACCCCAGAGGGGAGGGCATAATTCCACGACTCACAACTGGCACTCAGGGAGGGGTAGGCAGAATTGTTCGATGCAGTGCCCTTCGTGGTCGTACTCACAGGAGTCCCCCCCCTAGAGGCTGGGAAAAGGGAGGGGTACTCACAGCTAAAAAAAAAAACTATGCACTGGCTAGGACAAAATAGACCACTCCCATATCATATTATTGGAGAGATTATCCATGTCAGGCGTCTCCCCTGGCTGGGCAACAGGGAAAAAAATCTGAATGGTGACCTTATTGTAATAAACTTCAGGGACCCTGAGGCTGTTGGCTACATACTGAATGGGTCTGAGGGTAGTAGGACTAACGCCATAGTCCCATACGACCTAACATATTTCTACCCAAGATCCTTGGTGAACCGCCCATTCTACCCTGGAGCACAAGCTCCTCCACAGCGCAACATGTTCATTCCATCTAATAACTGCTATACGGGGTATGCTCCCAGACCCATGCCCATTGGGAATGACTTGGGGTGGAACACGGCTAACACTAGGAACTATGGCACGCTACGGGGATTCAGGATCATTCACAGGGGAATAGGAGAATGGATCATTTGATTCCATTCACCCCGCTAGAAATTTCCAATAGATTTAACGTTTTCTCCTACCTTGATGAGACAACTGGATAGATCTACCCCTAGGGGACTCACCCTCCTGCCAAGGGAAAATACAGCCGCCCCTCAGGCCCAGGTACCCTGTCAAAACTCTAATCAGTTGATGGCAGAGACTACCGTCATAGCCTCAAACGAGGGAACAATTGGCGAGGACATACTAGGACCCCCAACAATACAGCTGGCCGAAACTGAGCCCCAAGAAACAACACAACCCCTGTCACTGAATTTGATCTCGTGGAATGTGGCGGGCTTGGGCAGCAAGCTGGAATCCGAGGAATGGGCCTCCTTTACCAATTCTAGAAGCGTATGTCTATTCCAAGAAACCTGGGCAAGAGAGGAGCACACTCGACAGGGCTTTGCAGTTTTCACAAAACCTGCTAAGTGGGGGGGTCGGGGTAGACCATCAGGAGGGCTGGCAACCTGGGTGGCCACCCACCTGGGTTGCAATGCCAAAACCCTAAACGTAGACTCAGATGACATCGTAGCGGTCCAGATAGAATGGCCTAATTCTCATAAACTTGTAATAGTTAATGTTTATTCAAGACCTGTGCCCGCATCAAGAGAGTCGAATACGATTGAAGAACTCTCCGTGTTTTTGAGTCAAATACCCAGGGAGCTTCCTTACTTGGTGGGAGGTGACCTAAATGTACATTTCGAGCCACTACCAGGCCTTCTTGATGGACCCTCCCTAGAGGAGGATTCAAGGTGGCTGGTGCCGGCTACCATGGCCCCTCCCGCAAGGCCGTGACCCCTCTTGCACTCCAGGTAACATCTCTCACACTCAACCATGGCCTTAGGGCATGTAACGGCCGCACGAAATCTGACGTCCCAAGCAAATTCACCTATAACAAAACTGGAATCGAATCGAGATTGGACTATGTGTTAGTCCAATTGTCATCTTGGTCACATATAATCGATTTCAAGATAATTGATAGATGGGACAGCGACCACAATGCCCTAGAACTTGAATACGCCATGCCAGGTATTGCGGATGAGGGATCGATAAATCTAGGGCCAAAGCCAGGACTGGCCCTGGAAAGCAATTGAAGGAGAGTGAGGTGGGAGAAACTTGCTTCATGCGATGATAAGCTGCCCAGACTCTATGACAAAATTATCCCAGTTCTGGAAAAGGCAGCTGCTATAGGGGACAAACCCTTTAATGAAGTTACTAGGGCTCTCCTGTGGCAAACGCACGAAGATCTCATTAATGTAATGGAGGCAGACCTTTTTACTAAGGGGAATGATAGGTGCGGCAGGACATGTAAAAAGACCTGGTACAACTCCACGTGCCGTAAGTCCAAACGCGACCTCCTGCTAGCTGTCAAAGCAGGCCGCAGCAGGGAGGAAATACGACTGAGAAGAAGGACACACAAAAATCTTCTGTCAAATGCAAGGCTGGAGTGGGATGAAGTCCACTGGGAGAAACTCACAAGACCTCTAGGGAATAGGGACTCCCGTAAATTCTGGAGAATTGTGAATCACGGTTCGGAAGATCTTCCCACAGCTATTGAGCCCAACATTGCCCCGAGCTTGTGGGAGACTCATTTCCAGTCCCTTTATGCTCTAGAGGAAGACGACTCGACGCACACCCCATATACCCTTGAGACTCCACTAGAAGGCGAACCATTCACGGTAAAAGAGGTCCGGGCAGCCATTGCAGGGCTCTCGGTGGCCAAAGCCCCTGGCCTTGACGGGGTACCCGGAGACCTCTACAAACAGGAGCCGGGGATATGGGCCCCATACCTGACACGAATATTCAATGCGGTCCTTGGAGGAATGGGGGTTTCGGATACTTGGATGGTATCAGAGGTGGTCCCTATATTCAAAAAGGGATCCCCTCTGCTGCCGGCCAATTACCGCCCAATCAGCTTGATTGATGTTTCTCAGAAGCTTTTTGGGAGGCTGATGCTAGATAGGCTACAGAATTGGCTAGAGGAAACCAACACGCTGTGCCCATACCAGGCGGGATTTAGGAGGGGGGTCTCAACGGTTGACCAAATACTCAGGCTAAATCTCATATATTGGAGGACAGCGCTGATCGAGGGTGGCACCCTGTACACGGTATTCGTGGATCTGCGTGCCGCCTTCGATCTGGTGCCTAGATCCAAGCTATGGAAGGTCATGGACGACATGGGCATCCCAAAAGACATATTAGCAATCCTCATTAAATTGCATCAAAACAACTTTGCGCAAGTCAGGTGCGGAAAAAGTGGTATACTAACTAAAAGATTCCCCGTTCCAGAGGTGTGAGGCAGGGCTGCGTGCTCGCACCGACCCTGTTTTGCCTCTTTGTGAACGGGGTAATAGAGCACCTGGCTAGGATTCCTAACATTGATGCCCCGAAAGTGTGCTGCAGCGGGGTCCCCGCAATAATGTTTGCGAATGATACCCTGCTGATGTCCAAATCCCCTATGGGCATTCAGCGGGTGTTAGATGGGTTCCTTGAATTCTGCGGGGAGAGGGGACTCGAAGTCAACCCGCAGAAAACAAAATTTATGATCTTAAACCCAATGCCGACTAATAGACCTAACCCAAGGCTAGGAGATGTAAGCCTGGGAAGGGTGAAGACGTTTGAGTACCTGGGTATAACCCTGAACCAAAATCTGACTCACCAAGTTAAATCCACTATGAAATTAACTCAGAGGGCGGGTGGCATTCTAAGAATTGCTAGCAAATCATCTTATCGCCCGCTTGGCCCTGCAATACAAATCTACAACGCGCAGGCCCGTGGGGCAGTTGTCTACGGAGGAGAGCTCTGGGGCCATATACCTTCTCAAAGCCTCCTAACTGCCGAAAATAAGTTCCTTAGGCAGTTAACAACCCTCCCCGAAAGCACACCACTGCTCCCCTTAAGACTGGACTTGGGCATGAGGCCAATAACTGAGGAACTTGGCCTCAAACCATTGACTTTCTGGCGCCGTCTGTGGAGTAGCCAAGATCTGATAATCTACAGAGCGGAGCTCCAGGACTTGCTACTAACCCCAAAAGCCAGTAACATACCTTGGCTAAGATACATAAAGACCATGTGTGAGTCCCTTGGAATGCCAGCACTATGGACAGACCCGGAAAGAGCCAGCACTAACATTTCAAGGAAATTGCTCTCAAAAACCTATTATGATTTTATGCTGGCTCGAGCACTTGTGAACGTCCATGCGGGATCACTAACTTCTCATTTCACCAAAGTAAAGACACTTTTAACATGGAATGTGTCCTGAACAACATCATGCCCCCTCTAACAAGAAAACTGTTCTTGCAGTGGAGGTATGGGACTCTACCTTGGAGGTCCTTTACAAAAGGATGGACGAGACAACCTAACACATCGGCATGCCCCGCATGTGATAATTCACAGGAGAATGATGTGCATGTTGTGTTCTTGTGTAGAGCATATCGGAACAGTAGAAAGCATTGGATTGTTCCTCTGCTTAAAAATCTGGGCTTCAGACAGCTTCAACCAGCATATAGAGTCTTAAAAACTGATCTATCTCCGACAATTGTCTTTGCAATGTCAAAATTTTTAACTGCAATGTGGTTCACACGCATAAGGCTGTTAAAAGCGGCCAGGGAATAATGGTAATAGAGTCCCTCCCTAGTAATTATCACTGCTTTTAAAAAAATAATTAAAAAAATTGAAATTTGAATTGATTTTAAAAAACATGATTGTAATATTATGTGTATATCTTTTATGGTCTTGTGACCGAAAGAAAGATTTGAAATGGATTAGGAAAATTATGTCAGATCTGTTAATGCTGGGAATGTGCTGGTGACCTGTGATTTAAATCCTGCACTATATCCACTGTTAGGTAGGAGCTTAGGAGAGGTGTTGCGCCGCAGCCACGGTGACTGACTCCGGAATCTGGGGATCACGGTTTGATCCCCGGGGCCGGTGGCAGATTAGCCCAGCACCATGTGACTCTGCGCAATAGCTTGCTTAATCTTCCTGACGGCCCCCAGCGCCTAGAGACCCTAACGGGTGATGGTTCGCGCTTTAAAAATGTGGATTATTGTTATTATTAATATTAGCTTCTAGGGCCAGTTTTACAGATAACTGGTTGCAAAATACTTGTCGCAAATTACGACCAGTATTTGTTGACCATAAAGATATTTGCAACCCAACCTACTTACTAGTAGGTCAATTCATAAACATTGGAATCATAGTGGATCACTGCCCGACCAGCCTCATGAATGTTTATGAGGTAGGTTGCAAGTTGTGACTCATTACGACTGGAGGTCAACTCAGGGATTGTGGCAGGCTGGGTACAGCAGACCACCATGTCTGTGTTGCTTTTAAATAAACATCTTTAGATCTGGCATTAGTCAAGACATTTTGATATTTAAATAAGAAATGTATAATATAATTTCAGCCAGGTGTCTTCATTCAGCGATCTGTTGATATGTCATTCACATTTTGTTTCTGCCCACTACAGCATACAGCATGGGGCAGGAGGCCAGCACTCTTCAGCCACTGGATAACTTTACTTTGAGTGACGACATTAAGCTCTTACAAAAGGAGCACATTCACTCACAAGGTAGTTCTCCTTAGTGACAGTATTTTTGTTTTAGATTTTACTCTATTGCTTTGGGATTGCCATTGTGTTTAGAGTCTGATGTGATAGCAAGACACAGTGGCCCAGATGCATCAAGGTAAAACCTGCTCGCAAAGGGGCAGATTCTCAGAATCTGCCCCTTTGCGACTGGTATTTTTGCATTTGGGATGCATCATCCCAAATGCAAAAATCGCAAATTAAGAATTTGCTAAATTGCGATTACTTGCATTTAAGGAATCTCAAATTGAGATTCCTTAAATGCAATGCATCAAAGTAAAAAAGAAATGTGATTTCGCTAATAGGAGTGGCAAATTACCATGAAGTTCAACTTCATGGTAATTTTCAAAAACTTTGAAAAATGCACTTTTGTGCATTTTTCGAAGTTTCATGTTGCGCGCACACATGCCCTAAGGGCATTTGTGTGTTCAACACATGTGCACAGATCAATTTCAGTGGTGCAACAAGGTGTCCTTTGGACACCCCTGCACCGTTGAAATCGCATTCTCAATTTGCGATTCGCTAATTGCGATTCACAAATTGAGAATGTCTTCCCATTCATTCCTATAGGCCTCTCGGCCCATAGGAATGAATGGGGAGGTATTCCTTCCTTTGCGAGTCGCAATTAAGGAATTTTAAGAATTCGCTATTTTTTGAGTGAGTTCTTCTTGCATAGCATTTGGCTATTCCTTATTAGCGATTCCTTATTTTTCGCTAATAAGGAATCGCAAAATGGATGCTTGATGCATCTGGGGGAGTGTCCATTTAAAACTTTCTTCATGAAGTAGTCATGTTTTTTAGTCTATATTTGTAAGTCAATTTAGTCTGCTTTGTCCTGCTTTTATAGACATTTAACAATCAAATTACGAAGTTTCTATCTATCTATCACCTATGTATCTACCACCTACCTAAATATGTATCTACCTTTGCTACTCTGTCTGTTTACATTTGCAAATCTATCTATCTATCTATCTATCTATCTATCTATCTATCTATCTATCTCCATCTATTGAACCTTCTCTAAGGGGCCGATTATGATCGCGGATGGACTTAAGTACGTCCGCGACCCCTGAGGAGGAGGGAACATCTGCAGGGGCTGCGGCGTTCCCTCCGAGCAGATTAGGATGTGACCACCAGGGTGGCGGTCACATCCTCTATCTTTAACATTGCGGCGGGTGCAGCTTCAAGCTGCACCCGCCGCAAGGCTAAAAATGCATGCATTGCATTTGCATGCACAAAGCGGTAGGCACCGCGCAGTGCCTGCTGCTTTGTGCACGCAAATGTAGGGGGTAACATAGGTAGCCCCCATGTGCACCCCCCACCCCCCTTCACCCAGGGGGCCCGCAACGGGCCCCCGAAGTAAAAGTCTGTATGCTTTTCCACGGCGGAAAAGCCGCCGCAGAAAAGCATGTTTTTCCCACCATCCTAATATGGCTGGCGGTGTCTGTTAGACACCTCCACCATATTAGGGCTTTTCCACCGCGGTCGTAATGCGACCGCGGCGGAAAAGTGGCGGACGGAATTCAAGACCCACCAGCCATCCTAATATGGCGGTGGGTCTTTGGAGGCTCCGCAGCGGTTTTTCCGCATCCTCCGGGCCGCTGGTGGCTTCCGCCGGCCCAGAGGATGCGGAAAAACCGCAATCATAATCGGCCCCTATGTGTGCATATCTATCTACCTGTACAACACCATCTACCTTTGCAACAATATCTATATATATTTGCAAAACTATTGGCTCAATTTATGTGGTAATGTGTGCTTTTTTTTCTTCCCCCAAAATATTTTTGGCTTTAGCCAATCATTTTTTTTAGATTGATGAAGGTTCCCAACAATAAGTGTTTGTACAAAGCAAAATAAAAATTGACAAACCAGAAGGCTGACGGCCAATGCCAGACCTTGTGGCTTTGCCAATGCTGGTTTTTAAATGCAGCCGTGAATCCGGGCTGTGTTTAAAAAGAAAAGCTTTATTTTGTTGGGTTTTTTAAATTTGGCACTGGTCCTGTAGACCACTGCCTATTCTCCAACAAACTTTTTCTTAATTCACAAAGTAAAAGGGGAAGAGACCTCTTCCACTTTACGAATGGGTTACTACCTTCTTTGAAGTCTCAGATTTTGGTTGCAAAGCATCGATTCATAGCATATCAATGCGGCATTTAGAAGGTACGGTTATAGCACACCTTTTCTAGATACTGAATCGGTATATAATCACAATCCCATTTTAATGGGCAGAAAAACTTTTCCAATTCCTAAAATTAGATTAGTACATTGGGAGTGTTTGCAACTGTAACAAGCATTTGCAATGCAATCGGCCTTGCATTTGTGAAAGTTAGAGCTATTGGGATTGCACATGACAATGCTTTTTACTTATGTTTTTTCGTTTGCAACCATTTAACACTGCTGTTCCGTAACGTGATCAATGAAAGTAATTTTATAAAAGGCGCATATACGTGTGCTCTGATGACCTTCTTGCACAGATAAGCACTTTCCCTGATCTCTGATCCAAAAATAGAACATAGGAGAAAAGAAAGCAGAAAAATGAAAGCAAGGTATAGAGCTTAGCAGAACAAAAATTGAGACCACGGAAAAATGAAAGCAAAAAGAGCATATAGGAAAGGAAAGCAGAGAGAATGGGAGAAACGAAAGCAGATTCTAGTGGAAAACAAGTGGCAAGTGCAGGATCCTTTATTTAGCCGCACCCGAACGTTTCACAGGTCTTTAAAAGACCATTTGAATGTTAATTAGGCTGTTGTTTCACCCCCTTCTAAGAGCCCCTGCAGCTCCACTCTGCCTACTGATTAAAGGTTCAGCCCCCCCCCCCCCGAAATTTTTTCCTAGCCCCCCCGAAATTCGGCTCTAGTTGCGCCTCTGATGGGAGCTGTAAGCAAAGTTACACCTTTGAATGTAAATACTTCAGGGAGCAGTGCAAAACGAGACGAAGAAAAGAGCCTTTATCGGGAAAACAAATATGAAAAGTGTGTTATGTCTACACAGATCTATGTACGCTCCTGTAATGTGTATGATTAATATGCTGCAAAGTGAAACGCGTCTCAAGCATGCATGCATTAAAAACCCACAACAGCAGGCTCTAATATGTTAACGTTTGTTGTATATCAAAATAATAATGGAAGTAAAATATAAATCAGTCGGTGGCAGTGTTACCGTAAAACTGAGGAAAACATTCGAGAGAAAAGCAAGAGACGTGCTGTTAAAATCAAACTTCTATCATTTAAGACTGTTTTAGCAGGTGAACATTAAGTAAGGAATGTAAAATGCAATGTGTTAGGGGCGTATATCAGTTTGGCAGCTAATTAGAAGTGGCGGTGAACAGTCCTGGAGTTCAGTTTACCTTGTAAAACACTGGACCTTCGACGTTCACACACTGTGGCACCTCTACACAGGCAATAGTACTCAACATCTTTTCGCAGCCTAACTCAGGAAATTGTGCTTTGAAATGTTTTTAATGAAAAAGCAGGAGGTTCTTCTATTCATAGTTTGGTTCAAGTTAAATTGTTGCATGTGAAAAGAAGAAAAAAGTGAGAACATATGAAAGTCACATTTCAAATGTAATCATTGGGTGAAGGAAGGTGTTTGAAAAGAGGTGTAGGATTGGAAGGTATTATTCTTGCACATACAAATTGTTTTAATAAAATAAAGGACGAAACAACGCTAAAGGGCACAAATATTGGAGGAACATTTCAGATAGAGACTGCTAGCAGCAGATTCCTCGCCTTTGAATTTTCCTCATGCGCGCGTTAAACTGGATATGGAAACTTTTCAGCAGTACCTCGGCGTGCCAGCAGATGGCACCATGGGACTCCTCACTGATGCAGGACTGCTTACGAAATGTGCCTTTACCGTTACTAAAGGCTCGATTCCGATCCGGTAAAAAAATCCACCGTACGATTCGTATTCGTAGCCCTTTCCGTACGAATCGTACCCGTCCGTCCGAGTTGCGTAGTACGATCCGCATTCCGTGAATCCGTCCGAATCGTCGCGATCCGTACGTATTGCAAGGCTGAGACTGTGAACCGTACGACTCGTACACACGCCGTATGACCCGACGAGTACGATCCGGACCGGGGAATCAGGACGCGATTCGTACGGTCCACGTAAGGTAAGGGCGATTCGTACGGAAAAGTGCACGATTTCACACACCCCGTACAGCGCGTACCCCCCCATGATTGCAGGGGTACGGCACGTACCCCTGCGATCATGGGGTGTACGAGCCGTACCCCCATTGTACGGTCGGTGTACGATCGGTGTACGAGCCGTACCCCCATCGTACATGGGGTACGGCTCGTACACCGATCGTACAATGGGGGTACGGCTCGTACACCGATCGTACAATGGGGGTACAGCTCGTACACCGATCGTACATGGGGTACAGCTCGTACACCGATCGTACAATGGGGGTACGGCTCGTACACCGATCGTACACCGATCGTACAATGGGGGTACGGCTCGTACACCCCATGATCGCAGGGGTACGGTGCGTACCCCTGCGATCATGGGGGGTACGCACCGTACCCGGGGGGGCCGTTCCGTACCGGTTTCGACATGAACTCTGCTTTTACAGCTGTTTTCAGCTCCCGTAGAAAAAGGGTCGTACGGTGCGTACCCGACACGTATCGTACTTGCTGGGTCGTAAAAACCAGCCGCGAAGCGTACAGATGTCGCGTACAGCAGGTTCCGAGGGAGAATCGTACGGAGATTAGAGTCGTACGGTGTCTTGTACGACTCCTACGGAGTACGGCTCCTGGTACGAATCGTACTTCGTCGTACGTACGGGGGACGTTGCAGGGTACGATTCGTACGGGAAAAACGCTCCGAACGGCTATTCGGAGCGGTTTTTCCCGAATCGGAATCGACCCCTAAATGTTCGAGTGTCCAAAGGAGATTGTGGTAAATGGTTTATATGTATTTTCCCTCTCTACCACTTTATCAGAATGTCCTGTGATATCATGGAATGTTAGAGTGCCTTCCTGTGTTGAGATTGTCAGTTGGTCATCTCAGGCTGAGGAGCTTGTAGCTCTCTCCTGGTGGGGTTTCTCCTTGTATCTTCCTATCCTGTAACCTGCCACCCAACTACCTGCTAATAAAGAGGGATCTTCTACTACACCTGGACTACGCATCATTGTTTATGTACCACAGAGATCATCCCCAAAGATGACCCAGTAGAGAAGCAGATGTCCATGACTAGTGCCCATCAGGTAAGTCTGTGGCGTATGGGGTCAGGCTAGGGGAGAGGGTGTGGCTTAACAGCAAAAGCGGCAGACTTTGAAGCTGGGGAACTAGGTTAGAGTCTGGCGGGAGGCTCAGCATACTGGGATTCTGGGCAAATCATATATTCTCCCCATGCCTAGAAATTAATGTGTCCCTCTGTAATGCAACTGGTGCCCATGTAAAGTGCTCTGTAACCTTCGGTCCTGAAGCAACTGTACATCAATTACCCTGAAGGCCATCAGAGACGTAAAGTGAAACTTTACATCACAAGTTATAAGATGACTCCTCACCAGGACTGCTGCAAATCGCAGTTGCGACAAAACGACAGTCCTGGTCTCATTCTCCAAGCTGGTGCAGTCGTTCCAGAGTTTGCTGTTCTTCTCAATCCAAGTCGTCCAGCAAGTCTTAGAGAAAAACACATAAAATCTTAGTGGAATTCTTCGCTCTTCCACCATTCGTATTCGCCCTAGTGGGCGTGGGGCAGCATTTATTTTCACAGTCGCGCTTTTGGATTTGGCCGACTTTGGAGCCGATCCCGCAGCTGGTGACGGCAATACCAGAGTTTCCAGGGCAGATAGCCATTCCATAAGCAGATCAAAGAATTCCACACAGCTGTGCTCCAGCTCTTCGGTTCACTTCGGACTCCTCCTGGTACTCCTTCAGGCTCGAAGGCACCAAGTTGCACTCTCTGGGGTAACGCTGGGGGGTTCCCGTCTGCAGCTGCTGGACCCTCAGAGCCCATATTGCCTCTGGCTCTACGACCGACCCCGCTTTTAGCGCCAGCCCCAGGCTCCGTGGTGCCCATGCAGACTTTGATGCCTCAATAGACCTCTCCTGCACAGTTGATGCTGGTCTGACCTTTTTGAGTAGAAGTGGATAAAGCCTTGGTGACGACATCTCTGAGTGAAAAAATCAGTTGTGTATCGGAGTGTCATTACCTTTTTGCCCATTATACTGATCTCAAACCAATAGAATGTATCATTTTCTTTGGCTCTGTTTCCCACCTATGAAAATCTGATTGTTTATGTATTGAGAATTTTATCTGTATAACCTGTGCAGTTTTTAGGTTTTGCGCAGGCGGAAACCTGATGACTATAGTAGGGGAGACAGGAACGACCCCCGTCTTCCATTGGCTAGCTCCATAAATGGAGGCTAGCCATTGGAAGACGGGCCTGTCCGTCAATGCCGTACCAGATTCGGGGGGGTTCCCGAGAATTTTTGGCTTTTGGCTACGTCACGCTACGTCAGCCAAAAGCCGATTCTCGGGAACGCCCCCGAATCTGGTCCGGCATTGACGGCACCCGCCCTCATTGCAGCCGCCGTCATTTCTGGGATCCTGTTGGTGTTTAGAGCCGACCCCAGGTGAACAGACCGGCGGCCGAGTGGAACGGAGATGCCACCTCTACTAATTAATACGAAGTGCACGCTCCCCCGTGTTCCCGTCCCCCGTCCCGCTGTCCGTGTTCTCGCCCCCCCTCCCGCTAAGCTATGTTTGAAATGCACTTGCTGCTAGTACTGAAGGCTACCCCCACCTCCTCGGGACCCTCTGAAATAGAATTTGCTTTGAAGAACAATTCTACGTGACCGTCCAATAAAGAGTCAGGTTCGCACGACTGCCTCACACACTGAATGTGTTTGAAAGTGGGGGTGTTACTTTTGTGGCTACTCTTCTGCTCCCCTCCCATCCAGAACGACCGGCAACCTACAAAGGACGGCGCAACCTAACCCAGGTTGTCCCCAGCTGGTACCGAACAGACTCACCTCAGATAAAACTTCAGGTAAAACCTGTCCGCCCAAAACAAAAGCGCCCCACATAGCATGTAGGAGCCAGGACGGGGCAGATGGCGTGTGAAAATGTCACAACCAATCAACATTTCGGAATGCTGTGAGACGCCTTTGGATTGGCTGAAGTATTTCTGATACTCCAATCCTAAATCATTTTACACCTGAACAACACTTCCCACTCAAAGACAACTTACAAGTTATGTTCAGCCGTGGGATTGGATGATAAGCGCCCGGAAGTGTTAACAGAATGGATACCTGACATTTGTTAAAGATCGACGACGGACGACTGATATTAGACTTACTTAATAGAGTAAATATCAAAAAAGTAATAATCTTACTTATAAGGTAGTTCGCTCACGCCAGGTATCTTGTCTTTTTAAGACCAAAATATGTTTTTAAAAAATCAACGGGCTTTCTAAATCAGCTTAATAAAAACTGTGTTTTTGGTTCAGGAGAGGGGTTAGGTCACACGTGAGGGCGTGATGGATACATGCCAACTGGCCCGATTCAAGCAGGATATTTTAATTTTTAAAGCCAAAATGCTTTAATTTAGATTTCTCTTTCCTGACATTGTCCTTACTTTAATGCAAGTCAAATGGGAAAATAAACCTGCCGCCCCAATTTTTTTTTTTTTTAAATCTCCTTCTTTCTGTTTTCCCAAAGCTGCGTCGCTGGCATATATGATCGTGCTAACGTGTTGGCTTGTTTGCGTTTCGTAAGGGGCAAGGACGCAAATGTGCGGTCTATTGGGCTGCAGTTAGAGATGCAGGAGTCGCTTAGGGGCATGCTACCAGTGCACGTGATAGTATATGTCCTTCACCAGGCTGAGGCCACTCATTTGCTTCTGAATAAATTCTTATGGGTACTAAAGAGAGATATGTTGAAGGACAAATGAGGACCTGGTGAAGAACAAGAGGATGTGTTGTAACGACCAGAGCTGCCGACGAACTGGGGAACTTGCCTGTCGCAGTGAGTAGGTAGTGGACGAGCCCAAGGGGATGCTCTTTTTTAATTCCTGTAGGTGCTTTGTGGGGCTCGCAGTGTGTTGGGGGGGCTCGCAGTGTGTGTGGGGGGCTCTGTGTGGGGGGGCTCGCATTGTGAGGGGGGCTCACAGTGTGTGGGGGGCTCACAGTGTGTGGGGGGCTCTGTGTGGGTGTGTTGGTGGGGCTCTGTGTGGGTGTGTGGGGGGCTCTGTGTGGGTGTGTGTGGGGGGGGCTCTGTGTGGGGGGCTCTCTGTGGGTGTGTGTGTGTGTGTGGCATTTGCGAGAGATTAAGCTATTGTCATTGTAAATGACAATGCCATTAATTTATCAGTTTTCAAATCTAACACATAGATAAAAATGTTGTCATTTACATTGCCAATAGCTCTAACTTTTGCAAAGGCGAAACCGATGCATTGTAAAGTGTGTTAGGGGGCTCGCAGTGTGTGTGGGGGGACTTGCAGTGTGTGGGGGGGCTTGCAGTGTGTGGGGGGGCTTGCAGTGTGTGGGGGGGCTCGCAGTGTGTGGGGGGGCTCGCAGTGTGTGGGGGGGCTCGCAGTGTGTGGGGGGGCTCGCAGTGTGTAGGGAGGCTCGCAGTGTGTAGGGAGGCTCGCAGTGTGTAGGGAGGCTCTGTGGGTGTGTGTGGGGGGGGCTTTGTGTGGCTGTGTGTGTGGGGGGCTCTGTGTGGGTGTGTGTGTGGAGAGGCCTCTGAGTGTGTTGGGTGGGATCTCTGTGGGTGTTTGTGTGTGTCATTTGCGAGAGATAAAGCTAGTGGC
The DNA here is from genome assembly GCF_964263255.1 of Lissotriton vulgaris. Classification (NCBI taxonomy): domain Eukaryota; kingdom Metazoa; phylum Chordata; class Amphibia; order Caudata; family Salamandridae; genus Lissotriton; species Lissotriton vulgaris. Next base: position 121,816,931 of record NC_141687.1, read on the forward strand.
ATTGTAAATGACAATGCCATTTATTTATGTTATAAAAACATAAATAAAAATATTGTCAAGAGCAATGCCAATAGCTCAAACTTTAACAAAGGCAAAACCATTGCATTGTAAATGCTTGTTTTTATTATGCTTGATGTCTTACAATGATTGATTTTTAACAAAGTGAATACATTGTCAAAAGTTGTTTAATACATTTTTCCTCGTTTGCTCCAGTTTGAATGAATGGTTGTGATAAGAGATTGTTTCTGTGATTCAAGTTTGCACCCGAAAGGGAACTTTTTCTCGACATTTGTCTTTTGGTACCCTACCCTTTTGGGCCTTGGGATCCCTCTCTTTTGTTAGAGCACAATGATATTACACAGGGAGCCACAGATAGTTGTATGGCTCTTTCTGTATTACGGATAACACTGGTGGGTGCACATCAATGACTTTGCCATACAGTAGCGTAACACAAGCTTAGGGGGCCCCCTGCAAGGTGTGATGAAGGGGCCCTGCTCAACTACATGCAACCGATGTCCCTCACCTATCACTTTTGCAAGGGCTTTCAGAATCGCACAACATATAGACACTTTCAGCAGAACTATTCCCAGATTACACAAATCTGCAGGCTGTGGATTGAGACTGTGATGCACCTCAAGTGAAAAAAAGGCCTATAGGCTGCACACACTAAATGGCATCGACCAGATGGGTGGTAAACTGAGGAGTAAGTATGTTACTGATACAAGAAAGAGAGGCATCTTCAATAAATTACTATTGTTCTTGGTGTATGCAATGCTTGTACCGGTAGAGAGGAAATCGAATATCTAAAAAGATATTTTATATTAACTGAGGAAATGGCAGAGCCAGAAAACAAACATCTTTATACAAGAATGAAAATCATTCTTTCAGGAAGCTCATGTAGTGCACACACAAAAAGCACTAAGCACTGAGTACTGACAAGCACAATACTTTGTTTCAGGATTTGGGGACATGGTAACCAGAAACAGTAAGACTTTCTATTAAATCATAATCACCTGTTCTATCTAATAGGCAAAAGTCAAATCCCTGGTTTAGTTTGTCCATTTATCACCAAAGACAGATGTGTAGAACAGCAGAGAGAAGATGGAGGGAGAGATAATTTGAGGAAAACAGGGCTTGCTGTAGGAAGCATCTGCAGCTCCATTCGCAACAGGAAAAGGCAAAAGCTGTATATACTACTACTATAATGGAAGCCATAACACCATTCTGCTAGGGGGTTCAGTTAACTTACTCATCCATCAGGCCTCTTCTTGATGGCAATGCCTTCACAGAGTTTGGTAACCAACAGGGACTCTTGCCTTTCAACACAAGATCATTATAATCCAGCACAGAATATGAATAATCTTTAGTCAGGAACTCAAATGTTTTCTCCTTATTTATTTCACTGGCTGAGGCACTGTTGAGTCCTTGCCCAGCAGCATGTTGTGTTATCTGTTCCTGATATGGCAAGGTGTGGTCTCACAATAGATTAAAACAGCTATTGTGACTCCCTACATTAAAAGAAGGTCTTCCCATGGATGACAGACAATTTTTGACCATGTTCTTATTTGCCGATCTCAGCCAAGTGTCGGAGGGAGTGGTACATGAAATGATCCAGAAGCAGATTTCTTAGTTTGACTTATTCAGTGAATGTTAATTAGGATTTCAACTGGGGCGTGGCACAGAGACAGTATTTTTTTTGCCTGAACCGGTCCGTGTCCTATGATATAATAGATCACTCTGTTCTACTTGAAAGGAAGAACTTTTCCCTATGGATTTGAGGTACAAAGCTTGGCTGTAATCAGCTTTAGACTGGGTTTAGTGATTAAGATAATTATCCCATGGTGAGGGAGCTTTGTTTTTGCGCTGCCACAAGATTCTGCAATTTATCAATTGCTTTTTAACGGCTATATGGCTGACTTTCAGCTGGACTAGACTTTCAGCACTTAATAGATGACACCCAAATCAGGTTAATCTGGAGGAAGGTAGTTGCCAGGCTCTGTTACCACATTCTTACGGCCTCATAGAAATTGTGGCCTCTCAGGTGGCAATATTTAATCCTGGACTCATTACCTTCATCCAAGAGCCTTCATCAGCAACCACACCAAGCACAGAATTAGCTGTTGTTTTGCACATGCCTTCTTGTCAGTAAACGGAATACAGCAAATGCCTTTAAGAAAACCCTGATCACTTGAGCATACTTGTGTATCAGTACACTTAAAAAGGAGTTTAGCTCCTACTGTCAGTGTTCCACAATATTTAGTTGCAGTACAGAACCGCTCCAGCTCTTCTAAACATCCTCAATTGTCCTTCTGCTCACCACTACTCCATATTTTTCTCTGTGCCTACCCCTTAGTGTGTACTCTTCCACTCTTCTAGATTTCCTAGTTTTTCAGTTCCAATTGGTCCTATTTGCCTTTCCAGTGCCGATATGCTATTTTCCTACTCGCCTCCTATATTCAGCCTGTGTCAGACAGCTTTATTACCAGGCATTTTCATATCAGATTTTCAACAAGCAGTGCATCACTCCAGGCTTCTGGTTTGTTTGCTATCACTGCCTAGTCTGCAGCTGGTCAACTCTACTTCTGATTACCATTTCACTCCAGAACCATTTGTAGTGGCATATTCTAAGACCAATCTTGAAAGGCCGAAATTAACCATCATCCTGAGGCTTGGTTATCCCTCTTGTAAGCTAGGAGGCATGCATCATTTTAGAGTGAGGGTGGTTGTATTCCATCCCCTCATGTCTGACAATAGAGAGAGAGAGTAAATAACAGCTTCTTGTGGTGATGAGAGTAAGTAAACCAGTTTCAGTGGCAGAAAAATGGAAATATCACAAAATGGAGTGGCTATTTCATCTTAATCCCTGTTTTCTTGGCCGGAGTTCCTTATGGCAGCATTATGAACCATCTCGACTGTTAAGATCCTAAATGTCTATACTGACCATCAAATCTGTTTAAAACCAGACATTTCTGGAAAATGTACAGCTAAGCATGAGTTACTGCTCTACCGGGTAATGCTGTTCTTTGTACAGTGGCCAACACTCTACATACATGCACATTCTCCATAACAGAAAACCAGGATGTTAATCTATATTTGTAATAGGACATGCTCAGGTTTCTCCTTTGTGTTGTACTCCTCTGCAAGTTTCCCCTTCTTGTTGCTACTCTCTACCCATTTGTATCTTCTCCTACTAATATTCTCCCTCATGTGGCCTTCTCTTTATACTCTCTCATTCACATCTTCCCTGTCCTATGGTTTTCCACTCCCTTTCTCTGTCGTTTGTCTCACCCTCTCTTCCATGCTTTTTTTGTCATCTCTCCTCCACTGGGTTGTTTGTCTTTTCTCCCTTCCATATTACTTGTTTCTGTGTCACCTGTTTTCCTCTCTCACCTCTCCCTCATGTCTCTTTATCATCACTGCTACCTTTTCCTATCAGTTAATTATTGATTATATATATATATATATATATATATATCCAGGTCGAAGAGACGCGGTGTGGAGGACATTGATCCTCACGCTGGGCATATGCCCCCGCTGAAAGGACACCTGGACTGAGTGGTTGTGCAGTCAGGGACGGAAGGCGGCTCTGATTGTATATAACAGGAGGACATGTGGGACTACGGGGCACCTCGTCCTGTGATGTGGCTTATCCAGTTTTCTATCATTGCCGCTTAACCAAGAATCTGACTGCTGCATTCTGGGTCCAGTAGTCCAGGTACCCACAGTAAGGACTACAACAGGTAGAGCCCTTTGGGGGTGGAGTAACCGTGGCCAATCCAGCAGCGGTAGGACACTCAAAGGTGTGCTCTTTTTCCCTTCCCCTTGTTTTCTCATGGCGCTGATGAAGGCTATTACGCCGAAATGCATTCGCCCTCAATGAGACTATGACACATTAAAGCCTCCTTCCTGTACCTGCTGGGCCTCCGCCTTTTCATTTTTGGGAAGGATTTTGGTGGACATTGTTCACTACTGCCAGTGGCGTGTTGGGAGACTGGATTTGTCTTCGTGTTCCCCCCCGCCCCCCTTCCTGTCCCTTCTCTTTCTTTTTCTTATTCATAATTTTGGACCTCTTTGCATAAGGGATACTCTGATTAACCTGCCTTATCCGCTGACCTTAAGTTATTCTTTTTGGTTTGTCTTGCTTGCGTTTTTTCGTACATAAGCTTGGACCGAATTACCCTTAACATGGTTGTAGCTACGTAGTGACTTTCACTTTAATTGATTTTTTGCATCTTAATTAACGGACTCTGATTCAGTTTTGCATTCGCGCTGTATAAAATATGCGGATACTTACGGACTAGTTAATACTTTATACTACAAAGGACTTTTTTCAATAGAGGACTGCAGTTCGGGTTAGCAGCCTAGTCATTTTCACTCGCGGAAGGTATTTCTTCCTTCCGGGTTGGGCATTAGTTCACTTGCGGGTCCGAGACGCCAGTGCAGCGAGGGTGATTCGACCCTATGGTGAATATTTCTTTCCCTGCTTCATTTTGGATCTCTCTATATTTTGACACGAATTTTCATGGGTTACTAATGCGTGATTAGTGATTAGTTCTTTCACTTTATCTCCATTCAGAATACCGATACCACACGTACTCATGTGGTATTTTGCTGATTAACGCGAACCTATTTGGGATTGGAACTTTGGAATACCTTTTAACAGACAGGCGTTTTTACTTCATTCGACAAGGAAATATCGCGAACCTATTTGGGATTGGAACTTTGGAACTTTGGAATACCTTTTAATAGACTGGCGTTTTTACTTCATTCAACAAGGAAATATCGGGTAAGAGACTGAGTTGTGGTGAGGGTCTCTAAATTAATGTTTGGATTAAGCCTTTAAATTTTACTTAAATTCATGTACTGGGACACCTAACTTAACACAGTTATCTATCGACTGGTAGTTAGAATATGTTTTGTATATGCAGGAACCCTACCGGCCATGAAGTGCCTTGAATACAGTTCTTGTTTATATGCTACTACTCCTATATCAAGTGTTTAAATGTGGCATATACTGCTCCAGTTCTTGGGCGATTTGTAACGACTTGTATTGAGAAGTGTTTTGTATATGCAGGAACCCGACGGGCTGTGATGTACCTTTAGTACAGCCCATGCCCATACGCTATTTCTCCGACTTTATGTGTGGAAATCGTATTTGACATTGATTTTGTTTCGTGGCAGGTTTACCATTTTAGATCTGTTTTTTGACGCTTGAATAACCAGATCTTAGTTTTACAATACCTAATTTGGGTTCATATTAATTTTCAGATAGACTTTACCGTATCACCTTTTTCATTGCATGGTTACCCTGCCGGGTTGGAATTATCACCGGACGTGGGGTAAGAGTCTCATTAATATGACAGTTTGCCCCCTTTGGGGTTTCCCTCACCATACATACTAGCGACTAGCGACAACTAATACCTTACTGTTTCTTTTTTCTTCGCTCTTCCCTGTTTTATTTTCCTTTGCATGATTAGCCCTAATACATAAAGATCCAGCCATTGAGGTAGCTTGTAAATACAATTTTTTGATTTAATGAGCACTACACGTATGGGGTTGCTTGCGGTTGATTTGTCACACCGTTTCTTCATGTTTAATCCTTGGTTTGAATTGTCGAATGTCCGCGGAACTTGCTTATGTACTACCTAAATCTTGGATTTGCTAGAAGGGGTATTCATGCTATTACATATGGATACTTCCTTTCAGAGTCAGCACGGGTGTCTTTGCACTTGTTTCTCTGTTTTTCACCACAATGAACTATATTGTTGTCCAATTTAACTACAATTGTATTTGTGCATGACGGAATATGACTTTCATAGCACTTAGGGGTTCCCTATGACAAGGTGCTGTCATCTTATAAATCGGTGTATTTGACATCTTCTTGCATGATGGCATTAAGATTTCAAAATTTTTTGTTAAAATGGTGACCTAAGGCCATACCTTTCTGTATTTTTCCAGCCCTTAAGAGTTATAGCATCTGTGATTGTACAGAACTATAACGAAACACGTGTCGGCTGGCTGTAAAATTACCATTTGACGTGAAGACCTAAATAAAGGAGATATACATCAACTCCTGGAATCAACGTTGGACATTTGTTTCTTTTGAACTTTACTTAACAGTATTATACTGGTTATTTTGTTTTAGAGTGCGCAGGATTTGGTGTTTGAGTCAAGTGTGATTCACTTCACATTTAAATTGAGGGGTTCCTTGGGTTCCCCCTCCCTGCTAGCACCAGTAACTTGGACCAAACATAATATTTACGTTAATACTGTCTGAGCGCCCATACTTCCTGTATACTAAAAACCCCTTTTCTCTGTTGTACACAAGACCCTTCATGGCGTCTGGCTGAAAAGGATGAGCTGCCAAGTAGGTACTCTCCATCTCACACAGGAGTCCCGTGGAAGATTCGTTCCTGCCTTCAGTTGAGAAGGACCAGCCAGTCTCCAACTTGGAGATAGCGGCACTGAACCACAGGGGTACAGCGTGTGGCCAAGCTATGGGTCTGGGAATCCACAGCCCACAACTCGGGCTTGACTCTATGACTCCATCAGACGGGCCAAGAGGGCTGAACTCCCTACAGAGTTAGTAATCGCCCTTCCACGAGTGCCTAACCCCAATCCGGTCATCCCAAGAACAGTGCGTGCCCCTCTGAGAGGGGCCAGGGGCCAAGTCCCACAATAGGCGCCCACTGGCATCACCAGTGCAGGGTAACGCTGGGTCTATCCCTTACTTATCTCTAGGATTTCGGAAATTTTGTCTGAGTCAACATCTACAGATACCTTCTGAAAGGCAGCCTTTGCTCTAAACCTCACGTATTTCAACTAAGAATTGGGCAAATCAATGCCAATGAGGTAGTCTGTTAGCAGAACTGGGCAGTCAAACATCCTGGAAAATACTAAATTTCAGAGGAGGGTCAAGGGTAAGTAGTTTAGAGACCATCGAAGTCAAAACCCCTATTCAAGCTACTAGAAACAACAAAAAAACTTGACGGTCTATAATTGAGCTGAGTCTAAAGTGTTCTCACCGAAAAAAATCAGAACTGGACATGCCCTGGACCAGCCTTACAGTAGTCAAGAGACACTATTGATGTAAACAAAGTCCTATCAGCCCACCCTCGTGGCGGAGCATCTTTATTTAGGATATATGAAACCTGGCTAGTGTCTCCGTGCCTAGATGTATTGGCGGGATGGACTTTTCACCTCAAGGCAGAAACATGTTGGCCTGTTTGATCAATTAGCAAAGAACACAGTGATTTTTTCACACTGTTCTCTCACTCGTTTTTAATTGACGTCTAGGTGAATACCAAATAAAATATTTTTTTGTCGGGATAGTCATTTTAATATCACTCACTACATTCACTGCACTGCACTGTACCAGCACCGCCAGGGGCGAGGACACTATCACTCATTGAACCTTTGGCATATGTCATCCCGCCAATACATCTAGGCACGGAGACACTAGCCAGGTTTCATATATCCTAAATGAAGATGCTCCGCCACGAGGGTGGGCTGATAGGACTTTGTTTACATCAATAGTGTCTCTTGACTACTGTAAGGCTGGTCCAGGGCATGTCCAGTTCTGATTTTTTTCGGTGAGAACACTTTAGACTCAGCTCAATTATAGACCGTCAAGTTTTTTTGTTGTTTCCAGTCAAACATCCTTCCTTAGCCAACTGCCCCTTCTACAACAGGGTATCCAAGGAGAGGAGTTGGCCTAACGACTAGGGCAGTCGACCACAACCACGAATCTGGGGAACTGGGTTCGCGTCTCAGCAATGACGCTGAACATCCTGTGATTCTGGGCAAATCACTTCCATCTCCCCGTGCCTTACAAAGAAATGAACGTGTCCTCATGTAATGCAACTGGTGCTATGTAAAGCGCTCTGATAACCCAATTCGGGTCAAGTAGGGGCGATACAGAACTCTGTAAAATAAAAATACGGTAATTTGCAGCTGTGCACACTGTAGAGGATTAATATTCCAGAAAAGCAACCAGCTAGATTCTGCTCTGTGCAACCAGCCTTTTCTTCAACCATGGACTGGCTTGTACGCTCCCCTCTTCCGTGCCAGACTTTAGGACCAGTCTCCAAGGACTCATGAAATACAGCCCAGGTGGGGGTCAGGTGTTTTTTTCGGATCTTCAGGGACTTCACATCAACATGGATGGTGCAAATCTCAGTGAGGAGCAAGTCTTGAGACCAGCTCTCCCAGTTCTTTAGAAACTGGCGCTGGCAGGCAAAGGTTACTAAAGGTGTATGGGCAGTTCTTCCAGTGTGCCACTGCATATGGTTTTAGCAGTGCACATGTGACTGAGGTCTGCTTAACATGTCTCAGCCTCCAACTCCTGTCAATATTCCAGAGATGCAGAAAGAAGGGAAAACCCCATCATCTACAGCCACAAAATAGTGAACTGATTAAACAGAATGCTCAAAGGAAGGCTCAGCCATTTAAGGATTATGCACTGTAGTAAATAATGAACAGAATGTGCGAGAAAACTATAGGCGTTCCTGAAAGGCATAAAAAGTTCAAGGGACACAAAGTTTTAGCAGAAGAGCACTCTTCAAGAGTGAGGTCATCAAGCAGGACTAGGTGACAATGGGAGCAGAGGTTCAGGAACCACTTTAGGTTCCTCTTTTCACGGGGTGCTTATTGAACGGATCAGCAGCCGTCCAGTGACTGGGCCTAAAATAGTAAATGTGACTTAAGGGCGGGTGCATGATGTTTCGCACCGATTATGGACCAGCAGATAAGCTTCTAGGCAGGATGCAAGAACAGATCACTTTGGATTGTGCTAGTGGCCATCCTCATTAGTTAAAATCTATACATCTGGGGGCGTGGCTTGGCACCCGATGGTAATGGCGGCATCCGAGTGAGGCTCCGCTGCGGCTCTAGGAGTCGTATTGCTTCAGAACCTTCTTTTCCCGTTTGGAGGACATGCTGCCCTGCCGGAACACTCCTGAATGACTCCGCGACGCTTGGGAATATTCCTTGTGTTTCCTGGTCGGAGCATTCTGCCGAAGTGAGTCTCTGCAATTCCGCTACTAACGCGGCCACCATTTTGCGACATCAGGCGCATCTACCTCTTTTTGCCGGCTTACAGAGCTATTTGTCTAAACGAAGTTTGCTCATTGCCAGGCTCTTATTGTTTCACAGGACTTTGCCTCATTATTGCTCCACAGTTTAGGTACTTCTTTCCCGCTCTATGGTTGCTGCAGATTACTTGCCGTCTCATTATCATTTGCGACCGCCATTTTGGGCCACCTCAAGTGCCTTCTCACTTTACCTTTGGCGATGGCCTATGAAGTCTTTTGGGTGATGGAAGCTGCTACTTATATATTTATTGCTGACTAATGCGGTTTTCGACCCTGTTGATGACTCTGTGAGTAACTACTTTGTCCTTCAGCATCTCGCTGCGCTTCTGCCCTGATGTTATTTGTGGATGAGCTCTGCTGATTACTAGCAGTGCTGGTTGCTGCCACTAAGGTTTTCTTTGCCCTCTGTGTGCAGTCTGGGTGCTTCCTTCTCCATTGTCAGGAGTACCCTTGGTTTTCCTCTGCCCCCTATTTTGCCTGGCAAATCTTGCATATTGGATCTAAGGGGTACACAGTCTCACCGCTTTGCGGCTTTTTACGCCTGCTTCGACATGCCCATTTCTGTGTCTGCGCTCCCCATGGACTCCTACTTATCCAGTTGTGTGCTATGAACTTAATTTTCCTTATTTACTCTGCTTCATATTAGGTGACTCGCCTGTTGTGCACGCCTGGCACTACTAACAATTGAACTTATTCAACGATATCTGTGACCTCTTCCTCACTCAAGTTACTTATTCCGCATTTGCTACAGCCTTTTCTGTGAAATTACTCATTCTTTTACGCATACTGCGCATATTGTGTGACTGATACATTACAGCATATATTTTATGGGTAGGCTCAAGTCTATGTCACACTTGCCTCATACAACAAAGACTGCTTTAGTGAGAAATTCTTAAGTCTTTTCTGCCTTCTCCAAACTAGAGGATTCCCTCACTTCGTCTGGCTCAGATACAGCAATGGAATCCTCCCAACCTTCATCGGGGAAAACTAATTTCAAAAGACTGAAAAAAGACCCTCCTTCGCCACTCAAGCAATCTACACCTGTCTCAATGGAGCTCTTTCCGGAGGAAATTAGATCTTTTCGCCCTTTTCGGGAGGAAATCAGGTCCTTGCGTCCTTTTATGGAGGAAACCAACGTCAAACTTCAAGCTCTTACAGATAACTGGTCACAGATCGCAACAAGGGTATCTTCAGTTGACCACTCCGTTATGTCTCTTCAGGAAACCTGTTCCACAGTATCTCATCTAAACTCTCAAGTGTCTACTCTCCAGAGACAGGTGGAGGAGTTGCAAAATAGAAATAGGCGGAACAACCTCCGCATTTATGGTCTGGCAGAAGGACTTGAGGGCTCTGATTCACTTGCCTTCTTCAAATCGTTCCTTCCTAAATTGCTCCGTTTGCCAGAGGGCACGAATTTCAACATTCAACCCGCTCACCGATTGGGTCGCCCATCTACTTCTGCTTCCCCTTCACAGAGACCAAGAGGCGTCATTCTCTACTTTTTAGAGTATACTGGTCTTCTGAAGGTCTTGACAGCTGCCAAATCCTCTCCAAAACTAACATGGTCTGGCTCCGCTTTGTTCTTCGCTCAGGATTATGGAAAAGCTACTGCTAATCGTCATAAAGCCTTTCTAAACATGAGAGATGACCTCCGTTCGATGGGAGCAAGATATGGCCTTTATCATCCTTGTTTGTTTAAAGTTACCTACAATAACAAAACAACAACCTATGAAGACCCAGTCCGCCTGCAGAGTTTTATCAACGCACATAAGACTTCTACCATGGACTCCTCTGCTCCTTCATCCTCCGCTTTCCCTGGCTGAGCTGCAGTCTTATGTTTTCATAATGTTAATGCATTTGGCTTCTTTTACTCCTCTAGGAGTCTTAATGTCTTGACTCTTACTTTCTTTGAGTCGTATTGACGCTCATTGTTGTTCAAGTTTCTGATTCGACCTTTGTCTGTATCTTAATCTCTTGTTCTCCTTCTTCACCTCCACAGGAATTCTTCCCAGTTTCCTGACGTCTCCCTGGCTCCCGGCCCAGCTGACCTTGGATGGGTTGCCTTACCCATGTGGTCCCATCCCCCCTCAGTTCCTCCTCATTCTCTCCTTTTGTAGGTATGATCTTTTTTTGTTTCTTCCTTCCGTTCCTTTTTTTGTTCTGTACTCCCCCCTCTTACGTTTCTTCTTCCTTGTTTGTGCATGGGTGACGTTTTTATTTACTCAGGTTTTGCTTACTTCTATGTCTTTACTCTTTTCACTCCGATTCTTCTTTTCCTCCTTTTCATTTTCAACTTGCTTCCTCTTCCCTCTTTTCCTTTTATATTTACTGTCTTTTCTTCTCTTCTCTTTCTTTTCACTAGTGATAAGCACTTTTCTCCTCTCCTTTCATTTTTTCTCATGTTTTTTTTCCCTGATTTTGCTTACTGTGTTTACTATAGGTTACTTTGTATGGTATGCCATTGAACATAATTTCATGGAATGTTAAGGGTATTAACTCTCCAATCAAACGTAAGAGAATTCTGTCTCACTTAGTTAAACTAAATGTTGATGTGGCACCTTTCCGACACAGAATCTGCAAAACTTGAGAGGCTGGGTGAGGTTTTTTTGTTTACAGGGTGATGGCAAGCATAACGGCGTAGTAAACCTATGCCGCAAATCTCTTCCCCTCGCTCTCATATCTCAAGAGTCGGATACTAACAGCAGATGGACACACCTCTTTTTTGGGCTGAGTTCTCCAACACATTACCCGATTTGTGGATGATAATTTCATCCTAGCTGGGGATTGCAATCAACCCTTTGATCCTTTCATTGGTCGGAACTCACATACCCATCATGTTCCTAATAAACCTCACAAGCTCTTTACTCAAGCTATTTCCCAACATAAGCTCATTGACACTTGGCGACTCTGTAATCCGACTTTAAAGGAGTTTACTTTTGACTCTCCCTCCCATCATTCCCAATCACGGATTGACTATATTTTTGTTTCTCACAATATTGCTCAAACCCTTACTACTGCTGAAATTGTCCCGATCTTACTATCGGATGATGCCCCCGTTTTATCAACATTGATATACTCCCTAAAGTTGCTGGACCCAAAAGATGGCGCTTCAATAATACTCTCTTTTTGGATCCCAAGTTTACGACTTCCTTTACCGCTTTTTTTGATGAGTTTTTCTTGCTCAACGAGACCCCTTCTATACCAAAACATACTGTTTGGGATGCTTTTAAGGCTGCAGCACATGATTTTATTATTAGTTTTGTGGCAAAAAAGCGTAAGGCTGCTCGTAAATTTACTGGGGATCTTCTCTATGACATTAGGAGATTGGAACACGCCTACTTTACCTCACACTCGCTGGATAGTCTGACTGCTCTTGTTGCTGCCAAAATGAAGTTTAACGAGAAATCTACAGAAGATGCCTCACTGTATTTGCTGAAATCTAGTGCTAAGTTTTATGGAGGTAGAAACAAGGCTGGGAAAATTCTTGCCAATTATCTGAAGATCAAACACAATAAGTTAAATATTGAATCCATTTATGACTCTACTTCCGATCTCAAGCACAAGGATGCTGAGATTCTTACTGAATTTTCTCTTTTCTACAAAACTCTATACTCCTCTGAAACTCACCCCACCCCCCCCCCCACCCCCCCCCATCTCTCGCACATTTCTTTTCTACCATCCAGAAACCTGAGCATTTTCCTCGACCTTTCTCACTTGGAATCTGAGATCTCTCAAAGGGAACTGCTTACTGCACTTCAACATCTCAAAATGAACAAAGCTCCCGGACCAGATGGCTTTACCGTTGAATTTCAGCATGAATTTAGAGAATTAATTTTTATGCCACTTTTTAAATTGCGATTAATTTTTATTGTGTATTGATTGTTTACTGTGGATTTATTATCTACTATTTTAATGAATTTTTTTCTCCCAATTTTCTGATCTGAATTATGCATGTTTTGTGATTGATTCTTTTAATATGGTCAACAATAAAAATTGAATTTAGACCTACTTATATTACTTCTTCTTTTATATTTACTTTATCGAAACAAAAAAGGTTTTTGGTTCAAGTGCCTTGGTTGTTACCTCTCATGCTATTAATCCCTGACCTAGGACTTGTAGTATCCACCTTCTCAAGGGGTCCTTGATATTTACACTTAATTTACCGTTGAATTTTACCTTCACTTTTCAAAGCTACTTATCCCTAAACTTCTCTTATAGACACGTTTGCTGCCCTGGGTGGCTCTTCAGGGTCCTTTTCCGATGCTCATATTTGTTTGATACCTAAAGAAGGGAAGGACACCAAATATTGCAAAAATTAGAGAGACCTATTTCCCTAGTGAACATCGACTACAAAATATTCGCTAAGTCGTTGGCAGCGTGGCTGGACCTTTTGCTTCCCGACCTTTTAGGTGAGGAGCAGTCCAGTTTCGTAAAAGGTCACTTTATCACTGACAATACTAGACTTTTGTTTAACATCCTATCGAAATCCCCACGTTTATAGCACCCCCTTGGAGCGATCGCCTCAAATGCCGAAAAGGCGTTTGATAGGGTTGAATGGTCCTACCTCTTTCACACTCTCGAATGGTTTGGCTTTGGTTCCAGATTTATTTCCCTCTCACCCACATACGGCAGTATGCACGAATGGCCAGGTTTCCTCCTTTTTTGATCTTGGTAGAGGTGTTCGCCAAGGCTGCCCCCTTTCCCCTTTTCTTTTCAACTTGGCTTTGGAGCCTTTTCTGTCCAAACTCCGTCAGAACCCTAACATTCATGGGTTTCAGACCACAAATTCCTATATTAAACTTGCTTCTTATGCAGATGATATTTTACTCTTCATCTCCAATCCCACAGACTCAATTCCCGCTTTCCTGGAGGAAGTGCGGAATTATTCCCCGATATCTGGTTACAAACTTAATAACGATAAGTGTGATATTTTGCCCTTGACTAAGTTCACTTTAAACCTGACTTTAGCGCTTCCAATTTTACTTGGAGCTCTTCACATATTAAGTATTTTGGCCTGCACATTACCCCCTCTATTTCAGACACCGTCTCTCTCGGTTTAAATAAGTGTATTAAAAAAATATCGGATTTAGCAATAGGTGGCGCACTGTTTACCTATCCTGGTGGGGTCGTCTCGATACAATTAAGATGATGCTATCCCCCATAATTCTCTACACAATTTCCAATACTCCTGTGCCCATCCCTTCCAAATTTTTAAAGAAAATTAATTTGGTCTTGTCTTCCTTCTTATGGAATAACAAAAAATCCAGGATGTCCCTTGCCAGATTAATTCGCCCCATTTCAGAAGGTGGAGTCAACTTTCCGGATTTTCCAGTTTATCAAAAAGCCTTCTTGCTGCGGCAAGCTTGCTTTTGGTTACAGGACCCCATGTCCCCTTGTCGGCTAAGGTTGAGCGTCTTTTCCTTTCCCCCTTCTCCTTTGCTGAATACATTTCTTTTTCAGGTAAACCTTCTTTGATTCCCACTCCCATTCATAAATTTACTACCAAACTCCTCCTATCTTCCAGCCTTCCTCACCCTGCTACAATTGCTGATTTCCTTTCCTCCACCATCTGGCATAACGCACACCTCTTAATCCACAATAAACCTTTTTACTGAAAATCCTGGAGACACAAGGGATTAATCTGGATATTGCAATTATTCTCACAATCTACCTTTCTACCCTTCTCAACTCTCTGTTCTTCCTTCCACTCGGCTCTTGCAAACAGAGGCTCCCCCTTCTCTCCCACCCCTGCCTCACGACTTCATTCTCTCCTGCATACTACTTCCAAAGCTTCTACTATTTACAAGTACCTTCATGCTAACGAATCTATTAATCTAATCTAAGTCGAAGATAGAAGAGCAGTGGGAACGTGACTTTGTCGTAACGTGGCCAATATCCCTGTGGGACAAGATATGGACTAAGATTCGCAATCTTTGTTCTTCATATATATAATAGGCTACTTCATACACCTTTAACCCTAAATAAGCGGTTTTCTACTGTTCCGGATGTTTGCTGGTCGTGTTCCTCTCTGCATGCCACCTTATTTCATATGTTGTTGCTTTGCAAAACTGTTCATGATTTTTGGTTACAGGTGTGGGCTCAAATCAATGTAATTTTCCATACTTCCATTCCCTTCTCTCGTGCTCACATCTTCCTGGGAAGCTTTTCGCCTTGTTGGGAGGGAATTGAAGTTAATGTTCGTATTGTTGATTTGCTGTTAGCTGTTGCATTTCAACAGATCACCATCAACTGGAAAGTTTCATCTAACATCTCCCTCAAAGCATAATGGTACAATGTTTGTCATAATCATAGGCTGGACACTGCTTTTGTCTTCCCTATTCATATGGCAGCGAAACGTGCAGACTTATAGCTTCCTATTACGTTGTATCTGGACAACTGTGCTCATCATTCATTCCATCCACAACCTGCCCAACAAGAGGTCTCCAAACCCCCTTGAATACCCTTAATACTTTCCTTTTTTCTTCATTATTACCTGTCATGTATGTACTTTTACCTGAACGTGTTTTCCACTCACTGTATTTCCTATATTTAACTTTAATGCCCATGATCAGCTTATGTCAATGACTTTATTGCAATGTTTTTCCTGATTGTTTTTGTTTTCTTTTTCCCTTTCCTTCAGTTCTCCTTGAATCATTCATGTACTCTGTATTGATACCTTGAATCATTCATGTACTCTGTATTGATACCTTGTTTTCTGACCAATAAAACATTTTTTCGAACTTAAAAAAAAATCTATACATCTGGGATGTAAAGCGCAGCAAGTCGATAGCCCAATTTACACAAGTGGACAAAAAAGAAATCGCTCTCTAACTGTATTTCTGAACCAGGAACAATTCATCGTGTGCATCCTTTGCCTGGACCACCCTGCAACTCACATTAATCACAGGGTTTTTTTTCAACACAAAGAAGCCTGAGTATTACCAAGTGCAGTGTGTGTTGTTTGTGCTCAAGGGTGATCAGGGTCATAGACGGACTGCATGATTGAACAGACATCCGTCACTGAAAACTATTCTCAAACACTGCACACGGCTGTTCACTTTTTCAGTGCATAATTATCTGCAAAACCAGAGTTACACGTCATAGTACAACACCATGGAGTCTATTTCTTTCAAGATGCTGATAGCTGTAAGAGCTGTGATTCGATACGGTGGTGTCTTTCACATGCATAGTAAAGAATTGTACAACAAAAATTTGATATGAGATTTACTATAAAGTGCACAACTTGATTTGTCACAAAAGCAAAATTAACGGTAACATTTTCATTTCAAAGTTACAATAAATTAAGCAAATTATTGTGTAGCTACTGCAAGAATCAGTTGCAAATGACGGGAGTCCCTTTAGATTACTAAACGGGTCTTTACCATGAAAGGCCTGTGTCAACGACGTCCTGCTGTACACGTCTGATGCTCAAATAGACCAATGTCTGACCTGAAGAATGCCCCGGTTACTTACCGGTAATCTTCATTACTCAAGAGTCCTTGTCTTCCTCACCACAGTATTCACTCATGAATCTTCAGCTCCACACAGAACTCCAAGTATAAAACAAAAAACACTCTAGTCTCCATCTCCCTCCTCCAAGATGGCCCCCAGTGGCTCCAGCCAATCCCATAAAGGGATACAGATACACCTAATCGACCTGAAAAACTAAGCCGCAGACATGAAGCCACCACCAGGGCCGGGAGGGAAGGGAAACCATATTGTGGCGAGGAAGATAAGGACTCGGAGTAATGAAGATTACCGGTAAGTAACCGGGGCATTACCTCCTCGTCCTTCTTCCTTGCCACAGTATTCACTCATGAGCCGATACCAAAGTAAAATCAGCTTCATGCAAGGAAAACAGGTCACACCATCAATGCAGCAAAAACACAGTTTAATAACAAGAGGCATAACAACCAAAACAACCTATCGAGGAACCCCCGCAGACAGAACAGAATAGGTAAATGAAACAGAACCCCCACCCCCAATCTGAAGGCAGTAATGGGACATGAAGGTATGAGGAGAGGACCACGTGGCAGCCCTGCAAACATCCTCCATGGACACCCCTTTGAAAGCAGCCCACGACACAGCAACAGACCTGGTGGACCGACCTTGAACCGGAAGAGAGGGAACCTCAACAACAGAGTCATAAGCCAACATAATGGCCTCTTTGATCCAACGACTGACCGTGGAGAGCGAGGGCTTCAGGCCCTGACGCGAAAGACCAAAATTGACAAATAAGTTGTCCACCTTACAAAAGGAAGACGTGCGTGACAAATAAATCAATAAGGCACGACGAACATCCAAGAGGTGCAAAAGGCAATCCTCATCCGAGGAAGGATCAGGGCAAAGAACCGGAAGAACCACCTCCGCAGACCGGTGAAAATAAGAATCCACCTTAGGCACAAATGTAGGATGAGGGCGCAAGACCACACGATCCGACAGAATGACCAAAAACGGGGCAGACCGCATGAACACCACCAATTCCCCAATACGCCTGGCAGAAGCAATAGCCACAAGAAACACGACCTTGAGAGTCAAAAACTTCAAGTCCACTGATTCCAATGGTTCGAAATGAGCCAACTGCAAGGTACGCAACACCAACGGAAGGTCCCAAGGAGGAGAACACAGGATAGGATGGGGACGCTGGAAGGACAGAGATTTAAAAAGACGTGTCACCAAAGGGGAAATAGAAACCAAAGGGAGGACATGAAATGCCCGAATGGAGGCCCACTGAGCCCGAAGAGTCGAAATGGCAAAGCCCAACACACCAAGAAGCAAAATTATCCCAATGTTTTGCGTAGGACTTCAGTGTAGAAGGCCTCCGGAACTGCTGAATGACCCCAGCCACAGTCATAGAACAACCTTCATGCATCAGAGAATCCCTCTCAAGAGCCAGGCCCGCAGACCCAGGGAAGGGAACACAGGCAGAGGAAGAAGAGGACCCATCAGAGGGTAAGGCACGAATGGTAAGGCCCACCCTGGAGACACAGCCAGTTCCAACAGCAGGGGATACCAAGGTCGACGTTTCCAACCCGGAGCAATCAGAAGTAGAAAGGATCCCTCCCTCTTGATCTTTTGCAAGACCGCCGGAATCAGGGGAACAGGGGGAAAGGCATACAAAAGACCCTCCGGCCAAAGGAACGACAGAGCGTCCACTCTCCAGGCATCCCGGCAAGGAATAATCGTGCAAAAGCAGCGGATCTTGGCATCGTACTGGGAAGCGAACAGGTCCACAATCGGAGAGCCAAACCTCCTCCGCAAACTCCCGAACATCAAATGTGTGAGGGGCAAAGACCTCACAATCCGCCACAGTGTTCTCCGGACCCGGCAGGAAAATGGCAGACAGGGACGCCAGGTTCACCTCCACCCAACAACAAATCCGACGGCTGAAGCAACCGAGGGAACGAACCCTGCACCCCCCTTGATGGTTCACATAAGACATCACCACTTGATTGTCCGTCTCGACTTGCACATGGTGACCCTGAAGAAGATCCAAGAAATCCAGCAGACCCAAAAGGACAGCCTTCATCTCTTTGTAGTTGGAACAACAAGACAATACCGACCGAGGCCAAACCCTCTGAGTCGTCGAATCCCCCAGAGTAGTACCCCACCCCAGCAGGCTGGCATCTGTAGTGAGAACTCGGGTGGGGAAAATTAGAAAGGGGCGGCCCATGGACAGATGACCCTCGTCCAACCACCAACCCAGGACCCCTCGAACAGCCACCGACATAGAAACCAAAACACTCATATCGAGGAAACAGGGGTCCCAATGCGACAAAATGTGGGAAACCACCGGGTACATGTGAAGGCGAGCCAATGGCACAGTCAACAAAGACACCGACATCAGACCCTGAACCCTAAACCACAGGCTCACGGGATGAGAATGCCCCAACAACAGGGAACGAACTGCAGACATCAGGGACAAAATCCGGGGATGGGGCAGGAACACCATCCCCAAACGAGTCTTGAACAGAGCCCCAATGAAAGTCAATTCCTGCGCAGGAACCAGGGAGGACTTCGGCACATTCACAAGGAAACCGTGATGCTCCAGGACATGGCACACTCTCTGGACATGCAACTCCGCCTTAGAAAGAGAAGAAGCAGAAATTAAAATGTCGTCCAGATAAGGAAAAACACTAATGCCCTCCCCCTGCAAATGTCCAATAAGAGGAGCCAGAATCTTAGTAAAGATCCTGGGAGAAGAGCAGAGTCCAAAAGGTAATACGTGGAACTAGTAATGACGAGCCAGGACGCAAAACCGGAGAAACCGCTGAGAGTCGGGATGAACAGGCACATGCAGATAAGCATCTCTCAAGTCTACGGACGCTAGGAAATCGCCCTGAGACACCAGAGGAAGGATCAATTGTAGCGAAACCATTTTGAATTTCTGGCGAGGGATGAAAGTATTGACCCACTTCAGGTCTATCACAGGTCAAAGATCTCCGGTGCGTTTGGACACCAGAAACAGGATGGAATACACGCCCAACCCCAACTGATCGCTGGGCACAGCAATCACTGCAATTTTGATCACCAGGGAATCGATGCCTTCCAAAAGCGACAACCGTCTTAGAGGGTCTCTGGGACAAGGGGTGGATCTGAAACAGTCTGGGGGAGTCTGGGTAAACTCAAGATGAACACCCTTTGAAACCACTTGAAGAACCCACTGGTCTGACACAGTTGCTCGCCAAAAGTCCATGAAGCAAGTGAAGCGACCCCCAACAGGACCCATACCAGGAGCGATCCAGTCACGATTTTGAAGCATGAGAGGAGGAGGCAGAAGCCCCGGAGAACCGGGATTTATCAAAGGAAGGAGCACCCCGGCAACGCCCCCTTCCACGAAAGGGCTGACCAGCCCGACCCCTCCTAGAAGGGCCAAAAGCCCTCTGAGAACCAAAGGCACGGAAGCGACCAGCCCTTTCAGGAGCGAGGAGTTTACGGTACTCCGCCGTCTTCTTCACCATCTCATCGAAAGGGGAACCAAAAAGCTTAACCCCAGAAAAGGGGATCTTCATCAGTAGACCTTTCTGCGCAGCATCAGCCTTTCAGGAGCGAAGCCACAGCTGACGTCTCACAGCCACAGAAGACCCAGCCGCAGAAGCCGCCGCCCCCTAATGAATCAAAAGAGACATCCAAAAGCAGGCGAACCTGCTGCTCCATCATCACCAGGGTAGAAGATACATCCTCCCCCTGGTCCAATAATTCCGACAGAGACTGAAAATCCTTAAGCAAGGACTGGATCGTGTAAGAGGACTAGGCCGCCACCCAAATGGAAAAGTTAGCATCCGCAAAAGTGCGCTTCACAGCACCATCCACCTTCCGATCTACAGGGTCAGCAGGAGAAGAACCACAGAGACCACAGTCCCATGAGACGTCATACTGGCCATCAAGGAATCCACCTTGACCGAGGAAGGAAATTTCACAGCGAAATCCTGCAGAGGATTTCGCTGTGAAATGAAACGAGGAAAGGAGCCCTTGTCCACATCTTTCCATTCAGTTTCCAACAGAAAATAAATCATCCTGCAGAGGCACAACAGAGTCAGGGAAAACCAAGTTTTGCGTATGTGACATAGCACCTCCTTAAGGTCGGCACCCTGCACAAAACGACCCTTGACATCAACATCTTCCTCAGCATCAGAGTCAACAGCCGAACGCCATCAACCCGCACCTTCTGGTCAGGAGGAACAGGAACTCTATCCTGCAAGGCAGCTGCCACCCCAGAATTTATCATTTTCTGCAATAATTCCATAGAAGGAACAGACATTCCAGAACCAGAAGCCTCCAAGGAGTCAGGAGCAGACAAACTTGAAGAACCACCCATGTCACCAGCCACGAGTGAAACAACACTAGCAAGGGCCTGAAACACCTGAGCGGGTAAAATAGCCTGAAGGTCGCTAAGCAACCACTTCCCTGCTAAGCAGGAACACAGGCGCGGCCCTCACGGAGCGGGAACACCGAGCGAACCCGCATCAAAAAGCACCACAAGTCCGCTAAAGCAGGACAAGGCTCCTGGCAAAAGAAGGGGGGGGGAACAAATACAAATTAACAATAAAAAACCAAGTACAACACAACATCTAACTCCCCCCTAACTAATTACCCAAGGCCACAAGGGGTTGCTCAAGCAAGACCCCAGCCCCACTCACCTGACCAGCAGGGAACACAGCACTCTGAGTAGTGCAGGAAAAAAGAACAGGTCGATTAGGTACATCTGTATCCCTTTATGGGATTGGCTGAAGCCACTGGGGGCCATCTTGGAGGAGGGAGAGGGAGACTAGAGCGTTTTTTTTGTTTCATACTTGGAGTTGTGTGAGGAGCCAGAGGCTCATGAGTGAATACTGTGGCGAGGAAGACAGACGAGGAGGTAATGGATGTACTTCACAACATCTATCTGCACTGCGGCATCTTACCCCTGCAATAACCGGACATTGATGTCGACCTTGGCCATGACCTTACTTTCATAAGATAGATTAAGCATCCTCAATCCAGTATAAAAAGATGCTGCTGCCAGAGGCCAATGGTTACTACAATGGGCTAATCTTTCGATGCAGTGGTGTGGAGGTAACGGGCTGCACCAGCAAGATAAAATTCCTTAATTTAGCTTGGAACGTACTGGGAAAGCAGGACTCTGGTCAATTGCCATTGAAGAAAGTCAAAAGGGGAGGGTTGACCTCAATTTTTCCAGGGGATGCCATGATGGTCTTTGTTTACCTTCATAGTTCTTTTATCTCATTAGTGTGAGTGGTATGCGCTATAACTTACAGGCTAATGCAAGGCCAAATTTAAGTAACGCTTATTTACAGCATATTGATGCCATCAAATCCCTTAACCAGCACAAGACAAAAGGTAATTACATTAAAATAAAACAATATGAGCAAACATTTAAAGGGTCTGGATTTGTGGACACCCATACCTCCTTGGTGAAATGCATCTGCACTGGTCATCTGACTCCTCTACATAAATATGTAAGCAGTGAAGACCTAGCCGAGAATAAATTAATATATCAAGGTCATTGCCAACAACCCCTTTTTAGACAGCTTTAGCTGGTTTGTCAGTTTCATATTTCTCTTTAATAAAAAAACGAATAATAATAAATTATAAATAAAACTACATACAAATACATATTCAGAGGGGCTTTAAATCAGTGGTCTTCGCCCACTGGACTGTTAGGTTTTTCACATTTTGCTACCGCACACATTATGGGGCTATGGGTTAAAGCACTTCAGCCCTTCTCCACCAGCCCCCACTGCCAGTGACGTTATTTTGTTTATGAATCTATGCTCATTTGCATATCTGCTATAAAAAAAAGTTCACTTCGGCGCTAGGGTTGGGGTTCCAATGCTTCTTAATTTGCTTAAATGCTTGTTTTAGATTTCAGATAATATATATTTTCTTTGACTATGTTTTGTGAGAGCCTGGCAGCTGCCTACATTCTGCTACCAGGCCACTCTTTTCCCATCTTGCCTCTTGCGGGGCTGCTCTTCCAACACAGGCACTGCTCTTTGAATGGTTGCCAGGTCTTGTGGTAATTTATTACCTTTTATTAATCATCCACCGGTCCTGAACAAAGCATTAGGACAGGGCGGAGCCTGCTAAGTGACAGCAGCTGGGAGGAGGGTGGGCAGGAGGGGCTGTTCAAAGTGCACATGTCCCTTTGGCTGGCTGTCCTGCGACGGCCAGCCAGACATACACCATTTGACATCTCTAAGCCAGCTGTCTGAAGACAGCTGGGTTAGACCCAAGCCTCCAATGTCCTCGGGTGTGCCAAGAAAGGCCACTCCCTCCAATCCGGGTGCTGCTCTCATGCTGGTTAACAGCAAAAGAGCGGCACCAGGATTGGTTAGGGGAGCTGTTGAGGGTCCCGCACTGGAAGCATAGCAGAGAAGAAGAAACCGTACTGGAGCGAAGAGGGCGTTTGTCAGCTCAGTCAATCAATCAAACATAACATTTGTAAAGCGCACTACACACCCGTGAGGGTCTCAAGGCGCTTGGGGAGGGGGGACGCTGCTACTGTTCGAAGAGCCAGGTCTTGAGAAGTCTCCTGAAGGAGACTTCAAGGCTCAGTGTCTATTTCTTTCTTTTATTTATTTAATGTGTTAACTCAACCACCCACCACACGTTTGCCCACCGCACCAGTATCTAGTGCTGCCAGCAGGGACTGTTAGGCATTATTTAGCAATGCTTTACCGGTCCAAGAGCGCCAATGCACCGTTTCTAAAAGCATTGGCCATCTTGAAACAGTCAAGAAATGAGGACAGATGCCTAAATACATTAAAAACCCCGGTTGCACAAGCATTAGCAAAGACAATAGCTCTGACATGTGTCAGCATTTTAAAGGCCTGACCTATTGCATTTGCCAATACCAGTTTGAATATGAAACTGTTGCTCTTTGCTTTCGGTTATTGAGGTGAAAAATGTGGATCCCTATTCGACTCCAGTACTCAAAGGGGACGCTTAAAGTAATCAATGGGTTGGATTTCTTTTTTCTGTTTTTTAAACCTCACCTTCTGGTTTCCGACAATCTAATCCACACTTGGCAGGACCACAACAATACAGTCTAGTGTGGCCACCCTATGCATGTGGACATACAGTACTGGCCACCAAGGGTTTCAGGTGTGAGGTCAGCTAGCACCTACCACTGGCATCTTGCTATTCAGGAAAAATTGAAATGCATGTTGATGCTAGCCCAGTAGTAAAAAAAAAGTGTAAACACATGCTATATACCGCTCTGCTCTCTTCCACTGCTCTTTGTACAGCCTTCAAAAGGCAGGGTACCAGTTTGCATTAAGGCACTATCTTTTGGAAAGAGCATTCACACCTCTTCCCTGCATAAATTGTCATCTACTTTGGCAATATTTTAGTGATTATTTGAAGCTTCTGTATTTGTTTTTTTAATTACATACAATTATCAGCCTCTTTGACCTCTAGTTGTATCTCTCAAACTGGGGAATCTAAGTCTTCAAACCGTTGGGGGAACAGCTTGTTGGCTGTGAGGGGTATTCTGAAAAACAACCCCTGCTTGGAACCCGTATATTGGAGTGTGCCTTTGGACTGTCAAACGCTTTGAAATCTGTGTCCATGATCGCGTTTTTGATGGACTCACAAGGACCTATAAATCACCTCACAGTGTGTGCTTACTTCTCCTTCATTAAATGTCAGACCAAGGCTCCACTTTACTCCATTCTTAACCCAGAGCTACCCCCTCCCATCACCAAATGTCGCTCTTTTAGACTGAGCAGAGGCATTCAGGGAAGAGGCGTGTTCTGCATTTCTAGGTACCCACAAGTTAGAGCTGGTCATAGTACATTTGTAAAGTAGCACATGGTCTGAGGTAAGTGCCACACTTGCCTCCATGATTAAAGGCCACATCAGAGCAGCCTGGGTTCATCAAAGTCCCCCCGGAGGCTGGAATAAAGCCCCACATGCTGCACCAGGTTGGGCTCCACAACAAAGGCCCACTCGCTGGAGTGACGTAGAAGATAGTAGAGTGCTGTGTCCTTGGCAAAGCCACGGCGGCACTCTGTCTTGGCAAAGTAGGCTAGCACCCTGCGAGCGGACTCTGAGGAGTACAACATGGCGGGCGTACAGCACTCCGTGACGGGCACCACATTGTACAGCGCTGGAGACAGCCGGCGGAGCTCAAGCAGGTAGTGGCGCCCAACGAGTTCAACCAGTGCCATGCTGTACAGGGCGAAAAAGATAAATGTTGGCCAACTGGGCCCAGGTTTCCCTACAGTCCTTCCATAGGCCCAACTGAGGATTGTCCCAGCAAACATACCCAGGCCCACCCACTCCAGGATCCGCATGGGCTCTGGATTAATGTAGCGCTGGAGTCGCTCAGGGTGAAAAAGTTTAAAGTAAAGGGCGCCTCCTAGTGGAGTTTCAGGGAAGCGCACCAGCAGCAGTTGGTTTAAAACTGGAAAGATATCTGGTACAGGAACAGCATCATCCTCCACCAGAAGCACATACTCTGGGTCAAAGGTCGTTAAGGTCCTCTCTAAGCAGAAGGAATAGTCCCGCTTCTCCTTCTCAAATAGATTGGTGTCCAGATTGTCCGATACTTTGCTATAATGCTCGACCGTGGGCATAAATTTGGCAAGCAGCATGGCGTCTTCATGAGTCCTTGGATTCGGATCCACGTTGCAGAGGAATAGCTGGTGATGCCGACAAGCATGGCCACACTCTGCAAGGAGGCGGTGGAAACGGGAGACCACCTGAAGCAAGTAATGGAACTCCGGCTTCCTGGCGATGGTTACAATGGTGATCACCAACCACGGCCTTGCTGCAGCTGGCCGAGGGCCTTCCATTGCCAACACCGGGGAGGAGTTAGCAGGCGGGTGAAAATTGGAAAAGTATTGGACAGCCTTGTGTGCATCTTCCAGGTTCAGCTGCAAGAAGTCTTGACTCATGCGGTCCAAGTGCCACCTGCGGACATAGAAGTAGGAGTAGAGGAGACGGTGGCATATCAGAGGGCCCAAAACAAGGAAGGTGAGCACTGTGAGCACCAGGAAGTGGATGGCAGTGCCAAGCCAATGGCGCCCTCTATGGCTGGTACGCAGAGCCCACAGGGGCATTATCTGAGGTTAGGCCTGCTGAAGACTGGTCTCTTGGAGGTGGACAGACTTGCGGTTTCTCTTGCAGCAGCTAGTCTGGAGCCGGCCCATGGATCTTCAGGCGTCCATCATCACAAGCCTAGGGAAGATAATGATACAGGTTTATTACTAAACAGCTCCCATCTCTGACTCCAGCGCTTTTACATATCGAGTTGTATCAGACTGTCTCTTTTGTAACTGTGCAAATGTGTGAGTCTCCCAAATATACACAGCCAATCCCAACACACAACAAAGCCTCGATCTGCCCCCTCGCCCCTCCCAACCACGCAAGACGAGCACCCCAATGTGAAAGCACAAAAAACTAAAACAAGTCTCAGCTCACAATCCAGTTGCAAATTAAAGAAAACCTGAGAGAGGATCCATATTGTATAGGATTTCACATGCATTTTAAACAGCAGTAATACTCATCTTCGAGCCTCAAGATGGCCTCGAGCGGCCATTCACCACCGACCTCTGCAGAGACGGGAAGGTCACACTTCGTATCCCAGCCTTTCGAAGTCGGTACACGAAGAACCATTGAACTATCACCTCCGCGTATGTACTGTGCTAAGAAAAACGAGGCGTGAAAAACAGGTCATTATCAAAAGCTGATTGCACCGAGGGAACGTCCAATCAGGGTCCGACCCGTGAAGGTGCAGAGATCTGCTGTGCAACACTAGACTCAGAGAAGCACCACTAACAAGAACCGAAAGCCCAAAAAGAGACGGATATACATGTAGATATCCGGTGTATTCATGAGGTTTTCACTTAGAATCTGTACTTTACAAAGTCGCGCACAATAAATCCGTTCGCGCCCACGCGCCTTTGCTCAGCAGAAGACAACGCATAATATGTACAAATGAGGCGGTCAGAGGATGCAGGAGAGGCCTCACCTGCCCGACTCCACACAGAACAAGCGCTTGTGGGGATGAGGAAGAGAAGGCGCTGTCTATGCAATGGTTTCTGGAGCGAGGGCTGTTGTGAAATGCACACACGCCCTCTAACTGCAAAACAATAAAACAAGGACTTTGGAACAGGAGGAAGGGCTGCTGGCCTGGCCCACTCAGACGCGTTTCTCTCCACTAAGAACCAACGCGTTCTTAGTGGAGAGAGACTCCAGCGCTCCAGCGCATGGGGGTGCCCTGGAGCCTGTGTCGTCTCCCTTCTACCTGGGAGAATGTATTGGACACGGTTGCCACTGCTGCCCAGGTCCTGTGCTCACAGACGGCACAGCCGCCTCCCCCTCCCCCCCCCACCCAGCTTTGACTGTCTGGCTCCTTTTCCCTTCTGGTTCTTCCTCCGTTGGTTTGGTTTGGCTCCCTGGTTGCTTTGGACTTGATACTCGTAACTTTTGGACTGGAACTCGTGTGTTCCCCACCATTTTGGGAACGTCTGTTGTCGCTCTTGTCCTGGCTCCGCCATCTTGCGGAACAGTAGACATTCTACTGCCCTCCCTTGGTGCTGTGACTGCGTCCCCCCTCTGACCCCACTTAATGAAACTCTGCTCTCATGGTTTTTGGGTCCTGACCTGGGTGCATCTTGCCGTCGTGAGATGGTTTCCATCGATGCCCACCACCAGGGTCTTTTTCTTTTTACTTCTCTTTTCACTCTGTAAATATGTGATATATACTTTTCCAAGCCTAATCGCTGGTAAAATGGAATCCTGAGAAAATCTATTTGAATATATGTGTATATAGAGATAACTCTAACCAATAGTATATTAGTATATGCTGTAGACCTTTTACTCACTACCATTCCTATGTGAATCATAGACTTTATCCATTTGTATCTCTTCCTTGTGTGACTTTACAACTTGTACATTTGCAATTTTTTCTGTTTGTATCTTTTAAACTTGTAAACTTGGGGATTTATAAAGCGCAGTTGTTGCCCGAAGGCGTCCAAGCGCTAGGAAAATCGTGACCTACAGAGAGCAGGGAAGGGGAGAAAAGACAACGGTTTAGCAGGCAGATGTAACGCATGTAATCCTAAATCCTTATGTATCGCAACTGGTTCTTTTGTAAAGCGCTCTGACACCTTCGGGTAATGTTTGCGCTATATAAATTCACATTAAATAAATAAAGAATATACTGTGAACATGCAAGTCATTATTTTAAACTTGCATTAAACACGCTATAGGATAGGCTGCTACAAAATGCGTAAAGAGCTTTCAGATAAAAAAAGCTTACAAAACACAGACTTTAGTAATAGCCAGACTGCGCATAAAGTAAACATTTTGTACCTGCCTCTAAAAAGCACACATTTCCCAACTCAGCTGGCAGCTCTCTTGCAATACTACTCAAAATGAATACATCTGTGCCTCCAGGAAGCATCAAGTGATTCCGTCAATTAAAGCCAATACTGGTTTCGAAGCACCTTTACATTTGCAGATTGACCAGTTGCGCGCATTTACATTTCTTTCAGGCAGGTACCCTGGCAAGAAGGGTTGTTTAGCAGTCGGCTTCTCCCTTGGTTTCACAGCGCGGGAGACTCCCTGCCTTACACTTCTGCCAACACGTTTCAAATCTTAGAATGACCCATCCTGGGACGGTTGCCTTTTCACAAAGTTTTTAAAAATTAAAAATATATGGGCATGCCGTGCCTCTCCAGATCCCGCCCACCTTGGCAACTGACTGTATTATTTTTATTTGGTGCCGTCAAAGTGTTAAGTGTGCAGATTCCGTATGTGGAACCAGACAAACCATAGCGGACAAAGCAGACGGTCCTGGTGCAGCGTAAACCCAAGAGATGCAGGAGTGGAGTCCACACACATGAAATGGGTGTGGTCTGAGGCGGCGCAGTATGCATGAGCAGTGGGGGATGGAGGGCTCACTAGCGCCCAGCTCCATATGCCACACTTGGCATGGAGGTTGGTTCACCAATTTATTGTTGAGGCTCAGGTCATGAGCAGTTAGTTCATTGGCAGCGAAACGCTGACCGCGTCCGGAGAGTGCCTCTTCTTAAATGCATGCCCGGTAGTCCATGGAAACGACTAAGAACTGAAGAAGTCGCCCAGAGTCAAATACAATAAAACATATTCATTTATTTTGTGTAGCGCCAACCAATGCTTTAAATAGGCTGGTACTGCCCAGTATGGAGTCACAGCACTTTTATATTGAGAGGGAGAGTACCGGCACTTCTCAATGGAAATTCTATACTTTTAATGAGAGAGTACCTGCACTTCTCAATGGAAATGCTACACTTTAATTGGAGATACCAGCACTTCTCAGAAACAAGCAGGTACTTTGCTCCAGAGTACCTGCACTTCTATTTTTCCATTTCATGCTCTGACGCCACCAGGTGCAGGGGAAGGTTGCCATCTGCCCTGGTTGCCATCACTGACCCCAAAGCCAGGGACATGTTCACGAGGGCAATATGTGCGACTGCAACGAGGGCAATGTACATGAATGTCACTTTATCATGGGGAAAGGGCTGTCGCAATGTTATGGAGCCCCTCCTTTCTAGCCAGACAAGGTAAAACTTAGCAAGGAGTATTATACAAACAAATATATGTCTGCAGCGTATATTTCCATATTGCAGATTGCATGCAGCTATCTAAGATTACAATCAGGTTTTCCTTAGGAGAAGATGTCCAGAAAGAGGGCGCCTTGCTTTGAGTTCTATAAAAATGGAAAGGGTGAAAAGATCAGTGAAACTATTATTCCTATTGAGTTCACGTGTGTATTTTTCCACACGTGTAGGAGGAGTTGACTTATGAAGGATTCAATTACATTTTTTTTGTTTTTCAAAGACGGTATGGTGGTTTTTGCACTTAAGTACATTTTAACAATTGTTCTGCTAGCTTGAGAGTATGCTCTTGAGGGTATGTCCAAACTATTTTCAAGCCAAGTAGTTAGGAGAATGGCTTTGACTTTAATAAAAACATTTTTTTTAAAGGGAGTGGCTAATACCCTCACAGGTGACAAGTAGCGCTTACAATCTACTGATTGATTGAAACCTCCTGTGATTGACAGCTCACCTCAGGCTTCTTGGTAATGCAGATTACTATTAATGCAATTCGCCTAGCAGGCAGGGGGGAGCATGCAGGGGGGGAGGAGCCTTGCTAGTGGCCAACCAGTAAACAAGGTCAAACTCCTGGCCCAGACACTGGGGCTCTTATTGTAAATTGAGGGGCCAATGGCCCAAAAGCCCTTTTAGCCCGAATCCTACATCACTTAGAAGAATCGGTCCATCCTTTAGCTCCAGTGGTGCTCTACCTGAGGGCATGTGCCGCAAGTCAAAGGGACTCGGCTGTACACTCGCATCTATCTGGCCGGTAGACTCAGCAGCCTAAAGGATGACTTATCACCTGCTCAATGGAATACTATTTGATTAACCTTAACTCCTTGGGTGCTCATGACGGCTCCCAGCCGTCATGAGTCACGGTGGGCGTGTGCGGATGACGGCTGGGAGCCGTCATGACCACGCCCGCGATCGGAATGCAGCACCGGCGCAGAATTCCAGGCGCAGCCAAGGTGTTAAAGGCAGGGGGGCTCCTCCATAACAGTAGAAGACCATCGCTCCATTTACACGCCCCCTAGAAATAAAAAATAAAAAAGTTATTTGTCATTTTATTTTTCACCATGCCGTCCTGAACCGAATGGCAGGGCTTGCTGAGTGTCAGCAGGGAGGAGTTGGGGCAGAGGGCTGTGCTTTGTTTAAAGTGTTCATGTCTATTTCGCTGACCCATCTTGTGACAGCCAGTCAGACATGCGCACTTTAAACTTCTCACTCAACCCAGCTGTAGGACAGCTGAGTTGAGAGCAAGTGCAGGCCTCCAGAGCACCGGGGAGAGCCGAGAGAGAGACTGCTCCCTCTAATAAGGACGCTGCTCTCATGCTGGTTACAAGCATGTGAGCAGCTCCAGGATTGGTCGAGGGAGTTTGCTCAGTCAACAAAAGAAGAGGTCTGAGGGCAGGAGCAAGGTGGAGGTATTAGGTAAGTGTTTATTTTTCAATTTTATGTGCGGGCGCCCATCCCCCCCCTCCCCCGCCCATAGTTGCCAGCCGCCACTGCTTAAAGGCAGAAAAGATGGAGTTTAAACCTACAAGAAGACCAAATGTATCTCCTGTAGTTTACATGCAGCGTTTTGCAGAGGGCCCGGTGGGCTTTTTTTTTTTTAACCAGCATTAGAACCTATGACCTGTATATTACACAAAGGGGCTCTTCTACAGACACACTAAACCGCTGAGCTAGTTCACATACTACACAGCTCTCTCGCCAGCAGGTTCCACTTCCATTCATACACTACTCGGCAAGTTTGTGATCAGAGATTGTCGACAGCACGTGCATGAACCACCCGAGACATTAAATCAGTGAAGCATGGAAGCCTGCTGAATGCAAAATGTCTACATGAGCCCGCTTAACCCCTTCTCCGCCATCAAATGCAGCCCAGTGTGCCCAATAACTTAAAGCGGAAGTGCTCAACCATTGCTGTTTTCGTCCCTAGTTTACAAGGAGGGGTGTGAAGAAAAGTATTCTGCGGCAGCAGCTAAGCAGGACTGTGAAGAAAAGGACAGAAGGTCTTATGTAGGGGAGAAATCAGACCGTAATGACCTCTGCCTTGGTCTGAATAGGCACAAGTAGGAATGTACTCAGGGGAGGCGCCTGTCTTGATGCAGAATTAATTATGAGGCGCAGGGGCGCCTGGGCCGGGCTGCTCGTCCTCCGGCATTCCTGGTGTGCAGGGGCCACAAAATATGGTCAGTTATGTTTTTCCCTTGCATTAGTTGTTGCTTTCCCTGTGAGCTGGGCATGGCGTAAGCTAAACATCCGTGCTTAGCATAGTGTGCCGCCCGACTTGTATTTTGCTGTTTCTGTCATTGCAACCAGAAATATGATACAAGTGAATCCTTACAAGAAGTCAGAACTATTGGCTTTGTCAATGGTTGTTAGTTGTATAAGATAAATAAGCAGCAACTGTGGCTTGTATATAATATTGAAAAAGCTTCCACATAAATCCCTGGTGATACCACGACAATGTTGCTGCTCCTGAGTTTCAAAAAGAGAAGGGAAATCCAGAGAGAAAAAGACCCTCTTTAAAGGATTTCCCTCCCCTACAGCGCTCACCTGGCATGACGTCATACGGTAACTTCCCCACTAGTGAAGTGAGCAGAGCAGAGCAACACTGCTGATGCTCAGACCCGGTGAGAACCGGCCCACTTAAAGCCCTGCCTATGACTCAACCTCGCTGGTCAATAGCTGTAGGTGCAGAGAGCCCTGTGCTACAGACATTGAGGACACACTGCCGCCCACCCCCCAACCACGCAAGACAAGCACCCCAATGGAGAAGCACAAAAAACTGAGACAAAATAAGTCTCAACACAGTCCAGTAGCAAATGAAAGAAAACCTGATAAAGAATGCATATTGTATAGGCTTTGACACTCATTTTAAACAGCAGTATTGCTCCCCTGTGAGCCTCAAGATGGCCTAGAGCTGCCATTCACCACCGACCTCTGCAGTGACGGGAAGGTCACACTTGAATCCCAGCACGACGATTCAGCCTTCCATCCTTCCGAAGTCGGTACACGAAGAACTACTACACTATCACCTCAACGAACAAGCGCTGGTGGCGACGAGGAAGAGAATGCGCTGCCAAGGCAATGGTTTCTGGGGTGAGGGCGGTTGTGAAATGCAAACACGCCCTCTAACTGTCAAACAATAAAACAAGGACTTTGAAACAGGAGGAAGGGCTGCTGGTCTGACCCGCTCAGACGCGGCTCTCAACAAATAACTAACACGGAAGGGGGCCGGGGGAGAGTTTACCTTTACTTAGGACATCCGCATTCATTAGAAGTAAAGAATACTGTACACATAAAAATCGACAGCACCATTTTAAAATTAGATTTTTTTCAAATGTAACAAGTTTTATTTAGTGGTGGAAGTGCATTAAAATTATATATATATATATATATATATATATATATATCAACAGAATCCTCACGATCGCGATCAAGGAAGACAAGCCACACCATCAGGTACTTCAAGGGTTGTTTATTTGGGCATAAACAATGATTATTAGATTTTTTTCAAATGTAACAAGTTTTATTTAGTGGTGGAAGTGCATTATATATATTATATATATATATATATATATATATATATATATATATATATATATATATATATATATATATCTGGAACTACCTCCAATCCAGCAGTACCGGCGAAGCATGAGACAGACCACAGCATTCGGGTAAGTATTTTTTATTTTCCAGTTTTTTCCGCTACCAACCAAACAGGACGCGTTTCGGGCTTTGCAGCCCTTGTTCACATGCAAGGCATTTGCGCTCATTTCAGTGCTTATAAAGTGCTTAAAGTGAAATAAGGGCTGCACTCTCAACACTGAGAGATGTCCTCTAGGATCCAAAAATGTCCTTGAATCAAGGTTTCACAAAAAGATTATGACTCTACTCCAAGAGTTGTAGTCTGAATGTTTTATTCACATGTGTTCATAGCTTGTTATGTTCACAAGCGTTTGCTGCTGTTCCTGTTCCATTAACATTTTGCACTCATACCATCCCAATGCATTTCGGCATTTCCATTATGCCTTCATCTGGGGATATATTTCTAAAAACGAAGAAATGCTTATATTTTACATCATGTAAAAAATAGTTCATAGGCTGCCTAATAGATGCTAAATAATTATACAACAGGGAGTTCATGCAGTGTGAGTGGTTAAAAAACTGGTTTGTCACAATGAAGGGTGATATAACGTGAAAGAAAAAGATTATAGTTAAAATAATAAAGTCTAAAGTGCAAGGTGAAAAAACATGTGCGTTATGTTGCTGACTCGTGCTGGTAGGAAAATAACTTATGCATTTCAGCTGCTTAACTAAAGTAGACGGAGTGCTGTGAATTATATACAAATAAAAGCGAGAATTTAGCATGTGAAACTCCTAAGCTTGACATTAAACACCTAAGTGTCTTACAAATTCAGTGGCTAAGGGAAACGCTTACCGCGAAAGTGCAAATGTGCGTCTGTGATGGTAAAGGCTGTAGCTGGGTTCGGCAAAGGTCTGTGACCCGGAAATAAATATACAGAAAAAGGTTGCATGAGGGCGCGACCTAGTAGGGACTGTGTTCAAAGTAAAATGCAGGGGTGAAAACGGGTAGGGAGCGCGTTAAAAAAGTGGGATGTTTAAGGGTGATGAAAAAAGCGTGGTGAATGAAAACCAATGGTTCACTAGAGATCACAATGAATAATGATACTAAAACTAACATGTAGTATAATAATATCAGGCAATGTAAACAACCTAATATGATTAAACATGAATTACAAGCTTTGAATGGTGAAATGAAAAAACCACTCTGCGCAGGTAAGGAGTCATTGGCTGGGGCCCCAGCTCTTCAAAGATAACATAAATATTCCACTCGGTCATTTAGGCCGAATGGTTTCATGCTGCTTAAGGTGAAAATCCAATAATTTTCTCTTTTTAATAATTCCTGATGATTGTCTTTACCCTCTTGTTGTTTCACAGTTTCCAACACGCAATATCTTAGCTGGCTGATGCCATGACCAGCTTCCAAGAAATGTTGAGCTACAGTGGATTTTAGGTGCTTATTTCTTATATTAGATTTATGCTCGGTCAGTCTTATCTTGAGTTTTCTCTGGGTTTGTCCGACATAAATCTTGCCGCATGGGCATTTCAACATATACACCGCGTTGCTGGTGTCGCAGGTTGCTGTAGCTCTTACTTTGATTTTATTGCCCTTCATGGGGTGGTTAACTGTAATCCCTTGGATAACATTATTGCAGTGGTTGCAGTTTCTGCATGGGATTGTTCCTTTGTATTCCGTGTTGGTTGAGGGAGTTTTTAACAGTTCTCCTAGGTTTCTTGCTCTTGTGAAAGCAAAGGTAGGTTGAATGTCAAAGATTTTGTTGAAGTCAGGCTCTATCCTTAGGATTTCCCAATGTTTTCTGATTATTTGTTTGAATTGGTGACTTGCTGTGGAATATTTGGAAACTATGGTGATTGCTTCTGTATCAGTTGTCGCTGTGTAGGACAGTAGTTGACTCCTGGTTTTGGTTTCCGATCGTTGGATGGCCTGGTCGAGGACATGGTGTGGGTACCCTCGGGCTTTGAATCTCTGTAGAGTGGTTTGCATCTCTTGATGGAATTGCTGGTTTTCCGAGGTGATTCTTTTGGCTCTGATGATCTGACTGTATGGTAAGTGGTCTTTTAATGGTTGTGGGTGAAAACTAGAATAGTGTAATGTGTTGTTCCGGTCTGTTTTTTTCCGAAATAGACTGGTGGTGAATCCTGTGGGAGTGTTGGTGATTTTGACATCAAGAAAAGTTATAGATTCCTTGTGGAGTTCATGTGTGAATTGAATGCGTTGGTCTATGGTGTTTAATAGTGCCAGTTGTTCTTGCAGGATGTTTTTAGGGCCTTGCCAAATCAAAAAGATGTCATCTATGAATCTCACAAATATTTTTAGGTGATCCATCCATTCAGTTTTGTTGAGTATGTGGTCTTCTTCGAATCTATGCATAACAGCATGCAGCACGCACAGAACATGGAGGAAATATTTAATCTTACCGATGCAAGAGCAGAAACTTTTGCGTATTCTAATGAGGAAGTCAACAGAATATACGCACTCATCAGCGAAGAAACTACTGAATTAACCACAAACCGCAGTAAGGAGCAAAACATCAAACAATTATTATACCTGTCAAAGAAAATAATCAACCAACGCCTGCACGCGAGCACCATGGTTAAGTACCATAAGGCACAGAGAATACCGAGAGGCTTAAGAATACCATTAAAACCATCTCTATGCAAAAACGTCCAAAGATTCAAGGATAGATGGTACGCCATTCTTAATAAGTGCAGCCTCGACCTAATATTGTTGATTATCGAAGAATTATCAACCATTTTGGAAGAACTTGCCACTGAAATCTCCCACGTGAAGACAGAATTGGAAAACAGTTACACAACTGAAGAACTCAACAAGATCATGGAAGACATAAACACCCAATTAACCAAACATACTGCTGAAGTCACAGAACGCAAGATCCGCAAACTAAAAAGGGACACCATAGATTATAAAATGGGCGAGGTATATACATGGGCTGATATTTATGCTAAACGGCGACAAAACAAACCCTACACAGCAAATACTGAAACCTCATCCTCCGAAGACGACATCACAAACCCACAAGGAAGACGAAATCGACCTCCACCGCAGAAAACAACCCCTAACCCCCCCAGATAATGCTATTTCTTCGGAAGCACCATCAACATCAGCCGAGCCTTTTTTAGAGGTAGGCCAGGATCAACGAGAAGACCCAGGAGGTCCAAAAGAACAAGAAAAAACAAGAGAACCTCCACAAACCAGGACAGCAACAATCAAAAAGACCAAAGGGAAATAACTGACAACTTGGTAATCAACATCTCGGACTATCATTTCAGTGAAATCCAAATGAAAATTCTACAAAGAGGAACTTCGTTTATACCTACGGCCCGAACCAACAAACTAGAGCTAGAAATCTCATTTTACAAGCTCATGAGGAAACTTCGGTTAAAACACTTTTTCCAAAACATTGTACAAACGCCCACAGACCCCCAAGAAGATCAACTCAGGGGATTACGTCCCAAAAGCAACTTTCTTGCACCAGTCTCACATAAGAGTCTCGACACCTACGAGACCCTAGTTCGAAACGACTTATCCAAATTGAACTGTAACCGACAACCTAAACACAAAAACTTCACTGTCAAGGAGATCAGCACTATCAAATCCATTGCTAACAACAAGCAAGTGACATGTGTCAAAGCTGACAAGGGTGGCGCCATAGTAATTCTCAACACCTCTTACTATGATCAACAAGCGATGGTTCACCTCTCGGATTCTAAAACTTATCTGAAACTACCCAATAACCCCACCGTCCAATTCAAAGAAAAACTTGATACAATACTCAACAAAGCTGTTGAGAACAGTACAATTTCTGAGAAAACCAACAAGTATCTTACTACCAAGCATCCTAAAAGTCCAAAATTCTTCTTGGTTCCCAAGATACATAAAAATCCACAAACGCCTCCTTGCAGGCCTATTGTATCGACATGTGGCAGCATCCACGATCCTGTGGGAAAATTTCTTGACAGATATTTTCAACCTATCGTTACTTCTCTTCCAACGTACATCCGTGACACCACGGATTTTATCAATAAACTAAACCAAGTACAAATTGAGGATCACGGTCAAATATTTTTGTGCACAGTTGATGTATCGTCCCTATAAACATCCATCCCACATTCAATGGGAATTGAAGCCATTGAGTACTGTTTACTGAGAAGTGATCTGGACAATCATCTAAAACTTTTTCTCATGGAACTCCTACAATTCACATTGTTTTTCAGCTATTTTACATGGAAGGATGACTGGTACCAGCAACTAACAGGAACATCTATGGGCAATTCTACAGCACCGGCCTATGCAAATATTTTTATGCATAGATTCGAAGAAGACCACATACTCAACAAAACTGAATGGATGGATCACCTAAAAATATTTGTGAGATTCATAGAGGACATCTTTTTGATTTGGCAAGGCCCTAAAAACATCCTGCAAGAACAACTGGCACTATTAAACACCATAGACCAACGCATTCAATTCACACATGAACTCCACAAGGAATCTATAACTTTTCTTGATGTCAAAATCACCAACACTCCCACAGGATTCACCACCAGTCTATTTCGGAAAAAAACAGACAGGAACAACACATTACACTATTCTAGTTTTCACCCACAACCATTAAAAGACCACTTACCATACAGTCAGATCATCAGAGCCAAAAGAATCACCTCGGAAAACCAGCAATTCCATCAAGAGATGCAAACCACTCTACAGAGATTCAAAGCCCGAGGGTACCCACACCATGTCCTCGACCAGGCCATCCAACGATCGGAAACCAAAACCAGGAGTCAACTACTGTCCTACACAGCGACAACTGATACAGAAGCAATCACCATAGTTTCCAAATATTCCACAGCAAGTCACCAATTCAAACAAATAATCAGAAAACATTGGGAAATCTTAAGGATAGAGCCTGACTTCAACAAAATCTTTGACATTCAACCTACCTTTGCTTTCACAAGAGCAAGAAACCTAGGAGAACTGTTAAAAACTCCCTCAACCAACACGGAATACAAAGGAACAATCCCATGCAGAAACTGCAACCACTGCAATAATGTTATCCAAGGGATTACAGTTAACCACCCCATGAAGGGCAATAAAATCAAAGTAAGAGCTACAGCAACCTGCGACACCAGCAACGCGGTGTATATGTTGAAATGCCCATGCGGCAAGATTTATGTCGGACAAACCCAGAGAAAACTCAAGATAAGACTGACCGAGCATAAATCTAATATAAGAAATAAGCACCTAAAATCCACTGTAGCTCAACATTTCTTGGAAGCTGGTCATGGCATCAGCCAGCTAAGATATTGCGTGTTGGAAACTGAGAAACAACAAGAGGGTAAAGACAATCATCAGGAATTATTAAAAAGAGAAAATTATTGGATTTTCACCCTAAGCAGCATGAAACCATTCGGCCTAAATGACCGAGTGGAATATTTATGTTATCTTTGAAGAGCTGGGGCCCCAGCCAATGACTCCTTACCTGCGCAGAGTGGTTTTTTTATTTCACCATTCAAAGCTTGTAATTCATGTTTAATCATATTAGGTTGTTTACATTGCCTGATATTATTATACTACATGTTAGTTTTAGTATCATTATTCATTGTGATCTCTAGTGAACCATTGGTTTTCATTCACCACGCTTTTTTCATCACCCTTAAACATCCCACTTTTTTAACGCGCTCCCTACCCGTTTTCACCCCTGCATTTTACTTTGAACACAGTCCCTACTAGGTCGCGCCCTCATGCAACCTTTTTCTGTATATTTATTTCCGGGTCACAGACCTTTGCCGAACCCAGCTACAGCCTTTACCATCACAGACGCACATTTGCACTTTCGCGGTAAGCGTTTCCCTTAGCCACTGAATTTGTAAGACACTTAGGTGTTTGATTAATGTCAAGCTTAGGAGTTTCACATGCTAAATTCTCGCTTTTATTTGTATATAATTCACAGCACTCCGTCTACTTTAGTTAAGCAGCTGAAATGCATAAGTTATTTTCCTACCAGCACGAGTCAGCAACATAACGCACATGTTTTTTCACCTTGCACTTTAGACTTTATTATTTTAACTATAATCTTTTTCTTTCACGTTATATCACCCTTCATTGTGACAAACCAGTTTTTTAACCACTCACACTGCATGAACTCCCTGTTGTATAATTATTTAGCATCTATTAGGCAGCCTATGAACTATTTTTTACATGATGTAAAATATAAGCATTTCTTCGTTTTTAGAAATATATCCCCAGATGAAGGCATAATGGAAATGCCGAAATGCATTGGGATGGTATGAGTGCAAAATGTTAATGGAACAGGAACAGCAGCAAACGCTTGTGAACATAACAAGCTATGAACACATGTGAATAAAACATTCAGACTACAACTCTTGGAGTAGAGTCATAATCTTTTTGTGAAACCTTGATTCAAGGACATTTTTGGATCCTAGAGGACATCTCTCAGTGTTGAGAGTGCAGCCCTTATTTCAGTACATTACGCCTCCAGACAGAAGGCGATACTCTGGAGATCCATACAACCTTAAAAACTTATTAAAAAACGCTGTGCGCCCGGCAAATAACCCTTCTTTTCATCAAAAGTGCTTAAAGTGCTCCGCCTACAACTGAGGTTCCGTGACGATTTGAACCCGTGTTTTCAATATTGTCGGAAATACATAATATTGGTATCAGCGAACCGCAAATGATCCATTTAGCATATCCTGGTGTTTTCGCTATGCTACGAGCAAGAGCACTCCTGTTATGAACACATTTCTGATCTACCCACGGCATCCATCTTAGATCATGGCAGCCATTTTGTGTTTCTTGCCCTCACATACGCAATAACCTCTGATCACTTCATTTCGATTATGGACACGTAGCCTTAGCCGGAGATTCACCTCTTTCATGACACGTGCACCTTAAACCAGATCACGCTGTCGTTGCATGACTCGACAAAAGCTGCCTCCTCTGCCTGAGGCCAGTCCTGCTAAACTGGTCTTCGTGTCCATTGTCCTGATCACGATTAGGCGGCCGAAGCCGGTAGCCTTGCCCATTTACAACCTACAAACATCTCTTATCCCGCTTTCCTATCTTCCACACCTGGCTCCGTTCCTTTCTTTCTGAAACTTTATTAGGGGGAGGTAACGAAATTTACGATGAGGCGGTCCGGCTCTTGAATGCAATATTGACAAGGGATTGTGATGAACTAGTGGGAACCCCTCTTCGTAGATGTTTGGTATCAGATTTTATCGACGGTTCCTGTGTAACGCCAAATATTTATTGTTTTAGACACAAAGGTTTTGAGAATGTATTACATGTAAAGAATTCGCCCCCAGCTTAAAATTTAGTATACAAGGAGCAACCCTCTTTGTACAAATTGAACAGGCTCCTAGAATCTGCCCATGTGTGGTTTCTGTGACTTCTGTGTCCCTGCAGTAATAAACCTTTGGTCTTTGACGCCACCATCGAGAAGCCCGTGTTTCTGTTCATTTGCGCACCAAGGCAGGTGGAACTCCCGGGTCTTTGGGTGTTGTTCCCTGACACCTCTGGACGGAACCAAAAAGTCCAGAACTCCAATTGGCGCCCAACGTGGGGCGACGTCATTCGGTACCGGTCCAAAAGCCTGAAGAGTTCGAGAAGCTTCGTGTGAAGATTCCTGAGGGAGGCGCCCCACTTCATCGATCCCGGCATATCGCAAAAGTGGCCCGAAGTTCTCTTCCACGAGGGTTCCCGTTCAGGACGGCTGCAGTGGGCCGTTGCCTTGACCGTCGCCCTGTCTTGGACCCGAGGTGCAGTCCTTAGTACAGCGAAACGTGACGGGTTTCTCCTTGGTGACGTCTTCAGTGCCTCAGTTAAGTATTTAGTGGTTGCTAGTTGTGAGGGTTGTTAAAATCCTTTTTTGATTCTTGGTTTGGTTTGGTTTCGTAAGATTATCACTGGTTGTTCTGGTTACGATAATCTATTTGGTTTAGTTTGGGTATCGATACATCAGTTCGTTTTGGTAGGCCTAAGTTCTTGGTTCAGGTGCGCATATCTGTTTCTTGTTTTGTTTGTTCTGTGTTCCGGTCTGAAAAATGGTAAGTCGGAGAAACTGTATGTTGTCTTGTTTTGGTTGTAACAGTGACACACGATTGGAGGACTCATGTCTGGTTCCTCCGATTGGGACTCCCCTATATGACTTGTACTGTAAACATGGTGTGGGTCCTATATCTTATAATGAGGTGTGGGTCCGATACACTGAGAAAGATGGTGTCCTTAGTTGGCCACTGCATGGTAGTTTTGAACCCGAAATTCTTGACAATTTAGAAGCGAAATTGTTTAGGAAGAAAGCCCGGCCGGCAATGTTTGATTCTTTCCGTTACTGGCGAAAAGAATCCAAACAGAGAGAAATGAAAAGGTTGAAGAAAGAACAGAGAGAGCAAGAAGAGTTAACTCTAGAGCAAGCAACTAAGCAGTTGCAAGATAACGAGTGTGAGAAGGCCATAGAGGTGGCCATTAGAGAGCATAATTTAGCGATTGACAAGTGCTATCCTGCCTTGCCATCGAAAACAGCTAAGATACTAGAGGATTCTGAAAACGATCCTCTGCTGTCTTATCTGTTACGGTCACCTCCACCGTATGCACAAGGTGCTACGGCTCCACTTGTACCGAATGTTCAATTGCCGGTTGCTGGACAACCTGGTATTCCTGCTCCTGCCCCTCAGAATCAAGTTCCTGTAACTCCTGTGGTTAATGTGAATGTTCCTACGGCTCCTCCTCTTCCTGGGTTGCCGACTTCTATACCTGTATCTGTCTCGCTTACACCTACTATTCCACAAACTATTTTTCTCGATACTCCTACTGTTCCGCTATCTGTTCCTACCTCTAATGTGTTTTCTACGTCTGCGAGTGTGTTGACTCCACTTTCTGTCCGTCGAAGAATCACTGATTCTGTTTCTAATATTCTATCTCCTTTCTATAAAACTTTAATCAAGACTCCTACTTCTGACTCTGTTCAGAGACGTAGTCAGCTTCCAAGTACTGAGGAACGGGGAATTTTAGATTCCACGGCTCTCAGATGGATTTCGAAGAGTAGGAGATATAGTACGAGAGATGTGCTAG
This sequence comes from Lissotriton vulgaris, assembly GCF_964263255.1. NCBI lineage: Eukaryota > Metazoa > Chordata > Amphibia > Caudata > Salamandridae > Lissotriton > Lissotriton vulgaris. Next base: position 121,858,843 of record NC_141687.1, read on the forward strand.
AAACATTTATGCAGTGGAAAGAACCAACGCAACGGTATGTCTTTGATGAGATGTGCTCGCTGTTACGTGAGGAGATAGAAGAAGATGATGTTGAATCAAATCTAGAAGACTTAATTAAGGTTCAGAAAGAGTTTGCTGCAGGAATGATAGTAGGTGAAAACATTGAAGAAGCGATGGAACTGATTTTAAGTTATAGGAATGATCCATCACTTCGTTCACCGAGAGATTTAGAGAAAAGCAAGACGAAGTTAAGTCGCCAATATCCAATGAGGGAGGTTCCTCCAATTTGGCGCGAAGCTGTACAAGCTGACAATGTTCGTGGTATTGTAGCCGCTCCGGCGCAATTCCAAAGAGTGTGGATACACATTCCGTGGAAGCGAGCTGAAGTGCTAGCAGTGAAGCAGGCCTTGCCAGATCCGCGTAAGAATCCTGCTGGGTACTATAAGGAATTAACACAGACAGTTGAGGCTTGTATAATGAACTTAGCGGACATCGATATGTTATTTGGCAATGTAGTTCCGCAACCAATTTGGGCTAAAATTCGTAGAGAGAGGATCATCAAGTTGCCTTAGGTGGTGATTGGGCAGCTATCACTGCAGCGGATGGTCAGCAAACAGGTGGTGCAAAACCCGAACCCCTAATTGCTAATCTTCCAGGTAGAATAATCGACTTAATGAAGACTCTGATGCCCGCATTGCGTGTTAATTGGGACAAGTTATCAGCATGCAGGCAGAAGAAAGACAAAAGTGTCTCCGACTTTTTCACCAGGTTTGAAGAGACTTTTGTAGATCATAGTGGTCAGGATATGAGCACAGAAGGAGGACAGAGACTGTTTGTTGATAAATTTGTGCATAATTTGTTACCTGAATTATGCAATAAATTAAAGGATTCAGAGAGTGCGTGGGCTGTTTCTACAACTGCGCAAATACTTGCAACTGCACAGTATTATGAAAACAGGGATAAAGAGGAAAAAGAGAAATCAGACAAGAAAACGAAAGATTTAAAAACTAAAGTTCTTTTGCAACAGGCGTATCCGCCTCGCATGAATCAGACTAATACGCAACAGGGCTCGTATCAAAGGACAGATTATAGTTCACCTAGGCCTCAATATCAGTGGAACCAGTGTGCGTACTGTAAGAAAGAGGGTCACTACAAGAATGAATGTCCGATCTTAGCGCAAAATAATGCAGCAGCAGCCCAGAGAGGTCGTGGTGGTTTTGTGCAGAATTCTAGAGGACGAGGGCGAGGTGCTATGCCTCCACAAACGAATGATCGTCCTTCCAATCACTTTGATCAACGAAATGGCCAGTCGACTCAGCAAAATAGATCTCAACAATATCTTGTTGAAGACTATTGTGAAGTGGATGAGGGATTTCAGCAAAATGGGTACTAGGACAGCCATGGACAGAGAGAGGGAGTAGTATCAGTTCCAGTGGATCAGAGTGGGCCTTATGTCGCAGTAGCAACATCAGGTGTAGTCGAACCGTTTCTGTTGGATACTGGTGCCGCAAAAAGTTCTATCATTCATGCGAAACTCCCTGGCGCACCTTTGTCCGGCTTAACAAATGTTTCTGTAGGTTTTTCAGGCGCCCCTGTTTACAACCCCATATCTGGTCCTTTGTCTATTTCTGTTGGACCGTGTCACTTGAAAGCACCCCTGATTTTGACGACAGGTTGTAATGAAAATCTGCTTGGTTTAGATTTGTTAAAACTACTATATGCGACATTGTACTGTTCTCCGGAAGGAGTACAGCTTACGTTGGGTAAAAGAATCACCTCTCCGATGTACTTGTCAATGGATGCACTCCCGCCAGAGCTGCGTTCACTCCCTGATTCTCTTTGGGCGACTGGTCCTAATGATGTAGGCCTCTTAGAAATACCACCATATGTAGTAACTTTGAAAGCAAATGTAAAATTTCCAAGAATTCCTCAATACAAAATATCTAGTGAAGGTGAGCGTGCACTTTTATTAATTGTGCAAGATTTGATTAAGAAAGGTGTGATTGAAGAAACTAGAGGAAATGTTTGTAACAGTCCTGTATTACCGATTTTGAAACGAACTGATCCTACAAAGCCTCCAGTGTATAGGTTTGTTATCGACCTCAGAGAAGTTAATAAGATTGTGGTCCCGCAGTTTCCTGTGGTTCCAGACATCACCGCCTTGTTAACATTGATTCCTGCTACAGCTACTTGGTTTTCAGTCATCGACTTGAAGAATGCCTTTTTCAGCATTCCGATAGCCGAGGAAAGCAGAGATATTTTTGGTTTCTGTCTAGGAGGTCGAAGTTTCAGATTTAAACGCGCTCCACAAGGCTATTGTGAGAGCCCATCTATTTACAGTCAAGCATTAAAAAGCCAGTTAGATTCCTTTGTCCTTCCTCCAAGTTCTGCTCTAGTACAGTATGTAGATGATCTTTTAGTGGCTACCGATGACAAGGAAACTTGCAATACAGCTACGATCTCGTTATTACATCATTTGTCTAATTTAAATCACAAGGTATCACCTTCGAAAATGCAATACTGCTGCCAAGAAGTGACCTACCTAGGTCATCTCTTGTCAAAGGAGGGAAGGAAGTTGACCCCAGAGAGAATAAAAGCAATTACGCAGATGAGTGTTCCTCGCACACAGAGAGAAGTACGTGCCTTTCTAGGTATTACCTCTTACTGTAGGCAGTGGATCCCGAATTTTTCTCTTTTAGCAAAACCATTGGTAGCTTTGACTGGGAAAGGTGTTCCGAGTCCGGTGCCATGGTCTGATGAATGTCAAGAGAGTTTTACTGAATTACGAAAAGCATTGTGTTCAGCTCCTGTATTGGGTACACCTGATTACAGTAAACCATTCACGCTCTACGTTCACGAGAGAGAAGGTTGCGCGTTGAGTGTTCTGACACAGAAGTTTGGTGATAAACAACGCCCTTGTGCGTATTTTTCATCAACATTAGATCCGGTAGCTAGAGCGTTGCCTAGTTGTTTGAGAGCTACAGCGGCAGCTGCGGCTTCCATTCGACAATCTGCTGGTTTGGTGATGAATAACATGCTAGTGGTCATGGTTCCTCATGCAGTGGACACACTCATGAACCGAACCAAGACACAACACCTTACCAGTGCGAGACTATCTGGTTACGAGCTGACATTACTAGCGAGTCATATTCAGATCAAAAGATGTAATGTATTGAATCCAGCAACGCTGTTGCCGGCTAATCAAGAGTCGAGTGATTCCGAGCCACATGATTGCTGTTTTAGAACGGAGGAAGAGACAAAAGGACGTATTGACTTAAAGGACACTCCATTATCAGATCCAGATGGCACGCTGTATGTGGATGGGTCATGTTTTAAACTGGAGAATGGTGATGTGACTGCTGCTTACGCAGTAACGACTTTGAAGACGATTGTGGAGACTGCAAGAGTGAGTCAGAATTCTGCCCAAGCTGCAGAATTAATAGCTCTAACAAGAGCGTGTATTTTAGCTAAGGGAAAGAGAGTGAATGTTTTTACAGATAGTCAGTACGCATTTGGCGTGGCCCATAGTTTTGGCCGTTTGTGGAGAGAAAGAGGTTTCATTACGTCCCATGGGACTAAGATTCAACATGGTCAGCTAGTTAACGACTTGTTAGAATCTCTAACCTTGCCGACTGAAGTTGCGATTGTAAAATGCAGTGCTCATAAAGCAATCACGGATGATGTTGGTCATGGGAATGCTTTTGCTGATGAAACCGCTAAACAAACAGCTAGAGACATGATGAGCAGAATGTATGTTGCTATGTCTGCAAGATGGATTGCTGAGTCTGGAATGTGTGAGGATACAATGGAAAGTGTGAAAGAGATTCAGAAAGAGGCAACTGAGGAGGAAAAACGTGTATGGAGAGAAAGTACGGGCAAGTTGGATTCAAATGGGTGTTGGATTGATTTGACAGAACAACAGCGTTGGATGTTGCCTGATGCGTATGTGCTTGCAGTGGTGACGATGGCGCATGGAGTAGCGCATATAAGTTCTAAAGGAATCTGTAAGATGTTGGCTCCAGTCTGGAAGAATGATAGGATCAGTAAGTGTGCAGAGAGAGTGGTGAGAAATTGTATGGTGTGCCTGATGCATAATCCTGGCAAGGGAACTCCAACTCCTGCTGGTCACTTCGCTCCTCCTTCCTGCCCCTTTGAAGTGATTCAGTTAGACTTCATTCACATGGATCGCTGTAATAATCTGAAATACGTCCTGGTGGTAGTCTGTGCTTTCTCCAGGTGGATTGAAGCATACCCACTAAAGGACAATACTGCCCTATCAACTGCCAAAATTCTTCTCAAAGAATATTTCCCTAGATTCGGTATGCCACGGATTGTATGGTCAGATAACGGAAGTGAGTTTATAGGGAAAGTTATGCAGAGTGTGTGTGCCGGCCTAGGTCTGAAACAGAAGTTCCACAGTGCGAACCATCCCCAGTCTGCTGGTTTAGTGGAGGGTTACAATGGCACCCTCAAACTAAAACTAGCTAAAATACAAGCATCCACAGGTTTACCCTGGCCAGACGCACTTCCTTTGGCTTTGTTATCAACGAGAGCAACTGTACATTCTAGAGTGGGGCTTAGCCCCTACAAAATCGTTTTTGGCCGCCCGGCAAATATTTGGGGTGTGCCGAGGCCTAAGGAGTTTTGTTCTCTAGAATATCCTATGTTGATAGACTACCTTTACGACTGGACTGCTAAATTGAGTCTTATTCACCAACAGGTTTTCGATGCATTGCCAAAGCCTCCGGAGAGTCCAGGGCATCAGCTGAAACCCGGCGATCAAGTGGTAATAAGAAATTTCGCGAGGACGAAGAACCTTCAGCCCAGATACATCGGCCCCTTCCAGGTCCTGCTTGTGACAAGAACCGCAGTTCGTGTAGCTGGTCGCAAGCATTGGGTGCACGCATCTCACGTCAAGCGTGTACCTTTGCCACTTCCTTACGATGACTGGGTGGAGAAGGGAATTGGTGCCTCCGAATTTGAACGCACGCCAAAGTTCATCCCTTTCAGCGATGCCGAATTGATCACTGACACTCCAAACTCTGACTCTCCTCCTGAAAAGACTCCTTTGAACTCTGAGCATTTGTCCCCTGCATCAGAAAAAACTCTGTCATCTGCGAACTTGAACACTGCAACAGCTACCAGTGATACACTATTTGCCGATCAAACAGTACCTGCAAAGCAAAGATACAATCTACGACCTCGTAATATGGACAAATAAAGCAGGCAACTGCCCATTGTGATATTTTGAAATTTTGAACTTTTGCCTTCATCCAGGAAGTTTGCTATTGTTTTATTGTTTTTAAAATTGCCTTGCCGTCTGGGTAGCCGTAGGGTCGTGGCTGTGTGCCTAGTTGAATCTGCGGGGGTCTGACACAAGGTCGATCTTTCTGTTGTTTCTGGGAACTCCCAGGGCTAATAGAGGCATTTTCATCTACGTACACATCAGTGGTCGCGAGCGGATTGTAGAAGATGGAGCTTCCTGCGCTGCAACGAGAAAATGTGATTTATGTTCGCAGAAACAAACTTTACAGAATCCTTCACAGCAAATGCTTTTTGATACAATGTGCCATTACATTCTTGATTGTTTTGATAACGTTGGTGGGTGGAATCGTTTTCGGTATGAGTTTGATTTTTGTGCCAGTTACTACAGTACCTCCCCTTGATCCTGTTACTTCTACTGTTTCCTCTATACACTCTTTTCATTCGTTTCCTGAACATGAGCAAGCTCGACGCTCAGAATTCATTAACAACACTTTTTGTACAGCTCTTGCACCAACACCAACTGGTAGTTAACACTACAGACTGCTGGGTGTGTGGTTTGATACCCCACACTATGGATAAAGGTATTCCCTATCTGGTTTTGCCTTTCAGCTACAATGGATCATTTCAGGCCCTTCAAACCATCTTTGCTTATGCCCTTGAAACCTATCCTCCACGTCCACCACGTTCCACTAAATATAACTCTGCCAACAAAGCTTTAGTCCAGGGAATTATTGACATGATCAAGGACGTCAATAATACTCCATCATACCCTAGAGACGAATTGCGAGTATATTTGAGTTGGAATTCTTCAGAGTATCGCCTTAGTTTGGGAGAAAGCAAGCGTAAAAGCTCAACTCCAATCTGGGTCGTACCTCACCGAGGTCAGGTCTGTTTGCAAGGTAATGGGAGAAATCCGAGAGCTCAGCTAGGGAGGAGTGAGTGCGTAGAAAATTATGTGTTTCCGGCTAACTCTTCCCCTGCCTTTCTTACTGCTAGGGGTACCTACTTCATCTGTCGAGACAGAGCTTATACATGGTTGCCTGCCGACTTTTCAGGTTCATGTTATATTGCTCGACTGTTACCTCCGACATACACTGCTTCATCTGATTACCACAAGACCAGAGTAGCGAGAGGTGTCTTCAGCAAGGAAGATACTGCTGGTCAGGAAGCGGGAGACTTCTTCAAAGGTTTCCTTCCGTTCTGGGGGCCTATGGCCAATAGTAGAAACATACGTCAGCTAACACGGGTAGTTGAATCTACTATTACCGAAACTGCTGGTGCCCTTAGCAATTTGACAGCTGAGCTTCAGGCGGATAGACTCATGACGTTGCAGAACCGTATGGTTTTGGACGTTATACTTGCAGATCGAGGTGGGGTATGCAGAATGATCCAATCGAGCTGCTGTGTCTTTATTCCTAATAATGCTCCAACAGTATACGAGGCGATCTCTAAGCTACACAAGATTTCCGACTCTATACACGTAGACAAGGGAAACTGGTCCTTCATGGAGTGGTTTTGGACTCTGATCTCAGCGTGGGGATGGAAGGTTCTAATGGTCATTGGTGTCATCTTAGTATTCCTCTTCTCATGCTGCCTGATTATCCAGTGTGGTCCTGCTCTGTGTAGTCTCTGTGCTGCAACTTGTTTTAGGAAACCACCTGCGTTTGGAGAAAAGGCACGAGAAAGGATGATGATACAACAACATGTCACTGACCTGATGAGCATAGAATTAGATTCTGACATAGACTGAGTAATTGCCTATGAAGGGCAAAAGGAGGGTCTGAGGTTCCGTGACGATTTGAACCCGTGTTTTCAATATTGTCGGAAATACATAATATTGGTATCAGCGAACCGCAAATGATCCATTTAGCATATCCTGGTGTTTGCTATGCTACGAGCAAGAGCACTCCTGTTATGAACACATTTCTGATCTACCCACGGCATCCATCTTAGATCATGGCAGCCATTTTGTGTTTCTTGCCCTCACATACGCAATAACCTCTGATCACTTCATTTCGATTAAGGACACGTAGCCTTAGCCGGAGATTCACCTCTTTCATGACACGTGCACCTTAAACCAGATCACGCTGTCGTTGCATGACTCGACAAAGGCTGCCTCCTCTGCCCGAGGCCAGTCCTGCTAAACTGGTCTTCGTGTCCATTGTCCTGATCACGATTAGGCGGCCGAAGCCGGTAGCCTTGCCCATTTACAACCTACAAACATCTCTTATCCCGCTTTCCTATCTTCCACACCTGGCTCCGTTCCTTTCTTTCTGAAACTTTATTAGGGGGAGGTAACGAAATTTACGATGAGGCGGTCCGGCTCTTGAATGCAATATTGACAAGGGATTGTGATGAACTAGTGGGAACCCCTCTTCGTAGATGTTTGGTATCAGATTTTATCGACGGTTCCTGTGTAACGCCAAATATTTATTGTTTTAGACACAAAGGTTTTGAGAATGTATTACATGTAAAGAATTCGCCCC